>NC_091284.1:277223583-279723583 GCF_032444005.1 Ranitomeya imitator | reverse complement strand
AAAGTGAATGAGACCATGATGCGAGGAACCTGATTGTTTTTTTGTTTTTTTTTTATAAATAGGCCACAAAGGCTCAATCTTGTTCAGACATGGGTACTTGCCAGTAGCCGCTGGTGAGGTCCAATGTAGAGAAGAACCTGGCTTTTCCCAGAGTGGATAGGGACTCTTCAATCCTGGGCAATGAATATGAGTCTCTCACGATACAGGTATTGAGTTTTTGGTAATCCACACAAAAATGTAGGGTACCATCCTACTTCTGCACTAACACAATTGGGGCAGCCAATGGACTCTGTCTCTCCCTAATGATGCCCGCCTGCAACATCTGGTTCAGCATGCTCTTCACCTCCTGGTATAAATGTGGGGGTATTTGTCGGTAACGCTCTCTTTATAGGTGCGGTGCTTCCAGTTGGTATCTCGTGCGTAATGGCCAAATCATCTTTGTGGAGAGCAAAAACATCTTTATACCTCCCCAGCATAGATTCTACCTGTTGTACCTGGGTGGGTGTCAGTTCGATCAACTCATATAATAGGGTATAACGTGGCACAGCTGAAGTGGTGCTCAAAGAAGGTTCCCACACCCGAGATTAAATATAATAAACTTTGGCACTCAACTTTGTTTGCTGAAAATATTTTATTTTAGCAGCCAATTGTACAGACGTTTCGGTCAATAAAATGACCTTCTTCAGTAAGCTGCAATGAATTTAATGTACAATGTATAATCAATGTCCATGATACATAGTAATATAATGTAATGAAACTAATGCAAATACATTGTGTACTTATTAGTGAGGGATGGGTAAAGGAAGGAGAATGGCAAAAGGAAAAAAAAAAGAGAAAAAGAAAGTGCTAAAATAAATCAATCATAGCTTGCTGCTTATGAGAGAACGTATATGTGTGGCTCTAATCGAAAAAAAGGGTCCTACTCTGGATCCTGATAAGAATGATAATATGTCATTGTGAGGATAATAGATTTTATGAGGTATGTTTTAAGATAGAGGGCAAAATTAAAGGAAAAAAGGGGAAACTGACCTATAGGGTAGTATGAATAGGTATATTATGCAGAAATCCTATGGAGATCTTTGGAAGGTAGCTTGTGGAGTGATATCCTTCACATACTATTCAGTCAGAGAGATAAATCTATGTATAAAGGTTTAGAGTGTGTTAGGAAATGCCATACATAGTGATAATAATAAGGTGAGACTAATGTACATACCCCATGTAATCTTATTTAGTAGTCAGACCCATATAGTGGACTTGTCCCTGTCTGGGTGTGAGAAAGAATATTATGATGCATTTCATAATATGGCCAAAATATCCCCTTACCCTTACCCTTCTGGTACTGAGATGGAGTTCACTGCCACAGTCCAAGGATCTCCAGGTTGTATTTCCAGTTGTACTGCTTGGGAGGGTATTGCTACTTCAGGTGGATTCATTACTCAGGCCACCACACTTCTGGGAGTAATGGTGATGTCCTGATTTCCTAAATACACCGTACAGGAACAGTCCTTTCTTGTAGAATGGCTAACATATGCGCCACTAGGAGTCCCGCGTGTAATTGTTCTGAAGAAGATGATTCAATATGGACCTCAACCCCCTCCAAGGGGACACAGGGCATAAACATGCAGAGGCAGTACTGTTTATCTCAGTGGAACAAGTTTGGTGGAAGCAGGGACGATCACTTTTCCAAACACTCCTCCCTCACAGCTAGACTCTTGCACTTGTGCCACCCAAACCAGCTGTTGGAAAATTCTCCTTTGGGGGGTATGTGGGCCCCACTATTTTAGAATCTCATTAGAGCGCTCCCTGATGAGAAGACTTCCGTACTCTCTCAGCATGTTCATTCCCAAGGTGACGTCGGGTCAGTATCACACCTTTCCGTCCCAGGTCTCTCCCGCAGATAGACACTTGCATCCATACCTCCCCTGTGACTGGGACTTTATCACAGGGCCCAATTCAGGCCGCTTTTCTCCAGGAAAATGTCACCATAAGTAAGTCTGTGGCATCGTTGTCACCTGTGAGCCTGTGTCTACTAGGCATCGCACTGCACGCCTGTCTATCTCTGCCCATATCAAGGGGCATGTTGACTAAACTTGTGGGACTTCCACTACTCTTCCTCACCTGTTCTGGCTCCAGGCAGCATCCCCCCGGCTTGGAGCCCTCCAGTTTAACAGGCGGCGAGACATCACTATTCCTCGGTGGGTGCAATCCCGTGCAATGTGTCCACTCTCTCCGCAGTTGTAACAAGTGATGAGCCTCGGCCGGCAAAACATTCTGGAGTCACAACGGGGCTCTGGGCCTTCCCTGCTCTCTGAAAACTTACTGGTAGCCTCCGTTTTCTTCTTTATGTCAGCCAGTTCTACTTTTACACTCACAAGTTCTTTCCTCAGTTCTTCCACCCATTGGGGTTCAGCAATGGCATTTACAGAAACCCCCCCGGACTGTCACCCCCTGCTCCTGTTCACACATGTGTACCATACTCCTTACCTCTGGGAAAATCATTTGGGGGTTTACCTGCACACGCTCTCGCAGGGCTTGTTTTTTCAGCATGTCTCACAAATCAGTCACTAGGAGGTCTCGCAACATTATGTTTGTGGGTCCTACTCCCATGCCATCTTTTCTAACAATTGCAGGGTATAGCTCTTGCAATGCATTCATATATTGGGTTACGGTCCCCCTCCGTCTGCATTCTACTAAAAAGATGTGTTCTCAGCTCCCCTACATCTGTGTCTCCGTGAGTCTCCTCCAAGATCTGCAACACCTTATTAAAGGTATCCCAGTCTCGGGGGGTCCGTAACATCACTGAATCCCTGGCTTCTCTGTCCAGTGCCATAATGGCCACCTCGGCCTCCAGCGCAGGGGTCATGGGGTACATTCTCATCATGCCTCTAAGGTGTTCAGTCCAGCTCCAGAGCATAGTGTTGCTCCCCGTGAATTTGGGCAAATTGCTCAGCATGGCCCCCAGGGAAAGGCTAGTCCTGGGTCACCCCCAACTGCTTAGTCTCCCGACTGCATGCTATTGGACTGCATCTTACTGACTATCCCAAGTGTAAGATGCTAGCAGGGGCATAGGATGCAGTGACACACAGTAGACAGAGCAAGGGTTAACAGGTATTTTTATATAGAGCAATATAAAGTCAAGCAGAGGGTACAAGAATGAAGGTAACAACAGTTTAACTTATCAGTCTCTGAGCATTGGTGGAAAGTGGCTGGAAAACACCTAGGTGGTGCCGCAGGCAGCACGAGATGTCTCTGATCCGGTCTCGCAGAAAAACGATGCACTGTCTCCTCGCAGTAATGAATCCTCTGGGGCCTTCGGCACGTGGTCTCCTGGTACGGGCACGAGATGTTGTAGAGGTGTAGGTCCGTGGCACAGCGGACGTAGCAAACAGTTCAGTAGACAAGGCCACAGAAGTATACAGTCCAGCAGATACAGTCTCAGGAGCAGGCCGGTTCTCAGTTGGCACCATAGGGATGTGGCTGAGCGGCGACTCTGCACTGATAAGTGGAGTGATGCTATGCACTCTGTACTGGTCACGGTACGGTGCGGAGGTCTCTCTGAGTTGTGTGTCGTCAGTCGAGATGGACTTGCTAACTGGGTATGATGGCAAGGATAGCTTGGGTGGGTCTATTGAGAGGGAGTCAACTGTCTCTGTGTTCACTCTCTGCTTCCCCGCCAAAAGCCCTGTCTTTCCTTGCACATCGCTATTTAAGTCAGACCCGCCCCATCAGTCAGGTGTCCTGAACTTATCCGGTCAGAATTCTCTTCCCCCCCAGAATAATGGTGACAGCCCCGACAGTTCCAGCCCAGACACGCAAGAGGGGCCGTTAGCCTGGCTCTCCTCCCTACATTTGTACAAGAAAATTAGCTCCGGCATCCTATTACTGGAAATAAATATTTCCTGGTGCCTGAAAGTGAGTACGGCGTGTCATCCTATCACTAAGTTATGGAGAAATGTGTTTTTTGTTCTCCAGGATGGTAGCCAATCTGGGAAACAGTAGGAGATCAGACAATCTTTACAGTTAAACGAAATGTGGAGAAGCTCCGTGCTTCAAAGTTTCAAGTTGTGTCACTTTTAATTGCAACTTCAAAAAACAAAAATAGAATAGTTTGTAATTTTGACATGACTTCTGAGCACTTGGCACCATAGATGGGGGCCAAATGTGCCAATGTAACACCTGGATTATAGAATGTACAGGAATAAAACTGAGACTTCTTTGGTTGTTTCTTTGGCCGGCGTTACACTTGCGAGTTTTACGGACGTAAGAGCGCAGAAACTACGTCCGTAAAACTCGCAAAAAATACGGCACAATTATTCTCTATGCCCCTGCTCCTATCTGCCGTATTTTACTGATCAGTATTATACGGCTTTCTACGGCCGTAGAAAATCGCAGCATGCTGCGTTTGTCACCGTATTGCGCAAATAAAACGTCAATGAAAGTCTATGGAAGCCAGAAAAATACGGATTACACACGGACCAGCAGTGTGACTTGCGAGAAATACGCAGCGGTGTTAGCGAGAAAAGCCGGTAATTCATTGCGGTGTACAGTAAAATCACACTGACAGCTTACAGTAGAATAGGTATAATAAATGTGTACACATAGAATAGATATATATATATATATGTCAGTGAGACACATATATGTATATATATTAATATTTTTTCCAGCGCTAGACAGCTTTAAAGCCGGTAATTCAATTACCGGCTTTTGCTTTCTCCTTCCTAAAACCCGACATGATATGAGACCTGGTTTACATACAGTAAACCATCTCATATCACCATTTTTTTTTGCATATTCCACACTACTAATGTTAGTAGTGTGTATATGCAAAATTTGGCCGTTCTAGCTAGTAAAATAAGTGGTTAAATGGCGGAAAAAATTGGCGTGGGCTCCCGCACAATTTTCTCCGCCAGAGTAGTAAAGCCAGTGACTGGGGGCAGATATTAATAGCCTGGAGAGGGTCCATGGTTATTGGCCCCCCCTGGCTAAAAACACCTGCCCTCAGCCACCCCAGAAAAGGCACATCTGGAAGATGCGCCTATTCTGGCACTTGGCCACTCTCTTCCCATTCCCGTGTAGCGGTGGGATATGGGATAATGAAGGGTTAATGCCACATTGCTATTGTAAGGTGACATTAAGCCAAATTAATAATGGAGAGGCGTTAATTATGACACCTATCCATTATTAATCCAATACTAGTAAAGGGTTAAAAAAAAACACACACACATTATTAAAAATTAATTTATTGAAAAAATCACAAAGGCTGTTGTATTAATTTATTCTACTCTCAATCCACTCACTGAAGACCCTCGATCTGTAAATAAAAAAAAATAATAAACCAACAATATACTTACCTTCCGAGCATCTGGCACGTCCAACGATGTAGATCCATCTGAAGGGGTTAAAATATTTTGCAGACACGAGCTCCGCTAATGCAGGATGCTCATTTCTGCAAAATACCGGCGAATGAAGCTAAATATAGGTCAATGATCTATATTTAGCTTCATTTGCGGTGAGGCGCCCTCTGCTGGCTGTTCCTAGATCGTGGGAACTTTCCTAGAAAGCTCCCAGGCTCGAGATCATAAGAGGGCGCTCTCTGCTGGTTGTCCTCATATGAACTCGAGCAAGGGAGCTTTCTAGGAAACTTCCCACGATCTAGGAACAGCCAGCAGAGGGCGCCTCACCGCAAATGAAGCTAAATATAGATCATTGACCTATATTTAGCTTCATTGTCCGGGGTTTTGCAGAAATGAGCATCCCGCATTAGCAGAGCTCGTGTCTGCAAAATATTTTAACCCCTTCAGATGGATCTACAACGTTGGACGTGCCAGATCCTCGGAAGGTAAGTATATTGTTGGTTTATTATTTTTTTTTATTTACAGATCGAGGGTCTTCAGTGAGTGGATTGAGAGTAGAATAAATTAATACAACAGCCTTTGTGATTTTTTCAATAAATTAATTTTTAATAATGTGTGTGTGTTTTTTTTAACCCTTTACTAGTATTGGATTAATAATGGATAGGTGTCATAATTGACGCCTCTCCATTATTAATTTGGCTTAATGTCACCTTACAATAGCAAGGTGGCATTAACCCTTCATTGCCCCATATCCCCCCACTACACGGGAATGGGAAGAGAGTGGCCAAGTGCCAGAATAGGCGCATCTTCCAGATGTGCCTTTTCTGGGGTGGCTGGGGGCAGGTGTTTTTAGCCAGGGGGGGCCAATAACCATGGACCCTCTCCAGGCTATTAATATCTGCCCTCAGTGACTGGCTTTACTACTCTGGCGGAGAAAATTGTGCGGGAGCCCACGCCAATTTTTTCCGCCATTTAACCCCTTAATTTACTAGCTAGAACGGCCAAATTTTGCATATACACACTACTAACATTAGTAGTGTGGAATATGCAAAAAAAATGGTGATATGAGATGGTTTACTGTATGTAAACCAGGTCTCATATCATGTCGGGTTTTAGGAAGGAGAAAGCAAAAGCCGTTAATTGAATTACCGGCTTTCTGCTATCTCGCGCTGTATGAAGTAATAATATATATACATATATGTGTCTCACTGACATATATATATATAGAGAGACAGTATATATATATATATATATTTTTTTTAACACATGGATCCCTTGTATAGCCGTATGTCGGTTTTGCAAGCCTGCGATAAAAACACGCATTACGGCTGCCATACGGATTACATACGGAGGATGCCATGCGCAAAAAACGGTGACACACCCTGCCTACAGAGGAGCTACGGACCACTATTTTGGGGACTTTTCAGCGTATTACGGCCGAAATATACGGACCGTATTGTTTTATGCTGTGTGTGATGCCGGCCTTTCTCTTCAGTATCCTCAATCAAAGACATATGTACAGAACTCGCTTCTGAATAATTTATGGATCTATAAAAAGAAGCAGACCCAACAAACTATTTTTCTCTATGGTGTTCTTACTTTCTGAAAGTGGAGGATAAAAAGTGTTAGAATATGAAAACTCACAAATGTAAGCTGTATTGAGAGACTAGTAAAGGGGAGCTATGTCTGTTCTTTGGGTTATGATTATAACAAGAACATAAACAGCAAGGAGACAAAATTAATACTAAAGAAAAAAAATATTGGCTGAGTTCTAACCAAAAGCAGGACTGCTTAATATACAATTGGGTAAGTTGAAAAAAAAATTCCCATGAAGAGGTTTCCATTATAAAAATTCATTGAAATACACAGATCAGACATACACAGTATGTATGGCAAGTGGAAATTTAACTCAATAGTTATTTCCATTTCCCATAGAATAGGATTTTCTACCTGTATACAATGGCATGTAAACTGGTCAAAATTACTGTTATTGTGAATAGTTTAGCAAGTTGAAGTTGAAATACTCTCTAAAAGGCCTAATGGAAAAGATGACACATTTCCTTTGTATTTTAGGCAAAAATATATATTTTTTCATCTTTTACATTTTAAAAATGACAAAAAGAAAAATTAACACATGTAAAAGTTTGGGCACCCTACATTTTTTTGAAAGTATCAGAGCTTGTAAATGCTTTTTGTAGCCAGACAAGTGTCATTCAATTCTAGTTTGAGAAATTTTCATCTATTCTTTCTTGGAAAATTCTTCCAGTTCTGTGAGATTCCTGGGTTGTCTTGCATGTACTGCTATTTGGAATTCTAGTCACAGATTTTTAATCATGTTCAGATCAGGGGACTGTGAGGAACCTTTGTAAAAGCTGTCAGTTGGATAAAAAGCTTTTGTGCAAATGCCATAACATAATATAGTAGGAGAACGCTAATAGGTTTCTTTTGTGTTTCATATGCTGCTCATACTGTTCATGTGAACATCACTACACCTCATTCTTGAATGGTCTGACCATGGACAATTTCGGACATTAAAAATATCATAGCCATGACCATATGCTATGGAATTATATTAACCCCTTTCTGACCTCGGACGGGATAGTACGTCCGAGGTCAGATCCCCTGCTTTGATGCAGGGCTCCGCGGTGAGCCCGCATCAAAGCCGGGACATGTCAGCTGTTTTGAACAGCTGACATGTGCCCGTAATAGGCGCGGGCAGAATCGCGATCTGCCCGCACCTATTACCTAGTTAAATGCTGCTGTCAATCGCAGACAGTGGCATTTAACTACCATTTCCGGCCGGGCGGCCGGAAATGACGTCATCGCCGACCCCCGTCACATGATCAGGGGTCGGCGATGCTTCAGAATAGTAACCATAGAGGTCCTTGAGACCTCTATGGTTACTGATCCTCGGCAGCTGTGAGCGCCACCCTGTGGTCGGCGCTCACAGCACACCTGCAATTCTGCTACATAGCAGCGATCTGATGATCGCTGCTATGTAGCAGAGCCGATCGTGCTATGCCAGCTTCTAGCCTCCCATGGAGGCTATTGAAGCATGGCAAAAGTAAAAAAAAAAGTAAAAAAAAATGTGAAAAAAATAAAAAAAATATAAAAGTTTAAATCACCCCCCTTTCGCCCCAATCAAAATAAATGAATTAAAAAAAAAATCAAATCTACACATATTTGGTATCGCTGCGCTCAGAATCGCCCGATCTATCAATTAAAAAAAAGTATTAACCTGATCACTAAACGGCGTAGCGAGAAAAAAATGCGAAACGCCAGAATTACGTTTTTTTGGTCGCCGCGACATTGCATTAAAATGCAATAACGGGCAATCAAAAGAACGTATCAGCACCAAAGTGCTATCATTAAAAACGTCATCTCAGCACGCAAAAAATAAGCCCTCAATCGACCCCAGATCATGAAAAATGGAGACGCTACGGGTATCGGAAAATGGCGCAATTTGTTTCTTTTTTTTAGCAAAGTTTGGAATTTTTTTTCACCACTTAGGTAAAAAATAACCTAGGTGTCTATGAACTCGTACTGACCTGGAGAATCATAATGGCAGGTCAGTTTTAGCATTTAGTGAACCTAGCAAAAAAGCCAAACAAAAAACAAGTGTGGGATTGCACTTTTTTTGCAATTTCACCGCACTTGGAATTTTTTTCCCGTTTTCTAGTACATGACATGCTAAAACCAATGATGTCGTTCAAAAGTACAACTCGTCCCGCAAAAAATAAGCCCTCACATGGCCAAATTGACGGAAAAATAAAAAAGTTATGGCTCTGGGAAGGAGGGGAGTGAAAAACAAACACGGAAAAACGAAAAATCCCAAGGTCATGAAGAGGGCCTCCTGCTAAACACTAAAGGACATTCTGAATGTTTAATGTGAACCTATCATTCTTACTTAAATCAGTACTACGGTACATATATTGTATCATCTGACACTACGGAAAAGGGACACATTCCTGCAATCAAATCCCCTAAGTCATCAATCTGTCTATTATAAAGCACAAAATAGAGATTCATAAGGGTGAGGAAGGAGATGAAGCTGCAAGATGTCTCGGAAGTGTGTGGGAATGCATGCTATAGGAGGGATGAAGCATTGGAGAACATCTCATTGGCTCAGAAGACAAAGCAGAACCCACAAAGAACCTACTCTCTCAGCAGACTAAGACAGAGACAGTGTACAGTTACATCAGTTATGATACATTTTGAGCCGACTGGTCATTAGGAGGCTGGCTCTTTAAATAGTAAATAGTACAGAGGAAATAGAGTAATTACACAGTGAAATCTTTCTTACCACAATGTAGATCTGAGGTTTGCGTCTTTTGGCCAAATCAATAATATTTACTCCATTATAATAAAGATTCTCAATGCAGCCATGAAAATTCCTCTTCAGAAACGTACCGGGTTTTCCTGGTACTGGAATCCCTCCAAAGCTGAACTTCGGAAAATAAAAAGATCAAAACTTGACTCGCTGTTCTTTTTAAATTACAATCTAATCAAGGATATAAAATTGAAACCTGAGAAATTTACCCAAAAGGCATGAATTAAATAAATTACCCAATTAATGTGGCTAATTATTGCCGTACATCAATGCTGAAAGAAATTAAAATATACGTCAATAATTAATAATGATGAACAAAGTCAACCATTAGAAAGTAGATGTCTATTAAGAGATGTATGTGGTAGGAGGCTACTGGCCCTTGCAAGACATTAGGATGGCTAGAAGCCTTCGATTAATGATAGATTTTCCCATAGACATCAGAGAACCCATCGGCCATTCACCATAGATTTATCCCATGGACAACACTCCATTTTGATATGAACTGTTAAACGGTACGTCACTGGTGGAAACTAGTTTTGACTGTCCAACAAAGTGGATGCATGCATATTTAGAGAAAACACAATAATAGTTCCCATAGTATGTATTTATGCAAGTTATCATTTGTTTTTATCTCAGTTGCAATTTCCAATTATAAAATTGTAGTAGATGCTTAAAATTGACATTTAGAGCTATTTGACCTTTTCTTCCAGGACATCATCAGTAAATAACCATCGGCTTGTGCGCTATTCAGCATAAATCTATATTGCTCATGAATCTTATTGCTACACACATTTGTAAAGCAAAGTATTAAAAATGTTTCCATGTGACCAGTATAACCTTGCGTTCCTCTTGATGCATAAAGAAATACAATTTTTTAGTATGATGCCATTAAGCAATGTTTCTAATGCTCACAGTCTATTTTCCTCTTTGCAGGGTAATATTAATTTATTTTTTATGCTTATAAAGCACCAACATAGTCCATATCGCATTGTCTTTGCTGTCCCCAATCTAAATTCCCTATCAGTTTGTCTTTGCAATGTGGAAGGAAATTGGAAGAAACATAAAAAACTTTTACAAACACGGGGAGAATGTACAAACTGATTGCAGATGATGTCCTTCATGGGATTTGAGAACTGGACCCCAGCGCTGAAAAGCAAGAGTGCTAACCACTAAGCCAAAGTGCTGCTCCTCCGAGTTTGATGATTTCACTGAAAAATGTCATTGTTTTTATGATGGGAGATGAACAAAGGTCATTCTAAATAAACCTTACTGATTGTTTGCCATTTATTAAGCTTGTAAAAGTAAAGGCAGAAACACAATCCAGAGATAGGTCCAGAATATAGATATGTTACCATCATAAAGCACTCTATAAACTGCAAATGTCCCCACAATTTATGACTTTGGAAGGAAGGACGCTTGAGAAAAATACAGAGAGAGTGTAGGATCTAAGGGGTAAAGTTTCTCCTTGTGGAGTGGCATGTTTGAAATGTCAGTGTTAGGCCGTAGTCACATTACAGCAAGATACGTCCGAGTCTCCTAGGTTAAAAACAAGCTCTGTCACTGGGACTCCAGAGCGGAGCGTGCGGCTCCATGTATTGCTATGTGGCCGCACACTCCGCTCTGGAGTGCCGGTGCCAGAGCTTGGTTTTAACCTGCGAGACTCGGCCGTATCTCGCTGTGTGTGATCCCGGCCTAAGGAGGCCAGTCAATGTTCCTCTGGGAAATTAAACATGCAAGCAGCCTCTTCATAGAGCAAGCGGACTCTATTGCCACCAATTAGAAGGAGCAATCCTAAAAGTCATTATTGACCCTTTAACGAGCATTGTCATATGACTGAGCCAAACAAGAATCTCTGATTTGACTGTATGAGAGGCTGAAGACTGGAGTCTGAGGGGTAGTTAGTGCTCGGCTCATACATGCAGTCTTGTGCCAAGTTCAGGGTTATACAGAGCTAGAAGAGGCCAGCAACAGAAGTTTATGGAACCCCCTTGTACATAGCTCTGTACTATGTAAGCAGGCATAATTCCATGTCATATCCAATGCTACATTGCAAGGTATTGAACAATATTTGTTCCTTTACACCTGTTATCTCTTTGCTCGCTGCAAGTTTTCATCAAAAATTGTAATTCTTATGTAATTTTACTAAATATAAATAGCAAAAATTCTAATAAAAAATAAATAATAATCCTAACTACCTAATAAAGACAATTATTCTTCTGATTTCCAGCCACTTTATCACTTGTCAAATGGTGCAAAATATAATTTTATTACCGCCACAATGTTTGGTTTGTCACATAACTGTGTTAGAAATTTATGAGTATAAACAAATTGATAAAGAAGTAGCTGAAGAGCCCGGCGTTGCCTGGGCATAGTAAATATCTGTGGTTAGTTATAGCACCTCACTTCTCTTATTTTCCCATCACGCCTCTCATTTTCCCCCCTCACATCTTTCATTTCCCCCCTCACATCTCTCATTTTCTCCCTTACACCTCTCATTTTTTCCCTTACACCTCGTATTTTCACCCTTCTCTCATTCCCCCCTCACTCCTCTCATTTCCCCCTAACACTTGCAATTTCAACCTCACATCTGTCATTTTCTGATCACTCCACTATTTTCCCTCATTCTTCTCATTTTGCACTCACATCTTTTCATTTTCACCTCACACCTCTCATTTTCACCTCACACCTCTCATTTTCACCTCACACCTCTCATTTTCCCCTCGGTATATACATGTTTGTCATCTCCCTTAAATATAGTATACACCTGTATGCCATCTCCTGTATATAGTATATACCTGTATGTCATCTCCCCTGTGTATAGTATATACCTGTATGTCATCTCCCCTGTAAATAGTATATACCTGCTGTATGTCATCTTATCCTGTATATTGTATATACCTATGTGTCAACTCCTCCTGTATATAGTATATACTATACCTGTATGTCATCTCTTCTGTATATAGTATATACCTGTATGGCATCTCCTTCTATATATAGTATATACCTGTATGTCATCTCCTGTATACAGCATATACAGGTATATACTATATATAGTATATACCTGTATGTCATCTCCTGTATATGGCATATACCTGTATGTCATCTCCCCTGTATATAGTATGTACCTGCTGTATGTCATCTCCTCCTGTATACCTGTGTGTCATCTCCTCTTTTGTATAGTATATACCTGTAGGTCATCTCCTCCTGTATATAGTATATACCTGTGTGTCATCTCCTCTTATATATAGTATATAATTGTATGTCATCTTCTGTATATTGAATATACCTGTAAGTCATCTCCTCCTGTATATAGTATATACGTGTGTCATCTCCTCCTATATATAGTATATACCTGTATGTCATCTCCTCCTGTATATAGTATATACGTGTGTCATCTCCTCCTATATATAGTATATACCTGTATGTCATCTCCTCCTGTATATAGTATATACCTGAAAGTCATCTCCTCCTGTAAATAGTATATACCTGTGTGTCATCTGCTCCTGTCTATAATATATACCTGTGTGTCATCTCCCCTTTATATAGTATGTACCTGTAGGTCATCTCCTCCTGTATATAGTATGTATGTGTGTCATTTCCTCCTGTATTAGACCTCGTTCACAAGCTATTTGGTCAGTATTTTTACCTCAGTATTTCTAAGCTAAATTGGCAGCCTGATACATTCCCAGCCAACAGGAAGCCCTCCCCCCTGGCAGTATATATTAGCTCACACACACACATAATAGACAGGTCATGTGACTGACAGCTGCCGTATTTCCTATATGGTACACTTGTTGCTCTCTTAGTTTGTCTGCATATTAATCAGATTTTTATTTTTAAAGGATAATACCAGACTTGTGTGTGTTTTAGGGCGAGTTTCATGTGTCAAGTTATGTATGTTGAGTTGCGTGTGGCGACATGCATGTAGTGACTTTTGTGAGATGAGTTTTGAGTGGCGACATGCGTGTAGCAACTTGTTGTGTGTCGAGTTGCATGTGACAGGTGAGTGTAGCAAGTTGTGTGCAGCAAGTTTTGCGCATGGAGAGTTTTGCGCGTGGCGAGTATTATGTGTGGTGCGTTTTTGAGCACTTTTGCATGTGTTGCAACTTTTGTGCATGTGGTAATTTTTTCACGTGTGCAAGTTTTGCGTGTGGCGAGTTTTCCATGAGGTGAGTTTTGCATGTGTGGCGAGTTTTGCGTGAGCCTAGTTTTGCATGTGGCGAATTTTGCGTATGGCGAGTTTTGAGTGGCGACTTTTGTGTTTTGACTTTTATGTAGCGAGTTTGGTGTATGTGTGGTGAAATGTGTGCTGAGGGTGGTACATGTGTTCAAGCACGTGGTAGTGTGTGGCACATTTTGTGTGTGTGTTCATATCCACGTTTGTGGTGAGTATCCCATGTCGGGGCCCCACCTTAGCAACTGTACGGTATATACTCTTTGGCGCCATCGCTCTCATTCTTTAACCCCTTTCTGACCTTTCTGTGTGTTTTAGGGCGAGTTTCATGTGTCAAGTTATGTATGTTGAGTTGCGTGTGGCGACATGCATGTAGTGACTTTTGTGAGATGAGTTTTGAGTGGCGACATGCGTGTAGCAACTTGTTGTGTGTCGAGTTGCATGTGACAGGTGAGTGTAGCAAGTTGTGTGCAGCAAGTTTTGCGCATGGAGAGTTTTGCGCGTGGCGAGTATTATGTGTGGTGCGTTTTTGAGCACTTTTGCATGTGTTGCAACTTTTGTGCATGTGGTAATTTTTTCACGTGTGCAAGTTTTGCGTGTGGCGAGTTTTCCATGAGGTGAGTTTTGCATGTGTGGCGAGTTTTGCGTGAGCCTAGTTTTGCATGTGGCGAATTTTGCGTATGGCGAGTTTTGAGTGGCGACTTTTGTGTTTTGACTTTTATGTAGCGAGTTTGGTGTATGTGTGGTGAAATGTGTGCTGAGGGTGGTACATGTGTTCAAGCACGTGGTAGTGTGTGGCACATTTTGTGTGTGTGTTCATATCCACGTTTGTGGTGAGTATCCCATGTCGGGGCCCCACCTTAGCAACTGTACGGTATATACTCTTTGGCGCCATCGCTCTCATTCTTTAACCCCTTTCTGACCTCGGATGGGATAGTACATCCGAGGTCAGAACCCCCGCTTTGATGTGGGCTACTGCGGTGATTCACCGGCGATTTGCGGTTCACCCGCCGCTATTAACTAGTTAAATGCCGCTGTCAAAACACTGACAGCGGCACTTAACCTGCGCTTCCGGCCGGGCGGCTGGAAATGAGCGCATCGCTGACCCCCATCACATGATTGGGGGTCAGCGATGCTTCTGTATAGTAACCATAGAGGCCCTTGAGACCTCTATGGTTACTGATCCCGGCTAGCTGTGAGCGCCACCCTGTGGTCGGCGCTCATAGCACACCTGCATTTCTGCTGCATAGCAGCAATCTAATGATCGCTGCTATGTAGCAGAGCCGATCGCGTTGTGCCTGCTTCTAGCCTCCCATGGAGGCTATTGAAGCATGGCGAAAGTAAAAAAAAAAGTAAAAAAAATGTGAAAAAAATAAAAAAAATATAAAAGTTTAAATCACCCCCCTTTCGCCCCATTCAAAATAAATCAATAAAAAAAATCAAACCTACACATATTTTGTATCACCGCATTCAGAATCGCCCGATCTATCAATAAAAAAACATTAACCTGATCGCTAAACAGCGTAGCGAGAAAAAAATTCAAAACGCCAGAATTACGTTTTTTTGGTCGCCGCGACATTGCATTAAAATGCAATAACGGGTGATCTAAAGAAAGTATCTGCACTGAAATAATATCACTAAAAATGCCTGCTCGTTTGGAAGTTTGGAATTTTTTTCACCACTTAGATAAAAAATAACCTACTCATGTTAGGTGTCTATGAACTCGTAATGAACTGGAGAATCATAATGGCAGATCAGTTTTAGCATTTAGCGAACCTAGCAAAAAAGTCAAACAAAAAACAAGTGTGGGATTGCACTATTTTTGCAATTTCACCGCATTTGGAATTTTTTTTCCCATTTTCTAGTACACGACATGCTAAAACCAATGATGTCATTCAAAAGTACAACTTGTTTCGTAAAAAAATAAGCCCTCACATGGCCATATTGATAGAAAAATGAAAAAGTTATGGCTCTGGGAAGGAGGGGAGCGAAAAACGAACACGGAAAAACGGAAAATCCCAAGGTCATGAAGGGGTTAAGTCCCCCTTGTTCACATCTGGCAGCTGTCAATTTGCCTCCAACACTTTTTCCCCCATTATGGGGGCAAAATTGTTTGGTGAATTGGAACGCGCGGGGTTAAAATTTCGCCTCACAATATAGCCTATAACGCTCTCAGGGTCCAGACGTGTGACTGTGCAAAGTTTTGTGGCTGTAGCTGCGATGGTGCAGATGCCAAATCCCGGACATACACACATACACACACACATATTCAGCTTTATATATTAGACTTAGGCTGCATTGTAAAGATGAATGCTGATTTTATCCATAATATAAAATTATACTGTGTAATCTATACGTGTCTCGGAGAAGCATGCAGAAGAAAGCATAAAACTTAAAGAAGCAGCAGAAATGCACAAAACATGCCAGGAAACATCAAGTGCATTTTAAAGTCATCCTGAAATATTTAAATGACCCATATTTGACACTAGCTCGTAAAATTTATGAACCGATCCAAACATGAGATGGGAAAATAGACGTTACTTAATTTGAAATTGGTAAAATAAATGTCACCATTTATGTAATGGCTCCATTGCTGAGCCTATCATTAAAATATTTAAGGAGCATACATAGTATATGCTTTATTTTTTGCATTAGTCTACACTGGCAATGAGCAGGGAGGAGATAAAGCTCTGCAGCCAAAGAGCTAACATGGCGAGGTACTCACCATCATTATAAGTACACTATTAGAGTACCTCTCACTGGTCTGGGGTTGCCCTATTTATTCAACTAAAGGGTGGCCAACCTTACAATTAATTTTATAACCTTTATCTACATGTAAGCATGGAATTTGAGATTCTACATATCAACAATGAAGCACCGAAAGCAACCATGTTATAAGAATCGAATTATTAATACTAGTGTAGTGAACAGTTTTGTTACACCAATTTTGCTGGATTACACAGGGCCAAATTCAATAACAAACTTGGTGTATTTCTTATGTCAGACGCTGGAGTAAAAAAAATACTACCACTTTTGATGATTTTGCCCGGGTCCTGCCCCATCTTGACCCAGCTTCTCCCCTGCTGGGCTTATTTTAGAGACGCTGAGTGTGAAAACAGCAAAAGTCATTAAACTTTTGTGTACCTCAACATTGCACAAACATTGGTTGACTTTTCAAAGTTTTAACTTGATTTTTCTGGAATAACAGCTTTGATGAATTGGCCTCATGATATAAAATTCACTTTCATTGATACATGTATATAAAAGTTCAAATAGATGTCTACACCTCATAATCTATGTCCAAATCATCGGATTCCCCCTTGGTGCGGAAATGTTGGGTATATTTGTCCACTGTGAAGTTGACTTGTTTGTTGAACCGGTCTATTAAGACGGAATGCCACTGTTGGTCATCCAGTAGGCTTCCTAATGTCACCGCTGTGTGAGTGTTGCCAAAACGTAGCTTTGCATCACCTGAGAAAATATGCAAGGACACATGATCAAAACTATAATTAGCATCTATGATTGATGAGTCATAAGAGCTTCATTAATAAGATCAATTAATCAATATGGGTCAACTATGAAGAATTAATCTGATAAGTAGATCAATGAATAGTATCTCAAATATGTAAGTATAGTAAATATAGCAGTAATGTAAATATTACAGATATTACATGTATGCATATACCGTAGCCCCTGCATGGTACTGCTGAACATTTATTTCACATTGTTAGGAGGGCGATGGATGGATCACATTGAAAACCCTAGGCTTCCTCCGAAGTAGGGAGTTTAATATGAACATGGCCTTACTCTTATGATCATGCCACATAAACCAGGCCTTGGACTCGAATATGGTACTTTATGGATGCCTCGGTCTCCCTCTATTCTGGTTATCTGTCTTGGTGTCAGACATCACTGTAGCTCTGATATTTCATTTATGGATCTGGAAGCTCAGTGATTTTTCTTTTAGAAGAACAGGATAGATAGCAAACTCAGGGCCGACATCAGGGCATTACAGCCGTGACTGGCGTATGGGGCCCGGTGAGCAGAGGGGGCCCGCATCGGGCCCCATCTCATCTGCTCACCGGGCCCCCCCTGCAGGCGCTGCGGCAGCGGCACACTATTGACGTGCGGGCCCGCGCCCGCACGTCAATAGTTAACAGCCGCCAGCCAGTCTGAGGCTGGCAGCTGAATAGGGCCGCAGTGCGCACTCGCCGGCGTCGCCGGCGTCTGACGTCATTGTCAGCTGCCGGGCCCGGCGAGTGCGTCTGTGTGGAGCCTGGAGGGAGCTTCACCCGGCGCAGGAGCTTGGCCAGGTAAGAATTCTTGTTTTTTTTTTTCTTTGCGAGCTGCGATCCAGGGCGGCCCGGGGGGCCCGGGAGGGGGGCAGAAATGCTGGACACAGTGGGGCAGAAATGCTGGACACAGTGGGGCAGGAATGCTGGACACAGTGGGGCAGGAATGCTGGACACAGTGGGGCAGAAATGCTGGACACAGTGGGGCAGGAATGCTGGACACAGTGGGGCAGGAATGCTGGACACAGTGGGGCAGGAATGCTGGACACAGTGGGGCAGAAATGCTGGACACAGTGGGGCAGGAATGCTGGACACAGTGGGGCAGGAATGCTGGACACAGTGGGGCAGGAATGCTGGACACAGTGGGGCAGGAATGCTGGACACAGTGGGGCAGGAATGCTGGACACAGTGGGGCAGGAATGCTGGACACAGTGGGGCAGGAATGCTGGACACAGTGGGGCAGGAATGCTGGACTCAGTGGGGCAGAAATGCTGGACACAGTGGGGCAGGAATGCTGGACACAGTGGGGCAGAAATGCTGGACACAGTGGGGCAGGAATGCTGGACACAGTGGGGCAGGAATGCTGGACACAGTGGGGCAGGAATGCTGGACACAGTGGGGCAGGAATGCTGGACACAGTAGGGCAGAAATGCTGGACACAGTGGAGAAGAATGCTGGACACACTGGGGCAGAATGCTGGACACAGTGACAGGGGCAGAATGCTGGACACAGTGACAGGGGCAGAATGCTGGACACAGGGGCAGACTGTGAGACCCGGGGGCAGAATGCTGGACATTGGGGCAGAATGCTGGAAATTGGGGCAGAATGCGAGACACGGGGGGCATGATTGGAGACAAGTGGCTGGATTTCAGACATGGGGGCATGGTTGGAGACATAGGGGGCAGAATGGAGACATGGGGCATGATTGGAGACAGATCGTGCAGGATCATGGGGCAGGATGGATATGATGGAGAAAGATGGGGCAGGATGGAGAGATCACATGGGGCGATCATATGGGGCAGAATGGATACTCATGAGGGCAGGATGGGAGAACATGTGGCTGACGCCAGGAATGAGACACACGGTGGCCAGGATGGGGAATATTATTACCATAGGGGCTAATTTAGGGATATTATTACTGCAGTGATGTATTTATTTTATTTTTTGAGGACACGGTTTTAAATGGGGGGGCGGTCCTGTTACTGTGTAGAGTGACACTATGTCGCCTCTTTTTCTTCATATGGTGTAATGTAGAAGGTGGGAAATTAAGTTATGTATTCTACAAGCGGAGCTCGAGATAACTGTGTTATTTCCTGCAGAGAGAAGTCCTGGCTGGATTAAATGATGGCGGTCTGTGCTGGATGAAAGATGAAGGACTTCACCTAGAGACGTCACTGGTGAGTCAGTGTGTTACCTATACACTGACACTATACACTGTATACTGTATACAGAGCTCCTGTGTATAATTTCACTAGTGATCACTGTATTATCTGTACACAGACACTGCATACTAAGTACAGATCTCCTGTGTATAATGGCACTTATGGTGATAGTATGGTGCTTTTTTTAATTACTGATCAGAATTGTAGTATTCAGTCACTATGTGGTGGTAATATGTGGTCTGGACATGGTGTTGCGGTATTTCTTCCTTGTATGTGATATTATTCGATCACTGTGGTGGTAATATGTCATCTGGTCATGGTGTAGCGGTATTTGTTCCTTGTATGTGATATTATTGGTCATTTTAAAAATTGAAAAATAAATAAAAATATACCTAAATTGTATTGCATATTTTAACAAATATTTAATAGGTTACAGTAGAGTAGGGCCCAGCCAAAAGTGTCTACCATGTTATGGTGGCGGCTTAAAAAATCTTTTGGCCAAAACAAAAGCTGCTGGCTATATTTATGATCTGGTGATGGGAACTGTTGATGTGTGATAGGTGAGAAGTGGAGTTTTTCCAAGAGAGAGCGGTGGGTCTGTGGACAGTTCGAGGGGTGGAGCGTGGAGGCGGGGCTGGGATGGAGCCTGGGCGGAGTCTCAAGGGGGCCCCGAAAATTTTGCCAGTATGGGGCCCCGAAATTTCTAGTGGCAGCCCTGAGCAAACTCACACTGTTTGTCCCATATCTACAAATGAACCTCACCAATTACAATTTTGACTAAGCTTATTCATTAAAAATAAATAAAATAATTATCTAATTTTAATGAGACATTAAACTGGTAGCAGACGTATTGATAAAACTTTGCCCCCATTTGAGGACTGCAGAGAATATGAGTTATGGTGAAAATAGAACAATGGAAAGAAATAATGAACAGATATCCCTCTGCCGCTGAATTTGATGGGGAATTTCTGACATTTAAAGGATCTGTGCTTATGATCTAGATTCTGGAATACGTAAGTGTAACAGATGGATTTCAACTGGGGCCTCCACCAGTGTCTGAGCTAATTACTTGTGACATTTAATTCATTACAATACAGGATTTATGAACACATTTATACTGATGTCTCTGCAAGTAGTTAGCAGACATGAAGTCCCAAAGCAATGTCCCTCTTCAAATTCTAGAGGAAAAAAAAGCTTTGCGTAGCGAACGATTACATGGCTAGTACAATAATGGCATAAAGTGCTAAATAGTAACAGTACCATACAGTTGCTTTATAATTAGATTTGGGCAGATTGTCTCAAATTCTAATTCGGTTCACCACATTTTCCCAAAAGATTTGATTTGTGACAAATAAATGTGCTGCAAATACTGAAAAGCCACTATCTGCATGGAAAGTAGAGTGACACTCAGAGAGAATGAGGGACCAAACTAGTACCAAAAGGTTTAATATTACCCTCCTCTTTGAAGCATGTGAGGCATAGTTGCTAACTGAGGCAACTACGTACTTGCTGTACCCAGAGCCAGTCATTAAGAAGAAAAAAAGATACTCCAGCATAGAAAAATGTAAAACTTTGCTGTTAATGGAAAAAAAAAACTCATAAAAACAGGCACAATGCAGACAACATATAGATCCCAGAGAGCTACTAATCGACGTGTTTCAACACTCTGCTCTTAATCACGTGTCAAAACGCGTAAGTTGGTAGCTCTCTGGGATCTATATGTTGTCCACATTGTGCCTGTTTTTATGATTCTTTTCTATTAAAGATGACATTTTATATTTTTCTATGCTGGAGTACCTTTTTTTCTTAATTCTTTGGAACTTGCACACCCAAGCCAAGCCGGCTCCATGCTTGGAACTCATTCTTTTAAAGAGACTGCAAATGGTGAGCTGACTTCTCCCATTCCCTATTCCTTCTTTAAAAAAAAGAGCTAGTCATTGACTGCTTCTGCCACAGATTTAGCTGCTCCATGTCAGTAGATGAGTGTTGACATGGCAGGAGTATTGGCGTCATGCTGATTGACATCAGACTTCCACCAATTAGGCAGCAAGGAGCCAGCTGTCAATCGGCATACCAGTAGTCCCGCCCAATCAACAGGAAAAGTAACTGCTGCTCTGTTGATGTGACATCAGCAGAATCTGTGACCACTCTGTGTTGGCAGAGAATGGCACCAGGCACAACAGGCAGCTAACTAGCAAGTACTTGCCTGTCAGTGCTTAGGCATATTTTTTAAGTGCCTGATTTCCTCTTTAAGGTGCTGTTACTGAAGTGTTACAGACTATCGCTCCCACTTTCAATCTGGTGCTTCAGCTCTGCAGTAGTACACCACAATCGCATTAGGGCTTTTTTCAACTCGACACAGCACAAGCATAAAATAGCACTGCTTGGCCTACTGCCATCCTTTATACTGCCTGTGATAAGTATAACCTTTCTGAGTGGTTGTGCTAGACCATGGGATATGATAGCTGCAGGGCATTAAGGGAGAGCCACAGAGTGTTCAAATTTATGGAGGCCTGCGGATTTCAGGAAATTCGACTGGAAGTTGATGCTCCATGGCTCAATCTTCTCATCTCTATTTAATAATATTGAACTTGTTGAAAATGGCTCACTGACAGCCGAAAGTCAAATGTAGCAGGTGGTTTAATTTGCCTTGAATTTTCTAAAGGATGTGTAAAACTTATCTTACAGAGATTCTCCTCCTCCCTGCAGCTTGTGTAATGGAAGAGCGGTGCTCGTAGGTCTTGAAAATTACAACCTTGGTGAAAAGCTTGATGCATCGTTGACATATGTATGTCACTTAAACTAGTCCTGGCTGCCAGTAAAGGAGAGTTTCATCCTTAAAATCAAAATACTTAAAAAGGTTGTCCACTACCTGGATAACCATGTGTAAAATGAATTATTTCCCCTTGCAAAATAATAATAAAAAATACTCACCTACTGCACCATTGCCAGCAATTTTGGTGTCGGATCTAGAGGGATTTAAAGGGGATTGTTATGTAATGTAAGCCCTGCAGCCAATCAGTGGCTACTTTTAGGCTGCTGAGCTCTCACTATTTTCACCTGTATGATGTTCATCTGAAAACAAGCGATAGGCTCACTTAGCATAGCAACGCCACGCGAGCCTCAGAATAACTCGCTCCTACATCTCAGGAGCAGCGCCAATGTGGGAGGTGAGTATATCTTATTTTTATTTTACAAGGGTGACTACAGCATTTAAAAGTGGCTGTCCAGTTCATAGGCAAACCCTTATTTTAGAATGCAGCATTATAGGAAATCTTCTATACAATTGATATATTTTCTCCTGTGTTCTCATTTTGCTGTATGCAAAAATGGAGAAGACTTTCTGTCTAGAGCCCATTTTCCAAAGAGAAACAAAACCCACAATTATTTCCAAAGTTCTTATTGTTCATGCTCCACGTTTCCTGCCTTAGACAATGAGCAGTCTATTCTGCGACATGGTCTCTCATGTTGTATTAGCTAACTATAATGCAGAAAGAGTAACATGCCTGTTCCAGCACCCACAAGTCCTGTTTCCTGCTTCTACCAGGCTTCCAATAAACAAAGAATGGCTAATAACTGTTATGGTCTGGTGATTATGGAGCGACATGAGACTAGCTCTGAGCAGGTGGTATCTATACTGACCGCAGACCCTAAGCTCAACACACAACTAGAAGCAGCCATGAATTGCTCCTAACGCTCCCTAGGCAACTCGTCACAGCCTAAGAGCTAGCTACCCCTAAAGATAGAAGCAGAAAAACTATCTTGCCTCAGAGAAAATCCCCAAAGGAAAGACAGCCCCCCACATGTAATGACTGTGAGAGGAGAAGGAAATGACATACGTAGTATGAAACAGATTGAGCACAGGAGGCCACTTCTAGCTAAAAAGGAAAGTACAGAAAAGAGCTCTGTGCGGTCAGTAGAAAAAACTAGAAAAAGTCCACCGCAGAGAAATGCAAAAATCTCCACACCTAACTAAAGGTGTGGAGGGCAAACTATGCTGCCCAGAGCTTCCAGTTTAGCTAAATAGATCCATACTGATAAACTGGACAAATGAGCAAAAAACAAGACAGTACAAAACAACAAGTCCACAATAAGTGAACTGCAAAGGACATGGAAGGACTTAGCTTTGCAGAACTTGGTCAGAGTGTCAGGACAATCCAAAGAGCAATGACTCCAGGCAGAGACAATTGACAACTGGCATTGAATGAGGGCTAAGGCCAGACTAATATAGCCGAGCCCAAAAGACAATCAAAGGAAACAGCTGAGAAGCTAAATCCAAGAAGCAGTCATACCACTAAAGACCACAGAAGGAGCCCAAGAGCAGAACTCACAAAAATACTACTTACAACCAAGAACGGAATTCACAACAAATAACCAAGGATGTAACCAAAAATGCCAAATAAATAAATGCATACATGGTTAAAATAGTGTCACACAGTAGAGGTGGCAACACACACAAGAGAAAACTTTGAATACATAGTTTACAGATGACTGCGCTCTGTAAAAAATGTCATTGGAAAACACTCACCCCAACACAAAACTGACCTACAATAATAGGAGCTATAAAAGTGTGAATATGGGTTATAAGCACCCAATAGCTGTCGTCATACAGTAGCTTAAAGCCTAGAAATTACTATATCACAGAGTCTGAATGGTAGTAAGGTCCACAGTGATAAGAAATAAGAATATAAGGGTGTAATACACAAATCGGTAGTATAGCGTATGCACTCATCTCTTCTCCTGCTCGAATGGTGTTCACTCCTTGTACATTTTAGCATAGCCTTCATCTGCCCATCAGAGCCTAATTTACCATTAGATACATCATAAATCGACTACCTTCTCAAACCGTGTACCAGATGAAGCCACAGTGTTATCTTACATTACAACTTTTGTACGGCTAGAAACATGTAGTCAAGCAGTTGACCCACTTAGAAGCAGACGAAAGAAACATTATTGGTAAGACTAAATGTGGTACGTGAAAGAATGATTTTGTCTTTCAACATGAGAATTTTTTGGGCATCCATGATCACTAACTCTGAAATCTCTGATCCTGTTTAATTCAAAATTATCTTTAAACATTATATCCACTGATAAAGGAAACCACTATTAATGACTGTTGATGGCTAAATCTGACAAATAAAGCCACAATGGCATTTTTCATAAACTGACAACAAAAAAAATTTCCATACCCAGATTAATGTAGAGAACTAATCTTCCTTTCTGTAGCTCCAGAGTAATATAATCCCCACGCTGTCCTTCTCCATGAAATAATACGCCTTCGCTCAGCATGCTCTTGAACTTCAGGGAAATGACATCTTTAAATGTGGTCATCAGTTTCTGATTGAACCTGTAGAGGAGGGAGCTTCTGCCATCAAAGTCGGCTACATCAGATTCTAGATATGAGCAAACAAAAAGGCAATTGACAAGCGTCCGTGTAAGCACACAAGCAAGGTCAATGATAATGCTGCCTGCTATTGACATGAACATGAGCGGCATCATTATTGGCAAATATTGGACAGTCATTGTCTTCTCACTGAAGCAAATCCCCTGACAATTTGCCGCAAACGTTCAGCCTTGTTTACTACAAATATTCGCCCTTGTTGGTAATGTCTGCTTGATACAATGGAGAAAGATAATTGCTGAAAAAAGAAAAAAGAATCCTCAATGTGTCCCCAGTGTGCTCACGTTGTGTGGAGATATATAAAAGACATACATCAACTGTTTATGGCTGATAACGCCAGACCTTTTTATTACACATTTGTTTCTCCAGTTCAATGTCTATCTGTCAAAAGGTAATGTTTCTCCTCGTGGAGATCCAGCTAATATGGAGTCATTATGGCAATGCTCTCTGTGGAAAAAGTATGCTGGATTGTCGTAACCTACGTAGGCTTCCTTCACTAAGGAAATATTCTGTTCACTACCAAAGCCCTGTATCTACTGTACATTTTCTGGTCAAAGTGAATGTACATGTTGGTGCCACTGCTGACACTCAAAAACCCAGTAATTCCCCCATAGCTATGCCCCTGTTATATAAATAGCTATCTAGCAGAAAGAAAGCTCTCTGGTACCACCTCTACATTAATACATTATGCCACTGACGGGGAAATTGAAGAAATACTGAAGATTTAGAACTTAGAGATCTTGTTTGTGGAACTTTCCATCAACAAATAAGGTTTGGTGTGTTGGGCTCATAAGAGGAGGTGATTCTAAGAGCCAAACATCCTGCTGTAAAAACATGCAAGACTCCTATAGTTGTGGTGTATATTACATCTCACGGCCCATACACAAATATAACACATGTAAAAGGAAACTTGTGTTAATGATCCAAAAGTGTGTGATGCAAGGTTCACCTTTAACCTGAAAACCTCAACATCTCCATTGTAACCATGATACACTCATTAAAGGCGGACAATACCTTATTAATGGGTCCAGGAAGGTGAGAAAAATAATCACAATCACTTGTAGCATTCAAAAAGTGAACACTGCAGCTAATCAGCTAGTCGACGACCTCTCTCCTATCCACTGCCAGGGACTCACAGGTCTATCACTATACACGTATGCAGGGAGAGATTTGTCACTCAGGTGGACCAGATGAGGAAAAGCAATGGGGGCCCCACCTTTCCAACTACTCTTCGGTCCCCGGTAGATTTTACAAACTGTTTTTCAGCTATAGTGAAACTAGCATAGCTGAAATCATAGTCTGATATCTGCTGATTGTGGATTGAGCAGCAAGTGTCCACTATCAGTTTCCTTTGATTGAGGAACTTTCACAAGTTTGAGTTTTTTTACCTGGCCACATCATAGAATAGTAGCTCCTGTGCTGTGTAAAGCATAGTTTTTATTTTTCAATTTCTCATCTCTATGTATTTTTAGAAATATTAGCTTTTAAAGTTTAGGTTATAATTTATGTTACCGAGGACCTTTCAAAAAATGTAGTTGTTTTTTTTTTAAATGCGCATTCTAGTAACAGGATTGTACATAAAAATGCATTTTTTGTTATTTTCTTCTCTGTACTCTATTGGGGAGACACTAGGTGCTGAATTTGTCTTTTCATTCTACTAGGATGTAATTCTTTAATTCTATTGATGCTGTACAATCATAAAAGGGCAGGGTCCATAGGTACGAAAAGGTAGACACCCATAGTTCTGACCTAAATTAAACACCTTCTAAGGTCAGGAAGTGTGCCAGTGTGATACTTACCCACCCTTAGAGTAGGTCATGTAAATCAGATAAAGTTTTGCGTAAGTAAAAAAGAACTGTTCTGAGCTCAGATTAATGAAAATGTGAAATTCTGTATGGAAACTCTGGACGCCATGTTCTGTAGACTTAAGAAAATAGCAACCATCCTGCTTGTTATTAGCACACAGTTCAAAAGACTGTCTCTCGGATGGTTTGGGTTGCATTAGAGCTTATAGCATTGGCAGGTTACACACCTTGAAAGACGCTATCAATGCTGAACATTAGGGAAGAGTGAGACGTCCATATAACTCAGACACAGATCACAACGCAATCCTTGCACTGGCAGGCCTGACATCATGTGTTCCTAAACAGTTGTAACTCTCAGATCGGGAGGACTGCCGGGCAGTCCAAGCATTTTGTTGTGATCCGTGTCCAAGTTATATAGCCGTCTGACTCTTGCCTTATATAGAGGTTTTAAAACAACATATGCTCCCATACACACAGCGTGAATTTCAAGGAAGGCTTGTATAATTCAGAAAGATAATGTAAAACCACCTCCTGTATCCAATACTACAGCATGGCTTCTCAGAAGACGAATTCAGTTATGACATCATTAAAAAAACAAAATCTGGCAAAGAAGACCCATGACTGTTGAGAAGCCTACATCACACAAAAATGGGTCAACATTCCGCTCCAAAATCTCCAGCAATTGGTTTCCTCACTTTCCAGACATTTACAGACAGTTGTAAAAAGAAGAGCGGATGCTACACACTGATAGACACGGCCTTGTCCCAACTTTTTCACAATGTCTTGCTGCCATCCATGTCAAAGTGAGTTAATGTTTTATATGCAATAGAAAAATGTCTAACTTTCATCTTTTGATTTGTGTTCTATATTCTGTCGTGAATAAAATATGGCTGCAAGAAATGTCCACATCATTGTATTCTTGCTTTCTATACATTTTAAACAACATTCCAATGTTTTCTAAATTGGGGTTGTGTTTTATTATAATTTTATAAAGTTGTTTCAGTGGTTCATTAAGCATTACATTGAAGGTCCACCTTATGCACCATGTTCTAGTTAGGGTCAACATTCTGTGCCGCGTTACTCCCTAATGTATGTTTCTAGCAGGTTATGCTTTGTATTCAATACAGAATTTTAAATGCATAGACTAAAATTGAAAAATAAAATTTATCTGTACCTGGAGATTAGGAACTTGAAGGTAATTTATTTGTCTTTATTTTCCCTCTCTCTCTCCCATATCTATTTATCTATTATCTATCTATCTATCTATCCATCCATCTATCCATTATCTATCTATCTATCTATCTATCTATCCATCTATCCATCTATTTATCCATTATCTACAGTATCTATCTATCTATCTATCTATCTATCTTTCTATCTATAGATCTATCTATCCATCTATCTATCCACTATCTATCTATCTATCCATCTATTTATCTATCTGTCTATCTATCTATTATCTATCCATTATCTATAAATCTATCTATCTATCTATCTATAGATCTGTCTATCTATCTATCGATCTTTCTATCTATCTATCCATCTATCTATCCATTATCTATCTATCTATCTATCTATCTATCTATCTATAAATCTGTCTATCTATCTATCTTTCTATCTATCTATCCATCTATCTATCCATTATCTATCTATCTATCTATCTATCTATAGATCTGTCTATATATCTATCTATCTTTCTATCTATCTATCCATCTATCTATCCATTATCTATTTATCTATCTATCTATAGATCTGTCTATCTATCTATCTATCTATCTATCTATCTATCTATCTATCTATCCATCTATCTATCCATTATCTATCTATCTATCTATAGATCTGTCTATCTATCTATCTTTCTATCTATCTATCCATCTATCTATCCATTATCTATCTATCCATCTATGTATCTATCTGTCTATCTATCTATTATCTATCTATTATCTATCTATCTATGAATCTATCTATCTATCTATAGATCTGTCTATCTATCTATCTATCCATCTATTTATCTATCTGTCTATCTATCTATTATTTATCCATTATCTATCTATCTATAAATCTATCTATCTATCTATCTATCTATCTATCTATCTATCTATCTATCTTTCTATCTATAAATCTATCTATCTATCTTTCTATCTATCTTTCTATCTATCTTTCTATCTATCTATAGATCTATCTATCTATCTATTTATCTATCCATCTATTTATCTATCTATCTATCTATCTATTATCTCTCCATTATCTACAGTGGGGCAAAAAAGTATTTAGTCAGTCAGCAATAGTGCAAGTTCCACCACTTAAAAAGATGAGAGGCGTCTGTAATTTACATCATAGGTAGACCTCAACTATGGGAGACAAACTGAGAAAAAAAAATCCAGAAAATCACATTGTCTGTTTTTTTAACATTTTATTTGCATATTATGGTGGAAAATAAGTATTTGGTCAGAAACAAACAATCAAGATTTCTGGCTCTCACAGACCTGTAACTTCTTCTTTAAGAGTCTCCTCTTTCCTCCACTCATTACCGTAGTAATGGCACCTGTTTAAACTTGTTATCAGTATAAAAAGACACCTGTGCACACCCTCAAACAGTCTGACTCCAAACTCCACTATGGTGAAGACCAAAGAGCTGTCAAAGGACACCAGAAACAAAATTGTAGCCCTGCACCAGGCTGGGAAGACTGAATCTGCAATAGCCAACCAGCTTGGAGTGAAGAAATCAACAGTGGGAGCAATAATTAGAAAATGGAAGACATACAAGACCACTGATAATCTCCCTCGATCTGGGGCTCCACGCAAAATCCCACCCCGTAGGGTCAGAATGATCACAAGAACGGTGAGCAAAAATCCCAGAACCACGCGGGGGGACCTAGTGAATGAACTGCAGAGAGCTGGGACCAATGTAACAAGGCCTACCATAAGTAACACACTACGCCACCATGGACTCAGATCCTGCAGTGCCAGACGTGTCCCACTGCTTAAGCCAGTACATGTCCGGGCCCGTCTGAAGTTTGCTAGAGAGCATTTGGATGATCCAGAGGAGTTTTGGGAGAATGTCCTATGATCTGATGAAACCAAACTGGAACTGTTTGGTAGAAACACAACTTGTCGTGTTTGGAGGAAAAAGAATACTGAGTTGCATCCATCAAACACCATACCTACTGTAAAGCATGGTGGTGGAAACATCATGCTTTGGGGATGTTTCTCTGCAAAGGGGCCAGGACGACTGATCCGGGTACATGAAAGAATGAATGGGGCCATGTATCGTGAGATTTTGAGTGCAAACCTCCTTCCATCAGCAAGGGCATTGAAGATGAAACGTGGCTGGGTCTTTCAACATGACAATGATCCAAAGCACACCGCCAGGGCAACGAAGGAGTGGCTTCGTAAGAAGCATTTCAAGGTCCTGGAGTGGCCTAGCCAGTCTCCAGATCTCAACCCTATAGAAAACCTTTGGAGGGAGTTGAAAGTCCGTGTTGCCAAGCGAAAAGCCAAAAACATCACTGCTCTAGAGGAGATCTGCATGGAGGAATGGGCCAACATACCAACAACAGTGTGTGGCAACCTTGTGAAGACTTACAGAAAAAGTTTGACCTCTGTCATTGCCAACAAAGGATATATTACAAAGTATTGAGATGAAATTTTGTTTCTGACCAAATACTTATTTTCCACCATAATATGCAAATAAAATGTTAAAAAAACAGACAATGTGATTTTCTGGATTTTTTTTCCTCAATTTGTCTCCCATAGTTGAGGTCTACCTATGATGTAAATTACAGACGCCTCTCATCTTTTTAAGTGGTGGAACTTGCACTATTGCTGACTGACTAAATACTTTTTTGCCCCACTGTATCTATCTATAAATCTATCTATCTATCTATCTATCTATCTATCTATCTATCTATCTATCTATCTATCTATCTATCTATCTTATATCTATTAGTCTTACCATATAACTACTGCATTTATTTGTGTATATTATATTTAAGCAGCTATTTAGCTATCTACTTTATTTAAACATTTTTGGCCCCATTCCACAAGCTGCTTTTGCCAGACATTTCAGTATAAAGCTGCTTGAAATGTTGCTACAATGTTTGCACAATTTAAAATTGTACAAAGTTTTTACAACTTTTGATGCTGTTATCGTAATCCCAGCCATCTGTTTCCACTTTTTGGGAGGTGCTGGAGCTTTGCGTATTGGCACTCTGTCAGTAAGTATCACAAATTCATCCTAACTTACCCCAAATGGTGTAAATGACCCCAGACACGTGCACCAGCCCCTGGTGCCTGTCCCTGGCTGAGGTACACTTATCACAGTGGTACACAGCAGTGGAGGGCTGGATAAACTGAATATACAGTGAAACTACTTTCCATGCTGAAAGCTTTACATTTTTTTCTGAAATACTTTCAGAAGTCATTTGCACTTCAACTACTTTGTAGTTCAGCTCTGGAGATGGAATAAAAACACAGTACCGGTCATAGATTAAATACCAGTAAAAGTTAATACTTTAAAACAAATGGAGCCATTTTTGATTATAGGTAAGCGGTTTCTACATTTTAATGTAAACTCCTACTATAAAATCTATTATTTTGTAAAAGGTCACCGTGATTGAAAAAGAGATTTTGGAATAAATTTTAAGTAGCAAGTTCATTTAAGTTCAAGCAATTGAATGTTCTGGTGAAATAAGAGAAGTGTTATCGCTGGCATCTACAGATCGTGCAGATAGTGACTGAACTGACTCATAATTTCAGTGCTGACATTTACTATTTCTGCAATAATACGTAATGGATACTGGCAGCAATATTTCACTCTCATATTCTTCTTTCTTAGAGACATTTGTACCTTTACAAGGTAGAAATTGTAGATCTCAGCTTGATATCGTGTGTATTTTCATTATAAAAAAAGCCTGAAACACTCCACTTAGCTCTTCAGCTTAGCTATGAAAACGGTATACAATGATGGGGAAAAAATCCACTTCTGTCAAAATCACAGTTCTGTAGCTCTTGGGTAGCCTGAATAAACGCTGATACATTGTCTACCAATGATAATGTATTATAATGAATACATACAAAAAAAAAGGTATATAGATAAGTCAGGCGTCACAAATGTCTGAACTCTGATGGTGGGAGAAGCCAGCTCTTCAGCCATTTCTACACACACACATGTAATTAGTGTTAGGGCTTTTGTGAAATCTGGTGGGTAGCAGCCCCTGCAGGTGAACTACCGAGCCCTGGAGAAGCAACCCTGCACCTCTGAGATTGGGTGGTGCTGGAGATCAAGGAGGCCAGTTAGTGCCTTTGTTGCGGTGGCTGTTGGGACTCCAGCTAATTCTGTGCAGCCACAAGGGTTCAAAAAGTGCCCAACTGCCAGACGGCATCAGTTAGCGATCAGACGATGGATGTCTAGATATGATACTTAGTTGTCAGAGGTGGGAAGAATGCTGAGGTACTTTCTGGCTAAGCCTGAGGTGCTGTGGATGCCAAGGTCAGGGCTGAGAGACGTTTTAGTGCACACATGGTGCTATATGCAGCAGGAGTGAGGAGTGGTGCAAAAAGAATGGGGTTCATCACACCATGAGGAGCTGTTGGGTCAGTGTAATGAATAAATGTGGAGAGCTGTAATCATCATCAACTGCTCCAGTAACAGCAAGGTTGTTTGCACCTGAGGTCTGGATTGGAACAGTCTCATCCTGGAATCCCTTCCACAACTTTCCCCTTTTTATTCTGCTGAGGATGGCCTGCCAGACGGCAGTTGGCTGCCATTACACCCCAGCTCTGTGGTAGCCGACGCAGACACATACATTCACAGTGCCTTCAAAAAGTATTCATGCCCCATAAACTTGTCCAAATTATTTTATTTTACACCCTCAGACTTAAACGTATTTTATTGGCATTTTATGTGAAATACCATCACAAAGTAGCAGGTATCTGTGAAGTGTAAAGGAAATGATACATGATTTTCTAAACATTTAAAACATATAAACCAAAAAATTGTGAAATTCATGTGTATTCAGCTCCCCTGAGTCATTACTTTGTTGGACTACCTTTTGCTGCAATTACTGGTGCAAAATTTTGGGGGTATGTGCAGTGGTCATTTTCAACCACCCATAACGTTTGCCTTTAGCCCAAAATGTTCTTATTTGACCAGAGCTTCTTCTTTCACATGCTACTGGGAATATCTTCATGGCTTGTGGAAGAAGATGCTGTGGTCATGTGAGACCAATGTAGAAGTGTTTGACATCAAAGCGAAACATTATGTGTGGCGGAAAACTAACATTGCAATTCACTCTGAAATTACCCACCCCATTGTCAGACATGGTGGTGGCAGCATCATACTGTTGGGATGCTTTTTTTCTGCAAGAACAGGGAAGTTGGTCAGAGTTGATGGGAAAATTAATGGAACTAAATACAGGGCAATCCTGGAGGAAAATCTGATATAGACCTTCAAAAGACTTGAAACTGTGATGTAGGTTCACCTTCCAGGAGGACAACATCCCTAAACATACTGACAAAGCTACAATGAAATGGTTTAGCTCAAAGCATATTCATGTGTGTGAATGACTTAGTCATAGCCCAGACCTAAATCCCATTGAGAATCTCTGACAAGACATGAAAATTGTTGTTCACAGACGCTCTCTATCCAATCTCACTGAGCTGGAGCTAGTTTGCAATGAAGAATGCAAATTTTAGCCTATGGATGTGCAAAGCTGGTAAAGACATACCCAAAAACTAGCAGCAGTATTTGCAACAAAAAATGATCCTGCAAAAGTATTGACTCAGGGGGCTGAATACAAATGCACGTCACAATTTACACCTCATAGATACTTGTTACTTTGTGTTGGTATATCACATAAAATCCCAATAAAAATACATATAAGCTTGTTGGTGTAACGTGAAAAACATAGAAAATTTCATGGGATATGAAAACTTTTCAAGGAACTGTAAATACATGACATCACCTATCCATTATTAAGGTTTACCCTTTATTAGACTGTAGATGGAATCACTGTGTACTGTACATTAACACCACTAATCCATCCAGGGATGGTATATGGGAGCGCAGGAGAAGGCTTCCATATAAAAACAGTTGAAATATGAAGAACATGGTTTGAGGATTTAAAGGGGTTCAGATCTATTATTTCCTTCTAGATGGGGGCCCGATTCTAATGCATAGGGTATTCTAGAATATGCATGTACACGTAGTATATTGCCCAGCCACGTAGTATATTGCTCAGCCATGTAGTATATTGCCCAGCCACGTAGTATGTTGCCCAGCCACGTAGTATATTGCCCAGCCACGTAGTATATTGCCCAGTCATGTAGTATATTGCCCAGCCATGTAGTATATTGCCCAGTCACGTAGTATATAGCACAGCCACATAGTATATTGCCCAGTCACGTAGTATATTGCCCAGTCATGCAGTATTCTGCCCAGCCACGTAGTATATTGGCCAGTCACATAGTATATTGTCCAGCTATGTAGTATATTGCTCAGGCACATAGTATACAGCACAGAACCACGTAGTATATTGCACAGCGACGTAGTATACAGCACAGAGCCACGTAGTATATTGCCCAGCTACATAGTATATTGCCCATCCACGTATGTCACAGGTTAAAAAAAAAACATATGCTCACCTTCCGAGGGCCAATTGTAGTTCGATCACATGACTGTGACATCATGGCAGGTCCTTCTCGCGCAGGCGCGCAGGACCTGTGATGACGTCGCGGTCACATGACCATACCACCGGAACCTTGCATTGGAGCGGTCACTGGAGCGTAGCCAGGAGCGGGAAAGGCGGCGGAAGGTGAGTATATAATGATTTTTTATTTTTCTATTATTTTTAACATTAGATGTTTTTACTATTGACGCTGCATAGGCAGCATCAATAGTAAAAACTTGGTCACACAAGGTTAATAGCGGCGGTAACAGAGTGAGTTACCCGCGGCATAACGCGGTCCATTACCGCTGGCATTAACCCTGGATGACTGCAGGGAGTATGGAGCGGGCGCCGACTGCAGGGGAGTAGGGAGGGACTAATCGGACTGTGGCCGTCGCTGATTGGTCTGGTCGCGGCAGCCATGACAGGCAGCTGGCGAGACCAATCAGCGACTTGGATTCCATGACAGATAGAGGCTGCGACCAATGAATATCCGTGACAGACAGAAGGACAGACAGATGGAGAGACAGACTGAAGTGACCCTTAGACAATTATATAGTAGATCAATCATTGGTTGTCTGCTGTCCAAACAGAGCTTGTTCTCGTGATTTGAAATCTATATTATAGGAGCTCAATTAAAGGGGTATTCTCAAGTTTGAAATTGATTTCATATCCATGAGATAGGGAATAACTTTTTGATTGCTGAGTTTACAAGCCCTATAACCACCATCAATCACAATAACCGGGTTATACAGAATGGACCATGGCTGCTCCATTAATTCCAAATAGGACTGGTGGAGATATCCGAGCACTGTGCACGGCTGGTCTTCAGGTCTTTCCCTGTGATCGGGAACTTATCCCATATCCAATAGCTTCAAAACGTGAGAATTCATAAAAGATGTAGGTGGTTGAAAGTCCATTACGCTGATGGTTCTCAATAACAGCCAGTAGAATAGGGCCGGCAGTGTAATCCAGGTTGTGAATCAGGACCAATCTCAAGCTTCTTAAGAACGTCATAGTTGGTATTTTGCTAATACTGTAAGAGATTACAAATAAGGGATCACATATCCTTCCACAAAAGATATGGAAAGGGGCTAATGAAGCTTTATACCTAACCTGACGAAGCCTGACGTCACTGAGTGTTATATAAGCTACAAGACAATGAGGCGGAGTAGGATTCTCTGTGCAGATGGTAATATTCCTACCTGCTTCACATCTCATTGATCTTATTATCTAGGATGATGGCAATGCATTAAATAAAAGGAAAAGCTTTTCATTTACATATCATTATCTGCCAGTAAGATAAACATCAGTGAGGCCAGATCTTGTGAATGTGCTTCTTGTATCCAGACTAGATATGTCTACATAATGAACACAAGTCATCTTGAAAGATCTATATAAATATGTATGCCTCAATAATCGCTGATTACATGTCTGGATGCAACTGTACAAAAAAAAAACACGGTAATTCATTCTCATCGCTGATCAATGTCACTCAAAATTCCAGCAAGTGTATCATTAATAGATCTCACAAGTGCAAAACAAGAAAACACTCACATGTCAAAACCTGGGACTGATGTAAGACTTACCCAGGATATCAAAGCAAAAGAGGGGAGAAGCCAGCGCTGCCTAAGGTTAAAACGCAATACATAAAGTGCAAATGCACATATTAATTTCTAACTGTATTTTCAAAATGAGACTTTTAGCAAACAATTGATCAATTCTTTGAGCCACCCCGCCACATCACGGCATTCTCATAATGGGGCAGTCTGCCCTGCCCTAGGCTTTGTTTAATTATGCACCTGTGTCTCAGCCTGTCTCACCCTCTATCTGTTGTGCTGGATGGGCAGTGTGGAGGTTGGACCTGAAATGTCTATGCCTGGACCTGGTCAACCTTTATCTGCGCTTGCCCCTCTGGCGCCATGGGAGTGACTCAGTAATGCTCCAGGTACAGCTTGCATTTAATGTGGTCTTGCTTTTAATTCATTTAGGAGGCCTTTATGGCACAGCGAATATAAAAAACGTAGAGTAGGACTGCCCCATTATGAGAATGCCATGAAGTGGCGGGGTGGCTCAAAGAATTGATCAATTGTTTGCTAAAGGTCTCATTTTGAAAATACAGTTAGAAATTAATATGTGCATTTGCACTTTATGTATTGCGTTTTAACCTTAGGCAGCGCTGGCTTCTCCCCTCTTTTGCTTTACCCAGTATATCATCTAGCTGTATCAATGGAACAGCTCAGTTATTTAAAGAGGATTAATCCCAAGGTTTTTGCTACCCCATCTGAGGGTATGATGTCGGGACAGATACTATGATGTCAGTAATGCATCACATACTGGGCTGCTTGCTGTAGTTTTGATAAAATCACTGTTTTATCTGCAGCAGATATACTATTTCATTGCATGGTTAGTTCTACATAATTATGCCCCAATCACTGATTGTAAGCTTTCTTTTTACTCTGTACATAGGCAGAAAGCTGGCAACCAGTTGTGGGAGTAGAGTTATACAGAGCTCATGAATATGGAGGACTACATAGCAGTAGGTTTAATGGTCCTCTAGTGATAACCTTCTGCTCATAAAACAGTGATTTTATCAAAACCACAGCAAGCAGCCCAGTAAGTGACATATTGCTGGAATCAAGGTCTCTGTCTCTACATTATACTGTCATATTGTTATAAAGCATGAGATCTCTTGTGCATTGGAGGAATCCTTTGAAAAGACTTAGATCTGACATCATACAAGGTATGTACCCTACTGACCACTTACTGTATGAGCAGCCATACGCTTCAATCCTCATTCCAATCCCCCCACTTGGATTCCACCCCAGTGGAACAAAGCGCAAAAATCGGGCCTTAATGGAATGATGGAACTTGTGACTGACCACACCATCAGCATTTGTGTTCCCTGGAAACACCTGTAGATGCAAAGTAAAAAAGAAACAAGTTATTAGAGGAGGATTCTATTATACATATTCACACAAGCAACATATCAAAGCAGAACAAGAGAATGAGATCAATCATAAATAAATCACATTATTTCTATTCCCCACATCCTTCAGTCTGCTATACAAGCTTCTTCCTGACGTGTTCAGAGTCTATCCAGACAAGAAGGGGTATTCATAGAGAAACTCCTGTTACACAAGATTGTCATTCCAGTAACATAATAAACGTTCACTGGCTGAAGTGGTAAGGGAAGAGCCAAAGACTGATTGCACATAGTACTCCTTCCTAATCCTAAATGTATTTTTCATCATGCCTCAAAATGGAGCAAAGAGTTCAGAATTTGATGATCAAAATAATAGTACAAAATATACACTGCTCAAAAAAATAAAGGGAACACTTAAACAACAGAATATAACTCCAAGTAAATCAAACTTCTGTGAAATCAAACTGTCCACTTAGGAAGCAACACTAAAAATCAATTTCACATGCTGTTGTGCAAATGGAATAGACAACAGATGGAAATTACTGGAAATTATCAAGACACACTCAATAAAGGAGTGGTTCTGCAGGTGGGGACCACAGACCACATCTCAGTACCAATACTTTCTGGCTGACGTTTTGGTCACTTTTGAATGTTGGTTGTGCTTTTGCACTTATGGTAGCAGGAGACGGACTCTACAACCCTCACAAGTGGCTCGGGTAGTGCAGCTCATCCAGGATGGCATATCAATGTGAGCTGTGGCAAGAAGGTTTGCTGTGTCTGTCAGCGTAGCGTCCAGATGCTGGTGGAGCTACTAGGAGACGTGGAGGGAGCCGTAGGAGGGCAGCAACCTAGCAGCAGGAACGCTACCTCAGCCTTTGTGTAAGGAGGAGCACTGCCAGAGCCCTGCAAAATGACCTCCAGTAGGCCACAAATGTGCATGTGTCTGCACAAACAGTTAGAAATTGAGTCCATGAGGATGTTCTGAGTGCCCGACGTCCACAGATGGGGGTTGTGCTCACAGCCCAACACCGTCCAGGACGCTTGGCATTTACCACAGAACACCAGGATTGGCAAATTTGCCTCTGGCGCCCTGTGCTCTTCACAGATGAAAGCAGGTTCACAGTGAGCACATGTGACAGACTTGACAGAGTCTGGAGATGCCATGGAGAGCAATCTGCTGCCTGCAACATCCTTCAGCATGACCGGTTTGGCATTGGGTCAGTAATGGTGTGGGGTGGCATATCTTTGGAGGGATGCACAGCCCTCCTTGTGCTTGCCAGAGGTAGCCTGACTGCCATTAGGTACCGAGATGAGATCCTCAGACCCCTTGTGAGACCTTATGCTGGTGCGGTTGACCCTGGGTTTCTCCTAATGCAGGACAATGCCAGACTTCATGTGGCTGGAGTGTGTCAGCAGCACCTGCAAGATGAAGACATCAAAGCTATGGACTGACCCGCCCATTCCCCAGACCTGAATCCGATTGAAGGCATCTGGGACATCATGTCTCGCATTATACACCAACGTCACATTGCACCACAGACTGTCCAGGAGTTGGCAGATGCTTTAGGTCTGGGAGGAGATCCCTCAGGAGACCATCCGCCACCTCATCAGGAGCATGTCCAGGCATTGTAGGGAGGTCATACAGGCACATGGAGGCAACACACACAACTAAACATCATTTCCTTGTCTTGAGGCATTTCCACTGAAGTTGGATCAGCCTGCAATTTGACTTTCCACTTTGATTTTGAGTACCATTACAAATCCAGACCTCCGTGGGATATTAGTTGTAACATAGTAACATAGTAACATAGTAACATAGTTAGTAAGGCCGAAAAAAGACATTTGTCCATCCAGTTCAGCCTATATTCCATTATAATAAATACCCAGATCTACGTCCTTCTACAGAACCTAATAATTGTATGATACAATATTGTTCTGCTCCAGGAAGACATCCAGGCCTCTCTTGAACCCCTCGACTGAGTTCGCCATCACCACCTCCTCAGGCAAGCAATTCCAGATTCTCACTGCCCTAACAGTAAAGAATCCTCTTCTATGTTGGTGGAAAAACCTTCTCTCCTCCAGACGCAAAGAATGCCCCCTTGTGCCCGTCACCTTCCTTGGTATAAACAGATCCTCAGCGAGATATTTGTATTGTCCCCTTATATACTTATACATGGTTATTAGATCGCCCCTCAGTCGTCTTTTTTCTAGACTAAATAATCCTAATTTCGCTAATCTATCTGGGTATTGTAGTTCTCCCATCCCCTTTATTAATTTTGTTGCCCTCCTTTGTACTCTCTCTAGTTCCATTATATCCTTCCTGAGCACCGGTGCCCAAAACTGGACACAGTACTCCATGTGCGGTCTAACTAGGGATTTGTACAGAGGCAGTATAATGCTCTCATCATGTGTATCCAGACCTCTTTTAATGCACCCCATGATCCTGTTTGCCTTGGCAGCTGCTGCCTGGCACTGGCTGCTCCAGGTAAGTTTATCATTAACTAGGATCCCCAAGTCCTTCTCCCTGTCAGATTTACCCAGTGGTTTCCCGTTCAGTGTGTAATGGTGATATTGATTCCCTCTTCCCATGTGTATAACCTTACATTTATCATTGTTAAACCTCATCTGCCACCTTTCAGCCCAAGTTTCCAACTTATCCAGATCCATCTGTAGCAGAATACTATCTTCTCTTGTATTAACTGCTTTACATAGTTTTGTATCATCTGCAAATATCGATATTTTACTGTGTAAACCTTCTACCAGATCATTAATGAATATGTTGAAGAGAACAGGTCCCAATACTGACCCCTGCGGTACCCCACTGGTCACAGCGACCCAGTTAGAGACTATACCATTTATAACCACCCTCTGCTTTCTATCACTAAGCCAGTTACTAACCCATTTACACACATTTTCCCCCAGACCAAGCATTCTCATTTTGTGTACCAACCTCTTGTGCGGCACGGTATCAAACGCTTTGGAAAAATCGAGATATACCACGTCCAATGACTCACCGTGGTCCAGTCTATAGCTTACCTCTTCATAAAAACTGATTAGATTGGTTTGACAGGAGCGATTTCTCATAAACCCATGCTGATATGGAGTTAAACAGTTATTCTCATTGAGATAATCCAGAATAACATCCCTCAGAAACCCTTCAAATATTTTACCAACAATAGAGGTTAGACTTACTGGCCTATAATTTCCAGGTTCACTTTTAGAGCCCTTTTTGAATATTGGCACCACATTTGCTATGCGCCAGTCCTGCGGAACAGACCCTGTCGCTATAGAGTCACTAAAAATAAGAAATAATGGTTTATCTATTACATTACTTAGTTCTCTTAGTACTCGTGGGTGTATGCCATCCGGACCCGGAGATTTATCTATTTTAATCTTATTTAGCCGGTTTCGCACCTCTTCTTGGGTTAGATTGGTGACCCTTAATATAGGGTTTTCATTGTTTCTTGGGATTTCACCTAGCATTTCATTTTCCACCGTGAATACCGTGGAGAAGAAGGTGTTTAATATGTTAGCTTTTTCCTCGTCATCTACAACCATTCTTTCCTCATTATTTTTTAAGGGGCCTACATTTTCAGTTTTTATTCTTTTACTATTGATATAGTTGAAGAACAGTTTGGGATTAGTTTTACTCTCCTTAGCAATGTGCTTCTCTGTTTCCTTTTTGGCAGCTTTAATTAGTTTTTTAGATAAAGTATTTTTCTCCCTATAGTTTTTTAGAGCTTCAATGGTGCCATCCTGCTTTAGTAGTGCAAATGCTTTCTTTTTACTGTTAATTGCCTGTCTTACTTCTTTGTTTAGCCACATTGGGTTTTTCCTATTTCTAGTCCTTTTATTCCCACAAGGTATAAACCGCTTACACTGCCTATTTAGGATGTTCTTAAACATTTCCCATTTATTATCTGTATTCTCATTTCTGAGGATATTGTCCCAGTCTACCAGATTAAGGGCATCTCTAAGCTGTTCAAACTTTGCCTTCCTAAAGTTCAATGTTTTTGTGACTCCCTGACAAGTCCCCCTAGTGAAAGACAGGTGAAACTGCACAATATTGTGGTCGCTATTTCCTAAATGCCCAACCACCTGCAGATTTGTTATTCTGTCAGGTCTATTAGATAGTATTAGGTCTAAAAGTGCTGCTCCTCTGGTTGGATTCTGCACCAATTGTGAAAGATAATTTTTCTTGGTTATTAGCAGAAACCTGTTGCCTTTATGGGTTTCACAGGTTTCTGTTTCCCAGTTAATATCCGGGTAGTTAAAGTCCCCCATAACCAGGACCTCATTATGGGTTGCAGCTTCATCTATCTGCTTTAGAAGTAGACTTTCCATGCTTTCTGTTATATTTGGGGGTTTGTAACAGACCCCAATGAGAATTTTGTTACCATTTTTCCCTCCATGAATTTCGACCCATACGGACTCGACATCCTCATTCCCTTCGCTAATATCCTCCCTTAAAGTGGACTTTAGACAAGACTTTACATAGAGACAAACCCCTCCTCCTCTCCGATTTTTACGATCCTTTCTAAACAGACTGTAACCCTGTAAGTTAACTGCCCAGTCATAGCTTTCATCTAACCATGTCTCGGTTATTCCCACTATGTCAAAGTTACCTGTAGATATTTCTGCTTCTAGTTCTTCCATCTTGTTTGTCAGGCTTCTGGCGTTTGCGAGCATGCAGTTTAGAGGATTTTGTTTTGTTCCAATCTCCTCACTGTGGATTGTTTTTGAAATGTTCTTACCTCCCTTCTGAGTATGTTTTCCTGGGTCGTCTTTGTTCGAGTCTAATGTTTTTCTTCCCGTCCCCTCTTCTTCTAGTTTAACGCCCTCCTGATGAGTGTAGCGAGTCTTCTGGCGAATGTGTGTTTCCCAGGTTTGTTGAGGTGTAGTCCGTCTCTGGCGAGGAGTCCATCATACCAGTAATTCACACCGTGGTCCAGGAATCCAAATCCTTGTTGTCTGCACCATCGTCTTAGCCAGTTGTTTGCATCAAGGATCCTGTTCCATCTCCTGGTGCCATGCCCGTCTACTGGAAGGATAGAAGAAAAAACTACCTGTGCATCCAGTTCCTTTACTTTCTTCCCCAACTCTTCAAAGTCCTTGCAGATTGTCGGTAGGTCCTTCCTTGCCGTGTCATTGGTGCCAACATGTATCAGAAGAAATGGGTGGACGTCCTTGGAGCTGAAGAGCTTTGGTATCCTATCGGTCACATCCTTGATCATCGCACCTGGAAGGCAGCATACTTCTCTTGCAGTTATGTCCGGTCTGCAGATGGCTGCTTCGGTGCCTCTCAGTAGTGAGTCTCCCACCACCACCACTCTTCGTTGCTTCTTGGCTGTACTTTTTGCTGTCACTTGTTGCTGTGTGCCCTTTTCTTTTTTGCTTGCTGGCATTGCTTCATTCTTAGGTGTGCCATCTTCATCCTCTACAAAGATTTGATATCGGTTCTTCAGTTGTGTGGTTGGTGATTTCTCCATGGTCTTCTTGCTTCTTTTGGTCACATGCTTCCACTCATCTGCTTTTGGAGGTTCTCTGACACTTTTTGCACCTTCTGTGACCAGTAGAGATGCTTCTGTTCTGTCTAGAAAGTCTTCATTCTCTTTGATGAGTTTCAAAGTTGCTATTCTTTCTTCCAGACCCCGCACCTTTTCTTCTAAAAGGGCCACTAGTCTACACTTCTGACAGGTGAAATTGGATTCTTCTTCTGGTCGATCTGTGAACATGTAGCACATGCTGCAGCTCACCATGTAGGTTGTCACATCTGCCATGTTGCTCCTAGATCCTGCTGACTTGCTGTGTGTTTTCCTTCTTGTGTAATCTACTCAGCCAAGCTCTCTTGCAATAATGTCCTACAGGCAAAAATTCGCGCGCCGTAAGGCGCGCGGTTTGGTGATGCTTTCGAAGCAGCTGGTCCCGGCTGTACCCAACGATCTTCTAGCTTAGGGAGACTTCGCTTCTCCCAGAAGGCACCTGGAATATGCAAATTAGCCTCCTGAAGCTTGAATCCCTGGTTTGGTGATGCTTTCGAAGCAGCTGGTCCCGGCTGTACCCAACGATCTTCTAGCTTAGGGAGACTTCGCTTCTCCCAGAAGGCACCTGGAATATGCAAATTAGCCTCCTGAAGCTTGAATCCCTGGTTTGGTGATGCTTTCGAAGCAGCTGGTCCCGGCTGTACCCAACGATCTTCTAGCTTAGGGAGACTTCGCTTCTCCCAGAAGGCACCTGGAATATGCAAATTAGCCTCCTGAAGCTTGAATCCCTGGTTTGGTGATGCTTTCGAAGCAGCTGGTCCCGGCTGTACCCAACGATCTTCTAGCTTAGGGAGACTTCGCTTCTCCCAGAAGGCACCTGGAATATGCAAATTAGCCTCCTGAAGCTTGAATCCCTGGTTTGGTGATGCTTTCGAAGCAGCTGGTCCCGGCTGTACCCAACGATCTTCTAGCTTAGGGAGACTTCGCTTCTCCCAGAAGGCACCTGGAATATGCAAATTAGCCTCCTGAAGCTTGAATCCCTGGTTTGGTGATGCTTTCGAAGCAGCTGGTCCCGGCTGTACCCAACGATCTTCTAGCTTAGGGAGAATTCGCTTCTCCCAGAAGGCACCTGGAATATGCAAAGTTGTGATTTACATTGATCATTTTTATGTTTTATTGGTCTCAACACATTCCACTATGTAATGAATAAAGATTTACAACTGAAATGTTTCATTCAGTGATAACTAGGATGTGGTATTTTAGTGTTCCCTTTATTTTTTTTGAGCAGTGTGTTATGTACCAGAATGGAGCTGCGACACTACTGCCTTCGTAACTGGTGTAATACTGCAATCAATACGCTGGTACATGACTACAAAAGTGCTACCTCTCTTGTGCTGGAAGCAAACTCCTACTTTGTGCCATCAGTGGCACTCCTTCTGGGGCGTTTTACAGGTCTCCACTAGATATACCGCCCCTGACTCCAACCATCCCTCCCAGCAGCAGTGCAGTATGCGTAAATGTCTTGTGACCACTGCCTGCGCTACAGTTATATAGCATGTGAGGCAATGGAGCGGCAGGAGAAGCAGGATTCAGTCAAGCTTATGCAGCTCTGTTCCCGGCCATCGTTAGTCAACAACCCCACGGATGAGGATACCCCCATTGTGTGTGCAGAAACCTCTCCCGCTCAAGTCCTGTGAAGTTTCGTCCAGAGTTCTCTCTTAATAAATTCTAAACAGCATCAGTCAATTATCAGTGAAGTAATACAGCTAATTATTTCATTTCACAAACATTGACTATGGGAGGCAGATACCTTAGCAGTGAGCCACAAGCTCACAAGGAATTTCTCTGGTAAAATATTAGTATTGCTCACAGATACAAAGTCCTTCTGCTCTGATATATCACAGTATAGGCAGAAATTAGATAAAAATTAGGTGTCTCCAAATGGGAGAAGAAAGTGAATAATTTGTCCTGTTGCACTCATTTAAAAAAAAAAAAAGACCATTAACACATTCCTCAGCGCTGAAAGTGCAAGTCTAGCGACAAAAGGGAACATGAAAATCATACAAGTTTCATCCAGAACACTCAGAAGACTGCCATCAATATTGTCATACACGTGCATACATGTGTCCATTTTTTCTGTCTGCGTGATGTCAGTATGCGATACAGTTTCATACATCCACATTCAAAAATGTAATAATAATTAACCTCTCCACAACCTTAGGGGTTTCATTTTTGCATTTCTGTTTTTTGCTCCCCTTCTCCCCAGAGCCATAACCTTTTTTATTTTTTTGTCAATATGGCCATGTGAGGACTTGTTTTTTCTGGGACGAGTTGTACTTTTGAAATAAATCTTTGATTTTACCATATTGTGTACTGGAAAATGGAAAAAAAAATCAAAGTGTGGAGAAATTGCAAAAAAAGTGCAATTCCACAATTGCTTTTTTTTTTTTTACAATTTTCGGTAATTAGTTGACCTTCCATTATGATTCTCCAGGTCATTAAAAGTTCACAGATACCAAACTATTTTTCAAGACCTGTAGCTCCATTTTTCGGGATCTTGGGCTGGTTGAGGGCTTATTTTTTACGTGCTGAGTGCTGACATTTTTATTGATATTTTTGGTGCAGATACGATGTTTCAATTGCATGTTATTGCAATGTTGCGGTGACCAAAAAAACATATTTCTGGCTTTTTGATTTTTTTCTGATTACGTGTGATTAATTATTTTTCTATCTTGATCTTGATATTGGGCGATTCTGAACGTGGCGCTATCAAATATGTGTAATTTTTTTATATTGTTTTACTTTGAATGGGGCAAATGGGGGATGATTTGAACTGTGACATTTTTATATTTTAACATTTTTAAAAACTTTTTTTACTTCTTGCTTGCTTCAATAGTCTTCATGGGAGGCTAGAAGCAGCGATTATCCAATCGCCTGTGCTACACAGAGCATCTGCCTTGAGTGTCAGCAATGACAACCACAGGGGTCTCCTGCAGACCCCGGGTTTTAATGCCAAACCATCAGCGACTTACGGTCATGTGATATGTGCGCAGATGGGCAGAGTTTGTGACGTGCTTCCGGCATGAGGATGTTAAATGTCACTGCCAGAGATTGACAGCAGCATTTAACATGTTAACAGATGCAGACAGATTGTGATTCAACCTGTGGAAAATGTGGACACCACGATGGAATCCGCATGGAGTGTGGAGATACGAACTTATGACATATCTATATGTCATAATTTGTGAAGGGGTTAGTATTAGTAATTATTAAAAAGGGAAATATTTCCATGAGAATCAGATACCACATAGGATTCCACAAGAACATCTATTTCTTTACACATCCATAGACTTCAGCCCCTTGCCGACAAGCGCCGTATACAGTGGCAACCAAAAGGTTTGCATTTTTTTAAAAGTGTGATTACTTCTGGAAATTCCAGTAATATAATGATCCTAAGCAAACATCCAATTTAGTCAAACATTGATTAGCAAAGAAAAAATGTTCACCTGATGCAATGGCCAAGCCAATCACATGATTTAAACCCTATAGAACACCTTTGGGATGAGTTAGGGTGATGAGTTGGAGCCTGTAGCCATAGCAATAAACCCACAGAGCACCTTTGGGATGAGTTAGGGTGACAAGTTGGGGCCTGTACGCATAGCAATATAGATGAATGGTTTGCAGATTTGCAAAAGGAGCAAGATCCCTCATGATGTCTTGAATACCTTCAAAGCCCCATCAGTGTGGTACAGTAATTAACGCAAGAGGTTATGCTACAAAATACAAAGTTATGGCATTGTAAACAATGGATTACTCTCTATGTCGTGATGAATAAATAGTAGATGCAAAACTTTTGGCAGTCAGTTTTCTTTAATTAAATGACCATACTTATATTCTAAAGTATTTTGGTTAAAATTAAGGTCTTGCATGATCACAACTTCATGCACTTTCAATTCATCACCAGGAAAACTGCACCACAACAGCTTATCAGAAGTAATCATACTTTTGAAAAAAATGCAAAACTTTTGGCCGCCATTGTATATACGGTGCTACAGGAGCTGTGCTCCCGCAAATCGATGAATATATAAGGCGTGGTTATCGTGCGGGATCATGCTGAGCATCATTATGATCAAATGTGGGTGTCAGCTCTACACTATATGAGAACTATATGAGAAAAATAAAGTCATTACATGACCCTGTCAGCTGAAATATGGAAAAATTATATCTATCAAAATGTGGGAATGCAAAAACTGTTTTTTGCAATAAAAAGTGTCTTTTAGTGCATGATACCAGCCAAACAGAAAAAAACTATATAAATTTGGTATCCCGGTAGTTGCACTGACCCGAAGAGTAAAGTCGTCTAATCATTAATCACTTATACCGCATGAGGAACGGCGTAAAAAATAAATAATTAAATTCTTCACCTGCAGGCGAATTTTTACATTCTGTCTCCCAAAGATCGCAATAAGGCCCAGCTCACATTTATCCTGAACTCTGCACTGAGCACTTACAGTGGAGTTTCCGTGTAAATCTCTTAAATATGTGATTCAGATGAAACTCTCAATGGAAGATTCTTTATAATGAAGCAGATGGAGGCACTGTGCATGTTGTCTGGCCTATGATCCAGCTGTTTAGACGTGCATAAAAGTGCCGTCGGCCACAGTTTTCTGCACCTCTGAAATGGAGAACAATGCTGAACAGAGGCTAGACGATGTCTATTGCCTCATTAAAATGAATGGATCTCTTGGGGGTTTCATCTGAATGATGTCACTCAGAGATTTAGATGGAAATTCCCATGAAAGTGCTCAGCGTGGAGCGCCGGATAAATGTGATTTCAAATGTAATGTAAAATGTTCCCAACAAAAGCTTCAACTCAATCCACAAAAAAAGCAAGTCCCCACTCAGGTCCGTCAATTGTCAATGGAAGTATAGGGGGCTTCCACAATACTGGTAGTACAAAGGGTTTATAAAATCACTGTAGCTCCTCTCACCCCAAAAGAAATTAATCAAATTAGTTATGAGTAAGTGTCCACATGTTTGGCATTTCTATAGGGATGAGAGCCCGCCTAATTTACCAGTGCATGTTTTCAGAACTTTAAGCTGGGCACAATGTACTAGGCCTCACAACATGCTAGTCGCTACAATGGCAGTTTTCAATTTTCACTCAGCAACATCCACTGCTGCTTGCTTCTGGAAGGCACCCATTGAGTCAAAATTGTCACTACACCTGTAGATAAACTCTAAAATGGGTATAATTTCAAAATGGGGTCACTTGAGGGGGCATTCTGCTTTTCTCTAGCACTTAGTGGCACTGTATGTTAAGTCCAGAAGCTAAGCTAGAAAAATCTGTGCTGCAGAAGGCAAATAGCACTCTGTCCACTCTTTAGGCACATCAGGGGCTCTCCAAGCGTGTCATGGCACCTGCAACTCATTCCATCAAAATCTGCATTCCAAAATGTCACTTCATACTTTTGTTGCCCTGCCATGTACCCAAACAGTAGCATTCCCCCACATATGGGGTATCGGTGTACTCAGGAGAAATTACAGAACAAATTTTGAGGTTTATTTTACTCTCGTGAAAATGGAAAATTTTGGGCCAAAAAAAACATTTTTGTGGGAAAAATGTTATTTTTTCATTTTCACCGCTCAAAATTATAAACTTCTGTGAAGCACTAGTGGGGTTCAATTTGCTCACAACACAACACATTGTTGTCCTTGAGGGGTCTGGTTTCTAAAATGGGGTCACATGTGAGGTGTTTCCACTCTTTAGGCATATCAGGAGCTTTCCAAACAAGACATGGCGTCTGCTAAAGATTCCAGCAAATTTTGTTTTCGAAAAGTCAAATGGTGCTCCTTCCCTTTCGAGCCCTGCGGTACACACAAACAGTAGTTTGTCTCCACTTATCAGGTATCTTTGCACTCAGGATAAATTACATAACAAATTTTATGATGCAATTTTTCCTGTTACCCTTGTGAAAATACAAAATATTGGGATAAAATACATTTTTGTGGGAAAAATTTTTTTTTTTAATTTTCATGGCTGAACATTATAAATCTCTGTGAAACATCTAGGGGTTCAAGATGCTCACCACTCATCTAGGTAAGTTCCATGAGGGGTCTAGTTTCCAAAATGGTGTCCCTTGTGGGTGGTTTCCACTGTTTAGGCACATCAGGGGCTCTTCAAATGCGACATGACATCCATTAATTATTCCAGCAAATGTTACATTCAAAAAGTCAAATGGGGCTCCTTCCCTTCTGAGCTCTGCCGTGTGCCCAAACAGTGCTTTTTCTCCACATATGGGGAATCTGCATGCTCAGAAAAAAATACACAACAGATTTTGTGGTCCTGTTTTTCTCTTTATGCATGGAATAATAAAAAAATTGAATCTAAAGTAAAATTTTTGTGAAAAAAGTTAAATGTTCATTTTTCCTTCCACATTCCATTAATTCTTGTGAAGCACTTGAAGGGTTAATACATTTCTTAAATGTCGTTTTGAATACCTTGAGGAGTGAAATTTTTAGAATAGTGCCACTTTTGAGTATTTTTTTGTCAGTAGGCACCTCAAAGTCACTTCAAATATGTTGTGGTCCCTAAATAAATGGTTTGGTAAATTTTATTGGTAAAATGAGAAATCTTTGATTAACATTTAACCATTATAATTTCCTAACAAAAAATTATATTTAAAAAATTATGCGGATGTAAAATAGACACGTAAGAAATGTTATTCATTAACTATTTTTTGTGACATAACTCTCTGATGTAAGGACATAAAAATGAAATGTTTAAAAATATATAAAGTGATCAAAAAGTTGTCTGCAAAAAATATGGTATCACTGAAATCATTGATTCAAGTTACAACTCAGGATTTTATGATGGCCTCCTTAACCCCTTTCTGCCATTGGACGTACTATTCCGTCCATGTGGGGTGGGCCTTACTTCCCAAGGACGGAATAGTACGTCCAGTGCGATCGGCCGCGCTCACAGGGGGAGCGCGGCTGATCGCCGGCGGGTGTCAGCTGCCTATCGCAGCTGACATCCGGCACTATGTGCCAGGAGCGGTCACAGACTGCCCCCGGCACATTAACCCCCGGCACACCGCGATCAAACATGATCGCGGTGTGCCAGCGGTATAGGGAAGCATCGCGCAGGGAGGGGGCTCCCTGCGTGCTTCCCTGAGACCCCCGCAGCAACGCGATGTGATCGCGTTGCTGTGAGGGTGTCTTACCTCTCCTCCCTGCAGCAGGCTCGGATCCAAAATGGCCGCGGCATCCGGGTCCCCCAGGGAGGGAGGTGGCTTACCAAGTGCCTGCTCAAAGCAGGCGCTTGGTAAGCCTGCAGCGCTGTAAGTCAGATCGGTGATCTGACAGAGTGCTGTGCAAACTGTCAGATCAGCGATTTTTGATGTCCCCCCATATGACAAAGTAAAAAAAAATTTCCACATGTGTAAAAAAAAATAAATAAATTTCTAAATAAAGAAAAAAAAATATTATTCCCATAAATACATTTCTTTATCTAAATAAAAAAACAACAATAAAAGTACACATATTTAGTATCGCCGCGCCCGTAGTGACCCAACTATAAAACTTTCCCACTAGTTAACCCCTTCAGTAAACACCGTAAGAAAAAAAAAATGAGGCAAAAAACAATGCTTTATTATCATACCACCGAACAAAAAGTGGAATAACACGCGATCAAAAAGACAGATATAAATAACCATGGTACCGCTGAAAACGTCATCTTGTCCTGCAAAAAAGAGCCGCCATACAGCATCATCAGCAAAAAAATAAAAAAGTTATAGTCCTCAGAATAAAGCGATGCAAAAATAATTATTTTTTCTCTGAAATAGTTTTTATTGTATAAAAGCGCCAAAACATAGAAAAAATATAAATGAGGTATTGCTGTAATCGTACTGACCCGAAGAATAAAACTGCTTTATCAATTTTACCAAACGCGGAATGGTATAAACGCCTCCGCCAAAATAAATTCATGAATAGCTGGTTTTTGGTCATTCTGCCTCACAAAAATCAGAATAAAAAGCGATCAAGAAATGTCACGTGCCTGAAAATGCTACCAATAAAAACGTCAACTCGTCCCGCAAAAAACAAGACCTCACATGACTCTGTGGACTCAAATATGGAAAAATTATAGCTCTCAAAATGTGGTAGCGCAAAAAATATTTTTTGCAATCAAAAGCGTCTTTCAGTCATAAAAATCTGCTGAAAAACCCGCTATAAAAGTAAATCTAACCCACTTCATCACCCCATTAGTTAGGGAAACATTAAAAAATGTATTTATTTCCATTTTCCCATTAGGGTTAGGGCTAGGGTTAGGGTTGGGGCTAGGGTTAGGGTTAGGGCTAGGGTTAGGGTTAGGGCTAGGGTTAGGGCTAGGGTTAGGGTTAGGGCTAGGGTTAGGGTTGGGACTAGGGTTAAGGCTACAGTTAGAGTTGGGGCTAAAGTTAGGGTTAGGGTTGGGGCTAAAGTTAGGGTTAGGGTTTGGATTACATTTACGGATGGGAATAGGGTTGGGATTAGGGTTTAGGGGTGTGTCTGGGTTAGAGGTGTGGTTAGGGTTACCGTTGGGATTAGGGTTAGGTGTGTGTTTGCATTAGGGTTTCAGTTATAATTGGGGGGTTTCCACTGTTTAGGCACATCAGGGGCTCTCCAAACGCGACATGGCGTCCCATCTCAATTCCAGCCAATTCTGCGTTGATAAAGTAAAACAGTGCTCCTTCCCTTCCGAGCTCTCCCGTGTGCCCAAACAGGGGTTTACCCCAACATATGGGGGTATCAGTGTACTCAGGACAAAATGGACAACAACTTTTGGAGTCCAATTTCTCCGGTTACCCTTGCAAAAATACAAAACTGGGGGCTAAAAAATAATTTTTGTGGGAAAAAAATTTTGTTTTATTTTCACGGCTCTGCATTATAAACTTCTGTGAAGCCCTTGGTGGGTCAAAGTGCTCTCCACACATCTAGATAAGTTCCTTAGGGGGTTTACTTTTCAAAATGGTGTCACTTGTGGGGGGTTTGAATGTTTAGGCACATCAGTGGCTCTCCAAACGCAACATGGCGTCCCATCTCAATTCCTGTCAATTTTGCATTGAAAAGTCAAACAGCGCTCCTTGTGTATATATGTAATTTTATCACCTTTATTTTTTGCCTCTTTTTGCTACTGGTATAAGGTCAGTGATCTGTAGGGTTAACAAATGTTTAAGTTATATTTGTTCAGACTTTGCTTTCTGTTTGACTTTGTTGTGGACATTTTAAATCCAAATTTTGTAAGCAGTATTTTCAGTAATTACATGTTATAAAGCACCAACAGTTGATTTCAGATTTTTGAAGCACCCAAGATTTTCGATTCCCCCATCTTTGGCTAGTGCAGTAACTTCCTTCCAGCTGCTTGAGTCATTTTCATAATAACATGATAACATTAGATTTCTTAATTTACTATTAGGGATGAGCGAGCATGCACGAATATCACTCAAGTATCTGGGTGCTCGGATGTGCTCATCACTCAATGAGCATTGGCTGGTGCAGAAATTGAAGCCCAATTCCCCATCCTGCACGTTTGGAGCCAGTTACATCACCAATAAGCATGTGTGGATTTCCTGACAGCCACTGTAATGTCATAGCCATCTTGATAGTGTGATTGGTTGGTTATAATAGGACAGGTGCTGCTATACTTGGCTCACTGACGCCATTGCACAGCTCAGAGACAGTTCTAATTGTTGGGTGAGAGCAGTTATCCAGGCCTGGGTGAGCACGATTAAACTAATCAGAGTTCTCTATTTGTGATATTGGTGCTAATGCTGAACCATCATTAGTCCTTCTAAGAGCTAATCCTGTGCTTTGCTGTATCAGAAACATTCTGTATTTGGCCTAGGGACAGTTGCAGGAGCAAAGAAAGTCGAAGAATACAACCTCTAGGCAGGGCTTTGCATTCTGTTGCTAAATATATAGCTGCTGCACGTAACCACATTCTTTTTTTTTGTGGTTTAAAAAATTGACTATATTGTCAACCATAGCGTTTAACAGGCTTAGTGTTATATTTCAATGGTAAAAGTGCAACATTTTTTCTGTACAGTTTAACGTGCTCTCTGTAAAATTAGGGTGGTTTAAAAAATTTTAAAATCTCTTGGCCTACTGCAGTTGACCACATTTTTGGGTTCATTACAAAAAATTAGTTTCAATTAATAAAAGAAACTTGGATTCCAGAAATCTAGCAATTAGAAAATGCATAAGGCATGCAGTAAGGGACAGGGAAGTGGAAGTGCTGAGGATGGTGCATGCAGATGCTGAGGAAGTGAGGAAAGTGCGACTACATCTGTTGCTGTAGCACAAGAAAATATGCCCATCCTCAACACACAGATTCCTGTCCCACTTTGCAGGGAGGCATGGGACACCACTTCTCAAGCCACACCAGTGCGAACAGGTGGTCAGTTGGACAGCAGATAATGCTTCTAGCATGTTTGCCAGCACCAACCAGACTTCCATGCAATCCATTCTCACCAGCCAACAATCTGAATCACTTAATTCTCACCCTGATCCTTCCTTCACCCACCATGCTGAGTCCCAGGAAACTGGTGATCCTACACTAGGACACTCTGAGGAGCTCTTGTCAACATAATTTCTTGATTGTGGCCTCCCACCCTGCATTTTTCAAGGGGCACAGGAGGAGATAATATGTAGTGATGCACAAAACTTAGAGCAGCCACGGTCACAAGAAGATGAAAGTGGGGAACGGCAAATTTTGTCTAATGAGGTAAATGATGATGAGACACAGTTGCTGATAAGTCAGGTTGTTGTTAAGTCACCAAGTCAGGAGGACCAGGGTGGATGACAAAGTCACTGACCCAACATGGAAGCTAGCATGCAGAGCAATGCCAGCAGCACTGAGGGGGTGGGATCGGCAGCACCAAAACAGGCGGGCAACTGTTCGGCAGCGCATCGACACTCATGAATTTCTCTATCAAAGAGTTAGTTGTGCCCCAGTCTAAGACATTCTTAGGCTACGTTCACATTTGCGTCTTTGGACGCAGCGTCGTCGCCGCAACGCACGACGGATGTGAAACGCACGCAAAAACGCATTGTTTTGTGACGCATGCGTCCATTTTTGGCTTGATTTTGGATGCAAAAAAAATGCGACTTGCTGCGTCCTCTGCACCCTGACGCTTGTGCCAACGCATGTCCATGTGCCCCCATGTTAAATATAGGGGCGCATGACGCATGCGTCTATATGCGTCGCCGAACCTGCGCCCGACGCAACGCAAATGTGAACGTAGCCGTAAAGACAGTTTTGAGATAAAAAAAATGTTATTTGCAGCCTATGCCATGACAAGATCAGCAGGGGCCCTGATCACTAATAGCCTAACCACTACCAGTATTACCAGGCACATGTCAGCTAAGCACCATATTCGGTGGGCCAAACACCTAGGTCCATGATTCGTGGCAACATGTGACTCTGCTGCCTCTTCCCCTGTGCTAGGTGCTTCACAATCCCCTGTTCATGAGACTGGCACAGATGCCTCCCACCCTGCACCTGTCCTTGCAGATTCTGAGGCACCATCATCAGCCACTTACAAAAACATGCTCCATCACAGCTTTCAGCTGTCGCTACCCCAGGTCTTGAAATGAAAAATGAAGTTTCCAGCCACCCATCACCCATCCACAGGCCCAAATGCTACATGGGCACATTTCCAGGCTACTTGTCATGGAAATATTGCCTTTTAGGCTTGTAGACATGGAGGATATTTGAAAACTCATGGCAGCAGCTGTTCCTAAGTACTTGGTCCCTGCCTTGTACCTGCATGTGTCCAGGAACATGATCCTTACCCTTACCAATGCAATTACTGGAATTGTACGCTTAACGACCAACATGTAGACAAACGCTTATGAACAGGGATGCTACATTTTCTTTGGTGAACATTGTAAAGGCTGGGACCAAGTCCCACCCTAGCACGGCACATGTGCTATCAACGCCAAGGATTCCTTGCCCTACTTTTATCAGGGTTTCCTCCACCTCCTACACCAGTTCGTGCACCACATCACCCTCCATCTGTAATTTGGTATCTCAGCGCATGTCATTCACATCAGCCGGAAGCTGGAAGCTCTGCAGCAATGCCTCAGTGAAGTGGAAACAGAATCTGCTGAAGCTGATTTGTCTAGCAAACAAACCGAACACCACAGCAGAGTTATTGAAAGGCATAACAGACCAGACAGATCTGTGGCTCTCACCACTGAACCTTCAACCAGGCATGGTCATGTGTGATAATGATTGTAATCTGGTGGCTGCTGTGTGACTTGGCAAGCTCACATATGTACCATGCTTGGCCCATGTGCTAAACTTGGTGGTTTAGCAATTCCTGAAAAGCTAACTAGATTTGCCAGAGCTTCTGGTCAAGGTACGCCGCTTCAGTGTTCACAGCTGCCGCTGCTCTTGCATTGCTGCAGGAGTGCCAGCTCACTGACTAGTGTGTGAGACGGCACCAAGTGCTAGAACTCCACACTGCACATGCTGGCAAAGCATTGTGAGCAGCAGAGGCCTGTTGTTGAGTACCAGTTCCAACACGCCCGTTGGTATTCTGGGCAGTCTCCGTGAATAACAAATGAAGAGTGGGCATGGATGTCTGATATTTGTGTGGTTCACCAAGACATTGAAAACTCCATGGCGATGATGCGATTATCAGCGCAACGATCCCAATCCTGTGCCTACTTAAACAGTCACTGCTTACAATTAAAGATGAAACCTTGCATGTGTACCAGGTGGAGATGGAAGAAGACGTGAGACCCAGCCTCATCTCATCTTCTCAGCAGATTGGGTAACAATGAGAAGGTGAAGGCTGAGGAAAGTGAGGAAAAAAGGAGCTGGTTGCTGGCGCAACAGAGGCTATCATTCACAAAGCTTTGTCCCATATCTGCTATGTGGCTGGTCTGAGGAGGGCAATGATGAGGAAGAGATGGAGAGTAGTTATCATGGTGGAGACAAGGAAGTGTTGACTGTATGGAGTTTGGAACATATGGCCTACTTTATGTACCACTGCATTTCCCATGACCCTTGCATTGCATTCATTTTGTCCAAAAAAGAGTCATGGTTATTTACCCTGCTAGACTCACAGTACACGGAAAACCTTGCATCTCTCCTTCCTGAGGTGGAGAGGTCTGCTATAATCGTGCAATACTAGAAGGACATTGAGGAAAATATGTTGAAAAAATTCACAGCAAAGAATGCTAACGATAGAGGGCAAGTACCAAGTAGGGCAGGCGAGGGAAACATGCCAGATACAGCATGTAACAGAGTACACTGTTAAAGGCCTGGACCAATTTCATGTAACCCTCCCAGCAATCATGCACTGAAGACCTGGTATTTTTGGCAAAGGGGGAAAAGATTTTAAAGATAGTCAAGCTTTACCTGGCCAATAAACCAGCATACTCCCCAATTCCTCTGCGACCTTCAACTATTGGGTCTGAATTTGAAAGCGGGACTCCTCGCATAAAATGGCCTTTTATGCCTTGCAGGTGTTATGCTGCTCTGCCGGTAGCTTCTTGTCTGAGCAGGATTTTAGCGCCACCAGGTGGGTCATAACAGAAAGGCGCTTTCGACTCTCAACAGAATATGCTGACAGGCTCACTCTGTTAAAAATGAACAAATCCTGTAATAGCCCTCACATTTCAACACCACCAGATAACAGCAGCATATAAATTGTTTTCAATTTTCAATATTTGAATGAGGTCTGCCAGTTGTTGCCTTCATGGTTGAGTTTGGATGGCTGAATGACCCTACTTTTTTGACTGTTGGAGTACATCAACTAACTTTTCAAAATATTTGACTGAGTCATGCCAGTTATTACCTTCAAGGGTCTATGGATGACTATATTATCCTTGTACTGTAAAAGTGCCACAACTACACTTTTTTAATTTTCTTATGAGGCACTCTATGCTACTATGTGCAAACCTACAACTACACTTCATTTGCCATATTTGAAAGTTATTTGAGGATGTATGGATGACCCTTGTTGTAATTTTTGGCAGGCTTTGTAGCGTGTGCAAACTTTAATGAGTGTAAGAGTACCACAGCGGCACTTTGTTTGTAATATTTAAATGATACACAACAGTGGACTTCAAGGACATGTACATGACACTGCTCGTAATCTTTTGAGGCTTTGCACTTAGTGCATAGCCTTCATGAGTATAGAATTACCACTGCATGACATTTTGAACAAAATGTGTATGAGGCCCTCCTTTATATCTAATACGGGGTGTATCTGATGACACAACACTTGCAGCTTCTGTGCTCTTCTGCAAGAACTACACGGGCAATTTTTGTTTTTAGCTTCTTGCTCCATAGTAAAAGACTTCCAGTAATTATCTGTGATAACTGTGGTAACACTGAATTAATGCAGCTATTATTGGGACACAAGGTGGTAAATCCATCTTACAAGGGGGATAGAATTTCAAAATTTATCGAGCAGATACATTAATGAAAAAATTGAGTGGCCCTAATTCATCACTGGTATAAAACAACTCATGATTGTTCAAAATTACTTTTAGTGTCTACACACCTGTTTTGTGACGGGATGGAGGAGTCATACCACAGCTCATCTAAACCATGACAAGATGCTGCATACATTATGCTAGAATTCTTACTCTAGTTCTGACTGGAATAAGAATAGTGGCGCAGCACATATCACTTTTCAGATGTGCCAGATTCATTAAGAGGCATGCACGTCCAACAACCCTCATCAAGACAGGCATGAGCAACACCGGTCTTGGTGAATTCAGACCAGTGTGTACACATTATTATTTATTTTCTGGTAACCACATCCCCCATACTGTATTATACTTTACTTTATAAAATAAAAGTAATGCTGGGAGTGTTGCTTTCTGAAGTCCGTGGGGCTATATTACTGCACTGGATATGAAAGGGGGTAAAATGGCCTCTTTAAATTATATTGTTCAAACATGACTTGAATGTGATGGAGTCTCCCCGCCAATACAGAGAGCACCCACCTGGGATTTTTTTATGTGTGTCCGCTATGCATTTCTGCATTTTTGTGTATAATGTGTAAAGAAGGTTTGAAGAGAACTTTGCACCTATCAGTTGTGCTTGCAGGCTGGTTGATGATCAATCAGATATTAACGCTCAGTGTGAGAGAAGACAGTTGTAGGGACCATAGAGCTGCCGATACCCTACAACATGTATCACTGTCTAGGGACCTTCTCACAGGTGATACAGGCTCAGTGTGGAGCTACCGTATATTTTATCCAAAATAAAAGAAGGACATAGAAGGACCTGCCAAACAGGTGTTTTCTGTGAGTCTTTTGTGACCACTACTAAGGAACCATTGTGCTATTGGGTGAGATTAAAGCCACTCTCTGCTCAGTTTAAGCCCTTAGGTTATGTTCCCACAATGAGTTTGTTGAGTTTCTATATGCTGTGTATTTTCACTGAACAAAATTACGCAGCATCTTACTGTTCCAGCACAGTGGATGGGATTTGTAGAGATTTTTTATAGAAAACTGTCCGCGGTGCGTGTTTCAGATGTGCAACATGTCAATTTCTCTTAAGGGTACGGTGACCCGACAGCAAGATTCTCCAGATCATTATGATTTCACTGTCACCAAACATATTAGTTTTTTTGTTATTTAAGTGGCATAAAAATGATAACATTTTGAGATTTGTTAAAAAAACTGTTCTATTCCTTCATTTTGTAAGACCCATATCTTTTTTATGTCCATCTATGGAGATGTGTGAGAACTTATTTTTTACATGGCAAGCTGGTGTTTCTTTTCGTACCATTTTGGGGTAGATATAACATTTTGATCACTACTTATTGCTTTTTCAGTTTGGTGTTGCGGCGACCGAAAAAAACTGCAATTGCAGTGTTTCAAATGTTTTCTCTGTAGAGTGTTAACTGATTAGCTTAATTTAATTTATATTTTGATAGATCAGAAGATATATATATTTGTAAAACCTATTTTTTAAATTTTCACTCTTTTATCTGTCTCTACCTGCAATTAATTGATTTTGGGTACTATATACAGTAACACTTCCGTATTTCTGTCTGCTACAGGCTGAATGGATGGACCAATAGGACAAGTATAGGGGCCTTCAGCAAGCTACTTAGCAGCAGTGATCAGCAGGTGCACCAATCTCTGCTGTTATAGGTCGATGCCAGCTTTGTAATATATCTTGACTCTGCCCGGTGTAGAGCGAACTCAGCTCCATACCCCCTCGCACAGTTCATGATACATACATAAGCCTACATATATTGAAAACTCAGCTGTTCTTACAAAAAAAGACCTTTTATAGTGATGCTTACGTAAAAATAAAACAGTTATGGATGTTTACAATATGAATGTTGAAAGAAAAGAACAAAAATAAAATTCTGTTAAAAAAGTGCAAAATGTTACTACACATCTGCATGTGCATGTGTTTATCTTGCATCTGTCTATATGCATGGTTGTATAATGCATACAGTATAGATGTGTAATGTGTGTATTTAATGTATCTGTACTGTGTATATGTAGCTAATGCGAATATGTATCTAAATGTGTGTGTCTACGCGAGTGGGGAATGGTGGAGGGGGTAGGACATTGGGGCCCTTTGCTGTTAGTGTTTGCCCCTAGATCCATTTATTTCTATATTTAATTGAATATTATATTTTCTAGTACTATCTCCAAATATTCAACTGCTCAAGAGTTGGATATCTCTGATTTGTCTTTCTTAAAGTTATATTTTTATATTATATTGCATGTATTTTTAAAATATTTAGGTGGCATTGTATGACTGATATTCAACATAGATATCAGCCCCAAATCCTAATGGGGTCCAATAGGTCCTTCTGACTCATGTGAGACCAGAACTTTGAAATTATCATGATAGCTGATAGTCTTGATACAATTACCGTGTTAGGACTTCAAGGAGCTTCACATTTCCTCCATCCCTTTGTTTTCTGTTAAAAACCAAAGTCAAGCACAATTTACCACAAATGAATATTAATGGAACTTTCCATGTGTTTTTCTGGGAGACAAATGAACCAAATTAACTTTCCCTTTATTTATTGTGCTGTTTAGTTATTTTTGCATTGGTTTTGCCACATTACTTTAAACCTATAGCAGCAATTAAAAGTCGCAAAACAATAAAATATTCAATTTAACACTGCAGAAGCCATAACTAAAACAATATCCATTTGTTCCTTGAGATGTAAAGCCGTGAAACATCTCGCGTAACAGATTAGAACAGTGCAGACGTCTCTGCTATCTATAGCTGTATCTATTATTAACTTTTACATAGTAGTGAAATTAAATGTTTCATGTGTTTCTAGTAGAAAATAAAACGGAAGGACACCAAGAATGTTTATTTGGTTAAGAAGAGAATATTAACAAAGTCTTATCCATCTGTCCCCTCTTTTTACTGTCTAAAGGCTATCAAGAAAAAAGAACAGAAGGAGTGGAGTAACACACAAGTTGTAGATAAGACTGATATATTGACTCCATCTGGCATTTAACAAAATTGATGGCAGAAAATTGAATGAGGAACTGATCCTGTTGTTTGCTATAGGAATGTTCCCATCTATCCGATACATCAGTTGTTATGCCATGTGCCGGTCTGAAGACCAGATCACAATCTGTAAAAATCAGATGCTATACTGTGTCCCTATACAACAACCAATTTTTTTCTCACACCCATAAACTTGAATGGTTGAGTTTCATCTGATTTAAGGAAAAACTAGTGCATCACAGGGGCCCACCAGAGGATTTTCTTCTCTTCTGTGGGCCTGATGCAATTTTTTCACACACAGATTCAGTCAGTGAATAAAATTGTTCATTTGCACTGACTCAATGAATAACATTGGTCCCAGTTCTGTCTGTTTTTTTTCGGTTTCACAGTCGTATGCGCGAGCCCTTTATTATTGGAATAGAATTTGTACATTAACTTGTTTTAAAAGCTATTTCCTATTTTATTTGTAGATCTATTTACAAAGGTCTAAATGTTCTTTAAACCCTACATTTTTAAATATAGGTATGGCCCCCATGTTCGTACGAGCAAGGAACATTAGGTAATGGAATTATAAGAGTTATTACTTTTAAGTAGGTGAGGTACAAATACTGTTCCTCTATTTTTGCAAATTAAAATTGTAAATGGGGCAAGCTGGAAAGTTGGAAAAGCCTAATTTTCTGAGCTGTGAATACGCCATGCTGTTAAATGGAGTTTACTGTGATTGCAATTTAGCCTATGAAAGAATTCTAAATCCCACCACAATATTAGTAATCAAGCGACATCCTCAAAGGTGTACGTAGTGTTATTTAAGGTTCTATTAATGTTCTTTTTTTATTTTTCTTTAACGAGAGCAACATAATAGTATACAGCACTTTACTATTTAGCGTCATCCCCAATTTTGTAATGGCATTCACAATAAAGTCCCTTAAAGCATTAAATGGTGAAGAAGGATAAAAGAAACAGCAATTCCTCCAACTGTGAAATCACACAGCATATCGCATAATAATAAAGGACAAAGGGCACACATAAAAAAGAATTCCTGCTTCCCACACTACCACCAGAGAAGGGTCTTACAGGCTAAGTGTATGCCCCGTTATTATAGAGTTCAATATATAAACTGCATGCGGATAGCTGCTGAGCGCCCCCTAGAGATGGATGCAGTGCCGGATGTACCCGCTATGAAGATCTATCAATAAGCTCATCAGTCAGCTAAAGAAGTGCAATAGGAGGATTGCAGGGAAGCAGTCACTATTTAGACAGTTACAGGGAATCTCACATTTGATGTGAAGCACATATTGTGTAGTTTTGTTGAAAGCATAGTTTGTGTTCTGACTAATAATGAGATTTGTGTTCTGCTTTTACAGTGAGATTTACGTTCCACCATGAAGCTCTGCAGAGATCTTTCATTGTCTTTGTTTGCCTCTCTGGTAAAATGGTTGCACATATTTTAGGATCTCACAGTTCAAAAATGGAGTAGCTAGAATGAATGTGCAACAGAAGACACACGGCTGTGCAAGCTCAAAATTTGCTTTGTCTTCATAATTGTTTCCACACAAAAAGTATCTTTACAAATGAGCTCTAAGGAGAACAGGCGTCTTTTGTCACATGAAGCTAAGCAGCCGAGCAGAGAAGCATCCTGAGAAGAAGCCCGATAGCAGAAGTGTCCCAATGCACAAAGTACTAAGTAGAAGAGTTAGAAACAGGCTTATAAATGCAAAAAGTCAGTCATTATGGAGTCAGGACGCCATACGGGAGGAGCTGGAGTAGTATCAGATCACTTACAGGGAATGTCTAACAATAGCAAAAGAATATAAAAAAGAACATGGGGGTACAGCAAGATACTATAGGGAAACCAAACACTTACCCGAGAAAACAAAGTAAAAAAAGGCAAGAGAACAAAAGAAAATAACTGCTATATGTACTGGATACATTATGCCTAGGTCTAAAATACCACAGAGATATATGAGGCAATCTATTCATCATCTGCAAGGGGTAAATAATATGAAACGCATGACTTATTCAGTGAACCCATGTACATCAATAAAGATAGATTAAACCGTTGTCATCTTGATGGTATTAGTGACGGTATAGGGCTCTGTTTGTTCAAAAGGACTGAGAAGGGCCATTTTATGCAGATAGAGTAACACACTGAGGTGCATTGTACCCAACCCAGATTTAGCTAAATAAATGTCTGATGTTTCTCTGTAATAGCGATACTCTTTGGCTTTGTCTGGTATTGCATCTCATTGCTATTGAAATATGGCTTAACTACAATGCCAGAAAAATCCCATGGACAGAAGAGGCAAATGACTAATGGATAAGTATACCACAAAGCCAACTCTCACAACATCTATGGGACACATAGAGAAGAACAACTAGATACAACAGGTCACAGATTCCATCTCCAAGAGCACGAAGGGGAAGATCCACAAACAACCCCTATGACCTCATGTTATCAAAGTTTTTATACCAGTAAACTGAAATGCTTTGAAAAGTCTCAAAATATTTGTGCAAATTGAAGTTTTTGGCCTTTTCACTCTATTGTCGGCCAGCTCCATCAAAATGGGTGCATCTGTGGTGGGATGTGGCAACTCCTGCTCGTCTAATTTATGACAAGATGTAGCTTGTCTTAAGCCTCAAACCTTACCCCAGTCTCTAAATAACACAAAGTCACATGCCACTTTTAAGATGTGCTTGATCTATTGAGAGGTGTGCACTAGGGATGAGAAGAGCTGTGGAAATTTGGGTTCATTGAGTTCATGCAAATTTCAAATGATTAAAATTAATTGAATCATAAAAAAATTTCCACTAAATTCAGCCCTACTACAAAATGACCTGCTTACATGATTTTAGTGCTCTTCTCTTTAGCTAATAAAAAAGTATTAACGAGGACAAGGCAGCTGATGTTAGTCATGCTGAATGAATTATAAAAACAGACTGGTTGCACATGACAAAACAATGGCATGGAAGGGATGTCAGAGTCTTAGTCATGCTGTAATCCCTGGCCTAGAATGAAGATGCCAAAGAGGATACCTGCAACAGGGAAGGAGGAAAAGAGGCTGTCACGGGGCTACCGCGACAGAGAGGTTCCAGAGAACCGCAGAGCTCTGGGCCTCGTTCACACACAGTGAACAGAAGCTCTTCACCTATATTCTGACCTGGCTACTTTGTACCCAGCAGTGCAGGAGTTAACCTTATTGCTGAGAGCTGGGTCTCTCTCAGCTGAAGTGGATTTTGTAATCTGATCCTATATATAGACCTGATCCTGACTTCAGCTATTGTCAGTGATCAGTTCTACTGCCTGCCTTGGAGGTTTAAGGAGTGTAGTGTTGGAGGTTTATTTACAGAGATTGGTGTCTGCGGTTTTGATTGCATTTTTAACCTGTTTTCCTTCCTAGTTTATTCCTTCTCTTCCCTTCTCTGTGTTTCCTCTGTGGTTGTGTGAGCATTTGGTGAGTTTGAGACTTTTAGTTACCCTGTCTGTATACCCTGTTATTTTGTTGTATTATTACATGGGTGCACTCCACCTCCTTTGGGGGGAGAGGGGGCCACTGATAAGGCCTGCACAGGACACAGGGATACGCTGGCGCTCGGGCCTCCTAACCATCATAGGTACCCCCGAGATAAGGGAAAGCCAGGGCCCCACTAACGTGGTAGGGACAGGTGCGGGTCCCAGTACGCCGTCCTGCCCCTTTAACGCCGCATACGGCTTGACAGAGGCGCTGCGCAAGACCAGATTAAGGGCTATATAGTTTGTGGGACACATGGGTAGTGACTTTTTCTCTTCATTATATGTTTATTATCCTCTGGGGTCTGTGCGGGTCCAGATTATAATAAGGGACATTCAATTTGCATTCAATAACTTTTCAGCTATTTGGATTTCCCTGTAAAAGCAGCATGATTTACCAAATTTGAATCTCGACAGTTTTGCTCATCTTTACTCCATTATGGTTTAATGGTTAATTTGCCATCAAACAGCACTTCGAAAACAGATGGGCGCTTTTTTAAATGTTAAGAATTCTCTGCAGAAGCTAGGTACACAACCCTAGAATCATGTTTAAAGGCCATTTTGATTGAAAGTCTGGATGATCTGTCTGGATACTGTAGTACTGCATCTGTCACATAAATTATCACAGGAGATTGCATATAGAGTGCATAAACAGCTCTTGAGGTGTTTTTGATGAAGCTGTGTACAAGGTGCTTCCAACTCGTTCTCAGTGCAGCAGGTTATAAATATTCAGAAACTCTTCTAATCCCTCTAATTTAATGCAAAGCATGCCAGACCCAAAATATTTATGCACAAAAGCCGCTGGGAGTGAGGATAATGTCCAGGATGGAAACATTTGTTGCAATCTATTGATTGCAATTAAACTTTTCAAGGTTTTAGGGTTGTGTGATTCATCAGAATTGCTATTATATGCTGGATGACTGTAAATTCTGTTTGCAACATTTCTCTGGAGTCTGAAGATGATTACTTGCTCTTTCATGACCCCATATTGTTCTCTCAGTTTCCAGCTTTTTTCCTTGGTGTATTAAATAAAAACTCTGGACAGATTGTAATTGTAATTATAATTTGGCTAAAATGTGCAATTTTGTAGTTCACAGCAAGTTATGAGTGGCGATGAATGGGATTTATCAATACTTGTGAAGGAAGGAGGTGACTATACATGTGTTGAGGTGTGATGGTGTCATGAAGTAGAAGCTTTGGTAGTGCACATTAATAGATCACAGATTGTAGGACAGCAGGAAAATGGCATCTGGATGCAATGGTGAACCATGGATTTTATTTTAGCATTACTTTTGGAATGCAGCTATGGAGGGAATGGCCTCTTTGGAGAAGCTGTCCTCTTCATTCTATGAAGATTTAGAATTGGGGCAAAGCTACTGACTTTGATTTTGCTGTCCATCAATACTGGGGAATCTCATTGCGGAACTACAAACTATAAAAAGCAATAATTGTTTAAAAATACTTGTCTTTAATTCCTTAACCACTGCTGACACACCTTTTAATGGTGGCAGTTAAGGGTACTTATTCTTCAGCGCCACTTATTAACAATACTGAGAAATAACGGTATAGCGCAACTGCAAAGTTGGAAAATGTATAAGGGTCTCAGCTATCGGTGGTAGCTGAGACCCTGAAAAAAATGATAAAACAGAAGTCTTTTATATGACCACCAAGTCAGGAGTTGAAGTTACCGTAGGTATGTTTTAGTGAAGATTAAGCTGGCTGTACATAAAATATAAAGCTTACATTTATACGGTTTGGTTGGAACAGAGCCATTAAAGTTGTTAATGGACAAAAACCCATGTACACATTAGACTCCTATCCCTTGTAACTTCGGCACCACTAAATGATTTATTGGATGCTTTCCCCCATTACAAGCTTTTACATTACACAGAGGAAATTATTTTTTGGCAATTTAAGCCACATTTTAATCTTGCAGAATTCCAATTGAGCTACCAATAAGTAAACATACTCAGCGCCAAAAAATATTATACCATTTGAAAATTATCCATCAAGAAAGATATGGAGAATTTCTTGGGGATGTAAAACTTTTCTGATCTGTAGGAACTTACAGCAACATTAAAGGGAACCTGTCACCCCGTTTTTTCAAGATGATATAAAAATAGCGCTAAATAGGGGCAGAGCTGTGCTTTTAATTAGTGTATTTTTGGAGCCTTTATTCCCCACCTATGCTGCCGAAATACCTTTGTAAAGTCGCCGTTTTGGGCTGTCACTCATGCTGGTCTGGTCATATGGGCGTGGTGACAGCGCTGTTTCTCCCCCCAGATCTCCGTTGGTGGTGTAGTGGTGTGCGCATGCCCAACAGGCGAATCCAGTGTGCAGGTGAAGGAAAAGAGCACGATCTGCGCTATTCCGCGGTTTATTGGTGGGCGCGACCATCTTTGTGAGGCCACACGTGCGCAGATGGTACTTCTCGGGTTCCCGGGGCTTCAGGAAAATGGCCGCCGCGATTTCTATCTGCGCACGCGCGGCATCCCGCGGCCATTTTCCTGAAACCCCGGGAAGCCGAGAAGTACCATCTGCGCACGCGTGGCCTCACAAAGATGGCCACGCCCACCAATAAACCGCAGAATAGCGCAGATCACGCTCTTTTCCTTCACCTGAGCACTGGATTCGCCTGTTGGGCATGCGCACACCATTTCGCCACCAACGGAGATCTGGGGGAGAAACAGCGCTGTCACCACGCCCATATGACCAGACCAGCGTGAGTGACAGCCCAAAACGGCGACTTTACAAAGGTATTTCAGCAGCATAAGTGGGGAATAAAGGCTCCAAAAATACACTAATTTAAAGCACAGCTCTGCCCCTATTTAGCGCTATTTTTATATCATCTTGAAAAAACGGGGTGACAGGTTCCCTTTAAGGCATATGAAAGTCAGAACTGTTGAGTTAAAATATATATAATTTTAAATGCATTTATAACAAATTATAATCATAATTCCATGACTCATTTTCCTATTTTAAACGATGACTGTGAACAATAGTAATCTTTGCAACATGAAAAATATGTTAATGCTTATTTTAGAACATATTGTGTGCCGAAAATTGCTAAATTAAAAATGTATTTTAAAATCATTGGATCAAAATTCTTTAAAAAAATCACAATTGAAAAATGTGCAGCAAATTTTGCAACAAACCAACATTTTCAAGATTTTCTCATCTCTTATCAGAACTTATAAAAATCACTTCTGATTGGTGATGAGAAAATCTGAACAATACTTAAAATGCATATATTATTCCTTTATGAAACATACATTCAATTGTATTTTGCATTTTTGCTTAAAATTATATTTACTCAACATTTTCTATCTATCACTTCAAAACATGCTAATTTCTTAAACTTCTAAAATAAAAAAATGACCAATTCCCACTTGTACAATCCCTGATGCTGTGTCAGGAGTTCCCTTCAGCAATGCCATCAGATTCACCCAAGTGACTGCTGCAGCCAATCTCATGCTGTAGATGTCATCCTTAGAGCTTAGGCTGGTGATTGGTTACAGCATTCATGTGGATGCATGAATAGCTTGTCATCGATGTAGAGAAATAACTGGAAGCAATGATTATAGTAACTTCCAGTTGAATTCCTAACTTTGTTACTAAAATCTCTGAAAATCAATATATGTTCTACTAAGGGAAAGGAAAACAGGAAACAACTTTAAATCGAGGACAAGCTGAGTAAAAAGATAAAGTGCATGCTCTAGAAGAAATTCACAATGAAAATAAAGGGTCATGCAGAAAAACCCGACTATAAATTAATGAAAAAGTACTCAACAAGGAAAATACTGTAGGTCGACCAATTTGAGGCAAAACTATTTTTATGTTACTGTAACGGGAGAGATGCCGTGGTCCAAAGAGAGCCTGGAGGGGTGTGACTAGGAGAGCACCATACTTTTCTCAAAAGCTCCTAATGGTGGGTGTAGGCTTGGCTCCTGATGAACACCAGGTGCTACTCCAGGTCCTCCAAGGAACTGATAGATGGAATGGCCCAGAAGGAGAATATAGCTGGTGTAGGCAGGCACTGGCAGAAGCGGAGTAGAATGGCTGATATACAGTTAGGTCCATATATATTTGGACAGAGACTACATTTTTCTAATTTTGGTTATTGACATTCCCACAATTAATTGTAAACAAAACAATTCAGATGCAGTTGAAGTTCAGACTTTTAGCTTTCATATGAGGGTATCCACATTAAAATTGGATGAAGGGTTTAGGAGTTTCAGCTCCTTAACATGTGTCACCATGGTTTTAAAGGGACCAAAAGTAATTGGACAGGTTAATTAATTTTAGATAAAAAATTCATTTTTAGTACTTGGTTGAAAACCCTTTGTTGGCAATGACTGCCTGAAGTCTTCAACTCATGGACATCACCAGACGCTGTTTCCTCCTTTTTGATGCTCTGCCAGGCCTTCACTGCGGTGGTTTTCAGTTGCTGTTTGTTTGTGGGCCTTTCTGTCTGAAGTTTAGTCTTTAACAAGTGAAATGTATGCTCAATTGGGTTGAGATCAGGTGACCGACTTGGCCATTCAAGAATATTCCACTTCTTTGCTTTAATAAACTCCTGGGTTGCTTTGGCTTTATATTTTGGGTCATTGTCCATCTGAAGTATGAAACGTTGACCAATCAGTTTTGCTGCATTTGGCTGGATCTGAGCACACAGTATGTCTCTGAATGCCTCAGAATTCATTTGGCTACTTCTGTCCTGTGTCACATCATCAATAAACACTAGTGACCCAGTGCCACTGGCAGCCATACATGCCCAAGCCATCCCACTGCATCTGCCGTGTTTTACAGATGATGTGGTATGCTTTGGATCAAGAGCTGTACCAAGCCTTCGCCATACTTTTCTCTTTCTATCATTCTGGTAGAGGTTGATCTTGGTTTCATCTGTCCAAAGAATGTTCTTCCAGAACTGTGCTGGCTTTTTAGATGTTATTTAGCAAAGTCCAGTCTAGCCTTTTTATTCTTGATGCTTATGAGTGGCTTGCACCGTGCAGTGAACCCTCTGTATTTACTTTCATGCAGTCTTCTCTTTATGGTAGATTTGGATATTGATACGCCTACCTCCTGGAGAGTGTTGTTCACTTGGTTGGCTGTTGTGAAGGGTTTTCTCTTCACCATGGAGATTATTCTGCGATCATCCACCACTGTTGTCTTCCGTGGGAGCCCAGGTCTTTTTGCATTGATGAGTTCACCAGTGCTTTCTTTCTTTCTCAGGATGTACCAAACTGTAGATTTTGCCACTCCTAATATTGTAGCAATTTCTCAGATGGGTTTTTTCTGTTTTCGCAGCTTAAGGATGGCTTGTTTCACCTGCATGGAGAGCTCCTTTGACTGCATGTTTACTTCATAGCAAAACCTTCCAAATGCAAGCACCACACCTCAAATCAACTCCAGGCCTTTTATCTGCTTAATTGTGAATGACATAATGAAGGGATTGCCCTCACCTGTCCATGAAATAGCCTTGGAGTCAATTGTCCAATTACTTTTGGTCCCTTTAAAAACAGGGTGTCACATGTTAAGGAGCTTAAACTCCTAAACTCTTCATCCAATTTTAATGTGGATACCCTCAAATGAAAGCTGAAAGTCTGAACTTCAACTGCATCTGAATTGTTTTGTTTAAAATTCATTGCGGTAATGTCTATAACCAAAATTAGAAAAATGTTGTCTCTGTCCAAATATATATGGACCTAACTGTAAGTTGGCACAGCAAGTGCTGGTGGATCTGGCTGATGTACAGACTGGCATGGCAGGTGATGGCTGGTCCAGTTGATATACAGACTGGCACGGCTGGTACAGTTGGGTCTGGCTGATATACAGATTGGCATGGCTGGTGCAGGCAGGTTTGGCTGTAATACAGACTGACAAGTATTGGTAAGGAGGTTTAGGGACAGACACTAGCTGGAACTAGCGGACTGGGACCTGAGAACTAGCAAGCGTGTTTGGAAACATACTAACAACATTGCACAGGCACCTCCCATCAGGTGGAGATGCCTTAAATAATAAGTTTCTCCCAGCCATTGCCCTTAAGAAGTTGGGACCATGTGTGCATCCTAAGCACAGTGCCCAGGGATGTGCGAGCCATGCGCAGACCCCTGGCAACAGCAGCAGGAAAGGGAGCAGAAAATGCAAGGCAGAGGTGGTGAGTGAGTTGGTGTCCCTGCCAGGGAAGAGGAGCGCGGTGTCTAAGAAATACCTAGTTCTATGCAGCACACAAATTATGCTTGAACAATACCCTATACGCATTGTCACCGCTAACCAATGTCACCTACAAAATGAATAGGAGATGTCCTTGATATTACATGTAGCTAGGCACAAATCAGGAATGTAATAAAATAATGAAATGCCCGAGGGACTATTTATACTTTAGCTGGCAACCTGCCAGAGCTATATTTTACAAGCAAGTGTCTCCAGATGTTTCTTTTATGAGAAATAGCTACAGGACACTATCATTGAATATTCATCCTTATTCTCAAACCTTATCCTTCTCTCTACATTTTTATTTAAGCTTCGAGAAGGGAAGGAATACACAATAATTCACACACATGCCATGCTCCAACACAGACACAAAGATGGTAAAAATGTAAAAAATTTCCCCAAGACATTCCAATAATTTCTGCAGTTCACATGGGAGCTGCTATTTTAACTAAATGTACCAGAAGGTTTTGGTGTAGATAAGTTCAGATGATGGATCTATCTCACTGATACATAAATAACATGTTGCGATTCTGTACTATTAATTACGTCGCATCAGAGGGATAAAGCTGCAGGCGATACACGTTACTGTTACACATCCGTATTTAATGTGTAAAAGAGGCATTGCTAAAGAATTCCATCAGCCGAGTGTGGGTAATTTATACTGATACAGCAGAGCTTAGGTTATACTTTGCAATTCTTTTTGCTATATAACTGCACAGAACTCCATTAAAATGCATTTACTTGGAAAACAGAACTCCAAAATGTCAAGATAAAAAGATATATAAATAAGACATAAAAAAAACTGGAGAAAGTTCACAGGAGAGCTACCAGGATGGTGAGCGCACAGCAAAGTGTATCCTACAAGGAATGGTTAAAGGATCTGGGAATGTTTAGCTTGCAAAAAAGAAGGCTAAGACGAGACTCAATAGCTGTCTACAAATATCTGAAGGGCTGTCACACACTGTAGAGGGATCATCCTTATTCTCATTTGCACATGGAAACATGAGAAACAATGGAATGAAACTGAAAGGGAGAAGATACAGATTAGCTAAAAGAAAAAACGTTTTGACTGTGATGGTGATTAATGAATGGAACAGGCTGCCACGAGAGGTGGTGTGTTCTCCTTCAATGGAAGTCTTCAAACAGAGGCTGGACAGACGTCTGTCTAAGATGGTTTAGTGAATCCTGTATTGAGCAGGGGTTTGGACCAGATGACCCTCGAGGTCCCTTCCAACTCTACCATTCTTAGATTCTATGATATTATAACAAACCCTAATTTCTTGGATAGTAAACCCTGTAGTTGTCTGACACCTGGTGCTATGGGTCTTATAAGCTTTAATGCAGAACATATTCTGTCACCTTAAGATTCTTATCTTTCTGACTGTCTATCAGCTCTCTTTGGTGATCAGAGCATCAAAGACTCCCCTGTTCTACTCTTTATATAATTCACCAACTGGCATAAAGCTACTTCTGTAAATTTGTCATCATTCACAAAATATTTTAAAGGTGTTGACCACCTACTAAAACATGTAAAAAAAAACACTTTGAATTTAAAAAAAATAAACTTTTATATTTGACAAAGGGGAAAAGTGCTCCCTCTGTCAGCCCATCAGCACCTCCACAGTGCGATTGTGAGGTGCCTATGAGTTGCTATTGCAACCGGAGGCCAGACAAAAGCTTCTGGGTCTGCCAAACAGCACAGTTTAGCTCAGTGTACGTCAACTCCAGTCTTCAAGAGCCTCCAACTGATCATGTTTTCAGGATCTCTTTAGTTTTGCACAGGTCAAAATTACATCACCTGTGCAGTAGTAAGCAAATCCTGAAAACGGCATCTGTTGGAGGGCCGTGAAGATTGGAGTTGGGGAACGCTAGTTGTGTAGACCTACCTGTCAGTCAAGCACTGACAGGATAAAGAAATTAATAGAACTACTTGGCTACCGCTGTCATGATCCAGTTCTGAGTTTGTGTTCAGCTGTCTTGTCTCTAGACTGGTCATGAGGGAGTTAATACCCTCTGCCTCACTTTGAAGCTGGCTGAGCTATTTAAGTCCTCTGCAGCCTGTGGGCCAATGTCAGCTATAGTTCATGCTGCACAGCTTGAGCACCTGACCTGTATACTTGTACTAGTGTTCCTTTTGCCTCTGACTGCATGTACCCGTTTATGACTTGTTCTGACTAGAGATGAGCAGTGTTCGAGTCGAACTGTTCGCCAATTTCAAATTCGAGCTGTTTCGGGCGGTGTTCGAGTCGTTCGATGAACTCGAACAATTTGCTTAAAATTCGGCTGTTCGAGTTTCTGTTCGATAACTATTCGTTCACCAAAAGCCTAACATGATTTGCACATTAAAACTGTTTATCATTGTCAATAGACTGTTTTAGTGTATAGAGGACGGGGGGCGGGGGATAGATCTGTGCTCAAATAATGCCGATCTCCTTTTTTTTTTCTTTCCCGCATTTACAGTGGAGGGGTGCAGTTTCTCAGCCTATCAGCAGTGCGCACACACACAGCAATGTGCATGTGATGCACACAAGCAAGGTCATGTGTCATTGGCTGTGTATGTCACATGTCCTTGCCCTATAAGAACCAGCCATTTGCCCCGTCACCACCATTTCCTCACTGCTGCAGCTTAGTTTTAGACGGCACCGCTGGTGCTGTGGGCGCTATACAGTCTAAGAGGGTTTTTTGGAGCGAATTTTCAGAGAGATAGTTTTAGGGAGTCGTGAGAAGTCGTGACTAGTTGTAATATCAGCCCTTTTCAGGTTAGGTTACAGCAGTTCATAGCACTGTTTGCCAGGCAGGTCTGTGCCAGTGCTGTGCAAGTGTTAGTCACAGCATTTGGTGTAATCTAGCTCAGCCAATACTTTTGGGCTAGTAGCATTGTCTGATAGTCATCTGAGTAGCCCGCCTGTGAAGCTAGCTACACCGCCTGTGAGTCTAAAGGTACCGTCACACTAAGCGACGCTGCAGTGATACCGACAACAATGTCGATCGCTGCAGTGTCGCTGTTTGGTCGCTGGAGAGCTGTCACACAGATAGCTCTCCAGCGACCAACGATCCCGGGGTCCCCGGTAACCAGGGTAAACATCGGGTTACTAAGCGCAGGGCCGCGCTTAGTAACCCGATGTTTACCCTGGTTACCAGCGTAAACGTTAAAAAAACAAATACTACATACTTACCTTCAGCTGTCTGTCCTCCGGCGCTCTGCTTTCCTCTGCGCTGTCAGCACCGGTCAGCCGGAAAGCAGAGCGGTGACGTCACCGCTCTGCTTTCCGGCTGGCCGGCGCTGACACAGGATGCAGGAGGAGTGCAGAGAAGCACAGAGCCGGGGACAGACAGCTGAAGGTAAGTATGTAGTGTTTGTTTTTTTAACGTTTACGCTGGTAACCAGGGTAAACATTGGATTTCTAAGCGCGGCCCTGCGCTTAGTAACCCGATGTTTACCCTGGTTACCAGTGAAGACATCGCTGGATCGGCGTCACACACGCTGATCCAGCGATGTCAGAGGGAAGTCCAGTGACGAAATAAAGTTCTGGACTTTCCTCAGCGACCAACGATCTCCCAGCAGGGGCCTGATCGTTGGTCGCTGTCACACATAACGATTTCCTTAACGATATCGTTGCTACATCACAAAAAGCAACGATATCGTTAACAATATCGTTATGTGTGACGGTACCTTAAATTTTTACTGCATCTAATCCAATTAATAGTTTTGGTTCTAGGAGCAGTGTCTGCACATCAGCAGAGTAGCCCGCCTGTGAAACTAACTATACCGCCTGTGTATCTCTATTTTTACTGCATCTAATCCATTTAATAGTTTTGGGCCTAGGAGCAGTGTCTGCATGTCAGCAGAGTAGCTCGCCTGTGAAACTAACTATACCGCCTGTGTATCTCTATTTTTACTGCATCTAATCCAGTTAATAGTTTTGGGCCTAGGAGCAGTGTCTGCACGTCAGCAGAGTAGCCCGCCTGTGAAACTAACTATACCGCCTGTGTATCTCAATTTTTACTGCATCTAATCCAGTTAACAGTTTTGGGTCTGGGAGCAGTGTCTGTACATCAGCAGAGTAGCCCGCCTGTGAAAATAACTATAGCACCTGTGTATCTCAATTTTTACTGCATCTAATCCAGTTAATAGTTTTGGGCCTAGGAGCAGTGTCTGCACGTCAGCAGAGTAGCCTGCCTGTGAAACTAAATACAACGCCTGTGTATCTCTATTTTTACTGCATCTAATCCAGTTAATAGTTTTGGGCCTAGGAGCAGTGTCTGTACGTCAGCAGAGTAGCCCGCCTGTGAAACTATTTATACCGCCTGTGTATCTCAATTTTTACTGCATCTAATCCAGTTAATAGTTTTGGGCCTAGGAGCAGTGTCTGCACTTCAGCAGAGTTGCCCGCCTCTGAAACTAACTACAACACCTGTGTATCTATTTTTACTTCATCTAATCCAGTTAAAAGTTTTGGGCCTAGGAGCAGTGTCTGCACGTCAGCAGAGTAGCCCGCCTGTGAAACAAACTATACCACCTGTGTGTCTCAATTTTTACTGCATCTAATCCAGTTAATAGTTTGGGGCCTAGGAGCAGTGTCTGCACGTCAGCAGAGTAGCCCACCTGTGAAACTAACTACACCGCCTGTGTATCTCTATTTTTACTGTATCTAATCCAGTTAATAGTTTTTGGCATAGGAGCAGTGTCTGAACGTCAGCAGAGTTGCCCCCCTGTGAAACTTACTATACCGCCTGTGTATCTAAATTTTTACTGCATCTAATCCAGTTAATTTTTTTGGGCCTAGGAGCAGTGTCTGCACGTCAGCAGAGTAGCCCACCTGTGAAACTAACTACACCGCCTGTGTATCTCTATTTTTACTGCATCTAATCCAGTTAATAGTTTTGGGCCTAGGAGCAGTGTCTGTACGTCAGCAGAGTAGCCCGCCTGTGAAACTAACTATACCGCCTGTGTATCTCAATTTTTACTGCATCTAATCCAGTTAACAGTTTTGGGTCTGGGAGCAGTGTCTGTACATCAGCAGAGTAGCCCGCCTGTGAAAATAACTATACCACCTGTGTATCTCAATTTTTACTGCATCTAATCCAGTTAATAGTTTTGGGCCTAGGAGCAGTGTCTGCACGTCAGCAGAGTAGCCTGCCTGTGAAACTAAATACAACGCCTGTGTATCTCTATTTTTACTGCATCTAATCCAGTTAATAGTTTTGGGCCTAGGAGCAGTGTCTGCACGTCAGCAGAGTAGCCTGCCTGTGAAACTAAATACAACCAGCGTCGGACTGGAGCACCTTGGGCCCACCAGAGAAAATCATTCTTGGGGCCCACTATGTAGCTAATATCAGGGTATAATATAAGGTAGTAAACGTCTTAATTATGTAGCAAGGGTTGGGTAGCCCCCTCGCAGAATATAATTTAGCCCCCTCACAGAATATAACACAGTCCCCTCTAATAGAATATAATACAGCACCCCACAAAATATAATGCAACCCCCTCAGGTATAACGCAGTCCCCACCATAGAATATAATATAGCACCCTCATAGGGTATAATGCAGCCCCCTCATATAGTATAATGCAGCCACCACAGAATATAATGTAGTCAACTGAGAGAATGCAGCCCCACCACAGAATATAATGTAGCCCCCCATAGAGTATACTGTAGCCCCCTCACATAGTATGTTGTAGCCCCTATAATATAATGTAGTCCCCTGAGAATAATGCAGTCCCCCCACAGAATATAATGTAGCCCCCTCAAAGTATAATGCAGCCCCTCTCCAACCCCATCATTGTCCTCATCACCACCTCCATCATTGCCTTCTCCCCCACCACCCCTATCATTCTCCCCCACCACCTCCATCACTGCCCATTCCACCACCTGCATCAATGCCTCCTCCCCCACCTTCATTGTCCATTTCATCACCTGCATCATTGCCTCCCCCCACCACCATCCTTGCCCATCACCTCCATCATTGCCTCCCCCTACCACCATCATTGCCCATTTCATCACCTCCATCACTGCCTCCCACCACCATTGCCCATCACCTCCATCATTGCCTCTCCACCACCACCATCATTGCCCATCACCTCCATCATTGCCTCCCCACACCCTCATTGACCATCACCTCCATAATTCCCTCCCCATGATTGCCCATCACCTCCATCATTGTCTCCCCCACCATCACTGCCCATCACTTCCATAATTGCATCCCCTCACCTCCATCATTGCCTCCCTACCACCATCATTGCCCATCACCTCCATCATTGTATTTCCCCCACCATCATTGACCATCACCTCCATCATTGTCTCCCCCAACCACCATCATTGCCCATCACCTCCATCATTGTCTCCCCCACCAATATCATTGTCCTTCACCACACACACACAGCTCACCACACACACACACACACACACACACACACACACACACATTTTATTCAATAAAACAAAACATATAATATATATATATATTTTTTTTTTTAGATAAACACAATATAAAACTGTGTAAACCCTGCTAAACACCTTTGGCAACTTTATCTGCAGAAGCCACCTGTGACTTTGTGCGGCCATGGTACGTTGTGCCCGGTTACAACCCCAGCTCTGCTACCTCTAGGACTTGCGGACTATAGTAGTAGTCCGTGACTGGAGTAGTGAAGTATGGCAGAGTGCACACACTGATGGCAAATGCCTTTTTAGCAGAGTGAACACGTGTACGGAGAATTACTAACCTTATTACAGAGGTAATATGAACAGAGAACACTGCTGAGAGACACACAGGCAATTAGGTGAGATTCATCGTGATTTGTGCGGCATTAAAAGGGATATGCATATTTTATGGCGTATACGAGGTGGCATGATTTCCAACAAGGCAGAGACTAAAGGCCCCTTCACATTAAGCGACGCTGCAGCGATACCGACAACAATCCGGATCGCTGCAGCGTCGCTGTTTGGTCGCTGGAGAGCTGTCACACAGACCGCTCTCCAGCGACCAACGATGCCGGTAACCAGGGTAAACATCGGGTAACTAAGCGCAGGGCCGCGCTTAGGAACCCGATGTTTACCCTGGTTACCATCCTAAAAGTAAAAAAAAACAAACACTACATACTTACCTACAGCCGTCTGTCCTCCAGCGCTGTGCTCTGCACTCCTCCTGTACCATCTGTGTGAGCACAGCGGCCGGAAAGCAGAGCGGTGACGTCACCGCTCTGCTTTCCGGCTGACCGACGCTCACAGCCAGTGCAGGAGGAGTGCAGAGCACAGCGCTGGAGGACAGACGGCTGTAGGTAAGTATGTAGTGTTTGTTTTTTTTAACTTTTAGGATGGTAACCAGGGTAAACATCGGGTTACTAAGCGCGGCCCTGCGCTTAGTTACCCGATGTTTACCCTGGTTACCAGTGAAGACATCGCTGGATCGGTGTCACACACGCCGATTCAGCGATGTCTGCGGGGAGTCCAGCGACGAAATAAAGTTCTGGACTTTATTCAGCGACCAACGATCTCCCAGCAGGGGCCTGATCGTTGGTCGCTGTCACAAATAACGATTTCATTAACGATATCGTTGCTACGTCACAAAAAGCAACGATATCGTTAACAATATCGTTATGTGTGAAGGTACCTTAAGTCACCACTGCACTGTTAACAGCAGTACATAAATTCAGCCCTATAATACCCAGGAAAGGAACTTCTAACAACTTTTTCTACAATGGACACACACACGAGTTTGTGCAGTCCAGGGACGTGTGTGATAACACCGCGTACCCCAGTAACCAGATGTTCTATTCTGGAGGACACAGATTTCATTTGATCCTTTAGCTATTCTATAGGGGACCTGTAGGAGCCGCAGGCGTAGGAAGAGGTTAATGGGAAGAAGTCTGTGGCTGCACATACATGAGTGAGACACAGCTCCTCTGCTAAGGAGACAATACCAGATGGAAGATAAGAGCGTGCCAGTGACAGCCATGCCAATCGCCTACACTCTTACAGGCTGAGATGTCATCGGGCGCAGCACCAGTATCCGGCCACCATCCAGAGGTCAGCACTGAATAGAGCTGTATCTCCAGCAATGCCAATCACCTGAGGGCATCCTGTCACATGTCACACCTTTATCTCTGGAGGGATTAGGAATGCAAGCTATTGTTCTCTGTGAGCAGCCAATCTACGGTCTTATTGGAGTGATCTTCAATGAATAGTCCAGAAACAATAGCTGCTCCCCCCCTCACTAGTTTACCTCCAGGTGTGGTCTCCAGTGCATACACAGTAGCGCCTGATGGCAGCTGGAGGGCTCCTTTCTATAAATCAGTACCATAGGAACAAGTGCCGGTCCCAACAGCTGACTCCTGTGTGCACACCGTGCATCTGCAGCGCCTGCACACAGATAGCACAGGCAGTGTGAGCAGCCCGCAGGACAGGTGCCCACACCGGGTGCCCACTGCTGCCAGAACTGAGCCCCACACGTGCCTCGTCCCTCATACTCACCTGTCCCACTGCAGTGACTGCACGGCTGTGCCGACATCCCTCGCGCTCTGTCCCGACTCCAGGCGGAGGCGCCTGCGCAGCACCTTCTTCCTGCTTCAGCGGTCATGTGACACCGTTCATTAAGATCATGAATATGCGCATATTCATGATCTTAATGAGCGGTGTCACGTGACCGCTCGTTCAGGACGAGCTGCAGTGCAGACGCCGAGACCATCGCTGGAACAGGGTGAGTATTCAAGGCGGGCGGCGGGGGGGGGGAGGGGGCCCTGGAGGCTGGATGGAGCAGTGGGGGCCCTGGAGGCTGGAGCAGTGGGGGCCCTGCCAGCAGGTGTCAGTGCCAGGGCCCACCGGAGGATCCTCCGGTTCAGTCCGAGCCTGAATACAACGCCTGTGTATCTCTATTTTTACTGCATCTAATCCAGTTAATAGTTTTGGGCCTAGGAGCAGTGTCTGTACGTCAGCAGAGTAGCCCGCCTGTGAAACTATCTATACCGCCTGTGTATCTCAATTATTACTGCATCTAATCCAGTTAATAGTTTTGGGTCTACGAGCAGTGTCTGCACTTCAGCAGAGTTGCCCGCCTCTGAAACTAACTACAACACCTGTGTATCTATTTTTACTTCATCTAATCCAGTTAAAAGTTTTGGGCCTAGGAGCAGTGTCTGCACGTCAGCAGAGTAGCCCACCTGTGAAACAAACTATACCACCTGTGTATCTCAATTTTTACTGCATCTAATCCAGTTAATAGTTTTTGGCATAGGAGCAGTGTCTGAACGTCAGCAGAGTTGCCCCCCTGTGAAACTTACTATACCGCCTGTGTATCTAAATTTTTACTGCATCTAATCCAGTTAATTGTTTTGGGCCTAGGAGCAGTGTCTGCACGTCAGCAGAGTAGCCCACCTGTGTGGGCTGTACTGTGTATATACCACTGTGTGGGCTGTGCTGTGTATATATCACTGTGTGGGCTGTGCTGTGTATATACCACTGTGTGGGCTGTGTTGTGTATACTACTACGCGGGCTGTGCTGTATATATTACTACGCGGGCTGTGCTGTATATACTACTACGCGGGCTGTGCTGTATATACTACGACCCGGACTGTGCTGTATACTACTACATGGGCTGTGCTGTATACTACTATGCGGGCTGTGCTATATACTATGCAAGTTGTGCTATATTATATGCGGGCTTTGATATATACTATGGGAGGTATATTATATTCTATGGGGGAGGCAGTGTTATATACTACTAGCTATTGAACCCGTTCTACGCCCAGGTGGCGAGCATTTATATTGGTATATGGTCTCCATCCTGTCATGTGCTGCTCCATCCTGCAGCCCCATTCTGACATGCCCTGCTCCCATCCCGTGCCCCCGTTCTGTCATGTGCTCCCATCCTGCGCCACCGTTCTGTAATTTGCTGCTCCTATGCATATGGCCGGTACACTGCTCCATTATGGTTCATGGCCCCCATAACATGCTCCATAGTATATGCCCCGTACACTGCTCCATAAATGTTGATGACCCCCATAAGATGCTCCATAGTATTATATGCCCCGTATGCTGCTGCGATATATATATATATATAAAAAAAAATAACATACTCACCTATCGTCGCTGGGCGCCGAGTGCTGGGGGGCCTTAGCAGGCGGGGACACCGGCGCGCTGTGGGGGTCAGGTGCCGGTATTGCCGCTAGCTCAGGCCCCTGACACTTGCTATATTCATCTGTCCCCTGTTCCAGCGCTGCACGCCACTTCTTCCGGGTCCTCTGGCTGTGACTGTTCAGTCAGAGGGCGGCGCGCATTAAGCGCGTCATCGCGCCCTCTGAACTGTGAAAATCACAGGCAGAGGACCCGGGAGACGGAGCCGCACACAGCGCTGGAACGGGGGACAGGTGAATATAGCTTATACTTACCCTCCTGGCGCGTCCCTGCCTCTCCGTTTACGCATACCTCAATCTCCTGGGAGCGTCACTCTGTGAGGTCCAGACTGCGCCGGCGCTTGCGCAGTCTATAAAGGCTTCGGACAGAGTGACGCTCCCAGTGTTATATTATAGATGTGGCTGTGTTATATACTACTGCGGGGGTATATTCTATTCTATGGGGGAGGCTGTCTTATATACTATGGGGGGTATATTATATTCTATGGGGGAGGCTGTCTTATATACTATATGCGAGCACATTTGCAGGATCTGTTTTTTTTCGCCGGATCTTTTTTTTCTGCCGCATCCGTTTTTTTCTCAGAGTTGTATTAGCGCCGGAGTGCGCCTGATGGCCACACGTTTCATCCGTTTTTTGCTAGATCCGTCGCTGTGCATTTTTTCGACGTACCGAAAAGCCGTTTCTCTGTATGTGTTTTCCGTCCGGCGGAAACAGCTTTTTTGACGTATCCTGCAAAAAACCATCAGGTGTAATCCGGCGCTAATACAACTCTATGAGAAAAAACGGATCTGGCGTAAAAAAAAGGATTCGGCGAAAATAAACGGATCCGGTGGAAAAAACAGATCTGGTGGAAAAAAAAAACATCCGGCGGAAAAAAACGGATCCGGCGGAAAAAAACGTTCCGGTGGAAAAAAACGGATCCTGCAAATGTGCTCGCAGGATGCGTTTCACCCATAGACTTGTATTAGCGACAGATGGCCATAAGTCGCGTCCGTCGTGCTACGGATCAGTCGTGTTTTGGAATACCGTCGGCACGAAAAAACGTTCAAGTGAACTTTTTTTGGCCGTTGCGCCCACCATTTTCTACCGCGCATGCGCGGCAGAAACTCCGCCCCCTCCTCCCCGCACTTCAGAATGGGCAGCGGATGCGTTGAAAAACTGCATCCGCTGCCCACTTCGTACACAAATTTCACAACGTGCGTCGGTACGTCGGCCCGACGCATAGCGACGGACCTGTACCGACACAAGAGTGAAAGAGGCCTTAATGAGCGTTGAATTTTTTAAAAATAAAGAAAAAAACGTTGTGGGCTCCCGCGCAATTCTCTGCGCCAGAGAGGGGAAAGCCGACGGCCGGGGGCCAATATTTGTAGCCTGCTATGAATATCAGCCCGCAGCTGTCTGCGTAGCCTTTACTGGCTATTAAAATAGGGGGACCCCCCAAAAAAATGACGTGGGGTCCCCCTATATTTTATAGCCAGAAAGGCTACGCAGACAGCTGCGGGCTTATATTCATAGCCTAGAGAGGGGCCATGGATATTGGCCCCCCCCGGCTACAAATACCAGTCCGCAGCCATCCCAGAAATGGCGCATCTGTAAGATGCGCCAATTCCGGCACTTAGCCCCTCTCTTCCCACTCCCGAGTAGCGGTGGGATATGAGGTAATAAGGGGTTAATGTCACCTTGCTATTGTAAGGTGACATTAAGCCGGGTTAATAACGGAGAAGCGTCAATAAGACGCCTATCCATTACTAATCCAATAGTAAGAAAGGTTTAATAAAACACACACACATTTGGAAAAAAGTATTTTAATATTCTTTATTTACCCATACTTACCATACTTCAGCGCCTGCAAAAAAAAGTAAAATAATAAACCGTATACTCCCTGTCCGACGCAGTCCAATTAATAACGAGTGTCCCACGACGATCTCCCCTATAGAACAGTGACATCGGGTGATGTCACTGCTCTATAGGACCTTCAGTGACACACTGACAGGAGACAATGGCTCCTGCAGTGCATCACTGAGGTTCCTCTAGTTCACTGGTCTCACTTTATGGCAATTGCTGCGTGGGAAAATGTCTCACCCAGCAATGCCAATAGTGAGACTAGGGACTATTTTCTCACAGGGGCGTAGGAATACCTTGTGAGGAATACATGATGGAAGGATACCCTCCATCATTGTGTTCCTGAGGCCTCTGGAGAGCGGGCGCATCAGCTGATGCTCCTGCTCTCCACGGGAGATCGTCGTGGGACACTCGTTTTAATTGGATTTCTGCAGACAGGGAGTATAGCGTTTGTTTATTATTTTAATATTTTTTACAGGTGACAATGGCTTCGGGGAACAAAGTGACAAGTGATGGTGAGTATGTACTCTATGTTATATGTACTGTATGTCTGTAGTATGTATGTACTGTATGTCGCATGTCGTCGCATGGTGCATGTCGTCGCATGGTGCATGTCGTCGCATGGTGCATGTCGCATGTTGGCGCATGGTGCATGTCGCCGCATGGTGCATGGTGCATGTCGTCGCATGGTGCATGTCGCATGTCATCGCATGGTGCATGTCGCATGGTGCATGTCGCATGTCGGCGCATGGTGCATGTAGCTGCATGGTGCATGTCGTCGCATAGTGCATGTCGCATGTCGTCGCATGGTCATGTCGCATGTCGTCGCATGGCGCATGTCGTCGCATGGTGTATGTCGCCGCATGGTGGTGCATGTCGTCGCATGGTGCATGTCGTCGCATGGTGCATGTCGTCGCATGGTGCATGTCGCATGGTGCATGTCGCCGCATGGTGCATGTCGCATGGTGCATGTTGCATGTCGCCGCATGGTGCATGTAGCATGTCGTCGCATGGTGCATGTCGCCGCATGGTGCATGTCGCCGCATGGTGCATGTCGTCGCATGGTGCATGTCGTATGTCGTCGCATGGTGCATGTCGCATGGTGCATGTCGCATGTCGGCGCATGGTGCATGTAGCCGCATGGTGCATGTCGTCGCATAGTGCATGTCGCATGTCGTCGCATGGTCATGTCGCATGTCGTCGCATGGTGCATGTCGTCGCATGGTGCATGTCGTCGCATGGTGCATGTCGCATGTCGTCGCATGGTGCATGTCGCCGCATGGTGCATGTCGCATGGTGCATGTCGCATGTCTCTGCATGGTGCATGTCGCCGCATGGTGCATGTCGCATGGTGCATGTCGCATGTCGTCGCATGGTGCATGTCGCATGGTGCATGTCGGCGCATGGTGCATGTAGCATGTCGGCACATGGTGCATGTCGTCACATGGTGCATGTTGTCGCATGGCGCATGTCATCGCATGGTGCATGTCGCATGTTGCCGCATGGTGCATGTAGCCACTTGGTGCATGTCGCATGTTGTCGCATGGTGCATGTTGTCGCATGGTGCAAGTCGTCGCATGGCGCATGTCGTCGCATGGTGCATGTCGCATGTCGTCGCATGGTAATGTCGCATGTCGTCGCATGGTGCATTTCGCCGCATGGTGCATGTCGTCGCATGGTGCATGTCGTCGCATGGTGCATGCAGCATGTCGCATGGTGCATGTCGTCGCATGGTGCATGTAGTCGCATGGTGTGTGTTGTATGTATGTATGTACTGTGTTTTTTTTTTTTTTTTACATTCAACACATTAGCAGGATGATGGGACTACTACTGTCCCATCATTGGCTAATGTGTCACTCACTGTCAGTGTAGCAGGCAGAGCCCGATGGGACTTGTAGTCCCATCGGACGATGCCTGCACACACACGCACAGCGTCGGCACACACGCACGGCGCCGGCACACACACACAGCGTTGGCGCACACACACACGCACAGTGTCGGCGCACACACACGCACAGCGCCGGCACACACACACACGCACAGCGCCGACACACACACACAGGCACAGCGCCAGCACACACACGCACAGCGCCGGCACAAACACACACACAGGCACAGCGCCGACACACACACACACAGGCACAGCGCCGGCACACACACACACGCACAGCGCCGGCACACACACACGCACAGCGCTGGCACACACACACACGCACAGCGCCGGCACACACACACACACACACACACAGCGTCGACACACACACACAGGCACAGCGCCGACACACACACACGCACAGCGCCGACACACACACACAGAGCCGACACACACACAGCGTCGACACACACACACAGGCACAGCGCCGACACACACACACACGGCGCCGACACACACACACGCACAGCGCCGACACACACACACACGCACAGCACCGGCACACACACACACACACAGGCACAGCGCCGACACACACACACAGGCACAGCGCCGACACACACACACACGCACAGCGCCGGCACACACACACACACACAGGCACAGCGCCGACACACACACACAGGCACAGCGCCGGCACACACACACACGCACAGCGCCGACACACACACACACACACGCACAGCGCCGACACACACGCACAGCGCCGGCACACACACACACACGCACAGCGCCGGCACACACACACACAGGCACAGCGCCGGCACACACACACACGCACAGCGCCGGCACACACACACACGCACACAGGCACAGCGCCGACACACACACACAGGCACAGCGCCGGCACACACACACACGCACAGCGCCGACACACACACACACACGCACAGCGCCGGCACACACACACACAGGCACAGCGCCGGTGGGCACAAGCGCGGGCGGGCACAAGCACCGGCGCCGGCGGGCAGAAACACCGGCGGGCACAAGCACCGGCGAGCACCGGTGGGCAGAAACACCGGCGCCGGCGGGCACAAGCACTGGCGGGCACCGGCGGGCAGAAACACCAGCACCGGCGGGCAGACCCCCGGCGACCGCAGCACAGCCCCGTCCTCAGATCCCAGCATGCCACTGAGCAGTGAGCACACACAGAGCCCCGCCCGCCCCCAGCACAGCCCTGCAGGCAGCCCCCAGCCCCGCCCCCAGCCCAGTCACTCTTGCTGAGTGACTGCAGACTGGGGGGGCTGGTCACGCCTGCTGCTGACGTCACGTCAATTTCTAGAGCCTGGAAATTGACGTGACGTCGGCGGAAATGAGCGGTGGCTGCAGTCTGGGGGTCATGTGACCCGTACCCAGCTGCAGCCATAGCGCCGCTCACAGGCGAAAACGTCAACAGAAGGTAATGGCACAATTCATCAGGGGCCCCGGGGGGGTACATTGGGGGGTTAATTGAAAGTAGTGGACAACCCCTTTAAGCACTAAAATGAGTAGCAAAAGGCCTGCTGCTAGTGGAAAGGAGAACAGGTGTGTTGGAAAGAGAAAAAAAGGTTGTGTCCGTGGGGTAGGTGGTAAAGCAACAGCAACATCTGCAGAAGAAAGACCATCTTCCAGCCAAAGTAAGATGTCTACTTCTTTTCGTGGACAATCTGATATGATCCCTTTCTTACAACCATCGCAACAAGCATCGCCAAAAATTCCAGATGAGGCACAAAAACAGCAGGTGCTTGAACGGATATCAAGAGCTCGTTCAAGTGGGCTCTCCTCCATGTCCACTTCAACATCACAACTACTTCAGTCCTTAGAGTTTTCACCCCAATCGCACTTGCTTCCTCACAGCTCCCAAGTCTCCAGCCGCCTGTCTGAGCATGGGGTAACACACATGGTTGAGTTTGTATAGCTGTTTACGCAAACTATATCCTGGGAATCAGAGGTCTGCTCCAGAGCTTCTGTGAATCCAGACGAGGAAATGATTTGCACTGATGCCCAGAATCTTTGTGAGTCGGATCCAGGCCCAGATGAAGAAGGTTCTGAGCATAATGTAGAATCTCCTTCCCAAACTTTAACTCCTGTTGGTGGAGACAATGAGGAAGATGATGATGAGACTGAGATACCTGATTGGAACGAAAACTTGACTTTTCGGTCAGGGCAGGAAGAGGTTGGCTCTGAGGACGACGGGTGTGAGAACACACAGGATGATGATGACGAGGTTGTAGACCCCACTTACTGTCAACCCCCAGTCCGCCAGTCCATGAGGTCAGCAGAGGAGGTGGAGGAGGATGCTAGTGATGAGTCTGATGACGAGGTTACGTTGCGCCTTCCTGGACAGAGACAGAGTACTGGAAGTACATCAACAACTCCATCCTAAACCCCAACTGTACCTCAGACCAGAAGTCGTGGTGGCTCTTCAGGTCGCACGGGCTCTAAGCCTTGCATAGCCTGGGCATTTTTTGACATTGCAAAGGATGACCCAACTCATGTTGTCTGTAAGATTTGTCAACAAAATCTCAGTAGAGGACAAAAAATGACTAGCTTGAGTACATCGTGCATGAACCGTCACCTGGATATGAGGCATAAGTTGCAGTGGGAAGCTCACTGTGCTACAATGCGGCCTAGTGGGCCGGCTCAACCAGCGTCTGCCCCATCAAGTGCATCCGCGTCCTCTTCATCCTCTGTGACTGTGGGGACAGCAGTCGCACATGGTTTTGGACGCAGACCTTACACCTTTTTACCCGCAACAGCCAGTGTGATTGGCAGGTCATCAGGACATTTGCAAGTTTAAACACCTGCTGTTGCTGAGCGCTCTCCGACATGGACACCACATTTTGATCAAGGCAACATAACATCTCCACCTGCACCTTCCTCACAGACCAGCAGTTTACCGGGGACACCCTACTCAACTCCGTCTAAGAAAGGCAGCCAACCCTCAGTCCCTTAGATGTCCCTTAAAACCATTTCCTCCTAGCCATGACAAAGCTAAGATGTTGAATTTCTTCTTCTGCAAGCTGTTGGCTACAGAAATGCTGCAATTCCGCCTGGTGGACACAGAGGATTTTCGAGACCTTATGTCCGTCGCAGTGCCCCAGTACCAGATGCCAAGTCGCCACTACTTCTCAAAAAAAGCTGTGCCTGCGCTACACAAGCATGTCACACACAACATCACCGCTTCCTTGAGAAACTCTGTGTGTGACATTGTGCATTTCACCACAGACACTTGGACGAGTAGACATGGACAGGGGCATTACATGTTGGTGACTGGGCACTGGGTAACTATGGTGACATCAGGAGAAGGGGCTGCTGTCCAAGTCTTGCCGTCCCCATGAGTTGCTCGTCGATCCTCTGTATCTAGAAGTTCCTCCACTGCTTCTGCCTCATCAACCTCCTCTCGGTCCTCCACCTGCACCCAAAGCCTGTCTGGTAATGCCACCCGCATTGTAACTGCACAGAAGGAATCCTGCACACCTCCTCACTATGCTGTCACCAGGGCTCAACGGCATCAGGCAGTGTTTACATTGAAATGTCTGGAAAATGTGAGTCACACAGCTGAGGAGTTGTGGTCAGCTCTGGAGACCGAGTTCCATCAATGGTTGTCTCCACTCAACCTGCAGCCAAGGAAGGCTGTGTGCGACAATGCTGCAAACCTGGGTGTGGCCCTTCGCCAGGTCAATGTCACACACGTGCCTTGTATGGCTCATGTTTTGAACCTGGTTGTCCAGCTATTTTTATCCCACTATCCCGGACTAGATGGGCTTCCGCAGAGGGTACGGTCGCTGTGTGCTCACTTCCGCCGCTCGCATCCCGCAGCTCATCGACTTACATCTCTACAGAAGTCGTTGGGCCTGCCAGTTCACCGGCTGAAATGTGATGTGCCCACACGGTGGAATTCAACTCTGCACATATTGCAGCGACTGTGGCAGCAACAACAAGCCCTAGTGCAATACGTTATGACGTATAGACTGGGCCAATGAGCTCAAGAGGTGGGGCAAATCACACTGCAGGAGTGGTCTCAGATCAGGGACCTATGCACCCTTTTGCACAGTTTTGAAATAGCAACGAAGATGTTTAGTGCTGACGATGCCATTATCAGCATGACAATGCTGCGGCGGCGATACGCGTGGGGTCTCGTCTCCACACCCCCTCTTTTCTTTGATCTTGCCGGCCATGTTATACATGTGGACTTTTGGAGCTATTCACAGCCCAGCAGCCTCTCGCTCCCAGCTATACCATCTTATACGCAGCTGAGTATTTCTTGCGTGATGCTGTTTGCTCCTTACCTCTTTTTATGGGAGTCTTATTCCTTTATTTAGGTTTCTTGTCTCCACATGCATATCATACAGTGGGTATCTCTGGATCTCTAGACCATTTCAGGTCCATTCGGGGCATTAATTTACCAGTAGGATATGCAGGGATCGTATGTATTTATGCATTTTCTTGGTCTCTGGATATGACCCCCATGATTATTTAACTCATTGTATTGTATTTAATTACATGCCCGGCTATATATGTTACTCCATGTATATATATGTATATTTTCTATGGACACTTTATCAAGTTATGGGGGTGTTTTGTACACATTTGTTGTGATTTTTAAGTGTTTTTATATTCATGTTATGGTGTTCAATAAACGTGTTTATCATTTTTCTACATTTGGGGTTGTGCGAGCCTGTTATAGTCCATTCTTTTTGTCTTCTTCTTGGCACCAAGGTGGCTGGCTTGGTGGCTGGGGGAGAGGGATTACCGAGGGCGCATGGTAGCAGCCAAACTGTTGAGGAAGGTGCAGGAGGCGAGGAAGAAGTGGAGGACGAACTGGCACTGGGCATGGAAGACTCATCAGATGAGGGAGACTTTGATCAAATTTCTGTTGTGCGAGGTTGGGGGGAGAGGGCAGACGAAGGAAGCATGATTCTCACCTCGCCACCACCAAGACAACAAGGACTTTGTCCTCCTGCATGCGCAAGACACATGAGTGCCTTCTTGCTGCACTACCTGCAACATGACCCTCGGATTGTCAGAATCCAAAGTAATGCCGACTCCTTGGTTGCCACACTCTTAGATCCCCGATACAAAAGTAAATTTGGCGAAATAATTCCTGCCATAGAAAGAGATTCATGCATGCAGGAGTATCAGCAGAGACTGTTACAGAATCCAACATCTGCTTTTCCACAAAACACCAGTGGTGCACGTAGTCAATCTCTGAGTTCTAACTTGCCAACCGTGGGACTATTGAGTCATCACTCAAACCGTAACAGTAACATCGTATCTGGTGGAAACAGCAATTTTTTCCAATCATTCCAAGATTTTTTTAGACCATCCTTTGCAAGGCCACAGGAGACAAGAATTCTGACGCACAGCCAACGCCTAGAGAGGATGGTCCAAGAGTATCTCCAAGATAACATCGATGCCATGACTGTGGAACTGGACCCTTGCTCATTTTGGGCTTCCAATCGTAAAAAATGGCCTGAGCTCGCCACTTATGCCTTGGAGATCTTGTCATGCCCCGCAGCCAGCGTTCTCTCTGAACGTGTGTTCAGCGCTGCTGGTGGTGTGCTGACAGATGAGCGTACGCGGCTGTCCAGTGACAATGTAGACAGACTAACAGTCATCAAGATGAACAAATCCTGGTAGAATTTAGTGCTACTCAGCAGCGTACCCTACCAATGAAGCAAGCTACACCGCTTGTTTACCTAACTACTATTTTGTAATGGCATCTAGCCAGGAAATCCTTTTGGGCCTAGTAGAATTTGGTGCTACTCAGGAGCGTACCCCATGCATGAAGCAAGCTACACCGCCTGTTTACCTAACTACTATTTTGTAACGGCATCTAGCCCAGGAAATCCTTTTGGGCCTAGTAGAATTTGGTGCTACTCAGGAGCGTACCCCACGCATGAAGCAAGCTACACCGCCTGTTTACCTAACTACTATTTTGTAACGGCATCTAGCCCAGGAAATCCTTTGGGCCTAGTAGAATTTAGTGCTACTTTGCAGAGTACCCCACCCATGAAGCAAGCTACACTGCCTGTTTACCTAAGTACTATTTTGTAACGGCATCTAGCCCAGGAAATCCCTTTGCGCCTAGTAGAATTTAGCGCTACTCAGCAGCGTACCCCACCCATGAAGCAAGCTACACCACCTGTTTACCTAACTACTATTTTGTAATGGCATCTAGCCCAGGACGTCCTTTTGGGCCTAGTAGAATTTGGTGCTACTCAGCAGCGTACCCCACGCATAAAGCAAGCTACACCGCCTGTTTACCTAACTACTATTTTGTAACGGTATCTAGCCCAGGAAATCCTTTTGGGCCTAGTAGAATTTGGTGCTACTCAGGAGCGTACCCCACGCATGAATCAAGCTACACCGCCTGTTTACCTAATTACTATTTTGTAACGGCATCTAGCCCAGGAAATCCTTTGGGCCTAGTAGAATTTAGTGCTACTTAGCAGAGTACCCCACCCATGAAGCAAGCTACACTGCCTGTTTACCTAAGTACTATTTTGTAACGGCATCTAGCCCAGGAAATCCCTTTGGGCCTAGTAGAATTTAGCGCTACTCAGCAGCGTACCCCACCCATGAAGCAAGCTACACCGCCTGTTTACCTAACTACTATTTGTACTGGCATCTAGCCCAGGACGTCCTTTTGGGCCTAGTAGAATTTGGTGCGCCTCAGCAGCGTACCCCACCCATGAAGCTAGCTACACCGCCTGTTTACCTAACTACTATTTTGTAACGGCATCTAGCCCAGGAAATCTTTTTGGGCCTAGAAGAATTTGGTGCTACTCAGCAGCGTACCCCACCCATGAAGCAAGCTACACTGCCTGTTTACCTAAGTACTATTTTGTAACGGCATCTAGCCCAGGAAATCCCTTTGGGCCTAGTAGAATTTAGCGCTACTCAGCAGCGTACCCCACCCATGAAGCAAGCTACACCGCCTGTTTACCTAACTACTATTTGTACTGGCATCTAGCCCAGGACGTCCTTTTGGGCCTAGTAGAATTTGGTGCTACTCAGCAGCGTACCCCACCCATGAAGCTAGCTACACCGCCTGTTTACCTAACTAGTATTTTGTAACGGCATCTAGCCCAGGATATCCTTTTGGGCCTAGAAGAATTTGGTGCTACTCAGCAAGGTACTTCACCCGTGAAGCAAGCTACGCCGCCTGTTTACCTAACTACTATTTTGTAACGGCATCTAGCCCAGGAAATCTTTTTGGGCCTAGTAGCAATTTCTGCTACTCAGCAGAGTACCCCACCCATGAAGCAAGCTCCCTCCAGCTCTCTCCTTCTCACAGGTGGACTACCGCGAGATTTCACACTGTGGCGAATCTTTTGGGCCCAGGCATAAGAAGTTGTCGAGGTAATGGATAATATGTGCTGCCTTACAAATGTCCATGATGACACATTCGAGGAAGCAACTAAATGCCTCAAATAGTAGGGATATGGAGCACCCCACGGTCAAACAGCAATCTATGTAGTATGCTCCTTCACAGAAGCAGCCCAATGGGAGGAAACTATTTGGAGGCACAGGTAGTAACCGGAACGCCCCCTCAATATCTGTTTTGGCCATTAGGGTGCCCCTTACCATCTTCTTGACCCGCCTGATTGCCTCGTCAAAGGAGGTAAAGTACATAGTTCTGTACTTGGTTCCGCATCGATGTTGTCGTTTACTGACCTGCCCCTTGGATATGACAAATGGTGGATTATTCTGAATGTATTGGGTTCGTTTTTTGGCACAACTCCCAACGGGGGTACCACTACGTCTTCTAAGGAAAGTGTTCTGAATGGACCCGCCGCCATTCTACCTAAAGATATTTCTTTTTTTATTTTTTTGGTCAAGACGTCTGGGTGTTGGTAGAGTGATTTTAGATTTTTACTCCAGCCTTTTTGATTTTAGAAGGGCATGACATGCCTATATCTATGTCTCCTCCTCCTTTTACTCCTCCACTTCTTTTCTTTTCGCATGACTATATGTAGTTGTGACTTTTCCATTTGTTTTTTGTGTCTTCTGAGCAGTTTGTCAGCTTTTGGACACCTTTTAAGGTGATTTCTATGTGTTTTCTATGTGTTTGTATGTGTTTGTGTTTGTCTGCCATTGTTTTCAATGGGGTTCGATGGTGTTCGAACGTTCGACGAACATTCGTCGAACACGTCCCAGTTCGACGAACCGAACCGAACCCGAACACTAGGGAGGTGGCTCAACACTAGTTCTGACCTCTGGCTTGAATCCAGACTTCATCTTACGTCTCACGTTTTATTTACCACGTTCCTGGTAGGCTCTGACTTGTTGTTTGTTCCCGACTATTCTTCTGACTCCCCTTGTGTTCTGCGCTAGTCTCTCTGTGTATGACCTTGGCTTGTCTGACTTCTCTTTCATTACCAGTGACACCTGTGTTGTAGTTCAGTGTTGCTGCGCTGTGTGTACAACTTCTTTTCCTTAACTAGAACCCCCTGGTGGAGGTTGCACTATACTGCACTGCAGCAGCACATTACATTATAGCTGACCACACATTTAAAGGGGATTTTGTCATTTTTTTCTATGGTCATGGATCCGCTTTGCAACCTGGCGGATCAAGTGTCCAGTTTGACACAGATAGTGCGGGATTTTTTGGTGGAACATCGGGCCCTTGTCATGTCTCATACTTTCTTACAAAAAGAACTGACGGAGACTGTTCAGACCATGCAGGGAACCACCCCCCATGCTGTTAGTCAACCTGGTGAGTCTGCAGATGTTGTTTTGCATTCTGCCGAACCCTTGGTTCAGCTTCCTGACACCATTTCTGGTGAAAAAGATAAATTTTGCATGTTCAGGGAAAGCTGTAAGTTATTGTTTTCCCTTAGACCTTGATCGTCTGGAAATGAGACTCAGCGGGTAGGGATTATTATCTCCTTAATTAGGCAGGGTCCCCAATCTTGGGCTTGCTCTGCCCCTCACTGCTCCTGAATGGATGTCTGTAGATTGGTTCTTTGAGGCCCTAGGACTTATCTATGACGATCCGGACCGTGTTAGCTTGGCAGGGGACACTATTATGGGTCTGGTTCAGGGGGAGCACTCAGCCGACTGGTACAGCTCCAAGTTCCGCCGATGGTCCACTGAGGTGTCCTGGGATGACCCCGCGCTTAGATGTCTGTTAAGGAGTGGACTGGCGGATTACCTGAAGGACGCTCTGGCTTTCCATCCACCTCTCAGTTCATTGGAGGAGACCATGACTCAGGCTATCCGCATGGATCGGAGGCTGAGGAAGAGAGTTATTGCACAGCGAAAGTGCCCGTTTTTCTCTGCTGGTCCTGTTGTTTCACCCCCGTCTTAACCTATGGAGGTGGGAGTTGCCAATCTCAAGGAGAAGGAGAGGAGACGACGGTTTGAAGCAAAGTTGTGTTTCTACTGTGGAGATTCTGGACATTGGAAAAAAGACTGCTCCTCCTGTCCACCAACCTACAAGCGTCTGAGTCTGGGTGATTGTCGTAGTAGTCACCCCGACTCTCAGGTACCTATTTTTGCATTTTCAAAAATTTTGTTGGATGTGGAACTTTTTTTGTGGGAGTGGCTCCGTGTCCACTTCTGCCTTCGTGGATTGCGGGTCGTCCATGAACTTTATTAACTCTGACTTGGTGTCCAGGTGTAAGTTACGGACAGTTAGGCTGGAGACTCCTATTCATGTTGTTGCCATTGACAAAACACCACTGGCTAAGAATGTAATCAAAATGGTTTCAGAAGAGTTTCTCCTTAAAGTGAGTGCCTTACACCAGGATCGTATTTCATGTTTCGTTATGAACAATCTGCCTGCGGGACTGGTGTTGGGGTTTCCCTGGTTGCAATTACATAATCCTGTTATAAACTGGGAATCTCGGAACATTGTTAAATGGGGTGCCAATTGTTCTAAGATATGTATTGCTTCTGTATCTGTGTCATCCGTCAGTCTGGAGGGTATTCCGGGGTACCTGAAGGACTTTGAGGATGTGTTCTCCGAAAAGGAGGCTGAGGTTCCGCCACCACACAGCCCATTCGATTGTGCGGTTGATCTGTTTCCCGGTGCCAAATTGCCCAAAGCCTGTCTGTACAATCTCTCCACCCCTGAGCGGGTTGCCATGAAGGAGTATATCTCCGATAGTCTCCGCAAAGGGCACATTCGGCTATCTGTCTCTCCTGTGGCTGTGGGGTTCTTTTTCGTGAAGAAAAAGGATGGTGGTTTACGCCCATGCCTCGATTTTCGAGAACTTAATAAAATCACCATAAGAAATACTTATCCTCTCCCACTGATACCCGATTTGTATAATCAATTGTCGGGGTTCTCTAAGTTGGACCTCAGGGGGGCATACAATCTCTTCTGTATGCGGGAGAGGGATGAGTGGAAAACTGCTTTTCTCACCTCTGAAGGTTTGTTTGAGAATTTGTTTATGCCCTTTGGCCTGACTAACGCACCAGCTGTGTTTCAGAATTTCATGGTGTTTCATGGTAAGTTATTTAGATGACATCCTCATATTCTTCCGACAAAAAGAGTTACATGGACCACCTCCATGCAGTTCTTCTGAGGCTTAGGGAGAACTCACTATTTGCTAAACTAGAGAAGTGTTCATTTTTTGCTCAGGAATTTTCCTTTCTAGGGGTCATTTTGTCCGCTAAGGGGTTTCGTATGGACCCTTAAAGGTACAGGCTATTGTGGATTGGGCGCAACCCAGAGATCTTAAGTGTCTTCAGCGTTTTCTGGGTTTCACCAATTATTATAGAAAATTCATTAAGGGGTTTTTTCAGGTGGTCAAACCCCTCACAGATTTAACTCGTAAGGGGGCAGATCTCAAAAACTGGTCAGCTGTTGGCCATTAAATTAGCATTTGAAGAATGGAGGCATTTTTTGGAGGGGGCTGCCCATCATATTACTGTCATTACGGATCACTAGAATCTGTCTTACATCGTATTTGCCAAACTGTTGACCCAGAGACAAGCTAGGTGGTCACTTTTCTTTTCCCGATTTCAGTTTTCTATTACTTTCAGACCAGGGTCCAATAATGTGTAGGCTGATGCTTTATCTCGTGGCCTGGACCCACTTTCACCACCTGAACCTCCTTCCTCCATTCTTCAGCGTGGAATGATGGTGGCTACGGTGTACTCAGCATTGGAGCGAGAGATTCGTGAGGCCCAATCTCTTGCTCCTTCATCCGTACCCGATGACAAGCTCTTTGTACCTGTCCAGTATCTGTTAAGGGTGCTTCGGGAGTTCCATGACTCGGCTCTTAGTGGGCATCCTGGAATCTCGGCCACACGTACAGCCATCACTAGGCTGTTTTGGTGGCCTTCGTTGACTTCTGATGTCTTTGGGTTTGTGTCTACCTGTGAAACTTGTGCTCGCGCACCTCCCGTAGCCGGCCGGCCAGGGAATTGGTACCACTGCCAATTCCAGATAGACTGTGGACTCACCTGTCCATGGATTTTATCACTGATCTTCCGCACTCAAATGCAAAACCGTGATCTTGGTAGTTGTTGATAGGTTCACTAAGCAGGTGCATTTTAAACCTTTGGCGGGTCTCTCTAATGCTGAGACTCTATCAAAACTATTCATGGAGCATGTGGTCTGTTTGCATGGTGTGCCTGTCAGTGTGGTTTCTGAGAGTACAATTTGTGGCAAAATTCGGGAGGGCTTTTTGCAAAATGCTGGGTATCAGTACACCTAACATTACCCCTCCTCCTAGGTCTCCCCCTCCTTGGACCTCGCTACGCTCCAAGGCAGCAATGAGCTGTGGAGCTCGAATGTATTCAGCAGGCTCCCAGGACCTGTCCTCTGGGCCATAACCCTTCCAATCCACCAAATAGAATTTTTTGCCACATACCACCTTGCACCACAAAATAGCGTTCACCTCGTAATCGTCCGTAGACGAACCCGATGTCCCAGCAGATGACTCGGGAAACCGGGACATGTATACGGGTTTCAAGAGGGACACATGAAAGGTGTCGGTGATACCCAAGCATAAAGGAAGGGCCAGACGGTAGACCACAGGGTTAACCTGTTCGAGGACCTTGAAGGGACCCAAGTAGCGAGGTGCAAACTTAGTGGACTCAACACGCAGCCTGATGTTGCGGGCAGAGAGCCACACTAAGTCGCCAGGAGCAAAGGTCGGAGCGGGACGCCGATGAGCATCGACAGAGGACCTCATTCTCTCCTTGGAGGCCCGAATGGCATCCTGAGTGCGGTCCCAAATGTCCCGTGCCTCCACAGCCCAGTCTGCCACCCTGGAGTCGGCGGAAGACACAGGCATGGGCACAGGGACATGCGAATGCTGGCCGTAATTTAGGAGGAATGGAGTCTGACCGGTGGAGTCGGCTACGGCGTTATTAAGTGCAAACACTGCCCACGGTAGCAAGGATGCCCAGTCATCCTGCCTGGCAGAAACAAAATGTCGTAAATATGTGACCAAGGTCTGGTTTGCCCTCTCTACCAACCCATTCGTCTCGGGATGATATGCCGAGGAGAGATTCAACTCAATACTGAGTAGACGACAAAGCTCTCTCCAGAATCGAGATGCAAACTGGGAACCCCAGTCACGAACAATTTTGTCTGGCATACCGTGTAGGCGAAAAATATGTTTGATGAACAACACAGCCAGAGCCCGTGCAGAAGGTAGCCGTGGAAGAGGCACCAAGTGCACCATTTTGGAAAAATGGTCGATGATCACCCAGATAATGGTACAGTTACGAGACTTGGGTAAGCCCACTACAAAGTCCATCCCGACCATCTCCCAGGGCCTGTCTGCCACCGGCAGAGGGTAAAGCAAACCAGCTGGCCGTTGCCCAGGGGACTTGTTCTTGGCACAAGAGACACACGCCTGAACATATCCTGCGACATCACGAGCCATATGTGGCCACCAGTATGTCCTCGCCAGTAACTCAGATCTCCTTTTGGAACCAAAATGTCCACCCACCCTGGACGAGTGTGCCCAAGAGAGAACCTCTGGCCGCAAACTGGATGGTACAAAAGTCTTGCCCAGAGGCACAGACTCTAGCGAAACCGGGGCCACAGTTCTCAAGCTCTCGGTGGGGACAATAAGCCGAGGCTCCTCTTCCTCCTCCACAAATGACACAACAGAGCGAGAGAGAGCGTCGGCCCAAATGTTCTTCTCCCCAGAAAGTAAATGGAGGGTAAAATGAAACTGGGAGAAGAACAAGGACCATCTGGCCTGGTGAGAATTTAACCACTGGGCTGTCTGCAGGTGCACCAAATTTTTATGATCTGTGAAGACTTGGAAGGGAAAACGAGCTCCCTCCAAGAGATGTCTCCACTCTGAGAAAGCCAACTTCATGGCTAGCAACTCCCTGTCCCCGATGGAATAATGCCTCTCTGCTGGTGAGAAGGTCTTAGAAAAGAAGAAGCAAGGATGCTTCTGACCTTGAGCATCCTTTTGGAAGAGGACTGCTCGAGCACCAACAGATGAGGCATCCACCTCCATGATAAATGGCTTATTTACATCGGGGCGATGTAGGATGGGAGCGCTAGCGAAGTGTGACTTTATGGAGTTGAAGGCCTTGGAGAGCTCCTCAGACCACAATTTGGGATTTGCCCCTTCTTGGTGAGGGCAACCAAGGGAGCTACCAAAGTTGAGAAGTGTGGAATGAACTGGCAATAATAACACTGGGGAACAATTTGAAAAAAATTTTGTTGAGTTAGGTTTTTGAGCTGATTTATACTAAAATTGTCATGCTGATTCCAAAAATCTAGTCAGTTTTTTTCTAGCACGTCAAGTTTTTCCTCCACAACTTACCTGCCAGAGAAGCACAATTGCACTGATATCTGTAATAAGACTTGTTATCTGATTACAATTCGACTCATATAGAGCTACGTGGCAACTTTTAAGAGTAGTCACAACTGAGACAGTGTGGTGAGAGGTGTATGCAGCTCCCAATACGTCATAATTATCAATATCTTTACACAAAAAAATTATCATAGTAGGAATAAATAGGATTTGTGATAGCTTTTCTCTTTACATTGGGCACTTAGTTGTAATTTATATATCTTTTATGATTTTTTTCTTTGTTAGTTTTCAAAGCTTGTAACTTTCCATCTCAGTGTTTTATTTACATATGTACATATTTCCTTTGTTTCAGATCATGTCTGCTCCTTCTTCCTCTCGTCGTAAATGCCTATTTGTACTATTTTAAAAAAAAAACACTTTTTAGGTACAGTAGTTTACGTATTTTTGAGAAGACAAAAATCCTATAGTTCAAAAACTTGACGTGATAGAGAAAAACTGAGATCATTTCTGGATTCAGCATCCAAAAACTAGTTAAGAACAGTTGTCTGACCTAACTCCTAAAAAATTGTGTTCCCCAGTGTAATTAATGAACCCCATAAAGCGCTGCACCGCTTTAAGAGAATGGGGTTCCTGCCAGTCCATCACAGCCTGTAGTTTGGCAGGATCCATACCCAATCCCTGGGCGGAGATGATATAACCTAGGAAAGGTAAGGACTCCTGCTTGAACATACACTTCTCCAACTTGGCATAGAGGGAGTTTGCCCGTAGGAGGTCGAAGACTTTGCAAACATCTCTCCGGTGGGAGTCAATATCCGGAGAGTAGATGAGAATATCATCCAGATAGACTACGACCGAGGTGGAGAGCATATCCCGGGAGATGTCGTTCACAAAGTCTTGGAAAACGGCTGGGGCATTACAGAGCCCGAAGGGCATCACCAGATATTCATAGTGCCCATCCCTGGTGTTAAAAGCCGTCTTCCATTCGTCCCCCTCACGGATGCGAATCAGGTTGTAAGCACCCCGCAGATCTAATTTAGTAAATACCCTTACTCCCCAAAGCCTATCAAAGAGCTTAGATATCAAGGGCAAAGGATATTTATTCTTAAAGGTGATGGCGTTAAGACCTCTGCAGTCTATGCATGGACGCAATACCCCATTCTTCTTCTGCACGAAGAAGAACCCTGCCCCTGCAGGTGACACTGGCTTCCTAATGAATCCTCTTGCCAGATTTTGCTGGATGTACTGTGACATTGCCTCCATCTCCGGGAGAGATAACGGATAAACTCGACCCCGGGGAGGCTCAGCACCAGGCAAGAGATCAATAGGACAGTCATAGGGGTGATGGGGCGGAAGGGTCTCCGCCGCCTTTTTGGAGAACACGTCTGCATAAGACCAATATTGCTTGGGGAGAGAGGATAGATCTGCGGGTACCTCTGTAGTAGCGACCTGAACGCACTCCCTCTGACACCTACCCCCACAAGATTCACCCCATCCCAGAATTCTGCCTGAGGACCACTCGATATGAGGAGAGTGGTACCGTAGCCAAGGTATTCCCAACAGGACCTCATCAATTCCCTCAGGAATGACGAGCAGAGATATAATCTCCTGATGGGATGGAGACATGGACAGAGTAAAAGGGATGGTCTGGTGTGTTATCTGTGAGGGCAGTGTCGACCCATTCACCACTCGTACCGTTACTGGTTAAGCTAGCATAACCCGGGGTATTGCGTGACGTTGGGCGAAGGCAGAAGACATAAAATTGCCCTCCGCCCCAGAATCCACGCAGAACTCTACCGAGTGGGAGGATGAGCCTATAATAATTGTCCCCTTAAAGGACAAATTGAAGGCAAATGTCGCCGTGTCTAGTGTACCTCCACCCACTACCACTAGACGCTGACGTTTTCTCGACCGCTGGGGACATCTGGTGGCAGGATGTCCTGACTGCTGGCAAACATGACAGACCTTGAGTGCAAAAGCGGTCCGGGACTTAGATCCCGCTCGTGACACTTCCATGGCCTCATGGGACTCAGGAACCAGGACCGGAGATTCCAGAGGTTTGGCGAAGGTAGGAGCCAGCCGAAACCTCTGCCTACACTGGGCTCGTTCTAACCTCCGCTCGTTAAAACGGAGGTCAATATGAGTAGAGACAGTTATTATCTCCTCCAGTGTGGCGGGAATCTCCCTAATGGCCAGAGCGTCCTTAATGTGATCAGCCAGGCCCCTCCAAAATATGGGGATAAGGGCTTTATCCGACCACTCCAGCTCAGAAGCTAAAGTGCGGAAGTGGATGGCAAAATGGCTGACCAAGTACTCACCCTGAGTTAATGCCAGCAGTTGGAGCGCAGTATCATGGGTGACTTGAGGTCCTAACAAGACCTGTTTCAGAGTGCTCAGGAACAGCGGAAAACTCTGCACCACATGATCACCATGCTCCCACAGCGGAGTAGCCCATTCCAACGCCCTGTCCGACAAGAAAGACACAATAAATCCCACCTTAGCCTGCTCTGTGGGAAAACTTGCAGCCAGGAGCTCGAGTTGAATAGAGCACTGACTCATGAATACCCTACAAGATTTGCTATCTCCAGAAATTTTTTCTGGCAGCGGGAGGCAAGATAATGTCGGAACCGGGGTGGCAGTGGACAAAGTTGCTGCAGCCATGCTAGCAGCCTGTACAGCAACTGCGGTAACATCCAAAGCTGAGGTTGAGCTCTCGAGAGCCGCCAACCTACCCTCCAGCTGCTGGATATACCGCAAGGATTTCTGTATGTCCGTCATTACTAGCCAAACCCTGGCGCTAGTGTAATATTAGGGCTAGCGAAACGCACCAAATAATAAGACAGATAGAGTAAGGTGCGTTCGCAGCCCGGGGTCCACCGTGCAGAGATGGAACCTTCTGCCAAGTAATGACGGACTATATGGCGGTGCAATGTGAATACACACACGGGTTAACTTCACACTGTGTGTAGGAAGCGAACCCTGTTGCTTCACAGTGCTGCGGTACCGCACCAAGAGCGCAAGCAAGGAGTCTCGGAACTCGATCCCAAGACACAGGATTTGAGTTCATATAGACCTCATGCGCTCGACACCGCAACTGGGGTGTCAGAGTGACAGAAATAATAATAATAAAGATGCACGAGAGTGCGTGCGGTGCCGCATTGGCGGACGCCACTAACCACCCAGACTTGGGTCAGGAAAGTGCTGTGAAAGCGCACGGCGCCGCACTGGCGGTCACAGCAATTAGACACTGTATTGTGTGTTACGTGCTGATAGCTAAGTCGGGCGCTAGATAGCAATCATCCACATTCCGCGAGCAGTCATACAATAGGGAGGGGATTTTAAAGAACGACTTTCACTCACAACACACACACGTTTACAAATGTACACTAGCGCATGGCCGTGCGGTCATGCGAAGCTTATATAGCTGCAGCACGTTCAGGACCTTCCAATAAAGGGCCAATGAGAAGTTGCCACAGAAGTTTAGCACCATCAAGACCTTCCTGGAGGACCAATGGGAACAGCTGCAGCATCTGAGCATGTGACCCTCGATCTCCAACGGGAGATCTCACCCTGGGCATGCTCAGAAGGGAAAAAGCAGGACTTAGTCCCAAAAGCGTCTGCTCGCCGCTGCCCAGCACTGGCTTCAATGGCAGAAGCAGGAAAAGCAGCAGTAATCCTATGCACAGAGTGAGAGTGAGCAAGACGCTGGGAACGACGTTTCCGCTGAGCAGACTCCACTGCGGCTGGAGAAGAATGGGAGACTGCAGCAGAGATGGTTTGAGATTCCCCCTGTTCAGAGGCAGGAGCTCGACACCTAAAAGATAGATGTAGATGAAAAGCTGGCAATTCACAGCATGACAGGTTAGGATAGGATAAATAGAATAGATATCTACACATAGAATAGATAGTTATATAGATGACAGTGACACACACACACACATATTATATATATATACAGTTAGGTCCATATATATTTGGACAGAGACAAATTTTTTCTAATTTTGGTTATAGACATTACCACAATGAATTTTAAACAAAACAATTCTGATGCAGTTGAAGTTCAGACTTTCAGCTTTCATTCGAGGGTATACACATTAAAATTGGATGAAGGGCTTAGGAGTTTCAGCTCCTTAACATGTGCCACCCTGTTTTTAAAGGGACCAAAATTAATTGGACAATTGAATCCAGAGCTATTTCATGGAAAGGTGTGGGCAATCCCTTCGTTATGTAATTCTCGATTAAACAGATAAAAGGCCTGGAGTTGATTTGAGGTGTGGTGCTTGCATTTGGAAGATTTTGCTGTGAAGTAAACATGCGGTCAAAAGAGCTCTCCATGCATGTGAAACAAGCCATCCTTAAGCTGTGAAAACAAAAGAAAACCATCCCGAGAAATTGCTACAATATTAGGAGTGGCAAAATCTACAATTTGGTACATCCTGAGAAAGAAAGAAAGCACTGGTGAACTCATCAATGCAAAAAGTCCTGGGCGCCCACGGAAGACAACAGTGGTAGATGATCACATAATAATCTCCATGGTGAAGAGAAACCCCTTCACAAGAGCCAACCAAGTGACCAACACTCTCCAGGAGGTCGGCGTATCAATATTCTAATCTACCATAAAGAGAAGACTGCATGAAAGTAAATACAGAGGGTTCACTGCACGGTGCAAGCAACTCACAAGATTCAAGAATAAAAAGGCTAGACTAGACTTTGCTAAAAAACATCTAAAAAAGCCAGCAAAGTTCCGGAAGAACTTTCTTTGGACAGATGAAACCAAGATCAACCTCTACCAGAATGATGGAAAGAGAAAAGTATGGCAAAGGCGTGGTACAGCTCATGATCCAAAGCATACCACATCATCTGTAAAACACGGCGGAGGCAGTGTGATGGCTTGGGCATGCATGGCTGCCAGTGGCACTGGGTCACTGGTGTTTATTGATGATGTGACACAGGACAGAAGCAGCCGAATGAATTATGAGGTATTCAGAGACTTACTGTGTGCTCAGATTCAGCCAAATGCAGCCAAATGGATTGGTCGTCGTTTCATACTACAGATGGAAAATGACCCAAAACATAAAGCCAAAGCAACCCAGGAGTTTATTAAAGCAAAGAAGTGGAATATTCTTGAATGGCCAAGTAAGTCACCTGATCTCAACCCAATTGAGCATGCATTTCACTTGTTAAAGACTACACTTCAGACAGAAAGGCCCACAAACAAACAGCAACTGAAAACCACCGCAGTGAAGGCCTGGCAGAGAATCAAAAAGGATGAAGCACGGTGTCTGGTGATGTCCATGAGTTCAAGACTTCAGGCAGTCATTGCCAACAAACGGTTTTCAACCAAGTACTAAAAATGAACATTTTATTTAAAATTATTGAATCTGTCCAATTACTTTTGGTCCCTTTAAAAACAGGGTGGCACATGTTAAGGAGCTGAAACTCCTAAACCCTTCATCCAATTTTAATGTGGATACCCTCAAATGAAAGCTGGAAGTCTGAACTTCAACTGCATCTGAATTGTTTTGTTTAAAATTCATTGTGGTAATGTCTATAACCAAAATTAGAAAAATGTTGTCTCTGTCCAAATATATATGGACCTAACTGTATATATATATATATATATATATATATATATATATACACTAGCTGTACTACCCGGCTTCGCCCCGGGTTAATAACTGCTGTTAGCAAGATAGAATGTGTTAACAAAAATTTATTCTGCACACAAAAACCACAAAACAAATAGATAGAAATATAATTATTAAAAGGCAAAAACTAAGCTAGTAGAAGCATTTCACAACATATATTTCAACACCACAGATATTCCACACAGATTTAACTAAATTGGCCAAGTAATGTGAAGTAATCTTCAACTACTTATTTGAGAGCCTTTTGATAAATGACATTCTTAGTTTTTCTTCAGGTGCAAAGACGAACAGATTTTTGGCTGTTCCAACTCTTGAACAGGCCACATAAAGTTGACCATGAGAAAAGCATGGAGATTGTAAATCGATTCCTACTACTTTCAAGGACTGTCCCTGAGCCTTGTGGATGGACATAGCAAATGCCAGTCAAACAGGATACTGGAGGCGTTTAATATCAAAAGGAAAATCAGATGGAATGAGAGGAATTGTTGGAATTATTATTATTATTATTTATTTATATAGCACCATTGATTCCATGGTGCTGTACATGAGAAGGAGTTACATACAAGTTACAAATATCACATACAGTAAACAAACTAACAATGACGGACTGATACAGAGGGGCGAGGACCCTGCCCTTGCGGGCTTACATTCTACAGGATTATGGGGAAGGAGACAGTAGATTGAGGGCTGCAGGAGCTCCGGTGTTGGTGAGGCGGTAGCTCCGGTGTTGGTGAGGCGGTAGCTCCGGTGTTGGTGAGGCGGTAGCTTCGATAGTGATGAGGCGGCAGCGGTGTCAGAATGAAAACATCTTCTGTGGCACATCCTGTCAAAATAGTTGCCTCAATTACTTGTGGAAACAGGTTCTTAATCAAGAGTCTTGTTCCATTACACAGCTTTGGTGGATCCAAATTTCTCAATAGTAGAACAGGTGCTCCTGGTTTTAGAAAGAGGTTGTGAGAAGGAAGTCCTTGTGGATTCAAGGAATTGAGGAATTCAGTTGGATATGCTTCTTGAGGAAGCAGCTGGTGTTCTCATGTGTGTCATCCTTGTTTCTCAGTCTTTACATTTTTCATTGGCTCGTAATGCAGCTTTACTTTATGTATCAGCTGACATTTGTGCCATGGAATTCCTTTTCATATGAGGCATTATTGTGGTAAAAATAGTCTGCAACTGGCAGCTTCTATATCCTCTCACATAGAGGTAATGTAACTGACATCAGCCTTTCCACCAACTCACCCTAACTGACATTGCTATTACCTCACACAAGCTTTGTTATACTGAGAATGTCCTTTGTTGCCTATATTAACCAATCAGAGCTCAGATTAATTAACTGTAGCAAAATAGAAGCTGAGCTGTGATTGGTTGCTATTGGCAGCCTGATAAATCCCCAGCCAACAGGAAGCCCTCCCCCCTGGCAGTATATATTAACTCACACATACACATAATAGACAGGTCATGTGACTGACAGCTGCCGCATTTCCTATATGGTACATTTGTTGCTCTTGTAGTTTGTCTGCTTATTAATCAGATTTTTATATTTGAAGGATAATACCAGACTTGTGTGTGTTTTAGGGCGAGTTTCATGTGTCAAGTTGTGTGTTGAGTTGCATGTGGTGACATGCATTTAGTGACTTTTGTGAGATGAGCTTTGTGTGGTGACATGTGTGTAGCAACTTTGTGTGTCGAGTTGCATGTGACAGGTTAGTGTAGCAAGTTGTGTGCAGCAAGTTTTGCGCATGGCAAGATTTGCACATGGCGAATTTTATGTGTTGCGTTTTGAGTATGTGCAAGTTTTGTGTGATGCAAATTGTGAATGTGTTGCAACTTTTCGTGCATGCGGTAATTTTTCCGCGTGTGCAAGTTTTGCGTGTAGTGAGTTTTCCATGAGGTGAGTTTTGCACGTGTGGCGAGATTTGCGTGAGCCTAGTTTTGCATGTCGTGAGTTTTGCATGTGGCGAATTTCGAGTGGCGACTTTTGTGTTTCGACTGTTATGTGGCGAGGTTGGTGTATGTGTGGTGAAATGTATGCTGAGGGTGGTATATGTGTTCAAGCACGTGGTAGTGTGTGGCACATTTTGTGTGTGTGTTCATATCCCCGTGTGTGGTGAGTATCCCATGTCGGGGCCCCACCTTACGGTATATATGTTCACATCTGGCAGCTATCAATTTGCCTCCAACACTTTTCCTTTCACTTTTTCCCCATTATGTAGATAGGGGCAAAATTGTTTCGTGAATTAGAATGTGCATGGTTAAAATTTTGCCTCACAACATAGCCTATGACGCTCTCGGGTTCCAGACGTGTGACTGTGCAAAATTTCGTGGCTGTAGCTGCAACAGTGCAGATGCCAATCCCGGACATACACACATACATACATACATACATACATACATACACACACTCATTTAGCTTTATATATTAGACTAGATGGCAGCCCGATTCTAAAGAATCGGGAGTCTAGAATCCATATATACTTTATTTATTCAAATGTAAGAATAATACAATTAATAAATAATAGTAAGAAAGAACAAAAAATGGCTGCACTCACCAGCTCTTGACAATTCTTGTTATTTAAGGTACAGTTACACAGTATCCATGAACATGCTTATGAGGGGAGGGATGAAAGACAGCGTGGTGGTGGCAAACAACAGGTTAATAAGAGGCAGTGTCAGGTAGTAGGAAAATAGCCAGTTAATAATAGGCAATAGTTCTTTGCAGGAATGCAGATATTAATAAATAGGCAGTTTATATTGCAGAGAAATTGCTGGGCAATAATGGACAATGTCCTTATGTGGCAAATAATAGAGCAATATATGTTGTGAATTCTGTGGCTGAATTCACTCCTGTGGTCACAAGTGGTACTGCAGCTTCTGAGCTTCCTCCCTCAGGTGTTCTGGTGAGCTCGTTAACTGCTTCATTACTTAACTCCGCCTGATGCTGCTATCCTTGCTCCTTGCCAATGTTTCAGTGTTGGATCTGAGCTTCTCCTGATTGTTCCTGTGACCTGCTGCTCTGTATAGCTAAGTGCTTTTTGCTTTTTTGTTGCTTTTTTTCTGTCCAGCTTGTCTCTTGTTTTGCTGGAAGCTCTGAGACGCAAAGGGTGTACCGCCGTGCCGTTAGTTCGGCACGGTGGGTTTTTTCTGCCCCCTTTGCGTGGTTTTGCTTTAAGGTTTTTTGTAGACTGCAAAGTTCGCTTTACTGTCCTCGCTCTGTCCTAGAATATCGGGCCCCACTTTGCTGAATCTATTTCATCCCTACGTTTTGTCTTTTCATCTTACTCACAGTCATTATATGTGGGGGGCTGCCTTTTCCTTTGGGGAATTTCTCTGGGGCAAGTCAGGCCTATTTTTCTATCTTCAGGCTAGCTAGTTTCTTAGGCTGTGCCGAGTTGCCTAGGTAGTTGTTAGGCGCAATCCACAGCCGCTTTTAGTTGTGTTTAGGATAGGATCAGGTGTGCAGTCTACAGAGTTTCCACGTCTCAGAGCTCGTTCTTGTATTTTTGGGTATTTGTCAGATCACTGTGTGCGCTCTGATCGCTAAGCACACTGTGTTTCTGGATTGCCTTCATAACACCTGTCATTAGCAAACATAACAGTGCAAGGAGCCCAACTAATGATTCTCAATAGAGGGAAAGAAAAAGTTCTGACATCATTTTTTTTTTTCTGCTCTGTGTTCACTTTTTTTTTTTCCCTAGACATTTGGGTGATTCTGGACACAGGTGTGGACATGGATATTCAGGGTCTGTGCTCTTCAATGGATAATCTCGTTATAAATGTACAAAAAATTCAAGATACTATTGATCAGAAATCTATGTTAGAACCAAGAATTCCTATTCCTGATTTGTTTTTGGAGATAGAACTAAGTTTCTAAGTTTCAAAAATAATTGTAAGCTATTTCTGGCCTTGAAACCTCATTCTTCTGGTAATCCTATTCAACAGGTTTTGATTATTATTTCTTTTTTGCGCGGCGACCCTCAAGACTGGGCATTTTCTCTTGCGCCAGGAGACCCTGCATTGAGTAGTGTCGATGCGTTTTTCCTGGCGCTCGGATTGCTGTACGATGAGCCTAATTCAGTGGATCAGGCTGAGAAAAATTTGCTGGCTTTGTGCCAGGGTCAGGATGATATAGAAGTATATTGTCAGAAATTTAGGAAATGGTCAGTACTCACTCAGTGGAATGAATCTGCGCTGGCAGCTTTGTTCAGAAAGGGTCTCTCTGAGGCTCTTAAGGATGTCATGGTGGGATTTCCTATGCCTGCTGGTTTGAATGAGTCTTTGTCTTTGGCCATTCAGATCGGTCGACGCTTGCGCGAGCGTAAATCTGTGCACCATTTGGCGGTACTGCCTGAGGTTAAACCTGAGCCTATGCAGTGCGATAGGACTATGACTAGAGTTGAACGGCAGGAATACAGACGTCTGAATGGTCTGTGTTTCTACTGTGGTGATTCCACTCATGCTATTTCTGATTGTCCTAAGCGCACTAAGCGGTCCGCTAGGTCTGCCGTCATTGGTACTGTACAGTCCAAATTCCTTCTGTCCATTACCTTGATATGCTCTTTGTCGTCGTTTTCTGTCATGGCGTTTGTGGATTCGGGCGCTGCCCTGAATCTGATGGATTTGGATTATGCTAAACGTTGTGGGTTTTTCTTGGAGCCTTTGCGGTGTCCTATTCCATTGAGAGGAATTGATGCTACACCTTTGGCCAAGAATAAACCTCAATACTGGGCCCAGCTGACCATGTGCATGGCTCCTGCACATCAGGAAGTTATTCGCTTTCTGGTGTTGCATAATCTGCATGATGTGGTCGTGTTGGGGTTGCCATGGCTACAAACCCATAATCCAGTATTGGATTGGAATTCCATGTCGGTATCCAGCTGGGGTTGTCAGGGGGTACATGGTGATGTTCCATTTTTGTCGATTTCGTCATCCACCCCTTCTGAGGTCCCAGAGTTCTTGTCTGATTATCAGGATGTATTTGAAGAGCCCAAGTCCGATGCTCTACCTCCGCATAGGGATTGTGATTGTGCTATCAATTTGATTCCTGGTAGTAAATTCCCTAAAGGTCGATTATTTAATTTATCCGTGCCCGAACACGCCGCTATGCGCAGTTATGTGAAGGAATCCCTGGAGAAGGGACATATTCGCCCATCGTCATCACCACTGGGAGCAGGGTTCTTCTTTGTAGCCAAGAAGGATGGTTCGCTGAGACCGTGTATTGATTACCGCCTTCTTAATAAGATCACTGTTAAATTTCAGTATCCCTTGCCATTGTTATCTGACTTGTTTGCTAGGATTAAGGGGGCTAGTTGGTTCACTAAGATAGATCTTCGTGGTGCGTATAATCTGGTGAGAATCAGGCAAGGAGATGAATGGAAAACTGCATTCAATACGCCCGAGGGTCATTTTGAGTATCTAGTGATGCCGTTCGGACTTGCCAATGCTCCATCTGTGTTTCAGTCTTTTATGTATGACATCTTCCGTGAGTATCTGGATAAATTCCTGATTGTTTACTTGGATGACATTTTGATCTTCTCAGATGATTGGGAGTCTCATGTGAAGCAGGTCAGAATGGTTTTTCAGGTCCTGCGTGCTAACTCTTTGTTTGTGAAGGGATCAAAGTGTCTCTTCGGTGTGCAGAAAGTTTCATTTTTGGGGTTCATCTTTACCCCTTCTACTATCGAGATGGATCCAGCTAAGGTCCAAGCCATCCAGGATTGGATTCAGCCGACATCTCTGAAAAGTCTGCAAAAGTTCCTGGGCTTTGCTAATTTTTATCGTCGCTTCATCTGTAATTTTTCTAGCATTGCCAAACCATTGACCGATTTGACCAAGAAGGGTGCTGATTTGGTTAATTGGTCTTCTGCTGCTGTGGAAGCTTTTCAGGAGTTGAAGCGTCGTTTTTGTTCTGCCCCTGTGTTGTGTCAGCGAGATGTTTCTCTTCCGTTCCAGGTCGAGGTTGATGCTTCTGAGATTGGAGCAGGGGCGGTTTTGTCACAGAGAGGTTCTGATTGCTCAGTGATGAAACCATGTGCTTTCTTTTCCAGGAAGTTTTCGCCCGCTGAGCGTAATTATGATGTGGGCAATCGAGAGTTGCTGGCCATGAAGTGGGCATTCGAGGAGTGGCGTCATTGGCTTGAAGGAGCTAAGCATCGCGTGGTGGTATTGACTGATCATAAGAACTTGACTTATCTCGAGTCTGCCAAGCGCTTGAATCCTAGACAGGCCCGTTGGTCGTTATTTTTTGCCCGCTTCGACTTTGTGATTTCGTACCTTCCGGGCTCTAAAAATGTGAAGGCGGATGCTCTGTCTAGGAGTTTTGTGCCCGACTCTCCGGGTTTATCTGAGCCAGCGGGTATCCTCAAGGAAGGAGTCATTGTGTCTGCCATCTCCCCTGATTTGCGGCGGGTGCTGCAAAAATTTCAGGCGAATAAACCTGATCGTTGTCCAGCAGAGAAACTGTTCGTCCCTGATAGGTGGACTAATAAACTTATCTCTGAACTTCATTGTTCGGTGTTGGCTGGTCATCCTGGAATCTTTGGTACCAGAGAGTTAGTGGCTAGATCCTTCTGGTGGCCATCTCTGTCACGGGATGTACGTACTTTTGTGCAGTCCTGTGGGATTTGTGCTAGGGCTAAGCTCTGCTGTTCTCGTGCCAGTGGGTTGCTTTTGCCCTTGCCGGTCCCAAAGAGGCCTTGGACACATATTTCGACGGATTTCATTTCTGACCTTCCCGTTTCTCAAAAGATGTCAGTCATTTGGGTGGTCTGTGATCGCTTTTCTAAAATGGTCCATCTGGTGCCCTTGGCTAAATTGCCTTCCTCCTCTGATTTGGTACCTTTGTTCTTTCAGCATGTGGTTCGGTTGCATGGCATTCCTGAGAATATTGTTTCTGACAGAGGTTCCCAGTTTGTTTCAAGGTTTTGGCGAGCCTTTTGTGGTAGGATGGGCATTGACCTATCCTTTTCCTCGGCTTTCCATCCTCAGACTAATGGCCAGACCGAACGAACCAATCAGACCTTGGAAACATATCTGAGATGTTTTGTTTCTGCAGACCAGGATGATTGGGTGTCCTTTTTGCCGTTGGCTGAGTTCGCCCTTAATAATCGGGCCAGCTCGGCTACCTTGGTTTCTCCATTTTTTTGCAATTCTGGGTTCCATCCTCGTTTCTCTTCAGGACAGGTTGAGTCTTCGGACTGTCCTGGTGTGGATTCTGTGGTGGATAGGTTGCAGCAGATCTGGACTCAGGTAGTGGACAATTTGATCTTGTCCCAGGAGAAAGCTCAACTTTTCGCTAATCGCAGACGCCGTGTGGGTCCCCGACTTCGTGTTGGGGATCTGGTTTGGTTATCTTCTCGTCATATTCCTATGAAGGTTTCCTCTCCTAAATTTAAACCTCGTTTTATTGGTCCGTATAGGATTTCTGAGGTTCTCAATCCTGTGTCTTTTCGTTTGACCCTCCCAGACTCCTTTTCCATACATAATGTATTCCATAGGTCGTTGTTGCGGAGATACGTGGCACCTATGGTTCCATCTGTTGAGCCTCCTGCCCCGGTTTTGGTGGAGGGGGAATTGGAGTATATTGTGGAGAAAATTTTGGATTCTCGTGTTTCTAGACGGAAACTCCAGTATCTGGTTAAATGGAAGGGTTATGCTCAGGAAGATAATTCCTGGGTGTTTGCCTCTGATGTTCATGCTTCCGATCTTGTTCGTGCCTTTCATGCGGCTCATCCTGGTCGGCCTGGGGGCTCTGGTGAGGGTTCGGTGACCCCTCCTCAAGGGGGGGGTACTGTTGTGAATTCTGTGGCTGAATTCACTCCTGTGGTCACAAGTGGTACTGCAGCTTCTGAGCTTCCTCCCTCAGGTGTTCTGGTGAGCTCGTTAACTGCTTCATTACTTAACTCCGCCTGATGCTGCTATCCTTGCTCCTTGCCAATGTTTCAGTGTTGGATCTGAGCTTCTCCTGATTGTTCCTGTGACCTGCTGCTCTGTATAGCTAAGTGCTTTTTGCTTTTTTGTTGCTTTTTTTCTGTCCAGCTTGTCTTTTGTTTTGCTGGAAGCTCTGAGACGCAAAGGGTGTACCGCCGTGCCGTTAGTTCGGCACGGTGGGTTTTTTCTGCCCCCTTTGCGTGGTTTTGCTTTAGGGTTTTTTGTAGACTGCAAAGTTCGCTTTATTGTCCTCGCTCTGTCCTAGAATATCGGGCCCCACTTTGCTGAACCTATTTCATCCCTACATTTTGTCTTTTCATCTTACTCACAGTCATTATATGTGGGGGGCTGCCTTTTCCTTTGGGGAATTTCTCTGGGGCAAGTCAGGCCTATTTTTCTATCTTCAGGCTAGCTAGTTTCTTAGGCTGTGCCGAGTTGCCTAGGTAGTTGTTAGGCGCAATCCACAGCCGCTTTTAGTTGTGTTTAGGATAGGATCAGGTGTGCAGTCTACAGAGTTTCCACGTCTCAGAGCTCGTTCTTGTATTTTTGGGTATTTGTCAGATCACTGTGTGCGCTCTGATCGCTAAGCACACTGTGTTTCTGGATTGCCTTCATAACACCTGTCATTAGCAAACATAACAAATATACCCAATGTGGCAAAGAAGAGGTTAATAAACGGCAGTCTCTCAGTATAACAGTCAGTGAATAATAGGCAGTATATGGAGAAAACACCAAACAAAAGTTCAAAATTGGTGTGAAAATGTCACTGAACCACTTCACAACTAAATATATATAGTTTTGGTAAATGGTATTATCATTTTTTTGACGAAATTCGGCAGGAGCTTGAAGAGCAACGTCACTGGGCCCGCCTCCACGCAGTAGAAACTTGCTGTGAGGTAAAAATTCAAAAATCACACCAAAATGGCGGGCGGAGTGTGTCACAGTACGGCACGTTTCTGATTGGTCGCTCGCAGCAGGCGGCAACCAATCAGACACTGGACACTGTTGACATCACTTATCTCTGGACATTAGCTCCGGACATTAGCTCCGGACATTATCTCCGCACATTAGCTCCGGACATTAGCTCCGGACAAAGCCACGGAAGTTGGCACAAATTGCAGGAAGTAGTATTCTAGGCAATTATATATTAGATATATTACATCTATCTATCTATCTATCTAAGAAAAGTCGTCAATTCAGCAGCCATGTACTTTAAAATCACAGCAGGAGCCGACAGCATAGATTAGATGGATTGCACAGTATATACACATAGAATAGCTAGTTATACTGATGTCAGTGACATATATAATTAGTGCAGTTTGTGTGCAGCTTCCTGTACATGTTTTAATTTATTAAAAGATTATTTTTCAGAAAAAAATGGCGTGGGCTCCCTCGTAATTTTCTTATCCAGCAGAGGGAAAGCCGTCGGCTGGGGGCAGATGTTTATAGCCTGGGAAGGGGGTGATACCCATGGAGCTTCCCAGGCTATTAATATCAGCTGTATACGTAGCCTTTACTGGCAATTAAAATGGGGGACCTCCCAAACAATGATTTAGTGTGCCCCTATAATTAACAACCAGCAAAGGCTATGCAGAGAGCTGTGGGCTAATATTAATAGCCTAGGAAGGGGCCATGGATACTTCCCCCCTGGCTAAAGCTGTAGCAGTGGCAAGTGGGATGATAGCTGATGGCTTGATGTCACCATTGTCAGGTGACATCAAGCCCAGAGGTTAGTAATGGAGAGGTATCAATAAGACGCCCCATTACTAACCCCATAGTCATATCGTATAAAAACACAGACACCCAGAAAAAAGTCCTTTAATTGAAAGCCTGAGACAGACTCCTTTAATAAATCTTAATTAAACCATACTTACAACATCGCCCATTCCACCAACGCCGTTGTCTTCTGCAAAAGACTTAAAATAAAAAAACAACAATATTCCACACCTTTCCACAGAGATGATAAGGCATTTGTCCCACGACGGGTCTTCCTCTGCTACATCTAGATGGCAGTCTGCATGGTTGCATGACGCGACCAGCAGAGACACTGAACAACGTCTTCTCTCTCTACCCAGTGTCTCGCGGTGAACTGGTAGGACCTGTCTGAGGTCACCGCGAGTGTGAGAAAGTTCTCACACTCCCAGTGCCTTCAAACAGGTCCTGGGAGTTCACAGCCATTGAACGCTCTTCTCCAATCTGACATCAGCGTGAGCACCGATAGAAATTTTCCCACGGCACTTATGCTAATGTCAAATCGGTACCGGAGATGTCAGTGTCCGTGTGTGTAATACCTGTGGCACACGTGTCGCAACCTTGTGCTGCCCGTGTGTTGCATCAGTACCACATGGCAGGTGCCAAAGAAGCAGCGGTACAGTGAGCACTGTTCCTTGGCACCTGTTGCTGAAGACAATCTCATCATTCTTCCCTGCTCTGCCAGTGATTAGCATGAGCAAGGGAGAATGATGAGAGTTGTATTCAAGTTGGAACAATGACAGCAGTCGGTGGCTGATGGGACTATTACTCCCACTAGCCTACACCTGCTGCCACTAATAACAGTGACAGCAGGAGCGACTGATGGGAGTAGTTATCAGCCGACTCCTGTGCAATAAATAAATTAAATAAATAAAATACCTGGCGTGGGTTCCCTTGTATTTTCTATAACCAGCCAGGCAAAACTCACAGCTGGGGGCTGGAATCATCAGGTTTCAGTATTAGCAAGGCTGGTTATCAACAATAGAGGGGTCCCCCTGCTATATTTTTTAATTATTTAAATAAATAATTTAAAAAACAGCATAGGGTCCCCACATTTTTGACAACCAGCCAACCTTGGAGCTGGTATTCTCAGGCGGGTACGGGGCCATGGATATTGACCCCCCCACCTAAAAATAGCAGCCCGCAGTTGCACAGAAAAGCAACTTTTTATTATTTATTAGATCTTTGCTTGGCTCTTCTCATTTCCACTGTAGAGGTGGCAAGTAGGGTTGAGCGAAACGGATCGGAGAATTTAAAAAATCACCGACTTTCGGCAAAGTCGGGTTTCATGAAACCCGACCCGATCCTAGTGTGGGATCGGCCATGAGGTTGGCGATCTGTGCGCAAAAGTTGCGTTTCCTATGACGATTTCAGCGCCATTTTTCAGCCAATGAAGGAGGATGCAGAGTGTGGGCAGCGTGATGACATAGGTCTCGGTCCCCACCATCTTAGATAAGGGCATGACAGTGATTGGCTTGCTTTCTGCTGCATCACAGGGGCTATGAAGGGCCATGCACGCTGGCCGCCATCTTACTTCTGCCGATCTTAGCATAGGGAGAGGTTGCTGCAGCTTCATCAGAAGAAGGGATATAGTTAGGGAGGGAAGATTAACCCCCAAACTGCTTGTGCTGTAGCGATTTCCACTGTCCAACACCACCATTTTTTTGCAGGGACAGTGGAGGCTATATTTTTGTGCATCATCTGTGTAGCTTATTACGCTGCTTTATAAGGCTCCCTGATAGCTGCATTGCTGTTTGCACGCTGCTATGCAAACCAACTGCTTTTTTAAAAGCAAAAATCCTGTTGCTCATTTCTGCACAACTATCTTGTTCATTTGTCCACACTTTTGTGTGCAGCAGTCCTTTTTATTGCTGCCATACTTTTCCTGAGATGATTATAGGGAGATTGAAATTGTACCACAGTCCTTGTATTTTTTCATATATCTTCCAGCCACTCTCTGCCACTTACATTGTGTTTTATACACTGGGCCTGTGTTTTGGTTCAGTCTCCCAAAAAAAGTGAGATTCAAATTCTCACAAAGTGGATATACTTCAGTCCTATTAGTTTGTCGTATGTCAGCCAGCCACTTTCTGCCTCTTAGATTGCATTGTTATATACACTGGGCCTGAGTTTTGGTTCAGTCTCCCAAAAAAAAGGGAGATTCAAATTCTCACAAAGTGGATATACTTCAGTCCTGTTAGTTTGTCGTATGTCAGCCAGTCACTTTCTGGCACTTACATTGTGTTGTTTTATGCACAGGGCCTGAGATTTAGTTCAGTCCCCTCCCCAAAAAAGGGAGATTTAAATTCTCAACAAGTTTCTATACACCTTCCTCCTTGTTTTACAGTACCATATAACGGTTGTTATTTTGGTTAGATTGAGGAAGTGACTATGTCTGGTGGAAGAGCCCGTGGGCGGTGGTTGCCTGCTGGTATTGATGGTGGTGGTGGTGGTGCATCTGGTGGTAGTGGCAAAAGCACAATAGCACCTAAAGCTGGAGGTGTTGAGCCAGCGTCATCGTCTATACAAGGCCTCGAAGGCTCCCTTATCTGGGAGTAGGAAAACAGCTTTTAATGCCGGAGCAGCAGGAAAAAGTCTTGGCTTTCCTTGCTGACTCAGCCTCTAGCTCTTTCGCCTCCTCTTCAGAAAGTTCCAAATATAAAACAGCGAGTCGTCAATGGATGCTCCTGGTCAGAAACAAGACGTTTCCTTGTGTCATTCACCCAAATCAATTCCTCCATTTGCAGATGCTGAATGTCCACCATAGGCCATTTTTATACCTCCCTAAATGGGCTGACTTCCCCCACAGGGCTGTGGTCACCACCTGGCGCAAGCACCCGTGCAAGTGCCGTTTGGCTGGACAGGTGGGTGGGCCCACTCTTGGGCGACGGCACTGGCACAGGGTCCCTCATAGTACAATGAAGTGTCTCTGACGGTGGTGATGCACAACCAACGTCAGACACACCGTCGTAATATGAGGGACCCTGTGCCAGTACCGCCGCCCACGAGAGAGTGTTCCCCCCAGCTCGAACAGTGCTCTACCACTTGCAATACTTACCTCTCCCTGCTCCACCACTGTGTAGTCTGTGCTGTTAAATCCTTCAATGGCACTGCCAATACAAATTTGCTGAGATGATAGATGATAGTTAAAATATACAGGGGCCCTGGCCTCCATTCAGACCAGTTAATACTTTGCGCCTACTACCACTGTCTGCTACTCAGCAGAGGAGCCCACCCCTGTATGTAGCTATGCTGCCTGTTTATTTATGAACAATTTTTTGTCAGAAATTTAGCCCACTTTATTATTTGGGCCTACTAATTTAGTCTGCTACTCATTACAATTTTCCGACACTGAGCAAAGCAATGGTGCCTGTTTATTTATGAACAATTTTTTGGCAGACATTTAGCCCACTTTAACGTTTGGGCCTACCAACTGTGCCTGCCACTTATTATAGTTTTCCTCCACTGAACAAAGCAATGCCGCCTGTTTTGTCCTGTTACCAATTTTGAACTGCATTTAGCCTACTTTATTATTTGGGCCAACTAACTGTGTCTGCCACTCATTACAGTTGTCCTCCACTGAACAAAGCAATGCCGCCTGTTTAGTCCTGTTACCAATTTTGAACTGCATTTAGCCTACTTTATTATTTGGGCCTATATCTGTGTTTCCTCCTCATCCTGCCCATTGCCCAGCCACTGCTAGATGAGTCTGCTGGTACATTGACCCAGACGACTACATTCCTCAGTATATACAAATCTGAGTGGATCCTCACTAGTCTCATTTCTTAATATTTTGAGCATGGCTTCCTCTTCATGTGTATGAATGCTACACTTTGGCTGCAGTATGGGGAAATAAATACAGCATATGCCTTAGTTAGTTGTTCTTTATGGCACTTGCATTTTAAAAGGGGGATTCCAGTCTGGGGGTTATCCCTTTAATATTAAGTGTAGCTACGCAGGTGCCTTCAGAAAGGAGAGAGGAGAATGATCAAATCTGATGCCTACTTTACTAAAATAATTAAAACTCCAGGATTTTATGTAATTCAACATCTAATGACGGACAGACAGAACAATTTCAGCTTAATGTAAATGAGCTGAAGAATCTTCCATAACAAAAAGAGTTATGAATTTTCATACATTTAGAATTTTAATCATTCAACTATTATATGTAGAAAACGACTTTGAAATGCTATCTGTCTCCAAAGGCTAAAACAATTGCATTGACCTTGCTTGAAATTAAGCTCTGGATAAAAGCTTTTAATTTGTTATTCACTGCTAGCAAAAGAGCCTGTACTATGATGAACCTTGTAACATTGTGCAGGAATTGCACAGCTTCAATAGAAATATCAGAACAAAGCAGTGAAATAATATGCAAAAGAGTAAGCCATTCAGTTACCTTAGACAATCAGCAGAATTAAATGGCCATTGTTGGAAGCCATCATGGTCAATTTTGGTACTATCAAGCACTGGACATAGAATTTGATCATTGACCTCTGGATTATTCTAGGTGGTAAATAGTTTTATTAGTGGGCAGATCTGTTCTTAGAATGAACAATTATCCTCAAGTCTTTCATAAAGCCTTTTCTGAACACTATGCACAAGAAGATGATGATCACTGAAACCATTTAAGTGAATGAGCCTTAAACATCTTATCCATCTAAGAGCGAAATCTTCATGAAGATGTTGATGTCAACATTTATACAGTACAGACCAAAAGTTTGGACACACCTTCTCATTTAAAGATCTTTCTGTATTTTCATGACTACAAAAATTGTACATTCATACCGAAGGCATCAAAAGTATGAATTAACACATGTGGAATTATATACTTAACAAAAAAGTGTGAAACAACTGAAGACATGTCTTATATTCTAGGTTCTTTAAAGTAGCCACCTTTTGCTTTGATGACTGCTTTGCACACTCTTGGCATTCTCTTGATGAGCTTCAAGAGGTAGTCACCGGGAATGGTCTTCCAACAATCTTGAACGAGTTCCCAGAGATGCTTAGCACTTGTTGGCCCTTTTGCCTTCACTCTGCGCTCAGCGTTCAGGTCTGGTGACTGTGGAGGCTAGGTCATCTGGCGTAGCACCCCATCACTCTCCTTCTTGGCCAAATAGCCCTTACACAGCCTGGAGGTGTGTTTGGGGTTATTGTCCTGTAGAAAAATAAATGATGGTCCAACTAAACGCAAACCTGATGGAATAGCATGCCGCTGCAAGATGCTGTGGTAGACATGCTGGTTCTGTATGCCTTCAATTTTGAATAAATCCCCAACAGTGTCACCAGCAAAGCACCCCCACACCATTACACCTCCTCCTCCATGCTTCACGGTGAACCCCAGGATGTAGAGTCCATCCGTTCACCTTTTTTCCGTCGCACAAAGACGCGGTGGTTGGAACCAAAGATCTCAAATTTGGACTCATCAGACTAAAGCTCAGATTTCCACTGGTCTGATGTCCATTCCTTGTGTTCTTTAGCCTAAACAAGTCTCTTCTGCTTGTTGCCTGTCCTTAGCAGTGGTTTCCTAGCAGCTATTTTACCATGAAGGCCTGCTGCACAAAGTCTCCTCTTAACAGTTGTTGTAGAGATGTGTCTGCTGCTAGAACTCTGTGTGGCTTTGACCTGGTCTCTAATCTGAGCTGCTGTTAACCTGCGAATTCTGAGGCTGGTGACTCGGAAAAAAGTATCCTCAGAAGCAGAGGTGACTCTTGGTCTTCCTTTCCTGGGGCGGTCCTCACGTGAGCCAGTTTCGTTTTAGCGCTTGATGGTTTTTGCCACTGCACTTGGGGATACTTTCAAAGTTTGTCCAATTTTTCAGACTGAAAGACCTTCATTTCTTAAAGTAATGATGGCCACTCGTTTTTCTTTACTTAGCTGCTTTTTTCTTGCCATAATACAAATTCTAACAGTCTATTTAGTAGGACTGTCAGCTGTGTATCCACCAGACTTCTGCACAACAAGACATAATTTCAGTTGTTTCACACTTTTTGTTAAGTATGTAATTCCACATGTGTTAATTCATAGTTTTGATGCCTTGAGTGTGAATGTAAATTTTTATAGTTATGAAAATACAGAAAAATCTTTAAATGAGAAGGTGTGTCCAAACTTTTGGTCTGTACTGTATGTATGTGCCTGGAGAACTCAAACACTGTGACTTGGCTAAATGGTAAGTATTATGTGGTAGTGTTGCAGGGATGTACAGGGATGGACAATGATATTTATGCATATATACACAAGAGAGATATGTCAGTGACTGGAGGAACGATATCAGCATCTCACAGAAACTGAACATACACCAGAGTCTTCAGAGAGACTACAGGCTGTAGAAACTCCTAGAACCCAGGAACTGCCAGATTCTGTGCTGGTATAGACTTAGTGCCCAAAATGTGGCCATCGAGTCAGACAGAGCTACAAGCCGAGGGAGGACAGACTGTGCCCACACTGTGACCTGAAGGATGAGGCCCACTTTCTTCTACACTGCACCAAATACTGAGCAGTGAGGGACACTCACTTCAGGAGACTCTCCGATCTCTTCTCGGATTTTAGTTTCATGAAGGAGGAAGAGAAAACATATATCCTGCTAGTGGAAGAAGAGCGGGGGAGCCAGCAGCACAATATGTGAGCACATGCCATAGGCGAAAAAGACATCTATGACATGCCATGTACTTGCATGTGCCCCCATCCATCGTTCCTACAGTCCCTACCTATCATTCCCACAGTCCCTAACCCTGTTCCTTACTGTACACGTGCTTTGGCAAATTTTATGTTTATTTGAACCAGGAGGCAGAGGTCCAAGTGGAGGTGAATGTGGCAGTGCAGGTGGAAGAAGGAGAAGAGGTAGCCAACACTGTTTTTATTTATTTATTTATCTTTTTTAACATTTGAAGAGGGCCCAAAACATTGGAAATGGCAAATATAATGAACAAACCATGGTAAAGTAAAACAATGGCTGGGTGCAGCTGGTATACTAGTCAACCACAGGTATGGAAAAGTCCTATGGGATCCACGCATGGCTTATTTTAATTAATGCTAGCTTACCCACAATGGCTATGGACAGGCAGATTTGCATGTCTAATCACACTCCTGCTGTGCTAAACACATGTTCTGACGGTACACTTACCGCAGGTCAGTTGACACCCTTCAAGGCATAAAGGTCAATCTCAGGCCACGTGATCAATATGGAGACCCAGAAGATAAATGGGACAGCAGACCCATGACTCGGAACATGGAGACATGTGGATACGTACTCTTCCACTATGTTGTTTAAATGCTGCCTCCTGCTAATGTGGAGCATAGCAGATGGTGCTGCTAGATGTTGTGGTGTGCTAAGGAAGGATTTCATCATTTTGCCAATGCTAAAACTCCCTTCTGTGGTGGTTCTGGTGTCCCAGCTGTGTTGACGGCTTCTTCCTCCTCTTCCTTGTGACTCCACTAAGCGCTAGCTGTGAGGTTGGAACTCCATCAATAGTGCGTTATCAGTAGTGCGTTTACAGCTTGTGCTTGCATTCCCACATTTTCCTATCCCACTCCAGTGACAGAAGTAAGGATGGCACATTGTCCTTGTAGCAATGATTCAGCTGGGTGGCCAACCAGTAAGTAGCACTGGTAACAATCTGGACAACTAGGCGGTCATTGCGCAGGTGCAGCATGTATTGGCTCATGTGTACCAGGCTGCCCAGAGGCAACGACAAGTTGTCCTCAGTTTGAGGTATATTGTCTAGGTCCTCTGTATTCACCCCAACCATGCTCCAGTGATGTCTGTGAGCTGCTTTGATTGCTACCCTACTTTGAAACTGTGAACATGGGTCCTCTTCTTTCTCTGCCTCCTCATCCTCCAAAACTATCCAAAGCTAGACAGTTGTGTACCTGGCCGCTGTTAGTGCAGGAATCCACCCTCCGAGCCATTTGTGGAAGAGTGGCCTGATAATGATATTAATGGTCCCTGTTTCTCCTTCTCTTCCTCCTGTGCCGCCACCTCATCCATCATCGCCTATAGCAGGTTTTCAAGCAGGCATAGAAGTGGGAATGTAATGCTGATGATTGCATCATCAGCGATGGCCATGTTGGTGGAGTACACGAAGCAGGGCTAGACAGCACACACATCTCGAATGGAGGCCCACTCATTTGTGAAGTGGTGTTGTTCCGCAGAACGACTCACCCATGCTTGTTGCAGCTGAAACTCCACTACTGCCTGCTGATGCTCGCACAGTATCTCCAGCATATGCAAAGTGGAGTTCTACCTTGTGAGTACATCGCATTTGTGGATGTGAGTGGGAGTGCAGAAGTGATGCTGCAGTGCAGACAGGCGAGCAGCAGCAGGGTGAAAATGACGAACGCACGCACAGACAACTTGCACTTTAAGCAGCAGCTGAATTTTTAAGGAAGCTCTGCACTACCAAATTCGGTACACGCACCAAGCAAGGGATGTGTGTCAAGCCAGCTAAGCCTAGAGCTGCTACAAGATTTTACCCGTTATCGCACATTATCAGGCTGGGCTTGAGGTTCAGTGACAACAACCATTCATTGGTCTGTTTGATCCCCATCCACAGCTCATGCGCGGTGTGGAATATATCACCCTAACAGATGAGATTTGGAACAGTCTGCTGACATTTTCCCCTTGGCTGTGCTGAAGTTGGTGGTGTCGGTGTTTCACTGACCAAATGAGAAGGCAGTGGAAGAAGCTGAGTAGTAGGAGGAGGAAACATGGACAGAGAAACATCCAGCAACTGGCAGTGGTTATTGGACATGCACCAGAACGCCTTCCGCCTCAGGCCCAGCTGCCACTATATTTACCCAGTTGTCAGTTAGGGAGATAAAACGTCCCTGCACCTGCTTACTGGTCCATATATAAAGGTTTATTTGAACCTTGCCACTGATGTAGTTACAGTTAGGGCCGGAAATATTTGGACAGTGACACAAGTTTTGTTATTTTAGCTGTTTATAAAAACATGTTCAGAAATACAATTATATATATAATATGGGCTGAAAGTGCACACTCCCAGCTGCAATATGATAGTTTCCACATCCAAATCGGAGAAAGGGTTTAGGAATCATAGCTCTGTAATGCATAGTGTCCTCTTTTTCAAGGGACCAAAAGTAATCGGACAATGGACTGCAAAGGGCTGCAATTAACTCTGAAGGCGTCTCCCTCGTTAACCTGTAATCAATGAAGTAGTTAAAAGGTCAGGGGTGGATTCCAGGTGTGTGGTTTTGCATTTGGAAGCTGTTGCTGTGAGCAGACAACATGCGGTCGAAGGAACTCTCAATTGAGGTGAAGCAGAACATCCTGAGGCTGAAAAAAAAGAAAAAATCCATCAGAGAGATAGCAGACATGCTTGGAGTAGCAAAATCAACAGTTGGGTACATTCTGAGAAAAAAGGAATTGACTGGTGAGCTTGGGAACTCAAAAAGGCCTGGGCGTCCACGGATGATCGCCGCATACTTAATTTGGTGAAGAAGAACCCGTTCACAACATCAACTGAAGTCCAGAACACTCTCAGTGAAGTAGGTGTATCTGTCTCTAAGTCAACAGTAAAGAGAAGACTCCATGACAGTAAATACAAAGGGTTCACATCTAGATGCAAACCATTCATCAATACCAAAAATAGACAGGCCAGAGTTAAATTTGCAGAAAAACACCTCAAGAAGCCAGCTCAGTTCTGGAAAAGTATTCTATGGACAGATGAGACAAAGATCAACCTGTACCAGAATGATGGGAAGAAAAAAGTTTGGAGAAGAAAGGGAACGGCACATGATCCAAGGCACACCACATCCTCTGTAAAACATGGTGGAGGCAACGTGATGGCATGGGCATGCATGGCTTTCAATGGCACTGGCTCACTTGTGTTTATTGATGACATAAGAGCAGACAAGAGTAGCCGGATGAATTCTGAAGTGTACCGGGATATACTTTCAGCCCAGATTCAGCCAAATGCTGCAAAGTTGATTGGACGGCGCTTCATAGTACAGATGGACAATGACCCCAAGCATACAGCCAAAGCTACCCAGGAGTTCATGAGTGCCAAAAAGTGGAACATTCTGCAATGGCCAAGTCAATCTCCAGATCTAAACCCAATTGAGCATGCATTTCACTTGCTCAAATCCAGACTTAAGACGGAAAGACCCACAAACAAGCAAGACCTGAAGGCTGCGGCTGTAAAGGCCTGGCAAAGCATTAAGGAGGAAACCCAGCGTTTGATGATGTCCATGGGTTCCAGACTTAAGGCAGTGATTGCCTTCAAAGGATTTGCAACAAAATGTTGAAAATAAAAATATTTTGTTTGGGTTATGTTTATTTGTCCAATTACTTTTGACCTCCTAAAATGTGGAGTGTTTGTAAAGAAATGTGTACAATTCCTACATTTTCTATCAGATATTTTTGTTCAACCCTTCAAATTAAACGTTACAATCTGCACTTGAATTCTGTTGTAGAGGTTTCATTTCAAATCCAATGTGGTGGCATGCAGAGCCCAACTCGCGAAAATTGTGTCACTGTCCAAATATTTCTGGCCCTAACTGTACATAGTGCACACCTGATTTTGTCTTCAGCATATGTGTGCAGGACAGCGATGTTTCGCCTGGTAAAGTAGTAGCGGCTGGAGGCATGTACTGTGGGACAGTCACCACAATCAGTATTTTAAAACTGTCCATATCCACTAGCTAGAATAGCAGCATTTCAAAGGCCAGTAATTTTTGTCATGCAGCACCAGAGATCGTGGGTGGGAAGGGTGGTTCTTTCTCCTTTTCTCCAGTGTTTTGGCGATGGACAGCAGAACGCTTCCCTAGGACAGTGTGGAGATGCTTGGCGACACTGCTGGTGATGGTGGTGCTGTCACATCTCTTTGTGGTGAGTCAAGTGGCCCTTTTTATTGGGACAGGGCGAAAGAGACTAAGCCCACAGCAGAGAAGGGAGCAGGAGGAGCTTCAAATCTTTTCTGTTTTTTCCCAATGTGTTATTCACTGCAGCTCGAGCTTTTAATTCAGATGCCTCGTCAAGTAGTGCTTAGGTTTAGATTATTTATGCTTCGCTTCAGGCTCTGATGGCGCACTCCATGTGGGGTCCAGAACATCATCATCCTCTGCATCATCTTATACCAACACCTCACCCCTGTCCCCTTTGCCGGTCTGGAAACTGCAGAAAGATGCAGCAGTTGGCACCTGTGTTTCATCACCATCATCAGTGATTTGCTGCAGTGGTCCACTGACTACATGTATTAGCCCTTCCATGTACTTATCCTTAAACTGAACAAGTGGTTGAACAACAGTGCACTCAATCTCTCCCGCTTCTGGTCCAGGGCCAGGTGTATGGTAAAGGAAACCACAGCCAGCAGAGTTATGAAAAAGCAGAAGTGACTGCTGCATGACTTGGGGCTCAGACTGATTGGCTGATTTGCAAGGGGGTGAGGTGGAAGACAAATGCCCATGGTCCGCAGGTGCAAACTGCACTTTTGCAGTGGACCAGGTGACTGTCAATACAAAGGAACTGGAAGCACGCATAGCCATTCAATCTAAAACCGCTTCAACATGTTCTGACCTCACTATTTGTCCAGCTATACTTGGGTCTATGAAATTACGCATAACATCCTGTCGCCTGCATGCACCAGAGGAAGGTGTGTCATTTTGGTGCATAGCAGGCACAGAATGATCACGTCCTCTTCCTGCAGCAGCCACATCAGCAGCAGCGCCATGGCCACGTCAATGTCCCCTGTTTGGCGCTCTCCTAATTTTTTGCACCCCAAAAAAAGTGCACAATAGAGAATAGAAAGTGCCCTGCAGGTTATTACACTCTTAGGGTACTCATCACTTAGCTGTTAATGCACTCTGCACCTGGCTGTTAGGGCACTCTGTATCAGGCTGTTAGAGCATTCTGCATTAGGCTGTTATGGCACTCTGCACCAGGCTGAGAATAGAATGGCCGCACAACACATCATTTGGCGTTTATACAGACTGGGTCATGTGGTGCTCTGGCCAATCACAGTCAGTCCAACACTTGTCATGGCGGTGATAGATCCAGAAGTGCCCACAGCCTAAAAACTTGTTGACTGGTTTCACTACAGCCTTTCAACAATTTTTATTTGACATCCGAACTCGAACAGTACATCAGACTTCCGGGAGAAGTCCATTCCAGAGTTCAGCATCAGACACTAGGTGTCTGGTATGAACCCTGAGCTTTACAGTTTGGGTTTTCTCATCTCTATTTGTAAGTCCACAGTGCTACAGTATATAAAATCATGACTACAAGATAGTAAGAGGATAAAAACTTTGCTGGAAGGAGGGCTTCTTTAAGGACCACATCACACTTGAAGTGACTTTGATGGGCCTGTATTATAGAAAATACCTCAAAGTGACATCTCTTTAAAAAATGCACCCCTCAAGGTGCTCAAAGCCACATACAAGAAGTTTATTAACCCTTTAAGTTCTTCACAGGAATTAAAGTAATGTTAAAGGGGGAAAAAAAATTGTTCTTTTTCTCACAAAAGTGTTCCCTTAGCCTAGAATTTTTCTTTTTTGCAAGGAAAACAGGAGAAAATGGACCATACAATTTGTTGTGCAATTTCTCCTGCGTATACATATGTGGGAGAAAACTACTGTTTGTGCACAGAAGGACTCGGATGGGAACGAGCAGCATTTGACTTTTGGAGTGCAAAATTAGCTGGAATAGATAGCACCTGTGCTGTAATCTTGTGTGCATGACATCTAATACATGATTATGGCATGACTGCCATGACAGTTGCTCTTTGCAGCATTTTTTGCATTGGCTCCTGCTTTGACTTACTGTTGGCTTCAGCAGCAATACGCCAATTTCTCAATCACACAACTAAATATATAATCTAGGGATTCAGGTTCCCAGGTAGGCATAAGGTAGCATTCTTACAGGCAATGCTGTCAGGTCCAAATATGTGCAGTTTTATTGCTTTTATAAAACTTCAATGGTTTCAAAACAAAACAGTCTCTTCTGGGCACAAAGCTAGAACAGCTATCAAACATGTCACGCACCAGCAGGTAAAGACTACTAAAGGGGCTCACCCTACAGGATTCAATTAATGCAGGCTAAACAATGCCAGAGTCTCTCCCAGACAGCAGATCAGATTCCACCCAAGCTTAGTGTGCTTCACATTCACTGGTTACTCACCAGCTCCAACACCTCTCAGACTCTGATAGACTGACCATCATTAAAAGATGTTTTTTCTCTAACACCAGACTGTTAGCCTCTTACCTGACTGACAAGTGGGGATAAGCGGACCCATGGAAGTTCGGGTTCTGGTACTTGAATGAACTTTAGTCCTTCTTTGTGTACCAGAACTGTACCCAAACTTGAACCTGAACCCCAATGAAATCAATGGAGACTTGAACTTTGGATCTGTAAAAAATCTCTCTCTCACTCTCTTTCTGGACTCCCGATATATCTATACTAAAAGAAGATTATTGTGCTCCATTTCATATAAAGTAAAAACTGTGTAAAACTTCTGTAAGTCCATCAAAATGCCAATATTGCATCTAAATAAACCTTTGTACACCATGCATATCACAGCCATACTAATTTCAGCAGATGTTACTTAATCGTATTCCATAAAACCAAACACAGTGCACAAACTTTTTCATTTTCAAGTCTTTCTGTACGGATTACTGGAATACACAATAAATAGGGTCTCTACTATAACTAATCTATAATTTACCAACTGCAGTCATAAGTACATGACAGCTAAGCTACAATGCACTTGTATATAGAGACAATAATGTATTCTTACCATGTAACACTGGTCACACCCCTCATTAATTTCTAAAATAAGCAGATTTACAATCCAGATATAGACTCAAATACCAAGTACCTTGACCAAACGTAAAGCATTACTAATAACTTCTTCCTCACTGCCTCCGGCAATTATGACACTTCTTCATTGAAGCAAGATTTATTTTTCACTGCAGATATCCCTTTGACTATACAACTATTATTACAAACGGTATCTTCTGAGATTATATAAATTTATATGAGATTTCTGCCCCCTGTACAATATACAGCACTGCTACAGTAATAATTACCTGCGGCCTCATATTCAGATAGCAAAGCACATTATCTCTTTGAGTTCAGCAGAGTTCTGAAACCCCATGTAGTGGAAGTTATGGTGTGCAATGTGCACGAATATAAATAGTCTCACTGGTTAGGATTCAATCTACAGGAGTAGATTCTGTCATATCTATTTAATGGACTGGTACAATTTACAAGAAAAAAAATATATTGTTAACTTGTGCCTGCAAGACATGTTGTGACTAGGGATGAGTGGACCCTTGGAAATTTGGGTTCTGGTAGTCCAAAGTTCGGTTTGGGTATCAGAACTGTACCCAAACTTGAACCAGAACCTGAACCCCATTAAAAACAATGTAGACCCGAAGTTTGGAGCTAGAAAATCTCTCTCTTTCTCGACCCTGGACTTCTCCCCAAACTCTGAACATTAAAATGGACACCCGGGAGAATCACACTATAGTAGCAAAAAGTCTCTCCACATTAAAGCGGCAGAGCATTAATTTAGAAAAATGGACACTAAGGCCCTGATTCATCAAGTCTAGAGTTGAGCGAATTTGCTCAGGTCTCGGCTTATTCAGCAAGCTATAGCGCTTACCGAATAAGCTGCAAGGGGAACCCTGATACATTGAGGGCTCCGGCTCATCAGCTGTTCGGCTCCGCAGCTGCATGTGTCGTGTCGCGGCTGTTTCACCATCACAACACATGCATGGAGATCCTGTTTGTTGGGCTCTACCTGCATGTGTCGTGCCTGTCACACAGCCGCGACACATGCAGCTGCGGAGCCTAACAGCTGAATAAGCCCTGACCCGAGCAAATTCGCTCATCTCTAAGCAAAACTAGCCTTGCTCACACCACTCTTGAGGAGGGGGAAAGCTTGAGGAGGAAGAAAGCTGTAGTCAATTAGAGGCGGTCACCTGAATCAGATGTATCAGAAAAGTGGATTCCGTGTGCCTCACCACAAGCCTTACTCCTGGCAGGGATTGAAGAAAGATTTCGGGTTTGTTGCAGCTCATCACTAAGTAGACGAATTGTGGCGTCACGCCCCTGCCCTGACCTAGCTCTAACCATATTGGCAGAGCTGGGTGAAACCAGCATGAAAATGCCAAATTTTGCATGGGGGTCTCTTCATTCTCTTTTGCAAAGGAAAAAAAAGTTAAAGAGCAAAAGAAAAGAAAAATGCAACTCATCCCGCAAAAAATACATTTACAATATTAGAAAATAAGAATACAAATAGTCAAAGAGTCACAAAACCAGAGTAATACTCATTCAACCATTCAAAATGAGGTAACTTTGAATGGTGCAAAAATTTGGTGACTTGCGAAAGTGTTCTACATAAGATTTATGGTGAAAACACTTTGCTGGATTAGGGACTAAATGCTGAGTATCTGTTGTAAATGCTCTGGTCGATGTGCTTATAACTACCAATTGCTGGTGTAAATTCTAAAAGGGCTATCTGACTGTAGTTAGCTCTCTCCCTTTTGCAGAGTGGTGAGAGTGGCATAAAACTGAAAAAAAGTAATAAAAAAAATGGCACCAAAATATGTGACTTTTTTGTGATAAAATCCTGGCTCAAAAAACTTATTAAATATCCAATATTGGGACATTATAAATATTCTGGAGAACTTACTGCATTGTTATTAGAGTGGTATTCTATGGGATTTGGTTTTACGCCCATATGTGCTGGTACTTTCCATTTTATTTGAGCAGTAAATTATGAAATTGTTAATTAAACCTTTTATATTGTTATTATGTAGACATTGTTAGACAATGTAAAATAGATAAAAACAAAGCAATACCACAAGGACCAAAAGAAGAAAAACATACAAGGCGTAGGAATATTAAAATATGGCTTTATTAAAAGAAATGCCAATGATTTACATTTGTAAATCATTGGCATTTCTTTTAATAAAGCCATATTTTGATATTCCTACGCCTTGTATGTTTTTCTTCTTTTGGTCCTTGTGGTATTGCTTTGTTTTTATCTCTTGTGCAGTGGTTTTTCACTGCAATCGGGCACAGCGCACCCTGGTGGTTGACTATATTCCTAGTCCTATTAACCCTTGCACCTCTGTTTTTGAGAGATATTATAATGGTAAAATCTCTGTAAACCAACTGTGGGTATACTGTGTGTTACTTATTTAATGTAAAATAGAGCAGTGTGTAGAACAGCTATGTCAATGCTACAAATGTATGATATTGAACATGGACTAAAGGATTTAGTCTTAGTGTAACAATATTAGGGAAAAAGAGGGGAGTTTTGGCGCCACCACGCCTGTTGCAAGATATGCACTGGAAAAGAAGGGTACCGAATGCATCCAGCGTAGCACAGCAAAATACAAAGAAATAAGGGAGTAACAATTATTTTTATGGATATCCAAATACATTTTACTGGTTTTATCAGACGGATGTATCAGCATCTTCCTCCTTTTTGCTTTGTAGCATTGTTACTAGAGTACAGTAATGGAGTATTAGTTGGAAACAGCAACGTATTGTTGATTATTTACTTCACGGTAACTGTTGAATCACCATTATTCTGGTTCTGAGACTACCTGTAGTCTTGCTTTCTAATAAAGTAGATTTAGTTTTCATGTGATATGGGTACCATTTTTTTACAATTTTTCTTCTTTACGAAAAAGGATGAAGAGTCCAACCACACAGTTTTTCCTTGAGACATGAAAAGAAATTGATCCAGTGCCAGTTATATGTAACATGTTAGACTTGCATGGTTTCACGGAATTATTATACAGTAGATAAAAACAGTCCAAAACTACAGAATGCCATCCTCTTTCTTCAGGCGGGCACTGCTCATGTGTGGTACATGCTTGAAGATTGCCAGAACCACAACTGCGTTGCTAGTTCAGACTTTACCTCTGCCACAAGCGAGACACACAGTGGCTTTGTACCTGAATGGATACAGTTATTCAGCCAACTTCAGAGCAATGCTTGAAAGTTCGAAAGCACAGGACATGCAAATTCATGCTCATTGTCTAAGAAACCAGCCACCTCTAAAGGTACCGTCACACATAACGATATCGTTAACAATATCATTGCAACGTCACGCTTTTGGTGACGTGGCAACGATCCCGCTAACGATCTCGTTATGTGTGACAGCGACTAACGATCAGGCCCCTGCTGGGAGATCGTTGGTCGTTGGGGAATGATCAGGACCATTTTTTTGGTCGCTGATCACCCGCTGTCATGTGTTCACTTGTAACCAGGGTAAATATCGGGTTACTAAGCACAGGGCCGCGCTTAGTAACCCGATATTTACCCTGGTTACCATTGTAAAAGTTAAAAAAACAAACAGTACATACTCACATTCTGATGTCTGTCACGTCCCCCGGCGTCCACAGGGTTAAAACTGCTTTCGGCAGGAGCGCTGCTAATGCACGCGCTCCGGCCGAGAGCTTCCCTGCACTCACTGTGTCAGCGCCGGCCGTAAAGCAGAGCACACGATGTTACTGCCGGCGCTGACACAGTCAGTGCAGGGAAGCCCTCGGCAGCAACACGTGCATTAGCAGCGCTCTTGCCGACAGCAGTTTTAACCCTGTGGACGCCGGCGGGGGACGTGACAGACATCAGAATGTGAGTATGTAGTGCTTTTTTTTTACTTTTACAATGGTAACCAGGGTAAATATTGGGTTACTAAGCGCGGCCCTGCGCTTAGTAACCCGATGTTTACCCTGGTTACCCGGGGACTTCGGCATCGTTGAAGACAGTTTCAACGATGCGGAAGTCTTTCCCCTGATCGTTGGTCGCTGGAGAGAACTGTCTGTGTGACAGCTCCCCAGCGACTACACAACGACTTACCAACGATCACGGCCAAGTCGTATCGCTGGTCGTGATCGTCGGTAAGTCGTTTAGTGTGACTAAAGCTTAAGGGTATGTGCACACGTTCAGGTTCGTGTTTTTTTCGCGATAAAAACGCGATAAAACCGCATTAGAAACTGCAGAAATATGCATCCTATCATTTAGAATGCATTCTGCAATTTTTCGGCGAAAAAAACGCATTGCGGTAAAAAAAGCAGCATGTTCATTAATTGTGTTTTTTTGAGTTTTTCCCACTATTCTATGCGTTTGGAAAAAATGCAAGAAAAAACGCGCAAAAAACCGCATACGGCTTTCTGGCAGAAATGTCAGGTTTTTGTCAGGAAAATTTCTGCCAGAAATCCTGACGTGTGCACATAGCCTGAGAATTTGCATAGGTGGATGGCAACCTAGATGACAAGCAGTACACATAGAAATCCCTCTGCTTTTGAGAATGGAAAGGATTTTTAATAAGAGGTAAATTGCAATGTTACTTATTTTTATAAGTACTTGGCAATTGTACCAAATTAATAAGATGTAGCAACCCCTTTGATATTATTAGTATTTTTTTATCATCATCATATACGTTACGGGAAAATGTTCATTGATGAGTAAAACAGATCATCACACCTGCAACTAGGATGTCTTGACATTCATGTGTCCTGCTATCCTTAGACACAGGCCTATCCAACTGCCTCTTGATGAACTTACATTATGGAAGGGCCATGCTTAGTAACCCGATATTTACCCTGGTTACCACTGTAAAAGTAAAAAAACCAAACACTACATACTTACATTCCGATGTCTGTCACGTCCCCCGCCGTCAGCTTCCCGCACTCACTGTGTCAGCGCCGGCCGTAAAGCAGAGCACAGCGGTGACGTCACCGCTGTGCTCTGCTTTACGCCCGGCGCTTACAGTCAGTGCAAGGAAGCTGACAGCGGGGGACGTGACAGACATCGGAATGTAAGTATGTAGTGTTTTTTTTTTTTACTTTTACAATGGTAACCAGGGCCCTGCGCTTAGTAACCCGATATTTGCCCTGGTTACAAGTGAACACATCACTGGATCGCCGTCACACACGTCGATCCAGCGATGACAGCGGGTGATCAGCGACCAAAAAAAGGTCCTGATCATTCCCCAACGACCAATGATCTCCCAGCAGGGGCCTGATCATTGGTCGCTGTCACACATAACGAGATCGTTAGCGGGATCGTTGCTACGTTACAAAAAGCGTGATGTTGCAACGATATCGAAACATGTGGAACCTTCTTGCGTTCGTGCATGTAGTTCCAGATGTAATTGTCCACTTATTTCCAATACCTGTTATCAAATTTTCTAAATAAAGATGTTATTTTTTTTACTTATAACGGACTTTCTTGGTCATTTGTGGTGAACTTCTTTAACCTTTCTCCGTCTTCCTATGTCTATGGCGACCGGTCCGTATTTTGGTCCAATATTTATGCAAGCTGAATTTTATTATATAATTTAGAAATATATCTATACCCTTAATATGCTGCATCTTTTCATGAGTCCCTTTTATTCCCAAACCATGAGCAGCAGTAATCAGGTCCTGGCTGTGCGACTAGAACCAGGTATGAGAAAACATAGTTTGAAGAAGTGGCTGGAAACCTTAGTAATAGGCGTGACTGGTGCAGCACGGTCCTCAGTTGGCTTCTCGCTGCCCTTCTTCAGTAGTTGAAAGATTTCTCTCATGTGTATGTAAGGACAGACCTGTTCATCAACCAGGGAGAAGCCAACTGGGGCCGGCACCAGGCTAGTCACGTCTATGCAAATGGTCTCTGCTCAACTCTTAAGGTACCGTCACACATAGCGACGCTGCAGCGATACCGACAACGATCCGGATCGCTGCAGCGTCGCTGTTTGGTCGCTGGAGAGCTGTCACACAGACCGCTCTCCAGCGACCAACGATCCCGAGGTCCCCGGTAACCAGGGTAAACATCGGGTAACTAAGCGCAGGGCCGCGCTTAGTAACCCGATGTTTACCCTGGTTACCATCCTAAAAAGTAAAAAAACAAACGCTACATACTTACCTTCCGCTGTCTGTCCTCGGCGCTCTGCTTCTCTGGTCTGGCTGTGAGCGCCAGGCAGCCAGAAAGCAGAGCGGTGACGTCACCGCTCTGCTTTCCGGCTGACCGACGCTCACAGCCAGAGCAGGAGGAGAGCAGAGCACAGCGCTGGAGGACAGACAGCGGTAGGTAAGTATGTAGTGTTTGTTTTTTTACTTTTAGGATGGTAACCAGGGTAAACATCGGGTTACTAAACGCGGCCCTGCGCTTAGTTACCCGATGTTTACCCTGGTTACCAGCGAAGACATCGCTGAATCGGTGTCACACACGCCGATTCAGCGATGTCTACGGGGAGTCCAGCGACGAAACAAAGTTCTGGACTTTCTTCCCCGACCAGCGATCTCCCAGCAGGGGCCTGATCGCTGCTGCCTGTCACACTGGACGATATCGCTAGCGAGGACGCTGCAACGTCACGAATCGCTAGCGATATCGTCTAGTGCGACAGTACCTTTAGGCTATGTGCACACGTAGGAAGGGGGCTGCGGGTTCTTCCGGGGGTTTTCCGACAGCGGATTTGATATATCTGCAGGGCAAACCAGCTGCGGTTATCCCTGCTGATTTATCGCGGTTTGTCCTGCGGGTTCCGCTGTGGGATTTTACCCCTACTATTGATGCTGCATATGCAGCATCAATAGTAATGTTAAAAATAATAAACATAATGATATACTCACCCTCTGACGTCCCGATCTCCTCGGCGCTGCAGGCGGCGGTCCGGTTCCAAAGATGCTGTGCGAGAAGGACCTTCGTGACGTCACGGTCATGTGACCGCGACGTCACCGCAGGTCCTGGTCGCATAGCAAACCTGAGACCGGACGGCTGCGTGCAGCACTGAGAGGTGAGTATAACATTATTTTTTATTTTAGTTCTTTTTTTTTTTTACACAAATATGGTTCCCGGGGCCTGGAGGAGAGTCTCCTCTTCTCCACCCTGGGTACCACCCGCACATTATCCGCTTACTTCCCACATGGTGGGCACAACCCCATGCGGGAAGTAAGTGGATCAATGCATTCCTATGGGTGCAGAACCGCCGCGATTCTGCACAAAGAAGTGACATGCTGCGGGTTGTAAACCGCTGCGTTCCCGCACGGTTTTTCCTGCAGCATGTGCACAGCGGTTTGCGGTTTCCATAGGGTTTACATGTTTACTGTAAACGCAATGGAAACTGCAGCAGACCCGCAGCAGCAAAATCGCCGCGGTTCCGCGGTAAAAACCGCAAAGTGTGAACATGGCCTTAAAGTTATATTGTCTCTATTGTATAGAAAAAATCATGCCTGGCTGCAATCATGCAGCGAGGCTCTTATTTATTCTGCATCATTTGTACAACATGAATTAAGTGATAAGTTCCCTCTATAGAAACAGGGATTTGATTATAGACTATGACACATGAATGAAGCTATGCTGGAGTCAATGACCATAGCCATGTCCTGATGGTGTGCCGGAGATAACAAGTCACTGACTACATCATTTTCATCATCTGTAAAGAAGCATTCCAACTTTATTATTCAGTAAATGTGTGTGTATATGCATTTATTGTTGTGTGAGTGTATGAACATACTCAGCTAGCGCTGCTCTCTCCGGTGACCGATGACGTTCTTCTGCTTCTGAATGACGTCACCCCACTTCCTACTAACCTACTCACTCTATCCTCTCTTATACAATGTAAGCCTATTCTATAGACTTCCATTGTAAAGGAGACTTCTGGGTCACGCAAAGCTCAGCCCATCTGAAGAGCCGTGACATCATAGAGAAGCAGAGAACAGTGCTGGACACCGGAGAGCAACAGTAGGTAAGTATATTAATACACCCACTCTACATCAGAGGTGTCAAACTGCATTCCTCAAGGGCTGCAAACAGGTCATGTTTTCAGGATTTCCTTGTACTGCACAGGTGATAATGTAGTCACCTACACACATAATGATTACAGCACCTTGTGCAAAGCTAAGGAAATCTTGAAAACACGTATGGTTTGCGGCCCTCGAGGAATACAGTTTGACACCCCTGCTCTACATTACATGCATATACACTTATTTAATGTATGTAAGGTTAGTGGGAGTGCTTCTGTAAGTTGCTTTTACAGTGCCCAATTATTGTTCCTAGGAATACTTGTTTCCAGATAATTGGGCAGTGTAAACAGGCTGCCAGTCACAATTCTGACCAGTGTCCCTTTATGAGGTAATAACTCAGGAACGCTTCAACGGATCCTAACTGTTCTGAGACTGTTTTTTCGTGACATATTGGGCTTCATGCTAGTGGTAAATTTAGGTCAATAATTTTTGTGTTTATTTGTGAAAAAAAATGGAAATTTGGCTAAAATTTTGAAAATTTTGCAATTTTCAAATTTTGAATTTTTATTCTGTTAAACCAGAGAGTTATGTGACACAAAATAGTTAATAAATAACATTTCCCACACGTCTACTTTACATCAGCACAATTTTGGAAACAAAATTTTTTTTTGCTAGGAAGTTATAAGGGTTAATATTTGACCAGCGATTTGTCATTTTTACAACGAAATTTACAAAACCATTTTTTTAGGGACCACCTCACATTTGAAGTCAGTTTGAGGGGTCTATATGGCTGAAAATACCCAAAAGTGACACCATTCTAAAAACTGCACACCTCAAGGTGCACAAAACCACATTCAAGAAGTTTATTAACCCTTCAGGTGCTTCACAGCAGCAGAAGCAACATGGAAGGAAAAAATGAACATTTAACTTTTTAGTCACAAAAATGATGTTTCAGCAACAATTTTTTTATTTTCCCAAGGGTAAAAAGAGAAACTGGACCCCAAACGTTATTGTACAATTGGTCCTGAATACGCCGATACCTCATAGGTGGGGGGGAACCACTGTCTGGGCGCACGACAGGGCTCTGAAGAGAAGGAGCGCCATTTGACTTTTTCAATTAAAAATTGGCTCCAATCTTTAGTGGACATCATGTCGCGTTTGGAGAGCCCCTGTGTGCCTAAACATTGGAGCTTCTCCACAAGTGACCCCATTTTCCAAACTAGAGCCCCCAAGGAACTTATCTCGATGCATATTGAACACTTTGAACACCCAGGTGCTTCACAAATTGATCCGAAAAAATGAAAAAGTACTTTTTTTTCACAAAAAATTTAATTTAGCCTCAATTTGTTCATTTCTACATGGACAACAGGGTAAAATGGATCCTAATATTTATTGGGCAATTTCTCATGAGTACACTGATACCTCACATGTGGGGGTAAACCACTGTTTGGGCACCCGGCAGGGCTCGGAAGGGAAGGAGCGCCATTTGACTTTTTGAATGAAAAATTAGCTCCAATCGTTAGCGGACACCATGTCGCGTTTGGAGATCCCCTGTGTGCCTAAACATTGGAGCTCCCCCACAAGTGACCCCATTTTGGAAACTAGACCTCCCATGGAACTAATCTAGATGTGCGTTGACCACTTTAAACCCCCAAATGCTTCATAGAAGTTTATAACGCAGAGCCGTGAAAATAAAAAATCATTTTTCTTTCCTCAAAAATTATTTTTTAGCCTGCAATTTTTTATTTTCACAAGAGTAACAGGAGAAATTGGACCCCAAAAGTTGTTGTCCAGTTTGTCCTGAGTATGATGATGCCCCATATGTGGGGGGTGACCACTGTTTGGGCACACGTCGGGGCTCAGAAGGGAAGTAGTGACTTTTGAAATGCAGACTTTGATGGAATGGTCTGCGGGCATCACGTTGTGATTGCAGAGCCCCTGATGTGCCTAAACAGTAGAAATCCCCCACAAGTGACCACATTTTGGAAACTAGACCCCCCAAGGAACTTATCTAGATATGTGGTGAGCACTTTAAACCCCCAAGTGCTTCACAGAAGTTTACAACGCAGAGCCGTGAAAATAAAAAATAATTTTTCTTTCCTCAAAAATTATGTTTTAGCAAGCAATTTTTTACTTTTGCAAGGGTAACAGGAGAAATTGGACCCCAATAGTTGTTGCCCAGTTTGTCCTGAGTATGCTGGTACCCCATATATGGGGGTAAACCACTGTTTGGGCGCACGTTGGGGCTCGGAAGTGATTGAGCACCATTTGACTTTTTGAATACAAGATTGGCTGAAATCAATGGTGGCGCCATGTTGCGTTTGGAGACCCCTGATGTGCCTGAACAGTGGAAACCCCTCAATTCTAACTGTAACACTAACCCCAACACACCCCTAACCCTAATCCCAACTGTAGCCATATTACAAATCGCTCTGATTGGCAGTTTCACTTTCAGCCAGAGTGATCATAGCCATGGGGGGGGGGCTAAAGTACCACTCCCCCTGTACCTGCAGATAGGGTGAAATTGGAGTTAACCCTTTCACCCGATCTGCAGGGACGCGATCTTTCCATGACGCCACATAGGCATCATAGGTCGGATTGGCACCGACTTTCATGACGCCTAAGTGGTGTCAAAGGTCAGGAAGGGGTTAAATATCATTGTTTTCTGCAGTACCTCATCCTGTGTAAATAGAACATGTGTTGCTAAGAAAAATGACAGCCTATGCAAACAGAACAATCAATTAGCTATCATGTTGTACCCATTAGAATGGCCAGTCCAAACTGGTTATTACACAAATGCTGATTGGCTTCAAAACAGTTGATCAGTGGTCATTATAGCGAGTCAGCAAGTGTTAAAAGGACCTAAAGGTCATTTACTAGGACTGACCAGCAGCAATAAACAACCACCAACCGGTAAATAGTTACTGATTTGTGGTCATTTAATAGCCCGTTTCCACATTCAGACCACGGTAACCAATCAGCACTAAACAGTCTGTAATGAATTGTTCAGTAAGCATTATATGTCATTGTTCTAGATCAGGGGTCCCCAACTCCAGGCCTCGAGGGCCGCCAACAGTGCAGGTTTTCAGGATTTCCCCAGTCAGCGTCTCTCTCTCCGCCTCTGCTTCTCGTGCGCGCGCGCGCATACCAGGTTCAGTGCTGCGTGTGTGCACTTCTGATCTTCTGTCGCTCCTCCTCTTCGTCTCCTCTATGGTCCTGGAGGACTAGTACCCGGAGGTCGGTACTCCTTATTGTCCTCTCTATGGTTCTGGAGGTCTGTTACCTGGAAGTGCTACCCTGCCTATAGGTATTTAAACTGCTTCCTGCCGTCCCTCTGTGCCTGGTTATCATTTGTTCCTTCAGGTGTTCCTGGCCGCTCTTAGTCTCTGTGAAGTTCATTTTCCCTCTGACTTTGGGTTTATCCTGTCTTTCCTGTATCCTGCTAGCCTCTGCGTTTCCTCAGTTCCTCCGCCAGTCCCTGTACTGCTGCAGTTTACCCATCAGTCCTGTGTCTCTGCAGTACTCTCTATAGGACTGCACTCGGGTGTCATCTGAGTGCAGCCTGATTCTTATAGCATAACACTGTGGTCCTTCTATCTCCGCCTCTTCTGGGTCTTCTCCTGTCCTGGTCCTCCAGCTTCCATGGCGATAGTCCCTCACGGGCCTGCCCCTAACTCTCCCTATATAGGGGGCGGTCTATCTGGTCAGCTCATCCGTGAGGGGTTCGTCGTCGCGGTCTAGAGGGTCCACTTTCCGTTTTCCCTCTATGAATCGTCTCACTCACAATAGGACTGCACTCGGGTGTCATCTGAGTGCAGCCTGATTCTTACAGCATAACTGAAAGATCTTTTCACCTGATGAACAAGGGTTTTGCTTGTCCATCGTGTGATCGTCAACCTACTTACACTAACAGATCATCATGAAGTAAGGGTTCTTAAGAATGCCCAATCATGATAGCCTTTCAGTGTGAATAAAGCTTACCTTTCAGGCTTAAGGTTCACTGGTAGTGCGGTAAAATTGAGCAGTAGAGTTGCAATGACATGTCAGTCGCTCATCTGTGAGAATGGGGCGAGCAAAGGTATTGTCACACTGCAAATCAGGGCATGAAGCTAACTCGATATGGTGCCGCTTGATCCCAGTTGTGATGAACAGGGGATATGCCATAACTGAAGAGTTGGCTGCAGGCTGGAAGTGCTCTCTAATGATTTGCATAGCTGATTAAGCAGTTGATAGATACGCATATACGTTTTGAACACTAGGCCCCCCGGAGAATATCTCTTATGTGAGACTAAACATTAAATAATGATGTAAACCAAACATGGAGAATAAACAAAAATTTACATCCTAATTATCCTCTCATTAGTTCCTGAAAGTCCTAGGAGGATGTGTTCTGCGAGTATGATGACTGTAATACCATGATTGCCGATCTACAAGTTTCTTATTCGTTCACTATGATATATAAATGAGTCAATAAGGAACGGTGCCATTTTAGCGCCACAACAATGTTTAACCCCTTTACCCCCAAGGGTGGTTTGCACGTCAATGACCAAGCCAATTTTTACAATTCTGACCACTGTCCCTTCATGAGGTTATAACTCCGAAACGCTTCAACGGATCCTGGTGATTCTGACATTGTTTTCTCGTGACATATTGTACTTCATGATAGTGGTAAAATTTCTTTGATAGTACCTGCGTTTATTTGTGAAAAAAACGGAAATTTGGCGAAAATTTTGAAAATTTCGCAATTTTCAAACTTTGAATTTTTATGCAATTAAATCACAGAGATATGTCACACAAAATACTTAATAAGTAACATTTCCAACATGTCTCCTTTACATCAGCATAATTTTGGAACCAATTTTTTTTTTGTTAGGGAGTTATAAGGGTTAAAAGTTGACCAGCAATTTCTCATTTTTACAACACCATTTTTTTTTAGGGACCACGTCTCATTTGAAGTCATTTTGAGGGGTCTATATGATAGAAAATGCCCAAGTGTGACACCATTCTAAAAACTGCACCCCTCAAGGTGCTCAAAACCACATTCAAGAAGTTTATTAACCCTTCAGGTGTTTAATAGGAATTTTTGGAATGTTTAAATAAAAATGAACATTTAACTTTTTTACACAAAAAATTTACTTCAGCTCCAATTTGTTTTATTTTACCAAGGGTAACAGGAGAAATTGGACCCAAAAAGTTGTTGTCCAATTAGTCCTGAGTACGCTGATACCCCATATGTGGCAGTAAACCACTGTTTGGGCGCATGGGAGAGCTCGGAAGGGAAGGAGCGCTATTTGACTTTTCAATGCAAAATTGACAGGAATTGAGATGGGACGCCATGTTGCGTTTGGAGAGCCACTGATGTGCCTAAACATTGAAACCCCCCACAAGTGACACCATTTTGGAAAGTAGACCCCCTAAGGAACTTATCTGGATGTGTGGTGAGCACTTTGACCCACCAAGTGCTTCACAGAAGTTTATAATGCAGAACCGTAAAAATAAAAAATCATATTTTTTCACAAAAATTATATTTTTGCCCCCAATTTTTTATTTTTCCAAGGGTAAGAGAAGAAATTGGACCTCAAAAGTTGTTGTCCAATTTGTCCTGAGTACGCTGATACCCCATATGTGGCAGTAAACCACTGTTTGGGCGCATGGGAGAGCTCGGAAGGGAAGGAGCGCAGTTTGACTTTTCAATGCAAAATTGACAGAAATTGAGATGGGACGCCATGTTGCGTTTGGAGAGCCACTGATGTGCCTAAACATTGAAACCCCCCACAAGTGACACCATTTTGGAAAGTAGACCCCCTAAGGAACTTATCTGGATGTGTGGTGAGCACTTTGACCCACCAAGTGCTTCACAGAAGTTTATAATGCAGAACCCTTAAAAATAAAAAATCATATTTTTTCACAAAAATTATATTTTTGCCCCCAATTTTTTATTTTTCCAAGGGTAAGAGAAGAAATTGGACCTCAAAAGTTGTTGTCCAATTTGTCCTGAGTACGCTGATACCCCATATGTGGCAGTAAACCACTGTTTGGGCGCATGGGAGAGCTCGGAAGGGAAGGAGCGCAGTTTGACTTTTCAATGCAAAATTGACAGAAATTGAGATGGGACGCCATGTTGCGTTTGGAGAGCCACTGATGTGCCTAAACATTGAAACCCCCCACAAGTGACACCATTTTGGAAAGTAGACCCCCTAAGGAACTTATCTAGAGGTGTGGTGAGCACTTTGACCCACCAAGTGCTTCACAGAAGTTTATAATGCAGAACCGTAAAAATAAAAAATCATATTTTTTCACAAAAATTATATTTTTGCCCCCAATTTTTTATTTTTTCAAGGGTAAGAGAAGAAATTGGACCTCAAAAGTTGTTGTCCAATTTGTCCTGAGTACGCTGATACCCCATATGTGGCAGTAAACCACTGTTTGGGCGCATGGGAGAGCTCGGAAGGGAAGGAGCGCCGTTTGACTTTTCAATGCAAAATTGACAGGAATTGAGATGGGACGCCATGTTGCGTTTGGAGAGCCACTGATGTGCCTAAACATTGAAACCCCCCACAAGTGACACCATTTTGGAAAGTAGACCCCCTAAGGAACTTATCTGGATGTGTGGTGAGCACTTTGACCCACCAAGGGCTTCACAGAAGTTTATAATGCAGAGCCATAAAAATAAAACAAAATTTTTTTCCCACAAAAATTATTTTTTAGCCCCCAGTTTTGTATTTTCCCTAGGGTAACAGGAGAAATTGGACCCCAAAAGTTGTTGTCCAATTTGTCCTGAGTACGCTGATACCCCATATGTGGGGGGGAACCACCGTTTGGGCGCATGGGAGGGCTCGGAAGGGAAGGAGCGCCATTTGGAATGCAGACTTAGATGGAATGGTCTGCAGGCGTCACATTGCGTTTGCAGAGCCCCTAATGTACCTAAACAGTAGAAACCCCCCACAAGTGACACCATTTTGGAAAGTAGACCCCCTAAGGAACTCATCTTGATGTGTTGTGAGAGCTTTGAACCCCCAAGTATTTCACTACAGTTTATAACGCAGAGCCATGCAAATAAAAAATATTTTTTTTTCCACAAAAATTATATTTTAGCCCCCAGTTTTGTATTTTTCCAAGGTTAGCAGGAGAAATTGGACCCTAAATGTTGTTGTCCAATTTGTCCTGAGTACGCTGATACCTGATATGTGGGGGGGAACCACCGTTTGGGCGCATGGGAGGGCTCGGAAGGGAAGGAGCATCATTTGGAATGCAGACTTAGATGGATTGGTCTGCAGGCGTCACATTGCGTTTGCAGAGCCCCTAATGTACCTAAACAGTAGAAACCCCCCACAAGTGACCCCATATTGGAAACTAGACCCCTCAATGAACTTATCTAGATGTGTTGTGAGAACTTTGAACCCCCAAGTGTTTCACTACAGTTTATAACGCAGAGCCGTGAAAATAAAAAATCTTTTTGTTTTCCCACAAAAATTATTTTTTAGCCCCCAGTTTTGTATTTTCCCAAGGGTAACAGGAGAAATTGGTCCACAAAAGTTGTTGTCCAATTTGTCCTGAGTACGCTGATACCCCATATGTTGGGGTAAACCCCTGTTTGGGCACACAGGAGAGCTCGGAAGGGAAGGAGCACTGTTTTACTTTTTCAACGCAGAATTGGCTGGAATTGAGATCGGACGCCATGTCGTGTTTGGAGAGCCCCTGATGTGCCGAAACAGTGGAAACCCCCCAATTATAACTGAAACCCTAATCTAAACACACCCCTAACCCTAATTCCAACGGTAACCCTAACCACACCTCTAACCCTGACACACCCCTAACCCTAATCCCAACCCTATTCCCAACTGTAAATGTAATCTAAACCCTAACCCTAACTTTAGCCCCAACCCTAACTGTAGCCCCAACCCTAACCCTAACCCTAACCCTAGCCCTAACCCTAGCCCTAACCCTAGCCCCAACCCTAACCCTAGCCCTAACCCTAGCCCTAGCCCTAACCCTAGCCCTAACCCTAACCCTAACCCTAGCCCTAACCCTAGCCCTAGCCCTAACCCTAGCCCTAACCCTAGCCCTAACCCTAACCCTAGCCCTAGCCCTAACCCTAGCCCTAACCCTAGCCCTAGCCCTAGCCCTAACCCTAGCCCTAGCCCTAACCCTAGCCCTAACCCTAGCCCTAATGGGAAAATGGAAATAAATACATTTTTTTTTATTTTTCCCTAACTAAGGGGGTGATGAAGGGGGGTTTGATTTACTTTTATAGCGAGTTTTTTAGCGGATTTTTATGATTGGCAGCCGTCACACACTGAAAGACCCTTTTTATTGCAAAAAATATTTTTTGCAATACCACATTTTGAGAGCTATAATTTTTCCATATTTTGGTCCACAGAGTCATGTGAGGTCTTGTTTTTTGCGGGACGAGTTGACGTTTTTATTGAAAACATTTTTGGGCACGTGACATTTTTTGATCGCTTTTTATTCCGATTTTTGTGAGGAAGAATGACCAAAAGCCAGCTATTCATGAATTTCTATTGGGGGAGGCGTTTATACCGTTCCGCGTTTGGTAAAATTGATAAATCAGTTTTATTCTTCGGGTCAGTACAATTACAGCGACACCTCATTTATATCATTTTTTTATGGTTTGGCGCTTTTATACGATAAAAACTATTTTACAGAAAAAATAATTATTTTTGCATCGCTTTATTCTCAGGACTATAACTTTTTTATTTTTTTGCTGATGATGCTGTATGGCGGCTCTTTTTTTGCGGGACAATATGACGCTTTCAGCGGTACCATGGTTATTTATATCTGTCCTTTTGATCGCGTGTTATTCCACTTTTTGTTCGGCGGTATGATAATAAAGCGTTGTTTTTTGCCTCGTTTTTTTTTTTTTTTCTTACGGTGTTTACTGAAGGGGTTAACTAGTGGGACAGTTTTATAGGTCGGGTCGTTACGGACGCGGCGATACTAAATATGTGTACTTTTATTGGGTTTTTTTTTTTATTTAGATGAAGAAATGTATTTATGGGAATAATATTTTTTTTTTTTTCATTATTTTGGAATATTTTTTTTTATTTTTTTTACACATTTGGAAAATTTTTTTTTAACTTTTTTACTTTGTCCCAGGGGGGGAAATCACAGATCAGTGATCTGACAGTTTGCACTCCGCGGCCATCTTGGATCCGGGGCTGGAGGCCATCTTGGATCCGCGGCCATCTTGGATCCGGGGCTGGAGGGAGCAGGGAGGGAGGTGAGACCCTCGCAGCAACGCGATCACATCGCGTTGCTCCGGGGGTCTCAGGGAAGCCCGCAGGGAGCCCCCTCCCTGCGCGGTGCTTCCCTGCACCGCCGGCACATCGCGATCATCTTTGATCGCGGTGTGCCAGGGGTTAATGTGCCGGGGGCGGTCCGTGACCGCTCCTGGCACATAGTGCCGGATGTCAGCTGCGATAAGCAGCTGACACCCGGCCGCGATCGGCCGCGCTCCCCCCGTGAGCGCGGCCGATCGGCTATGACGTACTATCCCGTCCAGGGTCAGATAAGCCCAGGGCACCTCGACGGGATAGTACGTCTAAGGTCACAGAGGGGTTAATGGGGTCATAGCTCCAAATATCCTGCACATGTGAAGACGTTATTGTAACGGGGTCTACCAAGCTGGGGTACCTCTTTCAGTACCACCCCGTGTTTCAGGAGGTCCAATCTGCTTTGGCTGGAGTCTGAATGAAGGACACTGGCTGGAACTGCTTGGTTACATGGGCGCATATAAAAGATCACTGCTTCTCCATGTATTTCCAGTCTGACAACACTTTACCCTACAGGACACAGAATATATCACACAGATACAGAGGGCAGGCCAATAGAAAAGCGGCAGGCCAGACATACATTACAAGAGCCGCAGGTGGCCGGAGCCTGCCGATATTTACTGTTGGAATTACAAAGGTGGGGGGTGGACAAAAGGGGAGTATCGTGTCCCCTCTGCCCAGGGGCGCAGCCTGTGGGCTGATGCTTTAGGGACATGCATCTCACATGGAACCTATTATACATACATATAACTGCACAACATATTCTGGGTGCTGAGTGGTTCCGTAACACGTAACAGTTATTCTCTTACGTTACACCTCTTGTCCTGTTCTTAACTTCTTCTAGTGTTAGGGTCGTGACCGAACCGTTTTAGGTTTTAAATGCATACAAATTCTACATACATTTGTTTATTGCATCAAGACTTTTTGACTTTTTCAGGAACTTATCGTTAAACAAAATACAATAAAATAAAACTATTTTATTAAATTGTAAAATGCTCTTATTAAAGTTATAACATTTGTGTTGTTGGGTCAATTTCAACCCAGGTCTAATATAAGAGTAAAAAAACAATAAGTCCCAAAACTGAACTCATAAACACAAACAAAACTCATAAACAAAAACAAAACTCATAAACAAAAACAGACAACAGCCCGCAGCCAGCTCTACCTCCAACAACTTGAGTTAGGGACATGTCCAGGCATGCATGGCCAAATCAGCTTAGAGTTGGTACTTTTCAGAGTATACATCTCCAGTTTACACATGCAACAATGAGAAGATTTGATGTAAGCCAAATTCTGGATTATATCTTAGATGATAATGAATCAGAGGACACACAGCAGCAAACTGATACAGAACAGGTTTCTGAGGAGGAGGAAGATGCTGTGGAGTATCAACCAGAAGACACAGACAGTTCTGATCAGTCTGATGAGGAGGTCACTGGTGCTGAAGCTGCTCCCACTGAAAGATTCAAGTCCAAAAGTGGCAAGATCAGTTGGAGCTCAGTACCTCCAGATGTACATGGCAGGGCAGATGCTGCAAATGTCATAAAAATGACCCCTGGGCCCTGGGATCACAAGGTTTGCTGTGACAAGAGTAAGTGACATCAAGACATGTTTTGATCTGTTTATGCCATTGTCAATAAAAGAAGTCATTATTGCTATGACAAACCTTGAAGGAAAAAAGTCCACGGCAGCATGTGGAATGACCTTCATGATGGTGTCCTGGATGCCTACATTGGTGTTCTTCTCCTTGCTGGAGTGTACAAATCCTGCAATGAGGCCACTGATAGTCTCTGGGACGCATCGACAGGCAGGAATATTTTCCGGCAACAATGTCACTTCAAAAGTTTCAAATGATATCAAGAGTCCTCAGATTTGACAACAGAGACACCAGAACAAAACCTGACAAACTTGCTCCCATCAGGGATATTTGGGAGAAATGGGTGCAGCTCCTTCCACTAATGTTCAACCCAGGGCCAGAGGTGAGAGTAGACGAAGGTTTTCTCCCTTTCTGCGGAAACTGCCCCTTCCGGCAATACATGCCAAGTAAGCCAGGCATATATACGGCATAAAAATCTGGGCAGCCTCTGATGCAAAAACTAGCTATGCATGGAATCTACAGATTTACACAGGCAAGTCTGCAAGTGGCATCCCTGAAAAAAACAAGGAAAACGTGTAGTCCTCGATATGACTACTGGACTGCAGGGTCACAGCATTACTTGTGACAATTTTTTTTACCAGCTATGACCTTGGACAAGAACTTCTCAGGAGGAAAATCACCATGGTGGGCACAGTGAAAAAAAACAAACCTGAGCTGCCCGCTGAAATGTTGCAGATGAAGGACAGGGCTCCACTTTCCTCAAGGTTTGTTTTTACAGACACCACCACTGCTGTTTCATACTGCCCCAAAAAACAACGGAATGTGGTACTGATGTCCACACTTCACAAAGATGCAGCTGTGTCATCAGGAAGTGACAAAAAGCCCAGAATCATCCTGGACTATAACAAAAGGAGGAGTGGACAACCTGGACAAGCCAACTGCCACCTACACTTGCCAGCGAATGCAATTCATTTGTGTTGTGGACCCACATTCACAAAGGATGGAATTCAAAGAAAAAAAACAAGCGGAGGATGTTTCTTGAGGACCTAGGAAGATCCCTTGTCAAGGCCCACATTGACCAAAGGGAACGAGTGCCCCGAGATCCAGCCGCTGCAGCCTTGGTCCGACAACTCCTGAGCTCAACAAGTGCTTCGTCCACACCCACGGCAACACACAGAGCATCATCACCAGCATCCTCCTCAACCAGGCCGGCCTCAACATCAACCACAACAGCCACAAACCCAGTGAGACCACCTGATTCTAAAAGAAAGAGGTGTCAGGTCTGCCCTAGCAATAAGGACAGAAAGTCAAACACATCGTGCTTCGCCTGCAAAAAATACCTCTGCAAAGAACACACAAAAAGTGTCACTTTTTGCCACACATGCATGTAAATACTAATGCATCTAAAAACTAGTACTTGATTTCTGTTGATTTGATTTGCTTGATTGATTGTTGTTTGTTTGACCTAGAAAAGCTACTTTTTATTATTATTGCTATTAATGTTAATATAATTTTCATCTTTTATTTGTATTAAAGTTCTATAAAAAAAAACAGTTTTTTGCCTTTTTCATAAAGTAGTTAGATATGGGTCAAAATTGACCCGTAACACCATAGATGTAACTGGAGTTAATAATATAAAATATATATATGTATAATTTTTTTACATTTAAGAAATGTGTTCTAAAACCATTCAGTAATAGTCAGGTAATATAACAAACTTTTTTAAGTTTATATTATTCTCTTGAGGTTCATTTGACAATATTTTTATATTGAAAATGAAGGGTATTCTCTCAAATGAAAGGCCCAGGGGGCCACAACAAAAATATTAAAATCAATCCTTCCATGGATGAGAAACCCCAACAAGGTAGTTAAGAGGTAAGAAACAAATTGGATCATAAATAACTGTTTTTAGGGTATCCTAGGGGTGATTTAAGACACGGGTCAAAACCGACTCGTTAACATAAGAAAGAGTAACAGAAAGCTAACACTAGAGGAAGGTTAAAGGGAAAAAATCAATTGTACACATTCTAAGCCTAGATTTGTGCTATAATTTAGGTCAGTTTTAATTGAAAATAAATTGCCTCCTCTTAGAGTTTGTACAATGTATATAATAGTGTTGAGGCTAATTCAAAAAAATCACATCAATTTTGTGCAAATTTTGTGTGCAGGGAAGAGTAAAGATATATGAAAAGAATTTAAGAGATCTACTAGTTACATTCTGTAACTAGATCTATTGTACCTTTTAAGGTACCGTCACACATAACGATATCGTTAACGATATCGTTGCTTTTTGTGACGTAGCAACGATATCGTTACCGAAATCGTTATGCGTGACAGTGACCAACGATCAGGCCCCTGCTGGGAGATCGTTGGTCGCTGGGGAATGATCAGGACTTTATTTTGGTCGCTGATCTCCCGCTGACATCGCTGAATCGGCGTGTGTGACGCCAATTCAGCGATGTCTTCACTGGTAACCAGGGTAAATATCGGGTTACTAAGCGCAGGGACACACAGACAGCTCTCCAGCGACCAATGATGCCGAAGTCCCCCGGTAACCATGGTAAACATCGGGTTACTAAGCGCAGGGCCGAGCTTAGTAACCCGATGTTTACCCTGGTTACCATTGTAAATGTAAAAAAAAAAAACACTACATACTTACATTCCGGTGTCTGGTCATGTCCCTCGCCTTCAGCTTCCCGCACTGACTGTGAGCGCCGGCCGGCCGTAAAGCAGAGCACAGCAATGACGTCACCGCTCTGCTTTACGGCCGGCCGGCGCGCCGCTCACAGCCAGTGCGGGAAGCTGAAGGCGAGGGACGTGACCAGACACCCGATGTTTACCGTGGTTACCGGGGGACTTCGGCATCATTGGTCGCTGGAGAGCTGTCTGTGTGACAGCTCTCCAGCGACCAAGCAGCGACGCTGCAGCGATCGGCATCATTGTCTATATCGCTGTCCAACCACAAGGTCAGTAATCTGTGGCTGCTGAATGGAAAGCCTGCAAATCTTGTTAACTTACGGCATTCCCAACTCGTCTTTTGATTAGCCAAGCGGTTGCAATATCATGGGTGTAGGGAATGCCAGGAAGTAAGAAGATTGGCAGGTTTTCTATCGAACAGTCATAGACTTCTGACCTGGCCCATGGACCGGAGTCCTGTGAGTCAAGTTTCCCATCTCTAATTATAAGAGGTACCAATATGTCGGTGTCTTTCAGCTACAGGGTTTTGGAGGTTTCTTTTAGTAGCATGGGTATCTTACCTGGCACCTGGCACTATTTATATCCTATCATGTAACAGCAGTGATATCGGCCATCATGTTACTATACAGCCACTTCTATATCTGTAATAGGATTTGTATAGTTCTTATTCTCTATTAGACTGGAAAGCCATCATTTCATTCTTTTTGCAGAGTTCATATTAACAAGAATCATGTCTTCTCGGGACCTGCAGCACATAAAAGTGATTCATGAACAGACCTGTGATACATTAAAAGCTCATTTTCCTTAGTGCATTTGTCATAAGATTACCCATCGTGTATCTCTGGGATGTTCTGTGTCTTACAGTCGTCTTCTATTCTCTACTGTTATTTATGGTTCCATGTTTTTTCCCAGGGTGAGATGATTTCCAGCTTCTCCTGTTCTTCATAATCATCTCATTAGGTGAACCTCTGATGTAGCTATAAAGAAGAGGCTATTAAGCCCAAGGTTTAGTGTTTGTTTTATGGAAACTTTAAGGGAGGAATATGTAAAATACTTTGGCAATAAAATTTTATTTAGTTTTTAAGCTGGTGCTAAATAGACCAGAGCTCATGAGAGGGGCCATGAATTGCCTTTACATCATCATGTGTACATATGGAAATAGCTCCCAACTGAGGGGAATGATTACTTGTTAGATCCATAGGTTTTACACTGCAGAAACGTTTCCTGATATGTGACTGGGAAGAAAACAGGACATAAAGACACAAAAGACCTAGCATAGGTTTGTATGTCCAGGGAAATACAGTATACTGTATCACTATATTCCCTACGCTCACACAGGTATACTGTCGTGCTACAGATCTCTGCAGCCCTGGTGCAGAAATAAAGAGGGGGGGCTGTATGGGGCGCAGCTAAAAGGAGGCCCCCACATGACTGCGTTGCCATGGGAGCAGTGCAGTAGGTTTTCTTTTAAAAAATAAAGGTGTTATTGAGTAAAGGGGCCCGGGGATTGGAAGAGTAGGATTTGGGGTGGGGATTTATGCAAAAAGGGAGGTGGGGGCTTGGGAAAGTGCGGGAAAAGGGGAGATCAGTTACCTTAGACGGGCGAAGTGAGTGGACCTGCTGCCACATCCCTCTCACCATGTCTTCTGTGGACAGCCTGGTAGCTCAGCTTCGTCGGGAGGCCAGTTCCAGGAGGGCCGGATGGCTGGAGGAGCAGCTCACAGGGCTGCTCGGAGGCAGTGGGAGCCAGGACAGCGGGAGCCGGGGCAGCAGAACCAGGCGGTCTAGGCCGCCAGACAGGCTGTCCCCCGACACTACACCGCGCGGCAGGCGCAGGCCGCAGAGCCCCTCCAGGGACCCTGCGGGGGCTGGGGGACGCGGCCGATCCACCTTGCCCGTCCCCTCCCCCGGCAGGAATCCACCTGGCGGCCCTGCCGGCGCGAGGCGGCGCGGTGCTGGGCGAGCGGTGCAGACGCGGCAGGACGCCGGCGCTGCACAGGATGTCAGGGCCGCACTTCCGGTGCGGCCTAGCAGAGGGCGCGGCGGCGCCGCAGCACCGATAGCAGCAGCTTCTACCCGCCGGGGAGCACCTCCCGCGGTGGCGGCAACACGAGCGGGGGGACGGGGAAGGAGCCCAGCGGCGGCGGCAGCATCCACCAGGCAGGAGCCGGGGAGTATCGCGGCGGGCGCAATGGCGGCAGGGGCACCCGGATCCCATCCCCCCAGTGCACCTGGCTCTGCGACAGGACGGCAGAGCAGACTATCGGGCAGGACAGCGGCGGCATCACGGTTAGGAGCGGGTCGCGGTCGGGCCGCAGGAGCGGCGTCCAGAGGAGACAGTCCAGCGGCTGGAGGCAGAGGAATCACGGAGCCAGACAGATCCAGATCCAGCAGGAGGTCGAGAGACCGGTCGCCTTCGCCAGTCTCGGTCCCCCCTGGTGACGTGGAGGCCAGGGGCGCGGGCCTGGGGCAGATGAGCGGCAGCGATGATTCCGGGAACGAACATCGCGACGAAATGGACCAGCAGGATTCAGGAAGCACGGCTGGTGGGGACACAGCACCTGCGCAGCCACGTGAGTACATGTCCAGTCTTTCCCCAGTGCCGGGTGTTTCGGGTGTGGTGGAGCGGGGTGGGGGCTTTAATGAGGTCCCGGGGGTCAGAGAACTTTTAGCGGGTATGTCGCAGATTTTGCGTAGATTGGATGGGGGCGGGGGTAGCTCAGTTGCTAACAGTGTGGGATCGTCGCCCGCTGGTGCCTGGGTGTCGGTTGCCGGGGGCGTAGCAGGGGGTTCGAACGAGATTGCGAGCTCGGGTAGCGGGACACCTGTTCCTGTGGCGGGGGTGTCGGTGTCGGTACAAACGGAAACGGGAAAAGGTGATACCGTTAAGTTAGACGACAGGGCAAAAGGCGAGGTATATGTGTGTTTTGAGGGTCCGCTGGGGGCCCATTTGAAGAAAGAAGTCAAGGAAAAGATTTGGAAAGATGAATACGTAGAGATTTTCTCTCTCCTTCCTTTAGAAAAATTTAACTTGGATAAAGGAAAGAAAGACGACAGCAAAAAGGAAGAGGAAGAAAAGAGGCGTTGGCGCCTTATTCCTCAGACGTTCGTTAACTGGCAGCAGGCCTTTGCCATTCTAGCGAGTGTTATAGGGGAGAAATTCCCCGAGAATTGCTCGGGCCTGTTTTGTTATTTGGATGCTATTGGTGAAGCGCATCGTACCTACGGGGGCCAGGCTTGGCTGAGATACGATGAACAGTTCAGGCAGCGAAAAGCAGTGAGGCCGGAGATAAGGTGGGACCAAAAAGACATCGGGTTGTGGCTGAAGGTGATGGCTCCGGTGCGTTATGGGCAGTCCTTTCAGGGGGGAGGGGGGGTAGCAGTCAGCAGTCAGGACAAAGTGGAGGACACGGGTCTCAGGGTTCAAAGGAAAAATCTGGGACATGCTGGCAGTTTAATGAGGGCCAGTGCAAGTATGGCACCACTTGTAAATTTAAACACGTGTGCTCCCATTGCAACGGGGCCTCTCACGGAGCCGCTAAGTGTTTCAAGAAATCACGTGGTAAGCCATCAGTGGGTGGCGGTCAAGGGGGTGACTCCGGTGAGGGTTCAAAAGATGGCCCCCTATCTAAGTAGATACCCGGATGTTAAAAAGGCGGAGGTTATTAGGGACGGTTTTCTTGAGGGGTTTAAGATCCCTCACCCGATGCATGTTGTTCCTTTTTCTACAAAAAATTTGAGATCAGCTGGCTTGCATGCGGAGGTGGTTTCGGCTAAATTGGCAAAAGAGGTTGAGCTGGGAAGAATGGCGGGGCCTTTTAGTTCGTTGCCCATGGCTGGTGTAATTGTTTCCCCGCTTGGGGTGGTGCCCAAGAAGGAGCCGAACAAGTTCCGGCTAATTCAGCATCTTTCATATCCCAAAGGATCCTCGGTTAATGACGGGATTGCGGAGGAGTTGTGCTCCGTTGTTTACACATCGTTTGATGCGGCTGTTCGGTGGGTGCGAATGTACGGGCCTGGAGCATTGCTGGCGAAAACGGACATCGAGTCGGCATTTAGGCTCTTGCCGGTGCACCCGCAGAGCATTCCTTTGTTAGGTTGTTGGTGGGAGGGTGGTTTTTACTTGGATAGGTGTTTGCCTATGGGATGTTCTATTTCCTGTGCATTGTTTGAGACTTTCAGTACCTTTTTAGAGTGGGTAGTGAGAGATGTATCGGCCGTTCCTTCTGTCATTCACTATTTGGATGATTTTTTGTTTGTTGGTCCACCGGATTCAGCAGTGTGCTGTCATTTACTTGGGACCATGGAATGGGTGGCCGGACAGTTTGGTGTTCCTTTGGCACAGGGAAAAACGGAGGGCCCCTGCACGGTCTTGAGTTTCTTAGGGATTCTCATTGATTCTGTGAAAATGGAGTGTAGGTTGCCTGATGATAAGTTGGAGTTGCTTAAGCGAGAGGTGAGTCGGATTGGAAAATTGCGGAAGACTTCATTGAAGGAGTTGCAGTCGCTGCTGGGCCGCCTGAATTTTGCTTGTCGTATTATGCCAATGGGCAGGATATTTTGCCGCAGATTGTCCAGGGCGATGGCTGGAGTTCGGTCGGCTCATCATTTTATTCGTTTGGGTAGAGAGCATAAGGAGGACCTTCTTGTTTGGCAACGTTTTTTGGAAGGCTATAATGGCAGGTCGCTTATTCAGCAGGAGGATCTGAATGCTTTTGATTGCGAGATCTACACAGACGCAGCAGGTGGAGTTGGTTATGGGGCCTACTGTGGAGGAAAATGGAGCGTCGGGGTGTGGCCAGAGGATTGGCGAAAGAAGGGGCTCACCAAGAATTTGGCATTGTTGGAGTTGTTCCCGATTGTGGTGTCAGTGTTTGTTTGGGGTGACAGCTTTCGTGATCGGCGAGTACGTTTCCATTGCGATAACTCGAGCGTGGTGGCCGTGATTAACAGCTTATCTTCTTCTTCCCCTCCAGTAATTAGGTTGGTCAGGGAGTTGGTACTGAGATGCTTGGAGTTGAATGCATGGATTACGGCGGTGCACGTGCCAGGAGTTCAGAACAATATAGCTGATGCTTTGTCTCGTTTGCAGTGGGACCGATTCCGGGATTTGGCTCCAGATTCGGAGGCGGCAGGAGCAGCATGTCCTTTGCATCTGTGGCAGGTGGTTACGGAAGGGGAGGCCGATTGATCCAAGCCTCGGTGTCAAACAGGACATGGTCAGATTATGCGGCGTCATGGGCCATGTGGGAAAGTTGGTTGTTTCAATGCGGCTCGGCTGAGTCAGATAGCGACAGGGCAATGGCGTTATTGGCACTGGTAGGTAAGGTCGTGGAGTGGGGTTGGTCCGTGTCTAGGTTAAACAAGTTGATAGCAGGTTTGGCTTTTGGTTTTCAGTTGCAAGGATTGAGGGACGTCACAAAGGACTTTGTTATACGGCAGGCGTTGAAAGGTTTTCGTAAGGGTAATTCGACTTTTGATAAGCGCAGGCCCATTTCTTTTGGGTTGTTGCAGCGGTTAGGGGAGGCCTTGGGCGTCATTTGTTCATCTCAGTTTGAGGTGGTACTGTTTCAATTGGCCTTTTCTCTAGCGTTTTTTGGTGCTTTGCGTCTGGGTGAATTGGTTTCCCCGAGCAAGGACAGGTCAGGTGGTCTTTTGGCGGAAGATGTGGTTTTTTGGGAAGGGGGAGTTGCCTTTTGGATAAGGCGTTCAAAGACGGATCAGCTAGGTAGGGGAAAGAAAGTAGTGCTAGGAAGGGTGGCGGGTAGCGGGATGTGTCCGCAACGCTGCTTAGAGGCATATTGGAATTTGTCATCAGTCAGGTCAGGCCCTCTGTTGCAACACCAAGAGGGGGATTTCTTGTCACGTTTCCAGTTTGTAGCCATTTTGAAGAAGGGCTTGGGTTTGCTGGGTGTTAACCCGGAAAATTTCGGCTCGCATTCTTTTAGGATTGGGGCCGCATCTGAGGCCGATGGTTTGGGCCTTGGGCCGGAGGTGATCAAGAAAATAGGCAGATGGAGTTCTAATCGTTACCTGTCTTAAGTGCGGCATTAAATCAACAATGCGGGGTGAAGAGGGACGTCTTTGCGGATTGTTAATTATGGTTGTGTTTTTCAGGTCGTACCCCTCTTTTGGCGTGGATTGTCGGACACTCTTTCGTTTATTGGGGCGCCCTCCGGGCCGATGCGCGCGCGAATGGTAGGCAACTGGGTTTCGGCCGAGAGGCAGTGATCATCCGTTGGATGGGGACTCGTGGTATGTCGTGGCGTAGTTTTTTGCCGGAATTCTCCCGCGCCGCCCGTCTGGATCGCCCTCCGGATATTTTAGTGGTTCACTTGGGGGGTAATGATTTGGGGGCAAAACCCGTGAGGGAACTCATTCGGGATATCCGTTATGACTTGTTGAGGCTGTGGGTATCTTTTCCCGGTATGCTGACTGTGTGGTCAGACATTGTGCCGCGGAAGACGTGGCGGGAGGCCCGTTCCCATAAAGGGATTAACAGAGCCAGGGTAAAATTGAACAGGATGGTGGCGAGTTTTGTGTCCCGGAATGGGGGTATTGCCGTGAGGCATTTCGAGCTGGAGGCTGGGGTCGGTAATTTTTGGAGGGATGATGGAGTGCATCTTAACGAGATCGGGATGGATTTATGGGCGCTCGGTCTACAGGAAGGAGTTGAAAGAGCTTTGGCGGTGGTGGGGCACTCACGAGCCTGAGGTGGTCAGGGCTGTTCGTGTGTGGCGGGGGGTGGGGTTCTTGGAGTTGGTGATGATGCTGATAGGGTTGATCTGGCTTTTGGTACGGGCTCTGGACGGGGTGTTTACCTCGGGAGCTTTGTGGTTGGTTTGCCCGAAATGGGTTACATGGTGCCCTCGAGCTGGTGGTTACGGCTGAGGGTAAATAAGTGTTTTTTGTAAAAACTTTGGGTAGGCTCTCTGCCTATTATGAGCCAGATTTTTTAGCTCCATGAGCCCCCCCTCGAGGTTTTATATATTTACTGTTTACATGTTGTTATTTATGTATTTGTTTGTTAATAAAATGGCCGCTGTGGCCAAATTATCCAAAAAGAAATTAACGTGGTGGTGTGTTTTCCTGGGTAATAGATGGAGGGGTTAAGAGGGGCAAGGTAGTTGGGGGTGGGGGATGCTTTACGGAAAGGATCCTTTATTGGCCATACGCGGTCAAGAGGGGGGGCTGTATGGGGCGCAGCTAAAAGGAGGCCCCCACATGACTGCGTTGCCATGGGAGCAGTGCAGTAGGTTTTCTTTTAAAAAATAAAGGTGTTATTGAGTAAAGGGGCCCGGGGATTGGAAGAGTAGGATTTGGGGTGGGGATTTATGCAAAAAGGGAGGTGGGGGCTTGGGAAAGTGCGGGAAAAGGGGAGATCAGTTACCTTAGACGGGCGAAGTGAGTCCCTCCCACCCTCCCTGTTTTAGCGGTTCTATGAGGCAACGTAGCTTTAGGGAAGATCGGCGAGTTCGTCAATTCTTAAGGTAAAAAAAAAAAAAAAAAAAAAAAAAAAAAAAAGGGGTCTTTTGAATTATATTTCTTTTCTGTTGATTTATTGAAGGCAAGCATTCTGTATTATTGTCACAGTGGCGTTGGCGGGGGGTGGGGTTCTTGGAGTTGGTGATGATGCTGATAGGGTTGATCTGGCTTTTGGTACGGGCTCTGGACGGGGTGTTTACCTCGGGAGCTTTGTGGTTGGTTTGCCCGAAATGGGTTACATGGTGCCCTCGAGCTGGTGGTTACGGCTGAGGGTAAATACGTGTTTTTTGTAAAAATTTTGGGTAGGCTCTCTGCCTATTATGAGCCAGATTTTTTAGCTCCAAGAGCCCCCCCCCTCGAGGTTTTATATATTTACTGTTTACATGTTGTTATTTATGTATTTGTTTGTTAATAAAATGGCCGCTGTGGCCAAATTATCCAAAAAGAAATTAACGTGGTGGTGTGTTTTCCTGGGTAATAGATGGAGGGGTTAAGAGGGGCAAGGTAGTTGGGGGTGGGGGATGCTTTACGGAAAGGATCCTTTATTGGCCATACGCGGTCATGACACAATGGCCAGATAGAGGCCTGATAAGGACTGTTAGCAGTCATAATTTACTCTGAAAAGTTCTCCTTTTTCTTTTCCTATGATTTGTCTCTTAGAGTCTTTCTACACTTGCCAATAATAATCTGAAACAAATGTTCCTCAGAACATTAATTTCCTGATTATTGGCCTGTCTACATAAGCCACCAATCACCTTGCAAAGGAGCTCATTTATCATGTGAGATGATTTTTAAGCTTATGTACCCGGGACATGTAGTTATCTTCACCTAAGAATATTAGCTGAACAATAATTGGCTTACATTTATCCAATCAGTCATTTAATGACAGCAATCAGTCAGTTCCAAAGTACTGTCAGTGACACCCAACAATTCCCCCCCAAATCCCAGCAGAATCAAAAGAAGTGCACTATGTTACACATTGGAGTTCTGAAATCAGGCAAAAAATTACTGCTCAAGAGTCCTTACAGCTAGTAGCAGCTAGTAATGGATCCTGACTGAATTCTCAGTGTAACTCATGGAAATATTTTGACCTACAATCAAATGACATTAATCTCACAGGCTGGGGATTTTGTCACAATGGCTGTGGAAGTATTATGAGTGGGTCACGTCCTCCTTGGAGATCTGGGGTTAGAAAATCACCATGTATTGTGAATCGCAGATCTTCCATTTAAATGGATTTAGTTTCCTTTGGTGCTGAAAAGATTAATGACCCTTTCTATGCTGGTTAGAAATTTGCAGCTCCAACTTATAGCTGTTCCTGACTTGGTCATTTCCTCTCTCTATAAAATCTGGCTAGACCTTCTCTTCCTTGCCAGTGAAAGTTTTGCTTCCTAGCTCCTTGGAGTCCTTGTGCTGACTTGGAGATCATTGTTGCTGCTGGAGATTGTTGTATGCTGTTTTTGGGTATATGCTTTCCTCATTGTCCTATTCCCAATTGGTTGGTACATTCCTATTCCTCCCTATATACCTCTCTACATTTGATGAGTGTTTGTTTCTATGTTTGTTGCTTTCTGTTATCTCTGCTTGTTTTATGTGTTGATACACTAGCATTTCTGTCTCTCGCCTTCGGGGGAGGGGGAGAGGACAGCTTAGGTTATAACAGGAGAAGAGTAAAGCCCTAACCTCATCACTTTTAGATGTACCTTTGGGAGCAGGGATAGCTAAAGGCCCCGTCACACATAGCGACGCTTGAGCGATTCCGACAACGATACGACCTGTCAGGGATCGCTCAAGCGTCGCTATGTGGTCGCTGGTGAGATGTCAAACAGTGAGATCTCACCAACGACGCAGCAGCGATGCGGCGACCTGTAGCGACCTGTACAACGATGCTATTTCATGACGATTCAATGGGACGTCCTGTCAGCGAGGTCGTTGGTAAGGTGTCAAACACAGCGATGTGTGCTACCCAGCGGGACCTCAACGATCAAAAAATGGCCCAGGCCATTCCGACACGACCAGCGATCTCACAGCAGGGCCCTGGTCGCTGCTACGTGTCACACATAGCGAGATCGCTACTGAGATCGCTGTTGCGTCACAAAACTTGTGACTCAGCAGCGATCTCGCTAGCGATCTTGCTGTGTGTGATGGGGGCTTTAGGTCCCAGTCCTAGGGACAATGCAGGGCCCCTTTCTCTATTCACGTACAGTCACAGCGTGACAGGAAGGAAATAGAAATCTAATTGGACTTTGCATTCATTATGAACCTAAAACCATGATACATGAGAAGAACCTCATGCCTAAAAAATTAAAGCAAACCAAACAGCTAATACATTCTGACTAATCCAAACATAAACATACCTTAATAGCCGTGACTGAGACCAGGCTATAGACTAATCAGACTGGTGGGTCCCTGGCGGTTTCTCCCGATCCGCTGCCCTGGATTGACAAATCTCTGCCTACGCATATACGAAGTGACAAAAAACGGTCATAGGAGCGCATGCGAGACGGTGAGTTGATATAAAATTTTCATTTATTAGTTTCTACAACGCGTTTCAACAGAATAGCTCCGTCTTCCTCAGGTGGCAGCTATAAGTAGAGTGGGGTGGGGAAAGTATATAAAGGGAAGGCAGTCTATGAACAATCAGAAACAATTCCACAGACCGCCCACATAGTTAAAAAGGCCAACACATAATTTAAAAACAATCTAAAATTAAAAGACAAATAAGAACAGTACACATAAAATATACACATAATTAATATATAAAAAGCAGAGTGCATATGTTACGTAATTTTCTCAATAGTGAGGTTTAACCCTTCACAGGGGCCAGTGTGCCAACCTTAATAATCCAGAACCTCTCCCTTCTTATTAGTTTATTATACCGGTCAGGCCAATCGTCTGGAACCTGGCCGATAACAGTAAGTTATAATGTATTCCAATTCTTTTGATGCACTAAAGGAAGGTGTTTAGAAAGACTATGTAGCATGAACCCATTACTGATGTTTTGACGGTGCTTGTTGAGTCTAGCATGCATTGTCTGTATCATCCGACCAATGTACTGCAAACCACAACCACACTCAATTAATGACGTAGCAGGATTGGAAGTTAACATGGCAGTTGATTTTGAAGCTGGCACCTGTAGTACGGGACTTGAATTCCTGTGTCCCATTTAATATGGAAGCACAGCACAGGCACTTAGGGGTCCTGCAAGCCAAACCATCTGGGTCTAGGGCATATCTTTGTTGTGCAAGAAGATGAAGACTTGAGAGTTGTATTGCTGGGGACGACAAGATTCTTAAGAGTACAATTTTTTCGAAAGATCATTCTAGGTTGTGCAGGTATGTACATTAATAATATAGGGTCCCCTTTAAGGATCGACCATTTTTTTCTAATCAACAGTGGCTTAGGATTGGTTAAAAGTTGTGATGAAACTCCAGTTGACTCCATCGGAGGATTAATCTGGTATGCTGTCCTTAGATTTTATTTTCTTGATGCATTTCTTTTGTGTAAAAGTTTTGGCCTTAATAAAGGCATCACATAACAGCTTTTTAGGATAACCTTTGCTCCTGAAACGGTTTTTAAGAGTAACAGCCTCTTTAAAGAAATCAGCATCCTCTTTACAGTTCTATGGGATCCTCCAATATTGTCCATAAGGGATATTGGAGATCCACTTAGGGAGGTGGCCACTACTAAAGTTGAGATAGCTGTTTACATCCACCTTTTTGAAGTGAGTGGAAGTTGAGAAACGACCAGACGGATCAACATGCACCATTAAGTCCAAAAATTGGATCATAGTATTAGAGATCTTGGCTGTGAATTTAAGTCCCCACAAGTTGGAAATAAGTGAATATGTAAGAGCAATTGCTTCCTGTTCAGACCAATTCTCACTTAGCCCCCTGACTTTTACTCACCAGTAAGTACCGTCCCTTGGTGCTCTTCCATCGGTGCTCCCATCTGAGGTTTGCATGCAGCTCAACATCCACAGGAGTTTTCAGTCTGTTACCTAAAGGACCTGTGGTCATGTGATCACTGATACTAACAGAGGCGGCGCCTGCTTTTTCCATACACCGGCTGGTGTTCACTCTGCAACATTCCTCATGCTACCTGGCCACCCTTTGATTACCTGTTGGCTGCGATCCTTCAGGCGGCATTCTCACCCTGGTGCTGTTCGCCACTGCGCTCTCACCAATGTTATGCATGGGTGCATAACCAACAAAGGTTAGGTGGCAATCATTTCTTCGGGCTCATTTTTAACTCTGATACCTCTCAATCTGGTTCCTTTTTTTTTGTTTGTTTTCTCTCCCTGCCTGTTGTGATCTCCACTGAGGACACTACCAACCCTACTAATTCAATGAACATCAAGAATCTATAGGTACCTTCACACATAACGATATTGTTAACGATATCGTTGCTATTTGTGACGTAGCAACGATATCGTTAATGAAATCGTTATGTGTGACAGCAACCAACGATCAGGCCCCTGCTGGGAGATCGTTGGTCGCTGAATAAAGTCCAGAACTTTATTTCGTCGCTGGACTCCCTGGAGACATCGCTGGATCGGCGTGTGTGACACCGATCCAGCGATGTCTTCACTGGTAACCAGGGTAAACATCGGGTAACTAAGCGCAGGGCCGCGCTTAGTAACCCGATGTTTACCCTGGTTACCATGCTAAAAGTAAAAAAAAACAAACAGTACATACTTACCTACAGCCGTCTGTCCTCCAGCGCTGTGCTCTGCACTCCTCCTGTACTGGCTGTGAGCCGGAAAGCAGAGCGGTGACGTCACTGCTCTGCTTTCCGGCTCCCAGACAGTACAGGAGGAGAGCAGAGAAGCAGAGCGCAGCGCTGGAGGACAGACGGCTGTAGGTAAGTATCTAGTGTTTGTTAGTATCTGCGCTTAGTTACCCGATGTTTACCCTGGTTACCGGCATCGTTGGTCGCTGGAGAGCGGTCTGTGTGACAGCTCTCCAGCGACCAAACAGCGACGCTGCAGCGATTCGGATCGTTGTCGGTATCGCTGCAGCGTCGCTAAATGTGAAGGGGCCTTATGTATGCTGTCATTGAGACTGTGCCTTTATTTGAAATTTAAAATTAAAATGACTGTATTTTATATTACTAACTTCAATTGGAAACATATTAACCCTTCAAGTGCAACGGACGTTGCCAACTCTTTTTTTAAATTTAGCATTGACCCTTTTTTTTTTGCATCAACTGAATTGTTCTCTGGCATCCCTATTTTCTAGATTCAATTGTAGGTGGTTAATACTTGTGCCTATATCTATCCCCTTGCTAATTGGTATTTTCTATTCTATAAGTGAGGTAAATTTGCGGCAAATTTTAATTGTAATTTCTCCCCTATCTGTTTAAACATGGATTTTATTGAGTCCAGACCAGAAACACTTAGGACTGTTAGAATTGCACAAGCATTAGGGGCTTGTTCCAATTCTGCACCTTCATTTTTACAAATCACTGACCACAAATTGATGATGCTAATAGGAAAATTATTATTAAACTGTTCTCAGAGTATGAGAACTTCGGTAAAATCGAGATCATTAACCACATTGACACATTGTTCCTACAACAATATATCATTGAAGGTCTGGTCTCTAGGGGTTTAGTGATCGCTCAGAAATCTTCCTTCTTGAACGATCATGAGTTTACCCAACTATGGGACAGCATTCGTTTCAAATGCTCCTCAGCTTTGATGGAACTGCTAATTTCCAAAAGGAAATATCTGGCTAATGCGGCAATATCTGAGCTTAATTTACTCAAACCGAAATGGCAGCATTACTCTACCTCGTGTGACTTTCATGAATTTGACACAAAACTTTTTTATAGATTGAATAAATTTGAAGAGGGCCTTATAAAAAAGAAAGCTATCAAATTCTTGAGAAACAGAGGCCACGTCCAGGATGATGATAGAATATTAAATATGGACACCGATGCATCATTCCTTGAAACCTCTACACCCATTCCCGACATCACTAAAGGATCGGTGAAAACTAAGAAGCCGAGGAATCCCCCTGGTTGTTTCTTTAAAAATAAAGAGCAGAATATTTATTATCAACAACATAAAGACATCCTTAAGGGATGCACCAACCAACTGAGGCTTGATTCCAGTAATTTGACTGGGGTCAAGTCCGATCATGTGCACCCTATCAGCTCACAGGTTGTCTTTATGCCAACCACACTTAGTGAGCCCCCAAGCAATCATCTCTCACAGCAAACAGTTGAGAGTGTACCCACCAACCCAGTCCTTCCAGAGGAACCACCTGAAGAACCATCTAATATTCCAGGTCCCCTGACATTTAGTGAAGTTGATGAGTTTGGTGGCCTCTCCCAGTTTACTGTCCATGAAGACCACCCCTCCTCTCAATCGTCCACACATTCCATATCTTTTTTTGCTCTTCCCTCTACTTTAAATACTGGTGCAGCTTCATTACCCATCATCGAAACCATAGAACCTACCAACAGACTTCTAAACAATTTGGTGGATTCCTCTAGTATAAAAATTCTTTCTCCATCACTAAACCCTCCCATTCTCGGGTCTGCACAGACCACCCCCATTGACACCACTAGAAATACTAAGATTTCACAGTTCTTTTCAGGTGGCCACTCATACAAAAGAAAAAGAAAAATAGGAAACGAGGTTGCAGAGGAAGCGGAAAAGCCAGAACTAATTTCAGCACTGCCCCCAAATCCAAAAATGAAGAAATCGACACTGGCATAGGAGATCTTACTGAGAAATCTAGTATCTTCAATCTTTCTGATTACACACTCTTGGATGCAGAAAAATCCCTCCTTGAGCGGGGTTTATCTTTCTGCCCTGACGAACCATTAAATGCTTTTTAACCCCTTAATCCCATATGACGTACTATCCCGTCCAGGTGACCTGGGACTTAATTCCCATGGACGGGATAGTACGTCATATGCGATCGGCCGCGCTCACGGGGGGAGCGCGGCCGATCGCGGCCGGGTGTCAGCTGCCTATCGCAGCTGACATCCGGCACTATGTGCCAGGAGCGGTCACGGACCGCTCCCGGCACATTAACCCCCGGCACACCGCGATCAAAGATGATCGCGGTGTGCCGGCGGTGCAGGGAAGCATCGCGCAGGGAGAGGGCTCCCTGCGGGCTTCCCTGAGACGATCGGTACACGGTGATGTGCTCACCGTGTACCGAGCGTCTTCTCCCTGCAGTCCCCGGATCCAAAATGGCCGCCGGGCTGCATCCGGGTCCTGCAGGGAGCACTTCCGGGTCAGGATCAGGCTGCAGCTGCAGCTCTAATCCTGCCCGGCTGTATGTCAGATCACCGATCTAACAGAGTGCTGTGCACACTGTCAGATCGGTGATCTGTGATGTCCCCCCCTGGGACAAAGTGAAAAAGTAAAAAAAAAAATTTCCACACTTGTAAAAAAAAAAAAAAAAAAAATTCCTAAATAAAGCAGAAAAAAAAAAATATTATTCCCATAAATACATTTCTTTACATAAAAAAAAAACAAAAAAAACAATAAAAGTACACATATTTAGTATCGCCGCGTCCGTAACGACCCGACCTATAAAACTGGCCCACTAGTTAACCCCTTCAGTGAACACCGTAAGAAAAAAAAAAAAAAAACGAGCCAAAAAACAACGCTTTATTATCATAACGCTGAACAAAAAGTGGAATAACACGCGATCAAAAAGACGGATATAAATAACCATGGTACCTCTGAAAACGTCATCTTGTCCCGCAAAAAACGAGCCGCCATATAGCATCATAACCAAAAAAATAAAAAAGTTATAGTCCTGAGAATAAAGCGATGCCAAAATAATTATTTTTTCTATAAAATAGCTTTTATCGTATAAAAGCGCCAAAACATAAAAAAAATGATATAAATGAGGTATCGCTGTAATCGTACTGACCCGAAGAATAAAACTGCTTCATCAATTTTACCAAACGCGGAACGGTATAAACGCCTCCCCCAAAAGAAATTCATGAATAGCTGGTTTTTGGTCATTCTGCCTCACAAAAAATCGGAATAAAAAGCGATAAAAAAATGTCACATGTCCGAAAATGTAACCGATAAAAACGTCAACTCGTCCCGCAAAAAACAAGACCTCACATGACTCTGTGGACCAAAATATGGAAAAATTATAGGTCTCAAAATGTGGAGACACAAAAACTTTTTTGCTATAAAAAGCGTCTTTTAGTGTGTGACGGCTGCCAATCATAAAAATCCGATATAAAAAACTCGCTATAAAAGTAAATCAAACCCCCCTTCATCACCCCCTTAGTTAGGCTAGGTTCACATTGCGTTAATGGGTTAACGCTAACGGACAGCGTTGCACGGCGAAAATGTCACAATTAACGCCGTGCAACGGGTCCGTTAGCACAACCATTGACAGCAATGTGATTTTCGGGTGTAGCGCATCGCTAGAGCGTGCCATTTTCGGCTCGCGCTAGCAAGGTGCCGTTCTTTTGTGGCGCGCCTCAGACGCTGCTTGCAGCGTCCGCGGCGCGCCCGAGGTCCGATCCCCGATCTTCCAGAGCGGGGACGTTAACGCGACCACTAAACACGACACCTAAAAAGACATTGCGTTAGCGCAATCCGCTAGTGCTAAACGGATTTCCCTAATGCAATGTGAACCTAGCCTTAGGGAAAAATAATAAAATTAAAAAAAATGTATTTATTTCCATTTTCCCATTAGGGTTAGGGCTAGGGTTAGGGTTAGGGTTTGTATTACATTTACGGTTGGGATTAGGGTTGGGATTAGAATTAGGGGTGTGTCAGGGTTAGGTGTGTGGTTAGGGTTACAGTTGGGATTAGGGTTAGGGGTGCGTTTGGATTAGGGTTTCAGTTATAATTGGGGGTTTCCACTGTTTAGACACATCAGGGGCTCTCCAAACGCGACATGGCGTCCGATCTCAATTCCAGCCAATTCTGCATTGAAAAAGTAAAACAGTGCTCCTTCACTTCCGAGCTCTCCCGTGCGCCCAAACAGGGGTTTACCCCAACATATGGGGTATCATCGTACTCGAGACAAATTGGACAACAACTTTTTGGGTCCAAGTTCTCTTGTTATCCTTGGGAAAATAAAAATTTGGGGGGCTAAAAATCATTTTTGTGGGAAAAAAAAGGATTTTTTATTTTCACGGCTCTGCGTTGTAAACTGTAGTGAAACACTTGGGGGTTCAAAGTTTTCACAACACATCTAGATAAGTTCCATGGGAGGTCTAGTTTCAATATGGGGTCACTTGTGGGTGGTTTCTACTGTTTGGGTACATCAGGGGCTCTGCAAATGCAACGTGACGCCTGCAGACCAATCCATCTAAGTCTGCATTCCAAATGGCGCTCCTTCCCTTCCGAGCTCTGCCATGCGCCCAAACAGTGGTTCCCCCCCACATACGGGGTATCAGCGTACTCAAGACAAATTGAACAACAACTTTTGGGGTCCAATTTATTATGTTACCCTTGTAAAAATACAAAGCTGGGGGCTAAAAAATCATTTTTGTGAAAAAAAAAAAGAATTTTTATTTTCACGGCTCTGCGTTATAAACTGTAGTGAAACACTTAGGGGTTCAAAGTTCTCACAACACATCTAGATAAGTTCCTTGGGAGGTCTAGTTTCTAATATGGGGTCACTTGTGGGGGGTTTGTACTGTTTGGGTACATCAGGGGCTCTGCAAATGCAACGTGACTCCTGCAGACCAATCCATCTAAGTCTGCATTCCAAATGGCGCTCCTTCCCTTCCGAGCTCTGCCATGCGCCCAAACAGTGGTTCCCCCCCACATATGGGGTATCAGCGTACTCAGGACAAATTGGACAACAACTTTTGGGGTCCAATTTATTATGTTACCCTTGTGAAAATACAAAACTGGGGGCTAAAAAATAATTTTTGCGAAAAAAAAAAAAAAAATTATTTTAACGGCTCTGCGTTATAAACTGTAGTGAAACATTTGGGGGTTCAAAGCTCTCAAAACACATCTAGATAAGTTCCTTATGGGGTCTAGTTTCCAAAATGGTGTCACTTGTGGGGGGTTTTAATGTTTAGGCACATCAGGGGCTCTCCAAACCAACATGGCGTCCTAACTTAATTCCAGTCAATTTTGCATTGAAAAGTCAAATGGCGCTCCTTCCCTTCCGAGCTCTGCTATGCACCCAAAAAGTGGTTTACCCCCACATATGGGGTATCGTCGCACTCAGGACAAATTGCACAACAACTTTTGTGGTCTAATTTCTTCTCTTACCCTTGGGAAAATAAAAAATTTGGGGCGAAAAGATCATTTTTGTGAAAAAATAAGATTTTTTATTTTTACGGCTCTGCATTATAAACTTCTGTGAAGCACTTGTTGGGTCAAAGTGCTCACCACACATCTAGATAAGTTCCTTAAGGGGTCTACTTTTCAAAATGGTGTCACTTGTGAGGGGTTCCAATGTTTAGGCACATCAGGGGCTCTCCAAACGCAACATGGCGTCCCATCTCAATTCCAGTCAATTTTGCATTGAAAAGTCAAATGGCGCTCCTTCCCTTCCGAGCTCTGCCATACGCCCAAACAATGGTTTACACCCATATATGGGGTATCAGCGTACTCAGGACAAATTGGCCAACAATTTTTGAGGTCCAATTTCTTCTCTTACTCTTGGGAAAATAAAAAATTGGGGGCGAAAAGATCATTTTTGTGAAAAAATATGATTTTTTATTTTTACGGCTCTGCATTATAAACTTCTGTGAAGCAATTGGTGGGTCAAAGTGGTCACCACACATCTAGATAAGTTCCTTAGGGTGTCTACTTTCCAAAATGGTGTCACTTGTGGGGGGTTTCAATGTTTAGGCACATCAGTGGCTCTCCAAACGCAACATGGCGTCCCATCTCAATTCCTGTCAATTTTGCATTTAAAAGTCAAATGGCGCTCCTTCCCTTCCGAGCTCTGCCATGCGCCCAAACAGTGGTTTACTCCCACATATGGGCTATCAGCGTACTCAGTACAGATTGTACAACAATGTTTGGCATCCATTTTATCCTGTTACCCTTGGTAAAATAAAACAAATTGGAGCTGAAATAAATTTTGTGTGAAAAAAAGTTAAATATTCATTCTTATTTAAACATTCCAAAAATTCCTGTGAAACCCCTGAAGGGTTAATAAACTTCTTGAATGTGGTTTTGAGCACCTTGAGGGGTGCAGTTTTTAGAATGGTCTCACACTTGGGTATTTTCTATCATATAGACCCCTCAAAATGACATCAAATGAGATGTGGTCCCTAAAAAAAAATGGTGTTGTAAAAATGAGAAATTGCTGGTCAACTTTTAACCCTTATAACTCCCTAACAAAAAAAAATTTTGGTTCCAAAATTGTGCTGATGTAAAGTAGACATGTGGGAAATGTTACTTATTAAGTATTTTGCGTGAGATATCTCTGTGATTTAAGGGCATAAAAATTTAAAGTTGGAAAATTGCGAAACTTTCTAAATTTTCGCCAAATTTCCGTTTTTTTCACAAATAAACGCAAGTTATATCGAATAAATGTTACTACTAAAATGAAGTACAATATGTCACGAGAAAACAATGTCAGAATCGCCAAGATCCGTTGAAGCGTTCCAGAGTTATAACCTCATAAAGGGACAGTGGTCAGAATTGTAAAAATTGGCCCGGTCATTAACGTGCAAACCACCCTCGGGGCTTAAGGGGTTAATCTATATCTCGATTTTAACGAGTTTTTTAGGAAACTGACCATTCACCGCCACTTCCTTTTCGAAGCAAAAAATAGCCCCCCCCTCACCGTTGAACTTTCCATGGCTGAGACTGAATCTTACCTACATGTGAATCCTAAAACAAAACCCAGTGAATTCTACCCTGTCCATCATAAAGGTGCTCATTTAGAAACCCTCCAACAGCTCATATTCAAAGCGCTACGTTCCCTCCCTACGGTTTATAATAGATTTTCCAATTTAAGTTTTGCTGAGAATGCAGCAGTGAAATCATTAAGAGCTAATAATTGCATAATTATAAAAAGTGCTGATAAGGGAGGTGGGGTGGTCATCATGGATAGGGACTGGTATGTGAAAGAAGGTTTTAGAATCTTGCATGATCCTAAATATTATGTCAAACTGGAACAAGACCCGTCTACCGTCACCTTTTCCAATTATACCACTTTTATTAGGGGAGCCTGGTCCCTCGGTATTCTAAATTAAAAGGAATTGAAATTTCTTAACATTCCCAGATATAGGTCCCCTTTCTTTTATTTTTTACCCAAAATACATAAAGACCCTGGTAATCCTCCCAGCCGTCCCATCATATCGGACATAGACTCCATAACCAGTAATCTCTCTCATTACATTGATTTGTTTCTTCAAGACCATGTTATTAAATTGGATTCCTACTTTAAGGACTCGTCACATTTGATTGATCACCTTTTAGCACTACCCAACATAGAGAGCTGTCTTCTGATGGACGTTGAAGCCCTGTACTCAAATATTTCCCACAATCGTGGTCTTGAAGCGGTTTCTCAATTCCTTTTAACTGATTATTCAATGCCTTCCTTACAAATGGATTTTTTGAAGAAAGCCATAATGTTTGTTCTTGAAAATAATGTTTTTTCATTTGAAGGGATCTTTTATCGCCAAATAAGGGGCTGCGTGATGGGGACGAGATTCGCCCCCAGTTATACTAATCTGTTTTTCAGGGCTTTTGATTCTTTCTTCATTGCGCAGTCTCCATTGGCATCGGGCAAGATTGCTATGTAACGTCGGTTCATTGATGACCTCTTCATCATCTGGACTGGGTCTGAACAGGAAGCAATTGCCTTTACCCATTCACTATATTCCAACTCCTGGGGACTTAAATTCATAGCCAAGATCTCTAACACGATGAACCAATTTTTGGACTTAATGGTGCATTTTGATCCATCTGGTTGTTTCTCAACTTCCACTCACTTCAAAAAGGTGAATGTAAACAGCTATCTCAACTTTAGTAGTGGCCACCTCCCTAAGTGGATCTCCAATATCCCTTATAGACAATATTGGAGGATCAGAAAGAACTGTACGGATGATGCTGATTTCTTTAAAGAGGCTGTTACTCTTAAAAACCATTTCAGGAGCAAAGGTTATCCTAAAAAGCTGTTTTGTGATGAGTTTACTAAGGACAAAACTTTTACACAAAAGAAATGCTTCGAGAAAATAAAATCTAAGGACAGCATACCAGATAAATCCTTCGATGTAGTGAACTGGAGTTTCATCACTACTTATAACCAATCCCAAGCCACTATACGTAATTTGATTAAAAAACATTGGTTTATTCTTAAAGGGGACCTAATATTATCAATGTACATACCAGCACAGCCTAGAACGATCTTTCGAAAAAATAATACTTAGGAATCTTGTCGCCCCCAGTAATACAACTCTCAAGTCCTCATCTTCTTGCACAACCCGGATATGCCCTAGACCAGGTTGTTTTGCATGCAGGACCCCTAAGTGCCTATGCTGTGCTTCCATATTGAATGGGGCATAGTAATTTAAGTCCCGTACTGCAGGTGCCAGCTTCAAATCAACTGCCATGTTAACTGCCAATTCTCCTACATCAATAATTGAGTGTGGTTGTGGTTTGCAGTACATTGGTCGGACGATACAGATGATGCATGCAAGACTCAACAAGCACCTTCAAAACATTCGTAATGGGTTCATGCTACATAGTCTTTCTAAACACTTTTCTTTAGTGCATCAAAAGAATTAGAATACATTAAAACTTACTGTTACTGACCAGATTCCAGATGATTGGCCTGACCGGTATAATAAACTAATAAGAAGGGAGAGTTTCTGGATTTTTAAGGATGGCACGCTGTTCCTTGAAGGGTTAAACCTCACTATTGACAAAATTACGCAATATATTCATGCTACTATTTATATATTAATTATGTGTATCTTTTACGTGTACTGGTATTATTTGTCTTCTAATTTTAGATTGGTTTTGATTTATGTGTTTTATTTTGTATCATCCCTGTTACATTCCTTTATTGGAGCCTTGATTGGCCTTTTTAACTATGTGGACGGTCTGTGGAATTGTTTCTTATTGTTCATAGGCTGCCTTCCCTTTATATACTTTCCCCACCCCACTCTACCTATAACTGCCACCGGAGGAAGACGGAGCTATTCCATTGAAATGTGTTGTGGAATTTATATCAACTCACCGTCTTGCATGTGCTCCTATGACCGTTTTTTTGTCCCTTCTCGTTTGATCTTCTTGCAATGCATCCGGCTGGAGCTGCAGCGTATCTTCCGTTTTAACCACCCCTAACACCAGCTTGGCGCTCCTGTGAAACCGTTTGTCATTTTCTTTTTCTCTATACGTGCGCACATAAGCAGAGACCTGTGAATCTAGGGCAGCAGGAGGGGAAAATCCACCTTAGCCACCTAAGGTCATGGCTATTTAAGTATGTTTTTTTTCTGAAACAAAAGAGTTTTACAGTCACGTATACATGTCTGAGATCATATAGACAGTGCCTGACACATATTGCCAACAGATTGGGCTGCATGTACCCACTGTCAGGTTCACTTTAAGCTACCAGACTACTAGATATATTTTAATTGGGTCATGTGCTGTTTGCTGACAATCTTGGTCTTCCTTTTCCATTCCGAGGCCACGCATATCTTTCTCTATGTTGTCTTCTCAGCACTGTATACTGAGTATCCTGCTTAGCAGCACCACTTAGGATTCTGTGTATGTAGCATCTTTAGGCCCCCTGATATTCATCATGTTTGGTGGATACAATTAAGCCTAGCCTACGGCCAGTGTAAATTTACATGCATTAGCCTCCGATACCTGTATATCGCTAGATACATTGAGGTCTCAGCTCAGTAGAGTGAATAGTGTGTGTATAGTGTGGTGGCCTGAGAAGTGTGCAGATGGCTTTATTGGCTTTATTATCATTATTGCTGTCAATAAATAGAATTTGGTAATGATACATGAAGATGTAACATGAACAGCTATATAAGTTAGAATTTGCATTTTATTAAATAGTTTGACCATAAATTGTATTCATTTAATCAAAAGCTAACTAACTATGTAGAGCAGATAGACATGCAGCAGTCACTTTATTATCTTATGTTCTCACTGGTGGTTTAGCTCCTTCTGATCATTCTGTCCTTGCTGTAATAAAAATCTGCTTTCCTTGAACAGATAAACCTGTGCTCAAGCACAACAAGCAAAGCTGCAGTGTAAAGCAGAAAGGCAGTTTAATTTAACCCTTTATGAATAAATTAATAATTGCAAATTATTTCTTTACTTAGTGTGTTCTCATCTTACTGTTGTCAGTTGAGCCTTCTATCAGCACAATCTCAGTTTGGTCTGTTACCAAAATAAATGTTTGCACAAGGTTTTTACTGCATTGTAAAATGTGTGTAAACAGCAACACACATGTAAAGTGTGAAAACAGCCAAAACAAAATTGTTAAACTGTTATTAAATACTACATGTAGGCTTTAACTCGTGAAACATTTATAAGCAAACAAAAAGAGAACACAAAACAAACAAAAAAAGCACACAAAGGAAACGCAAACAAAAAGAGCACAGACCACAAATAAAAAGAGCACGCAATGCAAATAAAGTACACAATTCAAACAAAAAAAGCACACAACGCAAACAAAAAAGCGCACAGCAAGAAAAAAAGAGTACATAATGCAAACGAAAAGCACACCTCGCAAACAAAAAAGGACAAAAAGAAAACAAAAAAGTACACAAAGCAAACAAAAAAGCACATAAAGCAAACAAAAAGAGCACACAAACCAAACAAAAAGAGCACACAATGCAAACAAAAAAGTACACAGTGGAAACAAAAAAAAAGCACACAACACAAACAAAAAAGCGCACAATGAGAAAAAAAGAGTACATAATGCAAACCAAAAGCACACCACGCAAACAAAAAAGCACACAAAGGAAACAAAAAAAGCACAAAAAGAAAACATAAAAGCACAAAAAGCAAACCAAAAAGCACATAAAGCAAACAAAAAGAGCACACAAGCCAAACAAAAAGAGCACACAACGCAAACAAAAAAGTACACAGCACAAACAGAAAGAGCACACAACTCAAACAAAAAAGCACACAAATTAAACAAAAGAGCTCACAAAGCAAAAACACAAAAGCACAAAAAGCAAACAAAAAAGCACACAAAACAAACAAAAAGAGCTCATACAGCAAACAAAAAAGCTCAAAAAGCAAACAAAAGTACACACAAAGCAAATAAAAACAGTGTCCAAAGCAAGCAAAAAGAGCACACAAAGCAAACAGAAAAAGCACACAAAGCAAACAAAAAGAGCACATAAAGTAAACAAAAGAGCACACAAAGGAAACAAAAAAGCACACTTACCAAACAAAAAGAGCACACAAAGCAAACAAAAAGAGCCAACAACACAAACAAAAAAGAGCACACAATGCAAATAAAAAAGTACACAGCACAAACAGAGAACACAACCCAAGTAAAAAAGTACACAAAAAGAGCACACAATGCAAGCAAAGAGAGCACACAAAGGAAACAAAAAGCACACAGTGCAAACAAAAAGAGCGCAAAGCGCAAATAAAAAGAACATACAAAAATGTTTAATTGTAAAAAAAGGCCTAAAAAACAAAATTAAATTGTAATGAAAAATAAAATCCTTCATATAAAATAATACCAAATAGATGTATAAAATTGCTTTTGCATGATAAATAATAAGTTAATAAATAAATAACAAGCAGTGAATGAAAGCACAGAGCACGACTTAACTATTATATTTCATATTCGAAAATGGATTTAAGAAAAGCTATCTTTTATTAGTTATTTATTTATATATTTTCTCTAAAGCTTACACCAAATTATTTATGAATGCTTTGGCTTTGAGTTCTTTTATTATTTCACTGTAATAGGTTCTAATGTGTGAAAACATGTTCAGATACTCAGACCCATCTAATTTAATGGAATTTTCCTATGTGCGATTTCAATATTGCTACATAATCATAAAAAAGATACAATAGTGTTTTAGATTTAAAGCAAGAGTCTTGATTCGATCGGTATTAATGATCATCATCGTATTCAGCTTTGTCGGTGCTGACAAATGGAACGTTCATGTCCTTGTGTAGCTACAGAAGGCGCCAGTAATTAATTCCTCACTTATTACCACTGGAGAACACACTTCTTGCTCATTTTATCACTGTCGCTAAGCAAATCAATGAACAGAAATAAGCCATAATGGAAAAGCTACATATAAACACAAGAAACTTTTATATGGCTACTAGAGATGAGCCAACCTTTTGAAATTCTACTTTACTAGGTTTGCCAAATTTTTCAGAAAAATGTGCCGAATAGCAAGTATTACAGTTACCTTGGAAAGACGTGTAAAACAACTTGCATTTATCATGATGTGGGTCTCTCCGAGTTTTGAATTTAGAGCTTTTAAGTTTTTTGCTGTTGTCCCAGATAAACATTGGTATGTTTCTATATCTATCCATTTGTTATGGCTTATGCATATTCTAGATAGGTTATGACTGCCTAAATAAATCTTTTAATAAAAGTGATTTGTTTTTTTTCCTTAATTTTTGACCTGACTAAAAACTCACAATTGGACATTAACATGCATCATTTGAGGCACTGGACTCTTGTGCTTTTCTAACATTGGAGAATGTACATATTTACAGGTCACAATTTGCGCATTATTTCAGCATTGCTGTGTTGTGTAATTTGTTCCTAATATATTATTAAGGTATAACACTTGATAAATATGGAGTGAAAGAGTTGAAGTGACTACACTAAAAATTTGTAGTAAATTATTGCATTTTTGTCATAAATGTAGTCCACTTCATTACCTTTTGTCCATTGGAGCATATTGAACTTACATAATTTAAGGAGGTCTCTTATAATCATACGCATTTTAAAGTCATTTTTTTGTTGCCTCTTTTTTGTCTAAACCAACCTAATTTTGCACCAACTAATCAAATGGCACACAACATATTCTGAATTTGGTGCAAAATCAAAGCAACATGAGAACTTGCATGCAGAGCTAGGGGTTGTGCACGCGTTGCAGATTTGGTGCGTTTTTGGTGTGTTTTGCCATGTAGATTCGATAGCAAATCCTGAAGCAATCTTGATGTCAGCAAAGTGAATGAGAAACCTGAAGTGTCATGCACACATTGCTTATTTGTGACTTGCAGATTTGCAGATTTGGTGCAGAAAATAATCTCAAGCATGTCAATCCTTTGTGTGTTTTTCGAGGGGCAAAAGCGCACCAAAATACATGTTTTTGAAGCTGTATATTTCCTATCATGAGATGAAGAAATGGTGCAAACATTTCTGCATCCATTTACTCAATGTATGCACATATCCTAACAGAAACACTGACTGATTTATTAAAAGGGTTGTTCACTACTAATACAACCCCTTATTGATCAAAATGTTTGGCCCCCACAAGATAATAAAGCCTATACTCACCTCCCATGCTGGCGCCATTTCTATGGTGTCAGTACTTTCTCTCCCGGGGCTCCTGAGCAGTTGTTTCTCCCGGAGCTCCTGTGCGGTTTCACCGGCTCCTGCCTTTTGACAAATTGAACATAAAGAAGAAGTCCTGGTTACAGCTGATCTCTAACTTCCTCTTCATGCTCAATTCGACAGGAATTGGGGACAGTGATGCTGGCACTGTTCGGGTGCCAGCGTCACTTGTCACAACAACATCACGGGAGCCCCAGGGGAGCGAGCGCTGACACCTCAGGAACGGCATCAGCACAGGAGGTGAGTATTTCTTTATTTTACTTTCTTATATAGCGCCATTCAGTGCTTTACAGACATTATCAGCACTGTCCGCATTGGGGCTCACAATCTAAATTCCCTATTAGTATGTCTTTGGAATGTAGGAGGAAACCAGAGTGCCCGTAGGAAACCCAGGCAAACACGGGGAGAACATACAAACTCTTGCAGATGTTGTCCTTGGTGGGATTTGAACCCAGGACGTCAATGCTGCCAAGCTGCAGTGCCAACCACTGAGTCACCATGCTGCCCTGAGTATAAGCTTTATTATTTTATAGGGGTCATGCGTGGGGTATGACAAGAAATGACCTAGTAGTTGACAACGTTTTTAAGGCTAAAAGAAAAGGTAACCAATATCAGGGTCTTGGTAAGAAAAATCTGCATCTATAATAAAATATGAAATTAGTTTACAAAGGAATGCCTTTAAAGGAAAGGAAAGAATACATTCTATTTGTAAAATAATAACATATATCTATATGCATATATATTACACATTCAATTAACAAGCTAATCACAGTAATAAAGCAGCTCTACTAATTATTTTTTTTAATGTAAAAAAATGCCTTTTAGCATATGCGTAAAAATAAATAAAATGTGAAGAAAACCTAAACATTTGATGGTAAAAGCTTTATCTGATACATTCATTTTATTATTGAATTTCATAAAGATTGATTTTTTTTCAGACAGAAGACTAGTCATCCAGCCTGCCCAGGCAATGGAGTACATTTGCACAAAACTTTTAAGACTTTCAAAAAAATTGCAAGTTCTAAATCTATTGAAATATATCTAGAATGATAAACTCCCATTCACTTTGTCTGACAGAAAGGAAAACAGTCTTTTTAGTCACAAGAAATTTGTCCCATAATATTATTACGTTTGGTGCACGAGATGAGAGAAAAACAATGCAAAACCTTGCAAAATACTGCAAATAATTGGACTAAAAAGAATAAAACACGAGCATTATTAAACAGCTTCATCATCTAGTTTCAACTAAGCAACCGGCCTACAGTGTGTAGTGTAGCCATATCCGTACAGCAGGTTCCATAAAATAAAGGTAATGTAAATAATGGCCTTGGAAGACTCATATGTGGGACAAATCAAGTATTAGTATTCTCCACAGAACCTGTGCTATTTCATAATAGATCTCCCCCATCAAATTAATGCTAATTGATAATAATTAACCAGAGCTGAAAAGTATAGCTCTGCTCTATTTAACACAAATTTACTGAGTCCCTGAGCTTAAATAAATTATGGCAATGTCTATATTAGATAGCTATTAGCTTTTATATAATTGAAATTTATACGTGAAAGCTTCAAGAGCAGTGAAATGCACTTCCTCAGAGATGACGACTCAGGAGAAAAGAGAAAAAATATCAAATATTAAAAAAAGAAAAAATTACATAGTTAATAAGCATACACGGAACAAGGGTATAAGGGCAAAGTATGACGAGATTGCAAGTAATGAAATGGCTTCACTAATGCCAAAGATTGGATTGTGCTCCTCATGTATGCTAGATGGATCTTATCACCGGCTGCACAGAGTTTATAAAATTTTATTTTTAATATAAGATCCGAGATTGTGCCATAATCCCAAAAATTGGGTCCAAAGAGACAGCGCTCAGAACTCTAGTGAAAATAACTCTGCTTGGAACCAGCCTTTTTAGGATTTAACATTTTTTTGGGAAAAAATACTGTACTGTATATACAGTTGAAGCCAGAAGTTTACATACACTATATAAAAAGACACTTATGAATATTATTCTCAATATCTGACATGAAATCAGAATAAGCTTTTACCATTTTAGGTCAGTTAGGACTACCATATTTATTAATATTTGCCAAATGTCAGAATAATGAGAGAGAGAGAGAGAGAGAGAGAGAGAGAGAATGTTTTAAGGCATTTTTACTAATTACTGCAAAAGTCAAAAACTTACATACAATAAGATTACTATAACTTTAAACAATTCTGAACTGCCCTTATGATGATGTCATGTGCTTGGAAGCCACCAGGCAACCCCCACATGTACTTATACTGGCTAACAGATGAAAATCAATCAGCTGCGGCGCTAAAAACTGAAACTCCGAGCACTAAAAAATACTCGGAGGACACCCGAGGGTGCTCGGGAAATCTCGAGTAACGAGTATATTCGCTCATCACTAGTAATGACCATTGTTACATTTGGAACAAAAATGGAGAAGGTTGGAATCGTAAGAACACCAGCCCAACTGTGAAACACGAGGGTGGCAGCATCATGTTGTGGGGTTGTTTTGCTGCAGGAGGGACTGGGGCTCTTCACAAAATAGATGGCATCATGAGAAAAGAAGATTATAAGCCAGGAAGTTAAACCTTAGGTGGAAATGGGTCTTCCAAATGTACAATTACCTGAAGCATACTGCCAAAATGGTGACAAATTGGCTTAAGGATAACAAAGTCAATGTTTTGGAGTGGCCATCACAAAGCCCTGATCTCAATCCAATTGAAAATTTATGGGCAAAGCTGAAAAGCAAGCAAGGCGTCCTACAAACCTGGATCAGTTACACCAGTTTTGTCAGGAGGAATGGGCCCAAGTTCCAACCAATTATTGTGAGAAGCTTGTGGAAGGATATCCTAAACATTTGACCCAAGTCATTCAGTTAAATGGCAATGGTACCAAATACTAATGAAATGTATGTAAACTTTTGACTTTTCAGTAAGTAATAAAAATGCCTTAAACCTTTTTCTCTTTCTCATTATTCTGGCATTTTGCAAATATTAATAATTATGGTGATCCTAATTGCCATAAAATGGGAAAGGTTTATTCTGATTTAATGTCAGATATTGAGAAAAACATGCATATGTGTCTTTTTACATAGTGTATGTAAACTACTGTAAGTGGTTTTCAACCTGTGGCTCCTCTGATGTCCTGTGGTTCCTGTACAGGAATCAGAAGCCATGATAAATACATACTACAGACGTGAACCTTAACATACTATAACATACCTTAACATTTTGTAAATTTACTCCACAGTACTCTTCTGTGTATTCTCACAGTCATTTCTAGTCTTTGATAACGATTTTGCATATTTTCAACTGATAGGTAACTAGTTCTAAAGAAGACATGCCCCTCACCATGGCCATCAGGCTCTTCTATACTACTGTTTGATCAAGTAATGAGTCTGGGTCCAGATGTGCAAACAATATATGAGGCTGCACAAGCTCATTAAGCCTAGATTGATGCTTTGCCCATAAAGTAATATACTGTTGCTTCTCCATTAAATCTTGCATTTTTTGTTGCAGATTACATTGTGTAAATGTCGTGGAGTTATTGCAGATTTTAGCCTATGCATTGCGAAGAATGAAATCCATGGTGAGGATGAGTGGTACTGCTGTTATGCGATACTGATTCTGACTTGGTACCTGGTAACACGGTTCTTACTAAATCCATTAGAAGAACCGATGGGATGATATGTCTCTATTATGTAATCTGCAGTGAGAAGCTTCAACTTTCCACCCATGTTCAAAAACGTGGCAAACATGAAATAATTTCAACTAGAAATTCATGCTGACAAATCAACAGAAAGAGACAGAATCTGAAGCTATGCAGCAAAAACTTTATTTTTCAATACATTTGTAAAAAATGACAAAAACAATCTAGAGTGTGGGTCCCCAGAGGATCCTTTGTACTTTTATGGCTGTGGGCTACACAGCAATTTTGGGTACAACAATTGTCTTACATCTAAAGGTACCTTCACACATAACGATTTTGTTAACGATATCGTTGCAACGTCACGCTTTTTGTGATGTAGCAACGATCCCGCTAACGATCTCGGGGGAACGACTTCGGCATCATTGAAACTGTCTTCAACGATGCCGAAGTCCCCGGGTAACCAGGGTAAACATCTGGTTACAAAGCGCAGGACCGCGCTTAGTAACCCGATATTTACCCTGGTTACCATTGTAAAAGTAAAAAAAAAAAAAAAACACTACATACTTACATTCTGATGTCTGTCACATCCCCCACCGTCAGATTCCCTGCACTGACTGTAAGCGCCGGCCGTAAAGCAGAGCACAGCGGTGACGTCACCGCTGTGCTCTGCTTTACGGCCGACGCTGACACAGTCAGGGGAACGTGACAGACATCGGAATGTGAGTATGTAGTGGTTTTTTTTTTACTTTTACAATGGTAAACAGGGTAAATATTGGGTTACTAAGCGCGGCCCTACCTGTTATGAAAGGTAATTCAGTACCACAATGGACATAGAGGTCAGCGCACATACAGTGACCTGGCAATAACCCAAAAAACAAGAACGAGCTCTGACACGTGGGAACTCTGTTGACCGCAATTCCTAATCCTCTCCAACCACACTAAAGGCAGCCGTGGATTGCGCCTGATGCTCCCTATGCAACTCGGCACGGCCTGAGAAACTAGCTAGCCTGAAGATAGAAAATAAGCCTACCTTGCCTCAGAGAAATACCCCAAAGGAAAAGGCAGCCCCCACATATAATGACTGTGAGTTAAGATGAAAAGACAAACGTAGAGATGAAATAGATTTAGCAAAGTGAGGCCCAACTTTCTGAACAGAGCGAGGATAGGAAAGGTAACTTTGCGGTCAACACAAAACCCTACAAAGACCACGCAAAGAGGGCAAAAAGACCCTCCGTACCGAACTAACGGCACGGAGGTACACCCTCTGCGTCCCAGAGCTTCCAGCAAGCAGAAAAAAACAAATTGACAAGCTGGACAGAAAAAAACAGCAAACAAATAGCAAAGAGGAACTTAGCTATGCAGAGCAGCAGGCCACAGGAACGATCCAGGAGGAAACAGGTCCAATACTAGAACATTGACTGGAGGCCAGGATCAAAGCACTAGGTGGAGTTAAATAGAGCAGCACCTAACGATTCACCACATCACCTGAGGAAGGAAACTCAGAAGCCGCAGTACCACTTTCCTCCACCAACGGAAGCTCACAGAGAGAACCAGCCGAAGTACCACTTGTGACCACAGGAGGGAGCCCTGCCACAGAATTCACAACAGTTCCCCCCCTTGAGGAGGGGTCACCGAACCCTCACCAGAGCTCCCAGGACGACCAGGATGAGCCATATGAAAGGCACGAACAAGATCGGGAGCATGGACATCAGAGGCAAAGACCCAGGAATTATCTTCCTGAGCATAACCCTTCCACTTAACCAGATACTGGAGTTTCCGCATTGAAACACGAGAATCCAAAATCTTCTCCACAATATACTCCAACTCCCCCTCCACCAAAACCGGGGCAGGAGGATCAACAGATGGAACCATAGGTGCCACGTATCTCCGCAACAATGACCTATGGAATACGTTATGTATGGAAAAAGAATTTGGAAGGGTCAGACGAAAAGACACAGGATTAAGAACCTCAGAAATCCTATACGGACAAATAAAACGAGGTTTAAACTTAGGAGAGGAAACCTTCATAGGAATATGACGAGAAGATAACCAAACCAAGTCCCCAACCCGAAGTCGGGGACCCACACAGCGTCTGCGATTAGCGAAACGTTGAGCCTTCTCCTGGGACAAAGTCAAATTGTCCACTACATGAGTCCAAATCTGCTGCAACCTGTCCACCACAGTATCCACACCAGGACAGTCCGAAGACTCAACCTGTCCTGAAGAGAAACGAGGATGGAACCCAGAGTTGCAGAAAAACGGTGAAACCAAGGTAGCCGAGCTGGCCCGATTATTAAGGGCGAACTCAGCCAAAGGCAAAAATGACACCCAGTCATCCTGATAAGCAGAAACAAAGCATCTCAGATATGTTTCCAAGGTCTGATTGGTTCGTTCGGTCTGGCCATTAGTCTGAGGATGGAAAGCCGAGGAAAAAGACAAGTCAATGCCCATCCTACCACAAAAGGCTCGCCAAAACCTCGAAACAAACTGGGAACCTCTGTCAGAAACGATATTCTCTGGAATGCCATGTAAACGAACCACATGCTGGAAAAACAATGGCACCAAATCAGAGGAGGAAGGCAATTTAGGCAAGGGTACCAAATGGACCATCTTAGAGAAGCGATCACAGACCACCCAAATGACTGACATCTTTTGAGAGACGGGAAGATCTGATATGAAATCCATAGAGATGTGTGTCCAAGGCCTCTTTGGGACCGGCAAGGGCAAAAGCAACCCACTGGCACGAGAACAGCAGGGCTTAGCCCGAGCACAAATCCCACAGGACTGCACAAGAATACGCACATCCCGCGACAGAGATGGCCACCAAAAGGATCTAGCCACTAACTCTCTGGTACCAAAGATTCCAGGATGACCAGCCAACACCGAACAATGAACCTCAGAGACAACTTTATTCGTCCACCCATCAGGGACAAACAGTTTCTCCGCTGGGCAACGATCAGGTTTATTAGCCTGAAATTTTTGCAGCACCCGCCGCAAATCAGGGGAGATGGCAGACACAATTACTCCCTATTTGAGGATACCCGCCGGCTCAGATACACCCGGAGAGTCGGGCACAGAACTCCTAGACAGAGCATCCGCCTTCACATATTTAGAGCCCGGAAGGTATGAAATCACAAAGTCAAAACGGGCAAAAAACAACGACCAACGAGCTTGTCTAGGATTCAACCGCTTGGCGGACTCGAGATAAGTCAAGTTCTTATGATCAGTCAAGACCACCACGCGATGCTTAGCTCCTTCAAGCCAATGATGCCACTCCTCGAATGCCCACTTCATGGCCAGCAACTCTCGATTGCCCACATAATAATTTCGCTCAGCAGGCGAAAACTTCCTGGAAAAGAAGGCGCATGGTTTCGTCACCGAGCAATCAGAACTTCTCTGCAACAAAACAGCCCCTGCTCCAATCTCAGAAGCATCAACCTCGACCTGGAACGGAAGCGAAACATCTGGTTGACACAACACAGGGGCAGAAGAAAAACGACGCTTCAACTCTTGAAAAGCTTCCACAGCAGCAGAAGACCAATTGACCACATCAGCACCTTTCTTGGTCAAATCGGTCAATGGTTTAGCAATACTAGAAAAATTGCAGATGAAGCGACGATAAAAATTAGCAAAGCCCAGGAACTTTTGCAGACTTTTCAGAGATGTCGGCTGAGTCCAATTATGGATGGCTTGGACCTTAACAGGGTCCATCTCGATAGTAGAAGGGGAAAAGATGAACCCCAAAAATGAAACCTTCTGGACACCAAAGAGACACTTTGATCCCTTCACAAACAAAGAATTAGCACGCAGGACCTGAAACACCGTTCTGACCTGCTTCACATGAGACTCCCAATCATCCGAGAAGATCAAAATGTCATCTAAGTATACAATCAGGAATTTATCCAGGTACTCTCGGAAGATGTCATGCATAAAGGACTGAAACACTGATGGAGCATTGGCAAGTCCGAATGGCATTACTAGATACTCAAAATGGCCCTCGGGCGTACTAAATGCAGTTTTCCACTCATCGCCTCGCTTAATACGCACAAGATTATACGCACCACGAAGATCTATCTTGGTGAACCAACTAGCCCCCTTAATCCAAGCAAACAAATCAGATAACAATGGCAAGGGGTACTGAAATTTAACCGTGATCTTATTTAGAAGGCGGTAATCTATACAAGGTCTCAGTGAACCATCCTTCTTGGTTACAAAAAAGAACCCTGCTCCTAATGGCGACGATGACGGGCGAATATGCCCCTTCTCCAAAGACTCCTTCACATAACTCCGCATAGCGGCGTGCTCAGGCACAGATAAATTAAACAGTCGACCTTTTGGGAATTTACTACCAGGAATCGGACTTGGGCTCATCAAATAAATCCCAGTAATCAGACAAGAACTCAGGAACCTCAGAAGGGGTGGATGACGAAATAGTCAGAAATGGGACATCACCATGTACCCCCTGACAACCCCAGCTGGACACAGACATGGATTTCCAATCTAATACTGGATTATGGACTTGTAGCCATGGCAACCCCAACACGACCACATCATGCAGATTATGCAACACCAGAAAGCGAATAACCTCCTGATGTGCAGGAGCCATGCACATGGTCAGCTGGGTCCAGTACTGAGGCTTATTCTTGGCCAAAGGCGTAGCATCAATTCCTCTCAATGGAATATGACACTGCAAGGGCTCCAAGAAAAACCCACAACGCCTAGCATACTCCAAGTCCATCAAATTCAGAGCAGCGCCTGAGTCCACAAATGCCATGACAGAATACGATGACAAAGAGCAGATCAAGGTAACAGACAGAAGAAATTTTGACTGTACCATACCAATGGTGGCAGACCTAGCGAACCGCTTAGTGCGCTTAGGACAATCAGAGATAGCATGAGTGGAATCACCACAGTAGAAACACAGCCCATTCAGACGTCTGTGTTCTTGCCGTTCAACTCTGGTCAAAGTCCTATCGCACTGCATAGGCTCAGGTTTAAGCTCAGGTAATACCGCCAAATGGTGCACAGATTTACGCTCGCGCAAGCGTCGACCGATCTGAATGGCCAAAGACATAGACTCATTCAGACCAGCAGGCATAGGAAATCCCACCATGACATCCTTAAGGGCTTCAGAGAGACCTTTTCTGAAAATAGCTGCGAGCGCACCTTCATTCCACTGAGTGAGTACGGACCACTTTCTAAATTTCTGACAATATACCTCTATTTCATCCTGACCCTGACACAGAGCCAGCAAATTCTTCTCTGCCTGATCCACAGAATTAGGCTCATCGTACAGCAATCCGAGCGCCAGGAAAAATGCATCGATATTACTTAATGCAGGATCTCCTGACGCAAGAGAAAATGCCCAGTCCTGAGTGTCGCCACGCAAAAAAGAAATAACGATCCTAACTTGTTGAACTGGGTCACCAGAGGAGCGAGGTTTCAAAGCCAGAAATAGTTTACAATTATTTTTGAAACTCAGAAATTTAGTTCTATCTCCAAAAAACAAATCAGGAATAGGAATTCTCGGTTCTAACATAGAATTCTGAACCACAAAGTCTTGAATACTTTGTACTCTTGCCGTGAGCTGATCCACACATGAAGACAGACCTTTAATGTCCATTGCTACACCTGTGTCCTGAACCACCCAAATGTCTAGGGGAAAAAAACGGCAAAACACAGTGCAAAGAAAAAAAATGGTCTCAGAACTTCTTTTTTCCCTCTATTGGGAATCATTAGTACTTTTGGCCTCCAGTACTGTTATGAAAGGTAATTCAGTACCACAATGGACATAGAGGTCAGCGCACATACAGTGACCTGGCAATAACCCAAAAAACAAGAACGAGCTCTGAGACGTGGGAACTCTGTTGACCGCAATTCCTAATCCTCTCCAACCACACTAAAGGCAGCCGTGGATTGCGCCTGACGCTCCCTATGCAACTCGGCACGGCCTGAGAAACTAGCTAGCCTGAAGATAGAAAATAAGCCTACCTTGCCTCAGAGAAATACCCAAAAGGAAAAGGCTGCCCCCACATATAATGACTGTGAGTTAAGATGAAAAGACAAACGTAGAGATGAAATAGATTTAGCAAAGTGAGGCCCAACTTTCTGAACAGAGCGAGGATAGGAAAGGTAACTTTGCGGTCAACACAAAACCCTACAAAGACCATGCAAAGGTGGCAAAAAGACCCTCCGTACCGAACTAACGGCACGGAGGTACACCCTCTGCATCCCAGTGCTTCCAGCAAGCAGAAAAAAACAAATTGACAAGCTGGACAGAAAAAAACAGCAAGCAAAGAGGAACTTAGCTATTCAGAGCAGCAGGCCACAGGAACGATCCAGGAGGAAACAGGTCCAATACTAGAACATTGACTGGAGGCCAGGATCAAAGCACTAGGTGGAGTTAAATAGAGCAGCACCTAACGACTTCACCACATCACCTGAGGAAGGAAACTCAGAAGCCGCAGTACCACTTTCCTCCACCAACGGAAGCTCACAGAGAGAACCAGCCGAAGTACCACTTGTGACCACAGGAGGGAGCCCTGCCACAGAATTCACAACACCTACCTTTAGTAACCTGATGTTTACCCTGGTTACCAGGGGACTTCGGCATCGTTGAAGACAGTTTCAACAATGCCGAAGTCGTTCCCCCTGATCGTTGGTCGCTGGAGAGAGCTGTCTGTGTGACAGCTCCCCAGCGACCACACGACTTACCAACGATCACGGCCAGGTCGTATCGCTGGTCGTGATCGTTGGTAAGTCGTTTAGTGTAACGGTACCTTAAGATTTGCTGGCTATTGCTGCTACATTTAAGTGCAATACAAGTAAATGAGGTTTCATTGTTAATACGGCAGCAAAATGAAAGTCCCCAAAAATGTGACAAGATCGGACTTCTTGAGACTTGCTTGTCACAGTCACTAAACCGTCAGTGTCACAACTCAACCCTATTCACTTGTATTGCATTGCAGTGTCACAGTTATACCTAGCCAATAGTAATGAGCGAGTGTGCTCGTTACTTGGGTTTTCCGAGCATGCTCGGGTGTTCTCCGAGTATCTTGGGCGTGCTCATAGATTATGTTTGTCTCGCCGCATCTGCATGGTTTGCAGCTGTTAGACAACCTGAACACTTGCAGTGATTGCCTGTTTGTCAGGGAATCCCCACATGTATTCAGGCTATCTAGCAGCCGCAAATCATGCAGCTGCAGAGACAAAAACATATGCTACCAAGATACTCATAGAACACCTGAGCATGCTCGGAAAACCCAAATAACTAGCACACTCGCTCATCACTAGTTGTAGTCAGTGTCCAAAAGATCCTCTGGGGTCCCAGACTTTGATATAATCTGAGACCACCCTACCAACTGAGTTTTGACAGAGGAAGACGCTTCAGGACAAGCTGGCATCTTTTGCCTAAATGCAACTTTTTCTGATGTCTTTTTAATTGATTTTTTCATTTTTTCACCAATGTTTTTTCATTTAGGACATTTTGATATAATTTCACATCTTTTAACCACTTCACAACTTATGAAGTATGAAGCAGTAGAAAGAGCTGAACATATGCGCATGAAGTATTTCTTACATTGTAATGCATATTTTTTTTTATTTTTTAGCAATTTTAAGCGCTTTTTCTGGCAGATTTCAGGCACATACTCTAATAGTCCATTTAGGTCCTGCAGAAAAAATACACATTTGGAGATGACGCTGGAGCACAATTCATCATTTAAATTTTTTGTGCCCTAAAGAAACAATGTTTGTTTCTATTCTATTTTTGTGCCTTTTTAGAGACAGATTTCATAATATAATGATACAAAATATAAAACAACCAAAAGCTTGACTCCAGCCAGGGACTAAAGTAAGTTCTCAAAAAAATGTCACTACTTAAGGAGGATCTTTCATAATTTTTTTAAATTCATTATTGCGTATAAAATTAATTGTTCTAGTAGTTTGTTTTTCACTAATTTTTTTCTACAAGCACTAACGGCTGGCATTTGTGTGCTTGCCTGTAATGTTTGCGTGCATAACACAAACCAAATAAGGAGACAGAGGCCAGAGGAGAGGACAGTCAAGTCAGTCTTTGACCCCATCTCTTATGCTCTGAATGCATCAGGTGTTCACTGTGCATTTTTACTGTAAGGGAAAAGACACTTTTCTTATTTCTCATTGGAGCATCGTGTCTCAATAGTCTTCTCGGCATGCTCAACATGTCACTCTCCACAAGGAGAAATATTACCCCTTAGATACCAGTCAGACTCCTCTCACACAGCCAAACCAGATCTCACACTTTGCACTGATGAGGGGCAGCAACCCGAAACACAGTGTCTGCAAATTGAGATTCTGGATTTCGCCGCATCTAGAGTGAAACATGTCGGGGGACATGTGCTCTAGGAAAAACTGTCCTGTTTGCCCTATAATGTTGACACCTCGGGGTGTCACTAAGTGATATTTGGCAATCGCCTGTACACTATATTAGAATGGTTTAGGCAATATTTGGACAGAATGTTTCATGTTTAGGGTTACCCCACTATTTTAATCCATAATAAAAGTTAAGTTTTAGGACTTGTTAGTGAGAGTTCGGGTTGGGTTATCCCAAATTGTAAATAATTGTTAGACAGTGTGTTCGTAAAGTCATGGTGCACTTTTGACCAGTCACTGAAAAGCAAATTTGCTCCAAATTAAAGAAAAACTCTCCCAGTTTCATACCTATCACCTTATCATGCATTAGGCCACACCACATGTTCACTTTAGGGGTGTTACATTCATACTCAACATAGGCATGAGGATGTTCAGCAGCCCATATTTGGACGTTATGGCGATGGACATGTCCACAGATATGGAAGGTCGCCTCATTGCTAAACACAATCTTAAAAACCTTTCATCATTGTCAATCTCATGAAGCATATCTGTAGGAAACACGCATCGTTTGTGTCTATCCGCCGGTTTGATAGCGTGCAACAGACGCAATTTGTACCCTGTAAAACAGAGACGTTTCTTTAACACCTTATGAACTGTAGTCTTGCTTAAGTGTAATTGTAGAGCACACACATGCCCAAATTTTTTAGGGCTCCTTAGGTAGCTAACTCGTATAGCCTTTACAGACTCGTCACTGACTGATTCGGAGTGCAGCAAAATTCCAAAAAAAACTGCAATTCCACCATTGTTTTTTGTTTTTTTATTCACCATATTAACTATATGGTAAGTCCTGTCAGTATGATTCTCCAGGTTGTGGATACCAAACATGCGTAGTTTATTTTATTTAAGTTTTGAAAAAAAGTGTGGAAAAATATAGTCTCTATTTTTTGAGACAAGTAATATTTTAAATTTTTGGTCGATGGGGCTGTATGAGCAATTATTGTTTGTGCCATTAGCTGATGTTTTTATTGATACAATTTTTGGGTAGATATGATGTTCTGATCACCTTTAATTTCATTTTTTTGCTTTCTTTTGACAGACCTAAAACTGTAATTCTGGCATTTAGATTTTTTTTCTCATTACGACATAAACCAAACAAATTAATTGAATTCATATTTTTATAGATTTTACTTTTATGGACGTAATGAATCCACATTTGAACATTTTTCTTATTTCTCTATTTGTAATGGGGGAGAAAGATGATAATTGAACTTTTATTTTTTTACATTTTTTAAAACATTTTTTCATTTTATTGTTAGTTCCCTTGGGGTACTTGAACCTGCGATCATCTCATCGCTTGTGCTATGTAGAGCAATAACCCCAAATTGCTGCATACACAGTAGCAAAAAGCTGACATTCACAGGAGGACTGTCGTGACAGGCACAAGGTTCTTCAACAGACTTGCTGTAAACGTCGGAGACTTAAAGTTGCATTCAATGGGTTAACAGCTGCAGGAATAAAGTGCAAATACTAAAGCCTCTAATAAAGAACAAACTACTCCTGAGAAGTGGAGAAGCAAAAAAGGTTATATTTGGGCATATTTCTTACGGGTTTTCTTTACAAACTATTATACTCGATCATCTGTCCTATGTACTGTCTGCAATAATAACTATAAAGGTAACAATATTAATAAAAGTGTATTTTTTTTATTTAGTGATAAATTCAAAATTGCAAGTATATATTAAAAAGATTGAGGAGAAATAAAGCTTAATCAATATAAATGTAAAAGAGCAATAATAGCTAATGGCAGAATAGAGGTGACAATGAGGAAAGTTGCGGCATCTTGTTTTGTGTGTGGAATATAAAGGTCAGTGCCCGCTGTATTCACTGGGCACATCTACAGCAGTGCTATACTTCTACCTCAGCTTTCCTACCATAATGAGTCCTCAGAGATCATGATAAGGAAAAATAGACCTCATCAATTTCTCTAATGACTACTTGGGAATAGATCCTGTTGCATTTAGGACATTTTAACAACATTTCCATTTGTGAGCTGCCAAGGCCCCCGCGGAGGCAATTTATGGGCTCCTTCATAAAGAAAAATGAAGTTTCATCTCAAGGACGGGGCTGATTGTTGTGTCATTAAAGTCATTTTGCACATTACACAAGCAAGATTAAAAGTATATAAACTGTTGAATTCAATATTAGGCTGATTATTAAAGAACTAGATGGTGGCCCGATTGTAACGCATCGGGTATTCTAGAATATGCATGTCCTCGTAGTATATTGCCCAGTCACATAGTATATTGCCCAGCCACATACTATGTTGCCCAGCCACATACTATATTGCCCAGCCACGTACTATATTGCCCAGCAACGTACTATATTGCCCAGCAACATACTATATTGCCCAGTCACGTACTATATTGCCCAGCCACGTACTATATTGCCCAGCCACGTACTATATTGCCCAGCCACGTACTATATTGCCCAGTCACGTACTATATTGCCCAGTCACGTACTATATTGCCCAGTCACGTAGTATATTGGCCAGCCACGTACTATATTGCCCAGCCACGTACTATATTGCTCAGCCACGTAGTATATTGCCCAGCCACATAGTATATTGCACTGCCACGTAGTATATTGCCCAGTCACGTAGTATATTGCCCAGTCACGTAGTATATTGCACAGCCACGTAATATACAGCACAGAGCCACGTAGTATATTGCCCAGCCATGTAGTATATTGCACAGCGACGTAGTATATTGCCCAGCCACGTAGTATATTGCCCAGTCACGTAGTATATTGCCCAGTCACGTAGTATATTGCCCAGTCATGTAGTATATTGCACAGCCACGTAGTATATTGCCCAGCCACATAGTATATTGCACAGCGACGTAGTGTATTGCACAGCGACGTAGTATATAGCACAGAGCCACGTAGTACAGTATATTGCCCAGTCACGTAGTATCCAGCACAGACACGTAGTATATTGCCCAGTCACGTAGTATATTGCACAGCCACGTAATATACAGCACAGAGCCATGTAGTATATTGCCCAGCCACGTAGTATATTGCACAGCGACGTAGTATATTGCACAGCGACGTAGTATACAGCACAGAGCCACGTAGTATATTGCCCAGTCACGTAGTATACAGCACAGACACGTAGTATATTGCCCAGCCAGGTAGTATATTGCCCAGTCACGTATGTAACAGGTTAAAAATAAAAAAGAAACATACTCACCATCCGGAGAGCCCGTTGTAGTTTCCCGGCGCTTGTGTGTGGTGTCCGGTCCCAGGATTGGTATGAGCGCAGGACCTTCCATGATGTCGCGGTCACATGACCGTGATGTTGCGGTCACCTGACTGTGACATCATGGAAGGTCCTTCTTCCATACCATCTTTGGAAGCAGAACCTGCCACTTGCAGTGCCGAGGAGAGGACGCGACGGCGGAAGGTGAGAATAAGTTTTTTTTATTATTATTATTATTATTATTTTTAACATTAGATCGTTTTACTATTGATGTTGCATACGCAGCATCAATAGTAAAAAGTTGGGGACACACAGGGTTAATAGCAGCAGTAACGGAGTGCGTTACCCACGGCATAACGCGGTCCGTTACCGCCGACATTAACCATGTGTTAGCGGTGACCAGAGGGGAGTATGCGGGCGACAGGCACTGACTGCGGGGAGTAAGGAGCGGCCATTTTCTTCCAGACTGTGCTCGTCGCTGATTGGTTGCGGCAGCCATGACAGGCAGCTGGTGAGACCAATCAGCGAATGAATAACCGTGACAGACAGAAGGACAGACAGACAGACGGAAGTGACCCTTAGACAATTATATAGTAGATGATCTGTTTTAAAACTGTAATCTTTATTAATAATATAGAAAAAGACAATAACAAACAAAGGCCCTAAACCTGCAAACAAAGTGATTGGATGCTGTGTAATATACAATACCCCTATATGGCCCTAATGGACCCTATTAAACCCTTTCTACCAGCGGAGGTTGGCACCCTAGCTTGTATGCAAAATGGCGCCTCCGCTCACCGACAGCAGACCCTAGATGCACTCTAATAATCCCTAAATAGGTATAGGGTGCAACTGGTACCAACCAAATGACCTAAAGCCAAAATATAATACTGTGGTGATAAGAAGAAATGAAGGGGTGACGAGAGTGAACTCGATAAAACAATGTCCTCAAAACCAACACCTTGCTAATATTACCGAGCCACACAACAACAGCAATCAAAATAACAAATAACAATAAAAGATAAACCGGATTTTTTGAACTAAGCTGATTCTCCCTCCATTCACCCTGATATTACTGTCTCTACCTGGCTGCGGAGGTTGGCACCCTAGACTTAAACGCATCCCGTCAGCTAGCGCTCACCCACCCTACATGCTCACCCTCTCTGTTCTACAACAGTGTAGAGAAGAGAGAAAGGAACCCACATGTGTACGGGATGTTGTTAGTGAGTGATAGGGACAGAAAGTGAAAACAGATCCCCCACTTAACTCTTCGTGCCATCAAGGGTTAAATCTCATTTACTGTCCATCTAACATCAGGACAACATCAAGTGTAGCATAATGTGGTAGATAAACACTGAAGTAGGGTTGTAGCCTCAGGCTCCCTGGTAATGCTTAAGGTACCTTCACACTGACCAACTTCACAACGATATCGCTAGTGATCCGTGACATTGCAGCGTCCTGGATAGCGATATCGTTGTGTTTGACACGCAGCAGCGATCATTGCTTTTTGTGACGTAGCAACGATATCGTTAACGAAATCATTATGTGTGACAGCGGCCAACGATCAGGCCCCTGCTGGGAGATCGTTGGTCATTGGGGAATGATCAGGACCTTTATTTGGTCGCTGATCACCCGCTGTCATCGCTGAATTGGCGTGTGTGACGCCGATTCAACGATGTGTTCACGGGTAACCAGGGTAAACATCGGGTTACTAAGCGCAGGGCCGCGCTTAGTAACTCGATGTTTACCCTGGTTACCGTTGTAAAAGTTAAAAAAAACAAACAGTACATACTTACATTCCGATGTCTGTTTCCTGGCGTCAGCTTCCCTGCACTGTGTCAGCGCCGGCCGGCCGTAAAGCATAGCACTGCGGTGACGTCACCTTGGTTTGACACGCTGACATGTGTTTGACACGCACCAGCGGTGACACACAGGAGCAGTTGTGCCACAATTATCCCACAGTATGGACATATTTATATCAATCATCAGTGTATTATTGCAGTAAAAAGATATAGTTGCATGTGGCAAAGCCTTCTCTGTATTCCTGCATGTAGGTCATAATGAAAATGATATAAGGTAATCGCATAGTATCAAAAAATAAATGACCAATGTGGCTAGCAACAGAAGAAGTTACATAATATCCTGTAACTAGGCTGATGGCAAGGGCACACTGGGTACGGGTGTCCACCCATTTTGCGCGTTTCGAATGTTGTCCCCTGACGAAGGATAAGCATCCAAAACACGCGTTGGGGTGGACACCTGGACACAGTGTGCCCTTGTCTGCAGCCTAATTACAGGTATTATGTAATTTATTCTGTTGCTAACCACATTGGTCATTTATTTTTTGATACTATGTGATTACCATATGTTATACATCCTCATTATGACCTACTGTACATGCAGGAACACAGAGAAGGCTTTGCCACATGTAACTATCTTTTTACTGCAATAATACACTGATGATTGATATAAATATGTCCATACTGTGGGATTATTGTGGCACAACTGCTCCCGTGTGTCCCTTCTTGCGTTCGGGCATGTAGTTCCAGGTGTAATTGTCCACTTGTTTCCAATGCCTGTTATCCAATTTTCTAAATAAAGATGTTTTTTTTTTTACTTATAACAGACTTTTTTGGTCATTTGTGGTGAGCTTCTTTCACCTTTCTCCTTCTTTATGGTTTGGGAAGCATGAATTGAATGACAGGTTCCTTTTAATCAGCTGATGCACAGTGTCACTTTTGCTTTACACAGCATCTCTGCCTGTTCAGAAAAAGATTGCCAGGAATTCAGCACATGGAATGATTAGTTCTATTACAGCAAAGTCATGAAATAATCAAGCCCACATAGAAAACTAGAAACCAGACCCAGTAAACGTAGAGATCCACATTGTTGCCTGCATATCAGAAATCTAATAGGAAAATAGCAATACAGTTATATGAAAAAGGTTGGGCACCCCTATTAATCTTAAGCTTAATGTTTTATAAAAATTGTTTTTTTTTGCAACAGCTATTTCATTTTCATATATCTAATAACTGTTGGACACAGTAATGTTTCTGCCTTGAAATGAGGTTTATTGTACTAACAGAAAATGTGCAATCTGCATTTAAACAAAATTTGACAGGTGCATAAGTATGGGCACCCTTATCATTTTCTTGTTTTAAATACTCCTACTTTTTACTGACTTACTAAAGCACTTTTTTTGGTTTTCTAACCTCATTGAGCTTTGAACTTCATAGCCAGGTGTATGCAATCATGTTTGAATCTCCTCTGAAGAGTGGCATCATGGGCTCCTCAAAACAACTGTCTAATGATCTGAAAACAAAGATTATTCAACATAGTTGTTCAGGGGAAGGATACAAAAAGCTGTCTCAGAGATTTAACCTGTCAATCTCGACTGTGAGGAACATAGTAAGGAAATGGAAGAACACAGGTACAGTTCTTGTTAAGGCCAGAAGTGGCAGGCCAAGAAACACATCAGAAAGGCAGAGAAGAAGAATGGTGAGATCAGTCAAGGACAATCCTCAGACCACCTCCAGAGAGCTGCAGCATCAACTTGCTGCAGATGGTGGCATCGGTCAACTATACAATGCACTTTGCACAAGGAGAAGCTGTATGGGAGAGTGATGCGAAAGAAGCCATTTCTGCAAGCACGCCACAAACAGAGTCGGCTGAGGGATGCAAAAGCACATTTGGAGAAGCCAATTTCTTTTTGGAAGAAGGTCCTGTGGACTCATGAAACCAAGATTGAGTTGTTGGGTCATACAAAAAGGTGTTATGCACGGCGGCCAAAAACACAGCATTCCAAGAAAAACACTTGCTACCCACAGTAAAATTTGGTGGACGTTCCATCATGCTTTGGGGCTGTGTGGCCAATGCCGGCACCGGGAATCTTGTTAAAGTTGAGGGACGCATGGATTCCTCTCAGTATCAGCAGATTCTTGACAATAATGTTCATGAATCAGTGACAAAGTTGAAGTTACACAGGGGATGGATCTTTCAGCAAGACAATTATCCAAAACACTGCACCAAATCTACTCAGGCATTCATGCAGATGAACAATTACACTGTTCTGGAATGGCCATCCCAGTCCCCAGACCTGAATATCATTGAACATCTGTGGGATCATTTGAAGAGGGCTGTCCATGCTTGGCGACCATCAAACTTAACTGAACTGGAATTGTTTTGTAAAGAGGAATGGTCAAAAATACCTTCATCCAGGATCTCATTAAAAGCTACAGGAAGCGACTAGAGGCTGTTATTTTTGCAAAAGGAGGATCTACTAAATATTAATGTCACTTTTCTGGTGGGGTGCCCATACTTATGCACCTGTCATATTTTGTTTAAATGCAGGTTGCACATTTTCTGTTAGTACAATAAACATCATTTCAAGGCAGAAACATTACTGTGTCCAACAGTTATTAGATATATGAAACTGAAATAGCTGTTTTTATAAAACATTAAGCGTAAGATTAATAGGGGTGCCCAAACTTTTTCATATAACTGTATGTTACTATACCAGTTTACCCTCCCATCTGTTATTACTGCAAGACACAGGGATATGGAGCTGGTAACAGTAATTATTCTGGTAAGTAAATCAGTAGATTTCTAGCTTTAGTTGACTTCTATCTTTATCTGTCATAGGATTTGCAGCATTTCTACAATCCAATTATTTACCGTCATAGGCCCTCTGTCCCTGCGGCTTATGAAACTGTTGAAGCCATAATTCAGAGAAAGAGAAAAATCCATTGTCTCCATGTAACAAGAACCTCTGCATTATTAGCGCTTAACTGCTCGATGCTGAGTCAAAAGGGGAAGAATGTAAAAATGTGTCTTCATTAGAATTCATGTTTTAAGACAGATGAGTAGACTACATCAGGCTCCGTTACCGTATAAAAGTATCCACTCATCTACCAATAAGAGTAACTACCTACCCTGTATAACTTTGTTAAAGGGAACCTGTCAGCAGGATTGTGCACAGTAACCTACAGTGTCAGGTTGGATTTCATCAACCAAGGTATCATTTTCATCAGTATAATGGCGCCGACCTGACACTGTGTGTAGGTTACTGTGCACAATCCTGCTGACAGGTTCCCTTTGATCATCCCTCTCTATTTCATGGTCAGGCTCCACTGCCTTCCATTATGGCTACTGACCTTTACTATGCTCTATGACAGGTATCACAAATTGCTCTGCATACCTCACACACATCGTAATCCAAGGCCTTTTCAGGCCCAGTTTCATATGTGTGTCTTCAGCTGCTGCTTGTTTGGAATCATGTTTTTAGACTCCTGGGGTTTCTACAACTTGCAACTACTTCTACATTTCAGATCTGCTGGATCACCCATCATTTGCTGTAAGCGTCGCAAACTTTTGTTTAACAACTATCTATATTACGCTGCAACCATCATTGATTGGTCAGGGAAAAGAGCTATTATGTGGAAGGTCTCCCACTCTGAAGGACTTATCTTGTCCTGCATTTGGTAGCAATTGACACCATATAAAGTTTATTTTTGTTCCTGTGGTGGTGATGTTGTAGTGAAATGAACTCAGTAATTACAACTGATCATTAGAGGTTCAAAGGACTCATTTTTACAATTAGGGAGTGTCTTCTTGAAAAAAACTACCTTTAAAGTCAACTGGAAAAAGATATATTTATACACTGACGCTTAATCACCTGGAAGGATATGACGGGGGTCTCAGGACCCGCAGGTGGTAGGAACAGATCCTGTGCAAAACCCTATTAAAAGATTAACGGGTAAATAATACTGTGAAACCACCGCACTAACCCGAGGCTACATCTCTCTCGTGCACCCGTCCCTGCTATTTGTGACGTCACACTAGCTCTGCCCCCTTCTTGGCACCGCGTCCACAGCGCTGCTTCCGGCCAGGGCACGCGAGACGCTGCTACCTTCCCGCTACTCACTGGGACGCAATTGCCCAGGAATCTCGGTCTCCTACACCAATTCAGACCACAAATCCGCTGAGCTCAAGTAAGCGACTTAGCTGATACCGCATTCATTGGATTGCTCTGCTGCTTTCACTGCATTTGTCTACCTAAGTGGGACATGGTAAGGGTCAGTTGACATCTATTTATGCCCTCTGGGATGATTGTGGTTAGGAATAACCAAATGATCTAATTGATTGTTAGTATTTTTTGCTTTATTTATTTATCAGCATTGGTTTATCACATCGCGGAAGTATAATACTAAATCCCATATAGGATCGCTTCAGGTGCAGCTTACACAGTCTAACAAAAAAGAGTAAGTGTATTTTACCAATACTCCTGGCAGTCCATTTTACGGCCCAAGTAATATACCTATTTTTCTGTACATTCTGCTTTCCAGCAAGTCGCTGTAACCAGGTGCAACTCTTCACTCACAAGAGTCCCTTAGTCATACACTACAAAAACAGCTGTAATATAAGTAGAGTTGAGCGACCTTGACCTTTTTAGAGTCGAGCCGGATTTCGCAAAACCCGACTATCTCAAAAGTCGAGTCGAGTGAAATCGGCCGATTATGACGTAAAGTCGGGATCGACCGAAACACGAAACCCAATGCAAGTCAATGGGGCAGCATAGTCGGCAGTGAGTGGGGGCCAGGAAAACACCTAGAGTGCCCATTTTAATGTCAAAACCATCCATTCTTCTTAATGAAGCTTGTCAAGCGTAATTTACCTTATAATAATTGGAAGGCATTTGAAATTGGGGGTCATTTGGCTAAAGTTGTGGTGGGTAGGGCTGGTTCAAGTAATTAGTGGGCCCAGGAAATCTGGACCACGTCACGGCAGTGGAGCAGGGAGAGGTAAGTATTTCAACTTTGCAAGTGCTGTGAACCTGAGCAAGCAGGGGGGGCCCACTCGTTGGCATTGGCACTGGCACAGGGCCCCTCAAAGTACAGCGGTGTGTTTGCACGGCGGGGGCGCCTCCCACCGGCAGCAACACTTTTGCGTACTATGAGAGGCCCTGTGCCAGTGACGTTGCCAACTAGTATTCCTCCCCCCACCTGATGAAGGAACCTGCACTTTCATCTGCACCTTCCTCTTTGTCCCCGTGTAAGGTGGTATGGTATGCGGGAAGAGCAACCTGACTTTCAGCAGGGTCACAATGTTGTTGTGTAGCGTGCACGGGGAATGTTGCGCTATGGGTCAATGTACCAGCAGACTCATCTATCACTGGCTGGGCAATGGGCAGGATGAGGAGGAAACACAGATATAGGCCCAAAGAATAAAGTTGGCTAAATGCAGTTCAAAATTGGTAACACAGGAATAACCAGGGGGCATTGCAGTGGAGGACAACTGGAATGAGAGGCTGACACAGAGAGTAGGCCCAAATCAGTAAGTAGTCGAAATGCAGTTCAAAATTGGCAACCGTAGTAAACAGGCGGCACAGCTTTGTTCAGTGGAGGAGAACAGCAAGGAGTGGCAGACACCGATAGTAGGCCCCAACCCAACTAGTAGGCCAAATGCAGTCTAACATTAACAACTACTTAACGAGCGCCTGAAAACGGAATTTCAGAACAGGAAACCAGGAGAACAGCAAGGAGCGGCAGACACCGTTAGTAGGCCCCAAACCAACTAGTACGCCAAATGCAGTTGTTCCATTTAACCACAATTTAACGAGAGCCTGAAGATAGAAGCTCAGGAAAGGCAACCTGGAGAACACCTTGGAGTGGAACACACCATCTCTCTCCACCCCATACCCATTTTGTAGGCCTAATGCAGTGTAGTTTTCTACAACTACTAAACGAGAGTCGGAAGACCGAAGCAATGGCAAGGAAACCTGGGGAACACCTTGGAGTGTAACACACCATCTCTCTCCACCCGATACCCATTTTGTAGGCCTAATGCAGTGTAGTTTTCTACAACTACTAAACGAGAGTCTGAAGACCGAAGCAATGGCAAGGAAACCTGGGGAACACCTTGGAGTGTAACACACAATCTCTCTCCACCCGATACCCATTTTGTAGGCCTAATGCAGTGTAGTTTTCTACAACTACTAAACGAGAGTCGGAAGACCGAAGCAATGGCAAGGAAACCTGGGGAACACCTTGGAGTGTAACACACCATCTCTCTCCACCCGATACATATTGTGTAGGCCTAATGCAGTGTAGTTTTCTACAACTACTAAACGAGAGTCGGAAGACCGAAGCAATGGCAAGGAGACCTGGGGAACACCTTGGAGTGTAACACACCATCTCTTTCCACCCGATACCCATTTTGTAGGCCTAATGCAGTGTAGTTTTCTACAACTACTAAACGAGAGTCGGAAGACCGAAGCAATGGCAAGGAAACCTGGGGAACACCTTGGAGTGTAACACACCATCTCTCCACCCGATACCCATTTTGTAGGCCTAATGCAGTGTAGTTTTCTACAACTACTAAACGAGAGTCTGAAGACCGAAGCAATGGCAAGGAAACCTGGGGAACACCTTGGAGTGTAACACACCATCTCTCTCCACCCGATACCCATTTTGTAGGCCTAATGCAGTGTAGTTTTCTACAACTACTAAACGAGAGTCGGAAGACCGAAGCAATGGCAAGGAAACCTGGGGAACACCTTGGAGTGTAACACACCATCTCTCTCCACCCGATACCCATTTTGTAGGCCTAATGCAGTGTAGTTTTCTACAACTACTAAACGAGAGTCGGAAGACCGAAGCAATGGCAAGGAAACCTGGGGAACACCTTGGAGTGTAACACACCATCTCTCTCCACCCGATACCCATTTTGTAGGCCTAATGCAGTGTAGTTTTCTACAACTACTAAACGAGAGTCGGAAGACCGAAGCAATGGCAAGGAAACCTGGGGAACACCTTGGAGTGTAACACACCATCTCTCTCCACCCGATACCCATTTTGTAGGCCTAATGCAGTGTAGTTTTCTACAACTACTAAACGAGAGTCGGAAGACCGAAGCAATGGCAAGGAAACCTGGGGAACACCTTGGAGTGTAACACACCATCTCTCTCCACCCGATACCCATTTTGTAGGCCTAATGCAGTGTAGTTTCCTACAACTACTAAACGAGAGTCTGAAGACCGAAGCAATGGCAAGGAAACCTGGGGAACACCTTGGAGTGTAACACACCATCTCTCTCCACCCGATACCCATTTTGTAGGCCTAATGCAGTGTAGTTTTCTACAACTACTAAACGAGAGTCGGAAGACCGAAGCAATGGCAAGGAAACCTGGGGAACACCTTGGAGTGTAACACACCATCTCTCTCCACCCCATACCCAATTTGTAGGCCTAATGCAGCCTACTTTCCGACAACTACTAAACGAGTGCATGAAGATCGAAGCTCAGGAAAGGCAACCTGGGGAACACCTTGGAGTGTAACAAACCCTCTCTCTACACCACGGAAGGGCTGATTCTTAGGAAGGAAGGCTGTCGGAAAGAAGCAGGGCGCGTCCGAGGGTGATTATATTCTTATTAGGTATATACTCACCCTCGGACGCGCCCTGCTTCTTTATTTGTAATGAATGTTTATTTGCAATGTGGTTTTGACTTACTCTATTTTTTTGTTAAATAATGATTTTATTATTTTCATTGTTTTGCATCTTCTTGGCAATAATATAAAGAAGACGCGACAGGACAACACTCGGTGGATGCCATATCTGTGTTTTAAATTGAAAAAAACTTTCAGTTAACTACTTGCAGGAGAAAGTTATTGTAGCTGGTGGCCATTTTTAGTACTGTACCAGATTTTTGTTGTATGTGTTTGTTTTTAATGTTAAAATGTCTGCATTTGATATCTCTCCAGTATTTTCTTTTTTATAAGCAAAATACTTATTTTTATATTTTCTGATGTTGGTTCAAGGGGTACACGGGCAGCAGTAGACAGGTCAGTGGAGGCCTAGTGGAAGGAGGGACCGCAGACAGGCTTCGAAGCCCTAACATAATAAATTGGGCTGGCTGTAGGCAATTTAAAATTGGTTCCAGGGGAACACGGGCAGCAGTAGACAGGTCAGTGGAGGCCTAGTGGAAGGAGGGACCGCAGACAGGCTTCGAAGCCCTAACATAATAAATTGGGCTGGCTGTAGGCAATTTAAAATTGGTTCCAGGGGAACACGGGCGGCAGTAGCCAGGTCAGTGTAGTAGTAGTGGAAAGAACGGGCCGCAGACAGGCTTCGAAGGCCTAACATAACAAAATTGGGCTGTAGGCAATTTAAAATTGGTTCCAGGGGAACACGGGCGGCAGTAGACAGGTCAGTGGAGGCCTAGTGGAAGGAGGGACCGCAGACAGGCTTCGAAGCCCTAACATAATAAATTGGGCTGGCTGTAGGCAATTTAAAATTGGTTCCAGGGGAACACGGGCGGCAGTAGACAGGTCAGTGGAGGCCTAGTGGAAGGAGTGACCGCAGACAGGCTTCGAAGGCCTAACATAAGAAAAATGTCAATACAATGGTATTGACAGTGCCAGGCATTGAAGGATGTCAGCGCATAGACTAAACATTGGTGGAGCTGTGAGAGAAAATTTTGCAAGTCGTAGAGCACTGTTTGACCTGGGGGGGGACTGTCTTGTGGCCGGCGGTACAGGCCCAGGGCCCCTCATATTACAACGGTGTGTCTGACGTTGGGTGCGCACCACCACCGCCAGACACTTTATTGTACTATGAGGGACCTAGTGGCAGTGCCGTCGACCAAAAGCGGGCACACCCACCTCTTCAGACAAACAGTACTCTCACGGGTGCTGGCGCCAAGTGGCGATACCACGGCCCCGTGTGGGGACTTTGGCCATTTAGGGAGGTGTTAACATGTCGGATGCTGGACAATCAGGTGCTGCAAATTACGAGATTGGAAAAGTCGTTCAGAATAGTCCACAGGCAAGACCTTTACATAGGAAAGCTAGGTGTCAGCCGGGCAAGGTGGGGCAAAAGATTTCGAAATCCAGTTGTGGTTCATTTTAATGAAGGTTAGATCATCTACATTTTGGGTAGCCAGACGAGTCCTTTTTTCTGTTAGTATTGAACCTGCAGCACTGAATACTCTTTCTGATAGGACACTAGCTGCCGGGCAAGCAAGCTCCTGCAATGCATATTCTGCCAATTCTGGCCAGGTGTCTAATTTTGATGCCCAGTAATCAAATGGGAATGACGGTTGAGGGAGAACGTCGATAAGGGATGAAAAATAGTTAGTAACCATACTGGACAAATGTTGTCTCCTGTCACTTTGAATTGTTGCTGCAGTACCTGTCCTGTCTGCGGTCATAGCAAAATCACTCCACAACCTGGTCAGAAAACCCCTCTGGCCAACGCCACTTCTGATTTCTGCCCCTCTAACACCTCTGGTCTGCTGGCCCCTGCAGCTCGTGTTAGAACGATCACGGGCGCTGTGTGCAGGAAATGCCAGAAGCAAACGGTCAATAAGAGTTGATTGTTTGGTTGCTAATATTAGTTCCAAGTTCTCATGTGGCATTATATTTTGCAATTTGCCTTTATAGCGAGGATCAAGGAGGCAGGCCAACCAGTAATCGTCATCGTTCATCATTTTTGTTATGCGTGTGTCCCTTTTGAGGATACGTAAGGCATAATCCGCCATGTGGCCCAAAGTTCCAGTTCTCAAATCTGTGGTTGTGCTTGGTTGAGGGGCAGTTTCAGGCAAATCCACGTCACTTGTGTCCCTCCAAAAACCAGAACCCGGCCTTGCCGCGCCAACAATTTCCACTGGCCCCGGAAAAGCTTCCTCATTAAAAATATAATCATCCCCATCATCCTCCTCGTCCTCCTCCTCCTGTTCGCCCGCTACCTCGTCCTGTACACTGCCCCGGCCAGACAATGGCTGACTGTCATCAAGGCTTTCCTCTTCCTCAGCTGCAGACGCCTGATCCTTTATGTGCGTCAAACTTTGCATCAGCAGACGCATTAGGGGGATGCTCATGCTTATTATGGCGTTGTCTGCACTAACCAGCCGTGTGCATTCCTCAAAACACTAAAGGACTTGACACATGTCTTGAATCTTCGACCACTGCACACCTGACAACTCCATGTCTGCCATCCTACTGCCTGCCCGTGTATGTGTATCCTCCCACAAAAACATAACAGCCCGCCTCTGTTCACACAGTCTCTGAAGCATGTGCAGTGTTGAGTTCCACCTTGTTGCAACGTCTATGATTAGGCGATGCTGGGGAAGGTTCAAAGAACGCTGATAGGTCTGTATACGGCTGGAGTGTACGGGTGAACGGCGGATATGTGAGCAAAGTCCACGCACTTTGAGGAGCAGGTCGGATAACCCCGGATAACTTTTCAGGAAGCACTGCACCACCAGGTTTAAGGTGTGAGCCAGGCAAGGAATGTGTTTCAGTTGGGAAAGGGAGATGGCAGCCATGAAATTCCTTCCGTTATCACTCACTACCTTGCCTGCCTCAAGATCTACAGTGCCCAGCCACGACTGCGTTTCTTTCTGCAAGAACTCGGACAGAACTTCAGCGGTGTGTCTGTTGTCGCCCAAACACTTCATAGCCAATACAGCCTGCTGACGTTTGCCAGTAGCTGCCCCATAATGGGAGACCTGGTGTGCAACAGTGGCAGCTGCGGATGGAGTGGTTGTGCGACTGCGGTCTGTGGACGAGGTCTCGCTTCTGCAGGAGGACGAGGAGGAGGAGGAGGGGGTGCGAACGGCTACAGCCAACTGTTTCCTAGACCGTGGGCTAGGCAGAACTGTCCCAAACTTGCTGTCCCCTGTGGACCCTGCATCCACCACATTTACCCAGTGTGCCGTGATGGACACGTAACGTCCCTGGCCATGCCTACTGGTCCATGCATCTGTTGTCAGGTGCACCTTTGTGCTCACAGATTGCCTGAGTGCATGGACGATGCGCTCTTTAACATGCTGGTGGAGGGCTGGGATGGCTTTTCTGGAAAAAAAGTGTCGACTGGGTAGCTCGTAGCGTGGTACAGCGTAGTCCATCAGGGCTTTGAAAGCTTCGCTTTCAACTAACCGCTGGGGCATCATCTCTAACGAGATTAGTCTAGCTATGTGGGCGTTCAAACCCTGTGTACGCGGATGCGAGGCTAAGTACTTCCTTTTTCTAACCATAGTCTCATGTAGGGTGAGCTGGACTGGAGAGCTGGAGATCGTGGAACTAGCGGGGGTGCCGGTGGACATGGCAGACAGAGACGGTGGGAGATGGTATTGTTGCCGCCGGTGCCCTAGATTCAGTGTTTCCTACTACGAAACTGGTGATTCCCTGACCCTGACTGCTTTGGCCTGGCAAAGAAACCTGCACAGATACTGCAGGTGGTGCAGAAAATGGTGGCCCTACACTGCCGGAAGGGATGTTGCGTTGATGACTAGCTTCATTGGCCGAGGGTGCTACAACCTTGAGGGACGTTTGGTAGTTAGTCCAAGCTTGCAAATGCATGGTGGTTAAATGTCTATGCATGCAACTTGTATTGAGACTTTTCAGATTCTGCCCTCTGCTTAAGGTAGTTGAACATTTTTGACAGATGACTTTGCGCTGATCAATTGGATGTTGTTTAAAAAAATGCCAGACTGCACTCTTTCTAGCATCGGATACCTTTTCAGGCATTGCAGACTGAGCTTTAACCGGATGGCCACGCTGTCCTCCAACAGGTTTTGACTTTGCCACGCGTTTTGGGCAAGATACGGGCCCGGCAGATGGAACCTGTTGCGATGTTGATGCCTGCTGCGGCCCCTCCTCCTCCGCTTCAGAACTGCTGCCGCCTGCACCCTGTTCCCCCAATGGCTGCCAATCGGGGTCAAGAACTGGGTCATCTATTACCTCTTCTTGTAGCTCGTGTGCAACTTCGTCTGTGTCACCGTGTCGGTCGGTGGTATAGCGTTCGTGATGGGGCAACATAGTCTCATCAGGGTCTGATTCTTGATCAGCACCCTGTGAGGGCAATGTTGTGGTCTGAGTCAAAGGACCAGCATAGTAGTCTGGCTGTGGCTGTGCATCAGTGCACTCCATGTCAGATTCAACTTGTAATGGGCATGGACTGTTAACTGCTTCACTTTCTAAGCCAGGGACGGTATGTGTAAAGAGCTCCATGGAGTAACCCGTTGTGTCGCCTGCTGCATTCTTCTCTGTTGTTGTTTTTGCTGAAGAGGACAAGGAAGCGACTTGTCCCTGACCGTGAACATCCACTAACGACGCGCTGCTTTTACTTTTACCAGTTTCACGAGAGGAGGCAAAAGAGCTAGAGGCTGAGTCAGCAAGATAAGCCAAAACTTGCTCTTGCTGCTCCGGCTTTAAAAGCGGTTTTCCTACTCCCAGAAAAGGGAGCGTTCGAGGCCTTGTGTAGCCAGACGACGAACCTGGCTCCACAGCTCCAGACTTAGGTGCAATATTTTTTTTCCCACGACCACCTGATGCTCCACCACTACCACTACCCTCATTACCAGCTGACAATGAACGCCCCCGGCCACGACCTCTTCCACCAGACTTCCTCATTGTTTTAAAAACGTTACCAAACTAACGGTATTTGTTGCTGTCACACAACTTACACGGTGAGCTATAACTTCAGTATGATTTAGCTACCCCTTTACAGGTGGGTGAGACCACAACGAAAATCAGGCACAATGTTACACACTCTGTTGTTGGTGGCAACAAATGAGAGAGATGCCACACACGCAGGACTGTCACTGAAGCGCAAATGTAAATATTAATCTCCCACTGATTTGTTTTTGTTTTTTAAAAGGGAGACTTTAGAAAAAAAAAATAATAAAAAAAAATGATTTTTTAAGGAAGAATTTATAAACCAAATAAAATGAAATGATTGTTTCAGGGAGAATTTAGAAAACAAATAAAAAAAGAAAAGGCTTTGTAGGGCCCACTGAGTGAAAGAGGACGCACACAGGAGTCAGGAGTGGCACACAAGCCCAGAGGCCAATATTTATCTCCCACTGATTGATTTAGTGATTTTTTCAGGTAGATTTTGGAACCCAAATCAAGCAAAAAAATTAATAGGCTTTCTATGGCCCACAATTGGAGAGAGAGAGAGATGGCACACCCAGGAGTCAAGACTGGCACACAAGCAGAAAGGGCAATATTAATCTCCCACTGATTTGATTTTTTTTTTTTTTCAGGGAGACTTTAGAAAAAAAAAATACAAAAAAATGAATTTTTCAGGAAGAATTTAGAAACAAAATAAAATAAAATGATTGTTTCAGGGAGAATTTAGAAAACAAATAAAAAAAAATAAGCTTTGTAGGGCCCACTGAGTGAGAGAGGACGCACACAGGAGTCAGGAGTGGCACACAAGCCCAGAGGCCAATATTTATCTCCCACTGATTGATTTAGTGATTTTTTCAGGTAGATTTTGGAACCCAAATCAAGCAAAAAAATTAATAGGCTTTCTATGGCCCACAATTGGAGAGAGAGAGAGATGGCACACCCAGGAGTCAAGACTGGCACACAAGCAGAAAGGGCAATATTAATCTCCCACTGATTTGTTTTTTTTTTTTTTTTCAGGGAGACTTTAGAAAAAAAAAATACAAAAAATGAATTTTTCAGGAAGAATTTAGAAACAAAATAAAATAAAATGATTGTTTCAGGGAGAATTTAGAAAACAAATAAAAAAAAAAAATAGGCTTTGTAGGGCCCACTGAGTGAGAGAGGACGCACACAGGAGTCAGGAGTGGCACACAAGCCCAGAGGCCAATATTTATCTCCCACTGATTGATTTATTGATTTTTTCAGGTAGAATTTAGAACCCAAATCAACCCAAAAAATAAATAGGCTTTCTATGGCCCACTATTTGTGAGAGAGATGGCACGCTCAGGACTGGCACACAAGCCCAGAGGCCAATATTAATCTCCCACTTTTTTTTTTTTTTCCAGGGAAAATTTATAAACCCAATAAAAAAAATAATAAATAGGCTTTCTATGGCCCACTATCTGAGAGAGAGAGATGGCACGCTTAGGACTGGCACACAAGCCCAAAGGCCAATATTAATCTCCCACTGATTGATTTATTGATTTTTTCAGGTAGAATTTAGAACCCAAATCAACCAAAAAAATAAATAGGCTTTCTATGGCCCACTATTTGTGAGAGAGATGGCACGCTCAGGACTGGCACACAAGCCCAGAGGCCAATATTAATCTCCCACTTTTTTTTTTTTTTTCCAGGGAAAATTTATAAACCCAATAAAAAAAATTATAAATAGGCTTTCTATGGCCCACTATCTGAGAGAGAGAGATGGCACGCTTAGGACTGGCACACAAGCCCAAAGTCCAATATTAATCTCCCACTGATTGATTTATTGATTTTTTCAGGTAGAATTTAGAACCCAAATCAAGCAAAAAAATTAATAGGCTTTCTATGGCCCACTGACTGAGAGATGGCACACACAGGAGTCAGGAGTGGCACACAAGCCCTGAGGCCAATATTTTTCTCCCACTGATTGATGTTGTGATTTTTTCAGGTACATTTTGGAACCCAAATCAAGCAAAAAAATAAATAGGCTCTCTATGGCCCACTGAGTGAGAGATGGCACACACAGGAGTTAGGAGTGGCACACATGCCCTGAGTCCAATATTTTTCTCCCACTGATCGATGTAGTGATTTTTTCAGGTAGATTTTAGAACCCAAATCAAGCAAAAAAATAAATAGGCTTTCTATGGCCCACTGAGTGAGAGATGACACAGACAGGGATGGCACTCTAGCAGAAATGCCAATCTTAATCTCCCACAAAAAAAAAAAAAAAAAGGGACTGTCCTTCAATTACTATCTCCCTGCAGTAATCTCAGCCAGGTATGGCAGGCAGCAATAAGGAGTGGACTGATGCACAAATTAAATAAAAAGTGTGGACAAACAAACAAGATAGCTGTGCAGAAAGGAAGGAACAAGAGGATTTGTGCTTTGAAAAAAGCAGTTGGTTTGCACAGCGGCGTACACACAGCAATGCAGCTATCAGGGAGCCTTCTAGGGCAGCCCAATGAGCTACAGCGCTGAGGAAAAAAAAAAATGTAGCTTCCACTGTCCCTGCACACCGAAGGTGGTGTTGGGCTGTGGAAATCGCTACAGCACAAGCGGTTTGGTGGTTAATGGACCCTGCCTAACGCTATCCCTGCTTCTGACGAAGCGGCAGCAACCTCTCCCTAAGCTCAGATCAGCAGCAGTAACATGGCGGTCGGCGGGAACGCCCCTTTATAGCCCCTGTGACGCCGCGGACAGTAAGCCAATCACTGCAATGCCCTTCTCTAAGATGGTGGGGACCAGGACCTATGTCATCACGCTGCCCACACTCTGCGTTTACCTTCATTGGCTGAGAAATGGCGCTTTTCGCGTCATTGAAACGCGACTTTGGCGCGAAAGTCGCGTACCGCATGGCCGACCCCGCACAGGGGTCGGATCGGGTTTCATGAAACCCGACTTTGCCAAAAGTCGGCGACTTTTGAAAATGAACGACCCGTTTCGCTCAACCCTAAATATAAGTACTGCATGTCACTAAACCACAATAATTTAGGATCAGTCTAGCCTCGGGTTAGCACGGTGGTTTCACAGTATTACTTACCTTTAAAGACAAATGCAACCCTAGACCATTTTTAATGGTCTGAATTTATAAAGCTCCTTGTCTACAATCTATTCATATAATATACTTTGCATGTAAGCTTAATCCTGGATATGCAGCTTCTAGAGATGTCAGGTCAGCCGAACAAGTTATCCTGCCACTCTCATCTGCATGCCGTGGTTGTATAGAAAGATTGTATATGTCGTAATCTACCATGGCCTATCCTTCTTTCCATCCCCATTTTCTGTCACCAGAGGACAGTTGTGACAGTCTATACACATTTGATCCTTCTGCTCCTAGTGAAATCAGGATTAGATGATATTTGCATTTATGCATGTTGCAGCCGATGCCAGCAGTTTCATGAAGTGGTCGTGTGATTAATATGACATGATCCTTGAAGGACTGACGGGGCTACTGGAGTGATGCGGTACAGCAACATGGAATTGGATAGTAATTCAGTTAGTATGTAAGGGTTATTTTACAGTAATGTTAGCATACTACCAATACGAATATATTTGTAGAATTATGCAGCTTTTATCCTACAAGGAATGAAAAATTTAAGTCACAGGCATACAACCTTCTGTTAACAAGAGGTGTTATGTTATACACGGAATGTGATGCTATTGTCATTTGCCATGGGCATTGCCATGAAGTCTATGTATGAACATTTTCAGATTTAAAAGGTCGTTTTAGGACAAAAACTATTGCTTAGTGCAATAAAACTATTGGATATAGCACTAATGCTAGATTAGTGGCAAACAGTGAAAAGGAGCAATTACAGCATTACTGAATCACTTCAACTGGCACTGCAGACCCTTCACTCTGGTGGTTGGATCCTCTGAAAGTACATAGGTGTTTTAGTTTCCAACCTGTCTAACCTGATTAAAAAGCATATTTTAGAAGTTTTATTGAAATCTCCTTCAAACTGTATTCATGAGACTCTGCATTTTCATTAACATTGAAGCAAACTGGTATTGTTTCTGTCCCTTGATGGTGCTGTGTTGAAAAAATCCCCCGCCATCTGGCAGCACAAAAACACATATTATGCGCACAATTCATGTAATCAACAGTTAGTGTTTCCTAAGTACTGTATATTATTACCCTAAATCAGAGTACAGAGTGCAGCAACAAAATAACAGGCGTCTTGTAAAAGTTATAAAAGGGTAAAATGATATATTAACACATAAAACCTAAATATGGTGCCATTTTTTACATCTATGCCAAAATAAAGGCTGCACCAGTTACAAATGACCCATTGTGAGGCTGTTTTCCAACAGGAGTGACTGTGAGGCCTCAATATCCAATGTCTCATTGTTTACAAACTGCTTATCACTGGGAAATGACTTGGCCGATCTTTGCAAACTGTTTGCCGAGAGCAAATTAATGAAGCATTTGTTTAGCAAAAAGCATTATCCCCCTCCTCCCCCGCACCTCGACTAGATAAGTACACTATTCAGTCTATTTAGAAATACTTTATTTGCATTGGAGATGCCAAGTTTGAAAATTACATGCTTAATTGGTGGTGGGTATTTGCTGACAGCTGGTAAAATGGTAACAGCCTGCATGAGAGATGTCCCTCCAATGTGTCACCAGTTATTTACGGCTGCAATTGTTTCCAGAGATACAGTATTCTGCAGGCACAATGATAGAACAGATCTGTGCATATTCTCCATCTGCACAAATACTGACACATTTGTTTCTTTCACAGAACAGTTTCCCATCAAGGGTCTCATTACAGCTTTGTTCCTTCCTTATCACAGCAAACACTGAAAAGTAGAAGGTGGCGACAATAACTGAATGTTTTCAGGCGCTAACTACTTTGATTGACCTAGTAATTCTAGTGAAATATAAAAGTTCCTCCATCTGTTCAGTTCCAAAAAATTGTCTGTAGGAAGCGAATTAATTCTTCTACATTCCCATAATATAAAAGTAGCTACATTCCTGTACTGTACATACCACAGGGAGCTGTATTATAGTAGTTATATTCTTGTAAATGAAACAGTATTATAGTAGTTATATTCTTGTAAATGGAACAGTATTATAGTAGTTATATTCTTGTACATGGGACAGTATTATAGTAGTTATATTCTTGTACATGGGACAGTATTATAGTAGTTATATTCTTGTACATGGGACAGTATTATAGTAGTTATATTCTTGTACATGGGACAGTATTATAGTAGTTATATTCTTGTACATAGGAGCAGTATTATAGTAGTTATATTCTTGTACATAGGGGGCAGTATTACAGTAGGTGAAGTAGAAGTCCAGCGTGGGTGATATCCATAAAAAAATTACTTTTATTCCATTTTTATTAAAAGCACATTGTTAGGACTGGCGGAACGCACCAAGTTTAAGATGAAATAGTATTAGGTGCATTCGCAGTCCAAGGTCCACCGTGCAGGTGAAAACCCTGCTGCTAGTAGACACGGACGATATGGTGGTACAATATGAATACACACATGGGTTAACTTCACCCTGTGTGAAGGAAGCGAACCCTGTTGCGTCACAAGGCTGCGGTACCGCACCAAGAGCGCAAGCAAGGAGTCTCAGAACTCAATCCCAAGACTCAGGATTTGAGTTCATAAAAACCTCATGCGCTCGACACCGCTACTGGTGTGTCAGAGAGACAGGAATAATACTATTTAAGAAGCACGAGAGTGCGTGCGGTGCCGCACTGGCGGACGCCACTAACCACCCAGGCTTAGGTCAGGAAAGCGCAGAGAAAGCGCACGGCGCCGCACTGGCGGTCACAGCAATTAGACGCTGTAATGTGTGTAACGTGCTGATGGCTTGGACGGGCGCTAGATAGCTTCCATCATTCGCGAACAGTCAACAACACTAGGAATGGGAATGATTTAGGAGCTTTCATCCATCGACATACATCCATCTACACACACACATTATCAAGTCAATACTAGCGCATGGCCGTGCGGCCATGCGAACCTTAAGTAGTTGCAGCACGTTTAGGACCTTCAAAGAAGGACCAATGGAGTTGCTGCAGTACCTGAGCATGTGACCCCAGATCTCCACTGAGAGATCTTGCCCTGGACATGCTCAGAGTGCAAAGCAGGACTTAGTCCTAGCACCTACAAGGACCTTCCAAGAAGGACCAATGACCTAGCTGCAGTATCTGATCATGTGACCCTCGATCTCCACTGAGAGATCTTACTCTGGGCATGCTCAGAACGTGAAAAGCGGGACTTAGTCCCAGAAGCGTCTGCTCGCCGCTGCCCAGCACTGACTTCAATGACAGAAGCAGGAAATGCAGCAGTAACTCTTAGCACAGAGTCAGACTGAGCGAGACACTGGGATCGACGTTTCCACTGCGGCAGGAGAAGAATGGGAGACCGCAGCGGAGATGGCCTGAGATTCCCCCTGTGCAGAGGCAGGAACTCGACCCCTAACACACATAAGTTGAAAATCCATCTTCATATCCAGAGACACAAAAACAGGTGATTCATACCAGTGACAGTCATAGGCTTAAAGTGCATATAAAATTATACGCGTTTCAACGGTCGTGCCGCCTTAGTTACAATGTATGAATCACCCGTTTTTGTGTCACTGGATATAAAGATGGATTTTGGACTTATGTGCTTTTAATGAAAATGGAATAAATGTTATTTTTTATGGATAAATATTTAGAATTGAGAGTCCTCAGTGGTTGATACCTTTTAATGGCTAACTGAAAAGTTGGTAATAAATTGCAAGCTTTCGAGACTACACAGGTATCTTCATCAGGCTAAGACTTAAACAAATTCTGAAGAATCACATATTTATGCACAACATAGTATAGAAAAATAAAAAAAAACATGGATAAGCCAGGTGACATGAAGCAGAATTACCATGGGTGATAAACAGTTATGTCCATAAATATTGGGCCAATTTTTAGATAAGGATTGTTTTATTGTCCTGTGATTAGAGACTCTGTTGTGATGACCCTTCATGGTCTGAGGGGCAAGTTCCTTAGTTGATTAAAAAGACATAAATCCGTGTGACACATTCATTCCTGCATTTAGAGTGTCAAAGGTCATCATCAGTTTATATTCCCAGATTCTCCTATCTCTCTGGGATTTGAAGTTCCCCTTTAGCACAAGTAATTTCATGTCCATAATGTTATGATTTGGGAGACAGAAATGTATTGCCACAGGTATATCCATTCTTTTTTCTGTGGTGAAACTTATAAAATTCATCCTCACCCACAATTACTTTGAGTTTGACAAGAAGATCTATCTACAGGAGACTGGCACAGCAATGGGAAGTAAAATGGCCCCACAGTATGCAAATCTTTTCATGGCCAAGCTTGAAAGCGACCTTGTGTCCTCATGTCCCATCAGGCCTCTGGCGTACTACCGCTACATTGATGACATTTTAATCATCTGGACAGAGTCTGAGCCGCAGCTAAAGACGTTCCATGAACAGTTTAATCAATTTCATCCTACCATCAACTTGACACTCAACTACTGCTGCACTGAAATTAACTTTTTGGACACCATCATTAAGCTGCAGAACAATAAAATAGAGACATCCCTGTATCAGAAGCCAATCGACCGTCCAACATACCTTAATTGGGACAGTTTACATCCAAAACTCATAAAAAACTCTATTGTCTACAGCCAAGCCATCAGATACAATCGTATATGTTCCAACCCCATGGATAGATGAACACTTTGGTCGCCTCAGAAAGACCTTTTTGAATCAGGGCTACCATCCAAGAACAATTGAAAATCAGATCACAAGAGCCACCAGAATATCAAGGAATCACCTGCTACATTACAAAGCTAAAGAAAAAAAGAATCGGGTGCCTCTAGTAGTCGCCTACAATCCAAATCTGGAGGTGCTAAGGGGAGCTGCATGGAAATTACAACTAGGGTTGAGCGAAACGGGTCGTTCATTTTCAAAAGTCGCCGACTTTTGGCAAAGTCGGGTTTCATGAAACCCGATCCGACCCCTGTGCGGGGTCGGCCATGCGGTACGCGACTTTCGCGCCAAAGTCGCGTTTCAATGACGCGAAAAGCGCCATTTCTCAGCCAATGAAGGTAAACGCAGAGTGTGGGCAGTGTGATGACATAGGTCCTGGTCCCCACCATCTTAGAGAAGGGCATTGCAGTGATTGGCTTGCTGTCTGCGGCGTTACAGGGGCTATAAAGGGGCGTTCCCGCCGACCGCCATGTTACTGCTGCTGATCTGAGCTTAGGGAGAGGTTGCTGCCGCTTCGTCAGAAGCAGGGATAGCGTTAGGCAGGGTCCATTAACCACCAAACCGCTTGTGCTGTAGCGATTTCCACTGCCCAACACCACCTTCGGTGTGCAGGGACAGTGGAAGCTACATTTTTTTTTTTTTTCCCTCAGCGCTGTAGCTCATTGGGCTGCCCTATAGAAGGCTCCCTGATAGCTGCATTGCTGTGTGTACGCCGCTGTGCAAACCAACTGCTTTTTTCAAAGCACAAATCCTCTTGTTCCTTCCTTTCTGCACAGCTATCTTTTTGGTTTGTCCACACTTTTTATTTAATTTGTGCATCAGTCCACTCCTTATTGCTGCCTGCCATACCTGGCTGAGATTACTGCAGGGAGATAGTAATTGAAGGACACTCCCTGTTTTTTTTTTTTTTTTTGTGGGAGATTAAGATTGACATTTCTGCTAGAGTGCCATCCCTGTCTGTGTCATCTCTCACTCAGTGGGCCATAGAAAGCCTATTTATTTTTTTGCTTGATTTGGGTTCTAAAATCTACCTGAAAAAATCACTACATCAATCAGTGGGAGAAAAATATTGGCCTCAGGGCTTGTGTGCCACTCTTGACTCCTGTGTGCATCATCACTCACTCAGTGGGCCATAGAAAGCCTATTTATTTTTTTGCTTGATTTTGGTTCTAAAATCTACCTGAAAAAATCACTACATCAATCAGTGGGAGAAAAATATTGGCCTCAGGGCTTGTGTGCCACTCCTGACTCCTGTGTGCATCATCACTCACTCAGTGGGCCATAGAAAGCCCATTTTTTTTTTTTTTTTGCTTTATTTGGGTTCTAAATTCTACCTGAAAAAATCAATAAATCAATCAGTGGGAGATTAATATTGGCCTTTGGGCTTGTGTGCCAGTCCTAAGCGTGCCATCTCTCTCTCTCAGATAGTGGGCCATAGAAAGCCTATTTATTTATTTTTTTTTTTAATGGGTTTATAAATTTTCCCTGGAAAAAAAAAAAAAAAGTGGGAGATTAATATTGGCCTCTGGGCTTGTGTGCCAGTCCTGAGCGTGCCATCTCTCTCACAAATAGTGGGCCATAGAAAGCCTATTTATTTATTTTTTTTTGGTTTTATAAATTCTCCCTTAAAAAAAAAGGGAGATTAATATTGGCCTTTGGGCTTGTGTGCCAGTCCTAAGCGTGCCATCTCTCTCTCTCAGATAGTGGGCCATAGAAAGCCTATTTATTTTATTTTTTTTTTTAATGGGTTTATAAATTTTCCCTGGAAAAAAAAAAAAAAGTGGGAGATTAATATTGGCCTCTGGGCTTGTGTGCCAGTCCTGAGCGTGCCATCTCTCTCACAAATAGTGGGCCATAGAAAGCCTATTTATTTTATTTTTTTTGGTTTTATAAATTCTCCCTTAAAAAAAAAGGGAGATTAATATTGGCCTTTGGGCTTGTGTGCCAGTCCTAAGCGTGCCATCTCTCTCTGTCTCTCAGATAGTGGGCCATAGAAAGCCTATTTATTATTTTTTTTATTGGGTTTATAAATTTTCCCTGGAACAAAAAAAAAAAAGTGGGAGATAAATATTGGCCTCTGGGCTTGTGTGCCACTCCTGACTCCTGTGTGCGTCATCTCTCACTCAGTGGGCCATAGAAAGCCTTTTTTTGTTTTATTTGTTTTCTAAATTCTCCCTGAAAAAATCATTTTATTTTCTTTGGTTTCTAAATTCTTCTGAAAAAATCATTTTATTCTATTTTTTTTTTCCTAAAGTCTCCCTGAAAAACAAAAAACAAAAAAACAAATCAGTGGGAGATTAATATTGCCCTTTCTGCTTGTGTGCCAGTCTTGACTCCTGGGTGTGCCATCTCTCTCTCTCTCTCCAATTGTGGGCCATAGAAAGCCTATTATTTTTTTAGCTTGATTTGTGTTCCAAAATCTACCTGAAAAAATCACTACATCAATCAGTGGGAGATAAATATTGGCCTCTGGGCTTGTGTGCCACTCCTGACTCCTGTGTGCATCATCTCTCACTCAGTGGGCCATAGAAAGCCTTTTTTTGTTTTATTTGTTTTCTAAATTCTCCCTGAAAAAATCATTTTATTTTATTTGGTTTCTAAATTCTTCCTGAAAAAATCATTTTATTCTATTATTATTTTTTCCTAAAGTCTCCCTTAAAAAAAAAAAAAATCAAATCAGTGGGAGATTAATATTTACATTTGTGCTTCAGTGACAGTCCTGCGTGTGTGGCATCTCTCTCATTTGTTGCCACCAACAACAGAGTGTGTAACATTGTGCCTGATTTTCGTTGTGGTCTCACTCACCTGTAAAGGGGTAGATAAATCATACTGAAGCTATAGCTCACCGTGTAATTTGTGTGACAGCAACAAATACCGTTAGTTTGTTTACGTTTTTAAAACAATGAGGAAGTATGGTGGAAGAGGTCGTGGCCGGGGGCGTTCATTGTCAGCTGGTAATGAGGGTAGTGGTAGTGGTGGAGCATCAGCTGGTCATGGGAAAAAAAATATTGCACCTAAGTCTGGAGCTGTGGAGCCAGGTTCGTCGTCTGGCTACACAAGGCCTCGAACGCTCCCTTTTCTGGGAGTAGGAAAACCGCTTTTAAAGCCGGAGCAGCAAGAGCAAGTTTTGGCTTATCTTGCTGACTCAGCCTCTAGCTCTTTTGCCTCCTCTCGTGAAACTGGTAAATGTCAAAGCAGCGCGTCGTTAGTGGATGTTCACGGTCAGGGACAAGTCGCTTCCTTGTCCTCTTCAGCAAAAACAACAACAGAGAAGAATGCAGCAGGCGACACAACGGGTTACTCCATGGAGCTCTTTACACATACCGTCCCTGGCTTAGAAAGTGAAGCAGTTAACAGTCCATGCCCATTACAAGTTGAATCTGACATGGAGTGCACTGATGCACAGCCACAGCCAGACTACTATGCTGGTCCTTTGACTCAGACCACAACATTGCCCTCCCAGGGTGCTGATCAAGAATCAGACCCTGATGAGACTATGTTGCCCCATCACGAACGCTATACCACCGACCGACACGGTGACACAGACGAAGTTGCACACGAGCTACAAGAAGAGGTAATAGATGACCCAGTTCTTGACCCCGATTGGCAGCCATTGGGGGAACAGGGTGCAGGCGGCAGCAGTTCTGAAGCGGAGGAGGAGGGGCCGCAGCAGGCATCAACATCGCAACAGGTTCCATCTGCCGGGCCCCTATCTTGCCCAAAACGCGTGGCAAAGCCAAAACCTGTTGGAGGACAGCGTGGCCATCCGGTTAAAGCTCAGTCTGCAATGCAGGGTTTGAACGCACACATAGCTAGACTAATCTCGTTAGAGATGATGCCCTACCGGTTAGTTGAAAGCGAAGCTTTCAAAGCCCTGATGGACTACGCTGTACCACGCTACGAGCTACCCAGTCGACACTTTTTTTCCAGAAAAGCCATCCCAGCCCTCCACCAGCATGTTAAAGAGCGCATCGTCCATGCACTCAGGCAATCTGTGAGCACAAAGGTGCACATGACAACAGATGCATGGACCAGTAGGCATGGCCAGGGACGTTACGTGTCCATCACGGCACACTGGGTAAATGTGGTGGATGCAGGGTCCACAGGGGACAGCAAGTTTGGGACAGTTCTGCCTAGCCCAAGGTCTAGGAAACAATTGGCTGTAGCCGTTCGCACCCCCTCCTCCTCCTCTTCGTCCTCCTGCAGAAGCGAGAGCTCGTCCACAGACCGCAGTCGCACAACCACTCCATCCGCAGCTGCCACTGTTGCACACCAGGTCTCCCATTATGGGGCAGCTACTGGCAAACGTCAGCAGGCTGTATTGGCTATGAAGTGTTTGGGCGACAACAGACACACCACGGAAGTTCTGTCTGAGTTCTTGCAGAAAGAAACGCAGTCGTGGCTGGGCACTGTAGATCTTGAGGCAGGCAAGGTAGTGAGTGATAACGGAAGGAATTTCATGGCTGCCATCTCCCTTTCCCAACTGAAACACATTCCTTGCCTGGCTCACACCTTAAACCTGGTGGTGCAGTGCTTCCTGAAAAGTTATCCGGGGTTATCCGACCTGCTCCTCAAAGTGCGTGGACTTTGCTCACATATCCGCCGTTCGCCCGTACACTCCAGCCGTATGCAGACCTATCAGCGTTCTTTGAACCTTCCCCAGCATCGCCTAATCATAGACGTTGCAACAAGGTGGAACTCAACACTGCACTTGCTTCAGAGACTGTGTGAACAGAGGCGGGCTGTTATGTTTTTGTGGGAGGATACACATACACGGGCAGGCAGTAGGATGGCAGACATGGAGTTGTCAGGTGTGCAGTGGTCGAAGATTCAAGACATGTGCCAAGTCCTTCAGTGTTTTGAGGAATGCACACGGCTGGTTAGTGCAGACAACGCCATAATAAGCATGAGCATCCCCCTAATGCGTCTGCTGATGCAAAGTTTGACGCACATAAAGGATCAGGCGTCTGCAGCTGAGGAAGAGGAAAGCCTTGATGACAGTCAGCCATTGTCTGGCCAGGGTAGTGTACAGGACGAGGTAGCGGGTGAAGAGGAGGAGGAGGACGAGGAGGAAGATGGGGATGATTATATTTTTAATGAGGAAGCTTTTCCGGGGCCACTGGAAATTGGTGGCGCGGCAAGGCCGGGTTCTGGTTTTTTGAGGGACACAAGTGACGTGGATTTGCCTGAAACTGCCCCTCAACCAAGCACAACCGCAGATTTGAGAACTGGAACTTTGGCCCACATGGCGGATTATGCCTTACGTATCCTCAAAAGGGACACACGCATAACTAAAATGATGAACGATGACGATTACTGGTTGGCCTGCCTCCTTGATCCTCGCTATAAAGGCAAATTGCAAAATATAATGCCACATGAGAACTTGGAACTAATATTAGCAACCAAACAATCAACTCTTGTTGACCGTTTGCTTCTGGCATTCCCTGCACACAGCGCCCGTGATCGTTCTCACACGAGCTGCAGGGGCCAGCAGACCAGAGGAGTTAGAAGGGCAGAAATCAGAAGTGGCGTTGGCCAGAGGGGTTTTCTGACCAGGTTGTGGAGTGATTTTGCTATGACCGCAGACAGGACAGGTACTGCAGCATCAATTCAAAGTGACAGGAGACAACATTTGTCCAGTATGGTTACAAACTATTTTTCATTCCTTATCGATGTTCTCCCTCAACCGTCATTCCCATTTGATTACTGGGCATCAAAATTAGACACCTGGCCAGAATTGGCAGAATATGCATTGCAGGAGCTTGCTTGCCCGGCAGCTAGTGTCCTATCAGAAAGAGTATTCAGTGCTGCAGGTTCAATACTAACAGAAAAAAGGACTCGTCTGGCTACCCAAAATGTAGATGATCTAACCTTCATTAAAATGAACCACAACTGGATTTCGAAATCTTTTGCCCCACCTTGCCCGGCTGACACCTAGCTTTCCTATGAAAAGGTCTTGCCTGTGGACTATTCTGAATGCCTTTTCCAATCTCGTAATTTTCTGCACCTGATTGTCCAGCATACGACATGTTTACACCTCACTAAATGGCCAAACTCCCCACACGGGGCCGTGGTATCGACACTTGGCGACAGCACCCGTGAGAGTGCAGTTTGTCTGAAGAGGTGGGTGAGCCCGCTTTTGGTCGACGGCACTGCCACTGGGTCCCTCCTAGTACAATAAAGTGTCTCTGGCGGTGGTGGTGCGCACCCAACGTCAGACACACCGTTGTAATATGAGGGGCCCTGGGCCTGTACCGCCGGCCACAAGACAGTTCCCCCCCCAGCTCAAACAGTGCTCTACCACTTGCAAAATTATCTCACAGCTCCACCAATGTTTAGTCTATGCGCTGACATCCTTCAATGCCTGCCACTGACAATACCATTGTATTGACATTTTTGTTATGTTAGGCCTTCGATGCCTGTCTGTGGTCACTCCTTCCACTAGGCCTCCACTGACCACACCACTGCTGCCCGTGTACCCCTGGAACCAATTTAAAATTGCCTACAGCCATGTGTTATTATTTTAGGCCTTCGATGCCTGTCTGCGGTGACTCCTTCCACTAGGCCTCCACTGACCACACCACTGCTGCCCGTGTACCCCTGTAACCAATTTAAAATTGCCTACAGCCATGTGTTATTATTTTAGGCCTTCGATGCCTGTCTGCGGTCACTCCTTCCACTAGGCCTCCACTGACCACATCACTGCTGCCCGTGTACCCCTGGAACCAATTTAAAATTGCCTACAGCCATGTGTTATTATTTTAGGCCTTCGATGCCTGTCTGCGGTCACTCCTTCCACTAGGCCTCCACTGACCACACCACTGCTGCCCGTGTACCCCTGGAACCAATTTAAAATTGCCTACAGCCATGTGTTATTATTTTAGGCCTTCGATGCCTGTCTGCGGTCACTCCTTCCACTAGGCCTCCACTGACCACACCACTGCTGCCCGTGTACCCCTGGAACCAATTTAAAATTGCCTACAGCCATGTGTTATTATTTTAGGCCTTCGATGCCTGTCTGCGGTCACTCCTTCCACTAGGCCTCCACTGACCACACCACTGCTGCCCGTGTACCCCTGGAACCAATTTAAAATTGCCTACAGCCATGTGTTATTATTTTAGGCCTTCGATGCCTGTCTGCGGTCACTCCTTCCACTAGGCCTCCACTGACCACACCACTGCTGCCCGTGTACCCCTGGAACCAATTTAACATTGCCTACAGCCATTTGTTATTATTTTAGGCCTTCGATGCCTGTCTGCGGTGACTCCTTCCACTAGGCCTCCACTGATCACACCACTGCTGCCCGTGTACCCCTGGAACCAATTTAAAATTGCCTACAGCCATGTGTTATTATTTTAGGCCTTCGATGCCTGTCTGCGGTCACTCCTTCCACTAGGCCTCCACTGACCACACCACTGCTGCCCGTGTACCCCTGGAACCAACATCAGAAAATATAAAAATAAGTATTTTGCTTATAAAAAAGAAAATACTGGAGAGATATCAAATGCAGACATTTTAACATTAAAAACAAACACATACAACAAAAATCTGGTACAGTAGTAAAAATGGCCACCAGCTACAATAACTTTCTCCTGCAAGTAGTTAACTGAAAGGTTTTTTCAATTTTAAACACAGATATGGCATCCACCGAGTGTTGTCCTGTCGCGTCTTCTTTATATTATTGCCAAGAAGATGCAAAACAATGAAAATAATAAAATCATTATTTACCAAAAAAATAGAGTAAGTCAAAACCACATTGCAAATAAACATTCATTACAAATAAAGAAGCAGGGCGCGTCCGAGGGTGAGTATATACCTAATAAGAATATAATCACCCTCGGACGCGCCCTGCTTCTTTCCGACAGCCTTCCTTCCTAAGAATCAGCCCTTCCGTGGTGTAGAGAGAGGGTTTGTTACACTCCAAGGTGTTCCCCAGGTTGCCTTTCCTGAGCTTCGATCTTCCGGCTCTCGTTTAGTAGTTGTTGGAAACTACGCTGCATTAGGCCTACAAATTGGGTATGGGGTGTAGAGAGATGGTGTGTTACACTCCAAGGTGTTCCCCAGGTTTCCTCTCCATTGCTTCGATCTTCCGGCTCTCGTTTAGTAGTTGTTGGAAACTACGCTGCATTAGGCCTACAAATTGGGTATGGGGTGTAGAGAGATGGTGTGTTACACTCCAAGGTGTTCCCCAGGTTTCCTCTCCATTGCTTCGATCTTCCGGCTCTCGTTTAGTAGTTGTTGGAAACTACGCTGCATTAGGCCTACAAATTGGGTATGGGGTGTAGAGAGATGGTGTGTTACACTCCAAGGTGTTCCCCAGGTTTCCTCTCCATTGCTTCGATCTTCCGGCTCTCGTTTAGTAGTTGTTGGAAACTACGCTGCATTAGGCCTACAAATTGGGTATGGGGTGTAGAGAGATGGTGTGTTACACTCCAAGGTGTTCCCCAGGTTTCCTCTCCATTGCTTCGATCTTCCGGCTCTCGTTTAGTAGTTGTTGGAAACTACGCTGCATTAGGCCTACAAATTGGGTATGGGGTGTAGAGAGATGGTGTGTTCCACTGTAGAGAGATGGTGTGTTCCACTCCAAGGTGTTCCCCAGGTTTCCTCGCCAATGCTTCGATCATCATGCTCTCGTTTAGTAGTTGTTGGAAACTACGCTGCATTAGACCTACAAATTGGGTATGGGGTGTAGAGAGATGGTGTGTTCCACTCCAAGGTGTTCTCCAGGTTGCCTTTCCTGAACTTCTATCTTCAGGCTCTCATTAAATTGTGGTTAAACGGAACAACTGCATTTGGCGTACTAGTTGGTTTGGGGCCTACTATCGGTGTCTGCCGCTCCTTGCTGTTCTCCTGGTTTCCTGTCCTGAAATTCCGTTTTCAGGCGCTCGTTAAGTAGTTGTTAATGTTAGACTGCATTTGGCCTACTAGTTGGGTTGGGGCCTACTATCGGTGTCTGCCACTCCTTGCTGTTCTCCTCCACTGAACAAAGCTGTGCCGCCTGTTTACTACTGTTGCCAATTTTGAACTGCATTTCGACTACTTACTGATTTGGGCCTACTCTCTGTGTCAGCCTCTCATTCCAGTTGTCCTCCACTGCAATGCCCCCTGATTAGTCCTGTGTTACCAATTTTGAACTGCATTTAGCCCACTTTATTCTTTGGGCCTATATCTGTGTTTCCTCCTCATCCTGCCCATTGCCCAGCCAGTGATAGATGAGTCTGCTGGTACATTGACCCATAACGCAACATTTCCCGTGCACGCTACACTGCAAGATTGTGACCCTGCTGAAAGTCAGGTCCCCCTTCCCGCATACCATACCACCTTACACGGGGACAAACAGGAAGGTGCAGATGAAAGTGCAGGTTCCTTCATCAGGTGGGGGGAGGAATACTAGTTGGCGACGTCATTGGCACAGGGCCTCTCATGGTACGCAAAAGTGTTGCTGCCGGTGGGAGGCGCCCCCGCCGTGCAAACACACCGCTGTACTTTGAGGGGCCCTGTGCCAGTGCCAATGCCAACGAGTGGGCCCCCCCTGCTTGCTCAGGTTCACAGCACTTGCAAAGTTGAAATACTTACCTCTCCCTGCTCCACTGCCGTGACGTGGTCCAGATTTCCCACTAATTACTTGAACCAGCCCTACCCACCACAACTTTAGCGAAATGACCCCCAATTTCAAATGCCTTCCAATTATTATAAGGTAAATTACGCTTGACAAGCTTCATTAAGAAGAATGGATGGTTTTGACATTAAAATGGGCACTCTAGGTGTTTTCCTGGCCCCCACTCACTGCCGACTATGCTGCCCCATTGACTTGCATTGGGTTTCGTGTTTCGGTCGATCCCGACTTTACGTCATAATCGGCCGATTTCACTCGACCCGACTTTTGAGATAGTTGGGTTTCGCGAAACCCGGCTCGACTCTAAAAAGGTCAAGGTCGCTCAACTCTAATTACAACCTTTACTGCAAAATGATGCCCGTTTACAATCCATTTTTCCAGACCCCCCACTACTGTGTTTTAGGCAGCCCCCAAATCTAAGAAGCATCATTGTCAAGAGCTCCCTGTCCTGTCCAACAGCTGCAGGAACCTTTCCTTGCAACCAGAAAAAATGTAAAACCTGTCCATTTATAATGACCACGGACAAGATAAAGATCCCCAATTCACATCAGGATTACAAGATACCAGGTACTTTCAGCTGCGTCACTTCTAATGTGGTGTACCTAATTATTTGTACTAAATGTCCAACTGGGGGTCTGTATGTGGGGGAGACAGGGCAGAAACTGAGAACAAGGATGAACTCTCATCGCCATACAATAAGAGAAAAAAGAATGGATCTACCTGTGGAAATACATTTCTGTCTCCCAAATCATGAAATTACTTGTGCTAAAGGGGAACTTCAAATCCCAGAGAGACAGGAGAATCTGGGAATATAAACTGATGACGACCTTTGACACTCTAAATGCAGGAATGAATGTGTCACATGGATTTATGTCTTTTTACATCAACTAAGGAACTTGCCCCTCAGACCATGAAGGGTCATCACAACAGAGTCCCTAATCACAGGACAATAAAACATTCCTTATCTAAGAATTGGCCCAATATTTATGGACACAACTGTTTATCACCCATGGTAATTCTGCTTCATGTCACCTGGCTTATCCATGTTTTTCTTTTTCTATGCTATGTTGTGCATAAATATGTGATTCTTCAGAATTTGTTTTAGTCTTTGCCTGATGAAGAGACGTATGTAGTCTCGAAAGCTTGCAATTTATTACAATCTTTTCAGTTAGCCATTAAAAGGTATCAACCACTGAGGACTCTCAATTCTAAATATTTTTCTATCTACTGGCTAACACGGTACCAAGATACATTTTTTATGGATATCACCCACGGTGGACTTCTGCTTCACCTTCATGCTACTTGCAGCACTGCATGATCCGCACGCTAGGACTGAGAGAAGGTGAGCTGATCTTTGTTGCTTTTTCCAGTATTATAGTAGTTATATTTTTGTGCATAGGGCAGTATTAAAGTAGTTGTGGTCTTGTACATAGGGAACAGTATTATAGTAGTTATATTATCCTACTTCGGAGCAGTACTAAAATAGCTATGCTCTTGTAAATAGGAGCAGTAATTCTGTACATATGAGCATTATCATAGTTATTCTTATAGTTATAGCTTTGAATATAGGATGCTGTATTACAAATAACAGTTGCATATGAGTACAGATGACCCTAATACCACGGTGCATTTATGTGATGTGGCATAGTTAACGCATTGTGTAATGCTATATCTGTACAAAAATAGCAGTGTTTTTAGGTTATATTTTTGTACATGGGGCAGTATAAAAGGGTATGTGTCCACGTTCAGGATTGCATCAGGATTTGCTCAGGATTTGATGCAGGTAAAATCTGCACCAAATCTGCACCCGAGGTCACCTGCGTTTTTCGACGCGTTTTTCAATGCGTTTTTTTCATGCGGATGTGTGTGTGTTTTTGTAAGCTCAATAAAGATATACAAAAAAAAGAATTGTGATGTCATTTCTTGTCCAACCTCTTCATTTACATACTCCATTGAAGAATATACACACAGCTAAATAGATAGATAGATACGTTAGATGGATACAATAGATACGATACATATCTATTGTATCTGTCTATCTATCTATAACATCTATCTATGGATCTATCTATCGTATTTATCTATGGTATCTATCTATCGATATATCTATCTATTATCTACCGATATATCTATCTATAAATATATCTCTATATAGATATATCGATAGATATATTGATAGATAGATAATTGATAGATAATAGATAAATACATTTATTTAAGGCTGGGATCACACATGCAAGAAACTCGGACGAGTCTCGCATCTTAATACCCGGCACTGCTGCCGGCACTCGGGTGCGGAGCATGCAGCTGCATGCAGACAGCTGCGGGCTGATATTCATAGCCTAGAGAGGGGCCATGGTTATTGGCCCACGCAGCTACAAATACCAGCCCCCAGCCTCCCCAGAAATGGCGCATCTGTAAGATGCGCCAATTCCGGCACTTAACCCCTTTCTTCCCACTCCCCTGTAACATAGTTATTAAGGTTGAAGGAAGACTTTAAGTTCATCTAGTTCAACCCATAGCCTAACCTAACATGCCCTAACATGTTGATCCAGAGGAAGGCAAAAAAAAACCCATGTGGCAAATAGTAAGCTCCACTTTGGGGAAAAAAATTCCTTCCCGACTCCACATATGGCAATCAGACTAGTTCCCCGGATCAATGCCCTATCAAGGAATTTAGTGTATATACCCTGCAACATTATACTTTTCAAGAAAGGTATCCAGTCCCCTCTTAAATTTAAGTAATGAATCACTCATTACAACATCATACGGCAGAGAGTTCCATAGTCTCACTGCTCTTACAGTAAAGAACCTGTGTCTGCTATTATGCCTAAACCTTCTTTCCTCCAGACGTAGAGGATGCCCCCTTGTCCCTGTCTCAGGTCTATGATTAAAAAGATCATCGGAAAGGTCTTTGTACTGTCCCCTCATATTTTTACATTAAAATAAGATCACCCCTTAGTCTTCGTTTTTCCAAACTAAATAGCCCCAAGTGTAATAACCTATCTTGGTATTGCAGACCCCCCAGTCCTCTAATAACCTTGGTCGCTCTTCTATGCACCTGCTCTAGTTCAGCTATGTCTTTCTTATACACCGGAGACCAGAACTGTGCACAGTATTCTAAGTGTGGTCGAACTAGTGACTTGTATAGAGGTAAAATTATGTTCTCCTCATGTGCATCTATGCCTCTTTTAATGCATACCATAATTTTATTTGCCTTTATATCAGCTGCCTGACACTGGTCATTGAACATGAGGTTGCCATCCACCCAATTAAGTGCATAGTTATAGACATAAGGATGAATTACCTCGGGGAGATCAAAACATCCAACACCGCGGAGACACCTTCACGTGTTTCTCAACGCAGTGATCCAGAACACTGCCCCCATCCCTTATGGGAAATATGCAAATGCATGTAGAAAAGCCGCGGAGACACCATCACGTGTTTCTCAACGCAAGCAATAAATAGCCAGGTCTTTCACCGGGAAGGAAAAACCATGGGAAGGGCAGCATCTAAAAAGGAAAACCACCTATGCCAAAACATGGTATCCATCCAAAGACAGCTGTTTCGGGGTATTTGCCCCTCATCAGTGTGGCGTAGGAAACTGGCTATTAGGAGCAGTGCCTAGTAAAAGGACTATAGACATAAGGATGAATGACCTCGTGGAGATCAAAACATCCAACACCACGGAGACACCTTCACGTGTTTCTCAACGCAGTGATCCAGAACATTGCCCCCATCCCTTATGAGAAATATGCAAATGCATGTAGAAAAGCCGCGGAGACACCATCACGTGTTTCTCAACGCAAGCAATAAATAGCCAGGTCTTTCACCGGGAAGGAACAACCACGGGAAGGGCAGCATCCAAAAAGGAAAACCACCTATGCCAAAACATGGTATCCATCCAAAGACAGCTGTTTCGGGTTATTTGCCCCTCATCAGTGTGGAGTAGGAAAGCATTAAGCTACTTACTGGTAGCAACATTTTTTGGAGGCCCATGACAGCACTACGAGAGAGGGGATCCGCCCTTAAGGAACAGGAAACCTACAGATACAAAAGGGCTGCACCTCTCCCATGCATCAGTTGTATTTCAGAGCCCGAGAGGACTACCGCGGTTAGTGGTACACAAATATACATTATATACATTTTGAAACAAAAATAATCTATTATATTGAAACTAGACACCATATGTGAGATCTACATGTTACACTATATACATATCAGGAAGTGCAACCCCCACGTGAATAGGGAGGGAACTAAGGGTGCTGTCATGGGCCTCCGAAAAATGCCGCTACCAGTAAGTAGCTTAATGCTTTATTCGGACTCCCATGACAGCACTACGAGAGATTTACAGAGATGTAAGCTACCTTAGGGAGGGACTATAGTTTGTAGCACCCTTAACCCAAAGGAGAGATCAGAGGAGGACCCCAAATCCAACCGATAGTGCTTAAAGAAAGTGGAAGGGGATGACCATGTGGCCGCCTTACATATCTGCTCCACAGACACTCCAGATCTTTCCGCCCAGGATGACGCCATGGCCCGGGTGGAATGTGCCTTTAAATTCTGCGGAGCTGGCCCCCCGCCTGCTGTTTAAGCTAGAGAGATAGTTTCCCTAATCCATTTAGCCAGTGAATATTTTGATACTCTAAACCCTTTCCTTGGACCTTGGAAGGAAAGAAGCAGTGCCCCATCTTTCTTCCAATTATCAGTAGCTGAAATATACTGAAGAAGAGATCTCCTAACGTTAACGTCTAGCGTATGAAGCTCCTGCTCTTTAGGATTAAAGGGATTAGGAATAAAAGACTATCTCCTGTGATCTATGGAAACGTGTCGCCACCTTCGGTAGATATGCCGGGTCTGGTCTAAGGACTACTCTGTCTGACAAGATTTCAGTGTATGGAGGAGCTCTGGAAAGCGCCTGGATATCCCCTATCCTGCGAGCTGAGGTTATGGCAATCAGGAAGGCTGTCTTAAGTGTCAACATTTTGATCGAGGCCTCTTGCAGAGGTTCAAAGGGGGGTTTAGTTAGAGAGGACAGAACTACATTTAAATCCCATGGAACTGTTCTGTCTTTATGCACTGGTGTAGATCTACTAACTGCCTTCATAAATCTCGCTATTTAGTAGTTATTAGCTATATTACATGAAAACAGGGCACCCAGAGCTGAGACCTGTACTCTAAGGGTACTAGGAGAGAGTTTCAACTCGAACCCCTTCTGTAGGAACTCTAAGATTTGTTGTATTGGCACCCTGTTTTGGATATCAAACTTTGAACAAGTCAAGAACTTTCTCCAAGTTCTAGAGTAGATTTTCGTAGTTATTTGCTTTCTACTCTTTAGGAGTGTCTCTACTAAGTTTGGAGAGAAGCCTTTCCCCACTAATAGTGACCGTTCAAACTCCATGCCGTTAAATGGAGTGCTGCCACTTGTGGATGGGAGATCGGTCCCGGAGAAAGCAAGTTCGGGATCTCTGGCAATACCCAGGGAACCGATACGGACATTGTCTTGAGCCAGGCAAACCAGGTTCTTCTGGGCCAAAAGGGGGCGATAAGGATGACCTTCGCTCGATCCTCCCTGATTTTCCTCACCACTAGAGGTATCAGGTTCAGTGGTTGGAAAGCATAAGCCAGTGGAAAATCCCATTTTATTAGAAACGCGTCCACCGCCAAGGGATCCTCCGTGGGATTTAGGGAGCAAAAAAGATTTACTTTTCTGTTGCTTCTGGTGGCGAACAGATCCACCACTGGTTGACCCCATATGCGGACAATAAGATCGAAAATGTCCTCGTTGGGAGACCACTCTCCATGTCTTAACACATTTCGGCTGAGGAAATCTGCTGCCACATTCTCTTTTCCTTTGATGTGGAGAGCTGTCAAAGATAGAAAATTGAGCTCTGCCACCTGGAACAACTGATCGTGATCTGCATTAATGTTTCGGAACGAGTTCCCCCTTGCCGGTTTATATAAGCGACTGCCACTCTGTTGTCCGACAGAATTCTGACGTGTTGGCCCTGCAGACATATGAGGAATTTTTTAACAGCCAATTCAACCGCCAACAACTCCCTTTGGTTGGATGAGAATGTTGTGAAGGGTTCCCATTGTCCCTGGACCACCATGTCCCCCATATAGGCTCCCCACCCTGAAGAGCTGGCATCCGTGGTTATCACCTGGGACACATCAACTATCCAGGGAACCCCTGCCGATAAAATTCTTTTTATCTAACCACCACCTAAGGGAATTTAACGTGACTGGCCCCAAGGTTAATTTCCCATTTAACGCGCCTCCTAAGGCTCTGTCATGGAACAAGACTTCTCTTTGTAGGGATCTGGTGTGGAACTGATCCCACTTAACTGCTGGAATGCAAGATGTGAGTGACCCAAGCAGGGACATTGCTTGCCTAAGTGTCATGGAAGGTGTATTGATTGCTTTTAATACATAATTCTGAATTAGATCTATTTTTTCTACAGGGAGGAGACACTGTTGTGTCACTGAATTCAACATTAATCCCAGGAATTTTTGAATATTTAGGGGCTGTAACTTAGATTTTTTGAAGTTTATGATCCAACCCAGGTGTTCTAGTTTGGCCTTAGTAATCTCCCATTGTGACAGACAGTGATCTACCGAGATCCCTACAATGAGAAAATCATCTAAGTAGGGGATTATAAGGACATTTGATTCTCTTAAACGTGCCATGACTTAAGCGACTATTTTAGTGAATACCCTAGGCGCAGAAGTTATCCCAAAGGGGAGTGCTCTGAACTGAAAATGTTGAATCCTACCCCCCATTAGTACCGCTACCCTCAGGTATCGTTGGAAATCAGCATGAATGGGTACATGATAGTAGGCATCTTTCAAATCCACTACTACCATAAAACAATTGTTGAAAAGCATTTTTATTATCGAATTGATGGACTCCATTTTGAAGGTATGTTTCACCAAAAACTTATTGAGACCCTTAAAGGGACACTGTCACCTGAATTTGGAGGGAACAATCTTCAGCCATGGAGGCGGGGTTTTCGGGTGTTTGATTCACCCTTTCCTTACCCGCTGGCTGCATGCTGGCTGCAATATTGGATTGAAGTTCATTCTCTGTCCTCCTGTTATGAAAGGTAATTCAGTACCACAATGGACATAGAGGTCAGCGCACATACAGTGACCTGGCAATAACCCAAAAAACAAGAACGAGCTCTGAGACATGGGAACTCTGTTGACCGCAATCCCTAATCCTCTCCAACCACACTAAAGGCAGCCGTGGATTGTGCCTAACGCTCCCTATGCAACTCGGCACGGCCTGAGAAACTAGCTAGCCTGAAGATAGAAAATAAGCCTACCTTGCCTCAGAGAAATACCCCAAAGGAAAAGGCAGCCCCCACATATAATGACTGTGAGTTAAGATGAAAAGACAAACGTAGAGATGAAATAGATTTAGCAAAGGGAGGCCCAACTTTCTGAACAGAGCGAGGATAGGAAAGGTAACTTTGCGGTCAACACAAAACCCTACAAAAACCACGCAAAGGGGGCAAAAAGACCCTCCGCACCGAACTAACGGCACGGAGGTACACCCTCTGCGTCCCAGAGCTTCCAGCACGCAGTAAAAAACAAATTGACAAGCTGGACAGAAAAAAACAGCAAACAAATAGCAAAGAGGAACTTAGCTATGCAGAGCAGCAGGCCACAGGAACGATCCAGGAGGAAACAGGTCCAATACTAGAACATTGACTGGAGGCCAGGATCAAAGCACTAGGTGGAGTTAAATAGAGCAGCACCTAATGACTTCACCACATCACCTGAGGAAGGAAACTCAGAAGCCGCAGTACCACTTTCCTCCACCAACGGAAGCTCACAGAGAGAACCAGCCGAAGTACCACTTGTGACCACAGGAGGGAGCTCTGCCACAACAGTACCCCCCCCCCCTGAGGAGGGGTCACCGAACCCTCACCTGAGCTCCCAGGACGACCAGGATGAGCCATATGAAAGGCACGAACAAGATCGGGAGCATGGACATCAGAGGCAAAGACCCAGGAGTTATCTTCCTGAGCATAACCCTTCCACTTAACCAGATACTGGCGTTTCCGCCTTGAAACACGAGAATCCAAAATCTTCTTCACAATATACTCCAACTCCCCCTCCACCAAAACCGGGGCAGGAGGATCAACAGATGGAACCATAGGTGCCACGTATCTCCGCAACAATGACCTATGGAATACTTTATGTATGGAAAAAGAATCTGGAAGGGTCAGACGAAAAGACACAGGATTAAGAACCTCAGAAATCCTATACGGACCAATAAAATGAGGTTTAAACTTAGGAGAGGAAACCTTCATAGGAATATGACGAGAAGATAACCAAACCAAGTCCCCAACCCGAAGTCGGGGACCCACACAGCGTCTGCGATTAGCAAAACGTTGAGCCTTCACCTGGGACAAAGTTAAATTGTCCACTACATGAGTCCAAATCTGCTGCAACCTGTCCACCACAGTATCCACACCAGGACAGTCCGAAGACTCAACCTGCCCTGAAGAGAAACGAGGATGGAACCCAGAGTTGCAGAAAAACGGTGAAACCAAGGTAGCCGAGCTGGCCCGATTATTAAGGGCGAACCCAGCCAAAGGCAAAAAGGACACCCAGTCATCCTTATCAGCAGAAACAAAGCATCTCAGATATGTTTCCAAGGTCTGATTGGTTCGTTCGGTCTGGCCATTAGTCTGAGGATGGAAAGCCGAGGAAAAAGACAAGTCAATGCCCATCCTACCACAAAAGGCTCGCCAAAACCTCGAAACAAACTGGGAACCTCTGTCAGAAACGATATTCTCTGGAATGCCATGTAAACGAACCACATGCTGGAAAAACAATGGCACCAAATCAGAGGAGGAAGGCAATTTAGACAAGGGTACCAAATGGACCATCTTAGAGAAGCGATCACAGACCACCCAAATGACTGACATTTTTTGAGAGACGGGAAGATCTGAAATAAAATCCATAGAGATATGTGTCCAAGGCCTCTTCGGGACCGGCAAGGGCAAAAGCAACCCACTGGCACGAGAACAGCAGGGCTTAGCCCGAGCACAAATCCCACAGGACTGCACAAAATTACGCACATCCCGCGACAGAGATGGCCACCAAAAGGATCTAGCCACTAACTCTCTGGTACCAAAGATTCCAGGATGACCAGCCAACACCAAACAATGAACCTCAGAGATAACTTTATTCGTCCACCTATCAGGGACAAACAGTTTCTCCGCTGGGCAACGATCAGGTTTATTAGCCTGAAATTTTTGCAGCACCCGCCGCAAATCAGGGGAGATGGCAGACACAATTACTCCCTCTTTGAGGATACCCGCCGGCTCAGATACACCCGGAGAGTCGGGCACAAAACTCCTAGAGAGAGCATCCGCCTTCACATTTTTAGAGCCCGGAAGGTATGAAATCACAAAGTCAAAACGGGCAAAAAACAACGACCAACGAGCTTGTCTAGGATTCAACCGCTTGGCGGACTCGAGATAAGTCAAGTTCTTATGATCAGTCAAGACCACCACGCGATGCTTAGCTCCTTCAAGCCAATGACGCCACTCCTCGAATGCCCACTTCATGGCCAGCAACTCTCGATTGCCCACATCATAATTTCGCTCAGCAGGCGAAAACTTCCTGGAAAAGAAGGCGCATGGTTTCATCACAGAGCAATCAGAACTTCTCTGCGACAAAACAGCCCCTGCTCCAATCTCAGCAGCATCAACCTCGACCTGGAACGGAAGCGAAACATCTGGTTGACACAACACAGGGGCAGAAGAAAAACGACGCTTCAACTCTTGAAAAGCTTCCACCGCAGCAGAAGACCAATTGACCAAATCAGCACCTTTCTTGGTCAAATCGGTCAATGGTTTAGCAATACTAGAAAAATTGCAGATGAAGCGACGATAAAAATTAGCAAAGCCCAGGAACTTTTGCAGACTTTTCAGAGATGTCAGCTGAGTCCAATTATGGATGGCTTGGACCTTAACAGGGTCCATCTCGATAGTAGAAGGGGAAAAGATGAACCCCAAAAATGAAACCTTCTGGACACCAAAGAGACACTTTGATCCCTTCACAAACAAAGAATTAGCACGCAGGACCTGAAACACCGTTCTGACCTGCTTCACATGAGACTCCCAATCATCCGAGAAGATCAAAATGTCATCTAAGTACACAATCAGGAATTTATCCAGGTACTCTCGGAAGATGTCATGCATAAAGGACTGAAACACTGATGGAGCATTGGCAAGTCCGAATGGCATTACTAGATACTCAAAATGGCCCTCGGGCGTATTAAATGCAGTTTTCCACTCATCGCCTCACTTAATACGCACAAGATTATACGCACCACGAAGATCTATCTTGGTGAACCAACTAGCCCCCTTAATCCGAGCAAACAAATCAGATAACAATGGCAAGGGGTACTGAAATTTAACCGTGATCTTATTTAGAAGGCGGTAATCTATACAAGGTCTCAGTGAACCATCCTTCTTGGCTACAAAAAAGAACCCTGCTCCTAATGGCGACGATGACGGGCGAATATGCCCCTTCTCCAAAGACTCCTTCACATAACTCCGCATAGCGGCGTGCTCAGGCACAGATAAATTAAACAGTCGACCTTTTGGGAATTTACTACCAGGAATCAAATCGATAGCACAATCACAATCCCTATGCGGAGGTAGGGTATCAGACTTGGGCTCATCAAATAAATCCCGGTAATCAGACAAGAACTCAGGAACCTCAGAAGGGGTGGATGACGAAATAGTCAGAAATGGGACATCACCATGTACCCCCTGACAACCCCAACTGGACACAGACATGGATTTCCAATCTAATACTGGATTATGGACTTGTAGCCATGGCAACCCCAACACGACCACTTCATGCAGATTATGCAACACCAGAAAGCGAATAACCTCCTGATGTGCAGGAGCCATGCACATGGTCAGCTGGGTCCAGTACTGAGGCTTATTCTTGGCCAAAGGCGTAGCATCAATTCCTCTCAATGGAATAGGACACTGCAAGGGCTCCAAGAAAAACCCACAACGCCTAGCATACTCCAAGTCCATCAAATTCAGAGCAGCGCCTAAGTCCACAAATGCCATGACAGAATACGATGACAAAGAGCAGATCAAGGTAACAGACAGAAGAAATTTTGACTGTACCGTACCAATGGTGGCAGACCTAGCGAACCGCTTAGTGCGCTTAGGACAATCAGAGATAGCATGAGTGGAATCACCACAGTAGAAACACAGCCCATTCAGACGTCTGTGTTCTTGCCGTTCAACTCTGGTCAAAGTCCTATCGCACTGCATAGGCTCAGGTTTAAGCTCAGGTAATACCGCCAAATGGTGCACAGATTTACGCTCGCGCAAGCGTCGACCGATCTGAATGGCCAAAGACATAGACTCATTCAGACCAGCAGGCATAGGAAATCCCACCATGACATCCTTAAGGGCTTCAGAGAGACCTTTTCTGAAAATAGCTGCGAGCGCACCTTCATTCCACTGAGTGAGTACGGACCACTTTCTAAATTTCTGACAATATACCTCTATTTCATCCTGACCCTGACACAGAGCCAGTAAATTCTTCTCTGCCTGATCCACAGAATTAGGCTCATCGTACAGCAATCCGAGCGCCAGGAAAAATGCATCGATATTACTTAATGCAGGATCTCCTGGCGCAAGAGAAAATGCCCAGTCCTGAGGGTCGCCACGCAAAAAAGAAATAACGATCCTAACTTGTTGAACTGGGTCACCAGAGGAGCGAGGTTTCAAAGCCAGAAATAGTTTACAATTATTTTCGAAACTCAGAAATTTAGTTCTATCTCCAAAAAACAAATCAGGAATAGGAATTCTCGGTTCTAACATAGAATTCTGAACCACAAAGTCTTGAATACTTTGTACTCTTGCCGTGAGCTGATCCACACATGAAGACAGACCTTTAATGTCCATTGCTACACCTGTGTCCTGAACCACCCAAATGTCTAGGGAAAAAAAAAGGCAAAACACAGTGCAAAGAAAAAAAAAATGGTCTCAGAACTTCTTTGTTCCCTCTATTGGGAATCATTAGTACTTTTGGCCTCCAGTACTGTTATGAAAGGTAATTCAGTACCACAATGGACATAGAGGTCAGCGCACATACAGTGACCTGGCAATAACCCAAAAAACAAGAACGAGCTCTGAGACGTGGGAACTCTGTTGACCGCAATCCCTAATCCTCTCCAACCACACTAAAGGCAGCCGTGGATTGCGCCTAACGCTCCCTATGCAACTCGGCACGGCCTGAGAAACTAGCTAGCCTGAAGATAGAAAATACGCCTACCTTGCCTCAGAGAAATACCCCAAAGGAAAAGGCAGCCCCCACATATAATGACTGTGAGTGAAGATGAAAAGACAAACATAGAGATGAAATAGATTTAGCAAAGGGAGGCCCAACTTTCTGAACAGAGCGAGGATAGGAAAGGTAACTTTGCGGTCAACACAAAACCCTACAAAAACCACGCAAAGGGGGCAAAAAGACCCTCCGTACCGAACTAACGGCACGGAGGTACACCCTCTGCGTCCCAGAGCTTCCAGCAAGCAGTAAAAAACAAATTGACAAGCTGGACAGAAAAAAAACAGCAAACAAATAGCAAAGAGGAACTTAGCTATGCAGAGCAGCAGGCCACAGGAACGATCCAGGAGGAAACAGGTCCAATACTAGAACATTGACTGGAGGCCAGGATCAAAGCACTAGGTGGAGTTAAATAGAGCAGCACCTAACGACTTCACCACATCACCTGAGGAAGGAAACTCAGAAGCCGCAGTACCACTTTCCTCCACCAACGGAAGCTCACAGAGAGAACCAGCCGAAGTACCACTTGTGACCACAGGAGGGAGCTCTGCCACAGAATTCACAACACCCTCCGTAGTACATGCCTGCACAAGGCAATCTTGCCTTGCGCAGGCGTGTACTATGGAGGACAGAGAATGAACTTCAATCCAATATTGCAGCCAGCATGCAGCCAGCGGGTAAGGAAACGGTGAATCAAAAACCCCCAAACCCCGCCTCCATGGCTGAAGATTGTTCCCTCCAAATTCAGGTGACAGTGTCCCTTTAAGGTTAATGATGGTCCTATAAGACTTATCCGGCTTTTGAATTAGGAATAGGGGAGAGTAAAACCCTTTCCCTGCCTGAGAATACGGCACTTTTATCAAAACATTTTTGGAGCAAAGAGTTCTCACTTCTTCTAAGGCAAATTGTTCAGTGGGAGATGAGCGCCAAGGTGTTAACTTGAATTTGTCCCGTGGGGTATGGACAAACTCAAGTTTGAGACCATGGGAAATAGTGTCTTTTATCCAAATGCTGTTTGTGATTTTCGACCATTCTGCCGAGAAATGCAACAGTCTCCCTCCCACCGGGATTGCCAGTCATTGGTCTTGTTTTTTGTTTTCCGTCGGGTTACGGCAAAACATGAGACCTGTACCTCGTTTCCGCTTATCATCCCATCTGGAACGATCTCTACCCGGTGAGAAGGCGTGCCTTCCTCCCCGATTGAACCTTCTCTTGTTCAAGGGACGACGATATGGATTGAAAAGATTGGGAAACTTTTTCTTATCATCTCCTGCCTTCTCCAGGAGTTCATCCAGGGTAGGCCCAAATAGATACTCACCTTTACAGGGGATAGCGCAGAGCTTTGTTTTCGCCTGCATATCCCCCGGCCAGCATTTCAACGATAGGGCTCTCCTTGCAGCATTAGAAAGCCCCGCTGCTCTAGCCGCCAACTTAACATAGTCAATTGAGGTGTCCGATAAAAAAGCTGCCCCCTCCTGGATTACTGGTAACGCTGCAAGTATGGAATCTCTAGAGGCCCCCTGCTTTAATTGGGTCTCTAACTGGTCCAGCCAGACCATCATTGACCTTGCCGTGCAGGTTGATGCCACCTCAGGTCTTAAGGAGCTGGCTGCCATTTCCCAGGTTCCCTTTAGGAAGGTGTCCACTTTCTTATCCAGGGGGTCTTTAAGTGTTCCCATATCCTCAAATGGGAGAGAGGATCGCTTTGCTACCTTGGCAATTGCTGCATCCAGCTTTGGGGCCTTTTCCCAGTTACCCACTGCTGGGTCATCAAAGGGATACCGACGCTTCTGCGCAGGTGGTAAGGAGCCTTTTCTCTCTGGTTTTCTCCACTCCCTATTGATAAGTTCCTGTATCTTTTCATTCAGAGGAAAGACTCTGCGCTTCCTCTGTTCTAACACACTGAACATCATTTGTTCTTTAGATAGCTGAGGCTTGGGTTCTGTTATACCCATAGTGCCTCTGACCGCCTTTATCAATTTGTCTATTCTCTCTAGGGGTAAGCAAAACCGAGCAGCGTCTTCTTCCGAAGAGGAGGATGATGCTGCTGAATCATCCGATTCTTCACTCTTGTCCTTATCCACAGACGAATCAGATGCCCACTGAGTTCTTTGCTTAGAGCCCCCTGACTGTGAAAGGTTCTTAATGGACTCCTTGACCTCCATTCTAACCATTTCCTTTAGACTGGCCGCAATAGAAGAGGATTCTTCTGCTACCTAAGGGGATAAGTAAGGTAGACTAGAGTGTAAGATCTACAGTACATGCTATACCCCCTCCCCTCCTTCCAGGACCTCACCGTCTGCTGGATACAGGGGTCACATAGTTTTTTAGGGTGTGAGTCAGGCAAGGGAACCCCGCAGATGGCACACTCCCTATGCTTCGCCTTACTGACGCTTTTCCTTCCCTGCATAAAACATAGGGGAGACTAGTCACTAAGTGAACTTTCTCGAAGATCACTTACCAGAGGCTGCCCACACCCATAGAGATACCGAAGTATGAGGGGGATCTTTTTTGGCTGACGCTCCAGACCCCTGTCTGGAGGAGCTTCTGCGGCCGGATACATCGCTCCTTTTGTCACGTTCCTTCTCCATAGGCTTCTGGGGCGCTTCATCCAGCAGCAGAGGCTGCTGATCCTGATCAGACTCCATCCCAAGCAGTTTGGAGACCAGGAGCAAGGAACGCGCACCTGGAGCCGATATATAACCCCTCCTTCGGCCAGCGTAATTGCGCCGCGCTCTCTGGTTGATTCCCCCCCACCCCCCCCGCAGCTGCAGGGGATCAGTCGACACCTGAGGGTGATCGGCGCACATTTTCCGGTGGGTGCCGCCATCTTGGAGCCCCTGCGCATGCGCAGAAGCTCCGTGACCCGGAAGTCACTGCTGGCTCCGCCTTCCGATGTCACCCCTAGCCCACAGCGCTTCCTGTCAGCGCTGTGAACAATGTGGGACGCCAAGCCCTGCCAGGAGACTCCGAGTGGTGCCACCACAATGCCGCCGACCCCCCAGAGCCCCCCCAGCCGCTCCAGGGAGGGGAACAACATACTCACCATGCGCCGGCTCCAGAGACAGGACACCTCCTGGCAACCGCTCCACGCTGATGAGACACTGCCATGCAGCCCTGCCAGAGCCACCGTATCTACTTCAGGTACCCCGCACCGGCCGAGGTAGGAGACCCCTTGCTACCTAATTCGGTCTGGAATCCTAGTAATCTTCTGTAGGATCCAGTCCCTTCAGGAACAGGAAACCAACTGATGCATGGGAGAGGAGCCGCCCTTTTGTATCTGTAGGTTTCCTGTTCCTTAAGGGCGGATCCCCTCTCTCGTAGTGCTGTCATGGGAGTCCGAATAAACTGGCTATTGCTTGCGTTGAGAAACACGTTATGGTGTCTCCGTGGTGTTGGATGTTTTGATCTCCCCGAGGTCATTCATCCTTATGTCTATAGTCCTTTTACTAGGCACTGCTCCTAATAGCCAGTTTCCTACCCACACTGATGAGGGGCAAATACCCTGAAACAGCTGTCTGTGGATGGATACCATGTTTTGGCATAGGTGGTTTTCCTTTTTGGATGCTGCCCTTTCCGTGTTTGTTCCTTCCCGGTGAAAGACCTGGCTATTTATTGCTTGCGTTGAGAAACACATGATGGTGTCTCCGCGGCTCTTCTATATGCATAAGCGCATAGTTATACATCTTATTACTTCTACCTAAGTGCATGACCTTACATTTATCCCCATTAAAGCTCATTTGCCATTTATCAGCCCAAGCTTCTAGTTTACATAAATCATCCTGTAATATAAAATTGTCCTCCTCTGTATTGATTACCCTGCAGAGTTTAGTGTCATCTGCAAATATTGAAATTCTGCTCTGAATGCCCGTTACAAGGTCATTAATAAATATGTTAAAAAGAAGAGGGCCCAATAATGACCCCTGTGGTACCCCACTGCTAACCGTGACCCAGTCCGAGTATGCTCCATTAATAACCACCCTTTGTTTCCTATCTTTAGCCAGCTCTTAACCCACTTACACATATTTTCCCCTATCCCCATTATTCTCATTTTATGTATCAACCTTTTGTGTGGCACCGTATCAAAAGCTTTTGAAAAGTTCATATACACTACATCCACTGGGTTCCCTTGGTCCAGTCCGGAACTTACCTCTTCATAGAAGCTGATCAGATTAGTCTGACATGAACGGTCCCTAGTAAACCCATGCTGATACTGGGTCATGAGGTTATTCGTCTTCAGATACTCCAGCATAGCATCCCTTAGAATGCCCTCCAGGATTTTACCCACAGTAGAGGTTAAGCTTACTGGCCTATAATTACCGAGTTCAGTTTTTGTCCCCTTTTTGAATATTGGCACCACATTTGCTATACGCCAGTCCTGTGGTACAGACCCTGTTATTATGGAGTCTTTAAAGATTAAAAATAATGGTCTATCAATGACTGTACTTAGCTCCTGCAGTACTCGGGGGTGTATCCCATCCGGGCCCGGAGATTTGTCAATTTTAGTGATTTTTAGACGCCGACGTACTTCCTGCTTGGTTAAGCAGGTGACATTTAATGGGGAATTTTTATTACTAGTCATTTTGTCTGCCATGGGATTTTCTTGTGTAAATACTGATGAAAAAAGTCATTTAGCATATTGGCTTTTTCCTCATCCTCATCCACTATTTCACCCAGACTATTTTTAAGGGGGCCAACACTATCATTTTTTAGTTTCTTACTATTTACGTAGTTAAAGAATATTTTGGGATTATTTTTTACTGTCCCTGGCAATGAGTCTCTCTGTCTCAATCTTTGCTGCCTTGATTTGCTTTTTACAGAATTTATTTATTTTTTTGTATTTATTTAATGCCTCATCAATACCTACTTCCTTTAATTCTCTAAATGCTTTCTATTTGTCACTTACTGCACCCCTTACAGCTCTTTTTAGCCATATTGGTTTCCTCCTATTCCTAGTACGTTTATTCCCATACGGTATATACTGTGCCCAGGTCCTATCCAGGATACTAATAAATGTCTCCCATTTTCTTTGTGTATTTTTATGTCTCAGGATATCGTCCCAGTTAATTGCACCAAGATCCTCTCTCATCCGTTGGAAATTTGCCCTCCTGAAGTTTAGTGTCCTTGTAACCCCTCTATAGTGGTGGGATATGGGGTAATAAGGGGTTAATGTCGCCTTGCTATTGTAAGGTGACATTAAGCCTGGTTAATAATGGAGAGGCAATTTTATAGTAGTTATATTCCTGTTCATACTGTAGGAGGCAATAGTTTACAAGGTAAAATAATATACATAGTTACTATACAGTTGTGCTCAAAGGTTTACATACCCTGGCAGAATTTTTGCTTTCTTGGCCTTTTTTAGAGAATATGAATGATAACACCAAAACTTTTTCTCCACTCATAGCTAGTGGTTGGCTGAAGCCATTTATTGTCAAACTATTGTGTTTTCTCTTTTTAAATCCTAATGACAACCCAAAACATCCAAATGACGCCAATCAAATGTTTACATACCCCATTTCTTAATATCGTGTATTGCCCCCTCTAACATCAATGACAGCTTGAAGTGTTTTGTGGTAGTTGTGGATGAGGTTCTTTATTTTCTCAGATGGTAAAGCTGCCCACTCTTCTTGGCAAAAAGCCTCCAGTTCCTGTAAATTCCTTGTCTGTCTAGCATGAACTGCGTGCTTGAGATCTCCCCAGAGTGGTTCAATAATGTTGAGGTCAGGAGACTGAGATGGCCACTCTAGGACCTTCACTTTGTTCTGCTGTAGCCAATGACAGATCGACTTGGCCTTGTGTTTTGGACCATTGTCATGTTGGAATGTCCAAGTACGTCCCATGCCCAGCTTCTGGGCTGATGAGTGCAAAATTGCTCCAAAATTTGCTGATAAGGTGTTGCATTCATCTTTCCTTCAACTTTGACCAAGTTTCCTGAGCCTTTGTAGCTCACACATCCCCAGAACATCAGCGATCCACTTCCGTGCTTTACAGTAGGAATTGTGTTCCTTTCATCATAGGCCTTGTTGACCTCTCTCCAAATGTAACGTTTATGGTTGTGGCCAAAAAGTTCAATTTTGGTCTCATCACTCCAAATTATCTTGCTCCAGAAGTTTGAGGCTTGTCTCTGTGCTGTTTTGGGCATTGTAGGTGAGATACTTTGTGGCATTTGCACAGTAATGGCTTTCTTCTGGTGACTCGCCCATGCTGCCAATTTTTCTTCAAGTGCTTCCTTATTGTTTATCTTGAAACAGCGACACCGCTAGTTTTCAGAGAGTCCTGTATGCCAGCTGATGTTATTTGTGGGATTTTCTTTGCATCCCGAACAATTTTCTTGGCAGTTGTGGACAACATTTTTCTGGGTCTACCTGACCGTGGTAGACCCTGATTTTCCATTTGTTAATCACAGTTTGAACGCTGCTGACTGGAATTATCAATTCCTTGGATATCTTTTTGTATCCCTTTCCTGTTTTATACAGTTCAACTACCTTTTCCTGTAGATCCCTTGACAATTCTTTTTTTGCTCTCCCCATGACACAGAATCCAGAAATGTCTGTGTATGAATGAAATATGCAAGAGTCTGTCTGGATCCCTTAAACTCACTCAGCTTTTATTCACATGAGTCGCCCGCCAGGGCGGTGGGGTACTCGGTACCGGGTCCTCAGTTCACAGAGGGATGTTACAGTGGCAACCCGGTCCATGGCCCTGGGCGCCCATGTAAAAGGGAAAGATCTTTAAAGGGAATAAAGTTTATGTTCATGAAGACACCTGTGGTATTCGGTCAGTGGGGACCGACTCTGCTTTAATGGGGTCCTCAGGGGTGATGTTATGGCAGCTAGATTGTATAACTTCTCACAGGTGAAGTATATCCACAGGGCTCCTGATGTGTAGATGGAAGATGGTGAGAGGTGCAGTGAAGAACGAGGACACAGGTTTGCAGTCTCTTTACCTTATTTACTGAAGACTTCAGCAGCCACAGTCCAGGACACCAGATCACAGGGCAGGCAAGGTTTGGCTGGCTTGGAAGCAAGTTAGGAGTCCCCTTATCCAGGTGGAATCAAAGCCTTCCTCTAGTGCCATTGTGTTGTAGTCCCTTACTGCCTATGGCTTCACATAAGGTCCTCACAGATGTTCTCTCTCTCTGTCCCCCTTATAGGATAGGACACGACCTGTATGACTGGTGATTTGAGGCAATTTATAGGGACTCTAGCATGCCCCAGCCTCTAAGGGTGTCACCGTACCTCCTGGATACTAAGGCAGACAGGGAACGTGGAATTCAGCTATCCTGCCAGTCTCTGATGTAAGTTGTGGAGTGCCTTACAATCCTCGGTGTTCCGGCTACCGGTATCTGCGCCTCAGAAGGAGGCAGCCTGCTCGGGGCTGATCTCCCCCTGCTATCCTTTACTGTGCTTTGCTCTCCTGCATGTTCACTGCAATGTATTTGGCTTTCTCAATTTCTCTTTCCATGAACTGCTGCACTGCGGCTACACAGCTCCGTAAACCCTCTTCCGCCTCAGACTGATGCAGTCTGTGTCCTGGCAAGAACTCACTAACTTTCCCTACAGACTACCAGATTATATATATATATATATATATATATATATATATATATATATATATATATATATATATATATATATATATATATATATATATATATATATATATATATATATATATAGGGAGTCACCTAGTAAATGGGATCAAAAGCTTCCCCTGGTGGCCCGGAGTGTGAATGTGTTGCATGTTTTGTGGTACCCGGTTACAGTTATCCCTTCTTGCCTTCAAGCGTAACATCACTCTCCCCGTGAGGAAAGCAATGCTACTGTGACGACCAGGACCCTGGGGCGCCACACACACACTGGTGACAGGTGATGATGTTACCTTTAGTAGTCATTCAATCCCATTTGTGTCAACTTCTGTGCATGTTATCAGGCCAAAATCACCAGGGTATGTGAACTATTGATCAGGGTCATTTGGATGTTTTGGGTTGTCGTTATGATTTAAAAAGAAAACACAGTAGTTTGACAATAAATAGCTTTACTCAACCACTAACCATGAGTGGAGAAAAAGTTTTGGTGGTACCATTCACATTATCTGAAAAAAGGCGAAGAAAGCAATAATTCTGCTGGGATATGCAAACATTTGAGTAACTAAAATTAGAATTAATCAGCACCGACATACCATAAGGAAGAAGAGAAAGGATTTGCCAGTCTCAAAACATTTCAACCAAAAATCCCATACAGAAAATTATGCTTTCGTATTATTGATACTATACCAATGATGAGGAGAGGGGGAGATCGAGTTTGATTGCTAAAGAAAGAACTTGAATAGATAACAAAATTGAATACTTTGAGGCCACATGGCCTCAATGTTGATTTCAAGCTGAGTTTGATCACATAATGATGTATAAATATTTTTATAATCTCTTGAACTTAACAGTTTGGGCTAATGTTATGTAACTAATATGATTAATCTGTTTTCTCTCTTTTTTTATGTTTCAGGCTTTGCATTCCATGGGACGGCCTCATTCACATCTTCATTATTTTCTGTTTCGCTATACTGAAGGAGGTTTTTGTATTTTTTTAGTTTTTTGTTCTTTTGCTGTTTTGAATTATGGCACTTGTTTGTAATCTGTAGCCCGGGATGTCATATCTCTACTATGCTTTTCTGTTTATTCTGATTTAAAAAATCCTTTTGGACTGAGGAGGAATAGTCTTTGGAACCTGCATTATTGTGGTTTAGAATATTAATTGGTAAACACTAGTGAATGTAATAATCTGTTGTTATTGACACCGGTACATTAAACGTAACCTCTATATAGGTATATATATATATATATATATATATATATATATACACACTAGCTATTGAACCCATTCTAGGCCCGGGTGGCGAGCATTTATATTGTTATATGGTCTCCATCCTGGTATGTGCTGCTCCATCCTGCGCCCCCATCCTGTCATGTGCTGCTCCCATCCTGCGCCCCCATTCTGACATGTGCTGCTCCCATCTTGCGTCCCCATCCTGTCATGTGCTGCTCCCATCCTGCGCCCCATTCTGACATGTGCTGCTCCCGTCCTGCACCCCCATTCTGACATGTGCTGGTGCTGCTCCCATCCTGCACCCCCGTTCTGTCATGTGCTGCCCTATTCTGTCATGTGCTGCTCCCATCCTGCGCCCCCATTCTGTCATGTGCTGCTCCCATCCTGCGCCACCATTCTTTAATTTGCTGCTCCCATCCATATGCCCCATACGCTGCTCCATAAAGGTTTATGGCCCCCATAAAATGCTCCATAGTATATGCCCCGTACACTGCTCCATAAAGGTTTATGGCCCCCATAAGATGCTCCATAGTATATGCCCCGTACACTGCTCCATAAAGGTTTATGGCCCCCATAAGATGCTCCATAGTATATGCCCCATACGCTGCTCCATAAAGGTTTATGCCCCCCAAAAATGCTCCATAGTATATGCCCCCTACACTGCTCCATAAAGGTTGATGGCCCCCATAAGATGCTCCATAGTATATGCCCCCGTACACTGCTCCATAAAGGTTTATGGCCCCCATAAGATGCTCCATAGTATATGCCCCCGTACATTGCTCCATAAAGGTTTATGGCCCCCATAAGATGCTCCATAGTGTATGCCCCCGTACACTGCTCCATTATGGTTTATGGCCCCCATAAGATGCTCCATAGTATATGCCCCGTACACTGCTCCATTATGGTTTATGGCCCCCATAAGATGCTCCATTGTATATGCCCCGTATGCTGCTGCAATATATTAAAAAAAAATACCATACTCACCTATGGTCGCTGGGCGCCGAGTGCTGGGGGGCCTGAGTAGGCGGGGACACCGGCGCACTGTGGGGGTCAGGTGCGGGTATCGCCGCCAGCTCAGGTCCCCCAGCACTTACTATATTCACCTGGCCCCGTTCCACCACTGCGCACCACCATCTTCCCGGTCCTCTGGCTGTGACTAGTCAGTCAGAGGGCGGCGCCGGTGCGCATTAAGCACGTCATCGCGCCCTCTGAACTGAAGGTCACAGGCCGAGGACCGGGAAGATGGCGGTGCGCAGCGGTGGAACAGGGCCAGGTGAATATAGCCGATACTTACCCTTCTGGCGGTCCCTGCTTCTCTGTTGGAGATCGCGGTGTGCGTTCAGTGTTTACGCATACCGCGATCTCCTGGGAGCATCACTCTGTGAGGCCCAGACTGCAACGACGCTTGCGCTTGCGCAGTCTATAAAGGCTTCGGACAGAGTGACGCTCCCAGCGTTATATTATAGATATATATATATATGTTACAAAACATGTTTAAATAAATGCACCATCATTGCATATCAATTGTTTAATGGCAAAGAATATTTTGTGAAAAAAGGGCTTTTAGTCGTGATGTGCCACCTTTGTGGTTGGTGGGTGAGGGGGATTTACTCTCCCTTCCATTTTCACCTTTCACGTTTGGGTGTGGGATGCCCCACTTGACTGATGGGGTTCCCCCACACCTTGTGACACGGATGGACTTATGTCCTGACCTCCTAATTTATATGCCATATTCCTTGGTAACTTGTTCGTTTGCTAACGCTATATTTATGATGTGTGCTTATATCTATTATATTACATTACCTGCATCATGCCACAATAAATGGCGGTATTTTAAGTGATTCTTTGTATACTATGTGAGAAATGCGCTTATCCTGCTCCTTAAAACAGAGATATAATGATAAGCCACAGTATATGGTGGTATTTTATGACAAGTGATTTTTTATGCACTATGTGGGAAATGCGCTTATCTTGCACTTTAAAACAGTGCCATAATGACGTATTAAATACTTTACAAACTATGGACATACGCAGCGGTCAGAACCTTTCCCAACATGGCGATCTTTTTTTCTTCAGCACCGCATTGCGCGGGTGCATACACATGTGGCCTTACGGGAAGGTTGTTATGTCGTCACAGACATGCGCAATAGACTCCTGAGGACACCGAGGATCTAGCATGTATTTTTAATGAAGATGTGTGTTTTCTGTCCTTTATGTCGTGCAACACCTGCGACTAGGGTTGAGCGACTTTTAGTTTTTTAGGATCGAGTCGGGTTTTGCGAGTCGGGTGAAATCAGCCGATTATTGCGAAAAGTCGAGGGCCGACCGAAACACGAAACCCAATGCAAGTCAATGGGGAATCAAAGTCGGCAGTGAGTGGAGGACAGGAAAACACCTACAGTGCCCATTTTAATGCCAAAAACATCAATTCTTATTTCTTAAGCTTGTCAATCTTAATTTACTTTATAATAATAGTTAGGCATTGAAAACAGGGGTTTATTCGGCTAAAGTTGTGGGGTGGGGGAGGGCTGGCTCAAGATTTTCTTGGGCCCAGGAAACGCGGAATACGTCACAGTGGTGGAGCAGGGAGAGGTAAGTATTTCAACTTTGCAAGTGCTGTGATCCTGAGCAAGCAGGGGGTGCCCACTCTTTGGCACTTGGCACTGGCACAGGGCCCCTCATAGTACGGCAGTGTGTTTGATGGCGGGTGGCGCCTCCCACTGCCAGAGACACTTTTGCATACTATGAGGGGCCCTGTGCCAGTGACATCGCCAACGAGTATGCCCCTACCTGATGAAGGAACCTGCACTTTCATCTGCACCTTCCTCTTTGTCCCCGAGTAAGGTGGTATAGTATGTGGGAAGGGGAACCTGACATTCAGCAGGGTCAGATTCAGGCTGTGTAGAGTGCAAGGGGAATGTAGTGGTCTGGGTCAATGTACCTGCAGACTCATCTAGCAGTGGCTGGGCAATGGGCAGGATGAGGAGGAAACACAGATATAGGCCCAAATAATAAAGTAGGCTAAATGCAGTTGAAAATTGGTAACATGACTAAACAGGCGGCATTGCTTTGTTCAGTGGAGGACAACTGTAATGAGTGGCGCAGACACAGTTTATAGACCCAAATACAAAAGTAGACTAAAAGCAGTTCAAAATTGGTAACAGGACTAAACAGGCACCATAGCTTTGTTCTGTGGAGGACAATAGTAATGAGTGGCGCAGACACAGGCAGTAGGCCCAAATACAAAAGTTGGCTAAAAGCAGTTCAAAATTGGTAACAGGACTAAACAGGTGGCATAGCTTTGTTCAGTGGAGGACAACTGTAATGAGTGGCGCAGAGATACTTAGTAGGCCCAAAATAAAAAAGTAGGCTAAATGCAGTTCAAAATTGGTAACAGGAGTACACAGGCGGCATTGCTTTGTTCAGTGGAGGAGGACAACTGTAATGAGCGGCTGACAGGCTGACACAGGTAGTAGGCCCAAATGATAAAGTAGGCTAAATGCAGTTCAAAATTGGTAACAGGACTAAACAGACGGCATAGCTAGGTACTGGGGTGGGCTCCTCTGCTTAGTAGCAGACAGTGGTAGTAGGCGCAAAGTGTTAACTGGTCTAAATGGAGGCCAGGGACCCTGTATATTTTAACCATCATCTGTCATTTCAACAAATTTGTATTGGCAGTGCCATTGAAGGATTTAACAGCACAGACTACACAGTGGTGGAGCAGAGATAGGTAAGTATTGCAAGTGGTAGAGCACTGTTCGAGCTGGAGGGAACACTCTCTCGTGGGCGGAGGTACTGGCAAAGGGCCCCTCATATTATGACGGTGTGTCTGACGTTGGTTGTGCACCACCACCGTCAGAGACACTTCATTGTACTATGAGGGACCCTGTGCCAGTGCCGTCGCCCAAGAGTGGGCGCACCTTTCTGTCCAGGCAAACGGCACTCGCACGGGTTCTTGCGCCAGGTGGTGACCACGGCCCTGTGGGGGGAATCAGACCATTTAGGGAGGTATAAAAATGGTCTATGGTGGACATTCAGCAGCTGCAAATGGTGGAATTGGAGAAGTCAGTAAGAGGAGGCCAAAATCAAGACATTTTTCAGGCAAGCTACGTATCAGCAGGAGAAGGTGGGGCAAAATAATTTGAAATCCATGATTGGTTCATTTTAATGAAGGTTATATCATCAACATTCTGGGTAGCCAGACGTGTCCTTTTTTTGGTCAGTATTGAACCAGCAGCACTGCAGACTTTCTGATAGCACACTAGAAGCAGGGCAAGTGAGCTCCTGTAATGCATATTCTGTCAGTTCAGGCCAGGTGTCTATTTTTAATGCCCAGTAATCAAAGGGGAATGACCTGTGAGGGAGAACATCGATAAGGGAGGAAAAGTAGTTCATAACCATACCGGACAAATGCTTTTTCCTGTCACTTTGAATTGATGCAGTAGTACCTGACATGTCAGCGGTCATTGCAAAATCACTCCACAACCTGGTCATAAAACCCCTCTGTCCAAAGCCACTTCGGATTTGTGCACCTCTAACACCTTTGCCATGTTGCCCCCTACGGCTCATGTGTGAGAACCATCACCGCCGCTGTGTGCTGCGAATGCCTGAACCAAACGGTCTACAAGAGTTGCTTGTTTGGTAGCAGTCAGCGGTCATTGCAAAATCATTCCACAACCTGGCCATAAAACCCCTCTGTCCACCGCCACTTTGGATTTGTGCACCTCTAACACCTCTGCCATGGTGCCCCCTATGGCTCGTGTGAGAACCATCACCGCCGCTGTGTGCTGGGAATGCTTGAACCAAACTGTCTACAAGAGTTGCTTGTTTGGTAGCCAATATTTGCTCATGGTTCTCATGTGGCATGATATTTTGTAATTTTCCTTTATAGCGTGGATCCAGAAGCAGGCCAACCAGTAATCGTCATCGGTCATCATTTTGATAATGTGGGGGTCCCTTTTTAGGATACTCAAGGCACACTCAGCCATGTGGGCCAATGTTCCAGGTGTCAATTCACTGCTTGTGCTGGGATGAGGAGCACTTTCTTGCAAATTAACATCACTTGTGTCCCGCAAAAACCCTGTACCTGACCTTGCAACGCCACCAGTTTCTATTGCCCGCTGTGAAGCATCCTCCTCCCATAAATATTTATCCCCATCATCATCCTCCTCCTCCTCCTCTTCATCTGCCACCTCGTCCAGGAGAGTTCCCTGAGCAGACAATGGCTGACTGTCATCAAGGCTTCCCTCCTCCTCAGCTGCAGACGCCAGCTCCTTAATGTGCATCAAACTTTGCATCAGCAGACGCATTAGTGTGATGCTCATGCTTATGATGGCGCCGTCTGCACTTACCAGCTATGTACATTCCTCAAAACACTGAAGGAATTAACAGAGGTCTTGTAGCTTCGACCACTGCACACCAGACAACTCCATGTCTGCCATCCAACTGCCTGCCCGTGTATGTGTATCCTCCCACAAATTAATCACAGCACAATTCTGTTCGCACAGAAAAATCCGCAGAGTAATCCGCAGCGTGTGCACGTGGCCTTAAAGGTTTTTTTTCTGGTGCTGTTCCTCTTTTTCTACCTATCTATCTATCTATCTATCTATAATTTATCTATCCATCAATCTATCTAATATATAAAGCTGAATGTGTGTATGTGTGTGTGTGTGTGTGTGTGTGTGTGTGTATGTATGTCCGGGATTGGCATCTGCACCGTCGCAGCTACAGCCACAAAATTTTGCACAGTCACACGTCTGGACCCCGAGAGCGTCATAGGCTATGTTGTGAGGTGAAATTTTAACCCCGCGCATTCCAAATCACCAAACAATTTTGCCCCTATCTACATAATGGGGAAAAAGTGAAAGGAAAAGTGTTGGAGGAGTCGCAGCTACAGCCACAAAATTTTGCACAGTCACACGTCTGGACCCTGAGAGCGTCATAGGCTATGTTCTGAGGTGAAATTTTAACCCCACGCTTTCCAATTCACCAAACAATTTTACCCCTATTTACATAATGGGGAAAAAGTGAAAGGAAAAGTGTTGGAGGCAAATTGACAGCTAGCAGATGTGAACAAGGGGGACTTAAAGAATGAGAGCGATGGTGCCAAAGAGTACATACCGTACAGTTGCTAAGGTGGGGCCCCGACATGGGATACTCACCACACACAGGGATATGAACACACACAAAATACGCCACACACTACCACGTGCTTGAACACATATCACCCTCAGCACACATTTCACCACACATACACCAACCTCGCCACATAAAAGTCGAAATACAAAAGTCGCCGCTCAAAACTCGCCACACGCAAAACTCACCACATGCAAAACTAGGCTCACCAAAACTCGCCACACGTGCAAAATTCACCTCATGGGAAAACTCGCCACACGCAAAACTTGCACCCGCGGAAAAATGGCCACATGCACAAAGGTTGCAACACATGCAAAAGTTGCCTCACACAAAACTTGCACATACTCAAAAGGCACCACACATAAAACTCGACACGCGCAAAACTCACCATGCGCAAAACTTGCTGCACACAACTTGCTACACTAACCTGTCACATGCAACTCGACACACAAAAAGTTGCTACACGCATGTTGCCACACAAAACTCATCTCACAAAAGTCGCTACATGCATGTCGCCACACACAACTCAACACACACAACTTGACACACGAAACTCGCCCTAAAACACACACAAGTCTGGTACTATCCTTCAAAAATAAAAATCTGATTAATAAGCAGACAAACTACAAGAGCAACAAATGTACCATATAGGAAATCCGGCAGCTGTCAGTCACATGACCTGTCTATTATGCGTATGTGTGTGCTAATTTATACTGCCAGGGGGAGGGCTTCCTGTTGGCTGGGGATTTATCAGGCTGCCAATTTAGCTTACAAATACTGAGATAAAAATATTGACCAAATAACGTGTGAACGAGGTCTAATACAGGAGGAAATGACATACAGATATATACTATGTACAGGTGAGATAACACATAGGTATATACTATATACAGGAGAGATGACACACAGGTATATACTATATAGAGGAGGAGATGACATATAGGTACATACTATATACAGGAGGAGATGACATACAGGTATATACTATATACAGGAGGAGATGACACACAGGTATATACTATATACAGGAGCAGATGACCTACAGGTATATACTATATACAGGAGGAGATGACATACAGGTATATACTATATATAGGAGGAGATGACATACAGGTATATACTATATACAGGGGAGATGACACACAGCAGGTATATACTATATACAGGGGAGATGACATACAGGTATATACTATATACAGGAGATGACATACAGGTGTATACTATATATAAGGGAGATGACAAACATGTATATACTGATGTGAAAATGAGAGGTGTGAGGTGAAAATGAAAAGGTGTGAGTGCAAAATGAGAGGAGTGAGGGAAAATAGTGGAGTGATCGGAAAATGACAGATGTGAGGTCGAAATGACAAGTGTTAGGGGGGAATGAGAGGAGTGAGGGGGAAAATAAGAGGAGTGAGGGGAAAAATGAGAGGTGTGAGGGAGAAAATGAGAGATGTAAGGGAGAAAATGAGAGGCATGATGGGAAAATAAGAGACGTCAGGTGCTATAACTACCCACAGATATTTACTATGCCCAGGCAACGCCGGGCTCTTCAGCTAGTCTATTATATATCTCCTATTTCTCTATCTATGTATCTATCTATCAATCTAAGACGTCTCTATCTATCTATCTACAGTATCTATCTATCTATCTATCTATCTATCTATCTATCTATGTAGCTTGAAAAAGGTTCACATCTACCAGAACCGAAACGTTGCTGAGATGGGCTAATAAAAGTAGCTCCTGCTTTTTTCACTACTAATGGTGTGCTGCCCCGTTTTTTGGATTCCTATATTTGAGGTTTGGTCTATGCCTGGGGGGCTCTGCACCCGACTCTATTTTTCTATTTTCACTTTTGTGTTTTTTGTGCTGCTCTAATACTTTTTCTATCTATCTATCTATCTATCTATCTATCTATCTATCTATCTATCTATCCCATATCTATCTATCTATCTTATATCTATCTACCAATTTGCAGTGTACAGTTATATATCCAACACAGGCATCTTCCTATCAATTATTTAGACATTGAAGTGATGTCGGGAGGTTGTACATTTTAACCAGACTTCGCTACACCAGAGATGTGACCTTGATCTGCATATTCACTTTCGAGTGTTTGATTCCTGCCAAAGGAAGAATCAATTATAAAACTGCAGTTGCTTTCGGAAAGTGATGCAATTTACTGTGACAAGTAAAGATTTTCTCCATTTTGCCAGTGTTTGGAATCAATCTTTCTCCACCCAACACCTGAATTTACTGTATGACATTTTTATATTAACAGCTTCAACATGAAGAGATCAAGCAAATTTCTCTCTGAGAAGTATCTTCTGGTTACCTAGAGGCACAGGATCTGTGGCTAAACCTCCATTAGAAAGTAGAAGTTTGGCACTGTACTGTACATAATTCTCTTTGCATTACTCTTCATGAATTATTTATGTCAGATAAATCACCACTATTTGGCATTAAGTGTATCTACATTTCAGGCATAAACCAATTAGGCCTAATAGGTTGTCCCGTCAGAGTCCAAATCTTTCCAAATGTGACTGCCAGATAGTCAGCTGATTTTCTCCAAACCCACTCCCAATACCCCTGGCAAATAGTTGTTTTTGATAGGAGGAGCTATGGCCTCCAGCCATTTCCCAACATGAGCCGCTATGAGAGAAATATACAACCTCGTAGTGGATGCTAGGCTATGAATTAAAAAACAGTCCTTGTAATGGCTCCTTCTGACAAGCATATAATATGGACGTGTGCTGTTCGAGTAAAAATCAGACATCACACTGACCAATTTAATTAAATAGGGCTGTTGTGAACACAGTTTATTCACACGGACCGGGTTTGTGCGAAAAAAATCGCAGCATGTATTATTCTCTTTTGAGTCTCAGATGAGACTCGCCTATTCAAGTCTATGGGTGCAATAAAAAAAAATCAAGTCCCACACATCTCCATTATTACCCTAGGAAAATGTATACGGTCATGTATATGTTTGAATGTAGAAGAATTAAAAAGGATCACGCATGGATAAACATAAAAACGGATACATGGATTACACACAGATGACAACATGGATAAAAATTTTATTTTTATAAATTCATTTAATCCCAGCCTAGTACAGGAATGTACTAATTGAATTGAAAATTCTCCTACAGTAAAGCTCACCCTTCTGGTTCTTATAGCGGTCAGGGTTCCTATTCTGCTCATGTGCCCTTACAGATCATATGGACAGGGGTGGCCTTAATAAGTCAACCTCTTATTTTTCTTGGGTGCTATAGTGTAAGGGATTTTTTTATTCTACACAGTGGTATATTTTCTTACATGGTTAATCAATAAAGACCAATTTGAAAGATATCATCTACTGTATATTGTAGTGCCAACCCTTTCTGTACCTCAGCATAGTAAACAGATATATATTCTCCAGGTCAAATGTTTCTATGTTTTGCAATCCATTTTGTATAGTATGATAATTAAAAGTACAAGAAAAGGTTAAAATGCACCAATTGTGTGGGAGCAAGCTTGTAGCAATAAGGTGCTCATGTCCTAAATCAAGAAAGTACTAGTTGTGTTGGCCTCCGATAGCTTGTTGTAACCTAAAGAACTAACGTCTGGAAGTGTCACTTAGGGCAGATTTGCAAATATGAAATACCTACTAATAAAAATTGTGCCATTGTTTAGCCACTGAAATCTTCATTTAAAAAATTGCAATCAGTACGTAGATAAAAGTATTGTAACTTCTTAATATAGTTTGTGTTTTAATTTCTCAACAGTTTCAAGCGTTCTGCCTACTGTCATTAGATTTTGGAATGAAAAGCATAGTTGCCAACTGCTCTGGGTTTTCCGAGACTCCTGGGCTGAATGGGGGCATTTTGTTACAAACTATGGGTGTTACCAGGAAGGGTAAAGGCATTCAAGAGAAGGGTATGGATGGGTTGACGCATTACTTAAAAAGTCTCTGAAATGTTGGCTTCTATGGAAATGCCGAAAAACAGGTCCGATCAATCTGATGATTGATGGATTGTTGTAACATCTCATTGTAGATAAAATCTATCAGCCAGTACTTCAAGATAGAAAAGAGATTTGTGTCACAAGTCTCAACCCACTGAGGACTCCACGAACTAATACCTTATAACACACTGCAAATGCCTCTAATGTTCTAACTGCAAATTGTATCACAGCATCATCAACCTTCTTGATGCTCTTCACTAAAAAAACCCATTAAGAAGATGTCAGAGTTAAACTGCACTGATTGTAATTTAAGACAATTTGTTGGAATGAAAGCTGCTGAGACAGAGTGGCATATTCTCTATACATCGAAGGTACGTACAGCCAAGGCCGGAAGAGCTAAGCGTGTGGCTGAGACCGTCACGTAATAAGAAGTCTTATACTGTGGGAGGTGCATTCAGATACTGTGTCTGTAGCAGACATAATGCTGCATAATTGATACTATATGCCTTTCACTTCCATTTAAATGCTATACTATATTCCCATAGTTGACTCGTGGTAGAAATGTTCCATTTTAGTTTCTAACAATAAAAAAAACAATAATGTGCAGCTTCAACGACGTGACCTCAGCCTTCACATTCAATACATTTAGTTTAGTATTAGATTGCCTTGTATCACATGACAGTAAACACTGGCACTAATGATACAACGTCAATTTTTACTGCAAATGCAGCAAAATAATTGATTCTCCTTTTGGAGCTACAGCTAGGAGGAAATTTTAGGCCAATGGTATCTGGGAAAAATATGCAGAAAAGGAAGTGACAACTATAGGTGACAACCCTACAAGACAATGTCTTCAGAAAAACTTGACATGCGGCAGCATCAGCCATACCACAGAAACTCATCTGTAGCACTAATGAGCAAATCCAGCAAAATTCAAATTTGCCTGCTCGCACATATTTTCCCAGGAAATTCAGTTCACTTCAAAGCTATTCTCTACAAACGTAAAGTCCCTTGTTATGCTATGGGGTCTCATCAGAACGAACCCAGATCTTAATAAATGTAGTATGTAAAAAATAAGAAATATTATTAAAACAATGATGAAGTCCAGGAGAGATCCGCACAAGTGTAAAAAATCTCAATGTCATGACAGCATGACGTACACCATGACCTTGCCTGCAAATGTGCAGAACAGTTCTGGCTAAGTAATAAAGGCCCAGAAATTTCAGATCAGAAGATATGACGAGAACTGTAAGGGTTATGGTGAGGGGCCAGAGAGGTGAGAAGTGAGAAAAGTCACACCAAGAAAAATAATTTCAGAACTTTTTCCACCTGTCTTCCATAATCTATACAAATCCATTGAAAAACAAGCTGAAATCAGTTTGAGGGTAGAAATAACAATAACACAACTAAAATAATGTGGTTACATAGGTGTGCATAACCTCTTATAATTGGTGATGTAGTTATGTTCAGATTTATCCAATCATTTTTAAAGTCAAGTTACATAGTAGTCATAGTAATCAGTGCACAGCTGCCATAGTTTAAAGTGATTCTTATCACTCCATGAAAAGTTTAAACAATTTTTAGCTGCATTTTACAGCAAAAGGCATAGACCAAACAGCTTACAACAAGCCAAGGCATCTGTGGAATGCTATCAGTCAAGAGAAGGGTGCAAAAAAAGTCCATTGCATTAGATATGCCATGGAGAACTGTGAAGATGGCCATCTAGAAGTGGCTTAAATTTGGAGTAGTGACAATACCTAGAACTAGACGTCCCTGAAAAATTAAACAAATTTGGTTCAGGAAGTTGCCAAGAGGCCCATGGCAACATTGAAGAGGTTGAATTGGACAACAATTACCTGCATTCTTCATCTGTCTGGCTTATGGGATAGAGAGGCAAGACATAAGTGTTACCTTATAAAAAAAATTCAAGCTAAACTTACATCAAGTCTGGGTAAAATATGTGGGAAAATGTGTTATGGGCTGATGAGACAATGTTTGAACTCTTTGGCCATAATTTCAAAAGCAATGTTTGGTGCAAAGCCAAAACTGTGCATTGCATAAAAACACCATAGCTACAGTAAAGCATGTTGAAGGCAAAATTATGCTCTGGGGCTGTTTTTCAGCAGCTGAACTGGTGGAGGGAATTATGAGTAGTTCCAAATATCAGTAAATATTGCAACACAACCTTTAGGCCTCTGATAAAAAGCTGAAGATGATGAGAAACTTCAACTTGCAGGATGACAACGATCCTAAGCATATCTCCATATTAACAAAATGATGGCATCACCAAAAGAAAATCAATGTTTTGGAATGGTCCAGCCAGAGCCCAGACCTGAAAACATTGGAAAATCTGTTGGTTGACCTGAAGAGGGCTGTACACAGATGTCTTCACAATCTGATAGATTTGGAGAATTAATACGAGGAAAAGTGGGCAAAGATTGCCATGCTGACAGACTACTACCAAGCAAAGAGTGAATGATGTGATTCATTCAAAGAGTACTTCCATGAAGTTTTATTGTAAGGTGTTGCATATTTATGCAACCACATTATTTTAGTTCTTTATTTTTCTTTTGGAACTAGAAAAGATTTCAGTTTAGTTTTCAATTACATACCATATTTTTCTAACTATAACATGCAATTCTTTCCTCCAATAATGTGGACGACAATGGGGGGTGCATCTTATAATCCAGATGTACCTGCTCTGGCTGTAAATGGGGAGGTGGGGGAGCAGCAGCGGCGGAGCAGTGGGTTACAGCAAACAGGAGTCGGAGGCAGGAGCCAGCAGCTGCGGGTAAATCTTGTGCCTGTTGCTAAATAAAAATATGAATATTCACTGCATTCCAAGACCATGGGAATGGATAGCAGTGAATATTCATTTCACTTTAATAGTTGACACAGTGTTAGCCACAGCAGCTGTCTTGCTGCAGCTGCCAGGCATTCGTGTGTGCCAGCTACTTAAGGGAATGAATTTTCACTGCTCTCCACTCCCATAGGCATGGAATGCAGTGAATTTTCATTCCCTTTAGTGGCGGGCGCATGGGAACACCTGGAATCTGCAGGAAGCCAGTGACAGTAGCTAACACTGTGCCCGCTATTAAAGGGCACTGAATACTCACTATTCTCCATGCACATGGTACCAGAATGGGGAACAGTGAGTGATCTGGCAGCTGTCTCTGCAATCCACTGCTTACAAGCATAAATCAGCTGCTGGCATCAGAACAGGACACTGCGAGGGAGTGCAGGAAGGTAAGTGCAAAGGTTTATGTTTTTTAATGCTTTCTGATAAGGGACATGCATACCAGGATGCACACCAGGATAGGGATGAGGGGGCTATGCATATCAAAATAGGGATGAGGGGGACCATACCTACCAGGATAGGTATAAGGGAGCCATGCATATCAGGCTAGGGATAAGGGGGACATGCAACCAAGATAGGGATGATGAGGCCATGCATACCAGGATAGGGTTAAGGAGGCCATGCATACCAGAATAGGGATGAGGGGGCCATGCATACTAGGATAGGGATGAGGAGGCCATGCATAACAGGAAATGGTTGAGGAGGCCATGCATACCAGGATAGGGATGAGGGGGCCATGCATACTGGAATAGGGATGAGGGGTCCATGCATACCAGGATAGGGATGAGGGGGCCATGCATAACAGGATAGCTATGAGGGGACCATATATCCCAGGATAGGGGATATTAGTAGAGAATTGACCACATTTTATGCTTTATTTTTTTTTTCTAATTTTCTCATCTAAAACTTAGGTTCATCTTATGGTCCGGTGCACCTTATAGTCCGAAAAATACGGTGTGTGTGTATATATATATATATATATATATATATACAACACATTTTCTTTTTATTTTAGGCAAATAAAATATGCTCTGATAAGGGTATACCGTGAAGATTGGTAGAGCAGCTTAGTATACATTTTTTGCAAAAAACGTATCAACCAAATACCCTGTTTTTTACATCTTTTACTAGCACTTGCGGATTACTGCAACATTTTTTCAAACTGAGTGTTTTTGGTTTTACTATTCTCTTTTGTGTCTTCAGGTTTCTTGGTGGTGTGTGAACATGATCATACAGACTTGTTCACTGTGCAAGTAGCCCATGTGTTCCTGTTTCCATAATTGTTCTCTTGTGTCTACAAGACTGGGGAGTTCCACCACTCCTCTTGGGCTATCTGCACAAAAGCTGTTCTACCCTGTATGCACACATGGATTTTTCCTCTCTGAACCCTGTTCACACAGGTTATATACAGATGATCAGGTTTTTAAATACATCAGATAGGGATTGCATACATTAGTTAGGACTGCTCTAATAAGGGTATACCGTGAAGATTGGTAGAGCAGCTTAGTATACATTTTTTGCAAAAAACGTATCAACCAAATACCCTGTTTTTTACATCTTTTACTAGCACTTGCGGATTACTGCAACATTTTTTCAAACTGAGTGTTTTTGGTTTTACTATTCTCTTTTGTGTCTTCAGGTTTCTTGGTGGTGTGTGAACATGATCATACAGACTTGTTCACTGTGCAAGTAGCCCATGTGTTCCTGTTTCCATAATTGTTCTCTTGTGTCTACAAGACTGGGGAGTTCCACCACTCCTCTTGGGCTATCTGCACAAAAGCTGTTCTACCCTGTATGCACACATGGATTTTTCCTCTCTGAACCCTGTTCACACAGGTTATATACAGATGATCAGGTTTTTAAATACATCAGATAGGGATTGCATACATTAGTTAGGACTGCTCTGATAAGGGTATACCGTGAAGATTGGTAGAGCAGCTTAGTATACATTTTTTGCAAAAAACGTATCAACCAAATACCCTGTTTTTTACATCTTTTACTAGCACTTGCGGATTACTGCAACATTTTTTCAAACTGAGTGTTTTTGGTTTTACTATTCTCTTTTGTGTCTTCAGGTTTCTTGGTGGTGTGTGAACATGATCATACAGACTTGTTCACTGTGCAAGTAGCCCATGTGTTCCTGTTTCCATAATTGTTCTCTTGTGTCTACAAGACTGGGGAGTTCCACCACTCCTCTTGGGCTATCTGCACAAAAGCTGTTCTACCCTGTATGCACACATGGATTTTTCCTCTCTGAACCCTGTTCACACAGGTTATATACAGATGATCAGGTTTTTAAATACATCAGATAGGGATTGCATACATTAGTTAGGACTGCTCTGATAAGGGTATACCGTGAAGATTGGTAGAGCAGCTTAGTATACATTTTTTGCAAAAAACGTATCAACCAAATACCCTGTTTTTTACATCTTTTACTAGCACTTGCGGATTACTGCAACATTTTTTCAAACTGAGTGTTTTTGGTTTTACTATTCTCTTTTGTGTCTTCAGGTTTCTTGGTGGTGTGTGAACATGATCATACAGACTTGTTCACTGTGCAAGTAGCCCATGTGTTCCTGTTTCCATAATTGTTCTCTTGTGTCTACAAGACTGGGGAGTTCCACCACTCCTCTTGGGCTATCTGCACAAAAGCTGTTCTACCCTGTATGCACACATGGATTTTTCCTCTCTGAACCCTGTTCACACAGGTTATATACAGATGATCAGGTTTTTAAATACATCAGATAGGGATTGCATACATTAGTTAGGACTGCTCTGATAAGGGTATACCGTGAAGATTGGTAGAGCAGCTTAGTATACATTTTTTGCAAAAAACGTATCAACCAAATACCCTGTTTTTTACATCTTTTACTAGCACTTGCGGATTACTGCAACATTTTTTCAAACTGAGTGTTTTTGGTTTTACTATTCTCTTTTGTGTCTTCAGGTTTCTTGGTGGTGTGTGAACATGATCATACAGACTTGTTCACTGTGCAAGTAGCCCATGTGTTCCTGTTTCCATTATTGTTGTCTTGTGTCTACAAGACTGGGGAGTTCCACCACTCCTCTTGGGCTATCTGCACAAAAGCTGTTCTACCCTGTATGCACACATGGATTTTTCCTCTCTGAACCCTGTTCACACAGGTTATATACAGATGATCAGGTTTTTAAATACATCAGATAGGGATTGCATACATTAGTTAGGACTGCTCTGATAAGGGTATACCGTGAAGATTGGTAGAGCAGCTTAGTATACATTTTTTGCAAAAAACGTATCAACCAAATACCCTGTTTTTTACATCTTTTACTAGCACTTGCGGATTACTGCAACATTTTTTCAAACTGAGTGTTTTTGGTTTTACTATTCTCTTTTGTGTCTTCAGGTTTCTTGGTGGTGTGTGAACATGATCATACAGACTTGTTCACTGTGCAAGTAGCCCATGTGTTCCTGTTTCCATAATTGTTCTCTTGTGTCTACAAGACTGGGGAGTTCCACCACTCCTCTTGGGCTATCTGCACAAAAGCTGTTCTACCCTGTATGCACACATGGATTTTTCCTCTCTGAACCCTGTTCACACAGGTTATATACAGATGATCAGGTTTTTAAATACATCAGATAGGGATTGCATACATTAGTTAGGACTGCTCTGATAAGGGTATACCGTGAAGATTGGTAGAGCAGCTTAGTATACATTTTTTGCAAAAAACGTATCAACCAAATACCCTGTTTTTTACATCTTTTACTAGCACTTGCGGATTACTGCAACATTTTTTCAAACTGAGTGTTTTTGGTTTTACTATTCTCTTTTGTGTCTTCAGGTTTCTTGGTGGTGTGTGAACATGATCATACAGACTTGTTCACTGTGCAAGTAGCCCATGTGTTCCTGTTTCCATTATTGTTGTCTTGTGTCTACAAGACTGGGGAGTTCCACCACTCCTCTTGGGCTATCTGCACAAAAGCTGTTCTACCCTGTATGCACACATGGATTTTTCCTCTCTGAACCCTGTTCACACAGGTTATATACAGATGATCAGGTTTTTAAATACATCAGATAGGGATTGCATACATTAGTTAGGACTGCTCTGATAAGGGTATACCGTGAAGATTGGTAGAGCAGCTTAGTATACATTTTTTGCAAAAAACGTATCAACCAAATACCCTGTTTTTTACATCTTTTACTAGCACTTGCGGATTACTGCAACATTTTTTCAAACTGAGTGTTTTTGGTTTTACTATTCTCTTTTGTGTCTTCAGGTTTCTTGGTGGTGTGTGAACATGATCATACAGACTTGTTCACTGTGCAAGTAGCCCATGTGTTCCTCTTTCCATAATTGTTCTCTTGTGTCTACAAGACTGGGGAGTTCCACCACTCCTCTTGGGCTATCTGCACAAAAGCTGTTCTACCCTGTATGCACACATGGATTTTTCCTCTCTGAACCCTGTTCACACAGGTTATATACAGATGATCAGGTTTTTAAATACATCAGATAGGAATTGCATACATTAGTTAGGACTGCTCTGATAAGGGTATACCGTGAAGATTGGTAGAGCAGCTTAGTATACATTTTTTGCAAAAAACGTATCAACCAAATACCCTGTTTTTTACATCTTTTACTAGCACTTGCGGATTACTGCAACATTTTTTCAAACTGAGTGTTTTTGGTTTTACTATTCTCTTTTGTGTCTTCAGGTTTCTTGGTGGTGTGTGAACATGATCATACAGACTTGTTCACTGTGCAAGTAGCCCATGTGTTCCTGTTTCCAAATATATATATATATATATATATATATACAGTGGGGCAAAAAAGTATTTAGTCAGACAGCAATAGTGCAAGTTCCACCACTTAAAAAGATGAGAGGCGTCTGTAATTTACATCATAGGTAGACCTCAACTATGGGAGACAAACTGAGAAAAAAAAATCCAGAAAATCACATTGTCTGTTTTTTTAACATTTTATTTGCATATTATGGTGGAAAATAAGTATTTGGTCAGAAACAAACAATCAAGATTTCTGGCTCTCACAGACCTGTAACTTCTTCTTTAAGAGTCTCCTCTTTCCTCCACTCATTACCTGTAGTAATGGCACCTGTTTAAACTTGTTATCAGTATAAAAAGACACCTGTGCACACCCTCAAACAGTCTGACTCCAAACTCCACTATGGTGAAGACCAAAGAGCTGTCAAAGGACACCAGAAACAAAATTGTAGCCCTGCACTAGGCTGGGAAGACTGAATCTGCAATAGCGAACCAGCTTGGAGTGAAGAAATCAACAGTGGGAACAATAATTAGAAAATGGAAGACATACAAGACCACTGATAATCTCCCTCGATCTGGGGCTCCACGCAAAATCCCACCCCGTGGGGTCAGAATGATCACAAGAACGGTGAGCAAAAATCCCAGAACCACGCGGGGGGACCTAGTGAATGAACTGCAGAGAGCTGGGACCAATGTAACAAGGCCTACCATAAGTAACACACTACGCCACCATGGACTCAGATCCTGCAGTGCCAGACGTGTCCCACTGCTTGAGCCAGTACATGTCCGGGCCCGTCTGAAGTTTGCTAGAGAGCATTTGGATGATCCAGAGGAGTTTTGGGAGAATGTCCTATGGTCTGATGAAACCAAACTGAAACTGTTTGGTAGAAACACAACTTGTCGTGTTTGGAGGAAAAAGAATACTGAGTTGCATCCATCAAACACCATACCTACCGTAAAGCATGGTGGTGGAAACATCATGCTTTGGGGCTGTTTCTCTGCAAAGGGGCCAGGACGACTGATCCGGGTACATGAAAGAATGAATGGGGCCATGTATCGTGAGATTTTGAATGCAAACCTCCTTCCATCAGCAAGGGCATTGAAGATGAAAGGTGGCTGGGTCTTTCAACATGACAATGATCCAAAGCACACTGCCAGGGCAACGAAGGAGTGGCTTCGTAAGAAGCATTTCAAGGTCCTGGAGTGGCCTAGCCAGTCTCCAGATCTCAACCCTATAGAAAACCTTTGGAGGGAGTTGAAAGTCTGTGTTGCCAAGCGAAAAGCCAAAAACATCACTGCTCTAGAGGAGATCTGCATGGAGGAATGGGCCAACATACCAACAACAGTGTGTGGCAACCTTGTGAAGACTTACAGAAAACGTTTGACCTCTGTCATTGCCAACAAAGGATATATTACAAAGTATTGAGATGAAATTTTGTTTCTGACCAAATACTTATTTTCCACCATAATATGCAAATAAATTGTTAAAAAAACAGACAATGTGATTTTCTGGATTTTTTTTCTCAGTTTGTCTCCCATAGTTGAGGTCTACCTATGATGTAAATTACAGACGCCTCTCATCTTTTTAAGTGGTGGAACTTGCACTATTGCTGACTGACTAAATACTTTTTTGCCCCACTGTATATATATATTCATCTTTTATATTTTTGAAATTACATAAAGGAAATGGAAACAATTAAATAACCGAGCCTTACCCAGATGGTGTTTTCATAATGATACGGTTTCCAGTTGCGTCCGGTATCGCTAAACATAACGCTGAAACGCGTCACCCAGTCAGAGCTTCCATGTCTTCCCTGTGTGGCTGTCCCTGTGATGTCAAATCTCTCTCCCAAATCAATCTGTAGCCATTGCTTTGCATTAGATTCCAATGGGGACCAACCACCGGCGCCTGCGAGAAAGAACAAAGGCACAGAGAAGCTAAATACAGGAGAACATTGTGTAATTATTACATTGTTCTGAACATGATTTCCTGACAATAAAGGAGCAATTAACAAATCAAACATAATGTTAAATGTTGACATCTTGTGAACTTCTTAAGTGTTTTTTCATCAAGAATTAACATGTTCTCATTCAACTTCACATCTATATACATCACTCTCCCCTATTAATGCTGAAGATGGCTGGTTTTAATGATAAAACACATAAATAAATATATATATATATATATATATATATATATATATATATATATATATATATATATATTAGATAGTGGCCCGATTCTAACGCATCGGGAATTCTAGAATATGCATGCCCAAGTAGTATATTGCACAGCCCACGTAGTATATTGCTCAGCCACGTAGTATATTGCCCAGCTACGTAGTATACAGGTCCTTCTCAAAAAATTAGCATATAGTGTTAAATTTCATTATTTACCATATTGTAATGATTACAATTAAACTTTCATATATTATAGATTCATTATCCACCAACTGAAATTTGTCAGGTCTTTTATTGTTTTAATACTGATGATTTTGGCATACAACTCCTGATAACCCAAAAAACCTGTCTCAATAAGTTAGCATATTTCACCCATCCAATCAAATAAAAGTGTTTTTTAATAACAAACAAAAAAACCATCAAATAATAATGTTCAGTTATGCACTCAATACTTGGTCGGGAATCCTTTGGCAGAAATGACTGCTTCAATGCGGCGTGGCATGGAGGCAATCAGCCTGTGACACTGCTGAGATGTTATGGAGGCCCAGGATGCTTCAATAGCGGCCTTAAGCTCATCCAGAGTGTTGGGTCTTGCGTCTCTCAACTTTCTCTTCACAATATCCCACAGATTCTCTATGGGGTTCAGGTCAGGAGAGTTGGCAGGCCAATTGAGCACATTAATACCATGGTCAGTAAACCATTTACCAGTGGTTTTGGCACTGTGAGCAGGTGCCAGGTCGTGCTGAAAAATGAAATCTTCATCTCCATAAAGCATTTCAGCCGATGGAAGCATGAAGTGCTCCAAAATCTCCTGATAGCTAGCTGCATTGACCCTGCCCTTGATGAAACACAGTGGACCAACACCAGCAGCTGACATGGCACCCCACATCATCACTGACTGTGGGTACTTGACACTGGACTTCAGGCATTTTGGCATTTCCTTCTCCCCAGTCTTCCTCCACCTCTGGCACCTTGATTTCCGAATGACATGCAAAATTTGCTTTCATCAGAAAAAAGTACTTGGGACCACTTAGCAACAGTCCAGTGCTGCTTCTCTGTAGCCCAGGTCAGGCGCCTCTGCCGCTGTTTATGGTTCAAAAGTGGCTTTACCTGGGGAATGCGGCACCTGTAGCCCATTTCCTGCACACGCCTGTGCACGGTGGCTCTGGATGTTTCCACACCAGACTCAGTCCACTGCTTCCTCAGGTTCCCCAAGGTCTGGAATCGGTCCTTCTCCACAATCTTCCTCAGGGTCCGGTCTCCTCTTCTCGTTGTACAGCATTTTCTGCCACATTGTTTCCTTCCAACAGACTTACCATTGAGGTGCCTTGATACAGCACTCTGGGAACAGCCTATTTGTTGAGAAATTTCTTTCTGGGTCTTACCCTCTTGCTTGAGGGTGTCAATGATGGCCTTCTTGACATCTGTCAGGTCGCTAGTCTTACCCATGATGGGGGTTTTGAGTAATGAACCAGGCAGGGAGTTTATAAAAGCCTCAGGTATCTTTTGCATGTGTTTAGAGTTAATTAGTTGATTCAGAAGATTAGGGTAATAGGTCGTTTAGAGAACCTTTTCTTGATATGCTAATTTATTGAGACAGGTTTTTTGGGTTATCAGGAGTTGTATGCCAAAATCATCAGTATTAAAACAATAAAAGACCTGACAAATTTCAGTTGGTGGATAATGAATCTATAATATATGAAAGTTTAATTGTAATCATTACATTATGGTAAATAATGAAATTTAACACTATATGCTAATTTTTTGAGAAGGACCTGTATTGCAGAGCGATGTAGTATACAGCACAGAGCCACGTAGTATATTGTCCAGCCACGTAGTATATTGCACAGCCCACATAGTATATTGCCCAGTCATGTAGTATATTGCCCAGCTACGTAGTATATTGCCCAGTCACAAAGTATATTGCCCAGCTATGTAGTATATTGCCCAGCCACGTAGTATATTGCCCAGTCACGTACTATATTGCCCAACCACGTAGTATATTGCCCAGTCACGTAGTATATTGCCCAGCGATGTAGTATATTGCACAACAACGTAGTATACAGCACAGACACATAGTATATTGCCCAGTCACGTAGTATATTGCCCAGCGACGTAGTATACAGCACAGAGCCACATAGTGTACAGCACAGAGCCACGTAGTATATTGCCCAGCCACGTAGTATACAGCACAGAGCCACGTAGTATACAGCACAGAGCCACGTAGTATACAGCACAGAGCCATGTAGTATACAGCACAGAGCCACGTTGTATATTGCCCAGCCACGTAGTATATTGCCCAGCGACGTAGTATACAGCACAGAGCCACATAGTATACAGCACAGAGCCATGTAGTATACAGCACAGAGCCACATAGTATATTGCCCAGCCACGTAGTATATTGCCCAGCGACATAGTATACAGCACAGAGCCACGCAGTATAAAGCAAAGAGCCACATAGTATACAGCACAGAGCCACGTAGTATACAGCACAGAGCCACGTAGTATACAGCACAGAGCCACGTAGTATATTGTCCAGTCACGTAGTATATTGCCCAGCCAAGTAGTATATTGTCCAGCCACGTAGTATATTGCCCAGTCACGTAGTATACAGCACAGACACGTATTATATTGCCCAGTCACATAGTATATTGCCCAGCTACGTAGTATACAGCACAGAGCCATGTAGTATATTGCCCAGTGACGTAGTATATTGCCCAGTCACGTAGTATATAGCACAGCCCACGCAGTATTTAACCCCTTCATGACCCAGTCTATTTTGACCTTAAAGACCTTGACGTTTTTTTCAATTCTGACCAGTGTCCCTTTATGAGGTAATAACTCAGGAACGCTTCAATGGATCCTTGCGGTTCTGAGATTGTTTTTCGTGACATATTGGGCTTCATGTTAGTGGTAAATTTAGGTCAATAAATTCTGTGTTTATTTGTGATAAAAACGGAAATTTGGCGAAAATTTTGAAAATTTCGCAATTTTCACATTTTGAATTTTTATTCTGTTAAACCAGAGAGGTATGTGACACAAAATAGTTAATAAATAACATTTCCCACACATCTACTTTACATCAGCACAATTTTGGAAACAAAATTTTTTTTTGCTAGGAAGTTATAAGGGTTAAAATTTGACCAGCGATTTCTCATTTTTACAACGAAATTTACAAAACCATTTTTTTTAGGGACCACCTCACATTTGAAGTCAGTTTGAGGGGTCTATATGGCTGAAAATACCCAAAAGTGACACCATTCTAAAAACTGCACCCCTCAAGGTGCACAAAACCACATTCCAGAAGTTTATTAACCCTTCAGGTGCTTCACAGCAGCAGAAGCAACATGGAAGGAAAAAATGAACATTTAACTTTTTAGTCACAAAAATGATTTTTCAGCAACAATTTTTGTATTTTCCCAATGGTAAAAGGAGAAACTGAACCACGAAAGTTGTTGTCCAATTTGAACTGAGTACGCTGATACCTCATATGTGGGGGTAAACCACTGTTTGGGCGCACGGCAGGGCTTGGAAGGGAAGGAGCGCCATTTGACTTTTTGAATGAAAAATTGGCTGCACTCTTTAGCGGACACCATGTCAAGTTTGGAGAGCCCCCGTGTGCCTAAAAATTGGAGCTCCCCCACAAGTGACCCCATTTTGGAAACTAGACGCCCCAAGGAACTTATCTAGATGCATAAACCCCCAGCTGCTTCACAAATTGATCCGTAAAAATGAAAAAGTACTATTTTTTCACAAAAAAAATTCTTTTAGCCTCAATTTTTTCATTTTCACATGGACAACAGGATAAAATGGATCCTAAAATTTGTTTGGCAATTTCTCCTGAGCACACCGATAGCTCACATGTGGGGGTAAACCACTGTTTGGGCACATGGTAAGGCTCTGAAGGGAAGGGGCGCCATTTGACTTTTTGAATGAAAAATTATCTCCATCGTTAGCGGACACCATGTCGCGTTTGGAGAGACCCTGTGTGCTTAAACATTGGAGCTCCCCCACAAGTGACCCCATTTTGGAAACTGGACCCCCCAAGGAACTTATCTAGATGCCTAGTGAGCACTTTAAACCCTCAGGTGCTTCACAAATTGATCCGTAAAAATGAAAAAGTACTTTTTTTTCACAAAAAAAATATTTTCGCCTCAATTTTTTCATTTTCACATGGGCAATAGGATAAAATGGATCCTAAAATTTGTTGAGCAATTTCTCCCGAGTACGCCGATACCTCATATGTGGGGGTAAACCACTGTTTGGGCACACGGCAGGGCTCAGAAGGGAAGGCGCGCCTTTTGACTTTTTGAATGGAAAATTAGCTCCATTTGTTAGCGGACACCATGTCGCATTTGGAGAGCGCCTGTGTGCCTATGCAATGGAGCTCCCCCACAAGTGACCCCATTTTGGAAACTAGACCCCCCAAGGAACTTATCTAGATGCATACTGAGCACTTTAAACCCCCAGGTGCTTCACAGAAGTTTATAATGCAGGGCCATGAAAATAAAAAATAATTTTTCTTTTCTCAAAAATGATTTTTTAGCCTGGAATTTCCTATTTTGCCAATGGTAATAGGAGAAACTGGACCACAAATGTTGTTGTCCAGTTTGTCCTGAGTACGCAGATACCCCATATGTGGGGGTAAACCACTGTTTGGGCGCACGGCAGGGCTCAGAAGGGAATGCACGCCATTTGGCTTTTTAAATGGAAAATTAGCTCCAATCATTAGCGGACACCATGTCGCGTTTGGAGAGCCCCTGTGTGCCTAAACATTAGAGATCCCCCACAAATGACCCCATTTTGGAAACTAGACCCCCAAAGGAACTAATCTAGTTGTGTGGTGAGCACTTTGAACCCTCAAGTGCTTCACAGAAGTTTATAACGCAGAGCCATGAAAATAAAAAAAAAAATTCTTTTCATAAAAATGATTTTTTAGCCCGCAATTTTTTATTTTCCCAAGGGTAACAGGAGAAATTTGACCCCAAAAGTTGTTGTCCAGTTTCTCCTGAGTACGCTGATACCCAATATGTGGGGGTAAACCACTGTTTAGGCACATGCTGGGGCTCGGAAGTGAAGTAGTGACGTTTTGAAATGCAGACTTTGATGGAATGCTCTGCGGGCGTCACGTTGCGTTTGCAGAGCCCCTGATGTGGCTAAACAGTAGAAACCCCCCACAAGTGACCCCATTTTGGAAACTAGACCCCGAAAGGAACTTATCTAGATGTGAGGTGAGCACTTTGAACCCCCAAGTGCTTCACAGAAGTTCATAACACAGAGCAGTGAAAATAATAAATACGTTTTCTTTCCTGAAAAATAATTTTTTAGCCCAGAATTTTTTATTTTCCCAAGGGTTACAGGAGAAATTGGACCCCAAAAGTTGTTGTCCAGTTTCTCCTGAGTACGCTGATACCCCATGTGTGGAGGTAAACCACTGTTTGGGCACACGTCGGGGCTCAGAAGGGAAGTAGTGACTTTTGAAATGCAGACTTTGATGGAATGGTCTGCGGACGTCATGTTGCGTTTGCAGAGCCCCTGGTGTGCCTAAACAGTAGAAACCCCCCACAAGTGACCACATTTTGGAAACTAGACCCCCCAAGGAACTAATCTAGATATGTGGTGAGCACTTTGAACCCCCAAGTGCTTCACAGACGTTTACAACGCAGAGCCGTGAAAATAAAAAATCATTTTTCTTTCCTCAAAAATGATGTTTTAGCAAGCAATTTTTTATTTTCTCAAGGGTAACAGGAGAAATTGGACCCCAGTAATTGTTGCGCAGTTTGTCCTGAGTATGCTGGTACCCCATATGTGGGGGTAAACAACTGTTTGGGCACACGTCGGGGCTCGGAAGTGAGGGAGCACCATTTGACTTTTTGAATACAAGATTGGCTGGAATCAATGGTGGCGCCATGTTGCGTTTGGAGACCCCCTGATGTGCCTAAACAGTGGAAACCCCTCAATTCTAACTCCAACACTAACCCCAACACACCCCTAACTCTAATCCCAACTGTAGCCATAACCCTAATCACAACCTTAACCACAACCCTAATCACAACCCTAACCCCAACACACCCGTAACCCCAACACACCCCTAACCCTAACCACAACCCTAATTCCAACCCTAGCCCTAAGACTATGTGCCCACGTTGCGGATTCGTATGAGATTTTTCAGCACCATTTTTGAAAAATCCATGGGTAAAAGGCACTGCGTTTTACCTGCGGATTTACCGCGGATTTCCAGTGTTTTTTGTCCGGATTTCAACTGCGGATTCCTATTGAGGAACAGGTGTAAAACGCTGCGGAATCCGCACAAAGAATTGACATGCTGCGGAAAATACAACGCAGCGTTCCCGCGCGGTATTTTCCGCACCATGGGCACAGCGGATTTGGCTTTCCATATGTTTACATGGTACTGTAAACCTGATGGAACTCTGCTGCGGATCCGCAGCGGCCAATCCGCACCGTGTGCACATAGCCTAATTCTAAAGGTATGTGCACACGCTGCGGAAAACGCTGCGGATCCGCAGCAGTTTCCCATGAGTTTACAGTTCAATGCAAACCTATGGGAAACAAAAATCGCTGTACATGTCACTTCTTTCTGCGGATTCCGCAGCGGTTTTACAACTGCTCAAATAGAAAATCGCTGTTGTAAAACCGCATCGAAATGCGCAGAAAAAACGCGGTAAATCCGCCATAATTCCGCAGCGGTTTAGCAATGCGGATTTATCAAATCCGCAGCGGAAAAATCCACAGAGGACCAGAATACGTGTGCACATACCGAAACCCTAACCCTACCCCTAACCCTACCCCTAACCCTACCCCTAACCCTAACCCTACCCCTAACCCCACCCCTACCCCTAACCCTAACCCTACCCCTAACCCTAACCCTAACCCTAGTTCTTACCCCAACCTTAGTGGAAAAAAAAAATATTTTTTTTATTGTCCCTACCTATGGGGGTGACAAAGGGGGGGGGTCATTTACTTTTTTTTTAATTTTGATCACTGAGATATAACCTATCTCAGTGATCAAAATTCACTCTGGAACGAATCTGCCGGCCGGCAGATTCGGCGGGCGCACTGCACATGCGCCCGCCATTTTGGAAGATGGCGGCGCCCAGGAAAGAAGACGGACGGTCCCCGGGAGGCCAGGTAAGTATAAGGGGGGGAGATCAGGGCACGGGGGGGGGCGTCGGAGCACGGGGTGGGTGGATCGGAACATGGGGGGGTGGATTGGAGCACGGAGTGGGGGATCGCTGTGCGGGCGGGTGGATCGGAGCACGAGGGGGGGATCGCTGTGCGGGGGGGGGGATCGCTGTGTGGGGGGTGGGATCGGAGTGCGGGGGGGTTTGTTTGGAGCACGGGGGGTGTGATTGGAGCACGGGGGGAGCGGGCAGGAGGATGGGGGAACGGAGCACAGGACCGAGGGGAGCGGACCACAGATCGGGGGGCTGGGGGGGCGATCGGAGGGGTGGGGTGGGTGCACATTAGTGTGTCCAGCTATGGCCGATGATATTGCAGCATCGGCCATGGCTGGATTGTAATATTTCACCATTTTTTTAGGTGAAATATTACAAATCGCTCTGATTGGCAGTTTCACTTTCAACAGCCAATCAGAGTGATCGTAGCCACGAGGGGGTGAAGCCACCCCCCTGGGCTAAAGTACAACTCCTCCTGTCCCTGCAGATCGGGTGAAATGGGAGTTAACCCTTTCACCCGATCTGCAGGGACGCGATCTTTCCATGACGCATATGCTGCGTCATGGGTCGGAATGGCACCGACTTTCATGACGCAGCGTATGCGTCAAAGGTCGGGAAGGGGTTAACAGTGGCCACGTAATATATAGCACAGGCCACGGAGTATATCACACAGCCCACATAGAATATAACACTGCCTATGTAGTATACAGCAGTGTGGGCACCATATTCCTTTTAAAAAAATAAGTAAAATAAAAAAAGTTATATACTCACCTCGTGGGTTCCAGCGGAGCTCCGGCGATAGGCGCGCGGCTGCCGCCTTCTTCCGTTCCGAGGATGCATTGTGAAATTACCCAGATGACTTAGCGGTCTCGTGAGACCGCTAAGTCTTCTGGGTAATTTTGCAATGCATCGCCGGGAACGGAAGAAGGCGGCCGGCTCTGTGGACAACGAAGGGTGAGAATAGCAGGTTTGGTTTTTTTTTAAATTATTTTTAACATTACATTTTTTACTATTGATGCCGCATAGGCAGCATCAATAGTAAAAGGTTGGGGACACACAGGGTTAATAGCGGTGGTAATGGAGTGCATTACCCATGGCATAACGCGGTCCGTTACTGCCGGCGTTAACCCTGTGTTAGCGCTTAGCGGTGACCGGAGGGGAGTATGTGGGCGGAGGGCAGTGACTGCGGGGAGTAAGGAGCGGCCATTTTCTTCCAGACTGTGCCCGTCGCTGATTGGTCATGGCTATTTTGCGGCGACCAATCAGCGACTTGGATTTCCATGATAGACAGAGGCCACGACCAATGAATATCCATGACAGACAGAAGGACAGACAGACGGAAGTGACCCTTAGACAATTATATAGTAGATATATATACAGTACAGACAAAAAGTTTGGACACCTTCTCATTTAAAGATTTTTCTGTATTTTCATGACTGTGAAAATTGTACATTCACACTGAAGGCATCAAAACTGTGAATTAACACATGTGGAATTATATATTTAACAAAAAAGTGTGAAACAACTGAAAATAAGTCTTATATGCTAGGTTCTTCAAAGTAGCCACCTTTTGCTTTGATGACTGCTTTGCACACTCTTGGCATTCTCTTGATGAGCTTCAAGAGGTAGACTCCGGAAATGGTTTTCACTTCACATGTGTGCCCTGTCAGCAGGCCTTCATGGTAAAATAGTTGCTAGGAAACCACTGCTAAAAACAGGCAACAAGCAGAACAGACTTGTTTTGGGCTAAAGAACACAAGGAACTAAATAATTAATAACCTTGGTCGCTCTTCTCTGCACCCGCTCCAGTTCAGCTATGTCTTTCTTATACACCGGAGACCAGAACTGTACACAGTATTTTAAGTGTGGTCGAACTAGTGACTTGTATAGAAGTAAAATTATATTCTCCTCATGAGCATCTATGCCTCTTTTAATGCATCCCATTATTTTATTTACCTTTGTAGCAGCTGCCTGACACTGGCCACTGAACATGAGTTTGTCATCCACCCATATTCCAAGGTCTTCATCATTGACGGTTTTGCCCAGAGTTTTAGAATTAAGCACATAGTTATACATCTTATTACTTCTACCCAAGTGCATGACCTTACATTTATCCCCATTAAAGCTCATTTTCCATTTATCAGCCCAAGCTTCTAGTTTACATAAATCATCCTGTAATATAAAATTGTCCTCCTCTGTATTGATTACCCTGCAGAGTTTAATGTCATCTGCAAATATTGAAATTCCACTCTGTATGTCCCCTACAGATCATGACCGCGTATGGCCAATAAAGCATCCTTTCCGTAAAGCATCCCCCACCCCCAACTACCTTGCCCCTCTTAACCCCTCCATCTATTACCCAGGAAAACACACCACCACGTTAATTTCTTTTTGGATAATTTGGCCACAGCGGCCATTTTATTAACAAACAAATACATAAATAACAACATGTAAACAGTAAATATATAAAACCTCGAGGGGGGGGCTCTTGGAGCTAAAAAATCTGGCTCATAATAGGCAGAGAGCCTACCCAAAATTTTTACAAAAAACACGTATTTACCCTCAGCCGTAACCACCAGCTCGAGGGCACCATGTAACCCATTTCGGGCAAACCAACCACAAAGCTCCCGAGGTAAACACCCCGTCCAGAGCCCGTACCAAAAGCCAGATCAACCCTATCAGCATCATCACCAACTCCAAGAACCCCACCCCCCGCCAACGCCACTGTGACAATAATACAGAATGCTTGCCTTCAATAAATCAACAGAAAAGAAATATAATTCAAAAGACCCCTTTTTTTTTTTTTTTTTTTTTTTTTTTTTTTACCTTAAGAATTGACGAACTCGCCGATCTTGCCTAAAGCTACGTTGCCTCATAGAACCGCTAAAACAGGGAGGGTGGGAGGGACTCACTTCGCCCGTCTAAGGTAACTGATCTCCCCTTTTCCCGCACTTTCCCAAGCCCCCACCTCCCTTTTTGCATAAATCCCCACCCCAAATCCTACTCTTCCAATCCCCGGGCCCCTTTACTCAATAACACCTTTATTTTTAAAAGAAAACCTACTGCACTGCTCCCATGGCAACGCAGTCATGTGGGGGCCTCCTTTTAGCTGCGCCCCATACAGCCCCCCCTCTATAATAAATATGTTAAAAGAAGAGGGCCCAATACTGACCCCTGTGGTACCCCACTGCAGTCTGAGTGTGCTCCATTAATAACCACCCTTTGTTTCCTATCCCTGAGCCAGCTCTTAACCCACTTACACATATTTTCCCCTATCCCCATTATTCTCATTTTATGTATCAACCTTTTGTGTGGCACCGTATCAAAAGCTTTTCATTTTAGTTCCCCCTTTTTTTACTCCCTGGGTTTTTTTTATATAAGGACAGAAGGTTCCTATTGGTGTTATGCATAGTATATATTTTTTCTCTTTTTCAGAGTTTTCCTTCTTTCCTTTGATGGATTTTAGGAGTAGAGATGCTGCATGGCTCCCACGTGCACAAAATGTTTTTGCAGGGGGGACCCCACAGGGGCTGGATTCAGTACAGAAGGCTGCTTTTAAGAAAGTTTTAAAAAATGTACTTTACCGTCGAACTCGTATTTGGTGGAATATGGTCACACTAGAAAACTATCTAAAGGCCTCATTCCCCGTGGTCTCAGAATACAGATTTTTCCATCATTTCATGTGGAGGATGAGACAATTAGAACACAGTGGGAGAATGCACGTGTAATATGTTAAACTACATTTATGAAACTACTGGTGGAAATTAATGGTAAAAGTTTGAATAGTTTGGGTTTAGAGACTGAAGAAGTACAAACCAAGCTCCAACAGCAATGTACAACGGAGGAGTTTAATGACTTCAAGACAGAAATTGATAAATGTTTTGTAGAGTGGGAATCTCAGATCTCCAATGGTAAAACTAAAAAGTATCAAAGGGATTTGAAGGATAAGGAGGATAACACTATGTTTAGGTGGCATCATAAAAAACAATTTACTGTCAACATCTTCTACCACCGGCAGTGAGAGATATTCCTACAGACATGGAAGACGGAAATTTGAACATCATCATCATTTTACCAATAAAAAGAAACAAGCGCATGGAACTAAATCTGATGGAAATAAAATGAATACCGCGTTGTAGGTAATAAATTTATCCAGTATGCCCCTTACATCTGACCAACTTTCCTTGCTGAGTCATGGTTTGTCTTTTTCTCCTTTCTCCAGCTTTGACCATTTTTCTGCAGTCAAGGATATACAACTTTTTGCAAGGAAACTGATATATAAGAGAATTTTTTTCAAAGATACAAATGATGATCCTTCCCTGTCTGTTATGGAAAGGGAGGTTATTGAAATTCTGGAGGAACTAGCTGAGGAGTCAAGTCATGGAAAATCTGGTAAGTATCCTTTACACTTACTACCAAAATCGAAAAAGTTTCCACAATTTTCAGCATTTCCTGAGATTGACATGTTCGTAAGATTGGTTACTCAGGAAATTAAAACCATTCCAGAGACGATTAAACATGATAATCTCAATCCAATGGAAAGACGGGCGTTGAAGGAACTGGAACAGTCAAAGGAGGTGGTCATAAAACCTTCAGATAAGGGGGCAATGTTGTTATTTGGCATCTATATGAGAAAGGAATGAATAGACAACCAAGGACAACATGTTATCGCAAACTTACATTTAACCCTCTTTCTAAATTTAGGGCTGAACTGTCCGATGCTGTGGAGAGAAATATTCTTACTCCCAAACAAAGGGACGGCTTATGGATTGATGAACCAACAGTTGCTTCAATTTATCTTCTCCCAAAGATTCACAAAAGATCTTCCCTCTCCACCAGGTAGGCCAATTGTCTCTGGGATAAATAGCATTTGTGATCCACTATGTAAACTAATCGATCACTATCTGAGACCACTGGTGGAGGGTTTACCATCGTATTTAAGAGATACAACTGATTTACTCATGAAAACAGATGGTGTTTATTGGAGAAGGATATGTGGCTTGTGACTTGTAATGTTGAGTCACTTTACACCTCTATCCAACATGAGGATTGTCTCAATGCTGTGAGTTTTTTTTCTACATACTAGTGGTTTGGAAAGGGACCTGTGTGATTTCCTTTTGAAGGCCATGGAGTTTGTGCTCACACACAATTTTTTCATGTTCGGTGATGCCCTCTACCTACAGCTCCATGGCACTGCTATGGGGGCGTCTTGTGCACCCTTGTATGCAAATTTGTTCCTGGGGCTGTGGGAGAGGGGCATCTTCATCACTGAGCCAGTGCTTTTTTGTGAGAAAGCAATTTTCTGGGGAAGATACATCAACGACGTGAAGATGATATGGCATGGTACCCAGGATGAAGTCACTACATTTCTTTACACATTGAACACAAATGAAACCAATATCAAATTGACACATAAAGTGAGTAGGACGTGTATTTGATTTTTTGGATGTGTTGATTCAGGTGGACAAACATGGATTCCTACAAACTGATTTATATTGGAAATCAACCTCAACAAATACCTTACTGCATGCAACCTCTCAACATCCAAGACATCTCATCAATAATATTCCTGTTGTTCAATTTCTACGTGCAAGAAGAAATTGCTCTGATTCAGTTATTTTTGAGAAGCAAGCCGTAGATCTGACACAGAAGTTTATGGATCGGGGATATGGGGCTCGTTCTATTTGTCGAGCCTAAAGAAGAGCACATACAAGTAATCGCAGGGAACTTCTTAGACATAAGAGAACAGATAAGAAAAAAGATGATTAGATACGCTGTATTTTGGATTTTAATTTTAGAAATGAGGAACTCCGTAAAGCCATATCCAAACACTGGTCAGTACAACACTTGGATAAGACTCTTTCCAAGATTGTTAGTAAAGACCCTTTAATCACTTTTAGAAGATCTACAAATTTGCGAGGTAAACTGGTACATAGCCATTTCAAGAAGGATAAAGAAAAGTATCTATTTGGATCTAAGGGCCCCACATGGGGGTGTTCAACTTGTGGGAAATGTGTTGCATGTAGAAATATCATAACTAGCAAGGAATTCACTGACTCTTCACATGGAAGGACATATAGGATTACACATAGCATTAATTGCACTACAAGAGGAGTGATATACTATGGGACATGTCCATGTGATCTCATATATGTAGGAATGACCACTAGAGAATTACGGAAACAGGTAAGGGAACATGTCTTGGACATAGTATCTGCTAAGGAGGAAGATGATCTCTCCAAATTGAAACCAATTCCCCCTCATTTTAAGATGATGCATGATTGTGATTCGAGGAGGTTCCTAGTGAGAGGCATTGATAGGGTGTTTATTGGCCCTTGTGGGGGGATTGGAAAAATCTCCTGGCACAAAAGGAATCAAAATGGATTTCCAAACTCAACACCCTGACCCCGGATGACCTTATTCACCACAACAGTTTTGTGCCATTTCAACCTAAATAACAATAAATAATAAAAAATCTGAATTTCATCTGGCTGCATCCATATGGAGGGATGGTATTAATGTGTTCTGAGTCATATTTATTTTGACCACTGTTATAAGTTAATCTGTGACTGACGGTTTGCTATTTTAAATGTTTATAAATTTATCTAGTTTTTATTGGACTGTGGTTTTTCATTTTTGTGTGTATGTTTTCTTTGTATATGTCTTTTTCTTATTTTGATAATTACTTTCTTTTTTGTATGTTTTCTTTTTTGTTGTGCTGGTGCTAATATTATTTTATTTTGTTTAGGCCATTTGACGCTATCTATGATGATCTCCTTGCCTATTTATTCTACAGATGATGCTTGGACTTGTGGAGGATGGAATGGGCATCCTTGGAACTACACTTAATATTTATTCACATGTTGGCATATTGTATTTGCTCCTTTTTTGTACACCTTGGTTGATACATATATATATGTTAGGGCTAGCGGAATGCACTGAGTAATGAGTAGGTAGTTACAATGTGCGTTCGCAGCCTGGGGTCCACCGTGCAGAGATAACTGCTGCTAAGTAGTGGCGGATGGACTCACACGTGGGTTAGGCTTCACCCCTTGTGAACTGGTAGCGAACTCTGTTGCCTCACAGAGTCGTGCTGTACATAATAACTAATACCCTAATTAGGCTAATTGCCCCCACTGACGCTAGCTTCCTGCCTGAGTGTACAGTCCCAATGCTAACAGCTTCACACCACATAAGAACTGAGTGGTATAGTATCCACTGGCATAAGCCAAAACACATTTGATACTAGCACATGGCCGTGCGGCCATGCGGCCATGCGAGCCTTATATAGCTGCAGCAGTAAAAGACCTTCCAAGAAGGACCAATGAGAGACTGCCATACCTGAGCATGTGACCCTAAATCTCCACTGAGAGATCTTGCCCTGGGCATGCTCAGTGTGTGCAAAGCAGGACTTAGACCTAGCACTTAACCCCTTCATGACTTTGGGATTTTTCGTTTTTCCGTGTTCGTTTTTCACTCCCCTCCTTCCCAGAGCCATAACTTTTTTATTTTTCCGTCAATTTGGCCATGTGAGGGCTTATTTTTTGCGGGACGAGTTGTACTTTTGAACCACATTATTGGTTTTAGCATGTCGTGTACTAGAAAACGGGAAAAAAATTCCAAGTGCGGTGAAATTGCAAAAAAAGTGCAATCCCACACTTGTTTTTTGTTTGGCTTTTTTGCTAGGTTCACTAAATGCTAAAACTGACCTGCAATTATGATTCTCCAGGTCAGTACGAGTTCACAGACACCTAACATGACTAGGTTATTTTTTATCTAAGTGGTGAAAAAAAATTGCGCCATTTTCCGATACCCGTAGCGTCTCCATGTTTCGTGATCTGGGGTTGGTTGAGGGCTTATTTTTTGCGTGCCGAGATGATGTTTTTAATGATAGCATTTTGGTGCAGATACGTTCTTTTGATCGCCCGTTATTGCATTTTAATGCAATGTCGCGGCGACCAAAAAAAACGTAATTCTGGCGTTTTGAATTTTTTTCCCGCTATGCTGATTAGCGATCAGGTTAATGCTTTTTTTTAGTTGATAGATCAGGCGATTCTGAGCGCGGCAATACCAAATATGCGTAGATTTTATATTTTTTTTATTGATTTATTTTGATTGGGGCGAAAGGGGGGGTGATTTAATCTTTTATATTTTTTTATTTTTTTAACATTTTTTTCAACTTTTTTTTTTACTTTTGCCATGCTTCAATAGCCTCCATGGGAGGCTAGAAGCAGGCACAACGCGATCGCCTCTGCTACATAGCAGCGATCTGCTGATCGCTGCTATGTAGCAGAAATGCAGGTGTGCTGTGAGCACCGACCACAGGGTGGCGCTCACAGCCACCGGCGATCAGTAACCATAGAGGTCTCAAGGACCTCTATGGTTACAATGGAGACGCATTGCCGACCCCCGATCATGTGACGGGGGTCGGCGATGAGGTCATTTCCGGCCGCCCGGCCGGAAGCGGTAGTTAAATGCCGCTGTCTGCGTTTGACAGCGGCATTTAACTAGTTAATAGGTGCGGGCAGATCGCGATTCTGCCCGCACCTATTATGGGCACATGTCAGCTGTTCAAAACAGCTGACATGTCCCGGCTTTGATGCGGGCTCACCGCGGAGCCCTGCATCAAAGCAGGGGATCTGACCTCGGATGTACTATCCCGTCCGAGGTCAGATAGGGGTTAAAGGACCTTCCAAGAAGGACCAATGACCTTAGCTGCAGTATCTGATCATGTGACCCTCGATCTCCACTGAGCGATATTACTCTGGGCATGCTCAGAACGTGAAAAGCAGGACAGGTCTGCTCGCCGCTGCCCAGTACTGACTTCAATGGCAGAAGCAGGAAATTCAGCAGTAACTCTTAGGCTAGGGTCACATTGCGTTAGTGCAACCCGTTTAGCGCTAGCGCAATGTTTTTACTGTGGCCGCGTCCCGGGGTCGCGGTAGCGTCCCCGCTCTCGCAGATCCCCGATGCTTCCAGCGTCCGAGGCGCGCCAGGAAACACCGGTGCGTTGCTAGCGCATGCCGAACATGGCACGCGCTAGTGCTGCGCGTTCCCATTGCCATGAATGGGCGCGCTAACGGACGCGTTGCACGGCGCTAATTTCGCCATGCAACGCTGTCCATTAAGCGCGTTCCCATAACGCAATGGGAACCCAGCCTTAGCACAGAGTCAGACTGAGCGAGACACTGGGATCGCTGTCTCCGCTGAGCAGGCTTCATTGCGGCAGGAGAAGAATGGGAGACCGCAGCGGAGATGGCCCGAGATTCCCCCTGTGCAGAGGCAGGAACTTGTCCCCTTAACAATATATATATATGCATCGATATATACATATACACATTTTTTTTACAGTAGTGCCTATTTTTCACAGGTATATTATATTATATATACACGTTTACATTTGGTTATATTCATTCATTAGGGTTCAATATTTATTGGTGTTTACACATGGATTTAATAATCTGTGCACATTTTTTCACGATTGATATTTTAAGTGACATATTGCTTTTTTAGCGTATTGTTAGTCATTGATTTTTGTTATGGGCTAATGATTATTCGCATTCTTTTCTTACCTCTTTTTGGGTTTATTTATAATTTTTATTATTATTTATTTATGTTTAATTTATTCTTATGAAAGTCCCATTCCTATCTTTTTATTCGTTATATTTTCAGTCTTAGACTGAGGATTACATAGTATACATACATTGTGTATATATATATATACTAGCTGAAGAGCCCTGCGTTGCCTGGGCATAGTAAATATCTGTGGTTAGTTATAGCACCTCACTTCTCTTATTTTCCCATCACGCCTCTCATTTTCCCAATCACATCTTTCATTTTCCCCCTCACATCTCTCATTTTATCCCTCACACCTCTCATTTTCTCCCTCACTCCTCTCATCCCCCCTAACACTTGTCATTTCAACCTCACATCTGTCATTTTCTGATCACTCCACTATTTTTCCTCACTCCTCTCATTTTGCACTCACACCTTTTCATTTTCACCTCACACCTCTCATTTTCACCTCATCACCTCAGTATATACATGTTTGTCATCTCGCTTATATATAGTATACATCTGTATGTCATCTCCTGTATATAGTATATACCTGTATGTCATCTCCCCTGTGTATAGTATATACCTGCTGTGTGTCATCTCCCCTATATATAGTATATACCTGAATGTCATCTCCTTCTATATATAGTATATACCTGTATGTCATCTCCTCCTGTATATAGTATATACCTGTGTGTCATCTCCCCTGTATATAGTATATATCTGAGTGTCATCTCCTCCTGCATATAGTATATACCTGCATGTCATCTTCTATATATAGCATATACCTGTATGTCATCTCCTCCTGTATATAGTATATACCTGTGTGACATCTCCCCTGTATATAGTATATATCTGAGTGTCATCTCCTCCTGCATATAGTATATACCTGCATGTCATCTTCTATATATAGCATATACCTGTATGTCATCTCCTCCTGTATATAGTATATACCTGTGTGACATCTCCCCTGTATATAGTATATATCTGAGTGTCATCTCCTCCTGCATATAGTATATACCTGCATGTCATCTTCTATATATAGCATATACCTGTATGTCATCTCCTCCTGTATATAGTATATACCTGTATGTCATCTCCTCCTGTATATATATGTACCTATATGTCATCTCCTCCTCTATATAGTATATACCTGTGTGTCTTCTCTCCTGTATATAGTATATATCTGTATGTCATCTCCCCTGTATATAGTATATACCTGTGTGTCATCTCCTCCTGTATTAGACCTCGTTCACACGTTATTTGCTCAGTATTTTTACCTCAGTATTTGTAAGCTAAATTGGCAGCCTGATAAATCCCCAGCCAACAGGAAGCCCTCCCCCTGGCAGTATATATTAGCTCACACATACACATAATAGACAGGTCATCTGACTGACAGCTGCCGTATTTCCTATATGGTGCAATTGTTGTAGTTTGTCTGCTTATTAATCAGATTTTTATTTTTGAAGGATAATACCAGACTTGTGTGTGTTTTAGGGCGAGTTTCGTTTGTCAAGTTGTGTGTGTTGAGTTGCGTGTGGCGACATGCATGTAGCGACTTTTGTGAGATGAGTTTTGTGTAGCAACATGCGTGTAGCAACTTTTTGTGTGTCGAGTTGCATGTGACAGGTTAGTGTAGCAAGTTGTGTGCAGCAAGTTTTGCGCATGGCGAGTTTTGCGCGTTGCGAGTATTATGTGTGGTGCCTTTTGAGTATGTGCAAGTTTTGTGTGAGGCAACTTTTGCATGTGTTGCAACTTTTGTGCATGTGGCAATTTTTCCGCGTGTGCAAGTTTTGCGTCTGGCGAGTTTATCATGAGGAGAATTTTGCACTTGTGGCGAGTTTTGCAAGAGCCTAGTTTTTGCATGTGGCGAGTTCTGCGCGTGGCGAGTTTTGAGTGGCGACTTTTGTGTTTTGACTTTTATGTGGCGAGGTTGGTGTATTTGTGGTGAAATGTGTGCTGAGGGTAATATGTGTTCAAGCACGTGGTAGTGTGTGGCGCATTTTGTGTGTGTTCATATCCCCGTGTGTGGTGAGTATCCCATGTCGAGGCCCCACCTTAGCAACTGTACGGTATATACTCTTTGGCGCCATCGCTCTCATTCTTTAAGTCCCCCTTGTTCACATCTGGCAGCTGTCAATTTGCCTCCTACACTTTTCCTTTCATTTTTTCCCATTATGTAGATAGGGGCAAAATAGTTTGGTGAATTGGAAAGCGTGGGGTTAAAATTTCACCTCACAACATAGCCTATGACGCTCTCAGGGTCCAGACGTGTGACTGTGCAAAATTTTGTTTCTGTAGCTGCGACGCTTCCAACACTTTTCCTTTCACTTTTTTCCCCATTATGTAGATAGGGGCAAAATTGTTTGGTGAATTGGAACGCGCGGGGTTAAAATTTCGCCTCACAATATAGCCTATGACGCTCTCGGGGTCCAGACGTGTGACTGTGCAAAATTTTGTTTCTGTAGCTGCGACGCCTCCAACACTTTTCCTTTCACTTTTTTCCCCATTATGTAGATAGGGGCAAAATTGTTTGGTGAATTGGAACGCGCGGGGTTAAAATTTCGCCTCACAATATAGCCTATGACGCTCTCGGGGTCCAGACATGTGACTTTGCAAAATTTTGTGGCTGTAGCTGCGACGCCTCCAACACTTTTCCTTTCACTTTTTCCCCATTATGTAGATAGGGGCAAAATTGTTTGGTGAATTGGAAAGCGCGGGGTTAATATTTCACCTCACAACACAGCCTATGACGCTCTCAGGGTCCAGACGTGTGACTGTGCAAAATTTTGTTTCTGTAGCTGCGACGCCTCCAACACTTTTCCTTTCACTTTTTTCCCCATTATGTAGATAGGGGCAAAATTGTTTGGTGAATTGGAAAGCGCGGGGTTAATATTTCACCTCACAACGTAGCCTATGACGCTCTCAGTGTCCAGACGTGTGACTGTGCAAAATTTTGTTGCTGTAGCTGCGACGCTTCCAACACTTTTCCTTTCACTTTTTTCCCCATTATGTAGATAGGGGCAAAATTGTTTGGTGAATTGGAACGCGCGGGGTTAAAATTTCGCCTCACAATATAGCCTATGACGCTCTCGGGGTCCAGACGTGTGACTGTGCAAAATTTTGTGGCTGTAGCTGCGACGTTGCAGATGCCAATCCCGGACATACACACATACACACACACACACACACACACATTCGGCTTTATATAGTAGATTGTATATATATATATATATATATATATATATATATATATATATATACACTGTTTATTGAGTCGTTACTTGCGGTTTCTTTCCTCCTCAGGTCCCTTTGATGGGTGGTCACTTTCAATATGGAAGGTGAAGTCATGTGATCTGGCTTGATGACGCGCTGGACACGTGGTTATATCACGTGAAGGTACGCGTCACCTCCACAGCCTCGGGCGAATGAGGTCCGGTACAAATGAGATGGTGACTTCCTGGTACATTGCGAGTATGTGACTGCACCATGTGATCGATGCAGTCCTGCCGTGGTTGCAGGTAGGAAGCTCATTTGTCATGCGCGCTTAGGTGATTACTCAACAGAGGCTGACCTGCCTCTGTCTCATTGGCCAATAACTGGTTAAATAGTTGATTTGCCAGCTGCCCATCACCCTTGGATGAAGCTCCCAGAGCAAAATGTGCGTCGGGTGTGGTGGGCACCTGGATACCGATATACCTTTATGGTAAACATGCATTGCTTCACTGTGACTTTTTTGTCATGTATCATTTGTGTTTTGACAACATCTATAGGATCTTTGGTCCGAATCATGTGATATTGTACTCCATTTGGGTCTCTGCTATCTAAAGGGATATAGTTGGATATCTTAACCTATCTCTTGCTTTAATATATCTCTTGCACATAGAGCTGAGCGAAACGGATCGGACAAATTCAAAAGTCGCCGACTTGCGCCAAAGTCGGGTTTCGTGAATCCCAACCCGATCCTAGTGTGGGATCGGCCATGAGGTCGGCGATCTTCGCGCCAAAGTCGTGTTTCGTATGACGCTTTCAGCGCCATTTTTCATCCAATGAAGGAGGACGCAGAGTGTGGGCAGCGTGATAACATAGGTCTCGGTCCCCACCATCTTAGAGAAGGGCATTACAGTGATTGGCATGCTTTCTGCGGCGTCACAGGGGCTATAAAGGGGCGTGCACGCCGACCGCCATCTTACTTCTGCCGATCTTAGCATAGGGAGAGGTTGCTGCAGCTTCATTAGAAGAAGGGATATAGTTAGGGAGGGAAGATTAACCCCGAAACAGCTTGTGCTGTAGCGATTTCCACTGTACAACACCACCTTTTCTTTGCAGGGACAGTGGAGTTTATTTTTTTGTGCATCAGCTCTGCAGCTTATTAGGCTGCCCTATAAGGCTCCCTGATAGCTGCATTGCTGTTTGTATGCCGCTGTGCAAGCCAACTGCTTTTTTAAAAGCAAAAATCCTGTTACTCCTTTCTGCACAGTTCTCTTGTTTCTTTTTCCACACTTTTGTGTGCAGCAGTCCTTTTTATTGCTGCCATACTTGTCCTGAGATCATTGTAGGGAGATTGAAATTGCACTACAGCCCTTTTATATATATATATATATATATATATATATATATATATATATCTTCCAGCCACATTCTGCCACTTACATTGTGTAGTGTAATACACTGGGCGTGAGTTTTGTTGCAGTCTCCCCCAAATAAAAGGGAGATTTAAATTGGCACTAAGTGGATCTACGTCACAGTTCTGATAGTTTGTCGTACATCTTTCAGCCACGTTCTGCCACTTACATTGTGTAGTGTAATACACTGGGCCTGAGTTTTGGTGCAGTCTCCTCCCCAAAAAAGGGGGATATAAATTGGCACTAAGTGGATCTACGTCAGTTCTGTTAGTTTGTCATACATCTTCCAGCCACGTTCTGCCACTTACAAAGTGTAGTGTAATACACTGGGCGTGAGTTTTGTTGCAGTCTCCCCAAAATAAAAGGGAGATTTAAATTGGCACTAAGTGGATCTACGTCACAGTTCTGTTAGTTTGTCGTACATCTTCCAGCCACGTTCTGCCACTTACATTGTGTAGTGTAATACACTAGCCTGAGTTTTGTTGCAGTCCCCCCCCCCAAAAAAAAGGGAGATTAAAATTCTCCACAAGTTAATATACACCTTCTACCTTGTTTCAAAGTACCATATAATGGTTGTTATTTTGGTTAGATTTTTCCAAAAATGAGGAAGTCTGGTGGAAGAGGCTGTAAGCGAGCGTTGCCAGCTGGTACTGATGGTGGTGTTGGTGGTGGAGCATCTGGTGGTAGTGGGAAAAGCAAAATAGCACCAAAGGCTAGAGGTGTTGAGCCAACGTAATCGTCTGGCTACACAAGGCCTCAAAGGCTCCCTTATCTGGGAGTAGGAAAACAGGTTTTAAAGCCGGAGCAGCAGGAAAAAGTTTTGGCTTTCCTTGCTGACTCAGCCTCTAGCTTTTTCGCCTCCTCTTCAGAAGGTTCAAAATCTAAAAGCAGCGAGTCATCAGTGGATGCTCCCCGTCAGGAACAAGTCGCTTCCTTGTGTCCTTCACCCAAACCAAAAGTGAAGGATACGGCAGGTGAAACTACAGTTTACTCCATGGAGCTCTTTACACATACTGTGCCTGGGTTAGAGAGGGAAATTGTTAAAAGCCCATTACAAGTTGAATCGGACATGGAGTGCACAGATGCACAGCCACAGCTAGATTATTATGCTGTTCCATTGACTCAGATCACTACATTGCCCTCGCAGTGTACTGAGCCAGAATCTGACCCTGATGAGACAATGGTGCCCCGTCAAGAACGCTATAGCACCTTACACGGTGACACAGAGGAAGGTGCACATGATATTGAAGAGGAAGTGATAGATGACCCAGTTGTTGACCCAGATTGGCAGCCATTGGGGGAAGAGGGTGCCGCTGCCAGTAGCTCAGAAGCGGAGGAGGATGATCCACAGCAGCCATCTACATCGCAACAGCTTTCATCTGGCAGGCCCGTATCTATCCAAAAATGTTTGTCAAATCCAAAACCATCCAGTGAAAGTAGCACAGCGTGCAATGCCTGAAAAGGTAATCCATATTAGGAAGAGTGCAGTGTGGGCATTTTTTAACCAAGATCCGAATGATCAATGCAAAGTTATCTGTAAGAAGTGCTCAAAGACCTTTAGCAGAGGGAAGAATCTTCAAAGTTTAAATACAACGTGCATGCGTAGACATTTAACCAGCATGCACTTGCAAGCCTGGACTAACTACCAAACGTCCAGTACCGTTGGTGCACCTGCTCAGAATGAAGGTAGTCAGCAATGCTACATTGCTTCCCTCACATTAAGCTCATCGGTTAGGACACCACCAGCAGCAAATGTGGAGGTATCGTCGCAAGGCCAAAGCAGTCAGGGAATCACAAGGTTCTTGGAAGGAAACACTGTAGGTAGGCCAGCATCAAGAATACCATCACCAACCCGCTCTCAATCTGCCATATCTACCACCACCCCCACTAGTTCCACCATATGCAGCTCTCCAGTCCAGCTCACCCTACAAGAGACTCTCATTAGGAAAAGAAAGTACTCATCCTGTCATCCGCGTACACAGGGTTTGAACGCCCACATTGCTAGACTAATCTCGTTAGAGATGATGCCCTACCGTTTGGTTGAAAGCGAAGCTTTCAAAGCCTTGATGGCCTATGCTGTACCATGCTATGACCTACCCTGTCGACACTTCTTTGCGAGAAAATCCATCCCAGCCCTCCACCAGCATGTCAAAGACCACATTGTCCATGCATTGAGGCAATCAGTCAGTAGAAAGGTGCACCTCACAACAGATGCATGGACCAGTAGGCATGGCCAGGGACGTTACGTGTCCATCATGGTGCACTGGGTTAATGTGGTGGATGCAGGGTCCACAGGGGACAGCCATAGTGGGACAGTTCTGCCTAGCCCACGGTCTAGGAAACAGTAGGCTGTAGGCGTTCGCCACCCCTCCTCCTCCTTCTCCTCCTCCAGAAGTGAAAGCTTGTCCACAGAGCGCAGTCACACGACCACTCCATCCGCAGCTGCCAGTGTTGCACACGAGGTGTCCCATTATGGAACAGCTAGTGGTAAGCGTCAGCAGGCTGTGCTACAAATGAAGTGTTTGGGTGACAACAGACACACCGCGGAAGTACTGGCTGAGTACTTGCAGCAACAAACTCATTCATGGCTGGGCAGTGTACATCTTGAGGCAGGCAAGGTAGTCAGTGATAACGGAAGGAATTTTATGGCTGCCATAGCCCTTTCAGAACTTAAACACATAGCTTGCCTGGCTCACACCTTGAACCTGGTGGTGTAGTGCTTTCTCAAAAATTATCCGGAGTTATCAGCCCTGTTCCTGAAGGTGCGAAGACTTTGCTCGCACATCCGCCGGTCGCCCGTACACTCCAGCCATATGCTGAACCATCAGCGATCGCTGAATCTTCCCCAGCAGCGCCTAATAATCAACGTTGCAACAAGGTGGAACTCCACACTGCACATGCTTCAGAGGCTGTGCGAACAGAGGTGTGCTGTCATTTATTTATGGGAGGATACACATACACGGGCAGGCAGTTGGATGGCAGACATGGAGTTGTCTGGTGTGCAGTGGTCGAAGCTCCAAGACCTCTGTCAAGTCCTTCAGTGTTTTGAGGAATGCAGACAATGCCATAATAAGCATGAGCATCCCACTAATGCGTTTGCTGATGCAAAGTTTGACGCACAACAAGGAGCAGGAGTCTGCAGCCAAGGAGGAGGGAAGCCTTGATGACAGTGAGCCATTGTCTGGTCAGGGAACTCTCCTGGACGAGGTTGCGGACAAAGAGGAGGAAGAGGAGGAGGATGATGGGGATGAATATTTATGGGAGGAGGATGCTTCTCAGGGGGCAATAGAAACTGGTGGCGTTGCAAGGTCAGGTACAGGGTTTTTGCGGGCCAAAAGTGAAGAAAGTGCTCCTCAACCCAGCACAAGCAGTGAATTGACACCTGGACCATTGGCCCACATGGCAGAGTATGCCTTGCGTATCCTAAAAAGGGACCCCTGCATTATCAAAATGAGGACCGATGACGATTACTGGTTGGCCTGCCTCCTGTATCCACGATAAAAAGGAAAATTACTAAATATCATGCCACATGAGAACCTGGAGCAATTATTGGCTACTAAACAAGCAACTCTTGTAGACCGTTTGGTTCAGGCATTCCCAGCACACAGAGGCGGTGATGGTTCTCACACGAGCTGTAGGGGGCAAAATGGCAGAGGTGTTAGAGGTGCACAAATCCGAAGTGGCGTTGGACAGAGGGGTTTTATGACCAGGTTGTGGAGTGATTTCGCATTGACCGCAGACACGACAGGTACTGCTGCATCAATTCAAAGTGACAGGAGACAGCATTTGTCCAGTATGGATACCAACTATTTTTCCTCTCTTATCGATGTTCTCCCTCAAAGGTCATTCCCCTTTGATTACTGGGCATATAAAATAGACACCTGGCCTGAATTGGCAGAATATGCATTACAGGAGCTCACTTGAATAGCTGCTAGTGTGCTATCAGATAGAGTCTTCAGTGCTGCTGGTTCAATACTGACTGAAAAAAGGACACGTCTGGCTACCCAAAATGTTGATGATCTAACCTTCATTAAAATGAACCAATCATGGATTTCAAATTATTTTGCCCCACCTTCTCCTGCTGACACGTAGCTTGCCTTAAAAATTGTCTTGCTTTTGGCCTCCTCTTACTGACTGCTCCAATTCCTCCATTTGCAGCTGCTGAATGTCCACCATAAGCCATTTTTATACCTCCCTAAGTGGGCTGACTCCCCCACAGGGCCGTGGTCACCACTTGGCACAAGCACCCGTGCGAGTGCCGTTTGCCTGGACAGGTGGGTGTGCCCACTCTTGGGTGACGGCACTGGCACAGGGTCCCTCATAGTACAGTGAAGTGTCGCTGATGGTGGTGGTGCACAACCAACGTCAGACACACGGTTGTAATATGAGGGGCCCTGTGCCAGTACCGCCGCCCATGAGAGAGTGTTCTCCGCCAGCTCGAACAGTGCTCTACCACTTGCAAAACTTACTTCTCCCTGCTCCACCACTGTGTAGTCTGTGCTGTTAAATCCTTCAATGGCACTGCCAATACAAATTTGTTGAAATGATAGATGATAGAAAAAATATACAGGGGCCATGGGCCTCCATGGGCCTCCATTTAGATTAGGTTAATACTTTGCGCCAACTACCACTGTCTGCTACTCAGCAGAGGAGCCCACCCTTGTACCTAGCTATGCCACCAGTTTATTTATGAACATTTTTATGGCTGACATTTAGCCCACTTTATTATTTTGGCCTACTAACTGTGTCAGCCACTTATTACAGTTGTCCTCCACTGAACAAAGCAATGCCGCCTGTGTACTCCTGTTATTAATTTTGAACTGCATTTAGCCTACTTACTTACTTGGGCCTAGTAACTGTGTGAGCCTCTCATAACAGTTGTCCTCCGCTGAAAAAAAGCTATGCCGCCTGTGTACTCCTCTTACCAATTCTGAACTGCATTTAGCCTACTTTTTTATTTTAGGCCTACTCAGTCTGTCTGAGCCACTTATTACAGTTGTCCTCCACTGAACAAAGCAATGCCGCCTGTGTACTCCTCTTACCAATTTTGAACTGCATTTAGCCTACTTTTTTATTTTAGGCCTACTAAGTCTGTCTGAGCCAATTATTACAATTGTCCTCCACTGAACAAAGCTATGCCGCCTGTGTACTCCTCTTACCAATTCTGAACTGCATTTAGCCTACTTTTTATTTAGGCCTACTAAGTCTGTGTGAGCCTCTCAACAGCTGTCCTCCTCCGCTGAAAAAAGCTATGCCGCCTGTGTACTCCTGTTAGCAATTTTGAACTTCATTTAGCCTACTTTTTATTTGGGCCTATATCTGTGTTTCCTCCTCATCCTGCCCATTGGCCAGCCACTGCTAGATGAGTCTGCCGGTACATTGACCCAGACCACTACATTCCCCTTGCACTCTACACAGCCAGAATCTGACCCTGCTGAAAGTCAGGTTCCCCTTCCCGCATACTATACCACCTTACATGGGGACAAAGAGGAAGGTGCAGATGAAAGTGCAGGTTCCTTCATCAGGTGAGGGGGCATACTCATTGGCACTGGCATAGGGCCCCTCATAGTACACAAAAGAGTCTCTGGAAGTTGGAGGCGCCGACCGCCGTCAAACACACCGCCATACTATGAGGGGCCCTGTGCCAGTGCCAACTAGTGGGCCCCCCCTGCTTGCTCAGGATCGCAGCACTTGCAAAGCTGAAATACTTACCTCTCCCTGCTCCACCGCCGTGACGTATTCCGCGTTTCCTGGGCCCATGAAAATCTTGAGCCAGCCCTACCCCCCACAACTTTAGCCAAATGAGCCCCTGTTTTCAATGCCTAACTATTATTATAAAGTAAATTAAGATTGACAAGCTTAAGAAATAAGAATTGATGTTTTTGGCATTAAAATGGGCACTGTAGGTATTTTCCTGTCCTCCACTCACTGCCGACTTTGATTTCCCATTGACTTGCATTGGGTTTCGTGTTTCAGACGACCCCCGACTTTTCGCAATAATCGGCCGATTTCACCCGACCCAATGTTAGGTTGGTGGAACGCACCGAATATATTTAATAGATGGGATTGGTGCGATCGCAACCCGGGATCCACCGTGCAGGAAGGAACCTGCTGCTAAGTAAATGGCGGCACTATATGGCGGTATGAACCAGCTCTGCTAGCTTCACAGATCAGCTGAGAAAGCAAAACTCTGTGCCCTGTTAGACTTTCACAGAGGCACAAGCTAACTACCCAAATGAGAGCAGTCATGTATGCACACAAAACTCCTCGCCGGAGGTGCTAGCATTCCAGGGGCTTATTTCAGCCGGGTCCCTGAATACACACAAACACAATCTCCTCGCCGGAGGTGCCAGCAACCTGTGTTGTAGCAACCTGAACACACACTCCCTCTGACATTTTCCCTCGCAGGATTTACTCCATCCCAAAATTCTCCCTGAGGACCACTCTATATGAGGAGAATTATAGCGTAGCCATGGTATCCCCAACAGGACCTCATCAATTCACTCAGGAATGACTAATAGGGAGATAATCTCCTGATGTGATGGAGACACAGAAAGCGTGATAGGAATGGTTTGGTGATTAATCTGTGAGGGTAGTGTTGACCCATTTACCACTCGAACGGTTACTGGCTTGGCGAGCATCACCAGGGGTATTGCGTGACGCTGGGCGAAAGCGGATGACATAAAATTACCCTGCGCCCCAGAGTCCTCGTATAGCTCTACCATAAGAGTGGATGGGCCGATGGTAATTGTCCCCTTGAAGGACAACTTTGAGGCAAACGTTGCTGTGTCTAGTGTACCTCCTCCAACTGCCACTAGACGCTGACGTTTCCCCGACCGCTGAGGACACTTGGAGGCAAGATGTCCTGACTGCCGGCAAACATGACAGACCTTATGTGCACGAGCGGACTGGGACTTGGATCCTGCTCATGTCACCTCTGTGGCCTCATGTGACTCGGACGCCTGGACTGGAGATTCCAAAGGTCTGGCGAAGGTGGGAGCCGGCCGAAACCTCTGCCTACACTGGGCTCTCTCCAACCTTTGCTCGTGAAAACGAAGGTCTATGCGAGTTGATACAGCTATGAGCTCCTCCAGTGTGGCGGGAATCTCCCTAGTAGCCAAAGCGTCCTTCACATGGTCAGCCAGCCCCCTCCAAAATACGGGAATGAGGGTTTTATCTGGCCATTCCAGCTCAGACACAAAAAGCCGGAAGTGAACAGCAAAATGGTTGACCATGGTTGAACCCTGAGTCAAAGCCAGCAGTTGGAGCGCTGTATCATGGGTGACTTGAGGTCCTAAAAAGACCTGTTTCAAAGTGCAAAGAAACTGAGGAACACTCCGCACCACATGATCGTTGCACTCCCACAGCGGCGTAGCCCACTCCAATGCTCTGTCCGACAAGAGAGAGATTATGAATCCCACCTTTGCCTGCTCAGTGGGAAAACGTGCAGCCAGGAGCTCGAGGTGTATACGACACTGGCTCACGAAACCCCTACAGGACTTACTGTCCCCTGAGTATCTCTCAGGCAAAGGGAGGTGAGATAGGGTCAGAACAGAGGTGGCAGTGGGTAAAGCTGCTGCAGCCACGCTAGCAGCCTGAACAGCTATTGCGGTAACATCCACCGCCGAGGTTGCACGCTCAAGAGACGCCAACCAGCCCTCTAGCAACTGGATGTACCCCTGCAATCGCTGTTCAGCCGCCATTAGTTAGTCAGATCCTGGCGCTAGTATACTGTTAGGGTTGGCGGAACGCACCGAATATATTTATTAGATGGGATCGGTGCGTTCGCAACCCGGGATCCACCGTGCAGGAAGGAACCTGCTGCTAAGTAAATGGCGGCACTATATGGCGGTATGAACCAGCTCTGTTAGCTTCACAGAGCAGCCGAGAAAGCAAAGCTCTGTGCCCTGTTAGACTTTCACAGAGGCACAAGCTAACTACCCAAATGAGAGCAGTCAGTGGTCATGCATGCACACAAAACTCCTCACCGGAGGTGCCAGCATTCTAGGGGCTTATTTCAGCCAGGTCCCTGAATACACACAAACACAATCTCCTCGCCGGAGGTGCCAGCATTCTAGGGGCTTATTTCAGCCGGGTCCCTGAACACATACAAACGCATGACCACACTGGCGCAAAGCACATAACTTAGGAAGATACTAGCGCATGGCCGTGCGGTCATGCGAGCCTTAAATAGTTGCAGCACGTACAGGGCCTTCAAAGAAGGACCAGTGGAGTTGCTGCAGTATCTGAGCATGTGACCCTAAATCTCCACTGAGTGATCTTGCCCTGGGCATGCTCAGATTGCAAAGCAGGACTTAGTCCTAGCACCTACAAGGACCTTCCAAGAAGGACCAATGGAAGTTGCTGCAGTACCTGAGCATGTGACCCTAGATCTCCACTGAGAGATCTTGCCCTGGGCATGCTCAGTGTGTGCAAAGCAGGACTTAGTCCCAGAAAAGCCTGCTCGCCGCAGATCAGTGCAGGGTACAATAGCAGGGCCTGGAGAGGCAGTAGTAAGCCTTTGCACAGTATAAGTCTTAGTGAGATGCTAGGAGTGACGTCTCCGCTGAGCAGGCTGCACTGCGGCTGATGCAGAATGAGAGACCGCAGCAGACACGGATCAAGATTCCCCCTGTGCAGCAGAGGAAACTCGACTCCTAACACCCGACTTTTGACAAAGTTGGGTTTCGCGAAACCCGACTCGATCCTAAAAAAGTAAAAGTCGCTCAACTCTACTTGCACAAGCACTTTATTTAAAATGCTATTTGATATTTTTTGAACGTATTTTATCTCTTTGATAGCAGATAATTTATATTTAGATTGTGCTGTTGTCTGCATGCTGCTTTGCTATTTCCCGGTGTTCCACTTCTATTCTTGTTTCTGTATTTGTGGATCCCCTTTGTGTTATATTTATTGGATTATTCTGATGACTATTTTGTATTTATGACACTGTGTAATAAGAAAAAGTATTTTTAACCCATTTTTGGGAATTAGTTTTTCTTTTTTTGGTGTTCACAGAAGGTTGAAGAATGTAATAGTCTGCAGAGACAACTATGGAAGTGAAAAGTCATCAAGGTGTCTGGACCAAATCAAAAAGAAAAGAAAAAGACAACATTTATTACATTTGTGAATGTTTATTTGTATTACTGACTACATCTAGTCAGAACTGTAGTCCCTGTATTCCTGTAGCACTCACTCAGACGACCATTTTTTGTATATGAGAAAAATTAGACCATATGTTTTTCTTGTATGATAAAGAGTAACAGTTTCCAAGTAGGGATGAGCAGACCCGTGGATGTCAGGATTCTTCCAGACTTTTCTTAAAGTCCACTTAGGGACCCAAACCTGACCTCGGATCCCAAATCTCATACAGTATGAATTAACCAAATGTGGATAAGGATATGACTTAAAGGGGTTCTATTACCATAGCTATCATGGTAAAATAGGAATTATATGAATCAGTCTAGTTTAATATTTCACCCACAGAGCACGGGACAGAGTACTCCCATAGGAACCGATAAAAATTTTTCACTCCCTGACCATGGGGCACAGTACCCCCACAGAAGCTGACAAAAATTTCACCCACAGAGCATGGGGCACCATACCCCAACAGAAGCTGATTAAAAATGTCACCCCAGACATTTGGGCAAAGAACCTCTAGAGAAGCTGATTAAAAATGTCACCCATAGAGCACGGGGCAGAGTATCCTCACATAAGCTTATTAAAATTTTCTCCCAGTACGCATATTTTCACAGTTCACTGACAGAGTCAAACTTTTACCTTCAGAAGAATACAGTAGAACACCCGCAGATAAAAAGCTCGCAGTATGCTTCTGGATCAAGATAGTGGTCCACCGCGAGCTTTGAACCGGCAGTCCCAGCCCCTTTGCCTTGGGATGCCTCCTCAATGCTGTTGTCTAAGGGTCTTGGGCCCAAAGTGTTTACCTTGAAAAAATTATTGTGTAAAGCAGGCAACCACACCTGAAAACACCAGCATGGGATAATGGAATAGTACTCCGTTTCTATTTTCTTCTTTGTTGGCACTGGGGCCATGATAAAGAGGTGACCTGATGAAACACAAAGCCTTGTCTAGAAGGTGGATCAAGGATAGCTAGGAAGCGGGAACAGTGAACTTGTGTAGGAACTCCTTTACATCTAGGTTTCAAGCAAACTGAGTTAGCCTAAAGGCCTAAAAATCTCCAGTGATCTGCAGTGTAAGAATTGTGTATGTGTCTATCATCACCGTGAAAGTGCTGTTGCCTGTGAAATAACATCAAGGAAAACAAGTTACATGCTTCTCTCTGTATCTGAATGTGCTGGTAAGTAAAGACTATTTTGCAAGTAGAAACTGGTGTAGTTGTCTCATTCGGAAGACCAAAAGAATTGGTGCCATGGTAGGCAAATCAGAAAAGAGTATAAAAATCCACCTTACTGAAACACTGCACTCCACATACACCCAGGGACTGAAAATTACCCCTATTTCTGTAGCAGGCTGGGAAGCTGATTGTGCTATACTTGCCCATGACTAGCACACTGGGACCCGTTACATTTGTCATAGTCGGCAGGATACGAATTCCTCACATGGAAAAAGTGGAGTGAAGAACACCAGTGCAATTGAAGAAGCACCTGAAAATAAACAACCTGAAATGGTACAGCATACAAATTCCAAAATGGTGGACATTGCTTCAGATATGACAGCACCTGAATTGGACAAACTAAGATTGTGGCCAACAGCATGGATCCCAAGATGGAGGCGACCTGTGGTCTGAGGTGGAGACATCCAGCTCATCATGTGAGCGGATGGCGCCTGAAGGTGAGAAAAGGTGCTCAACCCACTAGAAGTTTGACCCAGAAGTGATGTGCTGAAGCTGGGGTTTTTCCCGGAATGGTTCCGTAAGAGGGCGCATTTCAAAGTGAAGTACGGACCACCGGGTAAGACATGATGAGTGAAAGAGGTGCGGCCAAAGGTGATGTCACCGGGAGTGACTAGTGGCGTGGAGGAGCTGAACGCGTGAGAAGGATGGCCCTTGAAAGGACGGGCTGAAGAGAAAAAGACTGCGTAGAAGCTGACAACGGGACTGTCTGCAGTGAGATGAGCGGAGAGAGAGTGAAATTGACCATTTGCATGGCTTCTTGTGGTGCAGATAAGAAAGCCCTGGCAGCACTATGTCAGAAAATAGTAGAAGGCACAATGGCAGTGCACAGCTAAGGATATGGAGAAAAGAGCGGGAAAAGGGGAAGACCCATAGAAGAGACAGGCCCACCTGACCAATGGGTGGCGAATAAAAGGTGGCGGTGTAGCCCTGGGCTACAACTCAGTGCTTGAAGGCAGCGGGAATCTGCATCTACCCAAATCGAAACCAGTTTGGCTCATCAACACAGAGCGGGCCGCTAAAGGATAGACCTGAGCCTGAAAATACCACCATGAAATTTGCTCTGGGAGCAGTAGTCTTTGTGTGTGTGTAAACTAATTTTGGACAACCCTGCAGAGGGATGAAAAAGTAGAAAAAGGATGAGGGTCACCCATTTTAGTTGTCATGGAGGATTGGGAGGAGTCCAGAGAAGATTAAACACGTCTTGAAGTCTTCAGAGTTCTTTTGTGAAGCCATCATTGTAGATGAAAGGAACAGTTGAGTTCCATAATCTCACTTATGTTTTGAAAATGGCTGGAGACCAAGTGGGTCTCAAGATGACATCTGATAGTTGGAAGCTAAGAGTATTTTTTTCTCTTCTTTTGAGGGTTGACGTTAACGTTCTCGTGGTTTTGTGTAGGCCTGTATGTGGTTGAGTACTGAAGGGATTAAAACCAATACCTTCCAGGCTAAGGGATCCTGTTACAGTAGAGAACATTACATTTTTAGCTTTAGTTTTTGTTGCAACATTTTCTCCTAGATTGCAGGTGCAGGTGCACAAACGAGGACTGTGAGTTTTATGGACTACACACATTTCCAGGGTCCTTACCAAGATGAAACTTTTCCAGTTAGTTTTAAATTACTTTAGGAGTCCCTAAACTGTGACACCCCTAGACCAAGGGGCAGAGTGACCCACACAGGCTTTGAGAACAAATTTCACTCCCAGACATGGGGCATAGTAACTCCACAGAAGATGATTAAAAATTTCACCCACAGACAAGGGAGCAAAGTACCCCCACATATTTCACCCACCGAGCATGGTGCAGAGTACCCCCACAGAAGTTGATTAAAATTTTACCCACAGAGCCAATGGGGGCCTGTAATTGTAATAAAATAGAGTAGATCTATTTTTTTGCCACTGTACTCGTATAGACAAAGTGGTACATTAAAATTATTTGTTTGGCAAAGAGACAGCTGCTGCTGATAATTATTTATTTGCCAGACTACTAGAAAACACACAAAAAACACAAAAGCACAGTAAAACCAAAAACACTCTGTTGCAAAAAAATCACAGTGGACAGCAAGTGCTGGTAAAAAGATGGAAAAAACAGGGTATTTGGTTGATACGTTTTTTTCAAAAAATTTATATTAAGCCGCTCTACCAAACGTCAAGGTATACCCATATCAGAGCAGTCCTAGCTAATGTATGTAATCCCTATCTGATGTATTTAAAACCTGGTCATATGTACAATACCTGTATAAGCAGGATTCAGAAAAGGAATGTCCATGTGGAAACGCTGGACAGAACGGCTCAACCAAAAATGTATCAACCACATACCCTGTTTTTTCCATCTTTTTACCAGCACTTGCTGTCCACTGTGATTTTTTTTGCAACAGAGTGTTTTTGGTTTTACTGTGCTTTTTTGTGTTTTCAAGTCTTTTGGTGGTGTGAACATGTCTCTACGGGCTTGTTCACTGTGCACGCAGCTCATGTGTTCTGGTTTTAGAAAACACACAAGTCCATAAAAATAATTTGTTTGGCCTACAAATGGCAAAGAGACAGATGCAGAGTAAAAGTATTTTTTATGTATACTGCTCATATTGACATGGCTGTAGAGTACACACTGCGGCTTTTGGCACAGTACTCCCAAAGATATGGGTTGCAGAGTACACACAGCATATTTTGGCACAGTACTACCACAGGAGGGGTTGAAGCGTATACACACCAGCTTTTGGCACAGTACTCCAACAGATATGGGTTACAGAGTACAAACAGCAGCTTTTGGCACAGAACTCCCACAGGTGGGGTTACAGGGTACACACAGTTGTTTTTGGCACAGTACTCCCATGAATATGGATAGCAGAGTACACACAGCAAGCTTTTGTCACAGTGCTCCCACAGAAGAGGTTGCAGAGTACACATGACAGTTTTTGTCACAGTACTCCCACAGGCGAGTTGCATAGTACACACAGTTGCTTAAAGACACAGTACACCCACATTCAGGGTTGCAGAGTACACACAGTGGCTTTTAGTACAGTACTCCTACTGCAAGGTTGAAGAGTACACCCATGTTTCTGGCACAGTACTCCCACAAATATGGGTTGCAGAGTACACACAGCAGATTCTGACACAGTTCTCCCACAGATATGGGTTGCAGAGTACACACACAGTGGCTTTTGGCACAGTACTCCCACAGACATGTGTTGCAGAGTACATACAGCAACTTTTAGCGCAGTACTCCCACACATATGATTTGCCCAGTACACACAGCAGCATTTCACACAGTACTCCCACAGATATAGGCTGTAGAGTACACGCAGTGGCTTTTGACACAGTACTCCTACAGGCAAGGTTACAGGGCACACAGATCAGATTTTGGCACAGTAATTCCCCCAGATATTGTTTGCAGAATACACACAGCAAGCATTTGGCATAGTACTCCCACAGGCGAGGTTACAGGGTACACACAGTGGCTCCTGCCACAGTACTCCCAAGAGATATGGGTTGCAGAGTACACACAGTGGCTTAAAGGCACAGTGCTCCCACAGGCGGGGTTGCAGAGTATACACAGCTGCTTTTGGCAAACTACTCCCACAGGCAGGGTTGCTGGGTATGCATCCAAATTTTGGCATAGTACTCCCACAGATATGGATTGCAGAGCACACACAGTGGCTTTTGGAACAGTATTCCCACAGATATGGGTTGCAGAGTACACACAGGAGCTTGTGGCACAGTAGTCCCACAGGCAGGGTTGTAGAGTACGCACAGCAACTTAAAGGCACAGTACTCCTACAGGTGGAGTTGCAGAGTACACACAGTGGCATTTGGCACAGTACTCCCACAGGCAATGTTGCAGAGTACACACAGTGGCTTTTGGCACAATATTCCTACAGACAAGGTTACAGGGCACACAGAGCAGATTTTGGCACAGTAGACCCCCAGATATTGGTTGCAGAATACATACAGAAATCTTTTGGCACAGTACTCCCACAAGCATTGTTGCAGAGCACACACACTGGTTTAAAGGCACAGTGCTCCTACAGGCAGGGTTGCTGGATATACACACCAAATTTTGGCACAGTACTCCCACAGATATGGATTGCAGAGTACATACAGCAGTTTTTGGCAAAGTACTCCCACAGGTGGTGTTGCAGAGTACACACAGCAAATTAAAGGCACAGTATTGCCACAGGCGAAGTTGCAGAGTACACACAGGGGATTCTTGGCATAGTTCTCCCACTGAGTTAAGTGCAGAATACACACAGTGGATTTGTGGCAGAATGTGCTACCTAACACTGTCCTTTAACCCAGCTGTATTCTGTCCCTACACTAAGCAAAACAGAATGGTGGCGGCACCTATAATATGGTCATGCTAATACTTGGCATGGATGTGATGGCCCCGGAAGTGCTCTCAGCCTAAAATCTTATTAATTGGCTGCACTGTGGCCTTTCAACAAACTTTATTTGGCATCCGAACCAAAACAGTAAACCGGACATCCTGTGAAAAGTCTGTTTGAGGTTTAGGCTATGTGCACACGTTCAGGAAGTCATGCAGAAAATTCCTGAGAATTCCGGACATTTTCTGCATGAAATCCGCAAGAAAACCGCATGCGTTTTTGCCGCGGTTTTGACGCGTTTTTGCTGCGGTTTTTTCCGGACACTTCCCAATGCATTTTGGAGTGGGAAATCCGCAAAAAAAACGCAAAAAGATAGAGCATGTCCGGATTTTGTGCGGTATACGTTTTTTATGCGGAAAAAAACGCATCATGTGCACAAAACATGCGGAATTCATTCTAAATGATGGGATGCTTATTGTATGCGTTTTTTTTGCGGTTTTATAGCGTTTTTATTGGGAAAAAACGCGAAAAAACGCGAAAAAAACGCAACGTGTGAACACAGCCTTACAGTCGGGGTTCACTCATCCCTATTTCCAAGGTACTCTTACCTATTAGACAGTAAAAAAAAGTGCACTAGAATTACTCACAGATAGTGTGTAAGTGCTATCTGCTTTTTTGACTGCCCCATTTACTTCAATGCACAAGTTTGATCTGCAAATGAAATAAAAAATGTATATGATGGATTCATGTCCTATCTGTGAAAAATTCAAAACACGTACATGAGAAAATGACTTGTGAATTATTTCTTGAATTATTTTACATTCTAGGTCCATAGAAAGCTGGGGGTGAGAATTATTATGGACACTATAATAATCATCACATGTTACGCATTTAAGAGAGCAAATCTATGTTCCGATCCAGTGTTTCATCAGACAGGCTTAGCTTAACAGCTCAAAAGGCGGCATCATGCAATGTAGGCTTACATGGCAGTCTCCGCAAATGGTATTGCACTTGATATTAGGGTTGACACCCAGCTGTTATTCTTATGAGAAGGCCTGTGTTTTGCACATACTCATGAATAGCTGAATGCACATGACCAAGAAGCTGAATAGTGTTGGCCAGTATTTACAGTTGTGGCCAAAAGTTTCAAAACCGATTAAAAATTTTGGCTTTCACAAAATTTCCTGTTTCAGTGTTTTGGATCTTTTAGTCAGATGGTAACTGAAGTACAATTATAAGTATTTTTCATGTGTTTACCGTGACAGAGAGGGGCCAGAAGACTGCGATCTTTGATTTCATGTGCTCCTGCACTGATTAGGAGCACTTCATCATCATATTAAACAGTGTATGCTTCTGCTAGCAATGCAGAGGTTAATCTGTTCAGTTAAGAGCTCCTGAAGCTTTCCTGTTTGATGGTTTTAGCAGTTCAGTGTTGGCCACTCCTCTCTGCTCCTGAATTGTTGTGGGAAGTTGCTCTAGGAGGATGTGTCTCCAGAATGTGCCTCCAGAAGAAATAGAAGAAAGGTGAATGATATCATCAGGTCATGCCAAAAGTAAAGCATCCTGAGGCCATTTGTGTTGTTGGTATGCATTTCTTTTTGGGTGGGAGTGCAGAACAACAGTCATTCTTTGGCCAGGGTCACGCTACCATAGAATACGAACAAGTGCTATGTGAGAAAACATCGCATATCATTTGGACCACTGTTAATCTATGGGGCAGCTCACATCACCGTATTTATTCTCAGGCGTATTCTACGTGCGTGTAAGATGTGTATTGTATGCGTATATCGCCTCAGACTCGCCATTGCAAGTCTATGAGTGCGAGAACAAAAATCGGGCACAACACGGACCATCCATGTGACTTGCGAGAAATGCGCACACATTTTCCTCATTTCAGCCCATTGAGTCATTAAATTCAATGGGGAAAATCAGTGAGAAATGTAAAGCCATACACATATCATACGGATATCGTACGGATACATAGGTGTGAGAAAATCTCATTGCAAACGCATTACACACGGATGACCATATGGAGAACACTTGTGCGACTCTCAGCAGGGAGATTTGGACCAATTTTTCATATATTAAGTGTGACCCTGGCCTTTCATTCAATCTCTCTTTCCTTTCGACATTTAAAATAATTGAATATTTCATAGATTCTGGTTTCATGGATTAGGCATTACCTAATATGTTTCTGTTTATTTTTTCTGCATTTTATTTCTTTAATTTTTAAATGGGAAAACGGAGGCTATTTAAACCTTCTCCGACCACTGCTGTTACAGGCGGGCATTGGCTGTGTAACATAGCTTGGATCTACTGGTTATGGAGCTGGCTCAGGTTCAGAGCATTCCCCATACACCTCCTTCGATTATGTGACAGAATTTTACATGATGTGCTCACTAAGAGGTTAAGCCAACACACAAAAAAGACATTGCTGCACATAAATTTAACTCTACAAAGCCATTGAGTTTGTAAAGGTACAGTAGGTGCCCATGGTCAGGAATCGGCAGCATCATGTCTGCTGCATCCAAAGCGCTGCTGGCTATTGAATGCAGGTGATTCTACATGTGCTCATTAAACAGTGCAGAATCACTGCGCCCTATACATTGTACGGTGACATTTATCTTGCAGAAACTCATGTCTCAGCAAGATAAATTGACATGCTGCGGTCTGGAAAGATGCGCCGCATGTCCGACTCTGCGGGTGATCCGCAGGCGTCTCAGCATGTTTAGTGGCATGAGATTTCTTGAAATCTCATCCACTATGCTGAAACATCTAGACGCTGCAGGTTGGACGCTGCGGAGGTATGCAGGGTCCAAACCAGGATAATCATATCATCATATCTTTGAAAATGGTTGCTTACTTGCAGAAAAACAGTGGCCGCAGCACTGACAAAAGATCTTCAGACCTATACTTACAGGATTATGGAGGTCTTCGAAAACAAAATAAGATGTTGACAGAATTTCCATTGAAATCTAAAAGATGGCTCATGGTAACAAAAAAATGTTTCATCTCAGAGCAAATCTTATTTTATTCTAATTTGCTCTTCATTGTCCGAAATGAAACTAAGACATTTCTATATCATAGTGTATGTGAATGTTACACTCCTGGACTATAGACTCAGACCAGTGTCAGGAAATGATGGAAAATATTTAGAATAATAATGAATGAAATGGCAACAGAATGACAGCAGCTAAGAAAGACATTTCTGCACAATAACTTCAGTAGACAATAAAAAGCACATTAATACAGGTTTTAGTCTAAGCACATTCACCTCCAACCATCTAATTCCTTCACACGGAATCACAGGGCAACTATTAATAAAAAAGATTTATTGTAGCCTTAGTTACATTCTGTATTATACCCCAGAGCTCTACTCTCTATCATATATGCTGTAACTAAGGACAGGGCCGGTTTTAGACAAAGTGGGGCCCTAGGCAAAAATTTAAAGTGGGGGCCCCAAATGATAACATTGCCCTGTGGTCCCCATATTTAGGGGCCTTATATCAGCCAACGAGTCTGCCACTATTAGCTGTATGCAGGGGCATTGCTAGGGTCAGAAAAGATTGGGGGCCCAAGACAAAGAGTTGCCCCCAACTCCCTCTTATTTTTTTTAACTCTTCAGATAAAACAGTGCTAACTCTGAGAACAGATAATGTAGTAGATGTCACCTGCAGTCCCATGTAACACCAGAAATAGCAGTGATAACTCTCTGAGTACAGATAATTTAGTATATACAGTGGGGCAAAAAAGTATTTAGTCAGTCAGCAATAGTGCAAGTTCCACCACTTAAAAAGATGAGAGGCGTCTGTAATTTACATCATAGGTAGACCTCAACTATGGGAGACAAACTGAGAAAAAAAAATCCAGAAAATCACATTGTCTGTTTTTTTATCATTTTTTTTGCATATTATGGTGGAAAATAAGTATTTGGTCAGAAACAAACAATCAAGATTTCTGGCTCTCACAGACCTGTAACTTCTTCTTTAAGAGTCTCCTCTTTCCTCCACTCATTACCTGTAGTAATGGCACCTGTTTAAACTTGTTATCAGTATAAAAAGACACCTGTGCACACCCTCAAACAGTCTGACTCCAAACTCCACTATGGTGAAGACCAAAGAGCTGTCAAAGGACACCAGAAACAAAATTGTAGCCCTGCACCAGGCTGGGAAGACTGAATCTGCAATAGCCAACCAGCTTGGAGTGAAGAAATCAACAGTGGGAGCAATAATTAGAAAATGGAAGACATACAAGACCACTGATAATCTCCCTCGATCTGGGGCTCCACGCAAAATCCCACCCCGTGGGGTCAGAATGATCACAAGAACGGTGAGCAAAAATCCCAGAACCACGCGGGGGGACCTAGTGAATGAACTGCAGAGAGCTGGGACCAATGTAACAAGGCCTACCATAAGTAACACACTACGCCACCATGGACTCAGATCCTGCAGTGCCAGACGTGTCCCACTGCTTAAGCCAGTACATGTCCGGGCCCGTCTGAAGTTTGCTAGAGAGCATTTGGATGATCCAGAGGAGTTTTGGGAGAATGTCCTATGGTCTGATGAAACCAAACTGGAACTGTTTGGTAGAAACACAACTTGTCGTGTTTGGAGGAAAAAGAATACTGAGTTGCATCCATCAAACACCATACCTACTGTAAAGCATGGTGGTGGAAACATCATGCTTTGGGGCTGTTTCTCTGCAAAGGGGCCAGGACGACTGATCCGGGTACATGAAAGAATGAATGGGGCCATGTATCGTGAGATTTTGAGTGCAAACCTCCTTCCATCAGCAAGGGCATTGAAGATGAAACGTGGCTGGGTCTTTCAACATGACAATGATCCAAAGCACACCACCAGGGCAACGAAGGAGTGGCTTCGTAAGAAGCATTTCAAGGTCCTGGAGTGGCCTAGCCAGTCTCCAGATCTCAACCCTATAGAAAACCTTTGGAGGGAGTTGAAAGTCCGTGTTGCCAAGCAAAAAGCCAAAAACATCACTGCTCTAGAGGAGATCTGCATGGAGGAATGGGCCAACATACCAACAACAGTGTGTAGCAATCTTGTGAAGACGTACAGAAAACGTTTGACCTCTGTCATTGCCAACAAAGGATATATTACAAAGTATTGAGATGAAATTTTGTTTCTGACCAAATACTTATTTTCCACCATAATATGCAAATAAAATGTTAAAAAAACAGACAATGTGATTTTCTGGATTTTTTTTTCTCAGTTTGTCTCCCATAGTTGAGGTCTACCTATGATGTAAATTACAGACGCCTCTCATCTTTTTAAGTGGTGGAACTTGCACTATTGCTGACTGACTAAATACTTTTTTGCCCCACTGTATAACATGCAGTCCTATGTAACACCACAGATAGACATAGCGTTTCAGAGTAAGACTATGTTCACATGCAGCATTTTTTTTCAGTAGCCAAAACCTTTTCTATTAGCAGTAAAAATGTTGCGTTCAAAACACCTCTTTTTCAGCTTGGTTTGTGGTGTTCTTCACACTTTTTTCAGCTTTTTTTTGGAGTGAGGATGTTTGTTTTGTCTACAGTATGTTTAAGGCCACGTTCAGCGTTGGACTGGAGCACCTTGGGCCCACTAGAGAAAATCATTCTTGGGGCCCACTATGTAGCTACATAGAAATAGATACAAGACTACCAGTTGTGCGGTAAAAAGCGCTAATATCAGGGTGTAATATAAGGTAGTGCACGTCTTAATTATGTAGCAAGGGTTGGGGTAGCCCCCTCACAGAATATAATGTAACCCCCTAATAAAATATAATGCAGTCCCCTCTCATAGAATATAATGCAGCACCCCACAAAATATAATGCAACACCCCAGGTATAACGCAGTCCCCACCATAGAATATAATGTAGCACCCTCATAGGGTATAATGCAGCCCACCACAGAATATAAGTTGTCCCCTGAGAGAATGCAGCCCCCCATAGAGTATACTGTAGCCCCCTCATATAATATGATGTAGCCCCCCATAATATAATGTAGTGTAGTCCCCTGAGGATAATGCAGTCCCCCCACAGAATGTAATGTAGCCCTCTCATAAAGTATAATGCAGCCCGTCTCCACTCCATGATTGTCCTCATCACCACCTCCATCATTGCCTTCTCCCCCTCCACCCCTATCATTTTCCCCACCAACTCCATCACTGCCCATTCCACCACCTGCATCATTGCCTCCTCCCCACCATAATTGTCCATTTCATCATCTCCATCATTGCCTCCCCCCACCACCATCATTGCCCATCACCTCCATCATTGCCTCCCCCCACCACCATCATTGCCCATTTCATCACCTGCATCATTGCCTCCCACCACCATCATTGCCCATCACCTCCATCATTGCCTCCCCACCACCATCATTGCCCATCACCTCCAACATTGCCTCCCCACCATCATTGCCTATCACCTCCATTGCCCATCACCTCCATCATTGCCTACCCCCAGCACCATCATTGCCCATCACCTCCATCATTGCCTCCCCCACCACCATCATTACCCATTTCATCACCTCCATCATTGCCTCCCACCACCACCATTGCCCATCACCTCGCCCCACCATCATTGCCCATCACCTCCATCATTGCCTCCCCACCATCATTGCCTATCACCTCCATTGCCCATCACCTCCATCATTGCCCATCACCTCCATCATTGCCTCCCCCACCACCATCATTGCCCATCACCTCCATCATTGCTTCCCCACCATCATTACCTATCACCTCCATCATTGCCCATCACCTCCATCATTGTCTCCCCACCACCATCATTGCCAATCACCTCCATCATTGTCTCCCCCACCACCATCATTGTGCATCACCTCCATCATCTCCCCCCACCAATATTATTGTCCTTCACCCCCACACTCACTCACCTCACCATGATATGTACTTTTGCCCTGTCCTGTATTTGAGAAATATGCCATTTGATGTATGTAACTGTTCTCTGGTTTCTATTAGCTGTAATTTATGTATTTTCTTGTGCTGGGAGTTCACCTGTAACAATATTTCTCCTTCCCCAATACTTGCAGCCCTAAGCTATAATGTAATTAAGCTTTGTCAACACCACTAGTGAAGAATAGCCACTCTTCCTCACGGCAGGTGGCTAGTCATATGTACATACTAGATAGACTAAGTGGAGCCCACCAGTCTAGAATCTTCTGGTGGACCCAACCATTGAATAGAAGGTGTGACCCCAACCCCCCTTCAGTTGGACTCATGGAAGGACTACTGTTTTGTTTAAAGGGTGCAGGATTACTGGAAAGCACTTCCAGATCTGTTTCTTTACTTGGACTTATTGTGGACTTCTCGTGGACTTGAAGGACATTATGGATATTTGATGTTGTATGCTCCCTGCTTTAATAAATCTCATTGGATCGTCTCTCGGCCTGTTGTCCCTTCCTGCTCTGCCATACACCCCATCACAAACTGGTGACAGCAGTGGGATCAGAGCAGAAGGAATGGAGGACAAAGGCCCATCAACATCGGGAAGCAGCACTGCAGAGTACAAGAACTGGACTTTGGGGAGCCTACAATCAAAGGCCCATGAAGTAGGAGTCCGTTTTAAAGGACTCTCCAAAGAGCAGCTAATTGAGGCTTTGGAAGGAGTTTGCCTGCAAGATGACACTGAGGAAGGATCCTCACAGCAAATGGAGGAAAGACGGCAGTTGGAGGTAAATACCCAAAAAAGTCAGTGGGTTGTGTGGTACGAGGAGGAAATAGCATTGCTGGGAGAAGAGGCCAACATAGAAGATAAGAGGGAGGCCATTCACAGAGCTCAGGAGATGGCATTGCTGGAGAGGCAGATCGCTTTGGAAGCAGCTAGAAGCTCCAGACAGACTGTAACCTCAGCACCCACCATGAGGGAACTCCCCAGAGTGTCCCGCAAAGACTTTAAGCCATTTAATGAGGCTGCAGGCGACATTGAGGGCTTCTTCCAGGACTTTGAGCATCAGTGTTGATTAATAGAAGTCCCGGAAAGGGAGCGAGTCCGACATCTTGTGAGGCTCTTAGAGGGTGGAGCTGCTGAAGCCTATAGAGCTATGGACCCTCGGGGGAACTGTGAGTATGCGGAGATTAAACAGACTATTCTAGAACATTATGCTGTGACGCCAGACACTTACAGGACTCAGTCCCGTACTTTAGCCTGTGATGGGGAAGTGTCTTTTAAGATATATGCTCATAGACTCAAACAAATATGTTATCGCTGACTGGAGGCAGAGGAGGCCTTAACCTGGAACACCTTTCTCCAGGTTATCCTAAAAGAACAATTCTTTGCCCAGTGCCCCATTGAGATCAGGGAATGGGTGCGAGAGAGGAGACCAGCGACAGTGGAAGAAGCTGCATCTCTCGCTGATGAGGCTCTCACCATCAAGCCTCAGTGGAGGGTTCTGTTGGAGGATGGAGAGAGGCCTACCAGCTCCACAACACCGGTGGCCCCCAGATCTTCTGTCCCCATTGAATCCCGTTCCTCTAAGCCACCACCTCATGCTGATACCCGTGTAAATGTGCCTCCAGTTGCTTCTACTGCGTTTTCGGGAATACGACGAGGAGAGGAAGTAGCAGACCGCAGGTGTTATGGTTGTGGGCATCCGGGGCATCTGCAGGCCTCATGCCCAGCCAGCCCATGGAGGAGTCATCCTCAAACCCCTACAGCACCTTCAGGTGGGGGCTGGCCTCCAGGTTCCCTTACCCCTCACCCAAGAGGACGCCTTGGATGGAGTGAGACCCAGCACAGATGCTATCGATGTGGGCAGCCGGGGCATCTGCAAGCCTCCTGCCCAGCTGTTCAAATGAGGATTGATCCTGCACCCAGTCGTATTATTAATTATGTACAGCCAAGTGCCATGGAGGACGACGTGTCACCACTACGTGAGGACGGGCCTAGTGCCTCACCCACCCATGTTGCACCACTATGAGTTTATGGTGTGCGACCCGCAGCTATGACGACTTCTGCTCATCGAGGTAAGCAGTTGCAGGAGGTCATGCTGGATGGACAGAGACTTATTGGATTTTGTGACTCAGGGGCTTTCCTCACACTGGCTGATTCCTGAGTGGTTCGGCCTGAGGCAATCCATAGAGGACCTGGGATTGTCATTAAACTGGCTGGTGGACAATGGAGGACTATTCCCACAGCCACTGTGGATCTGAACTTTGGTTTTGGGGTCAGGCGATGTGTGGTTGGGGTGATGGGTGGTCTGCCTGCAGATGTTCTCCTGGGCAATGATGTGGGAGAGCTATGATGCCAATTCGTGGCTGCATGAAGCCACATGTAAGTTACGCTCTGCCTGTGTGTACTTAACCAGCAACCTGTAGAGGTCCCTAGTAAGTACACAAAATGGGAGGGGAAGGGATTGTCATGATATGTACTTTTGCCCTGTCCTGTATTTGAATAATATGCCATTTGATGTATGTAACTGTTCTCTGGTTTCTATTAGCTGTAATTTATGCATTTTCTTGTGCTGGTAGTTCACCTGTAACAATGTGTCTCCTTCCCCCAATACTAGCAGCCCTAAGCTATAATGTAATTAAGCTTTGTCAACACCACTAGTGAAGAATAGCCATTCTTCCTCACAGCAGGTGGCTAGTCATATGTACATACTAGATAGACTAAGTGAAGCCCACCAGTCTAGAATCTTCTGGTGGACCCAACCATTGAATAGAAGGTGTGACCCCTACCCCCCTTCATGGGCTGATCCCAGGAGCTCAGACAATCCATTCTTATTTTTGAGATCAGATGTGAGTTGATCCTTAAAGGAGAAGGAGTGGGGATTCTTAGCTGAGGCAAGACCCCATGTCCATCTGTGACTGCGAAAGCGAATGGGGCGAGACTTGAGCTGAGGACATATCTCGTCATTCGTGGGATTGTTTTGGGATCCCTTGGAATCGTGTGGACTATTGCTTTGTTAGCTGGCAGAAGGATTATTGGGAGGTGCCCCCGAATCTGTTCTGTTGGACTCGTGGAAGGACTATTGTTTCGTTTATAGGGTGCAGGATTACTGGAAAGCACCTCCAGATCTGTTTCTTTACTTGGACTTATTGTGGACTTCTCATGGACTTGAAGGACATTATGGATATTTGATGTATGCTCCCTGCTTTAATAAATCTTGTTGGATCATCTCTCGGCCTGTTGTCCCTTCCTGCTCTGCCATACACCCCATCACACACCTCACCGCAGCTCATCACACACACACAGGCACACAGCACAGCTCACCTCCCCACAGCAGCAGCTCATCCCAGCAGCCTCTTCCTCGCTGGAAGCTTACTGACTGAGACAGCAGCATGCTGGATGATGACGTCATCCAGCTGAGCTGTCTCAGACAGGAAGCAGGACGCCGGGAGGGGAGCTGCTCTGTGTGAGTCTGTGTTCGGTGCTGTGTGTGTGTGTGTGTGTGTGCGCGCGTGTGTGCATGTGGTGGTGCGGCTTTACATGCGGGCAGTGTTAGCTGCTGCCTGCAGCTAATGCTGCCCGCTATTAAAGAGAAATCGTATTCACGCCTCTCCACGCCCATAGGGGCGTGGGGAAGCGTGATTATTCATTTTGCTTTAGCAGCGGGGACAGTATCCTGTCTCCAGCTGCTGCTACGCTGGCACAGGGTGGGCCCCCTTGACTCAGGGGCCCCATAGCCACTGGGTGGGGGCCCCTGGAGCAGTGGAGCCCTAGGCAGCTGCTGGCCAGTATGCCAGCAGGTGTCAGTGCCTGGCCACATTCACACATTGAGTGTTTGGTCAGTATTTCAAATCAGCATATGTAAGCCAAAACCAGGAGGGTGAGAAATACAGAAGTAGTGACGTGTTTCTCAGGCTATGTGAACACGTTGCGGATTTTGCTGTGGATCTGCAGCAGTTTTCCATGCGTTGTAGAGTACCATTTAAACGTATGGAAAACAAAATCAGCAGTACACATGCTGTGGAAAATACCGCGTGGAAACGCTGTGTTTGTATTTTCTGCAGCATGTCAATTCTTTGTGTGGATTCTGCAGCGTTTTACACCTGCTCCATAATAGGAATCCGCAGGGGTAAAAACTGCGGTAATTCCACGATAAATCCGCAGTAAAACGCATGGCGTTTTACCTGCAGATTTTAAGGAATCGGTGTGGAAAAATCCGTAGCAGATTCCACAACGTGTGCACATAGCCTCATTGTTCCACTGCTGTTTCTGCATTACAAATACTGACCTAATAGTTTAATTCACCAAAACCACTTAAAAAATTGCAGTGAAAAATGCCATTGCAATTTCTGCAGCTTTTTTATTCTTTAATTGCTTTCTACAGGTGAAAACACACTGAAAGAAGTGACACGCTGCAGATTTAAAAAGTGCTACAGTTCTGAAATCCAGTCAGAAAAACAACAAGCGCCTGCAGGAGATTTCGTAAATCTCCTATGTTTTGCTGGCACTTTGAAAAGCAGCTTTTCGCCATGTTCATATGCAGAATTTTTGCAGCTCTTTCTTCTGCAAATAAGTCTACAGCATTTTACAGTACAAGCAAAAACTGAGATTTTCAGAAATCTCCTGCACACCCTTTTATTTTCCCCTTACTGAATTTCACAACTGCAGCGTTTTTTAAATCTGCAGCGTGTCACTTCTTTCAGCAATTTTTCTCACCCGTAGAAAGCAATGAAAAAGTTTAAAAAATGCTGTAAATGTTGCAACGTTGTTTTTCGCTGCTTTTTTGTGAAAAACACTAACTTTATTAAACATGGGCTGTAGACAAAATGCATACTGTGAAAAATAAACAGCAAAAGCTCTAAGGGTATGTGTCCACAATCAGAAAACGCTGTGGGTCGGCTGCTGTGTACTTGTACAGCATCCAACCCGCAGCGGCCAGATGTTACAGTATAGTGGATGGCATTTCAAGAAATTCCATCTCTACTATGCGTGCACTGACACCCGCACCTCACCTGCGGAGACGGACATGGGGCGCATCTGTCCAGGCTGCAGCATGTCAATATATATGGCTTAGATGCGAGTCTCCGCAAGAGAAATCTCACACATGCAATGTATAGGACACAGGGATTCCGCACAGATCAATGAACAAATGCGGAATCACCTGTGTTCAAAAGATGGCAGCTCTTTGGACGCACCACATGTCCGCTGCATCCAAAGTGCTGCTGCAGCGCCCCAGAGATCTGGTCGTTGCAGTATGACGCTCTGCCACTAAGGGGAGTGATGGTACGTCTGATGGCACTGAAGGAGTTCTCCTGACCAGGTATCACCAGAACACATTAAACTTCACACTCCGGCCACTAGGGGGAGAAAAAGGCTTTATTTATTGGGCCACTCCTCACACTGGTAAAACTAGGGGTTGGGGAGGAAGTTAGTCAGAAGCTGACTGGGTTGGATTCAGGCAACATCCCGTGGCAGGGGGTGTTGCAGGGAGAAGACACAGGGGGGTCCCTGTCAAGGCGTGGGAACCTGGCAGGAGCCTAGCGAACAGAACGTAAGGGAACCGCACCTGCACTTCCTTGCGGCGGTATCCTAAGAAAGAGACACGAAGGGAAGGATATTGTGGAACAGTGTAAACGAGATCAAGCACAAAGAAGTACCAGTAGGAATCGTGCCGTGAGACCGAGGCAACATCCTACTGAGGCGCGTAGCCGGTGGCCGGAACACCGCGGGAGTAACTGACTCTAGGCCTTACTTCGAACTCCGCAGGACAGTTAATTATAGGTTGGCTGTCTACCTTAAATTTCCTACGAAGACATAGGGGGCAACAGTGGTAGAGGGGCGTCTCTAGGGTCCCGGAAGACCTCCAGGCCTTCCCGTCATACGGGTGCGTCCTAGCCATAACATATCTGGGGGACGAGAAACTAGTAACATCTGGAACTAAAGAGAGGGAGAGCTGTAGAGAACGAACAAACGAGAACAGCAGTTGTGAGGACTATTCCGAATGCTCAGCAGGGTAGGACTACAACACACAGGCGCTAGTGGTAGGCAACGATTTCTATCTGCGAAGGAAACTCTGGAAGTGCCCATCGGACCGGCCGGTCTCTGATAGCCCTGTTAAACGTGCTCTGGATTGAGGATCCTGAAGTCTTCAGTAAAGAGGTAAAGAGACTGCAACCTTGTGTCCTCGTTATTGCCTGCACCTCACACCATCACCATCTACCTTACTGGGAAGCCCTGGGGACATACTTCACCTGTGGGAAGGTATACCATCCAGCTGCCATTCCATCACCCCAGCGGACCCCACAGCAGCGTCGGTCACCCTGACCGAACACCACAGGTGGCGTCACGAACCCCTGACAGACTGCACCACCTTTATTGGACGCCCCTTACCAGGGTCGTGGACCGGGTCTAGCCACCATGACAGCCTCAGAACCAAACCAGAGAGGCTCGGTACCGAGAACTCGTGGCCCTGTGTCTGGGGGCGCTCCAACTTGGCGTCACGAACAGGATCGTACTTAAGCCTGAAGAATTGGGTCATGTGTGCCTTGGAACTGTGATTGAAACGTGTTGGACTGCGATTTGTTACAAGGACTGTGTATTGCTATCTGTCGCAAGATTCCCGCCAAAACTGCCGCCATTGTAGCGCCACGAGGAGCACAAGAGAAGAAGAAGGGCGTGAAAGTGGGCGTAAGTAAGCTGGAGAGCGCCAAAGATAATGGCCGCCCAGTCTAAGCATTGCTGTATCCTGAGGGCATGTCCGTCAGCGGCTGAGGTCCACCCTCTCATTCTCCATGGAGGGTGGATACAATGGAGACGGGACCGCCCTCAGAAAAGAGCCCGGGAAGAAGACCCAGAGGAGGAGACAAAGATGGTGACGTCCAGGCCACCGCATGGCGACAACCCGGCCAGGCAGAGACCTGCACCCCCTGCAGCGACCTCGGAGTCATCACCGCTGCAGAGACTTCCCATCGCGGAGCAGCCGGAGGGAAAACCCGGCGGATGGATGCCCGTCGGTGGGATGGCCGCAGCCAAGGCCCGGCAGCTGGCGCACTGCCTGAAGGCCCAAGCTCGTGTCAGTTCCCGATTGGGCTACCTGACAGAGATTCGCCTGTCGCCCATGTCTCCTCCTTTACCCGTTCCGGCCGCGGCAGACCCCCGAACCCAGCCAGGGGAACGTGTACCACAGGGGTCGGATCTGAACATCTTGACGGTGACGGAGAACCAGCGACGCCTGGTGGCGGCTCGGAGGAAGCAGCCTCAACCCGTGACCGTAGTCGACCTCACAGAGGAAGTGGAGGTCTTGCCATCGCACTGGGGAGTGGTGTTTTTTTTTTTTATCCCAGGGAGGAAAGAGGAGCTATCCAGGAGATCAGAGAGCCTGTGCGAGTCCATTTCAACCGGAGCGAGGTGGAGCCGTGTTATGGGACGGTCGAAGACCGCGACCTAAAACCTGGAGATGCGGTAACTTATACCCAATGGTCGAGGGGGACTGGCTGGACGGCCAGGGGCGTTCAGCAGTGCGCAGTCCTTCAGGTCACGGCTGGGACTCCGGAGGATGAGGTTCCCGCTCACCAGACCCCCTGTGCGACTGTGGATCCCACCCGTGCTCAACGGAGAGGAGTGGTCTGCGAGTAAGACCACAACCTTCACAGAACTAAACCTCGAAAACCCAAATATGTAAATAGTTAACTATTTCCTGCTTTTGCTGCTGCTTTAAACCCGATCAGGGTTATTTCTTAAAGGGGTCCCGTTGTTTACCCGGGATCCCTATTGTTTATAGTTCTTTTCCTTCTTTTGCACAGAGTTATTATTGTTTGAAAGACTGCCGGATCATGAACGGTGAATGATTCAAAACTATTTTGTATATAGTTTGCACCTTCTTAAAGGTGCTCCCTACTGGTTTTACAAGCGAAAGAAGACTTTGCGAAGATAATGCTTCTGGACATGACGCAGAAGGTCTTGCTTTCAGTGGACTTGCAGACAGAGAGAGAATCCGCACTATCTCCTAGAGACTTGGGTCCCTTTTAAAGGGAATGGTTACATGATTGCTTTAATAAAAGTTGAAACGTTAACCCCTTCATGACCTTGGGATTTTTTGTTTTTCCGTGTTCGTTTTTCGCTCCCCTCCTTCCCAGAGCCATAACTTTTTTATTTTTCCGTCAATTTGGCCATGTGAGGGCTTATTTTTTGCGGGACGAGTTGTACTTTTGAACCACATCATTGGTTTTAGCATGTCGTGTACTAGAAAACGGGAAAAAAATTCCAAGTGCGGTGAAATTGCAAAAAAAGTGCAATCCCACACTTGTTTTTTGTTTGGCTTTTTTGCTAGGTTCACTAAATGCTAAAAATGACCTGACATTATGATTCTCCAGGTCAGTTGGAGTTCATAGACACCTAACATGACTAGGTTATTTTTTATCTAAGTGGTGAAAAAAAATTCCAAACTTTGCTAAAAAAAAAAAAAATTGCGCCATTTTCAGATACTCGTAGCGTCTCCATTTTTTATGATCTGGGGTCGGGTGAGGGCTTATTTTTTGCGTGCCAAGATGACGTTTTTAACGATAGCATTTCGGTGCAGATGCGTTCTTTTGATCGCCCGTTATTGCATTTTAATGCAATGTCGCGGCTACCAAAAAAACGTAATTCTGGCGTTTCGAATTTTTTTCCCGCTACACTGTTTAGCGGTCAGGTTAATGATTTTTTTTAATTGATAGATCAGGCGATTCTGAGTGCGGCGATACCAAATATGCGTAGATTTGATTTTTTTTTATTGATTTATTTTGATTGGGGCGAAAGGTGGGTGATTTAAACTTCTATATTTTTTTTATTTTTTTTACATTTTTTTCAACTATTTTTTTACTTTTGCCATGATTCAATAGCCTCCATGGGAGGCTAGAAGCAGGCACAACTCGATCGCCTCTGCTACATAGCAACGATCATCAGATCGCTGCTATGTAGCAGAATTGCAGGTGTGCTGTGAGCGCCGACCACAGGGTGGCGCTCACAGCTACCGGCGATCTGTAACCATAGAGGTCTCAAGGACCTCTATGGTTACAATGGAGACGCATCGCCGACCCCCGATCATGTGACGGGGGTCGGCGATGATGTCATTTCCGGCCGCAAGCGGTAGTTAAATGCCGCTGTCTGCGTTTGACAGCGGCATTTAACTAGTTAACAGGCGCGGGCAGATCGCGATTCTGCTCGCGCCTATTACGGGCACATATCAGCTGTTCAAAACAGCTGACATGTCCTGGCTTTGATGCGGGCTCACCGCCGGAGCCCACATCAAAGCGGGTCTTCTGACCTTGGACGTACTGTCCCGTCCGAGGTCAGAAAGAGGTTAATAATGTTGAAATTTAGAAAGTTTGATAATGTTGATAGAGACTGAGGACAGGAAAGCTTGAAAGTGAACCCGAAGGGGTTAGAAAGAGAGTCCTCCTGAGAACTGTAGAAAGATGGTCGGCACAATGACAGTAGGCCCAGCCAAGGAGCTAGGCGGTCCTGCATTGGGGAAGCTAGAACGGAAAGAAAAGTTGAGTTATTTATATAGTATTTTATGGTAGGCCTTTAGTGGGTTCAGCGTATATGCCCTTAAAGGAAAAAGTTAAATTATTGTTCAAAGTTTGCACTTGGTAGAATACCCGGCTGGGTACTGAGAGTTATTTATAGTCAACCTGTTATTTAAAAATATTTAATTTTGTTTGTAACGTTCAAGTGTCCTCACCTCCCATAAAGGGAAGCATTGTTCTATTTACTTGTTTTAGCATTTCAAAATATTGTATGTCTTTTGCTGCTATGTATTGTTGTTCTTCTTCCCAGTCCAGGAGTACTGGATTTAACCGGGGATGGGGAGTGCAGCGCCCCAGAGATCTGGTCGTTGCAGTATGACGCTCTGCCACTAAGGGGAGTGATGGTACGTCTGATGGCACTGAAGGAGTTCTCCTGACCAGGTATCACCAGAACACTAGGGGGAGAAAAAGGCTTTATTTATTGGGCCACTCCTCACACTGGTAAAACTAGGGGTTGGAGAGGAAGTTAGTCAGAAGCTGACTGGGTTGGATTCAGGCAACATCCCGTGGCAGGGGGTGTTGCAGGGAGAAGACACAGGGGGGTCCCTGTCAAGGCGTGGGAACCTGGCAGGAGCCTAGCGAACAGAACAGAACGTAACGGAACCACGCCTGCACTTCCTTGCGGCGGTATCCTAAGAAAGAGACACGAAGGGAAGGATATTGTGGAACAGTGTAAACGAGATCAAGCACAAAGAAGTACCAGTAGGAGTTATGCCGTGAGACCGAGGCAACATCCTACTGAGGCGCGTAGCCGGTGGCCGGAACACCGCGGGAGTAACTGACTCTAGGCCTTACTTCAAACTCCGCAGGACAGTTAATTATAGGTTGGCTGTCTACCTTAAATTTCCTACAAAGACATAGGGGGCAACAGTGGGAGAGGGGCGTCTCTAGGGTCCCGGAAGACCTCCAGGCCTTCCCGTCATACGGGTGCGTCCTAGCCATACCATATCTGGGGGACGAGAAACTAGTAACATCTGGAACTAAAGAGAGAGAGAGCTGTAGAGAACGAACAAACGAGAACAGCAGTTGTGAGGACTATTCCGAATGCTCAGCAGGGTAGGACTACAACACACAGGCGCTAGTGGTAGGCAACTATTTCCATCTGCGAAGGAAACTCTGGAAGTGCCCATCGGACCGGCCGGTCTCTGATAGCCCTGTTAAACGTGCTCTGGATTGAGGATCCTGAAGTCTTCAGTAAAGAGGTAAAGAGACTGCAACCTTGTGTCCTCGTTATTGCCTGCACCTCACACCATCACCATCTACCTTACTGGGAAGCCCTGGGGACATACTTCACCTGTCGGAAGGTATACCGTCCAGCTGCCATTCCATCACCCCAGCGGACCCCACAGCAGCGTCGGTCACCCTGACCGAACACCACAGGTGGCGTCACGAACCCCTGACAGACTGCACCACCTTTATTGGACGCCCCTTAGCAGGGTCGCGGACTGGGTCTAGCCACTGTGACAGCCTCAGAACCGAACCAGAGAGGCCCGGTACCGAGAACTCGTGGCCCTGTGTCTTGGGGCGCTCCACTGCCATTTCCGAATCCTCTGCACATACCCTAAAAAATGGGTGTTTTGAAAGCAGTGTTTTTACTGCCAAGAGAGCAGGCTTTGGCTGCAAAAAAAGAAAATGCACCAAAGACGCTGATTCTTATGGGAATTCATTTATTTCTATATAATAAATACCCTGATTCAGCAGACGATATTCCTGTCTTGTTTCATCCAGACAGTAGTGACAGCAGGTCGCCCTGTCAGATTACAAGCAGTGATTTAATGACTGTGGTCAGAGCCTATGCTGATCCCTGCTGTATGTGACTGTGAAACCTGATCCTACAGCAAACAGCACAGAGCTCCGGGACCACATGAGTAAATCACTGCACTGAGGGGGTCTCAAGGGGGGTTTAGGAGAGACATTCCAGAACAACAGAGCAATTCACAGCATTATTCACTGTTGTACACCCTCTGAGCACTTCATACAGGGGTGGCAGAGGCAGGGGGCCCCCTTTCTAGGTGGGAGCCCCAGGCGTCTGCCTGGTCTGCCTGTGCCAAATGCTGGCCTTGACTAAGGATCAGTACTGGGTGATTAATGTATTGTATGTACACAGTGACTCCACCAGCAGAATAATGAGTGCAGCTCTGGGGTACAATACAGGATGCAACTCAGGATCAGTACAGGGTGATTAATGTAATGTATGTACACAGTGACTATACCAGCAGAATAGTGAGTGCAGCTCTGGAGAACAATACAGGATGTAACTCAGGATCAGTACAGGTTCAGTATTGTAATCTATGTACCCAGTGATTGCTCCAGCAGAATAGAGAGTGCAGCTCTTGGGAACAATACATTATGTAACTCAGGATCAGTACAGGGTGATTAATATAACGTATGTACACAGTGACTATACCAGCAAAATAGTGAGTGCAGCTCTGGGATACAATACAGCAGGATGTAACTCAGGATCAGTACAGGTTCAGTATTGTAATCTATGTACCCAGGGATTGCTGCAACAGAATAGAGAGTGCAGCTCTGGGGAACAATACAGGATGTAACTCAGGATCAGTACAGGTTCAGTATTGTAATCTACACAGTGATTGCTCCAGCAGAATAGAGAGTGCATATCTAGAGCACAGGATAAGTAATGTAATGTATGTAATGTGACCGCTGCACCTTATTTCTCATTAGCGCAGTGGTTAGGTATCACACGTGGAATGCACGGTGCTTAGTATCGACGCAACGGAAAATCCTCCCAGTGGACGATGTGATTAGGACCATACTCGGTGACCTGGTGAAGTTGCGCTCTCTAGAGTATGGGAGACTGGGCACATGTAGGCAGCTCTCCTCTGAAGGGGCTTTCCTTTTAGTGTGCCCTAGTCTGGTCATCTCCTTTCCTGGTGGTGGGCTGCTTTGGACACTGTAGAGTTTTGCTTTGTTTGATCAGTATACAGTGATGTAGGGCTGCAGGCACCGAACTTGGGCTATGTTTGTGGTTATTGTAGTGTTTGTTTCTGTATATATTGTATATAGCGATATAGATTTGAGTGTAGGTGTTAGGTTGGGTGGTGGGAAAAGGAGGGAGGAGGGGCCATCTTGTGGGACTATGGGACACTGGGGTGTTTGAGTGAAAACTGGCACTGCCTGATCTGGCCTATGGACATTGGACATGGACAGAGGAATGAGATGCAGGACCAGCTCTCGGGTCAGTGCAGGGGTTGGGAATGGAGGGTGTTATGATGAGGTGGCCTTGGAGCAGCATGAAATGACCTTCGCTGAAGCAGTGGTAATTTTACTGACCGCAAACCCTGATCCTATCACCGCAACTAGAAGTAGCCGTGGGGTGTGCCAAACCAGACCTAGACACCTTGACACAGCCTAAGGACTAAATATCCCTAAAGATGGAAATAGGAAAACTCTCTTGGCTCAGAGTAGACCCCCAAAGGATAGGTAGCCCCCCACAAATAATGACTGTGAGTAGGAGAGGAAAAGACACACGCAGACAGAAAACAGGGATAAGCAAAGGAGGCCACTTCTACCTAGATAGGAAAGGATAGTACAGGATACTATGCGGTCAGCATAAAACACTACAAAATATCCACAGCAGAAAAATACAAAAACTCCACCACCTAACTAGCAGCGAGTCCAACTAGACTGCGAAAAACATCAGGCACAGTCTAGCAGGAACAAAATAGGAACAAGATAAGCACAGAAAATAAACACACAGCAGTGTGTCTAAAAAAATGAAGAAAACACTTATCTTTGCTGAATTGGCCTTAAGCAGGAGAGGCCAGGTAGAGGACCAACACTTCCAAAGGAACATTGACTACTGGCAAGGAATAATGAGTCCTGCACAGCTAAATACCCCAGTCAGAATTGCAATTAGCAGAAACACCTGTCCAAGACTGCTGCTCAGGAATAACTGCATTACCATCAACAACCACCGGAGGGAGCCCAAGAGCAGAATTTACAACAGTAGGGCTTGAGTGTGGGGTGGTTAATTTAGTCTTGAATATATTAGTACAGTTTGTGGCTATCTTAGATATATATACAGTGCCTTGCGAAAGTATTCGGCTCCCTGGAACTTTTCAACCTTTTCCCACATATCATGCTTCAAATAAAAAGATACCAAATGTAAATTTTTGGTGAAGAATCAACAACAAGTGTAACACAATTGTGAAGTTGAACAAAATTTATTGGTTATTTGAAATTTTTGTGGAAATTCAAAAACTGAAAAGGGGTGTGCAATATTATGTAGCCCCTTTACTTTCAGTGCAGCAAACTCACTCCAGAAGTTCATTGTGAATCTCTGAATGATCCAGTGTTGTCCTAAAGGCCTAATGATAAATATAATCCACCTGTGTGTAATCAAGTCTCCGTGTAAATGCACCGGTTATGTAATAGTCTCAGGGTTCTATTTGAAACACAGAGAGCATCATGAAGACCAAGGAACACAACAGAAAGGTCCGTGATACTGTTGTGGAGAAATGATTTCCAAAACTTTAAACATCCCAAGGAGCACTGTACAAGTGATTATATTGAAATGGAAGAAGTATCATACCACTGCAAATCTACCAAGACCCGGCCGTCCCTCTAAACTTTCATCTCAAACAAGGAGAAGACTTATAAGAGATGCAGCCAAGAGGCTCATGATCACTCTGGATGAACTGCAGAGATCTATAGCTGAGGTGGGACAGTCTGTCCATCGGACAACAACCAGTTGTACACTGCACAAATCTGGCCTTTATGGAAGAGTGGCAAGAAGAAAGCCATTTCTCAAAGATATCCTTAAAAAATGTTGTATAAAGTTTGCAACAAGCCACCTGGGAGACACACCAAACATGTGGAAGAAGGTGCTCTGGTCAGATGAAACCAAAATCGAAATTTTGGCAACAATGCCAAACGATATGCTTGGCGTAAAGGCAACACAGCTCATCACTCTGAACACACCATCCCCACTGTCACACAGGGTGGTGGCAGCATCATGGTTTGGGCCTGCTTTTCTTCAGCAGGGACAGGGAAGATGGTTAGAATTGATGGGAAGATGAATGCAGCCAAATACAGGACCATTCTTGAAGAAAACCTGTTGGAGTCTGCAAAAGACCTGAGACTGTGACAGAGATTTGTCTTCCAACAAGACGATGATCCCAAACATAAAGCAAAATCTACAATGGAATTGTTCACAAATAAAAGTATCCAGGTATTAGAATGGCCAAGTCAAAGTCCAGACCTCAATCCAATCGAGAATCTGCGGAAAGAGCTGAAAACTGTTCCATCAAACCTCACTGAGCTCGAGCTGTTTGCCAAGGAAGAATGGGCAAGAATTTCAGTCTCTCAATGTACAAAACTGATAGAGACATACCCCAAGCGACTTGCAGCTGTAATCACAGCAACAAAGTATTAAGTTAAAGGGGCCAAATAATATTCCATATCCATGCCCCACTTTTCAGTTTTTGATTTTCCACAAAAATTTAAAATAACCTATAAATTTTATTCAACTTCACAATTGTGTTCCACTTGTTGTTGATTCTTTACCAAAAATGTACATTTGGTATCTTTATGTGTGAAGCATGATATGTGGGAAAAGGTTGAAAAGTTCCAGGGAGCCGAATACTTTCGCAAGGCACTGTATATATATGTAAAAAAAAGTGCATGTATATAGTGAATTGCTATTGTTTTTTATTGTTTGTTAATAGTGTTGAGCATTCCGATACCGCAAGTATCGAGTATCGGCCGATATTTGCGGTATCGGAATTCCGATACCGAATTCCGATACTTCCCGCGTATCGGATACCGGAATCGGAAGTTCCCAGAATTCAAATTGAACGCAGCAGCCAATGAGGAATGAATGAAAGTGTGGGCACATCCTGTTTAGCATGGTGGGCATGTAAGTACTGGCAAGGCTGGGATTGGCTGCTGAAATGATGTCACTCTGCACTATAAAAAAGCGCTGCCGCCATTTTGCGCTCACTCTGCTGTGATTTCAGTTAGGGACAGGACGCTGTGTTCTAACTGAGGGCCAGTTGAGCTTGCTAATTGCTTTATTTTCCTTTCCAAAGGCTAATTTAGCAAAACGCTGTGTGTTCTTCACTGTTCACCTTGCTCTTGCCTTGCAGCGCTGTTTTATCAGCGTTCTGCAAGGTCTCTGTGTGTGTGTGTGTGTGCAGCTCACTCTGTAGTCTGTGTGCAGCCATATACCCGGTTGTATTCAGCTCAGGGGGGGTTCACACTGCCTCACACAGTTGTTCTTTTTTGCTCTTAGTGCAGCCTGCTGCACATTTTTTCTCAAATTTCCTATTAGTGTTTTTCCACCAGTCTCCAGCTCTATTGTGGAAAAACACTACATAGGATAACCTAGAGGGGGGTTTTTGGGCCTTGCAGCGCCGTTTACGGCTGTCTGCACGGTCTCCGTGTGAGCCCAGCTCGCCCTGTAGTCTGTGTGCAGCCATAGCCGGTTGGATTCAGCTCAGGGTTCGTTACTGGCTCATACCTTGAGAAAAATTTTCCTTTTTTTCAAATAGTGCAGCCTGTTTAAAATTTGAAAAAAAAAATTCCTATTAGTGTCTTTCCACTCGTATCCAGCTAAATAGTGGAAAAACACTATATAGGATAACCTAGAGGAGGGTTTTTTGGCCTTGCAGCGCCGTTTACGGCTGTCTGCACGGTCTCCGTGTGAGCCCAGCTCGCCCTGTAGTCTGTGTGCAGCCATAGCCGGTTGGATTCAGCTCAGGGTTCGTTACTGGCTCATACCTTGCGAAAAATTTTCCTTTTTTTTCAAATAGTGCAGCCTGTTTAAAATTTGAAAAAAAAAAATCCTATAAGTGTCTTTCCACTCGTATCCAGCTAAATAGTGGAAAAACACTATATAGGATAACCTAGAGGAGGGTTTTTTGGCCTTGCAGCGCCGTTTACGGCTGTCTGCACGGTCTCCGTGTGAGCCCAGCTCGCCCTGTAGTCTGTGTGCAGCCATAGCCGGTTGGATTCAGCTCAGGGTTCGTTACTGGCTCATACCTTGAGAAAAATTTTCCTTTTTTTGAAATAGTGCAGCCTGTTTAAAATTTGAAAAAAAAAAAATTCCTATTAGTGTCTTTCCACCAGTCTCCAGCTCAATTGTGGAAAAACACTACATAGGATAACCTAGAGGGTTTTTTTGGGGCCTTGCAGCGCCGTTTACGGCTGTCTGCACGGTCTCTGTGTGAGCGCAGCTCGCCCTGTAGTCTGTGTGCAGCCATAGCCGGTTGGATTCAGCTCAGGGTGCGTTACTGCCTCATACCTTGAAAAACAATTTCCTTTTTTTCAAATAGTGCAGCCAGTTTAAAATTTGAAAAAAAAAATTCCTATTAGTGTCTTTCCACTTGTATCCAGCTAAATAGTGGAAAAACACTATATAGGATAACCTAGAGGAGGGTTTTTTGGCCTTGCAGCGCCGTTTACGGCTGTCTGCACGGTCTCCGTGTGATTTAAACTAGCTCTGTAGCCCGATCTGCACCAAAAAAAAAGTTAAGTTCACCAAACACAACTTAACACTTGTGTAGGCCACATTTGAAAAATAATAAAGTTTAGTCCACAATTTACAACATTAGTGTTTCTTACACCTGTTAGGAGGAGCATTACAGGAATAAGCACACTAAGGGTACCGTCACACAGTGCAATTTTCATCGCTACAACGGTACGATCCGTGACGCTCCAGCGTCGTAACAATATCGCTCCAGCGTCGTAGACTGCTGTCACACTTTGCAATCTACGACGCTGGAGCGATAATTTCATGACGTATGTGCGATGTAGAAGCCGTTGGTTACTATGCGCACATCGTATACGATATATGTTACACCATGCAATCATGCCGCCACAGCGGGACACTAGACGACGAAAGAAAGTTTCAAACGATCTGCTACGACGTACGATTCTCAGCGGGGTCCCTGATCGCAGGAGCGTGTCAGACACTGCGATCTCGTAACTATATCGCTCGAACGTCACGAATCGTGCCGTCGTAGCGATCAAAATTGCACTGTGTGACGGTACCCTAAGGCCTTAGTACTTTTCTGCTTATCTTTATCTGTCAACCAAGATGAAGAGGGCAGGGAGTAAGGCACGTGGGCGTGGGCGCGGAGCAGGGAGAGGAGCAGGGAGAGGACGTGGTGATTCTGTGCCTGCTGCGGGCGCCGGTGACTCGTCGTCACTCAGTTTCAGCAGGGAACAGTCCTTCATGCGCAGCTTTGTCGGAGAGCGCCGTGCACCGCTGCTGCGTGAAGACCAAATTGAAGCCGTTGTCGGGTGGATGGCAGCTAACGCCTCGGCATCGACTTCAGTTAGTGCCACATCCTCTCAGGCACAGAGCACTGGAGAGCAGCCATCTGTCTCTTCACCACCTGCCAAATTGGCCAGGCAGTCAGAGAGCCCAGGACAGGAGCCGTCTCTATTTCTGTTCTCTGAATCTCTTGGCTTGGAAACAGGGGGCCAGCCAAGCAGCATTGGAGAAATGGAAGAAGAGGCAGTGTGCAGTGATGCCCAACACCTTTTTCTCTCTGACTCTGAAGAGGCAGGTGGGCCAGTGCCTCCGGTGACCACAGCGCAGTACGCATCTGATGATGAAACTCAGGTGCCGCTTTCTCGTGCGTACTGTGCTGCTGAGACTACCCAGGAGGAGCAGTTGGTGGCAGAGGGTAGTGGAGATGATGAGGTCCTTGACCCATCGTGGCGTGAGGAACAGGAAGGTGGTGGGAGCAGCTCAGAGGAAGAGCTTCCTCTTACGGGCCAAAGAGGGAGAGGGAGGGGGAAGACTGCGGAGCCTGTAGCCTCCACTTTGGCACCCGTTAGGAGCCTGTCTCTTTCCAAAGCCAAAAAGGGCGCTCCCAAGACTTGCAGTGCCTGGTCCTTTTTTGACACAGTTGCAGATGACATTTGTTTTGTCAAATGCAAGCTGTGTCATCATAAAGTAAAAAGAGGGAAAAATGTCAGCAACCTCAATACCACAAATATGTGGAAACATGTGCGGACCAGGCACGCGGTGGAGTTACAGAAACACACTGAAGATGTAGGCCAACCAACAGCGGCAGCTACCACCTCTTCAGCTCGTGTTGCCTCTTCCTCCAGCTCACGCACAGCTGGTTTGGCTTCCTCCCAGAGACCTTGTGTAATTCCACCCACAGCACCACCTTCCCAGTCATCCTCACACTCCCAGTCTACTCTACAGCCATCGGTAGTACAGGCATGGGAGAAAAGGCGGGCATTCTCGGCCAACCACCCCCGAGCACAGGCTCTGAATGCAGGCATTGCCAAACTGTTGTCCCTGGAAATGCTCTCGTTCAGGCTGGTGGAGACTGACAGCTTCCGTGACTTGATGGCATTGGCAGTCCCACAGTACAAGGTGCCCAGCCGCTTTTACTTCAGCAGGCAGGCTGTCCCTGCCCTGCACAGGCATGTTGAGGCAAACATAAAACATGCGCTACTGAACGCCGTCAGTAGCAAGGTCCACCTCACCACCGATGCGTGGACCAGTCAGCATGGACAGGGGCGATATGTTTCCCTCACTGCCCATTGGGTTAATGTTGTTGAGCCAGGTACAGATCGTGCGAGTGGCGCAGGACGTGTCCTGCCCACTCCAAGGATTGCAGGAATCCAGTCTGTACGCATCGACTCCTCCTCTTACACCAGTTCCTCTGATTCCTCTCTGCAGGATCCGTCACAGTCCACCCCCACATGGACCCGTGAACGTTTACCTATGACCGACATGAGCACAGCCGTGGCCAAACGTCAGCAGGCCGTCTTGAAACTAGTTTCATTGGGGCATCGAAGCCACACAGCGCAGGAGCTCTGGAATGCCATAAAGCAGGAGAGCGATGTGTGGTTACTGCCAGCGAATCTCCAGCCAGGCATGGTAGTGTGTGACAATGGCCGAAATCTGGTGGCAGCTTTGGCCCTTGGCAACCTCACTCACATCCCATGTCTGGCACATGTGCTCAATTTGGTTGTGCAGAGTTTTCTGAGGGACTATCCGGATCTTGATGCCCTGCTGCACAAGGTCCGCCTAGAGTGTGCTCACTTGCGGCGTTCCAGCTTGGCCAGATCCCGCATTGCTGCTCTGCAGCGCCGATTCCGCCTTCCGGAACACCGCATCATATGTGACCTACCTACCCGGTGGAATTCCACGTTACATATGTTGGAGCGGTTGTGTGAGCAGCAGCAAGCAGTTATGGAGTACCAGCTGCATCAGGCGCAAAGAAGTCGCAGTCAGCGCCGATCAGACTTCACAACCACAGAGTGGGCCACTATGAAGGACGTCTGCCAGGTTTTGCGTCCTTTTGATTATTCCACGCGGATGGCAAGTGCAGATGATGCACTAGTCAGCATGACTGTCCCCCTTATCTGCCTGCTTCAGCAAACTTTGCAAGGGTTAAGGGATGATGTGGTGGAAGAGGTGGAGGATGAGGAGTCACCTTTTCCATCAGCTTCTGGAGAGTCAGCGCCACGTGGTTCCTCACAAAGGGGTACGCAGGGGCCAATTTGTGAGGAGGATGAGGAGGAGTCAATGGAGGAGGAAGAGCTCCGTCCAGAGGAGGGAGCGACACAATTGTCCAGTGGTCAGTGTGTACAGCGAGGGTGGGGTGATGACGAGCGGGCAGAGATCATGTCTCAAGCAGGGGACAGCGTTTCTGGGCCAGTTGGCACTCTGCAGCACATGGTGGATTTCATGCTGCAGTGCCTGAGAAACGACCGCCGCATCGACCACATTCTCAACATGCCTGATTATTGGGTGTTCACCCTCCTCGATCCTCGCTACCGGGACAACGTCCAAAACCTCATCCCTGCGTTGACCCGGGAGCGTAAATTGCGGGAGTACCACGACACACTGGTGAATTCCATCATCTTCTCCTGTCCAACTGAGAGGAGTGCTGCTAGTGCTTTACAAAGCAGCTCAGTGCGTCGAGGCAGTGGGGGAGGCTCTGCCCAAAGAGGGAGCAGAAGCAGTGCCTCTGCCCAAGGCAAGCCCAGTATGGCACAACTCTGGCACACTTTTGTGTGCCCGCCCCAAATGTCTACACCATCACCGGCGGCTCCAGTCAGCAGGAGGCAACGGTTCCGTCAGATGGTGACAGACTACATGGCTTGCCCTCTTACTGTACTCCCAGACGGCTCTTCCCCGTTCAAGTTTTGGGTCTCTAAGCTGGATACATGGCCAGAGCTAAGCCAGTATGCATTGGAGGTGCTGGCTTGCCCTGCGGCTAGTGTCTTATCGGAACGTGTCTTTAGTGCCGCAGGTGGTGTACTAACAGACCGTCGCATGCGACTATCCTCCGATAACGTTGACCGGCTTACTTTCCTGAAAATGAACCAGGCCTGGATCTCGCAGGAATTTGCCACTCCTCTGCCTGATTAAGTAATTGGGTGTCATCCAGGTCTCCTGCTGTGTTCATCTTTCTACCACCTGAACTGCTATTCCTGGGCTCCAACACCGCCAGTTGCGGCTCAGAAGTGCAGGCTGCACAGTAAAAACATACGACCCAGTGTTATTGGGTTTCAGTAACGTCAGCTGATCCCCAGCTGTGTAGCCGGCAATGTGTCCTGCGACCGCCACGCTGGCACAACAACCTAAATGTAAGGGAACCTGTCCCCCCCCCCCGTCGTTTGTTACTGAAAGAGCCATCTTGTGCAGCAGTAATGCTGCACAAGGAAAAGGTAGCTCTTTTTTTTTAGCTCTTTGCACACGCAGAACTTAACACTTATAAAATGTGTTCACTGATACCGTTATACCGTCCCGGAGCTGGGACTTTCCTTCGTAATGTGACGCAGCACAGCCGTCATTCCTACCCCCTTGGTGCCATGCGCTGCCTCCTCAGCGTTGTTTTAAGCTGTCACGGAGCCTGCGCTGTTCTGTTATCCCTTGGGCATGCCCTATTTGCGCTGCCTGTCTTCTGACATAATTTGGTGTCAGGCTGGCTGCGCCTGTGCGGCCGCGGTGCCCGAGATCCTGCCTCGCAGTGTCTTCTGATTGAGTCACACTGCGGGAATGGGATCCATGGGCATGCGCAGTGCATATCTTCCCCTCGGGCTCTCGCTCATTTCCCTCCGCCTTCTTTAGACTGTGCGCCGTCAGCTGATCCCTAGCATGCCACGGCCGTGACACCGCACAGTCTGAAGAAGAGGGAAGGAGGGGAGTGAGAGTCGAGGTTATGCACTGTGCATGCCCATGGTTCCAAGGCCCGCAGTGGGATTACGTTAGATGAGACTGCGAGGTGGGATCTGGAGCAGCGTGGACGCACAGGCACTGACAGCCTGACACCAAATTATGTCAGAAGACAGGCAGCGCTAATTGGGCATGGCCAAGGGCTAACAGAACAGCGCAGGCTCCGTGACAGCTTAAAACAACGCTGAGGAGGCAGCGCACGGCATCAAGGGGATAGGAATGACAGCTGTGCTGTGTCCCATTACGAAGGAAATTCGCACCTCCGGAACGGTTTAACGGTATAAAGGGACACATTTTTAGTGTTTACTTCGGTGTTTGCAAGGAGCATAATTAAAAGAGCAACCTTTTCCTTTTGCATCCTTAGTGCTGCACAAGATGGCTCTTTCAGCTACAAACGTCTTGGGGGGGGGGGGGTTAAAGGTTTCCTTTCAACTTGCTCCAATCAGGCTTCGGCCTACACTCTGTTCCTCTGCTCCTCCTGCTGTCCCTGGGCTCTAACACCGCCAGTTGGTGCCTGGAAGTGCTGTGTGCACAGTCAACAGTCGCTCCTCTGTTATTGGGGTTCAGTAACGTCAGCTGATCCCCAGCTGTGTGTGCGGCAATACCTCCAATCTGCTCCTCCTGCTGTCCCTGGGCTCTAACACCGCCAGTTGGTGCCTGGAAGTGCTGTGTGCACAGTCAACAGTCGCTCCTCTGTTATTGGGGTTCAGTAACGTCAGCTGATCCCCAGCTGTGTGTGCGGCAATACCTCCAATCTGCTCCTCCTGCTGTCCCTGGGCTCTAACACCGCCAGTTGGTGCCTGGAAGTGCTGTGTGCACAGTCAACAGTCGCTCCTCTGTTATTGGGGTTCAGTAACGTCAGCTGATCCCCAGCTGTGTATCCGGCAACGTGTCATGCGACCGCCACGCTGGCACAACTAAAATGTAAGGGGACCTGTCCCCCCCCCCCCTAGGCGTTTGTTACTGAAAGAGCCACCATGTGCAGCACTAATACTGCACAAGGGAAAGGTCGCTCTTGAAATTATGCTCCTTGCAAACGCTGAACTACACACTCATGTAATGTGTCCCCTCACACCGTCCAACCGTCCCGGAGGTGGGACTTTCCTTTGTAATGTGACGCAGCACAGCCGTCATTGCTACCCCCTTGGCACCGTGCGCTGCCTCCTTAGCGTTGTTTGATTCCGTCATGGACCCTGCGCTGTTATGTTATCCCTTGGCCATGCACAGTTTGCGCTGCCCGTCCTCTGACATCATTTGTTGTCGTCCTGGCTGCGCCTGTGCGTCCACGCTGCCCGAAATCACACCTCGCAGTGTCGTCTAATGTGATCCCACAGTGGGCCTGGTATCCATGGCCATGCGCAGTGCATATACTAGCCTCTCACTCCCCTTCTTCACGCTTCTTCAGACTAGGCGGCGTCAGCTGATCCCTAATAGCATGCCACGGCCGTGACGCCGCACAGTCTGAAGAAGCAGGAAGGAGGTGAGTGAGAGGCGATGATATGCACTGCGCATGCCCATGGATCCCTGGCCCGCAGTGGGACTACATTAGATGACACTGCAAGGTTGGATCTCGGGCAGCTTTGACGCACAGGCACTGCCAGCCTGACACCTACATGATGTCAGAAGACGGGCACCGCTAACTGTGCATGGCCAAGGGATAACATTACAGCGCGGGCTCCGTGACAGAACCAAACAACGTTGAGGAGGTGGCGCCCGGCACCAAGGGGGTTGGAATGACGGCTGTGCTGTGTCACATTACAAAGGAAAGTCCCACTTCCGGGATGGTTTGACGGTGTGAGGGGACACATTATATGAGTGTGTACTTCAGCGTTTGCAAGGAGCATAATTTTCGGAGCCACCATTTTCCATGTGCAGTATTACTGCTGTACAAGATGGCTCTTTCAGCAACAAATGCCTGGGGGGGGGGGTTAAAGGTTCCCTTTCAACTTGCTCCACTGCAGGCTTCGGCCTACACTCTGCTCCTCTTTGATTCCCTGGGTTTCAACACCGTCAGTTGCCACCTGGAAGTGTTGTCTACACAGAAAAAACACTAGGTGATGTGTCAGTGGGGTTCAGCACCGCCAGCTGTTCCCCTGCTGTGTAGTCGGCAACGTGTCCAGCACAAGCCACGCTGGCACAACAGAACAAAAGCTGCCACCAGTGCAGGCTTCGGCCTACACTCTGCTCCTCTCCTCCTCCTGCTGACCCTGGGCTCAAACACCGCTAGTTTTTGCCCGGAAGTGCTAGCTGCACAGAGAAAAACACCAGCCAATGTGTTAGTGGGGTTCAGCAACGCCAGCTGTTCCCCTGCTGTGTAGCCGGCAACGTGACCTGCAAACGCCATGCAGGCACAGGAACTGAAATTAAAGGGAACCTGGCCCCACCCCCCCAGGTGTTTCTATGTATAACAGCCACCTAGTACAGCAGTACTGCTGCATTTGTACAAGGTGGCTGACTTTTTCTCCTTGCCCACGTGGAACTCAACACGTACAAAATGTGTCTCATTGAGACCATTCCACTGTCCCTGAGGTGTGACTTTCCTTTGTAATGATACGCAGCACCCCCCTTGGTAGCGTTTCCCGTCTTTTGTCATCATGGTTAGCTGGCTGCGCCTGTGCATCCGCCCTGCTAGAAACAACGCCCCTCGTTGTCATATTTATTTTGTCAGTGAGGGTGTGGTTTATGGGCACGAGCAGTGCATATGTTCGCCTGTCTTAACTCATCTCCTTCCGCCTTCTTCAGACTGTGCGGCCTCCTGGCCGTGGTAGGCGATAAGGGATCAGCTGAGGCCGCCCAGTCTGGAGCAGGTGTAAGGACATGTGTAAGCGGCAAACCTATTTACTGCACAAGGCCACGAATCCCAGCCACGCAGTGTGATTTTTTGAAAACACACTGTGGGTCTGGGATTCATGTCCATCGCTAACCGCAACGGCCGACATGAAATGAGGTCAGAAGACAGGAAGCGCTCACAGCGCATGGCCAAGGGATCACAATAGCGCAGACTCCTGTACAGCAAATAACAACGCTCAGGAATCTGCGCCCAGTACCTAGGTGCAAATTTTGACACCTGTGCTGCGTCTCGTTAAAAAGACAAGTCACGCCTCCACAACTGTTTGACAGTATAATGGGCTAAATAGTGTACGTGTTTTAGTCAGCGTGTGCAAGGAGCAAAACAAATAGAGCAACCTTTTACTTGTGCAGCATTAATGCTGCACAAGGTGTGGCTCTTGTACCTTGCAACACCTGAGGGGGGTTAAAGGTAACCTTTGAAATTGGTTCAACTAGGCTTCGGCCTACACTCTGCTCCTCTCCTGCTGACCCTGGGCTCAAACACCGCTAGTTTTTGCCCGGAACTGATAGCTGCACAGAGAAAAACACCAGCCAATGTGTTAGTGGGGTTCAGCAACGCCAGCTGTTCCCCTGCTGTGTAGTCGGCAACGTGTCCAGCACAAGCCACGCTGGCACAACAGAACAAAAGCTGCCACCAGTGCAAGCTTCGGCCTACACTTTGCTCCTCTCCTCCTCCTGCTGACCCTGGGCTCAAACAACGCCAGTTTCTGCCCGGACATGCTAGCTGCACAGAGAAAAACACCAGCCAATGTGTTAGTGGGGTTCAGCACCGCCAGCTGTTCCTCTGCTGTGTAGTCGGCATCGTGTCCAGCACAAGCCACGCTGGCACAACCGACCAAAAGCTGCCACCAGTGCAGGCTTCGGCCTACACTTTGCTCCTCTCCTCCTCCTGCTGACCCTGGGCTCAAACAACGCCAGTTTCTGCCCGGACATGCTAGCTGCACAGAGAAAAACACCAGCCAATGTGTTAGTGGGGTTCAGCACCGCCAGCTGTTCCCCTGCTGTGTAGCTGGCAACGTGTCCTGCAAACGCCACGCAGGCACATGAACTGAAATTGAAGGGAGCCTGCCCCCCACCCCCCCAGGTGTTTCTATGTATAACAGCCACCTTGTACAGCAGTACTGCTGCATTTGTACAAGGTGGCTGACTTTTTCTCCTTGCACACGTGGAACTCAACAAGTACAAAATGTGTCTCATTACAGACCATTACAATGTCCCTGAGGTGTGACTTTCCTTTTTAATGACACGCAGCACCCCCATTGTTAGCGCTGCCCGTCTCCTGACATCATTGGTTGGCTCGCTGTGCCTGTGCGTCCCCCCTGCCCGACACAACGCCCCCCGTTGTCTCATATATTTTGACTGCGAGGGTGTGATTGATGGGCACGAGCAGTGCATATGTTCCCCTGTCTTCACTCCCCTCCTTCCGCCTTCTTCTGACTGTGCGGCCTCATGGCCGCGGCATGCGATAAGGGATCAGCTGAGGCCGCCCAGTCTGAAGCAGGTGTAAGGACATGTGTGAGCGGCGAACATATTTACTGCACAAGGCCACGAATCCCAGCACCGCAGTGTGACTTTAGGAAAAGCCACTGTGGGTCTGGGATTTATGGCCATCGTTAACCGCACCGGCCAACATGAAATGAGGTCATGAGACGGCCTGCACTAACAGGGTATTGCCAAGGGATAACACAAGAGCGCAGTTTCCTGTACTGCAAATAACAACGGTAAGGAATCTGCGCACAGCACCTAGGTGTAAATTTGTACACCTGTGCTGCGTCACCTTAAAAAGACTAGTAGTCATGCCTCCACTACTGTTTGACAGTATAATGGGCTAAATAGTGTACGTGTTTAATTCAGCGTGTGCAAGGAGCAAAATTAAATAGAGCAACCTTTGACTTGTGCATCATTAATGCTGTTCAAGGTGTGGCTCTTGTACCTTGCAACACCTGAGGGGGGGGTTAAAGGTAACCTTTGAAATTGGTTCAACTAGGCTTCGGCCTACACTCTGCTCCTCTACTCCTCCTGCTAACCCTGGGCTCAAACACCGCTAGTTTTTGCCCGGAAATGCTAGCTGCACAGAGAAAAACACCAGCCAATGTGTTAGTGGGGTTCAGCACCGCCAGCTGTTCCCCCGCTGTGTAGCCGGCATCGTGTCCAGCACAAGCCACGCTGGCACAACCGACCAAAAGCTGCCACCAGTGCAGGCTTCGGCCTACACTTTGCTCCTCTCCTCCTCCTCCTGCTGACCCTGGGCTCTAACACCGCTAGTTTTTGCCCGGACATGCAATCTGCACAGAGAAAAACACCAGTCAATGTGTCAGTGGGGTTCAGCAACGCCAGCTGTTCCCCTGCTGTGTAGCTTGCAACGTGACCTGCAAACGCCACGCAGGCACATGAACTGAAATTGAAGGGAGCCTGCCCCCCACCCACAGGTGTTTCTATGTATAACAGCCACCTTGTACAGCAGTACTGCTGCATTTGTACAAGGTGGCTGACTTTTTCTCCTTGCCCACGTGGAACTCAACACGTACAAAATGTGTCTCATTAGAGACCATTACAATGTCCCTGAGGTGTGACTTTCCTTTGTAATGACACGCAGCACCACCCTTGTTAGCGCTGCCCGTCTTTTGACATCATTGGTTAGCTGGCTGCGCCTGTGCATCTCCCCTGCTCGAAACAACGCCCCTCGGTGTCTTATTTTTTTGGACAGCGAGGGTGTGATTGATGGGCATGTGCAGTGCATATGTTTGCCTGTGTTCACTCATCTCCTTCCGCCTTCTTCAGACTGGGTGTCCTCATGGCCACGGCAGGCGATAAGGGATCAGATGAGGCCGCCCAGTCTGAAGCAGGTGTAAGGACATGTGTGAGCGGCAAACATATTTAGTGCACCAGGGCACGAATCCCAGCACCGCAGTGTGATTTTTTAAAAACACACTGTGGGTCTGGGATTCATGTCCATCGCTAACCGCAACGGCCAACATGAAATGAGGTCATAAGACAGGAAGCGCTCACAGCGCATGGCCAAAGGATCACAAGAGCACAGACTCCTGTACAGCAACTAACAACGCTCAGGAAGCTGCGCCCATGCAAAAAGGTGTTGTTTTCGACACCTGTGCTGCTTTTCTTTAAAAAGACAAGTCACGCCTCCACTACTGTTTAACAGTATAATGGGATAAATAGTCTACGTGTTGCATTCAGCTTGTGCAAGTAGACAAATTAATAGAGCAACCTTTTACTTGTGCAGCATTAATGCTGCAGAAGGAGTGGCTCTTGTACTTTGTAACACCTGAGGGGGGGTTAAAGGTAACCTTTGAAATTGGTTCAACTAGGCTTCGGCCTACACTCTGCTCCTCTCCTCCTCCTGCTGACCCTGGGCTCTAACAACGCTAGTTTTTGCCCGGAAATGCTAGCTGCACAGAGAAAAACACCAGCCAATGTGTTAGTGGGGTTCAGCACCGCCAGCTGTTCCCCCGCTGTGTAGCCGGCATCGTGTCCAGCATAAGCCACGCTGGCACAACCGACCAAAAGCTGCCACCAGTGCAGGCTTCGGCCTACACTTTGCTCCTCTCCTCCTCCTCCTGCTGACCCTGGGCTCAAACACCGCTAGTTTTTGCCCGGAAATGCTAGCTGCACAGAGAAAAACACCAGCCAATGTGTTAGTGGGGTTCAGCACCGCCAGCTGTTCCCCTGCTTTGCAGCTTGCAACGTGACCTGCAAACGCCACGCAGGCACATGAACTGAAATTGAAGGGAGCCTGGCCCCCACCCCCAGGTGTTTCTATGTATAACAGCCACCTTGTACAGCAGTACTGCTGCATTTGTACAAGGTGGCTGATGTTTTCTCCTTGCCCACGTGGAACTCAACACGTACAAAATGTGTCTCTTTGAGACCATTCCACTGTCCCTGAGGTGTGACTTTCCTTTCTAATGATACGCAGCACCCCCCTTGGTAGCGCTTCCCGTCTTCTGACATCATTGGTTGGCTACTTGCGCCTGTTCGTCCGCCCTGCCTGAATAAAATGCTCCTCGTTGTCTTAATTATTTTGACTGCGAGGGTGTGATTGATGGGCACGAGCAGTGCATATCTTCGCCTGTCTTAACTCATCTCCTTCCGCCTTCTTCAGACTGTGCAGCCTCATGGCCGCGGCATGCGAGAAGGGATCAGCAGAGGCCGCCCAGTCTGAAGCAGGTGTAAGGACGTGTGTGAGCGGCCAAAATATTTACTGTTCAAGGCCACGAATCCCAGCACCGCAGTGTGGCTTTATGAAAAGACACTGTGGGTCTGGGATTTATGGCCATCGTTAACCGCACCGGCCAACATGAAATGATGTCATAAGATGGGCAGCGCTAACAGGGCATTGCCAAGGGATAACACAAGAGCGCAGACTCCTGTACAGCAAATAACAACGCTCAGGAAGCTGCGCCAAGCACCAAGGCGTTATTTTGGACACCTGTGCTGCGTCTCATCAAAAAACCAAGTCACGCATCCACTACAGTTTGACTGTAGAATGGGGTAAATTGTGTATGTCTTTCATTCAGCGTGTGCAAGTAGACAAATTAATAGAGCAACCTTTCACTTGTGCAGCATTAATACTGCACAAGGTGTGTCTCTTGTACTTTGTAACACCTGAGGGGGGGGTTAAAGGTTTCCTTTGAAATTGGTTCAACTAGGCTTCGGCCTACACTCTGCTCCTCTCCTCCTCCTCCTGCTTCAACACGGGCTCTAACATCGCTAGTTTTTGCCCGCAAGTGCTAGCTGCACAGAGAAAAACACACGCCATTGTGTTAGTGGGGTTCAGCAACGCCAGCTGTTCCCCCAGTGTGTAGCCGGCAAAGTGTCCTGCAAACGCAACGCAGACACAAAGCTGCCTCCAGTGCAGGCTTCGGCCTACACTCATCTCCCCCTGCTTACCCTTTGCTCCAACACCGCTAGTTGGGGCTCTAGGAAGACAATCTTTAATAGGCAAGGCAACGCATCCGGGTTCCAGCACCGCCAGCTGGTTCTCGGCAGTGTTCTTGTCACAGGTACTCCCTCGTGCCAAGCCTGGTTTCAGCACCGTCAGCTGTTTCCGGGTTGTGTCAACTTCACTGAGACGCCTATGCTTGCCCCGTCGTGTTGCGGTCGGGTTAGCCAACTCCAGGGTGTCTCCAGTTTAGGAGCTTCCTATGTGGGCTGCGTGAACTGGTAGTCAAGGCTGGTTCTGTAGTGCCAGTAGGCCCAGCTCCCCCTGTAGGACTGTTGGGGTTCGGTAACTGCGGCTGCCTCGCGGCCTAGCTGTTCTCTCCTCTCCTGTGGGCCTTGGGGTCCACCACCTGGTTCCAGCACCGTCAGCTGCTTCCGGGCCGAGCCTTTGGCTTAGGTGCCTCCTCCTGGATATCCGAGTTCCGCCAACGCCAGGCGGTCCTTGGTAGTGCTTTTAAGCGCGGGCACCTACAGCTTAGTAACCGGGTTCCAGCACCGTCAGCTGGTCCTCGGTCGTGCCATTGGCTCTTGCACACTGAGGCAACGCATCCGGGTTCCAGCACCGCCAGCTGGTTCTCGGCAGTGTTCTTGTCACAGGTACTCCCTCGTGCCAAGCCTGGTTTCAGCACCGTCAGCTGTTTCCGGGTTGTGTCAACTTCACTGAGACGCCTATGCTTGCCCCGTCGTGGTGCGGTCGAGTTAGCCAACTCCAGGGTGCCTCCAGTTTAGGAGCTTCCTATGTGGGCTGCGTGAACTGGTAGTCAAGGCTGGTTCTGTAGTGCCAGTAGGCCCAGCTCCCCCTGTAGGACTGTTGGGGTTCGGTAACTGCGGCTGCCTCGCGGCCTAGCTGTTCTCTCCTCTCCTGTGGGCCTTGGGGTCCACCACCTGGTTCCAGCACCGTCAGCTGGTTCCGGGCCGAGCCTTTGGCTTAGGTGCCTCCTCCTGGGTATCCGAGTTCCGCCAACGCCAGGCGGTCCTTGGTAGTGCTTTTAAGCGCGGGCACCTACAGCTTAGTAACCGGGTTCCAGCACCGTCAGCTGGTCCTCGGTCGTGCCATTGGCTCTTGCACACTGGGGCAACGCATCCGGGTTCCAGCACCGCCAGCTGGTTCTCGGCAGTGTTCTTGTCACAGGTACTCCCTCGTGCCAAGCCTGGTTTCAGCACCGTCAGCTGTTTCCGGGTTGTGTCAACTTCACTGAGACGCCTATGCTTGCCCCGTCGTGTTGCGGTCGGGTTAGCCAACTCCAGGGTGCCTCCAGTTTAAGAGCTTCCTATGTGGGCTGCGTGAACTGGTAGTCAAGGCTGGTTCTGTAGTGCCAGTAGGCCCAGCTCCCCCTGTAGGACTGTTGGGGTTCGGTAACTGCGGCTGCCTCGCGGCCTAGCTGTTCTCTCCTCTCCTGTGGGCCTTGGGGTCCACCACCTGGTTCCAGCACCGTCAGCTGGTTCCGGGCCGAGCCTTTGGCTTAGGTGCCTCCTCCTGGGTATCCGAGTTCCGCCAACATCAGGCGGTCCTTGGTAGTGCTTTTAAGCGCGGGCACCTACAGCTTAGTAACCGGGTTCCAGCACCGTCAGCTAGTCCTCGGTCGTGCCATTGGCTCTTGCACACTGGGGCAACGCATCCGGGTTCCAGCACCGCCAGCTGGTTCTCGGCAGTGTTCTTGTCACAGGTACTCCCTCGTGCCAAGCCTGGTTTCAGCACCGTCAGCTGTTTCCGGGTTGTGTCAACTTCACTGAGACGCCTATGCTTGCCCCGTCGTGGTGCGGTCGAGTTAGCCAACTCCAGGGTGCCTCCAGTTTAGGAGCTTCCTATGTGGGCTGCGTGAACTGGTAGTCAAGGCTGGTTCTGTAGTGCCAGTAGGCCCAGCTCCCCCTGTAGGACTGTTGGGGTTCGGTAACTGCGGCTGCCTCGCGGCCTAGCTGTTCTCTCCTCTCCTGTGGGCCTTGGGGTCCACCACCTGGTTCCAGCACCGTCAGCTGGTTCCGGGCCGAGCCTTTGGCTTAGGTGCCTCCTCCTGGGTATCCGAGTTCCGCCAACATCAGGCGGTCCTTGGTAGTGCTTTTAAGCGCGGGCACCTACAGCTTAGTAACCGGGTTCCAGCACCGTCAGCTAGTCCTCGGTCGTGCCATTGGCTCTTGCACACTGGGGCAACGCATCCGGGTTCCAGCACCGCCAGCTGGTTCTCGGCAGTGTTTTTGTCACAGGTACTCCCTCGTGCCAAACCTGGTTTCAGCACCGTCAGCTGTTTCCGGGTTGTGTCAAGCTCACTGAGACACCTATGCTTGCCTCGTCGTGGTGCGGTCGGGTTAGCCAACTCCAGGGTGCCTCCAGTTTAGGAGCTTCCTATGTGGGCTGCGTGAACTGGTAGTCAAGGCTGGTTCTGTAGTGCCAGTAGGCCCAGCTCCCCCTGTAGGACTGTTGGGGTTCGGTAACTGCGGCTGCCTCGCGGCCTAGCTGTTCTCTCCTCTCCTGTGGACCTTCGGGTCCACCACCTGGTTCCAGCACCGTCAGCTGGTTCCGGGCCGAGCCTTTGGCTTAGGTGCCTCCTCCTGGGTAACCGAGTTCCGCCAACGCCAGGCGGTCCTTGGTAGTGCTTTTAAGCGCGGGCACCTACAGCTTAGTAACCGGGTTCCAGCACCGTCAGCTGGTCCTCGGTCGTGCCATTGGCTCTTGCACACTGGGGCAACGCATCCGGGTTCCAGCACCGCCAGCTGGTTCTCGGCAGTGTTCTTGTCACAGGTACTCCCTCGTGCCAAGCCTGGTTTCAGCACCGTCAGCTGTTTCCGGGTTGTGTCAACTTCACTGAGACGCCTATGCTTGCCCCGTCGTGGTGCGGTCGAGTTAGCCAACTCCAGGGTGCCTCCAGTTTAGGAGCTTCCTATGTGGGCTGCGTGAACTGGTAGTCAAGGCTGGTTCTGTAGTGCCAGTAGGCCCAGCTCCCCCTGTAGGACTGTTGGGGTTCGGTAACTGCGGCTGCCTCGCGGCCTAGCTGTTCTCTCCTCTCCTGTGGGCCTTCGGGTCCACCACCTGGTTCCAGCACCGTCAGCTGGTTCTAGGCAGTGTCTTTTGCTCTTGTACCTTCTGCTCCCCATCCTGATTCCAGTAACGTCAGCTGGTTCCGGGCAGAGCCTTTGGCTTAGGTGCCTCCTTCTGGGTATCCAAGTTCCACCAACGTCAGGTGGTCCTTGGTAGTGCTTTCAGGCACGGGTACCTCCTGCTTAGTAACCGGGTTCCAGTAACGTCAGCTGGTCCTCGGTAGTTCCATTGGCTCTTGGACCTTCGGCTACCCATCCGGGTTCCAGTACCGTCAGCTGGTTCTCGGCAGTGTCTTTTGCTCTTGTACCTTCTGCTCCCCATCCTGGTTCCAGTAACGTCAGCTGGTTCCGGGCAGAGCCTTTGGCTTAGGTGCCTCCTTCTGGGTATCCGAGTTCCGCCAACGTCAGGCGGTCCTTGGTAGTGCTTTTTAGCACGGGTACCTCCTGCTTAGTAACCGGGTTCCAGTAACATCAGCTGGTCCTCGGTAGTTCCATAGGCTCTTGAACCTTCGGGTAGCCATCCGAGTTCCAGTTCCATCAGCTGGTTCTTGGCATTTTCTCAGCCTTCTTGTACCTTCTGCTACATTTCCAAGTTGAAGACCCTAAAGTCGACGACCCGGAAGACCACCCCGATGACGACGACGACGACGACGACCCGGAAGACCACCCCGATGACGACGACGACGACGGCGGAGACGACGACGGAGACGACGACGGCGGAGACGACGACGGCGGAGATGACGACACTGAAGACGACGACCCTGGAGACGACGACATGGAAGACCGAGAAGCAGAAGAACAAGAGGCTGCAGAACAAAGAGCAGAAGAACATTAAGCATAAGACTTAATATCAGAGCAAAAGATATTATCTAAATTATATGCAGAAGAAGACTAAGCAGTGTATGGGGGTGAGTCCGTTCCTCCTCGTGGTGCCCCTGGATAAAGCCTGATGCTGCAGGCCAAACTGAATGCGGACAAATGTAACTTTTGTGACTGGCAGAACGGAAGGTGTAATCTTCCAACTTTTATAGATAACAACTACGGGAATGCCTGTCACAAATGACAATATGATGAAGAAGTAGAATAGGAAGAATAATAACAGTGGAATAAAAAGAATATGTAGAATAGGAAGAATAATAATAGTTGAAGAAAATGAATATGAAGAATGTAATAAAAAAAAAAATAGGTAGAAGATGAAGAAGAAGATGAATAAGGTGAAGAAGTTGATGTCAAAGATGCTGATGATGATGAAGATGAAAGTGTGGGAAAAGGAAAAAAAAGAAGGGGAAGGTCGTGGAATAGTGAAACATCAATATCTGACAAAATAAAAAAAAATTTACATAGTCAATATCTTTTTCAATCCGAACGTCTTTAAAAAAAAAAAAAATCATGCTATTCTATTTGATTGGACTAATCCTCATTGCCTTTAATGTCTCCGCCACCTCCCCCATACATCCTACATTATTCTTAGTTGTTTTCCTTCATGTAGAATGAACCTACAAGGAAAGAAAGGGTTTATTTTAATTCCGATATTTTGGTCCCATTGACTTGCATTGGGATCGGGTATCGGTATCGGCGATATCCGATATTTTTTGAATATCGGCCGATCCAAACCGATACCGATACTTTCCGATATCGGAAGGTATCGCTCAACACTATTTGTTAATATTTTATTTGGTGAAGGGACCTTAAAATGAAAGCAGTTATGCGTTATAAGTAATGTATGTACACATTGACTGCACCTGCAGAATAGTCAGGGGGCAGCTCTGGAATATATTACAGGACATTACTTAAAACCAATAGAGGATAAGTAATGAAATATATTGACATGGTGACTGCACCAGCAGAACAGTGAGTGCAGCTCTGGAGTAAAATACAATCTGAAAATAAATATAAGTCCAGGATAAGTAATATAAAATATGTACACATTGCCTGCACAATCAGAACAGTAAGTTCAGCCCTGGAGAACCATATAACGCCAGATGTAACTCATAGTAACATAGTAACATAGTAGTAACATAGATAGTAAGGCCGAAAAAAGACATTTGTCCATCCAGTTCAGCCTATATTCCATCATAATAAATCCCCAGATCTACGTCCTTCTACAGAACCTAATAATTGTATGATACAATATTGTTCTGCTCCAGGAAGACATCCAGGCCTCTCTTGAACCCCTCGACTGAGTTCGCCATCACCACCTCCTCAGGCAAGCAATTCCAGATTCTCACTGCCCTAACAGTAAAGAATCCTCTTCTATGTTGGTGGAAAAACCTTCTCTCCTCCAGACGCAAAGAATGCCCCCTTGTGCCCGTCACCTTCCTTGGTATAAACAGATCCTCAGCGAGATATTTGTACAGTCGTCTTTTTTCTAGACTAAATAATCCTAATTTCGCTAATTTATCTCAGTATGTGCAAAGGATAATTGATGTAATTTACTCATTATCTAACCTTTGTACTTTAATTTATGACACGGCTGCCCTTGTCATGACTACATGTAAAAATAGACAATGAGCTGAAATTCTCTACAGGTGAAGGAAAGTCTCGTTAATGCTCTGTGACCCCTGTGGTTAGACCTGTACTAATCTCAGGACCAATAAGGTCACATTTTGCCCTAGAAAGAAGGCTTAATCCACATAGTTACTCCCAAAATGATATTTAATGAAAAATAAATAGAAAAAGCTATGTTTTAATGTACTTACTGTATACAGCTTTTGTGCACTTATCTGAACTGGCTTCTCTAACAGATTTAATGTACTGTATGATATCCTCAATGTCCTTCTGGATCTGACCCTTGGATTGTTGGACTGTTGATTATCCTTTTTCTTTATATCTTGTTTTCACCCTCTGGATGTGAACCTGCCTATTCCCTGACTATGCTTTTTGGAATCAGGTTTTCTTGTCCCTGTCTCTGATTCTCACCTGGCTGTTGAAATCCTTTTCCTGACACATGTCCTGGAAACAACTCAACTTGCTTCACCACCCAGCAGCTACTCCATGGATTCAACACAGGGGCCCCTGGAGCTAAGACAGAAGCCTGTATAGAGTTGAGTGGGTGAACAACAGGCTTCCCTTGTGTGCTGCTAAGCAGAAGCTTTTTAACTTGGCATATACAATCCACCACTTGGCAGATTTCATCTTTTCCATTCTGCTGGGATTTATTTTTTCAGTCACAAAACCAACTAGAGTAAAAACATCTATTTTTTTTCCTGGAGCTGAATTCAGCAACAAAATTTTCTATAATACATTATTCATCAAAGACGGACGGTCTTGGTTGGTGACAGAAACTTTAGATTGTGATCTTACCATCTCGACTGTTGAGCTTTGCATTACTAAGGAGCATTTCTGAGGAGCTGTCAAATGCCGTCTGTGGTAGCAGGGACACTAGCGCATCATCACAGTTAACTGCAGAGGAGGAAAAGGACAGACATATTGTCACTACATCACTAAGAGGAAAAATGCAGACATGATTGAGGCAAGAATCCATTGCACTGATTCCATTTCTAACAATACATATCATTGGTTCAGTTTACAATCATCATGTTCCTCTTTAGACTAAATAATAATAATAAATTTTAGGAAGGTAAAATAAGATGTGGTACATCTACCAACAAATTTCAATAGGCTTTTAGTACCAGATTGTCATCTGTATTGTTTTGTTATACCACTAACACATTTTAGATAAATGGTAAAATAGATCACAGAAAATTAAAAAAAAATTTTTTTTTTTGCATTGAATATTTTACAGTGAAAAACATGCTAGAGGTGGTGTGGTGTAGTAATTAGAAAACACATATACGGAATGAAATACTACATATGGTGCATTGGTTGTGGATTCAAATGAACAGAAAGCTAGGAATTAACCTATTTACATGCACCTAGATATAAGACGTGGGTTTTTTCTGTCAGAAGTAGTTTTGAATGACACCATTAATTTTACCATACAGTGTCCTAGAAAACAAAGAAAAGATTCCAAATGCAGTGAAATTACACAAAAAATGCAATTCATCAAATGCTTTTAATTCATAAAGGTGAGCATTTTTATCCTTCAGACAAATCAGAGAATTTTACAACATTAGGCTGAGTAAATGGAGAATTTCCATTTTATCCAGTATAATGTTGCTCTGGCCACAAGTTTTTAATTTTCAAAATGGATAAGACAAAATGAATGGTGCAATGCCACATAATTTCTCCTGGGAACGCCAATACCCAATGTGTTGTCAAAAAATACTTTTGTGGCACAGTGCAAAGCTCAAAAGGGAAAGAGTGCCATATTTGAGTTCAGATATTGCTAGAATAGTTTGAGGGTGCCATGCTACATTGGCAGAGCCCCTGAGGTGCTATAAAAGCAGAACCCCTCCATTCGTGACCCCATTTTACAAACTACGCACCCAAGGAATTCATCTTCATGTAGTGACCATGTTGTCAGCACATGTAGCTCACAGAATTTTATACCATTTGTTGGTGAAAAAATAGACAATCTATGGGGTATTGTCAAGAGAAAGATGAGAGACACCAGACCCAACAATGCAGACGAGCTGAAGGCTGCTATCAAAGTAACCTGGGCATCCATAACACCTCAGCAGTGCCCAGACTGATCGGCTCCATCCACACTGCATTGCTGCAGTAATTGATGCAAAAAGAGCCCTGACCAAGTACTGAGTGCATTTACTGAACATACATTTCAGTAGGCCAACATTTCGGATTTTAAAATATTTTTTCAAGCTGGTAAAGTATTCTTATTTACTGGGATAATGACTTCTGGGTTTTCATTGGCTGTAAGCCATAAGCATCAACATTTACAGAAATAGACACTTGAAATAGATCACTCTGTTTGTAACGACTCTCTCGAATATATGAGTTTCACTTTTTGTATTGAAGAACTGAGATAAATTAACTTTTTGATGTTATTCTATTTTTGTGATAAGCACCTGTATATATATTATTTTCTATAGCTCATCAGCAAAGCTAATGTTTACATGATATTTCTGAACATACTTTTAGTGTTGCTGCTTTTAATTGATATATAGAGTGCTCTCAGTCTGAGAGACAAAATAGGAATCTTGTGGGTGTGATACCTTCATCATGCTGGTCTCCTTGAAGAGACGCAAGCCGTCTCGAAAGCTTGATTTGCAACATCATTCACTATATTTTGTTAGCCATTAAATGGTATCACACCCACAAGATTCCTATTTTGTCTCTCAGACTGAGAGCCCTCTCTATATATTTTTTCTACTCGCTAACACGGTACCAAACCACTTTTTTTGCTTTTAATTGCATATGTGTTTTTTCATTAATTATGTGGTATGTGCGTGTGCTCTCGCAAGAGTTGACTAACTGATTATATAAAATTGTTAAGTTTGATTTCCCAATAGCTATAAGTAAAACATTAACATATCCTTTAAAATGAGTCAACGGTAATTCTACTATTTACTTAACATATATCGGAATTTAGACATCCTGTCTGATGATAATATGTATTTAAAATTCAGAAATAACCAACAGGTATTTAAAGAAGACTTATCTAAACTAATTGATGAAGGCATTTTCTTAGTTCTTTCTAAAAAAGCAGAATGAATACATTGTGACCGAATATCCGATTGGTGCTCTCTATCACCCTCTTCCTAAGATTCATAAAGAGAGTTTTCCCCCAATGTCCCACCCTATGGTAACCATCATGAAATCGTTAAACAAAAGTTTGTGTGCCTGGGTGCATAGTTTACTACAACCCCTAATTAAACTAATCTATGGCTATTTACAAAATTCTACGTATGTGCTAAATTTAATGCAGAAAACTAAGTTATACATAAATAAAAACACCGCGCTAACTAGAGGAGAAGGAGGATCAAATAAATGAATAATAGGGCTATACCACCAGCAAGAAACAGTACTCCATAAAGTGGGGATATAAACCCAGTAGTCAAATAATGGGCAATAATATCTATATAATGAAGTATAATGACGCTCCCCATATCTCTAGGTGTTGTGCCGCCCCTTGCTGCTATTCTGGATCCTGCAGCTCCAGCTACCCGGACCGCTGGGGATTCTGCCTCATTCCCTTCCTGGGACAGTGCCCATTTTTTTCAGGACAGCGCTATTAGCTTCTTTGCAGCTACCATCCACCCAGACAGCGCCAGCAGCTTCTCAACAGTTATCTCTCACGAAGTAAGTGTGCGGTTCTTGTATTGATTTTCTATACTTTTCTGCCACATGCTTTATTATTATTATTATTGATTACTCTGCTGGGTCTGTGATCATTTGCTCTTTTTTACTTCATTATATAGATATTATTGCCCATTATTTGACTACTGGGTTTATATCCCCACTTTATGGAGTACTGTTTCTTGCTGGTGGTATAGCCCTATTATTCATTTATTTGATCCTCCTTCTCCTCTAGTTAGCGCGGTGTTTTTATTTATGTATATTTTGTTCTGCGTTTCATGACAGATTCTAGCACAGTTACTGTCTAAAACACCTGCAGCTCTCTAGCAGATACCTCCTCTGGGAGCGCCGGTGTGTCTTTTCCTTTTTTAGAAAACTAAGTTGAGGACAGACCACACTTGGACTTTTGCAGATGTCATCACCTTTATACAGCCATTTCACATGATCTTGCAATGTTATCTCTGAAATGTTTTTTTTTTTCATGCCTATAGTAACTACTCTGGGGAGATGCAGAAGTTTCTTATTAGATCTGGTTATTTTTTATTAAAACTTTTCTTTACATTTTATGCACAATTTCATGTCCAGCTTTTGGGAGCATCTATGGCAGCTAAGCTGTCAGTCACTAACACTTTCATGAATAAGGCTATTTGTATGATGATGGAAATCCCATTTTGTCCAACATCTACTAATATGTGGAGGAGGTGATTTCCAATCCGCAGCTTTGTTCCTTATTTTAATGCTAATGATCTTGGACTAAAGGTACCGTCACACTCAGCGACGCTGCAGCGATACCGACAACGATCCGGATCGCTGCAGCGTCGCTGTTTGGTCGCTGGAGAGCTGTCACACAGACAGCTCTCCAGCGACCAACGATCCCGAGGTCCCCGGTAACCAGGGTAAACATCGGGTTACTAAGCGCAGGGCCGCGCTTAGTAACCCGATGTTTACCCTGGTTACCATCCCAAAAGTAAAAAAACAAACGCTACATACTTACCTACCGCTGTCTGTCCTCGGCACTCTGCTTCTCTGGTCTGGCTGTGAGCGCCGGGCAGCCAGAAAGCAGAGAGGTGACGTCACCGCTCTGCTTTCCGGCCGCTGTGCTCACAGCCAGACCAGAGAAGCAGAGTGCCGAGGACAGACAGCGGTAGTAGGTAAGTATGTAGCATTTGTTTTTTTACATTTACGCTGGTAACCAGGGTAAACATCGGGTTACTAAGCGCGGCCCTGCGCTTAGTAACCCAATGTTTACCCTGGTTACCAGCGAAGACATCGCTGAATTGGTGTCACACACGCCGATTCAGCGATGTCTGCGGGGAGTCCAGCGACGAAATAAAGTTCTGGACTTTCTTCTCCGACCAGCGACAGCACAGCAGGGGCCTGATCGCTGCTGCCTGTCACACTGGACGATATCGCTAGCGAGGACGCTGCAACGTCACGGATCGCTAGCGATATCGTCTAGTGTGACAGTACCTTTAAATTTACTTTAACCCCTTTACCCCCAAGGGTGGTTTACACATTAATGACCAGGCCAATTTTTACAATTCTGACCACTGTCCCTTTATGAGGTTATAACTCTGGAACGCTTCAACGGATCCCAGTGATTCTGACAATGTTTTCTCGCGACATATTGTACTTCACAATAGTGGTAAAATTTCTTTGATATTACCCACGTTTATTTGTGAAAAAAATGGAAATTTGGCGAAAATTTAGAAAATTTTGCAATTTTCCAAATTTTAATTTTTATGCAATAAAATCACAGAGATATGTCACACAAAATACTTAATAAGTAACATTTCCATCATGTCTACTTTACATCAGCACAATTTTGGAACCAAAATTTTTTTTGTTAGGGAGTTATAAGGGTTAAAAATTGACCAGCAATTTCCCATTTTTACTACACCATTTTTTTTTAGGGACCACATCTCATTTGAAGTCATTTTGACGGGTCTATATGATAGAAAATACCCAAGTGTGACACCATTCTAAAAACTGCACCCCTCAAGGTGCTCAAAACCACATTCAAGAAGTTCAATAACCCTTCAGGTGTTTCACAGGAATTTTTGGAATGTTTAAATAAAAATGAACATTTAACTTTTTTTCACAAAAAATGTATTCAGCTCCAATTTGTTTTATTTTACCAAGGGTAACAGGAGAAAATGGACCCCAAAAGTTGTTTTACAATTTGTCCTGAGTACGCTGATACCCCATATGTGGGGGTAAACCACTGTTTGGGCGCATGACAGAGCTCGGAAGCAAAGTAGCGCCATTTGACTTTTCAATGCACAATTGACTGGAATTGAGATGGGACGCCATGTTGCGTTTGGAGAGCCACTGATGTGCCTAAACATTGAAACCCCCCACAAGTGACACCATTTTGGAAAGTAGACACCCTATGGAACTTATCTAGAGGTGTGGTGAGCACTTTGACCCACCAAGTGCTTCACAGAAGTTTAGAATGCAGAACCATAAAAATAAGCAATATTTTTTCACAAAAATTATCTTTTCGCCCCCAATGTTTTATTTTCCCAAGGGTAAAAGAAGAAATTGGACCCCAAAAGTTGTTGTATAATTTGTCCTGAGTAGGTTGATACCCCAAGTGTGGGGGGGTAAACCACTGTTTGGGCACATGTGAGAACTCGGAAGGGAAGGAGCGCCGTTTGACTTTTCAATGCAAAATTGACAGGAATTGAGATGGGACACCATGTTGCTTTTGGAGAGCCACTGATGTGCCTAAACATTGAAACCCCCCTCAAGTGACACCATTTTGGAAAGTAGACCCCCTAAGGAACTTATCTAGATGTGTGGTGAGCACTTTGACCCTCCAAGGGCTTCACAGAAGTTTATAATGCAGAGCCGTAAAAATAAAACAAAAATTTTCTCCCACAAAAATTATTTTTTAGCCCCCAGTTTTGTATTTTCCCAAGGGTAACAGGAGAAATTGGACTCCAAAAGTTGTTGACCAATTTGTCTTGAGTACGCTGATACCCCATATGTGGGGGGGAACCACCGTTTGGGCGCATGGGAGGACTCGGAAGGGAAGGAGCGCCATTTGGAATGCAGACTTAGATGGAATGGTCTGCAGGCGTCACATTGCGTTTGCAGAGCCCCTAATGTACCTAAACAGTAGAAACCCCCCACAAATGACACCATATTGGAAACTAGACCCCTCAAGGAACTTATCTAGATGTGTTGTGAGAACTTTGAACCCCCAAGTGTTTCACTACAGTTTATAACGCAGAGACGTGCAAATAAAAAATATTTTTTTTACCACAAAAATTATTTTTTAGCCCCCAGTTTTATATTTTTCCAAGGGAAACAGGAGAAATTTGACCCTAAATATTGTTTTCCAATTTGTCCTAAGTACGCTGATACCTGATATGTGGGGGGGGAACCACCGTTTGATCACATGGCAGAGCTCGGAAGGGAAGGAGCATCATTTGGAATGCAGACTTAGATGGATTGGTCTGCAGGCGTCACATTGCGTTTGCAGAGCCCCTAATGTACCTAAACAGTAGAAACCCCCCACAAGTGACCCCATATTGGAAACTAGACCCCCCAAGGAACTTATCTAGATGTGTTGTGAGAACTTTGAGCCCCCAAGTGTTTCACTACAGTTTATAACGCAGAGCCGTGAAAATAAAAAAACTTTTTTTTCCCACAAAAATTATTTTTTAGCCCCGATTTTGTATTTTCCCAAGGGTAACAGGAGAAATTGGACCCCAAAAGTTGTTGTCCAATTTGTCCTGAGTACGCTGATACCCCATATGTTGGGATAAACCCCTGTTTGAGCACACGGGAGAGCTCGGAAGGGAAGGAGCACTGTTTTACTTTTTCAACGCAGAATTGGCTGGAATTGAGATCGGACGCCATGTCGCGTTTGGAGAGCCCCTGATGTGCCTAAACGGTGGAAACCCCCCAATTATAACTGAAACCCTAATCCAAACACACCCCTAACCCTAATCCCAACGGTAACCCTAACCACACCTCTAATCCAGACACACCCCTAACCCTAATCCCAACCCTATTCCCAACTGTAAATGTAATCCAAACCCTAACCCTAACTTTAGCCCCAACCCTAACTGTAGCCTTAACCCTAGCCCAAGCCCTAACCCTAGCCCAAACCCTAACCCTAGCCCTAACCCTAACCATAGCCCTAACGCTAACCCTAGCCCTAACCCTAACGAGAATATGGAAATAAATACATTTTTTAAATTTTTTAATTTTTCCCTAACTAAGGGGGTGATGAAGGGGGTTTTGATTTACTTTTATAGCAGGTTTTTTAGCGGATTTTTATGATTGGCACACACTGAAAGACGCTTTTTATTGCAAAAAATATTTTTTGCGTTACCACATTTTGAGAGCTATAATTTTTCCATATTTGAGTCCACAGAGTCATGTGAGGTCTTGTTTTTTGCAAGACGAGTTGACGTTTTTATTGGTAACATTTTCAGGCACGTGACATTTTTTGATCGCTTTTTATTCTGATTTTTGTGAGGCAGAATGACCAAAAACCAGCTATTCATGAATTTCTTTTGGGGGAAGCGTTTATACCGTTCCGCGTTTATTCTGAGGACTATAACTTTTTTATTTTTTCACTGATGATGCTGTATGGCGGCTCGTTTTTTGTGGGACAAGATGACATTTTTAGCGGTACCATGGTTATTTATATCTGTCTTTTTCATCGCGTGTTATTCCACTTTTTGTTCGGTAGTATGATAATAAAGCGTTGTTTTTTGCCTCATTTTTTTTTTACGGTGTTTACTGAAGGGTTAACTAGTGGGACAGTTTTATAGGTTGGGTCGTTACAGACGCGGCGATACTTAATATGTGTACTTTTATTGTTTGTTTTTTATTTAGATAAAGAAATGTATTTATGGGAATATTTTTTTTTCTTTATTTAGGAATTATTATTATTATTTTTTTTTTTTACACAGGTGGAAATTTTTTTTAAACTTTTTTACTTTGTCCCGGGGGGGACATCACAGATCGCTGATCTGACAGTTTGCACAGCACTCATGTTTGATCGCGGTGTGCCGGGGGTTAATTTGCCGGGGGCGATCCGTGATTGCTCCTGGCACATAGTGCCGGATGTCAGCTGCAATAGGCAGCTAACACCCGGCCGCGATCGGCCGCGCTCCCCCCGTGAGCACGGCCGATCGTGCTGGACGTACTATTCCGTCCTTGGGAATTAAGGCCCACCCCACATGGATGGAATAGAACATCCAATGACAGAAAGGGGTTAACTATTGATCTTGTTATCATATTCTTTATGGATTTGCAACTTACTAGAAATACTTCTAAGGCTATATTCACACTTTGCGGATTTTGCTGCGGATCCGCAGTGGATTTGACCGCTGCGGATCTGCAGCAGTTTCCCATGAGTTTACAGAACAATGTAAACCTATGGGAAACAAAAAACGCAGTGCACTTGCTGCGGAAAAAAACGCGCGGAAACGCTGCGGATTACATTCCGCAGCATGTCACTTCTTTTCTGCGGATTTTCACCTGCTCCAATAGAAAACTGCAGATGAAAATCCGCAGAAGAAACCGCAGTAAAAACCGCGATAAATCCGCAGTAAAAACTGCGACGGGTTTTCACTGCGGATTTTGGATTTCTGCTGTGGAAAAATCCGCAGTGGAATCTGCAAAGTGTGAACATAGCCTAAGGGTAAAATCAGTACTATCTCTTATTTTAAACAACCCACCACATGCAATTTAAAAATATTCCAGTGGGTGAATTCACACTTAACAAATCATCTTAGTAAATAAGATTTTGAGATCAAGGGTGGGAAATTAACCGTTAGGCTATGTGCACACGTTCAGGAATGTCAGCAGAATTTTCCTGAACAAAACCGGATGTTTTCTGCAGAAAATCCGCTCGGGTTTTTTCTGGAGCCTCCCAATGCAATAATATAGCGGCAAAAAACGCGAAAAATATGCAAAGTTAATGAACATGCTGCGCCTTTTACCACAATGTGTTTTTTTTTCCCTGAAAAAAACACAGCATGTGCACAAAAATTGCAGACTGCATTAAAATGATGGGATGCTTAATGTAAGCTTTTTTTTTTTAGAGTTTTTTCCTCGGAAAATGGCTGAAAAAAAGTGAAACTAAAGCAAAAAATCCTGAACGTGTGCACATAACCTTAAACTTATAAATGGGGGCTATAAAAAAACGTCCCTTGACAGAGCAAAAAAATACTGTGCCTTGTAAAAATAGATGTGAATTATTGCAATATAGACACAAAAAGGGGGGAAATTAATAGCTTTGTAACTACATTGTTAACTATGTATGGTTTAGATACACCTATAATGATGAAAAATCAATACAGAGTGCCAAGAAAAAATCCCCCTGAGTGGGTTCTTGGATTAATTTGATCCTTTCAGGTAATATATTTGACTCTCTTGTTTTGGGTGTGGGGCTGTGCCATTAATTTGCATTGACACTTGAAGGTATTAGGCTACTTTCACACTAGCGTCGTACAACGCACATCGCAATGCGTCGTTTTGCAGAAAAAACGCATCCTACAAAGTTGTTTGCATGATGCATTTTTTCTCCATAGGCTTGTATTAGCGACGCATTGCGACGCATTGCTACACATCGCAATCATCGTGCAACGGTTGCGTCGTGTTGTGGAGGACCGTCGGCACCAAAAATCATTGCTTGTAACGTTTTTTGGTGCGTTGTGTCCGCCATTTCCCACCACGCATGCGCGGCCGGAACTCCACCCCCTCCTCCCCGCAACTCACAATAGGGCAGCAGATGTGTAGTAATAATGCATACGCTGCCCCCGTTGTGCTGCGTTGTCACAGGATGTGTCGGTACGTCGGCCCGACGCACTGCGATGGGCCGACGCTAGTGTGAAAGTAGCCTTATGCCTTACATATATATAATTGTATACTACTAATTTATTTCATTGTTTAAATACTACCCCAGTGTCTTATTAGCACATCCAGTGTAACTTGCCCCTATATATATATATATATATATATATATATATATATATATATATATATATATATCTTGTTGTGGGTGTGGGGCTGAGCCATTCATTTGTATTGACACCTGAGGGTACTATGCTGTACATATCTATTATGTATACTACTAATTTATTTCATTCGAAGGCACAGAAGCGCACAGAGAGGTCAAAAAATACTCTGTTGTAAAAAAGTCACAGTAAATAAGCAAGTGCTAGTCAAAAAATGAAAACATACAGGGTATTTAGTTAATACGTTTTTTTGCAGAAAAAGTATGTTAAGCTGCTCCACCAATCGCCAAGGTATAACCATAATAGAGCAGTCCTGTCTAATGTATATAGTCTCTATCTGATGTATTTAAAAACCTGATCATCTGTATAGTACCTGTGTGAAGAGGGTTCAGAGAGAAAATATCCATGCAGAACTTGCAAGATGGAACAGCTACAATGCAAATGACCCACAGAGGAGTGGTGGACTCCCTAGTCTTATAGAAACAAGAGAACAATTATAAAACCAAAAACACATGGGCTACTTGCAAAGTGAACAAGTCTGTAGAAACCCGTTCACACCACCAAAGAACTCGAAGACAAAGAAGCGCACAGAGAGGTCAAAAATGAAAAAATACAGGGTATTTAGTTAATACGTTTTTTTGCAAAAAAAGTATGTTAAGCTGCTCCACCAATCGCCAAGGTATACCCTTAATAGAGCAGTCCTGTCTAAAGCCACCGAGGGTCAGAGCAAGATCAATCACCAGCATAGTGGGGGTGAGCTTTGGGGATCCCACTAGCGTCCATCTGCTGCACCCTGTGACTGCTAACAGGGCACAGCATTTCCTTTGTTTCCCTGCAAGCAACTCTGTGAAGCAACAAAGTTCGCATAAGTTCTGTTAGGGCTAGCGGAATGCACCAAATAGTTAAATAGATACAATAAGGTGCGTTCGCAGCCCGGGGTCCACCGTGCAGAGATGGAACCTGCTGCAAAGTAATGACGGACTATATGGCGGTACAATGAGGATACACACATGGGTTAACTTCACCCTGTATGAAGAAAGCGATCCCTGTTAAGTCACAGGGTCGCGGTACCGCACAGAGAGCGCAAGCAAGGAACCACAGAACTCTATCCCAGGACACAGGATTAGAGTTAGTGTAGCCCTCTTGCGATCGACACCACAATTAGGGTATCAGAGTAACTAATATGCACAGAAGTGCATGCTGTGCCACACTAGCGGACGCCACAAACCACCCTGACTTGGGTAAGGTAAGCGCTCTAATAGCGCACGGCGCTGCACTGGCGGTCACAGCAGTTAGACGCTGTTTTGTGCGTTAAAGCTGTGAGTTCAGCCGGTGCTAGATTGCAGCCATACACCTTACGCGAACAGTCATACACAAGGGATGGGTTTTTTAAGGAACGACTTGCACTCATCAACACACACCCGATAACAATTGTATACTAGCGCGTGGCCGTGCGGTCATGCGAAGGTTATATAGCTGCAGCACGTTCAGGACCTTCCAATAAAGGACCAATGGGAAGCTGCCACAGAAGTTTAGCACCTTCAGGACCTTCCAATAAAGGACCAATGGGATCTGCTGCATCTGAGCATGTGACCCCCGACCTCCAATGGGAGGTCATCCAGTGGGCATGCTCAGAAAGGGAAAATCTGGACTTAGTCCCAGAAAGACCTGCTCGCTGCTGAACATTGCTGGCTACAAGAACAGAGCCTGGAAAGGTAGTAGTAACCAGTCGTCCAGTATTAGCCTGAGCTAGACACTGGGACCGACGTCTCTGCTGAGCAGACTCCACTGCGGCTGGAGAAGAATGGGAGACCGCAGCGGAGATGGTTCGAGATTCCCCCTGTGCAGAAGCGGGAACTCGACACCTAACAAGTTCATACCAGGTGATGGAACCCGTGTTTATTCTGGTGTAGTGCCGCCATTACCTAGCAGCAGGTTCCATCTCTGCACGGTGGACCCCGGGCTGCAAATGCACCTTTTACTATCTTTATATTTATTCGGTGTGTTCCGCCAGCCCTAACAATACATATAAATGTATTCTCAGTATCATCTAGAGAGTCAGTGCCAAAACCACTCCTATGTAGTGAACGGGACCAGCCAGACAGACAGTAAGTGAGCATCCCCACGGAGAAACAGTATCAAATCTGCTGACAAAAGGTCCTGTGAAGTGGTTGGGGGTGTGCAAAACCAAAACCCCCAGGGTGTCCAAATGTTTGCAACGTAGCGCACCAAGGGATAAGAGAGAGGAGGGCACGAAACATCTGAGGCAGTAAAAAATGTAGCATGAAAAGCGATAAATGCAAATACTACCCAAGGAGTCTGCTGCACCAAAAGGTGTCTGGAGTGTTTCAAGGGGGGAACCAGAGTCGGACCCTGTGCACTTTGAGAGGTTGAAGGCAGTTAAAGCAGTGGGTCCCTTGAATGTCAAAAATAGTTGGATGGCAAGAGGGGATGAGGGCGTAGGAGAACCCCACGCGTATCGCTGCAATGCAGCTTCGTCAAGGGAAAGTGCTGAAACTTGACAAACACAGTCTTTAAATAAGGATAAGGAAAATGAAGAGTAATCAGTTACCGGTATGTAGAATCTGCCCATCCAGCCCGCATAGGAAAAAAAACAAAAAATCAAAAGCTGCAGCTGAAGATGGCGTAAAGTGTCCTGCACATGCTCATTGGAATAATCAATAAGGCCCAGTGATGTCACAGAAGGGCATGCTTGCATGGAGAACAAAGACTGTTCAGTAGTCTACCGGCATAAAACCCCATATACCGTGCAAGCGCTGTGTGCGGCCATGGCACTGAAAATCAAGAGCTGTGCGCATGGGCGATGGCCGAGCACTGGGAAAGATGATCCCGGCGTGTAGCCTACTGTACAACAAAGCACTGGTAGCTATGGCAACAAAACAAAACAAGGGGAGACACAGAGAGGCCAGGCATAAGATGAGAATAAAGGTGCTCCAGATCAGAGAGCCATCTAAAGTAAGGAGGATCCAATTACAACCAAGTAAAGACACATAGATTTATGCTGTGAATTATGGGATAAAGCTGGTAATAAACATGGGAAGGAAAAACATATCGACAAAAAAATGTGGCAATTGTAAACCGAGGAGGTTAAAAAATTTTTTTTAATAATTCTAACAAGGAAATAAAAGAGGAAATTTAAAAAAAGGGGTTACAAGAAGGGTAAGGCAGACTAGGTATATATTAGTGATATGAGAAAGAATGAACAGAAAAAAAGACGCGTTCTAGAGAAAAATCCGAGGTGAATACGTTGGATGCCCTGATGAAAAGGACAGACCACCTGATCCATAGTGTAAAATAGTAAAGAGGCAGTCAGCTAGACCATATCAAATGCAATAAGAAAGCAAAAATCATCAATTTATTCAATTTGCACGTGCCCAGCTATGACATACAAAGAGAGAATGGAGTTTCTGAACTAACCACTGGCATCGGAAAATAAGAGTCCGTCTAGCATAAAGAGCATAGTAGGCCATGTAGTTCCGAGGGTACAAAACGTTCTTATGATGAGGCCGCCATTGTCACATAAATAAGCTGACAAGCCATGATGTGTGAGGGTAATCCTATACTAGAAATCCAGTGAAGAGGAGCTCTTCATTGAAACCCGATGGCGAGCTCGAACGCAGAAGGAAAATCCATCTTGCTTCCAGTTGCAGGAGTAGTCTGTGTCGGTGCCCACCTCTTTCATTACTAATGGCCCTTTGTAAGCCAAAGCACAAGCAACTTGATTATCCATTATACATAGCTTATTATCTCACTTTGTAGGGAGGCAGGAGACACCAATTTTGAAGCCACACCAGTGAAAACATGTGGTCAGATGGATAGCAGATAATGCTTCCATCAGGCTTGCCAGCACCACCCAGTCTTCCACACATTTCAGTCTCATCACCCAAGAGTCTAGATCACTTAATCCTCACTCTGATCCTCACTTCTACCACCACGAAGAATCCCAGGAGACCAGTTATCCAACACTAGGACACTCCTAGGAGCTCGTTACATCATCATGTCTTGGTTGTGGCCTCTCACCCTGCATTTTCCAAAAGTAACAGGAGGATATGCTGCTTAGTGATGCAAAAAATGTAAGGCAGCCACGGTCAAAAGAAGATTAACATGGGGAACAGAAAACTTTGTCTAAGGAGCTACATGATGATGAGACACAGGTGCTGATAAGTCAGGATGTCACAAAATAAGGAGGACCAGGTTGTGGCGGTAAAAGACGAGGTAGTGGATAACGAAGTCACTAGCCAAACCTGAGAAGCTGGCATACAGCACTGACAAAGACAGTATGAAGCAGGGGAGTGACCAAAGGGAGAAAGAGGGAGAAGGCAGGCAATTTTTCCCAAGATCACGGACACTTGTAAACTTCTCCGTCAAAGACTTAGATGTTCCCCAGTCTGGGACTTTTTAAAGAGAGACAAAAAAATCATCATTTGTAACCTGTGCCATGCCAAGATCAGCAAGGGCCTGACCATTAATAATAATAATAATAATAATCTTTATTTTTATATAGCGCTAACATATTCCGCAGCGCTACAGTTTTGCACACATTATCATCGCTGTCCCCGATGGGGCTCACAATCTAAAAAAAGCCTAACCACCACCAGCATGATCAAGCAAGTGTTATCTAAGCACCCGACTCAGTGGGCCAAACACCTGGGTCCACAATTTTTGCCAACAGGTGACACCACTGCTCCTTCCTCTGTGCTAGGTACTTCCCAGTCCCCTTTCCATGACATTGGCACAGATACCTCACACCCTGCACCTGTCTTGAACATTCTGAAGCACCATCATCAGGTACTTCCAAATGTCCCAGCACAGCATTCAGTTGTCCTTACCCAAGACCTTGAAAAAAAAAAAAAGTTTCCAGCCATCTACTCAAAGACCCTGATCCTAAACAGGCACATTTGCAAGCTGCTTGCTGAATTTCCCTGATGGAACACTGGGTGAAGATTGTGAAGGCTGGGACTGAGTCCCACCCTAGCCACCCTAGCACGGCACATATGTTATCGACAGCAAGGATTGCTGGCCCTACTTCTATCAGTGTTTCTTGCACCTCCTACACCATTTCCTGCACCCCCTGCTGCTCATCCTCTATCTCCGATGTGTTGTCTCAGAGCACATCATTCACATCAGCTGGTGGCTGCTAGCACAAAAGAAGCTAGTACCCACACAAGCTTTGCCCCGTCTCTCCTACATGGATGGGCAGAGGAGGGAAATGAGGAAGAAGATAGGAGGGAGGAGGAGATGGAGAGTCATCATCATGGTGGAGACAGGAAAGTGTTGACTGAAGGGAGCTTGGCCCACATGGCCGACTTTATGTACTGCTGCCTTTCATGTGACACGTGTTGTACTCATTTTGGCCAAAAAAAACAAACTGAGTGTTCACCCTGCTAGACCCACGCTGCAAGGAGAATCTTTTATCTCTCTTTCCTGAGGCGGAAAGGTCTACTAAAATGGTGATATACCAGAAGGCCATTGTGGAAAATATGTTGGAAAAATTCCCATCAGACAATGCTAGCTACAGGGGGTAAGCTTGTCCAACAAAGGAGGAGAGGCAAGGGAGACACACACCAGGTAAAGCAGAGGTAGTGGTATACTGTCAAAGGCATAGACCAATTTCATGACAACCGCCCAGCATCAAGGACCTGATGACAGGGTATCTTAGGCAAGGAGGGAAAAGTTTTTAAAGATATTTAAGCAATACTGGAAGAAAAAAACAGCAAAATCTCTTTTTCCTCAGCGACATTCAACTATTGGATCTCAAAGCTGGACGCCTGGCATAAGATATCCCTCTATGCATTAAAGGTGTTGTGCTGCCCTGCCACAAGCATTTTGCAAGAGTGGGTTTTTAGTGCCACCGGGGGGGTCATAACAGACAGATGCTTTTGCCTGACAACAGAAAATGCCTCCGCCTTGTAGGGTCTGCCAGAAATATGTTCGGAATTCTCATTGACAAGCCATTATACTCATTACTCGAAATGATCATCTGAGCATTAAGAATTGCTCTGTTCGAGTAACGAGTATCAGGGTATTTTATTGCTCGTTCATCCCAAGTAAATACATAGAATACATGAAAAGTTCCATAGTATATTTATGGAGCACCCCCAAGGGCAGCAGGGTACTCGGTACCGGGTCCTCCGGTTCGCAGGGGGATGTCACGGTGGCTGACCCGGTCCGTGGCCCTTGGAACATCCGTGTAAAAGGGAAAGGTCTTTAAAGGGATATGTTCGTGACGCCACCTGTGGTATTCTGTCAGGGTGACCGACGTTGCTTTAAGCGGTCCGCTGGGGTGATGTTATGGCAGCTAGATGGTATACCTTCCCACAGGTGAAGTATGTCCCCAGGGCTTCCCAGTGTGTAGATGGTGGATGGTGAGAGGCACAGTGAAGAATGAGGACACAAGGTTGCGGTCTCTTTACCTTTTACTGAAGGCTTCAGCATCCACAGTTCAGGGTACCAGACCACAGGGTAGGCAAAGTCCGGCCGGTTTGGAGGCTAATCTAGAGTCCCCTTATCCAGGTGGAAATCAGTAGCCTTCCTTTGCGCTGCAGTGTTGTAGTCCCTTACTGCTAAGCTTCTCAAAAGGTCCTCACAACTGTTGTAGATGTTATGCCTCTCTCTCTATAAACATAAGGATGAATGACCTTGGGAAGATCAAAACATCCAACATCGCGGAGACACCATCACGTGTTTCTCAACGTAGTGATCCAGAACACTGCTCCCATCCCTTATGGGAAATATGCAAATGCATGTAGAAAAGCCGTGGAGACACCATCACGTGTTTCTCAATGCAAGCAATAAATAGCCAGGTCTTTCACCTGGAAGGAACAACCACGGGAAGGGCAGCATCCATAGTCCTTTTACTAGGCACTGCTCCTAATAGCAAGTTTCCTACTCCACACTAATACAAATACCCCGAAACAGCTTTCTGTGGATGGATACCATGTTTGGCATAGGTGGTTTTCCTTCTTGGATGCTGCCCTTCCCGTGGTTGTTCCTTCCCGGTGAAAGACCTGGCTATTTATTGCTTGCATTGAGAAACACGTGATGGTGTCTCCACGGCTTTTCTACATGCACATGCCTCTCTCTCTGTCCCCCAGATAGGATAGGACAAACCCGTATGACTGGTGGCTTGAGGCGGTTTATAGGGGCTCTAGCATGCCCCAGCCTCTGAGAGTTGCCACATTGCCTCCTGTCCTGCCGTTCTCTGAAGTAAAGCGTAGAGATCTTTACTCCCTTGGTATGCCGGCCACCGGATTTCTGCGTCTCAGAAGGAAGCAGCCTGCTCCTTGCTGATCTCCCTCTGATATCCTCTCCTTTGCTTTGCTTTCCTTCATGCTTTCTGCAATATGTTCTGCTTTCTATCCGTCTGTTTCCTAGGAGCTGCAGCACTTCATGCCACAGGGCTCCTCTGCCTCCTCTCCCTCTGTCTTCCTGACAGGAACTGAACCCTTTCCCTTCAGATGAGGATGTTCTTATAGGGGAGTTCACCTTAAACAGGCTTAGAGCTCCCCCTTCTGGTCTTAAGTGTTGCATGCATTGTGTTACCTGACAAAGAGTTCTCCTTCATTGCCTCCAAACGTAGCATCACTCTCCCCGAGAGGAAAGCAATACCTCTGCGACAACCAGGACCCTGGGGCGCCGCATTTATTTATTTTAAAAAATTATACCAAAATACACAGGCAGTTTATCAATTAGGTACACACCATGAGTCAACAACTCGTAGGAGCAGTAACATTAAGTAATAGCTTTCCTCTTTGAACTTATCAGCCTTTCTCAAAGTTTAAGAAGAATTTGGGACACTCTTGTATACAATGTTTTTTTGTAAGCCCATTGAGGTTTGTGGGGATTCATTTAAGAACAGCTCTTGTAGGATCAATCCCAAAACAGAATTTCAACAGGGAGAAATTGGGCTATTACAACAACATTAATATTTTATTTTTCTCCCATTCTGATCATACGGATTATTGTCCGATTGTATGACCCAGCTTCAGCTAATCTTTAGCATTTGGACAGATGACTTCATAAATACCGTAATTCTAGAATACCATATATACTCGAGTATAAGCCGATCAGAGTATAAGCTGACCCCCCCAATTTTGCCACAAAAAACTGGGAAAACTTAATGACTCGAGTATAAGCCTAGGGTGGGAAATGCAGCAGCTACCGGTAAATGTCAAAAGTAAAAATAGATACCAATAAAAGTAAAATTAATTGAGACATCAGTACATTAAGTGTTTTTGAATATCCATATTTAATCAGGAGCCCCATATAATGCTCCATAAAGTTCATTATGGCCCCATAAGATGCTCCATATTAAAATATGCCCCATATAATCCTGCATAAAGGTTAATAATGGCCCCATACAGACACTTGCCCCATATAGTGCTGCACAAATGTTATGGCCCCATATAGTGCTGCACAAACGTTATGGCCCCATACAGTGCTGCACAAATGTTATGACCCCATACAGTGCTGCACAAATGTTATGGCCCCATATAGTGCTGCACAAATGTTATGGCCCCATACAGTGCTGCACAAACATTATGGCTCCATATAGTGCTGCACAAACGTTATGGCCCCATACAGTGCTGCACAAACATTATGCAAAACTGTAAAGTGCTGCGGAATATGTTAGCGCTATATAAAAATAAAGATTATTATTATTATTATTATTATGCTCCCTTATAGTGCTGCATAAACATTATGCTCCCTTTTAGTGCTGAACAAACGTTATGGCCCCATATAGTGCTGCACAAACATTATGGCCCCATAGATGCTCCATACAGACACCTGCCCGATTTGCTGTGATAAAAAAAAAAATCACATACTCACCTCTCCGTCACTCAGGCCCCTGGCACTTTCAATATTCACGTGCTCATCGTTCTGGCGCCGCTCCATCTTCAGCACTGACGTTCAGGCTGAGGGCACGCACTAACTACGTCACCGCGCCCTCTGACCTGAGCGCCACTGCTGAAGATGGAGTGGCACCGGAACGAGGAGCAGGGGAATATCGCGCAGCGCAATGCTCCCCTCTCCGTTATACTTACCTGCTCCTGGTGCTGTGTAGTCCCTGCTTCCCCGGCACTGCAGCTTCTTCCTGTAGTGAGCGGTCACCGTTACCGCTCATTACAGTAATGAATATGCAGCTCCACCTCTATGGGAGGTGGAGCCGCATATTCACTACTGTAATGAGTGGTACCATGTGACCGCTCAGTACAGGAGGAAGCTGCCGGCGCCAGGAAGCCAGGGACCTGCAGGGACCGCGCCAGGAGTAGGTGAGTATAATTAGATAGCCCCCGCTCCTCCTCACCTGCCGACCCCTGGGTATGACTCGAGTATAAACCGAGAGGGGGACTTTCAGCTCAAACAAGTGGGCTGAAAATCTCGGTTATACTCGAGTATAGGGTTGAGCGAAACGGGTCGGCCAGATTCACAAGAGGCCGACTTTTGGCAAAGTCGGATTTCATGAAACCCGACCCGACCCCTGTGTGGGGTCGGCCATGAGGTTGGCGATCTTCTGAACTGGGATCGGAATTCCGATACCGATTCCCGATATGTTTAAGATATCGGGAATCGGTATCGGAATTCATATTTAAGTGTAAAATAAAGAATAAAAATAAAAAAATATTGCTATACTCACCCTCGGACGCACCCTGGTTCTCACCGGCAGCCTTCCTTCCTAAGAATCAGCGCCTGAAGGGCCTTCGATGACGTCGCGGCTTGTGATTGGTCGCATGAGCGGTCACATGGGCGACACGCGACCAATCACAAGCCGCGACATCATCTAAGGTCCTTCAGGCGCTAATTCTTAGGAAGGAACCGTCCGAGGGCGCGTCCGAGGGTGAGTATATTCCTAATAGGTATATACTCACCCTCGAACGCGCCCTGGTTCTAACCCGCAGCCTTCCTTCCTAAGAATCAGCGCCTGAAGGGCCTTCGATGACGTCGCGGCTTGTGATTGGTCGCATGAGCGGTCACATGGGCGACACGCGACCAATCACAAGCCGCGACATCATCTAAGGTCCTTCAGGCGCTAATTCTTAGGAAGGAACCGTCCGAGGGCGCGTCCGAGGGTGAGTATATTCCTAATAGGTATATACTCACCCTCGAACGCGCCCTGGTTCTAACCCGCAGCCTTCCTTCCTAAGAATCAGCGCCTGAAGGACCTTAGATGACGTCGTGGCTTGTGATTGGTCGCGTGACGCCCATGTGACCGCTCATGCGACCAATCACAAGCCGCGACGTCATCGAAGGTCCTTCAGGCGCTCATTCTTAGGAAGGAAGGCTGCCGGTAACAACCAGGGCGCGTCCGAGGGTGAGTATAGCAATATTTTTTATTTTGATTCTTTCTTTTACACTTAAATATGGATCCCAGGGCCTGAAGGAGAGTTTCCTCTCCTTCAGACCCTGGGAACCATTAGAAACCCAATGCACTGCATTGGGTTTCGAGTTTCGGCCGACCCCGACCCCGACTTTTCTATAGGATCGGCCGATTTCACTCGACCCGACTTTTGAAAAAGTCGAGTTTCGTGAAACCCGACCCGATCCTATAAAAAAGAAAAGTCGCTCAACCCTACTCGAGTATATACGGTACTTTTGAATACAGAAGAGTTCATTGTTAACTCAATGACTGAAAAGTGCCCCGGTCCTAGGGAATGCAAAGCAAACCCATATCATCACCCGTCAAAAATCATTGTGCAATTTATATGAGGTGCTTGGGTTGATATACTTTGGTTTTTGCAAATTGGCCACCCAGGACTTGACACTTACTGAAACTTGGTCTCTTCACTCTGATGCTTCCCATGGACTGTTAGCAACACTGGAAAATTGCAGTTTGGTTTATGAAAGAAAGTGTATTTAATAGTTAAAAAATACTGTAAATAGGACTTAATAATAAACACTACCAGAATTTGGCCATTAGAAATTTGGCTGCAGAACTTCAATAACTTCTGTACAAGTTGTAATAGATATAAATAATGACTAAATAAATGTAATAATTTGTGTCATCTCTCCTGTGTAATGCTTTATGAAAGATTCATGCAAGTTCCCGACTTCTATACTCAAACTCTGAGGTCAAACTCACAATAATAGTGCGTAGTATAAAACATTGCAGAAAATACCAGATAGTCAAGATAATATCCCTAAAAAAGCATATGCGGAATATAAATTAAATCACTTAAAAAGGCACTGAAACTGTACACAGTATAATGCATTATATAACACATGCAGAACTGGACGGTGCATAGAATACAGTAGGGAAAACAAGCATTTAGTCAGACACCAATTGTGCAAGTTCTCCCACTTAAAAAGATGAGAGAGGCCTGTAATTGACATCATATGTAGAACACAACTAAGAGACAAAATGAGAAAACAAATCCAGAAAATCACCTTGTCTGATTTGGCAAGATTTATTTTGCAAATTAAGGTGTAAAATAAGTTTTTGGTCACCTAAAAATACGCAAGATTTCTGGCTCTCACAGACTTGTAGCTTCTTCTTTAACCCCTTTCTGACCTCGGAAGGGTTAGTACATCTGAGGGCAGATCCCCTGCTTTGATGCAGGCTTCGGCGGTGAGCCCGCATCAAAGCCGGGACATGTCAGCTGTATTGTACAGCTGACATGTGCCCGCAATAGCGACGGCTGGAATCACGATCCACCCGCCGCTATTATCTAGTTAAATGCCGCTGTCAAACACTGACAGTGGCATTTAACTAGCGCTTCCGGCCATCGATGAGTCGGCATGACAACCAGAGGTCTATTGAAGACCTCTATGGTTGTTGATTCCAGATTGCTGTGAGCGCCACCCTGTGGTCAGCGCTCATAGCAAGCCTGTAATTCTGCTACATAGGAGCGATCTGAGGGTTTCTCCTATGTAGCAGAGCCGATCGAGTTGTGCCAGCTTCTAGCCTCCCATGGAGGCTATTGAAGCATGGCAAAAGAAAAAAAAAAGTTTTAAAAAATATGAAAAGAATAAAAAATGAAAGTTTAAATCACTCCCCTTTCACCCCATTCAAAATAAAACAATAAAAATAAAATCAAACCTACACATATTTGGTATTGCCGAGTTCAGAATCACACGATCTATCAATAAAAAAGGATTAACCTGATTGCTCAATGGCGTAGCGAGAAAAAAAATTGAAAAGCCAGAATTTCATTTTTTTGGTCGCCACAACATTGCATTAAAATACAATAATAGGTGATCAAAACAATGTATCTGCACCGAAATGGTATCATTAAAAACGTCAGATCAGCATGCAAAACATAAGCCCTCACCCAACCCTTGGTCATGAAAATTGGATACGATACGGGTATCGGAAAATTGCGCAGTTTTTTTTAAAGCAAAGTTTGGAATTTTTTTTACCACTTAGATAAAAAATAACCTAGATATGTTTGGTGTCAATGAACTCAAAATGACGTGGAGAATCAAAATGGCTGGTCCGTTTTAGCATTTAGTGAACCTAGCAAAAAAGCCAAACAAAAAAACAGTGTGGAATTGCACTTTTTTTTGCAATTTCACCGCACTTGGAATTTTGTTCCAGTTTTCTAGTACATGACATCCTAAAACCAATGATGTTGTTCAAAAGTACAACTGATCCTGAAAAAAAAAGCCCTCACATGGCGATATTCACAGAAATATAAAAAAGTTATGGCTCTGGGAAGGAGGGGAGCGAAAAACGAAAATGCAAAACCGAAAAAAGCTGAGGTCATGAAAGGGTTAAGAGGCTCATCTGTCCTCCACTTATTACTTGTAGTAATGGCACCTGTTTGAACTTGTTATCAGTATAAAATACACCTGTCTACAACCACTGTCACACCCCAAACTCCACTATGGTGAAGACCAAAGAGCTGTCGAATGACACCAGAAACAATATTGCAGCCCCGGACCAGGCTGGGAAGATTGAATCTGCAACAGGCAAGCAGCTTGGTGTGATGAAATCAACTGTGGGAGCAATAATAAAAAAATGGAAGACATACAAGATCACTGATAATCTCCCTCGATCTGGGGCTCTACTGTTATGATCTGGTGGCCTAGGAGCAGCATGAGACGGACTCTGGAGAAGGTGGTCCTTGTACTGACCGCAAGCCCTGAACCTAGCAGCGCAACTAGAAGTAGCCGTGGGGGGTACCTAACACTCCCTAGACCCCTCGGCACAGCCTAAGATCTAACTTCCCCTAAAGACAGAAACAGGAAACCTATCTTGCCTCAGAGAAAATCCCCAAAGGATAGATAGCCCCCCACAAATATTGACTGTGAGAGGAGAGGGAAATAACATACGCAGATATGAAATCAGATATTAGCATAGGAGGCCATACTAGCTAAAAAGAAAGAATAGAACAGAGTACTATGCGGTCAATATAAAAACACTAGAAAATATCCACCACAGAAAATACGAATCACCACATCTGACTAAAGACATGGAGGGTATATCTGCATCTCCAGAGACACAGCTTGGCTGCAAAAAATCCTTCACAGACAAAGCTGGACAAGACAAAAATATGAATATGCACAGAACTATAAGGTCCACAGCAAGTGGACAGCAAAAACAAAGCCAGGACTTATCTTTGTAGAAAAGCACAGCAAACTGGAGAGACCAGCAGGGAAGTGAATCCTCCAAAAACAATGGACAACTGGCAGGGACTAAAGAGTCCTGCAAAGCTATATACCCCAGTCAGTTTTGCAATTAGTAGATACACCTGTCCAATCCTGCAGTCCAGGCACAACTGCATTACCCTCTACAACCACCGGAGGGAGCCCAAAAGCTGAATTCACAACACTCTACGCAAGTTCTCACCCCGTGGGGTCAAAATGATCACAAGAATGATGAGCAAAAATCCCAGAACCACACAGGGGGACCTAATGAATGAACTGCATAGAGCTGGGACCACTGTAACAAAGGCTACCATTAGTAACGCACTATGCCACCAGGGACTCAGATCCTGCAATGCTAGACGTGTACCCCTGCTTAAGCCAGTACATGTCTGGTTCCGTATGAAGTTTGCTCGAGAGCATTTGAATTATCCAGAAGAGTGTTAGAAGATTGTCATATGGTCTGATGAAACCAATGTAGAACTGTTTGTTACAAACAAAACTCGTCATGTTTGGAGGAGACAGAATGCTTCTTAGTTGCATCCAAAGAACACCATACCTACTGTGAAGCAAGGGAGTGGCAACATCGTGCTTTGGTGCTGTTTCTCTGCAAAGGGACCAGGACGACTGATTCGTTTACATGAAAGAATGAATAGGGTCATGTATCGTGAGATATTGAAGATGAAACATGGATGGGTCTTTCAGCATGATAATGATCCCAAGCACACCACCAGGGCAATGAAGGAGCGGCTTCATAAGAAGCATATGAAGGTCCTGGAGTGACCTAGCCAGTCTCCAGATCTCAACCCCATAGAAAACCTTTGGAGGGAGTTGAAAGTCCGTGTTGCCCAGCGACAGGCCCAAAACATCACTGCTCTAGAGGAGATCTGCATGGAGGAATGGGCCAACATACCACCAACAGTGTGTGCCAGCCTTATGAAGACTTACAGAAAGCCTTTGACCTCTGTCATTGCCAAAAAATAATATATAACAAAATATTGAGATGAACTTTTGTTAATGACCAAATACTTATTTTCCACCAGAATTTGCAAAATAAATCTTGCCAAATCAGACAAGGTGATTTTCTGGATTTGTTTTCTCATTTTGACTCTCATAGTTGTGGCTTACCTATGAGAAAACTTGCACAATTGGTGGCTTACTAAATACTTTTTTTCGCCACTGTATACTACGGGCAGCGCTGGATGGTGTATATAATGTATCACATGTAACACTGTAGGGTATATATAATGTATCACGGGCAAGACTGGAGGGTATATATAATGTATCGCAGGCAAGACTGGAGGGTATATATAATGTATCACATTCAGCACTGGAGGTTGTATATAATGTATCACAGTCAGCACTGGAGGGTGTGTATAATGTATTACAGGCAGCACTGGAGGGTGTGTATAATGTATTACAGGCAGCACTGGAGGGTGTATATAATGTATTACAGGCAGCACTGGAGGGTGTATGTAATGTATTACAGGCAGCACTGGAGGGTGTGTATAATGTATTACAGGCAGCACTGGAGGGTGTATATAATGTATCACAGGCAGCACTGGAGGATGTATGTAATGTATCACAGTCAGCACTGGAGGGTGTGTATAATGTATCACAGGCAGCACTGGAGGGTGTGTATAATGTATTACAGGCAGCACTGGAGGGTGTATATAATGTATCACAGGTAGCACTGGAGGGTGTATATAATGCATCACAGGCCGCACTGGAGCGTGTATATAATGTATCACAGGCAGCAATGGAGGTTGTATTTAATGTATCACAGGCAGCACTGGAAGGTGTATATAATGTATCACAGGCAGCACTGAAGGGTGTATATAATGAATCACAAGCAGCACTGGAGTGTATATATTGGATCACAGGCAGCACTCCATGTTGTTGCCATTTTAAAACAGTGTTAAAAAATGTATTTTTTGTGATGAAAGTTAGCCTGTTCTGCTGATTTTTGCTAGTCGCAGTGGTCAGACCGTCATTGTTCATTAGTCTCTTAAAATTATTTTGACTTTTTGAAGTGATACCAAACAAGATTTATGGACAGGAGTTATTAACGAGAATAAGCATCTCTGTTGTTTAGATTCAGATTCAATAAGAGACTGATTATCATTCATTAGATGCAGTGCGCATCACATGTACAGGTGCTTCTCACAAAATTAGAATATCATCAAAAAGTTTATTTTAGTTCTTCAATACAAAAAGTGAAACCTATAGATTATATAGAGCCATTGCAAACAGAGTGATGCATTTCAAGTGTTTATTTCTGTTAATGTTGATGATTATAATAATAATAATAATAATAATTTTTATTTATATAGCGCCAACATATTCCGCAGCGCTTTACAAATTATAGAGGGGACTTGTACATACAATAGACATTACAGCATAACAGAAATACAGTTCAAAACAGATACCAAGAGGAGTGAGGGCCCTGCTCGTAAGCTTACAAACTATGAGGAAAAGGGGAGACACGAGAGGTGGATGGTAACAATTGCTATAGTTATTCGGACCAGCCATAGTGTAAGGCTTGGGTGTTCATGTAAAGCTGCATGAACCAGTTAATTAATTTTTTTTTTTTTTTTTTAATATAGGCCACACAGGGATCGTTAGGTTAATGCATTGAGGCGGTAGGCCAGTCTGAACAAATGAGTTTTTAGGGCACGCTTAAAACTGTGGGGATTGGGGATTAATCGTATTATCCTAGGTAGTGCATTCCAAAGAATCGGCGCAGCACGTGTAAAGTCTTGGAGACGGGAGTGGGAGGTTCTGATTATTGAGGATGCTAACCTGAGGTCATTAGCGGAGCGGAGGGCACGGGTAGGGTGGTAGACTGAGACCAGAGAGGAGATGTAGGGTGGTGCTGAGCCATGGAGTGCTTTGTGGATGAGGGTAGTAGTTTTGTACTGGATTCTTGAGTGGATGGGTAACCAGTGTAATGACTGGCACAAGGTAGAGGCATCGGTGTAACGGTTGGTGAGGAATATGATCCTGGCAGCAGCATTCAGGACAGATTGGAGCGGGGAGAGTTTGGTAAGAGGGAGGCCGATTAGTAGAGAGTTACAATAGTCCAGACGAGAATGAATAAGTGAAACAGTAAGAGTTTTTGCAGAGTCGAAAGTAAGAAAAGGGCGAATTCTAGAAATGTTTTTGAGATGCAGGTAAGAAGAGCGAGCCAGTGATCGGATGTGGGGGGTGAATGAAAGGTCAGAATCAAGGATGACCCCAAGGCAGCGGGCATGTTGCTTTGGAGTAATGGTGGAACCGCAAACGGAGATGGCAATGTCAGGCAAAGGTAGGTTAGTAGAGGGAGAAAACACGAGGAGTTCAGTTTTTGACAGGTTTAGTTTCAGATAGAGGGAGGACATGATGCTAGAGACAGCGGTAAGACAATCACTGGTGTTTTCTAATAAGGCAGGCGTGAGATCAGGAGAAGAAGTGTATAGTTGGGTGTCGTCAGCATAGAGATGGTACTGGAAGCCAAATCTACTGATTGTTTGTCCAATAGGGGCAGTATACAAAGAGAAGAGGAGGGGGCCTAGGACTGATCCTTGAGGAACCCCAACAGTAAGGGGAAGGTGAGAGGAGGAGGAACCAGCGAAACATACAGTGAAGGATCGGTCAGAGAGATAGGAGGAGAACCAGGAGAGAACGGTGTCCTTGAGGCCGATGGAGCGGAGCATAGTGAGGAGGAGCTGATGATCCACAGTATCAAATGCTGCAGAGAGATCCAAGAGAATTAGCATGGAGTAGTGACCATTAGATTTAGCTGTTAGTAGGTCATTAGAGACTTTAGTGAGGGCAGTTTCAGTAGAGTGTAAAGAGCGGAAACCAGATTGAAGAGGGTCGAGAAGAGAGTTATCTGAGAGATAGCGGGTAAGACGGGAGTGGACCAGGCGTTCGAGGAGTTTAGAGATGAAGGGAAGATTAGAGACAGGTCTATAATTAGCGGCACAGTTTTGGTCGAGGGATGGTTTTTTAAGTAATGGATGTATGATGGCATGCTTAAATGAGGAGGGAAAAATACCGGAAGTGAGGGAAAGGTTGAATATTTTTGTTAGGTGAGAGGTGACAGCCGGGGAAAGGGACTGGAGGAAATGTGACGGAATGGGGTCACTGGTGCAAGTGGTCGGGCGAGAAGATGCAAGGAGCCTGCTTACTTCTTCTTCTGTAACTGGTTCAAAGTCAGAGAGTGAACTAGATGCAGTGGGGGAGGGAGGACAGTGCATGGTATGAAGAGATTGGGAGATGATTTCCTGTCGAATATGGTCAATTTTTTCTTTGAAGTAATTGGCCAGATTGTCAGCACGGAGATCCGTGGTTGGGGCCTGCGCTCTTGGGTTGAGTAGGGACTGGAATGTGTCAAAGAGACGTTTAGGGTTATTGGACATGGAGGTGATGAGGGTGTTGAAGTAGGTTTGTTTGGAGAGGTGAAGGGCAGAATTGTATGTCTTTAGCATGAACTTATAATGGATGAAATCTTCGGGTAGATTAGATTTTCTCCACAGACGTTCTGCGCACCTGGAGCACCGCTGCAGGAAACGTGTTTGCAGCGTGTGCCACGGTTGTTGCCGTCTGTGCCGAGTTGTTTTATGTATAGGAGGAGCAGCTTCATCCAGGGCACTTTGCAGGGTTTCATTGTAATGCAGCCAATGATAACCCAAAAGTCATTATCTCAGTAAATTTGATTAATTAATAAAAACACCTGCAAAGGCTTCCTAAGTGTTTAAAAAGGTTCCTTAGTCGGTTTCAGTAGGCTTCACAAATATGGGGAAGACTGCTGACTTGACAGATGTCCAGAAGGCAGTCATTGACACACTCCACAAGGAGGGTACGCCACAAAATGTCATTGATAAAGAAGCTGGCTGTTCACAGAGTGCTGTATACAAGCATAATAATGGAAAGTTGAGTGAAAGGAAAAAGTGTGGTAGAAAAAGGTGCACAAGCAAAAGGGATAACCGCAGCCTTGAAAGGATTATTAAGAAAAGGCCCTTCAAAAATTTGGGGGATATTCACAAGGAGTGGACTGCCGCTGGAGTCATTGCTTCCAGAGCCAGCACACACAGACACATCCAGGACATGGGCTCCAAGTGTCGCATTCCTTGTGTCAAGCCACTTTTGACCACTAGACAATGCCAGAAGCGTCTTAACTGGACTAAGGAGAAAAAGAACTGGACTGTTGCTCAGTAGTCCAAGGTTTTGCTTTCAGATGAAATAAAATTTTGCATTTCATTTGGAAATCAAGGTCCCAGAGTCTAGAGGAAGAGTGGAGAGGCCACAATCCAAGCTGCTTGAGGTCTAGTGTGAAATTACCACAATCAGTGATGGTTTGGGGAGCCATGTCATCTTCTGTCATCCACTGTGATTTTTCAAGACCAAAGTCAGCGCAGCCATCTACTAGGAAATTTTAGAGCACTTCATGTTTCCCTCTATCAACAAGCTTTTTGGAGATGGAAATGTCATTCTCCAGTAGGACTTGGCACCTGTCCACACTGCTAAAAGTACCAATTCCTGGTTTAAAAACAACAGTATCACTATGCTTGATTGGCCAGCAAACTCGTCTGACCTTAATCCCATAGACAATCTATGGGGTATTGTCTAAAGGAAGATGAGAGACACCAGACCTAACAATGCAGATGAGCTGAAGACTGCTATCAAAGCAATCTGTGCTTCCATAACACATCAGCAGTGCCACAGGCTGATCGCCTCCATGCAAAGACGCATTGATGCAGTAATTAATGCAAAAGGAGGCCTGACCAAGAATTGAGTGCATTTACTGAACATACATTTCAGTAGGTCTGATTTTCAAATAAATTTTCAAGCTGGTGTTATAAAGTATTTTAATTTTCTGAGATAAAAACTTTTGGGTTTTCATTGTCTGTAAGCGATAATTATCAGCATTAACAGAAATAAACACTTGAAATAGATCACTCTGTTTGTAATAACTGTAATGACACATGGTGTGTGTCATCTGAAGAGCCTAGGGGCACTTGCAGGGGGCCTGGAACGAGCGCAGGGAGTGTGAGAGCTAAAGCACGCAGTGTACCCAGAACCTGCCACTAAACAGTTACGTGATCGCAGGGGTGGAGCTACCGCATATGAGGACAGGGAAGCCGCTAAGAGCGTGTAATATGGGGCATAAAATTTATACGTAGTCAATTGAAGAGCCGAGGGTCAAAGCCAAGCGAGAGCGAGGTACCTAGGGATGAGACAGCGAGTGAACTGAGACGAGCCAAGGGGTCAGAAAACCAGGAAGGACAGAGCAGTACAGAGCAGAACAGAGCAGAACACAGAGGCAGAAATCAGGGGATGAACCGGGTCAACACAGAAAAGCTCACGCACACAGAGGCACAACGATTATAGATAAGTAACCTAACCAGCAATCCCTAGCCGAGTAATCGAAAGTATCACCGACACTGGACCCAGGAACTACAAGCATTAAATAGCCGCCCCAGAACCAAAGAGAGGCGAAATATCTTAACCCTGATCTGACCAAGACGGAGCAAGAACCACCCCAACCTGAGTCATGACAATTAACTTTTTGATGATATTCTAATTTTGTGAGAAGCACCTATAAGGCTATATGCACACATTGCGGATTTGTTGCAGTTATGCAGCGTTTTTTCTGCGCGGATTGCTCAAGTAAAGGATTGCTCAAGCAAGGGTAATCAATGGGAATCCAGAATTGGTGTGCACATGCTGTGGAAAATTCCGTACTGATTCGCAGCATTTTATTTTCCGCAGCATGTCAATTCTTTTTACAGATCTGCAGTGTTTCTGCACGCATTGACATACATTGAGTCAGTCAAATCTGCAGCAAAACCGCAGGTGTAAAAAGCTTTGCAGATTTGCTGCGGATTTGCATGCCAAAAACGCTGCAGAAAGGAAATGATGTCAGAAGGAGGAAGAGTGTGTGGACCAAGAATATGTGTGTGATCTCAGAATATGTGTGTGTCTGTCTGTGTCTGTCTGCGGGTGTCTGTGTGTGCATCTGTCTGGGGGTGTCTACTTCTGTCTGTGGGTGTGTGTGTGTCTGTTTGCGGGTGTCTGTCTGTGGGTGTCTGCTGGTGTCTGTGAGTGTGTACCCATGCATCATCTGATGGGACTACTGCTCCTATCCAGCTATGTCTCCTGTCACATATAACAGTGACAGTATGAGCCGATGATGGGAGAGTAGTCCCATCATCCGGCACCTGTGTTCAATTGTAAAAAAAACATTTTCATAATTACATACAATATACATACTCACCAAGCACCTAATCCCTGACACCCTCTTCTCCTGCAAGCAATCAAAGATAATAAACCAACATATACTTACTTTTCCATTTAATAACCAGTGTCCCATAACGATCTCACGTGTAGAACAGTCACATCAGGTGTTGTGACCGCTCTACCCTGCCTTCGGCGATACACTGTCAGGAGGTAATCGCTCCCACAGTGTGAGAGTTCATCAGCTGATCAGCTCTGGTGCTGTCACTTGTGGCACCGCTGCATGACAAAATTCTCAAGCATCGGTGCCGTGAGAGCATCGGAACTGATGAACTCCAGTGATCTCTCAGTGATAGACTGCGGGAGCAATTACCTCCTGTCAGTGTATTACCGGAGGCTGGGTAGAATGGTCACATCTCCCGATGTGACTGTTCTACACATGAGATCATCTTGGGACACTCGGTAATGGACTACATCGAACAGGAAGTATTATATGTTGATTTATTATTTTATTTTAGCTGCAAGAGACGAGGGAGTTGGGGATTAGGCGTTCAGTAAGTATGGTAAATTAAGATTCAATAAAGGAGTCTCTGTGATTATTTCAAATAAAGGACTTTATTTTGGCCGTGTCTATACCATGTAACTATGGGGTTAGTAATGGATAGGTGTCTTATAGACCCCTCTCCATTACTAACCTGTGGGCTTGAGGTCACCTGACAATACAAAGGTGATATCAACCCCACAAATATGAACCCCACTCGCCACTGCTACAGGGCAAGTGGGAGGAGCGAGGCTAAGTGCTATAATTGGCGCATTTATAAGATGCGCCATTTCTAGAATGGCTGAGAGCTGATGTTTGTAGCCTGGGGGTGACATTATCCATGGTCCCTTCCCAGGCTATTAATATCAGCCTGTAGCTGTCTGCCTAGCCTTTGCTGGTTTGATTTTATAGGGCACCCCATGTCAATTTTTTTCTGGGGTTCCCCTGTAAAAATAGCCAGTAAAGGCTAAGCAAACAGCTGTGAGCTGATATTAATAGCCTGGGAACCTTTATGGCTATTGGCTCCTTCCCAGAATATTAACATCTGCCCTCAGCCATCAGCTTTCCCTCTGCTGGCTATTAAAATTATGCGGCAGCCCATGCAATTTTTTATAAAAAATTTTTTGAAAAATAAACAGTTGGGTGTGTCTATATGTAAAATCGTCCTTAAAACCTATCCGGCGTGATAATATAGGTGAATTTAACGAAAATGTAGAATCACTGTGGGTGGAGATAAGGGGAGGGGGAAAAAATAATAAATTACTGATAGGGGTTTGTTATAAATCTCCAAAAATAATGGAAGCAATGGAGAATATCCTCCTAAAGCAAATAGATGAAGCTGCGACTCAAGGAGAAGTCATTATTATGGGGGACTTCAACTACCCTGAAATAGATTGGGGAACAGAAACCTGCAGTTCCAGCAAAGGTAATCGGTTTTTGACAACTATGAGAGACAATTACCTTTCACAACTGGTTCAGGACCCAACAAGCAGGGGGGCACTGCTAGACCTAATATTAACCAACAGGCCAGACCGCATATCAAATATAAGGGTTGGGGGTCACTTGGGCAATAGCGATCACAAAATAATAAGTTTTCGTGTATCATTTAAAAAGATGTGTAGTAGAGGGGTTACAAGGACACTAAACTTCAGGAGGGCAAATTTCCAATGGATAAGAGAGGATCTTGGTGCAATTAACTGGGACGATATCCTGAGACACAAAAATACACAAAGAAAATGGGAGACGTTTATTAGCATCCTGGATAGGACCTGTGAACAGTATATACCGTATGGGAATAAACATACTAGAAATAGGAGGAAACCAATATGGCTAAATAGAGCTGTAAGGGGCGCAATAAGTGACAAAAAGAAAGCATTTAGAGAATTAAAGGAAGTAGGTAGTGAGGAGGCATTAAATAAATACAGAAAATTAAATAAATTCTGTAAAAAGCAAATCAAGGCAGCAAAGATTGAGACAGAGAGACTCATTGCCAGAGAGAGTAAAAATAATCCTAAAATATTCTTTAACTACATAAATAGTAAAAAACTAAAAAATGATAGTGTTGGCCCCCTTAAAAATAGTCTGGGTGAGATGGTGGATGAGGATGAGGAAAAAGCCAATATGCTAAATGACTTTTTTTCATCAGTATTTACACAAGAAAATCCCATGGCAGACAAAATGTCTAGTGATAAAAATTCCCAATTAAATGTCACCTGCTTAACCCAGCAGGAAGTGCGGCGGCGTCTAAAAATCACTAAAATTGACAAATCTCCGGGCCCGGATGGGATACACCCTCGAGTACTGCAGGAATTAAGTACAGTCATTGATAGACCATTATTTTTAGTCTTTAAAGACTCCATAATAACAGGGTCTGTGCCACAAGACTGGCGTATAGCAAATGTGGTGCCAATATTCAAAAAGGGAACAAAAACTGAACTCGGAAATTATAGGCCAGTAAGCTTAACCTCTACTGTGGGTAAAATCCTGGAGGGCATTCTAAGGGACGCTATACTGGAGTATCTGAAGAGGAATAACCTCATGACCCAGTATCAGCACGGGTTTACTAGGGACCGTTCATGTCAGACTAATTTGATCAGTTTCTATGAAGAGGTAAGTTCCGGATTGGATCAAGGGAACCCAGTGGATGTAGTGTATATGGACTTTTCAAAAGCTTTTGATACGGTGCCACACAAAAGGTTGATACATAAAATGAGAATAATGGGGATAGGGGAAAATATGTGCAAGTGGGTTGAGAGCTGGCTCAGGGATAGGAAACAAAGGGTGGTTATTAATGGAGCACACTCGGACTGGGTAGCGGTTAGCAGTGGGGTTCCACAGGGGTCAGTATTGGGCCCTCTTCTTTTTAACATATTTATTAATGACCTTGTAGGGGGCATTCAGAGTAGAATTTCAATATTTGCAGATGACACTAAACTCTGCAGGGTAATCAATACAGAGGAGGACAATTTTATATTACAGGATGATTTATGTAAACTAGAAGCTTGGGCTGATAAATGGCAAATGAGCTTTAATGGGGATAAATGTAAGGTCATGCACTTGGGTAGAAGTAATAAGATGTATAATTATGTGCTTAATTCTAAAACTCTGGGCAAAACCGTCAATGAAAAAGACCTGGGTGTATGGGTGGATGACAAACTCATATTCAGTGGCCAGTGTCAGGCAGCTGCTACAAAGGCAAATAAAATAATGGGATGCATTAAAAGAGGCATAGATGCTCATGAGGAGAATATAATTTTACCTCTATACAAGTCACTAGTTCGACCACACTTAGAATACTGTGCACAGTTCCGGTCTCCGGTGTTTAAGAAAGACATAGCTGAACTGGAGCGGGTGCAGAGAAGAGCGACCAAGGTTATTAGAGGACTGGGGGGTCTGCAATACCAAGATAGGTTATTACACTTGGGGCTATTTAGTTTGGAAAAATGAAGACTAAGGGGTGATCTTATTTTAATGTATAAATATATGAGGGAACAGTACAAAGACCTTTCTGATGATCTTTTTAATCATAGACCTGAAACAGGGACAAGGGGGCATTCTCTGCGTTTGGAGGAAAAAAGGTTTAAGCATAATAACAGACGCGGATTCTTTACTGTAAGAGCAGTGAGACTATGGAACTCTCTGCCGTATGATGTTGTAATGAGTGATTCATTACTTAAATTTAATAGGGGACTGGATACCTTTCTGGAAAAGTATAATGTTACAGGGTATATACACTAGATTCCTTGATAGGGCGTTGATCCAGGGAACTAGTCTGATTGCCGTATGTGGAGTCGGGAAGGAATTTTTTTCCCCAATGTGGAGCTAACTCTTTGCCACATGGGTTTTTTTTGCCTTCCTCTGGATCAACATGTTAGGGCATGTTAGGTTAGGCTATGGGTTGAACTAGTTGGACATATAGTCTTCCTTCAACCTTAATAACTATGTAACTATGTAAGTTGTTGCATCTCATGCAGATTTCTGACAGTTGCTTTTTTTGTAGGTTTATTATGTTAATGCTCCTATATAGGCTGGTGTGTGCGTGTGTCTTTATTTAACCCCTTTACCCCCAAGGGTGGTTTGCACGTTATGGACCGGGCCAATTTTTACAATTCTGACCACTGTCCCTTTATGAGGTTATAACTCTGGAACGCTTCAACGGATCCTGGTGATTCTGACATTGTTTTCTCGTGACATATTGTACATCATGGTAGTGGTAACATTTCTTTGATATTACCTGAGTTTATTTGTGAAAAAATGGAAATATGGCGAAAATTTTGAAAATTTTGCAATTTTCCAACTTTGAATTTTTATGCAATTAAATCACAGAGATATATCACACAAAATACTTAATAAGTAACATTTCCCACATGTCTACTTTACATCAGCACAATTTTGGAACCAAATTTTTTTTTTTTTTGTTAGGGAGTTATAAGGGTTAAAAGTTGACCAGCAATTTCTCATTTTTACAACACCATTTTATTTTAGGGACCAAATCTCATTTGAAGTCATTTTGAGGGGTCTATATGATAGAAAATACCCAAGTGTGACACCATTTTAAAAACTGCACCCCTCCAGGTTCTCAAAACCACATTCAAGAAGTTTATTAACCCTTCAGGTGTTTCACAGGAATTTTTGGAATGTTTAAATAAAAATTAACATTTAACTTTTTTTCACAAAAAATTTACTTCAGCTCCAATTTGTTTTATTTTACCAAGGGTTACAGGAGAAAATGGACACCAAACCTTGTTGTACAATTTGTCCTGAGTACGCCGATACCCCATATGTGGAGGTAAACCACTGTTTGGGTGCATGACGGAGCTTGGAAGCGAAGGAGTGCCATTTGACTTTTCAATGCAAAATTGACTGGAATTGAGATGGGACGCCATGTTCCGTTTGGAGAGCCACTGATGTGCCTAAACATTGAAACCACCCACAAGTGACACCATTTTGGAAAGTAGACCCCCTAAGGAACTTATCTAGAGGTGTGGGGAGCACTGTGACCCACCAAGTGCTTCACAGAAGTTTATAATGCAGAACCTTAAAAATAAAAAATCATTTTTTTTCACAAAAATTATCTTTTTGCCCCCAATTTTTTATTTTCCCAATGGTAAGAGAAGAAATTGGAAGCAAAACGTTGTACAATTTGTCCTGAGTACGCTGATACCCCATATGTGGGGGTAAACCACTGTTTGGGCGCATGGGAGAGCTTGGAAGGGAAGGAGTGCCGTTTGACTTTTCAATGCAAAATTCACAGGAATTGAGATGGGACGCCATGTTGCGCTTGGAGAGCCACTGATGTGCCTAAACATTGAAACCCCCCACAAGTGACACCATTTTGGAAAGTAGACCCCCTAAGGAACTTATCTAGATGTGTGGTGAGCACTTTGACCCACCAAGAGCTTCACAGAAGTTTATAATGCAGAGCCGTAAAAATAAAACAACATTTTTTCCCACAAAAATTATCTTTTTGACCCCAGTTTTGTATTTTCCCGAGGGTAACAGGAGAAATTGGACCACAAAAGTTGTTGTGCAATTTGTCCTGAGTGCGCTGATACCCCATATGTGGGGGGGAACCACTGTTTGGGCGCATGGGAGGGCTCGGAAGGGAAGGAGTGCTATTTGGAATATAGACTTAGATGGAATGGTCTGCAGGCGTCACATTGCGTTTGCAGAGCCCCTAATGTACCTAAACAGTAGAAACCCCCCACAAGTGACACCATTTTGGAAAGTAGACCCCCTAAGGAACTTATCTAGAGGTGTGGTGAGCACTTTGACCCACCAAGTGCTTCACAGAAGTTTATAATGCAGAACCGTAAAAATAAAAAATCATTTTTTTTCACAAAAATTATCTTTTCGCCCCCAATTTTTTATTTTCCCAATGGAAAGAGAAGAAATTGGAACCAAAATGTTGTTGTACAATTTGTCCTGATTACGCTGATACCCCATATGTGGGGGTAAACCACTGTTTGGGCACATGGGAGAGCTCGGAAGGGAAGGAGTGCCGTTTGACTTTTCAATGCAAAATTCACAGGAATTGAGATGGGACGCCCTGTTGCATTTGGAGAGCCACTGATGTGCCTAAACATTGAAACCCCCCACAAGTGACACCATTTTGGAAAGTAGACCCCCTAAGGAACTTATCTAGATGTGTGGTGAGCACTTTGACCCACCAAGAGCTTCACAGAAGTTTATAATGCAGAGCCGTAAAAATAAAACTAAAATTTTTTTCCCACAAAAATTATTTTTTAGCCCCCAGTTTTGTATTTTCCCGAGGGTAACAGGAGAAATTGGACTCCAAAAGTTGTTGAGCAATTTGTCCTGAGTGCGCTGATGCCCCATATGTGGGGGGGAACCACCGTTTGTGCGCATGGTAGGGCTCGGAAGGGAAGGAGCGCCATTTGGAATGCAGACTTAGATGAAATGGTCTGCTGGCATCACATTGCGTTTGCAGAACCTCTAATGTACCTAAACAGTAGAAACCCCACACAAGTGACCCCATATTGGAAACTAGACCCCCCCACGAACTTATCTAGATGTGTTGTGAGAACTTTGAACCCCCAAGTGTTTCACTACAGTTTATAACGCAGAGCTGTGAAAATAAAAAATCTTTTTTTTTCCCACAAAAATTATTTTTTAGCCCCCAGTTTTGTATTTTCCCAAGGGTAACAGGAGAAATTGGACCCCAAAAGTTGTTGTCCAATTTGTCCTGAGTACGCTGATTGTTGTGAATTCTGTTATCGAACTCCCTCCTGTGGTCATGAATGGTACTTCGGCGAGTTCTGTCCATGGACTCCCTCTGGTGGCTGTGAGTGGAGCTGCTGCTTCTGAGGTTCCTTCCACAGGTGATTTAGTGTATTCTTTGGCTGGCTGCTCTATTTAACTCCACTCAGATCGTTACTCTATGCCAGCTGTCAATGTTCTTGTACTGGTTCAGTTCGGTCTTGGATCTTTCTGGTGACCTGTCTACTCCAGCAGAAGCTAAGTCCCTGCTAGTTTATTATTTGTTCATTGTTTTCTTGTCCAGCTTGCTATCATGTTTTTGCTTTGCTAGCTGGAAGCTCTGGGATGCAGAGTGGCACCTCCGCACCGTGAGTCGGTGCGGAGGTCTTTTTGCACACTCTGCGTGGTCTTTTTGTAGTTTTTTGTGCTGACCGCAAAGATACCTTTCCTATCCTCAGTCTGTTTAGTTAGTCTGGCCTCCCTTTGCTGAAACCTGTTTCATTTCTGTGTTTGTGACTTTCATCTTAACTCACAGTCAATATATGTGGAGGGCTGCCTTTACCTTTGGGGAATTTTTCTGAGGCAAGGTAGACTTTATTTTCTATCTCTAGGGCTAGTTAGCTCTTAGGCTGTGAAGAGGCGTCTAGGCCGTGTTAGGTACGCTCCACGGCTATTTCTAGTGTGTGTGATAGGATTAGGGGTTGCCGTCAGCAGAGCTCCCACTTCCCAGAGCTTGTTCTGTGTTAGCTTAACCATCAGGTCGTTCCGAGTGCCCCTTACCACCAGGTCCATAACAGTACAGCTGGCCCAAAGTATTAATGCATCTCAATAGAGGGATAAGAGAAGTTCTGAGACCATTTTTTTTTCTCTGCAGCGTGTTTTGTCTTTCTTTTCCCCTTAACCTTTGGGTGGTTCAGGACACAGGTGTAGATATGGACATTCAAGGTCTGTCCTCTTGTGTGGATCATCTCACTGCAAGGGTACAAAACATTCAAGATTTTGTGGTTCAGAATCCGATGTTAGAGCCTAGAATTCCAATTCCTGATTTATTTTCTGGGGATAGATCTAGGTTCCTGAATTTCAAAAATAATTGTAAACTGTTTCTTGCTTTGAAACCCCGCTCCTCTGGTGACCCCGTTCAACAACTAAAAATCATTATTTCTTTGTTGCGTGGTGACCCTCAAGACTGGGCATTTTCCCTTGCGCCAGGAGATCCTGCATTGCGTGATGTAGATGCGTTTTTTCTGGCGCTTGGATTGCTTTATGATAAACCAAATTCAGTGGATCAGGCAGAGAAAATCTTGCTGGCTTTGCGTCAGGGTCAGGATGAAGCGGAGGTATATTGTCAGAAGTTTAGAAAGTGGTCTGTGCTTACTCAGTGGAATGAGTGTGCCCTGGCGGCAATTTTCAGAAAGGGTCTTTCTGAAACCCTTAAGGATGTCATGGTGGGATTTCCCACGCCTGTTGGTCTGAATGAGTCTATGTCCTTGGCCATTCAGATCGATCGGCGCTTGCGGGAGCGCAAAGCTGTGCACCATTTGGCGGTATTCTCTGAGCATAGGCCTGAGCCTATGCAATGTGATAGGACTTTGACCAGAGCTGAACGGCAAGAACAGAGACGTCGGAATGGGCTGTGTTTTTACTGTGGTGATTCCACTCATGCTATCTCCGATTGTCCTAAGCGCACTAAGCGGTTCGCTAGGTCTGCCACCATTGGTACGGTACAGTCTAAATTTCTTTTGTCCGTTACTCTGAGTTGCTCTTTGTCGTCCTATTCTGTTATGGCATTTGTGGATTCAGGCGCTGCTCTGAATTTGATGGACTTGGAGTTTGCCAGGCGCTGTGGTTTTTTCTTGGAGCCCTTGCAGTATCCTATTCCATTGAGAGGAATTGATGCTACGCCTTTGGCCAAGAATAAGCCTCAGTACTGGACTCAATTGACCATGTGCATGGCTCCTGCACATCAGGAGGATATTCGCTTTTTGGTGTTGCATAATCTGCATGATGTGGTCGTTTTGGGGTTGCCATGGCTACAGGTCCATAATCCAGTTTTGGATTGGAAATCTATGTCTGTGTCCAGCTGGGGTTTTCAAGGGGTACATGGTGATGTTCCATTGTTGTCAATTTCGCCTTCCACTCCTTCTGAAGTCCCTGAATTTTTGTCGGATTACCGGGATGTATTTGATGAGCCCAAATCCAGTGCCCTACCTCCCCATAGGGATTGCGATTGTGCTATTAATTTTATTCCTGGTAGTAAGTTTCCTAAGGGCCGACTGTTCAATTTATCTGTGCCAGAGCACGCCGCTATGCGGAGTTATATAAAGGAATCCTTGGAGAAAGGTCATATCCGCCCGTCGTCATCACCGTTGGGAGCAGGGTTCTTTTTTGTGGCCAAGAAGGATGGTTCTTTGAGACCTTGTATTGATTACCGCCTTCTTAATAAGATCACAGTCAAATTTCAGTACCCTTTGCCGTTGCTGTCTGATTTGTTTGCTCGGATTAAGGTGGCTAGTTGGTTCACCAAGATAGGTCTTCGAGGGGCGTATAATCTTGTGCGTATTAAACAGGGCGATGAATGGAAAACAGCATTTAATACGCCCGAGGGCCATTTTGAGTACCTGGTTATGCCATTCGGGCTTTCTAATGCTCCATCTGTATTTCAGTCATTTATGCATGACACCTTCCGAGAGTACCTGCATAGATTCATGATTGTATATTTGGATGATATTTTGGTCTTTTCGGATGATTGGGAGTCTCATGTAAAGCAGGTCAGAATGGTGTTCCAGGTCCTTCGTGCGAATTCCTTGTTTGTGAAGGGGTCAAAGTGTCTCTTTGGAGTTCAGAAGGTTTCATTTTTGGGTTTCATTTTTTCCCCTTCTACTATCGAGATGGACCCTGTTAAAGTTCAGGCCATTTATGATTGGACTCAGCCGACATCTGTGAAGAGTCTGCAGAAGTTCCTGGGCTTTGCTAATTTTTACCGTCGCTTCATCGCTAATTTTTCTAGTGTTGCTAAACCGTTGACTGATTTGACCAAGAAAGGTGCTGATGTGGTCAATTGGTCCTCTGCGGCTGTAGAGGCTTTTCAGGAGTTGAAGCGTCGTTTTTCTTCTGCCCCTGTGTTGTGCCAGCCAGATGTTTCGCTCCCGTTTCAGGTCGAGGTTGATGCTTCTGAGATTGGAGCAGGGGCTGTTTTGTCGCAAAGAAGTTCTGATGGCTCAGTGATGAAACCATGTGCCTTCTTTTCTAGAAAGTTCTCACCTGCTGAGCGCAATTATGATGTTGGCAATCGAGAGTTGTTGGCCATGAAGTGGGCATTCGAGGAGTGGCGACATTGGCTTGAAGGAGCCAAGCGTCGCGTGGTGGTTTTGACGGATCACAAGAATTTGACTTATCTCGAGTCTGCCAAACGGTTGAATCCTAGACAGGCTCGATGGTCGCTGTTTTTCTCACGTTTTGATTTTGTGGTTTCGTACCTTCCGGGCTCTAAGAATGTGAAGGCTGATACCCTGTCAAGGAGTTTTGTGCCTGACTCTCCGGGTGTTCCTGAGCCGGCGGGTATTCTCAAAGAGGGGGTAATTTTGTCTGCCATCTCCCCTGATTTGCAGCGGGTGCTGCAGAAGTTTCAGGCTGATAGACCTGACCGTTGTCCAGCGGAGAAACTGTTTGTCCCTGATAGATGTACTAGTAGAGTTATCTCTGAGGTTCATTGTTCGGTGTTGGCTGGTCATCCTGGAATCTTTGGTACCAGAGATTTGGTGGCTAGATCCTTTTGGTGGCCTTCTTTGTCACGGGATGTGCGTTCTTTTGTGCAGTCCTGTGGGACTTGTGCTCGGGCTAAGCCCTGCTGTTCTCGTGCCAGTGAGTTGTTTTTGCCCTTGCCAGTCCCGAAGAGGCCCTGGACGCATATTTCCATGGATTTTATTTCAGATCTCCCTGTCTCTCAGAGGATGTCGGTCATTTGGGTGGTTTGTGATCGCTTCTCTAAGATGGTCCATTTGGTACCCTTGTCTAAATTGCCTTCTTCCTCTGATTTGGTGCCATTGTTTTTCCAGCATGTGGTTCGTTTGCATGGCATTCCGGAGAACATCGTCTCGGACAGAGGTTCCCAGTTTGTTTCGAGGTTTTGGCGGACCTTTTGTGCTAAGATGGGTATTGATTTGTCTTTTTCTTCAGCTTTCTATCCTCAGACAAATGGCCAAACCGAACGAACTAATCAGACTTTGGAAACATATCTGAGATGCTTTGTTTCTGCTGATCAGGATGATTGGGTGTCCTTCTTGCCTTTGGCCGAGTTCGCCCTTAATAATTGGGCCAGCTCGGCTACTTTGGTTTCGCTGTTTTTCTGTAATTCTGGTTTTCATCCTTGTTTCTCTTCAGGGCAGGTTGAGCCTTCGGACTGTCCTGGTGTGGATACTGTGCTGGACAGGTTGCAGCAGATTTGGACTCATGTGGTGGACAATTTGACATTGTCCCAGGAGAAGGCTCAACGTTTCGCTAACCGCCGGAGCTGTGTTGGTCCCCGACTTCGTGTTGGGGATTTGGTTTGGTTGTCATCTCGTTATGTTCCTATGAAGGTTTCCTCTCCTAAGTTTAAGAATCGTTTCATTGGTCCATATAAGATTTCTGAAGTTCTCAATCCTGTGTCATTTCGTTTGGCCCTTCCAGCTTCTTTTGCCATCCATAATGTTTTCCATAGGTCGTTGTTGTGGAGATACGTGGCGCCTATGGTTCCCTCCGTTGATCCTCCTGCCCCGGTGTTGGTCGAGGGGGAGTTGTGGTGGAGAAGATTTTGGATTCTCGTATTTCGAGACGGAAACTCCAGTACCTGGTCAAGTGGAAGGGTTATGGTCAGGAAGATAATTCCTGGGTTTTTGCCTCTGATGTTCATGCTGCCGATCTAGTTCGTGCCTTTCATTTGGCTCGTCCTTATCGACCTGGGGGCACTGGTGAGGGTTCGGTGACCCCTCCTCAAGGGGGGGTACTGTTGTGAATTCTGTTATCGAACTCCCTCCTGTGGTCATGAATGGTACTTCGGCGAGTTCTGTCCATGGACTCCTTCTGGTGGCTGTGAGTGGAGCTGCTGCTTCTGAGGTTCCTTCCACAGGTGATTTAGTTTATTCTTTGGCTGGCTGCTCTATTTAACTCCACTCAGATCGTTACTCTATGCCAGCTGTCAATGTTCTTGTACTGGTTCAGTTCGGTCTTGGATCTTTCTGGTGACCTGTCTACTCCAGCAGAAGCTAAGTCCCTGCTAGTTTATTATTTGTTCATTGTTTTCTTGTCCAGCTTGCTATCATGTTTTTGCCTTGCTAGCTGGAAGCTCTGGGATGCAGAGTGGCACCTCCGCACCGTGAGTCGGTGCGGAGGTCTTTTTGCACACTCTGCGTGGTCTTTTTGTAGTTTTTTGTGCTGACCACAAAGATACCTTTCCTATCCTCAGTCTGTTTAGTTAGTCTGGCCTCCCTTTGCTGAAACCTGTTTCATTTCTGTGTTTGTGACTTTCATCTTAACTCACAATCAATATATGTGGGGGGCTGCCTTTACCTTTGGGGAATTTCTCTGAGGCAAGGTAGGCTTTATTTCTATCTCTAGGGCTAGTTAGCTCTTAGGGTATGTGTCCTTGTTCAGGATTGCATCAGGATTTGGCCAGGATTTTTCATCAGTATTTGTAAGCCAAAACCAGGAGTAGGTGATAAATGCAAAAGTGGAGCATATGTTTCTATTATACTTTTCCTCTAATTGTTCCACTCCTGGTTTTTGCTTACAAATACTGATGAAAAATCCAGACCAAATCCTGATGCAATCCTGAACGTGGACACATAACCTTAGGCTGTGAAGAGGCGTCTAGGCCGTGTTAGGTACCCTCCATGGCTATTTCTAGTGTGTGTGATAGGATTAGGGGTTGCGGTCAGCAGAGCTCCCACTTCCCAGAGCTTGTTCTGGGCATTCTTTGCGTCTGGAGGAGAGAAGGTTTTTCCACCAACATAGAAGAGGATTCTTTACTGTTAGGGCAGTGAGAATCTGGAATTGCTTGCCTGAGGAGGTGGTGATGGCGAACTCAGTCGAGGGGTTCAAGAGAGGCCTGGATGTCTTCCTGGAGCAGAACAATATTGTATCATTCAATTATTAGGTTCTGTAAAAGGACGTAGATCTGGGGATTTATTATGACGGAATATAGGCTGAACTGGATGGACAAATGTCTTTTTTCGGCCTTACTAACTATGTTACTATGTTACTATGTTACTATGTTCTGTGTTAGCTTAACCATCAGGTCGTTCCGGGTGCTCCTTACCACCAGGTCCATAACAGCTGATACCCTATATGTTGGGGTAAACCCCTGTTTGGGCACACAGGAGAGCTCGGAAGGGAAGGAGCACTGTTTTAATTTTTCAATGCAGAATTGGCTGGAATTGAGATCGGACGCCATGTCGCGTTTGGAGAGCCCCTGATGTGTCTAAACAGTGGAAACCCCCAATTATAACTGAAACCCTAATGCAAACATACCCCTAACCCCAATTCCAACGGTAACCCTAACCACACCTCTAACCCAGACACACCCCTAACCCTAATCCCAACCCTCTTCCCAACCGCAAATGTAATCCAAACCTTAACCCTAACTTTAGCCCCAACCCTAACTGTAGCCTTAACCCTAACTGTAGCCTTAACCCTAGCCCTAACCCTAGCCCTAACCATAACCCTAGCCCCAACCCTAGCCCTAACCCTAACCCTAGCCCTAACCCTAGCCTCAACCCTAGCCCTAGCCCTAGCCCTAACCCTAACCCTAACCCTAGCCCTAACCCTAGCCCTAACCCTAACCCTAGCCCTAACCCTGGCCCTAACCCTAGCCCTAACCCTAGCCCTAACCCTAACCCTAGCCCTAACCCTTGCCCTAACCCTAACCCTAGCCCTAAGCCTAGCCCTAACCCTAATGGGAAAATGGAAATAAATCATTTTTTTAATTTTTTTATTTTTCCCTAACTAAGGGGGTGATGAAGGGGGGTTTGATTTACTTTTATAGCGGGTTTTTTAGCGGATTTTTATGATTGGCAGCCGTCACACACTGAAAGACGCTTTTTATTGCAAAAAATTTTTTTTGCGTTACCACATTTTGAGAGCTATAATTTTTCCATATTTGAGTCCACAGAGTCATGTGAGGTCTTGTTTTTTGCAGGACGAGTTGACGTTTTTATTGGTAACATTTTCGGGCACGTGACATTTTTGATCGCTTTTTATTCCGATTTTTGTGAGGCAGAATTACCAAAAACCAGCTATTCATGAATTTCTTTTGGGGGAGGCGTTTATACCGTTCCACGTTTGGTAAAATTGATAAAGCAGTTTTATTCTTCGGGTCAGTACGATTACAGCGACACCTCATTTATATCATTTTTTTAATGTTTTGGCACTTTTATACGATAAAAACTATTTTATAGAAAAAATAATTATTTTTGCATCACTTTATTCTGAGGACTATAACTTTTTTATTTTTTTGCTGATGTTGCTGGATGGTGGCTCGTTTTTTGCGGGACAAGATGACGTTTTCAGCCGTATGATGGTTATTTATATCCGTCTTTTTGATCACGTGTTATTCCACTTTTTGTTCGGCGGTATGATAATAAAGCGTTGTTTTTTGCCTCATTTTATTTTTTCTTACGGTGTTTACTGAAGGGATTAACTAGTGGGACAGTTTTATAGGTCGGGTCGTTACGGACGCGGCGACACTAAATATGTGCACTTTTATTGTTTTTTTTTTTTTTTTAGATGAAGAAATGTATTTATGGGAATAATAATTTTTTTTTTTTTCATTATTTAGGATTTTTTTTTTTTTACACACTTGTAAAATTCTTTTTTTACTTTTTTACTTTGTCCCGAGGGGGGACAATACAGATCGGTGATCTGCCAGTTTGCACAGCACTCTGGCAGATCACTGATCTGTCTCAGAGCGCTGCAGCGTTACCAAGTGCCTGCTCTGAGCAGGCACTTGGTATGGCACCTCCCTCCCTGCAGGACCCGGATCCGCGGCCATCTTGGATCCGGGATTTGCTGCAGGGAGGAAGGTAGGAGACCCCCGGAGCAACGCGATCACATCGCGTTGCTGCGGGGGTCTCAGTGAAGACCGCAGGGAGCCCCCTCCCTGCGCGATGCTTCCCTGCACCGCCGGCACATCGCGATCATGTTTGATCGCGGTGTGCCGGGGGTTAATGTGTCGGGGGCGGTCCGTGACCGCTCCTGGCACATAGTGCCGGATGTCAGCTGCGATAAGCAGCTGACACCCGGCCGCGATCGGCCGCGCTCCCCCCGTGAGCGCGGCCGATCGCATATGACGTACTATTCCGTCCTTGGGAAGTAGGGCCCACCCCACATGGACGGAATAGTACGTCTAATGGCAGAAAGGGGTTAATACTAATGAGGGTATCTGGCTGAAGAGGTTGAACAAGGAAATTACATCACAATTTTTTTTCTTAATAATATATCCTTATTTAGCACTGTGAATTTACAAAAACGCAAGAAAATCCGCATAAAATCCGCATAAAAAATGCATTACATCGGCATAAAAACCATGCAGATTTTCAACTGCATTTTCTGCCAAGACAGGCAGAAACCACACAGAATTTTACACAAGCAAATCCGCAACGTGCGCACATAGCCTAACTGCACATTGTATATTCACCACAGAAGCAGATCTACAGTGGGTACAGAAAGCATTCAGACCCCTTTACATTTTTCACTCTTTGTTTCATTGCAGCCATTTGGTAAATTCAAAAAAGTTCATTTTTTTCTCATTAGTGTACACTCTGCAACCCATCTTCACTGAAAAAAAAAGAAACGTAGACATTTTTGCAAATTTGTTAAAAAAGAAAAACCGAAATATCACATGGTCATAAGTATTCAGACATTTTGCTCAGACACTCATATTTAAGTCACATGCTGTCTATTTCCATGTGATCCTCCTTGAGATGGTTCCACTCCTTCATTGGAGTCCAACTGTGTTTACTTAATCTGATAGGACTTGATTTGGAAAGGCACACACCTGTCTATAGGAGACCTCACAGCTCACAGTGCATGTGTTACACCCGACTCTGGCACTGTCCCCAGTTCTGGTACCTCACCTGCTTCTGCTCCCGGGGCAGCCCCTGCGCCTCTGCGAGGTCCATGCCTGGATCCTCGCTCTCGGTCTGTTTCTCGGTGTCCTCCACTTCCTGGCACACTGCCAGCAGGCCTCCAGGGAGAATGCTTAGGACACACGCGCATGTACCTCCGGTCTCTTAAAGGGACAGCGCACATTTTTTGAAAATCTTAATTAGCCAATGGCAGAGTACTGATTACTACTTCTGGTCCCTCCATAATAGGGAGGGTGCCAGAGCAACGAGTATCTACTCTTGCTATTTCCAGTTCTGTTCCTGTTCTGGCTGCGTTGTAATAGCTGTTATGAAAGGCAATTCAGAATCACAATGGACATGGAGGTCAGAGCACATACAGTGAACTGACAATAACCCAAAATAATAGAACGAGCTCTGAGACGTGGGAACTCTGCAGACCGCAATCCCTAAGCCTATCAAACCACACTAAAGGTAGCCGTGGAGCGCTCCTGACCAGAACCTAGGCGCCTCGTCACAGCCTGAGAAACTAGCTAATCCTGAAGATAGAAAAATAAGCCTACCTTGCCTCAGAGAAATTCCCCAAAGGAAAAGGCAGCCCCCCACATATAATGACTGTGAGTAAGATGAAAACACAAACATAGAGATGAAACAGATTTAGCAAAGTGAGGCCCGACTAGCTGAACAGAACGAGGATAGGGAAGATAACTTTGCGGTCAGCACAAAAACCTATAAAAAACCACGCAGAGGAGACAAAAAGACCCTCCGCACTGACTAACGGTACGGAGGTGGTCCCTCTGCGTCTCAGAGCTTCCAGCAGGCGAGAAAAACCAATAAAGCAAGCAGGACAGAAAAATAGCAACAAAATAACATAAGCAAAACTTAGCTTTGCAGAGCAGCAGGCCACAGGAATGATCCAGGGAAAAAAACAAGTCCCACACTGAAACATTGACAGGAAGCATAGATCAAAGCATCAGGTGGAGTTAAGTAGAGAAGAAGCTAACGAGCTCACCAGATCACCTGAGGGAGGAAACTCAGAAGCTGCAGTACCACTTTCCTCCACAAACGGAAGATCCCAGAGAGAATAAGCCGAAGTACCACTTGTAACCACAGGAGTGAACTCTGCCACAGAATTCACAACAGTACCCCCCCCTTGAGGAGGGGTCACCGAACCCTCACCAGAGCCCCCAGGCCGACCAGGATGAGCCACATGAAAGGCACGAACAAGATCGGGAGCATGGACATCAGAGGCAAAAACCCAGGAATTATCCTCCTGAGCATAACCCTTCCATTTAACCAGATACTGGAGTTTCCGTCTTGAAACACGAGAATCCAAAATCTTCTCCACAATATACTCCAATTCCCCCTCCACCAAAACCGGGGCAGGAGGCTCAACAGATGGAACCATAGGTGCCACGTATCTCCGCAACAATGACCTATGGAATACGTTATGTATGGAAAAAGAATCTGGAAGGGTCAGACGAAAAGACACAGGATTAAGAACCTCAGAAATCCTATACGGACCAATAAAACGAGGTTTAAACTTAGGAGAGGAAACCCTCATAGGAATATGACGAGAAGATAACCAAACCAGATCCTCAACACGAAGTCGGGGACCCACACGGCGTCTGCGATTAGCGAAAAGTTGAGCCTTCTCCTGGGACAAGGTCAAATTGTCCACTACCTGAGTCCAAATCTGCTGCAACCTGTCCACCACAGTATCCACACCAGGACAGTCCGAAGACTCAAACTGTCCAGAAGAGAAACGAGGATGGAACCCAGAATTGCAGAAAAACGGTGAAACCAAGGTAGCCGAGCTGGCCCGATTATTAAGGGCGAACTCAGCCAAAGGCAAAAAGGACACCCAGTCATCCTGATCAGCAGAAACAAAGCACCTCAGATATGTTTCCAAGGTCTGATTGGTTCGCTCGGTCTGGCCATTAGTCTGAGGATGGAAAGCCGAGGAAAAAGACAAGTCAATGCCCATCCTACCACAAAAGGCTCGCCAAAACCTCGAAACAAACTGGGAACCTCTATCAGAAATAATATTCTCTGGAATGCCATGCAAACGAACCACATGCTGGAAGAACAAAGGCACCAAATCAGAGGAGGAAGGCAATTTAGACAAGGGTACCAGATGGACCATCTTAGAAAAGCGATCACAGACCACCCAAATGACTGACATCTTTTGAGAAACGGGAAGGTCAGAAATAAAATCCATAGAGATATGTGTCCAAGGCCTCTTCGGGACCGGCAAGGGCAAAAGCAACCCACTGGCACGAGAACAGCAGGGCTTAGCCCGAGCACAAATCCCACAGGACTGCACAAAAGCGCGCACATCCCGCGACAGAGAGGGCCACCAAAAGGATCTAGCCACTAACTCTCTGGTACCAAAGATTCCAGGATGACCAGCCAACACCGAACAATGAAGTTCAGAGATAACTCTATTCGTCCACCTATCAGGGACAAGCAGTTTCTCCGCTGGGCAACGATCAGTTTTATTAGCCTGAAATTTTTGCAGCACCCGCCGCAAATCAGGGGAGATGGCAGACACAATTACTCCTTCCTTGAGGATACCCGCCGGCTCAGATAAACCCGGAGAGTCGGGTACAAAACTCCTAGACAGAGCATCCGCCTTCACATTTTTAGAGCCCGGAAGGTACGAAATCACAAAGTCAAAACGGGCAAAAAACAATGACCAACGAGCTTGTCTAGGATTCAAGCGCTTGGCAGACTCGAGATAAGTCAAGTTCTTATGATCAGTCAATACCACCACGCGATGCTTAGCTCCTTCAAGCCAATGACGCCACTCCTCGAATGCCCACTTCATGGCCAGCAACTCTCGGTTGCCCACATCATAATTACGCTCAGCAGGCGAAAACTTCCTGGAAAAGAAAGCGCATGGTTTCATCACTGAGCAACCAGAACCTCTCTGCAACAAAACAGCCCCTGCTCCAATCTCAGAAGCATCAACCTCGACCTGGAACGGAAGAGAAACATCTGGTTGACACAACACAGGGGCAGAAGAAAAACGACGCTTCAACTCTTGAAAAGCTTCCACAGCAGCAGAAGACCAATTGACCACATCAGCACCCTTCTTGGTCAAATCGGTCAATGGTTTAGCAATACTAGAAAAATTGCAGATGAAGCGACGATAAAAATTAGCAAAGCCCAGGAACTTTTGCAGACTTTTCAGAGATGTCGGCTGAGTCCAATCATGGATGGCTTGGACCTTAACATGATCCATCTCGATAGTAGAAGGGGAAAAGATGAACCCCAAAAATGAAACCTTCTGCACACCAAAGAGACACTTTGATCCCATCACAAACAAAGAATTAGCACGCAGGACCTGCTTCACATGAGACTCCCAATCATCCGAGAAGATCAAAATGTCATCCAAGTACACAATCAGGAATTTATCCAGATACTCTCGGAAGATGTCATGCATAAAGGACTGAAACACTGATGGAGCATTGGCAAGTCCGAACGGCATCACGAGATACTCAAAATGACCCTCGGGCGTATTAAATGCAGTTTTCCATTCATCACCTTGCTTAATTCGCACCAGATTATACGCACCACGAAGATCTATCTTTGTGAACCAACTAGCCCCCTTAATCCGAGCAAACAGATCAGATAACAATGGCAAGGGGTACTGAAATTTAACCGTGATCTTATTAAGAAGGCGGTAATCTATACAAGGTCTCAGCGAACCATCCTTCTTGGCTACAAAAAAGAACCCTGCTCCCAACGGCAACGACGACGGGCGAATATGCCCCTTCTCCAGGGATTCCTTCACATAACTGCGCATAGCGGTGTGCTCAGGCACGGACAAATTAAACAATCGACCTTTTGGGAATTTACTACCAGGAATCAAATTGATAGAACAATCACAATCCCTATGCGGAGGTAGGGTATTGGACTTGGGCTCATCAAATACATCCCGGTAATCAGACAAGAACTCTGGGACCTCAGAAGGAGTGGATGACGAAATTGACAGAAATGGAACATCACCATGTACCCCCTGACAACCCCAGCTGGACACCGACATGGATTTCCAATCTAATACTGGATTATGGGCTTGTAGCCATGGCAACCCCAACACGACCACATCATGCAGATTATGCAACACCAGAAAGCGAATAACCTCCTGATGTGCAGGAGCCATGCACATGGTCAGCTGGGTCCAGTATTGAGGCTTATTCTTGGCCAAAGGCGTAGCATCAATTCCTCTCAATGGAATAGGACACTGCAAGGGCTCCAAGAAAAACCCACAACGCTTAGCATATTCCAAGTCCATCAAATTCAGGGCAGCGCCTGAATCCACAAATGCCATGACAGAATATGATGACAAAGAGCAGATCAAGGTAACGGACAGAAGAAATTTTGACTGACTGGTGGCAGACCTAGCGAACCGCTTAGTGCGCTTAGGACAATCAGAGATAGCATGAGTGGAATCACCACAGTAGAAACACAGACCATTCAGACGTCTATGTTTTTGCCGTTCAACTCTGGTCAAGGTCCTATCACACTGCATAGGCTCAGGTTTAAGCTCAGGTAATACCGCCAAATGGTGCACAGGTTTACGCTCACGCAAGCGTCGACCGATCTGAATGGCCAAAGACAGACTCATTCAAACCAGCAGGCATAGTAAATCCCACCATGACATCCTTAAGGGCTTCAGAGAGACCCTTTCTGAATATTGCTGCCAGCGCAGATTCATTCCATTGAGTGAGCACTGACCACTTTTTAAATTTCTGACAATATACCTCTATCTCATCCTGACCCTGACAAAGAGCCAGCAAATTTTTTTCTGCTTGATCCACTGAATTAGGCTCATCGTACAGCAACCCAAGCGCCAGGAAAAACGCATCGATATTACTCAATGCAGGATCTCCTGACGCAAGAGAAAACGCCCAGTCCTGAGGGTCGCCGCGCAAAAAAGAAATGACGATCCTAACCTGTTGAATTGGGTCACCAGAAGAGCGAGGTTTCAAAGCCAGAAATAGTTTACAATTATTTTTGAAACTCAGAAATTTAGTTCTATCTCCAAAACACAAATCTGGAATAGGAATTCTCGGTTCAAGCAAAGAATTCTGGACCACAAAATCTTGAATATTTTGAACTCTTGCCATGAGCTGATCCACACATGAAGACAGACCTTTAATGTCCATTGCTACACCTGTGTCCTGAACCACCCAAATGTCTAGGGGAAAAAAAAGATAAAACACAGTGCAAAGAAAAAAAAATGGTCTCAGAACTTCTTTTTTCCCTCTATTGAGAATCATTAGCACTTTTGGCTTCCTGTACTGTTATGAAAGGCAATTCAGAATCACAATGGACATGGAGGTCAGAGCACATACAGTGAACTGACAATAACCCAAAATAATAGAACGAGCTCTGAGACGTGGGAACTCTGCAGACCGCAATCCCTAAGCCTATCAAACCACACTAAAGGTAGCCGTGGAGCGCTCCTGACCAGAACCTAGGCGCCTCGTCACAGCCTGAGAAACTAGCTAATCCTGAAGATAGAAAAATAAGCCTACCTTGCCTCAGAGAAATTCCCCAAAGGAAAAGGCAGCCCCCCACATATAATGACTGTGAGTAAGATGAAAACACAAACATAGAGATGAAACAGATTTAGCAAAGTGAGGCCCGACTAGCTGAACAGAACGAGGATAGGGAAGATAACTTTGCGGTCAGCACAAAAACCTATAAAAAACCACGCAGAGGGGACAAAAAGACCCTCCGCACCGACTAACGGTATGGAGGTGGTCCCTCTGCGTCTCAGAGCTTCCAGCAGGCGAGAAAAACCAATAAAGCAAGCAGGACAGAAAAATAGCAACAAAATAACATAAGCAAAACTTAGCTTTGCAGAGCAGCAGGCCACAGGAATGATCCAGGGAAAAAAACAAGTCCCACACTGAAACATTGACAGGAAGCATAGATCAAAGCATCAGGTGGAGTTAAGTAGAGAAGAAGCTAACGAGCTCACCAGATCACCTGAGGGAGGAAACTCAGAAGCTGCAGTACCACTTTCCTCCACAAACGGAAGATCCCAGAGAGAATCAGCCGAAGTACCACTTGTGACCACAGGAGTGAACTCTGCCACAGAATTCACAACAAATAGCATTCTGTTTTGCACTCTGCTTATACTGTCTGTTTCCGCAGAATTTCAATGTACAGTTGTTCGCAATGCTCAGACTTCTCCTGCACCTTGATACTCAAATGCCATCCTGCTCCGCCACCCGCCATCTGTAGCCTGGACAATGCTAAAAGTGCCTGAGTCAGTTTCCTCCCATCTACCCAGAATCTGACTACTCTCACCAGAGCCAGCTCTACATTTTATACCCGGTGTCCGTCGGTCTGCTCCACTTCTCTATTATATTTGTTTACCTGTTTGTCCTGCTGGGACAGCTGCCACGTGTCTGGGGTCTAACTGAAGGTAGCGCTTTGTCCTCCAGGTATTCCACTCTGGTCCCGTTCGAGGGATCTTACTACAGATACCTGGGGCTCACTAGGTACGTCCCCTTCAGAGCCCCCCGGACTGAGGTCCCAAATTTCACTCAAAAAATAAAAGACAAATGTGAACTTCATCACCTGTGCCTCCGCTTCCATTCGTTACAGCATGTCAGACCAAATGAGAATCATGAGGTCAAAGGAACTGGCCAAGGAGCTCAGAGACAGAATTGTGGCAAGGCACACATATGGCCAAGGTTAAAAAATAATTTTTGCAGTACTTAAGGTTCCTAAGAGCACAGTGGCCTCCATAATCCTTAAATGGAAGAAGTTTGGGACCACCAGAAGTCTTCCTAGACCTGGCTGTCCAGCCAAACTGAGCTATCGTGGGACAAGAGCCTTGGTGAGAGAGGTAAAGAAGAACCTCAAGATCACTGTGGCTGAGCTCCAGAGATGCAGTAAGGAGATGGGAGAAAGTTCCACAAAATCAACTATCACTGCAGCCCTCCACCAGTTGGGCCTTTATGGCACAGTGGACTGATGGAAACCTCTCCTCAGTGCAAGACATATGAAAGCCCACATAGTTTGCTTAAAAAACACATGAAGAACTCCCAGACTATGAGAAATAAGATTCTCTGGTCTGATGAGACGAATATAGACCTTTGTGATGATAATTCTAAGTATGTGTGGAAAACCAGTCACTGCTCGTCATCTGCCCAATACAATCTAAACAGTGAAACATGGTGGTGGCAGCATCATGCTATGGGGGTGTATTTCAGCTGCAGGGCCAGGACGACTGGTTGTCATTGAAGGAAACATGAATGCGGCCAAGTACAGAGATATCATGGATGAAAACTTCTTCCAGAGCGCTATGGTCCTCAAACTTGGCCGAAGGTTCACCTTCCAACAAGACAATGACCCTTAGTACACAGCTAATATAACAAAGGAGTGGCTTCAGAACAACTCTGTGACCATTCTTGACTGGCCCAGCCAGAGCCCTGACCTAAACCCAATTCACCATCTCTGGAGAGACCTGAAAATGGCTGTCCATCAGCGTTCACCATAAAACCTGATGGAAATGGCTCAAAAGGGTGCTTCTACTCAATACTGAGCAAAGGGCCTGAATACTTATGATCATGTTTTATTTCAGTTTTTCTTTTTTTAATAAATTTGCAAACGTTTCTACATTTCTGTTTTTTTTTTCAGTCAAGATGGGGTGAAGAGTGTACATTAATAAGAACAAAATGTACTTTTTTGAATTTACCAAATGGATGCAATGAAACAAATAGGGAAAAATTTAAAGGGATCAGAATACTTTCGTACCCACTGTTTAACACACTGTTCTGCTTTTCATCATGTCCTGATAACCTGGGATATTATTTCCACATAAATAATGCAATCCTCAACTCTGCATTCAATTACTTGAAGCAGATGAGACTAAACAAACACTCCACTATATGCTGTTGTGAAGACATACAGATAAAGCAGAGAAGATACTTGTACTATTGCTGATGAAATTGCTGATGAAATCCCAAGTTTTTCTTCAAATTTACTGGTTTTATGTAAAGTAAGAGTTAATCATAGTGTAATAAAAAGTTATGTAACTTTCTAATATTTTTTGTGCTATTAACTATTTATAAGGTCTCTATGTGCTGTCAGTGAGTTGAACCATATATTGATTACATGTAGAGGTTGGAAGCTGATTCTAACCATTTATAGAGGACGCTAACAGACCAAAAAGAACTTACACTCCAAAGGACAGAGATTTACCCAGTGACTCTGGAGATGAAAAACGACTCTGCTGTACAAACTGTTCTCTTCTGGGAACCACTGATCTGTGATGGCCCAGGTACTGACCACCACTGTACAAGGTATCATAATCCTCTAGATGTCATAGCTGCAGGGCATTATGGGAAAGTCCGTGTGGTCATGCAAAAAGAAATTAGCATGCTCTCTGATATTTCAACAGTTTGGGAAATGGTATGTGGCTAATTTTTTTTTTGAACCGTGAACCGAATGTCAAAATTGTAAGGGGGGTAGTGGAACCACTGCGGCCTGAGCTAAGGAGAACTTGGAGGGGTGTGAGTATACAAACACACTTTTTTTTTGCAAGAGCCCATGGAAGTGGAGTTAGACTTATCTTCAGAAGGACACCAGGTGCTACTCCAGTACAAACCTCAGACACATGGCAGCTGACCTCAAAAGAGCAGGCAGATGGAACGGCCCCAAAATACTGGGAAATATAGTAGCAGTAGACAGGTATGTCTGTTATACAGATTGGCATGGCAGGTGCAGGCTGGTATGGCTGATATGCAGGCAGGCAGCAGCTGGCGGGCACTGCTGATGTACAGGCAGTAAGGTACTGGCATTCATGGTTGATGTACAAACAAGCGATGCTGGCAGGCATGGCTGATGTACAGGCAGGCTGGTGCAAGCAAGCTAGCACATCTGATATACAGGCAGCCAGGAGCTGGCAGACACGGCTGATATAAAGGTCCATCTGGTGCAGGCGGGCACTGGCAACTGGTGAAGGTGGGCACAGCTGAAATACAGGGACACAAGGCAAGTACAGGCAGACACGTACAGGACAAGTAAACTGACTAGCGGGTACTGGAGACCTGACAACTAGCAAGCATGCAGACAACTAAACTTTAAATGTTGCTCAGGCACCTCCCATTAGGTGAAGGTGCCTTAAATAATAATAGTCTCCCAGCCATTGGCTGCAGGCATTTTAGGACAATGAATGCTGTCCATTTAAGGACAGCAGCAGCAGGAAAAGGAGGAGGGAGTGTTGGACAGGGCCATGGTGGTGAGCAGGATGGTGTTCCTGCCGGGGGAGGGAGATAGCATGCTGAGACGACGGCACTACAGAAATGTTTGAATTTAGCGTGAAACAGTGAATTTGACTCAAAGCAGATTACTCTTTATTGGGATAGTTGTACTGTATGAGATGAGCTATTAATGGGTATGTGCTAATTATGTGATGTATTCCATCTGCTTCTGTTTTGATGTTTATAGCCATTTCCACGCCTTAAACAAGCTTAATGTTGATTCTTAGAATAATATGCTAGAATGATTGCAGAGTCAGATACAGTCATTTCAACAGAGCCCTTCTTCTAATCTGTGTAACATTTTCCATGACATCAAGGCAGGGTTATGTGGTGCTGGGCCATGGTGGGTGACTGCAAACCACAAGTTTCATAATTTATTATTCGCAGAACCATTATCGCTGCTGTAGCATCCTGTCTGACTGCTGGTAAAGAAGCTTGAGGCATTCAGAGGTGTCCAGAGTCAGGAAAACATTAAGCATAACACTCATTTAAAATCTCTGAAGAAGAAACTTAGGTTTGGCGCTGAACTGCCATCCTCAATGCTGATCAGCTTTAGGCTATTTCATAATTTCATTTTTCAGAGAGATAATGACCAAAACAAACCTCATACACTCCCTTAATGGTGTCATATATGCAGAGACAGATTTAGACAAAATTGGGCTAAACAATTGTAACAACCCAGGTAACCGATTGTTTCAGTGATGTTGCTTTCCCTTCCGGGAGGGTAATGTCATGCTTGGAGGCAATGGAATTCTCTTTATCAGGTAAGGCACCCACACACAAAACATTCCAAATTCAGGCCAGAAGGGGGAGCTCAGAACCCGGATTCAGGGGAGCTTCCCTTAGCTATAGGCATCCTGGTCTGGAGGAGGGGTAGGACAGTTGGTCCAAGGAGACCAAGGAGAGCAGACGTCTAGGAGAGACGCAGACCAGACAGCAGAGCTGGCAGCCAGAATTGAGCTGCAGCTCCAGGAAAGAGAGAAAACCCAAGGGGTTGAATGTGGTGGAGCTACAGAGAAAAGGGCTCAGAGGGGAACTGTGACCAGGCACCCTCAGAGCCAGAGCGCAGCAATCAGGCACCGGGAGCCCGAGGCTTTAGTGGGACTCTAGGACACTTAGCAGAACCAGAGGGCTAAGATCTTTATGTGATTGGTCCACACCACACCTGAGACACAGCAGCACCTGAAGAGCCCGGGGCATGATAGAGTCCCTATAAAACGGCTCAAGCTGCCCGTCATGCAGGTACCTGTTCTAGGACAAGGGAATGAGGACTTTGCCAGCAAGCTTCAGGAAGCAGGGACCCCATACAACAGCGCAAGGAGGAAAGGCTCATGGACCTCAAGTGGGAAAGGCATCCTCTATTGCCTCCAAGCAGGCTGGACCACAGCTACAAGTGTACCTGGTACTCTGGACTGAGATGCACTACTACCATCAGTAAACCAGGTAAAGACTTTACAACTTGTATCATCCACCCGTATTTTACGGGTTGAGAAAATCGTATCATGCTGCGATTGTCAGTGTATTCCTCCAAAAATACGCCAATGAAAGTCTATGGGGAGAGAAAAATACAGATTACATATGGACCACACGTCTGCCTTGCGAGAAGTACGCACTGGTGTCCTATAGAAAAACTGGTAATTCAGTGCGGTGCTAGAGCTAGATAGCATGAAAGCCGGTAATTCAATTGCCGGCTTTTGTTAACTCCTTATCAAACCCAACAGGATATGAGTGAGACATGGGTTACATACAGTAAACCATTTCATATCCGTTATATTTTTTCATATTCCTCACTAATAATGTTAGTAGTTGGTGTGTGGAAAATTCGGGAGCTCTAGGTGTTAAAATAAAGTGTTAAATCACAGGAAAAACTGGCGTGGGCTCCCGCGCAATTTTCTCCGCCAGAGTGGGAAAGCCAGTGACTGAGGGCAGATATTAATAGCCTAGAGAGGGACCATGGTTAATGGCCCCCCTGGCTAAAAACATCTGCCCGCAGCCACCCCAGAAAAGGCGCATCTGTAAGATGCGCCTATTCCGGCACTTAGCCACTCTCTTCCCATTCCCCTGTAGTGGTGGGATATGGGGTATGGGATATGGGGTAAAAAAGGGTTAATGTCACCTTGCTAATGTAAGGTGACATTAAGCCTGGTTAATAATGTAGAGATGTCAATAAGATACCTATCCATTATTAATCCAATAGTAGTAAAGGGTTAAAAATATGCACACACGAATAAAGTATTTTAATGAAATAAATAAGCACATGGGGTTTTAATATCTTTATTGTACACTCAATCCACTCCCCCTGAAGACCCTCATTCTTCTGAAAAAAAGGAGAATAAAAAAGTAACAATATCCCATACCTGTCCACCTTACAGTCATGTCCCACACTGTAAATCCATCTGAAGGGGTTAAATACATTTACAACCAGGAGCCTGCTAATGCAGCCGCTCTGGGGTGTAATGCCTCTTTCACATTTCCGTCGGTACGGGTCCGTCGCTATGCGTCGGGCCGACGTACCGACGGACGTTGTGAAAAATATGCAAGACTTGGGCAGCGGATGCAGTTTTTCAACGCATCCGCTGCCCATTCTGAATTCTGGGGAGGAGGGCGCGGCGTTTTGGCGACGCATGCGCGGTCGAAAATGGCGGACATGTTGGGCAAAAAAAGTTACATTGAACTTTTTTTGTCTGTCGCGTCGGCCAAAACACGACGGATCCGTCACATGACGGACGCGACGTGTGGCCATCCGTTGCGATCCGTCGCTAATACAAGTCTATGGGCAAAAAATGCATCCTGCAAGCACATTTGCAGGATCCGTTTTTTGCCGAAAGTGACGGATTGCGACAGAGGCCAAAAGACGGAAATGTGAAAGAGGTCTATAAGACAGGGGAATGAATGGAATGCAGGGAAGCTTCGGTGACTTGCGGTGCCGTCACCGAAGCTGCGCCCCCTGGTGGCATAAACTCATATGAACTGTGATGTGAGAAAATATTCAGAAAAATTCCCATGCTACAGTTCAAATGAGTTTATACCACAAGGGGGCCCAGCTTCGGTGACAGCACCGCTAGTCGCCGAAGCTATGTTACCTTCATTTCATTCATTCCCCAGTCTCTTACAGCTGGGAGCGGCTGCGTTAGCAGGGCTCATGGTTGTAACTGTATTTAACCCCTTCAGATGGATTTACAGCCTGGGACATGACTGTATGGGGGACAGATATGGGATATTGTTGCTTTTTTATTTTCCTTTTTTTTCAGAAGAACGAGGGTCTTCAGGTGGATTGAGCGTACAATAATGATATTAAAACCTCATGTGTGTTATTTATTTCATTAAAATACTTTATTTATAATGTGTGTCTATTTACATTAGCAAGGTGACATTAACCCCTTATTACGCCATATCCCACCACTACAGGGGAGCGGGAAGAGAGTGGCTAAGTGCCAGAATAGGCACATCTTACAGATGTGCCTTTTCTGGGGTGGCTGGGGGCAGATATTTTTAGCCGGGGGGTGGGGGGGCAATAACCATGGTCCCTCTCTAGGCTATTAATATCTGCCCCCAGTCACTGGCTTTCCCACTCTGGCGGAGAAAATTGCGCGGGAGCCCACACCGCCAGTTTTTTCCATGATTTAACCCTTTATTTTAACACGTAGAGCTCCCATATTTGGCACACACAAAATACTAACATTATTAGTGAGGAATATGTATAAATATAATGGATGTGAAATGGTTTACTGTACGTAAACCATGTCTCATATCCTGTCGGGTTTGGTAAGGAGATAGCAAAAGCCGGCAATTGAATTACCGGCTTTTATGCTATCTTGCTCTGTATTAAATACATATATATGTGTCTCACTGACATATATATATATAGATATATATATATATATATATCTATATATAGACTGTATATATGTTTTCACGAACATTTGTGCCCTTGGTTTCATTATACACATTTTACAAGCAGGCGAGAAAATCTCGCCGTTTGGAAGCTATACGGATTACACACGGATACTTTTTGGAGAAAATAATCGCATCCTCGCATTGAATACGGATGACATACGGATCACTGCTCAGGATCTTTTCGGCGTATCTCGGCTGTAAAAAACGGACCGAACTTTTATACGTTAGGTCTGACCTCGGCCTAATAGATGGCTAGGATGGGTTGCAGCTTAGAATATGACAAAACAGCCATTTTTATTACATTCTAGAAGAATCCCTTTAAGCCTGTTTGTAAAGAAGAGTGGGACAAAATTCACAGAACTAATTGAGAGATTGAAGTCACAAAGAAAATGTTTACATCAAGTTGTTGCTGCTAAAGGTAGCTCTACGAGCTGTTGATTCATGGGATCGACCTACATTTTCACACACTGCTTCTGAGTTTTGACCTACTTTTTGTCTGATAAATAATGACACAGTGTATTTTGTCATGTGCTGTTTTTCATCTGAGGTTATACCGGTATTTTCCTAATTTTAAGACTTTTGCAATTCTTAAGATGTCAGTGCTTTCTTCCACTTCTGTCACCACTGTCAGATTGGGATACCGTCCTATCGACTGCGCTACACGCAGCCCCACTGCCACCGGCAGTATTTTCCTAACTTTAATAATTTTGCAATTCTTAAGATGTCAGTGCTTTCTTCCACTTCTGTCACCACTGTCAGACTGGGATACCGTCCTATCCACTGCGCTGCACGCAGCCCCACTGCCACCCAGCACATAGATGCACTCTGGACATTATGAGCCCTTCTGCATCACCTTTGCTCACTCAGTGCAATAAGGCCACTGCCTATAGTACACCGGCTGACCTACACTTTGCGCTCTCTTAGGTCACATATCAATGAATCTCTGACAAAAAACACATGATATTTAAGGACACCAAACTACATCCATACTCATTCAGCAGTCAGCTAACCAAACACATGCACACTATTCTGCTAGTGAACAGACCGTTCTGCAGCTCTTTCTATGCTCTTATGCAGCTCAATGCATTGCTGTACGACTGGGGCAATGTCCTCTATGTATGATTATTATAAAGTGACAAAGTGCAAGTGTTTTATCTCAACTGGCTACTTTCATTATCGTATAGGAACTGCAGATGTGACTGGCCCCATTTGCAGCTTCAGGTGCCTGTTTGCAAAGTAGAGCAGCGCAGAAGTTACCTGTTATGGAAAAACTTACTAGTTTGGTCTATAATTCAGACGAAAACAAGACTATAGCGCACACATCTTTTCACATGAACAACTGTTTATTATTGGATTAGTGTCCTGTTCGTTGAGTGCAAGCTCAGAATACTGACCAAAAATATGGACCTCTGAAGAGCTCTTAGGAAGGTGAAACTTGAACTGTTATGATAATGTAAAGAGATGAAGCACAAGAAGAGTCCGGGGGCGTTTACCTTCTCGGCTCTATACCTGGAACCATTGTGCTGTGCTACAGGTACCCCAGGGGGCAGACTTAGAGACTGGGACAGGAAGGAGGCCAGGCAGAAAGAGGGAAAGGCACGTGCGCAAGGAACAGAGCAGCGTGAGCAGCGGTCAGAGCAGGGTGCAGCTGCGCTCCGGGAGAGAGAGAGAGCTCCCGGTCAGAGGACAAATACAGGGAGATTGCCCAGAAAGACTGCATCTTGAGTACATGAAAGCAGACTCTGCAGTGACTGGAGAGGGGCGCTTTGAGACCCGTGTAGAGACATTGGCCCGTGTAGAGACTGTGACCCCCTGGTACCCACGGTATCAGTACAGAGACTGTGACCCCCAGCGGGCTCCTAGAGACTACTCAGCCCACGGACAACAGAGGGACAACAAGTGCCGCTGTTTCTCGGCACCTACGTTGGAGAAGACGACCCTTAAAGCAAGTCCTCATCAGACTGATAAGTGTTCTTTTCTCAAGAAATCCTGTTTACTTCTGTTACACTGTTTGACTCCCATATTTTTGCACTGGTTTATTGCTAGTTATATTCCATTGCTTCCTCCCTGCGAGGAGAACCTGATTCCTGTTATTAAATCCCTCAACTGTTGGTCTGTCTGTTCCGTGGTGACATACTCAGTACCTGCATACTATTACATTTGACGTAGTCGGCAGGATGTCACACGGTAGTGCGGACAGGGCAGACCAAGCAGCTGGAGAAGTTCCCAGGTCTAGCATTTCCCTGGGAGCCATGTTGAATAATTTGCCAAGGTTCTCTGGGAACAATGTAATGCTGTGGAGTTGGACGGAGCGTATCCGGGGAATGATGCGGATGCATCCAATGACACCAGCCCTGGAGGTAGAAATTGCAGTGATAGCCCTGAAGGGGGAGGCGCTGGATTCTGTCATGCATAGGTCCCCCCCGGGAGAGAGATACCCTGGACAAAGTGCTGCGCATACTTGAGGAGACGCATGGGGACCCCACTGATGTAGGAGAACTTCGCATGCGACTGTTTCACCGGGTACAACGGAAGGGAAAGACCGTGACCCAATTCATGAATGCCCTACAAGAGCTTCACACTGCTATAAGACGAAAGGACGGTGTAGGGGTTGGGTCAGTTGATGTGGTGCTCAGAGATCAGCTGGTGACGGGACTGCGTGACGCAATGATGAAACAGGCACTGCAAGAGTGCATGTGAGTAAAGCCAGACATGACTTTCTCTGAGGTTGGCAGTGAGGCGCGTGAGCGAGAATAAGAACAGGGAGTGACGGGTTGGTGGGAAGGGTGCAGAGCGGGGAGGTAATCACCACCACAGACAATATCCCCCAGTGGGTGGAGGACCTGAGAATGGAGATTAGACAGGTCTGTGAAGAAATGGCGGCCTTCAGAAGAACTCTGGCGGAAGAGCCCGGTCCTCTGGTGCGAGACAGAGAAGCTGCCCCCCGAAAGGAGGGTGAAACTACCAGGAGGAGAAGCCCTCTTACATGCTACACTTGTGGAGATTCCGGCCACATTGCTCGATGATGTCCCCGGCGGAGCCGACCATCCCCGCGCTCTCCTTTAAACTAGGTGGCTCTGAGCTCGATGGGCACCGCTCAGAGCGTGAAGAACAGAGGAGGAGTAGTAAAAGTCCCCATAGCCTTGTTTCCACGTGCCCTCTGGTCTGGGCAGAAATCAATGGAAGAGCAGTGTGGTGCTTGATAGACACCGGCTCACAAGTGATCACCATGCCTGAGAGATATTTTCACCGTCACTTCACAGAGGTGCTACGGACCAAATGGGGCCCTGTAATCAAACTTATGGTGGCCAGTCACTTGCCCATCCCAGTTGCAGGGGTGGTATGGATGAACATAGAGGTCTGCGGAAAAGACCTCGGGAGAAGAGGAGTGGTACTGGTGGAAGGAGAAGTAGCTAAAGACTATACCGTGACCCTGGGCATGAATGTGTTAAAAGACTTTGGAAGACTGGTTTTCAACGAGTCCCCGGAAGAGTTCCTGCAATAATGGAGCAACCAACCCCCCCACAGAAGGGTCTTTCAACAACTGATACGGACCGCCCAGGTACGGGAAGCATACAGGGATGGAAAGGAACTCGGCAAAGTTGTCACCCCTGCCTCAGTCAATCAAGTGTTGCCCCCTGGGCAGACGGTGCTTCCCCTGCCTATACGAGCTGGCATCCCGCTGGAAGGTGTCGAAATCCAAATTGAGCCCAGCAGAGCTGACGAGCTGCCATCAGGAATATTGGTGGAACAGTCCCTGGCTACCATGCGGGATGGAACTGTCCTTGTGCGCTGCATAAATTTGGGGGCGACAGATACAACTTTGCCCCCTAGAAGCGAAGTTGCCCAAGTCCTGGGCCTCCCAGACAAGTTGGTCCCAACTGAGGTGGTACAGCTGACCGCAAGGCCAGAAGATCCGTGGCTGGTGACCGTCGAAGCGGAGGCAGCTCTGGACCCCAGATTACTGCAAGAAGGGCACCAGATACTGGAATGCATAAGGGCGGAGCTCTCAGAACTTACTCCACAGCAGGTACCTCAGGTGGAAGCCATATTGAGGAAATTTCAGGAGGCGTTCGCCAAAGATGAAGATGACTTTGGACGTACCACGGCCATCACCCACGAGATACCCACCGGGGATGCGGCACCAATCTGGGAATGGTACCACCAAATATCGCCAAGAGATGTACAAGGAGGTGAAGGGAATGCTGTGACACATGCTGAAGAAGGGAGTTATATGCGGGAGTCAGAGCCCTGTGGGCTGCCCTATAGTCTTGGTGAGAAAGAAAGATGGGTCCTTGCTCGTACCCACTGCCCAGGATAGAGGAGTCCCTGACGGCACTAGGGAATGCCAGATATTTCTCCACGTTAGACTTGGCCAGCGGCTACTGGCAGGTGCCCATGTCTGAGCAAGACCGAGCCAAGACGGCCTTCATCCTTCCGATGGGACTGTATGAGTTTGACCGGATGCCCTTTGGCCTAGCAAACGCCCCAGGAACATTTCAGCGACTCATGGAGAGATGTCTGGGAAACCTGAACTTTGAAGCCACTTTGATTTACTTGGATGATGTCATTGTCTTTGCCCCCAACTTTGAGGAGCACCTGCAGAGACTAGAGAAGTATGGCTTGCAAGTGAAACCCCAGAAATGCCACCTCTTCCATACCGAAATTGAATACTTGGGACACGTTGTCTCCGCTGAGGGGGTGAGGCCTTTCCAGGAGAAGATCGCTGCGGTACAAGAGTGGCCAACTCCAAAAACTGTGAAAGATGTGCGTGTGTTCCTGGGACTCAGAGGATTCTTCAGACACTTCGTAAAAGACTTTTCCCACGTTGCTAATCCATTCCAGGAGTTGTTGAGGGGAGTGCCCTCTTGCACCAAAAACAGGAACATACAGTGGGGGAAGCGTCAGGAGGAGGCATTCTTGGCTTTGAAGAAGGCTTTGATGGAGGACCCCGTGCTGGCCTATGCTGACTTCACACAACCGTTCATCTTGCACACTGATGGGAACCTGCAGGGCCTCGGGGCCGTACTATCACAGATGCAGGACGGGAAAGAGTGCGTCATCGCTGACGCTAGTCGGTCTTTGCATGACTCGGAAAATAATCCAGAAAACTATAGTTCATTTAAACTGGAGTTGTTGGCGCTGGTGTGGGCAATGACTAAGAAGTTCGCGGAATATCTGACTGGCTCAGAAGTTCATGTACGCACCGATAACAATCCGTTGTCCCATCTAAAAAATGCCAAGTTAGGGGCCCTAGAACAACGTTGGGTAGCCCGAATGGCCAAGTTCCGATACAGAATTTCGTATAAAAGAGGAGCTGAGAATGTTCATGCGGATGCCCTCTCCCAAGTAAACTATAGCAAACCAGCACCCAGCCAGGATGAAGAACTGGAAGATGTGGAGGTTCCAGGTTTTGGAGAGACTGCCAGGACGGTGGCAGTGACGTGGGAAATTGAACAGGAAGAGGCCTGCATGAACTTGCTGGAGCAGCCCCGCGATGAGTGGGTCCGAGTGCAGCAGGAGGACCCGGAGCTAACTCAGTTGAGAAGGTGGGTCGGGTCTGAACAAATGCCCAATCGGCAGGAGAGGAGGTCCATGTCACCTAAGGTACTGAAGATGCTAGGCCAGTGGGAGAGGCTCCAGTTGAGGGATGGTATCATGTACTGGAAGGTATTCCTGCAAACAGAACTCAATCTTGTATGGCAGATGGTGATTCCCTCGTCCTTGATAGATCAGGTGGCTAAGGAAGCACATGAGAAAGGAGCACACTTTGGGCCAGAAAAAACTTTCCAGTGGTTACAGCGCCTATTTTATCATCCCAACTTGAAGGGAACCTGTCACCCTGAAAATCGCGGTTGAGGTAAGCCCACCGGCATCAGGGGCTTATCTACAGCATTCTGTAATGCTGTAGATAAGCCTCCGATGTTACCTGAAAGAAGAGAAAAAGACGTTAGATTATACTCACCCAGGGGCGGTCCCGCTGCTGGTCCGGTCGGATGGGTGTCTCTGGTCCACTGCGGCGCCTCCCATCTTCATTCCAAGACGTCCTCTTCTGATCTTCAGCCACGGCTCCGGCGCAGGCGTACTTTGTCTGCCCTGTTGAGGGCAGAGCAAAGTACTGCATTTCGCAGGCACGGGCCTCTCTGACCTTTCCGGCGCCTGCGCACTGCAGTACTGCAGGAACATTGTGGAGAAAGTATGTCAACAATGCAGAAGTTGTGAGCTGGTCAAACCAACAGAACAACGAGCCCCCACAGAGACGGTGAGGTCTTCTGGCCCCATGGACATACTGGCAATAGATGACTTGACAATTGGACCAGCACACCAAGGCTATGAGCATTGTTTAGTGATGATAGACCACTTTACTAAATTTGCCGTAGTGATGCCCACGCGGGACCAGACTGCTGAATCTGCTGCTCACGCAATTTGCAGGCACTTCATACATGTGTACGGGTGTCCCAAGCGCATCCATTCTGATCAAGGGGCCTGCTTCCTCGGAAGAGTGATGGAGGAGCTGCACCAGCTTTACAATATCGATAAGTCCCGGACCACCCCTTATCATCCACAGGGGAATGGGGCTTGTGAAAGATTTAACCGCACTCGGATTCAAATACTGAGGACCCTGGAAGAGGACCAGAAGGCGAAGTGGACTGAGTCCGTCCCTGAATTGGTGTGGGCGTATAACAATCGGAAACACAGCACCACCGGATTCACCCCCTACTCTTTGTTCTTTGGCCGACCCGGGAAGGGGCTGGCAGAGCTGGAGCTGGAACCTGAGGAGGACTACCCACGGACGGGGGTGTACTCCTGGGTTCAAGAACATCATCGGATGCGGACAATTCAACGTCTAGTGCAGAATCGGCTGAAGAATTGGAGCATCCCCATGTAGCTCCTCAAAAGGGGACAGCCCTGTGGCCTGGAGACCGAGTCTTAGTGAGGGAAAAGCGCCCACACAACAAACTAGAATACTGGTGGGAGAAAAGGCCGTACCGAGTGAAGCGGCGTCTCGGCAACGGGGGTCCCGTTTATGAGGTTCAGCCCGAAACAGAAGAGGGGACTCCCACCTGCACAGGAATATGTTGCATCCCTGTTTGTTTCGAGATCCTGAATCAGTCCAATTGGCTCCAATGTCCCCACCGGCTGCGCCAGTGATCAATGTAGATGTGGAAGATGAGGAAGACTCCCAATCTCTCCCAGGGAACCCAGAAAAAGGGCTGGTGCCTGAAACTACCAACATATCGGAGGAAACCTTGACTCCTCCCACAGCAGTTGACACCACCGCCCCTGCTGATTTGAGATGCTCTGAACGTTCAATGGCTGGTGTAACCCCTGTTCACTACAATTAGGACGAGTTCATCTGGCAGCAGATTGTGCAAGGACTGGAAGATTGCCAACAAGAACTGCTGAAAATCTCGCTCGTGGAATGGCGAGCAGAAAAAGGGGGAATGTAAGGAGGTGAAGCACAAGAAGAGTCCGGGGGCGGTTACCTTCTCGGCTCTATGCCTGGAGCCATTGAGCTGTGCTACAGGTTCCCTAGGGGGCAAACTTAAAGACTGGGACAGGAAGGAAGCCGGGCAGAGAGCCGGAAAGGCACGCGTGCAAGGAACAGAGCAGTGTGAGCAGCATGAGCAGCAGTCAGAGCAGGGTGCAGCTGCGCTCCAGGAGAGAGAGAGAGCTCCCGGTCAGAGGATAAGGATAAATGCAGGGAGATTGCCCAGAAAGACTGCATCTTGTGAGTACATGAAAGCAGACTCTGCTGTGACTGGAGAGGGGCGCTTTGAGACCCGTGTAGAGACATTGGCCCATGTAGATGCAGCGCCCCAGAGATCTGGTCGTTGCAGTATGACACTCTGCCACTAAGGGGAGTGATGGTACGTCTGATGGCACTGAAGGAATTCTCCTGACCAGGTATCACCAGCACACATTACACTTCACACTCCGGCCACTAGGGGGAGCAAAAGGCTTTATTTATTGGGCCCCTCCTCACACAGGAAGGTGACGGGCACAAGGGGGCATTCTTTGCGTCTGGAGGAGAGAAGGTTTTTCCACCAACATAGAAGAGGATTCTTTACTGTTAGGGCAGTGAGAATCTGGAATTGCTTGCCTGAGGAGGTGGTGATGGCGAACTCAGTCGAGGGGTTCAAGAGAGGCCTAGATGTTTTCCTGGAGCAGAACAATATTGTATCATACAATTATTAGGTTCTGTAGAAGGACGTAGATCTGGGGATTTATAATGATGGAATATAGGCTGAACTGGATGGACAAATGTCTTTTTTCGGCCTTACTAACTATGTTACTATGTTACTATGTTACACTGGTAAAACTAGGGGTTGGATAGAAAGTTAGTCAGAAGCTGACTGGGTTGGATTCAGGCAACATCCCATGGCAGGGGGTGTTGCAGGGAGAAGGCACAGGGGGGTCCCTGTCAGGCGTGGGAGCCTGGCAGGTGCCTAGCGAACAGAACAGAACGTTACAGAACCACGCCTGCACCTCCTTGCCTAAGAAAGAGACAAGAAAGGAAGGATATTGTGGAACAGTGTAAACGAGATCTAGCAAAATGGAGTACCAGTAGGAGTCGTGCCGTGAGACCGAGGCAACATCCTACTGAGGCGCGTAGCCGGTGGCCGGAACACCGCGGAAGTAAATGACTCTAGGCTTTACTTCAAACTCCGCAGGACAGTTAATTATAGGTTGGCTGTCTACCTTAAATTTCCTAAGAAGACATAGGGAGCAACATTGGGAGAGGGGCGTGTCTAGGGTCCCGAAAGACCTCCAAGCCTTCCCATCATACGGGTGCGTCCTTGCCAAAACATACTGGGGGACGAGAAACTAGCAACATCTGGAACTAACGAGAGAGAGAGAGAGCTGTAAAGAACGAACGAAACGAGAACAGCAGTTGAGAGGACTATTCCGAATGCTCAGCAGGGTAGAACTACAACACACAACAAAAACAAGAAAGGAGGGCACCATCAACAATATTAACCACACAAAAATAATAATGAAGGGGATCTGCCCAGAAGTATGTCAAAAATAGGATAAGAAACACAACAAGAAAAGAGACATACCAAAGCCTGGGGAACACCCTAGAGTATGAATATATAAAGAACAATTTATTTATTAATTAGAGTCCAAACAACACATACCACATGAAGAATAGTACAATAAAAACATATACATTAAAAACACCAATAATAGAAACCACCCCAAAGAGAAAGAGGGGAAATAAAGACCCCCTGGACCCCAAACATTGGGTCTGATATGCACAATATAAATATAACATACAGTAATTAAATGACTATACAACAGATAATTGTAGGACATGATGAAAAATACTGGTCAAACTGGTGTGGGAAGCAAAAGTGCTATACCCACAAAACAAGTGAAGGTCAATACATCAAATAGCTATATGCTACCAGAGATAAGATATTACCACATGTATAAATGTTGGAAGCCCACTAGCAATAAGTGGACCCTATATAACCAGTCAAACTTGTCCAGAAACCAGAAAAAAGAATACACATATAGATGTACCACACTCATGTGACAGGACTGCATATGATGTATAAGACTGAAACCCACTGCTTAGATGGATGTAAATATACCTGACACAATTAAATATATTGTATCAAGACAGCAGAGGGAAAAGGTACATGTACCCACCAAAAAAACCATGAGAATAAAGTGCTGCCGAACAATAATAATAATAATAATAATAATAAACCAATATCAAAAAAAAAAAAAAAAAAAAAATCCCCAGCATATATACATGGAAAAAGGGTGGATACACGACCTGTGAGAGCGTGGCAAAGCGGCCTAAGATGGATGATATCGGCTGCCAACCAACATGGTTACGCTAAAAAGTCCCATCACTCATGTCCAAGCAAAGAGGTGTGCAAAACCAAAAGAGAGGTCCAGGGGGGGTTAAAAACCCGACGCGTGTCGCCACAGCCGTGGCTTCATCAGGGGCAAGAAATGGTATGAGCCACTGGACTCCGATACATGCTTAAGTACTTTACCCGATAGTGCAGGATCCCAGACAGCTGTGTGAGAAAGCGCGCAATACGCGACCCGGAAATGACATCATACCGGAAACAACCGAAGGTGTACAAGACTTCAGACCGGGTGTGCAAAGATGGCGGCTAAAAGAGCCCAGGGCGCATGCGCAAAATGCGTCACAGATGATCAGTCAAATAAGGTAAAGACCGCCCACCTATAATACTACAATAGAAGGGAGCAAGCGGACGAAAGATCGCCGCGCTTAGTATGACAACAGCCCCCACAATATCTCGATCAGGAACAGAGTGTCATACCCCGCACAAAGGCAGGCTATTGCCGATGTATCCAAACCTGGGTGCGATCAAATAATAAAACAAACAAAACAAACTGATACAACACACAGGCGCTAGTGGTTGGCAACGATTTCCATCTGCGAGGGAAACTCTGGAAGTGCCCATCAGACCGGCCTGTCTCTGATAGCCCTGTTAAACGTGCTCTGGATTGAGGATCTTGGAGTCTTCAGTAAAGAGGTAAAGAGACTGCAACCTTGTGTCCTCGTTATTGCCTGCACCTCACACCATCACCATCCATCTTACTGGGAAGCCCTGGGGACATACTTCACCTGTGGGAAGGTATACCATCCAGCTGCCACTCCATCACCCCAGCGGACCCCACAGCAGCGTCGGTCACCCTGACCGAACACCACAGGTGGCGTCACGAATCCCTGACAGACTGTACCACCTTTATTGCACGCCCCTTAGCAGGGTCACGGACCGGGTCTAGCCGCCGTGACAGCCTCAGAACCGAACCAGAGAGGCCCGGTACCGAGAACGCGTGGCCCTGTGTCTGGGGGCGATCCATAGAGACTGCGACCCCCTGGTACCTGCAGTATCAGCACAGAGACTGTGACCCCTGGTACCCACGGTAACAGTGCAGAGCCCCTGATTCCTGGTGAGAGACTTAACAGTGCAGAGCCCCTGATTCCTGCTGAGAGACTGAATAATAGACTGACCATCGTTTTCCCGGGATAGGCTGTGCTGTAAAAGCTAAAGACTCAGAGCCTGTGCATATCACATTAACTCCCGAAACCCCAGGCAGGGGGCTCCTAGAGACTACTCAGCCCACGGACAACAGAGGGACGACAAGTGCCACTGTTTCTCGGCACCTACGTTAGAGAACACAACCCTTAAAGCAAGTCCTCATCAGACTGATAAGTGTTCTTTTCCCAATAAATCCTGTTTACTTCTGTTACACTGATTGACTCCCGTATTTTTGCACTGTTTTATTGCTAGTTACAGTGGGGCAAAAAAGTATTTAGTCAGTCAGCAATAGTGCAAGTTCCACCACTTAAAAAGATGAGAGGCGTCTGTAATTTACATCATAGGTAGACCTCAACTATGGGAGACAAACTGAGAAAAAAAAATCCAGAAAATCACATTGTCTGTTTTTTTATCATTTTATTTGCATATTATGGTGAAAAATAAGTATTTGGTCAGAAACAAAATTTCATCTCAATACTTTGTAATATATCCTTTGTTGGCAATGACAGAGGTCAAACGTTTTCTGTAAGTCTTCACAAGGTTGCCACACACTGTTGTTGGTATGTTGGCCCATTCCTCCATGCAGATCTCCTCTAGAGCAGTGATGTTTTTGGCTTTTCGCTTGGCAACACGGACTTTCAACTCCCTCCAAAGGTTTTCTATAGGGTTGAGATCTGGAGACTGGCTAGGCCACTCCAGGACCTTGAAATGCTTCTTACGAAGCCACTCCTTCGTTGCCCTGGCGGTGTGCTTTGGATCATTGTCATGTTGAAAGACCCAACCACGTTTCATCTTCAATGCCCTTGCTGATGGAAGGAGGTTTGCACTCAAAATCTCACGATACATGGCCCCATTCATTCTTTCATGTACCCGGATCTGTCGTCCTGGCCCCTTTGCAGAGAAACAGCCCCAAAGCATGATGTTTCCACCACCATGCTTTACAGTAGGTATGGTGTTTGATGGATGCAACTCAGTATTCTTTTTCCTCCAAACACGACAAGTTGTGTTTCTACCAAACAGTTCCAGTTTGGTTTCATCAGACCATAGGACATTCTCCCAAAACTCCTCTGGATCATCCAAATGCTCTCTCGCAAACTTCAGACGGGCCCGGACATGTACTGGCTTAAGCAGTGGGACACGTCTGGCACTGCAGGATCTGAGTTCATGGTGGCGTAGTGTGTTACTTATGGTAGGCCTTGTTACATTGGTCCCAGCTCTCTGCAGTTCATTCACTAGGTCCCCCCGCGTGGTTCTGGGATTTTTGCTCACCGTTCTTGTGATCATTCTGACCCCACGGGGTGGGATTTTGCGTGGAGCCCCAGATCGAGGGAGATTATCAGTGGTCTTGTATGTCTTCCATTTTCTAATTATTGCTCCCACTGTTGATTTCTTCACTCCAAGCTGGTTGGCTATTGCAGATTCAATCTTCCCAGCCTGGTGCAGGGCTACAATTTTGTTTCTTGTGTCCTTTGACAGCTCTTTGGTCTTCACCATAGTGGAGTTTGGAGTCAGACTGTTTGAGGGTGTGCACAGGTGTCTTTTTATACTGATAACAAGTTTAAACAGGTGCCATTACTACAGGTAATGAGTGGAGGAAAGAGGAGACTCTTAAAGAAGAAGTTACAGGTCTGTGAGAGCCAGAAATCTTGATTGTTTCTGACCAAATACTTATTTTCCACCATAATATGCAAATAAAATGATAAAAAAACAGACAATGTGATTTTCTGGATTTTTTTTTCTCAGTTTGTCTAGCATAATTGAGGTCTACCTATGATGTAAATTACAGACGCCTCTCATCTTTTTAAGTGGTGGAACTTGCACTATTGCTGACTGACTAAATACTTTTTTGCCCCACTGTATATTCCATTGCTTCTTCCCTGCGAGGAGGACCTGATTCCTGTTATTAAACCCCTCAACTGTTCGTCTGTCTTTTCCGTGGTGAAATACTCAGTACCTGCATACTATTACAATAAGATAATATTTGGAAATATTAAGAAATAATCTTTACACAGTGTTGTACAATATCATGGATAAAGAATATTGTTCAGTGGCGGTCAATCACTTCCCATGCATAATGAAAAATTCTGTATCTTTCTAACTTACTTTGTAATACAAATCATTACTATTCTGAACATCAGTAATTGAGATTTACATGTTAGCAGTGATCAGCCAGTGCAAGGTTTTAAGCTTCGGAGTATCTTATATTTCGTTCTTCAGAGTATAATCATTTAACAGTGAGACTAAGAGCTGGGCAGCCGCAAATTCTTTACCATCCTATTATCTCTGTTAGTTTTCTGCATGCCCCTTTATAAGCTGTCAGTATGCTTTATGAAGCATGATAGCGGTTATAGTTCTAACAATTAAGGCCTGTGGTGGTTTCCTAGATGAAGCATGGCACACCATAAAATATAGAATTAAATTCATGTGGAGAGTGATGAACTGTTCTGATTCCATTGAATGATTATTATTTAATGAATGAATGCCACAGCAGAAGTGACACTAGAACAGACCGACTACATACTATATACCCATACTTTGTATCGAGATGATTCTCGCCTCCCACAGCCCAGATACATTGTCACTTTCTTTCTAACAGATGGATCGTACTGATATTGCAATAACCAATAGGATGATGCTCCATTGAGCAATCATCAGGAATACATGCATAGGAATGTGCACCGCGCACATGATCCAAGGAATCCGCCACCAAGTCACATCAGCTCAGTAAGTGCAGAATATAAATGACCTTCACCTTCAGTAACAAAGCGATCTAGAGTGTTTCATCCCTTATCTATTGCCTTGGAACAGATATTTGCTATGAAATTGCAACCTTCATCACTGGATGCTTAGGGTCATAGTCTCCCAACTAGTAGATGACCTTAGGTTACAGACATGGTCATTTTTATGGCTTAGCAGTTTGTCAGATATTCTACTGTATTGTGCAAGGCGAATGCTTTACCAGAAGGCAGAAGTGAGACATGAATCATTACAGCTTCAGTGTTAGGCTACTTTCACACTAGCGTCGGTACGGGGCCGTCGCCATGCGTCGGCCCGAGGTACCGACGGACGTTGTGAAATAAATGAACAATGGGGGCATCGGATGCAGTTTTTCAACGCATCCGCTGCCCCATTGTAATGTCCGGGGAGGAGGGGGCGGAGTTTCGGCCACGCATGCGCGGTCGAAAATGGCAGACGCGACGCACAAAAAAACATTACATGGAACTTTTTTTGTGCCGTCGGTCCGCCAAAACACGACGCATCCGTCGCACGACGGATGTGACGTGTGGTCATACGTCGCAATGCATCGCTAATGCAAGGCTATGGAGAAAAAACGCATCCTGCGGGCAACTTTGAAGGATGCATTTTTTCTCCAAAATGACGCTTTGCAACGGACGTCATACGACGTTGGTGTGAAAGTAGCGTAAAAGGGAATCTGTCAGCAGGTTTTTGCTACCTCACCTGGGAGCAGCGTAATGTGGGAAAAGAGACCCTGAATCCAATGATGTATCATTTACTATACTGGGTGCATCAATTTTAGGCATGCTCATAAAGCTTCCTGCACTCACAACACTGATTAGAAGCTTTTAGTTTACATTGTTTCTAATCAGTGCTGGGGGGGGGGGGTTGGACCAGGATGCACATGAGCTATAGTCTTGTAGTGTTAATCACCTGCTGATAAAAAACTTATTGTTTTAAAACAACAGCACACAGCCTAAAAAGTGACACATCCTTGCAATCAGTGTTTCAGCCCCTACCTCAGATTAAAAAGCAAAAACACGGTGACAGATTCTCTTTAAAGGGTTATCCTCTTTCAACAAACTTTTGCTCATAGATTCAGTTAAATTTGAAAACAAAATAAGCTTTAGTTACCCTTCCCTAGTCTAGTGTTGATTCTGTGTCGATGCCCTGGTCTCTGTTTATCTGCTGCAGTGGAACCGTCATGTGGACAGCGCTGCAGTCAATCAGAGAGCAGTTTACATCACCAGAGCCACTGAGCCCAGTGATTGGCTGCAGTGTTGTCAATGTGATGTGACTGCTACAGCCAAACAATAGACTCTGAGGCAGCAGCACATCACTTTGAACTCTACGAGGATAAGTAAAACTCGGTTTATTTCTTTCTCACAAAACTAAGCCCATGGGCAAAAGTTGTTGAACGATGACAACCCTTTGTCTGGCAGTCAATGGGATGTAGAATGCAGCTTGAGATCTGCCTGGAGTATTTAATGTTGTCGCCCAAGTTTTCCTCAGAAAGTTTTTATTATATTTATAAACTTTTAAAAGGATTGTCCACTACTGGACAGCCAATTATCAATGGCCCATGGGTGCTGCATAGCGTAAAAAAAATATCTAGAGCGGCACTTCTGCTCTCAGCACTGTGTTCTCCATCACTCTGCCAACATAGACAATCTGACGTGAACGCTGCAGCCAATCAGTGATCGCTGCTTGGCAGCAGCTTTCACATTGTCTGTGCATGCAAAAACACTCGGACAAAATGTGAAGGCTACATCTGGTAAATGGACTGCCAGGGGACAAGGTCTGGGAGCAAATGATCACCGTCTGAGAGGTATGGATAGATTTTTTAGACTTTGTGTAGAACTCTGAGGCCATTGATAGAGTTGTTTAGAAGTTGACAACCTCCTTAACAGTAAACTGTGAAATGATATTGAGAGTGTCAGACATGCTTTATATGATTTTGGCCACAAAGGAATGAATGGAAGAAGTTGGGATATTGAAGCCTTTGTGCAAATATTAAAATATAAGTTCAAAAACCTTGGTATAAATTAAAGCTGTAACATCCGTGTATGGCATAATCCCATAAAGCAGTTTCCATTGTACTCACACAGTGGGAGAAATTGAAATCCAGTCTGCATCTCTTTCATATCGGAGCTAAGCTGATAATACCACTAACTGCCCCTGTTACTAATCTGTAGGTATTCAGCCCAGGGGAGATGGAGGGGTAACAAAGTGTGAAATGGACACTAGCTGGAGGTATCTGCAGAAAATGAGCCATGACTGTCTGGGTGAAACATTGTGAAAAGGAAATCACGTCCAAATCGCAGATATACAGTATAATAATCTATATGGCTCTAGTGTCTGTCCAGCCCGTGAGGGTGTTTGATCCATTTCTGCCCGGAGTGTGGTGGGTTTGGTTTCTTTTTTTCCTGCTATTTAGAGAATAGAGGGTCAAATACAAGAGCTGGATAATTAAAAACCAACTTACAATCTTATAAGCGGGTTATTTTTGTATGGATAGTACTATAAAGCAAGTACTGTGATGACATGGGGGCACTGTGCTGTCGCTGCTATGGGAGTACTGTACAGTGAATTGTGCAGTGCTCTGGCACTACTATAGGAGCTCCTTGGCTGTTACAGCTACGGTATGAGGGCAGTGTGAATGTCCCTGCCATGGAGGTACTGAGCTGCCATACGGGCACAGGGTTTAGCTTCGTTGTGGGTTGAATATAGTTGTCACTGAAAATTTCAAGGGACACCGTATGTTCTAAATACATCTGTCCTAGCACCCTTGTCATTGGGCTAACCCCTAGACCACAATATATTTTAGTGTGTGTTCTTTTTGTTGTAAATTAAGCCTAATAATTATATAATGAAAAGTGGAGTCCACAAAACCCTGCACAAAATTGTCAATAATCACTCAGTAAATCTATTCACGCCAGGTAGTGTGCCAAGCCTGACAGTGGCAATGGAGCTGTAAAATGAACCATCTCCTGCCATCCTGATTGATGTGAACGGCACATAGATGTGCACAGAGGTTCTCTGATCTCACCGTAGAGTAACTGTGCAGTGCTTAGCGGTGTGGCATGAATGTATTCGTGAGCAGGATGGCGGAGATAGCAATAGACTCGAGCTAGATGCTATGATGACAGCCGTGCTGCAGGGATTTGTCTTTTCAAGGAAGCATTTCAGTTGGTGGCACATGAGGCTGCTCCTCTGAATTTCTTGTATAGTAGGATACACATTTAAGCACAGGCGTGATGTGTGCTCTGTCATATGTGTTTGCAGCCATGGGCAGTAAAGATTCTTATTTTATCCTTTGAGACTAATTCATGACAGCGGATTCAGGATTTTTGCTGCTTCTTCTAAGGAAGTGTAATAGAGAGAAGGAGCCACCTGACCCTCAAAGACATCACAAAGCACCATATCATGTGATATCATGTTGCATCAGTGGAAATTAAGTCACAGAAACTCCAATGAATCGTAAAAGTAGTCACTGGCCATTAGCTGCAAACTTCACTAATCCCTGGCCTCTTGTATTTCCTGGCTATCGAGACTATAGAGGTTGTCGTTACACCAAGGGAACTCAAAGTCTTGGTTGCTAGAAATGATCAAAAATATTTGTAGGACCCTAGTCCAGTGGCCATAGTCCGTGCCTGCTGATCAGAGCTCTGCAAACCACCTGCTATCCACCAGTATTCCCTGCTCTTCATTCCCTGCTCCCTGCTCTACAACGGCTCTTCAGGATTTGAGTTATATTCCGGCCACTTCCATCCAGATATTGCACTTCTGAGGTTTATAAATTTGTGACTCCTGTACACACCAGTGCTCAGCCCCCAGAAAAGTGATACATGCTGATAAAAAGAGCAAAACATAAAAAGGACAAGAGAAGCTTGGAGCTTAACCAGCCCTCATCCACTTACTGCCCAGGAATCCTTAATTGGTGCATGATGGACGATTTCTTCAGTCAAATGTGGAGGAGCCTTCAGCGCCCATGTGAACACAGATTTACACGTTTTGCATTGTTGTATCATAAAGCTATACATATTATGTGATATTCCCTAATTTCTCTATCTCACAAGAGTAAAAGCCTAATTAATGATCAGAAACAAGTATGGGTTTATTATATAGAAGTCAATCATTTATGGACTGATTTGCATGTATGTGGACAGATTTAGAATTGTTTTGCCAGCATACAATTCTATGGTTTGCTGACAATCATCTCACGTTAATGGGCTTTTAAGAACTGTAATCCTGTATAGATAGCATTGACTTGATCTCTGGTGCAATTAATCAGGGAATATTGTCACACTTCTCATTTGTTCTTCAATTTGCTTCACAGAGAGACCTGTGTAAAGTAGCCTCTTTATATTCTGGACAGTAGGCACATACTATACACTTCTGCTATTCCATTCCAAGTTCATTTACTCTGGAAAGTAAGCCTTGATCATTATAAAACACAAACCATATTTTCCTCTAGAGATCACAGGCTTAACATCTTGCTCTTTTTCATATTGTTAAATAATGGGCTTCTTTAATCCTTTTTTGACTGCTCCAACTTCATTATAACACAGATACGAAATAGACACAAATCATCTACAGATGAATCAAAATGACTTTTTAAAACATTAAGGAGATGTTTTTTCTTTTAAAAAAGAGAACTTCGGAACATGCATTGTGTCAGGCATGACGTTAATGTCACAATTTGTCTGCTCAGTGAGTAATTGTATTGCTGTCCTAAGGAAACTGTGTCATGCTGAGTTATCAGTGTTTTGATTGACAGCTGGCTTTCCAAACTTGTCAGGGGTGTGCTGACCTGTCAGTGCTTTGATTGACAGCTTGGCTATCCAATCTGTGACTGGGAGGTGAGGGACTTTCTCCAGTTGTTCTCTGTTCTGGAGATTCCCCAAGCTATTTAACTGCAATATTTACGTCTGATCCCTGCCAGACGTAGTTTGTGCTTGCCAGTGAGTGTTTGCCTGATTCTGTTGTTCTGAATTCTGATCTTCCGCAGCCTGACCATTGGACTATGTTCTGACTATCCCTTTGTCTTGTCCTTTTGCTTTAAGCCACTATCTCCCGGTATTTTGACCTAAGACCGTGACCTGACATCTTCTACATGCTCTTTTGGTGCTGACCTCAAAACGTCTGGCTTCTCTGCCCCATGGTCTCTTCGTGAGTAGTGACTAGCATCACTTAAATTTGCCACATACTCTTATAGCTGTCTAATAGTCATCAACATCTATCTCTACTTCGCATGCAGAGCCCACAACAGTTCCATATGATATATCGAACTCATCATCTTTCCTCTATCCATCTCAGCTCAGCTACTCTAGGCTTTCCCCTGTACTAGATGTCTGCTGCCTCGAAGTAATCCTTCAGTCTGTTTGGTCCTTCAAATCCTATACTCAAGCTCCTACAATCTCCTGCTTAAAAATATTAACAGAATCCGTCCCTTCCTAAACCCCAAATCTTCTAGAATTATAGTTCATGCCCCCATCATCTCCCACCTTGACTACTCCAATTTACTCCCCTGTGGCCTCCCTGCTAACACTCTCATTCCGCTCTAGGCTATCCTTTAATCTGCTGCCCGACTAATCCATCGTTACCCAAGGTACTAGTCCACTTCTACCATCTGCAAATTCCTTCATTGGCTCACAATTCCCCAACATATCCAGTTTAAACTTCTAACAATCTACCAAACCATCCATAATCTCTCAACTCCATATATCTCCAAACTAATCTTCTGCTATCTTCCTATATGTAATTTCCTGTCCTCCCAAGACCTCCTTCTCTCCTCCACACTTAGTAAAACACACTAATGTCAACAGGGTAAAAACAGTTTACATGTATAAAATACAAAAGATAAGATGATTAATAATCCATATAGATGTATACCCTGAGAACACCCAGTGTGCCAGTGGTGTATTGAAACACTACGTTAATTGGAAGGAGTCATGCTCACCACATAGAAAAAAACCCTAGAGCAATCACAACAGAGAATGTAATCATATAATGTTTTATTTATTATTAATAGTAGACCATACAAAAAATAACATCAATAATAAAAAATAAAAATAAAATAAAATATATATATATATATATATATATATATATATATATATATATATATATATATGAAATTGTATATTAAAATATATGAATATAGCAGTGCCTGTGGCTATCTGATGGCCCAATAATATAAGTTAAGTGTCCATATAGTATTCCAAGCGGCCCTTTAGAATCAAACCAACTGTGCTGGTAAAATGAAAAGGGGGCAAAAAGGGGGAGGTAGGTGTGGGAATATTATAATATGCTTATGTGCAATATAAGTATGGTGCCCTGGAGAGCTGCTGGTGGTCCCCGGAATTATATATACCATTTATACAAAGTAAGTGTCCTCCTATATGGTCCTTATATCGGCCCCCTTTTACCTCACTTGGTTTTATATTATCTAGGTTTGTGCACAACTTTGTTATACACCATACTTATATTGCATATAAGCATATTATAATATTCCCACACCTACCTCCCCCTTTTTGCCCCCCTTTTCATTTTACCAGCACAGTTGGTTTGATTCTAAAGGGCCGCTTGGAATACTATATGGACACTTAACTCATATTATTGGGCCATCAGATAGCCACAGGCACTGCTATATTCATATATTTTAATATACAATTTCATACATATATATATATATATATATATTTTTTTTTTTTAATTTATCTTTTATTATTGATGTTATTTTTTGTATGGTCTACTATATAATAAATAAAACATTATATGATTACATTCTCTGTTGTGATTGCTCTAGGGTTTTGTTTACTATGTGGTGAGCATGACTCCCTCCTCCACACTTGTATGTTCCTCACCCAATCGATTCCAAGACTCTTCCCGTGTATCCAGTATCCACCATCCTCTGGAATTCTGTGTCATAACAGGTCCGATTATACACCACATTCAGAACATTCAGACTGAGCTTGGAAACCTTTCTCATCAAGAACACTTACAGCCTGCAATGTCCCCACTTTCACTTCACCACCACCAAAGCTGTTGCATCCCCCCAATCTACTCTGTCCTTTTTCATTAACCTGTGAATAACAAAAAAGAGAAAAGCACCACTCCAAAGTTGCACACCACAAGACTATATAAATTACAATAAATCAAAATATAAGAAAAAACGTTTTTATTGACACAACACACATTTTAACCCCTTCACCCCCGGAGCTTTTTCCGCTTTTTCATTTTCTTTTTTTGCTCCCCTCCTTCCCAGAGCCATAACTTTTTATTTTTCTGTCAATATGGCCATGTGAGGGCTTATTTTTTGCGGGACGAGATGTAATTTTGAACGATACCATTGATTTTACCATGCCATGTAACAGAAAACGGGGAAAAAATTCCAAGTGTGATGTAATTGCAAAAAAAGTGCAATCTCACACTTGTTTTTTGTTTGGCTTTTTTGCTAGGTTCACTAAATGCTAAAACTAACCTGCCATTATGATTCTCCAGGTCAGTACGAGTTCATAGACACCAAACATGTCTAGGTTATTTTTTATCTAAGTGGTGAAAAAAAATGCCAAATTTTGCTAAAAAAAAAAAAAAAATGCGCGATTTTCCGATACCCGTAGCGTCTCCAATTTTCGTGATCTGGGGTCAGGTGAGGGCTTATTTTTTGCGTGCCGAGCTGGCGTTTTTAATGATACCATTTTGGTGTAGATACGTTCTTTTGATCGCCCGTTATTGCATTTTAATGCAATGTCGCGGCGACCAAAAAAACGTAATTTTGGCATTTTGATTTTTTTTCTCACTACGTCATTTAGCGGTCAGGTTAATCCTTTGTTTTTATTGATAGATCGGGCGATTCTGAACGCGGCGATACCAAATATGTGTATGTTTGATTTTTTTTAATTGTTTTATTTTGATTGGGGCGAAAGGGGGGTGATTTGAACTTTTATATATTTTTTATTTTTTTTATATTTTTAATCACTTTTTTTTTTTTAATTTTGGCATGCTTCAATAGCCTCCGTGGGAGGCTAGAAGCATGCATAACTCGATCGGCTCTGCTACATAGAGGTGAAGTACAGATCACCTCTATGTAGCAGAAATGCAGGGTTGCTTTGAACGCCGACCACAGGGTGGCGCTCAAAGCAATTGGCCATCAACAACCATAGAGGTCTCAAGGAGACCTCTGGTTGTTATCGCGATGCACTGCTGACCCCCAATCATGTGACGGGGTCCGCACTGCGAGCAATACCGGCCGCGCGGCCGGGAGCGCTAGTTAAATGCCGCTGACGGCGGCATTTAACTAGTTAATGGGCGCGGGCGGATCGCGATTCCGCTCGCGCTCATTGCGCGCTCATGTCAGCTGTACAAAACAGCTGACATGTCGCGGCTTTGAGGTGGGCTCACCGCCGGAGCCCACCTCAAAGCAGGGGATCTGCCAGCTGACGTACTATTCCGTCAGCTGGCAGAAAGGGGTTAAAACATATTTAAAAACAGACCAAAAAAACCAACACATAAACCTTGCACCTTAGCAATAGTGAGCATGTGGTAGCTCAATAATAGTATGATGCCTAATACAAAAATCTGGGCTCATATAAATGACTAATGGCTCATGGGGCTAGCAAAAATATATATACTTGGATGTATAGAAGCCATAAAAAATGATGGGCAAAAAAGTATTAGATAGCCCTAAGTAAAAAGTATGTGTAAGGGATAGTGGAATACCAGACCCAGGGCAATTTACATTCAAGATACACAATAGCTTATAGAGCTAGTAGTAACCCTTAGAACACATTTATATAAAGAAAAGGAAAACAATTCCTAAGGTAAATTGTGCAGGGAAAACATAAATAAATACATATATACATCATGTGTAAATGAATAAATACAGCATAGTTCCTGAAGTGCCATAAACTCCAATGACTAGTATATCCCAAATATAAACACATACAATGAGCAATATACCCAGATATGCAGGCAGATGGATCAAGGAAGCGCGGCCCCACGCGTATCGCCCTCACCAATAGGGCTTCATCAGGGGTAGTGTTTAATGTGTGCCTAAACCTTTGGTTAAATTCAAAAATACAAATAGCCAGACCATACCGGAAGTATGCTCACTATTGCTTAGGTACAAAGGTTTATGTGTTGTTTTTTTTTGGTCTGTTTTTAAATATGTTTTAAAATGTGTGTTGTGTCAATAAAAAACTTTTTTCTTCTATTTTGTTTTATTGTAATTTATATAGTCTTGTGGTGTGCAACTTTGGAGTGGTGCTTTTCTCTTTTTTGTTATTCATTCAGTATTTACCGCTTTGTTGCACCCCTGTATATAGATTTTTACCTGTTATGCTAGAGTAGTGCGCCTGATTTGTTTGCATTTTTTTCATTAACCTGTAACTTGTAAACTTGCAAGGGTAGAGTCCTCTTCCCCTGAGTTCAAGTCTGTCATTATTAATTTATTCACTGTAATTTATATTTGTTTTTTGTATGTGAACAAGTTTCACATCTACAGCACCATGAAATCAATAGTGCTCTAAAAATAAATGATAATAATATAAAGGAACTGTAGAACTTAGTGAATTAAGCTTCCCCATACACTTTATTAGCTTTCATTCAACCTTATGTTCTGACTCTCCATACAAAGAAGCATAGGCTCTGATGAGCACACCTGTGTTCTTTATGAGAGATGCTGTCTGAAAACATAAATCCATATCAACTCCAGCATCATCTGGCAGGGTCTCCATGTACATTAGACTACCAGCCAAACCCGTGGAAAAAGGTGGTTATGACAGATGTTAGTGTAATGTGTATTAATCTTAATGAACCTATTAGTGCAAGCATTAGATATTCACTTGTTTGTAATGTTATTATTTTAGATTAATGTAAAGTTTTGTTGCAGAAAATGCAAATAATATATAAACATTCAAATGTCTTTACTTGAAAGTATTGTCGTAAAATGGTGAATAAAAGCCCTTATCAGACAAGCATGTTCATTATACAACATATATTAGGAGCCACTTTAATAAAGAGAAAATATAACATTTGCCCCTTCTTTAGTGTACTAACAAAACCTTGAAAGACCTAGACGAAACATGCAAACATATGGAGACACAAACAGAAAACGATTCAGGGGTTGAGGGGTCATCAAAACAATTCCTAGCAATATTGCCATGTTAGCTAAAAAAAACTCCTAGAAAAAGGTAACAAGAGTAAAAGAGGGTATGGAGCATACCCCACTCACCATTTCCATTACGCTGGTGATCCTTCACCTAAACATATATGATACTGAGGGGAGTTATTAAAACTAGATCATGAAAGCCAAAGTGAACAGGAATACGAGTGCGTAATCTTTTCTGCAATAATCAAGTGTGAGATTCACACACATGGATTTGTTCTTCCTATTGAGCACATGTGGGAGCGAAGTAAGAATTCAGAACCTAGTAATGATCAACCTAATGACAGAAATTAAATAATTGTCTTAAAATGCTTGGACACTTTATATTTGTTTTAAAAAATGTATTGGGGACATGTTTACATGTACCAATACCGTGGGGAAAATAAGTATTTAATACACTGCCAATTTTGCAAGTCTTTACACCTATAGAGAATGGAAAGGTCTGTAACTTTTATCGCATGTAAACTTCAACTGTGAGAGACAGAATCTAAAAAAATCCAGAAAAATTGCATTGTATGATTTTTACATAGTTAATTTGCATTTTATTGCATGAAATAAGTATTTTATAGAATATGAAAATAAAATCTAATATTTGATGCAGAAACCTTTGTTTGCAACAACAGAGGTCAGAAGTTTCCTGTAGTTCTTGACCTAGTTTGCACACACTTCAGCAGGGAGTTTGTCTAACTCCTCGATACAGATCTTCTCCAGATCGCTCAAGTTTTGGGGCTGTCACTTAACAGGTTTGAGATTCAGTTCACTCCAAAGATTTTCTATTGGATTCAGGTTTGGAGACTAGCTAGGCCACTCCAGGACCATGAAATGCTTCTTACGGAGCCACTTCTGGCTATGTGGTTCTAGTCATTGTCATGCCGGAAGACTCAGCCATGACCCATCTTCAATGCTCCTACTGAGGGAAGATTTTGCCCAAAATCTCATGATTTATAACCCCACCCATCCTCCATTCAATATGGTGCAGTCATCTTGTCCTCTTTGCAGAAAAGTACCCCAAAAGTATAATGTTTCGCCCACTATGCTTCACAGTTGGGATGATGTTCTTGGGGTTTTACTCATCCATCTTCTTTCTCCAAACAAGGCGAATGAAGTTGATACCAAAAAGTTCAATTTTTGCCTCATTTGACCACATTACCTTCTCTCATGCCTCCTCTGGTTCATCCAGATTGTTATTGGTGTGCTTCAAATGGGTCTGGACATGTGCTTGCATGAAGAGGGGTACCTTGCATGCCCTGCAGGATTTTAATACATGATGGCATAGTGTGTTACTAACTGTAATCCCTGTGGTCCCAGCACTCTTCAGATCATTGACCAGGTTCTCAGAATTATCCTTATCCCACAATGTGAGATCTTGCATGAAGCCCCAGACTGATAAAGATTGACAGTCATCTTGTGTTTCTTCCATTTTCTAATAATTGTGCCAATAGTTGTTGACTTCTCAGTAAGCCGCTTGCCTATTGTCCTGTAGCCCATCCCAGCCTTGTGCAGGTCTACAATGTCTACAATTTTGTCTGTGGTGTCCTTATACAGCTGTTTGGTCTATGCCATTGGGAAGAAATGGAGGGGTCAGCGAGTGCTCTGGTCCGCTGACTTGAGACTGCATGAATCAGAGATCATCCCATGAAATGCCTACTCTCTTTTAACCATGGGCATAATACTACTCATGCAATACATTGTGAGGGTAAAACAGTGTGGCAATACTTTGCTGAACCACATAACAGGCAAATAACAAATGGAACAGTCCCAGTAAAATATCCATGATGGTGCAAAATTAGAGTCTCACCCTTCCACTGACTCAACGGGAAAAGAGCAGCTGTGACTTCAGAGCTTCCAGGGCCAACTACTTCCACCTGTGGAGTGGAGCTAACAACAATCTTAGAAAGCTGACAGTCCATGGAGATTCTAGGCTAGGTGACTGGAGAGTCAGAACTTTGGCTTCTCCGAGCATTTGCATGGAGCCAGGTGGCCGGTGGGTCATAATCCTGGCTTTCCCAAATGTATCCATTGCGCTCAGGTGACTGGTGGGTCCAAATCCTGACTATTTCAAACAAATCCATAGGTTCAGTGATGGTCAATGAAGGAGATCTGTATTATTTCAGCCAGGGCCGTGGTCCCCTAAGCTAGCATCATGTAGAATGTCAAATCTGTATCCCTCGTGAAGTATCCATGATCTCGCAGCTATCGTGTAGAGTGTTTTTGTCTGTTGCTTTGTAAAAAATCTCTGGTTCTTTAGATGTCTGGATATCTTGAATACCTTGGACATCATGCTACAGATGCATATCCCTTTTTATTGCTCACAACTGTTCTAAAAGTCATGATTCACATGTCAAGAGGAAGAGATGTTGATATTAACTTGCATTTTTTGATTATTTATACTTTATCCTTCAATGTTTGCAAGTCAACAAACTGCATGGCCTGGTATAATATGTAATCAACATATCAGCAAACATCATAGTTTAGTGACCCTCCATCCTTGTTGTGAAAAGATAACAGTACAATAAACTGTAGGAACAGATATACAGTTATGCTCAAAAGTTTACATACCCCGGCAAAACTTTTTTCAGAGAATATGAATGATAACACCAAAACTTTTTCCACACTCATGGTTAGTGGTTGAGTGAAGCCATTTATTGTCAAACTCCTGTTTTTTCTCTGTTTAAAGCATAATGACAAACCAAAACACCCAAATGACCTTGATCAGAAATTCACATACCCTTGTGATTTTGGCCTGATAACATGCACAGAAGTTGACACAAATGGGTTTGAATGGCTACAAAGGGTAACATCCTCACCTGTGACCTGTTTGCTTGTAATCAGTGTGTGTGTTTGCATAAAAGCTGAGTGAGTTTCTGGGATCCAGACAGACTCTTGAATCTTTCATCCAAACACTGATGTTTCTGGACTGTGAGTCATGGGGAAAGCAAAATAATTCTCATCAGATCTACGGAAAAAGGTAATTGACCTGTATAAAACAGGAAAGGGATACAAAAAAGATATCCAAGGAATTGATAATGCCAGTCAGCAGTGTTCAAATTGTGATTAACAAATGGAAAATCAGGGGCTCTGTATAAACAAAACTATGGTCAGGTAGACCAACAACAATGGCGTAATCAATTGCCAGGAAAATTGTTTGGGATGCAAAGAAAAACCCACAAATAACATCAGCTGAAATACAGGACTCCCTGAAAACTAGCGGTGTGGCTGTTTCAAGATTAACAAAAAGGAGGCACTAGAAGAAAAATGGGCTGCTTGGTCGAGTAGTCAGAATAAAGCCATTACTGCACAAATGCCACAAAGCATCTTGCTGACAATACGCGAAACAGCACAGAGACAAGCCTCAAAACTTCAGGAGCAAGATAATTTGGAGTGATGAGACCAAAATTGAACTTTTTGGCCACAACCATAAACGCGACATTTGGAGAGCGGTCAACAAGGTCAATCATCACCCCGGAAGCTAAGCATGGGACATACTTGGACGTTCCAACAAGACAACGATCCAAAAACAAGGCCAAGTCGACCTGTCATTGGCTACAGCAGAACAAAGTGAAGGTTCTGGAGTGGCCATCTCAGTCTCCTGACCTCAATTTCATTGACCCACTCTGAGGAGATCTCAAGCGCAAAGTTCATGTTAGACAACCCAGGAATCTACAGGAACTGGAGGCTTTTTGCCAAGAAGAGTGGGCAGCTTTACTATCTGAGAAAATAAAGAACCTCATCCACAACTACCACAAAAGACTTCAAGCTGTCATTGATGTTAGAAGGGGCAATACATGGTATTAAGAAATGCGGTATGTGAACGTTTGATCAGGGTCATTGGGATATTTTGGGTTGTCATTATGATCTAACAAGAGAAAACACTGTAGTTTGACAATAAATGGCTTCACTCAACCACTAGGTATGAGTGGAGAAAAACTTTTGGTGTTATATTCTCTGAAAAAGGCCACGAAAGCAAAAATTCTGCCGGGGTATGTAAACTGTTGAGCACAACTGTAAGAGGTAAAAAACAACCATTCATCAATTTATAAATACCAATTTAACCTACAAAATGAGTCAACATAAAGATAGCAGTCCATGCCTCCCAGATTACTGAAAATAGACATCTGGATAATTAAGATTAAATGCCATCACAGCCGTGCTGGAGAGGTTGGAGTGTTGATTGAGCATATTGACAAGTGTCTTTTACACAGGTAACAAGATCAAACAGGTGTAATTAATATACAGTAGGTAATGAGTGCAGAGTAGGAGGGCTTCTTACAAAAAACTAACAAGTCTGTGGGAGCCAGAATTCTTGCTGGTTGGTAGGTGATCAAATAATTATGTCATGCAATAAAATGCAATGTAATTATTTTAAAATCATACAATGTGATTTTTTGGTTTTCATTTTTAGATTTTGTCTCTCACAGTTGAAGTGTACCTACATTAAAAATTACAGACCTCTCCATTCTTTGTAGGTGTGAAAGCTTGCAAAATCAGAAATGGATTAAATATTTATTTTCCCCACTGTATATAGACATGACAAGTTTGTCTCCTGCACTTGCTAGTGTGGCTTTCCTTACAGACAGCATAGTGCACCTATCCATAAAATGGATGCTGGTGGAGGAGCATTTAACCAGATTAGCCCATTTGTCTTGCCCAATAGGAAACACTTTACATGGAAAAAATTCTCCACCAGCATCAATTTTATGAACAGAAGTGCTGTGGGAGATGAACTAGTCAGACTCAAGTATTTTTTAATGTACACAAAATCATGTCTGCAAAAAATAAACAAAGTGTCCATCCCCTATATCATGCTGGATTAGGCCTAAAATAATGAAGGGCAATGCAACCCCCAAGAGAATATGCATTCCCCACCCATGCATTGAGTTAAACACATTTAGTACATCTCTAGTGATTGAATGCCAGGACAGCTGCGCCAAATGTGGTCAATAGTACCCCTATCTGATTTGCATTTCCAACAAGTGTATGTAGAATTAGAAAACATAGCCTTGAGCCTGAAAGGTGCCATGTACCATAAAGATAGTAATTTGAACCTGTTTTCTGTTTCCAACTGAACACACAGATTTTAAAAGTAATCTGAAAGGCCTTTTTCCATTCCTGGCCTGAAGATATGGAACTCATTTCCTTTCTCGTAATCCCACTCATACTGGATGACTCTGTCATATTGTGCAGCAAGCCTTAAAGAACTTAATCAGGTGCAGAAGAACCTCCAAGACCATAGAAAGATTATCAAAATGTGGCCAAGGTCCAGTTAGAGTTCAGGGTTTGAGCGTAATTTTGTAACTGAGTAAAGGTATACCATTCCCTTTGGGGAAGAGGACCATCACCTAACAGATCACAGAGAGATTTGAGGGTCACTTTTCTCAATGTCTGAGAGTACAATGTTACATCCCTTCATCTCCAGCCTAGAATCTTTTGTAGCAGTCCCTGACGGAAATGTGAATAACAGATTGGGGTGTTCACAACTTTCCAAGAACCATTCCATCCCAGATTAAGCCTCTCTTGATCTCACAGCAAAAATGCTGATTTGTGTGAAAATTGACATAAATCCCTTTCAATCTCTACCAATTGCTAAGAATTGTCATGGAGATCGGGATCTAAAATATGAGTGAATAATGAAACATTGTCATACATAGCTAAAACTAGCAAACTTTACCAGCCCTAGCCTTTTTCCTAGTAAAACAGGAAAGAGTCAGTCTGGGACCATACTATCCCCATGTACATTTGGGCCAGATATTCAAAGTTCCAATATCTTAGAATATGTCTTTAGATTAATGAGAGAGTGCAAAAGCTACCACAGAACAAACTAATTTTAGGTAGCAGTGCAACATGTGCTAACAAAGCCTGAATTGAGAAGGCGTGTGTAACAACTCTGCTGGCATCACAGCATGGCCTCACATCTCTCACACAATCTTACCCACTGCTCCAGGCCATGATGTGCTTTCTCTTTAATGCCAGCTCCATGTTCTGTGTCTCTGCTCTCTGCATGCCTCATGGCTATGTGTATAGGGGGCCGGCGCCTTATAGGAATCAGGTGCATCTGTCAAATCAGTTCCTGACCAATTACCAAGAGGCCTCCTGTATATAGTGCAGCTCCACCCTGTGCTCTGGGTCTGTGCAATGTGTTAGCTCAGTTAGTGTTTTGCTGCTGAGTTTGCCTGGCCTTGCTCTGAGTTACTCCCTCTGAGCTTTTCTCTGTGCTTTTGCCTTGTTCTTGTAGTCCGCCCTCCAGGAGGCAGAATATCCTGGTCCCTGTGTCTTTGTCCCTGTGTCTTGTTCTATTGCCTTGTCTGTACTTTGTCTTTTCTCGGTCTCCTTGTCCGTGGCTTCCTTCCCTGCTTTCTTTCCTTGTGTTTTCTGTCTGCTTACACTCCGCACTCTTGCGGCTCTGCACTCAGACCTTGCTTCGCACTCTCTGGCTTTGCTCTGTGGCTCCGCTCTTTGCGGTTCTATCTGGCTCCGCTCTTTGCGGTACTATCTGGCTCCGCCTCCTGTGTTTCTGCACTTGGCTCCGTCTCTGCTCTTGGCTCCGCCTCCAGCGTCTCCGCTCTTGGCTCCGCCTCCAGCGTCTCCGCTCTTGGCTCCGCCTCCAGCATCTCCGCCCTTGGCTCCGCCTCTTGCGGCTCCGTCCTTGGCTCTGCCTTCTCCTTCTCTTCTCTTAGTTCCACCTTCTACTTGTTACTTGGTCCTCCTGTGTGAACAGGTCCCTACCTGTTCCTTCATTCTCCTTTCCTTCTGGCTTGTTTCCGTACCTGCATCTTCTGTGTGTACAGGTCCCTACCTGTTCCTTCATCACACTCACAATAGGACTGCACTCGGGTGTCATCAGAGTGCAGCCTGATTCATACACCACATCAACCCGTCCTGTGAATCCTGTGTTCCTGCCAGTCCTGCCGTTCCTGCCCTGCCTTCCAGTCCTGTGTTCTCTGCAGTGCCTCCCAATCCTGTGTTCCTGCCAGTCCTGCCGTTCCTGCCCTGCCTTCCAGTCCTGTGTTCCTGCTGTCCTAGCCAGTCCTGTTTCCTGCCGTGTCTCTGCCTGCCCTGAGTACTCTGCCGTGTCTCTGCCAGCCCTGTCTCAGCCGTGCCAGCCTACTCGTCTGTGTTCCAGCAGTGCTCTTCTGCCAGTCCTGCCTAATGCCCGCACCAATCCTGGTGTTCCTGTCTCCCTAGTGGGATCAGCAGCCACAGCCAGACACCACCCTGGAGTAGCACCTGGCAGCTGCCTGCTGCACAAGCCTGTCCTCACCATCAGAGGCTCCAGTGAAAACCCAGGCAGCTGTCATAGTCACGCCCCTTCCAGGGTAGTCTGGTTTGTGGCACAGTGGGGCCACAAACCCCCCGAGCTCACGCCCACCAGTCAGGGCGTGAGCGTGACAGTTTGCACAGGCCATAACCTCCGCTGTATCCCATGTCCTACCGCTCTCAGAGCATGATGAACTTTCTCTCTACCGGTATGAGCAAGCTGAAGAATTTGTTCCGCCCTGTGTCGTTCCAATTGAGGAGACCTCGGGCCCAATCATAATTTCAAACGCTCTCTGCGATCAACTCCGGGTCCATGAGGAGGAGCACGACCCAGCTGACCCACCTAGGTTCTATGGGAATCCAGAGGAATGCCAAAGCTTCCTGGAACAGTGCTTGCGCTACATCCTGCAGAATGCAGCTTGTTTTCCCTCTGACCGGATTAAGGTGGCCTACATTATGTCCTACCTAGCAGGAGATGCTTTATTATGGATTTGTCCCCTCTGGGAAGCAGGGGATCCTATCGTCATGAGTCTTGGGGCCTTCCTGGTGGCCTTCCGTAAAGTCTTTGACAAGCCTCGTCCTGCTGCTCCTGTGAAGTCTTCCCCATCTAGATCCGAGAGGCGCTCCAGACGGGCGAAACCTGTGAGGAAACCTCCACGTCAAGCCATGACCGTCTATGATCCTCCAGTTCCTCTACCCATTAAAGCAGCTACTCTAAAAGAACCCAAAAAGACTGTCAAGAGTGGACTGGCAAAGCATCAGTCTAAGACCAGTCGTAAGAAGGGCTTACTATGTCGCTGCTGTTGTGAGGAACACCTGGAAGACCTCTGTCCAGGGGATCTAAAGATCCAAAACCTCGGGCCAGTAGGAGAGACTGCCCTTGGTGAGAATAACTCCCTTCCGCTAAAGTCTGAGTCTGTTCCAGTGCCTTGTGGGAGCTTCGGTCCTGCAGATGTGTTAAAGCTGCTAACCAGACGGAGTAACATAGTAACATAGTAACATAGTTAGTAAGGCCGAAAAAAGACATTTGTCCATCCAGTTCAGCCTATATTCCATCATAATAAATCCCCAGATCTACGTCCTTCTACAGAACCTAATAATTGTATATAGTAACATAGTTAGTAAGGCCGAAAAAAGAAAAGCGTCTAAGTGTGATTCCTGTTCCACTGCTCCAGAATCCTGTGAAGGTGTTTGGTGATTGCCGAGTCCTACTTATGAACAGTCCAGTGTTGAAGGGACAACTACAGCTCCAAATCGGAGCATTGTATACGGAGAGATTTGTTTTCCACTTGTTGACCAGTCCGCCCGTCGGTCGTTCTGAACCGGATACTCTGCTGCCCGTTCCGGTCCAAAGACCCAGCGTGGTTCTGCGTTTGGAACTATCAAGTCTCCAGAAGTTTCTTGTTCCTAAACTGCTAGGTCAACCTACAGTGTTGATATCTTCTCCACCCAATCAGCTGGCTATTGAGTCACGGTGTGCTGACCTCACTGAAGTAAAAAACAGTGGCGTCCCCTCCGCACACCTCCAGTGTCAATACCTGTGACCAGTTCCCAGGAACATCCCTGTCACTTAAAAAATTTTCTATGAACTTTGGGAAGAAGATGCTTCCTGTAACGATGCCTTCGGATTCCATGTGGCAGGTGGATGAAGAAATTGAAGCTGAAGCTCTTACATCTCTGTTCTTCACCAATCCGGAGGAAGAAATGGTCCAGTCTTGTCAGAGCAACTGGCTGATGGGTCTTGCTAAATGTATGTCTTCTGCTTCCAAGTGGCTACTTGCTGATAATACTAAGACAGAGACTTACTCATCCTCTAATCTTGAAGAGGAGGTCCAGTTTTTTCAGGGTACCAGGTTGAAGATGTTTCCTATATGTATGTCACCAGTTTCCATCTGGCTATCGGGCGAAGATCCCAAGACTGAAGTGTTCTCATCTCTGCTTCCCACCGGTCTAAAGGAGGAGGTCCAATTTTCTTGTGATGATGGACTTAAGTTGGATCCAGTGAAGGTGTCTTCAGTGTCCAAAGAATCAGACTATGTTGTGGTTAAATCACAAGCTTCCAAGTCCCTGCTTCCTGTTGACCAGGTGAAAGAAGTCCTGTCCCTTGTGTCTTCTGAGTGGGAGGCTGATCTTACTGGACTCAAAGAGACTGAGCATCCTGAGATTTTTAATGTCTCAAATACTTCATTCTACGAGAGGAATGTTGTGATGGCTATGACTATGTGTGCTCCTATCCTTCTACAGGTTGTTCTGGCGGGCTTGAAGAGGAGGGGCCGTAAAGGGGGGGGGGTACTGTAACAACTCTGCTGGCATCACAGCATGGCCTCACATCTCTCACACAATCTTACCCACTGCTCCAGGCCATGATGTGCTTTCTCTTTAATGCCAGCTCCATGTTCTGTGTCTCTGCTCTGTACATGCTTCATGGCTATGTGTATAGGGGGCCGGCGCCTGAACTCTCTGGTTCTTATAGGAATCAGGTGCATCTGTCCAATCAGTTCCTGACCAATTACCAAGAGGCCTCCTGTATATAGTGCAGCTCCACCCTGTGCTCTGGGCCTGTGCAATGTGTTAGCTCAGTTAGTGTTTTGCTGCTGAGTTTGCCTGGCCTTGCTCTGAGTTACTCCCTCTGAGCTTTTCTCTGTGCTTTTGCCTTGTTCTTGTAGTCCGCCCTCCAGGAGGCAGAATATCCTGGTCCCTGTGTCTTTGTCCCTGTGTCTTGTTCTATTGCCTTGTCTGTACTTTATCTTTTCTCTGTCTCCTTGTCCGTGGCTTCCTTCCCTGCTTTCTTTCCTTGTGTTTTCTGTCTGCTTACACTCCGCACTCTTGCGGCTCTGCACTCAGACCTTGCTTCGCACTCTCTGGCTTTGCTCTGTGGCTCCGCTTTTTGCGGTTCTATCTGGCTCCGCTCTTTGCGGTACTATCTGGCTCCACCTCTTGTGTTTCTGCACTTGGCTCCGTCTCTGCTCTTGGCTCTGCCTCCAGCGTCTCCGCTCTTGGCGTTACCTCCAGCGTCTCCGCTCTTGGCTCCGCCTCCAGCGTCTCCGCTCTTGGCTCCGCCTCCAGCGTCTCCGCTCTTGGCTCTGCCTCCAGCGTCTCCGCTCTTGGCTCCGCCTCCAGCGTCTCTGCTCTTGGCTCCGCCTCCAGCGTCTCCGCTCTTGGCTCCGCCTCCAGCATCTCCGCCCTTGGCTCCGCCTCCAGCGTCTCCGCCCTTGGCTCCGCCTCTTGCGGCTCCGTCCTTGGCTCTGCCTTCTCCTTCTCTTCTCTTAGTTCCACCTTCTACTTGTTACTTGGTCCTCCTGTGTGAACAGGTCCCTACCTGTTCCTTCATTCTCCTTTCCTTCTGGCTTGTTTCCGTACCTGCATCTTCTGTGTGTACAGGTCCCTACCTGTTCCTTCATCACACTCACAATAGGACTGCACTCGGTTGTGTCATCAGAGTGCAGCCTGATTCATACACCACATCAACCCGTCCTGTGAATCCTGTGTTCCTGCCAGTCCTGCCGTTCCTGCCCTGCCTTCCAGTCCTGTGTTCTCTGCAGTGCCTCCCAATCCTGTGTTCCTGCCAGTCCTGCCGTTCCTGCCCTGCCTTCCAGTCCTGTGTTCCTGCTGTCCTAGCCAGTCCTGTTTCCTGCTGTGTCTCTGGCAGCCCTGAGTACTCTGCCGTGTCTCTGCCAGCCCTGTCTCATCCGTGCCAGCCTACTCGTCTGTGTTCCAGCCGTGCTCTTCTGCCAGGCCTGCCTAATGCCTGCACCAATCCAGGTGTTCCTGTCTCCCAAGTGGGATCAGCAGCCACAGCCAGACACCACCCTGGAGTAGCACCTGGCAGCTGCCTGCTGCACAAGCCTGTCCTCACCATCAGAGGCTCCAGTGAAAACCCAGGCAGCTGTCATAGTCACGCCCCTTCCAGGGTAGTCTGGTTTGTGGCACAGTGGGGCCACAAACCCCCCGAGCTCACGCCCACCAGTCAGGGCGTGAGCGTGACAGCGTGCCTCTCTGAAACAACTAGAAATGTTTTTAAGATAATATGACATAATCTACCACCACCCCCACTTTCTAAAATGTAGGCGTAAACCTAGTGGAGCAAGGGCTTTGTTAGCCCCTGGCTCTAGTATACTGTTAGGGCTGGCAGAACGCACCGAGTAAATATAGAGATAGCATAGGTGCGTTCACAGCCCAGGGTCCACCGTGCAGGAGTGGACCCTACTGCTAGTAAATGGTGGCACTATATGGCGGTACTACGCCTTAATAGTCACGGGTACCATCACCTGTCTGTATTTGAGCAAACTCTGTTGGTTCACAGAGTCACCGGGATTAAAGATAATGCTGTGCCCTGTTAGCGTTCACAGGACGCAGCAAATGAATACTAGTGGGATCCCTGCAACTCACTCCCACTATGCTGGTGGTTGACCCCGCTCTGACACTCGGTGGCTTTTGAACCCGCACCTGAGGACGCCCTGAGTCAGATGCTGGGATCAAACGGGAGTTCCCACCCTACACTGACGGATTGTGAGGAGACACTAAAGATAGCCGCACAGAGTGTGTACAGTACCACAGCGGCGGTCACTGCAGGATAGACGCAGTATATTTTGTGCCTGGTGCTGGATGGCACTATCTGACGCTAGACAGCTACAACACTCGCGAGCATTCAACAATTCTAGGTATGGAAATGATTCGGAGCTTTCACCAGAACAGGCATACATCCACAAATACTGATTTACACTAGCGCATGGCTGAGCGGCCATGCAAACCTTTTATAGCTGCAGCTCTTCAGGACCTTCCTGGTGGACCAATCGGAGCTCCTACAGGACCTGAGTGTGTGACCTCCGACCTCCAATGAAAGATCTTCCCTTGGGCATGCTCAGAAGGAGAAAAGCAGGACACAGTCCCAGGGACACCTGCTCGCCGCTGAACAGTATTGGTTATAATGGCTGGGTCTGGAAGTGCAGTAGTAACCAAACGCGCAGCATCTGTCCGAGCCAGGCGCTGGGACCGACATCTCCACTGAGCAGGCTCCATTGTGGCTAGAGGAGAATGGGAGACCGCAGCGGAGATGGTTCGAGATTCCCCCTGTACGGCACCGGGAACTTGACACCTAACAGGCTTTTTGCTAATTTTTAAGTCTTTCCCTACTTCTATGATTTCTTCAATAGAACACGCCTTCTCAAGTACCTTGTATCTCGATATGCCACTTTGCTACGGCAAACAAATAAAGTTGCACTCTGTTATACTAAAGCACAGCGTCGGACTGGAGCACCTTGGGCCCACCAGAGAAAATCATTCTTGGGGCCCACTATGCAGCTACCTAGAAATACAAGACCACCAATTGTGTGGTAAAACACGCTAATATCAAGGTATAATAAAAGGTAATACACGTCTTAATTATGTAGCAGGTGTTGGGGTAGAATCATAGAGGGGTAGCCCCCTCATTGAATATAATGTCACCCCTGAGAGAATAATGCAGCCCCACCACAGAATATAATGCAGCCCCATAAAGTATACTGTAGCCCCCTCATATAGTATGATGTAGGCCCCCAGAATATAATGTAGTCCCCTAAGAATAATGCAGTCCCCCCACAGAATATGATGTAGCCCCCTTCACAAAGTATAATGCAGCCCCTCTCTACCCCTCTCATTGTCATCACCACCTCCATCATTGCCTCCTCCCCCACCATCTTTGCCCACTTCATCACCTCCATCATTGCCTCCCACCACCACCATCATTGCCCATTTCATCACCTCCATCATTGCCTCCCCCCACCACCATCATTGTCCATCACCTCCATCATTGCCTCCCCACCACCATCATTGCCCATCACCTCCATCATTGCCTGCCCCACCGCCATCATTGCCTCCCCCACCATCATTGCTTATTGCCGCCATCAATGCCTATTGCCTCCATCATTGCCTCCCCCACCATCATTGTCTCCCCCACCGCCATCATTGCCCATCACCTCCATCATTGCCTCCCCCACCATCATTACCTCCCCCCACCATCATTGCCTCCCCCACCACCATCATTGCCCATCACCTCCATCATTGCCTAATCACCTCCATCATTGCCCATAACCTCCATCATTGTCTCCCCCACCACCATCATTGCCCATCACCTCCATTATTGCCTCCCCCACCATCATTACCTCCCCCCACCATCATTGCCTCCCCCACCACCATCATTGCCCATCACCTCCATCATTGCCTAATCACCTCCATCATTGCCCATAACCTCCATCATTGTCTCCCCCCACCACCATCATTGCCCATCATCTCCATCATTGCCTCCCCCATCACCTCCATCATTGCCTCCCCCACCATCATTGCCCAATTGCCTCCATCTTTGCCTCCTCTCACCATCATTGCCCATCACCTCTAACATTGCCCATCACTTCCATCGTTGCCACCCCTCACCATCAGTGCCCCCCCACCATCATTGCCCATCACCTCCATCATTGTCTCCCCCCCACCGCCATCATTGCCCATCACCTCCATCATGGTCTCCCCCACCGCCATCATTGCCCATCACCTCGTCACTGTCTCCCCCCACCGCCATCATTGCCCATCACCTGCACTATTGCGTCCCCCACCAATATCATTGTCCTTCCCCACCAACACCCACACGCAAGCACACACACACACGCAGGCACACTCACACACACAGGAAGGCACACTCACACACAGACACAGGCACACTCACACACAGGCACACTCACACAGCACAGCTCACCTCCCTGCAGCAGCTTTCTGTGTGAGACAGCATGCTGGATGATGACGTCGTCCAGCTGGGCTGTCTCAGACAGGAAGCAGGACGCTGGAATGTGCTGCTGCTGCCAGGAGGTGAACTGCACTGTGTGTCTGACTCTGTGTGCCTGTGTATGTGGTGCGGACGGTGCTTTTGCGGTGCTGTGTGTATGTGGTGCGATGGTGTGGCTTTACATGCGGGCAGCGTTAGCCTCACCCTGCGGCTAACTCTGCCCGCTATTAAAGAGAAATGGTATTCACGCTTCTCCATGCCCATATGGGTGTGAAGAAATGTGAATATTCATTTTGCTTTAGCAGCGGGGACAGGATCCTGTCTCCAGCTGCTGCTAGGCTGGCACAAAGCGGGTCGCCTTGACTCAGGGGCCCCATAGCCACTGGCTTGGGGCCCCTGGAGCAGTGGGCGCCCTTGAAGCAGTGGGTGCCCTAGGCAGCTGCTGGCAAGTATGCCAGCAGGTGTCAGTGCCTGGGCCCACCGGAGAATCCTCCGGTTCTCCGGTGGGCCAGTCTGAGCCTGCTAGAGCAGGTAAATAAGTAATATATAAAATATGAATAGCATTACTGCTCTAGATAATAAGAAACAAATGGAGATACTTAATTTGGCTAAATTATGCATGGCCTGAAGCTAGCAAGGTGGTCTTTGGTTTGCTGGGAACCAAAATTTCTTGTGTGAATAACTCTCTTAGACTAAAGCCTCAATTTATGTGTAGGTAGGATTCTGCTGAAATTAAATCTGCCACAGGTTGGAGGGCGGAATGCTCGATCAGAGAGCTGTGGGGTGAACAGGTGCATACTAGGAGTAGCCATCTCTATACAGTGGGTACAGAAAGTATTCAGACCCCTTTAAATTTTCACTCTTTTTTTCATTGCAGCCATTTGGTAAATTCAAAAAAGTTCATTTTTTCACATTATTGTACACTCTGCACCCCATCTTGACTGAAAAAACAGAAATATAGAAATTTGTGCATATTTAACAAAAAAGAGAAATTGAAATATCATATGGTCATAAGTATTCGTCCCTTTGCTCAGACACTCATACTTAAGTCACATGCTGTCCATTTCCTTGTGATCCTCCTTGAGATGTTCTAGTCCTTCATTGGAGTCCAGCTGTGTTTAATTAAACTGATAGGACTTGATTTGGGAAGGCACACACCTGTCTATATAAGACCTCAAAGCTCACAGTACATGTCAGACCAAATGAGAATCATGAAGTCAAAGGAACTGGCCAGGGAGCTCAGAGACAGAATTGTGGCAAGGCACAGACCTGACGAAGGTTACAACATAATTGCTGCAGTACTCAATGTTCCTAAGAGCACAGTGGCCTCCATAATCCTTAAATGGAAGACGTTTGGGACCACCAGAAGTCTTCCTAGTCCAGGCCGTCCAGCCAATCTGAGCAATCATGGGAGAAGAGCCTTGGTGAGAGAGGTAAAGAAGAACTCCAAGATCATTTTGGCTGAACTCCAGAGATGCAGTAGGGAGATGGGAGAAAGTTCCACAAAGTCAATTATCACTGCAGACCTCCATCAGTCGGGCCTTTATGGCTGGCACAGTGGCCCGACGGAAGCATCTTCTCAGTGCAAGACATATGAAAACCCACATATTGTGTGCTCAAAACACATGAAGGACTCCCAGCCTAAGAGAAATAAGATTCTCTAGTCTGATGAGACAAAGATTTACCTTTTTGGTGATAATTCTAAGCGGTATGTGTGAAGAAAACCAGGCACTGCTCATCATCTGCCCAAAACAATCCCACCAGTGAAACATGGTGGTGGCAGCATCATGCTATTGGGGTGTTGTTCAGCTTCAAGGACAGGAAGACTGGTTGTCATAGAAGAAAACATGAATGCGGCCAAGTACAGAGATATCATGAATGAAAATCTGTAACGCTGGTGGGTTTATACCTTGTTTCTTTGGTGTTGCTCTGCATGTCTCTGCTTTAACCCTTGCTCTTCTCCCCCAATGTGCAAGGATACTGTTGTCTGTTACCTGTATGGATGCGGCTCAGTTCCCTGCCTGCTGCATAGCTGTACATGTCCCTGGGTGCCACTGTGGAAGCTATTCGCAGGTTTAAAGGTCCTCTGCAGCTGGTGCATGACTGCCACATGTGTTCAGGCTTGCAGTCGCTGCCAGGTGCCCTAAGCCTCAGTTCCTGTGCTGACTGTCCTGTAATGGTTTCTGTTTGTGCTTATTATGCGCGTGGCCACACCCACCCTGATTTTATTAGGGTTTGTGTGTGCACCTGTGTTGCTTTCCTCAGCCTATTGCTGAGGGGCAGCTCTTATATAAACTCTCTCTTTCCTGTGAGGCATTGCCAGAGCATTGTATTGTGTTTCTGATTTTCACATTGTGTATGAGGTATCCAGCTCCCGTTCTGTCTGCAGACTGTTCTGGGAGAGCCGATACCTGTTTTTCTGCCTATTCTGGGGCAGATTACCCAGATACGTTTGTATCTTGTTTTTCTGCATGTTCTGGCGGCAGAGTACTCAGATCCGTTAGTATTTTGTTTTTCCTCCTGCTCTGGGGGCAGAGTACCCAGATCCATTTGTGTCTTATTTTTCCGCCTGCTCTGGGGGCAAAGTACCCAGATCCTTTTGTGTCTTGTTTTTCCGCCTGTTCTGGAGTAGAGTACCCAGATTCGCATATCCTGGAGGCTGCATATCCAGTACCTGACCCTGTCTGAACTGTGTCCTCTGTATTTTGTTCCTGAAGTCCTTTTGTGTCTGGCACCCTGTACCCAGTGTCTATGAACTTCCTGGGCTCATCTTTTAAAGATGGAGTCTGTTGTTCTTGCTGAGCTTTTACTATGCTGCATTTAGGCTGCTATGCGGTGCTAACTCCATCTGGCCCAGGTCGTGTCCTGCATCGCTTGCACCATCCCGCTTAAGTTCCTTCCTAGGTCTGATGCCCGGAGCCTGACGGCCAGGAGCCTAATGACCACCGCTGCCTGGTCCTGTGCCATCCATGTCCCAGCCGATGACCTGGGCTGCCACGCCAGTGTCCCAAATGTCTATCCGGTGTCCCTGATGTCCTGATATAGCCATTGACCTGGGCTGACACGCCAGTGTCCTAGATGTCTGTCCAATGTCTCGATGTCCTGTCCGGTTCCGATGTCCTGATGTCCTGCCTGTTTCCTGGTGTCCTGACGTCCTGCTTGTGTCCCGACATCCAGCTTGTGTCCTGATGTCCTGATTCCCTGCCTGAGTCCTGATGTCCTGATGTCCAGCCTATGTCCTGATGTCCTGATGTACAGCCTGTGCCCTGATGTCCAGTCTGTGTCCCGATGTCCTGATGTCCAGCCTGTGTCCAATGACCGATCTGCAAGGAAGAATGGCAGAGGATCCCCATGTTGCATAATTCCCAAGAAGACTCATGGCTGTACTAGCTCAAAAGAGTGCTTCTACTCAATACTGAGCAAACGGCCTGAATACTTATGACCATGTGATATTTGTTTTTCCTTTTTAATAAATTTGCAAAAATTACTACATTTCTGTTTTTATTTCAGTCAAGATGGGGTGCAGAGTAGAGTTGAGCGACCTTGACCTTTTTAGAGTCGAGCCGGGTTTTGCGAAACCCGACTATGTCCAAAGTCGGGTCGAGTGAAATCGGCCGATTATGACGTAAAGTCGGGATCGACCGAAACACGAAACCCAATGCAAGTCAATGGGGCAGCATAGTCGGCAGTGAGTGGGGGCCAGGAAAACACCTAGAGTGCCCATTTTAATGTCAAAACCATCCATTCTTCTTAATGAAGCTTGTCAAGCGTAATTTACCTTATAATAATTGGAAGGCATTTGAAATTGGGGGTCATTTGGCTAAAGTTGTGGGGGGTAGGGCTGGTTCAAGTAATTAGTGGGCCCAGGAAATCTGGACCACGTCACGGCAGTGGAGCAGGGAGAGGTAAGTATTTCAACTTTGCAAGTGCTGTGAACCTGAGCAAGCAGGGGGGGCCCACTCGTTGGCATTGGCACTGGCACAGGGCCCCTCAAAGTACAGCGGTGTGTTTGCACGGCGGGGGCGCCTCCCACCGGCAGCAACACTTTTGCGTACTATGAGAGGCCCTGTGCCAGTGACGTCGCCAACTAGTATTCCTCCCCCCACCTGATGAAGGAACCTGCACTTTCATCTGCACCTTCCTCTTTGTCCCCGTGTAAGGTGGTATGGTATGCGGGAAGAGCAACCTGACTTTCAGCAGGGTCACAATGTTGTTGTGTAGCGTGCACGGGGAATGTTGCGTTATGGGTCAATGTACCAGCAGACTCATCTATCACTGGCTGGACAATGGGCACGATGAAGTGGAAACACAGATATAGGCCCAAAGAAGAAAGTGGGCTAAATGCAGTTCAAAATTGGTAACACAGGAATAACCAGGGGGCATTGCAGTGGAGGACAACTGGAATGAGAGGCTGACACAGAGAGTAGGGCCAAATCAGTAAGTAGTCGAAATGCAGTTCAAAATTGGCAACCGTAGTAAACAGGCGGCACAGCTTTGTTCAGTGGAGGAGAACAGCAAGGAGTGGCAGACACCGATAGTAGGCCCCAAACCAACTAGTACGCCAAATGCAGTTGTTCCATTTAACCACAATTTAATGAGAGCCTGAAGATAGAAGCTCAGGAAAGGCAACCTGGGGAACACCTTGGAGTGTAACACACCATCTCTCTCCACCCCATACCCATTTTGTATGGCCTAATGCAGTGTACTTTTCTACAACTACTAAACGAGAGTCGGAAGACCGAAGCAATGGCAAGGAAACCTGGGGAACACCTTAGAGTGTAACACACCCTCTCTCTACACCCCATACCCAATTTGAAGGTCTAATGCAGTGTAGTTTCCAAGAACTACTAAACGAGAGCCGGAAGATCGAAGCTCAGGAAAGGCAACCTGGGGAACACCTTGGAGTGTAACACACCCTCTCGCTACACCCCATACCCAATTTGAAGGCCTAATGCAGCGTAGTTTCCAACAACTACTAAACGAGAGCCGGAAGATCGAAGCTCAGGAAAGGCAACCTGGGGAACACCTTGGAGTGTAACAAACCCTCTCTCTACACCCCATACCCAATTTGTAGGCCTAATGCAGCGTAGTTTCCGACAACTACTAAACGAGAGCCGGAATATCGAAGCTCAGGAAAGGCAACCTGGGGAACACCTTGGAGTGTAACACACCCTCTCTCTACACCCCATACCCAATTTGAAGGCCTAATGCAGTGTAGTTTCCAAGAACTACTAAACGAGAGCCGGAAGATCGAAGCTCAGGAAAGGCAACCTGGGGAACACCTTGGAGTGTAACACAACGTCTCTCTACACGACGGAAGGGCTGATTCTTAGGAAGGAAGGCTGTTGGAAATAAGCATTGCGCGTCCGAGGGTGATTAGATTCTTATTAGGTATATACTCACCCTCGGACGCGCCCTGCTTCTTTATTTGGAATGAATGTTTATTTGCAATGTGGTGTTGACTTTCTCTATTATTTTGGTAATTAATGATTTTATTATTTTCATTATTTTGCATCTTCTCGGCAATAATATAAAGAAGACGCGACAGGACAACACTCGGTGGATGCCATATGTGTGTTTTCAATTTAAAAAAACTTTCAGTTAACTACTTGCAGGAGAAAGTAATTGTAGCTGGTGGCCATTTTTAGTACTGTACCAGATTTTAGTTGTGTGTTTGTTTTTAATGTTAAAATGTCTGCATTTGATATCTCACCAGTATTTTCTTTTTTATAAGCAAAATACTTATTTTTATATTTTCTGATGTTGGTTCCAGGGGTACACGGCCAGCAGTGCCCTGGTCAGTGTAGTAGTAGTTGAAAGAATGGACCGCAGACAGGCATCGAAGGCCTAAAATAAAAACACATGGCTGTAGGCAATTTTAAATTGGTTCCAGGGGTACACGGACAGCAGTGGTGTGGTCAGTGGAGGCCTAGTGGAAGGAGTGACCGCAGACAGGCATCGAAGGCCTAAAATAATAACACATGGCTGTAGGCAATTTTAAATTGGTTCCAGGGGTACACGGGCAGCAGTGACCTGGTCAGTGTAGTAGTAGTTGAAAGAATGGACCGCAGACAGGCATCGAAGGCCTAAAATAAAAAAATTGGGCTGGCTGTAGGCAATTTTAAATTGGTTCCAGGGGTACACGGGCAGCAGTGGTGTGGTCAGTGGAGGCCTAGTGGAAGGAGTGACCGCAGACAGGCATCGAAGGCCTAAAATAATAACACATGGCTGTAGGCAATTTTAAATTGGTTCCAGGGGTACACGGACAGCAGTGGTGTGGTCAGTGGAGGCCTAGTGGAAGGAGTGACCGCAGACAGGCATCGAAGGCCTAAAATAATAACACATGGCTGTAGGCAATTTTAAATTGGTTCCAGGGGTACACGGGCAGCAGTGACCTGGTCAGTGTAGTAGTAGTTGAAAGAATGGACCGCAGACAGGCATCGAAGGCCTAAAATAAAAAAATTGGGCTGGCTGTAGGCAATTTTAAATTGGTTCCAGGGGTACACGGGCAGCAGTGGTGTGGTCAGTGGAGGCCTAGTGGAAGGAGTGACCGCAGACAGGCATCGAAGGCCTAAAATAATAACACATGGCTGTAGGCAATTTTAAATTGGTTCCAGGGGTACACGGGCAGCAGTGACCTGGTCAGTGTAGTAGTAGTTGAAAGAATGGACCGCAGACAGGCATCGAAGGCCTAAAATAAAAAAATTGGGCTGGCTGTAGGCAATTTTAAATTGGTTCCAGGGGTACACGGACAGCAGTGGTGTGCTCAGTGGAGGCCTAGTGGAAGGAGTGACCGCAGACAGGCATCGAAGGCCTAAAATAATAACACATGGCTGTAGGCAATTTTAAATTGGTTCCAGGGGTACACGGACAGCAGTGGTGTGGTCAGTGGAGGCCTAGTGGAAGGAGTGACCGCAGACAGGCATCGAAGGCCTAAAATAATAACACATGGCTGTAGGCAATTTTAAATTGGTTCCAGGGGTACACGGGCAGCAGTGACCTGGTCAGTGTAGTAGTAGTTGAAAGAATGGACCGCAGACAGGCATCGAAGGCCTAAAATAAAAAAATTGGGCTGGCTGTAGGCAATTTTAAATTGGTTCCAGGGGTACACGGACAGCAGTGGTGTGCTCAGTGGAGGCCTAGTGGAAGGAGTGACCGCAGACAGGCATCGAAGGCCTAAAATAATAACACATGGCTGTAGGCAATTTTAAATTGGTTCCAGGGGTACACGGACAGCAGTGGTGTGGTCAGTGGAGGCCTAGTGGAAGGAGTGACCGCAGACAGGCATCGAAGGCCTAAAATAATAACACATGGCTGTAGGCAATTTTAAATTGGTTCCAGGGGTACACGGGCAGCAGTGACCTGGTCAGTGTAGTAGTAGTTGAAAGAATGGACCGCAGACAGGCATCGAAGGCCTAAAATAAAAAAATTGGGCTGGCTGTAGGCAATTTTAAATTGGTTCCAGGGGTACACGGACAGCAGTGGTGTGGTCAGTGGAGGCCTAGTGGAAGGAGTGACCGCAGACAGGCATCGAAGGCCTAAAATAATAACACATGGCTGTAGGCAATTTTAAATTGGTTCCAGGGGTACACGGACAGCAGTGGTGTGGTCAGTGGAGGCCTAGTGGAAGGAGTGACCGCAGACAGGCTTCCAAGGCCTAACATAACAAACTTGGGCTGGCTGTAGGCACTTTTAAATTGGTTCCAGGGGTACACGGGCAGCAGTGGTCTGGTCAGTGGAAGTCTAGTGGAAGGAGTGACCGCAGACAGGCTTCCAAGGCCTAACATAACAAACTTGGGCTGGCTGTAGGCACTTTTAAATTGGTTCCAGGGGTACACGGGCAGCAGTGACCTGGTCAGTGTAGTAGTAGTTGAAAGAATGGACCGCAGACAGGCTTCGAAGGCCTAACATAACAAACTTGGGCTGGCTGTAGGCACTTTTAAATTGGTTCCAGGGGTACACGGGCAGCAGTGGTCTGGTCAGTGGAAGTCTAGTGGAAGGAGTGACCGCAGACAGGCTTCCAAGGCCTAACATAACAAACTTGGGCTGGCTGTAGGCACTTTTAAATTGGTTCCAGGGGTACACGGGCAGCAGTGGTCTGGTCAGTGGAAGTCTAGTGGAAGGAGTGACCGCAGACAGGCTTCGAAGGCCTAACATAACAAAATTGGGCTGGCTGTAGGCACTTTAAATTGGTTCCAGGGGTACATGGGCAGCAGTGTATGGTCAGTGGAAGTCTAGTGGAAGGAGTGACGGCAGACAGTCTTCGAAGGCCTAACATAACAAAATTGGGCTGACTGTAGGCACTTTTAAATTGGTTCCAGGGTAACACGGCCAGCAGTGCCCTGGTCAGTGTAGTAGTAGTTGAAAGAATGGACCGCAGACAGGCATCGAAGGCCTAAAATAAAAACACATGGCTGTAGGCAATTTTAAATTGGTTCCAGGGGTACACGGACAGCAGTGGTGTGGTCAGTGGAGGCCTAGTGGAAGGAGTGACCGCAGACAGGCATCGAAGGCCTAAAATAATAACACATGGCTGCAGGCAATTTTAAATTGGTTCCAGGGGTACACGGGCAGCAGTGACCTGGTCAGTGTAGTAGTAGTTGAAAGAATGGACCGCAGACAGGCATCGAAGGCCTAAAATAAAAAAATTGGGCTGGCTGTAGGCAATTTTAAATTGGTTCCAGGGGTACACGGGCAGCAGTGGTGTGGTCAGTGGAAGTCTAGTGGAAGGAGTGACCGCAGACAGGCTTCCAAGGCCTAACATAACAAACTTGGGCTGGCTGTAGGCACTTTTAAATTGGTTCCAGGGGTACACGGGCAGCAGTGGTCTGGTCAGTGGAAGTCTAGTGGAAGGAGTGACCGCAGACAGGCTTCGAAGGCCTAACATAACAAAATTGGGCTGGCTGTAGGCACTTTAAATTGGTTCCAGGGGTACATGGGCAGCAGTGTATGGTCAGTGGAAGTCTAGTGGAAGGAGTGACGGCAGACAGTCTTCGAAGGCCTAACATAACAAAATTGGGCTGACTGTAGGCACTTTTAAATTGGTTCCAGGGTAACACGGCCAGCAGTGCCCTGGTCAGTGTAGTAGTAGTTGAAAGAATGGACCGCAGACAGGCATCGAAGGCCTAAAATAAAAAAATTGGGCTGGCTGTAGGCAATTTTAAATTGGTTCCAGGGGTACACGGGCAGCAGTGGTGTGGTCAGTGGAGGCCTAGTGGAAGGAGTGACCGCAGACAGGCATCGAAGGCCTAAAATAATAACACATGGCTGTAGGCAATTTTAAATTGGTTCCAGGGGTACACGGGCAGCAGTGACCTGGTCAGTGTAGTAGTAGTTGAAAGAATGGACCGCAGACAGGCATCGAAGGCCTAAAATAAAAAAATTGGGCTGGCTGTAGGCAATTTTAAATTGGTTCCAGGGGTACACGGACAGCAGTGGTGTGCTCAGTGGAGGCCTAGTGGAAGGAGTGACCGCAGACAGGCATCGAAGGCCTAAAATAATAACACATGGCTGTAGGCAATTTTAAATTGGTTCCAGGGGTACACGGACAGCAGTGGTGTGGTCAGTGGAGGCCTAGTGGAAGGAGTGACCGCAGACAGGCATCGAAGGCCTAAAATAATAACACATGGCTGTAGGCAATTTTAAATTGGTTCCAGGGGTACACGGGCAGCAGTGACCTGGTCAGTGTAGTAGTAGTTGAAAGAATGGACCGCAGACAGGCATCGAAGGCCTAAAATAAAAAAATTGGGCTGGCTGTAGGCAATTTTAAATTGGTTCCAGGGGTACACGGACAGCAGTGGTGTGGTCAGTGGAGGTCTAGTGGAAGGAGTGACCGCAGACAGGCATCGAAGGCCTAAAATAATAACACATGGCTGTAGGCAATTTTAAATTGGTTCCAGGGGTACACGGACAGCAGTGGTGTGGTCAGTGGAGGCCTAGTGGAAGGAGTGACCGCAGACAGGCTTCCAAGGCCTAACATAACAAACTTGGGCTGGCTGTAGGCACTTTTAAATTGGTTCCAGGGGTACACGGGCAGCAGTGGTCTGGTCAGTGGAAGTCTAGTGGAAGGAGTGACCGCAGACAGGCTTCCAAGGCCTAACATAACAAACTTGGGCTGGCTGTAGGCACTTTTAAATTGGTTCCAGGGGTACACGGGCAGCAGTGACCTGGTCAGTGTAGTAGTAGTTGAAAGAATGGACCGCAGACAGGCTTCGAAGGCCTAACATAACAAACTTGGGCTGGCTGTAGGCACTTTTAAATTGGTTCCAGGGGTACACGGGCAGCAGTGGTCTGGTCAGTGGAAGTCTAGTGGAAGGAGTGACCGCAGACAGGCTTCCAAGGCCTAACATAACAAACTTGGGCTGGCTGTAGGCACTTTTAAATTGGTTCCAGGGGTACACGGGCAGCAGTGGTCTGGTCAGTGGAAGTCTAGTGGAAGGAGTGACCGCAGACAGGCTTCGAAGGCCTAACATAACAAAATTGGGCTGGCTGTAGGCACTTTAAATTGGTTCCAGGGGTACATGGGCAGCAGTGTATGGTCAGTGGAAGTCTAGTGGAAGGAGTGACGGCAGACAGTCTTCGAAGGCCTAACATAACAAAATTGGGCTGACTGTAGGCACTTTTAAATTGGTTCCAGGGTAACACGGCCAGCAGTGCCCTGGTCAGTGTAGTAGTAGTTGAAAGAATGGACCGCAGACAGGCATCGAAGGCCTAAAATAAAAACACATGGCTGTAGGCAATTTTAAATTGGTTCCAGGGGTACACGGACAGCAGTGGTGTGGTCAGTGGAGGCCTAGTGGAAGGAGTGACCGCAGACAGGCATCGAAGGCCTAAAATAATAACACATGGCTGTAGGCAATTTTAAATTGGTTCCAGGGGTACACGGGCAGCAGTGACCTGGTCAGTGTAGTAGTAGTTGAAAGAATGGACCGCAGACAGGCATCGAAGGCCTAAAATAAAAAAATTGGGCTGGCTGTAGGCAATTTTAAATTGGTTCCAGGGGTACACGGGCAGCAGTGGTGTGGTCAGTGGAAGTCTAGTGGAAGGAGTGACCGCAGACAGGCTTCCAAGGCCTAACATAACAAACTTGGGCTGGCTGTAGGCACTTTTAAATTGGTTCCAGGGGTACACGGACAGCAGTGGTGTGGTCAGTGGAGGCCTAGTGGAAGGAGTGACCGCAGACAGGCATCGAAGGCCTAAAATAATAACACATGGCTGTAGGCAATTTTAAATTGGTTCCAGGGGTACACGGGCAGCAGTGACCTGGTCAGTGTAGTAGTAGTTGAAAGAATGGACCGCAGACAGGCATCGAAGGCCTAAAATAAAAAAATTGGGCTGGCTGTAGGCAATTTTAAATTGGTTCCAGGGGTACACGGACAGCAGTGGTGTGGTCAGTGGAGGCCTAGTGGAAGGAGTGACCGCAGACAGGCATCGAAGGCCTAAAATAATAACACATGGCTGTAGGCAATTTTAAATTGGTTCCAGGGGTACACGGACAGCAGTGGTGTGGTCAGTGGAGGCCTAGTGGAAGGAGTGACCGCAGACAGGCTTCCAAGGCCTAACATAACAAACTTGGGCTGGCTGTAGGCACTTTTAAATTGGTTCCAGGGGTACACGGGCAGCAGTGGTCTGGTCAGTGGAAGTCTAGTGGAAGGAGTGACCGCAGACAGGCTTCCAAGGCCTAACATAACAAACTTGGGCTGGCTGTAGGCACTTTTAAATTGGTTCCAGGGGTACACGGGCAGCAGTGACCTGGTCAGTGTAGTAGTAGTTGAAAGAATGGACCGCAGACAGGCTTCGAAGGCCTAACATAACAAACTTGGGCTGGCTGTAGGCACTTTTAAATTGGTTCCAGGGGTACACGGGCAGCAGTGGTCTGGTCAGTGGAAGTCTAGTGGAAGGAGTGACCGCAGACAGGCTTCCAAGGCCTAACATAACAAACTTGGGCTGGCTGTAGGCACTTTTAAATTGGTTCCAGGGGTACACGGGCAGCAGTGGTCTGGTCAGTGGAAGTCTAGTGGAAGGAGTGACCGCAGACAGGCTTCGAAGGCCTAACATAACAAAATTGGGCTGGCTGTAGGCACTTTAAATTGGTTCCAGGGGTACATGGGCAGCAGTGTATGGTCAGTGGAAGTCTAGTGGAAGGAGTGACGGCAGACAGTCTTCGAAGGCCTAACATAACAAAATTGGGCTGACTGTAGGCACTTTTAAATTGGTTCCAGGGTAACACGGCCAGCAGTGCCCTGGTCAGTGTAGTAGTAGTTGAAAGAATGGACCGCAGACAGGCATCGAAGGCCTAAAATAAAAACACATGGCTGTAGGCAATTTTAAATTGGTTCCAGGGGTACACGGACAGCAGTGGTGTGGTCAGTGGAGGCCTAGTGGAAGGAGTGACCGCAGACAGGCATCGAAGGCCTAAAATAATAACACATGGCTGTAGGCAATTTTAAATTGGTTCCAGGGGTACACGGGCAGCAGTGACCTGGTCAGTGTAGTAGTAGTTGAAAGAATGGACCGCAGACAGGCATCGAAGGCCTAAAATAAAAAAATAGGGCTGGCTGTAGGCAATTTTAAATTGGTTCCAGGGGTACACGGACAGCAGTGGTGTGGTCAGTGGAGGCCTAGTGGAAGGAGTGACCGCAGACAGGCTTCCAAGGCCTAACATAACAAACTTGGGCTGGCTGTAGGCACTTTTAAATTGGTTCCAGGGGTACACGGGCAGCAGTGGTCTGGTCAGTGGAAGTCTAGTGGAAGGAGTGACCGCAGACAGGCTTCCAAGGCCTAACATAACAAAATTGGGCTGGCTGTAGGCACTTTAAATTGGTTCCAGGGGTACATGGGCAGCAGTGTATGGTCAGTGGAAGTCTAGTGGAAGGAGTGACGGCAGACAGTCTTCGAAGGCCTAACATAACAAAATTGGGCTGACTGTAGGCACTTTTAAATTGGTTCCAGGGTAACACGGCCAGCAGTGGCCTGGTCAGTGTAGTAGTTGTAGAAAGAAGGGACCGCAGACAGGCTTCGAAGGCCTAACATAACAAAAATGTCAAAACAATGGTATTGTCAGTGCCAGGCATTGAAGGATGTCAGCGCCTAGACTACACATTGGTGAAGCTGTGAGAGATAATTTTGCTAGTGGTAGAGCACTGTTTGAGCTGGGGGGGGGAACTGTCTTGTGGCCGGCGTTACAGGCACAGGGCCCCTCATATTACAACGGTGTGTCTGACGTTGGGTGCGCACCACCACCGCCAGAGACACTTTATTGTACTATGAGGGACCCAGTGGCAGTGCCGTCGACCAAAAGCGGCCACACCCACCTCTTCAGACAAACAGCACTCTCAAGGGTCCAAGCGCAAAGTGGCGATAGCACGGCCCCGTGTGGGGAGTTTGGCCATTTCGTGAGGTGGAAACATGTCGTATGCTGGACAATCAGGTGAAGAAAATTACGAGATTGGAAAAGTCATTCAGAATAGTCCACAGGCAAGACCTTTTCATAGGAAAGCTAGGTGTCAGCCGGGCAGGGTGGGGCAAAAGATTTTGAAATCCAGTTGTGGTTCATTTTAATGAAGGTTAGATCATCTACATTTTGGGTAGCCAGACGAGTCCTTTTTTCTGTTAGTATTGAACCTGCAGCACTGAATACTCTTTCTGATAGGACACTAGCTGCCGGGCAAGCAAGCTCCTGCAATGCATATTCTGCCAATTCTGGCCAGGTGTCTAATTTGGATGCCCAGTAATCAAATGGGAATGACGGTTGAGGGAGAACGTCGATAAGGGATGAAAAATAGTTTGTAACCATACTGGACAAATGTTGTCTCCTGTCACTTTGAATTGATGCTGCAGTACCTGTCCTGTCTGCGGTCATAGAAAAATCACTCCACAACCTGGTCAGAAAACCCCTCTGGCCAACGCCACTTCTGATTTCTGCCCCTCTAACACCTCTGGTCTGCTGGCCCCTGGAGCTCGTGTGAGAACGATCACGGGCGCTGTGTGCAGGGAATGCCAGAAGCAAACGGTCAACAAGAGTTGATTGTTTTGTTGCTAATATTAGTTCCAAGTTCTCATGTGGCATAATATTTTGCAATTTGCCTTTATAGCGAGGATCAAGGAGGCAGGCCAACCAGTAATCGTCATCGTTCATCATTTTTGTAATGCGTGTGTCCCTTTTGAGGATACGCAAGGCATAATCCGCCATGTGGGCCAAAGTTCCCGTTGTCAAATCTGCGGTTGTGCTTGGTTGAGGGGCAGTTGCAGGCAAATCTACGTCACTTGTGTCCCTCAAAAAACCAGAACCCGGCCTTGCCACGCCACCAATTTCCCGTGCCCCCGGGAAAGCTTCCTCATTAAAAATATACTCATCCCCATCATCCTCCTCATCCTCCACCTCCTCTTCGCCCGGTACCTCGTCATGTACACTGCCCTGACCAGACAATCGCTGACTGTCATCAAGGCTTTCCTCTTCCTCTGGTGCAGACGCCTGATCCTTTATGTGCGTCAAACTTTGCATCAGCAGACGCATTAGGGGGATGCTCATGCTTATTATGGCGTTGTCTGCACTAACCAGCCGTGTGCATTCCTCAAAACACTGAAGGACTTGACACATGTCTTGAATCTTCGACCACTGCACACCTGACAACTCCATGTCTGCCATCCTACTGCCTGCCCGTGTATGTGTATCCTCCCACAAAAACATAACAGCCCGCCTCTGTTCGCACAGTCTCTGAAGCATGTGCAGTGTTGAGTTCCACCTTGTTGCAACGTCTATGATTAGGCGATGCTGGGGAAGGTTCAAAGAACGCTGATAGGTCTGCATACGGCTGGAGTGTACAGGCGAACGGCGGATATGTGCGCAAAGTCCACGCACTTTGAGGAGCAGGTCGGATAACCCCGGATAACTTTTCAGGAAGCACTGCACCACCAGGTTTAAGGTGTGAGCCAGGCAAGGAATGTGTTTCAGTTGGGAAAGGGAGATGGCAGCCATGAAATTCCTTCCGTTATCACTCACTACCTTGCCTGCCTCAAGATCTACAGTGCCCAGCCACGACTGCGTTTCTTGCTGCAAGAACTCGGACAGAACTTCCGCGGTGTGTCTATTGTCGCCCAAACACTTCATAGCCAATACAGCCTGCTGACGTATGCCAGTAGCTGCCCCATAATGGGAGACCTGGTGTGCAACAGTGGCAGGTGCGGATGGAGTGTTTGTGCGACTGCGGTCTGTGGACGAGCTCTTGCTTCTGCAGGAGGACGAGGAGGAGGAGGAGGAGGGGGTGCGAACGGCTACAGACAACTGTTTACTAGACCGTGGGCTAGGCAGAACTGTCCCAAACTTGCTGTCCCCTGTGGACCCTGAATCCACCACATTTACCCAGTGTGCCGTGATGGACACGTAACGTCCCTGGCCATGCCTACTGGTCCATGCATCTGTTGTCAGGTGCACCTTTGTGCTCACAGATTGCCTGAGTGCATGGACGATGCGCTCTTTAACATGCTGGTGGAGGGCTGGGATGGCTTTTCTGGAAAAAAAGTGTCGACTGGGTAGCTCGTAGCGTGGTACAGCGTAGTCCATCAGGTCTTTGAAAGCTTCGCTTTCAACTAACCGGTAGGGCATCATCTCTAACGAGATTAGTCTAGCTATGTGGGCGTTCAAACCCTGTGTACGCGGATGCGAGGCTAAGTATTTCCTTTTTCTAACCATAGTCTCATGTAGGGTGAGCTGGACTGGAGAGCTGGAGATCGTGGAACTAGCGGGGGTGCCGGTGGACATGGCAGACTGAGAGACGGTGGGAGATGGTATTGTTGCCGCCGGTGCCCTAGATGCAGTGTTTCCTACTACGAAACTGGTGATTCCCTGACCCTGACTGCTTTGGCCTGGCAAAGATACCTGCACAGATACAGCAGGTGGTGCGCTAAATGGTGGTCCTACACTGCCGGAAGGGATGTTGCGTTGATGACTAGCTTCATTGGCCGAGGGTGCAACAACCTTAAGGGACGTTTGGTAGTTAGTCCAAGCTTTCAAATGCATGGTGGTTAAATGTCTATGCATGCAACTAGTATTGAGACTTTTCAGATTCTGACCTCTGCTTAAGGAAGTAGAACATTTTTGACAGATGACTTTGCGCTGATCAATTGGATGTTGTTTAAAAAAATGCCAGACTGCACTCTTTCTAGCATCGGATACCTTTTCAGGCATTGCAGACTGAGCTTTAACCGGATGGCCACGCTGTCCTCCACCAGGTTTTGGCTTTGCCACGCGTTTTGGGCAAGATACGGGCCCGGCAGATGGAACCTGTGGCGATGTTGATGCCTGCTGCGGCCCCTCCTCCTCCTCTGCTTCAGAACTGCTGCCGCCTGCACCCTGTTCCCCCAATGGCTGCCAATCGGGGTCAAGAACTGGGTCATCTAATAACTCTTCTTGTACCTCCTGCGCAACTTCGTCTGTGTCACCGTGTCGTTCGGTGGTATAGCGTTCGTGATGGGGCAACATAGTCTCATCAGGGTCTGATTCTTGATCAGCACCCTGCGAGGGCAATGTTGTGGTCTGAGTCAAAGGACCAGCATAGTAGTCTGGCTGTGGCTGTGCGTCAGTGCACTCCATGTCAGATTCAATTTGTAATGGGCATGGACTGTTAACTGCTTCACTTTCTAAGCCAGGGACGGTATGTGTAAAGAGCTCCATGGAGTAACCCGTTGTGTCGCCTGCTGCATTCTTCTCTGTTGTTGTTTTTGCTGAAGAGGACAAGGAAGTGACTTGTCCCTGACCGTGAACATCCACTAACGACGCGCTGCTTTTACTTTTACCAGTTTCACGAGATGAGGCAAAAGAGCTAGAGGCTGAGTCAGCAAGATAAGCCAAAACTTGCTCTTGCTGCTCCGGCTTTAAAAGCGGTTTTCCTAATCCCAGAAAAGGGAGCGTTCGAGGCCTTGTGTAGCCGGACGACGAACCTGGCTCCACAGCTCCAGACTTAGGTGCAATATTTTTTCCCCCACGACCACCTGATGCTCCACCACTACCACTACCCTCATTACCAGCTGACAATGAACGCCCCCGGCCACGACCTCTTCCACTAGACTTCCTCATTGTTTTAAAAACGTAACCAAACTAACGTTATTTGTTGCAGTCACACAACTTACACGGTGAGCTATAACTTCAGTATGATTTAGCTACCCCTTTACAGGTTGGTGAGACCACAGCGAAAATCAGGCCCAATGTTACACACTCTTTTTTTGGTGGCTGCAAATTAGAGAGATGCCCCACACGCAGGACTGTCACTGAAGCACAAATGTTAATATTAATGTCACACTATTATTTTTTTTTTATTTTTTTTTTTTTCAGGAACACTTTAGAAACCCCCCCCCAAAAAAAAAAAAGATTTTTGCAGGGAGAATTTAGAAAACAAATGTAACAAACTATATGCTTTCTATGGGCCACTGAGTGAGAGATGACGCACACAGGAATCAGGAGTGGCACACAAGCCCAGAGGCCAATATTTTTCTACCAATGATTGATGGAGTTATTTTCTCTGGTAGATTTTGGAACCCAAATCAAGGAAAAAAAATGTAGGCTTTCTATGGACCACAATTGGAGAGAGAGAGAGAGAGAGAGAGAGATGGCACACCCAGGAGTCAAGACTGGCACACAAGCAGAAAGGCCAATATTAATCTCCCACTGTTTTTTTTTTTTTTTTTTTTTTTTCAGGGAGACTTTAGAAAAAAAAATAATAAAAAAAATATGATTTTATCAGGAAGAATTTAGAAACCAAATAAAATAAAATGATTTTTTCAGGGAGAATTTATAAAACAAATAAAAACAAAAATAGGCGTTCTATGGCCCGCTGACTGAGAGATGACGCACACAGGAGTCAGGAGTGGCACACAAACCCAGAGGCCAATATTTTTCTACCAATGATTGATGTAGTTATTTTCTCTGGTAGATTTTAGAACCCAAATCAAGGAAAAAAAATATAGGCTTTCTATGGACCACAATTGGAGAGAGAGAGAGAGAGAGAGAGAGAGAGAGAGAGATGGCACACCCAGGAGTCAAGACTGGCACACAAGCAGAAAGGCCAATATTAATCTCCCACTGTTTTTTTTGGTTGTTTTTTTTTTTTTTTTTTCAGGGAGACTTTAGAAAAAAAAATAATAAAAAAAATATGATTTTATCAGGAAGAATTTAGAAACCAAATAAAATAAAATGATTTTTTCTGGGAGAATTTATAAAACAAATAAAACCAAAAATAGGCGTTCTATGGCCCACTGACTGAGAGATGACGCACCCAGGAGTCAAGACTGGCACACAAGCAGAAAGGCCAATATTAATCTCCCACTGTTTTTTTTTTTTTTTTTCAGGGAGACTTTAGAAAAAAAAATAATAAAAAAAATGTGATTTTATCAGGAAGAATTTAGAAACCAAATAAAATAAAATGATTTTTTCAGGGAGAATTTAGAAAACAAATAAAACCAAAAATAGGCGTTCTATGGCCCACTGACTGAGAGATGACGCACCCAGGAGTCAAGACTGGCACACAAGCAGAAAGGCCAATATTAATCTCCCACTGTTTTTTTTTTTTTTTTTCAGGGAGACTTTAGAAAAAAAAATAATAAAAAAAATGTGATTTTATCAGGAAGAATTTAGAAACCAAATAAAATAAAATGATTTTTTCTGGGAGAATTTATAAAACAAATAAAACCAAAAATAGGCGTTCTATGGCCCACTGACTGAGAGATGACGCACCCAGGAGTCAAGACTGGCACACAAGCAGAAAGGCCAATATTAATCTCCCACTGTTTTTTTTTTTTTTTTTCAGGGAGACTTTAGAAAAAAAAATAATAAAAAAAATGTGATTTTATCAGGAAGAATTTAGAAACCAAATAAAATAAAATGATTTTTTCTGGGAGAATTTATAAAACAAATAAAACCAAAAATAGGCGTTCTATGGCCCACTGACTGAGAGATGACGCACCCAGGAGTCAAGACTGGCACACAAGCAGAAAGGCCAATATTAATCTCCCACTGTTTTTTTTTTTTTTTTTCAGGGAGACTTTAGAAAAAAAAATAATAAAAAAAATGTGATTTTATCAGGAAGAATTTAGAAACCAAATAAAATAAAATGATTTTTTCAGGGAGAATTTAGAAAACAAATAAAACCAAAAATAGGCGTTCTATGGCCCACTGACTGAGAGAGAGAGAGAGAGAGAGATGGAACGCTTAGTACTGGCACACAAGCCCAAAGGGCAATATTAATCTCCCTTTTTTTTTCCAGGGAGAATTTCTAAAACCCAAAAAAAAAAAAAAATAGGCTTTCTATGGCCCACTATTTGTGAGAGAGATGGGACGCTCAGGACTGGCACAGATGGCACGCTCAGGACTGGCACAGAAGCCCAGAGGCCAATATTAATCTCCCTTTTTTTCTGGTAGAATTTATAAAACCAAAAAAAAATTTAAATAGGCTTTCTATGGCCCACTATTTGTGAGAGAGATGGCACGCTCAGGACTGGCACAGATGGCACGCTCACAACTGGCACACAAGCCCAGAGGCCAATATTAATCTCCCTTTTTTCAGGGAAAATTTATAAAACAAAAAAAAAAAATAAATAGGCTTTCTATGGCCCACTATTTGTGAGAGAGATGGCACGCTCAGGGCTGGCACAGATGGCACGCTCAGGACTGGCACACAAGCCCAGAGGCCAATATTAATCTCCCTTTTTTTCAGGGAGAATTTATAAAACCCCCAAAAAAAATAAAATAGGCTTTCTATGGCCCACTATTTGTGAGAGAGATGGGACGCTCAGGACTGGCACAGATGGCACGCTCAGGACTGGCACAGAAGCCCAGAGGCCAATATTAATCTCCCTTTTTTTCTGGGAGAATTTATAAAACCAAAAAAAAATTTAAATAGGCTTTCTATGGCCCACTATTTGTGAGAGAGATGGCACGCTCAGGACTGGCACAGATGGCACGCTCACAACTGGCACACAAGCCCAGAGGCCAATATTAATCTCCCTTTTTTCAGGGAAAATTTATAAAACAAAAAAAAAAATTAAATAGGCTTTCTATGGCCCACTATTTGTGAGAGAGATGGCACGCTCAGGGCTGGCACAGATGGCACGCTCAGGACTGGCACACAAGCCCAGAGGCCAATATTAATCTCCCTTTTTTCAGGGAAAATTTATAAAACAAAAAAAAAAATTAAATAGGCTTTCTATGGCCCACTATTTGTGAGAGAGATGGCACGCTCAGGGCTGGCACAGATGGCACGCTCAGGACTGGCACACAAGCCCAGAGGCCAATATTAATCTCCCTTTTTTTCAGGGAGAATTTATAAAACCAAAAAAAAAAATAAATAGGCTTTCTATGGCCCACTATTTGTTAGAGAGATGGCACGCTCAGGGCTGGCACAGATGGCACGCTCAGGACTGGCACACAAGCCCAGAGGCCAATATTAATCTCCCTTTTTTTCAGGGAGAATTTATAAAACCCCAAAAAAAATAAAATAGGCTTTCTATGGCCCACTATTTGTGAGAGAGATGGCACACTCAGGACTGGCACACAAGCCCAAAGGCCAATATTAATCTCCCACTGTATTTTTATCAGGGAGAATTTATACACCCCACAAAAAAAAATACAGAAAAATGAAAAGGCTTTCTATGGCCCACTATGTGAGAGAGATGGCACACACAGGGATGGCACTCTAGCAGAAATGCCAAATTGCCAATCTTAATCTCCCACCAAAAAAAAAAAAAAAAAAAAAACAGGGAATGTCCTACAATTACTATCTCCCTGCCTGCAGTAATCTCAGCCAGGTATGGCAGGCAGCTACTATCTCCCTGCCTGCAGTAATCTCAGCCAGGTATGGCAGGCAGCAATAAGGAGTGGACTGATGCACAAATGAAATAAAAAGTGTGGACAAACAAAAAAGATAGCTGTGCAGAAAGGAAGGAACAAGAGGATTTGTGCTTTGAAAAAAGCAGTTGGTTTGCACAGCGGCGTACACACAGCAATGCAGCTATCAGGGAGCCTTCTAGGGCAGCCCAATGAGCTACAGCGCTGAGGGGAAAAAAAAAAAAAAAAAAACTTCCACTGTCCCTGCACACCGAGGGTGGTGTTGGACAGTGCAAATCGCTGCAGCACAAGCGGTTTTGTGGTTAATGGACCCTGCCTAACGCTATCCCTGCTTCTGACAAAGCGGCAGCAACCTCTCCCTAAGCTCAGATCAGCAGCAGTAAGATGGCGGTCGGCGGGAACGCCTCTTTATAGCCCCTGTGACGTCGCAGACAGCAAGCCAATCACTGCAATGCCCTTCTCTAAGATGGTGGGGACCAGGACCTATGTCATCACGCTGCCCACACTCTGCGTTTACCTTCATTGGCTGAGAAATGGCGCTTTTCGCGTCATTGAAACGCGACTTTGGCGCGAAAGTCGCGTACCGCATGGCCGACCCCGCACAGGGGTCGGATCGGGTTTCATGAAACCCCGACTTAGCCAAAAGTCGGCGACTTTTGAAAATGTTCGACCCGTTTCGCTCAACCCTAGTGCAGAGTGTACATTAATGAGAAAAAAATACTTTTTTGAATTTACCAAATGGCTGCAATGAAACAAAGAGTGAAAAATGTACAGGGGTATGAATACTTTCCGGACCCACTGTATATAACAAACAAATAAAGGTGCACTCTTAAGTGTTAAAGCATGTAAATATGTAATAGATGAAATATGGATAGCAATACTGCTCTAGATAGTAAAAAAGGAGATACTTAGCACATAATATTGTCAGTTCAGTTTAACCTTAAAAAGATTTTTCTCCCCAGGTCAAACTTCCAGAAAGCAATGCTTAATACTTACTGCATGTATTGTAGCTATTGTAAGAATTCCTTTCAGCTAACTGGTTTGAGTGGTTGTCATGTTACCGCAAATATGTAATTTTTACACATAATTGTGGTCATGTGCTAACTAGCGTCTTCTCCACTTTTCTCAATGTTGTTTACATTATGCCAACTAGAACTGGCTAGCACAGCTGAATCCTAGAGGTGTGTATATTACCCAGTAGTTGGCAGGCTGTACTTTTTATCGAAAGTTTATCCAGGTGTGAAGAGCCCCTTGGACTTACTTCTGGCTCTAACGAACCATTGAACAAATATCTGTAATATTAGCTGTCTTGTCGACAGCAAGTATAACAAAAATGTGCACAAAATACCCCAAAATATAGAGAAATAGAGATGCTATTATTTTGAATAATGGATAATGTCTGTGGATGGATCGTGAGTTTCAGGGATTTCATTAATTTCATTCAGAACTTCAAATTAACTTAATACATCTAGCAAGCATTTATGGGACCTATTAACTGAGATGTGTGGAAGAAATCCAGCTTTTTATAGTTCTGACCATAGGCTCATATTACAAGGATGACAAGGACTGGCCTCTTAAACCCCTTAATGACCAGAGGTATTTTTGTTTTTGTATTTTCAATTTTTGCTCCCCTTCTTCCCATTTTTTGTGATCTGTGGCTTGGTGTGAGCTTATTTTTTGTACGCCGAGCTGACATTTTTAATGATACCATTTTGGTGTAGATACGATGTTTTGATCACCTGTTATTACATTTTATTGCAATGTAGCGGCAAAAAAAAATTTGTTTGATGTTTTGAATATTTTTCTCATCACACCGTTTTTCAATCAGGTAAATTCTATTTTTATATTGATAGATCGAGCGATTCCAAATGTGGCGATACCAAATATGTGTATATTTGAATTTTTTTATTGTTTTATTTTGAATGGGGCGTGATATGAAATTTTATATTTGATTTATTTTTTAAATATTTTTTTAAAACTTTTTTCACTTTTTGCACGCTTTAACCCCTTAAGCCCCAAGGGTGGTTTGCACGTTAATGACCGGGCCAATTTTTACAATTCTGACCACTGTCCCTTTATGAGGTTGTTTTCTCGTGACATATTGTACTTCATGATAGTGGTAAAATTTCTTCGATATAACTTGCGTTTATTTGTGAAAAAAACGGAAATTTGGCGAAAATTTTGAAACTTTTGCAATTTTCCAACTTTGAATTTTTATGCCCTTAAATCACAGAGATATGTCATGTAAAATAATTAATAAGTAACATTTCCCACATGTCTACTTTACAACAGCACTTAAAAGTAGACCAGCAATTTCTAATTTTTACAACACCAATATTTTTTAGGGACCACATCACATTTGAAGTCATTTTGAGGGGTCTATATGATAGAAAATAACCAAGTGTGACACAATTCTAAAAACTGCACCCCTCAAGGTGCTCAAAACCATATTCAAGAAGTTTATTAACCCTTCAGGTGTTTCACAGGAATTTTTGGAATGTTTAAAAAAAATTAACATTTAACTTTTTTTTACAAAAAAATTACTTCAGCTCCAATTTGTTTTATTTTCCCAAGGGTAAGAGAAGACATTGGACCCCAAAAGTTGTTGTGCCATTTGTTCTGAGTACGCTGATACCCCATATGTGGGGGTAAACCACTGTTTGGGAGCATGGCAGAGCTCGGAAGGGAAGGAGCGCCATTTGACTTTTCAATGCAAAATTGACTGGAATTGAGATGGGACGCCATGTTGCGTTTGGAGAGCCCCTGATGTGCCTAAACATTAAAACCCCCACAAGTGACACCATTTTGGAAAGTAGACACCATGCGGAACTTATCTAGATGTGTGGTGAGCACTTTAACCCCCCAAGTGCTTCACAGAAGTTTATAATGCACAGCCGTAAAAATAAAAAATCATATTTTTTCACAAATATGATCTTTTTGCCCCCAATTTTTTATTTTCCCAAGGGTAAGAGAAGAAATTGGACCGCAAAATTTGTTGTGCCATTTGTTCTGAGTATGCCAATATCCCACATGTGGGGGTAAACCACTGCTTGGGTGCATGGCAGAGCTCGGAAGGGAAGGAGCGCCGTTTGACTTATCAATGCAAAATTGACTGGAATTGAGATGGGATGCCATGTTGCGTTTGGAGAGCCCCTGATGTGCCTAAACATTGAAACCCCCCACAAGTGACACCATTTTGGAAGTAGACCCCCTAAGGAACTTATCTAGATGTGTGCTGAGCACTTTAACCCACCAAGTGCTTCACAGAAGTTTATAATGTAGAGCCGTAATAATAAAAAATCATATTTTTTCACAAATATATTTTCGCCCCAAATTTTTTATTTTTGCAAGGGTAAGAGAAGAAATTGGACCCCAAAAGTTGTTGTGCCATTTGTTCTGAGTATGCCGATACCCCACATGGGGGGTAAATCACTGTTTGGGCACATGGCAGAGCTCGGAAGGGAAGGAGCGCCATTTGACTTTTCAATGCAAAATTGACTGGAATTGAGATGGGACACCATGTCACGTTTGGAGAGCTCCTGATGGGCCTAAACATTGAAACCCCTTACAAGTGACACCATTTTGGAAAGTAGACCCCCTAAGGAACTTATCTAGATGTGTGCTGAGCACTTTAACCCACCAAGTGCTTCACAGAAGTTTATAATGCAGAGCCGTAAAAATAAAAAATCATATTTTTTCACAAATATATTTTCGCCCCAAATTTTTTATTTTCGCAAGGGTAAGAGAAGAAATTGGACCACAAAAGTTGTTGTGCCATTTGTTCTGAGTATGCCGATACCCCACATGTGGGGGTAAATCACTGTTTGGGCACATGGCAGAGCTCGGAACGGAAGGAGCGCCATTTGACTTTTCAATGCAAAATTGACTGGAATTGAGATGGGACACCATGTCACGTTTGGAGAGCCCCTGATGGGCCTAAACATTGAAACCCCTTACAAGTGACACCATTTTGGAAAGTAGACCCCCCACAGAACTTATCTAGCTGTATTTTGACAGCTTTGAACCCTCAAGTGTTTCACTACAGTTTATAATGCAGAGCCGTGAAAATAAAAATTATTTTTTGTTCACAAAAATTATTTTTTAGCCCCCAGTTTTGCATTTTCCTAAGGGTAACAGGAAAAATTCGACGCCAAAATTGTTATCAATTGTTATCCAATTTGTCCTGAGTACGCTGATACCCAATATGTGGGGGGAACCACCGTTTGTACGCATGGCAGAGCTCAGAAGGGAAGGAGCGCCATTTGGAATGCAGACTTAGATGGATTGGTCTGCAGGTGTCACGATGCATTTGCAGAGACCCTGATGCACCTAAACAGTAGAAACCCCCCACAAGTGACACCATTTTGGAAAGTAGACCCCCTAAGGAACTTATCTAGATGTGTTTTGACAGCTTTGAACCCCCAAGTGTTTCACTACAGTTTATAACGCAGAGTCATGAAACATTTTATTTTCCCAAGGGTAACAAGAGAAATTGGACCCCAAAAGATGTTGTCCAATTTGTCCTGAGTATGCCAATACCCCATATGTTGGGGTAAACCCCTGTTTGGGTGCATGGGAGAGCTTGGAAGGGAAGGACCACCGTTTTACTTTTTCAACGCAGAATTGGAGATCGGACGCCATGCCGCATTTGGAGAGCCCTGATGTGCCTAAATAGTGGAAACCCCCAATTCTAACTGAAACCCTAACCCCAACACACCCCTAACCCTAATCCCAACCATAACCCTAACCACACCCCTAACCCTGACACACCCCTAACCCTAATCCCAACCGTAAATGTAACCCTAACCCTAACTTTAGCCCCAACCCTAACTTTAGCCCCAACCCTAACCCTAACTTTAGCCCCAACCCTAACTTTAGCCCCAACCCTAACTTTAGCCCCAACCCTAACTTTAGCCCCAACCCTAACTCTAACTTTAGCCCCAACCCTAACTTTAGCCCCAACCCTAACTCTAACTTTAGCCCCAACCCTAACTCTAGCTCCAACCCTAGCCCCAACCCTAACCCCAACCCTAGCCCCAACCCTAACCCTAGCCCTAACCCTAGCCCTAACCCTAGCCCTAACCCTAGCCCTTACCCTAGCCCTAACCGTAGCCCCAACCCTAGCCCAACCCTAGCCCAACCCTAGCCCCAACCCTAGCCACAACCCCAACCCTAACCCCAACCCTAGCCCCAACCCTAACCCTAGCCCTAACCCCTACCCTAACCCTAGCCCTAACCCTAACTCTAGCCCTAACCATAATGGGAAAATGGAAATAAATACATTTTTTAAATGTTTTTATGTTTCCCTAACTAAGGGGGTGATGAAGGGGGGTTTGATTTACCTTTATAGAGGGTTTTCTAGCAGATTTTTATGATTGGCAGCCGTCACACACTAAAAGACGCTTTTTATTGCAAAAAAATATTTTTTGCGTTACCACATTTTGAGACCTATAATTTTTCCATATTTTGGTCCACAGAGTCCTGTGAGGTCTTGTTTTTTGCGGGACGAGTTGACGTTTTAATTGGTAACATTTTCGGGCACGTGACATTTTTTGATCACTTTTTATTCCGATTTTTGTGAGGCAGAATGACCAAAAACCAGCTATTCATGAATTTCTTTTGGAGGGGGTTTATACCGTTCCGCGTTTGGTAAAATGGATAAAGCAGTTTTATTCTTAGGGTCAGTACGTTTACAGCGATACCTCATTTATATCATTTTTTTATGTTTTATACGATAAAAACTATTTTATAGAAAAAATAATAATTTTTGCATCACTTTATTCTGAGGACTGTAACTTTTTTATTTTTTCGCTGATGATGCTGTGTGGTGGCTCGTTTTTTGCGGGACAAGATGACGTTTTCAGTGGTACCATGGTTATTTATATCTGTCTTTTTGATCGCATGTTATTACACTTTTTGTTCGACGGTATGATAATAAAGCGTTGTTTTTTGCCGCGTTTTTTTTTTTACGGTGTTCACTGAAGGGGTTAACTAGTGGGACGATTTTATAGGTCGGGTCATTACGGACGTGGTGATACTAAATATGTGTACTTTTATTGTTTTTTTTTATTTAGATAAAGAAATGTATTTATGGGAACAATATATATATTTTTTCTTTATTTAGGAATTTTATTTAAATTTTTTTTACACGTCTAAAAAAATTTTTTTTTAACTTTTTTACTTTGTCCCGGGGGGGGGGGCATCACTGTATAGTGACAGATTGCTGATCTGACACTTTGCAGAGCACTGTGTCAGATCAGCGATCTGGCGTGCCCTGCTCCTTGCTTACAGGAGCCTGCTCTCGACCCGGAAGTACTCTTTGCAGGACCCGGAAGTAGTCCCATGGCCATTTTGGATCCGGGGCCTGCAGGGAGGAGATGCTCAGTACAAGGTGAGCACTTCGCCTTGTACCGATCGTTTCAGGGTGAGCACACAGGGAGCCCCCTCTCTGCGCGATGCTTCCCTATACCGCCTGCACACCGCGATCATGTTTGATCATGGTATGTCGGGGGTTAATGTGCTGGGAGCAGTCCGTGACCGCTCCTGGCACATAGTGCCGGATGCCAGCTGCGATAGTCAGCTGATACCCGGCCGCGATCGGCCTCGCTCCCCCCGTGAGCGTGGCTGATCAGGTATGATGTACTATCCCGTCACTGGGAATTAAGTCCCAGGTCACCTTGACGGGATAGTATGTCATATGGGATTAAGGGGTTAATAGTCTCCATGGGAGACTAGAAGCTGCACTACTTTGATCGGCTCTGCAACCTACAGGCGATGATCAGATCACTTGTATCTAGCAGAAATGCTAAATTGCTATGAGTGCCGACCACTAGGCGGCGTTCATAGTATTCCGGCTATGACAACCATAGAGGTCTGCTGGAGACCTCTGGTTGCCATGTTAACCCATCGGTGACTTGCAATCACGTGACAGGGTCACAGATGTGCGAGATTTCCCATGCGCTTCTGGAAAGTGCGAGTTAGATGCTGCTGTCAGAGATTGAGATCAGCATTTAACTAGTTAACAGCCGCGGGTGGATCGCGATTCCACCCGTGGCTGTTAAGGCACTTGTCAGCTGTTCAAAACAGCTGACATGTGTCGGGAAAGATGTGGGCTCAGTGCCAGAGCCACATCAAAGGGAGTGATTCTGACTATTAAGCCCAGCATCGGAAAGGGGTTAAAAGATGCACTTTGTGAATGGACAGTGGGCTAAGCTGTGGCATTTCAAATATCCTGTCTCTCCCTCCCTTTCTTTCATTACAGACAATAGGAAATATGTTTTCCTTGCTACAAACCATCTGCTAGCTCTGTGAAGCTGATATGTTTGACACCTCTAGCATTCTCCCAGGAGACCCCGTGTGGTTCGGAGTTCCTTCAGATGCTATCACCTTTGGACAGCTTCAATATGTGGATCCAGCTTTAACCAGTTGTTCTGCTGACATTATAGCCTACCTTACAATTATATACTTCCTTCACATTGTTACTTAAATTTGGCCATTTATGTTTTTTTATTGCATCTGTTACGGGCTAACCGTGACAGAGAAGTGGCAGAATACTGCAGCATCTAATTTCACCCACTCCTGCACTGTTAAGAAGCATTTACCGTCATTTTAAATGGTGCAGGTTTCTTTTGGAATTGCAGGGGTTAATTTGCTCAGCTGAGAGCTCTTGGAAGCTTTCCTGCATTAAGTCTCTCAGCTGTTCATAGTAAGCCACTCCCCTCTCCTACATATTCTGGGCCCTAGCTAGCACTCATTGCCAGAGCTGGTTTCATGCAACATGGTTTAAGAGATGGTGGTTTGTTGTTGTTGTTTGAGAAGGCATTTGGTGGATTTATCTGAGACTATTGCTAGGTCTTTGATTGTGTTCTAATCCCCCTCCTTCTCCTGCTTTGGGTTTACCCCACCCTTCATTCCCTGGTGTTTACCTCTGTTGTTTGTGTGAGTATATTTGTATGATTGATATTTTCCTTTATCATTGCATTTTTAATTACCTTGTTAGTTTGTTTGGTGTATTAAGTTACACTACTACTATTCTCTGGGTGGAGGAAGGGTACAGACTGAGGGTGAATTGTGGAGGTAAGGCAAGGTACGTGGCCTTGGCTTCTTCACCATCAAAAGTAATCCGGGGAACAGGGCAAACTAGGGTGCCCCTAGCGTTTGGGTCAAGGAAGAAGCCCCTAGTCCCAGAACACCCGACAACAGAGTTGTGACAGCGTCTTTGTAAGTGTTTTTAACATGCATTTTTATAGCATTTTTGAAGCTGTGTTTTTATTTTTTGTTGGTGTCTCATGCTGTAAATATAGCTGCTTTGCTTTTGATACTTTCTGGTATTTGGCTTTGACAAAACTTTATTGACATACTTAGGTAGAGTTTATATTTTGATGTGTTTCCGCTGTAGAAACACACTTAAAACGCATGTGCATTTTTTACCTGCAGAATTCGGGCACCTAATAGAAGTTTCTGGGGAAATTCCGGAGATAAAACTCAGCATGCCCGCCAGAGAATTTGACATGCTGCGGATTTGAAACATACACCTCAGGAGTGTTTACACTGTGTTAAAAAACAACACGATGGGCATGGGATTTCTATAAATTTCATTCATTTTTCTAGGCTGTAGGACGTTACATTTTTGAAGCAGCTAAAATGCGCAGTGTAAAAAATCCACCAAAAGCTTATCATGCGAATATAGTTGTCACGGGTGTGCCAGAGGCTGCAGACAGTTGCACTGCATCTGGCTGCAGAAGGTCTCAGCGGTTGGTCTCGCAGACTAGTGGCCATCTCATCCGGCCTTAATGGTGTCACCTGGATCTTGGTGTTATAACTCACATTTTCCTATTGGGAGTTGTGGGTGTTATTTTATGTTTGCACTTTCATGTTGAGGCTTGGAGCTGCAGCAGTCGGCTAGCATCCTCTTTTGAGTTTGAAGGATGAAAGTGTTTCTCTCTGAGTCTACTCAAGCTAAGTTTCTCCTTGTTTTTTGTATCCTAGCTGTATTTAGTGTTAGTGGGGTTCGACCAGCATTTACCCCTTCCTTCCCTAAGCAGGGCTTACCACTAGAGTCTGACAAGGGACTAGGTATCCTGCTCGGTGATAGGCGTGGAACCTATTTAGGGTCTCTTAGCGCAGACAGGGTGACGGTAGAACTGGAAAGGACTCTCTGCTTCTCTAGTGTTGGGCCCCCCTTCCCCTTATCCTTTTGTGTTGCACTTTGTCCTACACAGTGCGTGACAGTAGCCTAAAACCATTTACAGATTGCAGATGTTTTGCAACTTTTTGATGTGATCACAATAAAACGGCAACATATTTGTCATGATTTTAGAAACTTGCAGCAAAATAATGAGCCTCAATTTGTGAATTTTGAGGTTTGCATTAAAAATGCAATTTTAATAATATTATAAATATTACCTTTTTAAGGTCATCATGTTCATATTTGAAGTGCTCTATATTGACTTTATAGCTAATTCCTGGTGCACTTTTTTATTCATGAGACAAAAGTCATACATGAACATAACCCAAATTAGTAAACTGCATCTTCCTCAATATCATAGCAGCTTCAAAGCTGTGAGGAAAATGTCATTTTTGAGACAAAGGATTCTGAACAAAAAAAAACTACTTTTTTTTGCTTTTCTTCTATTGAGTTAACTTTGAATTTATAAAGTTTCTTTCAGTTTACAAGTGAATCTGAAATTCCCGAAGATCGATGAAATCAGAAATAGGCAGCACTTAATTACTCAGAGAAGAAAGACGATCAATATTTCTCACTTTTGGGGAAAATAATTTTGGACTCATCATTGATTATATAATTAAAGAAGAAATGTTCTACCCTGCAGAAGTGCTCCATGTTGAGTAGTAGTATAATAAGACATTGAAGACCATAGAGATGTAGCTGTGGTCAAAAGTAAGATTCTCCTGGAATCAATTTTTAAGTGTGGGCAAAATGTGATAAGACAAGAAGAAGAGTAGAGCAAGGTTTAAAGTTTCAAAACAATCTCTATAGGAAAAAATGATGTATAAAACAGCAGAAAATTCATAGGTTACACACAATCCGGTTTTCCATGATTTATCAGTGCATTTGTCTAAAGATACCATCACACTGAACGATATCGCTAGCGATCCGTGACGTTGCAGCGTCCTGGCTAGCGATATCGTTGAGTTTGACAGGCAGCAGCGATCAGGATCCTGCTGTGCCATCGTTGGTTGGAGCAGAAAGTCCAGAACTTTATTTAGTTGCTGGACTCCCGCAGACATCGCTGAATCGGCGTGTGTGACGCTGATTCAGCGATGTCTTCACTGGTAACCAGGGTAAACATCGGGTTACTAAGTGCAGGGCCGCGCTTAGTAACCCGATGTTTACCCTGGTTACCAGCGTAAACATAAAAAAAAGAAACACTTCATACTTACATTTCGGTGTCTGTCCCCCGGCGCTGTGCTTCTCTGCACTGTGTAAGCACCGTCCGGAAAGCAGAGCACAGCGGTGGTGTCACCACTGTGCTTTCCGGCTGGCGCTCACAGTCAGTGCAGAGAAGCACAGCGCCGGGGGACAGACACCGGAATGTAAGTATGTAGTGTTTTTTTTATGTTTACGCTGGTAACCAGGGTAAACATCGGGTTACTAAGCGCGGCCCTGCGCTTAGTAACCCGATGTTTACCCTGGTTACCAGGGGACTTCGCATAGTTGGTCGCTGGAGAGCTGTCTGTGTGACAGCTCTCCATCGACCACACAGCAACGCTGCAGCGATCGGGATCGTTGTCTAGATCGCTGCAGCGTCACTAAATGTGACGGTACCTTAGAATGTCAATGAGTCATCTGGAAGTCAAACATATGGTGTAATGATGCTACAAAGATATTTTGGTGCTCCGAGTTCTAGTCTTTTCACTATGGTTCCAATATAAAAATACAGTGTGTCCGTAAAGTCATGGTGCACTTTTATAGTTTACATTTTGGCGCCCTTTCTCTAGCCCAATCATATCAGACAGATAACAAGAACCAATCAAGAACCAATGTAACCAAGGAGAGATAACAAGAACCAATCAAACAACACAAACTCTTTTGAGCTGTTGCTGAGCCCCAGTCAGATTAACTCCTGATAAACCGAACTCTGATTAATACACTGTCAGGTATGTTACAGCCTCATGCCTATTTTGACTACGAATGTAACACCCCCAAAGTGAATGTGTGGTGTGGCCTGATGCATGATAAGGTGATAGGTTTGAAACTGGGAGAGTTTCTTTTATTTGGAGCAGATTTCATATTTGTATTGTTTTTTGTTGCTTTCCAGTGACTGGTAAAAAGTGCACCATGACTTTACAGACACACTGTATATTAAAATAGAAAAAATGTCTACAGAACACCCTCACGCTTCACAATCTCAAAAACATTCAACTTGGTATAAAGTGCAATCATAAAGAGAAGAGAGAGACAGCACTCACCAGATTTAAATTTTTGGGAGTCAGATGTGTATCCCTTCATCATGTATAGCAGCAATGTTTTTGACTTCCGGAGGTCTAAAAGTAACTAATTAAAAACCTATTGAGGTCAAAATGTTGCTAGTATGATAAGGAATATAAGATGAAAAAAGGATGTGTGATTGAATATGTTGGAACCAAATCTGTTCTGTCAATTCTCTAGATGAGTAACCAAAGAAAAGTTATGTCATAGCAACTATTAGTGCAGCATGACGTCACACAATGCCACAGTGACTTGCAAAAATATTTACCCCCTTGGCCTTTTACCTATTTTGTTACATTACAACCTGTGTTTAAATATTTTTGTAATCCAATTTGTGTGTAATGCAACTAAATGGTCTAAGTTGATGAAGTGAAGTGAGAAAAATATAGGCATAAATTAAGTTTATGAGTTCAAAGAGATCTCCAAACAAGTCAGGGACACAATTGTTGAGAAGTACAAGTCAAGGTTGGGTTGTAAAAAAATATTCCAATCTCTGTTGATCCCTCGGAGCACCATCAAATCCATCAAATAGAAAGAACATGGTACTATTGCACCAACAGTTTCTCCTTCTCACCCAGCATCTTACTTATGGTTTTGTAGCCCATTCCAGCTTTGTGCTGGTCTGTGATCATGTCCCTGACATCTTTATAAAGATCTTTGGTCTTGCCCATGTTGTGGAGGTTAGAGTATGACTGATTTAAATTGAGTCTGTAGACAGGAGTCTTTTATAATGGTGACTATGTAAGACAGTTGTTTTTATTGCAGGTAACGAGTTAATTAGGAGCATCTAACAGGTTTGTAGGAGCCAGAACTCTTAATGGTTGGTAGGGGATCAAATACTTATTTCTCACTGCAAAATGCAAATAAATGTATATAATTTATACAATGTGATTTTCTGGATTTTATTTTTGACATTCTATTTTTAAATGTTAAAATTAACCTACCCTTAAAATTATAGACTGCTCATGTCTTTGTCAGTGGGCAAACTTACAAAACCAGCACGAGATCAAATACTTATTTCCCCCACTGTAGGGGGCTGTGTGTGAGCTCATATGGTATGAGGGGGGATGTGAGCCGGCTAATATGGTATATAGGGAGTTGTGTGTGGGCTCTTGTGGTATTCAGGGGGCTGTGTTAGCGCTCACATGGTACAGGGGGCTGTATGTGTGCTCATAGAGTAAATAGGGGATGTCAGCATACTTAATTCTGCTCAATATTAAGTGACACAATTAATATTAATATAAAATAATTTGAATTAATACATTAATATTAATATTGAGCAGAATTAATTTCAGCCTATTAGTTCGGCCCTCCACAACAGACATGGCTTCTCATGGGGCCCCTTGGGAAAATTAATTGCCCACCCCTGCTCTAAATATAGAGGTGCCCCATTGTCTTTTTTGCATGCCTGGGTGTAGAAAGATCTTTAGAAACATCTCTCTATTGTCACTGTATTGCTTCAGAAGTCACAGTTAGTTAGTGCAGGAGTACCAGGAAACAGTTAAAGAGGATTCATTTTTTTTGTTCAAGGCTGATCAACAATGGCAGGAAGGGCTCAATGTTGCTGCAATACCAACACAGGTCAAACAAAGAATTACACCCATTTAAATTAATGTGCTCTATAAAGCACAATTGTGGCAGATCCTCCTATACATGTAACCTACTCCCTATTAATTCATTATTTTCTAATATTGTATTTGAACATGGTTTTTCTTTAGATTTTCTTTAGATTGGTTTAAACGTCCATCCACAGTTGTGCCTTTTCTGCAGACCTCAAACATGGCCTTTATCCCTCTCTTGATTGGTAGAGAAGAAGGGTTGAAGATATTTTTTAAACAGTAGACTACCCATCCAAGTCTATTTCATGGGACTAAATCTTCGAAAAAAAGGTTTATAAAGTAATTTTTTACAGGCTGGTCACTGACAACTTAACTCAACAATGACGAAAGATGGCATGGTTGCAACATGACAAAGTGCGTAAATCAGAAGAAAGGGAGACCCAATATTCACGGTAATGGTTGTGGTGAATAATACTGACCGTGTTGAGCCATCCATCTACCATATGGCTCCTGCGCTCATTGTCAGCTGGTAGAATTGTTTTAGGTTAACGGATATCAAATCCCATCTGTTACAGCTCCTTAAATGAAATCTAAAGCAAGAACGGAATAAAGGACTTGACGGATTTTTATCAAATTCTACATAACGAGAACCTCTGCTATTTTGTTATGATGTGCTTTTCTTACATGTGACAAGACAGCACTCCCCTCCAGTGCCAGTGATTAAGCCGCATTCAGTTATATTTAATATTAACCCTCCATGCTTTCTTTTCTGTATTTAGCTGCTCCCTTCATTTATTTGCACTCGTCTATTTATTATGTTTCCTAAACTACTTCCCTTTTTGAGCTTTAGACTCAGCAAAATACAGGCGACTGGTGCAAACACAATGCATCCATATTAACTGAGCACAGCACAATGCCGGTGGCCTCGGCACCAGGGAACCGCTTATTTCAAACTCATTTGCTGCATAAGGGATTTCTATAGAGTGAAAATCCTGTTTATTTGCATCTTAAAGCTTTGTAGCTGAGACGATGCATAGCTGTTTCTAACATGAAATGGTCAAATATATTTATTATAATTCCTGATGAATGGAGTCTTTCACAGACGCTTAGTTGTTTTAGAAACATTTCATGTCAGGGTTCATTACCTTGTGTAAAGTTCATCTGTCAGACATTTAATATCAGAATAATCAAAATTTCAGATCATACAATAGATTCTCCTGACCAGTGGAAATTGTGAACTTAAAGGTCACCTGACAAATATTCTATTGATCTATCTTCCTATCTACAGTTGAAACCAGAAGTTTACATACACTATGTAAAAAGACACGTGTACATGATTTTCTCAATATCTGACATGAAATCAGAATAAACCTTTCCCGTTTTAGGTCAGATAGGATCACCATGATTATTAATATTTGCCAAATGCCAGAATAATGAGAGAGAGAATGTTTTAAGGCATTTTTATTACTTACTTCAAAGTAAAAAATGTACATACACTAAGATTACTATGCCTTTAATCAATTGTGGACTGCACATATGATGATGTCATGTGTTTGGAAGCTTCTAAAAGGGTTTTTGGGCAACATCAGTTAATTAGAGACACACCTGTAAATGTATTTTTTTACGTCTGAAACACATTGTTTCTTTGTGTAGCATCATGGGATTAGCCAAGATATCAAGAAGAGAATTGTGGACTTGCACAAGTCTGGGTCATCCTTGGGTACAATTTCAAGCCGGAATGTTTTGACATGTACATATCAACCCAAGGACAAAAGCAAAAGAACTTGTGAAAATGATGACGGAAGCTGGTAAGATTGTGTCAATATCCACAGTGAAACGAGTACTGTATCAACATGGGCTGAAAGGCCACTCTGCAAGGAAGACGCCATTACTCCAAAAGAAACATAAAAAAAGCCAGATTAATGTTTGCAAATGCACACAGGAACAAATATCTTATTTTTGGAGACATGTGGTCTGATTACACAAATTGAACCTTTTGGGCATAATAACCTTCATTAGATTTGGAGGAAAAAGGGAGAAGCTTGGAAGCTTAAGAACACCATCCTAACACGGAGGTGGCAGCATCATGTTGTGGGATTGTTTTGCTGTTGGAGGGGCTGGTGCACGTCACAAAATACATGGCATCATGAGAAAAGAAGATTATGTGGCAGTACTGAAGCAACATCTCAAGGCATCAGCCAGGAAGTTAAATTTGGGGCAGAAATGGATTTTCCAAATGGACAATGACCCAAAGCATACTGCCAAAATGGTAATAAAGTGGCTTAAAGATAACGAAGTCAATGATTTGGAGTGGCCATTACAAAGCGCTGATCTCAATGCTATTGAAAATTTATGGGCAAAGCTGAAAAGGCAGGTGTGAGTAAGGCAACCTACAATTACAAACCTGGATCAGTTACACCAGTTTTGTCAGGAGGAATGGGCCCATATTCTGACCAACTATTGTGAGAAGCTTGTGGAAGGATATCTCAAACGCTTGACCCAAGTCATTCAGTTTAAGGGCAATGGTGCCAAATACTAATGAAATATAAGTAAACTTTTGAATTTGCAGTAAGCAATAAAAATGCCTTAAAACATTCTCTCTCTCATTATTCTGGAAATTGGCAAATATTAATATCTAGATAGTAGCACGATTCTAACGCATTGGGTATTCTAGAATATGTATGTAGTTTATTTATGAAGATTTTACATTGGATACACAGGATTTGGCCGGCTGCGACCAATTAGCGAAACGTGGTTCAAATCCCGCGCCAAATCGTGGCCGGACTGTGCCTGTCGCTGATTGTTCGCGGCCGGCCACGTAGTATATAGCACAGCCATGTAGTATATTGCACAGCCACGTAGTATATAGCAAAGCCATGTAGTATATAGCACAGCCCACAGAGTATATAGCACAGCCCATGGAGTATATAGCACAGCCCACAGAGTATATAGCACAGCCCATGGAGTATATAGCACAGCCCATGGAGTATATTGCACAGCCCGCGTAGTTTATTGCACAGGCCGCGTAGTATATTGCACAGCCTGCGTAGTATATTGCACAGCCCGCGCAGTACCACGCACGCAGTATATAACACTGGCCACATAGTGTATAACACAGGCCATGTAGTATATAACACAGGCCACGTAGTGTATAGCACAGCCCATGCAGTATATTGCACAGCCCACGTAGTACATTACACAGCCCGCATAGTACATTGCACAGCCCGCATACTATATTGCACAGCCCGCGTTACTATATTGCACAGCCCACGATGTATATTGCACAGCCCGCGCTCTACATTGCACAGCATATATTGCACAGCCCACGCAGTATATAGCACAGCCCATGTAGTATATAGCACAACCCACGCAGTATATAGCACAGCCCACGTAGCATATTGCCCAGCCCACGTAGTATATTGCCCAGCCCACAGAATAAATTACACAGCCCGCGCAGTATATAGCAATGTGGGCACCATATCACTGTTAAAAAAGAATTAAAATAAAAAATAGTGATATACTCACCCTCCGTTGGCCCCCAGATCGAAGCGGTTACCGTCGCTCCTCGCACGCTCCGGTCTGAAGAGTGCATTGCATTGCGAGACCGCTACGTCATCATCTCGCGAGACCGCAATGTATGGAGCGGTCACCGGGGCGTCACGAGGAGCGGGAAAGGCTGGTTACTGATCCGGGGGGCCGACAGACGGTGAGTATATAATGATTTATAATTTTTTTTATTATTTTTAACATTAGATCTTTTTACTATTGATGCTGCATAGGCAGCATGAATAGTAAAAAGTTGGTCACACAGGGTTAATAGCAGCATTAACCGAGTGCGTTACACCACGGTCAATGCTGCCATTAACCCTGTGTGAGTGCTAACTAGAGGGGAGTACGGAGCGGGCACTGACTGCGGGGAGGAAGGAGGCCATGTTGCCGCCGGACTGTGCCTGTCGCTGATTGGTCGTGGCTGTTTTGCCACGACCAATCAGCAATTTGGATTTCCATGACAGACAGAGGCCGCGACCAATGAATATCCGTGACAGACAGACAGAAGGACAGACAGAAAGACGGAAGTGACCCTTAGACAATTATATAGTAGATTAAGGTAATCTTAATTGATCAAAAACCGGAAAGGTTTATTCTGATTTCATGCCAGATATTGAGAAAAACATGCACATGTGTTTTTTTTTATATAGTGTATGTAAACTTCTGTTTTCAATTGTATCTAAGCCTCAGGTTATCGACTCCATAGGCTGATTTTTTTTTTTGCTGTTTGTAACATACAGATAGTGACTAGAGATGAGCAAATAATTCTATGTTTGGTTTGGATTACGATCTCCAATTTTGCAATATTCGCCAATTTATCTGTAGAATATTCGTCAAATATAGCCGATCGCCATTAGTCAATGGGAGGCAAAAACAAACGCATACACAACACTTTCAAACGGGCCCAGATGCTGCCAAAACATATCAAATTAGGGGGCAGACACCAGGAAAGTTGCAACAATTCGCCCACAGTACAAATTTTAGAATGGCAAGGCAGCTGTCAGTCATGAATTAGGTATCAGGGTCTGGGCCTGCATTTGAAGCTTTGAATTGAACTTCAAATTAAGATGAAGTGGGTGAGGCATCAGTGTAAGCCTGCTGTGCTGGGAGCCCTGATACCACATGCAACAGCTTAACCTGCTTTTATGCTCAGCCACACTCAGGTGGCACAAATATCAGTTTCATAGACTACTATTGTCAGAAAAATGTAAGGATAGTAATACAGGTAGTTGACTCAAAGGTGGTGGAGGCCTGCCGGTCTCGGAGGCCTACTGTTACAGCAGACCCAATCAGGGGTCTTCACATTTCCAAAATATAGTGGCAGACACGCACAAAATGGCATCGATTTCTCCAGAGTAGAAATAGTATAATAGGGACTGACACATCTTCCACTACAGTCAACCAGCAGATGGAGACCAAACCAGGAGTCTATACATTTCCAAAAATTAGTGGCAGACACCAACAAAGTGGCATCAATTTCTCCAGAGTAGAAATAGTATAATAGACGCCGACACCTCTTCCACTATAGCCAACCCAGCAGATGGAGACCCAACCAGGAGTGTTTACATTTCCACAAATTAGTGGTAAAATCTGCAGCAGCAGCAACAGCAGGCACAGACACTCCACTAAAGATATCACAGACTGCTATTACGCAAGATTAATGCAGTACACTTAAAACTACAACACAGCCTACTCTGTTCGGTCTGCGATTGGGGTGCAAAAGTCATTGGAGATTCATGACTTGTTCACCTTGATGAAAGTTAGGTGGTCTACACTTTCAAGCAACAGCCAGCTGTGGTTATCCATCAGGACACTACCAGAAGCACTGAATACATGTTCTGAGAGAATGCTGTCTGCTGGGCATGATAAATCTCCAAGGCATGAGAGGTGAGCTCAGGCCACTCATCCATTTTTGAACACCAAAATATAAATTGGAGATCCAAACCCTCCCTGATGGTATTGATATTGAGTTCTAGATACTCCTGAACCATCCTCTCTAGTCATTCACCAAGTGCTACTAATGTTTTTGTGTTGACGAATTGACGTGAAAGAGGTTGGTAGTCTACAGCTGCAATGCACACTGTGTGCCTTACTGCTGCCTTGGGGAAATCCTCTCTTAAGGTTGTAAAAAAGCGTGTTTCGATACTAAAGCCTCCACCTCTCGTGTCTCCCCTTTTCCTCATAGTTTGTAAGCTTGCGAGCATGGCCCTCATTCCTCTTGGTATCTATTTTGAACTGTGATTTCTGTTATGCTGTAATGTTTATTGTCTGTACAAGTCCCCTCTATAATTTGTAAAGCTCTGCGGAATATGTTGGCGCTATATAAATAAAATTATTATTATTATAAAGCATTTGCGGGTCCCTTTCCAGGGCGGAAAGCATCTAGCTAAATTTTTTCTTACAACGTGGATCTAACAGAGAGGCAACTCAGTAGTTAGTTTCTATGTTGAATCATAACTATACAGGGATCATGCTGCAGATAGTGCAGCAATAAGGCACTCATAGGTCAGGTTCTCCCATGAGGTCCAAGCCCATGCTGTGTTGGTGGCTGGGTAATATTGATGCTTGTTTCCTCCATCCCCTCCTGCCAATCATGAACCACAGAGAGGGAATGAATATCCTCTTCATCTCCTGACAGTTGCTCACCCATCACATTTCCTCCTCCATTTGTTCCTTAGCTCTGGCACCTTTATTAACAGTTTGTCTGGTGTCATCAGCCCCACTTGTTCGCAGTAATCCACCCTCCCTTGGTCAAACATGACTGAGCTAGTCCCAGTTTATTTAAACAGCTATTGTCCATAGAAACCACTGATACTTGCAGTTTGGTGCACATGGCCTGTGAAGACTCTTCTTAGAGAGCGATTCAGGCTTGTCTCTATCTTCAGTTCCAACACAAATCCCCTCTGGTCATCTTCCCCCAGCTGATTGACTACTTGGCTTTGCTACAATATATATATTTGTAGCCTGCTCTGCTCCCCTCAATGATCTGAAGAACTCTTAAATAGGGTTGAGCAAAACGGGTCAGCCAGATTCAGAAGTCGCCGACTTTTGGCAAAGTCGGGTTTCATGAAACCCGACCCGACCCCTGTGTGGGGTCGGCCATGAGGTCAGCGATCTTCTGATCTGGAATCGGAATTCCGATACCGAGTTCCGATATCTTTAAGATATCGGGAATCGGTATCAGAATTCATATTTAAGTGTAAAATAAAGAATAAAAATAAAAAAATATTGATATACTCACCCTCGGACGCTCCCCTGGTTCTCAACGGCAGCCTTCCTTCCTAAGAATGAGCGCCTGAAGGGCCTTCGATGACGTCGCAGCTTGTGATTGATTGCGTGAGCGGTCACATGGGCGTCACGCGACCAATCACAAGCCACGACGTCATCTAAGGTCCTTTAGGCGCTAATTTTAGGAAGGAAGCATCCGAGGGCGCGTCCGAGGGTGAGTATATTCCTAATAGGTATATACTCACCCTCGGACGCGCCCTGGTTCTAACCCGCAGCCTTCCTTCCTAAGAATCAGCGCCTGAAGGACCTTAGATGACGTTGCGGCTTGTTATTGGTCGCGTGACGCCCATGTGACCGCTCACGCGACCAATCACAAGCCGCGACGTCATCAAAGGTCCTTCAGGCGCTCAATTCTTAGGAAGGAAGGCTGCCGGTGAGAACCAGGGCGCGTTCGATGTTAAGTATATCAATATTTTTTATTTTGATTCTTTATTTTACACTTAAATATGGATCCCAGGGCCTGAAGGAGAGTTTCCTCTCCTTCAGACCCTGGGAACCATTAGAAACCCAATGCACTGCATTGGGTTTCGTGTTTCGGCCGAAGCCGACCCCGACTTTTCTATAGGATCGGCCGATTTCACTCGACCCGACTTTTGAAAAAGTCGGGTTTCATGAAACCCGACCCGATCCTATAAAAAGAAAAGTCGCTCAACCCTACTCTTAAACACTTCTATTTGATTGTAAAATCTATGATAACATTCTCCACGTGAGTTAAAGCTTCAGTAATATACTAAGTTGTATTGTCTACTGTGATCATTTGTATCCAGCACTTTACCGTAGATTGTGTGGGAGTCCTTCTTTGAAGGTTACTGTTGTAGATTATCATACATGTCCACATGGTCACAAGAAGGAACATTTAGGGGAGGGGGTTTATGATATAAGAACCTGGTCCATCAGAACAAAAAATATACGCTAATATTCTTCTCCCACAGTTTCGTACAGACCTAAACTGCCTCATAGCGGATGCATTCAGAGATGGCTTAAAAGCGAGCAAATATAAATTCCCGTGGCTAAAATTGCAGTGCAACAGTAAAGTGTAGTTTGTGAAATGCTGGATATGTGGGGAGAGAATTTTTCCTGATAATCCTTTCTTTGTCATTGGTTTGACCTCAACACAGGCCTTTACACATGAGACAATATTTGGTGCTCGCTATTTTCTGTACTTAAAGCTTGTGAGAAAGATTTGTACTCTGGGTGATTTATGATGATGTTGAAGCCTCGTACATGCAATCTGACCAATTTGTGTCTCTGTAAGTTGATATAGAAAATAAACACCTCTGCACATGCAGGATATTCTCAATATGAATACTGTAGATAGACAAGGAAACATATGGCATGGTTTTACCATGTTTTATAGTCCAAAATTATCTGTAATTACAGAGCACAGTGATAATGTTGTTTTAAACCAGTTATTGGTACTTTTGGCAGTGTGGACAGGTGCCAAGTCCTGCTGGAGAATGAATTCTCCAAAAAGCTTATCGGCAGAGAGAAGCTTGAATTGCTCTAAAATGTCCTGGTAGACGGCTGCATTGACTTTGGTCTTGATAAAACACCTACACCAGCACATGACATGGCTCCCCAAACCATCACTGATTGTGGAAACTTCACAATAGACCACAAGCAGTTGGATTGTGTGCCGCTCCGCTCTTCCTCCAGACCCTGGGTCCTTCATTTCCAAATGAAATGCAACATTTACTTTAATCTGAAAGCAACACTCTGGGGAGATCTCAAGTGCGTAGTTCATGCTAGACAATCCAGGAATTTACAGGAACTAGAGGCTTGTTGCCAAGAAGAGTGGGCAGTTTACCATCTGAGAAAATAAAGAACCTACTCCACAACTACCACAAAAGACTTCAAGCTGTCATTGATGTTAGAGGGGGCAATACATGGTATTAAGAAATGGAGTATGTGAACTTTTGATAAGGGTCATTTGGATGTTTTTGGTTGTCATTATGATTTAAAAAGAGAAAACACAGTAATTTGACAAGAAATGACTTCACCCAACCACTAAACATGAGTGGAGAAAAAGTTTTGGTGTTATCATTCACATACTCTGGAAAAAGGCCAAGAAAGCAAAAATTCTGCCGGGGTATGTAACCTTTTGAGCATGACTGTGTGTATGTTCATAATGTATATAATTTTTAGAAATGTAAAATTTATTTTTCCATTTCTTGAATCTGTAATCACTTATACTAAGTACAGCAATAAAACAATATTTCTGTATATAGGCTAAATTGGGATCTCCAATGAAACTCAGCATGGAGTTTAGCTTCACAGGAGTAGCTAGTTGGCCATAACCTGTCATCAGGTTTTTATACTCCAAACTAATGTCATGTATGCCAAGGTATTGTGATGCTGATTACATAGAAATCTGGGTTTACATTTTAGAGAAAGTTATTGTTTATTTGTGTGTGTAAGCACAGCTCTTACTGCTCTGCTACGTCTCTTCACTATTCTCTGCACGTCTCCTGAATCCTGTCAGATTTGGGGAGCACGGGTCTGCAAATTGAGGTGATGAAACAAGTGAGTGACAAGGTCAGAGTTCTTTATTCCTTATTGTGCTCTAGCATTGTAAAAGACCCCAGAGCATAATAAGGAATTATTTAAACTGCAATGAATAACTTTGTTACAAATCAAATTTCCTGGCCAAAATCAAGCAAACTGTGGAATTTCAATTTGCCCATCGCTAGTTATAGGTATGAAGCACATCTGTCTCCTAAACTTGGCATGCAATGTGAGCACGTGTAAACATTATTTTCTTTCCGTAGCCTGTTATTTTTCTTTAGGTCCTATCCTAGCAGTTGTATCCCCACTGAAACAGGAACTCCTGTCATATCCTTGTGATATACTGTCACTTTTTGTGATGGAATACTGCCTTTAAGGGCAGCATGATCTGCAGGTCTGAGGCACTATTATAACTAACAGCACAAAGTATTACTATGATGCTGTGTATTACAGTGTATCTGGGCCCTTCTATTGCTTTCTTTCATCTCACTCAGCACTGATTGACCCTGGCGGCTACCTTAGTTTGTATACTGCCATAACTGTTACTCAAGACCGCAATGGAGAGCAGTCATCATGAATACAGAGTCTCAAACAGGAGTCTTCTATATTTCTTCCATTATATATATGGTATCTAATTTAATGAGCTATTGCGTAATCCTCGCAAGCAACCACTTCCTCCTGTTTCACTCAGTGTTGGCACCTGATCGGGGATAAATATCAGTCAGCCAAGTCTGCAAGCACAATTTTGCTCGGTGCATAGCTCTTTTGTCTGCCCATCAGACATAAGACACGAAAAGGCAAATATATGTAAGCAGATTGAGGGATGCAGTGATGCAATGGAGGCAGAGCATGGGTTAACAGATTAACAATTTAATTTGGAATAGAGGAACTCCTCTCAGGCAGAAAACAGTTAAATTGAAAAGGAGAAATTGCAATGTAACAGTAGTCCAGTAATCAAACTTATCGTCTCCTTAGGGTCCTCAGCCGCAGGTGATCCGTTGGGGGCTATGGTATCGGCAACGCCCGATGGAATGTCCTCAGATGAGGTCCCATAAATAACTGTCTAACTTCGGGTGGCATTGGCTGGTCACCGGTTTTATCCGCTGATCCCCTAGTCCAGGGGTCCCCAACCTGTAGCTCGGGAGCCACATGTGGCTCGCGGTCCTATGAATTGTGGCTCGCGGCTGTCTGTCAGCTTGGTGCATTAACTCCAGTTATAGCAAACAGGTATGAAGAGCACATCTGAAAATGGTGAATTTTGTGAGCAGCCCTGCACAGAAGAGCAGATCTGGATGCACATATACTGGTGTTAGGGGTTTTGAGATGAATTAAGTATGGTACGCTGGAGACAAGATGACACCCCCTGTCAGAGGAGATGTTTGAAGCTGGATGTGACAGTGACTTGGGAGTGCTTTATAGGAGAATACTGAATGGGGGTATTGTATTAACCCCTGGATCTTTGTATACTGCTTTGGAGTGATTGATTTTTGTGGAAAAGCTTTGGTTACCATTATGCCTATAATGGGGGCTTTGGTTGCCACCATTGTGAGGGGGGGGAGCTGAATGTGGCTCGCGATCGTCTCTCAAGGCTGGATGTGGCTCGCGACCCTCTCTCGGAGCTGAATGTGGCTCTCAAGGTCAGAAACGTTGAGGACCTCTGCCCTAGTCCATGAGCCCGTGCAGCTAAAGCAAAGAGAGCTGCAGAAATCTCAGTGTCAAGCATGGGTTGCTGCGCTCTGGCCGCCACTCAATGTCCTGCAGCCGTCCCACATTTCCCTGCGTGAGCACGGTCTTGCGTTTAACCAGGTGCATGGCGCTCTCCACTCTCACCGTCCTGCTCAAGTGTCCAGGAGCCACTCACCCTCCTGCACTCTCCCTGTGCAAAACTGACTGCTGCTTCACACGCTTTTGGCTCTGTTTCCAGTTTAAACACACCCCCTCTTCCCGGTCATGAGGCCTGTCCGGTCCCCTATTCCTTCCCCTGGGCAACATGGGACGCGGCTTCAACAGTTCCGACTCGGCTCAATAAAGGTACCTGCAGTTCGGTCCTCCTCCACATACATAGGAGGTAGACATTCAACACTAGCAGTGGGTGGTGGGCTAACCATCCCCCTACACATAGCTATAGACAGTTACCAGAGTAAATTAAAAAAAGTGTCTGCTTGCAGCCACCACTAGTGGAAGCTCAGTAGTTTCCTCAATTTTTCAACAAGCAGTCTGATCAGCCTGTATCATGTTATAGGACATCAACTTTGTGGTAAAAAAAGATTCAGTATAACTTGGATTTTATGGATTTGAATATCTGCTTCTTCTGCACTTATGCTTCTAGTGGGTAGACCTGCATATTATAAGGCATCATTTTAAAGACTAGGGCTAATTTGGAGTGCATAGAGAAAAGTCAAGGTTTATCTTGACAAATTGATAACTTATCAAAAAAGATTACCTCCCTTGAGAGGATTAAGATGACTTGAGGGGTTTCCTGGTGAGCAGAGCTAATTTCAAAGCTGAATTTAATCAATAGATCTTGGCATAGTGATAATTTCAACAATTAGATGTGTTTAACCCCTTGGCCCCCAAGGGTGGTTTGCATGTTAATGACAGGGCCAATTTTTACAATCCTGACCACTGTCCCTTTATGAGGTAATAACTTTGGAACGCCTCCACGGATCCCAGTGATTCTGGCACAGTTTTCTCATGGTATATTTTACTTCACATTAGTGGTAAAATTTCTTTGATATGACTTGCGATTATTTGTAAAAAAAAAAAAAAAAAAAAATTTGCCAAAAATTTTGAACATTTTGCAATTTTCCAAATTTGAATTTTCACGCCCTTAAATCACAGATATATGTCACACAAAATACTTAATTAATAAGTAACATTCCCCACATGTCTAATTTACATCAGCACAATTTTGGAACAAAAATAGTTTTTTGTTAGGAAGTTATAAGGATTAAAAGTTGACCAGGGATTTCTCAGTTTTACAACATTTTTTTTAGGGACCACCACACATTTGAAATCACTTTGTGGGGTCTATATGATAGTAAATACCCAAAAGTAACACCATTCTCAAAACTGAACTCCTCAAAACCACATTCAAGGAGTTTATTAACCCTTTGTTAGGTGTCGAGTTCCCACCGCTGGACAGGGGGAATCTCAAGCCAATCCAATGCGGTCTCCCATTCTTCTCCAGCCACAGTGGAGCTTGCTCAGCAGAGACGTCAGTCCCAATGTCTGGCTCAGGAAGATACTGTGCACTTGATTACTGCTGCCCTTCAAGGTCCAGCCATTGTAACCAGCACTGATCAGCGGTGAACAGACGCTCCTGGGACTAAGTCCTGCCTTTCCTCTACTGAGCATGCCCAAGGGACGACCTCTCATTGGAGGTCGGGGGTCACATGCTCAGGTCCTGTAGCAGCTCCTATTGGATCACTAGGAAGGTCCCGGAGAGCTTCCGCTATAACAGGTTCACATGGCTGCACAGCCATGCGCTAGTATAAACTTGATAACGTGTGTGTGTAGATGAATGACTGTCGATGGATGAAAGCTCCTTAATCATTCCTATTCCTTGTTTTGTCGACTGCTCGCGAATGGTGGAAGCTATCTAGCGCCCGACAGTGCTACCTGCACACGTAGCACACATTACAGTGCCTTTTTGCAGCGCTCGTCTGTACGGCACCATGCTCAATCAGTGCGTTTTCCTGACAGCCTGTCAGTGTAGGGTGGGAATTCCTGCTTGGACTCTGCATCTGACTCTGGGCATCCTCAGGCGTGGGCTCAAAAGCCACCAAGGGTCACAGCGAATCCAATCACCAGTTTAGTGGGGTTGATTCATAGAGATCCCACTAGTGTCTTGCAGCTGCACCCTGTGACTGCTAACAGGGCGCAGTGTATTTTGGTGACTCTGTGAAGCAACAGAGTTCGCTTCCATACAGATTGGGTGAAGTCTAACCCACGTGTAAGCAAGTGTCCATTTGCCATTACTCAGCAGCAAGTACCATCTCTGCATGGTGGACCCCGGGCTGCGAACGCACCTCATATCTGCCTCTTTATTATTTGGTGCATTCCGCTAGCCCTAACATCCTTCAGGTGCTTCACAGGAATTTTTGAAATGTTTAAAAAATTAACTTCAGATCCAATTTGTTTTATTTTACCAAGGGTAACAGGAGAAATTGGATACCCCATATATGGGGGTAAACCGCTGTTTGGGTGCAAGGCAGAGCTCGGAAAGGAAGGAGCGCCGTTTGACTTTTCAATGCAAAATTGAAATCGGACGCCATTACGCGTTTGGAGAGCCCCTGATGTGCCTAAACAGTGGAAACCCCCCACAAATTACACCATTTTGGAAATTAGGTCCCCTAAGGAACTTATCTAGATGTGTGGTGAGCACTTTTAAAACCCAAGTGCTTCACAGAAGTCTATAATGTAGAGCCGTAAAAATAAAAAAATTTATCTTTTTTCACAAAAATGATCTTTTCACCCCTAATTTTTTATTTTCTTAAGGGTAACAGGAGAAATTGGACCCCAAAAGTTGGGAATTAAGTCCCAGGTCACATGGACTGGATAGTACGTCTGATGGCAGAAAGGGGTTAAATAAAATGTTCCTGTGCTGAGATAATGTACAAATGTGCCCCTGCTGTGTATTTTGTCTGACCATGCAGGAGCATGATCTGATTATAGCACAGCTCCTGGACAGGGGAGTAAGCAAAACAGTATACCGACATTACACCATAGGATCACAGCTGAATCTTTTTGTGAGGTAAACAATTTCCCTGCTTGTTTTTAAAAATGTTTTACTTCAAAGAAAGGATCATTTGTGATCCTCTGCTGTCCTTTCTGTATACTATTTTGCTTCTTCCCCTGCCCAGGAGTTATGGTATGATCAGACCATGTCCCCGTACGGTGAGACACAGCCATTACACAGTACACAGACAGGGGCACATTTATAAGATTACTATATGGTGGCCCGATTCTAACGCATCGGGTATTCTAGAATATGCATGTCCAAGTAGTATATTGCCCAGCCATGTAGTATATTGCACAGCCACGTAGTATATTGCACAGCCCACGTAGTATATTGACCAGTCACGTAGTATATTGCCCAGCCATGTAGTATATTGCCCAGCCACGTAGTATATTGCCCAGTCACATAGTATATTGCCCAGCCACGTAGTATATTGCCCAGTCACGTAGTACATTGCCCAGCTGTTGTGAGTTCTGTTTTTGGGCTCCCTCTGGTGGTTACTGATGGTACTGGGTGACTTGTCTTTCCTGGGTTTCTGGGTTCCACCTGTTCCATCAGCATATGGGAGTTTCCTATTTAACCTGGCTTTGCTGGCATTTCCTCGCCGGTTATCAATGTATCCAGTGTGTCTTGTTACCTCTGCTCCCTGCTCCTAGAACCTTCTGGACAAGCTAAGTTTGGATTTTCCTGTTTTGTGTTTTGCTTAATTTGGTTTTTAGTCCAGCCTGCAGATATGTGATTCTCTGCTGCTGGTTGCTCTAGTGGGCTGAAATTGCTTTTCATGTACCATGAGTTGGCACATGAGTTCAAGTAATTTCAGGATGGTTTTTTGAAGGGTTTTTCGCTGACCGCGCAGTTCACTTTTGTATCCTCTGCTATCTAGCTTTAGCGGGCCTCATTTTGCTGAAACTGTTTTCATACTACGTATGTGCTTTCCTCTCATTTCACCGTCATTATATGTGGGGGGCTGCTATTTGCTGTGGGGTATTTCTCTGGAGGCAAGAGAGGTCTGTGTTTCTTCTGATAGGGGAAGTTAGATCTTCGGCTGGAGCGAGACGTCTAGGATCATCGTAGGCACGTTCCCCGGCTACTTTTATTTGTGTGTTAGGTTCAGGGTCGCGGTCAGCTCAGGTTCCATCGCCCTAGAGCTTGTTTGTATCTGTGCTTGTCCTTTTTGTGATCCCCTGCCATTGGGATCATGACAGTATAACCGGCCAGCAAAGTGTTAATTGTATTGGCTGAAGTAGGAGGATAAGTAGTCTGAGGAAGTTTTTTTTTTTTTTTTTTTTTTTCCCCTCGGAGTTTGCTGCCTAGCCTTATTGCAGCCTGGCTACTTCCTCCTCCTCTTAATCTTTGAATGGCTCTGATCTCAGCTGTTTATCATGGACGTCCAGAGTTTGGCTTCCAGCCTGAATAATCTTGCCACTAAGGTTCAAAATATACAGGATTTTGTTGTACATGCTCCTATGTCTGAACCTAGAATTCCTGTCCCAGAGTTTTTTTCTGGAGATAGATCTCGTTTTCTGAATTTTAGGAACAATTGCAAGTTGTTTCTTTCTTTGAAATCTCGCTCCTCTGGAGACCCTGCTCAGCAAGTCAAGATAATTATATCTTTCCTGCGGGGTGACCCTCAGGATTGGGCATTTGCATTGGCACCAGGGGACCCTGCGTTGCTTAATGCAGATGCGTTTTTTCTGGCATTGGGTTTGCTCTATGAGGAACCTAACCAAGAGATTCAGGCTGAAAAAGCTTTGTTGGCCCTCTCTCAGGGGCAAGATGAAGCAGAAATTTATTGTCAAAAATTTCGGAAGTGGTCGGTACTTACTCAGTGGAATGAGTGCGCTCTGGCTGCAAAGTTTAGAGATGGCCTTTCTGAGGCCATTAAAGATGTTATGGTGGGGTTCCCTGCGCCTGCTGGTCTGAATGAGTCTATGACTATGGCTGTTCAGATTGATCGGCGTTTACGGGAGCGCAAACCTGTGCATCATTTGGCGGTGTCGTCTGAACCGTCACCTGAGATAATGCAATGTGATAGAATTCAGTCCAGAAGTGAACGGCAAAAGTATAGGCGGAAAAAAGGGTTGTGCTTTTATTGTGGTGATTCAGCTCATGTTATATCAGCATGCTCTAAACGCACAAAAAAGGTTGATAAGTCTGTTGCCATTAGTACTTTACAGTCTAAGTTCATTCTGTCTGTGACTCTGATTTGTTCATTATCATCCATTTCCGTCGATGCCTATGTGGATTCAGGCGCTGCCCTGAGTCTTATGGATTGGTCATTTGCCAATCGCTGTGGGTTTAGTCTGGAGCCTCTGGAAGTCCCTATTCCTTTGAAGGGAATTGACTCTACACCTTTGGCTATGAATAAACCTCAGTACTGGACACAAGTGACCATGCGTATCACTCCCGTTCATCAGGAGGTGATTCGCTTCCTGGTACTGTATAATTTGCATGATGTTCTAGTACTTGGTCTGCCATGGTTACAAACTCATAATCCAGTCCTTGACTGGAAATCAGTGTCTGTGTTAAGCTGGAGTTGTCAGGGGGTTCATGATGATGCACCTCCGATTTCTATCGCTTCATCTACTCCTTCTGAGATTCCTGTGTTTTTGTCTGACTATCGGGATGTTTTTGAGGAGCCTAAGCTCAGTTCGCTTCCTCCTCACAGGGATTGCGATTGTGCTATAAATTTAATTCCGGGCAGTAAATTTCCTAAAGGTCGTTTGTTCAATCTGTCAGTGCCAGAGCATACTGCTATGCGGGATTATGTTAAGGAGTCCTTGGAAAAGGGACATATCCGTCCATCTTTGTCCCCTTTGGGAGCAGCTTTTTTTTTCGTGGCCAAGAAAGATGGTTCCTTGAGGCCTTGTATAGATTATCGTCTTTTGAATAAGATTACCGTAAAATATCAGTATCCTTTGCCATTGTTGACTGATTTGTTTGCTCGCATTAAGGGGGCTAAATGGTTCACTAAGATTGATCTTCGGGGTGCGTATAATCTTATACGAATAAAGCAAGGTGATGAGTGGAAAACCGCATTTAATACGCCTGAGGGCCATTTTGAGTATTTGGTAATGCCTTTTGGACTTTCTAACGCTCCTTCAGTCTTCCAGTCCTTTATGTACGATATTTTCCGTGAATATCTGGATAAATTTATGATTGTGTATTTGGATGATATTTTGGTTTTTTCTGATGACTGGGAGTCTCATGTTCAGCAGGTCAGGAAGGTGTTTCAGGTCCTGCGGGCCAATTCCTTGTTTGTAAAAGGCTCAAAGTGTCTCTTTGGAGTCCAGAAGATTTCTTTCTTGGGGTATATTTTTTCCCCTTCTACTATTGAGATGGATCCCGTCAAGGTTCAGGCTATTTGTGACTGGACGCAGCCTACATCTCTTAAGAGTCTACAGAAGTTCTTGGGCTTTGCTAATTTCTATCGTCGTTTTATAACTAATTTTTCTAGTGTTGTTAAGCCTTTGACGGATTTGACTAAGAAGGGTGCTGATGTTGCTAATTGGTCTCCTGCGGCTGTGGAGGCCTTTCAGGAACTTAAGCACCGGTTTTCTTCTGCTCCTGTGTTGCGTCAGCCAGATGTTTCGCTCCCTTTTCAGGTTGAGGTTGATGCTTCCGAGATTGGAGCGGGGGCGGTTTTGTCACAGAGAAGCTCCGATGGCTCAGTGATGAAGCCATGCGCGTTTTTTTCTAGAAAGTTTTCGCCGGCTGAGCGGAATTATGATGTTGGTAATCGGGAACTTTTGGCCATGAAGTGGGCATTTGAGGAGTGGCGTCATTGGCTAGAGGGTGCTAGACATCGTGTGGTGGTCTTGACTGATCACAAAAATTTGATTTACCTTGAGTCTGCCAGGCGTCTGAATCCTAGACAGGCTCGTTGGTCACTGTTTTTCTCTCGTTTCAATTTTGTGGTTTCATACCTGCCAGGTTCAAAGAATGTGAAGGCGGATGCTCTTTCTAGGAGTTTTGTGCCTGACTCCCTTGGAAATTCTGAGCCCTCTGGTATCCTTAGGAATGGGGTGATTTTGTCTGCTGTCTCCCCAGACTTGCGACGTGCTTTGCAGGAGTTTCAGGTGGCTAAACCTGATCGTTGTCCGCCTGAGAGACTGTTTGTTCCGGATAATTGGACCAGTAGAGTCATCTCCGAGGTCCATTCTTCTGCGTTGGCAGGTCATCCTGGAATATTTGGTACTAAAGACTTGGTGGCCAGGTCTTTTTGGTGGCCTTCCTTGTCGAGGGATGTGCGTTCTTTTGTGCAGTCTTGTGAGGTTTGTGCTCGGGCTAAGCCTTGCTGTTCTCGGGCCAGTGGATTGTTGTCACCTTTGCCTATCCCGAAGAGGCCTTGGACGCACATTTCCATGGACTTTATTTCGGATCTCCCTGTCTCTCAAAAAATGTCCGTCATCTGGGTTGTGTGTGATCGCTTTTCTAAAATGGTTCATCTGGTACCCTTGCCTAAGTTGCCTTCCTCCTCTGAGTTGGTCCCTCTGTTTTTTCAGAATGTGGTTCGTTTGCATGGGATTCCTGAGAACATCGTTTCTGACAGGGGATCCCAGTTTGTGTCTAGATTTTGGCGGACTTTCTGTGCTAAGATGGGCATTGATTTGTCCTTTTCGTCTGCATTCCATCCTCAGACGAATGGCCAGACTGAACGAACTAATCAGACCTTGGAAACTTATTTAAGGTGTTTTGTTTCTGCTGATCAGGATGACTGGGTTACCTTTTTGCCGCTGGCTGAGTTTGCGCTTAATAATCGGGCTAGTTCTGCTACCTTGGTTTCTCCTTTCTTTTGTAATTCGGGGTTTCATCCTCGTTTTTCCTTTGGTCAGGTGGAACCTTCTGATTGTCCTGGAGTGGACATGGTGGTGGATAGGTTGCATCGGATTTGGAGTCATGTGGTAGACAATTTGAAGTTGTCCCAGGAGAAGGCTCAGCAGTTTGCTAATCGCCGTCGCCGCGTGGGTCCTCGACTTCTTGTTGGTGACTTGGTGTGGTTGTCTTCTCGTTTTGTTCCTATGAAGGTCTCTTCTCCTAAGTTCAAGCCTCGGTTCATCGGTCCCTATAGGATCTTGGAAATTCTTAACCCTGTGTCGTTTCGTTTGGATCTCCCGGCATCGTTTGCTATTCATAATGTGTTTCATCGGTCGTTGTTGCGGAAGTATGAGGTACCTGTTGTTCCTTCTCTTGAGCCTCCTGCTCCAGTGCTGGTGGAGGGAGAATTGGAGTATGTTGTGGAGAAGATCTTGGATTCTCGTGTTTCCAGACGGAAACTCCAGTATTTGGTCAAGTGGAAGGGTTATGGTCAGGAGGATAATTCTTGGGTGGTTGCCTCGGATGTTCATGCTGATGATTTGGTTCGCGCTTTTCATAGGGCTCATCCTGGTCGCCCTGGTGGTTCTCGTGAGGGTTCGGTGACCCCTCCTCAAGGGGGGGGTACTGTTGTGAGTTCTATTTTTGGGCTCCCTCTGGTGGTTACTGATGGTACTGGGTGACTTGTCTTTCCTGGGTTTCTGGGTTCCACCTGTTCCATCAGCATATGGGAGTTTCCTATTTAACCTGGCTTTGCTGGCATTTCCTCGCCGGTTATCAATGTATCCAGTGTGTCTTGTTACCTCTGCTCCCTGCTCCTAGAACCTTCTGGACAAGCTAAGTTTGGATTTTCCTGTTTTGTGTTTTGCTTAATTTGGTTTTTAGTCCAGCCTGCAGATATGTGATTCTCTGCTGCTGGTTGCTCTAGTGGGCTGAAATTGCTTTTCATGTACCATGAGTTGGCACATGAGTTCAAGTAATTTCAGGATGGTTTTTTGAAGGGTTTTTCGCTGACCGCGCAGTTCACTTTTGTATCCTCTGCTATCTAGCTTTAGCGGGCCTCATTTTGCTGAAACTGTTTTCATACTACGTATGTGCTTTCCTCTCATTTCACCGTCATTATATGTGGGGGGCTGCTATTTGCTGTGGGGTATTTCTCTGGAGGCAAGAGAGGTCTGTGTTTCTTCTGATAGGGGAAGTTAGATCTTCGGCTGGAGCGAGACGTCTAGGATCATCGTAGGCACGTTCCCCGGCTACTTTTATTTGTGTGTTAGGTTCAGGGTCGCGGTCAGCTCAGGTTCCATCGCCCTAGAGCTTGTTTGTATCTGTGCTTGTCCTTTTTGTGATCCCCTGCCATTGGGATCATGACACCCAGCCACGTAGTATATTGCACAGCCACGTAGTATATTGCACAGCCCACGTAGTATATTGACCAGTCACGTAGTATATTGCCCAGCCATGTAGTATATTGCCCAGCCACGTAGTATATTGCCCAGTCACATAGTATATTGCCCAGCCACGTAGTATATTGCCCAGCCACGTAGTACATTGCCCAGCCACGTAGTATATTGCCCAGTTACGTAGTATATTGCCCAGTGACTTAATATATTGCCCAGCCACGTAGTATATTGCCCAGCCACATAGTATATTGCCCAGTTGCATAGCATATTGCCCAGTGACATAGCATACAGCACAGAGCCACGTAGTATATTGCTCAGCGACGTAGTATACAGCACATAGCCACGGAGTATATTGCCCAGCCACGTAGTATATTGGCCAGTCACGTAGTATATTGCCCAGCTACGTAGTATATTGCCCAGCCACGTATGTCACAGGTTAAAAAATAAAAAATAAACATATACTCACCTTCCAAGGGCCCCTTGTATTTCAGTCACATGACCGTGACGTCATGGCAGGTCATTCTTGCGCAGGCGTGCAGGACCTGTGATGATGTCGTGGTCACATGACCGTGACATCATGGCAGGTCCTTCTCACGCAGGCGCGCAGGACCTGTGATGACGTCACGGTCACATGACCGTGACTTCACGGCAGGTCAGTCTCGCGCAGGTGCGCAGGCCCTGTGATGATGTCATGGTCACATGACCATGACGTCATGGCAGGTCCTTCTCGCGCAGGCGTGCAGGGCCTGTGATGACGTCGCAGTCACATGACCGTGACGTCATGGCAGGTCCTTCTCCCATACCATTCTTGGCCCCGGAACCTGTTGGAGGTCACCGAAGCATCGTGAAAGGTGAGTATATAATGATTTGTTATTTTTTTAATTATTTTTAACATTAGATGTTTTTACTATTGATGCTGCATAGGCAGCATCAATAGTAAAAACTTGGTCACACAGGGTTAATAGCGGCGGTAACGGAGTGAGTTACCGCTGGCATTACCCCTGTGTGAGCGGTGACTGCGGGGAGTATGGAGCGGGCGCCGGGCGCTGACTGCAGGGGAGGGACTAATCGGACTGTGGCCGTCGCTGATTGGTCGCGGCAGCCATGACAGGTAGCTGGCGAGACCAATCAGTGACTTGGATTCCATGACAGACAGAGGCCGCGACCAATGAATATCCGTGACAGAAACACAGAAGGACAGAAAGACGGAAGTGACCCTTAGACAATTATATAGTAGATCTCAGCACAGGAACATTTTATTTAATCATATCCAATTGTGAAAATTATTATTATTCCAAGATCTGTTGATCTGAGACAATGCAACACAACACTTTAACACAAGTCACTGACTAATTGCAAGATAAGCCTCAAATGAGACTTTTTTGTACCTAAAGTTTGCAACATCTCTACAGCCTGATAACTAACACTTATTAACTCTTTATGGGAAGAAAAAGTCAAATTCAAATTCACGTAATTCCACTTTTTACACTTTTCATTTTGCTGCACAAATAAAGGGTTGTCTGTCAGTAGTATGATAATATCAAATTTATATAGTTATATTAGTTGTTATGACGTTTATATATAGTATTTGCAAAAAAAAGGGTCACTGTAGTCTGAGAGTCAGAAGTTAAAGATTCTTCTTGCAGCAAAGATTTGTATTTGAAATAACAAGATGTTTTATTCTTTGGTCCAATTTCGAGGTACATATGACTTTTTGATCACATTTTATTATACATTTCGGGAGATGGAATGAAGAAAACTTTTTTATGCACCATCTTTTAAGCACCAATATATACAGTATATAGATTTTTTTCCTTTTTTAAACACAAACTGCCATGAATCATATTTGAAAGCCTATTTTTCTGCAGGTCCATATAAAGATAATAATAATTTTTTTTTATTTTGTTATGCAAAAAGTACTGTTTTTGGTCAACAGTTTATGAGATGCATAGCTTTTTTTGTTTCTTTAGACAGAGTTGTGTGAGAGCCATTTTTTGTGGGACAAGCTGCAGTTTTCACTGGTACCATGTTTGGAAATATTCATGTTTGTATTGGATTTTTTGTAATGCAAGGATGAACAAAAAACAGCAACTCTGTGTTTGATTTTTTTTGCTCTCAACAGGCAGGATAAACAAAAGTATTGTTTTATACTACGGGTCAATATTACAAAACTGATACCAAATTTATGACTTTTGTATTTTTTACTGCTTTTGCACAAGAAAATTATTTTAAAAACAACACCTTTTTGGACATGAACATGTGATCCTTTGATAGCATATACGGTTATGTGAAAATCCCAGAATGCAACACTCTAATAATTACTGAAAAACACAGGTAATAAATTTAACCACCACTGGGTGGTGCTATAACATAGCAAAACCAAAACTATGGTATTAAACCTTTTTAAAGCTAGATACGAAACCTGACCTTCGCTAGAATGGGCAGAACACTCCCCGCTTGGCATCAACCGATGCCACCCACAGGTTCTTTTGGCGAAAACAGTAAGACAAGTTCCGCAACTGGTCTGAGGAATAGTTTACTCTTCCCGGACTTGCCTACTTTGACCTCGACCTTACGCACCTTCCCATCTTTGCTTGGGAGTATCTTAGTGATGAGGCCTAGTGGCCACTCATTACGGTGAGACTGGCTGTCTTTCATGAGAACGACATCACCGGTTTTGATGTTTGGTTTGTCGGTCTGCCACTTCTTCCTGGGTTGTAAGGTGGAGAGGTACTGCTTCCTCCATCTGTCCCAGAGGTATTGGAGAGACTTTGGACTTGTCTCCATTGTCGTCTGTAGAGGTCTTTGTTGCTAAATTCTCCAGGTGGAGCGCTGAGAACGCTGGCTTTCTGAGTAAGTAACATGGCAGGAGTGAGAATGGTCGGATCCTCAGAGTCACTAGAAAGTGAAGTCAATGGTCTAGCATTAATGATGGCCGAAACTTCTGCCAGGAATGTGGTCAAACTTTCATGTGTGAGTCTTGCGCTACCTGCTTGCAAGAAGATGGAGTCAAGGATTCTGCATGCCATTCCTATCATCCTCTCCCAAGCACCTCCCATGTGAGAAGAGTGTGGAAGATTGAAAGTCCAGGTGCATCCCTGCTCGTTCAAGTATCTTTCCACACTGGTGGTGTCTAGGTTGGAAGGAATTTGAAGTTCTTTCACTGCTCCTACAAAGTTGGTACCTCTATCGGAGCGTATGTGCTTCACGGGCCCTCTGATGGCGATGAAACGTCGGAGTGCATTTATAAACCCTGAAGTGTCCATGGACTCAATTACTTCGATGTGGACTGCTCTGATGGACATACAGGTGAACATAACCGCCCAGCGTTTGGTGTTGGCTTGGACTCTTCTAGTGTGCCGTGCAACCACAGACCATGGCCCGAATACGTCCAGTCCGACGTTGGTAAAAGGAGGTTCTGTACTAAGTCTGTCTGGTGGGAGATTGGCCATCTTTGGCTTTTGAGTCCCACCACGGAGTTTGCGACAAATCACGCAGTTGTAAATGAGTTTACTCACGCATCGCTTTGCTCCAACTATCCATAATCCAGCCGTTCGTAGGTTTCCTTCGGTAAACAGTCGGCCCTGATGTTTCACCAAGACGTGGTGGTGTTGCACAAGCAGGGTCGTGACATGATGATGTCCAGGAATTATTATAGGGTGTTTCTCCCCAAATTCCACTTCAGCTTCTTGAAGACGACCTCCAATTCTTAACAGCCCATCTTGGTCGATGATTGGATCAAGCTTCTTCAAGACACTGTCTCTAGAGACAGGTTGGTTTTTATTGAGGTTATCTATTTCTTTGGCGTAACATTCACGCTGTATGGTACGAATTATAACGTTCTTGGCATTTTCAATGTTTGGAAAGGTAAAGACAAGCTTGCAGTGGTGCCAACTTTTGCAAGGTTTCTGGATGGCGGTTGACGTTGACTTGTAGGATCGAACCACATGAATTAAACAAACGAGGGCACGAACAAGCGAGTTCCAAGTTGAGAACCTATTGAAACGGTGAGATTTGAGGTGATTGTCTTTAGTCACCGTACGTAGGACGGATACCTGAGGGCGGATTTCCTCATCTGAAACCGGATCTACCAGATCAAAGATGTTTGACTCGTCCATGTATGGCGTCGAACGGTATAAGGGTACGTTCAGACTAGCGTTGTGCTAGTGTGCGTCGGCGCCGCGTCGAGCGACGCAGCGGCGACGCACGCGTCATGCGCCCCTATGTTTAACATGGGGGACGCATGTGTTTTTGCTTGTTGCGTTTTGCGACAAATGCGTCTTTTTTGCCGCAAGCGTCGGACCAAGAAAACGCAACAAGTTGCATTTTTCTTGCGTCCGATTTTTGGCAAAAAACGACGCACGCGTCGCAAAACGCAGCGTTTTTGTGTGCGTTTTGCCGCGTTTTTCGGTGCGTTGTGCGTCGCGTCGCCGACGCAGTGGCGCACAACGCTAGTCTGAACGTAGCCTAAGAATGTAGGGCCAGTAAACCAGGTTGTGTCCTTAAGGTGACTTGCTTCAATGGATCTGGTTGCGTGGTCCGCAGGATTGTGGTTTGTGGACACATAATTTAGGGTCGGTGGATCTCCTGATCCTTAGCACCCGATTGCTGACATAGACATAGAAATGACGAGTTTCATTGCAAATGTACCCCAACACTACCTTGCTGTCGGTGTAGAACTCAATTTCTTTGACCTCCAGGTCCATTTCTGTCGAGATAAGCTCAGCTAACTCTACTGCTAACACAGCTGCACAGAGTTCCAGTCTGGGTACTGTGTGTTCGCGGAGTGGGGCCAATTTTGTCCGGCTCATAACAAGCCTCACGTGGCATTGTTCATTGATGTCAGTAGTTTTCAAATACGCCACTGCTGCAATTGCTTTGGTTGAGGCATCGCAGAAGATACAAAGCCTTTGCATCTTGATTTCTGTTGATGGCACAGAAGCATATGGTCGTGCAACGTAGAGACTTGACAGGGCTTCTAAAGAGTTCTTCCATCTTACCCGCAAGTCTCTTTTCTCACTGGGAAGCGGATCATCCCAATCGGACGTCTCTTGGGTGAAGTCTCTCAACATCATTTTACCTTGGATAGTTACAGGAGTTACAAATCCCAGAGGATCGTACAAGCTGTTCACAACGGACAGGACGCCTCTACGCGTGAAAAGTTTCTCTTCTTCGCTGATCTGGAAGGTGAATGCATCCTTTTTCAAATCCCAAAGTAAACCCAGGCTCCGCTGCATAGGAAGGGAGTCCGTGCTTAAATCCAAGTCTTTTAAACCGGTTGAGTATTCTTGAGAGGGAAAGGCTGCCATTAGTTTTTGGCTGTTGGAAGCAATTTTGTGCAACCTCAAATTGGATGAAGCGAGCATTTCTTGTGCCCTTTTTAGGAGACTGACTGCCGACTCATCTGTGGGTGTGGATTTCAGACAGTCATCTACGTAGAAATCCTTTTCCACAAAAGATCTTACATCCGATCCATACTTTGCTTCACCCTCTCTGGCTGAATGTCTAAGCCCATAGATAGCGACAGCAGGGGAATGGCTGTTCCCGAAGATGTGTACCTTCATACGATATTCCACGATGTCCTTGTAGGGGTCATTATCGCGGTACCAGAAAAACCTCAAGTAGTTTCTGTGTTCTTCTTTAACAAGGAAGCAGTGAAACATCTGTTGTATGTCGGCCGTAAATGCTACTGCATCTTTGCGGAAACGAAGGAGTACTCCCAGAAGTCTGTTGTTGAGGTCTGGACAAGATAGAAAGACGTCGTTTAAAGAAACACCTTCGTATCTGACACTTGAGTCAAATACCACTCTTATCTGACCAGGTTTCTTCGGATGATACACGCCGAAAATAGGTAAGTACCAACATTCCTCGGAATCTTGAAGTACAGGTGCAATTTCCGCGTGGCCACTCTGGAATATTCTCTCCATGAAGGTAAAGAAGTGTTCTTTTGTCTCTGGTGACTTCTGCAGTTTGCGTGTAAGGGAGACAAATCGACTGTACACAAGTTCTCTGTTGTTGGGTAAGCGTTGCCTCTGTCGTTTGAATGGTAAAGGTGCGGCCCAACTCTTTGATTCATCTCTTACTATCTCTTGCTCCATGATGTCCAAGAACAGTCTGTCCTCTATGGGCGTTGCTACCTGGTTGTCTTCTCTTGTCCTGTGGAAAACTGTGCACCCTATATGATCTTGCTCACTGTCGCATGCATGGTCTTCACAGGAGGGATCAGCTAACGGACAAGATGGAGGGGTGTTGTGTGGCAATTCTTTAATCAGGAAACTGCTCTCGCATGGCTGGAAGAGAGACGGGCGTCCATTCTCGAGGGTATTGGTGAGCATGCTGTTGACTGATGTCGGCCTGTGTGCTCCACCCAAACAGACGTCTCCCACAATGACCCATCCTAGGTCAAGTCTCTGAGCATATGGGGCATTTTGTGGGCCGTTGATCTGTCCTCTAGCCTTGTGGACCCGTAGAATGTCTCTTCCGAGGAGTAAGACGATAGGGGCTCCATGGTCAAGCTCCGGTATCAGGTGAGCTATACGTCTCAAGTGGGTGTGATGAGCTGCTACCTCCGGTGTAGGTATCTCAGACCTGTTGTCCGGAATTTGATTGCACTCTAGTATTGATGGTAAGGATAAGCAGGTTTGACCGTCCATAGACTCTACTTTGAATCCGGTCGCTTTTCTCCCCGCCGTCTCGACAGTACCTGCACATGTCTTCAAGGAGTACGGAGAGCCGGGACCTGCAATGTTGAAGGTGTTGAAGAAAAAGGACTTAGCTAGAGACCTGTTACTCTGATCGTCCAAGATTGCATATACCTTGATTGCATTATCCCGTTGGCTCGCTGGGAATACTCTGACAAGGCAGATCTTCGAGCAGGATCTCCCTGCTACAAATTCCTTGCAGATCTCTGTACACTGAGAAGTGACCACTGGGGTGTCAATGTCAGTGTCCGTCTGTTTTTCGGCAGACTCTTCAACTCGCGACGATACCCCTGAGGGTGGTCCAGGGTGTAAAGCCGTGTTGTGCTCCACACTACTGCATTCTGCGCATTTCACACTGGTTTCATAGTTCTTGGCGAAGTGTGAGGTAGTCGCGCAGCATCTGAAGCATATCTTGTTTTCCTTTAGGAAGCTCTTACGGTCTTCTAGAGGCTTCTCCCTGAAGGCTCTACATTTTAGTAGAGGGTGAGGTTTCTTGTGTAGGGGGCAGTGTTTGCTGAGATCCTGAGGTTTGTCCTCCTCTGGAGAGGACTTACTTGCCCTGTAAGGAAAACCTGTGGAGGTAACATTAGTTTTGTGTACTGCCACTGGTGTTTTACTGGGTTTTACACCGGAGGCAGTGGTACATGACATAGTGAAATCAAAACTGGGGTCATTTCTAACATTAGCCTGCTGAGCAACAAAGTCTACAAACACCCTGAAAGGAGGAAATGGCACCTTATGAGCCTGTTTGTAACGGGACCCGTGACTGACCCACTTTTCTTGTAAGTTGTAAGGGAGCTTTTGGACGATTGGGTTGACACCTCTGGCAGTGTCCAGGAATGCCAACCCTGGTGGGTCACCTTCTGCCTGAGCAGCATGCACCTCCATAACAAGTCGCTCAGTTCTCTGAGCTTTTGATAACCCTTATTTGCTATCTTGGGGAAATCATCAATTCTTTTATACAAAGCGTTTTCTATAGCTTCTATTGACCCACAACATTCTTCTAGTCTCTCCCACACCATGCGAAGTCCTGTGTGTGGGTACTTTATGTTAATGTTCCTGATTCTTTTGACGTGTTCAGCTGACTCATTCCCAAGCCACTTAACCAGTAGATCTAACTCTTCACTATTGGAAAGATGCAAGTCTCTGATGGCGTTCTGGATGGAGGCTCGCCAAGCTCTGTAGCTTTCAGCTCGATCGGTGAACTTTACAAGTCCCTTGGTCACCAGCTCCCGGCGGGTAAAGAACCTTGCAAAGTTCATAGTGGCTGAGTCAGTGTCAACATGAGCTGGTGTGCTGTTGTCATTCAGTGTGTGTGGTGCATCCTCATACCTGGTAGGAGCTTCTGGCTTAGGAAAGTCTGTATAAAACCGTTCTGAAGCGAAGGGTGTCCCTGTCAGTCTGGGAGGAGGCCGTACCTTCTGTTCTGTAAGACGGTAGTGGTGGTCGACGTCGTTTCGCAGTATACCTTCCTGCTTCCAGTACGGTGTTTGGAGGAAGGATCTCTGGTAATCTGTATAGGCTGGTTGGTGTAACGGATCAGAGTTGTCTTCTATTCCGGGATGTTGGTGGACATATTCTGAGACGCGTTGAGCAGGGTCCTGACGATCAAGGTCTGGTCCACGTACGTCGCTGTCACGCTCAGATTCGGGAAACTCCACGGCTTCTAAGAACTCAGCTTTGGCTATTGCGGCTGCTGCTTCTTTTTCAGCGGAAAGCCTTTCTAAGGTCGCTCACAGGCGTGCTGTATCTGCGTCTCTATCGGCTTGCAGGCGGGCTCTTTCTGCTTCTTGCTCTGCTTGTCTTAACTTTAACTGCATCTCTTGTGCAGCAAAGGAGGATCTTACCTTCGCCGCCTCAGCTTCTGCTCGGGCGAGGGTGACGGACCTTTTCGAGGAAGACTTGCTAGAGCGGCTTGTGTGGGACCTCGTCCTGAGTGAGGATGCTCGACTTGCAGACATTGTGTGTCCGTTTGCAGGCTGTAGGACGTCTCAGAGCAGGTAGGAATGACTTCAGCGTAGACTGAGACGTGTAGCGCTTGGCGGGCAATATGGCGGCCGCTGCGGTATCTGCAGGCTGTGCGGTATGGTACAAGCGGCTGTGTAAGTGGTCTTGTTATTGCTGGCGTCTAGCCTGGTTTTGCTAGCCTCCACTGGTATTTAGCTTCTGTTTTACTGCTTGCTGGTATCTAGCCTGCGTTTTACTGGCCTCCGCTGGTATCTAGAATCCATTTTACTGTTCTGTCTTCATACACGTTGATACGGTGTGTGATCCGACATACGGCATAAACCACTTCTGTCTCCCAAATAAGCAGACTGTTCTCTGTAGTCTAACTTGTTTATTGGTAAACATGAGCGCGGTAAAACTATAAGAATACAAATGATTTGAGTAAGTATTGTGCAAATAATAACATGACTGCAACTAACAGAGAAAGCATACAGGGTGATGCAACTTCGATAATAACTACATACAGCAGGTAACTGAAATCACATTTCCTGTGTACTGTCTGCTATACAGTTAATCACACTCTGTACAACATTACATACCAAGAACAGGGATAATGGTCTTACCGGATAAACTTAACCGGAATGGGAAGTAAGTGCGGTAGTTCAACACAGCAGATTAACACGTGTGTCCAGGGAAATACACAGAGAGAAAATGGAGTTTCCCCTTCCCATGATACCTTGGTGAATCCCAGAATGCAACACTCTAATAATTACTGAAAAACACAGGTAATAAATTTAACCACCACTGGGTGGTGCTATAACACCGCAAAACCAAAACTATGGTATTAAACCTTTTTAAAGCTAGATACGAAACCTGACCTTCGCTAGAATGGGCAGAACACTGTACAGTATAATGCAGTACACTGCTTATGTGGTTCAGTTCATTACAAAGACTGTCAGTGTTACGTTACCTTCACATACTGTATCTGTGTGCTACCATCCAAGAAAATGGATCAATGGGTTTCACAGGTATCATCATAGTTACCTCCTAGCTACATTAATTTTTTTCAGTTTTATTTTTTCACTGACGCAGGCAGACTGTATGAACTTGTTTTAACCATTGACACTTTGCAATGCATCGGTTATAAACAGATAAAGCTTGTATGGAAAACTAAAGTATTATGTGCTTCAACCATTACACATATCCTATTAGACTTGTTGATTAGCAAAACAAGTGAAAACCGGACATACTTTAATTCGCACAGATGTAACAATCCAGGAAACCGGCTGTTACAGTGGTATTGCCATTCTCTCGGGGAGGGTGATGCCATGCTTGGAAGCGAGGAAGGATCCCTTTAACAGATATAGGAAACATGCAGCATGTTCTTACTCCAGGCCAGAAAGGGGAGCTCTGATCCAGTTTGTGGGTGGCTCCCTTATATATATTCTGGCTGTAGGGAAAGTAAGAGGAGTCTGCCAGAGGCAAGGACTGAAGCCAGTCAGTGAGAGAAGAGGAGTAAGGAAGGAAGATAGTGGGGCCGTGCAGATGGATGGTTCTGCAGCTCCTGAAAAGGAAGGAAAGGAACTGAACAGTTTGTAGAGAGTGTGAAGGAGGAAAGAGAAAACGCGAAGTGAAGAGCTGGAGAGAAGCTGCGACTGAGCTTCTTCCACGCTGAAGCGCCTGAAACCGGTGGCCAGAAGACCGAGGTTGTGGAGGTAACTTTATGCCCCACAGCACAAACCAGTGAACAGCAGATTGCAAGTCTCCTGTCTATTAATGCCTGAAGGCACAGTAACACATAGAGCCCAGAGTCATCTGAGAGACCCTGTAAAAAGGCTTGCATTACCTGCCATGCGGTTAGTGGCCTACCTAAAGGGGGACAGAGAGAGAGTGAGGACCATGTGTGAGGCCTAAGGCATCAAGGGACTGCAACACAGCGCAGAGAGGAAGGCTTCCAACCCCACCTGGCTAGTGGGATTCCCAAATCGCTTCCCAGCCGGCTGGACCACACCAGCATCTGTGATCCGGTACCCTGGACTGTGGCTGCCTGCGCCAGTAAAGAGACTGCAACTTTGTGTCCTCTATTTCTTTCTACACCATCTACCATCTGTCCCTACTACAACGGGAGCCCTGGGAACCCAGCTTCACCTGTGGGAAACCATACCATCCCTGCTGCCATAACATCACCCCAGTGGACCCCTTTAAGCAGCGTCGGTCACCTCTGACCGAATACCACAGGTGGCATCATGAACAAACTTTATTTCCCATTTCAAATCCCCTTCTATTGGACGCCCAGGGCCACGGACCGGGTCGCTGCCACCGTGACTTTCCCTTTAATGACCACTGGACCCGGTACTGAGTACCTCTAGGCCCTGGCGGGTGCTCCACGGACATTTCACACAAATGTATGATGTATGAATGCAGCCTTAAACTGACAGGCAGCTTAATAAATATGTTTCAATTAGGTTTTGATCTATGGCAGATGAGGAGCTGATTGTTAAGCCTCTGGTTGCCACAATACAGATTGGTTCCTTGCGACTGCAATGTGTGGAGCTGATGGAGTGACAGAGTAAGAGCTCTAACTTGGTCCTATTCCTAAGGGTATGTTCCCATGGTCAGTAAACACCACTGGTTGGGCGCTGAGTGCATCCGCAGAGTCTAACTCGCAGCTTCCAGATGTTACAGCATAGTGGATGGGATTTGAAGAAATCCCATCTCCACTATGCGTGCACCGGCACCTGTGGCTTCCCTGCGTATACGCACATGCGGTGCATCTTTGCAGACCACAGATTGTCAATTTATCTTGTGGAGACACTCAGTCTCCGCAAGATATATGTCTCCATACAATGTATTGGGCGCAGTGATTCCGCATGGTTCAATGAACACATGCAGAATCGCCTGCGTTCAAAAGCCGGCAGCGCTTTGGACAGAGCAGACATGTGCTGCGTCCAAAGCGCTGCCGGTTCCTGACCGTGGGAACATACCCTGATATGTCGTGATCGCTATAGATTGTCGCATTTTATGGGTTAATTGGTCTGATGCAGAGTGCTGACAGTGCTCACTCACTACTACTTTATCTGTGCTAGCAGTGAGGGATGAGAATGTAGGCGGATTTATAGGATTGTGATCCCAGGGTGAAGATACATTGTCTTTTCACATTCTAATATAAATTGGAAAGTTTATTTTACTCACTTATATAGTGCAATTAATTCCACAGCACTTTGCACACATTATCATCACTGTCCCCTTTGGGACTCACAATCTAGATTCCCCATCAGTAGGTTTATGGAGTGTGAGAGGTAACCGAAGTGCCAGAGGAAACCCATGCAAACACAGGGAGGACATACAAACTTTTGCATATATTATCAGAACATAAAAATCCAGTGAAGTAATGGAAATTTGTATTTATATCTTCCCAGCTCCTCCTTTATAGCAACCATTATCACGATTAGCGGCTTCCAGTGGAGCACAGTTTGTATGTTAAAGTCAATGGGTGTCAGAGGCATAATGATCGCAGTCACAGAGGGTGCAATAGCGACCAGGCTTATGGGGGAGGGGGGCCTGTTGATGTCTTTTTTAGCAGGATGTGCGTTACATATTTAACTCAACTGTATTGCAGTGTAGAGACATGCTGGGTCCCCCCAATGCTATACATGCCACTGACCAATCAGAGGCCAACAACTGTCGTCGGTGTGCAAGTCACACCCGATACATTGTAGTGACGTGATGTGTCGCCCTTTTCAGGCATGCAGAAGTCTGTCTGTCTCTACGCTGGATATAGAAGAGGACGTAGGAGCAGCGGAAGGTGAGAAAAATAGTTTTTTTTTTTTACATGTGTCAGAGAACAGCGGCAAAACAGGGAGCGTTATTACAGGGTGGGCCCATCAGAAGAATCCGTAAAGGTGCCAAAGATGGAGGACATATATTACTGGAAAAGGCCACGATGGGGGACATATATTTCTGGAAGAGGCTAGGATGGCGATATTACATCAGGATGGGGATATTATTACTGGAAAGGGCACCGGATTGTGGGCCAAATAAGAATTATAGGGGTCCGGGATGGAGAAGATATATTATTGGAAGGAGCCAGGATGGTGACATTACACCAGGATAAGTGACAATGTTACTGAAAGGGGCGCATGTAGAAATTTTGCTCCAAGGTCCATCGTATATGGGTTAGTCTCTCTCTCCTGTTGAGTGTAAGCTCTTATGGTCACCAGGGTCCTCTCTCCCTCTAGTAAAGTGCTAGTTCCTATGGTCAATGAGCTTCTCTTTCTTTATCCCCTCTCCTATGTGTATTCTCCTGGTGTTAACAAGATTTTTAGAATTGAAATTCACACAAATGTATTCACTAAAAACAAAGTCTTTGGTAAAAATCGATGAAGCCAGCGAGTAAAATATCAAAAGATGCATTCTTCTCTTATAAGCCTTTCTTACCAAAATGAACCAGTATCTTTTCATCTTGCTACTGTGATATAAAGTATATGGAATATGAATTCATTAAAATCCAAATCATAATATTCTCTCATTGATGTAGTGTGCAGAGATGATACATGAGGGTTCATTATATGCCTGACTTGCCTTTAACGATGACTTTCCTTTATTTAACCACATCAAACATTACCATTTTTTTCAGTCATATCTATGTTTTAATTATAAGTTTTTCTTATGCCTAATCAGATCATAACTTTCTAGTTTTTCTATATAAATGTAGGCTTTGTAAATGTTTACACATTATTATGACTCATGGTAGTGGCCTGTGTTGTAGGTGAATCCATTTTGTGGTCCTGGAGACAACCATAGACAATAAGTCATATACTGTATGAATCTGGAATGTTAGCTTTAAGAGATCATGTGGTTTTTCTTCCTGTAATTTAGACTGGTTTCACCTGTTTAGTATATGAGTGACCAAAAACAAAAGATGTTCTCTTTTGCCTTCAACATAGCTGAGTTTGGGTAAAATGTTTAACTAAAGTAGGAAATTCACCTTTATAAAAATCAATTATTTTCATACTACTACAAAAATCTGCAAAATACAAAATCAATATTCTTGAGCCGTGTTGCTCGAAACGTGTATGGCCTTATTACACACCACCCCCTGTCATTGCTGTGCCATCTGAGATGTTTATTTACAATCTTCAATTTTTAATGGATTACCCAATAAAAGTTTGCTGATTTTTAAATAAGTCCTAAATAAGCAGCAGTGTGTTAGGAGTCGAGTTTCCTCTGCAGCACAGGGGGAATCTCGATCCGTCTCCGCTGCGGTCTCCCATTCTCCTCCAGCCGCAGTGGAGTCTGCTCAGCAGGGACGTCGATCCCAGCGTCTCGCTCAGTCTGACTCTGTGCGAAGAGTTACTGCTGCTTTTCCTACTTCTGCCATTGAAGCCAGTGCTGGGCAGCGGCGAGTGAACGTTTCTGGATCTAAGTCCTTATTTGCACACACTGAGCATGCCCAGGGCAAGATCTCCTGTTGGAGATCGAGGGTCACATGCTCATGTACTGCAGCACATCCCATTGGACCTTTTGGCAGGTCCTGAAAGGGCAAAACTTCTGTAGTTGTTTCCTGTACTGCAGCTATATAAACTGCGCATGACCGCACGGCCATGCGCTAGTATTGTCTTGTAAATATGTGTGTGTGTTGTGAGTGAAAGTCGCTCTTTAAATACCCTCCCTATTGAATGTCTGTTCGCGGAAGGTGTATGTTTGCTATCTAGCGCCTGACTTATCCAACAGCACGTAACACACATTACAGCTACCAGTTGCTGTGTCCGCCTGTACGGCGCCGTGCGCTTGCTCTGCGCTTTCCTGACCCAAGCCTGGGTGGTTAGTGGCGTCCGTCTGTGTGGCACCGCACGCACTCTTGTGCCTTTATATTATTATTTAGTTTCCTTACACACCCAGTTGCGGTGTTGTGCCAGCAAGTGTCTAATCGGACTTAAATCCTAGTTGGGGTTGAGTTCGCTGACTTATTGCTCGCGCTCTATGTGCGGTACCGCGGTCCTGTGACGCAACAGGATCGCTTCCTTCACGCAGGGTGCAGTTAACCCGTGCGTGTATACTTGTAGTACCGCCATATAGTCCGTCTTACTAGCAGCAGGGTTTTTACCTGCACGGTGGACCTCGGACTGCGAACGCACCTAGTTCCATTTCATCTTGTACTTGGTGCGTTCCGCCAGTCCTAACATAATACTAGCGCCAAGGTCTGGCTAGTAAATGGCGGACGATCAGCGTTTACAGCGGTACATCCAGAAGCTGGAGGGAAGGTTGGCGGCTCTAGAGTGTTCAACCTCAGCTGTGGATGTCACTGCTGTCGCTGTTCAGGCTGCTAGCGTGGCTGGAGCTACCTTGTCCACTGCCACCCCTGTTCCGACTCTATCTCGCCTCCCGCTACCAGAGAAATTTTCTGGTGACAGTAAGTCTTGTAGGGGTTTCGTGAGTCAGTGCTCTATACATCTCGAGCTTCTGGCCTCTCGTTTCTCTCCTGTCGGACAGGGCGTTGCAGTGGGCTACGCCGCTGTGGGAGCGTGGCGATCATGTGGTGCAGAGTGCTCCGTTATTCCTGAGCACTCTGAAACAGGTATTTTTAGGACCTCGTGTCACCCATGATATGGCGCTCCAACTGTTGGCATTGACTCAGGGCTCGTCCTTGGTCAGCCATTTTGCCGTACACTTCCGCACCCTAGCATCTGAGCTGGAGTGGTCGGATAAAGCCCTTATTCCTATATTTTGGAGGGGGCTGGCTGACCACGTTAAGGACGCTCTGGCCACTAGGGAGATTCCCGCCACACTGGAGGAATTAATAACAGTATCCACTCGTATTGACCTCCGTTTTCACGAGCGGAGGTTAGAGCGAGCCCAGTGTAGGCAGAGGTTTCGGCTGGCTCCCACCTTCGCCAAACCTTTGGAATCTCCAGTCCAGGCCACTGAGTCCCATGAGCCTATGGTGGTGTCACGAGCGGGATCTAAGTCCCAGACCGCTCGTGCACTCCAGGTTTGTCATGTGTGCCAGCAGTCAGGACATCTTGCCACCAGATGTTCCCAGCGGACGAGGAAACGTCAGCGTCTAGTGGTAGTAGGTGGAGGTACACTAGACACGGCGACGTTTGCCTCCAAATTGTCCTTTAAGGGGACAATAACATTAGGCTCATCCTCCCTCTCGGTAGAGCTCTGCATGGATTCTGGGGCGGAGGGAAATTTTATGTCTTCTGCCTTCGCCCAACGTCATGCAATACCCCTGGTTATGCTACCTCAACCAGTAACGGTACGAGTGGTGAATGGGTCGACACTGCCCTCACAGATAACACATCAGACCATCCCTTTTACTCTGTCCATGTCGCCATCCCATCAGGAGATTATATCTCTGCTTATCATTCCTGAGGGAATTGATGAGGTCCTGTTGGGGATACCTTGGCTACGGTACCACTCTCCTCACATCGAGTGGTCCTCAGGCAGAATTCTGGGATGGGGTGAATCTTGTGGGGGTAGGTGTCACCAAGAGTGCGTTCAGGTTGCTACTACAGAGGTACCCGCAGATCTATCCTCTCTCCCCAAGCAATATTGGTCTTATGCAGACGTGTTCTCCAAAAAGGCGGCGGAGACCCTTCCGCCCCATCACCCCTATGACTGTCCTATTGATCTCTTGCCTGGTGCTGAGCCTCCCCGGGGTCGAGTCTATCCATTATCTCTCCCGGAGACGGAAGCAATATCTCAGTACATTCAAGAGAATCTGGCAAGAGGGTTCATCAGGAAGTCGGTGTCACCTGCTGGGGCAGGGTTCTTTTTCGTGCAGAAGAAGAATGGGAAACTACGTCCATGCATAGACTACAGGGGTCTTAACGCTATCACCGTTAAGAACAAGTATCCTTTGCCCTTGATATCTGAGCTTTTCGATAGGCTTCGGGGAGCAAGGGTGTTTACTAAACTAGATCTGCGGGGTGCTTACAACCTGATTCGCATCCGTGAGGGGAACGAATGGAAAACGGCGTTTAACACCAGAGATGGGCACTATGAGTATCTGGTAATGCCCTTCGGGCTCTGTAATGCCCAGCCGTTTTTCAAGACTTTGTCAACGACATCTTCCGGGATATGCTTTCCACCTCAGTTGTAGTCTATCTGGATGATATTCTCATCTTTTCTCCAGATATTGACTCCCACCGGAGAGATGTTGGCAGAGTCTTCGACCTCCTACGGGCAAACTCTCTTTATGCAAAGTTGGAGAAGTGTATGTTTGAGCAGGAGTCTTTACCTTTCCTGGGCTATATCATCTCCGCCCAGGGATTGGCTATGGATCCTGCCAAACTACAGGCTGTGATGGACTGGCAAGAGCCCCATTCTCTTAAAGCGGTGCAGCGCTTTATGGGGTTCATAAACTATTACCGCCAGTTCATTCTCCACTTCTCAACTCTGGTAGCTCCTTTGGTAGCCCTCACCAAGAAGGGAGCGAATCCCAAATTGTGGTCGGAAGAGGTCTCCAAGGCCTTCACTTCTATTAAGTCCCACTTTGCTAGCGCTCCCATCTTACATCGTCCCGATGTGGATAAGCCATTTCTAATGGAGGTGGATGCCTCGTCTGTTGGTGCTGGAGCAGTCCTCTATCAAAAGGATGCTCAAGGTCGGAAGCATCCATGCTTCTTCTTCTCTAAGACCTTCACGCCAGCGGAGAGAAACTACTCCATCGGGGACAGGGAGTTGCTAGCAATGAAGTTGGCCTTTTCGGAGTGGAGACACCTTCTGGAAGGTGTGCGGTTTCCCTTCCAAGTTTACACGGACCACAAAAATTTGGTCTATTTGCAGACAGCCCAGCGGCTAAATTCTCGCCAGGCCAGATCGTCCCTGTTCTTCTCCCGGTTCCACTTTTCCCTTCATTTTCTCGCCGGGGAGAAGAATATCCGTGCTGACGCTCTCTCTCGCTCCCTTATGTCAACTGAGGAGGAGGAAGAGGAGCCTCGGCTTATTGTCCCTTCCGAGAGCCTGAGAACCGTAGCGCCGGTTTCGCTAGAGTCTGTGCCTCTGGGCAAGACTTTTGTGCCCATTAATTTGCGACCGGAGGTTCTCTCTTGGGCTCATTCGTCCAGGGTGGGTGGACACTTTGGGACAAAGAGGACATCTGAGCTACTGGCGAGGACGTACTGGTGGCCGCATATGGTCCGAGATGTCAGAGATTACATTCTGGCATGTGTCTCATGCGCCAAAAATAAGTCTCCTCGACAACGACCATCTGGGTTACTCTATCCCTTGCCGGTGGCAGACAGGCCCTGGGAGATGGTCGGGATGGACTTTGTAGTGGGTTTGCCCAAGTCTCGCGGCTGTACCGTCATTTGGGTTATTACCGATCATTTCTCGAAAATGGTGCATTTGGTGCCGCTCCCACGGTTACCTTCTGCACGGGCCTTGACAGCGTTGTTCATAAGACACATCTTCCGCCTACATGGCATGCCAGACAAAATTGTCAGTGACCGGGGTCCCCAGTTTGCGTCTCGGTTCTGGAGAGAGCTTTGTTGTCTTCTCAGCATTGAGTTAAATCTCTCTTTCGCATATCATCCCGAGACGAATGGGTTGGTAGAGAGGGCCAACCAGACCTTGGTCACATACCTGCGACATTTTGTTTCAGCCAGGCAGGATGACTGGGCATCCTTGCTATCATGGGCAGAGTTTGCACTGAACAATGCCGTAGCCGACTCCACTGGACAAACCCCATTCCTCCTCAACTATGGTCAGCATCCACGTGTACCTGTGCCTATGCCCGTGTCTTCCGCAGACTCCAGGGTGGCAGACTGGGCTGTGGAGGCACGGGATATTTGGGACCGCACTCAGGATGCCATTCGGGCCTCTAAGGAGAGAATGAGGTCCTCCGCCGATGCTCATCGGCGCCCCGCTCCGACCTTTGCTCCTGGCGACTTGGTGTGGCTCTCCGCCCGTAACATCAGGCTGCGAGTTCAGTCCACTAAATTTTGGGCCCATTCAAGGTCCTCGAGCAGGTTAATCCTGTGGTATATTGTTTGGCCCTTCCGCCACGCCTGGGTATCACCGACACCTTTCATGTGTCCCTCTTGAAACCCGTGTATATGTCCCGGTTCTCCGAGTCATCTGCTGGGACATTGGGTTCGTCTACGGACGATTATGAGGTGAACGCTATTTTGGGGTGCAAGGTGGTACGTGGCAAAAAATTTTATTTGGTAGACTGGAAGGGTTATGGCCCCGAGGACAGGTCCTGGGAGCCTGTTGAGCACATTCGGGCCCCGCAGCTCATTGCTGCCTTCGAACGTAGCGAGGCCCAAGGAGGGGGGGGGCCTGGGAGGGGGGGTAATGTTAGGAGTCGAGTTTCCTCTGCTGCACAGGGGGAATCTTGATCCGTCTCCGCTGCGGTCTCCCATTATCCTCCAGCCGCAGTGGAGTCTGCTCAGCAGGGACGTCGATCCCAGCGTCTCGCTCAGTCTGACTCTGTGCGAAGAGTTACTGCTGCTTTTCCTGCTTCTGCCATTGAAGCCAGTGCTGGGCAGCGGCGAGTGGACGTTTCTGGATCTAAGTCCTTATTTGCACACACTGAGCATGCCCAGGGCAAGATCTCCTGTTGGAGATCGAGGGTCACTGTTATGAAAGGCAATTCAGAATCACAATGGACATGGAGGTCAGAGCACATACAGTGAACTGACAATAACCCAAAATAATAGAACGAGCTCTGAGACGTGGGAACTCTGCAGACCGCAATCCCTAAGCCTATCAAACCACACTAAAGGTAGCCGTGGAGCGCTCCTGACCAGAACCTAGGCGCCTCGTCACAGCCTGAGAAACTAGCTAATCCTGAAGATAGAAAAATAAGCCTACCTTGCCTCAGAGAAATTCCCCAAAGGAAAAGGCAGCCCCCCACATATAATGACTGTGAGTAAGATGAAAACACAAACATAGAGATGAAACAGATTTAGCAAAGTGAGGCCCGACTAGCTGAACAGAACGAGGATAGGGAAGATAACTTTGCGGTCAGCACAAAAACCTATAAAAAACCACGCAGAGGGGACAAAAAGACCCTCCGCACCGACTAACGGTACGGAGGTGGTCCCTCTGCGTCTCAGAGCTTCCAGCAGGCGAGAAAAACCAATAAAGCAAGCTGGACAGAAAAATAGCAACATAAGCAAAACTTAGCTTTGCAGAGCAGCAGGCCACAGGAATGATCCAGGGAAAAAACAAGTCCCACACTGAAACATTGACAGGAAGCATAGATCAAAGCATCAGGTGGAGTTAAGTAGAGAAGAAGCTAACAAGCTCACCAGATCACCTGAGGGAGGAAACTCAGAAGCTGCAGTACCACTTTCCTCCACAAACGGAAGATCCCAGAGAGAATCAGCCGAAGTACCACTTGTGACCACAGGAGTGAACTCTGCCACAGAATTCACAACAGGTCACATGCTCAGGTACTGCAGCACATCCCATTGGTCCTTTTGGCAGGTCCTGAAAGGGCAAAACTTCTGTAGCTGTTTCCTGTGCTGCAGCTATATAAACTGCGCATGACCGCACGGCCATGCGCTAGTATTGTCTTGTAAATATGTGTGTGTGTTGTGAGTGAAAGTCGCTCTTTAAATACCTTCCCTATTGAATGTCTGTTCGCGGAAGGTGTACGTTTGCTATCTAGCGCCCGACTTATCCAACAGCACATATCACACATTTCAGCTACCAGTTGCTGTGTCCGCCTGTATGGCGCCGTGCACTTGCTCTGCGCTTTCCTGACCCAAGCCTGGGTGGTTAGTGGCGTCCGTCTGTGCGGCACCGCACGCACTCTTGTGCCTTTATATTATTATTTAGTTTCCTTACACACCCAGTTGCGGTGTTGTGCCAGCAAGTGTCTAATCGGACTTCAATCCTAGTTGGGGTTGAGTTCGCTGACTTATTGCTCGCGCTCTATGTGCGGTACCGCGGTCCTGTGACGCAACAGGATCGCTTCCTTCACGCAGGGTGCAGTTAACCCATGCGTGTATACTTGTAGTACCGCCATATAGTCCGTCTTACTAGCAGCAGGGTTTTTACCTGCACGGTGGACCTCGGACTGCGAACGCACCTAGTTCCATTTCATCTTGTACTTGGTGCGTTCCGCCAGTCCTAACACAGTGAGGACGCCGTGCTCCTTCTTGTGCCTGGAATTACATCTCAGGGGGAGCTGAAATGTACTTATTTTTTCACTTCATCATAGTATCAGTTGCATTATCCATGAGAATGGGAGGACACTATTTTCCCTGAATTGACGGATATACAGGGTGAGCCATTTATATAGATACACCTAAATGAAATGGGAATGGTTAGTGATATCAACTTCCTGTTTGTGGCACATTAGTATATGGGAGGGGGAAAACTTTTCGAGATGGGTAGTGACCACGGCAGCCATTTTGAAGTTGGCCATTTTGGATCCAACTTTATTTTTTCTAATGGGAAGAGGGTCATGGGACACATCAAACTTATTTAGAATTTCACAAGAAAAACAATGGTGTGCTTGGTTTTAATGTAACTTTAATCATTCATTAGTTATTTAGAAGATTCTCTTTGTTTACAGCCATTGACATGTTGCAAAGATTAAAACATGAGGAGCGGATAGAGATTTTTTTGATGACTGGTGAACGCAGTACCTGGGTCAGTGCAGTAGACTTCAATTCACCCTAGGCAAGAAAACTGTCAACATTCCCATGTTATTTAGGTGTATCTATATAAATGGCCCACCCAAAAAAGTTTGCCTCATCACTGAACATAATGTTCTGTGTAAATTGAGGGTCCTGATCCAATTTTTGTTTTGCCCATTCTGCAAATACAGTGTGCCGTTCTGGCTCATCCTCGTTGACATGCTGCAGCAGCTGGATTTTGTAAGGGTGCCATTTGTGAGTAGCTAATATCTACAGAAGGGATGTTCGACTGATGCCAAATGGGAGCGCTGAATTTGCAGAACGGGCAAAACAAAAATTGGAACGTGACCCTTAGTTTACACAGAAAATTATGCTCAGAGATAAGGCAAACTTTTTTGTGTGGGCTATGTATATGGATACACCTAAATAACATGGGAATGGTGACAGTTTTCTTGCGTAGGGTGTCTTGTATTGAAATCTGCTGCAATGACCCGAATACTGCATTCACCAGATATCAACACAATTTCTATCCACTCCTCACGTGTTAACCTCTGTGACATGTCAGTGTCAGCTGTAAACAAAGAGAAATTTGTAAATAACAAATTAAAGAATAAAGTTACATTAAACCCAAGCACATCATTGTTTTTCTTGTGGAATTCTCAATAAGTTTGATGTGTCACATTACTCTCTTACCATTGGAAAAAATTAAGTTGGATCCAAAATGACCGACTTCAAAATGGCCGCCATATACTAATGTGCCACAAACAGGAAGTTGATATCGCCAACCATTCCCATTTTATTTAGATATATCCATATACATGGCCCACCCGGTAGTAGAAATAGGGATACAATATGTTCACAAGTTTAATTAAGAACTTTAATTTTTTAAAATACAAATTTAATGCATTCTCTTACTGCAAAAACATAGCAGACAAAAGGTAGCTGTGTTAATTAACATAGGTCACAAAATTAATGCACTTACAGGATGTAGCAGCCCCCTTGATAAAGACGGAGGAAACACAGGAACAAAAATCTGATCAAACAACTACTCACAAACCTACCAATTCATGGAGGGGAGTGATTGCATAGTATAAAAATTGCATACATAGAAGGCTTATATAGGGCACTGGTCACTCACAGGTTGACTTACAAACTATTAGTGGTTCTACTTCTTCATTGGAGTCCAGCTGTGTTTAATGAAACTGATAGGATTTGATTTGGAAAGGCACACACCTGTCTATATAAGACCTCACAGTTCACACCAAATGAGAATCAGGAGGTCAAAGGAACTGGCCAAGGAGCTCAGAGATAGAATTGTTGCAGACATAGATCTGGCCAAGATTACAACATAATTTCTGCAGTACTCAAGGTTCCTAATAGCACAGTGGCCTCCATAATCCTTAAACAGAAGAGGTTTGGGACCACCAGAAGTATTCCTAGACCTGCCAAACTGAGCAATTGTGGGAGAAGAGCCTTGGTGAGAGAGGTAAAGAAGAACCCCAAGATCACTGTGGCTCCAGAGATGGAGTAGGAAGATGGGAGAAAGTTCCACAAAGTCAACTATCACTGCAGCCCTCCACCAGTTGGGCCTGCACCAGTCGGGCAGAGTGGCCCGACGGAAGCCTCTCCTCAGTGCAAGACATATGAAAGCCCTTATAGAGTTTGCTAAAAAAAACACACAAAGGACTCCCAGACTATGAGAAATAGGATTATCTGGTCTGATGAGATGAAGATAGACCTTTTGGTGATAATTCTAAGCGATATGTGTGGAGAAAACCAGGCACTGCTCATCACCTGCCCAATGCAATCCCAACAGTGAAACATGGTGGTGGCAGCACCATGCTATGGAGGTGTTTTTCAGCTGCAGGACAGGACGACTGGTTGCCATTCAAGGAAACATGAATGTGGCCAAGTACAGAGATATCCTGGATTAAAACCTCTTCCAGAGTGCTCTGGTCCTCAGACTTGGGCGAAGGTTCACCTTCCAACAAGACAATTACCCTAAGCACACAGCTAAAATAACAAAGGAGTGGCTTCAGAACAACTCTGTGACAATTCTTGACCAGCCTAGCCAGAGCCCTGACCTAAACCCAATTGAGCATCTCTGGAGAGACCTGAAAATGGCTGTCCACCAACGTTCAATGGAACAGAGCATAAATTGTTAGCTAGATCACAGTTAATACATAAGAATTGAGCTACAGTGTGAGGAATGAAGTAACACTTTTAATAGTACCCAGAGGATTTCAGGTCTGTTCCTGCCTTGGCATATATCCACAAAATCCATGAATCCAAAAGGGACAGTGACAATAAGTATCTAAATAAAGTTTTATATCATGAATGATGAAGGTGTTACTCCAGACCTAGGGGATTTCTTGCCGCACCATGCTTGGTCACTGACAGTTTGCTGTGACTTTCAGGATGACAAAGGAATAATCCCCAGGCTGAGCCTCATTATTGTTATTTCTCATCCAACCTGTCTATGAAAAGTAATGCTTGTAAACAAGGTAGGGACTGATATATTGCCAATATCGTTTCTTCTAGGATTTAATCTGAGCCAGAAATCCAGGGCAATGTAACAGTATCATTATATCTGGATTCTTACCAAGTTAATAAGGATGTGTTTCCAAAATATGAGGAACAGTACATGTTATCACCATCCCAAAAAGTAAATAATTAACTAAAGGTAAGGCCAAACCCAAGAGGCACAAGCTGGATGCATAAAAACACAAAACAAAGGCATCAGTCACATATTCTTTGTATATAATGATATGGTCTCACTTTCGTAGTATAACACAGGAATTATTTGTGCTAGAGATGAGCTAATCGATTTCATGCAAATCGAGTTCATGAAGAATTATGGTAAATATGTTGGACGTGGTGAATTCAAACAATTTGCAATTTGATTTGTGTGAATTATAAAAAAAAAATGCCCTCCACCATTTTATACAATAGAGATACTTTACTGATTGCCTGACACAGAACTCATGGTAGCGCTCATTTTATCTTCTCCAGACAATTATTTTTCCAGATGTCCCAAACTAAATGAAGAACTATAACTTTACCCCAGTCCTTTGCAATTCAATTCTCCAGTCTATGCCATTAAATGGTGCAGCCTATTATACAGAGAAGAGACTAAACAACACATTCCAGATAGGATCTGTCACCATAAATCCTACATAGGAGGCCAAAGACTACACCTACCATTCCCCCACCACTCTCACAAAATAAACCATACAATCACACCACTCAGGTTTGAGGTCACTGAACAGATTGGAGCACACAGACAGGCGATTGGATCAACCTACTCAAAAACAAGAGACTTTCTAAATCCACAAGTTACAAACTCTCGAAGCAAGGAATATGAACAAGATCTTTACATTTCAAGTTTTTACTGATCTATGTGTTATACCAGTACCTCATAACAGAACAGGTAGTCATTTTATGTGGACTACTGGATAGTCACTATCATGGTCTATGGCGTTTTTTCCTAAACTCTGCCCTCACAGCTGCCAGCTCATCATGCTTTCAGGATTTCCTTAGTATTGCACAAGTGAGAGAGCCTGTGGCAGTTTCTGATGCCTTAATAATATTTTAATCACATGTACAATAGTAAGGAAATTCTGTGAGAACTGGAACTTGGGAAGCACTAGCCTATGGCATTACGTAACATGATACCAGCTACATTCTCTTAAACGATACGAAATAAAAAGCCCAATACATTGCCTGGAGGATAAATATTAGCAACTGCCATTATTAAGTTTAAGATATAAACAGATCCTCAGTGCTGCCACTTTTTAACCCATGTGAGATAGCACTCCCTGAGTACATTGGGGGACACTCGCTTGGCACGGGATTAAAGCACAGAGGAGCGGTTTTCTCACATAAATCAGTCTATTTGGTTTATTAACTCTGCATAAACCACATAACGTAAAGTTAATTTTGTTACATCCACGAACATGTCATGACCACCAGTCTGTTCATGTAGCAGACAAACTTCTCTGCCACATATTACAACCGCCCTAGTCTGAGGTTACCCTCCAGTAGCTCCACTCCTCACGCTGACTCCTTATCTGTCCTGGCTTTGCCAACACAGAAGCTGTCCCAGGATCTGTATGTACATGGCCTCTCCGTGCGCTCTTAAGGACGTCCGTCCCCAGCTGGGACCGTCCAACACACAGGCCACTCAGTGCCAAAGCCCCACCACGTGCTATTCAGGGAGATATCACCCCCAATACGTAGGCTTCCAGGACCTTGCACATGGACCAAACAGATCCATACACTCTCAAAACACTTGACCACACTATGGTCACATTATGTACCTGTAACCCCTGGATGGGAGATGTGTGTGGTTAGCCAGACCTTTGACTAACCCTGCAAGCCTCCCTTTTAAGTAAACAAACACAAATACTTGTGGGACTACAGGTCCCAGAACAACCTTACTTCAGGCTTACAGCGCAGACTCCCTCTGCAACACATACCGGCCATTTATAATCCTGCCGATCACTGTTTCACCATCACTATTACAGATATGCCTCCATGTGTACCCTGAGGAGCACATACAGCACCCCTGCCTGTAACATGGGTCACTGCATCACTCCCTATTGTATAACAATCACTAACTGTCATCAGGAGAGAAGAATACTTCATACCCATTGATGGACCGTGACTGGCTCACCATATTAACCATTCACCACATCCTGGGCAAGTTAGTCCAGGACATGGAGACAGAAACTGGCTGGAAATATTTCCCGCATTCAGGAGCAAAACACCATGGTGTATAGTAATGCCATGTGTTCCTCTAATAAAAGGTCGAAGGACCATCATTCTCCTCATGCTCTTGTCCTCTCACTCTTTCTCAGTCTTTGCTATATCATCTAATGGTATACTTTTTCCACCATTTAGTCCTGTTCTTTCTCCTCTGACTATGATGTGATCAGTCCCTCATATTCTGCCTAGTCTATTCTTTCTGCTCAATTCCTTTTTCTATTTATACCTTTTCCTTCTCTCCTTTTTTGTGTTACTTCTCCCTCTCTTATATTGATGTTGTGTTGGTCTACCATGACTACATGACCACTAGTTCCCCCTGGTCCCTTCTATAGTAATTAGGGCCACCCTTGTGCTGGGGTTACTCCCTACTTACAGTATGTCTCAATTCCTCAATAGTAGGCTGATTAGTTGCTGTTCCAGTCCACGAACTTCCCTACTGACATTTTTCCATCTCATGACTGGGGAATTGTCACTTTTAGCGTGTGACCAAAGAAAGTGAAATTTCCTGTAAACTCTATTATGCTTGGAGGCGCTATACAAAAGGATGGCCATGCTGCTCCAGCTCTTAGCGACCATAGAATCTTACCAGCACTTTAATTTCTCTCTCTCTTTCTATACATCTGCAATCCTGCGAATCTGTCATTTCTAGTTATGTGTCTGACCTTCGGCCTTGCACTTTTAATTTCCTTTTGATTCCCTTGAATTGAACCCATTGTACACAGCTACAGCCTCAATATTCTGAGAGTTATCTTATTGTTCATCATTTATGCAGTCTTTGCCTCAGGGGCATACTGCCTTTCATTATAAAACACGGGTACTCAAAGAGGTTATTCCAGGATCCCATCAGATTACCATCATTTTGCATTGTCTGTATACTTTTCTGAACCAATTGTCAGAACTATTGTGGTTTATCCTAATTCCTACAGTCGAAACGATACCAGGCACTCACATACAGGCCTGAAATATGTTGCCTTGGAGCGCACCCGGTATTTCTTTTTAGCCTTTTTTGTGCAACCATTTTTTGGGGCCTTTTATACTACTGGATCAATAAAGCAATTCTTAAGAATGAGTGCCGGCTGTGCGTCAGTCGCACTAAAAGTGCATAGTGGATGCTTTCCTGAAACGGAAAGTACTTGCAAGCAGCATAATACAAAGAATAGCAGGTTTACCCAGAATCCTTTGCAGTATGCGGAGCTATGCAAATCATCTCTTTCCACCCCTGTCTAATCCACAGCGCTTGGAACTGCCAAGCGTGCAATGCTGCGGATTAGTTTCTAAATTTACACAGCCAACCAATTCCTACCTGTGGACACGTGTTTCCGGCTTTAGGTCCTCATCAGCACAGGGCTGGAATTGGTTGGCTGTATGGAGTGGGGCTCGGTGAGCAAGCGATACATATATGCTAGCCACCTTAGGGAGAGACCCAAGTTGGGCTAAATGTAGCGGGACGAAAGAGACCGAAAAGCCCTCTACTTACAGGAAATACATAGTGGATGCTTTCCTGAAACGGAAAGTACTTGCAAGCAGCATAATACAAAGAATAGCAGGTTTACCCAGAATCCTTTGCAGTATGCGGAGCTATGCAAATCATCTCTTTCCACCCCTGTCTAATCCACAGCGCTTGGAACCGCCAAGCGTGCAATGCTGCGGATTAGTTTCTAAATTTACACAGCCAACCAATTCCTACCTGTGGACACGTGTTTCCGGCTTTAGGTCCTCATCAGCACAGGGCTGGAATTGGTTGGCTGTATGGAGTGGGGCTCGGTGAGCAAGCGATACATATATGCTAGCCACCTTAGGGAGAGACCCAAGTTGGGCTAAATGTAGCGGGACGAAAGAGACCGAAAAGCCCTCTACTTAAAGGAAATACATAGTGGATGCTTTCCTGAAATGGAAAGTACTTGCAAGCAGCATAATACAAAGAATAGCAGGTTTACCCAGAATCCTTTGCAGTAGGCGGAGCTATGCAAATCATCTCTTTCCACCCCTGTCTAATCCACAGCGCTTGGAACCGCCAAGCGTGCAATGCTGCGGATTAGTTTCTAAATTTACACAGCCAACCAATTCCTACCTGTGGACACGTGTTTCGGGCTTTAGGCCCTCATCAGCACAGGGCTGGAATTGGTTGGCTGTATGGAGTGGGGCTCGGTGAGCAAGCGATACATATATGCTAGCCACCTTAGGGAGAGACCCAAGTTGGGCTAAATGTAGCGGGACGAAAGAGACCGAAAAGCCCTCTACTTAAAGGAAATACATAGTGGATGCTTTCCTGAAACGGAAAGTACTTGCAAGCAGCATAATACAAAGAATAGCAGGTTTACCCAGAATCCTTTGCAGTAGGCGGAGCTATGCAAATCATCTCTTTCCACCCCTGTCTAATCCACAGCGCTTGGAACCGCCAAGCGTGCAATGCTGCGGATTAGTTTCTAAATTTACACAGCCAACCAATTCCTACCTGTGGACACGTGTTTCGGGCTTTAGGCCCTCATCAGCACAGGGCTGGAATTGGTTGGCTGTATGGAGTGGGGCTCGGTGAGCAAGCGATACATATATGCTAGCCACCTTAGGGAGAGACCCAAGTTGGGCTAAATGTAGCGGGACGAAAGAGACCGAAAAGCCCTCTACTTAAAGGAAATACATAGTGGATGCTTTCCTGAAACGGAAAGTACTTGCAAGCAGCATAATACAAAGAATAGCAGGTTTACCCAGAATCCTTTGCAGTAGGCGGAGCTATGCAAATCATCTCTTTCCACCGCCAAAAAAGTGCAGACACTGGGAGAAAATTAACATTATTAACATTATTCCTTCCAGTAGCCTTTGGCTTTTAATTATGCAGACGTGCCCGTATGGCTTCATTCATTGCCTAGTACTGAACAATGGTGGATGTGAGTACACTTGTTCACGCTGACTGACAGCCATCTCTGCAGTGTATCAGCCTGAAGCCACGCTGGCTTCCCAGTGTGATTGAAAGCCAGAGAATGCCAGTAGGTATAAAGATAGTTTCTTCTAAGCAGTCAAGCTTTATATACACAGTCGGGCAGCTGTTCAACACTGGTAACCTGCAGATTGATCCAGTATCTACAGGTAATTAGCGATTGGAGACATGACAAGTTCCCTTTAAATATGTTCACTCAGTCAAATGTTCATCCCAGTGTAGCAGGTTAGATTTAAAATCGGATATAAACATGAGGTCACAATATCCCAATGTAACCTTATGTTTTGTCATATATATCACTATTATGTTTACGCTGTTCATTATATATTTTGTAGCAAACATATGTTGAGGACTATGATCCATTAAGTGATGATTGAACGTGCTCAGATAACATGTTCAAGTCCCTGCGACTGCATGATTCGCGGCTGTAGACAGCTGCAAAAGCATGCGTGAATTGGTTAAAATCAGGTAATCCTCACATTATCTTATACTCTGACTACCCTGACTCTGAATTTTCTATGCCTGTATTGGTATCAAACATGATCCATGTGTAGTGATTTATTACTAAGCTATGATAGGTGGCACATACCTCCTTGTAGTCCTTGGATCCTTCGCATGGGGCACCTAGTTCTTTGTATGTTTCCTTATCTACTATATAATTGTCTAAGGGTCACTTCCGTCTTTCTGTCTGTCCTTCTGTCTGTCACGGATATTCATTGGTCGCGGCCTCTGTCTGTCATGGCTGCCGTGACCAAACAGCGACGGCCACAGTCTGATTAGTCCCTCCCCTGCAGTCAGCGCCCGGCGCCTGCTCCATGCTACCCGCAGTCACCGCTCACACAGGGTTAATGCCAGCGGTAACGGACCTCGTTATGCCACGGGTAACTCACTCCGTTACTGCCGCTATTAACCCTGTGTGACCAAGTTTTTACTATTGATGCTGCCTATGCAGCGTCAATAGTAAAAACATCTAATGTTAAAAATAATTTAAAAAATAACAAATCTACTATATAATTGTCTAAGGGTCACTTCCGTCTGTCTGTCTGTCTGTCTGTCCTTCTGTCTGTCACGGTTATTCATTCGCTGATTGGTCTCGGCAGCTGCCTGTCATGGCTGCCACGACCAATCAGTGACGGGCACAGTCCGGAAGAAAATGGCCACTCCTTACTCCCCGCAGTCAGTGCCTGTCGCCCGCATATTCCCCTCCGGTCACCGGTAACACAGGGTTAATGCCGGCGGTAACGGACCGCGTTATGCCGCGGGTAATGCACTCCGTTACCGCCGCTATTAACCCTGTGTGTCCGCAACTTTTTACTATTGATGCTGCGTATGCAGCATCAATAGTAAAACGATCTGATGTTAAAAATAATAATAATAAAAAAAAACCTTATTCTCACCTTCCGCCGTCGCGTCCTCTCCTCGGCACTGCAAGCGGCAGGTTCCGCTTCCAAGATGCTATGGGAGAAGGACCTTCCATGACATCACGGTCATGTGACCGCGATGTCACGGTCATGTGACGGCGACGTCATGGAAGGTCCTGCGCTCATACCAATCCTGGGACCGGACACCACACACAAGCGCCGGAACTACAACGGGCTCTTCGGATGGTGAGTATGTTTATTTTTTACTTTTTAACCTGTTACATACGTGACTGGGCAATATACTAGATGGCTGGGCAATATACTACGTGTCTGTGCTGTACACTACATGAGTGGGCAATATACTACGTGGCTCTGTGCTGTATACTGTTATGAACAGGTAATTCAGAACCACAATGGACCTTGAAGTTCAGAGCACACAAAGTGACCTGACAATTACCAAAAACACAGGACGAGCTCAGAGACGTGGGAACTCTGCTGACCGCAATCCCTAATCCTATCCAATCACACTAAAGGTAGCCGTGGAGCGCTCCTGACCAGTCCTATGCGCCTCGAGCACAGCCTGAGAAACTAGCTAGCCCTAAGGAAGAAAAATAAGCCTACCTTGCCTCAGAGAAATACCCCAAAGGAAAAGGAAGCACCCCACATATAATGACTGTGAGTTGAGATGAAAATACAAACGCAGAGATGAAATAGATTTAGCAAAGTGAGGCCCAACTTACTGAACAGACCGAAGATAGGAAAGATTGCTTTGCTGTCAACACAAAACCCTACAAACCACGCAGAGGGGGCAAAAAGACCCTCCGCACCGACTAACGGTACGGAGGTGCTCCCTCTGCGTCCCAGAGCTTCCAGCAAGCAAGAAAAACCAATATAGCAAGCTGGACAGAAAAAATAGCCAACAAAAATAACACAAGCAAAACTTAGCTTATGCAGGATAGACAGGCCACAGGAACGATCCAGGAGAAAGCAAGACCAATACTAGAACATTGACTGGAGGCCAAGATCAAAGCACTAGGTGGAGTTAAATAGAGCAGCACCTAACGACTTAACCTCATCACCTGAGGAAGGAAACTCAGAAGCCGCAGTACCACTCTCATCCACCAAGGGAAGCTCATAGACAGAACCAGCCGAAGTACCACTCACGACCACAGGAGGGAGCTTGGCCACAGAATTCACAACAGTACCCCCCCTTGAGGAGGGGTCACCGAACCCTCACCAGAGCCCCCAGGCCGACCAGGATGAGCCACATGAAAGGCACGAACCAGATCGGCAGCATGGACATCAGAGGCAAAGACCCAGGAATTATCTTCCTGACCATAACCTTTCCACTTAACCAGATACTGGAGTTTCCGTCTTGAAACACGAGAATCCAAAATCTTCTCCACTATATACTCCAACTCCCCTTCAACCAAAACCGGAGCAGGAGGATCAATAGATGGAACCACAGGTGCCACGTATCTCCGCAACAATGACCTATGGAACACGTTATGGATGGAAAAAGAAGCTCGAAGAGTCAAACGAAAAGACACAGGATTAAGAACCTCAGAAATCCTATATGGACCAATGAAACGAGGCTTAAACTTAGGAGAGGAAACCTTCATAGGAATATAACGAGATGACAACCAAACCAAATCCCCAACACGAAGTCGGGGACCCACACAGTGCCTGCGGTTAGCGAAACGTTGAGTCTTCTCCTGGGACAAAGTCAAATTGTCCACTACATGAGTCCAAATCTGCTGCAACCTATCCACCACAGTATCCACACCAGGACAGTCCGAAGACTCAACCTGCCCTGAAGAGAAACGAGGGTGGAACCCAGAATTGCAGAAAAAGGCGAAACCAAAGTAGCCGAGCTGGCCCGATTATTAAGGGCGAACTCAGCCAAAGGCAAAAAGGACACCCAATCATCCTGATCAGCAGAAACAAAACATCTCAGATATGTTTCCAAGGTCTGATTGGTTCGTTCAGTCTGGCCATTTGTCTGAGGATGGAAAGCCAAGGAAAAAGACAAATCAATGCCCATCCTAGCACAAAAGGCTCGCCAAAACCTCGAAACAAAGTGGGAACCTCTGTCAGAAACGATGTTCTCTGGAATGCCATGTAAACGAACCACATGCTGGAAAAACAATGGCACCAAATCAGAGGAGGAAGGCAATTTAGACAAGGGCACCAAATGGACCATCTTAGAGAAGCGATCACAAACCACCCAAATGACCGACATTCTTTGAGAGACGGGGAGATCCGAAATAAAATCCATAGAGATATGTGTCCAAGGCCTCTTCGAGACCGGCAAGGGCAAAAGCAACCCACTGGCACGAGAACAGCAGGGCTTAGCCCGAGCACAAATCCCACAGGACTGCACAAAAGAACGCACATCCCGCGACAGAGACGGCCACCAAAAAGATCTAGCCACCAAATCTCTGGTACCAAAGATTCCAGGATGACCAGCCAACACCGAACAATGAACCTCAGAGATAACTTTATTCGTCCACCTATCAGGGACAAACAGTTTCTCCGCTGGGCAACGGTCAGGTCTATTAGCCTGAAATTTTAGCAGCACCCGCCGCAAAACAGGGGAGATGGCAGACAAAATTACCCCCTCTTTGAGAATACCCGCCAGCTCAGGCAAACCCGGAGAATCGGGCACAAAACTCCTAGACAGGGCATCCGCCTTCACATTTTTAGAGCCCGGAAGGTACGAAACCACAAAGTCAAAACGGGAGAAAAACAGCGACCAACGAGCCTGTCTAGGATTCAACCGTTTGGCAGACTCGAGATAAGTCAAGTTCTTGTGATCAGTCAAGACCAACACGCGATGCTTAGCTCCTTCAAGCCAATGACGCCACTTCTCGAATGCCCACTTCATGGCTAGCAACTCTCGATTGCCAACATCATAATTTCGCTCAGCAGGCGAAAATTTCCTGGAAAAGAAGGCGCATGGCTACATCACCGAGCAATCAGAACTTCTCTGCGACAAAACAGCCCCTGCTCCAATTTCAGAAGCATCAACCTCGACCTGGAACGGAAGCGAAACATCTGGTTGGCACAACACAGGGGCAGAAGAAAACCGACGCTTCAACTCCTGAAAAGCTTCAACAGCAGCAGAAGACCAATTGACCACATCAGCACCCTTCTTGGTTAAATCAGTCAACGGTTTAGCAATACTAGAAAAATTATTGATGAAGCGACGATAAAAATTAGCAAAGCCCAGGAACTTCTGCAAACTCTTCAGAGATGTTGGCTGAGTCCAATCATAAATGGCCTGAACTTTAACAGGGTCCATCTCGATAGTAGAAGGAGAAAAAATGAACCCCAAAAATGAAACCTTCTGAACACCGAAGAGACACTTTGACCCCTTCACAAACAAAGAATTAGCACGCAGGACCTGGAACACCATTCTGACCTTCTTCACATGAGACTCCCAATCAGCCGAGAAGACCAAAATATCATCCAAGTATACAATCAGGAATTTATCCAGGTACTCTCGGAAGATGTCATGCATAAAGGACTGAAACACTGATGGAGCATTAGAAAGCCCGAATGGCATAACCAGGTACTCAAAATGGCCTTCGGGCGTATTAAATGCTGTTTTCCATTCATCGCCCCGTTTAATACGCACAAGATTATATGCACCACGAAGATCTATCATGGTGAACCAACTAGCCCCCTTAATCCGAGCAAACAAATCAGACAGCAGCGGCAAGGGGTACTGAAATTTGACCGTAATTTTATTTAGAAGGCGGTAATCAATACAAGGTCTCAGCGAACCATCCTTCTTGGCCACAAAAAAGAACCCCGCTCCCAATGGCGACGATGACGGGCAAATATGACCCTTCTCCAAAGACTCCTTTACGTAACTCCGCATAGCGGCGTGCTCAGGTACAGATAAATTAAACAGTCGACCCTTAGGAAACTTACTACCAGGAATCAAATCGATAGCACAATCACAATCCCTATGCGGAGGTAGGGCATTGGACTTGGGCTCATCGAATACATCCTGGTAATCAGACAAGAACTCTGGGACCTCAGAAGGGGTGGATGATGAGATAGACAGAAATGGAACATCACCATGTACCCCCTGACAACCCCAGCTGGACACAGACATAGATTTCCAATCTAATACTGGGTTATGGACTTGTAGCCATGGCAACCCCAACACGACCACATCATGCAGATTATGCAACACCAGAAAGCGAATATCCTCCTGGTGCGCAGGAGCCATGCACATGGTCAGCTGGGTCCAATACTGAGGCTTATTCTTGGCCAAAGGCATAGCATCAATTCCTCTCAATGGAATAGGACACTGCAAGGGCTCCAAGACAAACCCACAGCGCCTAGCAAACTCCAAGTCCATCAAATTCAGGGCAGCGCCTGAATCCACAAATGCCATGATAGAATAGGAAGACAAAGAGCAGATCAAAGTAACGGACAAAAGAAATTTCGACTGTACCGTACCAATGGTGGCAGACCTAGCGAACCGCTTAGTGCGCTTAGGACAATCGGAGATAGCATGAGTGGAATCACCACAGTAGAAACACAGCCCATTCTGACGTCTGTGTTCTTGCCTTTCAGCTCTGGTCAAAGTCCTATCGCACTGCATAGGCTCAGGTTTATGCTCAGATACTACCGCCAAATGGTGCACAGATTTACGCTCACGCAAGCGTCGACCGATCTGAATGGCAAAAGACATAGACTCATTCAGACCAGCAGGCATAGGAAATCCCACCATGACATCCTTAAGGGCTTCAGAGAGACCCTTTCTGAAAATAGCTGCCAGCGCACATTCATTCCATTGAGTGAGCACGGACCACTTTCTAAACTTCTGACAATAAATCTCTATCTCATCCTGACCCTGACACAGAGCCAGCAAATTTTTCTCTGCCTGATCCACTGAATTAGGTTCATCGTACAGCAATCCGAGTGCCAGAAAAAACGCATCAATATTACATAATGCAGGGTTTCCTGGCGCAAGGGAAAATGCCCAGTCTTGAGGGTCGCCACGTAATAAAGAAATAATGATCTTAACTTTTTGAACTGGGTCACCAGAGGAGCGGGGTTTCAAAGCCAGAAATAGTTTACAATTATTTTTAAAATTCAAAAACTTAGCTCTATCTCCAGAAAATAACTCAGGAATAGGAATTTTAGGTTCTAACATAGGATTCCGAACCACTAAATCTTGAATATTCTGTACATTTATAGCGAGATTATCCATCAAAGAGAACAGACCCTGAATGTCCATGTCCACACCTGTGTTCTGAACCACCCTGATGTAAAGGGGAAAAGAAAGACAGAACACAGTGCAAAGAAAAAAAAATGGTCTCAGAACTTCTCTTTTCCCTCTATTGAGAAGTATTAGTACTTTGGGCCTCCAGTACTGTTATGAGTTGTGAAAGGCAATTCCGTATCACAATGGACATGGAGGTCAGAGCACATACAGTGATCTGACAATAACCCAAAATAATAGAACGAGCTCTGAGACGTGGGAACTCTGCAGACCGCAATCCCTGATCCTCTCCAAACACAACTAGAGGCAGCCGTGGATTGCGCCTAACGCTACCTACGCAACTCGGCACAGCCTGAGAAACTAACTAGCCTGAAGATAGAAAAAATAAGCCTACCTTGCCTCAGAGAAATACCCCAAAGGAAAAGGCAGCCCCCCACATGTAATGACTGTGAGTAAGATGAAAAGACAAACGTAGGGATGAAATAGATTCAGCAAAGTGAGGCCCGATATTCTAGACAGAACGAGGATAGGAAAGATAACTTTGCGGTCTACACAAAACCCTAAAGAAAACCACGCAAAGGGGCAAAAAGACCCTCCGTACCGAACTAACGGCACGGAGGTACACCCTTTGCGTCCCAGAGCTTCCAGCAAAACAAATAGACAAGCTGGACAGAAAAAATAGCAACAAATAGCAAAGAAGCACTTAGCTATGCAGAGCAGCAGGCCACAGGAATGATCCAGAGAAACACAAGTCCAACACTGGAACATTGACAGGAAGAATGAATCAAACCATTAGGTGGGGTTAAGTAGAGAAGCACCTAACGACCTCACCAGATCACCTGAGGGAGGAAACTCAGAAGCAGCAGTACCAGTTTCCTCCACAAACGGAAGCTCCCAGAGAGAATCAGCCGAAGTACCACTTGTGACCACAGGAGGGAGCTCTGCCACAGAATTCACAACAGTACCCCCCCCTTGAGGAGGGGTCACCGAACCCTCACCAGAGCCCCCAGGCCGACCAGGATGAGCCACATGAAAGGCACGAACAAGATCGGGAGCATGGACATCAGAGGCAAAAACCCAGGAATTATCCTCCTGAGCATAACCCTTCCATTTAACCAGATACTGGAGTTTCCGTCTTGAAACACGAGAATCCAAAATCTTCTCCACAATATACTCCTATGGAAGACGTTATGTATGAAAAAAGAATCTGGGAGGGTCAGACGAAAAGACACAGGATTAATAACCTCAGAAATCCTATAAGGACCAATGAAACGAGGTTTAAACTTCGGAGAGGAAACCTTCATAGGAATATGACGAGAAGATAACCGAACCAGATCCCCATGTGGAGATCAGACTGAACTAAAGGAATCCGTCTTGTCTTCTTCCTGAGAAATCTCGCTTACAACAAGATACATTTCTGCTGACTTGACGTTTCCTTTTATGGAAGTAATCATGTGTGCATTCCTTCTTTCAATAGCAGCCTTTCATTCACCTTCCAGATGATGTAACTTTCTACTGATAAAGACTGGTATAGATTGTTTATGTAAGAGATAGTGAAATATGAGCGCTTGTGCGCATGTCTGTAAAAGAATAATTCTTTTCTATATAAAGGGAGGGCAAAGCCCAGAGAGAGAGATGTGTGCTCCTGGGCTTCCCTTGTATATGATCACACAATACCTTGTTTGCGTGTCATTTACTCTTGATCCCTACCTCTAGTAAGCCAGGGACTGAGAAGGACTTAACATTTCTTTGGCGCACCGAACAGGGACCCGAGATGAGAGTATTTGCTCGAGATTCACCTGCAGATACGGACAATGGAGATCTGGGATAATGGACGGCAAATGAACTGAAAAACCTGGCCAGGTAAGAGACATTATTAGTTCTCTTTTATCTGCCTTGTATTATCCGAAAGATCTCTATGAGCCGTGTCATGCTGGGTTAGTCTAGTAGTGAGTAGATACCTATAAAACTCGGGTTACTATATTGTATAGATTTATGAGTCCTGTCCCTGGCAGTGTGTGAACAGAGTGAAGGTTGTGGTATGTTGTGAAAGAAGAGCAAAAGTGCGTAGAAAAATAAGCCAAAATAGTTGGGGTATAAGCCTTATACACGGAAGTCAGCCTAACTGGGTCATGTGGTTGCGTCCTTTCGGGGAGACCTCCGCCCATGCTTGACTCTCATTTAAGTGCTTAACCTCCTTCATTTCTGGATAAGGTTTGATAGAATGAGCCCAGGACGCGGGTCCATGAGCCTGGGACAAGTATGCTAACTGACACAGAAAGTTTTGTGATCTGTATGGTGTTGCTGGGTCTGTTTGCGTGCATAATAGCACTTAAGTACATTCTGCACATTAGAAAGAATGGAGCAGATCAGCCCTTCAATATTTTAGCTCCCTAGGAGAGAAGGCAACGAGACATCACCTAGGATAAGTGATTGTCCAAACGTCACCTGGGGTAGAAATAGCTAATATTGAAAAAAAAAAGAAAAATGGGAAATAAACAGACAAAAACCGTCTTAGGACAAGTGGAAGCAGCAGATATCATACAGGAAAGATGTGGGAAGACAGTCAGAAGTCAGATTAGAAGGGTAAGAGAAAAATTGGGAATTTCAGAAGCACTTATGTTTAGCACTGAATGGGAAAGACTGAGTAAAGAACGAGGTGGAATTATCAAAGACAATGGGTGGGAAGAAATCATACACTGTATGATAGAGGTCTCAAAAACAGCTAAAGAGGAGAATTGGAAGTATGATCCAGACACTTCCAAATGGATTATGGGGAAGGGAAAAAGTTGTGACATAATCCCACCACCTTACCTAGATCCAAAAGCCCAATCATTTGTACCATCTGGAGGAGCAGAAGGAGGAAAACAATTTCCAGCCTTGTATCCCAATCTTGGTGGGGTAGGAGGATGGGTATGTTCACACTGTGGACAACAAAATCCAGATTGGAGAAATGATTGCCTAGTATGTGGTACACCTAGACATGGCGCTGTACTTGCCCCTGTTAGGGTAGTACCAAGACCCTTTAGGGAACCTGGTGCTGACGGGGTAATGGGAACTAGATATCACCAGACCCGACAGTATTTTCCTTGGTCCCCTGCTGAAGGTATGTCCCTCCTGCATAATGCGCCTGATCCCACTCAATATCCCATCCGATTTGCACAATACATACAACAAATCATGCAGACTCATGCTGGGGTCTGGGCGGACGGGGAAGAATTATGTAGAATGAAAATGTCCCCCAGACTTTTTCAGGAATTATTGACACACCTACAGCCCAATAGACCAGTGGCAGAAGGGGGTGCCTTACAGACAGAAGCATCAGGTACCCAGTTCACAGAGGCATTAATAATTTTCATGAGAGAAAAACAGAGGGAAAGGGGATCTACGGGTGTGATTATGCAGAAATTTGGGCAAAGTATTGAAGAATATAGTCAAGAATTAGAAAATAGCTTTAGGGATGAAGGATTGGATTTGACTGATGCTTCAGTAAGGAGACTTTTTACAAAACAATTAATAGAGGGGCTAGATCCGAAAATCAGAGAAAAATTTAAATCCTCTACTCCAGATTGGAGAACAATTGAACAACCAAATATTGTGAAACAACGATGTTTAGGAATAGTCATGGATATGAGAGAGAATCGTAAGCCTGTTAGAATAGCACAAGCTAATACAGGAGGAAGAGTGAGACACAACTTTCCTTGCCACTACTGTAAAAAGCCAGGTCATTTCCAAAGAGAGTGCAGGAAGAAGTTGGCAGATATAAAGTCAGGCAAATTTGTTCCCAGAAATAACCCTCCCCAAACGGACAACCAGCAGAAATCTACCATCATAGATGGTCCCATACCAGATTCAGATTGACTCGATGTGTTACAAACTTCCCCACCAGCTAGAAGACCTATGATACAGGTGAATGTGGGGGGGAGAGAGATTCCATTTTTGATAGATACAGGTGCAACTTCCTCAATTTTGAATCAAGATTTTCTTCCGAATCCGGAAGATATTTCAGAACAAACAACTTTTGCTGAGGGTTATGATGGGGTAATTCGAACACTGCCATATACTGTGCCCCTAGAGGTCTCATTAGGACCTAAATGTTTTGCATCCAGATTTTTGTATGCCAGAGGTGCCCCAACATGTTTGTTAGGAACTGATGTCCTAAAGAAATTAGAAGCTAACATCAATTTTAGGGAAGATGGCACAGTTATACTGACTATCCCTGATGATGCAGAAACATTAGAACAATATGTTAGAATTCAGGCTTTTGAGGATTATGCTGAAGAAAAAGAGTACACCACAGATCTAGACCTCTCAATGGTCCCAGAAACACTGTGGGCACAGGGTGACACCGATGTGGGACTATTGCATATCTCTCCTGTAAAACTATCTGTGCAACCAGGAACTGTTCTCCCACAGCTCAGACAATACCCTGTGAGTGCCCAGCAGGAACTAGCGATTACAAAACAGATAGAGGGATATAAAGAGAAAGGAGTTTTGGTAGAGATACAATCACCTGCTAACACTCCTCTGTATCCAGTCAAAAAGAGAACTCTTGATAAGAGTTCTATGCCCAAATATCGTATGGTACATGATTTAAGAGAAATAAACAAAGTTCTAGATCCAATCACCCCAGTTGTACCCAATCCTCATACGTTACTATCACAGATACCAGCCAGTTCTCAAGTATTTACTGTAATAGATCTTTCAAATGCATTTTTCTCGGTTCCTTTACACCAAGATAGTTGGCATTTGTTTGCATTTACATTTAAGGGCAAACAGTTGGCGTGGACACGCCTTCCACAGGGAATGATACACTCCCCTACTCTTTATTCAAATGCCCTACAAACAGTCCTTCAGAGGTTTGAACCCGAACCACAGGTAGTAATTTTGCAGTATGTGGATGACCTACTACTTTGCTGCCCAGATCTAGAAACTGCAGAAAGGTCCACTGTGAGTTTACTATGTTTTTTAGAAAAAGAAGGGTGTAAAGTGAATAGACAAAAGCTACAAGTTTGTCAGACCAAAGTGGTCTTTCTAGGTCATTGCATTTCTCAAGGTAAAAAGCATCTTACACCACAAAGAACTGAAGCAATAAGACAGATGAATGAGCCTAGAAATCATAAACAGCTACGAGCATTTTTAGGAATAGTGTCTCATTGTAGACAATGGATTATACATGCCAGTCAACTAATGCAACCACTGTATGACTGTGTAAAAAGTGAACCTTATTTGTTGACAAAAGAAGGTCAGATTTCGTTCCAACAATTAAAAGATGCCCTTGTTTCAGCTCCAGCGTTAAGGCTACCAGACTACACCAAACCGTTTCAGCTTATGGCTGCAGAAGTTGATTCCCATGCTACAGGAGTTCTTACCCAGAAGCATGCAGGGAAACAAAGACCAATTGCATATCTTTCAGCAAGGTTAGATCCCGTAGCTAGAGCAGCGCCAACCTGTGTACGTGTAGTTGTTGCTGTCTCACTATTGTTGGACAAAGCATCAGAAATTGTCCTAGAGTATCCACTCACAGTTCAAACTACACATGATGTTTATGGGATATTAAACCAGGTCCAACCAAAACACATTTCCATGGCCAGACATTTGCGGCTGCAGTGTTCTTTGTTGCTCCCCTCTACTATCACATTTGCTAGGCTTCAGACTCTCAATATAGCTACACTGCTACCTCTCGAGTCTGAAGGGGGGAATAAGGACACTGATCCACACGCAAATTTTTTCCCTACAGACACACATGATTGTACAGAGCTCATTTTACAAGAAACGGTAGGCTTACCCAATGTATCCGAAACACCACTTCAAAATCCAGATTTAGAGCTGTTTATAGATGGTAGTAGGTTTGCAGATGACACAGGTAACTTCCATACAGGGTATGCAGTTGTGTCAGAATCTGAAACTCTCAAAGCAGAACCACTTCCACCGAAACAGTCTGCACAAGAAGCAGAACTAACAGCATTGATTGAAGCTCTTAAAATAGCTGAGAACCAGACAGCTAATATATACACTGATTCTAGGTATGCACATGGTATTGTGTTTGATTTTGGAGTAATCTGGAGAGCTAGAGGTTACATGACAGCGTCAGGACAACCTGTAAAACATGCTTCTCTGATCAAACAGATCTTAGAGGCTGCACAAGAAACAAAAGAAGTAGCAGTAATCAAGGTAGCTGCACATGTGAGACTCGACACTAGGGAATCTAGGGGAAATGATAGGGCTGATAAAGCAGCCAAAGCAGCAGCTGTCAAACCCTTACAACAGGTTCATACTGTAAACCCCACAGAAAATACTGAAGATAGACTGAGACAAGCACAGGAAGATGCAGGAGAAGAGGAGAGGGACAGGTGGAAAAAGGAAGGGGCAGAAGAACAAGCGGGAATTTGGAAGAAAGATGGACTAATATGTCTACCTAGAGCCTGGTATCCGATTGTAGTTGGTGGACTGCACCACCCTACTCATGTGTCTGCAAATGCAATGACACTACTGGCAAAGCAAGTCTGGTTGGCTCCAGGTTTTGGCAACTATGCAAGAGACTATTGTGCTGCATGCGCTATATGCCTGACACATAATCCCGGACAGACAGCAAAGACCCCTATGAAGCACCACGTCCGACCTCTCTACCCGTTTCAGCGATTACAAATAGACTTTATCCAGCTGCCAAAAAGTAATGGGTATGAGTATGTGTTGGTATGTGTGGACATGTTCTCGGGGTGGCCAGAGGCCTATCCAGTTCGGAAGGCTTCAGCTAAAAACACTGCTGTAAAGCTAGTTGCCGAACTGATACCCCGTTACGGTCTCCCTGAAGTGATCGAGTCAGATAGGGGTACTCCTTTCACTGGAGAAATATTTCAAAATGTACTGAAAATGTTGGGTGTTGAAAGTCAGTTACACACTCCGTACCATCCTCAAAGTTCTGGTAAGGTGGAACGCATGAATGGAACTTTAAAATTAAAAATACAGAAAGCCATGGCTGAAACAGGAAAGCCTTGGACAGAATGCCTTTCACTGGCCCTTTACTCAATACGCAATACCCCAAGGGGTAAGACTAAACTGTCTCCATATGAAATTTTGTTTGGCAGGACTGCCAATTTAGGATGTTATTTTCCACAGCAACTTGTGTTAAATATTGAGTCATTGACTTCTTATGTGCAAAATCTTCAGAAACAATTAACTAAGGTGCATGCACAAGTTTTTGCTTCCCTTCCAGATCCTGACAACACAGAAGGAAGTCACAAGTTGGAACCAGGTGATCAAGTCTATGTAAAAAGACACACCAGAAAGGCTCTAGAACCAAGGTTTGACGGACCCTTCCAAGTCCTGTTGACAACACCTACATCAGTCAAGCTTGAAGGAAAGGCATCATGGATACATGCAAGCCATTGCAAGAAAAGCAGTATAAACTCATGATATTGATGTTAATAATGATAACCTCAACGGAGGCGTGGGATAGACTGAATTCTCTAGCCCCTTTGAACAATAGATTCGTACAACATCATAGAAAATTAGTGCATGACTTGTTAAACAATACACAAACCCTGACAGATTGTTGGATCTGTACCCATTCGCCGGTATCAGCCACAAGTATACCTTTTCTAGCAGTTCCCGTATTAGCAGAAGAAATATTCGCTTGGCCTAATTGTTCAGACAACCTGGCCAACAACCAAATTGGTAATGCTAGGCTGTGGAATACTACAATCGCCATACCAATTGTGGGATGGGTAGAATTTCCTTGGTGGCAGGGTAATCTCTCAGGGAGTAACACACATCTACAATATTTAGCATTTAGGGGAGGAAAATGGGTACCTAGAAATAAGACTGGATTAACTAATTTAGGACAGGTCCCCACAGAAAATCTACAGCTTAGTTTCAGTACAACCGTCCCCCCCTCTGATGCTTTCAAACCTGTAGTATTGGAAAGATACATACATAATAGAAAATGGAAACATTCTAAATTGTTCCCCCAAGGTGATGCAAACAGTTGTACAAGTAAGCCGGGGAACCTGGTTTGTAATGAATCCGATGAGTATATCAAAGGAATGCCTGTATGTGGGAATCCCGCAGCCGGGTACTGTAGCCCCTTGGGACAAAAACCCTCTTGGTGTATGCTTCAGAATGTATCTAGATTTGTGGACTTGGCTCACAGATTGGTATTGCAGCACTCAGCTCTATGGGATCTGCCTGAAGGTACATTTTGGATATGCGGAGAAGGAGCATATAAATGGCTTCCCGTAGGTATAAAGGGTACTTGTACATTAGGACGCCTAACCCCGGCTACATTCATAATTTCAAATAAACAAGTGAATATGCAAGCCGTGCCCAAGCACACACTGTATAAAAGAGCTGCAGATAACTCACCACGTCCCTCGGGGAGGCCACATATAGTACAAATGGGAATTCCTAACAAAATTGCTAGTACCATTTTTATTTATCCTATGTTAACACAGATGTGGGATAAATTAGTTAGAGCCACGGATTATCTAGATGATCAGATCTGGGATATATTGGACATATTAAACACTAGTATAGCTGTACAGAATCAGCTTATAATAGTCACTAACCAACATACCCTGGTATTGGATTACCTAACTGCCTCACAAGGGGGTATGTGTCAAATCATCGGACCCACCTGCTGTCATTATATAGACCCGAATAGTACTATGAGTATGACATTTAAATTAAAGGACGTACAACGACTCAGAGATCAGTATGACAAAGACAATGACCAGAATAAGGATAGCTGGTGGTCAGATACCTTTTCTTTTCTTAACCCAGCCAACTGGTTCAGAGGAATCGGTGGGTGGGTTGCTGGGATTATGCAGAGCATAATACATATAGTTATGATTATTGTAGTCATATACGTACTATTCCAGATTGTGCTCAAGAGTATCTCAGTATGCACAGATAAACTTTGTGTAATAGATGCAAGAGTATAAAGTTTTTTTCCTTCTTCTCTTATGTTATCCTTTGCTAATACTGATTATTGCGCTTATTTTGCTATCCCTTTGTAATATCTGTACTTATTGAAAAACAAAGAAAAGGTTGCGAGAGTTAAACGGGAGAATTAATACTAGATTTGATTCTCTTATTGAATACAAGCATGTACATGTGTAATACCAAATAAAGGCTTTGTCTTTGGCCCTGTGGTAATAAAATAAATAAAAGAAAATGTCAAAGGGGGGAATTGTGGAGATCAGACTGAACTAAAGGAATCCGTCTTGTCTTCTTCCTGAGAAATCTCGCTTACAACAAGATACATTTCTGCTGACTTGACATTTCCTTTTATGGAAGTAATCATGTGTGCATTCCTTCTTTCAATAGCAGCCTTTCATTCACCTTCCAGATGATGTAACTTTCTACTGATAAAGACTGGTATAGATTGTTTATGTAAGAGATAGTGAAATATGAGCGCTTGTGCGCATGTCTGTAAAAGAATAATTCTTTTCTATATAAAGGGAGGGCAAAGCCCAGAGAGAGAGATGTGTGCTCCTGGGCTTCCCTTGTATATGATCACACAATACCTTGTTTGCGTGTCATTTACTCTGGATCCCTACCTCTAGTAAGCCAGGGACTGAGAAGGACTTAACACCCAACACGAAGTCGGGGACCCCCACGGCATCTGCGATTAGCGAAACGTTGAGCCTTCTCCTGGGACAAGGTCAAATTGTCCACTACATGAGTCCAAATCTGCTGCAACCTGTCCACCACAGTATCCACACCAGGACAGTCCGAAGACTCAACCTGTCCTGAAGAGAAACGAGGATGGAACCCAGAATTGCAGAAAAATGGCGAAACCAAGGTAGCCGAGCTGGCCCGATTATTAAGGGCGAACTCAGCCAAAGGCAAAAAGGACACCCAGTCATCCTGATCGGCAGAAACAAAGATAGGTTTCCAAGGTCTGATTGGTTCGTTCGGTCTGGCCATTAGTCTGAGGATGAAAAGCCGAGGAAAAAGACAAGTCAATGCCCATCCTACCACAAAAGGCTCGCCAAAACCTCGAAACAAACTGGGAACCTCTGTCAGAAACAATATTCTCTGGAATGCCATGCAAACGAACCACATGCTGGAAGAACAATGGCACCAAATCAGAGGAGGAAGGCAACTTGGACAAGGGTACCAGATGGACCCTCTTAGAAAAGCGATCACAGACCACCCAAATGACTGACATCTTTTGAGAGACGGGAAGATCTGAAATAAAATCCATAGAGATATGTGTCCAAGGTCTCTTCGGGACCGGCAAGGGCAAAAGCAACCCACTGGCACGAGAACAGCAGGGCTTAGCCCGAGCACAAATCCCACAGGACTGCACAAAAGAACGCACATCCCGCGACAGAGACGGCCACCAAAAGGATCTAGCCACTAACTCTCTGGTACCAAAGATTCCAGGATGACCAGCCAACACCGAACAATGAACCTCAGAGATCACTTTATTTGTCCACCTATCCGGGACAAACAGTTTCTCCGCTGGACAACGATCAGGTTTATTAGCCTGAAATTTTTGCAGCACCCGCCGCAAATCAGGGGAGATGGCAGACACAATTACTCCTTCCTTGAGGATACCCGCCGGCTCAGATAAACCCGGAGAGTCGGGCACAAAACTCCTAGACAGAGCATCCGCCTTCACATTTTTAGAGCCCGGAAGGTACGAAATCACAAAGTCAAAACGGGCGAAAAACAGCGACCAACGAGCCTGTCTAGGATTCAAACGCTTAGCAGACTCGAGATAAGTCAGGTTCTTATGATCAGTCAATACCACCACGCGATGCTTAGCTCCCTCAAGCCAATGACGCCACTCCTCGAATGCCCACTTCATGGCCAGCAACTCTTGGTTGCCCACATCGTAATTCCGCTCAGCAGGCGAAAACTTCCTGGAAAAAAAAGCGCATGGTTTCATCACTGAACAATCAGAACCTCTCTGCGACAAAACAGCCCCTGCTCCAATCTCAGAAGCATCAACCTCGACCTGGAACGGAAGAGAAACATCAGGTTGACACAACACAGGGGCAGAAGAAAAACGATGCTTCAACTCTTGAAAAGCTTCCACAGCAGCAGAAGACCAATTGACCAAATCAGCACCCTTCTTGGTCAAATCGGTCAATGGTTTGGCAATACTAGAAAAATTGCAGATGAAGCGACGATAAAAATTAGCAAAGCCCAGGAACTTTTGCAGACTTTTCAGAGATGTCGGCTGAGTCCAATCATGGATGGCTTGGACCTTAACAGGATCCATCTCGATAGTAGAAGGGGAAAAGATGAACCCCAAAAATGAAACCTTCTGCACACCAAAGAGACACTTTGATCCCTTCACAAACAAAGAGTTAGCACGCAGGACCTGAAAAACCGTTCTGACCTGTTTCACATGAGACTCCCAATCATCCGAGAAGATCAAAATGTCATCCAAGTACACAATCAGGAATTTATCCAGGTACTCTCGGAAGATGTCATGCATAAAGGACTGAAACACTGATGGAGCATTGGCAAGTCCAAATGGCATCACTAGATACTCAAAATGACCCTCGGGCGTATTAAATGCAGTTTTCCATTCATCGCCTCGCCTGATTCGCACCAGATTATACGCACCACGAAGATCAATCTTGGTGAACCAACTAGCCCCCTTAATCCGAGCAAGCAAATCAGATAACAAAGGCAAGGGGTACTGAAATTTAACAGTGATCTTATTAAGAAGGCGATAATCTATACAAGGTCTCAGCGAACCATCCTTTTTGGCTACAAAAAAGAACCCTGCTCCTAATGGCGACGATGACGGGCGAATATGCCCCTTCTCCAGGGATTCCTTCACATAACTGCGCATAGCGGTGTGCTCAGGCACGGATAAATTAAACAGTCGACCTTTTGGGAATTTACCACCAGGAATCAAATTGATAGCACAATCACAATCCCTATGCGGAGGTATGGCATCGGACTTGGGCTCATCAAATACATCCCGGTAATCAGACAAGAACTCTGGAACCTCAGAAGGGGTGGATGACGAAATTGACAAAAATGGAACATCACCATGTACCCCCTGACAACCCCAGCTGGACACCGACATGGATTTCCAATCCAATACTGGATTATGGGCTTGTAGCCATGGCAACCCCAACAAGACAAGTCCATCAAATTCAGAGCAGCGCCTGAATCCACAAACGCCATGACAGAATATGATGACAAAGAGCAGATCAAGGTAACGGACAGAAGAAATTTTGACTGTACCGTACCAATGGTGGCAGACCTAGCGAACCGCTTAGTGCGCTTAGGACAATCAGAGATAGCATGAGTGGAATCACCACAGTAGAAACACAGCCCATTCAGACGTCTGTGTTCTTGCCGTTCAACTCTGGTCAAAGTCCTATCGCACTGCATAGACTCAGGTTTAAGCTCAGGTAATACCGCCAAATGGTGCACAGATTTACGCTCACGCAAGCGTCGACCGATCTGAATAGCCAAAGACATAGACTCATTCAAACCAGCAGGCATAGGAAATCCCACCATGACATCCTTAAGGGCTTCAGAGAGACCCTTTCTGAACATAGCTGCCAGCGCAGATTCATTCCATTGAGTGAGCACTGACCATTTTCTAAATTTCTGGCAATATACCTCTATCTCATCCTGACCCTGACAAAGAGCCAGCAAATTCTTTTCTGCCTGATCCACTGAATTAGGCTCATCATACAGCAATCCGAGCGCCAGGAAAAACACATCGATATTACTCAATGCAGGATCTCCTGGCGCAAGAGAAAATGCCCAGTCCTGAGGGTCGCCGCGCAAAAAAGAAATAATAATCAAAACCTGTTGAACTGGATCACCAGAGGAACGAGGTTTCAAGGCCAGAAATAACTTACAATTATTTTTGAAACTCAGAAACTTAGTTCTATCTCCAAAAAACAAATCAGGAATAGGAATTCTTGGTTCTAACATAGATTTCTGATCAATAGTGTCTTGAATCTTTTGTACTCTTGCCGAGAGCTGATCCACAAATGAAGACAGACTTCTAATGTCCATCGCTACACCTGTGTACTGAACCACCCAAATGTCTAGGGGAAAAAAAAGACAAAACACAAAGCCAAGAAAAAAAAATGGTCTCAGAACTTCTTTTTTCCCTCTATTGAGAATCATTAGTACTTTTGGCTTCCTGTACTGTTGTGAAAGGCAATTCCGTATCACAATGGACATGGAGGTCAGAGCACATACAGTGATCTGACAATAACCCAAAATAATAGAACGAGCTCTGAGACGTGGGAACTCTGCAGACCGCAATCCCTGATCCTCTCCAAACACAACTAGAGGCAGCCGTGGATTGCGCCTAACGCTACCTATGCAACTCGGCACAGCCTGAGAAACTAACTAGCCTGAAGATAGAAAAAATAAGCCTACCTTGCCTCAGAGAAATACCCCAAAGGAAAAGGCAGCCCCCCACATGTAATGACTGTGAGTAAGATGAAAAGACAAACGTAGGGATGAAATAGATTCAGCAAAGTGAGGCCCGATATTCTAGACAGAACGAGGATAGGAAAGATAACTTTGAAAATTGTAAATTCATACTGAATGCATCAAAACTATGAATTAACACATGTGGAATGATATACTTAACAAAAAAGTGTGAAACAACTGAAAATATGTCTTCTATTCTAGGTTCTTCAAAGTAGCCACCTTTTGCTTTGATGACTGCTTTGCACACTCTTGGCATTTTTTGTTAAGTATATAATTCCACATGTGTTAATTCATAGTTTTGATGCCTTCAGTGTGAATGTACAATTTTCATAGTCATGAAAATACAGAAAAATCTTTAAATGAGAAGGTGTGTCAGAACTTTTGGTCAATGTAGACGTTTTGGTCCATACAGCTGGACATTCATCAGACTGAATAGTGACAAAAACACAGAATTGAACAGAACAATACTCAGAGAAATGTAACAGGGCTTCATGTGACAATTTATGCACTGTTATCGTAGTCTGAGATGGTGTGTCCAAACTTTTGGTCTGTGCTGTATATATATATATATATATATATATATATATATATTTCCTGGCAGAAGGACATGTATTCTGGCATGTACACAATAATTATGTCTGTCCCCGCTGAAACTCCTTAGTGTTCTCACCCACAATAGCCCTTTTATGTCTAAAATAAGTATAGTGCCCCCCAAAAAAATGTTCCCTGACACACACAATTCCCCATCCTACAGTAAATCACACACCCTTTATTTCATATCATACATGCAGTGATGATTTCATGGTGCCTCTTGCACAGTAAGATGCCCTTACGGTGCCACAACACAGTATAATACCCCCACATCATGAAGTTCCCTAAAGTTTAGCTCCCCCACAGCATAATGTTCCCATAGTTATTTATAATACCCCCACTCAGGATGATGGCACATTCTGTCCCCCACTCAGTTTGAGGGTCCCTACAGCGCCCACTTAGTATGATGGCCTCCACAGCCCCTTACACAGTATTATGGCCCACACAGCCCACTACTCAGTATAATTGCTTTCACCCAGTATGATGAGCCCTCACAGTCCCCTGCTTAGTACGATAGCGCAATAGTCCACCACTCCCAATGTTTGTGAGGTGTGAGTATTGAGGCGCTGCACTGCAGGTGCAATGTAGTGACAACATTATGCCTGCAGTGGACGGAGTTTCAGACTTCATTGGCTCTATACAATAGTGTCCACATTCTCAGGGTGTGTATATGCTAAAATTGTGATGATGGGCAAAGGGAGGACCTGGTGGTATGATATGCCCCCCTTACTCACACGCCCCATAGCAACCATGTGGTCTGCCACTATGAATGGTAAGCCCCTGCATACAGCATCTATGTTACATATCTTTTAAAGATGATATGCAGCTTAGAAAATGCATAATACTCTGATTCCAAAGTTTGCAGATTAAGTTTTTCTTATGTGCTTCTGTGTACATGCAGTGTCCCTGGAAATTATCTCAGGAAGTTGGCAGCAATGCAACTATAGATCTCATGAGGATTTCCTCTTAGGAGAACACAGTGCAATTTCTTGCAACATGTTTTGATTAATCGCATGAGACTAATTTAGCAAATAATGCCTAATTTATTGACGCATTTTTATTATCTCTCTATTACTTTGTATTTCCCTGTGTCCACGTGTTGCAGTACTCAGCATGTGAGGTGTGAGAACAGAAAGTACATCTGTATGGAGGGTGCAGACCGCCAATACGTCTTTTAACTGACCTGAGATATAAGAGAATAGCCTCCCCATGCAGGAGACAATCCAGCAGCTGTTGGCTGTACACTATAGCTGACAACTTGCTGCATCAGCCACGATCAGTGTTGGCACCATCAATATCTGTTAAAACACCTTAGATGCTGCTGTCAATAGTGACTAGTGTTGAGCGATACCGTCCGATACTTGAAAGTATCGGTATTGGATAGTATCGGCCGATACCCGAAAAGTATCGGATATCGCCGATACCGATATCCGATACCAATACAAGTCAATGGGACATCAAGTATCGGAAGGTTTTCTCATGGTTCCCAGGGTCTGAAGGAGAGGAAACTCTCCTTCAGGCCCTGGGATCCATAGGGATGTGTAAAATAAAGAATTAAAATAAAAAATTAAAATAAAAAATATTGATATGCTCACCTCTCCGGTGGCCCCTGGACTTCACGCTGGTAACCGGCCGGCTTCTTTGTTTAAAATGAGCGCCTTCAGGACCTGCGAATGACGTCACGGCTTCTGATTGGTTGCGTGCCGCCCATGTAACCGGCACGCGACCAATCAGAAGCCGCAATGTCATTCGCAGGTCCTTAATTCCTAGAATTAGGAGTTTTGTGAATGAGAATGACGTCGCGGCTTCTGATTGGTCGCGTGCTCTGCACCGTTCATTATTGCCCCATAGCTCTGCCATATAGTGCTCTGCACCGTTCATATTTCCCCATATCTGTGCCATATAGTGCTCTGCACCCTTCATATTGCCCCATATCTGTGCCCTGTATGCTCTGCACCGTTCATATTGCCCCCATATCTGTGCCCCATATAGTGCTCTGCACCGTTCATACTGCCCCCATATCTGTGCCCCACATAGTGCTCTGCACCGTTCATATTGCCCCCATATCTGTGCCCCATATAGTGCTCTGCACCGTTCATATTGCCCCCATATCTGTGCCTCATACAGTGCTCTGCACCGTTCATACTGTCCCCATATCTGTGCCCCATATAGTGCTCTGCACCGTTCATACTGCCCCCATATCTGTGCCCCATATAGTGCTCTGCACCGTTCATACTGCCCCCATATCTGTGCCCCATATAGTGCTCTGCACCGTTCATACTGCCCCCATATCTGTGCCCCATATAGTGCTGTGCACCGTTCATAGCCCCCATATCTGTGCCCCATATATACTCTGCACCGTTCATACTGCCCCCATATCTGTGCCCCATATATGCTCTGCACCGTTCATATTGCCCCATATCTGTGCCCCATATATGCTCTGCACCATTCATATTGCCCCATATCTGTGCCCTGTATGCTCTGCACCGTTCATACTGCCCCCATATCTGTGCCCCATATATGCTCTGCACCGTTCATACTGCCCCCATATCTGTGCCCCATATATGCTCTGCACCGTTCATACTGCCCCCATATTTTTGCCCCATATATGCTCTGCACCGTTCATTTTATCCCATATCTGTGCCCCATATAGTGCTGTGCACCGTTCATACTGCCCCTATATCTGTGCCCAATATATGCTCTGCACCGTTCATACTGCCCCCACATCTGTGCCCCATATATGCTCTGCACCGTTCATACTGCCCCCACATCTGTGCCCCATATATGCTCTGCACCGTTCATACTGCCCCCACATCTGTGCCCCATATATGCTCTGCACCGTTCATACTGCCCCCATATCTGTGCCCCATATATGCTCTGCACCGTTCATACTGCCCCCACATCTGTGCCCCATATATGCTCTGCACCGTTCATACTGCCCCCATATCTGTGCCCCATATATGCTCTGCACCGTTCATACTGCCCCCACATCTGTGCCCCATATATGCTCTGCACCGTTCATACTGCCCCCACATCTGTGCCCCATATATGCTCTGCACCGTTCATACTGCCCCCATATCTGTGCCCCATATATGCTCTGCACCGTTCATACTGCCCCCATATCTGTGCCCCATATATGCTCTGCACCGTTCATACTGCCCCCATATCTGTGCCCCATATAGTGCTCTGCACCGTTCATACTGCCCCCATATCTGTGCCCCATATAGTGCTCTGCACCGTTCATACTGCCCCATAGATGCTCCACATAAATCTGTGCCGCTGCTGCAATAAAAAAAAAAGCCATACTCACCTCTCTTGATTGCAGCTCCCGGCGTCTCGTTCCGGCGTCCGGTCCCGGCGTCTCTCTGCGCTGACTGATCAGGCAGAGGGCGCCGCGCACACTATATGCGTCATCGCGCCCTCTGACCTGAACAGTCAGAGCGCAGACGCCGGGAAGACGGAGTGGCGCCGGGAAGATGGAGCGACGCCCGGCGGCTGGAACGGGGACAGGTAAATAAGCGATACTTACCTGGTCCCGACGTCCGGCTCCCTCTGCCTGTCCCACGGTCTTCGGTGCCGCAGCTTCTTTCTCTATCAGCGGTCACCGTTACCGCTGATTAGAGAAATGAATAGGCGGCTCCACCCTTATGGGAGGTGGAGCCGCCTATTCATTTCTCTAATGAGCGGTCCCACGTGACCGCTGAAGAGGGGAAGAAGCTGCAGCACAGAAGACCGTGGGACGGCAGGGACAGCGCCAGGATCGCTGGGACTAGGTAAGTATACCTCAGCGCCCTCACCCCCTCACCCGCCGACCCTGTCACCCACCTTCACTCGAGTATAAGCCGAGAGGGGCACTTTCAGCCCAAAAATTTGGGCTGAAAATCTCAGCTTATACTCGAGTATATACGGTATGTACACGGCAGTCTGTGTGAGGTAGTCATACAGCAGCTCCATCTGTTTGGTGGAGTCTATGTAAGGTATTAGTACAGGGGAGAGGCACATCTGCATGAGGCAGTCTATGTAATGTTTGAAGACAGAGCCCTCTAGATAATGTATGAGCATAGAAGACACATCTGTATAGTGCATTCTATGTGAGGCAGTTATAAATGAGATCTATCTGTATGGTGCAGTGTATTTGAGGTATGAGTACTGGAGAGAGGCACATCTGTATGAGGTAGTCTATGTAAGATATGAGTACAAGATGCATGTAAAAGCTTGGGCACCCCTGGTCAAAATTACTGTTACTGAAGATGAAATTATCTCTAAAAGGCCTAAATTTAAAGATGACACATTTCCTTTAAATTTTAGGCCAAAAATTAAGATTTCAGACCTTAATTAGCTTGTTAGGGTTATGGCTTGTTCACTATCCTTGTCTAGATAGGCCAAGTGATGCAAATTTCCCAGCTTTATAAAAACCCAGCCTCCTCTAACCTTGAGCCAAAAAACATCAGCCATCGAATATTCTAAACAGCTACCTTGAACTCTGAAAATGAAAATGGTGGAGGTCCACAAAGCAGGAGAAGGCTATAAGAAAATATCAAAGTGTTTTCAACTTGCCCTTTCCTCAGTTTGAAATGTAATTAGACAATGTCAGTTAATCGGAACAATGGAGATCAAAATAAGGTCTGAAAGACCAAGCAAAATTTCAGTGAGAGTTGCTCATAGGATTGCTAGAGAGGCAAATCAGAATTGCCACTTGACTGCAAAAGACCTTCAGAAAGATTTTGCAGACTCTGGAATTGTGACACATGTTCAGACACCTGCACAAATATTGCTTTCATGGAAGAGTCATCAGAAGAAAATCTCTCCTGCATTCCTCACCTTAAAATTCAGCGTTAGAAGTATGCAAAAGAACATTTAAACAAGCCCAATGCATTATGGAAACAAGTCACGTGGACCAATGAGATTAAAATAGAACTCTTTGGCCACAATCATGAAAGGTATGTGTGGAGAAAAATGGCCCAGAATTTCAGGAAAGGGACAACTCGCCAACCATTAAGCATGGGGCTGGATCAATCATGCTTTGGTGTTGTGTTGCAGCCAATGGCATGGGTAACATTTCACGAGTAGAGGGAAGAATGGATTCAATTATATTTCAACAAATGTTTGATGCAAACATAACACCATTTGTAAAAAAGCTGGAGTTTGTTAAAAAACACATGACGGACTCCCAGACAATGAGAAATAAATTTCTCTGGTGTGATGAGATGAACATAGATCTTTTTGGTGATAATGCTAAGTGGTGTGTGTCGAGAAAACATCATCACCTGCCCAATACAATCCCAACAGTTAAACATGGTGGTGGCAGCATCATGCTATGGGGGTGTTTTTCAGCTGCAGGGACAGGACAACTGGTTGTCATTGAAGGAAACATGAATGCGGCCAAGTACAGAGATATACTGGATGAAAACCTCTTCAGAATTTCAGAGGATCCCCAAATTGAGGTGTGAAAAACTTGTTGCATCATTCCCAAGAAGGCTCATGGTTGTACTAGCTCAAAAGGGTGCTTCTACTCAATACTGATCAAAGAGTTTCAATACTTATGACCATGTGATATTTCAGAGTTTTTCTTTTTTAATATATTTGAAAAAATTACTTCATTTCTGTTTTTTTAGACAAGATGGGGTACAGAGTGTACATTAATTAGAAAAAAAGAGAACTTTCTTGAATGTACCAAATGACTGCAATGAAACAAAGAGTGAACCATTTAAAGGGGTCTGAATACTTTCCGTACCCCCTGTGTGTCACAGTATTTCACCATCTATTTCACCTTGTCCATCCATTTGGATTCCTGCTTCCTTGTGATGTTTCCGAAACTCCAGTGGCATTCTGTTCTTGTTTGGTTCTTGCTTTTTTGGTCTTTTTTTTTCTATACGACTGTATTTATCTGTCTTCTGCTATTGTTGACATTATTATTCTATAAAGGAATTACATTTCATCATGTTTGTTTTATCATCCCACTATTCATTCATTGTGGTTCTTCTTCCCTCCTTTTTATCAACGTTCAGTTTCCCCCCCTTTATTACCTTGGCCATATTTGCCTTTTTGTGCTCCACATGTTTAATACACTGCTGGAGGTCGACGGAAACTCAGCTCTCTCTGTTTTCTTTGCAAATGTACCAATCCAATGTATGCTATGGAACCAACTGATGACTTCTTTCCCCATTGGTATTACTATTATCTTGCCATCATCTCTGCACATGCTGTGATCTGGCAACGGCGCCAGCGTTCCAACATTTGCGTGGGCCAACAGGAACTAAGCCGGTTTTCTACACATGCTCAATCTATATTATTGAACCAGCTGTTGTGCTCTCTCCGTCTCCTTGTCACTATCCTCTGCGCAGGCACTGGATCGGCCGCAACACTGCAACCAGCTGATGCTCTGTTATACGCCCACACATGAAGCCCATTCCAGCGTCCTGGTGCACATCAGTAAACTCTCATGTTCATTTATTTTCTTGTATATAATGACTGACCTAGACTTCTTTGACACACTTTCCCTGACAAAGCTGCGTTGACAGCAATACTCGTGGGGCTTCCCACACATTTTTGGTCCCTGGACCTGCTTCTCAATTACCATGGTGACTTCTGACATTTTTTACCTCACAGCTTGACTGCTCCATATGGTAACCAACTATGCTCCTTCAGCCTATTACCTATGACCTATTATCCAGCATTCCACCCCATTTATTTTCTGTGGGTATTCCCTTGCTTACCACAGCACACTACACCTTAGGGATTTTTCTGTCACCCTCTGGTGGCTTCACACTGTAGCATTATCATTATACTACAATACCATCTTCCTTTGTGTTATTCCCACACAGTTAGCCCTATAGGGCGGTATTACATTTCTTGGTTGCTTTTGCTGTATGTCCTTGTTCACCAACTTTGGGGACACCAAATCTTGGTTATCTATATGCTGCTATATTTATTGTCCAATATATATTTTTTTTTAATGGAGCTTTCTTTCACCCATGTATTGCTAATGTCAGACTAAGTCTTTTTTTAGCTAGGTATACCTCACATTTTTAAAAGTATAACCAATGTAGGTTGGCTCTGTATCACTAGCTACTTGGACTGTCATGGTATCCTGGTGTTGCATTACTGATTTTTGTTTTTAATGGTGTTTTATTTCTCTTGTGTGTATTTGTTGGTCACTCAAAATTATTCAATATATATATATATATATATATATATATATGTATATATATATATACTATTCTTTTCATATTTAGGTGTGCACACTGTCTTTTCTCTCTTGCTTTTGGTCATGCACTTTACAATGCATCATGCAGCACCGTTTTTTTTATTATATTATTGATTTTGTTGTGCATCCTACCTCTTGTTGTTGTCCAGAACCTGAGGAGAACTCTGTGTAAACATCCGGTTCTGGTCGCACCAGACTTCAGCAGAGAGATCGTGGTCCAGATGGATGCATCAGAAGTTGGCTTGGGAGCCGTGCTGTCTCAATTAATAAATGGAGAAGAACATCCCATCCTGTATTTGAGTCAAAAGATCTTGTCATGCGAGAAGAACTACGCCATTGTCGATATGGAGTGTCCAGCCATAAAATGGGCCATAGATACATTGAGGTATTAGCTACTAGGCCAAAGGTACAAACCTGTGTCCGATCATGCCCCTCTGAGATGACTAAGGGAGAAAAATGGTAAGAATGCCCGGGTGACTAGGTGGTTCTTAGGCCTCCAGGATTTCAAGTTCCATGTAGAACACAGTCCCGGAAAGTCACACAGGAACGCAGATGCCCTCTTCTGAATTACCTGTTTGGTGTGTGAAGGTGCCAAAGCCCCCGGCTTTGGGCAGATAGGAGGAATATGTGACAGGGTCACTGGCATTGTATGTGAGGGGAGATATGTGTCACGGAGAATGCTTTTCTTCGTGATCTTGAAATCCATTAGTTTCATTTCAGCATGCTATGTTCTGAAGGAGTTAAGCAGCAATGTTATGGGCAGGTTTTTAGGTGAGTACGTAAGAGATGGGCGGGATGCCTACTCACCATGTCTCCACCTCATGGGTGTGGCTGGGGAAATAAATGTCCAGCCAGTTTTTTTTTTCTGTGTATGGAGGTAGGAAGTCTCCTGACTGCTAGCTCCTTGGTGAGCTGCCATATCTGTTGTCCCAAAGGAAATGGGCAGGACTGTATATGTATATAGGCGTTTATATAGAGGCTATTTTTGTACCAAAACGAACACAATAGAAAAACTCAAAAAAATGTGAAAAAATAACAATAAAAAAGCAAAAAAAAAAGAAAAAAATATAAAAAATGAAAATATTATGCCTCTTCTGACCCTAATAGGCCCTAAAGTCTGATAACCTTCCTTACTGCGGAGGTTGGCACCTTAAATTGCGATACGGCGCCCCCGCTCCACGGTGGCTGTCCCTTATATCCCTAGGTGATCCCTAACCATCTAACCCCCACAGACACAAAAAACACATATATGGATCAAGATAGATCCATAGTAAATACCAAGCACTAATATATAAACTATATGCTATGGCTAACACTATAAACTAAGGGCTTAAATGGTTGCTTGTAGACCTATATGAAAATATGGAATAGTGCCAGGTCTATGATCAGTAGGAAACCCGAACCGCTACTAAGCTGCCCTGTATATGTATTTTAGCAACAGATATATTTTTTAGCATAATAAAAATGTGTTGTCCTACATCTATACATCAGCTATCCTGAATAAACAGATAGACTAGAAAAAAATTACTCATATATCCATAGTTAATCATAGGGGGATTTATCCACAACATTGTTTATAGCTGATGCCTTAGTCTGAGATAGTGATTAATAAACCATTTATGCACCATATATTATCTGTTTTTATAGATAATTATAGATACCTCTTGCCAAATTCATAGTTTACCATAACGGTGATAAGCCCACACAAATATTGTTTATATCAAATGCCTTAGTAGATCAAGTGCTTAGTATGCTATAATTGCACCATATATAAAAAGCTATAACTAATAAATGTTATCCACTTAGCTCTTTGCTCCTCAAATGTTCCCTCATGACCGCCATGTAAATACATCGGCTCATGTTCACGCTGTCCTGACGCGTTTCTCCCCCGTCTTATTCACTCAGGGGGTTCATCAGGGGACTTGACAGATTACTTCACCATAATAGGTCATAGAGCTGCATGCGGGAATCAAGGTACTGAATTCCAGAGTCTGTGCTACCAAGTGCCTTATCCACTCACTTATATAGCGCAGTGCTTCAATCTCCACCCACCTCAATCAGGCATCGGCATCCTCCCATACCCGGCACCATAATCCACGTGCTATGCTGCATCAGGAAGTTTGCTGACGTCAGGCAAGTACTCCGACGCTAATGCGCTACTGATGATGATGTTCTCTGGACCGCATATGCTCACAATGATGACGCGAGCAGTGTCCTGTGGAACGCACTAGCGTTCAACCATATCTACGCATACCGCGCAGCCGCAGAATAGCCCTGCCGGTAACAAAGATGATGATAACGCGCACCGCTTCTATCTTGCGCATGCGCCTGTGCTTACTAATGTAAACAGCAGTACAAACATATGTGCCGCCCGTATAACCACTCAAGACAACAGCTGATTCTGTATACCTTGTTAGCAGACCCAGATAATGCTTACAACTCAACGTATGAGTGAATGATGCATATAATCAATACTGTCCTGATTGACAGAGTGACATTTAACAGATGTCCCTATATATCTCTTCACAGTATGAAACGTGGTTTATCACCTGCCACAATGTCATCATGTCTGATTAGTCGGCAATTGTACAGCTACACATGTATTGTTATTCCTTATCGTTTACCGGGTATAAATAGGATATCTGGCAGAGAGGATATGGCTAAAAGTGGAGGCTATACATCAAAAAATTATCAAAGCTAAGATTACCCATATATAGCTAAATAGCAGATAAGAGCCTTCCACTATTCTGGAGGATGTTACAAACTAGGGGTACCTCTACCACCTAGATTTATATGAATAACACAATATCAATATATTAACCAGGCTATATTGTTTCCTCGCATGGGAGATGCTCTCACCATAATACCTAAATAAAGCTCGAGAAGGTCAACTGCTCATTTAGGCCATTAGGATGGACTGTATCCATCCAAAAAATCCATCTTGTTTCTCTCTGCAAGATTTTCTTATCCCAATCTCCTTGACGGACCGATGGTTCCACCACTTCAATTACCCTAAATGCAATTGACCCCAAATCCCCCCCATGATGCATATTCACATGACGTGCCAATGGTGTATCTCTCTTCCTGCGTATGTCGCCAAGATGCTCTCCAATACGAATTTTAAACTGTCTCTTGGTTTTCCCAATATAATTTAACGGACAAGAGCATGTACATAAGTATACAACACCCACCGTTTTGCAATTTTCAAACTGTTTATTATTGTATATTCTCTTGGTGACTGCGCTCGTAAACATATTGGAAGGCGTTACATACCGACAATAGCTACAATGCCCACACCTAAAGGTACCTACGGCTCTATTTTCAAGCCACGTACCTTCTTTTTTAGGAGGAGCAAAGTGACTATTCACAAGTTGGTCCTTTATTGATTTCCCCCGTCTAAATGTAACCGAGGATCTCGGTGTAATCCACTTGGCGATATCAGAGTCGGTCCTCAAAACATTCCAAGGTTTTCTGAGAATATGCATTATTTTAGGGTTTTGATCGTCAAACGTTCGTATCAGTCTAGTAAGTGTCTCCGGATCTTGCTCCTTCTTAATCATCAGAAGGGATGTCCTATCAGTCCTGAGTGCGTTATCATATGCTCTTTTTATCACCGGACCTGGATACCCTCGATCTCTAAATCTCTTAGTGAGATCACATGCCTTATCACAAAAATCTGCTGTCCCCGAGCAGTTCCTTCTTAAGCGAAGGAACTGACCCTTCGGGATACCCTATTTTTGTGGGACAGGATGGTGGCTCTCCCACCTCAATAGGCTATTCGTAGCCGTCAGTTTCCTAAAGATAGAAGTTTTCAACGAGCCATCCAGTTGTATAGCGATGGACACATCCAGGAAAGCAATCTTGTTGCCGCCAATCTCAAATGTGAATTTGAGGCCCAGGTCATTGATATTAAGCTGTTGGACAAATGTGGCAAATTGTCCCACACTTACTGTCCACAGGACGAGGATGTCATCTATATAACGGCCCCAAAATTGAATCTTAGGGCCCCAGATGACATCCCCGTCCCTAAACACCATGGTATCTTCCCACCAGCCCAGGAGCAAGTTAGCATACGAGGGGGCACAAGGACTCCGCATCGCAGTGCCCCTGAGATGGTGGTAGTACCTCCCCCCAAACAGGAAGAAGTTGTGTCTAAGCACAAATTGTAGCAAATCTAATACAAACTCATTATGTGCTGTTAAGTGTCTACATCTCATACTCAAAAAATACCTCACTGCCATCAGGCCCTGTTCATGAGGTATACTCGAATATAGTGATTCTACATCAATTGATGCTAAAATAGTACCTGGTCCAACACGGATTCCATCCAATTTGCTTAGAAGATCCGTGGTGTCCCTCAGATGTGACGGCAGGGCCGTAACGAAACTCCTCAGGACTCGATCAAGATATACACTGCTATTCTGACACAATGCGTCAATACCGGACACAATGGGCCTCCCTTTAAGAGGAGGATACCCTTTGTGAATCTTAGGGTTTGCGTAAAATGTCGCAATTAGTGGGTGTTTAGGCAGGAAGAAATCCATTTCATTGGAAGAGATCAAACAATTCTGTTTAGCTTCAGACACTATCTCTTTTAGGGCTTTAAAATAAACAGGACTGGGGTCATTCATAAGAATCTCATAAGCTGTCCTATCAGACAGTAGTTCTACACACATCTCTCGGTATTGCTCATTATTCATTATCACCGTATTGCCCCCCTTGTCTGAAGGTTTTATAACAAGGGAGGCATTGTCTTTCAAATCCTGTATTGCAAATAAATCATCAAGTGACAGATTCGGGGGTATACGGTTCTCTTTACTTTTAATCTTTTTGATATCTTCCACCACCAGTTTCAAAAAAATGTCAATACTACTCACCTCCCCGCTAGGGGGCATCCTTGTGCTCTTACATTTGAGGTTAATGAAAGGACCTTCACCTATGCTCCTCTCTCCTTCCCTAGCCAGGTCAGTGAGTAATAATACATCCGGAAGCTCATCAATTGATATGCCCAATTGTGGGCACTTGTTCCTATCTTTGTGAGCAAAAAATGTTCTCCATCTAAGTTTTCTCAAAAACACGTCACACATGCCGATCTAGCGATGACAGCGGGGTGATCAGCAACCAAAAAAAAGGTCCTGATCATTCCCCATGACCAACGATCTCCCAGCAGGGGCCTGATCGTTGGTCGCTGTCACACATAAAGATATCGTTAGCGGGATCATTGCTACATCACAAAAAGCGTGACGTTGCAACGATATCATTAACAAAATCGTTATGTGTGAAGGTACCTTTAGATGGTTAGGGATCACCTAGGGATATAAGGGACAGCCACTGTGGAGCGGGGGCGCCATATTGCAATTTAGGGTGCCAACCTCCGCTGTAAGGAAGGTTATCAGACTTTATGGCCTATTAGGGTCAGAAGAGGCATAATATTTTCATTTTTTATATTTTTTTCATTTTTTTTGTTTTTTTATTGTTATTTTTTCACACTTTTTTTAGTTTTTCGATTGTTACATAGTTACATAGTTACATAGTTATTAAGGTTGAAGGAAGACTATAAGTCCATCTAGTTCAACCCATAGCCTAACCTAACATGCCCTAACATTGTGTTCGTTTTGGTACAAAAATGGCCTCTATATAAATGCCTATATATATATATATATATATATATATATGCTGTGTCCCTAATTCCAGGAATTTGGTCCCTAACAGGGATGTTTTTTTATCTAGATTTTTGATGAATTATTTGTATGGTACTAGGTGATTAACAAAGATTGATGTTTTTAGGGGTAGGTTTACTTTTTTGGTTGGTACGTTGTTGGAGACTCCCCTACTTAACCCCTTAGTGACAGAGCCAATTTGGTACTTAATGACCGAGCCAATTTTTACAATTCTGACCACTGTCACTTTATGAGGTTATAACTCTGGAACGCTTTAACGGATCCCGCTGATTCTGAGATTGTTTTTTCGTGACATATTGTACTTCATGTTAGTGGTAACATTTCTTCGATATTACTTGCAATTATTTATGAAAAAAACGGAAATATGGCGAAAATTTTTAAAATTTTGCAATTTTCAAAATTTATATTTTTATGCCCTTAAATCAGAGAGATATGTCACGAAAAATAGTTAATAAATAACATTTCCCACATGCCTACTTTACATCAGCACAGTTTTGGAAACAAAATCTTTTTTTGTTAGGGAGTTATAAGGGTTAAAAGTTGACCAGCAATTTCTCATTTTTACAACACCATTTTTTTTAGGGACCACCATCACATTTGAAGTCATTTTGAGGGGTCTATACGATAGAAAATAATGAAGTGTGACACCATTCTAAAAACTACACCCCTCAAGGATCTCAAAACCCTTCAAGAAGTTTATTAACCCTTTACGTGCTTCACAGGAACTGAAAGAATGTGGAAGGAAAAAATTAACATTTAACTTTTTTTTGCAAACATCTTAATTCAGAACCATTTTTTTTATTTTCACATGTGTAAAAACAGAAATGTAACCATAAATTGTATTATGCAATTTCTCCTGAATACGCCAATACCCCATATGTGGGGGTAAACCACTGTTTGGGCGCACCGCAGAGCTTGGAAGTGAAGGAGCGCCGTTTGACTTTTTCAATGCAGAATTGGCTGGAATTGAGATCGGACACCATGTCACGTTTAGAGAGCCTCTGATGTACCTAAACAGTGGGAACTCCCCACAAGTGACACCATTTTGGAAACTAGACCCCTTAAGGAACTTATCTAGATGTGTGGTGAGCACTTTGAACCCCCAAGTGCTTCACGGAAGTTTATAACGTAGAGCCGTGAAAATAAAAAATCGCTTTTGTTTACACAAAAATGATTTTTCACCCACAAATTCTTATTTTCACAAGGGTAACAGGATAAATTAGACAACAAAAGTTGTTGTGCAATTTATCCTGAGTACATCGATACCCAATATGTGGGGGTAAACCACTGTTTGGGCGCACCGCAGAGCTTGGAAGAGAAGGAGTGCGTTTTACTTTTTCAACGTAAAATTGGCTGGAATTGAGATTGGACGCCATGTCGCGTTTGGAGAGCCCCTGATGTGCCTAAACAGTGGAAACTCCCCACAAGTGACACCATTTTGGAAACTAGACCCCTTAAGGAACTTATCTAGATGTGTGGTGAGCACTTTGAACCCCCATGTGCTTCACAGACTTTATAACGTAGAGCTGTGAAAAAAAAATCGCATTTTTTCTACAAAAATTATCTTTTTGCCCCCAAATTTTTATTTTCACAAGGGGAACAGGAGAAATTAGACCACAAAAGTTGTTGTGCGATTTCTCCTGAGTACGTTGATACCCAATATGTGGGGGTAAACCACTGTTTGGGCGCACCGCAGAGCTTGGAAGAGAAGGAGTGCCGTTTTACTTTTTCAATGTAGAATTGTCTGGAATTGAGATCAGACGCCATGTCGCGTTTGGAGAGCCCCTGATGTGCCTAAACAGTAGACCCCCATGGAACTTATCTAGATGTGTGGTGAGAACTCTGAATGCCCAAGTGCTTCACAGAAGTTTAGAATGCAGAGTCGTGAAAATAAAAAATATTTTTTTTTCCACAAAAAAGATATTGTAGCCCCCAAGTTTTTATTTTTACAAGGGTAACAGGAGAAATTGGATTGCAATATTTGTTGTCCAATTTATCCCGAGTACGCTGATGCGCCATATGTGGGGGTAAACCACTGTTTGGGCGCACGGCAGAGCTCGGAAGGGAAGGAGCGCCGTTTTGGAATGCAGACTTTGATAGAATGGTCTCTGGGCGTTATGTTGCGATTGCAGAGCCCCTGATGTACCTAAACAGTAGTAACCCCCCACAAGTGACCCCCCTTTTAGAAACTAGACCCCCCAAGGAACTTATATAGATGTGTGGTGAGAACTTTGAATGCCCAAGTGCTTCACAGAAGTTTATAATGCAGAATCATAAAAATAAAAAATATTTTTTTTTCCACAAAAACGATTTTGTAGCCCCCAAGTTTTTATTTTCACAAGGATAACAGGAGAAATTGGACCCCAGAAGTTGTTGTCCAATTTATCCCGAGTATGCTTTTTGCCCATAGACTTGTATTGCCGACGGATCGTGACGGATGGCCACACGTCGCGTCCGTCGTGCACTGGATCAGTGTTTTGGCGGACCGTCAGCACAAAAAAACGTTCAATGTAACGTTTTTTTGTACGTCGCATCTGCCATTTCTGACCGTGCATGCGTGGCTGTAACTACGCCCCCTCCTCCCCAGGACATAGATTGGGCAGCGGATGCGTTGAAAAACTACATCCGCTGCCCACGTTGTGCACAATTTTCACAACGTGCGTCGGTATGTCGGGCCGACGTAAGTGTGAAAGAAGCCTAACCCTAAATTTAGCGCCAACCCTAACCTTAAATTTAGCGCCAACCCTAACCCTAAATTTAGCCCCAACCCTAACCCTAAATTTAGCCCCAACCCTGACCCTAAATTTAGCCCTAATCCTAGCCCTAACCCTAGCCCTAACCCTAGCCCTAACCCTAGCCCTAACCCTAACCCTAACCCTAGCCCTAACCCTAACCCTAGCCCTAACCCTAACACTAGCCCTAACCCTAATTTTAGCCCCAACTGCTCTTCTCCTGCCGGCCGGCAGATGGAGACAGATGGCGGGCGCACTGCGCATGCGCCCGCCATTTTCTTTTCCCCGGCGGCCAGGAGGAGCAGCAGGAGGACCCAGGGACACCGGTGAGTATGATAGGGTCCCCAAATCCCCCTATTTCTCTGTCCTCTGATGTGCGATCACATCAGAGGACAGAGAATTACACTTTGCTTTTTTTTTTTGCGGTCGCCGGTAAATAGCTAATTACCGGCGATCGCAAAACAGGGGTCGATAAAACCGACCCCGATCATGCTCTTTGGGGTCTCGGCTACCCCCGGCAGCCGAGACCCCAAAGATTCTCCCGGGGCCGGCCGGCGGGCGCACTGCGCATGCGCCCGCCATTTTGAAGATGGCGGCGCCCATCGGGAGCCACGAGGAGCACCGGGGGAGACAGGTGAGTATCGGGGGGCAATCGGGGACCCCTTTTCTCTGTCTTCTGATGTGCGATCACATCGGAGGACAGAGAAATTAAAAAGAAATCGAGTTGTTTTTTTTTGCGATCGCCGGTAAACGGTTAATTACCGGCGATCGCAAATGCAGGGTCAGTACAAAACTCCCCGAATCATGTTCTCTGGGGTCTCGGCTACCCCCGGCAGCTGAGACCCCGGAGAAAAACCGACTCTGGGGGGCGCTATTCACTTTTTCCACAGTGTTGTGGTTTAAGTACCCTTAGCGGCCGCCGTTAAAAGGCGTATCGGCGGTCGCTAAGGGGTTAAATTGGTTGGACAGTTGTACAGGTATATGAAATTTTTATTTTCATTTAAGCGGGACAGGCTGTTTTTCTGTTACTAGTTTCAGTTTTTGGTTTATGCTGCAGTTAACCACCCAGAGCTTTTAACCATTTGTGTGCCTGTGTCTACCTCGAGGAGCAGCCAAGTGGGATGACCTTCCCCAGCGTGCATAATAAGGTATACCATTTACCATGTTGGTGTGCAAAAAGCCTCCCATGCCAATGCATCATATCACAGAAATCCCTTAGGACTGACAAAAATACCATATATGGATATATTACCCAGGTTCCTGAAATAAAATATGGCCAGTTATTGCACCCCCTCACCCCGACACGTGTTTTGCTGCCAGCTTCATATGCTGGAACAATTTCAATGATGCAAACTATTTTGGCTATGAATATGGTATATATGTACAGATACAACATCAGTTTATGTATGGTGAGTACAGTACACATTTTTACAGTACTGTCAATGTGAGCTATGAAGGAGACCACTCTGATTGATTAATTGGTTTATGATTTTCCTTGGATGTTTGATTCAGTTCAAGTAGGTTTCGTATCAAGCCTGGAATTTCATTTTAATCCTTTTCCCCTAAATAAAGGATCCCTGCAGTTTTTAAATAAGAGTCTATATAAGCTCAAGCAGAACCATTACCGTTTAATTGAACTGAAAGTGTTTTGTTAGTTGTTCTGTACAGTGTACAGTACCAACAAGGACCTATTAATCAAGATTATAAACATAATGATTCGCAATGATTATCTGATTGGACAATGATTCTAAACAGGCCAAATTGGCTAATGGTGTAGATATACCCCCATTGGACATTCAGGTAAACAACATTAAAGCGGGCTCCTGTATTGGCCGTCATATACAGTAGAAAAAAGGCAGCAATGTTTACCTTCCCAGGCCTCCAAACAAATGCACTATAAGGATGCATTGGACCCATGTAGTTAAGATGGCAGCATCACAGATGCAAAAAAACCTTTGGGACAACCACTCTTGGCCTTCCAATCCATGGAGGGGGTGCTTGTCTGGTATATTAATACACAATAGAGGCTTGCATGTGGCGCTGTTCACATACAGGTGATGCACAGCATCCAGGTCAAGGACCATCCATTATATAGAGTAGTATAGGCTCTGTGCTCAGAACTCCCAATACAGACTGTGGCAAAAACGGACCTGAGAGCACAGCTGAGTAATGCAGTCACATAAGGCTGAACAGATCCATCTTTGGTTTCTACAATGATTGCTTCACTTTAATAAGAGACGCTCTTTAAAGTTAATGTATGATAAGAACACTTCATAATAACAATGCGTGTGGTCTGTTTTTAACAATCTTTACCCATGTGCTTTACTATGAACACTTCATAAAGCAATTTACCTCTAAACAATAGGGACCCTCCATTAATTACCTGCACTCACCATTGTTTTTAATAGCCCAAAGTAGGCTTTCCTTTTCACTTCCATTGATCTTTAAGTAGGTGATCTGAATGTAACAATGGAGACAACTGGTGGGATCAACAATCTACTTTTATATTATTCACTTAACAGGGTTAAATACGGGAAAGATTATTATCGCAGATAAATCGCACAAGAACAACATTCACAGTATAATTTACAGGCAATTACATGCATAGAGATATATTTCTTAGTACATTACAAGAAATATGTCCTCGAGATAATTTGGGGTCTGCTATCCAACCTTGTTCTAACTGGGGAGAGGACAAATGCCTTATTTAGCAGGAACAGTGTCTATGGCACCCTTGCAACTTTCAGGCTCTGACAATGTCCGATAATGCTTTCTGGGCTGCTTTAGTTTCACCCGGCCTCTTTCTCATCTGCAGTATCTTCCCTGACAACATCCGGTACCATAAGTATCTGCTGAAAGTATTGGCCTGTCCCTCATGTATTCTCCTTGTCGTCCAGCTCAGGCTTGGTTCTCTGGCTGGGACTCCTCGGGGCTTCTTCTCTACTTGACCACCGACAAGTATCACCTTGGTCACTATCGATGGGGCTGGTCCTTGGCTGTTGACCGGCGTCATCTGCCTTTGCTGGCGTCGTTCAGGTCTTCAGTGCTCGACCATCGTTGTCTGTCTGGTCCTTGCTGGTCCACACAGCTGTGGCCAAAACTGTGATGGCTGCTGTGGCTCATCCTTTAAACTTTTCCTCTGAGGACCATGCAATTGTGATATTGTGATTAAGTTCTTGTTTCCTGCTAACACAATTCTTTCTTTCACTTTCACTTTCAGTTTTTGTCCAGCACATGGCGGTGTTCAGTCAGTCTCTCTTGCCCATCTCTCTACAGATGCAACTCTGCTATGCTCTTTAACCAGTAATCTGTAACACAGAAATTGCATGTCCAAACTAGATAACCTCTTTCACTTGATCAGCAGTGTAAACATTGGGGGGATAAATACATACCCGCCCAGTACCTTGTCAAGGTGGGATATATTCAGAAGGAAAATAATACTTACCTCTTGTAGTTTCTAGAAAATTGGCAAACATAAGAATTTGATTCACTTTGACATTGGTAAAATTGTGATATTCCTCATATTATGCTGTAGGATAAAATACATCTTACTGAAAGAAATATTTTCCTTTTTACTCTTCTCCTATTCAATGGGTGAATTGGAAAAAAGAAGTGGAATGTGGATATTTCTTACACACGTATTTTATGGATTATATTTGTTTATTTTCTTATTTAAAAAATGCTAATAAAAAAATGTGATGTCAGTTGACTGAGCCAGAGCATCTCCAAAATGGCAGGACTTGTTTGGTGTTCCCAATATAATGTGGTTAGTAACTATTATACTAAAAAGTCATTCAAAAATGGACGGCTGGTGAAAATGCGACAGGGAAATTGACACCAAAGGTTCTTTGATATTTGTTGGGCATGAAAACTAGCCCATCAGGACTGATTCCACAGAAGAGCTACAAACTGCTGATAAGAAAGGTGTCTGAGCACAGACTATTGCAGCATTTTCCAGACATGGTACAAGTGTAGGAAGGGGGAGCCAGAGAGGTAGCCATGGCCCACAGCAATCCCTGTATCACTCCCGGGACCCCTTCCCGCATAGGATCACATCTCTTTGTAGCAGTACCTTGTAGCTGGCTCTCTGCGCCATCTGGACTTGCCCGGTACGGGGATGTATTCCTCACTGACAGTTCCACAATAAAGGAGACACACTCCGGCTCAACTTCAATGTTAGCTCTTTTACTCAGCACAGCTTATTCAAATACAGGCACTTCAAGTATCACAGTTGATTTCTTCCTTTTTGTCCCTTCTCTGTCCTTTCCTTCTCTACGCTCAGCCCCGGGTCGGACCGAATCTTCCGATCCTGCAGAATCTGTTCCATCTGGAATTCTTGCCTCACATGGGGGAGTCCTACACCATTTTGCCCCAGTTCTAAGAACTGCCACCCAGGCAAAGATCTGGCACATCTCATATGTAATTCCCTTGCTGACCAGACTTCTCTCTTTTGTAGGGACAGACTTCTATCAGCCGAAAAAAGACATTTGTCCATCCAGTTCAGCCTATATTCCATTATAATAAATACCCAGATCTACGTCCTTCTACAGAACCTAATAATTGTATGATACAATATTGTTCTGCTCCAGGAAGACATCCAGGCCTCTCTTGAACCCCTCGACTGAGTTCGCCATCACCACCTCCTCAGGCAAGCAATTCCAGATTCTCACTGCCCTAACAGTAAAGAATCCTCTTCTATGTTGGTGGAAAAACCTTCTCTCCTCCAGACGCAAAGAATGCCCCCTTGTGCCCGTCACCTTCCTTGGTATAAACAGATCCTCAGCGAGATATTTGTATTGTCCCCTTATATACTTATACATGGTTATTAGATCGCCCCTCAGTCGTCTTTTTTCTAGACTAAATAATCCTAATTTCGCTAATCTATCTGGGTATTGTAGAATCTATCTGGGTTATATAGTTATAGTTATGTAGTTATATGTAGAAGTTGTGTCATCCTGTATACTTTTCTATTCGTTGTAAAGTGTCAGCTGTGCTGTTATTTGGCTCAATACTTATACATACCATTTGTATTCTTATAGTTTTACCGCATTTCAATACCTGTTACCAATAAACAAGTTAGACTACAGAAAACAGTCTTCTTATTTGGAAGACAGAAGTGGTTTCTGCTGTATGTTGGATCACACACACCGTATCAACGTGTATGAAGACAGAACAGTAAAATGGAAGCTAAATACCAGCAGAGGCCAGTAAAACGGAGGCTAAATACCAGCGGAGGCTAGTAAAACCAGGCTAGATGCCAGCAATAACAAAGACCACTTACGCAGCCGCTTGTACCACACCGCACTGCCTGCAGATACCGCAGAGGCCGCCATACAGCAACAAGTACCGAGAGTACAGCCCACCAAGCACGACACGTCTCAGTCCACGCTGAAGTCATTCCTACCCGATCTGAGACGTCCTACAGCCTGCAAACAGACACGAAATGTCTGCAAGCCGAGCATCCTCACTAGGGATGAGGTCCCAAACAAGCCGCTCTAGCAAGTCATCATCGAAAAAGTCTGCCATTCTCGTCTGTGCAGAAGCTGAGGCGGCGAAAGTAAGATCTTCCTACGCTGCACAAGAGATGCAGTTAAAATTAAGACAAGCAGAAGGAGCCCGCCTGCAAGCAGAGCAAGAAGCAGAAAGAGCCCGCCTGCAAGCAGATAGAGAAGCGGAAAGAGCCCGCCAAGAAGCAGAAAGAGCCCGCCTGCAAGCAGAGCAAGAAGTAGAAAGAGCCCACCTGCAAGCGACCTTAGAAAGCCTTTCTGCTAAAAAAGAAGCAGCAGACGCATTAGCCAAAGCTGAGTTCTTAGAAGCCGTGGAGTTTCCGGAATCTGAGTGAGACAGCGACGCAGGTGGACCAGACCTTGATCGACAGGACCCAGCTCAACGCGTCTCAGAATATGTCCACCAACATTCTAGAATAGACGATAACTCCGACCCGTTACACCAACCAGCCTATACAGATTGCCAGAGATCCTTCCTCCAAAAGTCGAACTGGAAGCAGGAAGGAACACCGCAAAACGACGTCGACCACCACTATCGTCTTACAGAACAGAAGGTATGGCCTCCTCCAAGACTGACAGGGACACCCTACGCTTCGGAACGGTTTTATACAGACTTTCCTAAGCCAGAAGCTCCAACCAGGTATGAGGACACACCACACACACTGCATGACAACAGCACACCAGCTCATGTCGGCACTGACCCAGCCACTATGAACTTTGCAAGGTTCTTTACCCGCTGGGAGCTGGTGACCAAGAGACTTGTAAAGTTCACTGATCGAGCTGAAAGCTATAGAGCATGGCGAGCCTCCTTCCGGAACGCCATCAGAGACTTGGAACTTTCCAGTAGTGAAGAGTTAGATTTACTGGTAAAGTGGCTTGGGAACGAGTCAGCTGAACACGCCAAAAGAATCAGGAACATTAACAAAAAGTACCCACACACAGGACTTCGCATGGTGTGGGAGAGACTTGAAGAATGTTATGGGTCAATAGAGGCAATAGAAAACACTTTGTATAAAAGAATTGACGATTTTCCCAAGATAGCAAATAAGGGTTACCAAAAGCTCAGGGAACTGAGCGACTTGTTAATGGAGGTACATGCTGCTTAGGCAGAGGGTGACCTACTAGGGTTGGCATTACTGGACACCGCCAGGGGTGTCAACCCGATTGTCCAAAAACTCCCTTACAACTTACAAGAAAAGTGGGTCAGTCACGGGTCCCGTTACAAACAGGCTCATAAGGTACCATTTCCTCCTTTCAGGGTGTTTGTAGACTTTGTTGCTCAGCAGGCCAAAGTTAGAAATGACCCAAGTTTCAATTTCACTATGTCATGTACCACTGCCTCTGGTGTAAAACCCAGTAAAACACCAGTGGCAGTCCATAAAACTAACGTTACCTCCACAGGGTTTCCTTACAGGGCAAGTAAGTCCTCTCCAGAAGAGGACAAAGCTCAGGATCTAAGCAAACACTGCCCCCTACACAAGAAACCTCATCCTCTACTAAAATGTAGAGCCTTCAAGGAGAAGTCTCTAGAAGACCGTAAGAGTTTCCTAAAGGAAAACAAGATATGCTTCAGATGCTGCGCAACGACCTCACACTTCGCCAAGAACTGTGAAACCAGTGTGAAATGCACCGAATGTAGTAGTGTGGAGCACAACATGGCCTTACACCCCGGGCCACATTTCAGGGGTATCGTCGCGAGTAGAAGAGTCTGCCGAAAAACAGATGGACACTGACAGTCACCCCAGTGGTCACTTCTCAGTGTACAGAGATCTGCAAGGAGCTTGTAGCAGGAAGATCCTGCTCGAAGAGCTGTCTTGTCAGAGTATTCCCAGCGAGCCAACGGGATAAGGCAATCAAGGTATATGCAATCTTGGACGATCAGAGCAACATGTCTCTAGCTAAGTCCTTTTTCTTTGACACCTTCAACATTGCTGGTCCCGGCTCTCCTTACTCCTTGGAGACATGTGCAGGTACTGTCGAGACGGCGGGGATGAAAGCGACCGGATTCAAGGTAAAGTCTATGGATGGTCAAACCTGCTTATCCTTGCTATCTATACTGGCGTGCAACCAGATTCCCGACAACAGGTCTGAGATACCTACACCAGAGGTAGCAGCTCATCATACCCACTTGAAACGTATAGCTCACCTGATACCGGAACAGGACCAAGGAGCTCCAATCGCCTTACTCCTCGGAAGAGACATACTACGAGTCCAGAAGGCTAGAGGACAGATTAACGGCCCACAAAATGCCATATATGCTCAGAGACTTGACCTAGGATGGATCATCGTGGGAGACGTCTGTTTGGGTGGAGCACACAGGCCGACATCAGTCAACAATATGCTCACCAATACTCTTGAAAATGGATGTCCGTCTCTCTTCCAGCCATGCGAGAGCAGTTTTCTGATTAACCCCTTCATGACCCAGCCTATTTTGACCTTAAAGACCTTGCCGTTTTTTGCAATTCTGACCAGTGTCCCTTTATGAGGTAATAACTCAGGAACGCTTCAACGGATCCTAGCGGTTCTGAGACTGTTTTTTCGTGACAAATTGGGCTTCATGTTAGTGGTAAATTTAGGTCAATAAATTCTGCGTTTATTTGTGATAAAAACGGAAATTTGGCGAAAATTTTGAAAATTTTGCAATTTTCACATTTTGAATTTTTATTCTGTTAAACCAGAGAGTTATGTGACACAAAATAGTTAATAAATAACATTTCCCACATGTATACTTTACATCAGCACAATTTTGGAAACAAAATTTTTTTTTGCTAGGAAGTTATAAGGGTTAAAATTTGACCAGCGATTTCTCATTTTTACAACGAAATTTACAAAACCATTTTTTTTAGGGACCACCTCACATTTGAAGTCAGTTTGAGGGGTCTATATGGCTGAAAATACCCAAAAGTGACACATTCTAAAAAATGCACCCCTCAAGGTACTCAAAACCACATTCAAGAAGTTTATTAACCCTTCAGGTACTTCACAGCAGCAGAAGCAACATGGAAGGAAAAAATGAACATTTAACTTTTTAGTCACAAAAATTATCTTTTAGCAACAATTTTTTTATTTTCCCAATGGTAAAAGGAGAAACTGAACCACGAAAGTTGTTGTCCAATTTGTCCTGAGTACACTGATACCTCATATGTTGGGGTAAACCACTGTTTGGGTGCACGGCAGGGCTTGGAAGGGAAGGAGCGCCATTTGACTTTTTGAATGAAAAATTGGCTCCACTCTTTAGCGGACACCATGTCATGTTTGGAGAGCCCCCGTATGCCTAAAAATTGGAGCTCCCCCACAAGTGACCCCATTTTGGAAACTAGACGCCACAAGGAACTTATCTAGATGCATAGTGAGCACTTTGAACCCCCAGGTGTTTCACAAATTGATCCGTAAAAATGAAAAAGTACTTTTTTTTCACAAAAAAATTCTTTTAGCCTCAATTTCTTCATTTTCACATGGGCAACAGGATAAAATAGGTCCTAAAATTTGTTGGGCAATTTATCCCGACTACAATAATACCTCACATGTGGAGGTAAACCACTGTTTGGGCACATGGTAAGGCTCAGAAGGGAAGGAGCGCCATTTGACTTTTTGAATGAAAAATTATCTCCATCGTTAGCGGACACCATGTCGCGTTTGGAGAGCCCCTGTGTGCCTAAACATTGGAGCTCCCCCACAAGTGACCCCATTTTGGAAACTAGACCCCCCAAGGAACTTATCTAGATGCCTAGTGAGCACTTTAAACTCCCAGGTGCTTCACAAATTGATCTGTAAAAATGAAAAAGTACTTTTTTTTCACAAAAAATATTTTTTCGCCTCAATTTTTTCATTTTCACATGGGCAATAGGATAAAATGGATCACAAAATTTGTTGGGCAATTTCTCCCGAGTACGGCGATACCTCATATGTGGGGGTAAACCACTGTTTGGGCACACGGCAGGGCTCGGAAGGGAAGGCGCGCCATTTGACTTTTTGAATGGAAAATTAGCTCCAATTGTTAGCGGACACCATGTCGCGTTTGGAGAGCCCCTGTGTGCCTAAACATTGGAGCTCCCCCACAATTGACCCCATTTTGGAAACTAGAACCCCCAAGGAACTTATCTAGATGCATATTGAGCACTTTAAACCCCCAGGTGCTTCACAGAAGTTTATAACGCAGAGCCATGAAAATAAAAAATAATTTTTCTCTCCTCAAAAATGATTTTTTAGCCTGGAATTTCCTATTTTGCCAAGGGTAGTAGGAGAAATTGGACCCCAAATCTTCTTGTCCAGTTTGTCCTGAGTATGCTGATACCCCATATGTGGGGGTAAACCACTGTTTGGGCGCAGGGCAGGGCTCGGAAGGGAAGGCACGCCATTTGGCTTTTTAAATGGAAAATTAGCTCCAATCATTAGCAGACACCATGTCACGTTTGGAGAGCCCCTGTATGCCTAAACATTGGAGATCCCCCACAAATGACCCCATTTTGGAAACTAGACCCCCAAAGGAACTAATCTAGATGTGTGGTGAGGACTTTGAACCCCCAAGTGCTTCACAGAAGTTTATAACGCAGAGCCATGAAAAAAAATATATATATATTTTCTCAAAAATGATCTTTTAGCCTGCAATATTTATTTTCCCAAGGGTAACAGGAGAAATTTGACCCCAAAAGTTGTTGTCCAGTTTCTCCTGAGTACGCTGATACCCCATATGTGGGGGTAAACCACTGTTTGGGAACATGCCGGGGCTCAGAAGTGAAGTAGTGATGTTTTGAAATGCAGACTTTGATGGAATGCTCTGTGGGCGTCACGTTGCGTTTGCAGAGCCCCTGATGTGGCTAAACAGTAGAAACCCCCCACAAGTGACCCCATTTTGGAAACTAGACCCCGAAAGGAACTTATCTAGATGTGTGGTGAGTACTTTGAACCCCCAAGTGCTTCACAGAAGTTTATAACGCAGAGCCATGAAAATAAAAAATAAAAATTATTTTCTCAAAAATGATCTTTTAGCCTGCAATTTTTTATTTTCCCAAGGGTAACAGGAGAAATTTCACCCCAAAAGTTGTTGTCCAGTTTCTCCTGAGTATGCTGATACCCCATATGTGGGGGTAAACGACTGTTTGGGCACACGCCGGGGCTCGGAAGTGAAGTAGTGACGTTTTGAAATGCAGACTTTGATGGAATGCTCTGCGGGCGTCACGTTGCGTTTGCAGAGCCCCTGATGTGACTAAACAGTAGAAACCCCCCACAAGTGACCCCATTTTGGAAACTAGACCCCGAAAGGAACTTATCTAGACGTGTGGTGAGCACTTTGAACCCCCAAGTGCTTCACAGAAGTTTACAACGCAGAGCCGTGAAAATAATAAATACGTTTTCTTTCCTCAAAAATAATTATTTAGCCCAGAATTTTTTATTTTCCCAAGGGTTACAGGAGAAATTGGACCCCAAACATTGTTGTCCAGTTTCTCCTGAGTACGCTGATACCCCATGTGTGGGGGTAAACCACTGTTTGGGCACACGTCGGGGCTCAGAAGGGAAGTAGTGACTTTTGAAATGCAGATTTTGATGGAATGGTCTGCGGGCATCACGTTGCGTTTGCAGAGCCCCTGGTGTGCCTAAACAGTAGAAATCCCCCACAAGTGACCCCATTTTAGAAACTAGACCCCCCAAGGAACTTATCTAGATATGTGGTGAGCACTTTGAACCCCCAAGTGCTTCACAGACGTTTACAACGCAGAGCCGTGAAAATAAAAAATCATTTTTCTTTCCTCAAAAATGATGTTTTAGCAAGCATTTTTTTATTTTCACAAGGGTAACAGGAGAAATTAGACCCCAGTAATTGTTGCGCAGTTTATCCTGAGTATGCTGGTACCCCATATGTGGGGATAAACCATTGTTTGGGCACACGTCAGGGCTCGGAATTGAGGGAGCACCATTTGACTTTTTGAATACAAGATTGGCTGGAATCAATGGTGGCGCCATGTTGCGTTTGGAGACCCCTGATGTGCCTAAACAGTGGAAACCCCTCAATTCTACCCCCAACACTAACCCCCCCACACCCCTAACCCTAATCCCAACTGTAGCCATAACCCTAATCACAACCCTAACCACAACCCTAATTCCAACCCTAACCCTAAGGCTATGTGCCCACGTTGCGGATTCGTGTGAGATTTTTCAGCATCATTTTTGAAAAATCCGCGGGTAAAAGGCACTGCGTTTTACCTGCGGATTTTCCGCGGATTTCCAGTGTTTTTTGTGCGGATTTCATCTGCGGATTCCGCACGGTATTTTCCGCATCATGGGCACAGCAGATTTGGTTTTCCATAGGTTTACTTGGTACTGTAAACCTGATGGAACACTGCTGCGAATCCGCAGCGGCCAATCCGCTGCGGATCCGCAGCCAAATCCGCACCTTGTGCACATAGCCTAATTCTAAAGGTATGTGCACACGCTGCGGAAAACGCTGCGGATCCGCAGCAGTTTCCCATGAGTTTACAGTTCAATGTAAACCTATGGGAAACAAAAATCGCTGTACAGTCATGGCCAAAATTTTTGAGAATGACACCAAATTATATTTTCACATGATCTGCTGCCCTCTGGTTTTTATTAGTGTTTGTCTGATGTTTATATCACATACAGAAATATAATTGCAATCATATTATGAGTACCAATAGGTTATATTGACAGTTAGAATGAGTTAATGCAGCAAGTCAATATTTGCAGTGTTGACCCTTCTTCTTCAAGACCTCTGCAATTCTCCCTGGCATGCTCTCAATCAACTTCTGGACCAAATCCTGACTGATAGCAGTCCATTCTTGCTTAATCAATGCTTGCATTTTGCCAGAATTTGTTGGTTTTTGTTTGTCCACCCGTCTCTTGATGATTGACCACAAGTTCTCAATGGGATTAAGATCTGGGGAGTTTCCAGGCCATGGACCCAAAATCTCTATATTTTGTTCCATGAGCCATTTTGTTATCACCTTTGCTTTATGGCAAGGTGCTCCATCATGCTGGAAAAGGCATTGTTGGGCGCCAAACTGCTCTTGGACGGTTGGGAGAAGTTGCTCTTGGAGGACATTCTGGTACCATTCTTTATTCATAGCTGTGATTTTAGGCAAGACTGTGAGTGAGCCAATTCCCTTGGCTGAGAAGCAACCCCACACATGAATGGTTTCAGGATGCTTTACAGTTGGCATGAGACAAGACTGGTGGCAGCGCTCACCTCTTCTTCTCCGAATAAGCTGTTTTCCAGATGTCCCAAACAATCGAAAAGGGGATTCATCAGAGAAAATGACTTTGCCCCAGTCCTCAGCAGTCCACTCCCTGTACCTTTTGCAGAATATCAGTCGGTCCCTGATGTTTTTTCTGGAGAGAAGTGGCTTCTTTGCTGCCCTGCTTGAAACCAGGCCTTGCTCAAAGAGTCTCCGCCTCACAGTGCGTGCAGAAGCACTCACACCAGCCTGCTGCCATTCCTAAGCAAGCTCGGCACTGCTGGTAGTCCGATCCCGCAGCTGAAACAGTTTTAAGATATGGTCCTGGCGCTTGCTGGTCTTTCTTGGGCGCCCTGGAGCCTTTTTGACAACAATGGAAGCTCTCTCCTTGAAGTTCTTGATGATGCGATAGATTGTTGACTGAGGTGCAATCTTTGTAGCTGCGATACTCTTCCCTGTTAGGCCATTTTTGTGCAGTGCAATGATGGCTGCATGTGTTTCTTTAGAGATAACCATGGTTAACTGAAGAGAAACAGTGATACCAAGCACCAGCCTCCTTTTAAAGTGTCCAGTGATGTCATTCTTACTTAATCATGACTGATTGATCGCCAGCCCTGTCCTCATCAACACTCACACCTGTGTTAATGGATCAATCACTAAAACGATGTTAACTGCTCCTTTTAAGGCAGGACTGCAATGATGTTGAAATGTGTTTTGGGGGTTAAAGTTCATTTTCTGGGCAAATATTGACTTTGCAAGTACAGTAATTGCTGTTAAGCTGATCACTCTGACATTCATATTTGTCTCATTCTCAAAATTTTTGTCCATGACTGTACACATGCTGCAGAAAAACTGCACGGAAACGCAGCGGTTTACATTCCGCAGCATGTCTCTTCTTTCTGTGGATTCCGCAGCGGTTTTACAACTGCTCCAATAGAATTCCGCAGTTGTAAAACCGCAGTGAAATGCGCAGAAAAAACATGGTACATCCGCCATAAATCCGCAGCAGTTTAGCACTGCGGATTTATCAAATCCGCAGCGGAAAAATCCGCAGAGGACCAGAATACGTGTGCACATACCAAAACCCTAACCCTAGCCCTAACCCTAGCTCTAACCCTAACCCTAGCCCTAACCCTAGCCCTAACCCTAGCCCTAGCCCTAACCCTAGCCCTAACCCTAACCCTAGCCCTAACCCTAACCCTTGCTCTAGCCCTAACCCTAGCCCTAACCCTACCCCTAACCCTAACCCTAGCCCTATTCTAACATTAGTGGAAAAAAAAATTCTTTTTTTTTTTATTGTCCCTACCTATGGGGGTGAAAAAGGGGGGGGGTCATTTATCATTTTTTTATTTTGATCACTGGGATAGATTATATCTCAGTGATCAAAATGCACTTTGAACGAATCTGCCGGCCGGCAGATTCGGCGGGCGCACTGCGCATGCGCCCGCAATTTTGGAAGATGGCGGCGCCCAGGGAGAAGATGGACGGACCCCGGCAGGATCGGTAAGTATGATGGGGTGGGGGGAGGAGCACAGGGGGGGGGAATCGGAGCATGGGGCTGTGGATCGGAACGCGGGAGGGGTGGAACGGAGCACGGGGGGGTGGAACGGAGCACGGGGGGGTGGAATGGAGCATGGGGGGTGGAACAGAGCACGGGGGGTGGATCGGAGTGCAGGGGGGGTGATTGGAGCACGGGGGTGAGCGGACAAGAGCACGGGGGGGAGCGGAGCACAGGGCGGAGGGGAGCGGAGCAGTGTACCAGGCAGATCGGAGGGCTGGGGGGGCGATGGGTGGGGTGGGGGCACATTAGTATTTCCAGCCATGGCCGATGATATTGCAGCATCGGCCATGGCTAGATTGTAATATTTCACCCGTTATAATAGGTGAAATATTACAAATCGCTCTGATTGGCAGTTTCACTTTCAACAGCCAATCAGAGCGATCGTAGCCACGGGGGGGGTGAAGCCACCCCCCCTGGGCTAAACTACCACTCCCCCTGTCCCTGCAGATCGGGTGAAATGGGAGTTAACCCTTTCACCCGATCTGCAGGGACGTGATCTTTCCATGACGCCACATAGGCGTCATGGGTCGGATTGGCACCGACTTTCATGACGCCTACGTGGCGTCATGGGTCGGGAAGGGGTTAAAGAATTGCCACACAACGCCCCTCCACCTTGTCCGTTAGCCGATCCTTCCTGTGAAGACCATGCATGTGACGGTGAAGAAGATCATATAGGGTGCACAGTTTTCCACAGGACAAGAGAAGACAACCAGATAGCAATGTCCATAGAGGACAGACTGTTCTTCGACATCATGGAGAGAGAGATAGTAAGATGTTATGAAAGGTAATTCAGTACCACAATGGACATAGAGGTCAGCGCACATACAGTGACCTGGCAATAAACCAAAAAACAAGAACAAGCTCTGAGACGTGGGAACTCTGTTGACCGCAATCCCTAATCCTCTCAAACCGCACTAAAGGCAGCTGTCGATTGCGCCTAACGCTCCCTATGCAACTCGGCACGGCCTGAGAAACTAGCTAGCCTGAAGATAGAAAATAAGCCTACCTTGCCTCAGAGAAATACCCCAAATGAAAAGGCAGCCCCCACATATAATGACTGTGAGTTAAGATGAAAAGACAAACGTAGAGATGAAATAGATTTAGCAAAGTGAGGCCCAACTTTCTGAACAGAGCGAGGATAGGAAAGGTAACTTTGCGGTCAACACAAAACCCTACAAAAACCACGCAAAGGGGGCAAAAAGACCCTCCGCACCGAACTAACGGCACGGAGGTACACCCTCTGCGTCCCAGAGCTTCCAGCAAGCAGTAAAAAACAAATTGACAAGCTGGACAGAAAAAAACAGCAAACAAATAGCAAAGAGAAACTTAGCTATGCAGAGCAGCAGGCCACAGGAACGATCCAGGAGGAAACAGTTCCAATACTAGAACATTGACTGGAGGCCAGGATCAAAGCACTAGGTGGAGTTAAATAGAGCAGCACCTAACGACTTCACCACATCACCTGAGGAAGGAAACTCAGAAGCCGCAGTACCACTTTCCTCCACCAACGGAAGCTCACAGAGAGAACCAGCCGAAGTACCACTTGTGACCACAGGAGGGAGCTCTGCCACAGAATTCACAACACTAAGAGATGAATCAAAGAGTTGGGTTGCACCTTTACCATTCAAACCACAGAGGCGACGCTTACCCAACAACAGAGAACTTGTCTACAGTCGATTTGTCTCCCTTACACGCAAACTACAGAAGACACCAGAGACAAAGGAACACTTCTTTACCTTCATGGAGAGAATATTCTAGAGTGGCCACGCGGAAATTGTACCTGTACATTCAAGGAATGTTGGAACTTACCTATTTTCGGCGTGTATCATCCGAAGAAACCAGGTCAGATAAGAGTAGTATTTTACTCCGCTCACAGAAGCTCACAGAGAGAACCAGCCGAAGTACCACTTGTGACCACAGGAGGGAGCTCTGCCACAGAATTCACAACAGTACCCCCCCCTTGAGGAGGGGTCACCGAACCCTCACCAGAGCTCCCAGGACGACCAGGATGAGCCATATGAAAGGCACGAACAAGATCGGGAGCATGGACATCAGAGGCAAAGACCCAGGAATTATCTTCCTGAGCATAACCCTTCCACTTAACCAGATACTGGAGTTTCCGCCTTGAAACACGAGAATCCAAAATCTTCTCCACAATATACTCCAACTCCCCCTCCACCAAAACCGGGGCAGGAGGATCAACAGATGGAACCATAGGTGCCACGTATCTCCGCAACAATGACCTATGGAATACGTTATGTATGGAAAAAGAATCTGGAAGGGTCAGACGAAAAGACACAGGATTAAGAACCTCAGAAATCCTATACGGACCAATAAAACGAGGTTTAAACTTAGGAGAGGAAACCTTCATAGGAATATGACGAGAAGATAACCAAACCAAGTCCCCAACCCGAAGTCGGGGACCCACACAGCGTCTGCGATTAGCGAAACGTTGAGCCTTCTCCTGGGACAAAGTCAAATTGTCCACTACATGAGTCCAAATCTGCTGCAACCTGTCCACCACAGTATCCACACCAGGACAGTCCGAAGACTCAACCTGCCCTGAAGAGAAACGAGGATGGAACCCAGAGTTGCAGAAAAACGGTGAAACCAAGGTAGCCGAGCTGGCCCGACTATTAAGGGCGAACTCAGCCAAAGGCAAAAAGGACACCCAGTCATCCTGATCAGCAGAAACAAAGCATCTCAGATATGTTTCCAAGGTCTGATTGGTTCGTTCGGTCTGGCCATTAGTCTGAGGATGGAAAGCCGAGGGAAAAGACAAGTCAATGCCCATCCTACCACAAAAGGCTCGCCAAAACCTCGAAACAAACTGGGAACCTCTGTCAGAAACGGTATTCTCTGGAATGCCATGTAAACGAACCACATGCTGGAAAAACAATGGCACCAAATCAGAGGAGGAAGGCAATTTAGACAAGGGTACCAAATGGACCATCTTAGAGAAGCGATCGCAGACCACCCAAATGACTGACATCTTTTGAGAGATGGGAAGATCTGAAATAAAATCCATAGAGATATGTGTCCAAGGCCTCTTTGGGACCGGCAAGGGCAAAAGCAACCCACTGGCACGAGAACAGCAGGGCTTAGCCCGAGCACAAATCCCACAGGACTGCACAAAAGTACGCACATCCCGCGACAGAGATGGCCACCAAAAGGATCTAGCCACTAACTCTCTGTTACTCAAGTGCCAGATACAAAGGTGTTTCTTTAAACGACGTCTTCTTGTCTTGTCCAGTCCTTAACAACAGACTTCTGGGAGTACTTCTTCGTTTCCGCAAAGATGCAGTAGCATTTATGGCCGACATACAACAGATGTTCCACTGCTTCCTTGTTAAGGAAGAACACAGAAACTACTTGAGGTTCTTCTGGTACCATGGTAATGACCCCTACAAGGACATCGTGGAATATGGTATGAAGGTACATATCTTCGGGAAAAGCCCCTCCCCTGCTGTCGCTATCTATGGCCTTAGACATTCAGCCAGAGAGGGTGAAGCAAAGTATGGATCGGATGTAAGATCGTTTGTAGAAAAGGATTTCTACGTAGATGACTGCCTGAAATCCACACCCACAGATGAGACGGCAGTCAGTCTCCTAAAAAGGGCACAAGAAATGCTCGCTTTGTCCAATTTGAGGTTGCACGAAATTGCTTCCAACTGCCAAAAACTAATGGCAGCCTTTCCCTCTCAAGATTACTCAACCGACTTAAAAGACTTGGATTTAAGCACGGACTCCCTTCCCATGCAACGGAGCCTTGGTTTACTCTGGGATTTGAAAAAGGATGCATTCACCTTCCAGATCAGTGAAGAAGAGAAACCCTTCATGCGCAGAGGCGTCCTGTCCGTAGTAAACAGCTTGTATGATCCTCTGGGATTTGTAACTCCTGTAACTATCCACGGTAAAATGTTGTTGAGAGACTTCACCCAAGAGACGTCCGATTGGGATGATCCACTTCCCAGTGAGAATAGAGACTTATGGGTAAGATGGAAGAACTCTTTAGAAGCGCTGTCAAGTCTTTATGTGGCACGACCATATGCTTCCATGCCATCAACAGAAGTTGAGATGCAAAGGCTTTGTATCTTCTGCGATGCCTCAACCAAAGCAATTGCAGCAGTAGCGTATTTGAAAACTACCGACATCAAAGAACAATCCCATGTAAGGCTTGTTATGAGCCGGACAAAACTGGCCCCACTCCGTGAACACACAGTACCCAGACTGGAACTCTGTGCAGCTCTGCTAGCGGTAGAGTTAGCTGAACTTATCTCGACAGAAATGGACCTGGACGTCAAAGAAGTTGAGTTCTACACAGACAGCAAGGTAGTGCTGGGGTACATTTGCAATGAAACTCATCGCTTTTATGTCTATGTCAGGAATCGGGTGCTAAGGATCAGGAGATCCACCGACCCTAAACAGTGGCACTATGTGTCCACACACCACAATCCTGCGGACCATGCAACCAGATCCGTTGAAGCAAGACATCTTAAGGGCACATCCTAGTTTACTGGCCCTACATTCTTATGCCGTTCGATGTCATACATCGACGAGTCAAACACCTTTGAACTGGTAGATCCAGAGGCAGATGAGGAAATCCTTCCTCAGGTATCTGTTCTACGTACGGTGACTAAAGACAATCCCCTCAAATCTCACCGTTTCAACAGGTTCTCAACTTGGAACTCACTTGTTTGTGCCCTCGTTCGTTTAATTCCTCAGACCAGTTGCGGAACTTGTCTTACTGTTTTCGCCAAAAGAGCGGTAGGTGGCATCTGTTGATGCCAAGCGGGGAGTGTTCTGTCCATCCTAATGAAGGACAGGGGTTTCGTATCATGCATTAAAGTTTGGTACTATAGTGTTGGTTTGTTGTGTTATAGCACCACCCAGTGGTGGTTAAAATTATTACCTGTGTTTTTCAGTAATAATTAGAATGTTGCATTGTGGGATTGCACCAAGGCATTTTGGGATGAGGAACCTCCATTTTCTCTCTGTGTTCTTCCTGGAAACACGTGTTCTTCTGTTGTTTTGGAACTACCTCACTTACTTGCCATCCCGGTTAAGTTTATCCGGTAAGATCATTATTCCTGTTCTTGCAATGTAGTGTTGTACAGAATGTGATTAACTGTATAGCAGTCAGTACACAGGAAATGTGATTACCAGGGACTTAGTGTATGTAGTTATATGTAGAAGTTGCATCATCCTGTACACTTTTCTATTCGTTGTAAAGTGTCAGCTGTGCTGTTATTTGGCTCAATACTTATACATACCATTTGTATTCTTATAGTTTTACCGCATTTCAATACCTGTTACCAATAAACAAATTAGACTACAGAGAACAGTCTGCTTATTTGGAAGACAGAAGTGGTTTATGCTGTATGTTGGATCACACACCGTATCAATGTGTATGAAGACAGAACATGCCCCCCACAGAAGACAGTCAAGAAACTCCCTCTTGGTTGGACTGCAAAGCAGAGATTTCACAAAGTGCGCTCCAGAAAAAACAAATGTGGAAATCTCTGTAATAGAGCGATTTTACAAGGTATTTAACCCAAATGATAGGCCTCTTTAATATCCTTTTTTTTAATTCAGGTAAATATAAAGAACTGTCAAGACAGTGACAGTCTGAGTAACCTATATGTTTACTTGCACTTTACTGTGCACTTTAGCCCGGTAGAGGCATGTTTGATAAAGATTAGGTTAGGGTCCCATCAAAAAAAGGTACAAATGGTTGCATTTGGTGGCCTCCATAAATTTGTCAATTTACGGGCTAAGTACCTTCATTTTATAACTGTACTCTGTATAGCATTAATGCAGATCTAATTCCATATTTTCAACTTTGGCATATATATATATATACATATATATATATATATATGTATATATATACAGTGGGGCAAAAAAGTATTTAGTCAGTCAGCAATAGTGCAAGTTCCACCACTTAAAAGGATGAGAGGCGTCTGTAATTTACATCATAGGTAGACCTCAACTATGGGAGACAAACTGAGAAAAAAAAATCCAGAAAATCACATTGTCTGTTTTTTTATCATTTTTTTTGCATATTATGGTGGAAAATAAGTATTTGGTCAGAAACAAACAATCAAGATTTCTGGCTCTCACAGACCTGTAACTTCTTCTTTAAGAGTCTCCTCTTTCCTCCACTCATTACCTGTAGTAATGGCACTTGTTTAAACTTGTTATCAGTATAAAAAGACACCTGTGCACACCCTCAAACAGTCTGACTCCAAACTCCACTATGGTGAAGACCAAAGAGCTGTCAAAGGACACCAGAAACAAAATTGTAGCCCTGCACCAGGCTGGGAAGACTGAATCTGCAATAGCCAACCAGCTTGGAGTGAAGAAATCAACAGTGGGAGCAATAATTAGAAAATGGAAGACATACAAGACCACTGATAATCTCCCTCGATCTGGGGCTCCACGCAAAATCCCACCCCGTGGGGTCAGAATTATCACAAGAACGGTGAGCAAAAATCCCAGAACCACGCGGGGGACCTAGTAAATGAACTGCAGAGAGCTGGGACCAATGTAACAAGGCCTACCATAAGTAACACACTACGCCACCATGGACTCAGATCCTGCAGTGCCAGACGTGTCCCACTGCTTAAGCCAGTACATGTCCGGGCCCGTCTGAAGTTTGCTAGAGAGCATTTGGATGATCCAGAGGAGTTTTGGGAGAATGTCCTATGGTCTGATGAAACCAAACTGGAACTGTTTGGTAGAAACACAACTTGTCGTGTTTGGAGGAAAAAGAATACTGAGTTGCATCCATCAAACACCATACTTACTGTAAAGCATGGTGGTGGAAACATCATGCTTTGGGGCTGTTTCTCTGCAAAGGGGCCAGGACGACTGATCCGGGTACATGAAAGAATGAATGGGGCCATGTATCGTGAGATTTTGAGTGCAAACCTCCTTCCATCAGCAAGGGCATTGAAGATGAAATGTGGATGGGTCTTTCAACATGACAATGATCCAAAGCACACCGCCAGGGCAATGAAGGAGTGGCTTCATAAGAAGCATTTCAAGGTCCTGGAGTGGCCTAGCCAGTCTCCAGATCTCAACCCTATAGAAAACCTTTGGAGGGAGTTGAAAGTCCGTGTTGCCAAGCGAAAAGCCAAAAACATCACTGCTCTAGAGGAGATCTGCATGGAGGAATGGGCCAACATACCAACAACAGTGTGTGGCAACCTTGTGAAGACTTACAGAAAACGTTTGACCTCTGTCATTGCCAACAAAGGATATATTACAAAGTATTGAGATGAAATTTTGTTTCTGACCAAATACTTATTTTCCACCATAATATGCAAATAAAATGTTAAAAAAACAGACAATGTGATTTTCTGGATTTTTTTTTCTCAGTTTGTCTCCCATAGTTGAGGTCTACCTATGATGTAAATTACAGACGCCTCTCATCTTTTTAAGTGGTGGAACTTGCACTATTGCTGACTGACTAAATACTTTTTTGCCCCACTGTATATATATAAACTAATGTAGAGAATGTGCAGTATATACTGTATATAAAAATGTTCGAGGGGATACCCCAAAAAAGCAAAGATTATTTATTTATTTATTATTTTTTTTATTCAAGATAACATCTGGAAAACATTGATCTTCTTCCAAATGCTGTATATTAGATGATATGTACTTGTTCAAATGGATTTTCCACTGTTTGAAACATGTTTGAAGAGCTTGAAGAAGGTTTCAATACTCCGTTCTTTGGCATTGGTGCTGCGTGGCGGCTATTGTTGCTGTGGTTTTGTGCTTGCAGAGTGATGTGGTCTGGAGTCGTGGGGACTCAGTCTTGCAGCATGGGCGCTGTGAGGCACCAGGCCATCCACCCTGCCGATGCATTGTCGCAGCGGCAGTGGTCAGCGCAAGGCTTCGCTCCATTAGGACAAAAGGGACCCACTAAGAGGTTTGCCGTGATGTGGCAGTGGGCTTCATACAGTCAGATCAGAATGTTAAACTAAGAACATCATGTTAAACTATGAACCTCATGTTCAGTAATATACAGGTGCATCTCACAAAATTAGAATATCATCAAAAGGTTCAGTTCTTCAATACAAAAAATGAAACTCATACATTTGATAGAGTCACTACAAACAGAGTGATGTATTTCAAGTGTTTATTTCGGTTAATGTTGATGATTATGGCTTACCCAAAAGTCATTATTTCAGTAAATTAGAATACTTTATAACACCAGCTTGAAAAAAATGATTTTAAAATCTGAAATGTTGGCCTACTAAAAGGTCAGGGCTCCATTGGCATCAGTTACTGCATCAATGTGGAGTGGCATGGAGGTGATCATGGTTTGGTAAGCTATTTAATCTGCTGGTGTAAGTACACTGTTTTCTATCAAGACCAAAGTCAGCGCAGCCGTCTACCAGGAAATTTTAGAGAACTTCATGCTTCTCTCTGCCGACAAGCTTTTTGCAGATGGAAATTTCATTCGCCAGCAGGACTTGGCATAATCATCAACATTAACAGAAATAAACACTTGACATACATCACTCTGTAATGACTTTTTGTACTGAAGAACTTTTTGATGATATTCTAATTTTGTGAGATGCACCTGAATATATTTGCAGGTGCGGCCCATGTTCTTTTTCAGCATATGAAACATTTTTTATATTCTTCTGAACTAATGCTGCTAAGTGCCTCCAGCTATTTTAGCTTAACCTTTTCGATGTCCTGAAACACTTTCCCGTTAGATTTTTCTTCATTTGTGGGAATAAGAAAAAGTCACAAGTCAGGCAAGTAAAAAATGTTTTGAACAGTTGAAAGTCCATTTGGACAAGTGCATATCAGTGTTTTGGAGAGGTTTAATGTTTTTCTGTTTTCAAGATGTTATCTTAAATAATACCATTTTAAATAAGTAATTCTTGTTTTTTTGGGGGTACCCCCTTGCCCCTTATATATCAGATAAATCATATAAGCTTTTTTCCTGGCATACTTTCAGTGCACATACATTAGAATGTGAGTTTTGGGGAAATTAGAACCTACAATCTTCCTCTCTCTACAGACAGAAATCTTCTAATCTTGTTAAGACATGGTAATTAAGAAACATTCCTCCGATGGTCATTCTTGTGCCCCTTTTCTGCCTTCTTGTAACTGTGGCATGGCACAGTACTTCAGCTGGATTGCACTCATACTTGTGGATAAAATACACAGATACTGGATGTATCATCACAATTTCATTTGTTTAAGCCAGTGTCCTTGACATTACTATTTGCATATTAATAAAAATGCCAGCCGGCCACAGTCCCATAGAGACGCTCATTACTAAAAGTAAATGCTGATGTGAGATACAACAGTCTCTGAAGACAATGGGAGGGCAATAGGCATGAAATTAAAAAAAAGGCTTCTTTCATGAATTCTCTGGGGGTTTTAAGTGAAAAACTGAAAATGCTATATCCAATGTTGAAAATCCTGTGAAAATCTTTCATTGAGAAACATTTGTTTTTACAGTTTCCAGAGCTCGGAAGCAGCTGCAAGAATACTTTAATGTCACATTTAAGTACAATAAAATGTACAAAGACTAGAGATGAGTGAATCCTTTGGACCAGTTCACCTATCCAGTTGCTGGCTAATAGGATAATTTAGGATTTTTTTCCGTTGCTTATATGGTTTTATAAAGTGTCTTGAAAAAGTATTCATACCCTGTGAACTGTTCGACTTTTTTTATGTTGCACACACTGGGAACCAGTCAGGTCCCCCATGCCTGCAACCCAGCATCATTTACGTATGTATGAGTAAACTCCCTGCCTAACCAGCCTTTATGACTTTATTGAGTGAAGGCAAGGTATAAAAAAGCATTTATAATGTCCATTTTCTTATGCTAATGAGGGCTTTGACTAGTCGATGGAGAGTTAGTTTCCCCAGACTAGTCAGCCCTCTTTTCCCAGGGTTGTGATAACATAATTTGCTTTAGCCGACATAATCTCGAGCTGATTCAAATCTTGCGCATGTGTGCCATTCATTTTGGTAGTGTCACTGCGTCTCTGAAGCCAGGTATACGTTTCACAGCTTCAGAGGTGCAGTGCGCATGTCTAGAAGCCATCCTCTGAATGTCTGGTCATGCACAGTGTGCCTCTGAAGCCGGGAAGTGTATAGCGAGCTTCAGAGACGCAGTGACGCTGACGAAGACCAACTTCCCTGTCCCTGCTAAAGAAAAGCATGCCCACAGCATGATACTGACAGCACGATGTTATGGTGTTTTCTGGGTGATATGCAGGGTTAATTAGCTTATTCCTAATAATTGTGCAGTGTAAGGGTACCGTCACACAGTGGCACTTTGATCGCTAGGACGGCACAATCCGTGACGTTCCAGCGATATCCTTACGATCTCGCTGTGTCTGACACGCTACTGCGATCAGGGACCCCGCTGAGAATCGTACGTCATAGCAGATCGTTTGAAACTTTATTTTGTCGCTGGATCTCCCGCTGACATCGCTGAATCTGCGTGTGTGACGCCGATTCAGCGATGTCTTCTCTGGTAACCAGGGTAAACATCGGGTTATTAAGCGCAGGGCCATGCTTAGTAACCCGATGTTTACCCTGGTTACCAGCATAAACGTAAAAAAACAAACACTACATACTTACCTTCCATGTCTGTCCTCCGGCGCTGTGCTTCTCTGCACTGGCTGTGAGCGCCGGCCAGCCGGAAAGCACAGTGGTGACGTCACCGCTCTGCTTTACGGCTGACCGGCGCTGACAGTGCAGAGGAAAGCATAGCGCCTGAGGACAGACACAGAAGGTAAGTATGTAGTGTTTGTTTTTTTACGTTTACGCTGGTAACCAGGGTAAACATCGGGTTACTAAGCGCGGCCCTGTGCTTAGTAACCCGATGTTTACCCTGGTTACAAGGGGACTTCGGAATCGTTGGTCGCTGGAGAGCTGTCTGTGTGACAGCTCTCCAGCGACCACACAGCGACGAAACAGCGACGCTGCAGCGATCGGCATCGTTGTCGTATAGCTGCAGCGTCGTTTCAGTGTGACGGTACCCTTAATGCACCATTAGTATTGCAATGTATTAAATGTTCATCCATTTGTTTGAATAATACAATGTAATGCTACATTTCCTCTGTGGCTCAAATCATGGTGAATTTTAGCAGCTGATCCCATCCATATAAGGCTGCTTTCACACATCAGGTTTTTGGTTTCAGGCACAATCCGGCAGTTTCAGGCACAATCTGGATCAGTTTTTTTCTGATGCCTGATCTGTTTTTTCCCCATAGAGTTGTATTACTGCCGGATTGTGCCTGAAGGACATGCGTTTCATCCGTTTTGTGCCGGATCCGACCCTTCAGGCTTTTTTGCCAGGTACAAAAAAACGTCTCCTGCAACGGTTTTTGTGTCCGGCGAAAAAGCCTGAAGGGACGTTTCCGGTAATAAACGCATGGAACTGATGTGTGAAAGAACATTTCCGGCGACCATATCCGTTTTTAACACACTGAGCATGCCCAGAAGCTTTGTTTTTGATTCTGGAATGGAGAAATCTCTCTCTCTCTCTCTCTCGAACTCAAAAACCATGCGCAGTACATAGAGCCGGATCCAGCTAAAAAACGGATCCGGTGCATCAGTTTGCATCCGTTTTTTCACTATTTACACCGGATCCGTTTTTTAGCAAATTTGCCGGATTGTACCTGAAACCAAAAACCTGATGTGTGAAAGCAGCCTTAGTCAGCTGACTATACTGTAGGTAGAAACCTGCCTTGGGACATTGCAAAAAAAAGGCATGGTAAAAGTATGGCCGAAGTTATACTAGATGTGGAGATCAAGCAGAAGTATCTTTAGTTATAGTGCAGATTGTAAGGCAGATCAGGTTATAGTAGATATATAAATATATATATATATATATATATATATACTAGATGGTGGCCCGAATATAACGCATCGGGAATTCTAGAATATGCATGTCCACATAGTATATTGCCCAGCCACGTAGTATATTGCCCAGTCACATAGTATATTGCCCAACCACGTAGTATATTTCCCAGCCACGTAGTATATTGCACAGCCACGTAGTATGTAGGATATTGGTCAGCTATGTAGTATATTGGCCAGTCACGTAGTATATTGACCAGTCACGTAGTATATTGCCCAGCCACGTAGTATATTGCCCAGCCACGTACTATTTTGCACAGCCACGTAGTATGTAGTATATTGGTCAGCCACGAAGTATATTGCCCAGTAATGTAGTATATTGGCCAGTGACATAAAGTAAAAAATAAACATATACTCACCTTAGTCCTGGCTCCTGTGTATGGTGCACGCAGCAGCTTCCGGTGCCAGGGTTGGTATGACTATGAGCGCAGGACCTGTGATGACATTGCGGTCACATGACCATGACGTCATGGCAGGTCTTTCTAGCGCAGGCGCGCAGGGCCTGTGATGACATCACGGTCACATGACCGTGACGTCATGGCAGGTCCTTCTTGCGCAGGTGCGCAGGGCCTGTGATGACATCGCGGTAACATGACCGTGACGTCATTGCAGGTCCTTCTCCCATAGCATCCTTAGCACTGGAACCTGCCGGCGGACAGGACGCGACGTCGGAGGGTGAGAATAACGTTTTTTTTATTATTATTATTTGTAACATTAGATCATTTTACTATTGATGCTGCATACGCAGCATCAATAGTAAAAACTTGGTCACACAGGGTTAATAGCTGCGTAACCAGAGTGCGTTACACCGCGCTCCGGTAACGCTGGCATTAACCCTGTGTGAGGGCTGACTGGATGACTTGAGGGGAGTATGGAGCAGGCACTGACTGCGGGGAGGAAAGAGCGGCCATATTGCCACCAGACTGTGGCCGTCGCTGATTGGTCGTGGCAATGGTCGTGGGCGTTTTGCCACGACCAATCAGCGACTTGGATTCAAAGACAGAGGCCGTGACCAATGAATATCCGTGATAGAAAGACAGACAGAAGTGACCCTTAGACAATTATAAAGTTGGATAAGAATAAAAAGGAAAACAGCAAAATAAAAAATGAAAAAATGGGCTTTAATGCCTGAACGGTGTGGCAACGTTTTGGATATGGTATCCTTTTTCAAGCTTCAGATATGGTATCCTTTCTCACTTCTGTGAAATCAAACTGTCCACTTAGGAAGCAACACTGCTTGACAATCAATTTCACATGCTGATCTGCAAATGGAATAGACAACAAATGGAAATTATCAGCTATTATCAAGACACACTCAATAAAGGAGTGGTTCTGCAAGTGGGGACCACAGACCACATCTCAGTACCATTGCTTTCTGGCTGATGTTTTGGTAGCATGAGATGGAATCTACAACCCACACAAGTGGCTCAGGTAGTGCAGCTCATCCAGGAAGGCACATCAGTGTGACCTGTGGCAAGAAGATTTGCTGTGTCTGCAGTGTAGTGTCCAGAGGCTGGAGGCGCTACCAGGAGACAGGTCAGTACAACAGGAGATGTGGATAGGGGCCATAGTAGGGAAACAACCCAGCAGCAGGACCGCTACCTCAGCCTTTGTGCAAGGAGGAACATGGGGAGCACTGCCAGAGCCCTGCAAAATGACCTCCAGCAGGCCACAAATCTGCAGGTATCTGAACAAACTTTTAGAAACTGACTCCATAAGGATGGTCTGAGTGCCTGGCGTCCACAGATGGGGGTTGTACTCACAGCCCAACACCGTGCAGAATGCTTGGCATTTGCCACAGAGCACCATGATTGGCAAATTCGCCACTGGCGCCCTGTGCTCTTCACAGATGAAAGCAGGTTCACAGTGAGCACATGTGACAGATTTGACAGAGTCTGGAGACGCCGAGGAGAGTAATCTGCTGCCTGAAACATCCTCCAGCATGACCGGTTTGGCAGTGGGTCAGTAATGGTGTGGGGTGGCATTTCTTTGGAAGGCCAGACTTCATGTGAATGGAGTGTGTCAGCAGCTCCTGCAAGATGAAGGCATTGAAGCTATGGACTGGCCCGCCCGTTCCCTAGACCTGAATCCGATTGAGCACATCTGGATCATCATGTCTCACACCATCCAATGTCACGTTGCACCATAGACTGTCCAGGAGTTGGCAGATGCTTTAGTCCAGGTCTGGGAGGAGATCCCTCAGGAGACCATCCGCCGCCTCATCAGGAGCATGCCCAGGCATTGTAGGGAGGTCATACAGGCATGTGGAGGCCACACACACTACTGAGAATCATTTCATTGTCTTGAGGCATTTCCACTTAATTGGGTCAGCCTGTTACTTCATTTTCTACTTTGATTTTGAGTATCATTCCAACTCAAGACCTCCGTGGGATATTAGCTGTGATTTACGCTGATCATTATTAGGTTTTATTGTTCTCAATACATTCCATTATGCAATGAATAAAGATTTACAACTGGAATATTTCACTTAGTGATATCTAGGATGTGGGATTTTAGTGTTCCCTTTATTTTTACTGAGCAGTGTATATAAAAAGTGTCAACGCTGAATCCGATGATCACAACCTGGCTTCATCTTCCAGGGTCTTATAACTGCCGCCATTAACAGGTGCATCGGCGGGCATTAAGGGGTTACGATATTACCCTGTTTCTTCACAAATACCCTTCCCCAATTTTTTTTTCTGTAAAAAGTATTAGGCCATGTTCACACGTTGCGGTTTTTACCGCAGATCTGCAGCGATTTTGATGCTGCGGATCTGCAGCAGTTTTCCATGCTGTCTACAGTACTATGTAAACCTATGGAAAACTAAATCTGCTGTGCACATGCTGCGGACAAATACGCGCAGAAACGCAGCATTGTTTCTTCCGCAGCATGTCAATTCTTTGTGTGGAACTGCAGCGTTTCTGCACCCATTGACTTGCACTGATTCGGGCACTACCGCAGCAAAACCGCAGATGTAAAAAAGATCTGAGGTTTAGCTGAGGAGGAAACGCTGCAGTTCGGGAGGGGGGAAGAGTGTGGGCAGAGTGTGGGAGGTGACTCTGGGCGTGTTTATGGGCGGGGTCTGTGGGCTCTCCGTGCCGGGTCTGCGGGCTGTCCGGGTGGTCTGCGGGCTGTCCAGGGGTCTGCGGGCTGTCCAGGGGTCTGCGGGCTCTCCGTGCTGGGTCTGCGGGCTGTCCGGGCGGCCTGTGTGGGTGGTCTGTGGCCTGTCCGGGAGGTCTGCGGCCTGTCCGGGTGGTCTGCGAACTTTCCGGGTGGTCTGCGGCCTGTCCAGGGGGTCTGCGTGATGTCCAAGGGGTCTGCTGGCTGTCTGGATGTGTGTGGCACTGTGTGTGTGTGTGCATGTATGTGTGCATGTGTGTGTGCAGGCATCGTCTAATGGGACTACAAGTCCCAACGGGCTATGCCTGCTACAGTGACAGTGATTGCCAGCAGTAGTCCCATCATCTGGCTAATGTGTTGAATGTATATAAAAAAAACATACAACATACATACAACATATTACATACAACATACATATTTACAACATGCATACTACATACATACAACATGCATACTACATACATACAACACACTACATACATACAACATACACACAACATGCAACATACATACAACATGCAACATACATGCAACACGCAACATACTACATACATGCAACATATTACATACATGCAACATACATACAACACACTACATACATGCAACATACTGCATGCATGCAACATACTGCATACATATAACAGACATACAGCATGCAACATACTACATACATGCAACATACTACATATATGCAACATACTGCATACATGCAACATACATGCAACATACTACATGCATGCAACATGCTAAATACATGCAACATACTGCATACATACTATATACAACATACTACATACATGCAACATACTACATACATACAACATGCAACATACTACATACATGCAACATACATACAACATACAACATATAGACATACAGTACATACAACATAACGTACATACTCACCATCACTTGTCACTTTGATCCACGAAGCCAGTGTCACCTGTAAAAAATATTAAAATAATAAACAAACACTATACTCACTGATCCACAGAAATCCAATTAAAACGAGTGTCCCACGACGATCTCCCGTGGAGAGCAGCAGCATCAGCTGATGTGACCACTCTCCTGGGGCTCCAGGAATACAATGATGGAGGTATCCTTCCGCACTGTATTCCTCCGCCACTGTAAAAAATAGCTGTGTGAGAAAGTTTCCAAGCAGCAATGCCATAAAGTGAGACTCTGAACTCAGGTAACCTCAGTGATGCACAACAGGAGCCATTGTCTCCTGTCAGTGAGTCACTGGAGGGCCTATAGAGCAGTGACATCACCAGATGTTACTGTTCTATAGGGGAGATCGTCATGGGACACTCGTTATTAATTGGACTGCGTCTGACAGGGAGCATACGATTTATTATTTTTTACAGGTGATCGAGTATGGAAAGTATGGTTAAATTAAGAATATTAAAATACTTTTTTCTGGCTGTGTTTTTATTTTTTTAACTCTTTCACTACTCTAGGATTAATAATGGATAGGCATCTTATTGTTGCCTCTCCGTTATTAACCGGGCTTACTGTCACCTTACAATAGCAAGGTGACATTAACCCCTTATTACCCCATATCCCACTGCTACTCGGGAGTGGGAAGAGAGGGGCTAAGTGCCGGAATTGGTGCATATCACAGATGCGCCATTTCTGGGGCGGCTGGGGGCTGGTATTTGTAGCCGGGGGGCCAATATCCATGGCCCCTCTCTAGGCTATGAATATCAGTCCGCAGGTGTCTGCGTAGCCTTTCTGGCTATCAAATATAGGGGGACCCCACGTAATTTTATTGGGGGGTCCCCCTATTTTAATAGCCAGTAAAGGCTATGCAGACAGCTGCGGGCTGATATTCATAGCCTGGGAGGGGGCCATGGGTATTACCCCCTTCCCAGGCTACAAATATTGGCCCTCGGCCGTCGGCTTTCCCTCTCTGGCGCAGAATATTGCGCGGGAGAGCACACCATTTTTTTCCGTTTTTTTAATTAAGCGTTCATTAAGAAACATAGGCCTCGCTATTATATATCTATAAATATATCCATAGATAAATCTATATATCTATAGATGGATATTTATGGATATATGTATAGACTAGCTGAAGAGTCCGGCGTTGCCTGGGCATAGTAAATATCTGTGGTTAGTTATAGCACCTCACTTCTCTTATTTTCCCATCACGCCTCTCATTTTCCCAATCACATCTTTCTTTTTCCCCCTCACATCTCTCATTTTCTCCCTCACACCTCTCATTTTCTCTCTCACTCCTCTCATTCCCCCCTAACACTTGTCATTTCGACCTCACATCTGTCATTTTCCGATCACTCCACTATTTTCCCTCACTCCTCTCATTTTGCACTCAAACCTTTTCATTTTCACCTCACACCTCTCATTTTCACCTCAGTATATACATATTTGTCATCTCCCTTATATATAGTATACACCTGTATGTCATCTCACCTGTATATAGTATATACCTGCAGTGTGTCATCTCCCCTGTATATAGTATATACCTGTATACGATTAGAGAGCACGGCACTCAGTAAATATGAGGATTGGCGGTGCTCAAGTAGGGTGTCCACCCCGTAGATAACAGATGAATAAAACTTGGCACTCAATTTGAGAAGAAAAGCTTCTTAGTTTATTGATGCATCCAGACAAACAAAAGTGCTAAACGTTTTTGGTCCACACCGGACCGGTTGTGCCAGAGAGGGAAAGCCGACGGCCAATATGTGTAGCCTGGGAAGGGGGTAATACCCATGGCCCCCTCCCAGGCTATGAATATCAGCCCGCAGCTGTCTGCATAGCCTTTACTGGCTATTATTCATCTGATATATACCTGTATGTCATCATCTCCTATATATAGTATATACCTGTATGTCATTTCCTTCTATATATAGTATATACCTGTATGTCATCTCCTCCTGTATATAGTATATACCTGTGTGTCATCTCCCCTGTATATAGTATATATCTGTGTGTAATCTCCTCCTGTATATAGTATATACCTGTTTGTCATCTTCTATATATAACATATACCTGTATGTCATCTCCTCCTGTATATAGTATATACCTGTGTGTCATCTCTCCTGTATATAGTATATATCTGTGTGTCATCTCCCCTGTATAGAGTATATACCTGTGTGTCATCTCCTCCTGTATTAGACCTCGTTCACACGTTATTTGCTCAGTATTTTTACCTCAGTATTGGTAAGCTAAATTGGCAGCCTGATAAATCCCCAGCCAACAGGAAGCCCTCCCCCTGGCTGTATATATTAGCTCACACATACACATAATAGTCAGGTCATGTGACTGACAGCTGCCATATTTCCTATATGGTACATTTGTTGCTCTTGTAGTTTGTCTGCTTATTAATCAGATTTTTATTTTTGAAGGATAATACCAGACTTGTGTGTGTTTTAGGGCGAGTTTCGTTTGTCAAGTTGTGTGTGTTGAGTTGTGTGTGGCGACATGCATGTAGCGACTTTTGTGAGATGAGTTTTGTGTGGGGACATGCGTGTAGCAACTTTTTGTGTGTCGAGTTGCATGTGACAGGTTAGTGTAGCAAGTTGTGTGCAGCAAGTTTTGCGCATGCCAAGTTTTGCATGTGGCGAGTTTTATGTGTGGTGCCTTTTGAGTATGTGCAAGTTTTGTGTGAGGCAACTTTTGCATGTGTTGCAACTTTTGGGCATGTGGCAATTTTTCCGCGTGTGCAAGTTTTGCGTGTGGCGAGTTTTCCATGAGGTGAGTTTTGCACTTGTGGCGAGTTTTGCGTGAGCCTAGTTTTTGCATGTGGTGAGTTTTGCGCGTGGCGAGTTTTGAGCGGCGACTTTTGTGTTTCGACTTTTATGTGGTGAGGTTGGTATATGTGTGTTGAAATGTGTGCTGAGGGTAATATGTGTTCAAGCACGTGGTAGTGTGTGGCGCATTTTGTGTGTGTGTTCATATCCCCGTGTGTGGTGAGTATCCCATGTCGGGGCCCCACCTTAGCAACTGTACGGTATATACTCTTTGGCGCCATCGCTCTCATTCTTTAAGTCTTCCTTGTTCACATCTGGCAGCTGCCAATTTGCCTCCAACACTTTTCCTTTCACTTTTCCCCATTATGTAGATAGGGGCAAAATTGTTTGGTGAATTGGAAAGCGCGGCTTTAAAATTTCACCTCACAACATAGCCTATGATGCTCTCGGGGTCCAGACGTGTGACTGTGCAAAATTTTGTGGCTGTAGCTGCGACGTCTCCAACACTTTTCCTTTCACTTTTTCCCCATTATGTAGATAGGGACAAAATTGTTTGGTGAATTGGAAAGTGCGGGGTTAAAATTTCACCTCACAACATAGCCTATGACGCTTTCGGGGTCCAGACATGTGACTGTGCAAAATTTTGTGGCTGTAGCTGCGACGCTTCCAACACTTTTCCTTTCACTTTTTTCCCCATTATGTAGATAGGGGCAAAATTGTTTGGTGAATTGGAACGCGCGGGGTTAAAATTTCGCCTCACAACATAGCCTATGACGCTCTCAGGGTTCAGACGTGTGACTGTGCAAAATTTTGTGGCTGTAGCTGCGACGGTGCAGATGCCAATCCCGGACATACATACATACACACACACACACACATACACACATTCAGCTTTATATATTAGATAGATATATCTATAGATATAACTATGGATATAGCTATAGACATAACTATGGCTATATCGATCTATAGATATATTTAAAGATAGATACAGTATATCTGTAGATACATAGATCTATCTACCCATATATCTATCTGGCTACTTTCACACGTCAGGTTTTTGCCGTCAGGTACTTGTATAATCTCTAACCACCACTCACTGCCTCCAGGTTCACATAGTTGAATGGGTTGTCCTATTCTCATAAGCTAAAATTACATGCGTTTCCACAGCTGCGGGTCTGCAGCAGTTTCCCATGAGTTTACAGTACAATGTAAACCTATGGCAAACGCAATCCGCAGTGCACATGCTGTGGAAAAAAACACGCGGAAACGCAGCGGTTTACATTCCGCAGCATGTCACTTCTTTGTGCGGAATCCGCAGCGGTTTTACACTTGCTCCATAATAGAAAACCGCAGGTGTAAAACCGCAGTGGAATCCGCACAAAAACCGCGGTAAATCCGCGATAAATCCGCAGTAAATACGCAGCGTTTTTGCCCTGCGGATTTATCAAATCAACAGTGGAAAAATCCGCAGAGGACCATTCTACGTGTGCACATAGCCTCAGGCAGGTATACTCTATGGTTACTTTCTATATTTTTGATCCAGGGCTGTCTGTGAAAAAAACTGACAGTACTCTGACCAATATAAGTCAACAGTGCTCTTCAGATGACCATTTTGTTCTTGTCACGGACTGAATTTTTACATGAAAAAAATCATCTAGTCTCTTTTGCATTTCGGATGAGACTCGCCTATTCAAGTCTTTAGCAGCACAAAAAAATTGAATCCCATGTACAGTATAATATTGAACCTGTAAATAATACCTATGAAGCCCTCTCGGACTAATGATTCAGCAAATGTATCAAGCAACAAGAACCACTGTGACAAATTTAGTGCAACTAGTCTGAGTGTATGCTTAGTAAAAATATAAAGGATTAGTCAATCTTTGCTATGGAATACAATAAGGAGCAAGCTGAAAATTTGCCTTTAATATCTGGAGAACTTTCCTTCCATCCAGGATTTTACATTTGTGAAGACATAACAGTTTTCTACAGAGTAATTGTATCTTCTGACATGTCCTGACACAATCTTGGCAGTGAAGTAACAAATGGTGATGGTTGCACTTCCTGAACAAGGAGAAAGAGAATTTTTTTGTACATTTTAGGTAGAAAATATAAAACCTGGATGCGACATAATCAAAGTCACAGACAGAAACAGGCTGATATGACAGAACCTACATTAGGCTTACGCCTCTTAAATATTACTGAAATGTATTTGTGTTTCCATTTGTTAAAATCCAGGTCTGACAGAGAAAATTCTGCAGCAGAAACCCTAGAGAAGATTCAATAATAAAGGTACCTTCACACTGAACAACATTACAACAATAACGATAGCGATCCGTGACGTTGCAGCGTCCTGGATAGCGATATCGTTGTGTTTGACACGCAGCAGCGATCTGGATCCTGCTGTGACATCGCTGGTCGGAGCTAGAAGGCCAGCACCTTATTTCGTCGCTGGATCACCCGCTGACATCGCTGAATCGGCGTGTGTGACGCCGATCCACCGATGTGTTCACTGGTAACAAGGGTAAACATCGGGTTACTAAGCGCAGGGCCGTGCATAGTAACCCGATGTTTACCCTGGTTACAAGTGTAAATGTAAAAAAAAAAAACCACATACTCACATTCCGGTGCCTGTCACGTCCCCGGCGTCCGCTTCCCTGCACTCCTCCTGCATCCTGTGTCAGCGCCGGCCGGCCGTAAAGCAGAGCACAGCTGTGACGTCACCGCTCTGCTTTACAGCCGGCGCTTACACAGGATGCAGGAGGAGTGCAGGGAAGCGGACGCCGGGGATGTGACAGGCACCGGAATGTGAGTATGTGTTTTTTTTTTTTTTACATTTACAATGGTAACCAGGGTAAATATTGGGTTACTAAGCGCGGCCCTGTGCTTAGTAACCCGATGTTTACCCTGGTTACCCGGGGACTTCGGCATCGTTGGTCGCTGGAGAGCTGTCTGTGTGACAGCTCTCCAGCAACCACACAAGGACTTTCCAACGATCACGGCCAGGTCGTATCGCTGGATGTGATCGTTGGAAAGTTGCTGAGTGTGACAGTACCTTAACCCCTTTCTACCAATGGACGTACTATTCCGTCCATGTGGGGTGGGCCCTACTTCCCAAGGTTGGAATAGTACGTCCAGCGCGATCGGCCGCGCTCACGGGGGGAGCGCGGCCGATCGCGGCCGGGTGTCAGCTGCCTATCGCAGCTGACATTCGGCACTATGTGCCAGGAGCGGTCATGGACCGCCCCCGACACATTAACCCCCGGCACACCGCGATCAAACATGATTGCGGTGTGACAGCGGTATAGGGAAGCGTCGCGCAGGGAGAGGGCTCCCTGCGGGCTTCCCTAAGACCCACGCAGCAACGCGATGTGATCGCGTTGCTGCGAGGGTCTCCCTACCTCCCTCCCTGCTCCAGGCCCGGATCCAAGATGGCCGCGGCATCCGGGTCCTGCAGGGAGGGATGTGGATTCACAGAGCCTGCTCAGAGCAGGCACTGTGAAGCCTGCAGTGCTCTCAGGCAGATCGGTGATCTGACAGAGTGCTGTGCAAACTGTCTGATCACAGATCTATGATGTTCCCCCCTGGGACAAAGTAAAAAAGTTAAAAAAAAATTTCCACACGTGTAAAAAAAAAAAAAAATCCTAAATAATGAAATATATATATATATTATTCACATAAATTCATTTCTTTACCTAAATAAAAAAAACAAACAATAAAAGTACACATATTTAGTATTGCCGCGTCCGTAACGACCCAACCTATAAACTGTCCCACTAGTTAACCCCTTCAGTAAACACCATAAGAAATAAAAAACGAGGCAAAAAACAACGCTTTATTATCATACCGCCAAACAAAAAGTGGAATAACACACGATCAAAAAGACATATAAATAACCATGATACTGCTAAAAGCGTCATCTTGTCCCGCAAAAAACAAGCTGCCATACAGCATCATCAGCAAAAAAATAAAAAAGTTATAGTCCTCAGAATAAAGCAATGCAAAAATAATTTTTTTTTCTATAAAATAGTTTTTATCGTATAAAAGCGCCAAAACATAAAAAATGATATAAATGAGGTATCGCTGTAATCGTACTGACACAAAGAATAAAACTGCTTTATCAATTTTACCAAACGTGGAACGGTATAAACGGCTTCCCCAAAAGAAATTCATGAATAGCTGGTTTTTGGTCATTCTGCCTCACAAAAATCGGAATAAAAAGCGATCAAAAAATGTCACGTGCCCGAAAATGTTACCAATAAAAACGTCAACTCGTCCCGCAAAAAACAAGACCTCACATGACTCTGTGGACTAAAAGATGGAAAATTATAGCTCTCAAAATGTGGTAACACAAAAAATATTTTTTGCAATAAAAAGCGTCTTTCAGTGTGTGACGGCTGCCAATCATAAAAATCCGCTAAAAAACCCACTATAAAAGTAAATCAAACCCCCTTCATCACCCCCTTAGTTAGGGAAAAATTAAAAAAATTAAAAAATGTATTTATTTCCATTTTCCCATTAGGGTTAGGGCTAGGGTTAGGGTTAGGGCTAGGGTTAGGGTTGGGGCTAGGGTTAGGGTTGGGGCTAGGGTTAGGGTTGGGGCTAGGGTTAAGGCTACAGTTAGGGTTGGGACTAAAGCTAGAGTTAGATTTTGGGCTAAAGTTAGGGTTAGGGTTTGGATTACATTTATGGTTGGGAATAGGGTTGGGATTAGGGTTAGGGGTGTGTCTGGGTTAGAGGTGTGGTTAGGGTTACCGTTGGGATGAGGGTTAGGGGTGTGTTTGGATTAGGGTTTCAGTTATAATTGGGGGGTTTCCATTGTTTAGGCACATCAAGGGCTCTCCAAACGCAACATGGCGTCCGATCTCAATTCCAGCCAATTCTGCGTTGAAAAAGTAAAACAGTGCTCCTTCCCTTCCGAGCTCTCCCGTGTGCCCAAACAGGGGTTTACCCCAACATATGGGGTATCAGCATACTCAGGACAAATTGGACAACAACTTTTGGGGTCCAATTTCTCCTGTTACCCTTGGGAAAATACTAAACTGGGGGCTAAAAAATAATTTTTGTGGGAAAAAAAGGATTTTTTATTTTCACGGCTCTGCGTTATAAACTGTAGTGAAACACTTGGGGGTTCAAAGTTCTCTAGATAAGTTCCTTGTGGGGTCTAGTTTCCAATATGGGGTCACTTGTGGGGGGTTCTACTGTTTAGGTATATATGGGGCTCTGCAAACGCAATGTGATGCCTACTGTTGTGAATTCTGTGGCAGAGCTCCCTCCTGTGGTCACAAGTGGTACTTCAGCTGATTCTCTCTGTAAGCTTCCGTTGGTGGAGGGAAGTGGTACTGCGGCTTCTGAGTTTCCTCCCTCAGGTGATGTGGTGAGGTCGTTAGGTGCTGCTCTACTTAACTCCACCTAGTGCTTTGATCCTGGCTTCCTGTCAATGTTCCAGTATTGGACTTGTTTTCCTCCTGGATCGTTCCTGTGGCCTGCTGCTCTGCATAGCTAAGTATTCCTTTGCTATTTTGTTTGCTTTTCTTCTGTCCAGCTTATCTATTTGTTTGCTGGAAGCTCTGGGACGCAGAGGGTGTACCTCTGTGCCGTTAGTTCGGTACGGAGGGTCTTTTTGCCCCGTTTGCGTGGTTTTTAGGGTTTTGTGTTGACCGCAAAGTTACCTTTCCTATCCTCGCTCTGTTCAGAAAGTCGGGCCTCACTTTGCTAAATCTATTTCATCTCTACGTTTGTCTTTTCATCTTACTCACAGTCATTATATGTGGGGGGCTGCCTTTTCCTTTGGGGTATTTCTCTGAGGCAAGGTAGGCTTATTTTCTATCTTCAGGCTAGCTAGTTTCTCAGGCTGTGCCGAGTTGCATAGGTAGCGTTAGGCGCAATCCACGGCTGCCTCTAGTGTTGTTGGATAGGATTAGGGATTGCGGTCAACAGAGTTCCCACGTCTCAGAGCTCGTTCTATGTTTTTGGATTATTGTCAGATCACTGTATGTGCTCTGACCTCTATGTTCACTGTGGTACTGAGTTGCCTAATCATAACAGTAACAGCCTACAGACCAATCCATCTAAGTCTGCATTCCAAATGATGCTCCTTCCCTTCCGAGCTCTGCCATGCGCTCAAACGGTGGTTCCCCCCCACATATTGGGTATCAGCGTACTCAGGACAAATTGCACAACAATATATAGGGTCCAATTTCTCCTGTTACCCTTGGAAAAATACAAAACTGGGGGCTAAAAAATAATTTTTGTGGAAAAAAAAAATATTTTTTATTTGCGCGGCTCTGCGTTATAAACTGTAGTGAAACACTTGGGGGTTCAAAGCTCTCACATCACATCTAGATGAATTCCTTAGGGGGTCTACTTTCCAAAATGGTGTCAATTGTGGGGAGTTTCTACTGTTTAGGTACATTAGGGGCTCTGTAAACGCAATGTGACGCCTGCAGACCATTCTAAGTCTGCATTCCAAATGGCGCTCCTTCCCTTCCGAGCCCTCCCATGTGCCCAAACGGTGGTTTGCCCCCACATATGGGGTATCATCGCACTCAGGACAAATTGGTCAACAACTTTTGGGGTCCAATTTCTCCTGTTACCCTCGGGAAAATACAAAACTGGGGGCTAAAAAATAATTTTTGTGGGAAAAAAATTTTGTTTTATTTTTACGGCTCTGCATTATAAACTTCTGTGAAGCCCTTGGGGGGTCAAAGTGCTCACCTCACCATACATCTAGATAAGTTCCTTAGTTGGTCTACTTTCCAAAATGGTGTCACTTGTGGGGGGTTTCAATGTTTAGGCACATCAGTGGCTCTCCAAACGCAACATGGCGTCCCAGCTCAAGTCCTGTCAATTTTGCATTGAAAAGTCAAACGGCGCTCCTTCCCTTCCAAGCTCTCCCATGCGCCCAAACAGTGGTTTACCCCAACATATGGGGTATCAGTGTACTCAGGACTAATTGTACAACAACTTTTGCTGTCCAATTTCTTCTCTTACCCTTGGGAAAATAAAAAAATTGGGGCGAAAAGATTATTTTTGTGAAAAAAACGATTTTTTTATTTTTACGGTTCTGCATTATAAACTTCTGTGAAGCACTTGTTGGGTCAAAGTGCTCACCACTAGAGTTGAGCGACCTTGACCTTTTTAGAGTCAAGCCGGGTTTCGCGAAACCCGACTATCTCAAAAGTCGGGTCGAGTGAAATCGGCCGATTATGACGTAAAGTCGGGAACGACCGAAACACGAAACCCAATGCAAGTCAATGGGGCAGCATAGTCGGCAGTGAGTGGGGGCCAGGAAAACACCTAGAGTGCCCATTTTAATGTCAAAACCATCCATTCTTCTTAATGAAGCTTGTCAAGCGTAATTTACCTTATAATAATTGGAAGGCATTTGAAATTGGGGGTCATTTGGCTAAAGTTGTGGTGGGTAGGGCTGGTTCAAGTAATTAGTGGGCCCAGGAAATCTGGACCACGTCACGGCAGTGGAGCAGGGAGAGGTAAGTATTTCAACTTTGCAAGTGCTGTGAACCTGAGCAAGCAGGGGGGCCCACTCGTTGGCATTGGCACTGGCACAGGGCTCCTCAAAGTACAGCGGTGTGTTTGCACGGCGGGGGCGCCTCCCACCGGCAGCAACACTTTTGCGTACCATGAGAGGCCCTGTGCCAGTGACGTCGCCAACTAGTATTCCTCCCCCCACCTGATGAAGGAACCTGCACTTTCATCTGCACGTTCCTGTTTGTCCCCGTGTAAGGTGGTATGGTATGCGGGAAGGGGGACCTGACTTTCAGCAGGGTCACAATCTTGCAGTGTAGCGTGCATGGGAAATGTTGCGTTATGGGTCAATGTACCAGCAGACTCATCTATCACTGGCTGGGCAATGGGCAGGATGAGGAGGAAACACAGATATAGGCCCAAAGAATAAAGTGGGCTAAATGCAGTTCAAAATTGGTAACACAGGACTAATCAGGGGGCATTGCAGTGGAGGACAACTGGAATGAGAGGCTGACACAGAGAGTAGGCCCAAATCAGTAAGTAGTCGAAATGCAGTTCAAAATTGGCAACAGTAGTAAACAGGCGGCACAGCTTTGTTCAGTGGAGGAGAACAGCAAGGAGTGGCAGACACCGATAGTAGGCCCCAACCCAACTAGTAGGCAAAATGCAGTCTAACATTAACAACTACTTAACGAGCGCCTGAAAACGGAATTTCAGGACAGGAAACCAGGAGAACAGCAAGGAGCGGCAGACACTGATGGTAGGCCCCAAACCAACTAGTACGCCAAATGCAGTTGTTCCGTTTAACCACAATTTAATGAGAGCCTGAAGATAGAAGTTCAGGAAAGGCAACCTGGAGAACACCTTGGAGTGGAACACACCATCTCTCTACACCCCATACCCAATTTGTAGGTCTAATGCAGCGTAGTTTCCAACAACTACTAAATGAGAGCATGATGATCGAAGCATTGGCGAGGAAACCTGGGGAACACCTTGGAGTGGAACACACCATCTCTCTACACCCCATACCCAATTTGTAGGCCTAATGCAGTGTAGTTTGCAACAACTACTAAACGAGAGCATGATGATCGAAGCATTGGCGAGGAAACCTGGGGAACACCTTGGAGTGGAACACATCATCTCTCTACAGTGGAACACACCATCTCTCTACACCCCATACCCAATTTGTAGGCCTAATGCAGCGTAGTTTCCAACAACTACTAAACGAGAGCCGGAAGATCGAAGCTCAGGAAAGGCAACCTGGAGAACACCTTGGAGTGGAACACACCATCTCTCTACACCCCATACCCAATTTGTATGCCCAATGCAGCGTAGTTTCCAACAACTACTAAACGAGAGCCGGAAGATCGAAGCAATGGAGAGGAAACTTGGGGAACACCTTGGAGTGTAACACACCATCTCTCTACACCCCATACCCAATTTGTAGGCCTAATGCAGCGTAGTTTCCAACAACTACTAAACGAGAGCCGGAAGATCGAAGCAATGGAGAGGAAACCTGGGGAACACCTTGGAGTGTAACACACCATCTCTCTACACCCCATACCCAATTTGTAGGCCTAATGCAGCGTAGTTTCCAACAACTACTAAACGAGAGCCGGAAGATCGAAGCAATGGAGAGGAAACCTGGGGAACACCTTGGAGTGTAACACACCATCTCTCTACACCCCATACCCAATTTGTAGGCCTAATGCAGCGTAGTTTCCAACAACTACTAAACGAGAGCATGAAGATCGAAGCAATGGAGAGGAAACCTGGAGAACACCTTGGAGTGGAACACACCATCTCTCTACACCCCATACCCAATTTGTAGGCCTAATGCAGCGTAGTTTCCAACAACTACTAAACGAGAGCATGATGATCGAAGCATTGGCGAGGAAACCTGGGGAACACCTTGGAGTGGAACACACCATCTCTCTACAGTGGAACACACCATCTCTCTACACCCCATACCCAATTTGTAGGCCTAATGCAGCGTAGTTTCCAACAACTACTAAACGAGAGCCGGAAGATCGAAGCTCAGTAAAGGCAACCTGGGGAACACCTTGGAGTGGAACACACCATCTCTCTACACCCCATACCCAATTTGTAGGCCTAATGCAGCGTAGTTTCCAACAACTACTAAATGAGAGCCGGAAGATCGAAGCAATGGAGAGGAAACCTGGGGAACACCTTGGAGTGTAACACACCATCTCTCTACACCCCATACCCAATTTGTAGGCCTAATGCAGCGTAGTTTCCAACAACTACTAAACGAGAGCCAGAAGATCGAAGCAATGGAGAGGAAACCTGGGGAACACCTTGGAGTGTAACACACCATCTCTCTACACCCCATACCCAATTTGTAGGCCTAATGCAGCGTAGTTTCCAACAACTACTAAACGAGAGCCGGAAGATCGAAGCAATGGAGAGGAAACCTGGGGAACACCTTGGAGTGTAACACACCATCTCTCTACACCCCATACCCAATTTGTAGGCCTAATGCAGCGTAGTTTCCAACAACTACTAAACGAGAGCCGGAAGATCGAAGCAATGGAGAGGAAACCTGGGGAACACCTTGGAGTGTAACACACCATCTCTCTACACCCCATACCCAATTTGTAGGCCTAATGCAGCGTAGTTTCCAACAACTACTAAACGAGAGCATGATGATCGAAGCATTGGCGAGGAAACCTGGGGAACACCTTGGAGTGGAACACACCATCTCTCTACAGTGGAACACACCATCTCTCTACACCCCATACCCAATTTGTAGGCCTAATGCAGCGTAGTTTCCAACAACTACTAAACGAGAGCCGGAAGATCAAAGCTCAGGAAAGGCAACCTGGGGAACACCTTGGAGTGGAACACACCATCTCTCTACACCCCATACCCAATTTGTAGGCCTAATGCAGCGTAGTTTCCAACAACTACTAAACGAGAGCCGGAAGATCGAAGCAATGGAGAGGAAACCTGGGGAACACCTTGGAGTGTAACACACCATCTCTCTACACCCCATACCCAATTTGTAGGCCTAATGCAGCGTAGTTTCCAACAACTACTAAACGAGAGCCGGAAGATCGAAGCAATGGAGAGGAAACCTGGGGAACACCTTGGAGTGTAACACACCATCTCTCTACACCCCATACCCAATTTGTAGGCCTAATGCAGCGTAGTTTCCAACAACTACTAAACGAGAGCATGAAGATCGAAGCAATGGAGAGGAAACCTGGAGAACACCTTGGAGTGGAACACACCATCTCTCTACACCCCATACCCAATTTGTAGGCCTAATGCAGCGTAGTTTCCAACAACTACTAAACGAGAGCATGATGATCGAAGCATTGGCGAGGAAACCTGGGGAACACCTTGGAGTGGAACACACCATCTCTCTACAGTGTAAAACACCATCTCTCTACACCCCATACCCAATTTGTAGGCCTAATGCAGCGTAGTTTCCAACAACTACTAAACGAGAGCCGGAAGATCGAAGCTCAGGAAAGGCAACCTGGGGAACACCTTGGAGTGGAACACACCATCTCTCTACACCCCATACCCAATTTGTAGGCCTAATGCAGCGTAGTTTCCAACAACTACTAAATGAGAGCCGGAAGATCGAAGCAATGGAGAGGAAACCTGAGGAACACCTTGGAGTGTAACACACCATCTCTCTACACCCCATACCCAATTTGTAGGCCTAATGCAGCGTAGTTTCCAACAACTACTAAACGAGAGCCGGAAGATCGAAGCAATGGAGAGGAAACCTGGGGAACACCTTGGAGTGTAACACACCATCTCTCTACACCCCATACCCAATTTGTAGGCCTAATGCAGCGTAGTTTCCAACAACTACTAAACGAGAGCCGGAAGATCGAAGCAATGGAGAGGAAACCTGGGGAACACCTTGGAGTGTAACACACCATCTCTCTACACCCCATACCCAATTTGTAGGCCTAATGCAGCGTAGTTTCCAACAACTACTAAACGAGAGCCGGAAGATCGAAGCTCAGGAAAGGCAACCTGGGGAACACCTTGGAGTGGAACACACCATCTCTCTACACCCCATACCCAATTTGTAGGCCTAATGCAGCGTAGTTTCCAACAACTACTAAATGAGAGCCGGAAGATCGAAGCAATGGAGAGGAAACCTGGGGAACACCTTGGAGTGTAACACACCATCTCTCTACACCCCATACCCAATTTGTAGGCCTAATGCAGCGAAGTTTCCAACAACTACTAAACGAGAGCCGGAAGATCGAAGCAATGGAGAGGAAACCTGGGGAACACCTTGGAGTGTAACACACCATCTCTCTACACCCCATACCCAATTTGTAGGCCTAATGCAGCGTAGTTTCCAACAACTACTAAACGAGAGCCGGAAGATCGAAGCAATGGAGAGGAAACCTGGGGAACACCTTGGAGTGTAACACACCATCTCTCTACACCCCATACCCAATTTGTAGGCCTAATGCAGCGTAGTTTCCAACAACTACTAAACGAGAGCATGAAGATCGAAGCAATGGAGAGGAAACCTGGAGAACACCTTGGAGTGGAACACACCATCTCTCTACACCCCATACCCAATTTGTAGGCCTAATGCAGCGTAGTTTCCAACAACTACTAAACGAGAGCATGATGATCGAAGCATTGGCGAGGAAACCTGGGGAACACCTTGGAGTGGAACACACCATCTCTCTACAGTGTAAAACACCATCTCTCTACACCCCATACCCAATTTGTAGGCCTAATGCAGCGTAGTTTCCAACAACTACTAAACGAGAGCCGGAAGATCGAAGCTCAGGAAAGGCAACCTGGGGAACACCTTGGAGTGGAACACACCATCTCTCTACACCCCATACCCAATTTGTAGGCCTAATGCAGCGTAGTTTCCAACAACTACTAAATGAGAGCCGGAAGATCGAAGCAATGGAGAGGAAACCTGGGGAACACCTTGGAGTGTAACACACCATCTCTCTACACCCCATACCCAATTTGTAGGCCTAATGCAGCGTAGTTTCCAACAACTACTAAACGAGAGCCGGAAGATCGAAGCAATGGAGAGGAAACCTGGGGAACACCTTGGAGTGTAACACACCATCTCTCTACACCCCATACCCAATTTGTAGGCCTAATGCAGCGTAGTTTCCAACAACTACTAAACGAGAGCCGGAAGATCGAAGCAATGGAGAGGAAACCTGGGTAACACCTTGGAGTGTAACACACCATCTCTCTACACCCCATACCCAATTTGTAGGCCTAATGCAGCGTAGTTTCCAACAACTACTAAACGAGAGCCGGAAGATCGAAGCAATGGAGAGGAAACCTGGGGAACACCTTGGAGTGTAACACACCATCTCTCTACACCCCATACCCAATTTGTAGGCCTAATGCAGCGTAGTTTCCAACAACTACTAAACGAGAGCATGATGATCGAAGCATTGGCGAGGAAACCTGGGGAACACCTTGGAGTGGAACACACCATCTCTCTACAGTGGAACACACCATCTCTCTACACCCCATACCCAATTTGTAGGCCTAATGCAGCGTAGTTTCCAACAACTACTAAACGAGAGCCGGAAGATCGAAGCTCAGGAAAGGCAACCTGGGGAACACCTTGGAGTGGAACACACCATCTCTCTACACCCCATACCCAATTTGTAGGCCTAATGCAGCGTAGTTTCCAACAACTACTAAACGAGAGCCGGAAGATCGAAGCAATGGAGAGGAAACCTGGGGAACACCTTGGAGTGTAACACACCATCTCTCTACACCCCATACCCAATTTGTAGGCCTAATGCAGCGTAGTTTCCAACAACTACTAAACGAGAGCCGGAAGATCGAAGCAATGGAGAGGAAACCTGGGGAACACCTTGGAGTGTAACACACCATCTCTCTACACCCCATACCCAATTTGTAGGCCTAATTGTTGTGAATTCTGTGGCTGAATTCACTCCTGTGGTCACAAGTGGTATTGCAGCCTCTGGGCTTCCTCCCTCAGGTGTTTTGGTGAGCTCGTTGGCTGCCTTGCTATTTAACTCCACCTGAGTCTGTCTTCCTTGCTCCTTGTCAATGTTCCAGTGTTGGATCTGAGCTACTGCATCTTTCCTGTGGCCTGCTGCTCTGCTAGATAAGTGTTACTTTGTTTTTGTTTCCGTTTTTTCTGTCCAGCTGTGCTATTCTCTTTTGCTGGAAGCTCTGAGACGCAAAGGGTGCACCGCCGTGCCGTTAGTTCGGCACGGTGGGTCTTTTTGCTCCCCTTTGCGTGGTTCTGCTTTAGGGTTTTTTGTAGACTGCATAGTTCTCTTTGCTATCCTCACTCTGTCTAGAATATCGGGCCTCACTTTGCTGAATCTATTTCATTCCTACGTTTTGTCTTTTCATCTTGCTAACAGTCATTATATGTGGGGGGCTGCCTATTCCTTTGGGGTATTTCTCTGAGGCAAGTCAGGCTTGTATTTCTATCTTCAGGCTAGTCAGCTCCTCAGGCAGTGCCGAGTTGCATAGGTAGTGTTAGGCGCAATCCACTGCTGCTTTTAGTTGTGTGAGGATAGGTTCAGGTATTGCAGTCTGCAGAGATTCCACGTCTCAGAGCTTGTTCTATTGTTTTTTGGGTTATTGCCATATCACTGTATGTGCGCTGATTACTGCACACTGTGTTGCCTGATAGCACAGCATAACACCTAATGCAGCGTAGTTTCCAACAACTACTAAACGAGAGCCGGAAGATTGAAGCAATGGAGAGGAAACCTGGGGAACACCTTGGAGTGTAACACACCATCTCTCTACACCCCATACCCAATTTGTAGGCCTAATGCAGCGTAGTTTCCAACAACTACTAAACGAGAGCCGGAAGATCGAAGCAATGGAGAGGAAACCTGGGGAACACCTTGGAGTGTAACACACCATCTCTCTACACCCCATACCCAATTTGTAGGCCTAATGCAGCGTAGTTTCCAACAACTACTAAACGAGAGCATGAAGATCGAAGCAATGGAGAGGAAACCTGGAGAACACCTTGGAGTGGAACACACCATCTCTCTACACCCCATACCCAATTTGTAGGCCTAATGCAGCGTAGTTTCCAACAACTACTAAACGAGAGCATGATGATCGAAGCATTGGCGAGGAAACCTGGGGAACACCTTGGAGTGGAACACACCATCTCTCTACAGTGTAAAACACCATCTCTCTACACCCCATACCCAATTTGTAGGCCTAATGCAGCGTAGTTTCCAACAACTACTAAACGAGAGCCGGAAGATCGAAGCTCAGGAAAGGCAACCTGGGGAACACCTTGGAGTGGAACACACCATCTCTCTACACCCCATACCCAATTTGTAGGCCTAATGCAGCGTAGTTTCCAACAACTACTAAATGAGAGCCGGAAGATCGAAGCAATGGAGAGGAAACCTGGGGAACACCTTGGAGTGTAACACACCATCTCTCTACACCCCATACCCAATTTGTAGGCCTAATGCAGCGTAGTTTCCAACAACTACTAAACGAGAGCCGGAAGATCGAAGCAATGGAGAGGAAACCTGGGGAACACCTTGGAGTGTAACACACCATCTCTCTACACCCCATACCCAATTTGTAGGCCTAATGCAGCGTAGTTTCCAACAACTACTAAACGAGAGCCGGAAGATCGAAGCAATGGAGAGGAAACCTGGGTAACACCTTGGAGTGTAACACACCATCTCTCTACACCCCATACCCAATTTGTAGGCCTAATGCAGCGTAGTTTCCAACAACTACTAAACGAGAGCCGGAAGATCGAAGCAATGGAGAGGAAACCTGGGGAACACCTTGGAGTGTAACACACCATCTCTCTACACCCCATACCCAATTTGTAGGCCTAATGCAGCGTAGTTTCCAACAACTACTAAACGAGAGCATGATGATCGAAGCATTGGCGAGGAAACCTGGGGAACACCTTGGAGTGGAACACACCATCTCTCTACAGTGGAACACACCATCTCTCTACACCCCATACCCAATTTGTAGGCCTAATGCAGCGTAGTTTCCAACAACTACTAAACGAGAGCCAGAAGATCGAAGCTCAGGAAAGGCAACCTGGGGAACACCTTGGAGTGGAACACACCATCTCTCTACACCCCATACCCAATTTGTAGGCCTAATGCAGCGTAGTTTCCAACAACTACTAAACGAGAGCCGGAAGATCGAAGCAATGGAGAGGAAACCTGGGGAACACCTTGGAGTGTAACACACCATCTCTCTACACCCCATACCCAATTTGTAGGCCTAATGCAGCGTAGTTTCCAACAACTACTAAACGAGAGCCGGAAGATCGAAGCAATGGAGAGGAAACCTGGGGAACACCTTGGAGTGTAACACACCATCTCTCTACACCCCATACCCAATTTGTAGGCCTAATTGTTGTGAATTCTGTGGCTGAATTCACTCCTGTGGTCACAAGTGGTATTGCAGCCTCTGGGCTTCCTCCCTCAGGTGTTTTGGTGAGCTCGTTGGCTGCCTTGCTATTTAACTCCACCTGAGTCTGTCTTCCTTGCTCCTTGTCAATGTTCCAGTGTTGGATCTGAGCTACTGCATCTTTCCTGTGGCCTGCTGCTCTGCTAGATAAGTGTAACTTTGTTTTTGTTTCCGTTTTTTCTGTCCAGCTGTGCTATTCTCTTTTGCTGGAAGCTCTGAGACGCAAAGGGTGCACCGCCGTGCCGTTAGTTCGGCACGGTGGGTCTTTTTGCTCCCCTTTGCGTGGTTCTGCTTTAGGGTTTTTTGTAGACTGCATAGTTCTCTTTGCTATCCTCACTCTGTCTAGAATATCGGGCCTCACTTTGCTGAATCTATTTCATTCCTACGTTTTGTCTTTTCATCTTGCTAACAGTCATTATATGTGGGGGGCTGCCTATTCCTTTGGGGTATTTCTCTGAGGCAAGTCAGGCTTGTATTTCTATCTTCAGGCTAGTCAGCTCCTCAGGCAGTGCCGAGTTGCATAGGTAGTGTTAGGCGCAATCCACTGCTGCTTTTAGTTGTGTGAGGATAGGTTCAGGTATTGCAGTCTGCAGAGATTCCACGTCTCAGAGCTTGTTCTATTGTTTTTTGGGTTATTGCCATATCACTGTATGTGCGCTGATTACTGCACACTGTGTTGCCTGATAGCACAGCATAACAGTACAAGGAGCCAAACCAATGATTCTCAATAGAGGGAAAAAAGAAGTCCTGACATCATTTTTTTTTCCTCAGCTCTGTCTTCAGTTTTTTGTTTTTTTTTTCCCCTAGACATTAGAGTGCTTCAGGACACAGCTGTGGACATGGATATTCAGGCTCTGTGCTCCTCAATGGATAATCTCGTTATAAATATACAAAAGATTCAAGATACAATTGATCAGAAATCTATGCTAGAACCAAGAATTCCTATTCCTGATTTGTTTTTTGGTGACAGAACTAAGTTCCTGAGCTTCAAAAATAATTGTAAGCTATTTCTGGCCTTGAAACCTCATTCTTCTGGTAATCCTATTCAACAGGTTTTGATTATTATTTCTTTTTTGCGCGGCGACCCACAGGACTGGGCGTTTTCTCTTGCGCCAGGAGACCCTGCATTGAGTAATGTTGATGCGTTTTTCCAGGCGCTTGGATTGCTTTACGATGAGCCTAATTCAGTGGATCAGGCTGAGAAAAATTTGCTGGCTTTATGCCAGGGTCAGGATGATGTAGAAGTATATTGTCAGAAATTTAGGAAGTGGTCAGTACTCACTCTGTGGAATGAATCTGCGCTGGCGGCTTGGTTCAGAAAGGGTCTCTCTGAAGCTCTTAAAGATGTCATGGTGGGATTTCCTATGCCTGCTGGTTTGAATGAGTCTATGTCCTTGGCCATTCAGATCGGTCGTCGCTTGCGCGAGCGTAAATCTGTGCACCATCTGGCGGTGTTGTCTGAGAGTAAACCTGAGCCTATGCAGTGCGACAGGACTATGACTAAAGTTGAACGGCAAGAACACAGACGTCTGAACAGGCTGTGTTTCTACTGTGGTGATTCCACTCATGCTATTTCTAATTGTCCTAAGCGCACTAGGCGGTTCGATAGCTCTGCCGTCATTGGTACTGTACAGTCCAAATTCCTTCTGTCCATTACCTTGATATGCTCTTTGTCATCGTATTCTGTCATGGCGTTTGTGGATTCAGGCGCTGCCCTGAATCTGATGGATTTGGATTATGCTAAACGTTGTGGATTTTTCTTGGAGCCTTTGCGGTGTCCTATTCCGTTGAGAGGAATTGATGCTACACCTTTCGCCAAGAATAAGCCTCAGTACTGGGCCCAGCTGACCATGTGCATGGCTCCTGCACATCAGGAAGTTATTCGCTTTCTGGTACTGCATAATCTGCATGATGTGGTCGTGTTGGGGTTGCCATGGCTACAAACCCATAATCCAGTATTAGATTGGAACTCTATGTCGGTAACCAGCTGGGGTTGTCAGGGAGTACATGGTGATGTTCCATTTTTGTCTATTTCGTCATCCATTCCTTCTGACATCCCAGAGTTCTTGTCTGACTTTCAGGATGTATTTGAAGAGCCCAAGTCTGATGCCCTACCTCCGCATAGGAATTGTGATTGTGCTATCAATTTGATTCCTGGTAGTAAATTCCCTAAGGGTCGTTTATTTAATTTGTCCGTGCCTGAACACACCGCTATGCGCAGTTATGTGAAAGAATCCCTGGAGAAGGGACATATTCGCCCATCGTCATCACCATTGGGAGCAGGGTTCTTTTTTGTAGCCAAAAAGGATGGTTCGCTAAGACCGTGTATTGATTACCGCCTTCTTAATAAGATCACTGTTAAGTTTCAGTATCCCTTGCCATTGATATCTGACTTGTTTGCTCGGATTAAGGGGGCTAGTTGGTTTACTAAGATTGATCTTCGTGGTGCGTATAATCTGGTGAGAATCAGGCAGGGAGATGAATGGAAAACGGCATTTAATACGCCCGAGGGTCATTTTGAGTATCTGGTGATGCCGTTCGGACTTGCCAATGCTCCATCTGTTTTTCAGTCTTTTATGCATGACATTTTCCGTGAGTATCTGGATAAATTCCTGATTGTTTACTTGGATGACATTTTGATCTTCTCGGATGATTGGGAGTCTCATGTGAAGCAGGTCAGAATGGTTTTTCAGGTCCTGCGTGCTAATTCCTTGTTCGTGAAGGGATCAAAGTGTCTCTTCGGTGTGCAGAAAGTTTCATTTTTGGGGTTCATCTTTTCCCCTTCTACTATCGAGATGGATCCGGTTAAGGTCCAGGCCATCCAGGATTGGACTCAGCCGACATCTCTGAAAAGTCTGCAGAAATTCCTGGGCTTTGCTAATTTTTATCGTCGCTTCATCTGTAATTTTTCTAGCATTGCCAGACCATTGACCGATTTGACCAAGAAGGGTGCTGATTTGGTTAATTGGTCTTCTGCTGCCGTGGAAGCTTTTCAGGAGTTGAAGCGTCGTTTTTGCTGTGCCCCTGTGTTGTGTCAACCAGATGTTTCTCTTCCGTTCCAGGTCGAGGTTGATGCTTCTGAGATTGGAGCAGGGGCGGTTTTGTCACAGAGAGGTTCTGGTTGCTCAGTGTTGAAACCATGTGCTTTCTTTTCCAGGAAATTTTCTGCTGCTGAGCGTAATTATGATGTGGGCAACCGAGAGTTGCTGGCCATGAAGTGGGCATTCGAGGAGTGGCGTCATTGGCTTGAGGGAGCTAAGCATCGCGTGGTGGTATTGACTGATCATAAGAATCTTACTTATCTCGAGTCTGCCAAGCGCTTGAATCCTAGACAGGCCCGTTGGTCGTTATTTTTTGCTCGTTTTGATTTTGTGATTTCGTACCTTCCGGGCTCTAAAAATGTGAAGGCGGATGCTCTGTCTAGGAGTTTTGTGCCCGACTCTCCGGGGTTATCTGAGCCGGCGAGTATCCTCAAGGAAGGAGTCATTGTGTCTGCCATCTCTCCTGATTTGCGGAGAGTGTTGCAGAAATTTCAGGCTAATAAACCTGATCGTTGTCCGGCCGAGAAACTGTTCGTCCCTGATAGGTGGACTAGTAAAGTTATCTCTGAACTTCATTGTTCGGTGCTGGCTGGTCATCCAGGAATCTTTGGTACCAGAGAGTTAGTGGCTAGATCCTTCTGGTGGCCATCTCTGTCACGGGATGTGCGTGCTTTTGTGCAGTCCTGTGGGATTTGTGCTAGGGCTAAGCCCTGCTGTTCACGTGCCAGTGGGTTGCTTTTGCCCTTGCCGGTCCCGAAGAGGCCTTGGACACATATTTCGATGGATTTCATTTCTGACCTTCCCGTTTCTCAAAAGATGTCGGTCATTTGGGTGGTCTGTGATCGCTTTTCTAAAATGGTCCATCTGGTGCCCTTGGTTAAATTGCCTTCCTCCTCTGATTTGGTGCCTTTGTTCTTCCAGCATGTGGTTCGTTTGCATGGCCTTCCTGAGAATATTGTTTCTGACAGAGGTTCCCAGTTTGTCTCGAGGTTCTGGCGAGCCTTTTGTGGTAGGATGGGCATTGACCTATCTTTTTCCTCGGCCTTCCATCCTCAGACTAATGGCCAGACCGAACGAACCAATCAGACCTTGGAAACATATCTGAGATGTTTTGTTTCTGCTGACCAGGATGATTGGGTGTCATTTTTGCCGTTGGCTGAGTTCGCCCTTAATAATCGGGCCAGCTCGGCTACCTTGGTCTCTCCATTTTTCTGCAATTCTGGGTTCCATCCTCGTTTCTCTTCAGGACAGGTTGAGTCTTCGGACTGTCCTGGTGTGGATTCTGTGGTGGACTGGTTGCAGCAGATCTGGACTCAGGTAGTGGATAATTTGACCTTGTCCCAGGAGAAGGCTCAGCTTTTCGCTAATCGTAGCCGTGTGGGTCCCCGAATTCGTGTTGGGGATCTGGTTTGGTTATCTTCTCGTCATATTCCTATGAAGGTTTCCTCTCCTAAATTTAAAGCTCGTTTTATTGGTCCGTATAGGATTTCTAAGATTCTCAATCCGGTGTCTTTTCGTCTGACCCTCCCAGACTCCTTTTCCATACATAATGTATTCCATAGGTCGTTGTTGAGAAGATACGTGGCACCTATGGTTCCATCTGTGGAGCCTCCTGCCCCTGTTTTGGTGGAGGGGGAATTGGAGTATATTGTGGAGAAAATTTTGGATTCTCGTGTCTCTAGACGGAAACTCCAGTATCTGGTCAAATGGAAGGGTTATGCTCAGGAGGATAATTCCTGGGTTTTTGCCTCTGATGTCCATGCCCCAGATCTTGTTCGTGCCTTTCATGTGGCTTATCCTGGTCGGCCTGGGGGTTCTGGTGAGGGTTCAGTGATCCCTCCTCAAGGGGGGGGTACTGTTGTGAATTCTGTGGCTGAATTCACTCCTGTGGTCACAAGTGGTATTGCAGCCTCTGGGCTTCCTCCCTCAGGTGTTTTGGTGAGCTCGTTGGCTGCCTTGCTATTTAACTCCACCTGAGTCTGTCTTCCTTGCTCCTTGTCAATGTTCCAGTGTTGGATCTGAGCTACTGCATCTTTCCTGTGGCCTGCTGCTCTGCTAGATAAGTGTTACTTTGTTTTTGTTTCCATTTTTTCTGTCCAGCTGTGCTATTCTCTTTTGCTGGAAGCTCTGAGACGCAAAGGGTGCACCGCCGTGCCGTTAGTTCGGCACGGTGGGTCTTTTTGCTCCCCTTTGCGTGGTTCTGCTTTAGGGTTTTTTGTAGACTGCATAGTTCTCTTTGCTATCCTCGCTCTGTCTAGAATATCGGGCCTCACTTTGCTGAATCTATTTCATTCCTACGTTTTGTCTTTTCATCTTGCTAACAGTCATTATATGTGGGGGGCTGCCTATTCCTTTGGGGTATTTCTCTGAGGCAAGTCAGGCTTGTATTTCTATCTTCAGGCTAGTCAGCTCCTCAGGCAGTGCCGAGTTGCATAGGTAGTTTTAGGCGCAATCCACTGCTGCTTTTAGTTGTGTGAGGATAGGTTCAGGTATTGCAGTCTGCAGAGATTCCACGTCTCAGAGCTTGTTCTATTGTTTTTTGGGTTATTGCCATATCACTGTATGTGCGCTGATTACTGCACACTGTGTTGCCTGATAGCACAGCATAACACCTAATGCAGCGTAGTTTCCAACAACTACTAAACGAGAGCCGGAAGATCGAAGCAATGGAGAGGAAACCTGGGGAACACCTTGGAGTGTAACACACCATCTCTCTACACCCCATACCCAATTTGTAGGCCTAATGCAGCGTAGTTTCCAACAACTACTAAACGAGAGCCGGAAGATCGAAGCAATGGAGAGGAAACCTGGGGAACACCTTGGAGTGTAACACACCATCTCTCTACACCCCATACCCAATTTGTAGGCCTAATGCAGCGTAGTTTCCAACAACTACTAAACGAGAGCATGAAGATCGAAGCAATGGAGAGGAAACCTGGGGAACACCTTGGAGTGGAACACACCATCTCTCTACACCCCATACCCAATTTGTAGGCCTAATGCAGCGTAGTTTCCAACAACTACTAAACGAGAGCATGATGATCGAAGCATTGGCGAGGAAACATGGGGAACACCTTGGAGTGGAACAAACCATCTCTCTACAGTGGAACACACCATCTCTCTACACCCCATACCCAATTTGTAGGCCTAATGCAGCGTAGTTTCCAACAACTACTAAACGAGAGCCGGAAGATCGAAGCTCAGGAAAGGCAACCTGGGGAACACCTTGGAGTGGAACACACCATCTCTCTACACCCCATATCCAATTTGTAGGCCCAATGCAGCGTAGTTTCCAACAACTACTAAACGAGAGCCGGAAGATCGAAGCTCAGGAAAGGCAACCTGGGGAACACCTTGGAGTGTAACAAACCCTCTCTCTACACCACGGAAGGGCTGATTCTTAGGAAGGAAGGCTGTCGGAAAGAAGCAGGGCGCGTCCGAGGGTGATTATATTCTTATTAGGTATATACTCACCCTCGGACGCGCCCTGCTTCTTTATTTGTAATGAATGTTTATTTGCAATGTGGTTTTGACTTACTCTATTTTTTTGGTAAATAATGATTTTATTATTTTCATTGTTTTGCATATTCTTGGCAATAATATAAAGAAGACGCGACAGGACAACACTCGGTGGATGCCATATCTGTGTTTAAAATTGAAAAAACCTTTCAGTTAACTACTTGCAGGAGAAAGTTATTGTAGCTTGTGGCCATTTTTAGTACTGTACCAGATTTTTGTTGTATGTGTTTGTTTTTAATGTTAAAATGTCTGCATTTGATATCTCTCCAGTATTTTCTTTTTTATAAGCAAAATACTTATTTTTATATTTTCTGATGTTGGTTCCAGGGGTACACGGGCAGCAGTGGTGTGGTCAGTGGAGGCCTAGTGGAAGGAGTGACCGCAGACAGGCATCGAAGGCCTAAAATAATAACACATGGCTGTAGGCAATTTTAAATTGGTTCCAGGGGTACACGGGCAGCAGTGGTGTGGTCAGTGGAGGCCTAGTGGAAGGAGTGACCGCAGACAGGCATCGAAGGCCTAAAATAATAACACATGGCTGTAGGCAATTTTAAATTGGTTCCAGGGGTACACGGGCAGCAGTGGTGTGGTCAGTGGAGGCCTAGTGGAAGGAGTGACCGCAGACAGGCATCGAAGGCCTAAAATAATAACACATGGCTGTAGGCAATTTTAAATTGGTTCCAGGGGTACACGGGCAGCAGTGGTGTGGTCAGTGGAGGCCTAGTGGAAGGAGTGACCGCAGACAGGCATCGAAGGCCTAAAATAATAACACATGGCTGTAGGCAATTTTAAATTGGTTCCAGGGGTACACGGGCAGCAGTGGTGTGGTCAGTGGAGGCCTAGTGGAAGGAGTCACCGCAGACAGGCATCGAAGGCCTAAAATAATAACACATGGCTGTAGGCAATTTTAAATTGGTTACATGGGTACACGGGCAGCAGTGGTGTGGTCAGTGGAGGCCTAGTGGAAGGAGTGACCACAGACAGGCATCGAAGGCCTAACATAACAAAAATGTCAATACAATGGTATTGTCAGTGGCAGGCATTGAAGGATGTCAGCGCATAGACTAAACATTGGTGGAGCTGTGAGATAATTTTGCAAGTGGTAGAGCACTGTTTGAGCTGGGGTGGGGGGAAACTGTCTTGTGGCCGGCGGTACAGGCCCAGGGCCCCTCATATTACAACGGTGTGTCTGACGTTGGGTGCGCACCACCACCGCCAGAGACACTTTATTGTACTAGGAGGGACCCAGTGGCAGTGCCGTCGACCAAAAGCGGGCTCACCCACCTCTTCAGACAAACTGCACTCTCACGGGTGCTGTCGCCAAGTGTCGATACCACGGCCCCGTGTGGGGAGTTTGGCCATTTAGTGAGGTGTAAACATGTCGTATGCTGGACAATCAGGTGCAGAAAATTACGAGATTGGAAAAGGCATTCAGAATAGTCCACAGGCAAGACCTTTTCATAGGAAAGCTAGGTGTCAGCCGGGCAAGGTGGGGCAAAAGATTTCGAAATCCAGTTGTGGTTCATTTTAATGAAGGTTAGATCATCTACGTTTTGGGTAGCCAGACGAGTCCTTTTTTCTGTTAGTATTGAACCTGCAGCACTGAATACTCTTTCTGATAGGACACTAGCTGCCGGGCAAGCAAGCTCCTGCAATGCATATTCTGCCAATTCTGGCCAGGTGTCTAATTTTGATGCCCAGTAATCAAATGGGAATGACGGTTGAGGGAGAACATCGATAAGGGATGAAAAATAGTTTGTAACCATACTGGACAATTGTTGTCTCCTGTCACTTTGAATTGATGCTGCAGTACCTGTCCTGTCTGCGGTCATAGCAAAATCACTCCACAACCTGGTCAGAAAACCCCTCTGGCCAACGCCACTTCTGATTTCTGCCCCTCTAACTCCTCTGGTCTGCTGGCCCCTGCAGCTCGTGTGAGAACGATCACGGGCGCTGTGTGCAGGGAATGCCAGAAGCAAACGGTCAACAAGAGTTGATTGTTTGGTTGCTAATATTAGTTCCAAGTTCTCATGTGGCATTATATTTTGCAATTTGCCTTTATAGCGAGGATCAAGGAGGCAGGCCAACCAGTAATCGTCATCATTCATCATTTTAGTTATGCGTGTGTCCCTTTTGAGGATACGTAAGGCATAATCCGCCATGTGGGCCAAAGTTCCAGTTCTCAAATCTGCGGTTGTGCTTGGTTGAGGGGCAGTTTCAGGCAAATCCACGTCACTTGTGTCCCTCAAAAAACCAGAACCCGGCCTTGCCGCGCCACCAATTTCCAGTGGCCCCGGAAAAGCTTCCTCATTAAAAATATAATCATCCCCATCATCCTCCTCGTCCTCCTCCTCCTCTTCGCCCGCTACCTCGTCCTGTACACTGCCCTGGCCAGACAATGGCTGACTGTCATCAAGGCTTTCCTCTTCCTCAGCTGCAGACGCCTGATCCTTTATGTGCGTCAAACTTTGCATCAGCAGACGCATTAGGGGGATGCTCATGCTTATTATGGCGTTGTCTGCACTAACCAGCCGTGTGCATTCCTCAAAACACTGAAGGACTTGACACATGTCTTGAATCTTCGACCACTGCACACCTGACAACTCCATGTCTGCCATCCTACTGCCTGCCCATGTATGTGTATCCTCCCACAAAAACATAACAGCCCGCCTCTGTTCACACAGTCTCTGAAGCATGTGCAGTGTTGAGTTCCACCTTGTTGCAACGTCTATGATTAGGCGATGCTGGGGAAGGTTCAAAGAACGCTGATAAGTCTGCATACGGCTGGAGTGTACGGGCGAACGGCGGATATGTGAGCAAAGTCCACGCACTTTGAGGAGCAGGTCGGATAACCCCGGATAACTTTTCAGGAAGCACTGCACCACCAGGTTTAAGGTGTGAGCCAGGCAAGGAATGTGTTTCAGTTGGGAAAGGGAGATGGCAGCCATGAAATTCCTTCCGTTATCACTCACTACCTTGCCTGCCTCAAGATCTACAGTGCCCAGCCACGACTGCGTTTCTTTCTGCAAGAACTCGGACAGAACTTCCGCGGTGTGTCTGTTGTCGCCCAAACACTTCATAGCCAATACAGCCTGCTGACGTTTGCCAGTAGCTGCCCCATAATGGGAGACCTGGTGTGCAACAGTGGCAGCTGCGGATGGAGTGGTTGTGCGACTGCGGTCTGTGGACGAGCTCTCGCTTCTGCAGGAGGACGAAGAGGAGGAGGAGGGGGTGCGAACGGCTACAGCCAATTGTTTCCTAGACTGTGGGCTAGGCAGAACTGTCCCAAACTTGCTGTCCCCTGTGGACCCTGCATCCACCACATTTACCCAGTGTGCCGTGATGGACACGTAACGTCCCTGGCCATGCCTACTGGTCCATGCATCTGTTGTCAGGTGCACCTTTGTGCTCACAGATTGCCTGAGTGCATGGACGATGCGCTCTTTAACATGCTGGTGGAGGGCTGGGATGGCTTTTCTGGAAAAAAAGTGTTGACTGGGTAGCTCGTAGCGTGGTACAGTGTAGTCCATCAGGGCTTTGAAAGCTTCGCTTTCAACTAACCGGTAGGGCATCATCTCTAACGAGATTAGTCTAGCTATGTGTGCGTTCAAACCCTGTGTACGTGGATGCGAGGCTAAGTACTTCCTTTTTCTAACCATAGTCTCATGTAGGGTGAGCTGGACTGGAGAGCTGGAGATCGTGGAACTAGCGGGGGTGCCGGTGGACATGGCAGACTGAGAGACGGTGGGAGATAGTATTGTTGCCACCGGTGCCCTAGATGCAGTGTTTCCTACTACGAAACTGGTGATTCCCTGACCCTGACTGCTTTGGCCTGGCAAAGAAACCTGCACAGATACTGCAGGTGGTGCGGAAAATGGTGGCCCTACACTGCCGGAAGGGATGTTGCGTTGCTGACTAGCTTCATTGGCCGAGGGTGCTACAACCTTAAGGGACGTTTGGTAGTTAGTCCAGGCTTGCAAATGCATGGTGGTTAAATGTCTATGCATGCAACTTGTATTGAGACTTTTCAGATTCTGTCCTCTGCTTAAGGTAGTTGAACATTTTTGACAGATGACTTTGCGCTGATCAATTGGATGTTGTTTAAAAAAATGCCAGACTGCACTCTTTCTAGCATCGGATACCTTTTCAGGCATTGCAGACTGAGCTTTAACCGGATGGCCACGCTGTCCTCCAACAGGTTTTGGCTTTGCCACGCGTTTTGGGCAAGATACGGGCCCGGCAGATGGAACCTGTTGCGATGTTGATGCCTGCTGCGGCCCCTCCTCCTCCGCTTCAGAACTGCTGCCGCCTGCACCCTGTTCCCCCAATGGCTGCCAATCGGGGTCAAGAACTGGGTCATCTATTACCTCTTCTTGTAGCTCGTGTGCAACTTCGTCTGTGTCACCGTGTCGGTCGGTGGTATAGCGTTCGTGATGGGGCAACATAGTCTCATCAGGGTCTGATTCTTGATCAGCACCCTGCGAGGGCAATGTTGTGGTCTGAGTCAAAGGACCAGCATAGTAGTCTGGCTGTGGCTGTGCATCAGTGCACTCCATGTCAGATTCAACTTGTAATGGGCATGGACTGTTAACTGCTTCACTTTCTGAGCCAGGGACTGTATGTGTAAAGAGCTCCATGGAGTAACCCGTTGTGTCGCCTGCTGCATTCTTCTCTGTTGTTGTTTTTGCTGAAGAGGACAAGGAAGCGACTTGTCCCTGACCGTGAACATCCACTAACGACGCGCTGCTTTGACATTTACCAGTTTCACGAGAGGAGGCAAAAGAGCTAGAGGCTGAGTCAGCAAGATAAGCCAAAACTTGCTCTTGCTGCTCCGGCTTTAAAAGCGGTTTTCCTACTCCCAGAAAAGGGAGCGTTCGAGGCCTTGTGTAGCCAGACGACGAACCTGGCTCCACAGCTCCAGACTTAGGTGCAATATTTTTTTTCCCACGACCAGCTGATGCTCCACCACTACCACTACCCTCATTACCAGCTGACAATGAACGCCCCCGGCCACAACCTCTTCCACCATACTTCCTCATTGTTTTAAAAACGTAAACAAACTAACGGTATTTGTTGCTGTCACACAAATTACACGGTGAGCTATAACTTCAGTATGATTTAGCTACCCCTTTACAGGTGAGTGAGACCACAACGAAAATCAGGCACAATGTTACACACTCTGTTGTTGGTGGCAACAAATGAGAGAGATGCCACACACGCAGGACTGTCACTGAAGCACAAATGTAAATATTAATCTCCCACCGATTTGATTTTTTTTTTTTTTTTTAAGGGAGACTTTAGGAAAAAAAAATAATAGAATAAAATTATTTTTTCAGGAAGAATTTTGAAACCAAATAAAATAAAATGATTTTTTCAGGGAGAATTTAGAAAACAAATAAAACAAAAAAAGGCTTTCTATGGCCCACTGAGTGAGAGATGACGCACACAGGAGTCAGGAGTGGCACACAAGCCCAGAGGCCAATATTTATCTCCCACTGATTGATGTAGTGACTTTTTCAGGTAGATTTTGGAACCCAAATCAAGCTAAAAAAAATAATAGGCTTTCTATGGCCCACAATTGGAGAGAGAGAGAGAGATGGCACACCCAGGAGTCAAGACTGGCACACAAGCAGAAAGGGCAATATTAATCTCCCACTGATTTGTTTTTTTTTTTTTTTTCAGGGAGACTTTAGGAAAAAAAAAATAGAATAAAATGATTTTTTCAGGAAGAATTTAGAAACCAAATAAAATAAAATGATTTTTTCAGGGAGAATTTAGAAAACAAATAAAACAAAAAAAGGCTTTCTATGGCCCACTGAGTGAGAGATGACGCACACAGGAGTCAGGAGTGGCACACAAGCCCAGAGGCCAATATTTATCTCCCACTGATTGATGTAGTGATTTTTTCAGGTAGATTTTGGAACCCAAATCAAGCTAAAAAAATAATAGGCTTTCTATGGCCCACAATTGGAGAGAGAGAGAGAGATGGCACACCCAGGAGTCAAGACTGGCACACAAGCAGAAAGGGCAATATTAATCTCCCACTGATTTGTTGTTTTTTTTTTTTTTTTTCAGGGAGACTTTAGGAAAAAAAAAATAGAATAAAATGATTTTTTCAGGAAGAATTTAGAAACCAAAGAAAATAAAATGATTTTTTCAGGGAGAATTTAGAAAACAAATAAAACAAAAAAAGGCTTTCTATGGCCCACTGAGTAAGAGATGACGCACACAGGAGTCAGGAGTGGCACACAAGCCCAGAGGCCAATATTTATCTCCCACTTTTTTTTTTTTTGTTCCAGGGAAAATTTATAAACCCAATAAAAAAAATAATAAATAGGCTTTCTATGGCCCACTATCTGAGAGACAGAGAGAGATGGCACGCTTAGGACTGGCACACAAGCCCAAAGGCCAATATTAATCTCCCTTTTTTTTTAAGGGAGAATTTATAAAACCAAAAAAAAAAAAATAAATAGGCTTTCTATGGCCCACTATTTGTGAGAGAGATGGCACGCTCAGGACTGGCACACAAGCCCAGAGGCCAATATTAATCTCCCACTTTTTTTTTTTTTTCCAGGGAAAATTTATAAACCCAATAAAAAAAAAATAAATAAATAGGCTTTCTATGGCCCACTATCTGAGAGAGAGAGATGGCACGCTTAGGACTGGCACACAAGCCCAAAGGCCAATATTAATCTCCCACTGATTGATTTATTGATTTTTTCAGGTAGAATTTAGAACCCAAATAAAGCAAAAAAAAAAAAAAAAAGGGCTTTCTATGGCCCACTGAGTGAGTGATGATGCACACAGGAGTCAGGAGTGGCACACAAGCCCTGAGGCCAATATTTTTCTCCCACTGATTGATGTAGTGATTTTTTCAGGTAGATTTTAGAACCAAAATCAAGCAAAAAAATAAATAGGCTTTCTATGGCCCACTGAGTGAGTGATGATGCACACAGGAGTCAAGAGTGGCACACAAGCCCTGAGGCCAATATTTTTCTCCCACTGATTGATGTAGTGATTTTTTCAGGTAGATTTTATAACCCAAATCAAGCAAAAAAATAAATAGGCTTTCTATGGCCCACTGAGTGAGAGATGACACAGACAGGGATGGCACTCTAGCAGAAATGTCAATCTTAATCTCCCACAAAAAAAAAAAAAAACAGGGAGTGTCCTTCAATTACTATCTCCCTGCAGTAATCTCAGCCAGGTATGGCAGGCAGCAATAAGGAGTGGACTGATGCACAAATTAAATAAAAAGTGTGTACAAACCAAAAAGATAGCTGTGCAGAAAGGAAGGAACAAGAGGATTTGTGCTTTGAAAAAAGCAGTTGGTTTGCACAGCGGCGTACACACAGCAATGCAGCTATCAGGGAGCCTTCTAGGGCAGCCCAATGAGCTACAGCGCTGAGGGGGAAAAAAAAAATATGTAGCTTCCACTGTCCCTGCACACCGAAGGTGGTGTTGGGCAGTGGAAATCGCTACAGCACAAGCGGTTTGGTGGTTAATGGACCCTGCCTAACGCTATCCCTGCTTCTGACGAAGCGGCAGCAACCTCTCCCTAAGCTCAGATCAGCAGCAGTAACATGGCGGTCGGCGGGAACTCCCCTTTATAGCCCCTGTGACGCCGCAGACAGCAAGCCAATCACTGCAATGCCCTTCTCTAAGATGGTGGGGACCAGGACCTATGTCATCACGCTGCCCACACTCTGCGTTTACCTTCATTGGCTGAGAAATGGCGCTTTTCGCGTCATTGAAACGCGACTTTGGCGCGAAAGTCGCGTACCGCATGGCCGACCCCGCACAGGGGTCGGATCGGGTTTCATGAAAACCGACTTTGCCAAAAGTCGGCGACCTTTGAAAATGAACGACCCGTTTCGCTCAACCCTACTCACTACACCTCTAGATAAGTTCCTTAGGGGGTCTACTTTCCAAAATGGTGTCACTTGTGGGGGGTTTAAATGTTTAGGCACATCAGTGGCTCTCCAAAAGCAACATGGCGTCCCATCTCAATTCCAGTCAATTTTGCATTGAAAAGTCAAATGGCGCTCCTTTGCTTCCGAGCTCAGTCATGCGCCCAAACAGTGGTTTACCCCCACATGTTGGGTATCAGCGTACTCAGGACAAATTGTTCAACAACGTTTGGGGTCCATTTTCTTCTGTTACCCTTGGTAAAATAAAACAAATTGGAGCTGAAGTAAATTTTTTGTGAAAAAAAGTTAAATGTTCATTTTTATTTAAACATTCCAAAAATTCCTGTGAAACACCTGAAGGGTTAATAAACTTCTTGAATGTGGTTTTGAGCACCTTGAAGGGTGCAGTTTTTAGAATGGTGTCACACTTGGGTATTTTCTATCATATAGACCCCTCAAAATGACTTCAAATGAGATGTGGTCCCTAAAAAAAAATTATGTTGTAAAAATGAGAAATTGCTGGTCAACTTTTAACCCTTATAACTCCCTTACAAAAAAATTTGGCTCCAAAATTGTGCTGATGTAAAGTAGACATGTGGGAAATGTTATTTATTAACTATTTTGTGTGACATATCTCTGTGATTTAATTGCATAAAAATTCAAATTTGGAAAATTGCAAAATTTTCACAATTTTCACCAAATTTCCGTTTTTTTCACAAATAAACGCAGGTAATATCAAAGAAATTTTACCACTATCATGAAGTACTATATGTCACGAGAAAACAATGTCAGAATGACTGGGATCAGTTGAAGCGTTCCAGAGTTATAACCTCATAAAAGGACAGTGGTGTAAAAATTGGCCCGGTCCATAACGTGCAAACCACCCTTGGGAGTAAAGGGGTTAAGAGATATCATCTTGACAATCCTTGGCACTGTCACCATGAATTAATCAAGCTCCGTTCTGTAATGTACTCTTGAGCATTTAGCACCTTCAAACCAGGAAGTAACTTGAAAAATACTGGGGTCTAAGGAGTTAACGTTTCTCCTTATGGAGAGTGACATACCAGCTCTGGCTTGTCAAGGTATGGAGGCTTATTCGCTGTGCAATGCTCCTCTGGGAAATTAAATATGCAAATTGCCTCTTGTGAGAAAAAGAGGACTTAAACTCTATAGCGCCAACTGTTGGAAGTAGTAGTAGTAGTAGTTACCACTTAGACCCCAGTCCAGAGCCTGATTTGGCTTTTATCCTAAGTCATATTGCACGACTCGTTAAAGGGTTGATTGTGACTTGTAGGATCGCTACTTCCAACAGGTGGCGCTATAGAGTTTAAGTCCTCCTTTTCTCAGAAGAGGCAATTTGCATATTGAAAAATACTGACATTTAAATGATTTTATTACCAGAATCACATTATTTTTCACAAAGCACAGAAAATGCATACTTATTAATATACAGACTAAGCGCAACATTAATTTTATTTCTTTTACCTTTGTACTTGTATAATCTCTAACCGCCCATCACTGCCTCCAGGTTCACATAGTTGAATGGGTTGTACTATTCTTATAAGCTAAAATTATATTTTGGAGCTGCTCGTCTTCAGTGCTGCAGATGCCTCACTCCTCTCCTGACTTGTTCCACCTATTACCAGGCTATTTGAAGTTTAGAATTCACCTTATACTTCTGGGTAATTTCTGCTGCTCTACAGTGACTTGTCTGCCCTATTTTATATTGTTTCCTCATCAGTGTAGTTGCTTGTGTGATTTTAGATTACTATATGGTTATAGCAGAGATCAACTGTTCTGCAGGGCCCGATGGTGAGACAAGGTGGTGACCCGGCGGTGTGAAGCTGCAGGCACTAGGCTTTGTTAAAATGTCGTGAGAGAATTTCCCTGCAGTGTGCTTTGGAAAATGGCTGCCAGAGGTGGCGCAAGTGCAGACTGAGATCTCAGGAAGCCAAGGTCTTGCAGCATCGCCTCACTTCTGCCACCGCCAGCCTCATGCAGCAGCGCCCCCACCTCCTGTGACCCTGTTCCACTGCAGCCACCCTCCCCTCTGGTAAGTTACATTTGGATTCTAAGACGCACCCCCATCTTGCTCCCAAATTTGGGGGGAAATGTGCATCTTATAATCCCAAAAATATGGTGCATCACTTTTGGCAACTTGCGCTATCCTTTCTGGTGGTGTGGTTCACTGTGACAAGCATGCCGGGATCGTCATCCTCAGGTCTGAATACAATTTTATGCTGTCAATTATGCGGTCTATTGTGACAAGCATGCGCACATCTCTTTATAACATGAATTCCTGGGATTACACCAACTCCTCCTCCTCACTATTAAGCATTTAATTATGTACATCTCTGTTCACAGGTAAATATGTGCTGATTATTCCTCAAACCTGTATACTAGTTACCGTATATACTCAAGTATAAGCCGACCCGAGTATAAGCCGACCCCCCTAATTTTGCCACAAAAAACTGGGAAAACTTATGGACTCGAGTATAAGCCTAGGGTTGAAAATGCAGCAGCTACCGGTGAATTTCAAAAATAAAAATAGATGCTCCATACTGTTCATTATGGCCCCATAGCTGTACCATATAGTGCTCTGCACCGTTCATTATTTCCCCATAGATGTACCATAGAAAGCTGTGCCATATAGTGCTCTGCACCGTTCATTATTGCCCCATAGCTGTGCCATATAGTGCTCTGCACCGTTCATTATTGCCCCATAGCTGTGCCATTATGCCATATAGTGCTCTGCACCGTTCATTATTGCCCCATAGCTGTGCCATACAGTGCTCTGCACCGTTCATTATTGCCCCATAGCTGTGCCATATAGTGCTCTGCACCGTTCATTATTGCCCCATAGCTGTGCCATATAAAGCTGTGCCATTGCTGCTGCAATAAAAAAAAAATGCCATACTCACCTCTCTTGCTTGCTGCTCCTGGCGTCTCGTCCCGGGGTCTATCTGCACTGACTGATCAGGCAGAGGGCGCCGCGCACACTATATGCGTCATCGCGCTCATCCTTCAGTATCTCTCTCCTTTCTTTCCCATCTCGTATGTACAGCCCATCCTGAAGTATATCTTTCTGAGAGTGTTAAATGGCGCTTTCAGAGATTAAATGCACGTGTGCTTTTAAAGTCACATGATGACTAATTAAATCAGCCATCATCTGCCAGGAAAGATTCGGGCTTGGCATTTGACCCTGCAACATTGAATTCTTTGTTAAATAATAGCAGCTTTTAGTCCAACTTTAGTATTTCTCACAATATATTACATCTCTAAGACCACCTAAGAAACAATTTAAAACAAAAGTCTGCAAATTACTGCAATAATTAGGCTCAACATATATTAAAGAAATCCATTTCTTTCTCTTCCTGAACCTATCTTTCCTTCTCAAAATTACCAATTTGTGAGTAAAATCTGTTTTCACAGATATTCCCATTACTGATATAGAAGATGACAGTTGGTGCTCATAAAATTCAAAGGAGAACGGTAAGGCACACATTCTGGATTTTTCGCATTTTTCGCTATAAAAATGCAATAAAACTGCAAAAAAAATGCTCACATTAAGCATCCTATTAAAGGAATGCAATCCGCATTTTGTATGCACATGCTGCGTTTTTTTCCTGAGTTGGAAACGCATTCCGAAAAAATGCAGCAAGTTCATTAATTTGCGGAATCGCAGGGAATCCGCACACATAGGAATGCATTGATTCCTTTACTTCCCGCATGGGGCTATGTCCACCATGCGGGAAGTAAGCGGATCATGTGCGGATGGTACCCAGGGTGAAGGAGAGGAGACTCTCCTCCATGGACTGGGCACCATATAATTGTTAAAAAAAAAAATTTAAATAAAAAATAGTGAAATACTCACCTGCTAAAGGCCCCCGGAGTCTTCCCGCCTCTCAGCGGTGCACGCGGTTCCTTCCGTTCCCAGGGATGCTGTGTGCGAAGGACCTGCGATGATGTCGCGGTCACGTGACCATGACGTCATCCCAGGTCCTTCGCACACAGCATCCATGGGAACGTAAGCCGCCACATGCACCGCTGAGGAGATCGGGGGCCGTCGGAAGGTATAACCATTTTTTTATTTTTTTTATTATTTTTAACATTAGATCTTTTTACTATTGATGCTGCATAGGCAGCATCAATAGTAAAAAGTTGGTCACACTTGTCAAACACTATGTTTGACAAGAGTGACCAACCTGTCAATCAGTTTGCCAAGCAATGCTACAGATCGCTTGGAAAACGCTAGCATTCTGCAAGCTAAAAACGCTTGCAAAACGCTAGTGTTTAGCAGGAATACGCATGCTAATTCCGCATGCGATATACCAGCGGCAGGAGTTGCGGAATTGCTGCGGAAATTTCCGCTGCAATTCTGCAATGTGTGCACTTAGCCTAACTGTCATTTATGAGAATTTGCAGCAGAATGTCTGTGTCTCTAGCTCCTTTTACCTATGAAATGAAAGTAAAAGATCAGTCCAGAAAAATAAAAAGATTATTTTTATAAGATATATTAAAAAGTTGCATATTTTCATGTGTACTGTACTATACATTTATGTAATAAAAATTGAAACAATGGTCACTCTTCAAACCTCCTTTCTTTTCAGCCATTTCTTACTTCTTTTAATCGTACAGCAAGTACGTACAGCAGGGAAAATAAGTATTTGATACTCTGCCGATTTTGCAAGTTTCCCCACCTACAAAGAATGGAGAGGTCTGTAATTTTTATCATAGGTACCCTTCAACTGTGAAAGACAGAATCTAAAAATATAAACCAGAAAATTACATTGTATGATTTTTACATAATTAAATTGCATTTTATTGCATGAAAAAAAGTATGTGAAGGCCTCAGAGGTTTGTTTGAGAACATTGGGGATCAAACAGCATCACAAAAACCAAAGAACACACAAGACTGGTCAGGAATAAAGGTATGGAGAAGAGTAAAGTAGGGTTAGGTTATAAAAAATAGCCCAAGCTGTGAACATATCAGAGAACACTGTTCAATCCATCATCCAAAAATGTAAGGCATATGGTACAACTCTGCAAACCTACCAAGACATGTCCGTCCACCTAAACTGACATCAAAATCAAGGGGAGTACTAATTAGTGAAACAGCGACAGACCCATGGTAACTCTGGAGGATCTGCAGAGATGCACAGCTCTGGTGGGAGAATCTGTGTACAGGCAACTATTAGTTGTATTTTCCACAAATCTGGTCTTTATGGAAGATTGGCAAGAAGAAAGCTATTTTGGAAAAGCAAGCCATAAGAAGTCATGTTTTTAGTTTGTAAAAGAGCTATGTAGGAAACACTGCAAGTACAGTGGGGCAAAAAAGTATTTAGTCAGTCAGCAATAGTGCAAGTTCCACCACTTAAAAAGATGAGAGGCGTCTGTAATTTACATCATAGGTAGACCTCAACTATGGGAGACAAACTGAGAAAAAAAAATCCAGAAAATCACATTGTCTGTTTTTTTAACAATTTATTTGCATATTATGGTGGAAAATAAGTATTTGGTCAGAAACAAACAATCAAGATTTCTGGCTCTCACAGACCTGTAACTTCTTCTTTAAGAGTCTCCTCTTTCCTCCACTCATTACCTGTAGTAATGGCACCTGTTTAAACTTGTTATCAGTATAAAAAGACACCTGTGCACACCCTCAAACAGTCTGACTCCAAACTCCACTATGGTGAAGACCAAAGAGCTGTCAAAGGACACCAGAAACAAAATTGTAGCCCTGCACCAGGCTGGGAAGACTGAATCTGCAATAGCCAACCAGCTTGGAGTGAAGAAATCAACAGTGGGAGCAATAATTAGAAAATGGAAGACATACAAGACCACTGATAATCTCCCTCGATCTGGGGCTCCACGCAAAATCCCACCCCGTGGGGTCAGAATGATCACAAGAACGGTGAGCAAAAATCCCAGAACCACGCGGGGGGACCTAGTGAATGAACTGCAGAGAGCTGGGACCAATGTAACAAGGCCTACCATAAGTAGCACACTACGCCACCATGGACTCAGATCCTGCAGTGCCAGACGTGTCCCACTGCTTAAGCCAGTACATGTCCGGGCCCGTCTGAAGTTTGCTAGAGAGCATTTGGATGATCCAGAGGAGTTTTGGGAGAATGTCCTATGGTCTGATGAAACCAAACTGGAACTGTTTGGTAGAAACACAACTTGTCGTGTTTGGAGGAAAAAGAATACTGAGTTGCATCCATCAAACACCATACCTACTGTAAAGCATGGTGGTGGAAACATCATGCTTTGGGGCTGTTTCTCTGCAAAGGGGCCAGGACGACTGATCCGGGTACATGAAAGAATGAATGGGGCCATGTATCGTGAGATTTTGAGTGCAAACCTCCTTCCATCAGCAAGGGCATTGAAGATGAAACGTGGCTGCGTCTTTCAACATGACAATGATCCAAAGCACACCGCCAGGGCAACGAAGGAGTGGCTTCGTAAGAAGCATTTCAAGGTCCTGGAGTGGCCTAGCCAGTCTCCAGATCTCAACCCTATAGAAAACCTTTGGAGGGAGTTGAAAGTCCGTGTTGCCAAGCGAAAAGCCAAAAATATCACTGCTCTAGAGGAGATCTGCATGGAGGAATGGGCCAACATACCAACAACAGTGTGTGGCAACCTTGTGAAGACTTACAGAAAACGTTTGACCTCTGTCATTGCCAACAAAGGATATATTACAAAGTATTGAGATTAAATTTTGTTTCTGACCAAATACTTATTTTCCACCATAATATGCAAATAAATTGTTAAAAAAACAGACAATGTGATTTTCTGGATTTTTTTTTCTCAGTTTGTCTCCCATAGTTGAGGTCTACCTATGATGTAAATTACAGACGCCTCTCATCTTTTTAAGTGGTGGAACTTGCACTATTGCTGACTGACTAAATACTTTTTTGCCCCACTGTATATGGAAAAGGGCCTTCTTATCAGATAAGACCAAAGTAGAACTCTTGGGACTGATTGCTAAATGCAATGTGGGATGGAAAACTAATACTGCACATCACCCTGAAAGTACCATCCCCACTGTCAAATATGGTGGTGGCAGCATCATGCTGTGGGGGTGCTTTTCTTCAGCAGGAACAGGGAAGCTGATCAGAGTTTATGGAAATATGGATGGATCTAAATACAGGGCAATCCTGCATGAAAATCTGTGGTGTATGTTCACCTTTCAGCAGGACAATAACCCTAAACATACTGTCAGAACTACAATGACATGGTTTAGATACAAGCATATTCATCTGTGTGAATCGCCTAGTCCAGACAAAAAATGCCATTGAGATTCTGTGAAAAGTCTTGAAAATTGCTGTTCACAGATATTGTCTGTCCAATCTGAGATAGAGCTGGTTTACAAGAAAGTATGGGCAAAAATTTCAACCTCTAGATGCTCAAAGCTGATAAGACATACCTCAAAAGGCTTTCAGCAGTAATTGCAGCAAAGGGTGGTCCTACAAAGTACTGACTCGGGGCTGAATATAATTGCATGTTAAAATTATCAGATTTATATTTTTAAAATAATTTCAAAAACATGTATGATTTCCTTCACACTTCACTAACATTTGCTACTTTGTGTTGTTGCTTTACATAAAATTGAAATAAAAAGCATTTAAGTTTGTGGGTGTAATGTGAGAAAATGTTCAAAAGTTCATGGGGTATGAACACTTTTTCGAAGCACTGAAACAATGGGCCATATTTTAGTAGTTATATCCTTGTGCATAACATTTTTTTGATATTCTATTGACTTTCTATAATACAACTAGAGATATTAAATTTTTCTAAAGTCACTTCAATCTTGCTCTGTAGAGTGGTGGATTCCACCAAAGTATCAAGAATCTTCAACCTGATGATTCAGTTTTTCTTTCTCGAATAATAAGGCCCCATCCTCCTAACCATCAATGATATTCAAGCATCACAGGTCTAAGAGATGGGGTCACTCATTGGTGAGACCTAGTTGTTGAAAAACCCAACGAGAGAAGTGTTTGAGACTATTCTGAATCTTTAGGATTCTTTTAGGGATTATGGAAACAAGGAATAAGTAATGTCCCTATCAAACAATGCAACAATAACACCCAACCGAACTCATTGGCTTATTTTATATGACAGGTTTTCTGTATTGTTTCTATGCAAAGCAAATGTAAGCAAAGCCTTAGATCCTCCTTTTTTTAATTTTTTTTCCTTTTACTGATGTTTTTATTTTGTTTCCTCCTAACCAAGTGCTAATTATGCTTAAGTATTTTTAAACATTGCTGGGTGTAAACATTATATATGTGCGCGTGTTACAGACACGTACTTTACTGCAAGCTGTCATCTGCTTATGGAGCATTAGTTGCAGAACTGAGATCTCAAGTCTTTGATAAATAACCACAGCAAAGCTCTTCAATCAGAAACAGCGCCAGCAGCAATTACTGTAATGTTGCAAACCCTGCCACAATGAAAAACAACCAGAGTATGTCAATCTGAAAAACCAACGTTCTTGGTGGAAACCTACAAAACAGCCATATACTGTAAAACCTAAGACTGTGAAGGACATTTTCTGTAATCTTTATTGAAGCATTGCACTTAAAAAAACCTAAAAGCAAGAGCAGATATACCATTTGGACAGCTGTAAAGATGCCTAAAATGAAGGGAAAATGTTCGGACTATTTGATCGCTGGGTTATAGAATTATACAAAGGGCCTAGATATCATCTAATCTAAATACTTAATGGGGTTGTTTGGTGAAAAGGATTTATCATCTATCAACAGGATAGGTGATTATTTATAGATTATGAGTGTTCAATGACTTGTCTCCACCGATAGGCAGAATGGGTGCCCTTAATTAAACTAGAGCAGCAGTGAGCATACATGCTCAATCACTGCCCTATTCATCTATTTATATAATTGCCTTAAATTGTCTGTCATCCACTTCCGTCTGGACATCCTTGAATCCCACAATCCACCGCGCTGCACCGGAAGTACATCGACCACCATATTGGAATACCCAACTGATGGGTATTCCAATATGGCACCCGTTGGTGGTACCAGGCCTTTGCGCAGTACCACCAGCGGGTCATCGCCGGCCCTTCCGGGTAGGCAGGGGACGGGGAGCGGCAGCTGTCTATCATACGCACCTGCTCCCGACACGTCTCTGCATGTCCTCGCTTCTCCGGCAGCTTCTTCTTGTGTTCAGCTGTCACGTGGTACAACTCATTAAAGTAATAAATATGGACACCACTCCACACCCATAAGGGTGGAGCCGCATATTCATTACTCTAATGAGCGGTACGATGTGACCGCTGAACTTAGGAAGAAGCTGCCGGCGCCCGGAGACCATCTGTCAGTGAAAAGCTGCCAGGGACCGTGCCGGGAACAGATAAGTATAATGGGGGAGGGTGAGCATTCCTATATTCACCTGTTCCCATTCCAACGCAGCACGCCACTCCATCTTCCGCATCCTCTGGCTGTGAAGTTCAGGTCAGAGGGCGCAATGACGTGGTTAGTGGGCGCTGCCCTCTGCATGAACAGTCACTGCAGAGGACGTGGAAGACAGAGCGGCACCCGGAGGTGGAACAGGGACAGGTGAATATCACAAGTGTCATGTCCCCGGCTGCTCAGGACAAGAGGTATGTCATTTTTTTTATCGCAGCAGCAGCATATGGGCCACATGTTTCTATGGAGCATCTTATGGGGCCATAATCAACCATTATGCAGCATTATATGGGTCACATTTTCTATGGAGCATCTTATGGGGCCATAATCAACCATTATGCAGCATTATATAGGGCACATTTTCTATGAAGTATCTTATGGGGCCATAATCAACCTTTATGCCACATTGTATGGGGATTGGGGACTAGAGATTCTCAGTGCTGCAAAACCTGCCCCCATCGAGACGTCAACACCCTCCCAATGCAATAGCATCGGGCCTTCATCTAGTACTCTATAAGCACTGGCAGAAAAAAGGATTGCAACAGTCCCATAAAATAGAGCAGCAATTGAGCATGCTCACCGATGTTCCATTTTAATTCCAATAAAAGTTCTCCCTTCTATCGATCAATGGAGGTCCCAGTGGTCAGAACCTCACCAATCTATAAGCTGTCACAAATCTTATGAATAAGTGATGTTAAAGTCTTTTCTCTGGGCAAAACCTTTACCTTTCTCTTTCTTTTTGTATTTTTCCTTCTTTTAATTCTGCTGTTATAACCCTAGTATTAAAAAAAATATTTTGACCCTTTCTGTTCTACTAATTGCAGACCCATCTCTAATCTCTCTTTAAGCTCTAAACTCCTGGAATCACAGCTCTACTCATCTGTAATCCACTTACTTCACAATATCTTATTGGACTTTTACCATCTGATTTTCAGACTTCAATCAACAAAAACTGTACTTACCAAACTCTCAAACTGTCTATTAACAGCTAAATCAGGTTGCAACTATTCGCTTCTGATTCTTTTTTTATATTTCTGCAGCATTTGACACTATATGTCAACAATTCCTCGCCATGCTCCACTCTATTGGCCTTCAAGATAATGCTCTGTTTTGGCTCTCCTCATATATCTCTGTCCACTCTTTTAGTGTCTAATTTGCTTGCTCCTCCTCCTCTCTTCCTCATCTCGCTATTGCGGTTCTTCATAATTCAGTCCAAGGTCTCCTCCTCCTTACTCTCTACACAGCCTCTATTGGATAAACTATCACCAGATTTGTCTTCCAGAACCATCTCAACAATAAGCATACCATTTACATACTTCTTCTATCACCCCTACAATACTACAAAACACCAGTAATCGTGCACTGACTCTTGCATCATGTCCTCCTCCTATCCGCATTTGTATGTTTCCAAAAGTAGAATTCTTGTGTTTTCTCCCTGTACAAACTTATCAAAATTTGATATTTCAATTTCTGTGTATTTGGCTCTACCAAATCACCCAGGCAGCTTGTCCATTGTATAGATATTATGTTATGTTTAACTCAGATGCTTCCTTCAACTCTATATCCAATCAGTTGCATACTCATGTCACCACTCACCAGCATCCCAAAAACTTCAGAATCTGCCTTTTCTTACCATCAAAACCGTAAACGCTTTTACTGTTGACTGATATATTCTTGTCTTGACTACTGCAAATCACTATTAATTGGTTCCCCCCCCCACACACACACACACAATAAACACTCCCCAATCCTGAATACAACAGAAAGGCTCATATTTCTGTCCAGCAACTATAGCGATGCCTCCACTCTGTGCCAGTCATTGCAATGATTGTCCATTTGCCATTGCATGAAACACAAACTTGTCACATTTACCCACAAAGCTTTCCACAATGCTGCCCTGCCATACATACATACATCTCCTCCTCTCTGTTTTGACCATCTTCAAGCTCTTTTTGGAATGTACAATCTGAGAAAATCAAGGTAATTACCAGTGTCCCTAAGTTTTAGAAAAAAACACATACTTTTGGACAGGTCTAACACATTACCTTGGTTCTCCTTTTCTAAATATTTCTTCAGAATCTAGTTCTTGATTCATTTGTCTGAGTTACTCCATGAAATTAGCAATGCTTCACATCTATCCATACACCGATACGGACTGGAATGTCGGAGATTGTTTGCACATGTCTATTGAATTGTTAAAGAGCTGTGGAATATGTTGGTGGTATACAAATAAAAAGTATTATTGTTACTATTCCTATTAGATATCAAAGGTAAACTAGAGGGAGTTTAGATGATCTCATACAGGTCAGTCACTTTGAATTATGTGTGTAGAAGAAGATTTGTAGGAAACATTCTGTCCAGCTATGAAGCACCATCACTGATTCTCACAGATCTGCAAGAGTTTATTTGAGCAGAGATGAATAGTTGCCAGAGAAATCAAACTGCAGCTGAGACATCACAGGGAATGAGGACGACGCTTCTCACAAGATAATCAGTCGTGCTCCTGCCAGACTGCGGGAACGATGGACGATGCTATCTGCCTGTTCTCCTGCTGTCTCCCATCTACAGTATTCACAGGTATTACCGTGCCTGAGCCCAGAGACTGGAACCAACCTACTTATTAATTTTGATCTGAGGAGCGCAGTATTCATGGTGTCACTTCATATGATTCATATACACTTCATTATGTGCCAGAGATCTTGACTGAAACAACGTTGAAAATCCATTTTCTAATAGTGTAGAATAGCTACCAGGGATGCAGATCTCATTGATCAGAAGTGCCACATATTAGCAGACAACAGTACTATGGATGGATGAGACTGACAGCATTCGACCTTGGTTTACATTTGTCATTATGGGTCAACGTGAACTAAGCTCTGCATTCAGGTTTATTCCCATTTTATGGAAAATAACTAACAAATCTGTAAATCTAAAACTAGGAATATGCAGTCTAGAACCTAGTTCAAGAAAGAATGCTCTTGAGTTGGACAAATTACAACGTAGAGCAAAAAAACTGAAAGAGTCGTGAAGCACCTTAGTTATGAAAGTGATAATTATAGTTAGGAGCCCAATGGGCAATCTGTGATTGATGTCAATCATTCAGATGGCCTCATCACTGGACTCTTATGCATAAAAAGAGCAAAAATTAACGTATTTGATATTTATACTGATATACATGATGCCCATGAATATGGTTTCATGTTGAATACGGCATGTCCTTTTGAAGTTGCTGGTATATTAAACAGCTCTCCGGTGTTTGCACTTTGTTGCTCACACAACGACCAAGGTCTCTGCTTTTTAGAGACTAGAGAATAACGGCCGATTCATCATTTGCAGTTTTTCTAAAGCTACTTTTCTTGTCTTGTGGCATTCATTGACATTTTTCCATCAAAATCTTCAAAACGGCAAATGTGGTTAATTTTTACCCAAAATCCAAAACTGTTTTTAAACTTTTTGGTGCCAAAGATTGCATGAGCCGCTAAAATGTAACAAAGTTTATACAAAGAATTTAGGGAGTGCATTTCCAACAAAATGTTGACATTAAGACTTTTTAAGAAATTGCAATCAAATTAGCTGAAATATCTGGAAACTCAAACCCTGCTCATATTGGCAAATATATAAAAAAAGGTGACAATATATTAAATAGAAAAAAATGAAAGTTGCAAAATAAACAAAATACATATTAGCTGGAAATAAAAAAACAGGAAAAAAACACCAAAAATAGGGATATTGAGTTGCACGTAAACCTTCACTTTTAGGTTTGCTTGATTTAATTACATCTCATGGTACAAAAATAGTAGTTAAACGACAACTTCTTGTCTGCTGTGTATGTCTCTGATTGTGCCGTCTATCGAGCCCATTCACTTCATTAAACAGCGACTTGATCATTCTGCTTTACCACAAGCATTTTCACAGGTCAGCGTGTTCCAACAGGCCACTCACTGCAGTGTCAGGAAGGCTTCCATTAATCTGGGATTTAGCTTGTCTTCACCTTCCCTGCTGAGCAGTAATTAATAGTCCCGTTGTTTAGGCCATGTCTCAGCTGGGATGGTCACAATATGTGCAGATAAGCTAGAGGGAAAGTGACCGGCTCCAGGTGTGTCCACAGCCAAGAAGAGGCCGATATCGGCCATGCAGATGGCATTGGTTGTTGCCTTTGGCAGTTTTGAAGTAGAATGTAGTCGACCAAACTGAGTCTCCAACAATGAGTAACGTGAAACATAACTACTATTGAGCATAGTGTTCATATGTTTCTTAGATTTTTCTCGCACAGGTGTACAGAATAATATAGCATTTCTTTTCATCACACAATCCCCTTAGTGACGGAGCCAAATTTTTGAAATCTGACCAGTGTCACTTTATGTGGTAATAATGCTAGAACGCTTCAAAAAATCCCAGTGATTTTGAGAATCTTTTTTCGCCACACATTATAGTTTATGATAATGGTAAATATAGGTCATTAGGTTTTGTGTTTATTTGTAAAAGATATCTGAAATTTGAGAAAAATTTAAAAAAAATTTGCAAGTTTCAAACTTTGAATGAATATCCATTTAATCCAGATAGTTAAACCAGACAAAACCATTATTAAATAACATTTCCCACATGTGGGCTTTACTTCAGCACAATTTGTAAAATGTTCTTTTATTTTGTTAGCATTTTAGAAGGTTTAAAAATGTAGCAGTCATTTTTCATTTTTTCAAGGAAATTTACAAAATTTATTTTTTAGGGGCCCTCTCCAGGTTTGAAGCTACTTTAGGGGTCCCATATATTAGGAAATCAACAAAGGTTATACCATTTTAAAAACAGCACCCCTGACATATTGAAAAATGCAGTCAGGTAGTTTATTAACCCTTCAGGTGATTTTCAGGAATGCAAAGTGACATGACAGAAATGAAAATGTGTATTGTTACCACCTAAATGCCTCTAACTTCTGAACAGGTTACAACAGCCGACAGACTCTAAAACCACTATTTGGTTATGAATTGCCATGGCAAACATCAGGACCACACAATCATGATCTGAGGGCACCAATTGGGATAAAGAGGAAGCCCCCACACTCTGTTAACCATTTATACGATATAGTCACTACTGACAGCAGCATCTAAGGGGTTAAACAGATATGGACGGTGCAAACAGTGATCGTGGCTGATGCAGCAAGTTGTCAGCTATAGTGTACAGCTGATCGCTAAAGGATTGTCACCTGTATGGGGAGGCTATTCTCTTATAGCTCAGGTCAGTTAAAAGACGTATTGGCTGTCATTAAGGGGTTAAGCTATATTATCTTACAGGAAGGGTATCATGATGGAGAAAACTGGAACTGGACACCAAAAGCAGTTAAAGTCATGGGGCATGATAAAGGACTGTAGCAAGTTTCCTGATCTCTGGAGGTCCGACTGTTGTGATCACTGATCCAGAGAATGGGGTTTTGAAGAGCCCCATGTGAATGCATTGGTGGTCGACCATGTGCACCGCTGCTCCATTCATTCTCAATAGGAGTACCAAAGACCAAATGAATCTTGCACTCGGCTATCTCCAGCGGTTCTGTTGAGAATGAAAGGAGTAGATTTACTACCACCACTCCATTCATACAGGGATCTTCAGACTCCTCTTCTTAGGTTTGGTGGAGGTCCAGAAGTTGGACACCCAGCGATTGGGAAGCTGTCTCTTATGGATGTTGGAAATCTTCCAAACTAGGTACAACCCCTTTAATTAGGTGTAGAATTACACATTTCTGTACCATGTAGTATAGCCTAGTGGCCTCTTCAACTGCTAGCAGCCGGTGTGAATACAGGTTTACAATGATGTCCCCTAATAATGAGAGCAAAAAAACAGTTTTACAAGTTTGTTGGTGAAGATACAAATTTGAGCTCTGAATTAAGAAATAGAGCCTAAAAAGTGTACAACAAAATACAAAGAAAACAAGCTCTGAGATATGTCCAGAGCTTTATATGGCTGTTATTTTGTGATTGCCATCTAGCAGTATAATGCGAATAGAATACATAACGATTCTGTTTGGATACCGGTCATAGTGATATCACCAACATAACCATATTTGACGATTTTCGCAGCACTTACTATTTTTACTGTAGTCTGCTCTTACTTTGACCTCTTTGGGTTAACTTAAAGGGGATTTAAAGGGGTATTCCAATAATTTAAGAGCCTGTTGCTAGGATTTGCCATACATTATGATCAGTAAGAGTGACTTTCTGATAAGCCGCTATGCTGCCCCATTCACTGGAGGGTGACTGTGTTGTAGTCCGATACAGAACAAGTGGCATAAAACATCGCCATGCAAGGAAGAAGTCCTGCTAAAGTCCGAACACAATCGTAGGAAACCCCTTTAAAATGAAACTTAAATAAATGAAAAATGGTAAAATGCTGGCTTACTATCAGGATCAAGATACATTTACAAGTTTGCATTGCTGTCGTTTGGATCTTTTATGCATCTGGTCCCTTATTCCTCTAATAACCAATCTCACCAATATTTGTAGGATTTAGTAATTATGTTGCTGGATTTATTTACAGAACATTAGATTGCAGGTAAAGTTAGTGTCTTATATGTACTCGGATTTTTCACTACGTGCTATCTGGGATGTTACATAGGACTGCATGTAAACCTAGATATCACTTGCAGATAACACCTTCTGCTGGTGCCAGTTCTGTTTCACAGCACTGCATATTGTGGTTTTACATAGGACTGCATATTGTGATGTTACATAGTAGTGCATATTGTGGTGTTGCATAGGACTGCATATTGTGGTGTTACATGGGACTGTAGTCCACAGTAATAGATACAGTAGCACTAATTGAACTTCTGGTTCGGGGTATAGCATACAATTCAATGGTGTGAGGCCTGGGAGATTTGTTATGTTTTGGTATGTTGTTTAAAAAAAATCACAAGGGGATTATAGATAATATAAAGAGTAAGACACCAAAGTATATTAATGCTACTTTGTAGATTGCTAGGATATTAGTATCAGAAAAGAGAATATAAAGGTAAGGTCTGTCTGCTCGGAATCTGGCATCAAAGTCAGCACAATTCTTTAGAGTGGACTTTGCGCTAAGAGAAGTGATATCTTCAGTTTCCAAATAGCTCTTCTTAGCGCAAGTCCGCTACAAGGACTATTGACTTTGATGCTGATTTTTGACAGACGCCTGTAAGCACAGCTGACGGACCCATGCTTCCTTCACAGTACACTACTCTGATAAGTCTGTATTCACATTGGAGCCACAAGCTGCCCCAGGTTCCAGCAGACAGACCGGGGCAACAGAAGCTAGACTGAAGACATTCTCTCCAGTCAAAGAAAGCTATATCTATCCAGTTATTCTTATAAAATAAGGGCAAACAAGTCATTTCCCACCTCCACTAGATAGGCTTATATGTAGCTAACACCTGAAAATATCTGCTGTGATCAAAGAGAAGGTGACATTTTCCTGGCCAATTTCTCCAGTAATGATAAGTAGATGGAGAAATGGGGACTATGTTCTATGGAGATATCATGTTAGTGCTGTACTTTTGGCTTTCCAGGCAGTTATTTGATGACTTGATCTCTACATTTCATGTGATTCTTTACTGCCCTGTGGGAGATATTTGGTGCAGTGCTAATATTTTCATAGTGGCGTGTGACTTTTTTCATGGATTCTTTCTCTGTTGGTATAACTTAAGATAAAAGGCTTCTGTTTCCCTCTTGTGCTGTTGATACTTTATCCAATGTGTAATCTCCTCTGTGTTTTCCTTGTGGTTTGCTGCATTTTAGATGACCTTCTAAAGAACAACACTGACCTCTAGTGTTCGATCCACAGTGCAACCACGAGGGTGGGGGTGCAATCTCCAGCCCTGTTAGGTGCAAAATAACACACCTTGTACATTGCATAGGACCCTATACAGGACATTATATCTCATTTCTTGCCTGTACGGAGCATATGTGGTGTCCATGGTAAAGTTTAGGGCAGGGTTTGCCAATATATGCAGTTTAGCCTTACACTGGGAAGCCTTGACAATGGGACTACTAGTTACCACTACAATAATGTCTAGTCATATCTGTAGATCATAGTTCTGACTTTTTTTTAGCCGGATTCTGTGAATTTGTCCTACAGCCAAAGAGCACAGCATCTCCAAGAACCCATCAGACCTGTCAGGCAGCATTTGGGCTGTGCTTGCCTCCAGAATGACAAACACTCTCCCTGGGCTCAGACTGCAGCTGCAATGACTGATGGCAACTAGATGATGATAAACTTTGAGGAGTTGGATACAGTGTACACTCCAGACAAATGGCTGAGATACAGCAACCAGCATCATGCTAAAATCAGGATTTATTGCCTGTCCAGTCACATACTCCTCAAACAACACAAGGACACAAGTCTGGAGCAATTCTGAAGGTATCTTGTAAGTTCTGTAAAAATACAGATATCTGAGGACACACATTTGGCTCCATGGAGCCTGCTGTCTAAAAACAATCACTACACAGCATTTCAATTGGTTCTGAGTGGGCTGTCCTGGTGATGGTTCTCAGTGAGATTTTCTAGTCATGGTCCTTGGTGGGGTGTTCTGGTCATGGTCCTCAGTGGGATGTTCTGGTTATGGTCCTCAGTGGGATGTCCTGACACAGATGATTTGGTGGTTATCAGCTGTGTGTGTGTGTATATATATATATATATGTATATATATATATATATATATATGTATATATATATATATATATATATATATATATATATACACATAACTGTAGGGAATATCATCTCCCATAGCCCTCCTGGTACTAGAGCCTCCAGATGGTATTACAGCCTCGATTGCATGAAAGTTCCCCCTGACCCACCAGACCCTCAGCCCAGTGGCACCAGTACATGTCTGCACACAGCCCACAAGTCTCTGACTACTTACAGTTTGCAGCTGTTGATCCAATATGAAGCAGTGCAGGCAGCAGGCACAGGCAAGCACAAAGCACTTTAGCATCCAAATCCATGATCTTGGCTGTACAGGACACAGTTTTGGGGTTTTATCACCAGATCTCTGTGTTGTGGCTGCTCAGACAAGCCCTTGATTTTCAGCATCATCCAACCACCCCACCCTGAGCTGCAGACATCCCTGGCACACACTTCTTTAAGGCAGACACATCCAAAGGCGATAAGATCCGCTGCTGAGGAGTGCAGGTTACTGAGCTGGAGGAAGGATCAGCACCAGAGATGGTGGACAGCTCCTTATAGCAGGCAGTGCACCCCACCCACATCCCAGAGTGGCACCTCCTGGCTTCTGCTCCTGGTGCACAGGCTCTGAGGGAGCAGGGTGCTATATGGGGGCTCAGTGCTACAGATCCTGGTCACATGGATGTAACCTATGGGGGCACTTTCTCCATAAGGAGAATGCAATGCATTGTGCATCTGTTTATTGTCTGATCTCTGTTTGTTTTGTGATGTTTCACATTTTGGAAGGATTTAGTCATTATAGTTACACATGACTTCATGGATAAACATGAGTCATTATTTGCTTTTCCTGTGATAATTGCCATGCAATGTGCTAAACAACACAATAGCTCTTCACAAGATTCCCCTTGTGATTGTGCAGGGAGTGTGAGAGATGTTCTAGGGGAAATGTCAAATCCCGTCATTGATAGCAGTGTAATGCATGGAGCTGATCTGGAGACACTTTGGTTGTTAGCAGGATCTCCCTCACATCCATCCCAAGGTGTCATTGTTTGCAGGTAATCTTGTAGTAAGCTGCATGGTCTCCTAGTCTTACACACTGTGGCTGTCATGGATATCTATAGCTTGGAGCCCAATGTCTATCACTCACTTCTTCCAGGGAATATTCGTTCTTACAGATACCGTAATCTTAAGGGCAAGTTTGAATTTAGTCCATGAACTATGTTATTCCAGGATATCGAATCTTCAATGCGATGTTTATGTGATAAGCAGAAAAGATCTTGGTATGAAGTATTATTTACAGCGTTGCCTTGAAGTCACATATTTAATTACATTTTTATTCAACTATGTTGGGGAAATACAGAATACACTGACATTTTGCACATAATATTACATTAAGCGTAATGTATGCTGAATTGCTTAAAGCAAACATTTAACCTGGTGTAAAAATGCTCCACAATTCCCTTTTTTAATTTTTAAAGCTCTTTTAATGTTAACTACTGCACATTTGTGAGCTCGGCTGCGGTCCGGGCTGCTGTGTCTTGTGGAGATGAAGGTGTTCTTGTTTAGTCTTAGTGGAGGGTCCGGTCACTGATCTCCCCTCCCTCATGCTGTACAGTACAGCGCTGCCTGCTCACATCACTCCTATGTAGAAGCACAAGCTCAGCAGTAACTTACTATTTCATTCAAGCACAAGCAAAATAATAATACAAGGATGATCAAGAAACTGCAGCACCCTGAATGTCAGAAGAAGCCTCAATATAGTGAAAACATGTCTTGCAATGTCATCAGGGCATTTTCTCACTTTTCTTAGGTTGTGTGAATGATTGTAGTGTAATGTACACTATAAGGATATGTATTCCAGCAGTGTGAGAATGGCCAGCATTTTTCCTTACAACAGTCTCTTACGTTCTTTGCATTGTGTGAATGCCCTGGGTTTAGTCCAAATATTCTCAAAATTCACAGCCTGGGTCATTCTTGTACTGCAATCTCCTTTTCTCGTCTCTCATCTACTTATTCAGGTTGGTATGATTTGTGGCTTCTCAATATGTTTGAAATAGATTGCCATACAGCAGTTATTAAATGGAGGACAGAGTTAGTGATCAGTAAATCACTCATCTCTTGGCTGCTCAGCAAGCAGTGTACTTGCTATGTATCATTTATAGAGATGATGATGTTTGTGAATATGCTGATCTACTAAATGCAGTGGCGTAGGTACCTAGGGGGCAGTGATGTGGTTGCCCCAGACATCTACTGGAGCCGCCACCACCAATAACTCTATCGGAGTGCACAGCACACTGACACAGTAAAACTCTGCAACAGAGCTGGGAGAAATGATCTCCTTGCCCTACCACTCTCCACTTTGTAGGTCACAGGTCACTTCAGGCCTGCAAGCTGCAGAACTGCAGGTCCCGGGTGGGTCGATGTGATGTCAGCGCTGCAACAGGCGCAAGATGTCAGAGTCCTGGTGGGATGACTAGTGTTGAGCCACCTCCCTAGTGTTTGGGTTCGGTTCGGTTCATCGAACTTGGACGTGTTCGACAAATGTTCATCGAACTTTCGACGAACACCGTTGAATCCTATTGAAACCAATGGCAGGCAAGCACAAACACATACAAACACATAGAAAACACATAGAAAACACCTTAAAAGGTGTCCAAAAGCTGACAAACTGCTCAGAAGACACAACAAACACATGGAAAAGTCACAACTACATATAGTCATGCGAAAAGAAAAAAGGTAGAGGAGTAAAAGGAGGAGGAGACACAGATATAGGCATGTCATGCCCTTCTAAAATCAAGAAAGGCTGGAGTAAAAATCTAAAATCACTCTACCAACACCCAGACGTCTTGACAAAAAAAAATAAAAAAATAAATATCTTTAGGTAGAATGGTGGTGGGTACATTCAGAACACTTTACTTAGAAGACGTAGTGGTACCCCCGTTGGGAGTTGTGCCAAAAAATGAACCCAATACATTCAGACTAATCCACCATTTGTCATATCCAAGGGGCAGGTCAGTAAACGACAAAATCGACGCGGAACCAAGTACAGTACTATGTACTGTACCTCCTTTGATGAGGCAATCAAGCGGGTCAAGAAGTTGGTAAGGGGCACCCTAATGGCCAAAATAGACATTGAGGGGGCGTTCCGGTTACTACCTGTGCCTCCGAATAGTGTCCTCCCATTGGACTGCTTCTGTGAAGGAGCATACTACATAGATCGCTGTTTGCTCATGGGGTGCTCCATATCCTGCTCACTATTTGAGGCTTTTAGTTGCTTCCTCGAATGTGTCGTCATGGACGCTTGTAATGTGACACATATTATCCATTACCTCAACGACTTCTTATGCCTGGGCCCAAAAGATTTGCCACAGTGTGAAAACACGAGGCAGTCCACCAGTGAGAAGGAGAGAGCTGGAGGGAGAGTGGACACCCCAGAGCCGAGGAGTTAGATTGAGAAAGAAAGAAGGCGATGTAGCTTGCTTCATGGGTGGGGTACGCTGCTGAGTAGCACCAAATTCTACTAGGCCCAAAAGGATTTCCTGGGCTAGATGCCGTTACAAAATAGTAGTTAGGTAAACAGGCGGTGTAGCTTGCTTCATGGATGGGGTACACTGCTGAGTAGCACTAAATTCTACTAGGCCCAAAAGGATTTCCTGGGCTAAATGCCATTACAAAATAGTAGTTAGGTAAACAGGCGGTGTAGCTTGCTTCATGGATGGGGTACACTGCTGAGTAGCACTAAATTCTACTAGGCCCAAAAAGGATTTCCTGGGCTAGATGCCGTTACAAAATAGTAGTTAGGTAAACAGGTGGTTTAGCTTGCTTCATGAGTGGGGTACGCAGCTGAGTAGCACTAAATTCTACTAGGCCCAAAAGGATTTCCTGGGCTAGATGCCACTACAAAATAGTACTTAGGTAAACAGGTGGTGTAGCTTGCTTCATGGGTGGGGTATGCTGCTGAGTAGCACCAAATTCTACTAGGCCCAAAAGGATTTCCTGGGCTAGATGCCATTACAAAATAGTAGTTAGGTAAACAGGTGGTGTAGCTTGCTTCATGGGTGAAGTATGCTGCTGGGTACACCAAATTCTACTAGGCCCAAAAGGATTTCCTGGGCTACATGCCGTTACAAAATAGTAGTTAGGTAAACAGGCGGTGTAGCTTGCTTCATGGGTGAAGTACGCTGCTGAGTGGCACCAAATTCTACTAGGCCCAAAAGGATTTCCTGGGCCAGATGCCGTTAAAAATAGTATTTAGGTAAACAGGCGGTGGCTGGCTGGGCTACTCTGTTGACTAGCAGACACTGAAGGTCTGGAGCAGACCTCTGATTCCCAGGCTATAGTATGCGTAAACAGCTCTAAAGACTCAACCATGTGTGTTACCCCATGCTCAGACGGGCGGCTGGAGACTTGGGAACTGTGAGGAAGCAAGTGCGATTGGGGTGACAACTCTGAGGACTGGAGTAGTTGTGATGATGAAGTTGACATGGAGGAGAGCCCACTTGAACAAGCACTTGATATCCGTTCAAGCACCTGCTGTTTTTGTGCCTCATCTGGAATTTTTGGCGATGCTTGTTAATGTTGCTTTACCACCTATCTCACGGACACAACATTTTTTTCCCTTTCCAACACGCCTATTTCCCTTTCCACCAGCAGCAGGCCTTTTGCCACTCATTTTAGTGCTTAACTAACTGGCAACTCTGTATCTGTGGTTGTTGGCACAACAACCGATGGATGAAAACTGAGCAGAACAGTGGCCAAACTGTGGTTGGAGGCCCAAAACTATTAACTGGGTTAGATGCAGTAAAAATTTAGATACACAGGCGGTGTAGTTAGTTTCACAGGCAGGCTACTCTGCTGACGTGCAGACACTGCTCCTAGGCCCAAAACTATTAACTGGATTAGATGCAGTAAAAATAGAGATACACAGGCAGTGCAGTTAGTTTCACAGGCGGGCTACACTGCTGACGTGCAGACACTGCTCCTAGGCCCAAAACTATTAACTGGATTATGCATTAAAAATAGAGATACACAAGCAGTGTAGTTAGTTTCACAGGCGGGCTACTCTGCTGACGTGCAGACACTGCTCCTAGGCCCAAAAATATTAACTGGATTAGATGCAGTAAAAATAGAGATACACAGGCGGTATAATTAGTTTCACAGGCGGGCTACTCTGCTGACGTGCATCCACTGCTCCTAGGCCCAAAAATATTAACTGCATTAGATGCAGTAAAAATAGAGATACACAGGCGATATAGTTAGTTTCACAGGTGGGCTACTCTGCTGACGTGCAGACACTGCTCCTAGGCCAAAAAATATTAACTGGGCTAGATGCAGTAAAAATGTAGATACACAGGAAGTGTACTTAGTTTCACAGGCAGGCTACTCTGCTGACGTGCAGACACTGCTCCTAGGCCCAAAACTATTAACTGGATTAGATGCATTTAAAATAGAGATACACAGGAGGTATAGTTATTTTCACAGGCGGGCTACTCTGCTGACATTCAGACAGTGCTCCCAGGCCCAAAAGTATTAACTGGGTTAGATGCAGTAAAAATTTAGATACACAGGCGGTTTAGTTAGTTTAACAGGCAGGCTACTCTGCTGACGTGCAGACACTGCTCCTAGGCCCAAAACTATTAACTGGATTAGATGCAGTAAAAATAGAGATACACAGGCGGTGTAGTTAGTTTCACATGTGGGCTACTATGCTGATGTGCAGACACTGCTCCTAGGCCCAAAACTATTAACTTGATTAGATGCAGTAAAAATAGAGATACACAGGCGTTATAGTTAGTTTCACAGGCAGGCTACTCTGCTGACGTGCAGACACTGCTTCTAGGCCCAAAACTATTTACTGGATTAGATGCAGTAAAAATAGAGATACACAGGCGGTATAGTAGGTTACACAGGCGGGCTACTCTGCTGACGTGCAGACACTGCTCCTAGGCCCAAAAATAATAACTGGGTTAGATGCAGTAAAAATGTAGATACACAGGCGGTGTAGTTAGTTTCACAGGCGGGCTACTCTGCTGACGTGCAGACACTGCTCCTAGGCCAAAAAATATTAACTGGGCTAGATGCAGTAAAAATGTAGATACACAGGAAGTGTACTTAGTCTTGCTGGGACTGATTCTGTGCAAAGGGTTACTGCTGCCTTTTCTGGCTCTCCTGTTGTACCCTGCACTGATCTGCGGCGAGCGAGCTTCTCTGGGACTAAGTCCTTATTTGCACACACTGAGCATGCCCAGGGCAAGATCTCCCGTTGGAGATCGAGGGTCACATGCTCAGGTACTGCAGCACATCCCATTGGTCCTCTTGGCAGGTCCTGAAAGGGCAAAACTTCTGTAGCTGCTTCCTGTGCTGCAACTATATAAACTGCGCATGACCGCATGGCCATGCGCTAGTATTGTCTTGATATAATGTGTGTGTGTAGATGGATGTATGTCGATGGTTGAAAGCTCCTAAGTATCCCTCCCTAGTGTTGTTGACTGCTCGTGGATGATGGTAGCTATCTAGCGCCCGACTAGCCATCTGCACGTTACACACATCACAGCGTCCAGTTGCTGTGTCCGCCAGTACGGCGCCGTGCGCTTCCTCTGTGCTTTCCTTACCCAAGCCTGGGTGGTTAGTGGCGTCCGTCAGTACGGCACCGCATGCACTCTCGTGCCTTTATACACTATTTTTATAGTTTCCTTACACACCCAGTTGCGGTGTTGTGCCAGCAAGTGGTCTAATCGGACTTCAATCCTGTGTTGGGGTTGTGTTCGCTGACTTCTTGCTCACGCTCTATGTGCGGTACCGCGGTCCTGTGACGCAACAGGATCGCTTCCTTCACGCAGGGTGAAGTTAACCCGTGCGTGTATACTTATAGTACCGCCATATAGTCCGTCTTACTAGCAGCAGGGTTTTTACCTGCACGGTGGACCTCGGACTGCGAATGCACCTTGTTTCATATCATCTATACTTGGTGCGTTCCGCCAGTCCTTAACACACTGCTCCTAGGCCCAAAAATATTAACTGGGTTAGATGCAGTAAAAATATAGATGCACAGGTGGTGTAGTTAGTTTCACAGGTGGGCTACTCTGCTGACGTGCAGACACTTCGCTTAGGCCCAAAACTATTAACTGGATTAGATGCAGTAAAAATAGAGATACACAGGCGGTGTAGTTAGTTTCACAAGTGGGCTACTCAGCTGACGTGCAGACGCTGCATTAGATGCAGTTAAATTAGAGATATACAGGCGGTGTAGTTAGTTTCACAGGCGGGCTACTCTGCTGACGTGCAGACACTACTGCTAGGCCCAAAACTATTAACTGGATTAGATGCAGTAAAAATAGAGATACACAGGCGGTGTAGCTAGCGTCACAGGCGGGCTACTCAGATGACTATCAGACAATGCTACTAGCTCAAAAGGATTGGCTGAGCTTGATTACACCAAATGCTGTGACAAACACTTGCACAGCACTGGCACAGACCTGCCTGGCAAACAGTGCTATGAACTGCTGTAACCTAATCTGAAAAGGGCTGATATTACAACTAGTCCCGACTCCTCCCGACTCCCTAAACCTTTCTCTCTGAAAATTCACTCCAAAAAAACACTCTTAGACTGTATAGCGCCCACAGCAGCAGCGGTGCCGTCTAACACTAAGCTGCAGCAGTGAGGAAATGGTGGCGACGGGGCAAATGGCTGGTTTTTATAGGGCAAGGACATGTGATATACACAGCCAATGACACATGCCCTTGCTTGTGTGCATCACATGCTCATTGCTGTGTGTGTGTGTGCACTGCTGATAGACTGCACTGCCCCACTGTAAATGCGGGAAAGAAAAAAAAATGGAGATCGGCATTATTTCAGCACAGATATATCCCCCGCCCCCGCGCCCAATATACACTGAAACAGTCTATTAACATTGATAAACAGTTTTAATGTGAAAATCAAGTTAGGCTTTTGGTGAACGAACAGTTATCGAACAGAAACTCGAACAGCCGAATTTTAAGCAAATTGTTCGAGTTCATCGAACGACTCGAACACCGCCCAAAGCAGCTCGAATTTGAAATTGGCGAACAGTTCGACTCGAACACCGCTCATCTCTAGTGATTACATTACCTGGTCGATCTGCACGGGACCTGCCTCTGGACTCGCTGGATTAGGTGAGCATATTATCTTTATTTTTTATGGTAATATTGTGTCAGGGCCATTATGTGTGAGGATTACTATGGGGGTTATTAAGGGAACCTTCACAAATACTAAGGGAGCCATCATCAATACTGGGGGCTGCTAAATAGTTGTGGCTACTAATGTGGCCTTCATAAATTGTTGTGGCTACTAATGTGGACCTCATATATAGTTAGAGCTACTAAGGGGGCCCTCATATATAGTGGGGGCTACTAAGGGGGCCCTCATATATGGTGGGGGTTACAAATAGGGCCCTCATACAGAGTGGGGGCTAATAAGGAGGTAATTTTACAGTGTGGAGACTACTGTGGGGCCATCCCACAGCTTGGGGGGCATCACACTGTATAGGGGGAGCTGTACTGGGGGATTCAAGGGACATTATTAAATGTTAAGTGGGATCTTATTGTTTTAGAGGCACTTAGGGTTTTGCAACTGTCAAAAGAGCACACAAAGGCCATTATTACTTTCTAGGGGAAAAATATGGACATGTTTTCTAGCGCACTTACACAGGGCATTAATATACTCTAGACGTCAGTTTTACCATGTGGACGGCACAAAGGAGGCATTTTACTATGTGGAGAACAGTAATCGGCATTATTATGTGGGGCAGTAAGAGGAGCATTGTTTTTGTGCCACACACAATCGGTGCAGTAATAGGGACACAACAGCAGATGCTCAGTATTGGGGTATCAGCAGGATGAGGAGTTTATATAGGGATTGGGAATAGATGTGGACAGGGATAAAAATATGAAATGTCAAATATGTCTGTGTAGTAATCTCTGAAGATGAGTCCTGGCTGGAAGAAGATGTCGGTCCGTTCCTTATGGAAAAGACGGGAAAAGTGAATGACCACAAAAGAAAGAACATCAGAGTTAGTCACCATCTATATCTGTACTGTAATCTTTTACATATTCTGCAGGACTGGTATCTATCATTATTTGGTCACCATGTTTCTCATGTCCTTCGATAGTTCTTTGGTCATCACCATAGTGGAGTTTGGAGTGTGACTGCTTGAGGTTGTGGACAGGTGTCTTTTACACTGATAACAAGTTCACACAGGTGCCATTACTACAGGTAATGAGTGGAGGACAGAGGAGCCTCTAAAAGAAGAAGTTACAGATCTGTGAGAGCCAGAAATCTTGCATTAATTAGGTGACCAAATACTTGTTTTCCACCATAATTTACAAAATAAATCTTGCCAAATCAAACAAGGTGATTTTCTGGATTTGTTTTCTTATTTTGACTCTCATAGTTCTGGTCTACCTATAATGTCAATTACAGGCCTCTCTCATCTTTTTAAGTGGGAGAACATGCACAATTGGTGGCTGACTAAATACTTTTTTCCCTACTGTATTTTCAATTTTGCATTCTCGTTTTTTGGTCTCCTTTTCCCAGAGCCATAACTTTTTTTATTTTTAGGTCAAAATGGTCATGTGTATGCTTTTATTTTGCAGGACAAGTTGTACTTTTGAACAACATAATTGGTTTTAACATATCTTGTACTGGAAAACGAGAAAAAGATCCAAGTGCGGTGAAATTGCAAAAATAGTGCAATTCCACACTTGTTTTTTCTTTTTTTTACCATGTTCACTAAATGCTAAAACTGACCTGTCATTATGATTTTCCAGGTCCTTACGAGTTCATCAGCACCAAATATGTCTAGGTTCTTTTTTATGTAAGTGGCACTGGTGACATATAAATATAAACTTTGGTAAAAAAAAAATTTGGGGCCATTTTCCGAGACCTGTAGTGTCTTCATTTTTCACGATTTGGTGCTAGGTGAAGGCTTATTTTTTGTGTGCCGAGCAGACATTTTTAAGGATACCATTTTGGTGTATATACGATCTTTTGATCACCCGTTATTACATTTTATTTAAATGTAGTGGTGACCAAAAAAACGCAATTCTGTAGTTTTTAATTGTTTTCTTGTTTCACCGTTTACAGATCGGGTAAATTCGTTTTTTATATTGATAGATTGCGATTCTGAAAGTGGTAATACCTAATATGTGTGTTTTTTTATTGTTTTATTTTGAGTGGGGCAAAAGGGAGGTGATTTGAATTTTTATATATTTTTTTATTTTTTCAATATTTTTAAAAACATTTATTTTACTTTTAGCATGCTTCAATCGTCTCCATTATAGGCTAGAAGCTGCAGTTGTCTGATCGGCTCTGCTACATGCAGGCGATAATCAGATTGCCTGTATATAGCAGAAATGCTATAACAATCATGCTATGATGACCATAGAGGTCTCCTGGAGACCTCGGGTTGTCATGCCAACCCATCAGTGACCCGCGATCACATGACACCAATGGGTGGGATTTCTGGCGCGTTTCCCTGAAGCATGAGTTAAATGCCACTGTCAGAGATTCACAGCGGCATTTAACAGGTTAACAGCCATGGGTGGATTGCGATTCCACCTGTGGCTATTGGAAGCTTGTGTCAGCTGTTCAAAACAGCTGACATGTGCCAGGAAAGATGTGGGCTCAGCGCCAGATCCCATATCAAAGGGAAGGATTCCGACTTGTGCGTACTATTACGCCCAACATCGGAAAAAGGTTAAAGGAAATTTTCAGGTTATTTTTGCATTCCATACAAATAGTATCCTCAAATAGGGCTTGTGTACCACTTTCAGAATATATCACTTTCATTGCTATACGTTGCCTCATTGTGTTGCTGTAAGCCCTGGAAAATCCATAGTCATGCGCCTTCTAGTCAAGTGTATTTAAATCCGAGTAAATGCTCAGTCCTACCCCACTCATAATCCCATCCACCCCTTTGTGCCCCTTTGTAACTAGTCAAGTAAATGTATACCCGAAATTAATATTCATCCCTACCCCCTCCCATAATCCTGGCCACCCCTCTGCGGCAATGTCAGTAATTGGGTGCAGTCAAACGACCATGTTTCTCACCCGAAGATCGCATCACAATGCTCGATCGACAGACCATCGGTTTTTTCGACCTGAGCGTGACAGCTGCATAGAAATACATGCTGTCACACTCAAGTCATGAAAGCCAATGGCCAGTCCAGTGATTGTGATGCAATCCTCAGGCAAGTAATACAATGCATTTGGCCAAAAGACAAAATTATGTGAATAGCGGAGAGGCCACAGTGCATTCATAATCAGTTAATCGGTGAGGGAGGTAAAAGTAAAATATTTATAATCAAACTTATTCTAAGGGGTAATGTTTCAATTTTGTGGAGAGTGACATATCTGGCCTGTCAGTGTAAGGAGACTTATACGCCATGCAATGGTCTGCTGGGAAATTAAATATGCAGGTTGCCTTTTCGGTGAGGGAGAGGACTTCAGCTCTATTGCCATCTGTTGGAAGTAGCAACTCTGAAAGTCACTATAGGCCCTTTAACAAGCCTTGCCACATGATTTAGGATAAAGGCCAAACCAGGATCTCAATTTGCAAATATGACAATCTAATAAATATAATCGTTTCACTAGCCGCACTGCTGCTGACATTTTCAGGCATAGCCATGAAGTTAGTCGTAGCAAATTGCAGTTTTATAGCATTCAAAAAGATGGAGGAGAACAAAATTATAGATAATAAACATGTACTGACTATTTTATTTATAAAAAAATGTATATTTACTGGATTTGCACCCAATTTTCTGACTAATTTTTCCTTTTTTCTGATCATAGAACTGGAACCGAATGTCTTCTCCTGGTAGAAGCTGCAGTAGACATCATTCCTAATACAACTTGAGACTTGGTGAAAAAATAGTCAATCGTTTTCTTTTTACGTCTGATGACAAAGAAGAATCCAATATTTTAATTTATTTACTGCTCGTCTTATAAATGGTGTAATTTTCCTTCCTTCCACTCACTGCAACCAGCCACAAATGAGAGCATTAATATAAAGCCACGACAGGAAACACAATTATTACGACATATTAAATCTTGCCATAATTTCAGAGCTGAAGGCGGCAGCAGGTCATGTGTAGTAAAAGGAAAGAAACAATCTATGGTGTAAGAAACCTCCTCTAGTTAAGGCAGTTTGACCAGTCATCTAAAAGGAAGTTGCATTAACTGAGCCGAGAGAGAATCTTTCTAATGGGATAAAAGGAGAGAATAACCTGTCATGATAAAGAATCAATCGGCATCTGGGGCTCTCCCACATCTCAGTCTTATTTGTGCAATTTATAAGACTTCGAGTGAGGGGTTTATTGGCAGATTCTGTGTAGAAAAAAACGAAAGAGAAAAGCATTAATGATTTCCTATTATCACAGACAGACTTGTAAGTACAAGTGAGAAATTCATCACTGGAGACACAAGACGCTGCGGTTCCGTCTCTACAATATACATCAGTAAGACATTCTCAGATACACAGTGATTGCTGGAACTGAGGGAGATGGAGAAAATACAGGTCCTTCTCAAAAAATTAGCATATAGTGTTAAATTTCATTATTTACCATAATGTAATGATTACAATTAAACTTTCATATATTATAGATTCATTATCCACCAACTGAAATTTGTCAGGTCTTTTATTGTTTTAATACTGATGATTTTGGCATACAACTCCTGATAACCCAAAAAACCTGTCTCAATAAATTAGCATATCAAGAAAAGGTTCTCTAAACGACCTATTACCCTAATCTTCTGAATCAACTAATTAACTCTAAACACATGCAAAAGATACCTGAGGCTTTTATAAACTCCCTGCCTGGTTCATTACTCAAAACCCCCATCATGGGTAAGACTAGCGACCTGACAGATGTCAAGAAGGCCATCATTGACACCCTCAAGCAAGAGGGTAAGACCCAGAAAGAAATTTCTCAACAAATAGGCTGTTCCCAGAGTGCTGTATCAAGGCACCTCAATGGTAAGTCTGTTGGAAGGAAACAATGTGGCCGAAAACGCTGTACAACGAGAAGAGGAGACCGGACCCTGAGGAAGATTGTGGAGAAGGACCGATTCCAGACCTTGGGGGACCTGAGGAAGCAGTGGACTGAGTCTGGTGTGGAAACATCCAGAGCCACCGTGCACAGGCGTGTGCAGGAAATGGGCTACAGGTGCCGCATTCCCCAGGTAAAGCCACTTTTGAACCATAAACAGCGGCAGAGGCGCCTGACCTGGGCTACAGAGAAGCAGCACTGGACTGTTGCTAAGTGGTCCCAAGTACTTTTTTCTGATGAAAGCAAATTTTGCATGTCATTCGGAAATCAAGGTGCCAGAGTCTGGAGGAAGACTGGGGAGAAGGAAATGCCAAAATGCCTGAAGTCCAGTGTCAAGTACCCACAGTCAGTGATGGTGTGGGGTGCCATGTCAGCTGCTGGTGTTGGTCCACTGTGTTTCATCAAGGGCAGGGTCAATGCAGCTAGCTATCAGGAGATTTTGGAGCACTTCATGCTTCCATCGGCTGAAATGCTTTATGGAGATGAAGATTTCATTTTTCAGCACGACCTGGCACCTGCTCACAGTGCCAAAACCACTGGTAAATGGTTTACTGACCATGGTATTACTGTGCTCAATTGGCCTGCCAACTCTCCTGACCTGAACCCCATAGAGAATCTGTGGGATATTGTGAAGAGAAAGTTGAGAGACGCAAGACCCTACACTCTGGATGAGCTTAAGGCCGCTATTGAAGCATCCTGGGCCTCCATAACATCTCAGCAGTGTCACTAGCTGATTGCCTCCATGCCACGCCGCATTGAAGCAGTCATTTCTGCCAAAGGATTCCCGACCAAGTATTGAGTGCATAACTGAACATTATTATTTGATGGTTTTTTTGTTTGTTATTAAAAAACACTTTTATTTGATTGGATGGGTGAAATATGCTAATTTATTGAGACAGGTTTTTTGAGTTATCAGTTGTATGCCAAAATCATCAGTATTAAAACAATAAAAGACCTGACAAATTTCAGTTGGTGGATAATGAATCTATAATATATGAAAGTTTAATTGTAATCATTACATTATGGTAAATAATGAAATTTAACACTATATGCTAATTTTTTGAGAAGGACCTGTAGAGATGCCCCCTTGACATGGCTAAGTGCCTTGGTGCTGCTTCAATGATGATTGAGAGCCCTGGCTTGCCCAGAGTCAGAGCTGTCTTATAGATGTGTGGTGGCTCACCAGAGTAATTGTATACCCGTATCCACACCAGTATAATGCAGCACCCCAGAGACCTGGTCGTTGCAGTATGGCCCCAAGGCGAGTAGCGGTACATCCGATGGCACTAAAGAGTTCTCCTGACCAGGTATCACCAGAACACATTACACTTCACACTCCGGCCACTAGGGGGAGAAAAAGGCTTCATTTATTGGGCCACTCCTCACACTGGTAAAACTAGGGGCTGGGGAGGAAGTTAGCCAGAAGCTGACTGGGTTGGAACCAGGCAACATCCCGTGGCAGGGGGTATTGCGGGGAGAACACACAGGGGGGTCCCTGTCAGGCGTGGGAACCTGGCAGGTGCCTAGCGGCAGAACAGAACGTTACGGAACCGCGCCTGCACACCTTGCGGCGGTATCCTAAGAAAGAGACAAAAGGGGAAGAATATTGTGGAACAGTGTAAACGAGATCAGCACAAAGGAGAGCCAGTAAGAGTCGTGCCGAGAGAGGAAGGCAACAACTTACTGAGGCGCGTAGTCGGTGGCTGGATCACCGTAGGAGTAACTGACTTCACGCATTACTTCAAATTCCGCTGGACAGTCAATTATAGGTTGGCTGTCTACCTTCTACACCTACAAAGACATAGGGGGCAACATTGGGAGAGGGGCGTCTCTAGGGTTCCGGAAGACCTCCAAGCCTTCCCGTCAAACGGGTGGCGTCCTAGCCATAACATATCTGGGGGACGTTAGAAACTAGCAACATCTGGAACCAAAGAAAGAGAGAGAGAGAAAGCTGTAGAGAACGAACGAAAGAGAACAGCAGTTGTGAGGACTATTCCGAATGCTCAGCAGGGTAGGACTACAACACACAGGCGCTATTGGTAGGCAACGATTTCCATCTGCGAGGGAAACTCTGGATGTGCCCATCGGACCGGCCGGTCTCTGATAGCCCGGTTGAACGTGCTCTGGACTGAGTGTACCGAAGCCTTCAGTAAAAGGTAAAGAGACTGCAACCCTGTGTCCTCGTTATTGCCTGCACCTCACACAATCCACCCTATTGGGAAGCCCTGGGGACATACTTCACCTGTGGGAAGGTATACCATCCAGCTGCAATTCCATCACCCCAGCGGACCCTACAGCAGCATCGGTCACCGTGACCGAACACCACAGGTGGCGTCATGAACCCCTGACAGACTGTACTACCACCTTCATTGGACACCCCTTAGCAGGGTCGCGGACCGGGCCTAGCCACCGTGACAGCCTCAGAACCGAACCAGAGAGGCCCGGTACCAAAACATCGTGGCCCTGTGTCTGGGGGCGCTCCAACTTGGCGTCATGAACAGGATCGTACTTAAGCCTGAAGAATTGGGTCATGTGTGCCTTGGAACTGTGATTGAAACGTGTTGGACTGTGATTTATTGCAAGGACTGTGAATTGTTGTCTGCCGCAAGATTCCCGCCAAAACTGCCGCCATTGTAGCGCCACGAGGAGCACAAGAGAAGAAGAAGGGCGTGGAAGTAGGCGTGAGCGAGCTGAAGAGCGCGAAAAGTAATGGCCGCCCAGTCTAAGTATTGTTGTGTCCTGAGGGCGGGCCCGTCAGCCGCTGAGGTCCGTCTTCTGATCCTCTACGGAGGGTGGGGACAGTGGGGACGGAGGTGCCCCCGAAAGAGAGGCCGAGAAGAAGACACAGAGGAAGGGACAAAGATGGCGACTCCCAGGCGACCGCATGGAGACGACCCGGCCAGGCGTAGGCCTGTATTGCCCGCAGTGGCCCCGGAGTCGCCGCCGCTGCAGGACCTCACTGCTGTGCAGCTGCCTGAAGGGAAGCCCGGAGGCCGGATGCCTGACGGTTGGGTGGCCGCCGCCGAGGCTCGGCGGCTGGCGCGCTATCTGGAGGCCCGTGCTTGAGTGAGTTCCCGGTTGGGCCACCCGATGGAGATCCGTCTGTCCCCTGTGTCTCCTCCTCTACCCGCACCGGCTGCGTCGGAACTTTACACCCGACCAGGGAGTTGTGTCCCGCAGGAGCGGGACTTAAGGATCCTGCCGGTGACGGAGCACCAGCGACGCCTAGTGGCAGCTTGGAGGAAACAGCCGCGGCCTGTGGAGGTGATAGACCTCACTGCAGAGGAGAAGGTCCCACCGTCGCACTGGGGAGTGGTGGTTTTCTACAACCCCAGAGAGGAGATGGGGGTGATCCAAGAGATCGGAGAACCCCTGCAGGTCTGTGTGGATTGGAAGGAGGTGGAGCCCCTCTATGGGATGAGGGAGGAGACTCGTGAACTGAGGCCAGGCGATGCGGTGACGTATACCCGATGGTGGAGAGAAGCCGGCTGGGTGGCCAGAGGTGTCCAGTTGTGCGCAGCACTACAGGTAGAAGCTGGAGCTCCAGAGGAAGGAGCCCCTGTGCCTGATCACCAAGTGAGCCCGGTCCCGCGATCAACTGCGGATGCCACCCGTGCCCAACGGAAAGGTGTGGTCTGTGAGGTAAGGCCACAACCTCCACAACACTAAACCTCGAAGACCCGATTTGTAAATAGTTAACTGTTCCTGCTGCTACCTCCAAACCCGTCCAGGGTTAACTCCTAGGGATCCCTTTGTTGACCCGGGATCCCTATTGTTTTCTATTGTTTGTCTTTTTCTACTGTTCATCACTGTTTAAAGACTGCCGAATCATGGACGGTGAATGATTCACAACCTGGTCTTGTAAATAGTTGCACCTTCTTAAATGTGCTCCCTACTGGTTTTATAAGTCAAAAAGACTTTGCGAAGACTTTGCGAAGACTTTGTGAAGACCTGCTGCAGAAAGACTTGCTTGCCGAAAAGAGAATCTGCACAGAGACTTGGGTCCCTCTTAAAGGGAATGTTGATGATTGTTTTACTGAAACGTTAATAATGTTGAAGGATTTAGAAAGTTTTGGTAATGTTAACAAAGATTGAGGACAGGAAAGTCTGAAGTGAGCCCGTAGGGGTTACAGAGAGAGTCCTCCTGAGAAACGTAGAAAGATGGTCGGCACAATGGCAGTAGGCTCAGCCAAAGGAGCTAGGCGGTCCTGCATTGGCGAAGTGAGAACGGAAAAGAAGGTTGAGTTGTTATAGTACTTGTTAGTAGGCCTTTAGTGGGTTCAGCTTATACGCCCTGTGAGGCAGTGACCGGTGTCATATGCGAGGGTCGCTATGTGTCCCCCAGGATGTGCTTAGAAGCATATTAGATCCGCTGGAGTGCCCTGTGCTCACAGCAGGTTGCCTGTGAGACACAGGGAAGAATAAAAGTAAGTGTGAACTGGGTCAAGTTATTTGTCCCAGAATTTATTCAGGAAAACCTGGTATGGGCTTTTATTTTGAAACGGACTGCAGGATGGTAGTGGGGCCGGTCCGTTTCCTCCAGCCCAGATCTTATAGTGGCCCATGGCCATAGAATCCTGAGGATAGAAAAAAAAAACCCCAGCAAGAGAGTTTGGGTGTGTCAGTCTGGTCTGGGAGTCAGACCTAGGAGGAGGCTTGTGCAGAGCTCCTTCCGTGTGGAGAAACACGGGCCAGGCAGAGCCTGAAAAGCCAGACACCCCAGCGTACACGGGGGTGTAATACGCTCACAGCAGCGGACTGTGGACTGTTGTTATTTTTTCCTGGCTGCATACCGAAGGACTTGTTTGTTTTCTTTTCCGGTTTGTGAGTATGCTGTGAAATAAACAGAACTTTGTTTGAACTTTATATGGGTCACTGCCTATTCACTGCACAGCAAGGACATCGCTACATCACAATTGGTTGGAGAATGCGGAGCAGTGTGAATTAAGGCATACCCCAACGCCATTTGCATGTCTGTTATTAAGCCTGCTACATTGCAATTCAGGCCTACAGACAAAATGGAGGAGATCCTGAGGCAGCTGGTCCTCACACAGCAACAACAGCAACAAACTAATAATCTGTTGCTGCAGCAAATTACAGCCCTGCGAGAGGCACCTCCAGCACCGACCCCGGAACGTCGCGATGCCCGTGACAAGGTCCGCTCCGCTTTGAGGAAATTGAGTCCGGAAGATGACATGGAAGCTTTCCTCACCGTCTATGAGCACACGGCAGACCGGGAGAATCTGCCAGCAGCACAGTGGGCTGAAGTTGTGGCTCCGTTCTTGAGGGGTGATGCGCTAAAGGCCTACTTTGACCTCAGTCGGGAGGATGCCCAGGACTATTCCAAGTTAAAAGGTGAGATCCTTGCCCGACTGGGGTTTAATACTTATGTGAGAGCTCAACGGGTGTTTTCTTGGACTTTTGTGGAAGCCCAGCCTGCCCGGTCTCAGATTTTTGACTTATTACAGCTTGTGAAACGGTAGCTCCAACCTGAGACTTTATCCACAAGTCAGATAGTGGAGAGGGTGGTGGTCGACCGACTGCTGAGGGCTCTGCCAGCGGCCATTCAGCGTTGGGTGGGTCAAGGGGACCCGGGTACCCTAGACCAGGTTGTAGGCCTGGTAGAGCGATATAAGGCCACCCAGGACTTTATACGGGACACTGCTCCGCTTCGGCTGTCACGTAAGGCTCCGCCAGCTCAGGAGTCTGAGAAAAGTCCACGGCCCTCCACTGGGACAAGACCGGTCCGAGTCCGTGCTGAGGGGTTGTCTCGGAAAGAGAGTGACCACAGACCTGTGTCCCCTAAACTGGCTCTAAGGTTACCTCTTGCCACAGTCGTTACGTGTTGGCGGTGCCAAGAACCTGGACATGTGGTTGCTAATTGTCCCCTAACAACAGAACCCATGGACTGCGGGTATACCCGCCGCGTGTCTATGTATGCCCAGCCAGTCTGCATTGCCACTACAGACCCTGCCGGTACCGAACCTCAGCTGTGCAGAGTGCTCGTTAACGGGTACCAAACGGATGCTCTCTTGGACTCGGGGAGCTTGGTGACCCTGGTACACGGGTCCTTGGTTGCTGGGGACAGTCCTATTGGACGAAAGGTGGGGGTAGTGTGCATACATGGGGACCTCCGAGAGTACCCGACTGCGGAGGTCACGTTCTCCACCCCATGTGGAGAGATAAAACATGTGGTGGGAGTGGTAAAAACTCTTCCGTATGGGACTGTGTTGGGTAGAGACTTACCGTTGTTCTGGTCCCTCTGGGAGACCAGAGTTAACCCTCTCAGGGTAAAAAGCATTCCGGGTGCAGAACCCGAAGATCCCGAGTCAGGGATACCTGCCGTAGGGGTCGCCACGATAGGGACAGTGTGTAATCCCGATAGGTTTCCCCTAGAGGTATTGGCAGGGGAAGTGGAAGAGAATCCACCAATTCATGAGCTGGAGGTGTCACCTGGTAAGTTTGGGACTGCCCAGCTCCAGGATCCCACTCTGACCCGGGCAAGGGAAAGAGTAATCGAGGTAAATGGGGTGGCACAACAACCTGGTGCAGAAAAGGAGTTTCCCCGGATGGCGGTCATCCAGGAGTTACTGTACAGGGTTGATAAAATCCGGGATGAGGTGGTGGAACAACTGGTAGTGCCCCAACCCTATCGTCGGGCGGTGCTCGACATGGCTCACACTCACATGTTGGGGGGGCACTTGGGGGCCAAAAAGACGTTAGAGCGCATATTACAGAGGTTCTTTTGGCCTGGTGTCTACGCTGAGGTTACAAAGTACTGTGACACTTGTCCTGAGTGTCAACTAACCTCACCCACCACAAACTACCGGAGTCCGTTAGTACCTCTGCCCATCATAGAAGTACCCTTTGAGCGGATAGCGATGGATCTGGTGGGACCAATAGTAAAATCCGCCCGGGGCCATCAGCACATATTAGTAGTCGTAGACTACGCCACCCGGTATCCAGAGGCGATACCGCTCCGGCACACTTCGGCTAAACTAATAGCCCGTGAACTGTTTGCCATGTTTTGTCGTCTTGGGCTCCCCAAGGAGATCCTTACAGATCAGGGAACCCCTTTTATGTCTAAAGTGACTAGGGAGCTATGTAAATTGCTCCAAATTAAACAGTTGCGTACGTCAGTGTACCATCCACAAACCGATGGGTTGGTCGAGAGGTTTAATAAGACCCTCAAGGCCATGCTCAAAAAGGTGGTCGCCAAGGATGGGAAGGATTGGGATATGTTATTGCCATATTTAATGTTCGCCATACGCGAGGTACCGCAGGCGTCCACGGGGTTCTCCCCATTTGAGCTATTGTATGGCAGGCACCCGAGGGGGCTGTTGGATGTAGCCAAAGAGACATGGGAACAGGAGCCAACTCCACATAAGAGTGTTATCGAGTATGTGGCAAGTATGCAGGATCGGATTGCAGTCGTGCAACCCATCGTAAAGGAGCATCTGTTGGATGCCCAGGCCGCTCAGAGCCGTACCTATAATAAAAGGGCCACGGTCAGGTCCTTTAAAGAAGGAGACCGGGTGTTGGTACTAGTGCCCACCCCAGAGAGTAAACTCATGGCCAAGTGGCAAGGGCCGTATGAGATATGGGGAAAGATGGGGGAAGTGAATTACAAAGTGTACCAACCCAGGAAAAGAAAACCCGAGCAGTTGTACCATGTAAACCTGCTAAAGGCCTGGAAGGACCGAGAATGTTTGGTCACAGATGCAACTGCGGTCATACAATCGGAGGTCCCTCTGGCCCTGGCCAAGGACACAGCCAGCTGTGAGGTAAAAGTCAATGATGCCCTCACAAAACAGCAGCGGCGGGAGGCTCGAGCTTTGGTACAGCAGAATATGGATGTATTCTCAGAGCTGCCGGGGCGAACCTCAGTGATTCAGCATGACATTGTCACTGAGCCCCGGGTAAAGGTGCGGATGAAACCGTACCGAGTGCCAGAAGCCCGAAGGCAAGCCATCGCGGCCGAGGTAAAGCAAATGCTTCAGTTGGGAGTCATTGAGGAGTCCCGAAGTGAGTGGGCTAGCCCCATTGTACTTATACCAAAACCCGATGGGTCATTACGCTTCTGTAATGACTTTAGGAAGTTAAATGAAGTGTCAAAATTTGACCTGTATCCCATGCCACGGGTGGACGAGCTAATTGAGAGACTGGGGAAGGCCCAGTACTTCACCACGCTGGATCTCACGAAAGGTTACTGGCAGGTTCCCTTAACAGAGTCAGCGAAGGAAAAGACTGCTTTTATAACCCCAGAGGGTCTCTTTCAATACATTGTCTTACCTTTTGGGTTACATGGGGCTCCGGCCACATTCCAGAGGCTGATGGACATTGTGTTAGCACCACATAGAGACTACGCATCGGCCTATTTGGATGACATAGTCATCTTTAGTACCGACTGGGATACCCATCTGTCCCAGGTACAAGCAGTGCTAGAGTCTCTTAGAGCCGCAGGGTTAACAGCAAACCCAAAGAAATGTGCGATAGGTCTCACGGAAGCCCGGTACTTGGGATACGTGATCGGCCGGGGGGTTATCAAACCTCAAGTGAACAAAATTGAGGCCATTCAAAACTGGCCCAAGCCCTTAAGTTCCAAACAAGTGAGGGCATTCCTTGGCATCATTGGGTATTACCGTCGGTTTATACCCAATTTTGCTGGTAAATCGGCTTCCCTAACGGACCTGTTAAAAGGGAAGAAAACGGTGATGGTCAAGTGGAATCCTCAAGCAGAGGAAGCGTTCCAGTCTCTGAAGTCGGCGTTGTGTGGACAGCCGGTCCTCATCAGCCCCGACTTCAAGAAAACCTTTATTGTGCAAACCGATGCCTCAGAGGTAGGCTTAGGAGCGGTGCTGTCGCAAGAGGTGAACGGGGATGAGCATCCAGTCACCTATTTAAGCAGGAAACTGACCCCGGCAGAGAAAAATTATAGCGTAGTGGAGAAGGAGTGCTTGGCGATTAAATGGGCCTTGGAGTCCCTACGCTACTATTTGCTCGGGCGTCAATTTCGGTTGGTAACAGACCATTCACCCCTTGTCTGGATGAGAAATGCAAAGGAAAGGAATGCCCGAGTCACCAGATGGTTCTTGTCCCTACAAAACTTCAGCTTCTCTGTGGAACATCGGGCTGGGAAATCACAGGGAAATGCAGATGCCCTGTCACGGGCACCATGTATGCTGACAAATGTTCAACCCCACAAGTCTGAACAGAGGGGGGGGGGGTATGTGAGGCAGTGACCGGTGTCATATGCGAGGGTCGCTATGTGTCCCCCAGGATGTGCTTAGAAGCATATTAGATCCGCTGGAGTGCCCTGTGCTCACAGCAGGTTGCCTGTGAGACACAGGGAAGAATAAAAGTAAGTGTGAACTGGGTCAAGTTATTTGTCCCAGAATTTATTCAGGAAAACCTGGTATGGGCTTTTATTTTGAAACGGACTGCAGGATGGTAGTGGGGCCGGTCCGTTTCTTCCAGCCCAGATCTTATAGTGGCCCATGGCCATAGAATCCTGAGGATAGAAAAAAAAAACCCCAGCAAGAGAGTTTGGGTGTGTCAGTCTGGTCTGGGAGTCAGACCTAGGAGGAGGCTTGTGCAGAGCTCCTTCCGTGTGGAGAAACACGGGCCAGGCAGAGCCTGAAAAGCCAGACACCCCAGCGTACACGGGGGTGTAATACGCTCACAGCAGCGGACTGTGGACTGTTGTTATTTTTTCCTGGCTGCATACCGAAGGACTTGTTTGTTTTCTTTTCCGGTTTGTGAGTATGCTGTGAAATAAACAGAACTTTGTTTGAACTTTATATGGGTCACTGCCTATTCACTGCACAGCAAGGACATCGCTACATCACAGCCCTTAAAGGAAGAGGTAGTTTAATGTTCAAAAATTTTGCCCTTAGTAGAATACCCGGCTGGGTACAGAAAGTTATTTATAGTCTAAACGTTATTTAAAACTGTTATTTTTGTTTGTAACGTTCAAGTGTCCTCACCTCCCATAAAGGGAAGCACCTTTTCTATTTATTGTTCTTAGCATTTAAAAATTTTGTATGTCTTTCACTGCATTATATTGTTGTTCTTCTCACCAGTCCAGGAGTACTGGCTTTAACCGGGGGGGAGTGCAGCGCCCCAGAGACCTGGTCGTTGCAGTATGGCCCCAAGGTGAGTAGCGGTACGTCCGATGGCACTAAAGAGTTCTCCTGACCAGGTATCACCAGAACACATTACACTTCACACTCTGGCCACTAGGGGGAGAAAAAGGCTTCATTTATTGGGCCACTCCTCACACTGGTAAAACTAGGGGCTGGGGAGGAAGTTAGCCAGAAGCTGACTGGGTTGGAACCAGGCAACATCCCGTGGCAGGGGGTGTTGCGGGGAGAAGACACAGGGGGGTCCCTGTCAGGCGTGGGAACCTGGCAGGTGCCTAGCGACAGAACAGAACGTTACGGAACCGCGCCTGCACACCTTGCGGCGGTATCCTAAGAAAGAGATAAGAGAGGAAGAATATTGTGGAACAGTGTAAACGAGATCAGCACAAAGGAGAGTTAGTAAGAGTCGTGTCGAGAGAGGAAGGCAACATCTTACTGACGCACGTAGTCGGTGGCCGGATCACCGTAGGAGTAACTGACTTCACGCATTACTTCAAATTCCTCTGGACAGTCAATTATAGGTTGGCTGTCTACCTTCTACACCTACGAAGACATAGGGGGCAACATTGGGAGAGGGGCATCTCTAGGGTCCCGGAAGACCTCCAAGCCTTCCCATCAAACGGGTGGCGTCCTAGCCATAACATATCTGGGGGATGTTAGAAACTAGCAACATCTGGAACCAAAGAAAGAGAGAGAGAGAAAGCTGTAGAGAAAGAACGAAAGAGAACAGCAGTTGTGAGGACTATTCCGAATGCTCAGCAGGGTAGGACTACAACACACAGGCGCTATTGGTAGGCAACGATTTCCATCTGCGAGGGAAACTCTGGATGTGCCCATCGGACCGGCCGGTCTCTGATAGCCCGGTTGAACGTGCTCTGGACTGAGTGTACCGAAGCCTTCAGTAAAAGGTAAAGAGACTGCAACCCTGTGTCCTCGTTATTGCCTGCACCTCACACCATCCACCCTACTGGGAAGCCCTGGGGACATACTTCACCTGTGGGAAGGTATACCATCCAGCTACAATTCCATCACCCCAGCGGACCCTACAGCAGCGTCGGTCACCCTGACTGAACACCACAGGTGGCGTCACGAACCCCTGCCAGACTGTACTACCACCTTCATTGGACGGCCCTTAGCAGGGTCGCGGACCGGGCCTAGCCACCGTGACAGCCTCAGAACCGAACCAGAGAGGCCCGGTACCGAAACGTCGTGGCCCTGTGTCTGGGGGCGCTCCAATAACACTGTGCCTGTTATAAATAGACTAGATGGTGGACCGATTCTAACGCATCGGGTATTCTAGAATATGCATGTCCACTTAGTATCTTGCACAGCCCACGTAGTATATTGGCCAGCCACGTAGTATATTGCCCAGCCACGTAGTATATTGCCCAGCCACGTAGTATATTGCCCAGCCACGTAGTATATTGCCCAGTGACGTAGTATATTGCCCAGTGACGTAGTATACTGTCCAGTCACGTAGTATATTGCCCAGCCACGTAGTATATTGCCCAGTGATGTAGTATATTGCCCAGCCACGTATTATATTGCCCAGCCACATAGTATATTGCCCAGTGACGTAGTATATTGTCCAGCCACGTAGTATATTGCCCAGCTACGTAGTATATTGCCCATTGACGTAGTATATTGCCCAGTGATGTAGTATATTGTCCAGACATGAAGACACAAAAGAGAATAGTAAAACCAAAAACACTCAGTTTGAAAAAATGTTGCAGTAATCCGCAAGTGCTAGTAAAAGATGTAAAAAACAGGGTATTTGGTTGATACGTTTTTTGCAAAAAATGTATACTAAGCTGCTCTACCAATCTTCACGGTATACCCTTATCAGAGCAGTCCTAACTAATGTATGCAATCCCTATCTGATGTATTTAAAAACCTGATCATCTGTATATAACCTGTGTGAACAGGGTTCAGAGAGGAAAAATCCATGTGTGCATACAGGGTAGAACAGCTTTTGTGCAGATGGCCCAAGAGGAGTGGTGGAACTCCCCAGTCTTGTAGACACAAGAGAACAATTATGGAAACAGGAACACATGGGCTACTTGCACAGTGAACAAGTCTGTATGATCATGTTCACACACCACCAAGAAACCTGAAGACACAAAAGAGAATAGTAAAACCAAAAACACTCAGTTTGAAAAAATGTTGCAGTAATCCGCAAGTGCTAGTAAAAGATGTAAAAAACAGGGTATTTGGTTGATACGTTTTTTGCAAAAAATGTATACTAAGCTGCTCTACCAATCTTCACGGTATACCCTTATCAGAGCAGTCCTAACTAATGTATGCAATCCCTATCTGATGTATTTAAAAACCTGATCATCTGTATATAACCTGTGTGAACAGGGTTCAGAGAGGAAAAATCCATGTGTGCATACAGGGTAGAACAGCTTTTGTGCAGATAGCCCAAGAGGAGTGGTGGAACTCCCCAGTCTTGTAGACACAAGAGAACAATTATGGAAACAGGAACACATGGGCTACTTGCACAGTGAACAAGTCTGTATGATCATGTTCACACACCACCAAGAAACCTGAAGACACAAAAGAGAATAGTAAAACCAAAAACACTCAGTTTGAAAAAATGTTGCAGTAATCCGCAAGTGCTAGTAAAAGATGTAAAAAACAGGGTATTTGGTTGATAAGTTTTTTGCAAAAAATGTATACTAAGCTGCTCTACCAATCTTCACGGTATACCCTTATCAGAGCAGTCCTAACTAATGTATGCAATCCCTATCTGATGTATTTAAAAACCTGATCATCTGTATATAACCTGTGTGAACAGGGTTCAGAGAGGAAAAATCCATGTGTGCATACAGGGCGCTCCAATAACACTGTGCCTGTTATAAATAGACTAGATGGTGGCCCGATTCTAACGCATCGGGTATTCTAGAATATGCATGTCCACTTAGTATCTTGCACAGCCCACGTAGTATATTGGCCAGCCACGTAGTATATTGCCCAGCCACGTAGTATATTGCCCAGCCACGTAGTATATTGCCCAGCCACGTAGTATATTGCCCAGTGACGTAGTATATTGCCCAGTGACGTAGTATACTGTCCAGTCACGTAGTATATTGCCCAGCCACGTAGTATATTGCCCAGTGATGTAGTATATTGCCCAGCCACGTATTATATTGCCCAGCCACATAGTATATTGCCCAGTGACGTAGTATATTGTCCAGCCACGTAGTATATTGCCCAGCTACGTAGTATATTGCCCATTGACGTAGTATATTGCCCAGTGATGTAGTATATTGTCCAGACATGTAGGATATTTCCCAGTCACGTATTATATTGCCCAGCCACGTAGTATATTGCCCAGTGACGTAGTATATTGTCCAGCCACGTAGTATATTGCGCAGCCACATAGTATATTGGCCAGTTACGCAGTATATTACCCAGTCACGTAGTATATTGCGCAGCCACGTAGTATATTGCCCAGTCACGTAGTATATTGACCAGTTACGTAGTATGTTGCCCAGTTACGTAGTATGTTGCCCAGTGACGTAGTATACCGCACAGCAACGTACATACATACGTACATACAGCACAGAGCCACGTAGTATATTGGCCAGTAACGTAGTATATTGCCCAGTGACGTAGTATATTGCCGAGTGACGTAGTATACAGCACAGAGCCACGTAGTATATTGCACAGCGAAGTAGTATACAGCACAGAGTCACGTAGTATATTGGCCAGTCACGTAGAATATTGCCCAGCTACGTAGTATATTGCCCGGCCAGGTTTGTCACAGGTGAAAAAATAAAAAATAAACATATACTCACCTTTCCGAAGGCCCCTTGTAGTCCACGGCAGCTTCCGGTCCCAGCGTTGGTATGGGCGCAGGACCTGTGATGATGTCACGGTCACATGACCGTGACGTCATGGCAGGTCTTTCTAGCGCAGGCGCGCAGGGCCTGTAATGACGTCGCGGTCACATGACCGTGACGTCATGGCAGGTCCTTGTCACGCAGGCGCGCAGGGCCTGTGATGACGTCGCGGTCACATGACCATGACGTCATGGCAGGTCCTTCTGCCATACCATCTTTGCCACCGGAAACTGCAGCGGAAGATGGTGGCCGGCGGGAGCGGCTCAGCGGACTACAGAGGGTGAGTATAGCAGGTTTATTTTTTTTAATTATTTTTAACATTACATTTTTTACTATTGATGCCACATAGGCAGCGTCAATAGTAAAAAGTTGGGGACACACAGGGTTAATAGCGGCGGTAACGGAGTGCGTTACCCGCGGCATTACGCGGTCCGTTACCACCAGCATTAACCCTGTGTTAGCGGTGACCGGAGGGGAGTATGCGGGCGACAGGCACTGACTGCAGGGAGTAGGGGCGGCCATTTTTTTCCGGACTGTGCCCATCGCTGATTGGTCCCGGCAGCCATGACAGGCAGCTGGCGAGACCAATCAGCGAATGAATAACCGTGACAGAAAGACAGACATAAGGACAGACGGAAGTGACCCTTAGACAATTATATAGTAGATTTGCTTCTCTACAATGAATGTTATTTGGTCACAAGATGTCACTGTTGCCTAAGCATTGCTGAAAGACTGTGATATACTTATAAAATGTCAGAAGGTGGAACTACAATGTGACTGATGTGAGACACAAGAAGAGGAAGTGCAGCCATCTTAAGGGCAGTTTGCAGCTAATGAAAACAGGGAGAGGATGTGCTGGAGCGGAATCTGATATCATCCTCTCATGGAAGCACCTCATCAAGACCAGAACAATGGCCGATTGGAGCTGAACTTATCTGTGACCAGAACCTGTCCAGATGTGAGAAGATTTCTGCCAGAAACACTGCTAAGAGACGGACAAGGGCATGACATAGTGTAAGAGGTGTTGTACGCCGCTGAAGAGTTAAGCCACAAGCATCATTGTACCGCTCACCTGCTGAAGGGGGCCCGCAACCATCCATATACACTGTCCAGAGAAGATCTGGGTCGAAAAGAATGCTAAGGCCCACTGCGCCACCTCAGTGAGTAACTATGCATGCCCCTCACTGCATTCTGGTACCAAAAGACTTAAGGCTGGGATAGAGACTGTAGTTAGATAGTTCGGTATATTGATTTTTCAGGCCACTTTTATTGTGAAAATCAGCATCCATAACTTAAGGATTTGTTGCCATGTTTCCTGTTTGTTCCGTAACGAAGAATTCTATACTACACCTAGGTGCCAATATAGTACACAACGGACCCAGACCAAGCTTGAACTTCCTTTTGTTTCAGGAGAAAGAGTTTCTGTGGAACATTATGATATGAGGCAGTTGTTCAACTTCAATAGACTTTGTTCTCAGCTAATTCTCTGATTCAGGAGGTTAATTTGGGGGTATTTTCAATATAACTGAGGACGGACTATTCCTCTGAGTTCATTGAGATCACATCAAGATGGGTGAGAGATATTTGGTTGGGGAACAGAAGTTAATGTTTGTAAAATTGTAAACTGCTGTGCTGAACTGCAGGCGATCCCATACGTTACATTCATATAATTAATCCAGTCTCCAGGGTGTAAACAGGTAACAGGAAGTTAGTTTAGACAGGCACACCAGTAGGTAGATTTATAGAAAATACAGTAGGTACAGATCGTTTGGGTGCCATGCTGTGCAGCACAGGGGTCTCAGCCTTTCCCGCTAAATGTCTGTATAATGTTTTTAATTTACTTCTATTGATTGCCTGGTTAAATTACTCTCAGAGCTAAGTAAAGTAATTATGGAGAGCGGACTGTGTAGGAGTTTTTTTTTTCTAGCCCATAACTCCACTCATCCTGAAGAACAACCTTTCCCCTCTCTTCCCCGGTACACAACTTTCAAGTGTGATGATTAATTTTCATTATATGTGCACTGTACCTTAAATCACTTTCTCCTTGATATTAACTCTGCTTAGGTATAGCTGTGTAGCAAGTGATATTATCAGAGCGGAGAACCTCTTTAAAGGAAACTTTAATTTCCTTAAATCTTTTTTATGACTGTGTTGCTCTTTAAAAGATAAGCCAGTTGATCCCTTTATGACCCCCCAAAGTAGGAAGGAATCAAGGCAGACATGGAACTTGCTGCCCGCATGATGGTATAGAGGAGGAGGGCCCCACGCATATCGCCACCTTGAATCGTGGCTTCCTTCATAATGTGATTCACCTTACAGACAGGTTTGTTGCCCTCTGGCTCCTTATTACTTGGGTCAGAATACTTTTTTTGCACCCTCCATTTTAGTGCTTTTAGGGCATTCTTTATTTCTTGGAGTATTATTATTGGATCATTGTATTTATATATTTTTATTTGGTCAACTATACATGAGGCATTGGATGTTTGGTGCTTTTTTTTCCATCTATTATTTGCTGCATACATATTTTTTGACCTTGGTCTTGTTATTTTTCATCTGAGAGTGGGCCATTATTATCAGCTCTACGCTTTTTTACAACTGAGATTTATTATACTAAAATAAATCAGGTGTCAATATGTGTCTAGATGTTAAACAGCAATTGTATGTGTAGCCAGCAAACTGAAGGTGTTAATCTGTGTTTGGATCTCTTCATTACCTGCATTTTTTTGATAGCATATTGGAGGGGGTTAGCTTTAAGGCTATGTGAACACGTACAGGTTTTTTCGCGTTTTTTTCACGCTAAAAATGCTATAAAAACTCATTAAAACGCATACATTATGCATTCTATCATTTAGAATGCATTCTGCATGTTTTGTGCACATGGATGCGTTTTTTCCGCGAAAAAAACGCATCGCGGTAAAAAAATGAGCATGTTCATTATTTTTGCGGATTTTCTGCGTTTTTCCCACAATTCTATGCATTTGGGAAAAAACGCACAAAAAACGCACAAAAAACACGTCAAAATGCATCAAAAACGCGTCAAAATCGCTGTAAAATTGCGGTAAAAACGCATGCGGATTTCTGGCAGAAATGTCCGATTTTTGTCAGGAAAATTTCTGCAAGAAATCCTGACGTGTGCACATACCCTAAGTCCTCACATCTTGAGTATTTTTTCACATGGCTAATATTTGGCCTTTTTAACTGTTTTTTTTAATTCCAGTCTTTGTTGTGTGCTTTTTTGCATTAATAAAAATTGTAAAATTTTTCAGTATTGTGGTTTACATTGCGGGGTTGATCGTAACCTTTCATACACACTTCTTTTTCTAAGTCACTCATTTGAAAGAAATGACAGGAAGGTTAAAGTGGCGAAAACATTCAGTAATTGGTTACAGGTCTATCTTGTTCTCTCACATTAGTACCACAAGATTGTTCATCTAGGGCCAGAGAGATGTCCAGAATTGTTGGTCTAAGTTGACACCATATTTAGTGCTTATAAATTACACGGGGGAGAGGGGGTATAAAGGAATAGTATAAATCATAAAAAAGTGGGCATGAACGATTTTTTGGGAATATACAAGTATGTATTGTGTTTGGCTGTGGCCAATCCACTTAACCCAACATTTAGTTTCTAGTAACCTTTACTTCAAGATAGATCTTTGCAATGTTTTGGTTTTGTTAATGCAGCCCAATTTATTATGTGAAGGGGCTGTTATGTTTCGCACTCCTTGCAGCCTATCTGTAACATGATAGACATTGATAACTTACAGCAGGAGGAAGGAGAGAACTGCATTGGAAACAGTTGAGAGAAAGGAACAGCTTTACAGAGTTGCTGTTCTTTATTTTTCAGTGTATTTGTCTGTATGAAAATCATTATGTAAAGTAAGTGAAGAACTTTCCCTGTAAGGCCGGCGTCACACTTGCGAGTTTTACGGACGTAAGAGCGCAGAAACTACGTCCGTAAAACTCGCAAAAAATACGGCACAATTATTCTCTATGCCCCTGCTCCTATCTGCCGTATTAAACTGATCCGTATTATACGGCTTTCTACGGCCGTAGAAAATCGCAGCATGCTGCGTTTGTCACCGTATTGCGCAAATAAAACGTCAATGAAAGTCTATGGAAGCCCCAAAAATACGGATTACACACGGACCAGCGGTGTGACTTGCGAGGAATACGCAGCGCTGTTAGAGAGAAAAGCCGGTAATTCAATTACCGGCTTTTGCTTTCTCCTTCCTAAACCAGACATGATATGAGACATGGTTTACATACAGTAAACCATCTCATATCACCATTTTTTTTACATATTCCACACTACTAATGTCAGTAGTATGTCTATGCAAAATTTGGCTGTTCTAGCTAGTAAAATAAGGGGTTAAATGGCGGAAAAAATTGGCGTGGGCTCCCGCACAATTTTCTCCGCCAGAGTAGTAAAGTCAGTGACTGGGGGCAGATATTAATAGCCTGGAGAGGGTCCATGGTTATTGGCCCCCCCCTGGCTAAAAACATCTGCCCCCAGCCACCCCAGAAAAGGCACATCTGGAAGATGCGCCTATTCTGGCAATTGGCCACTCTCTTCCCATTCCCGTGTAGCGGTGGGATATGGGGTAATGAAGGGTTAATGCCACCTTGCTATTGTAAGGTGACATTAAGCCAAATTAATAATGGAGAGGCATCAATTATGACACCTATCCATTATTAATCCAATACTAGTAAAGGGTTAAAAAAAACACACACATTATTAAAAATTAATTTATTGAAAAAATCACAAAGGCTGTTGTATTAATTTATTCTACTCTCAATCCACTCACTGAAGACCCTCGATCTGTAAATTAAAAAAAAATAATAAACCAACAATATACATAAATATACATAAATGTGTCTGCCCTTACATATGTCTGCAAATGTACAAAATGCTGACCTAATGTTTGGTATTACGCTTCCACTCACAAAATCTCCCCTGAGGGTATGTGCACACATCAGGATTTTTTCCTGACAAAATCCTGAGAATTCTGCCAGAAATCCGCGTGCTTTTTTTGCGCGGATTTCTCGCGGAATTTGTGCGTTTTTTGCGCGGATTTTTTGCGGATTTTTTTTTTTTCGGAATGTCCTTTTTGATAGGAAATCCGCAAAAAATCCGCAAAAAGATAGAGCATGTCTGGATTTTTAGCGGTATGCGTTTTTTTTGCGGAAAAAAACGCTAACATATGCACAAAAAATGCGGAATGCATTCTAAAAGATAGGATGCATAATGTTAGCGTTTTTTGGCCGGATTTATAGCGTTTTTATAGCGAAATTCCGTAAAAAAAACGCTAAAAATCCTGACGTGTGCACATACCCTCACACATGTAAACACAACCCACTCACCCAAAAGAAAAGTTAATATGAGCCATGATGAAAAGTCACTTCTCATTTTATATATCTATTTATATATATCTATAATGAAAAAAGCTCGATGATCTTAGGGTGGTTTCACACTTGCGTTTTTGTCTGCAGCGTTTTTTTTCAAAAAAAACTCATGCGTTTTTTTTCCCTATCTTTAACATTGAAAACGCATGCGTTTTTTTGTGTACGCGTTTGGTCGCGTTTTTTGACGCATGCGTTTTTTTACTGCATGCATTCATTTTCTGAAATGCTACTTGTAGTATTTTTAGAAGCGTTTTTTGGATAAAAAAAAAACGCATGCGTTTTCATGCGTTTTTTTGGGGTCAAAAAATACATTGGAGTCAATGGGGACGCATGCGTTTTTTGAAGCATGCGTTTTTTGCGGTAAAAAACGCATGCGTTGTTTTATTAAAAAACCAGAAAACACACTGATATGCCACCCCCCAACATAAAGGTGATAAAGGGAACCTAACCCTACCCCTAACCCTACCCCTAACCCTAACCCTACCCCTAACCCTAACCCTAAGGGATCCTAACCCTAACCCTACCCCTAACCCTAACCCTACCCCTAACCCTAACCCTAAGGGATCCTAACCCTAACCCTACCCCTAACCCTAACCCTACCCCTAACCCTAACCCTAAGGGATCCTAACCCTAACCCTAATCCCTTTATGGTTAGGGTTAGGGGTAGGGTTAGGGGTAGGGTTAGGGTTAGGATCCCTTAGGGTTAGGGGTAGGGGTAGGGTTAGGGGTAGGGTTAGGGTTAGGATCCCTTAGGGTTAGGGGTAGGGGTAGGGTTAGGGTTAGGGTTAGGATCCCTTAGGGTTAGGGGTAGGGTTAGGGTTAGGGGTAGGGTTAGGGTTAGGGTTAGGATCCCTTAGGGTTAGGGGTAGGGGTAGGGTTAGGGGTAGGGTTAGGGTTAGGATCCCTTAGGGTTAGGGGTAGGGGTAGGGTTAGGGTTAGGGTTAGGATCCCTTAGGGTTAGGGTTAGGGGTAGGGTTAGGGTTAGGGTTAGGATCCCTTAGGGTTAGGGTTAGGGGTAGGGTTAGGGTTAGGATCCCTTAGGGTTAGGGGTAGGGGTAGGGTTAGGGTTAGGGTTAGGATCCCTTAGGGTTAGGGTTAGGGGTAGGGTTAGGGTTAGGGGTAGGGTTAGGGTTAGGGTTAGGATCCCTTAGGGTTAGGGTTAGGGGTAGGGTTAGGGGTAGGATCCCTTTAGGGTTAGGGTTATGATCCCTACCCCTACCCCTACCCCTAACCCTAACCCTAACTGTTTCTGTTTATAGTGGGTTTTTTACTTTATTTTGATGATTGGCAGCTGTCACACATTTCTCAGCATGCATTTAAAAAACGCAAACGCATGTAAAAACGCATGTAAACGCGTCAAAACGCCGCGTTTTTTTCACCACATGCAAAAACGCATGCGTAAAAAAAACGCAGCGTTTACACGCGTTTACATGCGTTTTTTCACCATGCGTTTTTTTGCGTTTTTTACCGCAAAAACGCACCCCAAAAAACGCCAATGTGAAACCAGCCTTAATGAAGACTGTTCAGCAGGAGCAGACTAGCAATTTGGGAAATTAAACTGTCTAGAAAATTGAGAAAGCCTTAGCATTTCACCTAAAACTTGGCCCATATGCTGAACTTTTTTGTTGAGTGATGTAGAGAATGTGAGGAGGGGCTAGGGAAGTTGGCAGAACTACATTTCATTTGTATAGTTTAACAAGTTCTATTCCACATCATATCATTAACCTGGTGCTCATGCCTTGAAGTAACATAATAAAGGTGTATGCATATTTTTCTTATTCGCCTTACTTTTCCTGCACTTTTTCCATTGGTATTGCCCCGAAAAACACAGTATTTTTCTGTCACAGCAAAGTGAATGAGATTACTGAAATCTCATGTACTGTACATGTTGGTTACTTTTTCATTGCAGATTTAATGCAGTTTCGTATTTGTGGCTGTGTTTTTTCAGAGCTTTTCACTCATTCTAATAGTTAAATTTCTTAAAAATTTTGGGTATTGTCTCCTTGGTATTTAAGTTAAATTTCTTTTGGTATGGTAAAAAAAGGTTTATGCTATGGTTGTTTCGTAACCCCAAATTGAAGCTATATCAATATAGTTATCTTGAATATGGGCCTGATTTTCCTGTTTTGGGAAAAATACATAAAAAGTGCATCAAAAAGTTGCAAAAATGCCATAAAAAGGCATTTTTTTAAAGTTTTTTCTTTGCCAGAAACACATTTTTGATGCAGAAATGTCTTCAACAAATACTTAATGTGTGCACATACCCTAAGGCCAGTTTCACACGTCCATTTATTACCATTGGAAAAAACGGTACCGGAGAAATCCGTGTTCGTGTGTCCATGTGCGTAATACTTGCGGGACACATGTGCCAACCATGTGTCGCCCGTTTGCTGCATCAGTACCACATGGACGGCCACCGGGGAAGAAGCGCTACAGTAAGCGATGTTCCCCAGCGGCAGGTGCTGAAGACCGCTCTTATCATTCTCCAATGCTCTGCCGGCAATCGGCGCGAGCAGAGAAGAAAGATGAGAGTTATATTAAAGTCAGAATGATGACAGCAGGTGAGGGCTTTTGGGACTATTACTCCCATGATCTGACACTTGTTGCTGCAAATAACAGTGACAGCAGGAGCGGATGATCGGGGTATTCCTCAGCCGCCGCCTGCCAAATAACAAAATAAATGAATGAAAAACCTGGCGTGGGTTCCCCCTATTTTTTTTAACCAACCAGGCAAAACTCTCAGCTGGGGGCTGCAACTCTCAGCTGTCAGCTTCAGCAAGGATGGTTATCAAGAACAGAGGGATCCCCGTGCTATTTTTTAAAATTATTTTAATAAATTAAAAAAAGCGGTGTGGGGTCCCCCCCATTCTTGACAAAAGCCTTTCTAAAGCTCACAGCTGGGGGCTGATATTCTCAGGCTGGTAAAGTGCCATTAATATAGGCGCCCCAGACTAAAAACAGCAACCCACAGCTGCCCAGAAAAGGCGCATCTATTAGATGCGCCAATTCTGGCCCTTTGCCCGGCTCTTAACACTTGCCCTGTAGCGGTGGCAAGTGGGGTTCATATTTATGGAGTTGATGTCACCTTTGTATTGTCAGGTGACATTAAGCCCACGGCTTAGTAATGGAGAGGTAAGACACCTCTCCGTTACTAATCCTCTAGCTATATGGTAAAGACAAAGCAAGAACAAAGTCCTTTAATTGAAAAAATGGCACAGACTCCTTTATTAATCTAAATTAAACCATATTTAAGACCTCACCTAATTCCACTGAAGCCCTCGATATCCTGTAATAAAAGTAAAATAAAAAGCAACAATGTACCCTACCTGTCCGTCGTTCTGTCCCATGCTGTAATCCATGTCTAGGGGCTAAGTAGTTTTCAACCTGGACGGTGCCAAGATGCATCAATCCAGCCTGAGAACCAATGGTGAATTAGCTGCTGAGAGCGCAGCATCATTCACCAGCGGTGACATCATCACTGGCATTTTCCTATGGTCCTGAGGTCATTGCAGTTAATCCCGGCCTCGATGATGTCACTGCTGGTGAATGATAGATGCGCTTTTTCTGGTGCTTTGCCTGGCTCTTCCCACTTGCCCTGTAGTGGTGGCAGGTGGGGTTCATATTTGTGAAGCTGATGTCACCTTTGTATTGTCAGTTGACATCAAGCCCACGGCTTAGTAATAGAGAGGTGTCTATAAGACAGCAGCAGGTGTCAGGTGATGAGAGTAAGAGTCCCAAAAGCCATTAATTTGAATGGGTCTATGTGTGTCATTGTCTCCGGTATGTGTGAAAACTGTCACCGCACGTACTGGAGACACAGATGTGTGAAAGAGGCCTAAGACTGTGTGCCCACAATGAGTTTTTGATGCTGCAGATTTTTGTTTTGTCAAAAACAGAACATACTACAGCATGAGCAAAGTGGATAGGATTTATAGAACTTTCATGCCCACTGTGCTTTTTTACTCAGCATAAACTCACCTGAGGCGCGAGTTATAAAACATGTTAATTTCTCATAGGGGTTCTTTAGGTTTTATGTGCAGATTTTTTCCTTAGACTTGCAGTAGATGTGGAAAATTAACAAGTAAAAAAAGCAAATGCGTTTATGGTGCATTTCAGTTTCTTAACTGTGTAAAAAGTGCATCTGCTCCTCAAATGACTATTAATAGGGTTTTGTCTAAGCCAAAGTATCAAAGCGAAGTATCAAAAGCAAAACAGCTTTATTTAAAACATGACATACCAAAAAGAGACAAAAAACATAGCGTCAAAAACGTGCTAAAAACCCATGCAAAAAAACACACACAAAACTGCAATTAAATAGATTAAGAAAATCTGCAACATCAAAAACTCACCATTGTGGGAACGTAGCCTTAGAGTGCCTGATATATGCAGATCATATCTCAATCTTTTAACTTTATAATTTCATTGATTTAATGCAGCCGCTGTCCAATAGAAGTGAATAGCTTAGATCAGCCATGTCTTAAGGTACCTTCACACATAACGATATAGTTAACGATATCGTTGCTTTTTGTGACGTAGCAATGATATCGTTAAGGAAATCGTTATGTGTGACAGCGATCAACAATCAGGCCCCTGCTGGGAGATCGTTGGTCGCTGAGGAAAGTCCAGAACTTTATTTCGTCGCTGGACTCCCTGCAGACATCGCTGGATCGGCGTGTGTGACACCGATCCAGCGATGTCTTCACTGGTAACCAGGGTAAACATCGGGTTACTAAGCGCAGGGCCGCTCAGCTTCTCTGCACTCCTCCTGCACTGGCTGTGAGCGTTGGTCAGCCGGAAAGCAGAGCGGTGACGTCACCGCTCTGCTTTCCGGCCGCTGTGCTCACAGCCAGTGCAGGAGGAGTGCAGAGAAGCTGAGCGCCGTGGACAGACAGCGGTAGGTAAGTATGTAGTGTTTGTTTTTTTTACTTTTACGCTGGTAACCAGGGTAAACATCGGGTTACTAAACGCGGCCCTGCGCTTAGTAACCCGATGTTTACCCTGGTTACTAGGGGACCTCGGGATCGTTGGTCGCTGGAGAGCTGTCTGTGTGACAGCTCTCCAGCGACCAAACAGCGACGCTGCAGCGATCGACATCGTTGTCGGTATCGCTGCAGCGTCGCTGAGTGTGAAGGTACCTTAACTCCCTTATCACAAATTTTAGATTAGACCTTCAGACCTATGTTTTACCAGATGTGGTTACAGCAGGAGTCCCTCCTCACTACGCCTGCAATATAAGACCATGCTAGTAGTCCTCATTTTTTTTTTATTTTGAAAGGAATTTCTGCATTGCTCAAATGCTATAAATTGCTTGCAATTTACCTATACGTTTTCTGTCTCTGAAGCATCATGTAGTAAGTACATATCTGAATTGTGGTGGTGTGTGCAGTTCTCAAGCTCAATTAATGCAATCTACCCTCACTTGATTAATGACTTGAGTTGATTCACTTTATAATTAAGTCTCGAGGTTTATTTTAAAGTCATTAATAATTATTTAGATGAGAAAGGAAATATTTTCTGTTTTAAGCAAGATTCAGAATGGGATTGTAAGTAGTGATGAGCGAATAGCATTGTTGCTAGAGTCTCCCCGAGCACGCTCGGGTGATCTCCGAGTATTTGTTAGGCTACTTTCACACTAGCGTTGTATGGCGTATGTCACAATGTGTCGTTTTGGAGAAAAAAATGCATCCTGCAAATGTGCCCGCAGGATGCGTTTTTTTTCCATAGACTTGCATTAGCGACGCATTGCGACAATAGTGTTGCATGTGATATAGTCTTTCATTTTAAATTCCTTCTGCCCATTGGATGAGGTGAAGGATGTAGCACGCCTAAGGTTTTTACATGTGAGGCAGTCTCCGCAGGGGTAGAAGCCAATTCTTGGTGTACCTTCTTGAAAAGGTTTAGGTATTTTAGCAACATAATGACTTTTCACTAATATGTCACGTAGATTGTTGCTCCTTCTTGCTGTCATGAGGGGGCGATGTGGAAGGCATTTTTGGAGAATAGGGTCTGTTTGGAGGACAGACCAGTGACGATCAAGAATCGATCTCATCAAATCCCATCTATGATTGAAAGTAGATATAAATCTCAGCTCACTGTCCTTTTTTCCTGAGTTATGCACAGCACCACTCCTCCTGTTCACCAGCAAATCATCCCTAGAGGTGTTTTAGCACGTAAATAGCCTCGCTTAACACATCTTCTACTGTATCCTCTATCAGAAAACCTCTCCCCAAGATCCACAGTCTGCCACTCAAACAGAGTCAGGGTAGTACATATTCTCTTAGCCCGGAGAAATTGTCTAACAGGTATGGACCTGACTGTGGAACGCGGATGTGCAGAGGAGGCATGTAGTAAGGCATTAACCGATGTCTCCTTGCGATATAAATCTGTGTGAATGAAACCATCATCCTGTACCATAAGCCTGATGTCCAAAAATGAAATTTCCTTATGATGGTATACATACGTGAGGTGTATGTTGGAGCTGTTACGGTTCAGCCCCGACATGAAATCATGCAGTTCAGTGACAGAGAACTGCCACATAAAGAGTACATCGTCGATGTATCTGAACCACCCAAGAATATTTATTTATGTATTATATCCTAATAAATTTATAAATTGTTGATTACATTGGACTATATCTCCATTTTTTCTTATGTTGTATAATATGCTTGGTAGTGTCCCGTAGGTACACCTATATGAGACATGTGCATTGGTTTTTGTCTCAGTGGCACCATCATACGAATGGTACCTTGTATGGTCTATGTTTATTTTTGTATATTCTGTGTTTTCACAGCTACCATCAAGGAACAGATGGATTTTTGTGAAAGAGAAAAAGCTTGGCTCACTGAGCTTGACAAAGTTTTTAATGAAGGATTGGGTAGTTTTATGGAATGCAAAACGGGGGATACCAATATGTTGACCCTTAAATATAAGGATTTGCTCAATAGGCATACGCACCTCTAGTGGGCCAAGGCATTTTTGGAGAGATACTTAGCCCAGAGGCCTACTTAACCCAGAGGCCTAGGGGTTCAAGTTTTCCCTTCATTTACAATTAGTGACAAAGATTTTATCACTCAATGGGAAAAAGCTGCGAATATATGTTCAAAAAAATGTATGGAGTTACTTTCTAGGTCCAATGAAAAATAACTTACAGAGTTGGATCTTGAAATTGGTGTTATACAAGATGAAATCAATAAACTTTTCACTGTGGATCAGGTATCCAAGTTCAAAATTGAACTGGATATCTCTCTTAAAAAATGGGAAACAGAAATTGTACAGAAGAAAACTAAAAAATATCAGCGTGATGTAACAGATCGTCAACAAGATCGAGTGTATAGATGGCGAGGATGCCATAATAATACTAATAAATTCTCTGCCAGAGATCGATCTACATCAATATCATCAGACTCATCAGTTGATGATCCAGCTCCTACTCTTGATAATGTTAGGACACTTTGGGAAAGGAGAGAGTATGGAAGGGAAAATCGATGGAGAGGAGGACGTACATATCATAAAAGGAAAAGCACTACCTCACCAAAAAGCGACAAGAAAGCTCGCACTAATGCCCTTGAGGTAATAAATATTTCCTCACGTACTCTCTCTGAATCCCAAACACAGGTTCTTGAATTAATAATAGTATATGTAAGCGGTGCACCCCTGCACTAATCACAGAAGATAGGGTGCAAAACCTGGCCAGGTAAATAGACAATACAAAAAAGAAAGAAGACAGACTAGGCCAATAACGGTATGCACACCCATGGATTATATAAACATATCAAACAATTTTAATTTTAATTACACCTCAAAACAGGACATATACAAGATAAAACCAATTAAAAAGGTCTGGGTACAGGACCATATACCATCACCCCTAAACATATGTGGCATAAATAAGCCTGACACATGGAAAAGATATTAGTACATAGATACAAAATATATATATACAGTGTCTCTTGTCCACAGGATATTATCTCAGATCACAGAGAAATACAGGAACATAGTATTGCATGTACTCAGATAGAAGAAGTAAGCCAAACCAAGCATACCAAATGACAAGAAATCTTAATGATTTTCTAGTTTGTAGTAATATGGTCACATGTCAAGATAAGCATGTTCATATGTGGCAGTAATAATGCCATCAATACATCTGTCCCTAATGGCCCTGATAGGACTCAGAATGCTCCAAGCCTCAACCTTCTTATTGCACAACCCAAGTACTGTACGTATCACCATGTACGTTTCTACACCTCAGCTGGTTTACTACATAACCCAAAAGGTACATAACTGCATAGCCGGCTTAATGGGAAGGTGCCAAGTTTTCTTATTATTTATGATTTTTTTTTTACATAACCAGTTGTTTGAACCTAAGCCCCCTGGTCATAGGAGACAGTGGTCGGATCATCGGATGCCAACTATGTCTCCAACATTGTAGCCGCATCACCTGTGAACTGGGCACACCTCTGTGAGCGATCGAAATCACAATTGTAGGCGTGGCTGGGGGAATTTTATTATAGCCTAATGATATCCACTGGGCTCCATTAACTCTCTGTTGCCAGGACCTGTAACACTGGAAGCTGTACTGTTCACTTCCAGCATAAGAGGTCCTGGGCAAGCTTCGTATACTGGAGGAGCTGCAGGAGACCAGAGGAGCTGCAGAAGACCAAAGGAGCGGCAGGAGACCTGAGAAGCTGCAGATATCGGAGGAACTGCAGGAGATTATAGGAGCTGCAGAGTCTGGAGGAACAGCAGAGACTACAGGGGCATGGCGGTAACTTCATCCATTGGTAAGTATAAGGGCTGTGGAGTGTCAACATCAGGGCTGCAGCGGTGAAGGGACAGGCATAGTGCTTTTTGCAGAGACAAAAATATGAGGGTGGTAAGAGATTGCATATGAGAGGGTGGTGAGAAATGGCATATGAGAGGTCAGAGACATAACATGAGAAGGGGGAGAGATGACATATGAGAGGAGATGAGAGATGGAACACAAGAGAGGGGAGTGATGGCATATGAGAGGGTGAGATAGATGGCATGTGAGAGGTTGCATATGCGAGGGGTATTTCATACAATATGATTTGTATGTGTGTATCCCCACAAGGAGAGATACAGGGATCTTTTCACAGGTGCTGACAAAAGAAGGTTCCACACAGTAGGTTCTGGTGTGGAGCTTTCGCTATCGTTTGGAGGCACAGTGGTAGACGCTGACACTTCAGTGTCTAAGCCTGGTGTAGCACTGAGATACAGGGAGCACTCCTTACATCGAGCACTGGTGGGTCACATGACTGCTTTTATTATGTCATGTACTAGAAAATGGGAAAAAAAATTCCAAGTGTGGTGAAATTGCAAAAAAAGTGCAATCCCACATTTGTTTTTTGCTTGGCTTTTTTGCTAGGTTCACTAAATGCTAAAACCATTTTCCGATACCCGTAGCGTCTCCATTTTTCATGATCTGGGGTCAGGTGAGGGCTTATTTTTTGCGTGCCAAGCTGACGTTTTTAATGATACCATTTTGGTGCAGATACGTTCTTTTGATCTCCCGTTATTGCATTTTAATGCAATGTTGCTGCGACCAAAAAAATGTAATTCTGGCGTTTCAAATTTTTTTCTCGCTACGCTGTTTAGCGATCAGTTTCATTTTTTAATTGATAGATCGGGCGATTCTGAATGTGGTGATACCAAATATGTGTATATTTAATTTTTTTGTATTGCTTTATTTTGAATGGGGTGAAAGGGAGGTGATTTAAACTTTTATATATTTTTTTATTCATATTTCTTAAAACTTTTTTTTACTTTTGCCATGCTTCAATAGCCTCGAGGCTAGAATCTGGCACAACTTGATCGCCTCTGCTACATAGGAGTGAAGCTCAGATCGCTCCTATGTAGTAGAATTACAGACTTGCCATGAGTGCCGACCGCAGGGTGGTGCTCATAGCAATCCGTCATCAACAACCATAGAGGTCTCAAGGAGTAATGTACTGGACAGAGCAGGGTAACACATGGCTTTAGTGGAGTGGGTGATGACTAGTGATGAGTGAATGTGCTCGCCACTACTCGGTACTCCCCGAATATCACTGTGCTTAGTGTACTGCACCAAGCATTTTTGGGATTGTTTGATGGGAGCTCGGGTCTCCTCCTTTAAATTTTAGCGCTTTTTAGAGCGCAAATGACCAAGCAGGGATTGTCTGCCATGCACTGTAATTGCCGCAGCCATCTTTGTTGTGGTATTACATTGATTGGCTGGCCGCACAGCATCATCAGGTCTATAAGAGACCTGGTGCTGCCCTGCTCAGCGTATTCAGCTCCGGACGCAGCTAGTGTAGGGAGAGCTGCTGCTGAGATAGGGTCAGATTTGTTCTTTTGTTAGCTAGTGTGGGTCTAATATTGTTCAATCCACAAAATCTGATAAACCAACAGTTCTTTTTAGGGCTAATTCGAGGGTAGATAGATTGCAGCACTAGGTAGGCAGGGGAGTCTATGTACACATATCCACATCAGTGCAAGGCCTGCAGGGGCTGTATGCGAGGATATAGATCTCACTGCATACATCAAGAAGGTCAATTACTGTCTGCTGCTGCAGGTATCCGTGGCTATATATTTTTTGCACCTTATACCCGCTAATTTTATTAAAAAACAATCCATAGCACCCTTTTTTCTACATTTTCTTTGCTTGGTTACATTGCAGACTACAGCCAGGTCATTTGAATAAAAGAGCGTGAAAATCTAACAATTTAAAACTTTTTTTGTCCCAGGCATCAGATATGAGTGCGCAGAAAATTCTGGCCTTTTTTGGTACTATAGTATTTTTTGGAGTGTCTTACAACATTTTTGGACACCATTTTGCAGACCAAAAATTTTTTAGCTGGTCCAAAAGTATTTAGCTATAGTTCTTATATTTATAAATTTGTACGCCATGCACATCGCATATCATTGCACTAAACATTTTATAATTTTAATACTCCAGGTTTTTTTTTAGTGTCTACTTATTGACACAATTTTGGTGGGCCCCAAAAAATCAAGGCCACATTTTGATCAGTCTGTTATCTCCATCAGATGCCTGTTCTATCTATGGTCTGCAAATACTTGCTTTTCATGCATACATTCCACTTTTCTGTCTGTCTGCTACCCTAGGTTTATACAGCATTTTGAGGTAAAAAATTTAAAAATCTACAGGCCACATATTGAAACAGTCTGTTATCTCAGTCAGATGCCTGGTCTATCTGTGGTCTACAAATACTTGCTTTTCAGGCATACATTCCACTTTTTTGTTTTTCTGCTACCCTTGGTCTATACAGTATTTTGTGGTTACATTTTTTTTAAAAACTCCAGGCCAGATATTGAAACAGTCTGTTATGTCAGTCAGACGCCTGGTCTATCTGTGGTCTACAAATACTTGCTTTTCAGGCATGCATTCTGTTATGACCTGGTCGTTAAGAGGCCACACTGCAATGACCTGGTGGCTAAAACGCAACATGGAACAGCTCTGAGAAGGTGGTATCTCTACTGACCGCAGTCCCTAATCCTAACAACACAACTAGAAATAGCCTTGGTATGTTCCTGACACTCCCTAGACACCTCGTCACAGCCTCAGATATAACTTCCCCTAAAGAAGGAAATAGAAAGCTATCTTGCCTCAGAGAAACCCCCAAAAGGAAAGACAGCCCCCCACAAATATTGACTGTGAAAGGAGAGGGAAATGACGAACACAGAAATGAAATTAGATTTCAGCAAAGGGAGGCCAAAACTAAACTAGATAGACAGAGAGCAAAGGATACTGTGCGGTCAGTATTAAAAAACTACAAAATACACGCAGAGTTTACAAAAATGAACTCCACACCGACTCATGGTGTGGAGGGGCAAATCTGCTTTCCCAGAGCTTCCAGCTAGCCTGAATAAGACATAGTGACAATCTGGACAATAGAGACAAAATGCAAAGCAATAGAGTCCAAACAAATGGACAAACAAAACTAGCAAAACTTATCTTTTGCAGACAAGGACTGGCCATATGAGAAATCCAAGGGAAGAATCAAATCCAACCAAGAACATTGACAGCAGGCAAGGACTAAAGCCCAGAGCAGGTTTAAATAACAAACCCAGGCAAGGCGATTAGTGAAGGCAGCTGCTACAACTACCTAACGGAGCAGCAGTTCCACTTGAAACCACCAGAGGGAGCCCAAGGGCAGAACTCGCAAAAATACCATTAGCAACCACAGGAGGGAGCTCCAGAACGGAACGGACAACACTACCCCACCCTATAGGAGGGGTCACCGAACCCTCACCAGAGCTCCCAGGCCGATCAGGACGAGCCAAATGGAAAGCATGAACCAAATCGGGAGCAGGAACATCGGAGGCAACAACCCAAGAATTATCCTCCTGGCCATAACCCTTCCACTTGACCAGATACTGAAGCTTCCGCCTCGAAAAATGAGAATCCAAAATCTTCTCTACCACATATTCCAATTCCCCCTCAACCAACACCGGAGCAGGAGGATCAACGGAGAGAACCATAGGTACCACATATCTCCGCAACAAGGATCTATGGAACACATTATGAATGGAAAAGGAAGCTGGAAGGGCCAAACGAAAAGACACTGGATTGATAATTTCAGAAATCTTATAAGGCCCAATAAAGCGAAGCTTGAACTTAGGGGAAGAAATAGTGTTGAGCGATACCTTCCGATATCGGTATCGGATAGGATCGGCCGATATTCAAAAAATATCGGATATCGCCGATACCGATACCCGATCCCAATGCAAGTCAATGGGACCAAAATATCGGAATTAAAATAAACCCTTTCTTTCCTTGTAGGTTCATTCTACATGAAGGAAAACAACTAAGAATAATGCAGGATGTATTTGGGGAGGTGGCGGAGACATTAAAGTCATAGAGGTTTAGCCCAATCAAATAGAATAGCATGTTTTGTTTTTTTTTTAAAGACGTTCGGAGTGACAAAGATATTGACTATGTAAATTTTTTTTTTATTTTGTCAGATATTGATGTTTCACTATTCCACGCCCTTCCCCTTCTTTTTTTTTTTACTTTTCCCACACTTTCATCTTCATCATCATCAGCATCTTTGACATCAACTTCTTCTTCACCTTATTCATCTTCTTCTTCATCCTTTACCTTTTTTTTTTTTATTACATTCTTCATATTCATTTTATTCAACTATTATTATTCTTCCTATTCTACATATTCATTTTATTCAACTGTTATTATTCTTCCTATTCTACTTCTTCATCATATTCTCATTTGTGACAGGCATTCCCGTAGTTGTTATCTATAAAAGTTGGAAGATTACACCTTCCGTTCTGCCAGTCACAAAAGTTACATTTGTCCGCGTTCAGTTTGGCCTGCAGCATCAGGCTTTATCCAGGGGCACCACGAGGAGGAACGGACTCATCCCCATACACTGCTTAGTCTTCTTCTGCATATATTTAGATAATATCTTTTGCTCTGATATTAAGTGTTATGCTCTTTGTTCTGCAGCCTCTTGTTCTTCTGCTTCTCGGTCTTCTATGTCGTCGTCTAAAGGGTCGTCGTCTCCAGTGTCGTCGTCTCCGCCGTCGTCATCTCCGCCGTCGTCGTCTCCGCCGTCGTCGTCGTCGTCATCGGGGTGGTCTTTCTGGTCGTCGACGTTAGGGTCTTCAACTTGGAAATGTAGCAGAAGGTACAAGAAGGCTGAGAAAATGCCAAGAACCAGCTGATGGAACTGGAACTCGGATGGCTACCCGAAGGTTCAAGAGCCTATGGAACTACCGAGGACCAGCTGACGTTACTGGAACCCGGTTACTAAGCAGGAGGTACCCATAATAAAAAGCACTACCAAGGACCGCCTGACGTTGGCGGAACTCGGATACCCAGAAGGAGGCACCTAAGCCAAAGGCTCTGCCCGGAACCAGCTGACGGTACTGGAACCAGGATGGGGAGCAGAAGGTACAAGAGCAAAAGACACTGCCGAGAACCAGCTGACGGTACTGGAACCCGGATGGGTAGCCGAAGGTCCAAGAGCCAATGGAACTACTGAGGACCAGCTGACGTTACTGGAACCCGGTTACTAAGCAGAAGGTACCCGTGCCTGAAAGCACTACCAAGGACCACCTGACGTTGGTGGAACTTGGATACCCAGAAGGAGGCACCTAAGCCAAAGGCTCTGCCCGGAACCAGCTGACGGTACTGGAACCAGGATGGGGAGCAGAAGGTACAAGAGCAAAAGACACTGCCGAGAACCAGCTGACGGTGCTGGAACCAGGCGGTGGACCCGAAGGCCCACAGGAGAGGAGAGAACAGCTAGGCCGCGAGGCAGCCGCAGTTACCGAACCCCAATAGTCCTACAGGGGGAGCTGGGCCTACTGGCACTACAGAACCAGCCTTGACTACCAATTCATGCAGCCCACATAGGAAGCTCCTAAACTGGAGGCACCCTCTAGTTGGCTAACCCGACCGCAACATGACGGGGCAAGCATAGGCGTCTCAGCGAGCTTGACACAACCCGGAAACAGTTGACGGTGCTGAAACCAGGTTTGGCACGAGGGAGTACCTGTGACAAGAACACTGCCGAGAACCAGCTGGCGGTGCTGGAACTCGGATGCGTTGCCCCAGTGTGCAAGAGCCAATGGCACGACCGAGGACCAGCTGATGGTGCTGGAACCCGGTTACTAAGCTGTAGGTGCCCGCGCTTAAAAGCACTACCAAGGACCGCCTGGCGTTGGCGGAACTCGGATACCCAGGAGGAGGCACCTAAGCCAAAGGCTCGGCCCGGAACCAGCTGACGGTGCTGGAACCAGGCGGTGGACCCGAAGGCCCACAGGAGAGGAGAGAGCAGCTAGGCCGCGAGGCAGCCGCAGTTACCGAACCCCAATAGTCCTACAGGGGGAGCTGGGCCTACTGGCACTACAGAACCAGCCTTGACTACCAATTCATGCAGCCCACATAGGAAGCTCCTAAACTGGAGGCACCCTGGAGTTGGCTAACCCGACCGCAACACGACGGGGCAAGCATAGGCGTCTCAGCGAGCTTGACACAACCCGGAAACAGTTGACGGTGCTGAAACCAGGTTTGGCACGAGGGAGTACCTGTGACAAAAACACTGCCGAGAACCAGCTGGCGGTGCTGGGACCTGGATGCGTTGCCCCAGTGTGCAAGAGCCAATGGCACGACCGAGGACCAGCTGACGGTGCTGGAACCCGGTTACTAAGCTGTAGGTGCCCGCGCTTAAAAGCACTACCAAGGACCGCCTGGCGTTGGCGGAACTCGGATACCCAGGAGGAGGCACCTAAGCCAAAGGCTCGGCCCGGAACCAGCTGACGGTGCTGGAACCAGGCGGTGGACCCGAAGGCCCACAGGAGAGGAGAGAACAGCTAGGCCGCGAGGCAGCCGCAGTTACCGAACCCCAACAGTCCTACAGGGGGAGCTGGGCCTACTGGCACTACAGAACCAGCCTTGACTACCAATTCATGCAGCCCACATAGGAAGCTCCTAAACTGGAGGCACCCTGGAGTTGGCTAACCCGACCGCAACACGACGGGGCAAGCATAGGCGTCTCAGCGAGCTTGACACAACCCGGAAACAGTTGACGGTGCTGAAACCAGGTTTGGCATGAGGGAGTACATGTGACAAAAACACTGCCGAGAACCAGCTGGCGGTGCTGGAACCCGGATGCGTTGCCCCAGTGTGCAAGAGCCAATGGCACGACCGAGGACCAGCTGACGGTGCTGGAACCCGGTTACTAAGCTGTAGGTGCCCGCGCTTAAAAGCACTACCAAGGACCGCCTGGCGTTGGCGGAACTCGGATACCCAGGAGGAGGCACCTAAGCCAAAGGCTTGGCCCGGAACCAGCTGACGGTGCTGGAACCAGGCGGTGGACCCGAAGGCCCACAGGAGAGGAGAGAACAGCTAGGCCACGAGGCAGCCGCAGTTACCGAACCCCAACAGTCCTACAGGGGGAGCTGGGCCTACTGGCACTACAGAACCAGCCTTGACTACCAATTCATGCAGCCCACATAGGAAGCTCCTAAACTGGAGGCACCCTGGAGTTGGCTAACCCGACCGCAACACGACGGGCAAGCATAGGCGTCTCAGCGAGCTTGACACAACCCGGAAACAGTTGACGGTGCTGAAACCAGGTTTCGCACGAGGGAGTACCTGTGACAAAAACACTGCCGAGAACCAGCTGGCGGTGCTGGAACCCGGATGCGTTGCCCCAGTGTGCAAGAGCCAATGGCACGACCGAGGACCAGCTGACGGTGCTGGAACCCGGTTACTAAGCTGTAGGTGCCCGCGCTTAAAAGCACTACCAAGGACCGCCTGGCGTTGGCGGAACTCGGATACCCTGGAGGAGGCACCTAAGCCAAAGGCTCGGCCCGGAACCAGCTGACGGTGCTGGAACCAGGCGGTGGACCCGAAGGCCCACAGGAGAGGAGAGAGCAGCTAGGCCGCAAGGCAGCCGCAGTTACCGAACCCCAACAGTCCTACAGGGGGAGCTGGGCCTACTGGCACTACAGAACCAGCCTTGACTACCAATTCATGCAGCCCACATAGGAAGCTCCTAAACTGGAGGCACCCTGGAGTTGGCTAACCCGACCGCAACACGACGGGGCAAGCATAGGCGTCTCAGCGAGCTTGACACAACCCGGAAACAGTTGACGGTGCTGAAACCAGGTTTGGCACGAGGGAGTACCTGTGACAAAAACACTGCCGAGAACCAGCTGGCGGTGCTGGAACCCGGATGCGTTGCCCCAGTGTGCAAGAGCCAATGGCACGACCGAGGACCAGCTGATGGTGCTGGAACCCGGTTACTAAGCTGTAGGTGCCCGCGCTTAAAAGCACTACCAAGGACCGCCTGGCATTGGCGGAACTCAGATACCCAGGAGGAGGCACCTAAGCCAAAGGCTCGGCCCGGAACCAGCTGACGGTGCTGGAACCAGGCGGTGGACCCGAAGGCCCACAGGAGAGGAGAGAACAGCTAGGCCGCGAGGCAGCCGCAGTTACCGAACCCCAACAGTCCTACAGGGGGAGCTGGGCCTACTGGCACTACAGAACCAGCCTTGACTACCAATTCACGCAGCCCACATAGGAAGCTCCTAAACTGGAGGCACCCTGGAGTTGGCTAACCCGACCGCAACACGACGGGGCAAGCATAGGCGTCTCAGTGAGTTTGACAGTACCCAGAAACAGCTGACGGTGCTGGAACCAGGCTGGGCACGAGGGAGTACCGTGACAAAAACACTGCCGAGAACCAGCTGGCGGTGCTGGAACCCAGATGCGTTGCCTATTAAAGATTGTCTTCCTAGAGCCCCAACTAGCGGTGTTGGAGCAAAGGGTAAGCAGGGGGAGCAGAGTGTAGGCCGAAGCCTGCACTGGAGGCAGCTTTGTGTCTGCGTTGCGTTTGCAGGACACTTTGCCGGCTACACAGTGGGGGAACAACTGGCGTTGCTGAACCCCACTAACACAATGGCGGGTGTTTTTCTCTGTGCAGCTAGCACTTCCGGGCAAAAACTAGCGATGTTAGAGCCCGTGTTGAAGCAGGAGGAGGAGGAGAGGAGCAGAGTGTAGGCCGAAGCCTAGTTGAACCAATTTCAAAGGAAACCTTTAACCCCCCCTCAGGTGTTACAAAGTACAAGAGACACACCTTGTGCAGTATTAATGCTGCACAAGTGAAAGGTTGCTCTATTAATTAGTCTACTTGCACACGCTGAATGAAAGACGTACACAATTTAGCCCATTGTACAGTCAAACTGTAGTGGATGCGTGACTTGGCTTTTTAAGGAGACGCAGCACAGGTGTCTCAAATAACGCCTTGGTGCTTGGCGCAGCTTCCTGAGCGTTGTTATTTGCTGTACAGGAGTCTGCGCTCTTGTGTTATCCCTTGGCAATGCCCTGTTAGCGCTGCCTGTCTTATGACCTCATTTCATGTTGGCCGGTGCGGTTAACGATGGCCATTAATCCCAGACCCACAGTGCCTTTTCATAAAGTCACACTGCGGTGCTGGGATTCGTGGCCTTGAGCAGTAAATATTTTCGCCGCTCACACACGTCCTTACACCTGCTTCAGACTGGGCGGCCTCTGCTGATCCCTTATCGCATGCCGCGGCCATGAGGCTGCACAGTCTGAAGAAGGCGGAAGGAGATGAGTGACGACACGCGAACATATGCACTGCTCGTGCCCATAAACCACACCCTCGCTGACAAAATAAATAAGAAACCGAGGGGCGTTGTTTGGAGCAGGGCGGACGCACAGGCGCAGCCAGCTAACCAATGATGTCAAAAGACGGGAAGCGCTACCAAGGCTGGTGCTGCGTATCATTAGAAAGGAAAGTCACACCTCAGGGACAGTGGAATGGTCTCAATGAGACACATTTTGTACGTGTTGAGTTCCACGTGGGCAAGTAGAAAAAGTCAGCCACCTTGTACAAATGCAGCAGTACTGCTGTACAAGGTGGCTGTTATACATAGAAACACCTGGGGGTGGTGGGCAGGCTTCCTTCAATTTCAGACCATGTGCCTGCGTGGCGTTTGCAGGTCACGTTGCCGGCTACACAGCAGGGGAACAGCTGGCGTTGCTGAACCCCACTAACACATTGGCTGGTGTTTTTCTCTGTGCAGCTAGCACTTCCGGGCAAAAACTAGCGGTGTTTGAGCCCAGGGGCAGCAGCAGGAGGAGAGGAGCAGAGTGTAGGCCGAAGCCTGCACTGGTGGCAGCTTTTGGTCGGTTGTGCCAGCGTGGCTTGTGCTGGACACGATGCCGGCTACACAGCAGGGGAACAGCTGGCGGTGCTGAACCCCACTAACACATTGGCTGGTGTTTTTCTCTGTGCAGCTAGCACTTCCGGGCCAAAACTAGCGGTGTTTGAGCCCAGGGTCAGCAGGAGGAGGAGAGGAGCAAAGTGTAGGCCGAAGCCTAGTTGAACCAATTTCAAAGGTAACCTTTAACCCCCCCTCAGGTGTTGCAAGGTACAAGAGCCACACCTTGAACAGCATTAATGCTGCACAAGTCAAAGGTTGCTCTATTAATTTTGCTCCTTGCACACGCTGAATAAAACACGTACACTATTTAGCCCATTATACTGTCAAACAGTAGTGGAGGCGTGACTTGTCTTTTTAAGAAGATGCAGCACAGGTGTCAAAATTTACACCTAGGTGCTGGGCGCAGATTCCTTAGCGTTCTTATTTGCAGTACAGGAGACTGCGCTCTTGTGTTATCCCTTGGCAATACCCTGTTAGTGCAGGCCGTCTTATGACCTCATTTCATGTTGGCCGGTGCGGTTAACGATGGCCATAAATCCCAGACCCACAGTGCCTTTTCATAAAGTTACACTGCGGTGCTGGGATTCGTGGCCTTGAGCAGTAAATATTTTCGCCGCTCACACACGTCCTTACACCTGCTTCAGACTGGGCGGCCTCTGCTGATCCCTTATCGCATGCCGCGGCCATGAGGCTGCACAGTCTGAAGAAGGCGGAAGGAGATGAGTGACGACACGCGAACATATGCACTGCTCGTGCCCATAAACCACACCCTCGCTGACAAAATAAATAAGAAACCGAGGGGCGTTGTTTGGAGCAGGGCGGACGCACAGGCGCAGCCAGCTAACCAATGATGTCAAAAGACGGGAAGCGCTACCAAGGCTGGTGCTGCGTATCATTAGAAAGGAAAGTCACACCTCAGGGACAGTGGAATGGTCTCAATGAGACACATTTTGTACGTGTTGAGTTCCACGTGGGCAAGTAGAAAAAGTCAGCCACCTTGTACAAATGCAGCAGTACTGCTGTACAAGGTGGCTGTTATACATAGAAACACCTGGGGGTGGTGGGCAGGCTTCCTTCAATTTCAGACCATGTGCCTGCGTGGCGTTTGCAGGTCACGTTGCCGGCTACACAGCAGGGGAACAGCTGGCGTTGCTGAACCCCACTAACACATTGGCTGGTGTTTTTCTCTGTGCAGCTAGCACTTCCGGGCAAAAACTAGCGGTGTTTGAGCCCAGGGGCAGCAGCAGGAGGAGAGGAGCAGAGTGTAGGCCGAAGCCTGCACTGGTGGCAGCTTTTGGTCGGTTGTGCCAGCGTGGCTTGTGCTGGACACGATGCCGGCTACACAGCAGGGGAACAGCTGGCGGTGCTGAACCCCACTAACACATTGGCTGGTGTTTTTCTCTGTGCAGCTAGCACTTCCGGGCCAAAACTAGCGGTGTTTGAGCCCAGGGTCAGCAGGAGGAGGAGAGGAGCAAAGTGTAGGCCGAAGCCTAGTTGAACCAATTTCAAAGGTAACCTTTAACCCCCCCTCAGGTGTTGCAAGGTACAAGAGCCACACCTTGAACAGCATTAATGCTGCACAAGTCAAAGGTTGCTCTATTAATTTTGCTCCTTGCACACGCTGAATAAAACACGTACACTATTTAGCCCATTATACTGTCAAACAGTAGTGGAGGCGTGACTTGTCTTTTTAAGAAGACGCAGCACAGGTGTCAAAATTTACACCTAGGTGCTGGGCGCAGATTCCTTAGCGTTCTTATTTGCAGTACAGGAGACTGCGCTCTTGTGTTATCCCTTGGCAATACCCTGTTAGTGCAGGCCGTCTTATGACCTCATTTCATGTTGGCCGGTGCGGTTAACGATGGCCATAAATCCCAGACCCACAGTGCCTTTTCATAAAGTTACACTGCGGTGCTGGGATTCGTGGCCTTGTGCAGTAAATATGTTCGCCGCTCACACATGTCCTTACACCTGCTTCAGACTGGGTGGCCTCAGCTGATCCCTTATCGCCTGCCACGGCCATGAGGCCGCACAGTCTGAAGAAGGCGGAAGGAGGGGAGTGAAGACAGGCGAAGATATGCACTGCTCGTGCCCATCAATCACACCCTCGCAGTCATAATATATGAGACAACGAGGGGCGTTGTGTCGGGCAGGGCGGACGCACAGGCACAGCCAGCCAACCAATGATGTCAGAAGACGGGCAGCGCTAACAATGGGGGTGATGCGTGTCATTAAAAAGGAAAGTCACACCTCAGGGACAGTGGAATGGTCTCAATGAGACACATTTTGTACGTGTTGAGTTCCACGTGGGCAAGTAGAAAAAGTCAGCCACCTTGTACAAATGCAGCAGTACTGCTGTACAAGGTGGCTGTTATACATAGAAACACCTGGGGGGGTGGGGCCTGGTTCCCTTTAATTTCAGTTCAGGTGCCTGCATGGCGTTTGCAGGACACGTTGCCAGCTACACAGCAGGGGAACAGCTGGCGTTGCTGAACCCCACTGACACATTGACTGGTGTTGTTCTCTGTGCAGCTAGCACTTCCGGGCAAAAACTAGCGGTGTTTGAGCCCAGGGGCAGCAGGAGGAGGAGAGGAGCAGAGTGTAGGCCGAGGCCTGCACTGGTGGCAGCTTTTGGTCTGTTGTGCCAGCGTGGCTTGTGCTGGACACGATGCCGGCTACACAGCAGGGGAACAGCTGGCGGTGCTGAACCCAACTAACACATTGGCGGCTGTTTTTCTCTGTGCAGCTAGCACTTCCAGGCTACAACTGGTGGTGCTATAGCCCAGGGTCAGCAGGAGGAGGAGAGGAGCAGAGTGTAGGCCGAAGCCTGCACTGGTGGCAGCTTTTGGTCTGTTGTGCCAGCGTGGCTTGTGCTGGACACGATGCCGGCTACACAGCAGGGGAACAGCTGGCGGTGCTGAACCCAACTAACACATTGGCGGGTGTTTTTCTCTGTGCAGCTAGCACTTCCAGGCTACAACTGGCGGTGCTATAGCAGAGGGTCAGCAGGAGGAGGAGAGGAGCAGAGTGTAGGCCGAAGCCTGCACTGGTGGCAGCTTTTGGTCTGTTGTGCCAGCGTGGCTTGTGCTGGACACGATGCCGGCTACACAGCAGGAGAACAGCTGGCGGTGCTGAACCCCACTGACACAATGGTGGGTGTTTTTCTCTGTGCAGCCAGCACTTCCGGGCCCCAACTGGCGTAGTTAGAGCCCAGGGTCTGCAGGAGGAGCAGAGTGTAGGTGGAAGCCTACTTGAACCAATTTCAATGTTGAAGAGCCACACCTTGTGCAGCAGTAAAGCTCCACAATTTAAAGGTTGCTCTTTAAGTTTTGCTCATTGCACACGCAGAATGAAAGACGTACACAATTTAGCCCATTGAACAGTAGTTCAGTTCTGTATTGGAGGCGTGACTTGTCTTTTTAAGGAGACGCAGCACAGGTGCACATAAATAACGCCTTGGTGCTGGGCGCAGCCTCCTGAGCGTTGTTATTTGCTGTACAGGGGACTGCGCTATTGTGATCCCTTGGCCATGCGCTGTGAGCGCTGCCTGTCTTCTCACCTCATTTCATGTTGGCCGGTGCGGTTAACAATGGCCATGAATCCCAGACCCGCAGTGTGTTTTCAACAAATCACACTGCGTGGCTGGGATTCGTGGCCTTGTGCAGTAAATATGTTTGCCGCTCACACATGTCCTTACACCTGCTTCAGACTGGGCGGCCTCAGCTGATCCCTTATCGCCTACCACGGCCATGAGGCCGCACAGTCTGAAGAAGGCGGAAGGAGATGAGTTAAGACAGGCGAACATATGCACTGCACATGCCCATCAATCACACCCTCGCAGCCAAAATATATGAGACAATGAGGGGGGTTGTGTCGGGCAGGGCGGACGCCTAGGCACAGGCAGCCAAACAATGATGTCAGAAGACGGGCAGCGCTACCAAGGGGGGTGGTGCGTGTCATTAGAAAGGAAAGTCACACCTCAGGGACAGTGGAATGGTCTCAATGAGACACATTTTGTACGTGTTGAGTTCCACGTTGGCAAGGATAAAAAGTCAGCCACCTTGTACAAATGCAGCAATGACATCATTTAGGTGTCAGGCTGGCAGTGCCTGTGCGTCCAAGCTGCCCGAGATCCAACCTCGCAGTGTCATCTAATGTAATCCCACTGCGGGCCAGGGATCCATGGGCATGCGCAGTGTATATCATCGCCTCTCACTCCCCTCCTTCCTGCTTCTTCAGACTGTGCGGCGTCACGGCCGTGGCATGCTATTAGGGATCAGCTGATGCCGCCTAGTCTGAAGAAGCGTGAAGAAGGGGAGTGAGAGGCTAGTATATGCACTGCGCATGGCCATGGATACAAGGCCCACTGTGGGATCACATTAGACGACACTGCGAGGTAAGATTTCGGGCAGCGTGGATGCACAGGCGCAGCCAGGACGACAACAAATGATGTCAGAGGGCGGGCAGCGCAAACTGTGCATGGCCAAGGGATAACATAACAGCGCAGGGTCCATGACGGAATCAACCAGCGCTAAGGAGGCAGCGCACGGTGCCAAGGGGGTAGCAATGACGGCTGTGCTGCGTCACATTACAAAGGAAAGTCCCACCTCCGGGACGGTTGGACGGTGTGAGGGGACACATTACATGAGTGTGTAGTTCAGCGTTTGCAAGGAGCATAATTTCAAGAGCGACCTTTTCCTTGTGCAGTATTAGTGCTGCACAAGGTGGCTCTTTCAGTAACAAACGCCTGGGGGGGGGGGGACAGGTCCCCTTACATTTTAGTTGTGCCAGCGTGGCGGTCGCATGACACGTTGCCGGATACACAGCTGGGGATCAGCTGACGTTACTGAACCCCAATAACAGAGGAGCGACTGTTGACTGTGCAGACATCACTTCCAGGCACCAACTGGCGGTGTTAGAGCCCAGGGACAGCAGGAGGAACAGATTGGAGGTATTGCCGCACACACAGCTGGGGATCAGCTGACGTTACTGAACCCCAATAACAGAGGAGCGACTGTTGACTGTGCACACAGCACTTCCAGGCACCAACTGGCGGGGTTAGAGCCCAGGGACAGCAGGAGGAGCAGATTGGAGGTATTGCCGCACACACAGCTGGGGATCAGCTGACGTTACTGAACCCCAATAACAGAGGCGCGACTGTTGACTGTGCAGACAGCACTTCCAGGCACCAACTGGCGGTGTTAGAGCCCAGGGACAGCAGGAGGAGCAGATTGGAGGTATTGCCGCACACACAGCTGGGGATCAGCTGACGTTACTGAACCCCAATAACAGAGGAGCGACTGTTGACTGTGCAGACAGCACTTCCAGGCACCAACTGGCGGTGTTAGAGCCCAGGGACAGCAGGAGGAGCAGAGGAACAGAGTGTAGGCCGAAGCCTGATTGGAGCAAGTTGAAAGGGAACCTTTAACCCCCCCCCAAGACGTTTGTAGCTGAAAGAGCCATCTTGTGCAGCACTAAGGATGCAAAAGGAAAAGGTTGCTCTTTTAATTATGCTCCTTGCAAACACAGAAGTAAACACTAAAAATGTGTCCCCTTATACCGTAAAACCGTCCCGGAGGTGCGAATTTCCTTCGTAATGGGACACAGCACAGCTGTCATTCCTATCCCCTTGGTGCCGTGCGCTGCCTCCTCAGAGTTGTTTTAAGCTGTCACGGAGCCTGCGCTGTTCTGTTATCCCTTGGCCATGCCCAATTAGCGCTGCCTGTCTTCTGACATAATTTGGTGTCAGGCTGTCAGTGCCTGTGCGTCCACGCTGCTCCAGATCCCACCTTGCAGTGTCGTGTAACGTAATCCCACTGCGGGCCTTGGATCCATGGGCATGCACAGTGCATATCCTCGACTCTCACTCCCCTCCCTCCCTCTTCTTCAGACTGTGCGGTGTCACGGCCGTGGCATGCTATTAGGGATCAGCTGACGGCGCACAGTCTAAAGAAGGCGGAGGGAGATGAGCGTGAGCCCGAGGGGAAGATATGCACTGCGCATGCCCATGGATCCAAGGCCCGCAGTGTGATTCAATCAGAAGACACTGCGAAGCGGGATCTCGGGCAGCGCGGCCGCACAGGCGCAGCCAGCCTGACACCAAATTATGTCAGAAGACAGGCAGCGCAAATAGGGCATGGCCAAGGGATAACAGAACAGCGCAGGCTCCGTGAGAGCTTAAAACAACGCTGAGGAGGCAGCGCATGGCACCAAGGGGGTAGGAATGACGGCTGTGCTGCGTCACATTACGAAGGAAAGTCCCAGCTACGCGGGACGGTATAACGGTATCAGTGAACACATTTTATAAGTGTTAAGTTCTGCGTGTGCAAGGAGCTAAAATAAAAGAGCTACCTTTTCCTTGTGCAGCATTACTGCTGCACAAGATGGCTCTTTCAGTAACAAACGACGGGGGGGGGGGGACAGGTTCCCTTACATTTAGGTTGTTGTGCCAGCGTGGCGGTCGCAGGACACATTGCCGGCTACACAGCTGGGGATCAGCAGACGTTACTGAAACCCAATAACACTGGGTCTTATGTTTTTACTGTGCAGCCTGCACTTCTGAGCCGCAACTGGCGGTGTTGGAGCCCAGGAATAGCAGTTCAGGTGGTAGAAAGATGAACACAGCAGGAGACCTGGATGACACCCAATTACTTAATCAGGCAGAGGAGTGGCAAATTCCTGCGAGATCCAGGCCTGGTTCATTTTCAGGAAAGTAAGCCGGTCAACGTTATCGGAGGATAGTCGCATGCGATGGTCTGTTAGTACACCACCTGCGGCACTAAAGACACGTTCCGATAAGACACTAGCCGCAGGGCAAGCCAGCACCTCCAATGCATACTGGCTTAGCTCTGGCCATGTATCCAGCTTAGAGACCCAAATCTTGAACGGGGAAGAGCCGTCTGGGAGTACAGTAAGAGGGCAAGCCATGTAGTCTGTCACCATCTGACGGAACCGTTGCCTCCTGCTGACTGGAGCCGCCGGTGATGGTGTAGACATTTGGGGCGGGCACACAAAAGTGTGCCAGAGTTGTGCCATACTGGGCTTGCCTTGGGCAGAGGCACTGCTTCTGCTCCCTCTTTGGGCAGAGCCTCCCCCACTGCCTCAACGCACTGAGCTGCTTTGTAAAGCACTAGCTAATAGGAAATTTGAGAAAAAATGTGCAGCAGGCTGCACTATGAGCAAAAAAGGACAACTGTGTGAGGCAGTGTGAACCCCCCCTGAGCTGAATACAACTGGGTATATGGCTGCACACAGACTACAGAGTGAGCTGCACACACACACACACACACACACACAGAGACCTTGCAGAACGCTGTTAAAACAGCACTGCAAGGCAAGAGCAAGGTGAACAGTGAAGAACACACAGCGTTTTGCTAAATTAGCCTTGGGAAAGGAAAATAAAGCAATTAGCTATCTCAACTGGCCCTCAGTTAGAACACAGCGTCCTGTCCCTAACTGAAATCACAGCAGAGTGAGCGCAAAATGGCGGCAGCATTTTTTATAGTGCAGAGTGACATAATTTCAGCAACCAATCACAGCCTTGCCAGTACTTACATGCCCACCATGCTAAACAGGATGTGCCCACACCTCCATTCATTCCTCATTGGCTGCTGCGTTCAGTTTGAATTCTGGGAACTTCCGATTCCGGTATCCGATACGCGGGAAGTATCGGAATTCGGTATCGGAATTCCGATACCGCAAATATCGGCCGATACCCGATACTTGCGGTATCGGAATGCTCAACACTAGGAAGAAACCTTCATAGGAACATGGCGAGAAGACAACCAGACCAAATCCCCAACACGAAGCCGGGGACCAACACACCGACGACGGTTAGCAAAACGCTGAGCCTTCTCCTGAGACAACGTCAAATTGTCCACCACATGAGTCCAAATTTGCTGCAACCTGTCCACCACGGAATCCACACCAGGACAGTCAGAAGGCTCAAGCTGCCCTGAAGAAAAACGAGGATGAAAACCAAAGTTACAAAAAAAAGGCGAAACCAAGGTAGCCGAACTAGCCCGATTATTAAGGGCAAACTCGGCCAACGGCAAAAAGGTCACCCAATCATCCTGATCAGCAGACACGAAGCATCTTAAATAGGTTTCCAAGGTCTGATTGGTTCGCTCCGTTTGGCCATTTGTCTGAGGATGGAATGCAGAAGAAAAAGACAAATCAATGCCCATTCTAGCACTGGGAACCTCTGTCAGACACAATATTCTCCGGAATACCATGCAAACGAACCACATGCTGAAAAAATAATGGAACCAAATCAGAAGAGGAAGGCAACTTAGGCAACGGCACCAAATGGACCATCTTAGAAAACCGGTCACAAACCACCCAGATGACAGACATCTTCTGAGAAACAGGAAGATCAGAAATAAGATCCATGGAAATATGCATCCAGGGCCTCTCAGGAATAGGCAAAGGCAAAAGCAACCCGCTGGCACGGGAACAGCAAGGCTTAGCCCGAGCACAGGTGCCACAGGACTGCACAAACGAACGCACATCCCGCGACAAGGAAGGCTACCAAAAGGACCTAGCCACCAAATCTCTGGTACCGAAAATCCCAGGGTGACCAGCCAACACCGAACAATGAACCTCAGAAATTACCCTACTAGTCCATCTATCAGGAACAAACAATTTCCCCACAGGACAGCGGTCAGGTTTATCAGCCTGAAACTCCTGAAGTACCCGCCGTAAATCAGGGGAGATGGCAGAAAGAATCACCCCGTCTTTGAGGATCCCAGCCGGCTCAAGAACTCCCGGAGAATCAGGCAAAAAACTCCTAGAAAGGGCATCAGCCTTCACATTCTTAGATCCAGGAATATACGAGACCACAAAATCAAAACGTGAGAAAAACAAAGACCACCGAGCCTGTCTAGGATTCAATCGCTTAGCAGACTCGAGGTAAATCAGATTCTTGTGATCAGTCAAGACCACCACGCGATGCTTGGCTCCCTCAAGCCAATGTCGCCACTCCTCAAATGCTCACTTCATAACCAACAACTCCCAATTGCCGACATCATAATTACGCTCAGAAGACAAAAATTTTCTGGAGAAGAAGGCACAAGGTTTCATCAAAGAGCCATCAGAATTTCTCTGAGACAAAACGGCCCCTGCCCCAATCTCAGAAGCATCAACCTCAACCTGAAAAGGGAGAGAAACATCTGGCTGACGCAACACAGGGGCAGAAGTAAAACGACGTTTAAGCTCCTGAAAGGCCTCAACAGCCGCAGAGGACCAATTCACCACATCAGCGCCCTTCCTCGTCAAATCGGTCAGAGGCTTCACCACACTAGAAAAATTAGCAATAAAGCGACGATAAAAATTGGCAAAGCCCAAAAATTTCTGAAGGCTCTTTACAGATGTAGGTTGAGTCCAATCATGAATGGCCTGGACTTTAACAGGGTCCATTTCAATAGCCGAGGGAGAAAAAATGAAACCCAAAAAAGAAACCCTCTGAACTCCAAAGAGGCACTTAGACCCCTTCACAAACAACGCATTAGTACGAAGGACCTGAAACACCATCCTAACCTGCTTCACATGAGACTCCCAATCATCGGAGAAAACCAAAATATCATCCAAATACACAATCATAAATTTATCCAGATAATTCCTGAAGATTTCATGCATAAAGGACTGAAATACCGATGGAGCATTAGAGAGCCCGAATGGCATTGCAAGATATTCAAAATGGCCTTCAGGCGTATTAAATGCTGTTTTCCATTCATCACCTTGTTTAATACGCACAAGATTATACGCCCCTCAGAGGTCGATTTTAGTAAACCAACTAGCACCCTTAATCCGAGCAAACAAATGAGAAAGCAAAGGTAACGGATACTGGAATTTGGCAGTGATCTTATTGAGAAGGCGATAATCTATACAGGGTCTCAAGGAGCCATCCTTCTTGGCAACAAAAAAAAATCCCACTCCCAATGGTGACGAAGACGGGCGAATATGCCCTTTCTCCAAGGACTCCTTTACATAACTCCGCATAGCGGCATGCTCTGGCACAGACAGATTGAAAAGTCGGCCCTTAGGGAACTTACAGCCAGGAATCAAATTAATGGCACAATCGCAGTCCCTATGAGGAGGCAGGGAACTGGACTTGGGCTCATCAAATACATCCTGGAAATCCGACAAAAACTCAGGAACTTCAGAAGAAGGGGACGAAGAAATGGACATCAAAGGAATATCACTATGTATCCCCTGACAACCCCAACCAGTCACAGACATAGATCTCCAATCCAGCACTGGATTATGTTCCTGTAACCATGGAAAACCCAGCACAACAACATCATGCAAATTATGCAACACCAAAAAACGAATATCTTCCTGATGTGCTGGAGCCATGCACATGGTTAACTGTGTCCAGTACTGAGGTTTATTCTTGGCCAATGGCGTAGCATCTATTCCCCTTAAGGGAATAGGACTCTGCAAAGGTTCCAAGGAAAAACCACAGCGCTTGGCAAATTCTAAGTCCATTAAGTTCAGGGCAGCGCCAGAATCCACACATGCCATAACAGAAAAGGACGACAATGAGCAAATCAGGGTAACAGACAAGAGAAATTTAGGCTGCACAGTACTAATGGTAACAGACCTAGGGACCCTCTTAGTACGCTTAGGGCAATCAGAAATAGCATGAGCTGAATCACCACAGTAAAACACAGGCCATTCTGACGTCTGAATTTCTGCCTTTCTGCTCTAGTCAAAATCCTATCACATTGCATAGGCTCAGGACTTCGCTTAGAGGACACTGCCATATGGTGCACCGCCTTGCACTCACGCAAGCGCCGATCAATCTGAATGGCTAGAGACATAGATTCGCTTAAACCGGTAGGCGTAGGAAAACCCACCATAACATCTTTAAGGGTTTCAGAAAGACCTTTTCTGAAAATAGCAGCCAGCGCCTCTTCATTCCATTTAGTGAGCACAGACTATTTTCTTAATTTCTGGCAATATAACTCTGCCGCTTCCTGACCCTGACACAGGGCCAACAGTGTTTTCTCAGCATGCTCTACAGAGTTAGGTTCGTCATACAACAATCCAAGCGCCTGAAACAATGCATCTACATTCAATAATGCCGGATTCCCTGTTTCAAGAGCAAATGCCCAGTCTTGAGGATCACCACGCAGTAAGGATATGATGATTTTCACTTGCTGAATGGGATCACCAGAAGAACGGGGTTTCAAAGCAAAAAACAATTTGCAGCTATTTTTAAAGTTCAAAAACTTGGATCTGTCCCCAAAAAACAAATCAGGAGTAGGAATTCTTGGCTCTAGAGCCGGAGTCTGAACAATATAATCTTGGATACTCTGGACTCTTGCAGCAAGTTGATCCACACGAGAAAACAAACCCTGAACCTCCATACCAGAGCATATATCCAGCACCACCCAGATATCAATAGGAAAAAGAAGACAGAACAGAGCACAGAAAAAAAATGGTTCAGAACTCTTCTTTTTTCCTTCTTTTGAGATGCATTCAATTCATTCTTGGCCTGCTGTACTGTTATGACCTGGTGGTTAAGAGGCCACACTGAAATGACCTGGTGGCTAAAACGCAACATGGAACAGCAGTCCCTGATCCTAACAGCACAACTAGAAATAGCCGTGGGATGATCCTGACACTCCCTAGACACCTCGTCACAGCCTCAGATATAACTTCCCCTAAAGAAGGAAATAGAAAGCTATCTTGCCTCAGAGAAACCCCCAAAAGGAAAGACAGCCCCCCGCAAATATTGACTGTGAAAGGAGAGGGAAATGACGAACACAGAAATGAAATTAGATTTCAGCAAAGGGAGGCAAAACCAAACTAGACAGACAGAGAGCAAAGGATACTGTGCGGTCAGTATTAAAAAACTACAAAATCCACGCAGAGTTTACAAAAATGAACTCCACACCGACTCACGGTGTGGAGGGGCAAATCTGCTTTCCCAGAGCTTCCAGCTAGCCTGAATAAGACATAGTGACAAGCTGGACAAAAGAGACAAAATGCAAAGCAATAGAGTCCAAACAAATGGACAAACAAAACTAGCAAAGCTTATCTTTTGCAGACAAGGACTGGCCATATGAGAAATCCAAGGGAAGAATCAAATCCAACCAAGAACATTGACAGCAGGCAAGGACTAAAGCCCAGAGCAGGTTTAAATAACAAACCCAGGCAAGGCGATTAGTGAAGGCAGCTGCTACAACTACCTAACGGAGCAGCAGTTCCACTTGAAACCACCAGAGGGAGCCCAAGGGCAGAACTCACAAAAATACCATTAGCAACCACAGGAGGGAGCTCCAGAACGGAACTCACAACAGCATTCCACATTTTTGGCGTTGTGTTCGCCTACTTTGTGAAAGTAATTTTCTTTTTAAAAATTTTTTTTTAAAAAGGCCGCATATTGAACATTGTGGTTTCTCTGTCAGATGCCTCATCTATCTGTGGGTTAAAAATTGTTGCATTTGAGTGCTCCTTTGAACTGATTTTGGTGTGTCTTAGGCTACGTTCACATTGGCGTTCCGCCAATGTGCGTCGCTGTTGCGTCGGCGACGCAGCGGCGATGCGCCCCTATGTTTAACATAGGGGACGCGTGCGTTTTTTTTGGTGGCGTTTTTCGGCACGTGCGTCGTTTCCGACGCTAGCGTCGGACGCAAGAAAATGCAACAAGTTGCATTTTCTGTGCGTCCGATTTTCGTCAAAAAACGACGCACGCGTCGCAAAACGCAGTGTTTTTGCGTGCGTTTTGCGCGCGTTTTTGGTGCGTCGTGCGTTGCGTCGCCGACGCACCGGCGCGCAACGCTAATGTGAACGTAGCCTAACTCTACTAATAAAATTTGTTAAATACAAAATAAAAAAATTACCAACATTCCATTGAATTAAGTGTGTTTTTTCAGCACACTGATCACATATAAGTTTTCTCAAAATTAATCCATGTGTATTCAACTTTTAAAATATTTCAGTAGTCCATTTAAAATGGTGCAAGGCAAGGGGCAAGGGATGGGGAAATTGACTTGATGCTGATGGTGCATGCAGAGGATGAAGCCATGGCCAAGCTGAAAGTGGGCCACAACAAAGACCCACATCTTCTCGCTCGACCTTCCTGTCCCAGTTTCTAGTGGACCACAGTACACTACTATTGAATCCAGAGCAGTGTGAAACAGTTGTTGGTTGGATAGAGGATAATGCTTCCAGTCACTTTGCCAACTCCACCACATCTTCCACAAGGTCAAGTCTGAGTAGCGTGAGACTGGACTCACCCTGATCCTCCTTCCTCCCACCATGCCGAATGCCCTGAGACAACTGATCCCACTCTTGGATACTCCGTAGAGCTGTTCACTTTTCCCTTTAAAGATTCTGGATTCTCGGCCGTCAACTTGAAGTGGGGCAAGATGAGATTGCATGTAGCGATGCCAAAAGATTTGAGCAGCCACGGTCACATGAAGGCAATGGTGGGAAAGTGTCACAAGAGGTGGACGATGATGAGACCCAATTGCCAGAAAGTCAGGAGGATGAGCAGTGTGCGGATGTGGAAGATGAGGTTGTGGATGACATAGTAACTGACCCAACCTGGCAGTAGGACATGCAGAGCGAGGACAGCAGCACACATGGGGAAGGAGGCATAGCAGCCGAACAGGCAGGAAGAAGCAGTGTGGTGGCTGCAGACAGAAGGCGTGCATCGGTTCCCCGTAACACCAACATGACGAAAGTTGCCATTACAACTGTTAGAGCTTCCCAAGTCTGGTTATTTTTTAAAGACTCTGCTGATAACCCCAAACAGGCCATTTGCAGCACCTGCCATGCCCACATCAGCAGGGGTAGCAAAACTACCAGCCTGACCACCACCAGCATGATCAGGCACATGGCAGCAAAGCACCCGACTTTGTGGGCCAAACCCCAGGCTCCGGGAACACTGTCTGCAGGTGAAACCACTGCTCCTCCAACTGTTTTGCGTAGAAGCCAATTCCCAGTCCATGGTGCATGCAATAATGCCTTGTGCCCTGCACCTGTTGTTGCCCACAGTCAACTAGCACCATCATCAAGTCCGTCCACGTCCTTGTCCCAGTGCAGCCTTCAGTTGTCTATACCCCAGTCATTGTAATACAAGCAGAAATATGCAGCCAACACCCCACAGTACTAAATTCTCACATTTCTTGTCTGCGTGCGCTAGAAATGTTGCCTTTTAGACTTGTTGAGACAAACGTTTTCCGCAACCTGATGGCGGCGGCCGTCCCAACGTATTCGGTCCCCAGTCACCAATATTTCTCCCTGTGTGCCATACCGGCATTACACCAGCATGTGTCCCACAACATTACCCGCATCTTCAAAAATGCTTTACTGGGAAAATCCAAATAACCATGGACACGTGGACAAGTGGTTGTGGGCAGGGACGGTACATCTCACTGACGGCACTCTGGGTTAACATAGTGGAAAACATTGGGATGAAACACATCCTCCCGTCACCAAGGATTGCGGGTCCTATGTCAGTCAGGGTTGCCCCCACAGTCTGCAGCTCCTGAAATTCCTCTTCCTCTTCAGCCTCCATCTCCGAAATGAGCACATCACGAGGTGAAGTCTAACCCATGTGTGAACAAGTATCCATCCGCCATTACTCAGCAGCAGGTACCATCTCTGCACGGTAGACCCCGGGCTGCGAACGCACCTCATATCTACCTCGTTATTATTTGGTGTGTTCCGCTAGCCCTAACAGAGTGGGTTTAACTTTGGTGCAAGGCAGGCCTTGCATTCAATGCATAGGCAAACAGTATGGCACTACCAAATGAATAATGTGAACTAGGTTTTCATGTGGCCATCCAGTACGTGGGTTCAGAGGCATATTGGGGTGCGTGTAACTTTGTTGCAGGGCAGGCCTTTCATTCAGTCCATAAGCAAACAGTATGGGAGTACCAAATGAATAATGTGAACTTGGTTTTGCTGTGGCCATCCAGTACGTGGTTTCAAAGGCTTGTTGTGGTGCGTGTAACTTTGGTGCAGGACAGGCTCTGCATTCAATGCATAAGCAAACAGTATGGGAGTACTAAATGAATAATGTGAACGAGGTTTTCATGTGGCCATCCAGTACGTGGGTTCAAAGGCTTATTGGGGTGCATGCTATTTTGGTGCAGGACATGCTCTGCATTCAATGCATAAGCAAACAGTATGGTCTTACAAAATTAATAGTGTGAACTAGGCTTTCCTGTGGCCATCCAGTATATGATTTCAAAGGCTCATTGGGGTGCGTGTAACTTTGGGAAAAAAAAGGGAAGTTTTGTTTCATGTGGCCATCTAGGATGTCTGTATTATAGGTTGTTGTAGAGCGTCTTAATTTGGATCAGGCCTTGCATTCACTTCATGGGCAAACTGTATGGGAGTGCAAAATTAATAATAGAGGAAACTTTAGTTTCATGTCACCATCCATTACATTGGTTCAAAGGCTTATTGGCGTGCGTGTTACTTTGCTGCAGGGCAGGCCTTGCATTCAATGCATAAGCAAACGGTATGGGAGTACCAAATGAATAATGTGAACTTGGTTTTCCTGTGGCCATGCTGTGCGTGGTTTCAAAGGCTTATTGGTGTGGGTTTAACTTTGGTGCAGGGCAGGCCTTGCATTCAATGCATAAGCAAACAGTATGGGAGTACCAAATAAATAATGTGAACTTGGTTTTTATGTGACCATCCAGTACGTTGGTTCAAACGCATATTGGGGTGCTGGTTTAAATTTGTTGCAGGGCAGACCTTTCATTTAATGCATAAGGAAACAATATGGGAGTACTAAAAATAATGTGAACTAGGTTTTCCTGTGGCCATCAATTACGTGGGTTCAAAGGTTTATTGGTGTACGTGTAACTTTGTTGCAGGGCAGTCCTTGCATTCAATGCATAAGCAAACAGTATGGCAGTACCAAATGAATAATGTGAACTTGGTATTCCTGTGGCCATCCAGTACGTGGGTGTCATGGCTCCCGGGTAATACTGCTGTGGGGAGAGCTGCACACAGCAGCAAGGGAGCTAAGCAAAACGCCAGGTTACTAACCAGGTAACAAACAGGACTTGAACCATGTGACAGAGTGGGAGGTAGTCAGGGCAGAGCCAGATGCCAAGGTGCAGAGGAGACGGTATACACAGGAGAGTAGTCAAACAAGCTAAGATCAGAGCCAGGGGATCACAAGGTACAAAGAGACAGGGGATTTGTTGTGGATTCTGTTTTTGGGCTCCCTCTGGTGGTTACAGATGGTACTGGGTGACTTGTGTTCTCTGCGGTCTCTGGTGTCCACCTGTTCTATCAGGATATGGGAGTTTCCTATTTAACCTGGCTTTCTTGTCATTTCCTCGCCGGCGATCAATGTAATCAGTGTGTCTTGTTACCTCTGCTTTCCGCTTCAGTAATCTTCAGGACAAGCTAAGTTTTTGATTTTCCTGTTCCACGTTTTGCTTTATTTTTGTTTTAGTCCAGCTTGCAGTTATGTGATTCCTTGTTGCTGGTTGCTCTAGTGGGCTGATATTACTCCTCATGTTCCATGAGTTGGCACATGAGTTCAGGTAATTTCAGGATGGTTTTTTGTAGGGTTTTTCGCTGACCGCGCAGTTCACTTTTGTATCCTCTGCTATCTAGTTTTAGCGGGCCTCATTTTGCTGAATCTGTTTTCATTACTACGTATGTGCTTTCCTCTCATTTCACCGTCATTACATGTGGGGGGCTGCTATTTCTGTGGGGTGTTTCTCTGGAGGCAAGAGAGGTCTTTGTTTCTTCTAATAGGGGAAGCTAGTCCTTCGGCTGGCGCGAGACGTCTAGAATCATCGTAGGCACGTTCCCCGGCTACTGCTAGTGTTGTGAATTAGGTTCAGGATCGCGGTCAGCTCAGTTTCCATCACCCTAGAGCTTGTTCTGTTTTTTGTGTGCTTGTCCTTTTGTGATCCCCTGCCATTGGGATCATGACAGTATCGCCGGCCCGAAAAGTGGTAATCATATTGGCTGAAGTAGGAGGAAAAGTAGTCTGAGGAAGTTTTTTTTTTTTTTTTTTTCCTTCCCTCAGAGTTTGCTGCGTCTTTCCTCCTCTTAATCCTTGAATGGCTCTGACCTCAGCTGTTTATCATGGACGTCCAGAGTTTGGCTTCCAGCCTGAATAATCTTGCTGCTAAGGTTCAAAATATACAAGATTTTGTTGTACATGCTCCTATGTCTGAACCTAGAATTCCTATCCCAGAGTTTTTTTCTGGAGATAGATCTAGTTTTCTGAATTTTAGGAACAATTGCAAGTTGTTTTTTTCTTTGAAATCTCGCTCCTCTGGAGACCCTGCTCAGCAAGTCAAGATTGTAATATCTTTCCTGCGGGGTGACCCTCAGAATTGGGCATTTGCATTGGCACCAGGGGATCCTGCGTTGCTCAATGTGGATGCGTTTTTTCTGGCATTGGGTTTGCTCTATGAGGAACCTAACCTAGAGATTCAGGCTGAAAAAGCTTTATTGGCTCTCTCTCAGGGGCAAGATGAAGCAGAATTATATTGTCAGAAATTTCGGAAATGGTCGGTGCTTACTCAGTGGAATGAGTGCGCCCTGGCTGCAAGATTCAGAGATGGCCTTTCTGAGGCCATTAAAGATGTTATGGTGGGGTTCCCTGCGCCTACAGGTCTGAATGAGTCTATGACTATGGCTATTCAGATTGATCGGCGTTTAGGGGAGCGCAAACCTGTGCACCATTTGGCGGTGTCTTCTGAACAGGCACCTGAGACAATGCAATGTGATAGAATTCAGTCCAGAAGTGAACGGCAAAACTATAGGCGGAAAAATGGGTTGTGTTTTTATTGTGGTGATTCAGCTCATGTTATATCAGCATGCTCTAAACGCACAAAAAAGGTTGATAAGTCTGTTGCCATTAGTACTTTACAGTCTAAGTTCATTCTGTCTGTGACTCTGATTTGTTCATAATCAGCCATTTCCGTCGATGCCTATGTGGATTCAGGCGCTGCCCTGAGTCTTATGGATTGGTCATTTGCCAACCGCTGTGGGTTTAGTCTGGAGCCTCTGGAAGTCCCTATTCCTTTGAAAGGAATTGACTCTACACCTTTGGCTATGAATAAACCTCAGTACTGGACACACGTGACCATGCGTATGACTCCCGTTCATCAGGAGGTGATTCGCTTCCTGGTACTGTATAATTTACATGATGTCTTAGTGCTTGGTCTGCCATGGTTACAAACTCATAACCCAGTCTTGGACTGGAAAACGATGTCTGTGTTAAGCTGGGGATGTCAGGGGGTTCATGATGATGCACCTCCGATTTCTATCGCTTCATCTACTCCTTCTGAGGTTCCTGTATTTTTGTCTGATTATCGGGATGTTTTTGAGGAGCCTAAGCTCAATTCGCTTCCTCCTCACAGGGATTGCGATTGTGCTATAGATTTGATTCCTGGCAGTAAATTTCCTAAAGGTCGTTTGTTCAATCTGTCAGTGCCAGAGCATACTGCTATGCGGGATTATGTTAAGGAGTCCTTGGAAAAGGGACATATCCGTCCATCTTCGTCTCCTTTGGGAGCAGGTTTTTTTTTCGTGGCCAAAAAGGATGGTTCCTTGAGGCCTTGTACAGATTACCGTCTTTTGAATAAGATTACGGTCAAATATCAGTATCCTTTGCCATTGTTGACTGATTTGTTCGCTCGCATTAAGGGGGCTAAATGGTTCACTAAGATTGATCTTCGGGGTGCGTATAATCTTGTGCGGATTAAGCAGGGTGATGAGTGGAAAACCGCATTTAATACGCCTGAGGGCCATTTTGAGTATTTGGTGATGCCTTTTGGACTTTCTAATGCTCCTTCTGTCTTCCAGTCCTTTATGCACGATATTTTCCGAGAATATCTGGATAAATTTATGATTGTGTATTTGGATGATGTTTTGTTTTTTTCTGATGACTGGGAGTCCCATGTTCAGCAGGTCAGGAAGGTGTTTCAGGTCCTGCGGGCCAATTCTTTGTTTGTAAAAGGTTCAAAGTGTCTCTTTGGAGTCCAGAAGATTTCTTTTTTGGGGTATATTTTTTCCCCTTCTACTATTGAGATGGATCCCGTCAAGGTTCAAGCTATTTGTGACTGGACGCAGCCTACATCTCTTAAGAGTCTACAGAAGTTCTTGGGCTTTGCTAATTTTTATCGTCGTTTCATAACTAATTTTTCTAGTGTTGTTAAGCCTTTGACGGATCTGACTAAGAAGGGTGCTGATGTTGCTGATTGGTCTCCTGCGGCTGTGGAGGCCTTTCAGGAACTTAAGCGCCGGTTTTCTTCTGCTCCTGTGTTGCGTCAGCCAGATGTTTCGCTTCCTTTTCAGGTTGAGGTTGATGCTTCTGAGATTGGAGCGGGGGTGGTTTTGTCACAGAGAAGCTCCGATTGCTCGGTGATGAAGCCATGTGCGTTCTTTTCTAGAAAGTTTTCGCCCACTGAGCGGAATTATGATGTTGGTAATCGGGAGCTTTTGGCCATGAAGTGGGCATTTGAGGAGTGGCGTCATTGGCTTGAGGGTGCTAGACATCGTGTGGTGGTCTTGACTGATCACAAAAATCTGATTTACCTTGAGTCTGCCAAGCGTCTGAATCCTAGACAGGCTCGTTGGTCACTGTTTTTCTCCCGTTTCGATTTTGTGGTTTCATACCTGCCAGGTTCAAAGAATGTGAAGGCGGATGCTCTTTCTAGGAGTTTTGTGCCTGATTCCCCTGGAAATTCTGAGCCCACTGGTATCCTTAGGGATTGGATGATTTTGTCGGCTGTCTTCCCAGACTTGCGACGTGCTTTGCAGGAGTTTCAGGCGGATAAACCTGATCGTTGTCCGCCTGAAAGACTGTTTGTTCCGGATAATTGGACCAGTAGAGTCATCTCCGAGGTCCATTCTTCTGCGTTGGCAGGTCATCCTGGAATATTTGGTACTAGAGACTTGGTGGCCAGGTCTTTTTGGTGGCCTTCCTTGTCGAGGGATGTGCGTTCTTTTGTGCAGTCTTGTGAAGTTTGCGCTCGGGCTAAGCCTTGCTGTTCTCGGGCCAGTGGATTGTTGTCACCTTTGCCTATCCCGAAGAGGCCTTGGACGCACATTTCCATGGACTTTATTTCGGATCTCCCTGTCTCTCAAAAAATGTCCGTCATCTGGGTTGTGTGTGACCGCTTTTCTAAGATGGTTCATCTGGTACCCTTGCCTAGGTTACCTTCCTCCTCTGAGTTGGTCCCTTTGTTTTTTCAGAACGTGGTTCGTTTGCATGGGATTCCGGAGAACATTGTATCTGACAGGGGATCCCAGTTTGTGTCTAGATTTTGGCGGACGTTCTGTGCTAAGATGGGCATTGATTTGTCCTTTTCGTCTGCATTCCATCCTCAGACGAATGGCCAGACGGAACGAACTAATCAGACCTTGGAAACTTATTTAAGGTGTTTTGTTTCTGCTGATCAGGATGACTGGGTTACCTTTTTGCCGCTTGCCGAATTTGCCCTTAATAATTGGGCTAGTTCTGCTACCTTGGTTTCTCCTTTCTTTTGTAATTCGGGGTTTCATCCTCGTTTTTCCTCTGGTCAGGTGGAGCCTTCTGATTGTCCTGGAGTGGACATAGTGGTGGATAGGTTGCATCAGATTTGGAGTCATGTGGTGGACAATTTGAAGTTGTCCCAGGAGAGGGCTCAGCAGTTTGCTAATCGCCGTCGCCGCGTGGGTCCTCGACTTCGTGTTGGGGACTTGGTGTGGTTGTCTTCTCGTTTTGTTCCTATGAAGGTCTCTTCTCCTAAGTTCAAGCCTCGGTTCATCGGTCCCTATAGGATCTTGGAAATTCTTAACCCTGTGTCATTTCGTTTGGATCTCCCGGCATCGTTTGCTATTCATAATGTGTTCCATCGGTCGTTGTTGCGGAAGTATGAGGTACCTGTTGTTCCTTCGCTTGAGCCTCCTGCTCCGGTGCTGGTGGAGGGAGAATTGGAGTATGTTGTGGAGAAGATCTTGGATTCTCGTGTTTCCAGACGGAAACTTCAGTATTTGGTCAAGTGGAAGGGTTATGGTCAGGAGGATAATTCTTGGGTGGTTGCCTCTGATGTTCATGCTGCTGATTTGGTCCGTGCATTTCATAGGGCTCATCCTGGTCGCCCTGGTGGTTCTCGTGAGGGTTCGGTGACCCCTCCTCAAGGGGGGGGTACTGTTGTGGATTCTGTTTTTGGGCTCCCTCTGGTGGTTACAGATGGTACTGGGTGACTTGTGTTCTCTGCGGTCTCTGGTGTCCACCTGTTCTATCAGGATATGGGAGTTTCCTATTTAACCTGGCTTTCTTGTCATTTCCTCGCCGGCGATCAATGTAATCAGTGTGTCTTGTTACCTCTGCTTTCCGCTTCAGTAATCTTCAGGACAAGCTAAGTTTTTGATTTTCCTGTTCCACGTTTTGCTTTATTTTTGTTTTAGTCCAGCTTGCAGTTATGTGATTCCTTGTTGCTGGTTGCTCTAGTGGGCTGATATTACTCCTCATGTTCCATGAGTTGGCACATGAGTTCAGGTAATTTCAGGATGGTTTTTTGTAGGGTTTTTCGCTGACCGCGCAGTTCATTTTTGTATCCTCTGCTATCTAGTTTTAGCAGGCCTCATTTTGCTGAATCTGTTTTCATTACTACGTATGTGCTTTCCTCTCATTTCACCGTCATTAAATGTGGGGGGCTGCTATTTCTGTGGGGTGTTTCTCTGGAGGCAAGAGAGGTCTTTGTTTCTTCTAATAGGGGAAGCTAGTCCTTCGGCTGGCGCGAGACGTCTAGAATCATCGTAGGCACGTTCCCCGGCTACTGCTAGTGTTGTGAATTAGGTTCAGGATCGCGGTCAGCTCAGTTTCCATCACCCTAGAGCTTGTTCTGTTTTTTGTGTGCTTGTCCTTTTGTGATCCCCTGCCATTGGGATCATGACAGGGATTGTCAGAAGAGAAGCCAGAGGACAGAAATCCAAAGGAACGAAAAAGCAAACTACAGCACGGAGAGCAAGCAAAACAATTACAAACTGAACACACTCCCGAGGTCAGGCACACAGACTAGACGAACGTATAGATGACAGGGAATCATTGTCTGGAGTGAGTATATATACCCTTCCCATATCCAAAGAGATGCCAGCAAATTTAACCCTCAGAGAACAGGACATTAACCATGTCCTAGCTATGACAGTACCCCCCTCTTAACAGGGGGCCACTGGAGCCCCAGTCTTTTCAGGATATCTGGCAGGAAAAGCCCGCAGCAGTCGATCGGTATGCACAGAATTGGCCGGAACCCATGACTGATCCTCAATGGAATATCCCTTCCAGTGGATTAGGTACTGAAGTCTCCGGCGCACCCACCGTACCCTACCTCGTACTCCAGCTGACCCTCTACCAATACTGGTGGAACATTGGATGAGGAATCTTCTCTAACCTTCCCCATAGGTTTTAATAGGGACCTGTGGAAGACATTAGATATTTCGAAAGAGGTGGGCAACTGTAATCTATAGGGCACCGGGTTGATCACCTCTACAATCTTGTATGGACCAATAAACCTAGTGCCCAACTTCATAGAAGGTATCTTAAGTTTGATGTTACAGGTAGACAACCACACCTTCTCCCCCACAGCCAATACAGGAGATGAAACTCTCCTCCTGTCCGCAAAATGTTTGTACTTCCTCTGGACTTTGGAGATGTTCCCCTGAACCTCCCTCCAAAGGGTTCTTAACTGTAGCACCAAACCCTCAGCATCAGGGCCGCCAGAATCCATGCGGAACAAACCCATAATTGACCTGAAAGAGAGATTTGCCAGAAGACTGATTAATATGACAGTTGAACATAAATTCTGCCATGGGCAATACCTCACACCAGTGCTCCTGTCTGGAAGAGACAATACATCTCAAAATTTGTTCCAACGACTGGTTGGTGCTTTCAGTCTGTCAATTAGATTCTGGGTGATAAGCAGAGGAAAATGACAATGTAACCCCCAACTTCTTACAAAAAGCCCTCCAAAATCTGGCCACAAATTGCAAACCCGTCAGACACCACATTCACAGGTACCCAATGCAACTGAACTATATGCTGAATAAACAAGCGAGCCAAGGTTTCAGCAGAAGGTAACGCAGGTAACTGCACAAAGTGGGCTTGCTTGGAAAACCTATCAACCACTACCCATACTACTGACTTGCCCTTGGAAGATGGAAGATTAGTGATAAAGTCAATGGACATTTGTGTCCATGATTTATCTGGAATTGGCAAAGGTACCAATTCCCCTGCGGCCGGACCAGAGATCTCTTAGAGCAAGCGCACACCCTATAAGTATTTACAAATCTTTTGATATCAGTACCCATAGAGGGCCACCAAAAACCCCTAGCTACTGCCCCCCGGGTAGCTGCAATCCCAGGGTGTGCCATCCAATTAAAGGCAAAAGGGGAAGATCCATGGACTGTAGCTGTGGAGACAGCCCGGGTGTTCCAACCCCAACAACAGAGAAAGGGGCGTCACATCTTAGAACAAACTCGGGCTGAGTTGACAGAGTTCACACTGCAGCAGGTGGAGCAGGTGGAGGCAGGGGCGGATTACAAGAGGGTCAATCTGGGCGGTAGCCCAGGGCCCAGTGGTGTGGGGGGGCCCTGGGCTACCGCACAGATTGCCCGCTGGCCGCTGCCATCAGGGCAATACTGCACGTGACCCTTTCATTTATGTGCCCCCTGACCCGGTGGGCAGAGAGAGGGGGCCCGCATCGGGCCCCGTCTCATCTGCTCACCGGCCACCTAGTTAACAACAACAGCCGCCAGCCAATTGGAGGCTGGCAACTGAAGTCGGCCACAGGCGCAGCGCACACGTCACCGGCATCTGATGTCATTATCAGTCGCTTGCAAGTGTGCGCTGCCGGAGGGAGCTCGCCGCCTGGAGCGCTGGTCAGGTGAGGAGAACTCGGTTTGTTTGTTTTGTTTTTGTTTTTTGATAACCTAACGGTGGAGACACTGGGGGCAATGCTGGAGGACACACTGGGGCAGATGATTGCTGGTGGACACACTGACTGGGGCAATGCTGGAGACACTGGGGCAGATTGCTGGACACACTGGGGCAGATGATTGCTGGACACACTGGGGCAATGCTGGAGACACTGGGGCAATGCTGGACACACTGGGGCAGCATTGCTGGACACACTGTGGGCAATGCTGGACAATTGGACATACTGGGGTATATTGCTGGACAGGACACACTGGGGGCAATGCTGGACATACTGGGGCAGATTGCTGGACACACTGGTGGAAATATGCTGGACACACTGGGGGCAATGCTGAACATACTGGGGCAGATTTCTGGACACACTGGTGGTAATATGCTGGACACACTGGGGCAGATTGCTGGACACACTGTCTGGGGGCATTGCTGGACACACTGGGGCAATATGCTGGAAATACTGGGGCAGATTGCTGGACACACTGTCTGGGGGCAATGCTGGACACACTGGGGCAGATTGCTGAGCACACTGTCTGGGGCAATGCTGGACACACTGGGGCAGATAATTGCTGGACACACTGGGGCAGATTGATGGACACACTGGGGGCAATGCTGGAGGACACACTGGGGCAGATGATTGCTGGACACACTGGGGCAATGCTGGACACACTGGGGCAGATGATTGCTGGACACACGGGGCAGTGCTGGACACACTGGGGCAGATTGCTGGACACTGGTGGTAATATGCTGGACACACTGGGGGCAATGCTGGACATACTGGGGCAGATTTCTAGACACACTGGTGGAAATATGCTGGACACACTACGGCAGATTGCTGGACACACTGGGGGCATTGCTGGACACACTGGGACAATATGCTGGACATACTGGGGCAGATTGCTGGACACACTGTCTTGGGGGCAATGCTGGACACACTGGGGCAGATTGCTGGACATACTGTCTGGGGCAATGCTGGACATACTGGGGCAGATAATTGCTGGACACACTGGGGCAGATTGATGGACACACTGGGGCAATGCTGGAGGACACACTGGGGCAGATGATTGCTGGACACACTGGGGCAATGCTGGACACACTGGGGCAGATTGCTGGACATACTGGGGCAGATTGCTGGACACACTGTCTGGGGGCAATGCTGGACACACTGGGGCAGATTGCTGGACACACTGTCTGGGGGCAATGCTGGACACACTGGGGCAGATTGCTGGACACACTGTCTGGGGGCAATGCTGGACACACTGGGGCAGATTGCTGGACACTGGGGCAATATGCTGGACACACGGGGGGTAATATGCTAGACACACTGGGGGTAATATGCTGGACACACGGGTAGATTGCTGGACACACTGGGGGCAGGACTGGAGGCATGGGCAGAATGTAGATATGGGGCATGATTCGAGACACGGGGCAGAATGAAAGACATGGGGCAGGATTGAATCATGGGTCAGGATGGATACGATGGAGAAAGATGGGGCAGGATGGGGAGATCATATGGGGTAGAATGGATACTCATGAGGGCAGGATGGGAGAACTTATGGCTGGAGCCAGGAATGAGATACACGGGGCCAGGATGGGGGATATTATTACTATTACCGTAGGGGCTAATTATGGGATATTATTACTGCAATGATGTATTTATTTTATTTTTTGAGTATACTGTTTTAAATGGGGGGGCGGTCCTGTTACTGTGCAGAGTGACACTATATCGCCTTTTTTTCTTCATGTGGTATAATGTAGAAGTTGTGAAAAATTAAGTAATGTGTTCTGTAAGCAGAGCTTGAGATAACTGTGTTATTTCCTGCAGAAACGAGTCCTGGCTGGAAGAAATGATGGCGGTCTGTGCTGGATGAAAGATGAAGGACTTCACCTAGAGACGTCACTGGTGAGTCAGTGTTACCTATACACTGACACTAAACACTGTATACTATATGCAGAGGTCCTGTGTACAATGTCGACATGAGGATGATTTCGGCTGTACAACTGCCATCACATATAAGATCCCAACAGGTAATGCTATGCCTGTGAGAGAGCGTTATCAACAGATTCCTCCACAAATGTACAAGGAGGTAAAGAGGATGCTCACACAAATGCTACAGACTGGTATCATTCGAGAGAGCCAAAGCCCGTGGGCTGCACCTATCATCCTAGTGCGGAAAAAGATGGTACTCTACGGTTCTGTATGGACCATCGCAAACTACTGTATATGCCAGCACTGTGCGGGATTCATATCCACTACACCATATCGAAGAATCCTTGTCCGCTCTGGGGAATGCAAGATACTTCCCCACGCTAGACCTGGCTAGTGGGTACTGGCAAGTGCCGATGTCAGAACATGACCGAGCGAAGACGGCCTTCATACTACCTGTGGGCCTGTATGAGTTCAACAGAATGCCATTTGGATTGGCTAATGCTCCCGGCAACTCATGGAGAGGTGTTTGAGAGGTCTAAACTTTTAAGCCATTCTCATCTACCTGGATGACATAATTTTGTTTGCCACCACGTTTGAGGAGCATTTACAGCATCTTGAGCAAGCACTCAGCCAGCTCCAGAAGCATGGACTGCGAGTGAAACCGTCTAAATGTTCCCTGTTCCACACTCAGATTCAGTACTTAGGGCATGTGGTCTCTGCAGAAGGCGTAAGACCATTCCTTGAGAAGATGGCAGCCGTACAGGACTGGCCTACCCCGAGAACCGTAAAGGACTTTGGAGCCTTCTTAGGGCTGATCGGGTACTATCGGCGGTTTGTGAAAGCCATCAGGAGCAAAAAATCAGGAAATTCAGTGGGAAGGGAGTCAGTAGACAGCATCCCAAGCCTTGAAAATGGCTGTGACAGAAGTTCTGGTCCTATCCTTCTCTGACTTTTCTCAAACTTTCATTCTCCATACGGATGGGAGCTTAAATGGGCTTGGAGCCTTAGCGTCGCAGGTCCAAGATGGGAAAGAGAGGGTGATGCCTATGTGAGTCGGTCCCTCCATGACCCTGAACGGAATCCAGACAACTACAGGTTATTCAAACTAGAATGTGAGAATGTGTTGGCACTAGTACGGTCCATGACACAGAAGTGTGCGGAATTCCTATCCAGGTCTGAGGTTCTGGTGTGACTGACAACAACCCATTTGCTCACCTGGAAAATGCAAATTTAGGGACCCTGGAACAGTGCTAGGTGGCCAGAATGGCCAAATACTGGTACAAAAAAGTCTACAAACAAGGGGCAGAAAATACCCATGCAGATGCGTTATCCAGGGTTCCACTTAAGCAGCCCGGCCATAACCGAGATGAAGAGCTGCAGGCTGATGAAGTTCCTAAGTTCCGAGGATCTGTCAGGACGTTGGCAGCTGTGCAGTAGCAGGCTCAGACAGAACCTCAGGAAGGTGTGCTGTGACAGCCCCGTGATGAGTGGGTATGGATTCAGCAGGAAGATGGAGAGCTCACTGGAATTTGGCAGTGGGTAGCCCTCAAACAACTGTCCAGTCGGGAGGAGAGACAGAGACCCTGTCAATTGGGACAAAACAAATTCTACGACAATGGGAAAGGCTCCACCTGAGAGACGGATTGCTGTATAGAAAGGTCCAGCTGCAATGGGCCCTGTCTGTAACCTGGCATATAGTGATTCCTGAGATGCTGTTACATCAAGTGACCACAGAGGCACATGAAAAAGGGGCCCACTTCGGTCAGGAAAAGACCTACCTTGCAGTGATTGCAGAGACTGATTTACCATCCATTATTAAAAACGGTGGTGTAAGAAGTGTGTCAGCTCTGTAGGAACTGCTAGCTTTCCAAACCTCTGGAACAGAGGGCCCTCACACAAACTATCGTGACTTCTGCCCCACTAGAAGTATTGATGATTTACTATGATGACAATAGGCCCAGCCTATGAAGGGTTCGAATATTGTTTAGTCATGGTGGATTACCTCACTAAATTCGCTGTCGTGACCCTAACTTGGGATCAAACTGCCAAATCTGCAGCTCATGGGATCTGTAAAAACTTAGTCCAGGTGTATGGCTGCCCGAAGAGAATTCACCGAGATGAAGGTTCCTGCTTCTTGGGGTGAGTCATGGAAGAGCTACACCATATGTATAGAACTGAGAAATCTCGTAGGACGCCCTACCACCCTCAGGGTAATGAAGCATGTGAACAGTTCAATCACACCCTTATCCAAATGTTGAGGACATTGGAAGAGGATCGTAAGGTCCGTTTGCCAGAATTTGTAACAGAGCTGGTGTGGGTGTACAACAATCGCGTACATCGCATGACAGGATACACTCCCTATACTCCGTGATCGGTTGCAGACACTACATCGGCTGGTGCAGACCCGGTCTCAATAGTTGGAACATCCAGAGACGACTCCATTATGGGGACAGCTCTACAGGCCCGAGACCCGGTATTAGTCAGAGAGAAACATTCTTGAGACAAATTAGATCATCGATGGGAAAAACATCATATCGTGTGCGGTGGGTGATGAGTCAATTCTGAAGGGCCCACCTATGAAGTTCAGCCCAAAGGGGTCGAAGATGCTCCTACTCGTGTTGGGCACCAAAACATGTTATGCCCCTGCGTGTCTAGAGACCCTGCTCGAAATGAGAAAAAAAGAACACGATGCTCCTGAGAATCTTCCATCAGTCACTAGTGATAGTGAAGATGAATGCCCTGAACCACCACAGGTAGGAACAGAAGGAGAAGAGAAACCCGAGGCCCCTTGGACTCCTGCAACTCCTGAAATGGCTGTTTTTCCAGAGGTGAGCACACCTCCGCCTTTGTTGATCCAGTCTGATTCAATTACTCAAGTAGAACCAACTGATATTCCCAGTTTACGACATTCTGAACGTTCGACAGCAGGAAAACCCCCCAAGTGATTTGATCAAGGTCATTTTGTTTGGCAGCAAGTTGTTTGAAACTTTGAAGAATGTCAACACATACTACAAGAACACTTTCGCACGTGGAATGGTGAGCACAAAGAGAGGGGGAATGTAAGGAGAAGAACCCAGCTAGGCATGCTTCCTCTGTGAGGGGTCCGGAACCCTTGGGGCTGTCACCTATGTTGCAGGGGTGAAAGCTTAAGGCCCCGAACCGTTCCCGGCAGTTTAGAAAAGGGGGCATGGCTAAGCTGAGTGAACTGCAGCATGCGAGTAATCTGACAGTTACTGCGGGTACGTGAAGCGCGCAAGAGGTCAGTGTAGGTGCTCCTAACGTGGAGTATCATGAGTGAGCAGGCCTAAGACTTGAAGGCTGGAAGGCGATAAAAGGAGACTGTCATCAGAGCCTTGTACACCATTGACACCGCTGACACCGCTGACTGTGAGACAAAGGGCCCGTGTATGGGACATGGCGTCACGCCCACACAGACCAGAGAGTTGTACTACACAGTGCAGGACAGAGAAATTTCCATGTGTGTTCCTTCTCCTTCCGGATCCAAAACTGGTATCAGGACCACAAGGACACATTGCCCACAACAGGACCCAAGATGCCATCTTCTCCAGGACCTAGGACGCCATCCTCTCCAGGACAACGCTGAATTTCCACCGCACCATTGCCTTGGTGCCACCATTTGCACCAAGGGAATACACTGAGGACTGCGTCGGATTGATAAGTCTTTTTCCTCTGAACATATTGTCTCAGTTAATTGTTTTACTACCGTGTTCCATGTTACAGTAATTTGTATTCAGAAAACTTCACTCTGCCTCTCTTTGATTTGGAAGTGGCTATTTCTTGGTGCTCTTGCTTGCAGGTTGTATCAGTGATAGTTTTGGGCTTGCTGGGGCTGCTAACCTGATAAACCCCAGGTTCCTTTTGCCTCTGACCTCCCTTACTGGTGCCTGACCTGTCTCCTGTATCTGACCTAGTGTGACTCTGGTGTGTATCTCCTCCAGTTTTTGACTCGGTTTGAACTCTGACTTCGTCTCCTGTCTCCAGTCTTTGTTACCACACGTCTGTCTGGCTTTTGACCTACGGGCTTACTCTGACTCACGTCTCCGGTACCTTTGCTCCTGGCTGATTCTGACCCTTGGATTGTATTTTGACTATGAATTCTGTTTTCCACTTTAAACTGTATGCTTACCCACCGTTACTGACTTGGCTCGTTTTGAACACTCTCTGTCGCCACCTCTTGGTGCAGTGCAGCGTGCACTGTGCTGCGATGCTGCAAGTGCAACCTCTTTTCCCCTCACCCACTCCCCCTCATGGAGTCTGCACATACCTGCATCGCTGCAGCGTGACACAGGGCACAGGGACGGAATATTATGTCTGATGTCAAAAAGGAGTTAATATATGCTATGCCAAATGCCAGATTAATGAGAAAGAGAGACTTTTTTAAATCATTTTTATTACTTACCGCAAAGTCAAAAGTTTACATACACTAAGGCACTAATATAGTTTATATACACTAAGATTACTATGCCTTTAAACAATTCTGGACTGCGCATATGATGATGTCATGTGTTTGGAAGCATCTGAGTTAATTAGAGACACACCTGTGGATGTATTTTAATGCACACCTGAAACACACTGCTTCTTTGTGTAGCATCATGGGAAAGTCTAACGAAATCAGCCAAGATATTAGGAAGAGAATTGTAGACTTGCACAAGCCTGGCTCAACCTTGGGTACAATATAATGATACCTGAAGGTGCCTCGTTCCGCTCATCTGTACAAACAATTATACGCAAGTACAGTGGGTAGAGAAAGTATTCAAACCCCTTTAAATTTTTCACTCTTTGTTTCATTGAAGCCACTTGGTAAATCCCAAAAATTCATTATTTTTCTCATTAATCCCTTAATCCCATATGACGTACTATCCCGTCAAGGTGACCTGGTACTTAATTCCCAGTGATGGGATAGTACGTCATACTGTTTAATGTGGCATCGCGACTTAAGTCGTGGTGATCGCATTAAATTTTTGGCGCCATATTACCTGGAAGAAGATGGCATCGTCATCCCATAGCCTAGCTCCGCCCCCCAGGCCTCTCGATCGCTGTGATTGGCTATTCAATTCTGAACAGCCAATCACAGCATTTCTCATTGTTTCAGCCAATAAGATTGGCTGAAACAATGAGGTCCCAGGCTAGGATCGAGTACCAATGTACTCGATCCTAGGGCCGGAGCCTGGCAACACCAGGCACCGACAAACCCCCCCCCAGATTGGCGCGATCACCGATCGTATCAATCGCACCAATCACAGGGCACGGCGGTGGTATTACTGCACTGTGCCCTGCTGTATCAGCCTGGATTGGTGCTGCAATAGCACCGATCGTAGGCCAGAACCTAGTGTAGGCCCAGCAGGGCCTGCAGGAGCTGATTGCTATCGACGATCGCCCCAATCACAGGGCACAGCGCGGTCACATTGTGACCGCTGTGTGCCCTGATGGTGACCTGGATGTGACCTGCCTAGGATTGGAGGGATCCTAGGCAGTTGCCATGGTCACCAGGGCCTGCAGGGATTGGTAGGATCGATGTTATCATTTGATCCCACCAATGACAGCTCACAGCAGCGGTGTGACCACTCTGTGACCTGTCTGTCACCTGCAGGTGACCTGTCTGACCGCTCTGCAGTGGTCCCCACTCTAGCTGAGGACTCCTGCAGAGTGGTCACACAGCCATATCTACTCTTGCTGGGCCTTGTGGTGCTACAGAAGCCTGTAACACCACAATCCCTGCATCAGTGCATTAGAAAAGAAAGAAAGAAGATCGAAGACAGAAGAAAGATCTCTCTTCACCCCCCAATCCTCCTCATCCCCCCTTCCCACTCTTTTTTACCCCCCTCCATCCCTCTTTGCGTCACCTCCATGCGCACATTTAGCAACCGCCGAGCGTTAATTGGTGACACAGTTCACCGATCAACAATTGTGCTCGCTTTTTTCAACAGCCCCCTTTGCCCAATTCCGTACACCCATCCCACAGCCGCCAAACTTTGATTAGTGACGCAGTTCACTTATCAGAGCTTGTGCCTGCCGTTTTCATTTTTTTCACATCTCTGTGCGCTCACCCAGCCGCGTCTAACCCGTGCCTTCCTTTTATTCCCACATCTCTGTGCACTCACCCAGCCGCCGTGTCTAACCTGTGCCTTCCTTTTCTTTTTTTTCACATCTCCGTACGCTCACCCAGCCGCCGCCGTGTCTAACCAGTGCCTTCCTTTTCTTTTTTTTTCACATCTCCGTGCGCTCACCCAGTTGCCGCATCTAACCCGTGCCTTCCTTTTCTTTATTTTTTTTCACATTTCTGTGCGCTCACCCAGCCGCCGCGTCAAACATGTGCCTTCCTTTTCACCCAGCAGCCACTGAACTTTGATAAGTGACGCAGTTCATTTATCAGAGCTAGGGCCTGCTGTTCTAGACTTTTCTTTCACAGGTATTTTTTTCCCCTTATATGCTTTTTTTCCTTTAGATTTTTCTTTTCAGAGTAGTTTGCACCAAGCACTATCCCCCCACACTTACACATAGTTACCAATAAAATACACCCAGGCACCATACTTATAAAAAAATGTCCTGCTCATCCCGTTTGTCCCAACAGTGCTATTCAACGGAGGAGGCATATTCTATCCTTGCCTCCAACACTGATAGCGAGGGAGAGGATCCCACTTTTCTTTATTTTTCCGATTCTTCCTCATCCACTTCCCACTCCTCATCTTCCTTCTGTGGCCCTGCGGAACTGCCACGCAGCACCCATCATTGATGAAGATGATGAAGCACCCACCATTGTCAATGAAGAACCAGCACACCCCACTGCGGACCCCATATGGACCTCGCCACCCGAAAATTATGAGCCACTGATTCCTGATTTTGTGGCAGAATCAGGAATCAAGTTTGTCACCACCTGCCTCACAGAACTAGACTTTTTCAAAGTCTTTTTCTCTGAGGCTTTCGTTAACCTCATGGTGGAGCAAACTAACTTGTATGTTCGGCAATTTTTGGACCAAAACGCGGGTTCATCATATTCTAACTGGTCTCCTGTAGATGCAGTTGAAATGATGCAGTTTTGGGGCCTGGTCCTCTACATGGTGATCCTGAAGAAGCCTGAACTTTGGCAATATTGGAGTGTTGATATTTTATATAACACTCCAGTGTTCCGAATGGTCATGACCCAGACATGTTTTGAGGCCATCCATAAGTTCCTGCATTACAATGATAATGCACGGTGTCCCGCACGAGATGACCCCAACTTTGACCGTCTGTTCAAAGTTCGGCCGGTCATTGAACACTTCAACAAAAAGTTTGCTGAAGTGTACGTGCCTCAAAGGGACATCTGTGTGGATGAGTCTTTAATTCATTTTAAGGGGTGACTCAGATTCCGTCAATACCTGCCCAGCAAGAGGGCCAGGTACAGAATCAAACTCTACAAGCTGTGTGAGAGTACCTCAGGGTACACCTACAGCTTTAGAGTGTACAAAGGGAAGGACACCAGGATTGAACCGCCTGAGTGTCCTTCTATCCTGGGAGTGAGTGGGAAAATTGTGTGGGATTTGGTGCACCCACTGCTGGATAAAGGTTATCACCTCTATACTGATAACTTTTACACCAGCATCCCACTCTACAAATCTCTCTCTGCGCGAGGTACAGCAGCCTGCGGTACTGTCCACAAAAATCAGAGAGGCCTCCCAAAGACGCTACTTGGGCAGACTCTCGGAAAAGGTGAGAGCAAAGCCCAATGTAGAGACCACCTACTGGTGGTCAAGTGCAAGGACAAAAGGGATGTCCTTCTATTAACCACCATACACAGTGATGACAGCGCCCTCAGCACTGTAATGGGTACCTCTAAGGAGGTCAGCAAACCGACCTGTGTACTGGGGTACAACAAAAACATGGGGGGCGTTGATCTCTCTGATCAACTCCTCCAACCGTACAGTGCTTTGAGAAAGGCCAGGGTGTGGTACATAATGCTGTCCGTGCACATTGTATAAATGGCAATGCTCAACGCTTTCCTGCTGTCATGATGTGCATGCACCAACGATACGTCATACCTTCATTTCCAGGAAGTAGTGGTTAAGGACCTGATGTTTGGCACTCCGGAAGGAGCGGGCTCCAGTACTTCTGGAACTGAAGGTGCACGTATCGTACCAGGTCAGCATTTTCCTGGGGTGGTCCCGCCAACTGGAAGAAAAAGTAAGTCACAAAAAGGTGCCGAGTGTGCTACAAAAGAGGAATACGCAAGGACACCATCTATCAATGCGACACCTGCCCCGAAAAACCTGGCCTGTGTATGAAGGATTGCTTTAAATTGTACCACACCTCCATGCACTACTAATTTACAGGAAACAGTCTAATTCCAAAGGAGGTACATCTACGTAAGTGCTCTGGGGGTCTACTTTCCAAAATGTTGTCACTTGTGGGTTTTTTACCTGTTTAGGCACATCAGGGGCTCTGCAAATGGAACATGATGCCCGCAGACAATTCCATCAAATTCTACATTCCAAAACATCAGTACTTCCCTTTCGAGCCCCAACGTGTGCCCAAACAGTTTTTTCCGACATATGGGGTACCAGCGTACTCAGGACAAATTGGACAACAACTTTTGTGGTGCAATTTCTCCTGTTACTCTAGGGAAATTAAAAAATTGGGGACTAAAGGATCATTTTTGTGAACAAAAAATAGGATTTTTTATTTTCACACCCTGGCGTTATAAACTTTAGTTAAACACTTGGGGGTTCAAAGTTCTCACCACACATCTAGACAAGTTCCTTAGGGGGGTCTAGTTTCCAAATTGGGGTCACTTGTGGGGGGTTTCCACTCTTTAGACACATCATGGGCTCGTCAAATGGAACATGACAGCCGCAGAACATTCAATCAAAGCCTGCATTCCAAAACGTCACTACTTCTCTTCCGCACCCTAACGTGTGCCTAATCAGTAGTTTTCTCCCACATGTGGGGTACCAGCGTACTCACGACAAATTGGACAACAACATTGGCGGTCCAATTTATCTTGTTACCCTTGGGAAATTAAAAAATTGAGGACTAAAAATCATTTTTGTGGGCAAAAAATAGGATTTTTTATTTTCACACCCGGGCGTTATAAACTTTAGTGAAACATTTGGGGGTTCAAAGTTCTCACCACACATCTAGACATGTTCCTTAGGGGGTCTAGTTTCCAAATTGGGGTCACTTGTGGGTTGTGGGGGGTTTCCACTGTTTAGGCACATCAGGGGCTCGTCAAACACAACATGGCGTCCGATCGCAAATCCAGCCAATTTTAGGTTGAAAAAAATCAAACGCCACTCCTTCCATTTCCGAGCCCTGCCATGCGCCCAAACAGTGGTTCCCCACTCCCCCCCCACATATGGGGTATCAGTGTACTCAGGACAAATTGGACAACAACTATTGCAGTCCAATTTCTCCTGCTCCTTTGGAAAAATAAAAAAATTGGGGACTAAACTATCATATTTGCGCAAAAAAAATATGATTTTCTATTTTCACACACGGGCTTTAAAAACTTCTGTGAAGCCCCTTGGGGTTCCAAGTGCTCATTACACATCTAGATAAGTTTCTTAGGGGGTCTAGTTTCCCAAATGGGGTCACTTGTGGGGGGTTTCCACTGTTTAGGCACATCAGGGGCTCACCAAACGCAACATGGCGTCCAATCACAATTCCAGCCAATTTTAGGTTGAAGAAATCAAATGGCGCTCCTTCCTTTCCCAGCCCTGCCATGCACCCAAACAGTGGTTCCCCCCCACATATGGGGTATCAGTGTACTCAGGACAAATTGGACAACAACTTTTGCAGTCCAATTTCTCCTGTTACCTTTGTGAAAATAAAAAATTGGGGACTAAACGATCATGTTTGTGGAAAAAATATGATTTTTATTTTTACGCCCGGGCGTTATAAATTTCTGTGAAGCCCCTGGGGATTCAAAGTGCTCATCACACATCTAGATAAGTTCCTTAGGGGGGTCTAGTTTCCAAAATGGGGTCACTTGTGGGGGATTTCAATGTGTAGTCACTAGTGTTGAGCATTCCAATACTGCAACTATCGGGTATCGGCCGATATTTGCTGTATCGGAATTCCGATACCGAGTTCCAATATTTTTGCGATATCGGAAATCGGAATCGGCGTGTGCGGTGCGTATGGTTCCAAGGGTCTGGAGGAGAGTAAACTCTCCTTCAGGCCCTGGGATCCATATTCATGTAAAAAATGAAGAATAAAAATAAAAAATATGGATATACTCACCCCTCCGAAGGACCCTGGCTGTCACCGCTGCGTGCGTCTGCCTCCGTTCCTAAGAATGCAGAGAGTGAAGGACCTTCGATGACGTCGCGGTCAGGTGAGCGGTCATGCATTCTTAGGGATGGAGGCAGACGCTCGCAGCGGTTACAGCCAGGGTCCTTCGGAGAGGTGAGTATATCCATATCCATAGTTTCCTCTCCTTCAGACCCTGGGAACCATCCAGGATACCTTCCGATATTTGTGTCCCATTGACTTGCATTGGTATCGGGTATCGGTATCGGCGATATCCGATATTTTTTGGATATCGGCCGATACCATCTGATACCGATACCTTTGAATATCGGAAGGTATTGCTCAACACTAGTAGTCACATCAGGGGCTCGTCAAAAGCAACATGGCATCCTATTGGAATTCCAGACAATTTTAGGTTGAAAAAAATCAAACGGCGCTCCTTCCCTTCTGAGCCCTGCCATGCGCCCAAGCAGTGGTTCCCCCCACTTATGGAGTATCAACATACTCAGGACAAATTGGACAACAACATTTGCAGTCCAATTTATCCTGTTACCTTTGGGAAAATAAAAAAAAATGTTGCTAAAAGATCGTTTTCGTGACTAAAAAGGTTAAATTTTCATTTTTTCCTTCAACATTGCTTTAGCTCTCATAAAGCACCTGAAGGGTTAATAAACTTCTTGAATGTGGTTTTGATCAGCTTGAAGGGTGCAGTTTTTAGAATGGTGTCACTTTTGGGTATTATCAGCCATATAGACCCCTCAAAGTGACTTCAAATGTGAGGTGGTCCTTAAAAAATGGTTTTGTAAATTTTGTTGTAAAAATGAGAAATTGCCGCTCAAATTTTAACCCTTATAACTCCCTAGCAAAAAAAAAAAATTGTTTCCAAAATTGTTCTGATGTAAAGTGGACTTGTGGTAAATGTTCCTTATTAAGTATTTTGGGTGACATATCTCTGATTTAAGGGCATAAAAATGTTGAAAAAAAAAAAAGTTGGAAAATTGTTACATTTTCAAAATTTTCGCCAAATTTCCATTTTTTCCACAAATAAATGCAGGTAATATCAAAGAAATTTCACCACTATCATGAAGTAGAATATGTCATGAGAAAACAGTCTCAGTATTGCCAAAATCCGTTACAGCGTTCCAGAGTTATTACCTCATAAAGGGACATTGGTCAGAATTGTAAAAATTGGCCCGTTCATTAACCTGCAAAACACTCTCTGGGCTTAAGGGGTTAATGTACACGCTGCATCCCATCTTGACTGAAAAAAACAGAAGTGTAGAAATTTTTGCAAATTTATTAAAGAATAAAAACTGAAATATCACATGGTCATAAGAAATCAGGACCCTTTGCTCAGTGTTAAGTAGAAGCACCCTTTTGAGCAAGTACAGCCATGAGTCTTCTTGGGAAAGATACAACAAATTTTCCACTCCTGAATTTGGGGATCTTCTACCATTCTTCCTTGCAGATCCTCTCCAGTTCCGTCAGCTTGGATGGTGAATGTTGTTGGACAGCCATTTTCAAGTCTCTCCAGAGATGCTCAATTGGGTTAGGTGAGAGCACTGGCTGGGCCAGTCAAGAATGGTCACAGAGTTGTTCGGAAGCCACTCCTTTGTTATTTTAGCTGTGTGCTTAGGGTCATTGTCTTGTTGGAAGGTGAACCTTCCTCCAAGTCTAAGGTCCAGAGTTCTCTGGAAGTGGATTTCATCCAGGATATCTCGGTACTTGGCAACATTCATGTTTCCTTCAATGACAACCAGTCTTCCAGTCCCTGCAGGTGAAAAACACCCCCACAACATGATGCTGCCACCACCATGTTTCACTGTTGGGATTGTATTAGGCAGGTGATGAGCAGTGCCTGATTTTCTCCACACATACTGCTTAGAGTTATCACCAAAAAAATCTATTTTCGTCTAATCAGACCAGAGATTCTAATATTTTAATCATAGTCTGGGAGTCCTTCATGGTTTTTTTTAGCAAACTCTATGCAGGCTATCACATGTCTTGCACTGAGGAGAGGCTTCCGTTGGGCCACTCTGCCATAAAGGCCCGACAGGTGGAGAGCTGCAGTAATAGTTGACTTTGTGGAACTTTTACCTATCTCCCTATTGCATCTCTGGAGCTCAACCACAATGATATTGGGGTTCTTCTTTACCTCTCTCCCACGATTGCTCAGTTTGGCTGGACAGCCAGGTCTAGGAAGACTTCTGATGGTCCCAAACTTCTTCCATGTAAGGATTATGGAGGCCACTGTCCTTTTAGCAACCTTGAGTACTCCAGAAATTCTGTTATAATCTTGGCCAGCTCTGTGCCATGCCACAATTCTGTCTCTGAGCTCCTTAGCCAGTTCCTTTGACCTTTAGATTCTCATTTGGTCTGACATGCACTGTGAGCTCTGTGGTCTTATATAGACAGGTGTGTGCCTTTCCAAATCAAGTCCTATCAGTTTAATTAAACACAGCTGGACCCTAATGAAGGAGTAGAACCATCTCAAGGAGGATCACAAGGAAATGGACAGCATGTGACTTAAATATGAGTGTCTGAGCAAAGAGTCTGAATACTTACAACCATGTGATATTTCAGCTTTTCTTTTTTATTAAATTTGCAAAAATGTCTACATTTCTGTTTTTTTTTTCAGTCAAGATTGGGTGCAGAGTGTACATTAATGTGAAAAATAAATAACTTTTTTGAATTTTTCAAATGGCTGCAATGGAAAAAAGAGTGAACAATTTAATCTGAATATTCAATCTGAATAGTTTTGTACCCACTGTAAGTACATTATTGGTATTTGTATATTTGACAGTGGCCATGTATTTATTATTATTATCATGTATTTAGCACCATTAAGTATATATTAATATGCCTTCCCCCATATTGCACTGTATGCCTTTTTTGTAGGCTCAGTATAGTTAGTCTGCACATCTCTTGTTATTTTCTGTCCTAATCAATTCTTTCTATATATTTATTTATTTGCTTGAGCACATTCGCATATAAATACACTTTAATTCATATTCTGATAACAAGTATAGTTTAAATATGTGCACATTTGACAATGGTTGTGTATTTATCATAATTATTTTTTGTCATTGGCAGTATCAAATATACAGGTGCTTCTCACAAAATTACAATATCATCAAAAAGTTAATTTATTTTAATTCTTCTGTACAAAAAGTGAGACGCATATATTATTTAGAGTCATTTAAAACAGAGTGATCTATTTCAAGTGTTTATTTATGTTAATGTTGATGATTATGGTTTATAGCCAATGAAAACCCAAAAATCATTATCTCAGTAAATTAGAATACCGTATATACTCGAGTATAAGCCGACCCGAGTATAAGCCGACCCCCCTAATTTTGCAACAAAAAACTAGGAAAACTTATTGAATCAAGTATAAGCCTAGGGTGGAAAATGCAGCAGCTATCAGTAAATGTCAAAAATAAAAATAGATACCAATAAAAGTAAAATTAATTGAGACTTCAGTAGGTTAAGTGTTTTTAAATATCCATATTGAATCAGGAGCCACATATAATGCTCCATACTGTTCATTATGGCCCCATAAGATGCTCCATAGAAAATAGGCCCCATATAATGCTCCAAACAGTTCATTAAGGCCCCATAAGATGCTCCATATACAAATATGCCCCATATGCCCCATGCAGCTCTTTATGGCCCCATAAGATGCCCCATATAATGCTCCATGCATTTCTTTATGACCCCATAAATGCCTCATATAATGCTCCATGCAGTTCTTTATGGCCCTATAAATGCTCAATATAATGCTCCATGCAGTTCTTTATGGCCCCATAGATGCCCCATACAGTTATATGAAAAAGTTTGGGCACCCCTATTAATCTTAAAGCTTAATGTTTTATAAAAATTGTTTTTTTGCAACAGCTATTTCATTTTCATATATCTAATAACTGTTGGACACAGTAATGTTTCTGCCTTGAAATGAGGTTTATTGTACTAACAGAAAATGTGCAATCTGAATTCAAACAAAATTTGACAGCTGCATAAGTATGGGCACCCCACCAGAAAAGTGACATTAATATTTAGTAGATCCTCCTTTTGCAAAAATAACAGCCTCTAGTTGCTTCCTGTAGCTTTTAATGAGTTCCTGGATCCTGGATGAAGGTATTTTTGACCATTCCTCTTTACAAAACAATTACAGTTCAGGTAAGGTTGATGGCCGCCGAGCATGGACAGCCCTCTTCAAATGATCCCACAGATGTTCAATGATATTCAGGTCTGGGGACTGGGATGGCCATACCAGAACAGTGTAATTGTTCCTCTGTATGAATGCCTCAGTAGATTTGGAGCGGTGTTTTGGATCATTGTCTTGCTGAAAGATCCATCCCCTGCGCAACTTCAACTTTGTCACTGATTCATGAACATTATTGTCAAAAATCTGCTGATACTGAGAGAAATCCATGTGTCCCTCAACTTTAACAGGATTCCCGGTGCCGGCATTGGCCACCCAGCCCCAAAGCATGATGGAACCTCCACCAAATTATACTGTGGGTAGCAAGTGTTTTTCTTGGAATGCTGTGTTTTTTGGCCGCCATGCATAACAACTTTTTGTATGACCAAACAACTCAATCTTGGTTTCATCAGGACCTTCTTCCAAAAAGAAATTGGCTTCCCCAAATGTGCTTTTGCATACCTCAGCCGACTCTGTTTGTGGCGTGCTTGCAGAAATGGCTTCTTTCGCATGACTCTACCATACAGCTTCTCCTTGTGCAAAGTGCGTTGTATAGTTGACCGATGCACAGTGACACCATCTGCAGCAAGTTGATGCTGCAGCTCTCTGGATGTGGTCTGAGGATTGTCCTTGACTGATCTCACCATTCTTCTTCTCTGCCTTTCTGATGTTTTTCTTGGCCTGCCACTTCTGGCCTTAACAAGAACTGTACCTGTGTTCTTCCATTTCCTTACTATGTTCCTCACAGTGGAAATTGACAGGTTAAATCTCTGAGACAGCTTTTTGTATCTTTCCCCTGAACAACTATGTTGAATAATCTTTGTTTTCAGATCATTAGACAGTTGTTTTGAGGAGCCCATGATGCCACTCTTTAGAGGAGATTCAAATAGGAGAACAACTTGCAAGTGGCCACTTTAAGTAACTTTTCTCATGATTACACCTGGCTATGAAGTTTAAAGCTCAATGATGTTAGAAAACAAAAAAAGTGCTTTAGTAAGTCAGTAAAAAGTAGGTAGGAGTATTTAAAACAAGAAAATACTTATGCACCTGTCAAATTTTGTTTGAATGCAGATTGCACATTTTCTGTTAGTACAAAAAAACTAATTTCAAGGCAGAAACATTACTGTGTCCAACAGTTATTAGATATATGAAACTGAAATAGCTGTTGCAAAAAAAATTTTTTTTTATAAAACATTAAGCTTAAGATTAATAGGGGTGCCCAAACTTTTTCATATAACTGTATTTATGGCCCCATAGATGCCCCATATAATGCTCCAAGCTGTTCTTTATGGCCCCATAGATGCTCCATATAATGCTCCATGCAGTTCTTTATGGCCCCATGTAATGCTCCGTATAATGCTCCATGCAGTTCTTTATGGCCCCATGTAATGCTCCATTGTTGTGAATTCTGTGGCAGAGCTCCCTCCTGTGGTCACAAGTGGTACTTCGGCTGGTTCTCTCTGTGAGCTTCCGTTGGTGGAGGAAAGTGGTACTGCGGCTTCTGAGTTTCCTTCCTCAGGTGATGTGGTGAAGTCGTTAGGTGCTGCTCTATTTAAGGCTGGTTTCACATTGGCGTTTTTTGGGGTGCGTTTTTGCGGTAAAAAACGCAAAAAAAAGCATGGTGAAAAAACGCATGTAAACGCGTGTAAACGCTGCGTTTTTTTGACGCATGCGTTTTTGCATGTGGTGAAAAAAATGCGGCGTTTTGACGCGTTTACATGCGTTTTTACATGCGTTTGCGTTTTTTAAATGCATGCTGAGAAATGTGTGACAGCTGCCAATCATCAAAATAAAGTAAAAAAACCCACTATAAACAGAAACAGTTAGGGTTAGGGTTAGGGGTAGGGGTAGGGGTAGGGGTAGGGATCATAACCCTAACCCTAACCCTAAAGGGATCCTACCCCTAACCCTACCCCTAACCCTAACCCTAAGGGATCCTAACCCTAACCCTAACCCTACCCCTAACCCTAACCCTACCCCTAACCCTAACCCTAAGGGATCCTAAACCTAACCCTAACTCTACCCCTAACCCTACCCCTAACCCTAACCCTAAGGGATCCTAACCCTAACCCTACACCTAACCCTACCCCTACCCCTAACCATAAAGGGATTAGGGTTAGGGTTAGGGTTAGGATCCCTTAGGGTTAGGGGTAGGGTTAGGGTAAGGGGTAGGGTTAGGGTTAGGGGTAGGGTTAGGGTTAGGATCCCTTAGGGTTAGGGTTAGGGGTAGGGTTAGGGTTAGGGGTAGGGTTAGGGTTAGGATCCCTTAGGGTTAGGGTTAGGGTTAGTGGTAGGGTTAGGGGTAGGGTTAGGTTCCCTTTATCACCTTTATGTTGGGGTGTGGCATATCAGTGTGTTTTCTGGTTTTTTAATAAAAAAACGCATGCGTTTTTTACCGCAAAAAACGCATGCACCAAAAAACGCATGCGTCCCCATTGACTCCAATGTATTTTTTGACCCAAAAAAAATGCATGAAAACGCATGCGTTTTTTTTTGGTCCAAAAAACGCTTCTAAAAATAATACAAGTAGCATTTCAGAAAATGAACGCATGCAGTAAAAAAACGCATGCGTCAAAAAACGCGACCAAACGCGTACACAAAAAAACGCATGCGTTTTCAATGTTAAAGATAGGGAAAAAAAACGCATGCGTTTTTTTGAAAAAAAACGCTGCAGACAAAAACGCAAGTGTGAAACCACCCTAACTCCACCTAGTGCTTTGATCCTGGCCTCCAGTCAATGTTCTAGTATTGGACCTGTTTCCTCCTGGATCGTTCCTGTGGCCTGCTGCTCTGCATAGCTAAGTTCCTCTTTGCTATTTGTTTGCTGTTTTTTTCTGTCCAACTTGTCTATTTGTTTTTTTCTGCTTGCTGGAAGCTCTGGGACGCAGAGGGTGTACCTCCGTGCCGTTAGTTCGGTACGGAGGTTCTTTTTGCCCCCTTTGCGTGGTTTTTGTAGGGTTTTGTGTTGACCGCAAAGTTACCTTTCCTATCCTCGCTCTGTTCAGAAAGTTGGGCCTCACTTTGCTAAATCTATTTCATCTCTACGTTTGTCTTTTCATCTTAACTCACAGTCATTATATGTGGGGGCTGCCTTTTCCTTTGGGGTATTTCTCTGAGGCAAGGTAGGCTTATTTTCTATCTTCAGGCTAGCTAGTTTCTCAGGCCGTGCCGAGTTGCATAGGGAGCGTTAGGCGCAATCCACGGCTGCCTTTAGTGTGGTTGGAGAGGATTAGGGATTGCGGTCAACAGAGTTCCCACGTCTCAGAGCTCGTTCTTGTTTTTTGGATTATTGCCAGGTCACTGTATGTGCGCTGACCTCTATGTCCATTGTGGTACTGAATTACCTTTCATAACACTCCATATAATGCTCCATGCAGTTCTTTATGGCCCCATAGACGATCCATATAGCATTGTGCCACATGTAATGCTGCTGCACTAAAAAAAAAATGACATACTCACCTCTCATCGCTGCCCGCTGCTCCTCAGCATCCCATCTATCCGCACTGACTGTTCAGGCAGAGGGCGGCGCGCACTTTAATACGTCATCACGCCCTCTGACCTGACCTCTCACCTGCTCCCGGCGCTCGTGGCGCACTCCCCGCATGTCACACGTCTCCGGGAGCGGCAGCTTCTTCCTGTAGTGAGCGGTCATGTGGCACCGCTCATTACAGTAATGAATATGCGGCTCCACCCCTATGAGAGTGGAGACCATATTCTTAACTTTAATGAGCGGTACCAGTGACCGCTAAACAGGGGAAGAAGCTGCCATGCCCGAAGACCGTGGGACATGCGGGGACCGCGCCAGGAGCGCTGGGAGCAAGTGAGTATTTGACAGGCATTGCTCCCCCTCACCCGCCGACCCCCCCCCCCGCCTTCCATGACTCGAGTATAAGCTGAGAGGGGCACTTTCAGCCCTTTTTTTGGGCTGAAAATCTCAGCTTATACTCGAGTATATCCGGTAACTAGCAAAAAAATACCTGGAAAGGCTTACTAAGCATTTAAAAATTTGAGGGAGATTCACATAGAGTGGACTGCTGCAGGAATAATTGCTACAAGAGTCACCACACACAGGCGTATCCAGGACATGGGTTACAAGTGTCACATTCCTTGTGTCAGGCCACTCATGACCTATAGGCAACACCAGAAGTGTCTTATCTGGGCTACAGAGAAAAAGAACTGGACTGAGTTTTGTTTTCAGATGAAAGTAAATTTTGCACTTCATTTGGAAATCAAGATACCAGAGTCTGGAGGAAGAGTGGAGAAGCACACATTCCAAGCTGAGGTCTAATGTGAAGTTTCCACAATCAGTGATTGTTTGGGGAGCCATGTCATCTGCTGTTGTAGGTCCACTGTGTTTTATCAAAACAAAAGTCAACACTGCTGTCTACCAGGAAACTTTAGAGCACTTCATGCTTCCCTATGCCAACAAGCTTTTTGGAGATGGAAATTGAATTCTACAGCATGACTTGGCACCTGTCCACACTGCCAAAAGTACCAATATCGGGTTTAAAAACAACAGTATCACTGTGCTTGATTGGCCAACAAACTCACCTGACCTTAACCCCATAGAGAATCTATGAGGTATTGTCAAGAGGAAGATGAGAGACACCAGACCCAACAATGCAGACGAGCTGAAGGCTGCTGTCAAAGCAACCTGGGCTTCCATAACACCTCAGCAGTGCCACAGTCTGATCACCTCTATGTCAAGCCGCATTGATGCAGTAATTGATTCAAAAGGAGCCCCGATCAACTATTGAGTGCATTTACTTAACATCCATTTCGGTAGGCCAACATTTTTTAAGCTGGTGTTATAAAGTATTCTAATTTACTCAGATAATGACTTTTGGGTTTTCATTGGCTGTAAGCAATAATCATGAACATAAAAATAAATAAACACTTGCAATAGATCAATCATTTTGTGAGAAGCGCCTGTATATTTATATGTCTTCTCACAGTCTACAGGCTTTATATATTAAGATATATACAGACCAAACCGAAAACATAAATATTAGTCTGCATGCATGATCAACACCAAGTGGGGGAGCAAAAAACAGAAAAATAGAAAAGAGGACACTCCAGCATAGAATCCTTATTACCCAATAGAAAAAATAGAGTTCAAGTCCAAATCAAATTAAACAGGTATAAATTTATTGCAGAAATAGATACATTATACACATAGTCAGTAATAGGACAAGTGAAAGTTATGATAACCATTAGAATGTCATCGACAAAACCAGGTGGAAAAGATCGGTGGGTACACCAGAGATTACCACATGTATTATAAAATAAAGTGCAGAGTGCTTTGTTACAGAACAGGAAAGATAAGCAGGAGGAAGGATAGTGGATGTGGCTAGAGCGGAGTTACCTACTAGCACAGGGATCAGTGCCCTGTCAATATCATAACCTCCCATGCCCTGGATATCTTACCCATATTGTGGTATCGTCTGGCTCCCCACCGTGCAGCCCCAATGCGCATTTCACGTTGGTTTCTTCAGGGGCGGTGCTGCAGTGTGTCTCAGGCTTGATTTTATAGATCGCTCCATTAATCCTAATGAATCGCCGGTGCCAGCGCATGTGTCCCGCCAGCCGCGCTGGGAATTGTATCACTTTCGGCTTCCATGATGCCGCTGTAGGTCACAGCGCCATCGCGATGACGTCACTGGACCGCACACGTCACCAGCTGGCGCCACAGCAATACCCCGGAAATCAGACCACAGAAGACATGCGCACAAGCGATTAAAGGAATGGTAAGTATATTAACCCATTCTCTCCCTGAGTCAATGATCTAAATAGAACTCTCAAAAAACCCATTATAGCGATACCCTAAATGCTAAAGTATAAATATTGTGAAATTATAATGAGAGAAAGACGAAGAAAGAAAAATAACCATATATATGCAATTATAATAAAGTTTAGAAAAAAATATAACCTAAATAGTGACATAGTTATTAAGGTTGAAGGAAGACTATAAGTCCATATAAGACATGATCTTTAGTATACATAAAATACTATAAAAATATATTATTATAAGTGATATATTATATAAATTATATATTGTTATAAACTACAGTAATATAAGTGATGCATTATATAAATAGACATACAAAATAATTGTTAAAATGGGTAACACATATATAAGGCCTATATTATTGTCAATTGGCACACTCTACTTTTTTGTCCCAATTAGTTTTCTAATCTCACATTTACTCCTCTATTTCACGAGTTTATATTTTAATTTACAGTATACTGCGGTAAATCCTTTGATTATCTCCGTGGTAGTAAGCATGTCTCACTTCCGCACTTCACTAGCATATTGGAAAGTGGCCATTTGGAACATCTGCGCATGTCTCCATAATGGCCAGTGTTAGCTTGTGTTCCACAGCCGCAAGCTGAATTGACTGCTACCTGTGAGGGATGTCAGCGGCGCATACGTCTTTACTTTGGGAATGATCTCCATCCCTTCTGCCCTACATACACACCAATGACTACAAACGCTCATGTGATCATTATTGTAATATCACATGAACAAACACACTTTCCTATTTTCATCCCTCTGATTGGCCGATCAATATGATTTAATATGGTCCGCCCCCCAATACATGCCTCCAGACAAAGAAGCAAAAGGTGCATTGGTGCAGCTGGGACTTAACACTAACAGGTGACCTGCTCATGTAAATGCTACATTTTCTTCACTATCATCTAAATTGCAACCGTAAGGGAACAATACAGTATATTGCATTGAAAGGGCAAAGAATAGAAGGCATTGTCTTTATTCCAAACAATGTGTCTTGCTGTCACTCTGTACAATGTTTTGTGTAGTCCCTGCTTTTGGTTGGTAGCTACCTTGTTATTACTGGTCCTAAGTAGTGCTGAGCATTCCGATGCTGCTATATCGGGTATCGGCCGATATTCACGGTATCGGAGTTCCGATACTGAGTTCCGATACTATCGAATACCGGAATCAGAAGTTCCCATAATGCAAGGAACCAGTTTGATTTTATTCAGCCAATGAGGAATCCTAAGAAGTGTGGGCACATCTTGTTATGCATGTTAGGCATGTTAACTAATGGCATGGCTGTGATTGGCTGCTGGAATGATGTCATGATGCACTGGAAAAGCCGCCGCCACCCTTTTGGGTTCACTCTGCTGTGAATTCAGTTAGCGACAGGACGCTGCTGTTCTAACTGAGGGACAGTTTGATATAGCGATTTGCTTCATTGTGCTTTACCCAGGCTACTTTAGCAACCGCTGTGTGAGAAGCTTTTTTTTGCCTTGCAGCACTGTTCATGGCTGTCTGTGAGGTCTCTGTGTGTGAGTGCACATCACGCTGTAGTGTGTTCTGCAGCCACATCTGGTTGTAGTCCGCACAGCGTGCATCACTGCCTCATACTGTTACATTGTCCATTTTTGCATTAGTGCTGCTGTACATTTTTCCTGATTTCTCCTATTAGTGTGGTTCCATCCGTATCCAGCTAGATTGTGTGTAAACACTATATAGGAGTAGATAGAGTAGCTTTTCTGCAGCCTTGCAGCGCTGTTCATGGCTGTCTGCGAGGTCTCTGTGTGTGAGTGTAGCTCACACTCTAGTGTGTTCTGCAGCCACATCTGGTTGTAGTCCGCTCAGCGTGCATCACTGCCTCATACTGTTACATTGTCATTTTTTGCATTAGCGCTACTGCACATTTTTCCTGATTTCTCCTATTAGTGTGGTTCCATCCGTATCCAGCTAGATGGCATGCAAACACTATATAGGAGTAGATAGAGGAGCTTTTCTGCAGCCTTGCAGCGCTGTTCACGGCTGTCTGCGAGGTCTCTGTGTGTGAGTGCAGCTCACACTGTAGTGTGTTCTGCAGCCACATCTGGTTGTAGTCCGCTCAGCGTGCATCACTGCCTCATACTGTTACATTGTCCTTTTTTTGCATTAGTGCTACTGCACATTTTTCCTGATTTCTCCTATTAGTGTGGTTCCATCCGTATCCAGCTAGATGGCGTGCAAACACTATATAGGAGTAGAAAGAGGAGCTTTTCTGCAGCCTTGCAGCGCTGTTCATGGCTGTCTGCGAGGTCTCTGTGTGTGAGTGCAGCTCATGCGGTAGTGTGTTCTGCAGCCACATTTGATTGTAGTCCGCTCAGCGTGCGTCACTGCCTCATACTGTTACATTGTCCTATTTTGCATTAGTGCTGCTGCATATTTTTCCTGATTTCTCCTATTAGTGTGGTTCTATCCATATCCATCTTGATTGCTTGCAAAGACTATATAGGAGTAGATAGAGGAGCCTTTCTGCAGCCTCTTGCCCTGCAGCCCCAGCCAGATTAGTATTAGCCTATTTTTGGAGCCTCATCTATTGCATTGTAGGTTACCTTCCTGCATTGTAATAGCTACAAAAAGTTTGTGATACTGTCGGTTTGACATCTTTGGGCACACCCATTTTTTTTTGTTAAAAAATAAATAAATAAAGTTCACCAAACACTCCACTTTACAGTTGGCCACATTAGCTCATATTAAAGTCTAGTCCACACTTTATAAAATTAGTGTTTCTTATACCTGTTAGCAGCTGTTCAGAAATAAGCACACTAAGCCCTTAGTACTTTTCTGCCTATCTTTATCAGTCTACCAAGATGAAGAAGGCAGGGAGTAAGGCACGTGGTCGTGGGTGAGGAGTTTCTGCAGGGAGAGGACGTGGGGATTCTGTGCCTGCTGCGGGCACCAGTGACTCAGCATCCCCCAGTTTTACCAAGGAACAGTCCTTTATGTGCAGCTTTGTAGGAGCTCACCGTCCCCCCCTGCTGCGGGAGGAACAAATTGAAGCCATTGTCGGATGGATGGCAGCTAATGCATCGACTTCAATTAGTGCCACATCCTCTCAGGTCCTGAGCACTAAAGCACACCCATCTGTCTCTTCACCACCTGCCAAACTGCCCAGGCAGTCAGAGAGCCCTGGACAGGAGCCATCTCTACTTCTGTTCTCTGAATCTCTTGGCTTGGAAAGAGGGGGCCAGCCAAGCAGCATTCGAGAAATTAAAGAAGAGGCAGTATGCAGTGATACACAACTGCTTTGTCTCTCTGAATCTGAAGAGGCTGGTGGGCCAGTGCCTATGGTCAGCACACCTCAGTACACATCTGATGATGAGACTCAGGTGCCACTTTCTGGTGCAAACTGTGCTGCCGAGACTACCCAGGAGAAGCAGTTGTTTGAAGAGGGTAGTGTAGATGATGAGGTCCTTGACCCATCATGGCGTGAGGTACAAGAAGGTGGTGGGAGCAGCATTGAGGAAGAGATTCCCCGAACAGCCCTAAAAGGAGAGAGAGGGAGGGGGCAGACTGGGTTGCCTGTAACCTCCACTTCGGCAACCATTAGGAGCATGCCTCTCCCAAAACCCAAAATGGGCGCTCCCAAGACTTGCAGTGCCTGGTCCTTTTTTGACACAGTTGCAGATGACATTTGCTTTGTCAAATGCAAGCTGTGCAATCAGAAAGTGAAAAGAGGGAAAAGTGTCAGCAACCTCAATACCACAAATATGTGGAAACATGTGTGGACGTGGTGGAGTTACAAAGACACACTGAAGACCTTGGCCAACGTACAGTGCCACCTACCACCTCTTCAGCTCGTGTTGTAGCCTCTTCCTCGAGCTCACACACAGCTGGTTCAACTTCCTCACAGGATTGCCTAGGAAGAACCTCTGGCACTGTTGTACAGAGACACAGTGTAATTTCACCAACAGCACCACGTTCCCTGTCATCCTCACACTCCCAGGAGAGTCTACAGCCATCGGTAGCACAGGCATGGGAGAAAAGGCGCGCTCATACTCGGCAAACTACCCCCTAGGACAGGCTCTGAATGCTGGAATTGCAAAACTACTGTCCCTTGAAATGCTCTCATTCAGGCTGGTGGAGACTGACAGCTTTCGTAATGTCATGGCATTGGCAGTTCTACAAAACAATGTGCCCAGCCGCTTTTATTTCCGCAGGCAAGCTGTCCCTGTCCTGCAAAAGCATGTGGAGGGAAAAATTAAACATGCGCTACTAAAAGCCATCAGTAGCAAGGTCCACCTGACCAACGATGCGTGGACCAGTAACCATGGACAGGGACAATATCTTTCCCTCACTGCCCATTGGGTAAATGTTGTGGAGCCGGGTACAGATCTTGAGAGTGGTGCTGTACGTGTTCTGCCAACTCCAAGGATTGCAGGAATCCAGTCTGTACACATTGACTCCTCCTCATACTCCAGTTCCTCTGAATCAGCGCTGCAGGAGCCATCACAGTCTACCTCCACATGGACCCGTGAACGCTTACCTGTTACGACCGATATGAGTACAGCCGTGGCCAAACGTCAACAGGTCATATTGAAATTAATTTATTTGGGGAATCGAAGCCACACAGCGCAGGAGCTCTGGATTGCCATCAAGTAGCAGAGCGACGTGTGGCTTGTGCCAGCGAATCTCCAGCCAGGCATGGTAGTGTGTGACAATGGCTGAAATCTGTTGGCAGCTCTGGGCCTAAGCAACCTCACATCCCATGTCTGGCACATGTGCTCAACTTGGTCATGCAGAGTTTTTTGAGGGACTATCCGGATCTTGATGCACTGCTGCACAAGGTCCGCCTAGAGTACGCTCACTTGCGGCGTTCCAGCATGGCAAGATTGCGTATTGCAGTTCTGCAGTGCCGATTCCGCCTTCCGGAACATTGCATCACATGTGACCTAACCACCATGTGGAATTCAACGTTACATATGTTGGAACGGTTGTGTGAGCAGCAGGCAGCAGTAATGGAGTACCAGCTGCATCAGGCGCAAACAAGTCGCACTGTGCACCATTCACACTTCAACACCAATGAGTGGGCCTTTATGAAGGACATCAGCCATGTTTTTCGTGCCTTCGATGAATCCTCGCGGATGGCGAGTGTAGATGACGCACTAGTCAGCATGACTATCCCCCTTATCTGCCTGCTTGAAAAACACTGCAAGCACTAAGGGAGGAGGTTGTGGAAGAGGTGGAGGATGAGGAGTCACAAATGCCATCTGCTTCTGGCAGTCTGCGCAACGTGGTTCCTCACAAAGGCCTAGGCAGGGGACACTTTGTGAGGAGGATGAGGAGGAGTCAATGGAGGAGGAAGACATCTGTCCAGAGGAGGGAGGTACACAATGCTCTAGTAGTCAGTATGTAGAGCAAGGGTGGGGTGATGCAGAGCAGGCAGAGATGACGCCTCAAGCAGGGGACAGCATTTCTTGGCCAGTTGGCAGTCTGCAGTCTGCAGTACGTGGTTGATTTCATGCTGCAGTGCCTGAGAAATGACCGCCGCATCGCCCACATTCTCAACATGGCTGATTATTGGGTGTCCACCCTCCTAGATTCTCGCTACTGGGACAACTTACAAAGCCTCATAACACCGTTGAACCAGGAGCGTAAAATGCGGGATTACCAAGACACACTGGTGCATTCCATCATGTTCTCCATTCCACCTAAGAGCAGTGCTGCTAGTGCTTTACAAAGCAGCTCAGTGCGTCTAGGTAGTGGAGGAAGCTCTGCACAAAGAGGGAGCAGAAGCAGTGCCTCAGCACAAGGCAAGACCAGTATGGCCCAAATGTGGCAAAGTTTTGTTTCCTCGCCACAAATGTCTACACCATCACAGATGGCTCCAGTCAGCAGGAGGCAACATTTCCGTCAGATGGTGGCTCTTCCCCCTTCAAGTTTTGGTTCTCTAAGCTGGATACATGGCCATAGCTTAGCCAGTATGCATTGGATGTGCTGGCTTGCCCTGCTGCTAGTGTATTATCGGAGCGCGTCTTTAGTGCCGCAGGTGGTGTACTAACAGACCATCGCATGCGACTATCCTCTGATGACGTTGACCGGCTGACTTTTCTGAAAATGAAGAAGGCCTGGATCTCGCAGAAAGTTGCCAGTCCTCTTCTAGAATAAATAATTGGTTGACAACAGTATCCAGGTCTCCTGTTGTGTTCATGTTTCTACCACATGAACTGTAATCCCTGGGCTCCAACACCGCCAGTTGCTGTTCAGAAGTGCCGTCTGCACAGTCAACACATGCTCTAGTGTTATTGGGGTTCAGTATCGTCAGCTGATCCCCTGCTGTGTGCCCGGTAATTTCTCCTGCTCCATCCAAAACCACACTACTACAGATTTTAAACTTGCTCCAATTAGGAATCTGCCTCTACTCTGTTTCTAGTATTTACCCTGGGCTCCAACACCGCCAGTTGCTGCTCAGAAGTGCCATCTGCACAGTCAACACATGCTCCAGTGTTATTTGGGATCAGTAATGTCAGCTGATCCCCTGCTGTGTCCATCAATTTCACCTGCTCTGTCCACATTCACACTACTACAGATTTTAAACTTGCTCCAATTAGGCCTCTGCCTATACTCTGTTTCTCCTGTTATCCCTGGGCTAAAACACCGCCAGTTGCTGCTCAGAAGTGCCATCTGCATAGTCAACATTTGCTCCATTGTTTTTGGGGTTCAGTAACATCAGTTGATCCCCTGCTGTGTGTCTGGCAATTTCGCCTGCTCTGTCCACTTTCACACTACTACAGATTTTAAACTTGCTCCAATTAGGCCTCTGCCTCCACTCTGTTTCTAGTATTTACCCTGGGCTCAAACACTGCCAGTTGCTGCTCAGAAGTGCCATCTGCACAGTCAACACTTGCTCCTGTGTTATTGGAGTTCAGTAACGTCAGCTGATCCCCTGCTGTGTGTCCGGTAATTTTGCCTGCTTTGTCCACATTCACACTACTACAGATTTCAAACTTGCTCCAATTAGGCCTCTGGCTACACTCTGTATCTAGCATTGACCCTGGTCTCCAACACTGCCAGTTGCTGCTCAGAAGTGCCGTCTGCACAGTCAACACTTGCTCCTGTGTTATTGGGGTTCAGTAACGTCAGCTGATCCCCTGCTGTGTATCCGGCAATTTCTCCTGCTCCGTCCACACTTACATTACTACTGCTTTTAAACTTGCTCCAATTAGGCCTCTGACTCCACTCTGTTTTTCGTATTTACCCTGGGTTCCAGCACCGCCAGCTGTTTCCCAGCAGTGTCCTTGGCATGGGTACTCCCTCCTGCCCAGCCTGGTTCCAGCACGCCAGCTGTTTCCGGGTAGTGTCAACATCACTTTGCCTACAATATGTGGTCCTATCGGGTTGCGGTCGAGTTAGCCGACACTATGGTGCCTGCATTTTAGGTGCTTCCTATGTGGGCAATTCGATAACTGCAGCTGGCTCGCGGCCTTGCAACTTTTTTTCATGTGGACCTTCTGCTGCCTATCTGAGTTCCAGCACCATTAGCTGGTTCTTTGGAAGTCAATCTTGAATAGGTCCCCCTGGGTTCCAGTACCATCAGCTGGTTCCAGGCAGATCCTTTGGTTTAGTTGCCTCCTTCTCGGTATCCGAGTTCCACCAACGTCTGGAGGTCCTTGGTAGTGCTTTCTGGCACGGGTACCACCTGCCTAGTAACCGGGTTCCAGTACCATCAACTGGTCCTCCGTAGTTCCATTGGCTCTTGTACCTTCTGCTACCCATCCGGGTTCCAGTTTCGTTAGCTGGTTCTCGGCAGTGTCTTTGGCACGGGTACTCCCTCCTGCCCAGCCTGGTTCCAGCACACCAGCTGTTTCCGGGTAGTGTCAACGTCACTTTGCCTCCAAAACATTGTCCTGTCGGGTTGCGGTCGGGTTAGCCAACTCTATGGTGCCTGCTGTTTAGGTGCTTCCTATGTGGGCTGCGGGATCTGGCAATGAAGGCTGATTCCGTAGTGCCATTAGAACAAGCACCTGCTGTAGGACTCTGGATTTTGGTAACTGCTGCCGGCTCGCGGACTTGTGACTTTTTTTCATGTGGACCTTCTGCTGCCTATCTGAGTTCCAACACCATTAGCTGGTTCTTTGGAAGTCAATCTTGAATAGGTCCCCCTGGGTTCCAGTACCGTCAGTTGGTTCCAGGCAGAGCCTTTGGCTTAGTTGCCTCCATCTCGGTATCCGAGTTCCACCAATGTCAGGTGGTCCTTGGTAGTGCTTTCAGGCATGGGTACCTCCTGCTTAGTAACTGGGTTCCAGTACCATCAGCTGGTCCTTGGTAGTTCCATTGGCTCTTGTACCTTCTGCTACCCATCCGGATTCCAGTACCATCAGCTGGTTCTTCGCAATGTCTTTGGTTCTTGTACCTTCTGCTACCCATCCGGGTTCCAGTACCATCAGCTGGTTCTCAGCAGTGTCTTTGGCACGAGTACTCCCTCCTGCCCAGCCTGGTTCCAGCACACCAGCTGTTTCCGGGTAGTGTCAACGTCACTTTGCCTCCAAAATGTTGTCCTGTCGGGTTGCGGTCGTGTTAGCCGACTCTATGGTGCCTGCAGTTTAGGTGGTTCCTATGTGGGCTGCGGGATCTGGCAATGAAGGCTGATTCCGTAGTGCCAATAGAACAAGCACCCACTGTAGGACTCTGGGTTTTGGTAACTGCTGCCTGCTTGCTGACTTGCGAATTTTTTTTCATGTGGACCTTCTGCTGCCTATCTGAGTTCCAACACCATTAGCTGGTTCTTTGGAAGTCAATCTTGAATAGGTCCCCCTGGGTTCCAGTACCATCAGCTGGTTCCAGGCAGATCCTTTGGTTTAGTTGCCTCCTTCTCGGTATCCGAGTTCCACCAACGTCTGGTGGTCCTTGGTAGTGCTTTCTGGCACGGGTACCACCTGCCTAGTAACCGGGTTCCAGTACCATCAGCTGGTCCTCTGTAGTTCCATTGGCTCTTGTACCTTCTGCTACCCATCCGGGTTCCAGTACCGTCAGCTGTTTCTCGGCAGTCTGTTTGGCTCTTGTACCTTCTGCTACCCATCCGGGTTCCAGTACCGTCAGCTGGTTCTCGGCAGTGTCTTTGGCACGGGTACTCCCTCCTGCCCAGCCTGGTTCCAGCACGCCAGCTGTTTCCGGGTAGTATCAACGTTACTTTGCCTCCATTGCGTTGTCCTGTCGGGTTGCGGTTGGGTTAGCCGACTCTATGGTGCCTGCAGTTTAGGTACTTCCGATGTGGGTTGCGGGATCTGGCAATGAAGTCTGATTCCATAGTGCCATTAGAACAAGCACCCCCTGTAGGACTGTGGGTTTCGGTAACTGCAGCCAGCTCGCGGCCTTGCAACTTTTTTTTTCATGTTGACCTTCAGCTGCCTATCTGAGTTCCAGCACCATTAGCTGGTTCTTTGTTAGTCAATCTTGAATAGGTCCCCCTGGGTACCAGTCCCATCAGCTGGTTCCAGGCAGAGCCTTTCACTTAGCTGACTCCTTCTCGGTATCCGAAGTTCCACCAATGTCTGGTGGTCCTTGGTAGTGCTTTCTGGCACTGGTACCTCCTGCTTAGTAACTGGGTTCCAGTACCATCAGCTGGTCCTCGGTAGTTCCATTGGCTCTTGTACCTTCTGCTACCCATCCGGGTTTCAGTACCATCAGCTGGTTCTCGGCAGTGTTTTTGGCACGGGTACTCCCTCTTGCACAGCCTGATTCCAGCCTGCCAGCTGTTTACGGGTAGTGTCAATGTCACTTTGCCTCCAATACATTGTCCTGTCAAGTTGCGGTCGGGTTAGCCGCCTCTATGGTGCTTGCAGTTTAGGTGCTTCCTATGTGGGCTGCGGGATCTGGCAATGAAGGCTGGTTCCGTAGTGCCATTAGGACAAGCACCCCCTGTAGGACTGTGGGTTTCGGTAACTGCGGCCAGCTCGCGGACTTGCAACTTTTTTTTTCATGTGGACCTTCTGCTGCCTATCTGAGTTCCAGCACTATTAGCTGGTTTATTTGGAAGTCAATCTTGAATAGGTCCCCCTGGGTTCCAGTACCATCAGCTGGTTCTAGACAGAGCCTTTGGCTTAGCTGCCTCCTTCTCGATATCCGAGTTCTACCAACATCTGGTGTTCCTTGGTAGTGCTTTCTGGCACGGGTACCACCTGCCTAGTAACCGGGTCCCAGTACCGTCAGCTGTTTCTCAGCAGTGTCTTTGGCTCTTGTACCTTCTGCTACCCATCCGGGTTCCAGTACCGTCAGCTGGTTCTCGGCAGTGTCTTTGGTACGGGTACTCCCTCCTGCCCAGCCTGGTTCCAGCACGCCAGCTGTTTCCAGGTAGCGTCAATGTCACTTTGCCTCAAATATGTTGTTCTGTTGGGTTGCGGTCGGGTTAGCTGACTCTATGGTGCCTGCAGTTTAGGTGCTTCCTATGTGGGCTGCGGGATCTGGCAATGAAGTCTGATTCCGTAGTGCCAATAGGACAAGCACCCCCTGTAGGACTGTGGGTTTCGGTAACTGCGGCCGGCTCGCGGACTAACATCTTTTTTTTCATGTTGACCTTCTGCTGCCTATCTGAATTCTAGCACCATTAGCTGGTTCTTTGAAAGTCAATCTTGAATAGGTCCCCCTGGGTTCCAGTACCGTCAGCTGGTTCCAGGCAGAGCCTTTGGCTTAGTTGCCTCCTTCTCGGTATCCGAGTTCCACCAACGTCTGGTGGTCCTTGGTAGTGCTTTCTGGCACGGGTACCACCTGCCTAGTAACCGGGTTCCAGTACCATCAGCTGGTCCTTGGTAGTTCCATTGGTTCTTGTACCTTCTGCTACCCATCCGGGTTCCAGTACCATCAGCTGGTTCTCGGCAGTGTCTTTGGCACGGGTACTCCCTCCTGCCCAGCCTTGTTCCAGCACACCAGCTGTTTCCGGGTAGTGTCAACGTCACTTTGCCTCCAAAACGTTGTCCTGTCGGGTTGCGGTCGGGTTAGCCGACTTTATGGTGCCTGCAGTTTAGGTGCTTCCTATGTGGGTTGCGGGATCTGGCAATAAAGGCTGATTCCGTAGTGCCAATAGGACAAGCACCCCCTGTAGGACGGTGGGTTTCGGTAACAGCGGCCAGCTCGCGGCCTTGCAACTTTTTTTCCATGTTGACCTTCTGCTGCCTATCTGAGTTCCATCAACATTAGCTGGTTCTTTGGAAGTCAATCTTGAATAGATCCCCCTGGGTTCCAGTACCATCAGCTGGTTCCAGGCAGAGCCTTTAGCTTAGCTGCCTCCTTCTCGGTATCCGAGTTCCACCAACGTATGGTGGTCCTTGGTAGTGCTTTCTGGCACGGGTGCCACCTGCCTAGTAACCGGGTTCCAGTACCATCAACTGGTCCTCAGTAGTTCCATTGGCTCTTGTACCTTCTGCTACCCATCCGGGTTCCAGTACCGTTAGCTGGTTCTCGGCAGTGTCTTTGGCACGGGTACTCCCTCCTGCCCAGCCTGGTTCCAGCACACCAGCTGTTTCCGGGTAGTGTCAACGTCACTTTGCCTCCAAAACGTTGTCCTGTCGGGTTGCGGTCGGGTTAGCCAACTCTATGATGCCACAGTTTAGGTGCTTCCTATGTGGGCTGCGGGATCTGGCAATGAAGGCTGATTCCGTAGTGCCATTAGAACAAGCACCTGCTGTAGGACTCTGGATTTCGGTAACTGCTGCCGGCTCGCGGACTTGTGACTTTTTTTCATGTGGACCTTCTGCTGCCTATCTGAGTTCCAACACCATTAGCTGGTTCTTTGGAAGTCAATCTTGAATAGGTCCCCCTGGGTTCCAGTACCGTCTGTTGGTTCCAGGCAGAGCCTTTGGCTTAGTTGCCTCCATCTCGGTATCCGAGTTCCACCAATGTCTGGTGGTCCTTGGTAGTGCTTTCAGGCACGGGTACCTCCTGCTTAGTAACTGGGTTCCAGTACCATCAGCTGGTCCTTGGTAGTTCCATTGGCTCTTGTACCTTCTGCTACCCATCCGGATTCCAGTACCGACAGCTGGTTCTTCGCAGTGTCTTTGGTTCTTGTACCTTCTGCTACCCATCCGGGTTCCAGTACCGTCAGCTGGTTCTCAGCAGTGTCTTTGGCACGAGTACTTCCTCCTGCCCAGCCTGGTTCCAGCACACCAGCTGTTTCCGGGTAGTGTCAACGTCACTTTGCCTCCAAAACGTTGTCCTGTCGGGTTGCGGTCGTGTTAGCCGACTCTATGGTGCCTGCAGTTTAGGTGCTTCCTATGTGGGCTGCGGGATCTGGCAATGAAGGCTGATTCCGTAGTGCCATTAGAACAAGCACCCACTGTAGGACTCTGGGTTTTGGTAACTGCTGCCGGCTTGCTGACTTGCGACTTTTTTTTCATGTGGACCTTCTGCTGCCTATCTGAGTTCCAACACCATTAGCTGGTTCTTTGGAAGTCAATCTTGAATAGGTCCCCCTGGGTTCCAGTACCGTCAGTTGGTTCCAGGCAGATCCTTTGGCTTAGTTGCCTCCATCTCGGTATCCGAGTTCCACAAATGTCTGGTGGTCCTTGGTAGTGCTTTCTGGCACGGGTACCTCCTGCTTAGTTACCGGGTTCCAGTACCATCAGCTGGTCCTCAGTAGTTCCATTGGCTCTTGTACCTTCTGCTACCCATCTGGGTTCCAGTACCATCAGCTAGTTCTCGGCAGTTCTTCAGCCTTCTTGTACCTTCTGCTACATTTCCAAGTTCAAGCTTTTTGAAATGGTTTTTGGTAATCACTATGGATCTCCCTGATGACGACTCTAAAGACGACGACCCTGAAGACCACCCCGAAGAAGATGACGACCCCGGAGATGACGACCCTGGAGATGACGATCCTGAAGACCACCCCGAAGAAGATGAGGACCCAGTAGGCGATGACCCCGGAGACGACGATCCTGGAGCCGACGACCCGAAAGACCACCCCGAAGAAGACCGGAAACCAATGCAAGTCAATGGGACACAAATATCGGAATGAAAATAAACCATGGACGAACCCTGTGTAACTGCCAATAATTGGAGAGCGGTATCGTGGGTGACACAAGGTCATAAAAAGACCTGTTTCAGAGCGTCCAGGAAAAGAGGAGCACTCTGCACCACACGATCATCACAGCGATGTTGCCCACTCCAGCGCCCTGCCTGACAAAAGGGATAAAATAAATCCCACTTTCGCCCGTTCCATAGGAAAACATGCAGCCAGGAGCTCTAGATGTATGGAGCACTGACTCACGAATCCCCGACATAGCTTATTGTCACCAGCAAACTTGTCTGGAAGCGGGAGACGGGATAAAGTCGGAACAGGAGTGGCAGAGGACAAACTGGCTGCATCTACACTCACAGCCTGAACAGCGAATGCGGTAGCATCCACAGCTGAGGTTGTGTGTTCTAGAGCCGCCAACCTACCCTTAAGCTGCTGGAAGTACCACTGTAGACGCTGAGCATCCGCCATTTACCAGCCAGACCCTGGCGCTAGTATTCTGTTAGGGCTAGCGGAACCAGGGCTGCCATCAGGGCATTACTACCCTTACTTGTGTAAGGGGCCCATGAGCAGAGGCAAGGAGGGAGGGCCTGGACTGACTGAGACACACTTCGGGCCCCACCTCTTTTCCTCCTGATAACTGGGCCCCAGGGAGAGGGGTGGCACTGTCCTGCTGGTCTGAAGGCATTATGAGGTGACTGCATCACTCCTCTCCACTGTGGCCGCACTCACTGCAGCAGACGCGATGCACAAGCTGCTCTGCAGTGGCACTAGTTCTGTGCAGAGCTCGGGACTGGCTCTTCCTCCAGCACTGGCTCCGCCTCCGTCAACTTTCACCCTCTACTACTCCTGAAAATGATGGCAACAGTGACCGGAGCTCTGCAGGAAGAGACTGGAGCCAGAAAAGGTCAGCAATTATGTGATGCTGCCTCCTAGTGGCTCCAGAACTAGGAGGGACCCCCGGGGCCCCACTATTCCTGTGGGAACAAGCTGCCAGCACTGCACTACAATACCTGCCCTCTAGTACTAGTTTGGAAACTGTGTCTCCCTGAAACTGCTGTGTCTCCCTGTCCTCTCATCACCTGCTGCAGTCGGGACCGGGGGAGGGGGTGACCAAATGCCTGTACTGAAAGAGGAAGCAGCCATCATAGTGTTCTGCTGTGCTGGGGGCTCAGCCTACTGACGGCTGCCCTGGCTGTCTGCTGTCCTGGTATGGGGCAGGTGGTGAAGGCCCTCAGCATAGGTAAGTATATGTAACTAGATGGTGGCCCGATTCTAACGCATCGGGTATTCTAGAATGTGCATGTCCACGTAGTAAATTGCCCAGGCACGTAGTATATTGCACAGTCACGTACTAAATTGCCCAGTCACGTACTATATTGCCCAGCCACGTAGTATATTGCCCAGCCACGTACTATATTGCCCAGTCACGTAGTATATTGCCCAGTCACGTAGTATATTGCCCAGCTACATAGTATATTGCCCAGCCACGTAGTATATTGCCCAGTCACGTAGTATATTGCCCAGCCACGTAGTATATTGCCCAGTGACGTAGTATATTGCCCAGTCACATATTATATTGCCCAGCCACGTAGTATATTGCCCAGTTACGTAGTATATTGGCCAGTGACGTAGTATATTGCGCAGCCACGTAATATATTGCCCAGTTACATAGTATATTGCCCAGTGACGTAGCATATTGCCCAGTGACGTAGTATACAGCACAGAGTCACGTAGTATATTGGCCAGTTACGTAGTATATTGCCCAGTTACGTAGTATATTGCCCAGTGACGTAGTATACAGCAAAGAGCCACGTAGTATATTGCCCAGTTAGGTAGTATCTTGCCCAGTGACGTAGTATACAGCACAGAGCCACGTAGCATATTGCACAGCGACGTAGTATACAGCACAGAGCCACTTAGTATATTGGCCAGTTACGTAGTATATTGCTCAGTGACATAGTATACACCACAGAGCCACGTAGTATATTGTCCAGTCACGTAGTATATTGCCCAGCTACGTAGTATATTTCCCAGCCAGGTTTGTCACAGTTTAAAAAATAAAAAATAAACATACACTCACCTTTCCGAAGGCCCCTTGCAGTCCACGGCAGCTTCCGGTCCCAGGGTTGGTATGAGCGCAGGACCTGTGATGACGTCGCGGTCACATGACCGTGATGTCATGGCAGGTCTTTCTAGCGCAGGCGCGCAGGGCCTGTGATGATGTCGCGGTCACATGACCGTGACGTCATGGCAGGTCCTTCTCCCATACCATCTTTGCCACCAGAACCTGCAACGGAAGATGGCGGCCGGCGCGAGCGGCTCAGCGGACTACAGAGGGTGAGTATAGCAGGTTTTTTTTTTTTTTGTATTATTATTTTAAACATTAAATTTTTTACTATTGATGCCGCATAGGCAACATCAATTGTAAAAAGTTGGGGAGACACAGGGTTAATAGCGGCGGTAACGGAGTGTGTTACCCGCGGCATAACGTGGTCCGTTACTGCATTAACCCTGTGTGAGCGCTGATAGGAGGGGAGTATGTGGGAGACAGGCACTGACTTCGGGGAGTAAGGAGCGGCCATTTTCTTCCGGACTGTGCCTGTCGCTGATTGGTCGCGGCAGCCATGACGGGCAGTTGGCGAGACCAATCAGCGAATGAATAACCGTGACAGAAAGACAGAAGGACAGAAAGACGGAAGTGACCCTTAGACAATTATATAGTAGATAGTGTGCGTATGCTAGTATGTGTATATAGTGTATGAAATATACAGTGTAGTGTGCAGTATATGTATTTTCTTGTTTGTAAATGAGTGTGTATGGATATACTGCAGATGATACTTCTATATGTAATATTGTATATAAAACTGTAGTATATAGTGTTATGAAAGGTAATTCAGTACCACAATGGACATAGAGGTCAGCGCACATACAGTGACCTGGCAATAACCCAAAAAACAAGAACGAGCTCTGAGACGTGGGAACTCTGTTGACCGCAATCCCTAATCCTCTCCAACCACACTAAAGGCAGCCGTGGATTGCGCCTAACGCTCCCTATGCAACTCGGCAAGGCCTGAGAAACTAGCTAGCCTGAAGATAGAAAATAAGCCTACCTTGCCTCAAAGAAATACCCCAAAGGAAAAGGCAGCCCCCACATATAATGACTGTGAGTAAGATGAAAAGACAAACGTAGAGATGAAATAGATTTAGCAAAGTGAGGCCCAACTTTCTGAACAGAGCGAGGATAGGAAAGGTAACTTTGCGGTCAACACAAAACCCTACAAAAACCACGCAAAGGGGGCAAAAAGACCCTCCGTACCGAACTAACGGCACGGAGGTACACCCTCTGCGTCCCAGAGCTTCCAGCAAGCAGAAAAAAACTAATTGACAAGCTGGACAGAAAAAAACAGCAAACAAATAGCAAAGAGTAACTTAGCTATGCAGAGCAGCAGGCCACAGGAACGATCCAGGACGAAACAGGTCCAATACTAGAACATTGACTGGAGGCCAGAATCAAAGCACTAGGTGGAGTTAAATAGAGCAGCACCTAACGACTTCACCACATCACCTGAGGAAGGAAACTCAGAAGCCGCAGTACCACTTTCCGCCACCAACGGAAGCTCACAGAGAGAACAAGCCGAAGTACCACTTGTGACCACAGGAGGGAGCTCTGCCACAGAATTCACAACAATATAGTGTATGTAATGTGTACAGTATATATATGATCCTTGTATCTGTACTATATAGTGTATGTAATGTATAGTGTACAGTATATATATGATCCTTGTATCTGTAGTATATAGTGTATGTAATGTATAGTGTACAGTATATGTATTTTCCTGTTGATAAATAAGTGTGTGAGCCTATTGTTGTGAATTCTGCTTTTTGGTTCCCTCCAGTGGTTGTAGGTGGGAATGCAGTTGTCTCTGAGTCGCAGTCCTGGCCAGGTGTATCTGCTGATTGCAGTTCTGACTGGGATATTTAGGTGTGCAGGATTCATTAGTCCTTTCCAGTTGTCAATGATTCTTGGGAAGTGTTGGATCTTTGTCTGGCTTCTCCTGCTTAGCTGCCAATTCAGCAAAGATAAGTGTCTGTTTCTTTTTCTGTGGCACACAAGCTGTGTGCTTATATTCTGTGCTATTCATGTGTTTTTTCTTGTCCAGCTTAGACTGTGTCAGTGTTTTCTCAGTCTTGTTGGATTCTCTGGAGTTGCAGATATACGCTCCACATCTTTAGTTAGATGGTAGAGTTTTTGTATTATCTGCTGTGGATATTTTTGGAAGGATTTTAATACTGACCGCTTAATATCCTGTCCTATACTTTCTTATTTTAGCTAGTGTGGCCTCTTTTGCTAATTCCTGTTTCCTGCCTGCGTGTGTCTTTTCCTCTACTACTCACAGTCAATATTTGTGGGGGGCTGCCTATCCTTTGGGGTTCTGCTCTGAGGCAAGGTAGTATTCCTATTTCCATCTATAGGGGTATTTAGTCCTCCGGCTGTGTCGAGGTGTCTAGGATTTGTTAGGCACACCCCACGGCTACTTCTAGTTGCAGTGTTAAGATCAGGATTTGCGGTCAGTATAGTTACCACCTACTCCAGTGAAAGTTTTCATGCTGCTCCAAGGTCACCGGTTCATAACAGCCTATACTGCCTATGGTTCTAGTGTATGTGTGATCCAACCTGAAGTCACATTTAACCCTTCCTGGCAGATTCCCATTAGACCCCTGGTGTAATAGACCCCCCTGATAAAGGATCCCTTGCAGGGTGCTGGTATATGTGGTGCTATCAGTGTAGGGCGACTGTAGAGCTGCCATCTGCAGATCTGCGCTCTGTACCCTAATGCCAGCACACAACGCGTGTTTGTTCATGAATTATCGAACGCAGTCTCATCTTTAACCCCTTAACCCCCGGAGCTTTTTTCGTTTTTCACTCCCCTTCTTCCCATAGCCACAACTTTTTTTTCCATCAATATGGCCATATGAGGGCTTATTTTTTGCGGGAAGAGTTGTACGTTTGAATGATACCATTGGCTTTTACCATGTCGTGTAACAGAAAACGGGAAAACAATTCCAAGTGGGATGAAATTGCAAAAAAAAAGTGCAATCCCACACTTGTTTTTTTTTTTTTTTTTTTACTATGTTCATTAAATGCTAAAACTGATCTGCCATTATGATTTTCCAGGTCATTACGAGTTCATAGACACCAAATTCAGAAATTTTCGCAGTTCCTATAGAAATGAATGGAGAGAGTGGCAGATGCGCTGTCATCTTCCTTTTCTGGAAGCCACCGCTGGGTCTCAATTTTTTACGTTCAACAGTAGAACATTAATCTGATATACTCTATGTGGCAGATCCTTTCAGTTCATCATTATTATCCATTCACTATATGGTGGTAATATTTTGTCTGGTCATGGTGTGGTGGTGTTTGTCCCTTGTATGTGGTATTATTTGTTCTCTATGTGATGGTAATATGTGGTCTGGCTATGGTGTGGCGGTATTTGTCCCTTGTATGTAGTATTGTAGGTCATTATGTGGTGATAATATGTGGTTCCAGCCATGGTGTGGTGGTATTTGTTCCTTGTGCATGGTATTAGTCAGTCACTATGTGGTGGTAATATGTTGTCCGGCCATGGTGTGGTGATATTTGTTTCTTGTATGTGATATTATTCTGTCACTATGTGGTGGTAATATGTGGTCTGGTCATGGTGTGGCGGTACTTGTTCCTTGTATGTGGTATTATTTGGTCACTATGTGGTGGTAATTTGTGGTCTGGTCATGGTGTGGTGGTATTTGTTCCTTGTATGTGGTATTATTTGTTCACTATGTGATGGTAATTGGAGATAGGCGAATTTGCTCGGGTTCCCTCTTATTCAGCAAGCTGCAAATGAGAACCCGGCTCTCTGGATCACGCAGACCAATCAGTTGATCGGCTCTGCAGCTGCATGTGTCGCGGATGTATCACAGTCAAGACACATGCATGGAGGGCCTGTTTGTTGGGCTCTTCATGCATGTGTCGTGACTGTCACACAGGCGCCATACATGCAGCTGCGGAGCCGAACAGCTGATCGGCCAGCATGATCTAGGAAGCCCGGTTCCCTCTGCAGCTTGCCAAATAAGGGGGAACCTGAGCAAATTCGCTCATCTCTAAAGGTAATACTGTATGTGGACTTGTCATGGTGTGACAGTATTTGTCCTTTGTATATGGTATTATTGTTCATTTAAAAAAATTTATGTGACACATTTGTTATGGCTGGCAATCAGGCAACACAGCGTGCAATAATCAGCGCACGTACAGAGATCTGGCAATAACCAAAAACAATAGGACGAGCTCTGAGACGTGGAATCTCTGTAGACTGCAGTACCTGATCTATCCTCACACAACTATAAGCAGCAGTGGATTGCGCCTAACAACTACCTATGCAACTCGGCACTGCCTGAGGAGCTGACTAGCCTGAAGATAGAAATACAAGCCTGACTTACCTCAGAGAAATACCCCAAAGGAATAGGCAGCCCCCCACATATAATGACTGTTAGCAAGATGAAAAGACAAACGTAGGAATGAAATAGATTCAGCAAAGTGAGGCCCGATATTCTAGACAGAGCGAGGATAGCAAAGAGAACTATGCAGTCTACAAAAAACCCTAAAACGAAAACCACGCAAAGGGGCAAAAAGACCCACCGTGCCGAACTAACAGCACGGCGGTGCACCCCTCTGCTTCTCAGAGCTTCCAGCAAAAGACAATAGCAAGCTGGACAGAAAAAAAAACAGAAAACAAACTAGAAGCACTTATCTAGCAGAGCAGCAGGCCCAAGGAAAGATGCAGTAGCTCAGATCCAACACTGGAACATTGACAAGGAGCAAGGAAGACAGACTCAGGTGGAGCTAAATAGCAAGGCAGCCAACGAGCTCACCAAAACACCTGAGGGAGGAAGCCCAGAGACTGCAATACCACTTGTGACCACAGAAGTGAACTCAGCCACAGAATTCACAACAGTACCCCCCCCTTGAGGAGGGGTCACCGAACCCTCACCAGAACCCCCAGGCCGACCAGGATGAGCCACATGAAAGGCACGAACAAGATCTAGGGCATGGACATCAGAGGCAAAAACCCAGGAATTATCTTCCTGAGCATAACCCTTCCATTTGACCAGATACTGGAGTTTCCGTCTAGAGACACGAGAATCCAAAATCTTCTCCACAATATACTCCAATTCCCCCTCCACCAAAACAGGGGCAGGAGGCTCCACAGATGGAACCATAGGTGCCACGTATCTCCTCAACAACGACCTATGGAATACATTATGTATGGAAAAGGAGTCTGGGAGGGTCAGACGAAAAGACACCGGATTGAGAATCTCAGAAATCCTATACGGACCAATAAAACGAGGTTTAAATTTAGGAGAGGAAACCTTCATAGGAATATGACGAGAAGATAACCAAACCAAATCCCCAACACGAAGTCGGGGTCCCACACGGCGTCTGCGATTAGCGAAAAGCTGAGCCTTCTCCTGGGACAAGGTCAAATTGTCCACTACCTGAGTCCAGATCTGCTGCAACCTGTCCACCACAGAATCCACACCAGGACAGTCCGAAGACTCAACCTGTCCTGAAGAGAAACGAGGATGGAACCCAGAATTGCAGAAAAATGGAGAGACCAAGGTAGCCGAGCTGGCCCGATTATTAAGGGCGAACTCAGCCAACGGCAAAAATGACACCCAATCATCCTGGTCAGCGGAAACAAAACATCTCAAATATGTTTCCAAGGTCTGATTGGTTCGTTCGGTCTGGCCATTAGTCTGAGGATGGAAGGCCGAGGAGAAAGATAGGTCAATGCCCATCCTACCACAAAAGGCTCGCCAGAACCTCGAGACAAACTGGGAACCTCTGTCAGAAACAATATTCTCAGGAATGCCATGTAAACGAACCACATGCTGGAAGAACAAAGGCACCAAATCAGAGGAGGAAGGCAATTTAACCAAGGGCACCAGATGGACCATTTTAGAAAAGCGATCACAGACCACCCAAATGACCGACATTTTTTGAGAAACGGGAAGGTCAGAAATGAAATCCATCGAAATATGTGTCCAAGGCCTCTTCGGGACCGGCAAGGGCAAAAGCAACCCACTGGCACGTGAACAGCAGGGCTTAGCCCTAGCACAAATTCCACAGGACTGCACAAAAGCACGCACATCCCGTGACAGAGATGGCCACCAGAAGGATCTAGCAACCAACTCCCTGGTACCAAAGATTCCTGGATGACCGGCCAGCACCGAACAATGAAGTTCAGAGATAACTTTACTAGTCCACCTATCAGGGACGAACAGTTTCTCGGCCGGACAACGATCAGGTTTATTAGCCTGAAATTTCTGCAACACTCTCCGCAAATCAGGGGAGATGGCAGACACAATGACTCCTTCCTTGAGGATACTCGCCGGCTCAGATAACCCCGGAGAGTCGGGCACAAAACTCCTAGACAGAGCATCCGCCTTCACATTTTTAGAGCCCGGAAGGTATGAAATCACAAAATCAAAACGAGCAAAAAATAACGACCAACGGGCCTGTCTAGGATTCAAGCGCTTGGCAGACTCGAGATAAGTCAAGTTCTTATGATCAGTCAATACCACCACGCGATGCTTAGCACCCTCAAGCCAATGACGCCACTCCTCGAATGCCCACTTCATGGCCAGCAACTCTCGGTTGCCCACATCATAATTACGCTCAGCAGCAGAAAATTTCCTGGAAAAGAAAGCACATGGTTTGAACACTGAGCAACCAGAACCTCTCTGTGACAAAACCGCCCCTGCACCAATCTCAGAAGCATCAACCTCGACCTGGAACGGAAGAGAAACATCAGGTTGACACAACACAGGGGCACAGCAAAAACGACGCTTCAACTCCTGAAAAGCTTCCACGGCAGCAGAAGACCAATTAACCAAATCAGCACCCTTCTTGGTCAAATCGGTCAATGGTCTGGCAATGCTAGAAAAATTACAGATGAAGCGACGATAAAAATTAGCAAAGCCCAGGAATTTCTGCAGACTTTTTAGAGATGTCGGCTGAGTCCAATCCTGGATGGCCTGAACCTTAACCGGATCCATCTCGATAGTAGAAGGGGAAAAGATGAACCCCAAAAATGAAACTTTCTGCACACCGAAGAGACACTTTGATCCCTTCACGAACAAGGAATTAGCACGCAGTACCTGGAAAACCATTCTGACTTGCTTCACATGAGACTCCCAATCATCTGAGAAGATCAAAATGTCATCCAAGTAAACAATCAAGAATTTATCCAGATACTCACGGAAAATATCATGCATAAAAGACTGAAAAACAGATGGAGCATTGGCAAGTCCGAACGGCATCACCAGATACTCAAAATGACCCTCGGGCGTATTAAATGCCGTTTTCCATTCATCTCCCTGCCTGATTCTCACCAGATTATACGCACCACGAAGATCAATCTTAGTAAACCAACTAGCCCCCTTAATCCGAGCAAACAAGTCAGAAATCAATGGCAAGGGATACTGAAACTTAACAGTGATCTTATTAAGAAGGCGGTAATCAATACACGGTCTTAGCGAACCATCCTTCTTGGCTACAAAAAAGAACCCTGCTCCCAATGGTGACGACGATGGGCGAATATGTCCCTTCTCCAGGGACTCCTTCACATAACTGCGCATAGCGGTGTGTTCAGGTACGGACAAATTAAATAAACGACCCTTAGGGAATTTACTACCAGGAATCAAATCGATAGCACAATCACAATTCCTATGCGGAGGTAGGGCATCAGACTTGGACTCTTCAAATACATCCTGAAAGTCCGACAAGAACTCTGGGATGTCAGAAGGAATGGATGACGAAATAGACAAAAATGGAACATCACCATGTACTCCCTGACAACCCCAGCTGGTTACCGACATAGAGTTCCAATCCAATACTGGATTATGGGTTTGTAGCCATGGCAACCCCAACACGACCACATCATGCAAATTATGCAGTACCAGAAAGCGAATAACTTCCTGATGTGCAGGAGCCATGCACATGGTCAGCTGGGCCCAGTACTGAGGCTTATTCTTGGCCAAAGGTGTAGCATCAATTCCTCTCAACGGAATAGGACACCGCAAAGGCTCCAAGAAAAATCCACAACGTTTAGCATAATCCAAATCCATCAGATTCAGGGCAGCGCCTGAATCCACAAACGCCATGACAGAATACGATGACAAAGAGCACATTAAGGTAATGGACAAAAGGAATTTGGACTGTACAGTACCAATAACGGCAGAGCTATCGAACCGCCTAGTGCGTTTAGGACAATTAGAAATAGCATGAGTAGAATCACCACAATAGAAACACAGTCTGTTCAGACGTCTGTGTTCTTGCCGTTCTACTTTAGTCATAGTCCTGTCGCACTGCATAGGCTCAGGTTTACTCTCAGGCAGTACCGCCAGATGGTGCACAGATTTACGCTCGCGCAAGCGACGACCGATCTGAATGGCCAAGGACATAGACTCATTCAAACCAGCAGGCATAGGAAATCCCACCATTACATCCTTAAGAGCTTCAGAGAGACCCTTTCTGAACAAAGCCGCTAGTGCAGATTCATTCCACAGAGTGAGTACTGACCATTTCCTAAATTTCTGACAATATACTTCTACATCATCCTGACCCTGGCATAAAGCCAGCAGATTTTTCTCAGCCTGATCCACTGAATTAGGCTCATCGTAAAGCAATCCGAGCGCCAGGAAAAATGCATCAACATTACTCAATGCAGAATCTCCTGGTGCAAGAGAAAACGCCCAGTCCTGTGGGTCGCCGCGCAAAAAAGAAATAATAATCAAAACCTGTTGAATAGGATTACCAGAAGAATGAGGTTTCAAGGCCAAAAATAGCTTACAATTATTTCTGAAGCTCAGGAACTTAGTTCTGTCACCAAAAAACAAATCAGGAATCGGAATTCTTGGTTCTAGCATCGATTTCTGATCAATAGTATCTTGAATCTTTTGTACATTTACAACGAGATTATCCATTGAGGAGCACAGAGCCTGAATATCCATGTCCACAGCTGTGTCCTGAAGCACTCTAATGTCTAGGGGAAAAAAAAGACTGAAGACAGAGCTAAGAAAAAAAAATGATGTCAGGATTTCTTTTTTCCCTCTATTGGGAATCATTGGTGGGGCTCCTTGTACTGATATGGCTGGCAATCAGGCAACACAGCGTGCAATAATCAGCGCACGTACAGAGATCTGGCAATAACCAAAAACAATAGGACGAGCTCTGAGACGTGGAATCTCTGTAGACTGCAGTACCTGATCTATCCTCACACAACTATAAGCAGCAGTGGATTGCGCCTAACAACTACCTATGCAACTCGGCACTGCCTGAGGAGCTGACTAGCCTGAAGATAGAAATACAAGCCTGACTTACCTCAGAGAAATACCCCAAAGGAATAGGCAGCCCCCCACATATAATGACTGTTAGCAAGATGAAAAGACAAACGTAGGAATGAAATAGATTCAGCAAAGTGAGGCCCGATATTCTAGACAGAGCGAGGATAGCAAAGAGAACTATGCAGTCTACAAAAAACCCTAAAACGAAAACCACGCAAAGGGGCAAAAAGACCCACCGTGCCGAACTAACAGCACGGCGGTGCACCCCTCTGCTTCTCAGAGCTTCCAGCAAAAGACAATAGCAAGCTGGACAGAAAAAAAAACAGAAAACAAACTAGAAGCACTTATCTAGCAGAGCAGCAGGCCCAAGGAAAGATGCAGTAGCTCAGATCCAACACTGGAACATTGACAAGGAGCAAGGAAGACAGACTCAGGTGGAGCTAAATAGCAAGGCAGCCAACGAGCTCACCAAAACACCTGAGGGAGGAAGCCCAGAGACTGCAATACCACTTGTGACCACAGAAGTGAACTCAGCCACAGAATTCACAACACACATTCCCTTGAAGAAAAATGAATAAAAATATACCTAAAAAGAGTATTTGATATTGAAAGAAATTTTTAATAGGTTAGAGTATTACTGTCCCAAAAGAGTCTTCCTTGCCGTGGTGGCGGATGAAAAAATCTTTTGGCCAAAACAAAAGCTGTTGGCAATGTATGTGATCTGATATTCGATGGGAACTGTTAATGTGTGATTGGTGAGGACGCGGTGCAGAAGTGGAGTTTTTCCAAGGGTGGGCAGTGGGATTGTGGAAGATTGGATGGGTGGAGGCGGAGCAGGGGTGTAGCCTGGGCCGAGTCTCAAGGGGGCCCCGAAAATTTTGCCAGTATGGGGCCCTGAAATTTCTGGTGGCAGCCCTGAGCGGAACGTAAATATAGATGTTTATTATTATTGGTGAGTTCGCAGCCCGGGGTCCACCGTGCAGGAGGAACCTGCTGCTAGTGAATGGTGGCACTATTTGGCGGTATAGCCTAGCTCTAGCTTTACTTCACAGATGAGCCGTGAACGGAAAGCACTGTGCCCTGATAGACTCAAAGGAGCACAAGCTAACTGCTGAACTGATAGCAGTCAGTGGTCATGCAAGCACACAATCTCCTCACTGGAGGTGCCGGTATTCTAGGGGATTATTTCAAACGGGACCCTGAATACAATCACACAATCTCCTCACCGGAGGTGTCGGTATTCTAGGGGCTTATTTCAGCCAGGTCGCTATATACAATCACACATAACCACACTGGCGCAAAGCACATAACTTGGATTGATACTAGCGCATGGCCGTGCGGTCATGCAAACCTTTTATAGCTGCAGCAAGTACAGGACCTTCCCAGAAGGACCAATGGGAGGCTGCCACAGAAGTTGAGCACCTTCAGGACCTTCCTAGAGGACCAATGGGATTAGCTGCAGTATCTAAGCATGTGACCCTTGGTCTCCAACGAGAGATCTTACCCTGGGCATGCTCAGAAGGGGAAAAGCAGGACTTAGTCCCAAAAACGTCTGTTTGCCGCTGCCCAGTACTCTCTACAATGGCAGAAGCTGGAAAGGCAGCAGTAACCCTTTGCATAGAGTCTGACTGATATATAACACCTATAATATATCCTTATGTGGATTACCAAACTACAAATAAACACCTATAAACAAAGGCACCACACATTGGTACTATAAAAGATCACTTTATTAGTAGAAAAAAGACCACAGCCTGATCTATATTAAAAAAGCCATAACAGGCATACTGGTAAGACATAACAAACACAGAACGGGTAGACACAACCTGGTAGACAACAACAAATCATTATATATATGCACTAAGTGTGACAATAAAGGCTCTCATTACATAACATACATGCTATATATAGCAATAGGGCAATTATGGAGTCACTTTATTAACTCCAGGACAGTACTATAGTCACTGTCCACCAAGTACAGGTGTACATATCTAATGGTGCTGGAGTAAACAAAGTGAGTCCACATATATTACATCTGACTCATTGGAACAAATCAACATACGTTGTAACGTGAGATTAGCTAGGCCAAAGACACCTAATATGCACAATATCAGAAAAATACCAGAACATATGCCCTGCTACAAAGTATATACATAAAACATGTGTTACCCGTGTACAGGAGAGAGAGGAACCAGGAGTCTACCACACCCGACGCGCGTTTCGCAGTGAAATGCTTCGTCCAGGGGAAGCATTTCACTGCGAAACGCGCGTCGGGTGTGGTAGACTCCTGGTTCCTCTCTCTCCTGTACACGGGTAACACATGTTTTATGTATATACTTTGTAGCAGGGCATATGTTCTGGTATTTTTCTGATATTGTGCATATTAGGTGTCTTTGGCCTAGCTAATCTCACGTTACAACGTATGTTGATTTGTTCCAATGAGTCAGATGTAATATATGTGGACTCACTTTGTTTACTCCAGCACCATTAGATATGTACACCTGTACTTGGTGGACAGTGACTATAGTACTGTCCTGGAGTTAATAAAGTGACTCCATAATTGCCCTATTGCTATATATAGCATGTATGTTATGTAATGAGAGCCTTTATTGTCACACTTAGTGCATATATATAATGATTTGTTGTTGTCTACCAGGTTGTGTCTACCCGTTCTGTGTTTGTTATGTCTTACCAGTATGCCTGTTATGGCTTTTTTAATATAGATCAGGCTGTGGTCTTTTTTCTACTAATAAAGTGATCTTTTATAGTACCAATGTGTGGTGCCTTTGTTTATAGGTGTTTAGAGTCTGACTGAGCGAGACGCTGGGACCGACCACTGAGCAGACTCCACTGCGGCAGGAGAAGAACGGAGACCGCAGCGGAGATGCCCCGAGATTCCCCCTGTGCAGAGGCGGGAACTCGACCCCTAACACACACAGCGGGGGATCAGTTGACATTACTGAACCCCAATAACACTGGAACATGTGTTGACTGTGCAGATGGCACTTCTGAGCAGCAACTGGCGGTGTTGGAGCCCAGGGTAAAAACTAGAAACAAAGTGGAGGCAGAGGCCTAATTGGAGCAAGTTTAAAATCTGTAGTAGTGTGAATGTGGACAGAGCAGGAGAAATTTCCGGACACACAGCAGGGGATCAGCTGACGTTACTGAACCCCAATAATACAGGAGCAAGTGTTGACTGTGCAGACGGCACTTCTGAGCAGCAACTGGTGGTGATGGAGATCAGGGATTATAGTTCAGGTGGTAGAAACATGAACACAACAGGAGACCTCGATACTGTTGCCAACCAATTATTTAATCTTGAAGAAGACTGGCAAATTCCTGCAAGATCCAGGCCTTGTTCATTTTCAGAAAAATAAGCCGGTCAATGATATCGGAAGATAGTCGCATGCGACGGTCTTTTAGTATGCAACCTGCGGCACTAAAGACGCGTTCCAATAATACACCAGCAGCAGGGCAAGCCAGCACCTCCAATACATACTGGCTAAGCTCTGGCCATGTATCCATCTAAGAGACCCAAAACTTGAAGGGGGAAGAGCCGTCTGGGAGTACATTGAGAGGGCAAGAAATTTAGTATGTCACCATTTGAAGGAAACGTTGCCTCCTGCTGACTGGAGCCATCTGTGATGGTGGAGACATTTGTGACGGGGACACAAAACTTTGCCACATTTCGGCCATACAGGTTTTGCCTTGTGCTGAGGCGCTGCTTCTGCTCCCTATTTGTGCAGAGCTTCCTCCACTGCCTCGAGGCACTGAGCTGCTTAGTAAAGCACTAGCAGCACTGCTCTCAGGTGGAATGCAGAACATGATGGAATGCACCAGTGTGTCTTGGTACTCCTGCATTTTACGCTCCCGGTTCAATGGTGTTATGAGGCTTTGTAAGTTGTCCCGGTAACGAGGATCTAGAAGGGTGGACACCCAATAATCAGCCATGTTGAGAATGTGGGCGATGCAGCGGTCATTTCTCAGGCACTGCAGCATGAAATTAACCATGTGCTGCAGACTGCCAACTGCCCAAGAAATGCTGTCCCCTGCTTGAGGCGTGATCTCTGCCTGCTCTGCATCACCCCACCCTCGCTCTACATACTGACTACTAGAGCATTGTGTACCTCCCTCCTCTGGACAGATGTCTTCCTCCTCCATTGACTCCTCCTCATCCTCCTCACAATGTGTCCCCTGCCTAGGCCTTTGTGAGGAACCACGTTGCAAAGATTGTCCAGAAGCAGATGGCATTTGTGACTCCTCATCCTCCACCTCTTCCAAAACCTCCTCCCTCAGTGCTTGCAGTGTTTTTTCAAGCAGGCATATAGGGGGATAGTCATGCTGACTAGTGCATCATCTGCATCCATGTGGAATCATCGAAGGCACGCAAAACATGGCAGATGTCCTTCATAGAGGCCCACTCAGTGGTGGTGAAGTGTGAGCTGCGCGCAGTGCGACTTCTTTGCGTCTGATGCAGCTGGTACTCCATTACTGCTGCTTGCTGCTCACACAACCTCTCCAACACATGTAACATTGAATTCCACCTGGTGGGTAGGTCACATATGATGCGATGTTCCGGAAGGCGGAATCAGCTCTGCAGAGCTGCAATGCGCGATCTTGCCATGTTGGAACATCGCAAGTGAGCGCACTCTATGCGGACCTTGTGCAGCAGTGCATCAAGATCCGGATAGTCGCTCAAAAAACTCTGCATGACCAAGTTGAGCACATGTGCCAGACATGGGATGTGAGTGAGGTTGCCTAGGGCCAGAGCTGCCACCAGATCTAGGCCATTGTCACACACTACCATGCCTGGCTGGAGATTCGCAGGCACAAACCACACGTCGCTCTGCTGCTTGATGGCAATCCAGAGCTCCTGCACTGTCTGGCTTCGATTCCCCAAAGAAATTAATTTCAATATGGCCTGTTGATGTTTGGCCATGGCTGTGCTCATATCGGTCTTAACAGGTAAGCGTTCACGGGTCCATGTGGAGGTAGACCGTGGCGGCTCCTGCAGCGCTGATTCAGAGGAACTGGAGTATGAGGAGGAGTCAATGGGTACAGACTGGATTCCTGCAATCCTTGGAGTTGGCAGAACACGTACAGCGCCACTCTCAAGATCTGCATGCTTGGGTGAATATGGACATTTCCCTCAGCAAATGACAGAAAAAAGACTGGCGCATCCAAACTAGTGTGAATAGGTGCATACCAGGAGCAGCTACCTCCATAGTATGCACCTATTCACACTAGTTTGGATGTGCCAGTCTTTTTTCTGTCATTTCTATGTTAGCTTATTGACTGCGCACTCCTCCCTTCACCATCTGGTTTTTAATTACATCTATTCACACTTGGTTCCGGCCAACCCATATGTAGGCTTTGCTGAGAGAAGTGTCCATATTCACCCAAGCATGCAGACATTAGCCTTCGGTAAGTGTTCACATTTGGACAGGGAGGTCAGGTACCCATCAGTTTTTTAATGAGACCACCTTGACGATGGTTGATGGGCTCACACTATTTGGCCAAATTCTGTGCTAAGCGTCTCAAAAAAATTTTTTCCTAATGTTCAAAAAGCAAGTTTGCAATTCAAATTTCATATTTGACGTGTTTTGGCACGATAGAGTGCAACCTTTTTTTGTATATTATATATGGAGGTAGCTGCTCCTGGTATGCACCTATTCACACTAGTTTGGATGTGCCAGTCTTTTTTCTGTCAACTCTCAAGATCTGTACCCGGCTCCACAACATTTACCCAATGGGCAGTGAGGGAAAGGTATCGTCCACGTCCATGCTTACTGGTCCACGCATTGGTGGTCAGGTGGACCTTGCTACTGACGGCGTTTAATAGCGCATGCTTAATTTTTCCCTCCACATGCTTTTGCAGGACAGGGACGGCTTGCCTGCTGAAATAAAAGCGGCTGCGCACGTTGTATTGTGGGACTGCCAATGCCATGATGTTACGGAAGGTGTCAGTCTCCACCAATCAAATGATAGCATTTCAAGGGACAGTAGTTTTGCAATGTCAGCATTCAGAGCCTGTTCTCGGTGGTGGTTTGCCGAGTATGGGCGCCTTTTCTCCCATGTCTGTGCTACCGATGGCTGTAGACTGGCCAGGGAGTGTGAGGGTGACAGGGAACGTGGTGCTGTGGGTGAAATGACACTGTGTCTCTGTACAACAGTGCCAGAGGTTCTTCCATGGCGATCCTGTGAGGAAGCCAAACCAGCTGTGTGTGAGCTGGAGGAAGAGGCAACACGAGCTGAGGAGGTGGTAGATGGCACTGTAGGTTGGCCTACGTCTTCAGTGTGTCTTTGTAGCTCCACCACGTGCTTGGTCCGCACATGTTTCCACATATTTGAGGTATTGAGGTAGCTCACACTTTTTCCTCTTTTCAATTTCTGATTACACAGCTTGCATTTGACAAAGCAAATGTCATCTGCAACTGTGTCAAAACAGGACCAGGCACTGCAAGTCTTGGGAGCGCCCATTTTGGGTTTTGGACGATGCATGCTCCTAATGGGTGCCAAAATGGAGGCTACAGGCAACCAAGTCTGCCCCCTCCCTCTCCCTCCTTTCAGGGCTGTTCGGGGAATCTCTTCCTCAGAGCTGCTCCCACCACCTTCCTGTACCTCACGCCATGATGGGTCAAGGACCTCATCATCTACACTACCCTCTTCAAACAACTGCTTCTCCTGGGTAGTCTCGACAGCACAGCATGCACCAGAAAGTGGCACCTGAGTCTCATCATCAGATGAATACTTAGGTGTGCTGACCATAGGCACTGGACCACCCACCTCTTCAGATTAAGAGAGACAAAGCTGTTACGCATCACTGCATACTACCTCTTCTTCAAATTCTAGAATGCTGCTTGGCTGGCCCCCTCTTTCCAAGCCAAGAGATTCAGAGAAAAGAAGTAGAGATGGCTCCTGTCCAGGGCTCTCTGACTGTCTGGGCAATTTAGCAGGTGGTGAAGAGGCAGATGGGTGCTCTTCAGTGCTCAGGACCTGAGAGGATCTGGAACTAATTAAAGTCGATGCGTTAGCTGCCATCCATCCGACAACGGCTTCAATTTGGTCCTCCCGCAGCAGCGGGGTACGGCAAGCTCCAACAAAGCTGCGCATAAAGGACTGTTCCCTGGTAAAACTAGGGGATGCTGAGTCACTGGTGCCCGCAGCAGGCACAGAATCCCCATGTCCTCTCCCTGCAGAAACTCCACACCCTTGACCACGTGCCTTACTTCATCTTGGTAGACTGATAAAGATAGGCAGTACTAAGGGCTTAGTGTGCTTACTCCTGAACAGCTGCTAGCAGGTATAAGAAACACTAATTTTATAAAGTGTGGACTAGACTTTAATATGAGCTAATGTGGCCTACACAACTGTAAAGTGGAGTGTTTGGTGAACTTTATTTCCTTTTTTTTCACAAAAAGACACTGAATGTGCCCAAAGATGTAAAACCGATAGTATCACAAACTTTTTGTAGCTATTACAATGCAGGAAGGTAACCTACAATGCAATATATGAGGCTCCAAAAAGTAGGCTAATACTAATCTGGCTGAGGCTGCACGGCACAAGCCAGCAGAAAGTCTCCTCTATCTACTCCTATATAGTGTTTGCAAGCAATCTAGCTGGATACGGATGGAACCACACTAATAGGAGACATCAGGAAAAATGAGCAGCACTAATGCAAAAGAGGACAATATATGATGCAGTGACGCACGCTGAGTGGACTACAACCGGAGGTGGCTGCAGAACACACTACAGCGTGAGGTGCACTCACACACAGAGACCTCGCAGACAGCCATGAACAGTGCTGCAAGGCAACAGAAAGCTTCTCACACAGCGGTTGCTAAAGTAGCCTGGGTAAAGCACAATAAAGCAAATCGCTAGCTCAAACTGTCTCTCAGAGTCAGAACAGCAGCGTCCTGTCCCTAAGTAAATTCACAGCAGAGTAAACCCAAAATGGCGGCGGCAGCTTTTATACTGCATCATGACATAATTTCAGCAGCCAATCACAGCCATGCCATTAGTTAACATGCCTAACATGCCTAACAGGATGTGCCCACGCTTCTTAGGATCCTCATTGGCTGAATAAAATCAAACTGGCTTGTTGCATTATGGGAACTTCCAATTCCGGTATTCGATATTCTAAAAGTATCGGAAGTCAGTATCGGAACTCCGATAAAGCGAATATTGGTCGATACCCGATATTTCAGTATCGGAATGCTCAACACTAGTAATGAGCTGTGCTGGTTTGGTGTCAGACATAGTGTTTATCTTGGTGGCCAAAAAGTTCAATTTTGGTCTCATCTGACCACAGCACCTTCCTCCAAAAATTTGGGGAGTCTCCCACATTTCTTGCATTTTTGGCAAACTCAAAATGAGCCTTACAATTTTTATGTGCAATTAAAGGCTTTTTTTCAGCCCACTCTTCCATAAAAGCTATCTGTGTGGAGTATACGGCTTATTTTGGTTGTATGGACAGATACTCCAGTTTCTGCTTGAGAACTCTGCAGCTCCTTCAAGGTTACCTTTGGTCATTGTGCTGTCTCTCTAATTAATGCCATCATTGCCCGGGATAAGAATTTTGGTGGGCAGCCTTCTTTTGACAGGTTTATTGTGATACTAATTTTTTCACTCTCACTTTCACAAATTTTTTGCTTTCACCAGAAATGTTTAGGGGCTTCATAGCAAAAGGGATGAATACATATGCACATGGCAAGTTTTTAATTATGTGATCCCATAATTTTAATTTATGCCTATGTTTTCTCACTTCACTTCACTAGTTTGTACTATGTGCTATCTAGTGCTGTTGCATCACACACAAATCGGATTGCAAAAATATATAAACACATGTTGTAATGTAACAAAATATGTAAAGAGCCAAGGGTGAGTGAATACTTATTTACACCACTGTAATAAAAGTCTCTGCAGCTGCACATGTAGTAACTCTTTATAGCTTCACAAATATGTATCTTTACAAATAGCATAATGGACATTAGAAAGCAGCAAACCTTAATTTGCCATTTAATATAGCACAAGCCATTAAAAATGTTTGCTACCTCATATCATAAAGTTGTGTTAATATTTGTTGTATCTGTACTATGTGGTTCATAAACATAGAGGATCATGGTTATCTTATCATGTTATTTTATCACTATAAGCTTGAAATATGTAGGAAATGACATTGAGCCATGCCACATGAGACATAGGAGTAAAACATCCCCTTTCTTCTAAAAGGAATTTGATATTCCCTGGACCTCTATATGCCCCCCTCCCCCACCCCCGTATTTTTACCATATGCTTTGGCAATGCTAACATGTACTTAGTCCTGCCAATAAAGCTCATTTGATTTGATTTGATTTGTAAAACATTCCTCTCTGTATCTCTTCACAATGCACAGCTTTGCCACGTTCAGACTTTGCTCCCTCCAGAAATGTCACACTGTTTTTTCGTTCTGAACATGTTAAATTGTAAAATATATATACACAATGCTCATTTTATATTCAGTGTTGTTGGTGTAATAAGACAAACTCCACTGATGGTGGTAAAAAAGGTTATTTTGTAAGTTTACTGTGAAGCTGTCAAAGGATTTGGACTTAATTTGAAATGGTAAACTTTATAACTGATATCTACTATATAAGGCTGCCGTCACACTAGCAGTATTTGGTCAGTATTTTACATCAGTATTTGTAAGCCAAAACCAGGAGTGGGTGATAAATGCAGAAGTGGTGCATATGTTTCTATTATACTTTTCCTCTATTTGTTCCACTCCTGGTTTTGGCTTACAAATACTGATGTAAAATACTGACCAAATACTGCTAGTGTGACAGCAGCCTAATTGTCTAAGGGTCACTTCCGTCTTTCTGTCCTTCTGTCTGTCTGTCACAGATATTCATTGGTCGCGGCCTCTGTCTGTCATGGAAATCCAAGTTGCTGATTGGTCGCGACAAAACATCCACGACCAATCAGCGACGGGCACAGTCCAAAAGAAAATGGTCGCTCCTTACTCCCCACAGTCAGTGCCCGTTGCCCGCATAGTCCCCTCCAGTCACCGCTCACACAGGGTTAATGCCGGCGGTAACGGACCGCGTTATGCCTCGGGTAACGCGTTCCGTAACCGCTGCTATTAACCCTGTGTGTCCCCAACTTTTTACTATTGATGCTACCTATGCGGCATCAATAGTAAAAAGATCTAATGTTAAAAATAATTAAAAAAAACAAAAACCTGCTATTCTCACCCTCCGTCGTCCAACGATGCGCTTGCGCCTGCCGCCATCTTCCGTTCCCGGCGATGCATTGCAAAATTACCCAGAAGACTTAGCGGTCTCGCAAGACCGCTAAGTCATCTGGGTAATTTCGCAATGCAGCCTGGGAACGGAAGATGGTGGCAGCCGTGCCCGTATCGCCGGAGCTTCGCTGGATCCCCGGGGTGAGTATATAACTTTTTTACTTTAATTATTTTTTTTAACAGGGATATGGTGCCCACACTGCTGTATACTATGTGGGCTGTGTTAGATACCGCGTGGGCTGTGTTATATATTACGTGGCTGTGTTATATACTGCATGGCCACTGTTATATATTGCGTGGCCTGTATTAACGCATCGGGTATTCTACAATATGCATGTATATAGCAGCCACATAGTAAATAGCACAGGCCATGTAGTATTTGTCTGCTATATACTACATGGCTCCTATATACTACGTGGTCTGTGCTATATACTATGTGGCTGCTATATACATACATAAATGCACTTTCTAGAATACCCGATGCGTTAGAATCGGGCCACCATCTAGTTTAATATATCCAGCTGTTTTAGTAGGTAAAGGACCTGTCTAGTTTTGCGTAAATTTTATTTCCTGCAAAATGTCCATTAGCAAAATGTTGTGATACTTGTAAAATTAACTTATACCAATAGAACAACCTTATAATTATATCAAAATCGCTGGCACTGTATAAACACTGCTCATTTTTCCTCATAATAAACATCTCTGCTGCTGTAGAGCATTATAGTGTACAACTCACTTGCTGAAAACAATATACAGTGGGGAAGAAAATTTATTTGACATACTGCCGATTTTGCAAATTTTCATACCTACGAAGAATGGAGAGATCAATAATTTTTTATCACATTTACACTTCATCTGTGAGAGACAGAATCTTAAAAAAAATTCCAGAAAATTGCCTTGTATGATTTTTACATAATTATTTAGCATTTTATTGCATGAATTAAGTATTTGATACAATAGGAAAACAGAACTTAATAATTGGTACAGAAACCTTTGTTTGCAATTATAGAGGTCAGATGTTTCATGTAGTTCTTGACCAAGTTTTCCCACACTGCAGCAGGGATTTTGGCCCACTCCTCCACACAGATCTGCTCCAGATCTTTCAGGTTTCGGGGCTGTCACTGGGCAACATTGAGTTCACCTCCTGCTAATGTTTTTCTATTGGGTTCAAGTCAGGAGACTGACTGCGCCGCTCCGGAACCTTTAACCCCTTAGTGATAGAGCCAATTTGGTACTTAATGACCGAGCCAATTTTTACAATTCTGACCACTGTCACTTTATGAGGTTATAACTCTGGAACGCTTTAACGGATCCTGCTGATTCTGAGATTTTTTTTTGTGACATATTGTACTGCCTGGTAGTGGTAACATTTCTTTGCTATTACTTACGATTATTTATGGAAAAAAACAGAAATATGGCGAAAATTTTGCAATTTTCAAACTTTGTATTTTTATGTCCTTAAATCAGAGAGATATGTCATGAAAAATAGTTAATAAATAACATTTCCCACATGTCTACTTTACATCAGCACAATTTTGGAAACAAAATTTTTTTTGTTAGGGAGTTATAAGAGTTAAAAGTTGACCAGCAATTTCTCATTTTTACAGCACCATTTTTTTTTAGGGACCACATCACATTTGAAGTAATTTTGAGGGGTCTATATGATAGAAAATAACCAAGTGTGACACCATTCTAAAAACTGCACCCCTCAAGGTGCTCAAAACCACATTCAAGAAGTTTATTAACCCTTTACGTGCTTCACAGGAACGGAAACAATGTGGAAGAAAAAAATGAACATTTAACTTTTTTTTGCAAACATTTTAATTCAGAACCATTTTTTTTAATTTTCACATGTGTAAAAACAGAAATGTAACCATAAATTTTGTTATGAAATTTTTCCTGAACACGGCAATTCCCCATATGTGGGGGTAAACCACTTTTTGGGCGCACCACAGAGCTTGGAAGTGAAGGAGCGCCGTTTGACTTTTTCAATGCAGAATTGGCTGGAATTGAGATCGGACGCCATGTCACGTTTAGAGAGCCACTGATGTGCCTAAACAGTGGAAACCCCCCACAAGTGACACCATTTTGGAAACTAGACCCCTTAAGGAACTTATCTAGATGTGTGGTGAGCACTTTGAACCCCCAAGTGCTTCACAGAAGTTTTGTAACTTAGAGCCGTGAAAATAAAAAATCGCAGTTGTTTACACAAAAATGATCTTTTCGCCCACAAATTCTTATTTTCACAAGGGTAACAGGAGAAATTAGACCACAAAAGTTGTTGTGCAATTTCTCCTGAATACGTCGATACCCCATATGTGGGGGTAAACCCCTTTTTGGGCGCACCGCAGAGCTTGAAAGTGAAGGAGTGCCTTTTGACTTTTTCAATGCAGAATTGGCTGGAATTGAGATCGGACGCCATGTTGCGTTTGGAGAGCCGCTGATGTGCCTAAACAGTGGAAACCCCCCACAAGTGACACCATTTTGGAAACTAGACCCCTTAAGGAATTTATCTAGATGTGTGGTGAGCACTTTGAACCCCTAAGTGCTTCACAGAAGTTTATAACGTAGAGCCGTGAAAATAAAAAATCATATTTTTTCTACAAAAATGATCTTTTTGCCCCAAAATTTTTATTTTCACAAGGGTAACCACCAATGTAGAATTGGGTGGAATTGAGATCGGACGCCATGTCGCATTTGGAGAGCCCCTGATGTGCCTAAACAGTAGAAACCCTCCACAAGTGACCCCATTTTGGAAACTAGACCCCCCATGGAACTTATCTAGATGTGTGGTGAGAACTTTGAATGCCCAAGTGCTTCACAGAAGTTTAGAATGCAGAGTCGTGAAAATAAAAAATATATTTTTTTTTCCACAAAAAAGATATTGTAGCCCCCAAGTTTTTATTTTCACGAGGGTAACAGGGGATATTGGACAGCAATAGTTGTTGTCCAATTTATCCCGAGTACGCTGATGTGCAATATGTGGGAGTAAACCACTGTTTGGGTGCACAGCAGAGCTCGGAAGGGAAGGAGCGCCGTTTTGGAATGCAGACTTTGATAGAATGGTCTGTGGGCGTTATGTTGCGATTGCAGAGCCCCTGATGTATTTAAACTGTAGTAACCCCCCACAAGTGACCCCATTTTGGAAACTAGACCCCCCAAGTAACTTATCTATATGTGTGGTGAGAACTTTGAATGCCCAAGTGCTTCACAGACGTTTAGAATGCAGAGTCGTGAAAATATAAAAAAAATTGTTTTACACAAACAAGATTTTGTAGCCCCCAAGTTTTTATTTTCACAAGGGTAACAGGAGAAATTGGACCACTAAAGTTGTTGTCCAATTTATCCTGAGTACGCTGATGCCCCATATGTGGGGGTAACCCACGGCAGAGCTCAGAAGGGAGGGAGCACCATTTGACTTTTTGAGCACAAAATTGGCTGTCGTGTTTGGAGACCCCCTGATGTACCTAAACAGTGGAAACCCCCCAATTCTAACTCCAACCCTAACCCCAACACACCCCTAACCCTAATCCCAACCCAATCCATAACCCTGATTACAACCCTAACGATAATCACAACCCTTACCCCAAAACAACCCTAATGTCAACCCTAACCATAACCCTAATCAAAACCCTAAATCCAACACACCCCTAATCTCCTAATCTCAACCCTAACCTCAAACCTAACCTTAATCCCAATACACCCCTAATCCCAACCCTAACCTTAACCCTAATCCCAAACCTATCCCTAATCCCAAGCGTAACCCTAATGCCAACCCTAATCCAAACCCTAATCCCAACTCTAACCCTAACTTTAGCCTCAACCCTAGCCCTAACTTTAGCCCCAACCCTAGCCCTAACTTTAGCCCCAACCCTAGCTCTAACCCTAACCCTAAATTTAGCCCCAACCCTAACCCTAACTTTAGCTCCAACCCTAACCCTAGCCCTAACTTTAGCCCCAACCCTAACCCTAGCCCTAAGGCTACTTTCACACTTGCGTCGTTTGGCATCCGTCGCAATCCGTCGTTATGGACAAAAAACGGATCCTGCAAATGTGCCCGCAGGATTCGTTTTTGCCCATAGACTTGTATTGTTGACGGATCGCAACATGCACTGGATCAGTTGTGTTTTGGCGGACCGTCGGCACAAAAAATCTTTCAATGTAATGTTTTTTTGTACGTCCCATCTGCCATTTCCGACCGCGCATGCGTGGCCATAACTCCGCCCCCTCCTCCTCAAGACATAGATTGGGCAGCAGATGCGTTGAAAAACTGCATCTGCTGCCCACGTTGTGCACAATTTTCACAACGTGTGTCGGTATGTGGGGCCGACGCATTGCGACGGCCCCGTACCGACGCAAGTGTGAAAGAAACCTAACCCTAGCCCTAACCCTAGCCCCAACCCTAACCCTAGCCCTAACCCTAACCCTAGCCCTAACCCTAGCCCTAACCCTAACCCTAGCCCTAACCCTAGCCCTAACCCTAATTTTAGCCCCAACTGCTTTCTCCTGCCGGCCGGCAGATGGCGACAGATGGCGGGCGCACTGCGTATGCGCCCGCCATTTTGTTTGCCAAAGAAGACGCCGGCGGCCAGGAAAAGATGCAGGAGGACCCAGGGACACCGGTAAGTATAATAGGGTCCCCGAATCCCCCTATTTCTCTGTCCTCAGATGTGCGATCACATCAGAGGACAGAGAATTACACACCACTTTTTTTTTTGCGATCGCCGGTAAACAGTTAATTACCGGCAATTGCAAAACAGTGGCCGGTATAACCGACCCTGATGATGTTCTTTGGGGTCTCGGCTACCCCCGGCAGCCGAGACCCCAAAGATCCTCCCGATGCTGGCCGACGGGCGCACTGCGCATGCACCCGCCATTTTTTTGCCGGAAAAAGATGGCGGCGCCCATCGGGAGCCACGAGGAGCACCGGGGGAGACAGGTGAGTATTGGGGGGCTATCTGGGACCCTATTTTTCTGTCCTCTTATGTGCGATCACATTGGAGGACAGAGAAATTAAAAGGGAAATCGCGTTTTTTTTTGCGATCGCCGGTAAACGGTTAATTACCGGCGATCGCAATAGCGGGGTCGGTAAAACCCCCCCGAATCATGTTCTCTGGGGTCTCGGCAGCCGAGACCCCGGAGAAAATCGGACTCTGGGGGGCGCTATTTACTTTTTCCACAGCGCCGTTAATTAACGGCGCTGTGGTTTAAGTACCCTTAAATGCCGCCGTTAAAAGGCGTATCGGCGGTCGTTAAGGCTTTAAATTCCTCTTACGGAGTCACTCCTTAGTTGTCCTGTCAGGGTGTTTTGGGTCATTGTCATGCTGGAAGACCCACACATTTTCAATAATCTTACAGAGGGAAGGAGGTTGTTGGCCATGATTCACAGTTGGGATGGTGTAAAGTGGTTCTGACTATGACTTTCTGGTTTTCATGGTCATCGTACCCTGCGGGTTACAAAGTGGCTCCATTCAGGAGCAGTACACTGTAATGTAGCAGAGAAACAGAGTGGTCTTTGAGCTTCAGAACTTCATAGAACACACCTCAGCTGTTAAAGAACTCTATATTATACATTTTGACTGCTGTAGAACGTACATCATAGACCTTTTAGATGCTGCAGCTGCAGTTTTGACTCCAATATGTGAGCATTAAATGTTCTATTGTTTTAACAACTGATCCATATAGTCTACTGATGGACACTTCATCACCATCCTTAATGCTCCTGTATATGTATTGCTAAAGTGTAAACTGCAGAATATATTATGTGTGAGTGGCTAAGAATTTCCATACATACATCTGAAGAGGAACATTGAAGCAATAAGGTTGATTGATTGTAATGTTCCATCCACACTACTTCAGTTACGAGAAGATTATTTCTATTGCTTGTTCCATCAATCAATGAGTGCATGTTATTTTTTGCCTACTTTAGCATTCATTTCCTGTTCCAGAGATAACATGTTGAGGTGTAGATTCGCTTACCTTGACATCACAAGCATTGTGCAGGGTGGTGGTTCTTAAAAAATTTAGAACATGACGTGTATTTGGGTAAAAGGTTTTCTAAGCTGCTCTTAAACTCTTAGCATATCAAAGATTTACAGTATTATTATTATTATTATTATTATTACTTATTTATATAGCACCATTGATTCCATGGTGCTGTACATGAAAAGGGGTTACATACAGATTACAGATATCACTTACAGTAAGCAAACTAACACAGACTGATTCAGATGGACGAGGACCCTGCCCTTGCGGGCTTAGATTCTACAGGATGATGGGGAAGGAGACAATAGGCTGAAGGTTGCAGGAGCTCTGGTGTTGGTGAAGCGGTAGCTTTGGTAGTGGTGAGGAGGCAACGGGGTTAGTGAAGGCTGTAGGCTTCCTGAAGAGGTGAATTTCCAAGTTCAGTCTGAAGGATCCGAATGTGTTTGATAGTTGGACGTGTTGGGGCAAAGAATTCCAGAGGATGGGGAATATTCAGGAGATGTCTTCGAGGCGGTTGGGTGAGGAGCAAATAAGTGTAGAGGAGAGAAGTAGGTCTTGGGAGTACCGGAGACTACGCGAGGGAAGACCTCGGGAGATCAGTTCAGAGGCATATGGAGGAGACAGGCCATGGTTGGCTCTGTAGGTTAGCATTAGTAATCCACACTGGATACACTGAGGGAATGGGAGCCAGCAAAGAGATCTGCAGAGGGGGGAAGTGGAGGAGCAGCGAGGAGAGAGACAAACTAGTTGGGCAGCAGAGTCAAGGATGGACTGGAAAGGTGCAAGAGTGCCAGCAGGTAGGCCACAGAAAAGGACGCTGATGGTTGAGAAAAAGATGGACCCTGGAGATATTTTTGAACTGGAGGCGACAGGAGGTGGAAAGAGGTGGAAAGAGCTTGTACGTGCGGTTTGAAGGACAGAGCAGAATCAAGGGTTACTCCAAGGCAGCAGACCTCGAGTACGGAGGAAATTATGATGTTGTTAATTGTGATAGCAGGTAAGACAACGAAGATCTATGAGATGGAGGAAAGACGATGAGTTCAGACTTGTCCACACTGAGTCTGAGGAAGTGTGAGGAGAAGGAGGACACGGCCGATAGACACCCCGGGACCCTTTACAGCAGTATCATCCATGTACAGCTCTGCAAAACATGCCTTGTAACTTATAAGAGTAAGGATTTCTTTTAATCACTTATTGCAAACAATGGAAGAGACTGGGTTATAGGATAAGGGGGAAATAAGGAAGGAGCTTTTTATATTCTCTGATTACTCCTCTTCTCTTTGGTTTACTTAGTATTTGTCCTTCATTAGGCTTTTATCATTTTCTCTTTTCTTATTTCTTTTCTGTTATTCCTTTCCATGTTCGCTTCTACATCCTTGCTCTTTAAGAATAGCACACTAGATATCTTTATTCTTTCAATCTGTTGAATTAGACAAGTAAGTTTGTTATGAAATGTGCCATAAAGCCATGATAAAAAGTTTAGGAGCCATAGATTCTTACCTGAAATGACACTATAGCTGGAAGATGCAGTTAAGGTTGAACTTGGTGGACCTGAGTCTATTTTCAACCCATGTAACTATGTAAGTCAATTATTTTGGAGGCAGTAAAAACACTGCACCTATCTATCCACACGCATGCTGCTGTTCTGATAAGACAATAGAGACTAATATACTTCCTCTTTACCTTATCGAGTTTTCCATCCTGCTCTGAACTTGGAGATCAAACTGAATTATTTTGTCACGATAAATAATCTCCCTCGATGTTCGGGAAATTCCTGCTCAATTCTCCTGCCATCTAATTTCAAGCTTTGACTGACTAGCAAATACTTTCCTGTTGAGCCATTTATAAAATATATACTGTATCTCCATGGGTAAAGTTTTGATTTGCATGAAATGGTTTCCTGCCATGATAATGCAAAGAAAAAAGAGAGACTGACAGCACTCACTCATTGGGGCGCTAGGTCCACATCCAGGGAACCTTACTGGAACATCCACATAGTCCATAAAGAAACAAAGAACCAGCGCTCCATCCAGGTGTAGTATTCCAAATAACGATCTTTATTGAGCCATGTAACAGCTGTTCCTGCCATGATAATGTTTGAAAATTCATCAAAGAATCTGTCATTTCGATTTATGCCACTTATGGAAATAATAACAACTATTGTTCATACAGCATAACACAGCTTTTTACCTTCTAATTTGTGTTCAACTTTTAGTAAATGTGGCAAAAAGTTGCAAAAGTTGAACCACAACACTACATATCAATAACTTTAATCTAGCAAATTTCGAATAATTCAACATTAGTCAGATCCCAGATTATTAACTTAAGTGAACACAGCAGATTCAATGGGGATAGGCAGATAGACTCAGCATGACTGAAAGTGCTTTTACAAAGCCCAATTATTGGAAACAAGTATTCCTAATGATGGGCTGGGTAAATAGGCTTCCAATTACCTGGAAAATGAGCAGCATGCTCATTTGTTGGGCAAAATTATATTTAAAGCGTTATTCTCAAGTTGTCTCTTGAGCAGTTCAGAGCTGCTTACTTCCTTGTTTCTGGTGGGGCAGGTTCTCCTCCTTGAAGAACAGCTCTGGTGAGTAGTACAACTGTCTTAGTAGAATTGCAAAGTTAAGCACAAGTTCTGCTGTAAGGGTACCGTCTCACAGTAGCACTTCTGTCGCTACGACGGTACGATTCGTGACGTTCCAGCGATATCGTTACGACATCGCTGTGTCTGACACGCAGCAGCGATCAGGGATCCTGCTGAGAATCGTACGTCGTAGCAGATCGTTTGGAACATTCTTTAGTCGCTGGATCTCCCGCTGTCATCGCTGGATCGGTGTGTGTGACACCGATCTAGCGATGTGTTCGCTTGTAACCAGGGTAAACATCGGGTTACTAAGTGCAGGGCCGCGCTTAGTAACCCGATGTTTACCCTGGTTACCAGCGTAAATGTAAAAAAAAAAAAACAGTACATACTTACATTCCGGTGTCCGTCAGGTCCCTTGCCGTCTGCTTCCCGCACTCACTGACTGCCGGCCGTAAAGTGAAAGCAGAGCACAGCGGTGACGTCACCGCTGTGCTGTGCTTTCACTTTACGGCCGGCAGTCAGTGAGTGCGGGACGCAGACGGCAAGGGACAGACACCGGAATGTAAGTATGTAGTGTTTGTTTTTTTGTACGCTGGTAACCAGGGTAAACATTGGGTTACTAAGCGCAGTCCTGCGCTTATTAACCCGATGTTTACCCTGGTTACCCGGGGACCTCGGCATCGTTGGTCGCTGGAGAGCTGTCTGTGTGACAGCTCTCCAGCGACCACACTACGACTTACCAACGATCACGGCCAGGTCCTATCGCTAGTCGTGATCGTTGGTAAATCGTTTAGTGTAACGGTACCCTAACGCTTTCTACTATCATTGATTTCTTCTGAAGTGAACTCTTTATCACTATATTTACACAAGAGATAACAGGGTATTTGAACAAGTACACTGCTCCAGACAATCCAAGCAGAGAGCACAGAGCAGAAATTAGGAGGCCTGCTGAGGAACCTACTGGTTACTGATTTAAAACTGCATGTCTTCAGAAGCTTAGAGGGAACAGGAAGGAGGAGGAGAAGGTGAACAGCTTCTTAATTGCAATATAAAAATCTGCAAAACAACACAGAGAAACAGAAAAATCGCACTCACCATATCCTGGAGTCAGTAGCGTAGCTACCGGAGGAATGGCAGAGGGGGCCATCGCCTTGGGCCCAGTGCTCAGAGGGAACCCACCCGGAGCTACGCTACTGTAACTGTATTGGCGTGTATAGCGCGCCGATACAGTTAAATTTTGCGGAAGAGCAGGGAGAATCGATCTCCCTGCTCTGCTGCCCGGCCACTATGGGGTCCCTGAGCAGGCGGGGGGCCGGTGCCAGCAGTGGGCCCACCACCTGTCATTGCCGGGTCAGCTGTATCGGCATCTAGCCAATGCAGCTGACCGCATTGATGAGGGAAGGAGCGCTACGCTCCTCCCATCATCCCTCTGTCAGCGTCTGACGTCGCTGACACTGACACGGGGCATGATGGTGTCACTGCCTGGCACCTGCGGTACGGAGGTGAGCGGGAACAGGGAGCAGCGTAGGAGCCTGGAACAAGAGAGGTATTTATTTATTGTTTTTCTTTATGGGGGCTGCCTTATACTAGAGAGTCTGCCTGTGTGGGGGGTGTGCTGCCTTATACTACAGAATCTGCCTGTGGGGGTGCTGTCTTATAATACAGAGTCTGCTTGTGGGGGGGGGGTGCTGCCTTATACTACAGAGTCTGCCTGTGGGGGGTGTGCTGCCTTATACTACAGAGTCTGCCTGTGGGGGGTCTGCCTCATACTGCAGAGTCTTCCTGTGGGGGGGTGCTGCCTTATACTACAGAGTCTGCCTATGGGGTGCTGCCTTATACTACAGGGTCTGCTTATGGGGTGCTGCCTTATACTACAGGGTCTGCCTATGGGGTGCTGCCTTATACTACGGGGTCTGCCTATGGGGTGCTGTCTTATACTACAGGATCTGTCTATGAGGTGATGCCTTATACTACAGGGTCTGACTATTGGGTGCTGTCTTATACTACAAAGACACACATGTGATGGTGTCCCCGCGTCATTTCTACATGCATTTTATAACTATGAGACATGGTGAGTTCTGCATTTCTTTTTCTCTATGTGGTTTCCTCAGCTCATCACACCTAAGATGCCTGTTGCACTGTAAGGCTGCCGTCACACTAGCAGTATTTGGTCAGTATTTTACATCAGTATTTGTAAGCCAAAACCAGGAGTGGGTGATAAATGCAGAAGTGGTGCATATGTTTCTATTATACTTTTCCTCTAATTTTTCCACTCCTGGTTTTGGATCACAAATACTGATGTAAAATGCTGACCAAATACTACTAGTGTGACGGCAGCCTAAGGGTATGTGCACACGTAGAAATCTCCTCTGTGGATTTTTCCACAGCGGATTTAGTAAATCTGCAGTGCAAAACTGCTGCGGTTTTTCCTGCGGATTTATCGCGGTTTCTATTGTGGATTCCGCTGCGGTTTTACATCTGCAGTTTCCTATTGGAGCAGGTGTAAAAACACTGTGGATTCCGCACAAAGAATTGACATGCTGCGGAAAATAAAACGCTGCGTTTCCGCGCATTTTTTTCTGCAGCATGTGCACTGTTGATTTCATTTCCCATAGGTTTACAATGTACTGTAAACTCATGGGAAACTTCTGTGGATCCACAGCTGCAGAAACGCTGCGGATCCGCAGCAAAATCTGCAACGTGTGCACATACCCTAATAGTTCTAAATGGAGGTATGTTCATGAACATTGTAATTGAATCAGTGCCTGTTTAGCTTCATAAACACCTTTGTCCAATATAGAAATCAGTTGGCTGGAGAGAGCTGACTGGGATGTTAAGAGTTAACTCCTGGGTTGGAATGTAACAACCAGGTCCTGGAGACCAAGTTGCATAGAAATGATCTGTTCACTATAAAAGATAATGCTCTCACAGAAAAACAAGTCAATTGTAAACTTTGCTATTTTCGTGCTATGTAACTAATTAACCCCTTTCTGACCTTGGACGGGATAGTACGTCCAAGGTCAGAACCCCTGCTTTGATGCGGGCTCTGGCGGTGAGCCCGCATTAAAGCTGGGACATGTGAGCTGTTTTGTACAGCTGACATGTGCCCGCAATAGCGACAGGTGGAATAGAGATCCACCCACCGCTATTAACTAGTTAAATGCTGCTGTCAAATGCTGACAGCGGCATTTATCTAGCTGTTCCGACCATCAGGCCGGAAACGCGTGCATCACTGACCTCGTCACGTGATCGGGGGTCAGCGCTGCATCGGCATAACAACCAGAGGTCTATTAAAGACCTCTATGGTTGTTGATGCCAGATTGCTGTGAGTGCCACCCTGTGGTCAGCATTCATAGCAATGCAACTATTCAGCTACATAGAGGCGATCTGAACATCGCCTCTATGTAGCAGAGCCGATCAGGCTATGCCAGCTTTTATTCACCCATGAAGGCTTTTGAAGCATGGCAAAAGTTAAAAAAAAGTTTTAAAAAACATGAAAAAAGTATATATATAAAAGTTTAACCCCTTTCTGCCATTAGACGTACTATTCCGTCCATGTGGGGTGGGCCCTACTTCCCAAGGATGGAATAGTACGTCCAGCGCGATCGGCCATGCTCACGGGGGGAGCGCGGCCGATCGCGGCCGGGTGTCAGCTGCTTATCGTAGCTGACATCCGGCACTATGTGCCAGGAGCGGTCACGGACCGCCCCCGACACATTAACCCCCAGCACACCGCGATCAAACATGATCGCGATGTGCCGGCGGTCCAAGGGAGCATCGCGCAGGGAGGGGGCTCCCTGCGGGCTTCCCTGAGACCCCCGCAGCAACGCGATGTGATCGCGTTGCTGCGAGGGTCTCCTACCTTCCTCCCTGCAGCAAAGCCCGGATCCAATATGGCCGCGGCATCCGGGTCCTGCAGGGAGAGAGGTGGCTTACCAAGTGCCTGCTCAGAGCAGGCACTCGGTAATGCTGCAGTGCTCTTTGACAGATCGGTGATCTGACAGAGTGCTGTGCAAACTGTCAGATCACCTATCTGTATTGTCCCCCCATGGGACAAAGTAAAAAAGTAAAAAAAAAATTTTCCAAGTGTGTAAAAAAAAAAAAAAAAATCCTAAATAATGAAAAAAAAAAATATATATTATTCCCTTAAATATATTTCTTTATCTAAATTTAAAAAAAAAACAATAAAAGTACACATATTTAGTATTGCTGCGTCCGTAACGACCCGACCTATAAAACTGTCCCACTAGTTAACCCCTTCAGTAAACACCGTAAGAAAAAAAAAAAAAGACGAGGCAAAAAACAACGCTTTATTATCATACCGCCGAACAAAAAGTGGAATAACACGCGATCAAAAAGACGGATATAAATAACCATGGTACCACTGAAAGCGTCATCTTCTCCCACAAAAAACAAGCTGCCATACAGTAACATCATATTCTATAAAATAGTTTTTATCGTATAAAAGCGCCAAAACATAAAAAAAGATATAAATGAGGTATCACAATCATACTGACCCGAAGAATAAAACTGCTTCATCCATTTTACCAAACGTGGAACAGTATAAACGCCTCCCCCAAAAGAAATTCATGAATAGCTGGTTTTTGGTCATTCTGCCTCACAAAAATCGGAAAAAAAAGCGATCAAAAAATGTCACGTGCACGAAAATGTTACCAATAAAAACGTCAACTCGTCCCGCAAAAAACAAGACCTCACTTGACTTTGTGGACTCAAATATGGAAAAATTATAGCTCTCAAAATGTGGTAACGCAAAAAATATTTTTTGCAATAAAAAGCGTCTTTCAGTGTGTGACGACTGCCAATCATAAAAATCCGCTAAAAAACCCGCTATAAAAGTAAATCAAACCCCCCTTCATCAACCCCTTAGTTAGGGAAAAATTAAAAAATTAAAAAAATGTACTTATTTCCATTTTCCCATTAGGGTTAGGGCTAGGGTTAGGGCTAGGGTTAGGGCTAGGGTTAGGGCTAGGGTCAGGGTTAGGGCTAGGGTTAGGGTTAGGGCTAGGGTTAGGGCTAGGGTTAGGGCTAGGGTTAGGGTTAGGGTTAGGGCTAGGGTTAGGGTTGGGGCTAGGGTTAGGGTTAGGGCTAGGGTTAAGGCTACAGTTAGGGTTAAGGCTACAGTTAGGGTTGGGGCTAAAGTTAGGGTTAGGGTTTGGATTACATTTGCGGTTGGGAATAGGGTTGGGATTAGGGTTAGCGGTGTGTCTGGGTTAGAGATGTGGTTAGGGTTACCATTGGAATTAGGGTTAGGGGTGTGTTTGGATTAGGGTTTCAGTTATAATTGGAGGGTTTCCACTGTTTAGGTACATCAGGGGCTCTCCAAACGCGACATGGCGTTCGATCTCAATTCCAGCCAATTCTGCGTTAAAAAAGGAAAACAGTGCTCCTTCTCTTCCGAGCTCTCCCGTGTGCCCAAACAGGGTCCAATTTCTCCTGTTACCCTTGGGAAAATACAAAACTGGGGGCTAAAAAATAATTTTTGTGGGAAAAAAAAAGATTTTTTATTTTCACGGCTCTGCGTTATAAACTGTAGTGAAACACTTGGGGGCTCAAAGTTCTCACAACACATCTACATAAGTTCGTGGGGGGGTCTAGTTTCCAATATGGGGTCACTTGTGGGGGGTTTCTACTGTTTAGGTATATTAGGGGCTCTGCAAACGCAATGTGATGCCTGCAGACCATTCCATCTAAGTCTGCATTCCAAATGGCGCTCCTTCCCTTCCGAGCCCACCCATGCGCCCAAACGGTTGTTCCCCCCCACATATGTGGTATCAACGCACTCAGGACAAATTGGACAACAACTATTGGGTCCAATTTCTCCTTTTACCCTCAAGAAAATACAAAACTGGGGGCTAAAAAATAATTTTGAGGGGAAATTTTTTTTTTTTTTTCACGGCTCTGCGTTATAAACTGTAGTGAAATACTTGGGGGCTCAAAGTTCTCACAACACATCTAGATAAGTTCCTTGGGGGGTCTAGTTTCCAATATGGGGTCACTTGTGGAGGGTTTCTACTGTTTAGGTACATTAGGGGCTCTGCAAACACAATGTGACGCCTGCAGACCATTCCATCTAAGTCTGTATTCCAAATGGCGCTCCTTCCCTTCCGAGCCCTCCCATGCGCCCAAACGCTGGTTCCCTCCCACATATGGGGTATCAGCGCACTCAGGACAAATTGCACAACAACTTTTGGGGTCCAATTTCTCCTGTTACCCTCAGAAAAATACAAAACTGGGGGCTAAAAAATAATTTTTGTGGGCAAAAATTTTTGTTTTATTTTTACGGCTCTGCATTATAAACTTCTGTGAAGCTCTCGGTGGGTCAAAGTGCTCACCACACATCTAGATAAGTTCCTTAGGGGGTCTACTTTTCAAAATGGTGTCACTTGTGGGGGTTTTCAATGTTTAGGCACATCAGTGGCTCTCCAAACGCAACATGGCGTCCCATCTCAATTCCTGTCAATTTTGCATTGAAAAGTCAAATGGCGCTCCTTCCCTTCCGAGCTCTCCCATGCGCCCAAACAGTGGTTTACCCCCACATATGGGGTATCGGAGTACTCAGGATAAATTGCACAACAACTTTTGTGGTCCAATTTCTTCTCTTACCATTGGGAAAATAAAAAATTGGGGGTGAAAAGATAATTTTTGTGAAAAAAAGTTAAATGTTAATTTTTATTTAAACATTCCAAAAATTCCTGTGAAACACCTGAAGGGTTAATAAATTTCTTGAATGTGGTTTTGAGCACCTTGAGGGGTGCAGTTTTTAGAATGGTGTCACACTTGGGTATTTTCTATCATATATACCCCTCAAAATGACTTCAAATGAGATGTGGTCCCTAAAATAAAATGGTGTTGTAAAAATGATAAAATGCTGGTCAACTTTTAACCCTTATAACTCCCTAACAAAAAAAATTTTGGTTCCAAAATTGTGCTGATATAAAGTAGACATGTGGGAAATGTTACTTATTAAGTATTTTGTGTGACATATCTCTGTGATTTAATTGCATAAAAATTCAAAGTTGAAAAATTGCGACATTTTCGAAATTTTTGCCAAATTTCTGTTTTTTTCACAAATAAACGCAGGTAATATCAAAGAAGTTTTACAACTGTCATGAAGTACAATATGTCATGAGAAAACATTGTCAGAATCACCGGGATCCGTTGAAGCGTTCCAGAGTTATAACCTCATAAAGGGACAGTGGTCAGAATTGTAAAAATTGGCCCGGTCCAATAACGTGCAAACCACCCTTGGGGGTAAAGGGGTTAAATCACCCCATTTCGCCCCATTCAAAATAAAACAATAAAAAAAAAAATCAAATATACACATATTTGGAATCGCTGTGTTCAGAATCACCCGACCTATCAATAAAAAAAATTTACCTGATCGCTGAACGGCGTAGCGAGAAAAAATTCGAATTTCCAGAATTTTTTTGGGTTGCCACAATAAAATGCAATAGCGGGCGATCAAAAGAACGTATCTGCACCAAAATGATATGATTAAAAATGCCAGCTTGGCACACAAAAAATAAGCCCTCACCCAACCCGAGATCACGGAAAATGGAGACGCTACGAGTATCGGAAAATTGCGCAATTTTTTTTTTTTTTTTTTAGCAAAGCTTGGAATTTTTTATTACCACTTAGGTGTCTATGAACTCATAAAGATCTGGAGAATTGAAATGGCAGGTCAGTTTTAGCATTTAGTGAACCTAGTAAAAAAGCCGAACTAAAAACATGTGTGGGATTACCCTTTTTTGCAATTTCATCGCACTTGGAATTTTTTTTAACCATTTTCTAGTACATGACATGCTAAAACCAATGATGTTGTCCAAATGTACAACTTGTCCTGCAAAAAATAAGCCCTCACATGGCCATATTGACTGAAAAATAAAAAAGTTATCGCTCTGGGAAGGCGGGGAGCGAAAAACAAAAACTCAAAACTGAAAAAAGCTGGGGTCATGAAAGGGTTAATGTGTGCATCAAAAGCATGATCAGAATGTTAAATGACTGCCAATCAACTTCTATGTAGAAAACTACTGGCACTTAAATCTGCAGCTCATGTAAAGTGTTAAATAGCCATAAGAGATACTCTTTTCAATTTTTGCATTGTAATTAGAACAAGTAAAATAATGAATGCCGATGAAAGTAGCCTGATTTACTTAAGATTTGCTTTTAGTAAGTTAAAATAATTCTCGCATTGTATGAAAGTTATAGCAAAGAGTTAACCCGAATCGTTTCTTTATTCCAGTTTCGATAAACCTGGGCATTGTCATATTGTTGGACAGCAGAAGATGAGGTCATAATCATATTACCGTATATACTCGAGTATAAGCCGAGATTTTCAGCCCAAATTTTTGGGCTGAAATTGCCCCTCTCGGCTTATACTCGAGTCACGGTCGGCGGTGAGGTCGGTGGGTGAGGGGGAGAGAGGTCTGAGGCATACTTACCTGCTTTCGGGGCTCCTGGCGCTCCCCCTGCCTGTCCCACGGTCTTCGGTGCCGCAGCTCTTCCCCTGTTCAGCGGTCACATGGGACCGCTCATTAAAGTTATGAATATGGACTCCACTCCCATAGGGGTGGAGCCGCATATTCATTTCTCTAATTAGCGGTGCCAGTGACCGCTGACAGAGGAAGAGGCTGCGGCACCCGGAGACCAGCTGTCCGGGAGAAGGAGCCAGGGACGCCGGGAGCAGGTAAGTATGTCATAGTTACCTGTCCGCGTTCCACACGCCGGGCGCCGCTCTGTCTTCGCGTCCTCTTGCAGTGACTGTGCAGGTCAGAGGGCGCGATGACGTACTAGTGTGCGCGCCGCCCTCTGCCTGAACAGTCAGTGCGGAGAGACGCCGAGACGGGACGCTGAGGAGCTGCAAGCAGAGAGGTGAGTATGTCATTTTTTTTTTATTGCAGCAGCAGCAGCATTATATATGGCACAGTTTTATATGGCACAGCTTTCTATGGCACATCTATGGGGCAATAATGAACGGTGCAGAGCATTCTATATGGCACAGCTTTCTATGGCACAGCTTTCTATGGCACATCTATGGGGCAATAATGAACGGTGCAGAGCACTATATGGCACAGCTTTCTATGGCACATCTATGGGGCAATAATGAACGGTGCAGAGCATTCTATATGGCACAGCTTTATATGGAGCATCTATGGGGCCATAATGAACGGTGCAGAGCATTATATGTGGGGCACAGCTTTATATGGAGCATCTATGGGGCAATAATGAATGGTATAGAGCATTATATGTGGCACAGCATTATACGGAGCATCTATGGGGCCATAATGAATGGTGCAGAGCATTATATATGGCACAGCTTTATATGGAGCATCTATGGGGCCATAATGAACGGTGCAGAGCATTATATGTGGGGCACAGCTTTATATGGAGCATCTATGGGGCAATAATGAATGGTATAGAGCATTATATGTGGCACAGCATTATACGGAGCATCTATGGGGCCATAATGAACGGTGCAGAGCATTATATATGGCACAGCTTTATATGGAGCATCTATGGGGCCATAATGAACGGTGCAGAGCATTATATATGGCACAGCTTTATATGGAGCATCTATGGGGCAATAATGAACGGTATAGAGCATTATATGTGGCACAGCATTATACGGAGCATCTATGGGGCCATAATGAATGGTGCAGAGCATTATATATGGCACAGCTTTATATGGAGCATCTATGGGGCCATAATGAACGGTGCAGAGCATTATATGTGGGGCACAGCTTTATATGGAGCATCTATGGGGCAATAATGAATGGTATAGAGCATTATATGTGGCACAGCATTATACGGAGCATCTATGGGGCCATAATGAACGGTGCAGAGCATTATATATGGCAGAGCTTTATATGGAGCATCTATGGGGCAATAATGAATGGTGTGGAGCATCTATTTTTATTTTTGAAATTCACCGGTAGCTGCTGCATTTCCTACCCTAGGCTTATACTCGAGTCAATAAGTTTTCCCAGTTTTTGTGGCAAAATTAGGGGGGTCGGCTTATACTTGGGTCGGCTTATACTCGAGTATATACGGTACTCATAAATAAACCCGCTATTTTTTCTAAAAGCACAAATGTTAGTTATTTCAGATAATTCTTCCTCTCTTTTGAATAAACTTGGGTCTTCGGCACACAGGAACGTCAGTTTGTCACAAAACGTTGGTTACTCTCTCATTCCCTCACTGTTCCCCGCAAACTATCATTCTCACAATGTGGGCTAGTAAAGATAACATTGTCACACAGTAAAACCAATACTTTGAGTCGTGTCATGTCATTCCCATTTACTACACATTAAAATGTTTTCTCATACCTACCATATGAACAGTAATGCCAAGGTGAGTCTCATATTAACCAGGACCTGAGGTTTTATACAGTAGATCCTTCTCACACTGTATTATTTGGGAAATAAACCAAATGCAAAATGATACTGGCACTACTGAATAATCATAAGCACAGCTGTTGTAAAATAAGACAACACAAGAAGTATAACACTATTTCTCAAAATTCTTAATACTGTTAAGCTATTTGTTCACAATTGTACATAATTACAGATACATTTGGTATTAGGAGTGATGGCTGGAAATTGCTTTATTTCTAATGAGGAAACCACTTGATAAATGTGTCTGATTAAGTCTTATATAGAAGAACACAATGTATTGTTTATATTAGCATTTGCTAATTAGGCCTAATTACTACCTATTTAGTTTGTTATAGCCTGGCAATAAATGCTTTGTTACAATAGGGCATCTCTTGGGAAATGAGCTGGATGGTAGTGCTTGCTTCCCGCATGTTTAAATGTTTATTCTTTGTAATAAAGGACACAACATAATACAAATTATTGATCCTTCAGATGCTAATACTCTGTCTTTCCAGAGGGTAATACAATTAATTGGGAGTAATGGTGATGTCTTGTTTCATGAAGACTTCATATTGAAATTAGGCATCTCGCTGGTTGTAGAGACAGAGCGCAGAACATGGCATAAGAACTGAATGTCTGTGTACAAGTAAATCTTATAGTATTGTGAATCTATAAACACCAGATGAAACACTTCTCAATTTTTAAGCAAAAAAGGTCACAAAAATGAATAAATAAATATGTTAAGATTCATCTTCGTATTTCTTCTGTCTTCAGAAAATTTCAAGAGCTACTGAAATCTCTGATCAATGGCATTGATTAAACTGTTAATTGTAATACTTGTACTTAATAAACAAAATAGCAAAAAATAACAGAATTATCTATACTTGAACTCCACTGTGTTTAATGGATTTGTACATTTATGGGTCTGTATGTGTCTAATGGGGAAAAAGGCATATTATGAAATATACAATAGGCACCTTGATAATGGACGCTTTTAATAAACAAGCTACTTTTGGAACAGCAAGTTACCACAGTGTTCCATTCATTTCCTAAAATCCACAATCTGGGTTTTCTGTCTCAGTTGCATATACTGTGGCAGGCATTTTTTCATTGAAGGAAACCTTACATACTTGGCATTGGTAGACACAAACATTAGATGGACCCTGTGCAATTACCAAATCAGAGCCCCCTCTTATGACCAGGCTCAGCATAAAGCACTGAATTATTTCTCTCTAACAGTTTTACAGTAATAGGTTGAAAATTTAGATGTAAGTTTCAACATGTTTCTATTAACCTCTTTAAGGTGTTTAAAACTCACACCCTATCTAAATTTAGTTCATAGACGTTTCATTTACAGGACACAGCAAAAGTATAACTTTTCATACTACCACTTTCTGAAAAATTAGTACATTGCGTTTTGAACTATAAAATGCACTTTTTTTAACAAAAATTTGGGAGGAAAATGGTGGTGTGTCATATAGCTAAAGGACCTGGTATAAGAGAGATGCCGTGGAGTGGCTACCAGGTACACATAAAATTGGCCATTTTTATGCACTAAACGCTCTCATTTTTCGTATTTCTAGTGCAGTAATGCAGTTCGAATTTCGTATTTCAAGTTTGTATGTTCTAGCGCTGCAGTGTGCTGCCTTATTTATTTAACTATATACGAGTTGGCGACTCTAGGTTCAGCACCTGTTCACACTTAGTCTATGTTTGGATGTGCAGGTCAGGTTTTTGAAATGTATTCTCTAGCCTTCTGATCGTGCACTCCGCCTTCTAGCCACAGGTGTTTTAATTACAGCAGGTACAATACCCCTCCATAGAGAGAGAGAATTTTAGTCTAGGAAGAGGTTTCACATGTACCCATTCAAATGTAGACGTTTGTTCTCGGTGAGGTAGGGTAAGCGTAGGACCTGGTATAAGAGAGGTGCCGTGGAGTGGCTACCAGGTACACATAAAATTGGCCATTTTTATGCGCTAAACGCTCTCATTTTTCGTATTTCTAGTGCAGTAATGCAGTTCGAATTTCGTATTTCAAGTTTGTATGTTCTAGCGCTGCAGTGTGCTGCCTTATTTATTTAACTATATACGAGTTGGCGACTCTAGGTTCAGCACCTGTTCACACTTAGTCTATGTTTGGATGTGCAGGTCAGGGTTTTGAAATGTATTCTCTAGCCTTCTGATCGTGCACTCCGCCTTCTAGCCACAGGTGTTTTAATTACAGCAGGTACAATACCCCTCCATAGAGAGAGAGAATTTTAGTCTAGGAAGAGGTTTCACATGTACCCATTCAGATGTAGACGTTTGTTCTCGGCGAGGTAGGGCAAGCGTAGGACCTGGTATAAGAGAGATGCCGTGGAGTGGCTACCAGGTACACATAAAATTGGCCGTATTTATGCGCTAAACGCTCTAATTTTTCGTATTTCTAGTGCAGTAATGCAGTTCGAATTTTGTATTTCAAGTTTGTATGTTCTAGCGCTGCAGTGTGCTGCCTTATTTATTTAACTATATACGAGTTGGCGACTCTAGGTTCAGCACCTGTTCACACTTAGTCTATGTTTGGATGTGCAGGTCAGGTTTTTGAAATGTATTCTCTAGCCTTCTGATCGTGCACTCCGCCTTCTAGCTACAGGTGTTTTAATTACAGCAGGTCCAATACCCCTCCATAGAGAGAGAGAATTTTAGTCTAGGAAGAGGTTTCACATGTACCCATTCAGATGTAGACGTTTGTTCTCGGCGAGGTAGGGCAAGCGTAGGACCTGGTATAAGAGAGATGCCGTGGAGTGGCTACCAGGTACACATAAAATTGGCCATTTTTATGCGCTAAACGCTCTCATTTTTCGTATTTCTAGTGCAGTAATGCAGTTCGAATTTTGTATTTCAAGTTTGTATGTTCTAGCGCTGCAGTGTGCTGCCTTATTTATTTAACTATTTACGAGTTGGCAACTCTAGGTTCAGCACCTGTTTACACTTAGTCTATGTTTGGATGTGCAGGTCAGGTTTTTGAAATGTATTCTCTAGCCTTCTGATCGTGCACTCCGCCTTCTAGCCACAGGTGTTTTAATTACAGCAGGTCCAATACCCCTCCATAGAGAGAGAGAATTTTAGTCTAGGAAGAGGTTTCACATGTACCCATTCAGATGTAGACGTTTGTTCTCGGCGAGGTAGGGCAAGCGTAGGACCTGGTATAAGAGAGATGCCGTGGAGTGGCTACCAGGTACACATAAAATTGGCCATTTTTATGCACTAAACGCTCTCATTTTTCGTATTTCTAGTGCAGTAATGCATTTCGAATTTCGTATTTCAAGTTTGTATGTTCTAGCGCTGCAGTGTGCTGCCTTATTTATTTAAATATATACGAGTTGGCGACTCTAGGTTCAGCACCTGTTCACACTTAGTCTATGTTTGGATGTGCAGGTCAGGTTTTTGAAATGTATTCTCTAGCCTTCTGATCGTGCACTCCACCTTCTAGCCACAGGTGTTTTAATTACAGCAGGTCCAATACTCCTCGATAGAGAGAGAGAATTTTAGTCTAGGAAGAGGTTTCACATGTACCCATTCAGATGTAGACGTTTGTTCTCGGCGAGATAGGGCAAGCGTAGGACCTGGTATAAGAGAGATGCCGTGGAGTGGCTACCAGGTACACATAAAATTGTCCATTTTTATGCGCTAAACGCTCTCATTTTTCGTATTTCTAGTGCAGTAATGCAGTTCGAATTTCGTATTTCAAGTTTGTTTGTTCTAGCGCTGCAGTGTGCTGCCTTATTTATTTAACTATATACGAGTTGGCGACTCTAGGTTCAGCACCTGTTCACACTTAGTCTATGTTTGGATGTGCAGGTCAGGTTTTTGAAATGTATTCTCTAGCCTTCTGATCGTGCACTCCGCCTTCTAGCCACAGGTGTTTTAATTACAGCAGGTCCAATACCCCTCCATAGAGAAAGAGAATTTTAGTCTAGGAAGAGGTTTCACATGTACCCATTCAGATGTAGACGTTTGATCTCGGCGAGGTAGGGCAAGCTGGTATAAGAAAGATGCCGTGGAGTGGCTACCAGGTACACATAAAATTGGCCATTTTTATGCGCTAAACGCTCTCATTTTTCGTATTTCTAGTGCAGTAATGCAGTTTGAATTTCGTATTTCAAGTTTGTATGTTCTAGCGCTGCAGTGTGCTGCCTTATTTATTTAAATATAGCTAAAGGCTGTCGCAGTGGAGTCAGGAGGCAGGTTCGCTGCTGCAGCAAGCTGGTGGCGGAAGGAGTGCTGCGGGCCCAGGACTGGGAAGAGGCATTGCAAGGCTGTGGGTCATGGGATTCAACAAGATGCCGCCAGTGAAGCAGGAACAGAATCCCTATTCTGCCCTTTGATTTTCTGGTGGTGGGCTTCAGGAAAATGGCCGCCGGAGGCAGTACATGCACATATTTATATCTTGAGCTTCAGAAAGCTACTGTAAATTCGGACTATAAGACGGACCCTCATTTTATTAAACAATATTTTTTCCTATTTTCCTCCTCAAAATTTGGGGTGCATCTCATGGTCCGCTGCATCTTATAGTCTGCAAAATGCGGTATATGCAATACAACTTTGCATATGTCTCTGTTCTGGTAGTCAAACTTATTTGTGCTAAGCAAAATAGGTCTTCTGATAATTCAGTATCACTTCCTTAATATCTCTCCTGGACACTAAAAAATGTCTCTAAAACAGTGCAAGATGAGGAGGAACTTTTGTCATGTCTCATTAAATCAAGAACTAACAAAAAGGAGTTCAAATCTACACCTAATAATGTCTAATCTAAAATAGTTGGAGCGCCCCCAGACACAGGGCCACAGGTTACTCGGTACCGGTCCTTTCTGTCTCAGTTTTGGGGTTGGCACGGTGGCTGGACCCGGTCCGTGACCCTGCTAAGAGGAGTCCAATAAAAGGTGATAGGAATCTGTCAAGGTTTCGTGACGCCACCTGTGGTGTTCGTTCAGGGTGATTGATGCTGCTGTGGGGTCCGCTGGGGTGATGGAATGGCAGCCAGATGGCACACCTTCCCACAGATGAAATACGTCCCCAGGGCTTCCCAGTAGGGTGGATGGAAATGGTGTGAGGTGCAGACAACAACGAGGACACAGGGTTGCAGTCTCTTTACCTCTTTACTGAAGACTTCAGGATCCTCAATCCAGAGCACAGTTAACAGGGCTGTCTGAGACCGGCCGGTCCGATGGCACATCCAGAGTTCCCTTTGCAGGTGGAAATCGTTGCCTACCAATAGCGCCTGTGTGTTGTAGTGCTACCTTGCTGAGCATTCGGTATAGTCCTCACAACTTCTGTTCTAGTTCGTTCGTTCGTTCTTTCTAGTTCTTTTTCTTTCTTTCTATTTCATTCCAGATGTTACTAGTTTCTCGTCCCCCAAGTATGTTATGGCTAGGATGCACCCGTATGTTGGGAAGGCTCGGAGCTCTTCCGGGACCCTAGAGACGCCCCTCTCTGTTATGATTAGGCAATTCAGTACCACAGTGAACATAGAGGTCAGAGCACACACAGTGATCTGACAATAATCCAAAAACATAGAACGAGCTCTGAGACGTGGGAACTCTGTTGACCGCAATCCCTGATCCTCTCCAACAACACTAGAGGCAGCCGTGGATTGGGCCTAACGCTACCTATGCAACTCGGCACAGCCTGAGAAACTAGCTAGCCTGAAGATAGAAAATAAGCCTACCTTGCCTCAGAGAAATACCCCAAAGGAAAAGGCAGCCCCCCACATATAATGACTGTGAGTTAAGATGAAAAGACAAACGTAGAGATGAAATAGATTTAGCAAAGTGAGGCCCGACTTTCTGAACAGAGCGAGGATAGGAAAGGTAACTTTGCGGTCAACACAAAACCCTAAAAACCACGCAAAGGGGGCAAAAAGACCCTCCGTACCGAACTAACGGCACGGAGGTACACCCTCTGCGTCCCAGAGCTTCCAGCAAACAAATAGATAAGCTGGACAGAAGAAAAGCAAACAAAATAGCAAAGGAAAACTTAGCTATGCAGAGCAGCAGGCCACAGGAACGATCCAGGAGGAAAACAAGTCCAATACTGGAACATTGACAGGAAGCCAGGATCAAAGCACTAGGTGGAGTTAAGTAGAGCAGCACCTAACGACCTCACCACATCACCTGAGGGAAGGAACTCAGAAGCCGCAGTACCACTTCCCTCCACCAACGGAAGCTCACAGAGAGAATCAGCCGAAGTACCACTTGTGACCACAGGAGGGAGCTCTGCCACAGAATTCACAACAGTACCCCCCCTTGAGGAGGGGTCACCGAACCCTCACCAGAGCCCCCAGGCCGACCAGGATGAGCCACATGAAAGGCACGATCAAGATCGGGAGCATGGACATCAGAGGCAAAGACCCAGGAATTATCTTCCTGAGCATATCCCTTCCACTTAACCAGATACTGGAGTTTCCGTCTTGAAACACGAGAATCCAAAATCTTCTCCACAATATACTCCAACTCCCCCTCCACCAAAACCGGGGCAGGAGGGTCAACAGATGGAACCATAGGTGCCACGTATCTCCGCAACAATGACCTATGGAATACGTTATGTATGGAAAAAGAATCTGGAAGGGTCAGACGAAAAGACACGGAATTAAGAACCTCAGAAATCCTATACGGACCAATGAAGCGAGGTTTAAACTTAGGAGAGGAAACCTTCATAGGAATATGACGAGAAGATAACTGTTATGTTTGCTAATGACAGGTGTCATGAAGGCAATCCAGAAACACAGTGTGCTTAGCGATCAGAGCGCACACAGTGATCTGACAAATACCCAAAAATACAAGAACGAGCTCTGAGACGTGGAAACTCTGTAGACTGCACACCTGATCCTATCCTAAACACAACTAAAAGCGGCTGTGGATTGCGCCTAACAACTACCTAGGCAACTCGGCACAGCCTAAGAAACTAGCTAGCCTGAAGATAGAAAAATAGGCCTGACTTGCCCCAGAGAAATTCCCCAAAGGAAAAGGCAGCCCCCCACATATAATGACTGTGAGTAAGATGAAAAGACAAAACGTAGGGATGAAATAGATTCAGCAAAGTGGGGCCCGATATTCTAGGACAGAGCGAGGACAGTAAAGCGAACTTTGCAGTCTACAAAAAACACTAAAGCAAAACCACGCAAAGGGGGCAAAAAAAAAACCACCGTGCCGAACTAACGGCACGGCGGTACACCCTTTGCGTCTCAGAGCTTCCAGCAAAACAAAAGACAAGCTGGACAGAAAAAAAGCAACAAAAAAACAAAAAGCACTTAGCTATACAGAGCAGCAGGTCACAGGAACAATCAGGAGAAGCTCAGATCCAACACTGAAACATTGACAAGGAGCAAGGATAGCAGCATCAGGCGGAGTTAAGTAATGAAGCAGTTAACGAGCTCACCAGAACACCTGAGGGAGGAAGCTCAGAAGCTGCAGGACCACTTGTGACCACAGGAGTGAATTCAGCCACAGAATTCACAACAGTACCCCCCCCTTGAGGAGGGGTCACCGAACCCTCACCAGAGCCCCCAGGCCGACCAGGATGAGCCGCATGAAAGGCACGAACAAGATCGGAAGCATGAACATCAGAGGCAAAAACCCAGGAATTATCTTCCTGAGCATAACCCTTCCATTTAACCAGATACTGGAGTTTCCGTCTAGAAACACGAGAATCCAAAATCTTCTCCACAATATACTCCAATTCCCCCTCCACCAAAACTGGGGCAGGAGGCTCAACAGATGGAACCATAGGTGCCACGTATCTCCGCAACAACGACCCATGGAATACATTATGTATGGAAAAGGAGTCTGGGAGGGTCAAACGAAAAGACACAGGATTGAGAACCTCAGAAATCCTATACGGACCAATAAAACGAGGTTTAAATTTAGGAGAGGAAACCTTCATAGGAATATGACGAGAAGATAACCAAACCAGATCCCCAACACGAAGTCGGGGACCCACACGGCGTCTGCGATTAGCGAAAAGTTGAGCTTTCTCCTGGGACAAGATCAAATTGTCCACTACCTGAGTCCAGATCTGCTGCAACCTATCCACCACAGAATCCACACCAGGACAGTCCGAAGACTCAACCTGTCCTGAAGAGAAACGAGGATGGAACCCAGAATTGCAAAAAAATGGAGAAACCAAGGTAGCCGAGCTGGCCCGATTATTAAGGGCGAACTCAGCCAACGGCAAAAAGGACACCCAATCATCCTGGTCTGCAGAAACAAAACATCTCAGATATGTTTCCAAGGTCTGATTGGTTCGTTCGGTCTGGCCATTAGTCTGAGGATGGAAAGCCGAGGAAAAGGATAGGTCAATGCCCATCCTACCACAAAAGGCTCGCCAAAACCTTGAAACAAACTGGGAACCTCTGTCAGAAACAATATTCTCAGGAATGCCATGCAACCGAACCACATGCTGAAAGAACAAAGGTACCAAATCAGAGGAGGAAGGCAATTTAGCCAAGGGCACCAGATGGACCATTTTAGAAAAGCGATCACAGACCACCCAAATGACTGACATCTTTTGAGAAACGGGAAGGTCAGAAATGAAATCCATCGAAATATGTGTCCAAGGCCTCTTTGGGACCGGCAAGGGCAAAAGCAACCCACTGGCACGAGAACAGCAGGGCTTAGCCCTAGCACAAATCCCACAGGACTGCACAAAAGTACGTACATCCCGTGACAGAGATGGCCACCAGAAGGATCTAGCCACTAACTCTCTGGTACCAAAGATTCCAGGATGACCAGCCAACACCGAACAATGAAGTTCAGAGATAAGTTTATTAGTCCACCTATCAGGGACGAACAGTTTCTCTGCTGGACAACGATCAGGTTTATTCGCCTGAAATTTTTGCAGCACCCGCCGCATATCAGGGGAGATGGCAGACACAATGACTCCTTCCTTGAGGATACCCGCTGGCTCAGATAAACCCGGAGAGTCGGGCACAAAACTCCTAGACAGAGCATCCGCCTTCACATTTTTAGAGCCCGGAAGGTACGAAATCACAAAGTCGAAGCGGGCAAAAAATAACGACCAACGGGCCTGTCTAGGATTCAAGCGCTTGGCAGACTCGAGATAAGTCAAGTTCTTATGATCAGTCAATACCACCACGCGATGCTTAGCTCCTTCAAGCCAATGACGCCACTCCTCGAATGCCCACTTCATGGCCAGCAACTCTCAATTATCCACATCATAATTACGCTCAGCGGGCGAAAACTTCCTGGAAAAGAAAGCACATGGTTTTATCACTGAGCAATCAGAACCTCTCTGCGACAAAACCGCCCCTGCTCCAATCTCAGAAGCATCAACCTCGACCTGGAACGGAAGAGAAACATCTGGCTGACACAACACAGGGGCAGAACAAAAACGACGCTTCAACTCCTGAAAAGCTTCCACAGCTGCAGAAGACCAATTAACCAAATCAGCACCCTTCTTGGTCAAATCGGTCAATGGTTTGGCAATGCTAGAAAAATTACAGATGAAGCGACGATAAAAATTAGCAAAGCCCAGGAACTTTTGCAGACTCTTCAGAGATGTCGGCTGAATCCAATCCTGGATGGCTTGGACCTTAACTGGATCCATCTCGATAGTAGAAGGGGTAAAGATGAACCCCAAAAATGAAACTTTCTGCACACCGAAGAGACACTTTGATCCCTTCACAAACAAAGAGTTAGCACGCAGGACCTGAAAAACCATTCTGACCTGCTTCACATGAGACTCCCAATCATCTGAGAAGATCAAAATGTCATCCAAGTAAACAATCAGGAATTTATCCAGATACTCACGGAAGATGTCATGCATAAAAGACTGAAACACAGATGGAGCATTGGCAAGTCCGAACGGCATCACTAGATACTCAAAATGACCCTCGGGCGTATTGAATGCAGTTTTCCATTCATCTCCTTGCCTGATTCTCACCAGATTATACGCACCACGAAGATCTATCTTAGTGAACCAACTAGCCCCCTTAATCCGAGCAAACAAGTCAGATAACAATGGCAAGGGATACTGAAATTTAACAGTGATCTTATTAAGAAGGCGGTAATCAATACACGGTCTCAGCGAACCATCCTTCTTGGCTACAAAGAAGAACCCTGCTCCCAGTGGTGATGACGATGGGCGAATATGTCCCTTCTCCAGGGATTCCTTCACATAACTGCGCATAGCGGCGTGTTCGGGCACGGATAAATTAAATAATCGACCTTTAGGGAATTTACTACCAGGAATCAAATTGATAGCACAATCACAATCCCTATGCGGAGGTAGAGCATCGGACTTGGGCTCTTCAAATACATCCTGATAATCAGACAAGAACTCTGGGACCTCAGAAGGGGTGGATGACGAAATCGACAAAAATGGAACATCACCATGTACCCCCTGACAACCCTAGCTGGATACCGACATGGAATTCCAATCCAATACTGGATTATGGGTTTGTAGCCATGGCAACCCCAACACGACCACATCATGCAGATTATGCAACACCAGAAAGCGAATAACTTCCTGATGTGCAGGAGCCATGCACATGGTCAGCTGGGCCCAGTATTGAGGTTTATTCTTGGCCAAAGGTGTAGCATCAATTCCTCTCAATGGAATAGGACACCGCAAAGGCTCCAAGAAAAACCCACAACGTTTAGCATAATCCAAAGCCATCAGATTCAGGGCAGCGCCCGAATCCACAAACGCCATGACAGAAAACGACGACAAAGAGCATATCAAGGTAATGGACAGAAGGAATTTGGACTGTACAGTACCAATGACGGCAGACCTAGCGGACCGCTTAGTGCGCTTAGGACAATCAGAAATAGCATGAGTGGAATCACCACAGTAGAAACACAGACCATTCAGACGTCTGTATTCCTGCCGTTCAACTCTAGTCATAGTCCTATCGCACTGCATAGGCTCAGGTTTAACCTCAGGCAGTACCGCCAAATGGTGCACAGATTTACGCTCGCGCAAGCGTCGACCGATCTGAATGGCCAACGACAAAGACTCATTCAAACCAGCAGGCATAGGAAATCCCACCATGACATCCTTAAGAGCCTCAGAGAGACCCTTTCTGAACAAAGCTGCCAGCGCAGATTCATTCCACTGAGTGAATACTGACCATTTCCTAAATTTCTGACAATATACTTCTATATCATCCTGACCCTGGCACAAAGCCAGCAAATTTTCTCAGCCTGATCCACTGAATTAGGCTCATCGTACAGCAATCCGAGCGCCAGGAAAAACGCATCGACACTACTCAATGCAGGGTCTCCTGGCGCAAGAGAAAATGCCCAGTCTTGAGGGTCGCCGCGCAAAAAAGAAATAATAATCAAAACCTGTTGAATAGGATTACCAGAAGAATGAGGTTTCAAGGCCAGAAATAGCTTACAATTATTTTTGAAACTTAGAAACTTAGTTCTATCTCCAAAAAACAAATCAGGAATAGGAATTCTTGGTTCTAACATAGATTTCTGATCAATAGTATCTTGAATTTTTTGTACATTTATAACGAGATTATCCATTGAAGAGCACAGACCCTGAATATCCATGTCCACACCTGTGTCCAGAATCACCCAAATGTCGTGGGGGAAAAGAAAAGTGAACACAGAGCAGAAAAAAAAAAAAAAAAAAAAAATTATGTCAGAACTTTTTCTTTCCCTCTATTGAGAATCATTAGTTAGGCTCCTTGTACTGTTATGTTTGCTAATGACAGGTGTTATGAAGGCAATCCAGAAACACAGTGTGCTTAGCGATCAGAGCGCACACAGTGATCTGACAAATACCCAAAAATACAAGAACGAGCTCTGAGACGTGGAAACTCTGTAGACTGCACACCTGATCCTATCCTAAACACAACTAAAAGCGGCTGTGGATTGCGCCTAACAACTACCTAGGCAACTCGGCACAGCCTAAGAAACTAGCTAGCCTGAAGATAGAAAAATAGGCCTGACTTACCCCAGAGAAATTCCCCAAAGGAAAAGGCAGCCCCCCACATATAATGACTGTGAGTAAGATGAAAAGACAAAACGTAGGGATGAAATAGATTCAGCAAAGTGGGGCCCGATATTCTAGGACAGAGCGAGGACAGTAAAGCGAACTTTGCAGTCTACAAAAAACCCTAAAGCAAAACCACGCAAAGGGGGCAAAAAAAACCCACCGTGCCGAACTAACGGCACGGCGGTACACCCTTTGCGTCTCAGAGCTTCCAGCAATACAAAAGACAAGCTGGACAGAAAAAAAAGCAACAAAAAAACAAAAAGCACTTAGCTATACAGAGCAGCAGGTCACAGGAACAATCAGGAGAAGCTCAGATCCAACACTGAAACATTGACAAGGAGCAAGGATAGCAGCATCAGGCGGAGTTAAGTAATGAAGCAGTTAACGAGCTCACCAGAACACCTGAGGGAGGAAGCTTAGAAGCTGCAGGACCACTTGTGACCACAGGAGTGAATTCAGCCACAGAATTCATAACAGATAACCAAACCAGATCCCCAACACGAAGTCGGGGACCCACACAGCGTCTGCGATTAGCAAAACGTTGAGCCTTCTCCTGGGACAAGGTCAAATTGTCCACTACCTGAGTCCAAATCTGCTGCAACCTGTCCACCACAGTATCCACACCAGGACAGTCCGAAGACTCAACCTGTCTTGAAGAGAAACGAGGATGGAACCCAGAATTGCAGAAAAATGGCGAAACCAAAGTAGCCGAGCTGGCCCGATTATTAAGGGCGAACTCAGCCAAAGGCAAAAAGGACACCCAGTCATCCTGATCAGCAGAAACAAAACATCTCAGATATGTTTCCAAGGTCTGATTGGTTCGTTCGGTCTGGCCATTAGTCTGAGGATGGAAAGCTGAGGAAAAAGACAAGTCAATGCCCATCCTACCACAAAAAGCTCGCCAAAACCTCGAAACAAACTGGGAACCTCTGTCAGAAATGATATTCTCTGGAATGCCATGTAAACGAACCACATGCTGGAAGAACAATGGCACCAAATCAGAGGAGGAAGGCAATTTAGACAAGGGTACCAAATGGACCATCGTAGAAAAGCGATCACAGACCACCCAAATGACTGACATCTTTTGAGAAACGGGAAGATCTGAAATAAAATCCATAGAGATATGTGTCCAAGGCCTCTTCGGGACTGGCAAGGACAAAAGCAACCCACTGGCACGAGAACAGCAGGGCTTAACCCGAGCACAAATCCCACAGGACTGCACAAAAGTACGCACATCCCGCGACAGAGATGGCCACCAAAAGGATCTAGCCACTAACTCTCTGGTACCAAAGATTCCAGGATGACCAGCCAAGACCGAACAATGAACCTCAGAGATAACTTTATTCGTCCACCTATCAGGGACAAACAGTTTCTCCGCTGGACAACGATCAGGTTTATTAGCCTGAAATTTTTGCAGCACTCGCCGCAAATCAGGGGAGATGGCAGACACAATTACTCCTTCCTTGAGGATACCCGCCGGCTCAGACAAACCCGGAGAGTCGGGCACAAAACTCCTAGACAGAGCATCCGCCTTCACATTTTTAGAGCCCGGAAGGTACGAAATCACAAAGTCAAAACGGGCAAAAAACAGCGACCAACAAGCCTGTCTAGGATTCAACCTCTTGGCAGACTCGAGATAAGTCAAGTTCTTATGATCAGTCAATACCACCACGCGATGCTTAGCTCCTTCAAGCCAATGACGCCACTCCTCGAATGCCCACTTCATGGCCAGCAACTCTCGGTTGCCCACATCATAATTTCGCTCAGCAGGCGAAAACTTCCTGGAAAAGAAGGCGCACGGTTTCATCACTGAGCAATCAGAACCTCTCTGCGACAAAACAGCCCCTGCTCCAATCTCAGAAGCATCAACCTCGACCTGGAACGGAAGCGAAACATCTGGTTGACACAACACAGGGGCAGAAGAAAAACGACGCTTCAACTCTTGAAAAGCTTCCACAGCAGCAGAAGACCAATTGACCACATCAGCACCCTTCTTGGTCAAATCGGTCAATGGTTTAGCAATACTAGAAAAATTGCAGATGAAGCGACGATAAAAATTAGCAAAGCCCAGGAACTTTTGCAGACTTTTCAGAGATGTCGGCTGAGTCCAATCATGGATGGCTTGGACCTTAACAGGATCCATCTCGATAGTAGAAGGGGAAAAGATGAACCCCAAAAATGAAACCTTCTGCACACCAAAGAGACACTTTGATCCCTTCACAAACAAACAATTAGCACGCAGGACCTGAAAAACCGTTCTGACCTGCTTCACATGAGACTCCCAATCATCCGAGAAGATCAAAATGTCATCCAAGTACACAATCAGGAATTTATCCAGGTACTCTCGGAAGATGTCATGCATAAAGTACTGAAACACTGATGGAGCATTGGCAAGTCCGAATGGCATTACTAGATACTCAAAATGACCCTCGGGCGTATTAAATGCAGTTTTCCATTCATCGCCTCGCTTAATTCGCACAAGATTATACGCACCACGAAGATCTATCTTGGTGAACCAACTAGCCCCCTTAATCCGAGCAAACAAATCAAATAACAACGGCAAGGGGTACTGAAATTTAACCGTGATCTTATTTAGAAGGCGGTAATCTATACAAGGTCTCAGCGAACCATCCTTCTTGGCTACAAAAAAGAACCCTGCTCCTAATGGCGACGATGACGGGCGAATATGCCCCTTCTCCAGGGACTCCTTCACATAACTGCGCATAGCGGCGTGCTCAGGCACAGATAAATTAAACAATCGGCCTTTTGGGAACTTACTACCAGGAATCAAATTGATAGCACAATCACAATCCCTATGCGGAGGTAGGGCATTGGACTTGGGCTCATCAAATACATCCCGGTAATCAGACAAGAACTCTGGAACCTCAGAAGGGGTGGATGATGAAATTGACAGAAATGGAACATCACCATGTACCCCCTGACAACCCCAGCTGGACACCGACATGGATTTCCAATCTAATACTGGATTATGGACTTGTAGCCATGGCAACCCCAACACGACCACATCATGCAGATTATGCAACACCAGAAAGCGAATAACCTCCTGATGTGCAGGAGCCATGCACATGGTCAGCTGGGTCCAGTACTGAGGCTTATTCTTGGCCAAAGGCGTAGCATCAATTCCTCTCAATGGAATAGGACACTGCAAGGGTTCCAAGAAAAACCCACAACGCTTAGCATACTCCAAGTCCATCAAATTCAGGGCAGCGCCTGAATCCACAAATGCCATGACAGAATACGATGACAAAGAGCAGATCAAGGTAACGGTGTTAAATATTAATTATTCTTATTTTTATTCTGTACTGAGCACATTGCTTCTTGCTGACACTATGAAAAGCTATTTCTGTGTATGTAGCTCAGAGTATAAGTTAACTCCATATACAGAAGACACATGATCTGTAGAAACCATATAAATAACGTCTCTAAGGAGGGTGTGGGGGGTTTTTGTCACGTGGGACGGTCACCTCCCTTCCTTCACCATCATTCTCCATGGACATGAGACAAGACACGAGGAACAACAGCTGTTAGCTACTCCATGCCATGATGACTTCAGACTTTCACACAGACAGATGACTTCTACCATTCAGGACCCTGGAAAGATGAGTAACAGGAGAAGCGCTGATATCTACACATGGACACTCTGTTTGTAATTGTTTCATCTACCTTTTATGTTTTCTGCAATTTGGTTTTTCTGTGGACTAGTCAATAAACCACTATACTTTCTTCAGAAAATCATGACATTTTTCTTTTAAGAATAACGCACCTGGTTAAGTCTTGATTAGATATTTTTGCTCAATAACGATTTTTAACAAACGGACAGAAGAAATTTTGACTGTACTGTACCAATGGTGGCAAACCTAGCAAACCGCTTAGTGCGCTTAGGACAATCAGAGATAGCATGAGTGGAATCACCACAGTAGAAACACAGCCCATTCAGACGTCTGTGTTCTTGCCGTTCAACTCTGGTCAAAGTCCTATCGCACTGCATAGGCTCAGGTTTAAGCTCAGGTAATACCGCCAAATGGTGCACAGATTTACGCTCACGCAAGCGTCGACCAATCTGAATGGCCAAAGACATAGACTCATTCAAACCAGCAGGCATAGGAAATCCCACCATGACATCCTTAAGGGCTTCAGAGAGACCCTTTCTGAACATAGCTGCCAGCGCAGATTCATTCCATAGAGTGAGCACGGACCACTTTCTAAATTTCTGACAATATAACTCTATCTCATCCTGACCCTGACAAAGAGCCAGCAAATTTCTTTCTGCCTGATCCACTGAATTAGGTTCATCGTACAGCAATCCGAGCGCCAGGAAAAACGCATCGATATTACTTAATGCAGGATCTCCTGGCGCAAGAGAAAATGCCCAGTCCTGAGGGTCGCCACGCAAAAAAGAAATAATGATCAAAACCTGTTGAACTGGATCACCAGAGGAGCGAGGTTTCAAGGCCAGAAACAGTTTACAATTATTTTTGAAACTCAGAAACTTAGTTCTATCACCAAAAAACAAATCAGGAATAGGAATTCTTGGTTCTAACATAGATTTCTGATCAATAGTGTCTTGAATCTTTTGTACTCTTGCCGAGAGCTGATCCACACATGAAGACAGACCTCTAATGTCCATCGCTACACCTGTGTCCTGAACCACCCAAATGTCTAGGGGGAAAAAAAGGCAAAACACAGTGCAGAGAAAAAAAATGGTCTCAGAACTTATTTTTTCCCTCTATTGAGAATCATTAGTACTTTTGGCTTCCTGTACTGTTATGATTAGGCAATTCAGTACCACAGTGAACATAGAGGTCAGAGCACACACAGTGATCTGACAATAATCCAAAAACATAGAACGAGCTCTGAGACGTGGGAACTCTGTTGACCGCAATCCCTGATCCTCTCCAACAACACTAGAGGCAGCCGTGGATTGCGCCTAACACTACCTATGCAACTCGGCAAAGCCTGAGAAACTAGCTAGCCTGAAGATAGAAAATAAGCCTACCTTGCCTCAGAGAAATACCCCAAAGGGAAAGGCAGCCCCCCACATATAATGACTGTGAGTTAAGATGAAAAGACAAACGTAGAGATGAAATAGATTTAGCAAAGTGAGGCCCGACTTTCTGAACAGAGCGAGGATAGGAAAGGTAACTTTGCGGTCAACACAAAACCCTAAAAACCACGCAAAGGGGGCAAAAAGACCCTCCGTACCGAACTAACGGCACGGAGGTACACCCTCTGCATCCCAGAGCTTCCAGCAAACAAATAGATAAGCTGGACAGAAGAAAAGCAAACAAAATAGCAAAGGAAAACTTAGCTATGCAGAGCAGCAGGCCACAGGAATGATCCAGGAGGAAAACAAGTCCAATACTGGAACATTGACAGGAAGCCAGGATCAAAGCACTAGGTGGAGTTAAGTAGAGCAGCACCTAACGACCTCACCACATCACCTGAGGGAGGAAACTCAGAAGCCGCAGTACCACTTCCCTCCACCAACGGAAGCTCACAGAGAGAATCAGCCGAAGTACCACTTGTGACCACAGGAGGGAGCTCTGCCACAGAATTCACAACACCTCTCCACGCGTTGCCCCCTGTCTGCGTAGGAAATTTAAGGTAGACAGCCAACCTATAATTAACTGTCCTGCGGAGTTCGAAGTAAGACATAGAGTCAGTTACTTCCTCGGTGTTCCGGCCACCGGCTACGCGCCTCAGTAGGATGTTGCCGTTCTCGGGGCACGACTCCTACTGGTTCTCTTTTGTGCTTGATCTCGTTTCTCACTGTTCCACAATATCCTTCGCTTCGTGTCTCTTTCTTAGGATACTGCCACAAGGTAGTGCAGGCGCGGTTCCATAACGTTCTGTTCTGTTCGCTAGGTACCTGCCAGGTTCCCACGCCTGACAGGTACCCCCCTGAATCTTCTCCCTGCAACACCCCCTGCCACGAGATGTTGCCTGAATCCAACCCAGTCAGCTTCTGGCTAACTTCCTATCCAACCCCTAGTTTTACCAGTGTGAGGAGTGGCCCAATAAATAAAGCCTTTTTCTCCCCCTAGTGGCCGGAGTGTGAAGTGTAATGTGTGCTGGTGATACCTGTTCAGTAGAATTCCTCCAGTGCCATCAGACGTACCATCACTCCCCTTAGCGGCAGAGTGTCATACTGCAACGACCAGATCTCTGGGGCGCTGCATAAATAAAAGTATGTGAAACTGTAGGAGATCCCACTTCATAGAATAATTAGGGTTTTTCTAGTGTCCTATTTTGTCAGCTGTGATTAAAAACCAAAACATGGTATTGATTTTGGCCAGATTTAGCATCATATAAACTTTGTCTACTTCAGAAGATTGGGAGCACAGTGAGGATATGGAAAGATTTGTTTAATTCATTGTCTGAAATATAGCCGTATTCTCCTCAAATGTCTCATGTATTGCTCTTTTGTTTCGTAGTTTTTTTCTGCTATCATCTTCTTTCTGATCTGTCCTCCTTTTATATTAACTCTGTTCTACTAGAGATCCATATTTTTACATTTCCTTCTTATTTTCATATTTTCTCATGCAGCTTTATCTTTTTGAAATATGCTGCAGACAAAACATATGGTTCCCAATTCATCTTTTCCCCGACAACCTTTAACCCCTGTACAGGGATCGAGTGGATTGCTTCCTATGGAAGGGTTGCCATCCAGAGGTAGGAATAGTCACTAAGCAGGGTCAAAGCCGAGAAGTTGCGTAAAGTACAAAATCAATATGTAACAATAGTCAGAAAATATAAGCCAAGGTCAAAACCAGGAGCAATGAAACAACAGGGAGATTGGGCTAAACAAGACTGAACCAGAGAAGCACAAGACTACAGTATATCTGTGGTTTGCTGTAGAACTAATGTGAGTTGCCGATATCATGTCACCAAAACTCTTCGACAGAAGTATAAGTGGAGAGCTGTCGGGGGACCTGTGGAGGCTGAGTACTGTCTGATTTTGTTATTTTATATCAGTTCTAAAAATATTTAAAACATTTTAAAAGTGGAAAACCCCTTTAGACAAAGTTAGCTTTATTATCTTTCATTCAAATAACTTTACGTATTAAAATAATTCTGGGAGATTAATCTTAAATGTGACACAAAAAAGCAGATATGCAGTGTTTCCACTTGTGATGCTACAAAATGATTAATAGTTTGGAAAAGGATAAGTGTGTGGAGCTGTAAGCGGATTACATCTAAAAAGATCAGGCAAATCCTGCTACATCTAATCTGTGTGGGAGATGATTACTAGTGTTGAGCCACCTCCCTAGTGTTTGGGTTCGGTTCGGTTCGTCGAACAGGGAGGTGTTCGCCGAACTGTTCGTCGAACATTCTACGAACACCGTCGAACCCCTTTGAAACCAATGGCAGGCAAACACAAACACATACAAACACATGGAAAACACATAGAAAACCCCTTAAAAGGTGTCCAAAAGCTGACAAACTGCTCAAAAGACACAACAAACATGGAAAAGTCACAACTACATATAGTCATGTGAAAAGAAAAGAGGTGGAGGAGTAAAAGGAGGAGGATACACAGATATAGGCATGTCATGCCCCTCTAAAATCAAGAAAGGCAGGAGTAAAAATCTAAACTCACTCTACCAACACCCAGATGTTTTGACAAAAAAAAATAAAAAAATAAATATCTTTAGGTAGAATGGCGGCGGGTCCATTCAGAACACTTTCCTTAGAAGACGTAGTGGTACCCCCGTTGGGAGTTGTGCCAAAAAATGAACCCAATACATTCAGACTAATCCACCATTTGTCATATCCAAGGGGCAGGTCAGTAAACAACAACATCGACGCGGAACCAAGTACAGTACTATGTACTGTACCTCCTTTGACGAGGCAATCAGGCGGGTCAAGAAGTTGGTAAGGGGCACCCTAATGGCCAAAACAGAAATTTTGGGGGGGCGTTCCGGTTACTACCTGTGCCTCCGAATAGTGTCCTCCCATTGGGCTGCTTCTGTGAAGGAGCATACTACATAGATCACTGTTTGCCCATGGGGTGCTCCATATCCTGCTCAATATTTGAGGCGTTTAGTTGCTTCCTCGAATGTGTCGTCAATGACGTTTGTAAGGCGGCACATATTATCAATTACCTCAACGACGTCTTATGCCTGGGCCCAAAAGATTCGCCACAGTGTAAAAACACGCAGTAGTCCACCTGTGAGAAGGAGAGAGCTGGAGGGAGAGTGGACACCCCAGAGCCGAGGGGTTAGATTGAGAAAGAAAGAAGGCGGTGTAGCTTGCTTCATGGGTGGGGTACGCTGCTGAGTATCACTAAACTCTACTAGGCCCAAATGGATTTCCTGGGCTAGATGTCGTTACAAAATAGTAGTTAGGAAACAGGCGGTGTAGCTTGCTTCATGGGTTGGGTACTCTGCTGAGTAGCACAAAATGCCATTAGGTACAAAACGATTTCCTGGGCTAGATGCAATTAAAAATTAGTAATTAGATCAACAGGCGGTGTAGCTTGCTTCATGGGTGGGGTACGCTGCTGAGTATCACTAAATTCTACTAGGCCCAATCAGATTTCCTGGGCCAGATGCCATTACAAAATAGTAGTTAGGTAAAAAGGCAGTGTAGCTTGCTTCATGGGTGGGGTACGCTGCTGAGTATCACTAAATTCTACTTGGCCCAAAAGGATTTCCTGGGCTAGATGCCATTAAATATAGTACTTAGGTAAACAGGCGGTGGGTGGCTGGGCTACTCTGCTGACTAGCAGACACTGAAGCTTTGGAGCAGACCTCTGAATCCCAGGCCATAGTATGAGGAAACAACTCTGCAGACGACCCCACCCACCTGGAATTGACGATGGCAATGTCATGTAAAACTCAGAAAGGGGACTAAATAAAAGAGTCTCCATTTTTTCCTAAAATTTGGCCACAGACATCACTTAAGTGGCATCAATTTCGCCAGAGTTTTTTAAAACGGTTGGTGAGGTGATTTTCAAAAATCATGAAGCTTTTAGTCTCCCCAAGATGACACAGGGGTAGAAAAGTCCTTGTGGATCCAGGATTTGTTCATCTTGATGAACGTTAGTCTGTCTACATTGTCACTGGACAGCCGCGTGCGCTTATCTGTCAGCACACCACCAGCAGCGCTGGCTGCGGGGCACGACAAGATCTCCAAGGTGTGAGTGGTGAGCTCAGGCCATTTTTCAAGATTGGAATTCCAAAATGAGCAAGGGTCCAGTTCCACAGTCATGGCATCGATATTAACTTGGAGATACTCTTGTACCATCCTCTCTAGGCATTGGCTGTGTGTCAGGATGGTCTAAAAAAATCTTGAAACGATTGGAAAAAATTGCTGTTACCACCAGATACGATGTTACTGTTATAGTTTGAGTGATGACTCGATAGTCCCACAGTTGGCAAGTTAGAACTCAGAGATTGACTACAAGCACCACTGGTGTTTTGTGGAAAAGCAGATGTTAGATTCTGTAACAGTCTCTGCTGATACTCCTGCATGTGTGAATCCCTTTCTATGGCAGGAATTATTTCGCCAAATTTGCTTTTGTACTGGGGATCTAAGAGTGTGGCAACCCAGTAGTTGGCATTACTTCGGATTCTGACAATCCGAGGGTCATGTTGCAGGTAGTGCAGCAAGAAGGCACTCATGTGTCTTGCGCATCCAGGAGGACCAAGTCCTTGTTGTCTTGGTGGTGGCGAGGTGAGAATCATGCTTCCTTCGTCTGCCCTCTCCCCCCAACCTCGCACAACAGAAATTTGATCAAGGTCTCCCTCATCTGATGAGTCTTCCATGCCCAGCGCCAGTTCGTCCTCCACTTCTTCCTCGCCTCCTGCACCTTCTTCAACAGTTTGGCTGCTACCATGCGCCATCGGTAACCCCTCTCCCCCAGCCTCCAATGCCAGCCGCCTTGGTGCTGCCAACCTTCTTGACCTTGGAAATATGATCCCTTCCGCATACAACTCCTCCTGTTCCTCCTCCTCCTCCTCTTGTTCCACCACCTGACTCCGTACACTGTGTAAGGTGTGCTCCAGCATGTAAATCACCGGAATGGTCATGCTGATAATGGCATCGTCAGCACTAGAGTTGAGTGACTTACTTTTACTTGTTTAGGATCGAGTCGGGTTTCGCGAAACCCGACTTTGTCAAACGTCGGGTCGGGTGAAATTGGCCGATTATTGTAAAAAGTCGGGGTCGACCGAAACATGAAACCCAATGCAAGTCAATGGGGAATCAAAGTCAGCAGTGAGTGGAGGACAGGAAAACACCTACAGTGCCCATTTTAATGCCAAAAACATCAATTCTTATTGCTTAAGCTTGTCAATCTTAATTTACTTTATAATAATAGTTAGGCATTGAAAACAGGGGGTCATTTGGCTATAAAGTTGTGGGGGGGTAGGGCTGGCTCAAGATTTTCGTGGGCCCAGGAAACATGGAATACGTCACGGCGGTGGAGCAGGGAAAGGTAAGTTTTTCAACTTTGCAAGTGCTGCGATCCTGAGCAACCAGGTGGGGCCCACTCGTTGGCACTTGGCACTGGCACAGGGCCCCTCATAGTACGGCGGTGTGTTTGACGGCAGGTGGTGCCTCCCACTGCCAGAGACACTTTTGCATACTATGAGGGGCCCTGTGCCAGTGATGTCGCCAACGAGTATGACCCCCCCACCTGATGAAGGAACCTGCACTTTCATCTGCACCTTCCTCTTTGTCCCGGTGTAAGGTGGTATAGTATTCGGGAAGGGGAACCTGACTTTCAGCAGGGTCAGGTTCAGGCTGTGTGGAGTGCAAGGGGAATGTAGTGGTCTGGGTCAATGTACCAGCAGACTCATCTAGCAGTGGCTGGGCAATGGGCAGGATGCGGAGGAAACACATAGGCCCAAATAATAAAGTAGGCTTAATGCAGTTCAAAATTGGTAACAGGACTAAACAGGCGGCATAGCTTTGTTCAGTGGAGGAAAACTGTAATAAGTGGCGCAGACACAGTTAGTAGGCCCCCCAAAAAAGTAGGCTAAAAGCAGTTCAAAATTGGTAACAGGACTAAACAGGCGGTATTGCTTTGTTCAGTGGAGGACAACTGTAATGAGTGGCACAGAAACAGATAGTAGGCCCACAATAAAAAAGTAGGCTAATTGCAGTTCAAAATTGGTAACAGGACTAAACAGGCGGCATTGCTTTGTTCAGTGAGGACAACTGTAATGAGTGGTGCAGATATGGTTAGTAGGCACAAATACAAAAGAAGGCTAAAAGCAGTTCAACATTGGTAACAGGACTAAACAGGCGGCATAGCTAGCTACTGGGGTGGACTCCTCTGCTGAGTAGCAGACAGTGGTAGTAGGCGCAAAGTATTAACTGGTCAAAATGGAGGCCAGGGCCCCTGTATATTTTAACTATCATCTATCATTTCAACAAATTCGTATTGGCAGTGCCATTGAAGGATTTAACACCACAGACTACACAGTGGTGGAGCAGGGAGAGGTAAGTATTGCAAGTGGTAGAGCACTGTTCGAGCTGGGGGGGAACACTCTCTCATGGGCGGCGGTACTGGCACAGGGCCCCTCATATTATGACGGTGTGTCTGACGTTGGTTGTGCACCACCACTGTCAGAGACACTTCATTGAACTATGAGGGACCCTGTGCCAGTGCCATCGCCCAAGAGTGGGCGCACCCACCTGTCCAGGCAAATGGCACTCTCACGGGTGCTTGCGCCAGGGGGTGACCACGGCCCTGTGAGGGGAGTCAGCCCATTTAGGGAGGTATAAAAATGGCCTATGGTGGACATTGAGCAGCTGCAAATGGCGGAATTAGAGAAGTCAGTAAGAGGAGGCCAAAAGCAAGACATTTTTCAGGCAAGCTACGTGTCAGCAGGAGAAGGTGGGGCAAAATAATTTGAAATCCATGATTGGTTCATTTTAATGAAGGTTAGATCATCAACATTCTGGGTAGCCAGACGTGTCCTTTTTTCAGTCAGTATTGAACCAGCAGCACTGAAGACTCTTTCTGATAGCACACTAGCAGCTGGGCAAGCGAGCTCCTGTAATGCATATTCTGCAAGTTCAGGCCAGGTGTCTATTTTAGATGCCCAGTAATCAAAGGGGAATGACCTGTGAGGGAGAACATCGATAAGGGAGGAAAAGTAGTTCGTAACCATACTGGACAAATGCTGTCTCCTGTCGCTTTGAATCGATGCAGCACTACCTGTCGTGTCAACGGTTATTGCGAAATCACTCCACAACCTGGTCATAAAACCCCTCTGTCCAACGCCACTTCGGATTTGTGCACCTCTTACACCTCTGCCCTGTTGCCCCTTACGGCTCGTGTGAGAACCATCACCGCCGCTGTGTGCTGGGAATGCCTGAACCAAACGGTCTACAAGAGTTGCTTGTTTGGTAGCCAATAGTTGCTCAAGGTTCTAATGTGGCATGATATTTTGTAATTTTCCTTTATATCGTGGATCCAGGAGGCAGGCCAACCAGTAATCGTCATCGGTCATCATTTTGATAATGTGGGGGTCCCTTTTAGGATACGCAAGGCATACTCAGCCATGTGGGCCAATGTTCCAGGTGTCAATTCACTGCTTGTGCTGGGTTGAGGAGCACTTTCTTGCAAATCAACATCACTTGTGTCCCTCAAAAACCCTGTACCTGACCTTGCAACGCTACCAGTTTCAATTGCCCCCTGTGAAGCATCCTCCTCCCATAAATATTCATCCCCATCATCCTCCTCCTCCTCCTCTTCGTCGGACTCCTCGTCCAGGAGAGTTCCCTGAGCAGACAATGGCTGACTGTCATCAAGGCTTCCCTCCTCCTTGGTTGCAGACACCAACTCCTTAATGTGCGTCAAACTTTGCATCAGCAGACACATTAGTGGGATGCTCATGCTTATGATGGCATCGTCTGCACTTACCAGCCATGTGCATTCCTCAAAACACTGAAGGACTTGACAGAGGTCTTGGAGCTTCGACCACTGCACACCAGACAACTCCATGTCTGCCATCCAAGTGCCTGCCCATGTATGTGTATCCTCCCACAAATTAATTACAGCACGCCTCTGTTCGCACAGCCTCTGAACCATGTGCAGTGTAGAGTTCCACCTTGTTGCAACGTTGATTATTAGACGGTGCTGGGGAAGATTCAGGGATCGCTGATGGTTCAGCATACGGCTGGAGTGTATGGGCGACCGGCGGATGTGCGAGCAAAGTCTTCGCACCTTCAGGAGCAGGGCTGGTAACTTCGGATAATTTTTGAGGAAGCACTGCACCACCAGGTTCAAGGTGTGAGCCAGGCAAGGTATGTGTTTAAGTTCTGAAAGGGCTATGGCAGCCATAAAATTCCTTCGGTTATTACTGACTACCTTGCCTGCCTCAAGATGTACACTGCCCAGCCATGACTGAGTTTGTTGCTGCAAGTATTTGGCCAGTACTTCCGCGGTGTGTCTGTTGACGCCCAAACACTTCATTTCCAACACAGCCTGCTGACGCTTACCACTAGCTGTTCGATAATGGGACACCTCGTGTGCAACACTGGCAGCTGCGGATGGAGTGGTCGTGCGACTGCTCTCTGTGGATGAGATTTCACTTCTGGAGGAGGAGGAGGGGTGGCGAACGCCTACAGCCAACTGTGTCCTAGAACATGGGCTAGGCAGAACTGTCCCTCAATGGCTGTCCCCTGCATCCACGACATTAACCCATTGTGCCGTGATGGACACGTAACGTCCCTGGCCATGCCTATTGGTCCATGCATCTGTTGTGAGGTGCACATTTCTACTGACTGATTGCCTCAGTACATGGACAATGCGGTCTTTGACATGCTGGTGGAGGGCTGGGGTGGCTTTTCTCGCAAAGAAGTGTAGACTGGGTAGGTCATAGCGTGGTACTGCGTAGGCCATCAGGGCTTTGAAAGCTTTGCTTTCAACCAATCTGTAAGGGCATTATCTCTAACGATATTAGTCTAGCAATGTGGGCATTCAAACTCTGTGTACAGGGATGAGAGGATGAGTACTTTCTTTTCCTAACGCGAGTCTCTTGTAGGGTGAGCTGGACTGGAGAGGTGCATATGGTGGAACTATCGGTGGTGGTGGTGGTCATGGCGGATTGAGAGAGGGTTGGTGATGGTATTCTCAATGTTGGCCTACATACAGTGTTTCCTACCAATAACCTTGTGATTCCCTGACTTTGGCCTTGCGATGATACCTCCACATTTGCTGCTGGTGGTGTCCTAACCGGTGGGCTTACAGTGAGGGAGGCAATGTAGCGTTGCTGACTACCTTCATTCTGAGCAGGTGCACCAACGGTACGGGACGTTTGATAGTTAATCCAGGCTTGCAAGTGCATGCTGGTTAAATGTCTAAGCATGCACATTGTATTTAAATTTTGAAGATTCTTCCCTCTGCTAAACGTCTTTGAGCATTACTTACAGATAACTTTTGACTGATCATTCGGATCTTGGTTAAAAAAATGCCGCACTGCACTCTTCCTACTATGGAATATGTTTTCAGGCATTGCACGCTGTGCTAATTTCACCAGATGGTCACGCTGTCCTAAAACTGTTTTTGATTTTGACAAACGATTTGGCCTGATACGGGCCTGCCAGATGACAGCTGTTGCGATGTAGATGGCTGCTGCGGATCATCCTCCTCCGCTTCTGAGCTACTGGCAGCGGCACCCTCTTCCCCCAATGGCTGCCAATCTGGGTCAACAACTGGGTCATCTATCACCTCCTCTTCAATGTCATGTGCACGTTTCTCTGTGTCACTGTGTAAGATGCTATAGCGTTCGGGACGGGGCACCATAGTCTCATCAGGGTCAGATTCTGGCTCAGTACACTGCGAGGGCAATGTAGTGATCTAAGTCAATGGAACAGCATTATAATCTAACTGTGGCTGTGCATCAGTGCACTCCATGTATGATTCATCTTGTAATGGGCAGTTAACAATTTCCCGTTCTAACCCAGGCACGGTATGTGTAAAGAGCTCCATGGAGTGACCTGTAGTGTCGCCTGACGCATCCTTCACTTTTGGTTTGGGTGAAGGACACAAGGAAATGTCTTGTTCCTGACCGGGAGCATGCACTGACGACTCGCTGCTTTTATATTTGGAACTTTCTGAAGAGGAGGCGAAAGAGCTAGAGGCTGAGTCAACAATGAAAGCCAAAAATTTTCCTGCTGCTCCGGCTTTAAAAGCCGTTTTCCTACTCCCAGAAAAGGGAGCCTTCGAGGCCTTGTGTAGCCAGATGATGACGCTGGCTCAACACCTACAGCCTTAGGTGCTATTGTGCTTTTGCCACTACCATCAGATGCACCACCACCATCAGTACCAGCTGGCAACCACCGCCCACGGCCTCTTCCACGAGACTTTTTCATTTTTTGGAAAACCTAGCCAAAATAACAACCGTTATATGGTACTGTAAAACAAGGTAGAAGGTGCATATAAACTTGTTGAGAATTTGAATCTCCCTTTTTTTGGGGGGAGACTGACCCAAAACTCAGGCCCAGTGTATATAACAACACAATCTAAGTGGCAGAAAGTGGCTGGCTGACATACACCAAACTAACAGGACTGCAGTAGATCCACTTTTTTGGGGGGAGACTGACCCAAAACTCAGGCCCAGTGTATATAACAATGCAATCTAAGTGGCAGAAAGTGGCTGGAAGATATGTGAAAAAATACAACAACTGTAGTACAATTTCAATCTCCCTACAATGATCTCAGGAAAAGTATGGCAGCAATAAAAAGGACTGCTGCACACAAAAGTGTGGACAAATAAACAAGATAACTGTGCAGAAAGGAGCAACAGGATTTTTGCTTTTAAAAAAAGCAGTTGGTTTGCACAGCGGCGTGCAAACAGCAATGCAGCTATCAGGGAGCCTTCTAGGGCAGCCTAATAAGCTACAGAACTGATGCACAAAAATATAGCCTCCACTGTCCCTGCAAACAAATGGTGGTGTTGGACAGTGGAAATCGCTGCAGCACAAGCAGTTTCGGGGCTTAATATTCCCTCCCTAACTATATCCCTTCTTCTGATGCAGCTGCGGCAACCTCTCCCTATGCTACGATCGGCAGAAGTAAGATGGCGGTCGGCGTGCACGCCCCTTTATAGCCCCTGTGACGCTGCAGAAAGCAAGCCAATCACTGTCATGCCCTTCTCTAAGATGGTGGGGACCGAGACCTATGTCATCCAGCTGCCCACACTCTGCTTCCTCCTTCATTGGCTGAAAAATGGCGCTGAAGGCGTCATACGAAATGCGACTTTGGCGTGAAGATCGCCGACCTCATGGCCGATTCCACACTAGGATCGGGTCGCGTTTCATGAAACCAGAATTTGACCAAAGTCGGCGATTTTTGAATTTGTCCGATCCGTTTCGCTCAACCCTAGTCAGCACTAAACATCTTCGTTGCTATTTCAAAATTGTGCAGAAGGGTGCATAGGTCACTGATCTGAGACCACTCCTGCAGCATGATTTGCCCCACCTCTTGATCTCATTGGCCCAGGCTATACATCATAACGTATTGCACCAGGGCTCATCGGTGCTGCCACAGTTGCTGCAACATGTGCAGAGTTCAATTCCCCCGTGTGGGTACATCGCATTTCAGCCGGTGAACTGGCAGGCCCAACAACTTCTGTAGAGATGCAATTCGTCGAGCTGTGGGATGCGAACGGCGGAAGTGAGCACACAGCGACCGTGCCCTCTGCAGAAGCCCATCTAGTCCAGGATAGTGGGATAAAAATTGCTGGACAACCAGGTTCAAAACCTGAGCCATACAAGGCACGTGTTAGGCAAGCGTAGGACCTGGTATAAGAGAGATGCCGTAAAGAGGCTACCAGGTACACATAAAATTGGCCATTTTTATGCGCTAAAAGCTCTAATTTTTCATATTTCTAGTGCAGTAATGCAGTTCAAATTTCATGTTTTCAAGTTTGCATGTTTTAGCTCTGCAGTGTGCTGCCTTATTTACTTAACTATATACGAGTTGGCGACTCTAGGTTCAGCACCTGTTCACACTGAGTCTATGTTTGGATGTGCAGGTCAGGTTTTTGAAATGTATTCTCTAGCCTTCTGATCGTGCACTCCGCCTCCTAGCTTCAGGTGTTTTAATTATAGCAGGCCCAATACCCCTCCAGAGAGAGAATTTTAGTCTGGTAAGAGGTTTTCACATGTACCCATTCAGATGGAGACGTTTATTCTCAGCGAGGTAAGGCAAGTGTAGGACCTGGTATAAGAGAGATGCCGTAAAGAGGCTACCAGGTACACATAAAATTGGCCATTTTTATGCGCTAAAAGCTCTCATTTTTCATATTTCTAGTGCAGTAATGCAGTTCAAATTTCGTGTTTTCAAGTTTGCATGTTTTAGTGCTGCAGTGTGCTGCCTTATTTACTTAACTATATACGAGTTGGCGACTCTAGGTTCAGCACCTGTTCACACTGAGTCTATGTTTGGATGTGCAGGTCAGGTTTTTGAAATGTATTCTCTAGCCTTCTGATCGTGCACTCCGCCTCCTAGCTTCAGGTGTTTTAATTACAGCAGGTCCAATACCCCTCCAGAGAGAGAATTTTAGTCTGGTAAGAGGTTTTCACATGTACCCATTCAGATGGAGACGTTTATTCTCAGCGAGGTAAGGCAAGTGTAGGACCTGGTATAAGAGAGATGCCGTAAAGAGGCTACCAGGTACACATAAAATTGGCCATTTTTATGCGCTAAAAGCTCTCATTTTTCATATTTCTAGTGCAGTAATGCAGTTCAAATTTCGTGTTTTCAAGTTTGCATGTTTTAGCGCTGCAGTGTGCTGCCTTATTTACTTAACTATATACGAGCTGGCGACTCTAGGTTCAGCACCTGTTCACACTGAGTCTATGTTTGGATGTGCAGGTCAGGTTTTTGAAATGTATTCTCTAGCCTTCTGATCGTGCACTCCGCCTCCTAGCTTCAGGTGTTTTAATTACAGCAGGTCCAATACCCCTCCAGAGAGAGAATTTTAGTCTGGTAAGAGGTTTTCACATGTACCCATTCAGATGGAGACGTTTATTCTCAGCGAGGTAAGGCAAGCGTAGGACCTGGTATAAGAGAGATGCCGTAAAGAGGCTACCAAGTACACATAAAATTGGCCATTTTTATGCGCTAAAAGCTCTCATTTTTCATATTTCTAGTGCAGTAATGCAGTTCAAATTTCGTGTTTTCAAGTTTGCATGTTTTAGCGCTGCAGTATGCTGCCTTATTTACTTAACTATATACGAGTTGGCGACTCTAGGTTCAGCACCTGTTCACACTGAGTCTATGTTTGGATGTGCAGGTCAGGTTTTTGAAATGTATTCTCTAGCCTTCTGATCGTGCACTCCGCCTCCTAGCTTCAGGTGTTTTAATTACAGCAGGTCCAATACCCCTCCAGAGAGAGAATTTTAGTCTGGTAAGAGGTTTTCACATGTACCCATTCAGATGGAGATGTTTATTCTCAGCAAGGTAAGGCAAGCGTAGGACCTGGTATAAGAGAGATGCCGTAAAGAGGCTACCAGGTACACATAAAATTGGCCATTTTTATGCGCTAAAAGCTCTCATTTTTCATATTTCTAGTGCAGTAATGCAGTTCAAATTTCGTGTTTTCAAGTTTGCATGTTTTAGCGCTGCAGTGTGCTGCCTTATTTACTTAACTATATACGAGTTGGCGACTCTAGGTTCAGCACCTGTTCACACTGAGTCTATGTTTGGATGTGCAGGTCAGGTTTTTGAAATGTATTCTCTAGCCTTGTGATCGTGCACTCCGCCTCCTAGCTTCAGGTGTTTTAATTACAGCAGGTCCAATACCCCTCCAGAGAGAGAATTTTAGTCTGGTAAGAGGTTTTCACATGTACCCATTCAGATGGAGATGTTTATTCTCAGCGAGGTAAGGCAAGCGTAGGACCTGGTATAAGAGAGATGCCGTAAAGAGGCTACCAGGTACACATAAAATTGGCCATTTTTATGCGCTAAAAGCTCTCATTTTTCATATTTCTAGTGCAGTAATGCAGTTCAAATTTCGTGTTTTCAAGTTTGCATGTTTTAGCGCTGCAGTGTGCTGCCTTATTTACTTATACAAGGCACGTGTGTGACATTGCCTTGGCGAAGGGCCGCACCCAGGTTTGCAGCATTGTCGCACACAGCCTTCCCTGGCTGTAGGTTGAGTGGAGACAACCATTGATGGAACTCGGTCTCCAGAGCTGACCACAACTGCTGTGTGACTCACATTTCCCAGACATTTCAATGTAAACACTGCCTGATGCCGTTGAGCCCTGGTGACAGCATAGTGAGGAGGTGTGCAGGATTCCTTCTGCGCAGTTACAACGCGGGTGGCATTACCAGACAGGCTTTGGGTGCAGGTGGAGGACTGACAGGAGGTTGAGGAGGCAGAAGCAGTGGAGGAACTTCTAGATACAGAGGATCGACAAGCAACTCGTGGTGACGGCAAGACTTGGACAGCAGCCCCTTCTCCTGATGTCGCCGTAATTATCCAGTGCCCAGTCACCAACATGTAACACTCCTGTCCATGTCTACTCGTCCAAGTGTCTGTGGTGAAATGCACCCTGTCACACACAGAGTTTCTCAAGGAAGCGGTGATGTTGTGTGCGACATGCTGGTGTAGCGCAGGCACAGCTTTCTTTGAGAAGTAGTGGCGACTGGGCATCTGGTACTGGGGCACTGCGACGGACATAAGGTCTCGAAAATCCTCTGTGTCCACCAGGCAGAAAGGCAGCATTTCTGTAGCCAACAGCTTGCTGATGGAGAAATTCAACCTCTTAGCTTTGTCATGGCTAGGAGGAAGTGGTCTTTTACTGAAGGACTGAGGGCTGGCTGCTGTGCTTAGACGGAGTTGAGTAGGGTGTCCCCGGCAAACTGCTGATCTGTGAGGAAGGTGCAGGCGGAGATGTTATGTTGCCTTGATCAAAATGTGGTGTCGATGTCGGAGAGCGCTCAACACCAGCAGGTGTTTCCACTAGCAAATGTCCTGACGACCTGCCAATCACACTGGCTGTTGCGGGTAAAGAGGTGGAAGGTTTGCATCCAAAACCATGTGCGACTGCTGTCCCCACAGTCACAGAGGATGAAGAGGATGCGGATGCACTTGATGGGGAAGACGGTGGTTGACCCGGCCCACTAGGCCGCATTGTAGCACAGTGAGCTTCCCACTGCAACTTATGACTGATATCCATGTGACTGTTCATGCATGAAGTACTCAAGCTAGTGATTTTTTGGCCTCTACTGAGTTTTTGTTGACAAAACTTACAGACAGCATGAGTTGGGTCATCCTTTGCGATGTCAAAAAATGCCCAGGCTATGCAAGGTTTAGAGCCCGTGTGACCTGAAGAGCCACCACGACTTCTGGTCTGAGGCACAGTTGGGGTTGAGGATGCAGTTGTTGACGTGCTTCCAGTACTCCATCTCTGTCCAGGAAGGCGCACCATTACCTTGTCGTCAGACTCATCACTAGCATCCTCCTCCACCTCCTCTGCTGACCTCATGGACTGGCGGACTGGGGGTTAACAGTAAGTGGGGTCTACAACCTTGTCATCATCATCCTGAGTGTTCTCACACCCGTCGTCCTCTTCCTACCCCGACCGAAAAGTCAAGTTTTCGTTCCAATCAGGTATCTCAGTCTCATCATCTTCCTCATTGTCTCCACCAACAGGAGTTACAGTTTGGGAACAAGGGTCTACATTATGCTCAGAACCTTCTTCATCTGGGCCTGGATCCGACTCACAAAGATTCTGGGCATCAATGCAGATCATTTCCTCATCTGGATTCACAGAAGCTCTGGAGCAGACCTCTGATTCCCAGGCTATAGTATACATAAACAGCTCTACAGACTCAACCATGTGTGTTACCCCATGCTCAGACGGGCAGCAGGAGACTTGGGAGCTGTGAGGAAGCAATTGCAATTGGGGTGACAACTCTGAGGACTGGAGTAGTTCTGATGTTAAAGTTGACATGGAGGAGAGCCCACTTGAACGAGCACTTGATATCCGTTCAAGCACTTGCTGTTTTTGTGCCTCATCTGGAATTTTTGGCGATGCTTGTAGCGATGGTCGTAAGAAATGGACCATATCAGATTGTCCACGAAAAGAAGTAGACATCTTACTTTGGCTGGAAGATGGTCTTTCTTCTGCAGATGTTACTGTTGCTTTACCACCTACCCCACGGACACAACCTTTTTTTCCCTTTCCAACACGCCTATTCCCCTTTCCACCAGAAGCAGGCCTTTTGCCACTCATTTTAGTGCTTAACTAATTGGCAACTGTGTATCTGTAGTTGTTGGCACAACAACCGATGGATGAAAACCGAGCAGAACTGAGTGGCCAAACTAGTGGCCCGAAACGAATAATGGATTAGATGCACTGAATATTGAGATACACAGGCGGTATAGTTTGTTTCACAGGTGGGCTACTCTGCTGACGTGCAGACACTGCTCCTAGGCCCTTAATTATTAACTGGATTAGATGCAGTGAAAATAGAGATACACAGGCGGTATAGCTTGTTTCACAGGCGGGTTACTCTGCTGATGTGCAGACACTGCTCCTAGGCCCAAAACTAATAACTGGATTAGATGCAGTGAAAATAGAGATACACAGGCGGTATAATTTGTTTCACAGGCGAGCTACTCTGCTGACTTGCAGACACTGCTCCTAGGCCAAAAACTAATAACTGGATTAGATGCAGTGAAAATAGAGATACACAGGAGGAATAGTTTGTTTCACAGGCAGGCTACTCTGCTGATGTGCAGACACTGCTCCAAGGCCCAAAACTAATAACTGGATTAGATGCAGTGAAAATAGAGATACACAGGCGGTATAGTTTGTTTCACAGGCAGGCTACTCTGCTGACGTGCAGACACTGCTCCTAGGCTCTAAACTAATAACTGGATTAGATGCAGTGAAAATTGAGATACACAGGCGATATAGTTTGTTTCACAGGTGGGCTACTCTGCTCACGTGCAGACACTGCTCCTAGGCCCTAAACTAATAACTGGATTAGATGCAGTGAAAATAGAGATACACAGGCGGTGTAGTTAGTTTCACAGGTGGGCTACTCAGATGACTATCAGAAAATGCTACTAGCCCAAAAGGATTGGCTGAGCTAGATTACACCAAATGCTGTGACAAACACAGACCTGCCTGGCAAACAATGCTAAGAACTGCTATAACCTACCCTGAAAAGGGCTGATATTACAACCCGTCCCGACTCCCTAAACCTCCAAATTCCTCCAATTCGCTCCAAAAAAACAATCTTTGTCTGTATAGCAGCCACAGCAGCAGCGGTGCCATCTAACACTAAGCTGCAGCAGTGAGGAAATAGTGGCGATGGGGCAAATGGCTGGTTCTTATAGGGCAAGGACATGTGACATACACAGCCAATGACACATGCCCTTGCTTGTGTGCATCACATGCACATTGCTGTGTGTGTGCGCACACTGCTGATAGGCTGAGAGACTGCACCGCCCCACTGTAAATGCGGGAAAGAAAAAAAAAATGGAGATCGGCATTATTTCAGCACAGATCTATCAACAGCCCCCTCCCCCCACTATACACTGAAACAGTCTATTAACATTGATAAACAGTTTTAATGTGCAAATCAAGCGAGGCTTTTGCTGAATGAATATTTATCGAACAGAAATTCGAACAGCCGAATTTTAAGCAAATTGTTTGGGTTCGTCGAACGACTCGAACACCGCCCAAAACAGCTCGAACTTGAGATTGGCGAACAGTTCGACTCGAACACGACTCATCTCTAATGATTACTTGCTCAGAATAATGATACGTTTTCATTTTTCAAGAAATTTCATTTGCTGTTCTTTCTCTTTTTCTTCAACATGCTCTGTATCTTTAAAGGAAGAAATTGCATTCCTGAGGACTAGGGTTGAGCGAAACGGGTCGGTCATTTTCATAAGTCGCCGACTTTTGGCAAAGTCTGGTTTCATGAAACCCGACCCGATCCATCTGTGGGGTCGGCCATGCAGAACGCGACTTTCAGCCAATGAAGGTGGACGCAGAGTGTGGGCAGCGTGATGACATAGGTCTCAGTCCCCACCCTCTTAGAGAAGGGCATTGCAGTGATTGGCTTGCTTTCTGCGGCATCACAGGGGCTATAAAGGGGCGTTCCCGCCGACCGCCATCTTACTGCTACTGATCTGAGCATAGGGAGAGGTTGCTGCCGCTTCGTCAGAAGCAGGGATAGCGTTAGGCAGGGTACATTAACCCCCAAACCGCTTGTGCTGTAGTGATTTCCACTGTCCAACACCACCTTTTGTTTGCAGGGACAGTGGAGGCTACATTTTTTTCCTCAGCGCTGTAGCTCATTGGGCTGCCCTAGAAGGCTCCCTGATAGCTGCATTGCTGTTTGTACACCGCTGTGCAAACCAACTGCTTTTTTCAAAGCACAAATCCTGTTGCTCCTTCCTTTCTGCACAGCTTTCTTGTTTGTTTGTCCACACTTTTGACTTTTTTGTGCAGCAGTCCACTCCTTGTTATTGCTGCCTGCCATACTTTGCTGAGATTACTGCAGGGAGATAGTAATTGTAGGACATTCCCTTTTTTTGTTTCGTTATATCTCTTCAAGCCACTTTCTGCCACAGAAAATATACTCTAATACAGTGGCCCAGATTTATTCACTAGTCTCCCTGAAGAAAAGAAAAGAAAAAAAAAAGGGTGCAGATTAAAATTGGCAAATCTGTATCAGTGGCAGTCCTGTGTGTGGCATCTGTGTCTCATTTTCTGGCACAGAAAACATACAGTCTAACAGTGGGCCTGATTTCTTGCCAATTCTCCCATAAATAAAAAAAACAATAGTGGGAGATTAAGACTGGCAATTTTGCCTCAGTGCCAGTGCTGTGTGTGGCATCTGTCTCTAATTTTGTGCCACATTAAACCTAGTGTGTAATACTGGGCCAGATTTCTTTTAAATTCTCCCTGAAAAAAAAAACAGTGGGAGATTAAGATTGGCATTTCTGATTCAGTGCCAGTCCTGTGTGTGCCACTTGTCTAAAATTTTGTGCCACATTAAACCTAGTGTGTAATACTGGGCCAGATTTCTTTTAAATTCTCCCTGAACAAAAAAAATAGTGGGAGATTAAGATTGGCATTTCTGCTTCAGTGCCACTCCTGTGTGTGCCACCTGTCTCAAATTGTGTGCCACATTAAACCTAGTGTGTAATACTGGGCCAGATTTCTTTTAAATTCTCCCTGAAAAAAAAAATTGTGGGAGATTAAGATTGGCTTTTCTGCTTCAGTGCCAGTCCTGTGTATGCCACCTGTCTCAATTTTTGTGCCACATTAAATCTAGTGTGTAATACTGGGCCAGATTTCTTTTCAATTCTCCCTGAAAAAATAAAATTAGTGGGAGATTAAGATTGGCAATTCTGACTCATTGCCAGTGCTGTGTGTGCCACCTGTCTCAAATTTTGTGCCACATTAAACCTAGTGTGTAACACTGGGCCAGATTTTTTGACAATTCTCCCTGAAAAAAAAATTGTGGTAGATTAAGATTGGCAATTCTGCCTCATTGCCAGTGCTGTGTGTGGCATCTGTCTCCAATTTTGTGCCACAGAACATATACTGTATAAGAGTGGGCCACATTTCTTCAATATTCTCACAGAAAAAATAAAAAGGGGGAGATTAAGATTGGCATTTCTGCTTCATTGCCAGTGCTGTGTGTGCCACCTGTCTCAAATTTTGTGCCACATTAAACCTAGTGTGTAATACTGGGCCAGATTTCTTTTAAATTCTCCCTGAAAAAAAAAATAGTGGGAGATTAAGATTGGCATTTCTGCTTCAGTGCCAGTTCTGTGTGTGCCACCTGTCTCAAATTGTGTGCCACATTAAACCTAGTGTGTAATACTGGGCCAGATTTCTTTTCAATTCTCCCTGAAAAAAAAAATAGTGGGAGATTAAGATTGGCATTTCTGCTTCAGTGCCACTCCTGTGTGTGCCACCTGTCTCAAATTTTGTGCCACATTAAACCTAGTGTGTAATACTGGGCCAGTTTTTTTTTTAAATTATGCCAGAAAAAGTTAAATAGTGGGAGATTAAGATTGGCAATTCTGTCTCATTGCCAGTACTGTGTGTGGCATCTGTCTCTAATTTTGTGCCACAGAACATATACTGTATAAGAGTGGGCCACATTTCTTCAATATTCTCCCAGAAAAAATAAAAAGGGGGAGATTTTTATTGGTAGTGTCTGCATCAGCGTCAGTCCTGTTAGTGGCATATCTGTCTGCCACTGAAGCTGTGTACTGTTATACATTGGGCCTGATTTTACTTGCAGTCTCACCCACCTATAAAGGGATATATAAATCCAACAGAAGTTTGAGTTCACCTTGTAACTGGTTTTACAGTAACAAATACCGTTAGTTTGGTTACATTTTTCAAACAATGAGGAAGTCTGGTGGAAGAGGTCGTGGCCGTGGGCGGTCATTGCCAGCTGGTAATGATGGTAGTGGTGGTGGAGCATCAGGTGGTCGTGGGAAAAGCAATATAGCACCTAAGTCTCGAGTTGTTGATTCTATTTCGTCATCTGGCTACACAAGGCCTCGAACGCTCCCTTTTCTGGGAGTAGGAAAACCGCTTTTAAAGCCGGAGCAGCAAGAACAAGTTTTGGCTTTCCTTGCTGACTTAGCCTCTAGCTCTTTCGCCTCCTCTCCTGAAACTGCTAAATGTAAAAGCAGCGCGTCGTTAGTGGATGTTCACGGTCAGGGACAAGTCGCTTCATTGTCTTCTTCACCAAGAACAACAGGTTACTCCATGGAGCTCTTTACACATACCGTTCCTGGGTTAGAAAGTGAAACAGTTAACAGGCCATGCCCATTACACGTTGAATCGGACATGGAGTGCACAGATGCACAGCCACAGCCAGATTACTATGCTGTTCCTTTGACTCAGACCAGAACATTGCCCTCCCAGTGTACTGATCCAGAATCAGACCCTGATGAGACTATGGTGCCCCGTCACGAACGCTATACCACCGGCTTACACGGTGACACAGACGAACTTGCACATGAGATAGAAGAGGAGGTCATAGATGACCCAGTTGTTGACCCCAATTGGCAGCCAGTGGGGGAACAGGGTGCAGGCGGCAGTAGCTCTGAAGCGGAGGAGGAGGAGCCGCAGCAGGCATCAACATCGCAACAGGTTCCATCTGCCAGGACCGTATCTGGCCAAAAACGCGTGGCAAAACCAAAACCAGTTGTAGGACAGCGTGGCCATCCAGATAAAGAAGCTCAGTCTGCAATGCCTGAAAAGGTATCCGATAGTAGAAAAAGTGTAGTCTGGCATTTTTTTAAACAACATCCAAATGATCAGCGTAAAGTCATCTGTCAAAAATGTTCAACTACCTTAAACATAGGTCAGAATCTTAAAAGTCTAAATACAAGTTGCATGCATAGACATTTAACCACCATGCATTTGCAAGCCTGGACTAACTACCAAACGTCCCTTAAGGTTGTAGCACCCTCGGCCAAAGAAGCAAGTCAGCAAAGCTACATCCCTTCCCTCACTGTAAGCCCACCATTTCCCGCACCACCTGTAGTAAATGTGCAGGTTTCGTCGCCAGGCCAAAGCAGTCAAGGAATCACCAGTTTCGTAGTAGGAAACACTGCATGTAGGGCACCAGCAAGAATACCATCTCCAACCCTCTCTCAGTCTGCCATGTCCACCGGCACCCCCGCTATTTCCACGATCTGCAGCTCTCCAGTCCAGCTCACCCTACATGAGACTCTTGTTAGGAAAAGGAAGTACTCATCCTCACATTCGCGTACACAGGGTTTGAACGCCCACATTGCTAGACTAATCTCATTAGAGATGATGCCCTAGTTGAAAGCGAAGCTTTCAAAGCCCTAATGGACTACGCTGTACCACGCTACGAGCTACCCAGTCAACACTTCTTTTCGAGAAAAGCCATGCAGAAAGAAACTCAGTCATGGCTGGGCACTGTACATCTTGAGGCAGGCAAGGTAGTGAATGATAACGGAAGGAATTTTATGGCTGCCATAGCCCTTTCCCAACTGAAACACATTCCTTGCCTTGCTCACACCTTAAACCTGGTGGTGCAGTGCTTCCTGAAAAGTTATCCGGGGTTACCCGACCTGCTTCTCAAAGTGCGCAGACTTTGCACGCATATCCGTTGTTCGCCCATACACTCCAGCCGTATGCAGAACCATCAGCGGTCTTTGAACCTTCCACAGCATCGCCTAATCATCGACGTTGCAACAAGGTGGAACTCCACACTGCACATGCTTCAGAGACTGTGCGAACAGAGGCGTGCTGTTATGTATTTGTGGGAGGATACACATACACGGGCAGGCAGTTGGATGGCAGACATGGAGTTGTCAGGTGTGCAGTGGTCGAAGGTACAAGACCTGTGTCAAGTCCTTCAGTGTTTTGAGGAATGCACACGGCAGGTTAGTGCAGACAACGCCATAATAAGCATGAGCATCCCCCTAATGCGTCTGCTGATGCAAAGTTTGACGCACATAAAGGAGCAGACGTCTGCAGCTGAGGAAGAGGATAGCCTTGATGACAGTCAGCCATTGTCTGGTCAGGGCAATCTACAGAACGAGGTAGCGGGCGAAGAGGAGGAGGACGAGGAGGATGATGGGGATGAGTATTTTTTGAATGAGGAAGCTTCTCCGGGGCCAATAGAAACTGGTGGCGTTGCAAGGCTGCGTTCAGGTTTTTTGAGGGAGACAAGTGACGTAGATTTGCCTGAAACTGCCCCTCAGCCCAGCACAACCGCAGATTTGACAACTGGAACTTTGGCCCACATGGCGGATTATGCCTTACGTATCCTCAAAAGGGACCCACTGTTAGTTGTCGAGTTCCCGCTTCTGCACAAGGGGAATCTTGAGCCATCTCCGCTGCGGTCTCCCATTCTTATCCAGCCGCAGTGGAGTCTGCTCAGCAGAGACGTCGGTCCCAGCGTCTTGCTCAGTCTCACTCTGTACAAAGAGTTACTGCTGCTTTTCCTGCTTCTGCCATTGAAGTCAGTGTTGGGCAGCGGCGAGCAGATGCTTTTGGGGCTATGTCCTGCTTTTCTCTTTCTGAGCATGCCCAGGGCAAGATCTCCCATTGGAGATCGAGGGTCACATGCTCAGGTACTGCAGCACATCCCATTGGTCCTCCAGAAAGGTCCTGAAAGGGCAAAACTTTGGTAGCAGCTTCCCATTGGTCCTTTATTGGAAGGTCCTGAACGTGCTGCAACTATATAAGCTGCGCATGACAGCACGGCCATGCGCTAGTGTACATTTGTAAATGTGTGTGTGTTGTGAGTGAAAGTCGCTCTTTAAATAACCCTCCCTATTGGATGACTGTTCGCGGAAGGTGTATGTTTGCTATCTAGCGCCCGACTTAGCCATCAGCACCTAAACACACAATACAGCGTCTTATTGCTGTGACCGCCAGTGCGGCGCCTTGTGCTTTCACAGCGCTTTCCTGACCCAAGCCTGGGTGGTTAGTGGCGTTCGCCAGTGCGGCACTGCATACACTCTCGTGCTTCTATTGCTGTCACTCTGACACCTCAGTAGCAGTGTCGAGCGCATGAGGTCTATGTACTCAAATCCTGTGTCTTGGGATTGAGTTCTGAGACTCGTTGCTTGCGCTCTTGGTGCGGTACCACGGCCCTGTGACGTAACAGGGTTCGCTTCCTTCACACAGGGTGAGGTTAGCCCATGTGTGTATTCACTTTGTACCGCCATATAGTCCGTCATTACTTGGCAGCAGGTTCCATCTCTGCACGGTGGACCCCGGGCTGCGAACGCACCATACTCTATCTGTCTTATTATTTGGTGCGTTCCGCTAGCCCTAACATTACACTAGCGCCAGGGTCTGGCTAGTAATGACGGACAAACAGCAATCCTTGCGGTATATCTAGCAGCTGGAGGGTAGGTTGGCGGCTCTCGAGAGCTCAACCTCAGCTGTGGATGTTACCGCAGTTGCTGTACAGGCTGCTAGCGTGGCTGCAGCAACCTTGTCCATTGCCATCCCTGTTCCGACATTATCTCGCCTCCCGCTGCCAGAAAAATTTTCTGGTGATAGCAAATTTGGTAGGGGATTCGTGAGTCAGTGCTCTATTCACCTCGAGCTCCTGGCTGCACGTTTTCCCACAGAGCGGGCTAAGGTGGGATTTATAGTGTCTCTTGTCGGACAGGGCGTTGGAATGGGCTACGCCGCTGTGGGAGCGTGGCGATCATGTGGTGCAGAGTGCTCCGCTGTTCCTGAGCACTTTGAAACAGGTCTTTTTAGGACCTCAAGTCACCCATGATACTGCGCTCCAACTGCTGGCATTAACTCAGGGTGAGTCCTTGGTCAGTCATTTTGCCGTCCAATTCCGCACTTTAGCTTCTGAGCTGGACTGGTCGGATAAAGCCCTTATCCCCATATTTTGGAGGGGCCTGGCTGATCACGTTAAGGACGCTCTGGCCACTAGGGAGATTCCTGCCACACTGGAGGAGTTAATAACTGTCTCCACTCGAATTGACCTCCGTTTTAACGAGCGGAGGTTAGAGCGAGCCCAGTGTAGGCAGAGGTTTTGGCTGGCTCCTACCTTCGCCAAACCTCTGGAATCTCCGGTCCTGGTTCCTGAGTCACATGAGGCCATGGAAGTGTCACAAGCGGGATCTAAGTCCCGGACCGCTTGTGCACTCAAGGTCTGTCATGTTTGCCAGCAGTCAGGACATCTAGCCACCAGATGTCCTCAGCGGTCGAGGAAACGTCAGCGTCTAGTGGTAGTAGGTGGAGGTACACTAGACACGGCGACGTTTGCCTCTAAATTGTCCTTTAAGGGGACAATTATTATAGGCTCATTCTCCCACTCGGTAGAGCTCTGCGTGGATTCTGGGGCGGAGGGCAATTTTATGTCTTCTGCCTTCGCCCAACGTCACGCAATACCCCTGGTTATGCTAGCTCAACCAGTAACGGTACGAGTGGTGAATGGGTCGACACTGCCCTCACAGATAACACACCAGACCATCCCTTTTACTCTGTCCATGTCGCCATCTCATCAGGAGATTATATCTCTGCTCGTCATTCCTGAGGGAATTGATGAGGTCCTGTTGGGAATACCTTGGCTACGGTACCACTCTCCTCATATCGAGTGGTCCTCAGGCAGAATTCTGGGATGGGGCGAATCTTGTGGGGGTAGGTGTCAGAGGGAGTGCGTTCAGGTTGCTACTATAGAGGTACCCGCAGATCTATCCTCTCTCCCCAAGCAGTATTGGTCTTGTGCACACGTGTTCTCCAAAAAGGCGGCGGAGATCCTTCCGCCCCATCGCCCCTATGACTGTCCTATTGATCTCTTGCCTGGTGCTGAGCCTCCCCGGGGTCGAGTCTATCCGTTATCTCTCCCGGAGACGGAGGCAATGTCACAGTACATCCAGGAAAATCTGGCCAGAGGATTCATTAGGAAGTCAGTGCCACCTGCTGGGGCAGGGTTCTTCTTCGTGCAGAAGAAGAATGGGGAATTGCGTCCATGCATAGACTACAGGGGTCTTAACGCCATCACCGTTAAGAATAAGTATCCTTTGCCCTTGATATCTGAGCTCTTCGATAGGCTTCGGGGAGCAAGGGTATTTACTAAATTAGATCTGCGGGGTGCTTACAACCTGATTCGCATCCGTGAGGGGGACGAATGGAAGACGGCTTTTAACACCAGGGATGGGCACTATGAATATCTGGTGATGCCCTTCGGGCTCTGTAATGCCCCAGCCGTTTTCCAAGACTTTGTGAACGACATCTTCCGGGATATGCTTTCCACCTCGGTCGTAGTCTATCTGGATGATATTCTCATCTACTCTCCAGATATTGACTCCCACCGGAGAGATGTTTGCAAAGTCTTCGACCTCCTACGGGCAAACTCCCTCTATGCAAAGTTGGAGAAGTGTAAGTTCGAGCAGGAGTCCTTACCTTTCCTAAGCTACATCATCTCTGCCCAGGGATTGGCTATGGATCCTGCCAAACTACAGGCTGTGATGGACTGGCAGGAACCCCATTCTCTTAAAGCGGTGCAGCGCTTTATGGGGTTCATTAATTATTATCGCCAGTTCATTCCGCACTTCTCAACTTTGGTAGCTCCCTTGGTTGCCCTCACCAAGAAGGGGTCAAATCCCAAATTGTGGTCTGAGGAGGTCTCCAAGGCCTTTAACTCCATAAAGTCACACTTCGCTAGCGCTCCCATCCTACATCGCCCCGATGTTGATAAGCCATTTATCATGGAGGTGGATGCCTCTTCTGTTGGTGCTGGAGCAGTCCTCTTCCAAAAGGATGCTCAAGGTCGGAAGCATCCTTGCTTCTTCTTTTCTAAGACCTTCTCACCAGCAGAGAGGAATTATTACATCGGGGACAGGGAGTTGCTAGCCATGAAGTTGGCTTTCTCGGAGTGGAGACATCTCTTTTAGGGAGCATGTTTTCCCTTCCAAGTCTTCACAGACCATAAAAATTTGGTGTACCTGCAGACAGCCCAGCGGTTGAATTCTCGCCAGACCAGATGGTCCTTATTCTTCTCCCGGTTTCATTTCACCCTCCATTTTCTTTCTGGGGAGAGGAACATTCGGGCCGACGCTCTCTCTCGCTCCGTTGTGTCATCTGCGGAGGAGGAAGAGGAGCCTCGGCTTATTGTCCCCACCGAGAGCTTGAGAACTGTGGCCCCGGTTTCGTTAGAGTCTGTGCCTCCGGGCAAGACTTTTGTACCATCCAGTTTGCGACCGGAGGTTCTCTCTTGGGCACACTCGTCCAGGGTGGGTGGACATTTTGGTTCCAAAAGGACATCTGAGTTACTGGCGAGGACATACTGGTGGCCGCATATGGCTCGTGATGTCGCAGAATATGTTCGGGCGTGTGTCTCTTGCGCCAAGAACAAGTCCCCTCGGCAACGGCCAGCTGGTTTGCTTTACCCTCTGCCGGTGGCGGACAGGCCCTGGGAGATGGTCGGGATGGACTTTGTGGTGGGCTTACCCAAGTCTCGTAACTGCACCATTATCTGGGTGGTCACCGACCATTTTTCCAAAATGGTGCACTTGGTGCCTCTTCCACGGCTACCTTCTGCACGGACGTTGGCTGTCTTGTTCATCAAACATATCTTTCGCCTACACGGTATGCCAGACAAAATTGTTAGTGACCGGGGTCCCCAGTTTGCGTCTCGATTCTGGAGAGAGCTTTGTCGTCTACTCAGTATTGAGTTGAATCTCTCTTCGGCATATCATCCCGAGATGAATGGGTTGGTAGAGAGGGCCAACCAGACCTTGGTCACATATTTACGACATTTTGTTTCTGCCAGGTAGGATGACTGGGCATCCTTGCTACCGTGGGCAGAGTTTGCGCTTAACAACGCCGTAGCCGACTCCACCGGTCAGACTCCATTCCTCCTAAATTACGGCCAGCATCCGCGTGTCCCTGTGCCCATGCCTGTGTCTTCTGCTGACTTCAGGGTGGCAGACTGGGCTGTGGAGGCACGGGACATTTGGGACCGCACTCAGGATGCCATTCGGGCCTCCAAGGAGAGAATGAGGTCCTCCACCGATGCTCATCGGCGTCCCGCTCCGACCTTTGCTCCTGGCGACTTAGTGTGGCTCTCCGCCCGTAACATCAGGCTGCGTTTTGAGTCCACTAAGTTTGCACCTCACTACTTGGGTCCCTTCAAGGTCCTTGAACAGGTTAACCCTGTGGTCTACCGTCTGGCCCTTCCTCCACGCTTGGGTATCACCGACACCTTTCATGTGTCCCTCTTGAAACCCGTATACATGTCCCGGTTTTCCGAGTCATCTGCCGGGACATCGGGTTCGTCTACGGACGATTACGAGGTGAACGCTATTTTGGGGTACAAGGTGGTACGTGGCAAAAAGTTCTATCTGGTGGATTGGAAGGGTTATGGCCCAGAGGACAGGTCCTGGGAGCCTGCTGAAAACATTCGGGCCCCACAGCTCATTGCTGCCTTCGAGCGTAGCGAGGCCCAAGGAGGGGGGGTCCTAGGAGGGGGGTAATGTTAGGTGTCGAGTTACCCGCTTCTGCACAAGGGGCATCTCGAGCCATCTCCGCTGCTGTCTCCCATTCTTATCCAGCCGCAGTGGAGTCTGCTCAGCAGAGACGTCGGTCCCAGCGTCTTGCTCAGTCTCACTCTGTACAAAGAGTTACTGCTGCTTTTCCTGCTTCTGCCATTGAATTCAGTGTTGGGCAGCGGCGAGCAGATGCTTTTGGGGCTAAGTCCTGCTTTTCTCTTTCTGAGCATGCCCAGGGCAAGATCTCCCATTGGAGATCGAGGGTCACATGCTCAGGTACTGCAGCACATCCCATTGGTCCTCCAGGAAGGTCCTGAAAGGGCAAAACTTTGGTAGCAGCTTCCCATTGGTCCTTTATTGGAAGGTCCTGAACGTGCTGCAACTATATAAGCTGCGCATGACCGCATGGCCATGCGGTAGTGTACATTTGTAAATGTGTGTGTGTTGTGAGTGAAAGTCGCTCTTTAACCCCTTCCCGACCCATGACGCCACGTAGGCGTCATGAAAGTCGGTGCCAATCCGACCCATGACGCCTATGTGGCGTCATGGAAAGATCGCGTCCCTGCAGATCGGGTGAAAGGGTTAACTCCCATTTCACCCGATCTGCAGGGACAGGGGGAGTGGTAGTTTAGCCCAGGGGGGGTGGCTTCACCCCCTCGTGGCTACGATCGCTCTGATTGGCTGTTGAAAGTGAAACTGCCAATCAGAGCGATTTGTAATATTTCACCTATTATAACGGGTGAAATATTACAATCCAGCCATGGCCGATGCTGAAATATCATCGGCCATGGCTGGAAATACTAATGTGCCCCCAGCCCACCCCACCGATCGCCCCCCCAGCCCTCCGATCTGGCCGGTACACTGCTCCGGCTCCTCTCCGTCCAGTGCTCCGCTCCCCCCCGTGCTCTTGTCCGCTCCCCCTGTGCTCCAATCACCCCCCCGTGCTCCAATCACCCCCCCTGCACTCGATCCACCCCCCCCCCGGTGCTCCGTTCCACCCCCCCCGTGCTCCATTCCAGCCCCCCCGTGCTCCGTTCCACCCCTCCCGTGCTCCGATCTCCCCCCGTGCTCCGATCCCCCCCCCGTGGTCCCCCCCACCCCATCATACTTACCGATCCAGCCGGGGTCCCGTCCGTCTTCTCCCTGGGCGCCGCCATCTTCCAAAATGGCGGGCGCATGCGCAGTGCGCCCGCCGAATCTGCCGGCCGGCAGATTCGTTCCAAAGTGCATTTTGATCACTGAGATAGATTATATCTCAGTGATCAAAATAAAAAAAATAATAAATGACCCCCCCCCTTTGTCACCCCCATAGGTAGGGACAATAAAACAATAAAGAAATTTTTTTTTTCCACTAATTTTAGAATAGGGTTAGGGTTAGGGTTAGGGTTAGGGTTAGGGGTAGGGTTAGGGGTAGGGTTAGGGGTAGGGGTAGGGTTAGGGGTAGGGTTAGGGGTAGGGGTAGGGGTAGGGGTAGGGTTAGGGTTAGGGGTAGGGTTAGGGTTAGGGGTAGGGTTAGGGGTAGGGTTAGGGTTAGGGTTAGGATCCCTTAGGGTTAGGGGTAGGGGTAGGGTTAGGGGTAGGGTTAGGATCCCTTAGGGTTAGGGGTAGGGGTAGGGGTAGGGGTAGGGTTAGGGTTAGGGGTAGGGTTAGGGTTAGGGCTAGGGTTAGGGTTTCGGTATGTGCACACGTATTCTGGTCCTCTGCGGATTTTTCCGCTGCGGATTTGATAAATCCGCAGTGCTAAACCGCTGCGGATTTATGGCGGATTTACCGCGGTTTTTCTGCGCATTTCACTGTGGTTTTACAACTGCGATTTTCTATTTGAGCAGTTGTAAAACCGCTGCGGAATCCGCACAAAGAAGTGACATGCTGCGGAATGTAAACCGCTGCGTTTCCGTGCAGTTTTTCCGCAGCATGGGCACAGCGATTTTTGTTTCCCGTAGGTTTACATTGAACTGTAATCTCATGGGAAACTGCTGCGGATCCGCAGCGTTTTCCGCAGCGTGTGCACATACCTTTAGAATTAGGCTATGTGCACACGGTGCGGATTTGGCTGCGGATTGGCCGCTGCGGATTCGCAGCAGTATTCCATCAGGTTTACAGTACCATGTAAACATATGAAAAACCAAATCCGCTGTGCCCATGGTGCGGAAAATACCGCGCGGAAACGCTGCGTTGTATTTTCCGCAGCATGTCAATTCTTTGTGCGAATTCCGCAGCGTTTTACACCTGTTCCTCAATAGGAATCCGCAGGTGAAATCCGCACAAAAAACACTGGAAATCCGCGGAAAATCCGCAGGTAAAACGCAGTGCCTTTTACCCGCCAATTTTTCAAAAATGGTGCGGAAATATCTCACACGAATCCGCAACGTGGGCACATAGCCTTAGGGTTAGGGTTGGAATTAGGGTTGTGGTTAGGGTTGTGATTAGGGTTATGGCTACAGTTGGGATTAGGTTTAGGGGTGTGGGGGGGTTAGTGTTGGAGTTAGAATTGAGGGGTTACCACTGTTTAGGCACATCAGGGGTCTCCAAACGCAACATGGCGCCACCATTGATTCCAGCCAATCTCGTATTCAAAAAGTCAAATGGTGCTCCCTCACTTCCGAGCCCTGACGTGTGCCCAAACAGTGGTTTACCCCCACATATGGGGTACCAGCATACTCAGGACAAACTGCGCAACAATTACTGGGGTCCAATTTCTCCTGTTACCCTTGTGAATCAAAAAAAATGCTTGCTAAAACATAATTTTTGAGGAAAGAAAAATGATTTTTTATTTTCACGGCTCTGCGTTGTAAACGTCTGTGAAGCACTTGGGGGTTCAAAGTGCTCACCACATATCTAGATAAGTTCCTTGGGGGGTCTAGTTTCTAAAATGGGGTCACTTGTGGGGGTTTCTACTGTTTAGGCACACCAGGGGCTCTGCAAACGCAACGTGACACCCGCAGACCATTCCATCAAAGTCTGCATTTCAAAAGTCACTACTTCCCTTCTGAGCCCCGACGTGTGCCCAAACAGTGGTTTACCCCCACTCATGGGGTATCAGCGTACTCAGGAGAAACTGGACAACAACTTTTGGGGTCCAATTTCTCCTGTAACCCTTGGGAAAATAAAAAATTCTGGGCTAAATAATTATTTTTGAGGAAAGAAAACGTATTTATTATTTTCACGGCTCTGCATTATAAACTTCTATGAAGCACTTGGGGGTTCAAAGTGCTCACCACACATCTAGATAAGTTCCTTTCGGGGTCTAGTTTCCAAAATGGGGTCACTTGTGGGGGGTTTCTACTGTTTAGGCACATCAGGGGCTCTGCAAACGCAACGTGACGCCCGCAGAGCATTCCATCAAAGTCTGCATTTCAAAACGTCACTACTTCAATTCCAAGCCCCGGCATGTGCCCAAACAGTAGTTTACCCCCACATATGGGGTATCACCGTACTCAGGAGAAACTGGACAACAAATATTGGGGTCAAATTTCTCCTGTCACCCTTGGGAAAATTAAAAAATTCTGGGCTAAATAATTATTTTTGAGGAAAGAAAACGTATTTATTATTTTCACGGCTCTGCATTATAAAATTCTATGAAGCGCTTGGGGGTTCAAAGTGCTCACCACACATCTAGATAAGTTCCTTTCGGGGTCTAGTTTCCAAAATGCGGTCACTTGTGGGGGGTTTCTACTGTTAAGCCACATCAGGGGCTCTGCAAACGCAACGTGACGCCCACAGAGCATTCCATCAAAGTCTGCATTTCAAAACGTCACTACTTCACTTCCGAGCCTCGGCATGTGCCCAAACAGTGGTTTACCCCCACATATGGGGTATCAGCGTACTCAGGAGAAACTGGACAACAACTTTTGGGGTCCAATTTCTTCTGTAACCCTTGGGAAAATAAAAAATTCTGGGCTAAATAATTATTTTTGAGGAAAGAAAACGTATTTATTATTTTCACGGCTCTGCATTATAAACTTCTATGAAGCACTTGGGGGTTCAAAGTGCTCACCACACATCTAGATAAGTTCCTTTGGGGGTCTAGTTTCCAAAATGGGGTCACTTGTGGGGGGTTTCTACTGTTAAGCCACATCAGGGGCTCTGCAAACGCAACGTGACGCCCACAGAGCATTCCATCAAAGTCTGCATTTCAAAACGTCACTACTTCACTTCCGAGCCCCGGCATGTGCCCAAACAGTGATTTACCCCCACATATGGGGTATCAGCGTACTCAGGAGAAACTGGACAACAACTTTTGGGGTCAAATTTCTCCTGTTACCCTTGGGAAAATAAAAAATTGCAGGCTAAAATCATTTTTGAGAAAATAATTTTTTTTTTTTATTTTCATGGCTCTGCGTTATAAACTTCTGTGAAGCACTTGGGGGTTCAAAGTCCTCACCACACATCTAGATTAGTTCATTTGGGGGTCTAGTTTCCAAAATGGTGTCATTTCTGGGGGATCTCCAATGTTTAGGCACACAGGGGCTCTCCAAACGTGACATGGTGTCCGCTAATGATTGGAGCTAATTTTCCATTTAAAAAGCCAAATGGCGTGCCATCCCTTCCGAGCCCTGCCGTGCGCCCAAACAGTGGTTTACCCCCACATATGGGGTATCAGCGTACTCAGGACAAACTGGACAACAATATTTGGGGTCCAATTTCTCCTATTATCCTTGGCAAAATAGGAAATTCCAGGCTAAAAAATCATTTTTGAGGAAAGAAAAATTATTTTTTATTTTCATGGCTCTGCGTTATAAACTTCTGTGAAGCACCTGGGGGTTTAAAGTGCTCAATATGCATCTAGATAAGTTCCTTAGGGGGTCTAGTTTCCAAAATTGGGTCACTTGTGGGGGAGCTCCAATGTTTAGGCACACAGGGGCTCTCCAAACGCAACATGGTGTCCGCTAACAATTGGAGCTAATTTTCCATTCAAAAAGTCAAATGGCGCGCCTTCCCTTCCGAGCCCTGCCGAGTGCCCAAACAGTGGTTTACCCCCACATATGAGGTATCGACGTACTCGGGAGAAATTGCCCAACAAATTTTAGGATCCATTTTATCCTACTGCCCATGTGAAAATGAAAAAATTGAGGCTAAAAGAATTTTTTTGTGAAAAAAAAGTACTTTTTCATTTTTACGGATCAATTTGTGAAGCACCTGGGGGTTCAAAGTGCTCACTATGCATCTAGATAAGTTCCTTGGGGCGTCTAGTTTCCAAAATGGGGTCACTTGTGGGGGAGCTCCAATTTTTAGGCACACGGGGCTCTCCAAACGTGACATGGTGTCCGCTAAAGAGTGGAGCCAATTTTTGATTCAAAAAGTCAAATGGCGCTCCTTCCCTTACAAGCCCTGCCGTGCGCCCAAACAGTGGTTTACCCCCACATATGAGGTATCAGCGTACTCAGGACAAATTGGACAACAACTTTCGTGGTTCAGTTTCTCCGTTTAATATTGGGAAAATAAAAAAATTGTTGCTAAAAGATAATTTTTGTGACTAAAAAGTTAAATGTTCATTTTTTCCTTCCATGTTGCTTCTGCTGCTGTGAAGCACCTGAAGGGTTAATAAACTTCTTGAATGTGGTTTTGAGTATCTTGAGGGGTGCAGTTTTTAGAATGGTGTCACTTTTGGGTATTTTCAGCCATATAGACCCCTCAAACTGACTTCAAATGTGAGGTGGTCCCTAAAAAAAATGGTTTTGTAAATTTCGTTGTAAAAATGACAAATCGCTGGTCAAATTTTAACCCTTATAACTTCCTAACAAAAAAAAATTTTGTTTCCAAAATTGTGCTGATGTAAAGTAAACATGTGGGAAATGTTATTTATTAACTATTTTGTGTCACATATCTCTCTGGTTTAACAGAATAAAAATTCAAAATGTGAAAATTGCGAAATTTTCAAAATTTTCGCCAAATTTCCGTTTTTATCACAAATAAACGCAGAATTTATTGACCTAAATTTACCACTGACATGAAGCCCAATATGTCACAAAAAAACAATCTCAGAACCGCTAGGATCCGTTGAAGCGTTCCTGAGTTATTACCTCATAAAGGGACACTGGTCAGAATTGCAAAAAACGGCAAGGTCTTTAAGGTCAAAATAGGCTGGGTCATGAAGGGGTTAAATAACCCTCCCTATTGGATGACTGTTCGCGGAAGGCGTATGTTTGCTATCTAGCGCCCGACTTAGCCATCAGCACGTAAACACACAATACAGCATCTTATTGCTGTGACCGCCAGTGTGGCGCCTTGTGCTTTCACAGCGCTTTCCTGACCCAAGCCTGGGTGGTTAGTGGCGTTCGCCAGTGCAGCACTGCATGCACTCTCGTGCTTCTATTGCTGTCACTCTGACACCTCAGTAGCGGTGTCGAGCACATGAGGTCTATGTACTCAAATCCTGTGTCTTGGGATTGCGTTCTGAGACTCGTTGCTTGCGCTCTTGGTGCGGTACCACGGCCCTGTGACGTAACAGGGTTCGCTTCCTTCACACAGGGTGAGGTTAGCCCATGTGTGTATTCACTTTGTACCACCATATAGTCCGTCATTACTTGGCAGCAGGTTCCATCTCCGCACAGTGGACCCCGGGCTGCGAACGCACCATACTCTATCTGTCTTATTATTTGGTGCGTTCCGCTAGCCCTAACACCCACGCATTATTAAAATGATGACCGATGATGATTACTGGTTGGCCTGCCTCCTTGATCCTCGCTATAAAGGCAAATTGCAAAATATCATGCCACATGAGAACCTCGAACAAATATTAGCAACCAAACAAGCAATTCTGGTAGACCGTTTGATTCAGGCATTCCCAGCACACAGCGCTGGTGATGGTTCTCACACGAGCTGCAGGGGGCAACAGACCAGAGGTGTTAGAGGTGCAGAAATCAGAAGTGGCGTTGGACAGAGGGGTTTTCTGACCAGGTTGTGGAGTGATTTCGCAATGACCGCAGACAGGACAGGTACTGCAGCATCAATTCAAAGTGACAGGAGACAACATTTGTCCAGTATGGTTACTAACTATTTTTCATCCCTTATCGATGTTCTCCCTCAACCGTCATTCCCATTTGATTACTGGGCATCCAAAATAGACACCTGGCCTGAATTGGCAGAATATGCATTGCAGGAGCTTGCTTGCCCAGCAGCTAGTGTGCTATCAGAAAGAGTATTCAGTGCTGCTGGTTAAATATTGACTGAAAAAAGGACTCGTCTGGCTACCCAAAATGTTGATGATCTAACCTTCATTAAAATGAACCACTCATGGATTTCGAATTATTTTGCCCCACCTTTCCCGGCTGACACCTAGTTCTCCTATAAAAAGGTCTGGCTTGTGGACTGGTCTTACTGACTGTTCCAATCTCTTAATTTGAAGCAGCTGTTTGTCCAGCATGCGACATATTTACACCTCCCTAAATGGGCTAACTCCCCCTACGGGGCCGTGGTCTCGCCACTTGGCGCAAGCACCCGTGAGAATGCCGTTTGTCTGAAGAGGTGGCTGTGCCCGTTTTTGGTCGACGGCACTGCCACTGGGTCCCTCATAGTACAATAAAGTGTCTCGGGCGGTGGTGGCGCGCAACCAACGTCAGACACACCGTTGTAACATGAGAGGCCCTGGGCCTGTACCGCCGGCCACAAGAGAGTTCCCCCCCAGCTCAAACACTGTTCTACCACTTGCAAAATTATCTCTCACAGCTCCACCAATGTTTAGTCTATGCGCTGACATCCTTCAATGCCTGGCACTGACAATACCAATTTGTTGACATGTATGATGCTAGTTAAAGTAGTCAGGGTCAGTGTCCTATATTGACACCAGTAAATACTTAGCACCAAATTACTATGTCTGAAACTCAACAGAGGAGCCCACCCCTCTACCTAAGTATGCCACCCTTTTGTTTTTTGGTTTTGTTGTTTTGCGAGACATTAACATCTATTTATTTTTTGGGAGTACTAACTGTGTCAGACACTCCTTCCAATCGTCCTCTGCTGACCACACCAATGCTGCCTGTGTACCCCTGCAAGATAATTCAAACTGCTTTGAGCCTATTTTTTAAAATTTTAGGCCTACTAAGTCTGTCTGTGGTCCCTCCTTCCATTTGTCCTCCGCTGAGCACACCAATGCAGACCATGTACCCATGTAACTTTTTTTCATCCTGCAGTGAGCCTACTTTGTGGTGTAAGGCCTACTAGCAAAGTCTGTCTGTGCCACTTAATACAGCTGTCCTCCTCCTTAAAAAAAAAAAGGCTGATTTTCAGCTTGTCAGAATTATAACACTGCATTGGGGCCACAAGTTTCGTTGTGGTCTACAAACTGAGTCTTCCGCTCCAAGGTGTTCTCTCTGTTGCCTCTCCCTCGCTTCTGTCTTGAAGCTCTTGTTAAGTAGTTGTTGATACAACACTGCATTAGGCCTACAAGTTGGGTCTGGGTTGTAGAGAAGGTGTCTGCCGCTCCAAGGTGTTCTCCTGGTTGCCTTTCCTGAGCTTCAATCTTCAGGCTCTTGTTAAATAGTTTTTTAATCGAACAACTGCAGTGGGGCTACTAGTTTGGTTGGGGCCTACTAACGGTGTATGCCGCTCCGTGCTGTTCTCCAGGTTTCCTGTCCTGAAACTCCATTTTCAGGCTCTCGTTAAGTAGTTGTTGAAACAACACTGCATTAGGCCTACAAGTTGGGTTTGGGTTGTAGAGACGGTGTCTGCCGCTCTAAGGTGTTCTCCAGGTTGCCTCTCCCTAGCTTCTATCTTCAAGCTCTTGTTAAGTAGTTGTTGAAACAACACTGCATTTGGCCTACAAGTTCGGTCTGGGTTGTCGGGACGGTGTCTGCCGCTCCAAGGTGTTTTCCAGGTTGCCTCTCCCTAGCTTCTATCTTTGAAGCTCTCGTTAAGTAGTTGTTGAAACAGCACTGCATTAGGCCTACAAGTTGGGTCTCGTTGTAGAGATGGTGTCTGCCGCTCCAAGGTGTTCTCCAGGTTGCCTCTCCCTAGCTTCTATCTTCAAGCTCTTGTTAAGTAGTTGTTGAAACAACACTGCATTTGGCCTACAAGTTGGGTCTGGGTTGTAGGGACGGTGTCTGACGCTCCAAGGTGTTCTCCAGGTTGCCTCTCCCTAGCTTCTATCTTTGAAGCTCTCATTAAGTAGTTGTTCATTAGGCCTACAAGTTGGGTCTGGGTTCTACAAGCGGTGTCTTACGCTCCAAGGTGTTCTCCAGGTTGCCTTTCCCTAGCTTCTATCTTCAGGCTCTCATTAAATTTTTAATATAACACTGCATTTGGCCCACTTGTTTTGATGGCCCTACTAACGGTGTCTGCCGCTCCTTGATGTTCTCCTACACTGAACAAACCAGTGCCGCCTGTTTACTTCTGTTACCAATTTTGAACTGCATTTAGCCTACTTACTGATTTGGGCCTACTCACTGTGTCAGCCTCTCATTACAGTTGTACTCCACTGAACAAAGCAATGCCCCCTGGTTAGTCATGTTACCAATTTTGAACTGCATTTAGCCCACTTTATTATTTGGGCCTATATCTGTGTTTCCTCCTCATCCTGCCCATTGCCCAGCCAGTGATAGATGAGTCTGCTGGTACATTGACCCAGAACGCTACATTCCCCATGCACGCTACACAGCCAGAATGTGTGCTGAAAGTCAGGTTCCCCTTCCCGCATACCATACCACCTTACACGGGGACAAAGAGGAAGGTGCAGATGAAAGTGCAGGTTCCTTCATCAGGTGGGGGGGAATACTCGTTGGCAACGTCACTGGCACAGAACCCCTCATAGTACGCAAAAGTGTCGCTGCCGATGGGAGGCGCCCTGTTGTGAATTCTGTTGTCGAACTCCCTCCTGTGGTCGTGAATGGTACTTCGGCGAGTTCTGTCTATGGGCTCCCTCTGGTGGCTATGAGTGAAGCTGCTGCTTCTGAGGTTCCTTACACAGGTGACGTGGTTTATCCTTTGGTTGGCTTCTCTATTTAACTCCACTCAGATCGTTACTCTATGCCAGCTGTCAATGTTTTAGCATTGGTTCAGTTCGCTCCAGAATCTGCCTGGTGACCTGTCTTCTCCTGCAGAAGCTAAGTTCCTTATTGTTATTTTTTCTCATTGTTTCTTTGTCCAGCTGGTTATCCTGATTTTTTCTTGCTAGCTGGAAGCTCTGGGATGCAGAGTGGCCCCCCCCCCCCCCGCACCGTGAGTCGGTGCGGAGGTCTTTTTTGCACACTCTGCGTGGTCTTTTGTAGGTTTTTGTGCTGACCGCATAGATTCCTTTCCTATCCTCTGTCTATTTAGTAAGTCTGGCCTCTCTTTGCTGAAACCTATTTCATTTCTGCGTTTGTGACTTTCATCTTTTCTCACAGTCATTATATGTGGGGGGCTGCCTATTCCTTTGGGGAATTTCTCTGAGGCAAGGTAGGCTTTATTTTCTATCTCTAGGGCTAGCTAGCTCTGAGGCTGTGACGAGGCGCCTAGGGAGCGTCAGGAGCGCTCCACGGCTATTTTTAGTGTGTGTGATAGGATTAGGGCTTGCGGTCAGCAGAGCTCCCACATCCCAGAGCTCGTCCTGTATGAGTTTAACTATCAGGTCGGGTGCTCCTAACCACCAGGTCATAACAGCGCCCCCGCCGTGCAAACACACCGCCGTACTTTGAGGGGCCCTGTGCCAGTGCCAATGCCTATGAGTGGGCCCCCCCTGCTTGCTCAGGATCACAGCACTTGCAAAGTTTAAATACTTACCTCTCCCTGCTCCACTGCCGTGACGTGGTCCAGATTTCCTGGGCCCACTAAATACTTGAACCAGCCCTACCCCCCACAACTTTAGCCAAATGACCCCCAATTTCCAATGCTTTACTATTATTATAAGGTAAATTAAGATTGACAAGCTTCAGTAACAAGAATGGATGTTTTTGCCATTAAAATGGGCACTGTAGGTGTTTTCCTGGCCTCCACTCACTGCCGACTATGCTCCCCCATTGACTTGCATTGGGTTTCGTGTTTCGGTCGATCCCCGACTTTTCGCGATAATCGACCGATTCCACTCGACTCGATTTTTGAGATAGTCGACCCCGACGTGACCCTAAAAAACTAAAAGTCGCTCATCCCTACTGAGGACCCTTCATAACTTTCAAGGTTCAAACATTTAGTCCCATAAAGTGTTTTAGTGAATAAAATTATTTTTGTTTTAATAATTTTTATTAGGGAAATTTTACAATACCAAGGTAGGGGAACAGATTATATGTGTCAATATAACATGAGTTGAAATTCAACATACCATATTTTTCGGACTATAAGACAACTTTTTTCCTCCAAAAATGTGGAGGGAAATGGGGGGTGCATCTTATAGTCCGGATGTCCCTGCTCTGGCTGTAGTGAGAAGGTGGGGGAGCAGCAGTGGTAGGGGGGTGGGGAAGGTGCAGCGGATCACAGGAGGCTGGTGATGGCTGCTGCGGCTAACTCCTGTGCCCGCTGCTAAAGAAAAATGAATATTCACTCCATACCATGCCCATGGGCATGGAAAGGAGTGAATATTCATTTCTCTTTAATAGCGAGCACAGTGTTAGCCAGGTACGGACTGGGGATGAAATTCAGCTCTGGCATTTGAAATTACATAGGCCCATGTTGTCCTGCTGGGGTAAGTGACGGTGTAAGCGACTTTTTGCTCCATCACAACTCTTAACAGTATGGGTGTCTTGAGAACACCGATTCTGTTAACAATGTAGCAGTCAAGGCAGCCCACAACCAGACAGGCCCTTCTGGCATTTGCCAAAATTGCCAAATGGCCAGTCTGGCCCTGGTGTTAGCTGCAACAGCCAGGTTACTGCAGCTGCTGTGTATTCTAGTGTTCCCTGCTACTTAAAGCAATTAATATTCTCTGCATTTCACTCCCATGGCTGTGGAATGCAATAAATATTCCTTCCCTTTAGTAGTGGCACACGTAAAAGCCGGCAGCTTCAGGAACTCGGTGGCTGCTGCTGCTAACACTGTGCTCGCTAAAGAGCAATGAATACTCACTGCCCTCCATGCTCATAGTCCTGGCATGGACATTGGTGAGTATTCCGGCAGGTGACCTTGGTGGCTTGTAAGCAATGCATGACGTCCCTGCCATGTGCTGCTTACAAGCATAAAGCAGCTGCTTGCATCGGAGCAGGACACTGCGAGGGCATGCAGGGAACGTAAGTAGAATGTTGTTTTTTGTTCTGATGGGGCCATGCATACAAGGATGAGGAAGGGGGCCAATCATACCAGGATTAGGATGGGGCCATGCATACCAGGACAGAGATGGGGTCCCTGCATACCAGGATAGGGATTCGGGCCAATCATACCAGGATTAAGATAGGGCCATGCATACCAGGATGAGGAAGGGGGCCAATCATACCAGGATTAGGATGGGGCCATGCATACCAGGACAGAGATTGGGTCCCTGCATACCAGGATAGGGATTGGGGCCAATCATACCAGGATAAAGATGGGGCCATGCATACCAGAATGGAGATGGGGGCCCTGCATGCCAAGTTAGGGATTGGGGCCATACATGCCAGAACAGAGTTGGGGGTCCTGCATACCAGAATTTGAATTGGGGCCATGCATACCAGGATAGGGATTGGGACCCTGCATACCAGGATAGGGATTGGGGCCATGCATACCAGGATAGGGATTGGGGCCATGCATACCAGGACATAGATGTGGGCTCTGCATACCAGAATAAGGATAGGTCCCGGCATACCGGGATGTGGATTGGAGCCAATCATACCAGGATAAGGATGGAGCTATGCATACCAGGGCAGAGATGGGGGCCCTGCATACCACAATGGGGATGACGGGGCCATGCATAACAGGATGGGGGATATTAAATATAGAATTGACCACATTTTTTTTTCTAATTTTCTCCTCTAAAACCTCCGTACATCTTATGGTCCGCTGAGTCTTATAGTGTAAAAAATACAGTATATTATATCATTGGAGTATGGCGAAAAATGACATAAAACTATGTGAAGTATAATAATACAAATTTAGACAGGATAATGGGGAAAAGAGGAAAATAGAATCATTTTTGACAATTTGGATTGATGTCACTCAGATTTACATTTTGCCTGTCTTAGTCATAGAATTGCTTGCTTCAACCAAGGTCTTGGCATTAATACAAATAAATTACCTAACATTTTTACACATACACCGGGAAAGCTTCCAGTCTCTCTCATCTCACATGACTGGGGTATTGCAGGAAGCAAAGTACAGAAGATAGAATACAAATAGTGAAAAGAATGATACCATTATAGGTGTGTACACCTTTAAAGTGAATCTGTCGGTAGGTTTTTGCTGCCTCATCTGAGACCAGCACGATCTGGGAAAAGAAACCCTGAATCCAATTATGTACTACTTTGGTTACTGGGTGCTGTAGTTATGACACAATCAGAGTTCTTAGATTTAGAATTCAGCAGAGCTGAAAAACCTGCCCCTGCCCACACTAGGCTCTCCATGTGCAAAGTCTATAGACAGTGAGCTGCTTATCACAGGAGGGGGCAGAGTCAGAATAGCATGCATGCTGCTGTAGCTGCCATACTCTGAGAAGTTGTTATTATCAGGTGATAGAACCATCAGTGTAAGTAAACATTAGCACACAGCCTGACCATTCTTCATTAAAATCTGTGTTTCAACCCTTAGCTCATGCTGTCTTCAAATTACATTGCAAGAAACCTGTCGACAAATTACGCTTCATATACAATATATGCAAATATAATCTACAATGTAGTTGTCATGGAAAACAGTTAGTTTGCTCACTGTCAGGCACAGTTATAATAGCTAAGTTCATTTAATGCAAGTTGCAGAGTAAGTTTGTTGGATTATTATTTATTATTACTATTATTTATTTATATAGCACCATTAATTCCATGGTGCTGTACATGAGAAAGGGGTTACATACAGAGTTATAGATTTCGTTTACATTAAACATGTTTACAGTGACAGTCTGGTACAGAGGGGAGAGGACCCTGTCCTTGCGGACTCACATTCTATGGGATAGTGGGGAAGAGGCAGAAGGTAGGGGCCAGGCAGCGGCGATGGCAAGGTGGCGGCTCTGGCGATGGCGAGGCGGTGGCTCTGGCGATGGCGAGGCGGCAGCTCTGGCGATGGCGAGGTGGCAGAATGGTTATTGCAGGCTGTAGGCTTTCTTGAAGAGATGGGTTTTCAGGTTCCGTCTGAAGGATCCGAGAGTGGTGGATAGTCGGACGTGTTGAGGCATGGAATTCCAGAGGATGGGGGATATTCGGGAGAAATCTTGGAGGCGGTTGTGTGAGGAACGAATAAGTGTGGAGGAGAGTAGGAGGTCTTGGGAGGATTGGAGATTACGTGAGGGAAGATATTGGGAGTTTAGTTCAGAGATATAGGGAGGGGACAGGTTGTGGATGGCTTTGTAGATCAGTGTTAGTAGTTTGAACTGGATTCGTTGGGGAATTGGGAGCCAGTGGAGGGATTTGCAGAGGGGAGAAGCAGGGGAGTAGCGAGGAGAGAGGTGGATTAGCCGGGCAGCAGAGTTGAGGAGTGGTGCAAGAGAGTTAGCGGGGAGGCCACAGAGGAGGGTGTTGCAGTAGTCGAGGCAGGAGATGATGAAGGCATGCACAAGAGTTTTGGTAGATTGTGGGCTGAGGAAGGGACGGATTCTGGCAATATTTTTGAGTTGGAGGCGACAGGAGGTGGCAAGAGTTTGGACGTGCGGTTTGAAGGACAGGGCAGAATCAAGAGTTACCCCGAGGCAGCGGGTTTCAGGTGCGGGAGAGAGCGTGATGCCATTTACCATAATAGATAGGTCAGGTAGGGGGGATACGTAAGATGGGGAAAGATGATGAGTTCAGTTTTGTCTACATTGCGTTTTAGGAAGCGAGAGGTGAAGAAGGTGGATTTGGCTGACAGACATTTCGGGACTCTGGACAGCAGAGAGGTGACATCTGGGCAAGAGAGGTAGATCTGAGTGTTGTCCGCATACAGGTGGTACTGGAAGCCATGGGACTTTATGAGCTGTCCTAGGCCAAGGGTATAGATGGAAAAAAGTAGGGGCCTTAGGACAGAGCCTTGAGGGACTCCAACAGAGAGAGGGCGGGATGAGTAGGTGGTGTGGGAGTGGGAAACGCTAAATGTGCGGTTGGAAAGGTATGAGGCAATCCAGGACAGGGCAAGGTCTTTGATGCCAAGGGAAGAAAGAATCTGATAATAGAGCAAAAGAAACAAAGATGGTCTCATGTAAGGGGATCACCACAAATAAAGATAAAGCACTGGTAAAGACACAACTTTATTAAGACAATATGTATAAGTAGCAAAGCACAAATAATTTAAAAACATTTAAAAACATACTAATACAAACAACCCATAATAAGGCTACAACCCACACAGGACAGAGCGATATAAGCCACATATTTGGAGGAAAAAAGGTTTAAGCATAATAACAGACGCGGATTCTTTACTGTAAGAGCAGTGAGACTATGGAACTCTCTGCCGTATGATGTTGTAATGAGTGATTCATTACTTAAATTTAAGAGGGGACTGGATACCTTTCTGGAAAAGTATAATGTTACAGGGTATATACACTAGATTCCTTGATAGGGCGTTGATCCAGGGAACTAGTCTGATTGCCATATGTGGAGTCGGGAAGGAATTTTTTTTCCCCAATGTGGAGCTTACTCTTTGCCACATGGTTTTTTTTGCCTTCCTCTGGATCAACAGACTTATAGTCTTCCTTCAACCTTAATAACTATGTAACTATGTAACCCTCACATCAGCCATAGACTCAGTCGCCCCTCTCATGCATGGCACAGTGTGATGAACCAATAGGCAACCTTGGCATAACAATCTCACAAAAAAACTTCGACAAGCATCCACGGAGCGGCGTTGGAAAAAAACACGCCTGCCAGACGACTTCACTGCTTTCAAACAAGCTACATTTGACTTCAAATTAGCCCTCACCTCCACTAAACAGACCTATTTCACTAATTTTGTATCTTCACTATCTTACAACCCAAAACAACTATTCAGCACATTTACCTCCCTCCCCTGCCCACCAATGCCACCTCCAACTCCCCTCATCTCTCCGAGGACTTTGCCACCTACTTCAAAAACAAGATCGACCAAACAAGGCAAACCCTAACTGTTCCACGACCCCAACCACTCCATATACCAGACCTCTGCCCTTCCCTAATAACCTCCCTCTCCAACATCACTGAAGGAGAGCTTACTCGCCTCTTTTCCATATCGCGCCTCACTACCTGTGCACTTGACCCCATCCCCTCCCACCTGCTTCCCAACCTCACTAACATGCTCATTCCAGCCCTAACCCATCTCTTCAACCTATCGCTATCTTCTGGTACCTTCCCCTCTGACTTCAAACATGCCACCATCACACCCATCCTCAAAAAAACTAACCTTGACCCAATGGCTATGCCCAGTTACCACCCCATATCACTGCTCCCGTTTGCTTCAAAACTCCTTGAGCAGCATGTCCTTGCTCAAATTTCCTCCCACCTCTCATCTAACTCTCTCCTTGACAACCTCCAATCTGGCTTCCGCCCCCACCACTCCACCGAAACTGCCCTGACAAAAATTACTAATGACTTACTCACAGCCAAAGCTAACAGACAGTTCTCCATCCTCCTCCTTCTTGACCTGTCCTCTGCTTTTGACACAGTCGATCACTGCCTACTGCTACAGATTCTTTCTTCCCTACAAGAAAAACTAAGAGGGGGCACCACGGTAATTGGGATCACACCGAGACAAATATATATGAACCAGATAATAGAGCAAAAGAAACAAAGATGGTCTCATGTAAGGGGATCACCACAAATAAAGATAAAGCACTGGTAAAGACACAACTTTATTAAGACAATATGTATAAGTAGCAAAGCACAAATAATGTAAAAACATTTAAAAACATACTAATACAAACAACCCATAATAAGGCTACAACCCACACAGGACAGAGCGATATAAGCCACATATAATAGTAGAAAGGGGTGGCTAATACCACCGTGCCTACATAGACAGCTCTGCTAAACCCCAAAAGATATAGTAATGATGGCTAAAAGTTCTGTAGTGAACTCAGAGGGGTCAGAGCACAATAGGTACTCAGAGCATCTGTGTATACACACCCTACTCAATGGATAACAAAGTACTCATGGTCCTGAAGAGGCACATATATTTGCACACAAAACAGTGAGTCAGACCTGGTATACATGGCCTAAAAGGCTGTATGACGTGTGAAATGAACACAAACCCAAAGCCATGCCAGCGATAAATACAGGTAGCAGATAATAAACGTCACAAAGTGAGCATACTAAAAGGCACAATAACCAGAGGAGCCCAAAAAAAGCAGTGTGCAGGCCGGGTGTGCATACAGAGTCCAAATGTGGGCAGCAGAAAGACCCAACACGTGTCGCCACCAACAGGTGGCTTCGTCAGGGGTGCTATCCGGAAGCAGGACCTGCTACTTAAATAGAAATAACCGTGGTGCCCCCTCTTAGTTTTTCTTTTATGGTTGGTGTATATGCGGCTTCTGTTTACCGCATTTTCTAGGTGTTGGCACACGGTTTTTGCCCTGTATACGATAGCATTTGGGCTTGATATTGAATATTGTGTTATATGATGGATCTGGCAGCTAGAGAAGCTGCATGGAGTAACCAGGCGGTTGGTATTTTTAATGATGACAGCCCGGCAGTGGCTTCTGGTGGCGCTGTTGATGGTGATTTCCATTTGTTAACCAAAGAAATAATTAATTTACATAAAGCTCTTACCAAATCTTGGTGGAACGTTAAAACTTTGCAAGAGTATAAGAAGGCTGGGCTACTTCCCAGAGGCTTGAGGGTTCAAATCTTCCCAGCTTGGGAGGTAAAGGATGGGTTCCAGAATGTGTGGGAATCCGTCTACTTAAATGTTCCTATATTATCATAGATATGTTACTAGAACATGATCAGGTTGCCTTGAGGGCTCTAAGGGACAAGATAAAAGTGAGTGAGGACAAACTGGATAAATTTGACAAAAAAACAATGGTGGACCCGTTCCAGGTTCAACTTAAATCTATTATAGACACCTTTGAGAAAGATGTTATAGCCAAAAAGAAACACAAATTCAGGAGAGATCAATTGGATTTCAAAAGTGGGCGCGCTTTCAAATGGGCCCACAGGGGAAATAAGAGATCCGGTTTGTCTGCGGGTCCTCCGATGGCCAATACCTCCACAGCAATTGATGCTCCATCTAGTGACGATTTTTTATCCACGGAACCAAGCGATACCGAAGGCGCGGTAGGAGGGGCCGGAGGAAGAGATACTACCCAAAGGAAGCGCAAAAAGAACTACAAGGCGTGGTCTCCTCGTTACCATCGGGAGACACGGCAGAACAGGAAACGTTAACTTCAGAGATGGAGCCCCACTCCCTTCCAGTGGATGGTAAGTTACAAAGCACAAAGCAAAGCAAAGCACAAATAATGTAAAAACATTTAAAAACATACTAATACAAACAACCCATAATAAGGCTACAACCCACACAGGACAGAGCGATATAAGCCACATATAATAGTAGAAAGGGGTGGCTAATACCACCGTGCCTACATAGACAGCTCTGCTAAACCCCAAAAGATATAGTAATGATGGCTAAAAGTTCTGTAGTGAACTCAGAGGGGTCAGAGAACAACAGGTGGCTTCGTCAGGGGTGCTATCCGGAAGCAGGACCTGCTACTTAAATAGAAATAACCTTTACCTAAATCAGCTGTGTCCCTGTAGATCCACCGCATGGAGTTAAGCATAACAGTATGAGTCACCCACCTCTCAGCTGAGAGCACATGCTCCGGCGTCTCCGGAGCGGAAGTGCCCGTAGCCAGGGTTGCCAGGGCAACGGAAACGCTCCAGAGGCGGCACCCGCACACCACAGCACACTAACAAACAAATACTGACTGCCCAGGCTGGGTCGCCAGAGCTGCAATGACGCTACACATCCTGAGTCTGAGCACCTGTCAGTGAGTCCGGGGTGCATAGTTCAGTGACCTGCAGGCTGCGCAGCCATTCCAGATACAGCGCCTGCGCACCATAGTTAAATAATAGTCAGGCTGTGGATAACCATTGGGGTTGCCAGGGCTACTGAGCCGCCTCAGAACCACCGCCCAAATGGTGGAGCGTATACCTGGGGTGCCCAGCACAATACCCTGCAAATCGCAGGGACGCACTAAGTATAGCGCCCACATCGTAACGATCTCAAAGTAACTCACCCAAGCATGGTTGCCTAGGCTGCACAGGTGATACACGTCCAGCGCCTGCATATCTAAGCCGGCAGCACGGGACGCACTAGCATACCAAAGCACTGCAGATGGTATGACTCACCCAGGCAGGGTTGCCATGGCTACAGGAACGCCACTTATCCAGCGCCTGTGCACCAGAGTGTGTGGCCGGAGCGCACTGTACCCTCCGTGCTCGCGCACACATATGGTGGACAGGATATAGGTACGCAACATTAACCTACATGTATGCACCCACATGTCTGAACCACCAGCACTGGACGCACTAAATATAGCACCCGCACACCAAAGCACAGCGGCAATCAGGGTATAACTCACCCAGGCAGGGTTGTCACAGCTGCAGGAACGCCACTATAGCCAGCGCATGCACACCAGAGTATGTGGCCAAAGCGCACATCACAATATCCTCCGTGCTATCGCACACAAATAATGGACGGTATATAGGTGCGCAACATATACCGTAATTCCATTCATACGCCTGTACATTTTAAGCTGACAGCACGGGACGCACTACATATGGCGCCCGCGCACCATAGTGGAGCAGTAATCAGGGTCTGACTAACCCAGGCAGGGTTGTCACGGCTACAGGAAAGCCACTTAAACAGCGCCAGCGCATCTGCGTATGTGGCCACAGCGCACAACACAATACCTTCCATACTAGCACACACAAATGATGGACTGTGTGTAAGTGCGCAACATTACCTAGGTCTCCGGCGCTCTATAGATACAGCAATGATGCCACCCCAGAGCGCTACGGCTACCATTGTAAAGACATGAGGTTCTAGTGGACCGCATAAGATAACCAGAGGCATAATTCAAAACCAAAACCTTCTCATTGTGACAGGCAAAAGGGCCATTATTATATTCACAGATTACTCACAAACCAGTGCCCTAGTGTCACTGAGAACCATAACAGGCCCATACATTATTTCTGCAAAATGGAGTGGATCTAAACGATCCCATAAACGTGATGCTAGTAGATGATAAACGAGCACAAAACCATCCTGACCAACATTGCACCACATGAGCAAAAGCTGGGAAGATGGTAGATGACAAGTGGAGATCGTGATCCAACATATCTCCACGCATCACCACAAAATAGGCTCAACCCCAAAGTAATGTAGCAAAAGGAGTAAGCATACGACTTGAGGCAAATACGGCAGGTTCACGAAGGATATTTGTATCACACAATAACCAGATATAAGTAACAATACGGTGATTTAATATGACATACTATATAGCCCTGTATACAGAAAAATATTCAAATATAAACCTACTAAATCTCCAACATATTACAGAGAGAAAAATACTTATATTTAGAATAAGTTAAGCTAGCGCATAAATGGATTATAAATGAACAACTATTTGATACTCAGTCAACACCCCCACCTGGCACTTCAAAGCCAAAATGACAAACACAAATGGCAGGCTGTCTATGTAGGCAATGTGCCAAGGTGATTAACACATGTAGATATGAAAAATTCCCAACATATAGAACACCCATAACAAAAGACACAGCATATATAATAGGCCCTAAGATGGTAATAAGATGGGCCATAAAACAATGCAGAAATCAAGTCTGTTTGTAAAACCCAGTGAAAAGCAAGTCCTCGTTAAGACCATGAGGGCTACGACAGTTGAGTTCAAATATCCATCTAGACTCTCATCTCAAAAGTTCCAGAGAGATGTCACCACCTCTGATATTGGTTAGTACTCCCTCCAGACCTAATATCTTCGTGTCTTTCCACAGTGAATTATGTTCGGCCAGGTAGTGTGAGGCCACAGGCGTAAGTACCTTTTGCTTTGTCTTTACTGGCAGTCGTAATGTTCGAAAAGTGCTGCTGGATACGTCTTCTCAATTCCTGTGTAGTCTGGCCAACGTATATTTTAGGGCACGGACATACCAGAGCGTATACAAGGTTACGCGATTTACAATTGAAGAAGGCCTTAATAACAACCTGTGGAGGCAAGAAGAGTAAAGAGGTTAAATCACCAACCACTAATGGGCAGATGTTACAATTCCCACATGGGAATGTACCGGTAAGCCTAACTCCCCTATTGAGTCTCCTAGCAGGGCGCTGGAAATGGCTATGACTCAAGCGATCTCTCAAGTTCCTGGCCCTCCTAGCGATCAGGCTTGGCTGGGTAACAATGTGGGGGTGAAGCCTAGACTCACTACGCAGAATGCCCCAATATCTTGACAGGATGTTCCTCACATCCTGCCACTGGTTGTTGTATGTCGTAATTATCCCAAGTGGTTTCTCGGATGTCTTTTTTTGGGGTAGTAAGAGGCCCGCTCTGCTAGTTTCTCTGGCCGCAACAAAAGCCTGCGAAATTACCTTGCGTGGGTATCCCCGCTCGTGAAAACGCCTGGTCAATTTCCGGGATTGCTCCACAAAGTCCTCCGTTCGGCTACAGTTCCTCTTCACTCTGTAGAACTGTCCTTTCAGAATGCCTCTCTTTAGATGGTAAGGATGAAAACTTGTGAAGTGAAGTAGGCTATTTGTAGCTGTAGGCTTCCGGTACAGTGAGGTAATGATTTTGGTCCCACTCACACTCAATCTCAAATCCAAAAATTCGATGTCCGTTTGCGAATATTGTGATGTGAGGCGGATGTTCCATGGATTGTCATTAAGCATCTTGACAAATTCCTGACACTCTTCCAGGGTGCCTGTCCAGAGGAATGAAACATCATCAATATAGCGTAACCATTTGATAACATGTCTTGAGTATCCCTCTAGACAGTACACCCTGGTAACTTCCCACCAACCTAAGAAAAGATTGGCGTACGCAGGGGCACACCGAGCCCCCATAGCTGTACCCCTCACTTGCCTGTAGAAGGCACGGTCGAAGACAAAGTAGAAGATCCAATAAGAAAGAGTTGTGTCCTCTATCCCCCGACGTATTCTGGTCCAAGAAAAATGCAACAGCTTGGATGCCCAGTTCGTGGTTTATACACGTGTACAGTGATTCTACGTCGAGGGTCACAAGCCAGACACTGGGGGGAATGTCATGATCCCAATGGCAGGGGATCACTAAAGGACAAGCACAGATACAAACAGGCTCTAGGGCGATGGAACCTGAGCTGACCGCGACCCTGAACCTAACACACAAATAAAAGTAGCCGGGGAACGTGCCTACGATGATCCTAGACGTCTCACTCCAGCCGAAGATCTAACTTCCCCTATTAGAAGAAACACAGACCTCTCTTGCCTCCAGAGAAATACCCCACAGAAATAGCAGCCCCCCACATATAATGACGGTGAAATGAGAGGAAAGCACATACGCAGTATGAAAACAGTTTCAGCAAAATGAGGCCCGCTAAAGCTAGATAGCAGAGGATACAAAAGTGAACTGCGCGGTCAGCGAAAAACCCTTCAAAAAACCATCCTGAAATTACTTGAACTCATGTGCCAACTCATGGTACATGAGGAGCAATTTCAGCCCACTAGAGCAACCAGCAGCAAAGAATCACATATCTGCAGGCTGGACTAAAAACCAAATTAAGCAAAACACCAAAACAGGAAAATCCAAACTTAGCTTGACCAGAAGTTTCTAGGAGCAGGGAGCAGAGGTAACAAGACACATTGGATACATTGATAACCGGCGAGGAAATGCCAGCAAAGCCAGGTTAAATAGGAAACTCCCATATCCTGATGGAACAGGTGGAACCCAGAGACCAGGAAAGACAAGTCACCCAGTACCATCAGTAACCACCAGAGGGAGCCCAAAAACAGAACTCACAACAGTACCCCCCCCTTGAGGAGGGGTCACCGAACCCTCACGAGAACCACCAGGGCGACCAGGATGAGCCCTATGAAAAGCGCGAACCAAATCATCAGCATGAACATCCGAGGCAACCACCCAAGAATTATCCTCCTGACCATAACCCTTCCACTTGACCAAATACTGGAGTTTCCGTCTGGAAACACGAGAATCCAAGATCTTCTCCACAACATACTCCAATTCTCCCTCCACCAGCACTGGAGCAGGAGGCTCAAGCGAAGGAACAACAGGTACCTCATACTTCCGCAACAACGACCGATGGAACACATTATGAATAGCAAACGATGCCGGGAGATCCAAACGAAACGACACGGGGTTAAGAATTTCCAAGATCCTATAGGGACCGATGAACCGAGGCTTGAACTTAGGAGAAGAGACCTTCATAGGAACAAAACGAGAAGACAACCACACCAAGTCCCCAACAAGAAGTCGAGGACCCACGCGGCGACGGCGATTAGCAAACTGCTGAGCCTTCTCCTGGGACAACTTCAAATTGTCCACCACATGACTCCAAATCCGATGCAACCTATCCACCACCATGTCCACTCCAGGACAATCAGAAGGTTCCACCTGACCAGAGGAAAAACGAGGATGAAACCCCGAATTACAAAAGAAAGGAGAAACCAAGGTAGCAGAACTAGCCCGATTATTAAGGGCAAACTCGGCCAGCGGCAAAAAGGTAACCCAGTCATCCTGATCAGCAGAAACAAAACACCTTAAATAAGTTTCCAAGGTCTGATTAGTTCGTTCAGTCTGGCCATTCGTCTGAGGATGGAATGCAGACGAAAAGGACAAATCAATGCCCATCTTAGCACAGAACGTCCGCCAAAATCTAGACACAAACTGGGATCCCCTGTCAGAAACGATGTTCTCAGGAATCCCATGCAAACGAACCACATTCTGAAAAAACAGAGGGACCAACTCAGAGGAGGAAGGTAACTTAGGCAAGGGTACCAGATGAACCATTTTAGAAAAGCGATCACACACAACCCAGATGACGGACATTTTTTGAGAGACAGGGAGATCCGAAATAAAGTCCATGGAAATGTGCGTCCAAGGCCTCTTCGGGATAGGCAAAGGTGACAACAATCCACTGGCCCGAGAACAGCAAGGCTTAGCCCAAGCACAAACCTCACAAGACTGCACAAAAGAACGCACATCCCTCGACAAGGAAGGCCACCAAAAAGACCTGGCCACCAAGTCTCTAGTACCAAATATTCCAGGATGACCTGCCAACGCAGAAGAATGGACCTCGGAGATGACTCTACTGGTCCAATTATCCGGAACAAACAGTCTCTCAGGCGGACAACGATCAGGTTTACCCGCCTGAAACTCCTGCAAAGCACGTCGCAAGTCTGGGGAGACAGCAGACAAAATCACCCCATCCCTAAGGATACCAGAGGGCTCAGAATTTCCAAGGGAGTCAGGCACAAAACTCCTAGAAAGAGCATCCGCCTTCACATTCTTTGAACCTGGCAGGTATGAAACCACAAAATTGAAACGAGAGAAAAACAGTGACCAACGAGCCTGTCTAGGATTCAGACGCCTGGCAGACTTAAGGTAAATCAAATTTTTGTGATCAGTCAAGACCACCACACGATGTCTAGCACCCTCTAGCCAATGACGCCACTCCTCAAATGCCCACTTCATGGCCAAAAGTTCCCGATTACCAACATCATAATTCCGCTCAGCCGGCGAAAACTTTCTAGAAAAAAACGCGCAGGGCTTCATCACTGAGCCATCGGAGCTTCTCTGTGACAAAACCGCCCCCGCTCCAATCTCGGAAGCATCAACCTCAACCTGAAAAGGGAGCGAAACATCTGGCTGACGCAACACAGGAGCAGAAGAAAACCGGCGCTTAAGTTCCTGAAAGGCCTCCACAGCCGCAGGAGACCAATTAGCAACATCAGCACCCTTCTTAGTCAAATCCGTGAAAGGCTTAACAACACTAGAAAAATTAGTTATAAAACGACGATAGAAATTAGCAAAGCCCAAGAACTTCTGTAGACTCTTAAGAGATGTAGGCTGCGTCCAGTCACAAATAGCCTGAACCTTGACGGGATCCATCTCAATAGTAGAAGGGGAAAAAATATACCCCAAGAAAGAAATCTTCTGGACTCCAAAGAGACACTTTGAGCCTTTTACAAACAAGGAATTGGCCCGCAGGACCTGAAACACCTTCCTGACCTGCTGAACATGAGACTCCCAGTCATCAGAAAAAAACAAAATATCATCCAAATACACAATCATAAATTTATCCAGATATTCACGGAAAATATCGTGCATAAAGGACTGGAAGACTGAAGGAGCATTAGAAAGTCCAAAAGGCATTACCAAATACTCAAAATGGCCCTCAGGCGTATTAAATGCGGTTTTCCACTCATCACCTTGCTTTATTCGTATAAGATTATACGCACCCCGAAGATCAATCTTAGTGAACCATTTAGCCCCCTTAATGCGAGCAAACAAATCAGTCAACAATGGCAAAGGATACTGATATTTTACGGTAATCTTATTCAAAAGACGATAATCTATACAAGGCCTCAAGGAACCATCTTTTTTGGCCACGAAAAAAAAACCTGCTCCCAAAGGGGACAAAGATGGACGGATATGTCCCTTTTCCAAGGACTCCTTAACATAATCCCGCATAGCAGTATGCTCTGGCACTGACAGATTGAACAAACGACCTTTAGGAAATTTACTGCCTGGAATTAAATTTATAGCACAATCGCAATCCCTGTGAGGAGGAAGCGAACTGAGCTTAGGCTCCTCAAAAACATCCCGATAGTCAGACAAAAACACAGGAATCTCAGAAGGAGTAGATGAAGCGATAGAAATCGGAGGTGCATCATCATGAACCCCCTGACAACCCCAGCTTAACACAGACATTGATTTCCAGTCAAGGACTGGATTATGAGTTTGTAACCATGGCAGACCAAGCACTAGGACATCATGCAAATTATACAGTACCAGGAAGCGAATCACCTCCTGATGAACAGGAGTCATACGCATGGTCACTTGTGTCCAGTACTGATGTTTATTCATAGCCAAAGGTGTAGAGTCAATTCCCTTCAAAGGAATAGGGACTTCCAGAGGCTCCAGACTAAACCCACAGCGATTGGCAAATGACCAATCCATAAGACTCAGGGCAGCGCCTGAATCCACATAGGCATCGACGGAAATGGATGATAATGAACAAATCAGAGTCACAGACAAAATGAACTTAGACTGTAAAGTACTAATGGCAACAGACTTATCAACCTTTTTTGTGCGTTTAGAGCATGCTGATATAACATGAGCTGAATCACCACAATAAAAGCACAACCTTTTTTTCCGCCTATAATTTTGCCGTTCACTTCTGGACTGAATTCTATCACATTGCATTATCTCAGGTGACGGTTCAGACGACACCGCCAAATGATGCACAGGTTTGCGCTCCCGTAAACGCCGATCAATCTGAATAGCCATAGTCATAGACTCATTCAGACCAGTAGGCGCAGGGAACCCCACCATAACATCTTTAATGGCCTCAGAAAGGCCATCTCTGAACTTTGCAGCCAGGGCGCACTCATTCCACTGAGTAAGCACCGACCACTTCCGAAATTTTTGACAATAAATTTCTGCTTCATCTTGCCCCTGAGAGAGGGCCAACAAAGCTTTTTCAGCCTGAATCTCTTGGTTAGGTTCCTCATAGAGCAAACCCAATGCCAGAAAAAACGCATCCGCATTAAGCAACGCAGGGTCCCCTGGTGCCAATGCAAATGCCCAATCCTGAGGGTCACCCCGCAGGAAAGATATAATAATCTTGACTTGCTGAGCAGGGTCTCCAGAGGAGCGAGATTTCAAAGAAAGAAACAACTTGCAATTGTTCCTAAAATTCAGAAAACGAGATCTATCTCCAGAAAAAAACTCTGGGACAGGAATTCTAGGTTCAGACATAAGAGCATGTACAACAAAATCCTGTATATTTTGAACCTTAGCGGCAAGATTATTCAGGCTGGAAGCCAAACTCTGGACGTCCATGATAAACAGCTGGGATCAGAGCCATTCAAAGATTAAGAGGAGGAGGAAGTAGCCAGGCTGCAATAAGGCTAGGCAGCAAACTCTGAGGGAAAGAGAAAAAAAAAAAAAACTTCCTCAGACTACTTATCCTCCTACTTCAGCCAATACAATTAACACTTTATGGGCCGGTTATACTGTCATGATCCCAATGGCAGGGGATCACTAAAGGACAAGCACAGATACAAACAAGCTCTAGGGCGATGGAACCTGAGCTGACCGCGACCCTGAACCTAACACACAAATAAAAGTAGCCGGTGAACGTGCCTACGATGATCCTAGACGTCTCGCTCCAGCCGAAGATCTAACTTCCCCTATTAGAGGAAACACAGACCTCTCTTGCCTCCAGAGAAATACCCCACAGAAATAGCAGCCCCCCACATATAATGACGGTGAAATGAGAGGAAAGCACATACGCAGTATGAAAACAGTTTCAGCAAAATGAGGCCCGCTAAAGCTAGATAGCAGAGGATACAAAAGTGAACTGCGCGGTCAGCGAAAAACCCTTCAAAAACCCATCCTGAAATTACTTGAACTCATGTGCCAACTCATGGTACATGAGGAGCAATTTCAGCCCACTAGAGCAACCAGCAGCAAATAATCACATATCTGCAGGCTGGACTAAAAACCAAATTAAGCAAAACACCAAAACAGGAAAATCCAAACTTAGCTTGACCAGAAGTTTCTAGGAGCAGGGAGCAGAGGTAACAAGACACATTGGATACATTGATAACCGGCGAGGAAATGCCAGCAAAGCCAGGTTAAATAGGAAACTCCCATATCCTGATGGAACAGGTGGAACCCAGAGACCAGGAAAGACAAGTCACCCAGTACCATCAGTAACCACCAGAGGGAGCCCAAAAACAGAACTCACAACAGGGGAACCTCCAGATCTTGAAGCTGTGAAACAAGAAATGTTGAGTCTCTCACATATGATTTCAAAGTTAAAACATGAGGCTGGAGAAAAAAATCAACGTAGATGCACGGTCGCTCCTGTAACCCCCCAATGCCCGAGACAATAGGCCTACCTGGGGGGACCTGTAGCGACTTGTGAATCTTCGGGAGCATATAGAACGTGGGGGTCCTAGGATGGTGGGTAGTCAAAAGTTCTTTCTCCTGTTTATTGATGATGTTGCACATATACACGGTATCCAATAATTGATTTAGCTTGTCCTGAAAAACACTTGTTGGATCAGAGGGAAGAATTTGGTAACATTCTGCATTATGCAGTTGACGCAATGCTGCCTGTATATACAAGTCAACCAGCCAAATAACCAGGTTGCCCCCCTTGTCCGCCTCGCGGATAACAAAATCCCTATTGGAACCTAGTCTCGTTAGAATGGAGTGTTCATCTTACTTAAATTTCTACCCCTATTGGGATCCAATTTTAGCTGTTGTACCTCCCTGCATACAGCATCGAAGAAGCATTGTACTGCCGGGCATAGTGTCAATGAAGGGGTAGCCTGGGAGGGTAATCTCCCGGTAAATCTCCATCTAGTTTGACCTACCTCCCCTTCCTCCAGCAGATCCAATAGGTCCCTCAATATCAGTCTGTCCAACAAACGAAGGTCATCCATGGCCGAAGGGCGATGAAAAATTATTTTAAATGTGAGCTGTCTACAAAAGAGGTAAACATCTTTTATAAGTGTAAATTTGTCTAGCCCACTAGTGGGGCAAAAGGAAAGGCCCTTTTCCAGAACCGAGGTTTCATCATCAGAGAGAACATAGTTAGACAAATTTAAAATTTTGTAACTTACCATCCACTGGAAGGGAGTGGGGCTCCATCTCTGAAGTTAACGTTTCCTGTTCTGCCGTGTCTCCCGATGGTAACGAGGAGACCACGCCTTGTAGTTCTTTTTGCGCTTCCTTTGGGTAGTATCTCTTCCTCCGGCCCCTCCTACCGCGCCTTCGGTATCGCTTGGTTCCATGGATAAAAAATCGTCACTAGATGGAGCATCAATTGCTGTGGAGGTATTGGCCATCGGAGGACCCGCAGACAAACCGGATCTCTTATTTCCCCTGTGGGCCCATTTGAAAGCGCGCCCACTTTTGAAATCCAATTGATCTCTCCTGAATTTGTGTTTCTTTTTGGCTATAACATCTTTCTCAAAGGTGTCTATAATAGATTTAAGTTGAACCTGGAATGGGTCCACCATTGTTTTTTTGTCAAATTTATCCAGTTTGTCCTCACTCACTTTTATCTTGTCCCTTAGAGCCCTCAAGGCAACCTGATCATGTTCTAGTAACATATCTATGATAATATAGGAACATTTAAGTAGACGGATTCCCACACATTCTGGAACCCATCCTTTACCTCCCAAGCTGGGAAGATTTGAACCCTCAAGCCTCTGGGAAGTAGCCCAGCCTTCTTATACTCTTGCAAAGTTTTAACGTTCCACCAAGATTTGGTAAGAGCTTTATGTAAATTAATTATTTCTTTGGTTAACAAATGGAAATCACCATCAACAGCGCCACCAGAAGCCACTGCCGGGCTGTCATCATTAAAAATACCAACCGCCTGGTTACTCCATGCAGCTTCTCTAGCTGCCAGATCCATCATATAACACAATATTCAATATCAAGCCCAAATGCTATCGTATACAGGGCAAAAACCGTGTGCCAACACCTAGAAAATGCGGTAAACAGAAGCCGCATATACACCAACCATAAAAGAAAAACTAAGAGGGGGCACCACGGTTATTTCTATTTAAGTAGCAGGTCCTGCTTCCGGATAGCACCCCTGACGAAGCCACCTGTTGGTGGCGACACGTGTTGGGTCTTTCTGCTGCCCACATTTGGACTCTGTATGCACACCCGGCCTGCACACTGCTTTTTTGGGGCTCCTCTGGTTATTGTGCCTTTTAGTATGCTCACTTTGTGACGTTTATTATCTGCTACCTGTATTTATCGCTGGCATGGCTTTGGGTTTGTGTTCATTTCACACGTCATACAGCCTTTTAGGCCATGTATACCAGGTCTGACTCACTGTTTTGTGTGCAAATATATGTGCCTCTTCAGGACCATGAGTACTTTGTTATCCATTGAGTAGGGTGTGTATACACAGATGCTCTGAGTACCTATTGTGCTCTGACCCCTCTGAGTTCACTACAGAACTTTTAGCCATCATTACTATATCTTTTGGGGTTTAGCAGAGCTGTCTATGTAGGCACGGTGGTATTAGCCACCCCTTTCTACTATTATATGTGGCTTATATCGCTCTGTCCTGTGTGGGTTGTAGCCTTATTATGGGTTGTTTGTATTAGTATGTTTTTAAATGTTTTTACATTATTTGTGCTTTGCTACTTATACATATTGTCTTAATAAAGTTGTGTCTTTACCAGTGCTTTATCTTTATTTGTGGTGATCCCCTTACATGAGACCATCTTTGTTTCTTTTGCTCTATTATCTGGTTCCTATATATTTGTCTCGGTGTGATCCCAATTACCGTGGTGCCCCCTCTTAGTTTTTCTTGTAGGGAAGAAAGAATCTGTAGCAGTAGGCAGTGATCGACTGTGTCAAAAGCAGAGGACAGGTCAAGAAGGAGGAGGATGGAGAACTGTCTGTTAGCTTTGGCTGTGAGTAAGTCATTAGTAATTTTTGTCAGGGCAGTTTCGGTGGAGTGGTGGGGGCGGAAGCCAGATTGGAGGTTGTCAAGGAGAGAGTTAGATGAGAGGTGGGAGGAAATTTGAGCATGGACATGCTGCTCAAGGAGTTTTGAAGCAAACGGGAGCAGTGATATGGGGTGGTAACTGGGCATAGCCATTGGGTCAAGGTTAGTTTTTTTGAGGATGGGTGTGATGGTGGCATGTTTGAAGTCAGAGGGGAAGGTACCAGAAGATAGCGATAGGTTGAAGAGATGGGTTAGGGCTGGAATGAGCATGTTAGTGAGGTTGGGAAGCAGGTGGGAGGGGATGGGGTCAAGTGCACAGGTAGTGAGGCGCGATATGGAAAAGAGGCGAGTAAGCTCTCCTTCAGTGATGTTGGAGAGGGAGGTTATTAGGGAAGGGCAGAGGTCTGGTATATGGAGTGGTTGGGGTCGTGGAACAGTTAGGGTTTGCCTTGTTTGGTCGATCTTGTTTTTGAAGTAGGTGGCAAAGTCCTCGGAGAGATGAGGGGAGTTGGAGGTGGCATTGGTGGGCAGGGGAGGGAGGTAAATGTGCTGAATAGTTGTTTTGGGTTGTAAGATAGTGAAGATACAAAATTAGTGAAATAGGTCTGTTTAGCGGAGGTGAGGGCTAATTTAAAGTCAAATGTAGCTTGTTTGAAAGCAGTGAAGTCGTCTGGCAGGCGTGTTTTTTTCCAACGCCGCTCCGTGGATGCTTGTCGAAGTTTTTTTGTGAGATTGTTATGCCAAGGTTGCCTATTGGTTCATCACACTGTGCCATGCATGAGAGGGGCGACTGAGTCTATGGCTGATGTGAGGGTTACATAGTTACATAGTTATTAAGGTTGAAGGAAGACTATAAGTCCATCTAATTCAACCCATAGCCTAACCTAACATGCCCTAACATGTTGATCCAGAGGAAGGCAAAAAAAACCATGTGGCAAAGAGTAAGCTCCACATTGGGGAAAAAAAATTCCTTCCCGACTCCACATATGGCAATCAGACTAGTTCCCTGGATCAACGCTCTATCAAGGAATCTAGTGTATATACCCTGTAACATTATACTTTCCAGAAAGGTATCCAGTCCCCTCTTAAATTTAAGTAATGAATCACTCATTACAACATCATACGGCAGAGAGTTCCATAGTCTCACTGCTCTTACAGTAAAGAATCCGCGTCTGTTATTATGCTTAAACCTTTTTTCCTCCAAACGCAGAGGATGCCCCCTTGTCTCTGTTTCAGGTCTATGATTAAAAAGATCATCAGAAAGGTCTTTGTACTGTCCCCTCATATACTTATACATTAAAATAAGATCACCCCTAAGTCTTCGTTTTTCCAAACTAAATAGCCCCATGTGTAATAACCTATCTTGGTATTGCAGACACCCCAGTCCTCCAATAACCTTGGTCGCTCTTCTCTGCACCCGCTATAGTTCAGCTATGTCTTTCTTATACACCGGAGACCAGAACTGTGCACAGTATTCTAAGTGTGGTCGAACTAGTGACTTGTATAGAGGTAAAATTATGTTCTCCTCATGAGCATTTATGCCTCTTTTAATGCATCCCATTATTTTATTTGCCTTTGTAGCAGCTGCCAGAAACTGGCCACTGAATATGAGTTTGTCATCCACCCATACACCCAGGTCTTTTTCATTGACGGTTTTGCCCAGAGTTTTAGAATTAAGCACATTATTATACATCTTATTACTTCTACTCAAGTGCATGACCTTACATTTATCCTCATTAAAGCTCATTTGCCATTTATCAGCCCAAGCTTCTAGTTTACATAAATCATCCTGTAATATAAAATTGTCCTCCTCTGTATTGATTACCCTGCAGAGTTTAGTGTCATCTGCAAATATTGAAATTCTACACTGAATGCCCCCTACAAGGTCATTAATAAATATGTTAAAAAGAAGAGGGCCCAATACTGACCCCTGTGGTACCCCACTGCTAACCTCTACCCAGTCCAAGTGTGCTCCATTAATAACCACCCTTTGTTTCCTATCCCTGAGCCAGCTCTCAACCCATTTGCACATATTTTCCCCTATCCCCATTATTCTCATTTTATGTATCAACCTTTTGTGTGGCACCGTATCAAAAGCTTTTGAAAAGTCCATATACACTACATCCACTGGGTTCCCTTGGTCCAATCCAGAACTTTCCTCTTCATAGAAACTGATCAAATTAGTCTGACATGAACGGTCCCTAGGAAACCCGTGCTGATAATGGGTCATGAGGTTATTCCTCTTCAGATACTCCAGTATAGCATCCCTTAGAATGCCCTCCAGGATTTTACCCACAGTAGAGGTTAAGCTTACTGGCCGATAATTTCCGAGTTCAGTTTTTGTCCCCTTTTTGAATATTGGCACCACATTTGCTATACCCCAGTCCTGTGTTACAAACCCTGTTATTATGGAGTCTTTAAAGATTAAAAATAATGGTCTATCAATGACTGTACTTAATTCCTGCAGTACTCGAGGGTGTATCCCATCCGGGCCCGGAGATTTGTCAATTTTAGTGATTTTTAGACGCCGCCTCCGCCGCACTTCCTGCTGGGTTAAGCAGGTGACATTTAATTGGGAATTTTCATCACTAGTCATTTTGTCTGCCATGGGATTTTCTTGTGTAAATACTGATGAAAAAAAGTCATTTGGCATATTGGCTTTTTCCTCATCCTCATCCACCATTTCACCCAGACTATTTTTAAGGGGGCCAACACTATTATTTTTTAGTTTCTTACTATTTATGTAGTTAAAGAATATCTTAGGATTATTTTTACTATCTCTGGCAATGAGTCTCTCTTTCTCAATCTTTGCTGCCTTGATTTGCTTTTTACAGAATTTATTTAATTTTTTGTATTTATTTAATGCCTCCTCACTACCTACTTCCTTTAATTCTCTAAATGCTTTCTTTTTGTCACTTATTGCGCCCCTTACAACTCTATTTAGCCATATTGGTTTCCTCCTATTTCTAGTATGTTTATTCCCATACGGTATATACGTACTGTGCACAGGTCCTATCCAGGATGCTAATAAATGTCTCCCATTTTCTTTGTGTATTTTTGTATCTCAGGGTATCGTCCCAGTTAATTGCACCAAGATCCTCTCTCATCCGTTGGAAATTTGCCCTCCTGAAGTTTAGTGTCCTTGTAACCCCTCTATTACACATCTTTTTAAAGGATACATGAAAACTTATTATTTTGTGATCGCTATTTCCCAAGTGACCCCCAACCCTTACATTTGCTATGCGGTCTGGCCTGTTGGTTAATATTAGGTCTAGCAGTGCCCCCCTTCTTGTTGGGTCATGAACCAGTTGTGAAAGGTAATTGTCTCACATAGTTGTCAAAAACCGATTACCTTTGCTGGAACTGCAGGTTGGAGTTATAGAAAGCGGTGGCGCTGTCCGTGTCGTGGAGTGACGATATGGAGGACAGGGGTAGGAGAGAGTCTGAGAGTCTGTGAATGTCTAGATGTGCGAGGTTTCTGCGAGGATGTGGTAATGGCTGGACATGGGGGGCAGGTGAAGAGGACAAGGATGAGAAGGTGAGTAGATGGTGGTCAGATAGGGGGAAGGGAGAGTTTGTGAGATTAGATACGATACGATACACTTTATTGATCCCGTGGGAAATTATGGTATCACAGCAGCACAACTTAAATAATAAAAATCATAAAGGAATTACATAGTTCACATGACAGTGGAGTTGACAGAAGAATATTTTACATTATACATTAGAATAGGACATACACAACAAGTGAACAAGTGAACTGAAATGTAGAGAAATAAGTAGACATTCACCTTGGTGGTTTAACCCTAATGTTATTGTTGTACATTCCCATAGCAGTTGGCACAAACGATTTCCTATATTTTTCCTTCTTACACCTCAGAAGTATTAGCTGGTTACTGAAGGTGCTCTTCTGTCTTATGAATAGCTCATATAGTGGATGTGCATTGTTGTTCATAATTGCCATACACTTTTTCAGAGTTCTTCTCTCCACTACCTCCCCAAAAGAGTCCAGATTACAGCCCACAGCAGAACTTGCCTTCTTAATAATCTTATTCAGCTTATTAGCATCAGAGGCCCGCACACTACTACCCCAGCACGTGATTGCAAAAAAGATGGCACTTGCCACTACAGATTGGTAGAACATTTCTAACATTTTGCTACACACATTAAAAGACCTCAGTTTCCTTAGGAAATACAATCTGCTCATCCCCTTCTTGTAGACAAACTCTGAGTGGCATCTGCAGTCCAGTTTGCTATCCAAATGGACCCCCAAATATTTGTAACTCTCCACCTGCTCTACCTCCTGACCAGCAATAGTGATCGGTAAGCATTCCATCTTTATCCTGCTATCGTTGGCCACCAACTCCTTAGTTTTCTTAACATTTAGTTGTAGATAGTTACCATTGCACCAATCCACGAAATTTGACACCACACTTCTGTATTCCTCATCCCCCTGATCTCCCCTAATGCATCCCACAACCACAGAGTCATCCGAAAATTTTTGAAGGTGGCAAAGTTCAGATTTAAACTCAAAGTCTGAAGTATACAGTGTGAATAGAAAGGGCGCAGGCACCGTTCCCTGGGGGGCACCTACACTGCTCAATAATCTGCTTGACACCACTGCTCCCATCTGTACAAACTGTGGCAGATCTGATAGGTAGTCAGTTATCCAATTTCTCATGCCCTCTTCAACCTTCATATCAGTCATCTTTTTGTGTAGTAAAAGTGGCTGCAGGGAGTTAAATGCACTCGAGAAATCGAAGAACATCGCTCGCACAATGGTACCGTCAGTCTCCAGAAATGAATGTACCCTATGTAACAGAGAAAGAATAGCATCATCCACCCCCAATCTATGTCAGTAGGCAAACTGAAGGGGATCGATAAAAGCATTGACCCTTGGTCTTAAGTGAGCAAGCACTAATCTTTCCAAGGCATTCATAGCGTGAGATGTTAAGGCTACAGGACGATAGTCATTTAGGGTTGCAGGAGAAGAAGTCTTGGGTACCGGCACCAGACAGGAAGTTTTCCATAACACAGGTACCCTCTGTGTTTGTATACTTCCATTAAATCGGTGTGTAAAGACAGTACACAGCTGGTCTGCACAAACTTTAAGGACACGTGAGCTTAGTTCATCTGGTCCTGCTGCTTTACCAATGTTAAGTGACTTAAACTGCCTCTTCACATCATTTTCGGATACTCTATAATTAGTCTGCTCATCCTTCAATATCGATGTTGCAGAATTTGCACCCAATTCCCATCCACTATCAGTTGGCAGTGCACATGTACTGCTAAACCTGTTGAAATACTCATTCATCTCATTAGCCTTGTCAAGATTTCCACCATCATGTTCAGGCCGCACCTTAAGCCCAGTCAGTAATTTCATTCCTGACAAAACCTCCCTGGTATTTTTGTGGGACAGTTTCTTTTCAAGTTTAATTCTGAAGGCTTCCTGGGCCTCCTTTATTTTATGCTTCAATTCAGATAAAGAACAGAGGCGGGTGAAGATGAAGTCTAGTGTATGTCCGTCTGTGTGGGTGGCTGTGGAGGACCACTGAGTGAGTCCAAAGGATGAAGTAAGGGCCAGTAGCTTGGAGGCTGCTGGCTGGCGGGTGTCAGCGGGGATATTAAAGTCACCCATGATGATGGTGGGGATGTCAGCAAGTGAAGAAGCCAGGTGGAGAATTGGTCGATGAAGGCAGTGGCTGAGCCCGGTGGTCGGTATATGACAGCCATTTGGAGATTGGAGGATTTGGACAGAGTGAACCTCGAAAGAAGGGAGGATAAGGGAGGGTGGGTGTTGGATAGGTTGAAGGAACAGTTTTTAGAAAGAAGGATACCCACTCCTCCACCATGTCTGTTGCCAGAGCGAGTGTGAGTAAATTGGAGGCCACCGTAGCTCAGTGCTGCAGGTGAGGCCATGTCAGGGGGCGTCATCCGGGTCTCAGTGAGGGCCAGGAAGGAAAGGTTTCGGGAAATGAAGAGATCATGGACCATGTGGAGCTTGTTGCAGACAGAGCGGGCATTCCAAAGTGCCCCAGAGAGAGGAAGCAGGGGGGTGGGGGTCAGAGGCACAGATTTTAAGTGTGAGGGGTTGCGATAGTTTCTCATAGTGTGAGAAGGATAGGGGCGAAGATTAGTGAAGAATGAGGCGGGGGGGCAGAATTGGGGAGAGTGATTGGCTTATATTATATTTTGGTGGTAGAGGTCTGAGGTTAGAGAGCAGGTCTGCAGATGAAGCGAGGTGGGGGGTAATAGAGAGGGGGAGATAGTTATGTGGTTTGAGGGTGCGAGGGTATGGGGTTAGTGGAGGGGAGTGAGGATTAGTGGAGCAAAAACGGTGGGGGGGGAAATGTGAGCATGGTTAAAGAGCAGGGGAGAAAAAGAAAAGCAAGTAAATTTAGAAGACAGAGATTACTCTTACCATCTGGCCGATTTCTGGACTCTTTCTGGTATATTTCAGATGATACACTTAAAATATGTCACTTGAAATTATGATTAAAGTCAGATCTGACCCGTTCCATGCAACTTATACCATTCAAATGTCCAAGAAATGAAGCCAGGTGAGAGAGGGAGGGGAGGAAGGAGGTTGTGGAGGACTGTCCACAGCAGGGGACAATTAGCAGATTGCAGTTAATACAACATTTGACTACCCAAAATGAAGACAGAGGCAGGATAAGATCAAAAGATGGGGCTAGGTGTGAGGAGCAGAGACATGTCAATATGCAGTCAGGCGATTTTCAGAATGATACAGTGTTAAATATTAATTATTACCGTAATTGAATTATTCTTGTTCTGTACTGAGCACATTGCTTCTTGCGGACACTACCAAAAGCTATTCCTGTGCATGTAGCTCAGAGTATAAGTTAACACCATATACAGAGGACACGTGGTCTGTAGGAAACATATATAAACGTCTCTTAGGAGGGTGTGGGGGCTTTTGTCATGTGGGACTGCCACCCCTGCCTTCACCATGGACGTAGGACAAAGAAGCAACAGCTGATAGTCATAATTCTACTCCATGCCATGATGACTTCAAACTTCACAAAGACAGACGGTTTTACCATTCAGGACCTTGGGAAAGATGAGTAACAAGACAAGCGCTGATATTTACACATGGACAATCTGTTCGTAACTATTTAATCTACTTTTATGTTTTCTGCAATTTGGTTTTTCTGTGGACAATTCAATAAACCACTATACTTTTTATGAGAATACCATGACATTTTTCTTTTAAGAATAACGCACCTGGTTAAGTTCACAAAGATCTCATACAAGAGCCTACGAATTACGGAGACTTTAACAGGTGTCAGATGGATTGACAATCACTAGCATCGAAAGTGCTGAAGATAGACGTGCTGAAAATAGCCGTGCTGATGACCAGAGCCCAGCGTTGTGCAGCAAAGGGACTACAAGCTGAGACATTTTAAGGTAAGAAATGGATTTGATTAATTCATATGCTAAATCAAGTCAGATAGAATTTGTAAGTTTATACAAATCTAGCTTAGAAATATTTTGGCTTTCTTTATTTGCAGAATGCAAAATAGCAAATCTAAAGTTAGATTCTAAGCTAATGTTTAGGAAAAAAGAAAAAGAGCAACTGAAAAATATATTACATATGGTTAATGTATTTCACGAGTTTGTTGCAGAGAAATCCAAAAAAGACTGTGTAGAAAGAATTTCTAAGGAAATTAATGATGTTCCCAAGATTGACTGTAATGTGAAGAGTGAGCAAGAGGTGACGCACGTGTCTGTGATGACCACACAAGGTGACTTTGTCTCTCACAACAACTGACAACTGACAAAGATGATGTACGAGGGACAGATGTACAAGGGCCACTAAAAATAGAAGACGACTCAGAGGCCCAACTTCAAACTAAATCTAGGAAAACCTTATTAAAATTAAGCAAAATCATTCCTGCATATCATGACAAAATCCATGTGTGCAGAAATTCAGAGATATTTGAAAGTTTTGCTGATAAGTTTGATTTGACTAATCAGGAGAAAAATTGTTTAAATTTTGGCTGCCAGTAACTTTTATCAGAAAATTTTCATTAAAAATGCAGAATGATGAGTTCCATGAAGACATGACTGATGTAGAAAGATTAAAAATTTTGATATTCTGTGGATTAAAAGAAAATTATCCAGATATTGATATTCTCCTAAAATTGAGGATTGGCCGGAAAGAATGTACTTTTACATTTATGTCCATTTTTGAAAGGGTTTACAAATTGGTTAGTACAAATTTGAATAAACAATCAATGATAAATTGTTTTGTAAACAAATTTAGATTCTTAAATCCTGCATCTCGTGTTATTGCCTCACAAAAAGATTCTTTATATGAATGTGCGCAATCCCTTGATTTTTCTAGAAAACATGAGAATCTTGAAAGGAAAACAAATCACCCTAAGTTTTTTAAAACAGACATAATTCAATCTTCTCAAAAGCCAAACTCAAAATCTTCAAACCTGATCCAAAATCAAATCTATGAAGAACGAAGAAAATTACATATTTGTTACAAACCCTATGAAAAGATTCAGTCCATTAAAGAGGTTGCTCTGAAAGGGTTAAAAGCTGAAAGGCCAGATCTGTCTGTAAAGATGGCGGAAATTGACAGATGGAAGCAGGTGAGCATAGGGGGTGCTCAGCTGAACACTCAGTTATCACAACTCATGAGTCTAAAGATGGCAATTTTAGGTTTTCAACAAATTATCAACAGAGAGGTAAATTTTGGTTTAGGAATTGGCTAAAAATTTAATTACTGGTATATTATATGATAAGTTATACAATGCATTATTTATTAATGTGCAATTATTTTATTCAATATAATTCCGCAGTTACATATATTAATACAATATACAGTAAATACTGTAGCATATTTGTATAAGTAGAGATTATATTAACTGTATTTTTATATGTATAATTAAATAATTAAAATTTACTCCAGTAAAAATATTTAGAATTACAATAAATACATTTATTAAATATATACATATGTATAAGATATTTAAATTATTTTGTTTTTAAATAAATATGAAATTAACCTTTATCTTTCATTTTCCCTTAGAATTTTACTTTCAAAGCAAGGATTGAACAAAAAAATACCTGTTTCATGAATTTATGTCTTATTCACACAGGAAGTTATATTAACTGCATGATTTTTATATATTTAACACTTAAAATAAATAATATATAACTAACAGCCTAAATTTTGTGTTATTGTAAGTTTTTCTGTAACAGTATGGGTTTTTTCCACTGCATGGTGCATGACATGTCACACCCCTGTTTCAATTTAGACTGTAAGAAGAAGCTTTAGGAATTTCCTCAGCCTTTACATTCAAGTGGATCTAGTTGCAGGCCCTGTCCTATCTATAGGTTAGAACATTCAACTCAAGTTTCTTATGAATGAGTCCTTTCTATAGGTTAAAACATAGCATTACTGTTAGATAATATTTGGAGAATATTCAAATGAATATTAGAATATTAAATTTAATAGTTACAATGTGCATTGATAATTAGGATACACTATTTTGGGTTAATATACATGTATTCTTATTGTTTGTATGTGAAATATGTAGTTTCAACGTCTGTGTGTGTCACAGTCTGAGTGACAGATGACAGATGAGCGTATGAGCAGCTGCTGAGTGGACTTAACGTAAGTGTGAACCTAATGTAAGAGTGTAACGTAAGAATGGAGTGTGGAATGTACAGTATGAAACAGGCCTCATGATTCATGGTATGTTGGGAAATAGAAAAAAAAAACTTGTGTTAATGAGAAAATAAGATTTAGTTAGTAGTGAATAAGTACAATCACACATCAATATGGTTTATCAAAAAAAATCTACATTTAGAACATTTTTCTTAATGATAATTTTATGATATTCAGTGTTTTTTAATAGTTACATACAGTGGGGCAAAAAAGTATTTAGTCAGTCAGCAATAGTGCAAGTTCCACCACTTAAAAAGATGAGAGGCGTCTGTAATTTACATCATAGGTAGGCCTCAACTATGGGAGACAAACTGAGAAAAAAAAATCCAGAAAATCACATTGTCTGTTTTTTTATCATTTTATTTGCATATTATGGTGGAAAATAAGTATTTGGTCAGAAACAAACAATCAAGATTTCTGGCTCTCACAGACCTGTAACTTCTTCTTTAAGAGTCTCCTCTTTCCTCCACTCATTACCTGTAGTAATGGCACCTGATTAAACTTGTTATCAGTATAAAAAGACACCTGTGCACACCCTCAAACAGTCTGACTCCAAACTCCACTATGGTGAAGACCAAAGAGCTGTCAAAGGACACCAGAAACAAAATTGTAGCCCTGCACCAGGCTGGGAAGACTGAATCTGCAATAGCCAACCAGCTTGGAGTGAAGAAATCAACAGTGGGAGCAATAATTAGAAAATGGAAGACATACAAGACCACTGATAATCTCCCTCGATCTGGGGCTCCACGCAAAATCCCACCCCGTGGGGTCAGAATGATCACAAGAACGGTGAGCAAAAATCCCAGAACCATGCGGGGGGACCTAGTGAATGAACTGCAGAGAGCTGGGACCAATGTAACAAGGCCTACCATAAGTAACACACTACGCCACCATGGACTCAGATCCTGCAGTGCCAGACGTGTCCCACTGCTTAAGCCAGTAGATGTACGGGCCCGTCTGAAGTTTGCTAGAGAGCATTTGGATGATCCAGAGGAGTTTTGGGAGAATGTCCTATGGTCTGATGAAACCAAACTGGAACTGTTTGGTAGAAACACAACTTGTCGTGTTTGGAGGAAAAAGAATACTGAGTTGCATCCATCAAACACCATACCTACTGTAAAGCATGGTGGTGGAAACATCATGTTTTGGGGCTGTTTCTCTGCAAAGGGGCCAGGACGACTGATCCGGATACATGAAAGAATGAATGGGGCCATGTATCGTGAGATTTTGAGTGCAAACCTTCTTCCATCAGCAAGGGCATTGAAGATGAAACGTCGCTGGGTCTTTCAACATGACAATGATCCAAAGCACACCGCCAGGGCAACGAAGGAGTGGCTTCGTAGGAAGCATTTCAAGGTCCTGGAGTGGCCTAGCCAGTCTCCAGATCTCAACCCTATAGAAAACCTTTGGAGGGAGTTGAAAGTCCGTGTTGCCAAGCGAAAAGCCAAAAACATCACTGCTCTAGAGGAGATCTGCATGGAGGAATGGGCCAACATACCAACAACAGTGTGTGGCAACCTTGTGAAGACTTACAGAAAACATTTGACCTCTGTCATTGCCAACAAAGGATATATTACAAAGTATTGAGATGAAATTTTGTTTCTGACCAAATACTTATTTTCCACCATAATATGCAAATAAAATGTTAAAAAACAGACAATGTGATTTTCTGGAATTTTTTTTCTCAGTTTGTCTCCCATAGTTGAGGTCTACCTATGATGTAAATTACAGACGCCTCTCATCTTTTTAAGTGGTGGAACTTGCACTATTGCTGACTGACTAAATACTTTTTTGCCCCACTGTAGATGAGTACACATCTTCAAACAAATATAAGTCATAAAGCTGGTATGACAGTTATAAAAATAATTATTTTTCACTTGGGTTTTTACAAATTAATTTTTTCACAAAATAATATTTTTTGATGTTAAGGGGGAAATGTGTTTTTGATCCTGATCATATCATCACATTTCATCAATACCTCTTCTTCACACATTTTAATAAATAAGACATATTAATAAGGTATTATTGGGTATAATAACGTTAAGTATTATAAAAGTCATTTTTTTTTCTTTAATGAAGGATATTATATGCAAAGTTGCATAATTTCAATATTTTGGTAATCCAAGGTTATGACAACATCTACATGAGGAAATATTAAAGGGAATGTGTTATTGAGACATAACCTCTGCATTTGTCATCAACATATAAAGGCCTTATTCTTATTCTTATTTTTTATTCTCATTTTTATTTTTCATTTTAATTTTTTCATCAACATATAAAGGCCTTATTTTGATTTTTCATTTTTAATTTTTTCTTCATTTTTATTTTTCATGTTTCATTTTTATTTTTTTATCTCAAGAAAAAATAAATCAATATTTAATAAAGTAATGTCTAATACAAGAATATTGCTTTATCAAATATAATGATCATATGGTTTCATTATATAAGAAATGTTTCAATCCTGAGTTAAATACAACAATTCTTTCACTCATTCATTCATTCATTTATTCATATATATATATATTCTTATTTTGGTTCATGGCTATACATACTTACATATTATTGGTCTACTGAATATAAATTAATAAAGTTTTAATAATAAATATCAGCACTTGTTACATAAAAGACACACTGACATCTATGGGTTCAAAAAGAAATTACACCTGTGACATAAAAATGTTCTATCACATGAAGAATAAATATATTGTTAAATATTAATTATTCTTATTTTTATTCTGTACCGAGCACATGGTTTCTTGCTGACACTATCAAAAGCTATTTCTGTGTATGTAGCTCAGAGTATAAGTTAACTCCATATACAGAAGACACGTGATCTGTGTTGAACATATATAAACGTCTCTTAGGAGGGTGTGGGGGCTTTTTGTCACGTGGGACGGTCACCTCCCTGCCTGCACATTCATTCTCCATGGACATGAGACAAGACACGAGGAACAACAGCTGTTAGCTACTCCATGCCATGATGACTTCAGACTTCACACAGACAGATGACTTTTACCATTCAGGACCTTGGGAAAGATGAGTAACAAGACAAGCACTGATATTTACACATGGACACTCTGTTTTTAATTATCATCATCTATCTTTCATTTTTGTTGCAATGGTGGATAATCCAATAAACCACTATACTTTCTTCAGGATATCATGACATTTTTCTTTTAAGAATAACGCACCTGGTTAAGTCTTGATTAGATATTTTTGCGCAATAACGATTTTTAACATTGGCCTAGCCAGCCAGTTTTTATTTTTTGTGCTATTTTTGCGTGAATTTCCTTCAATCTTGCACACGGGGGAAGACAGAAGAGTTCCGCTAGATTGTGCAAGTATTCAGGAATTCCACTTCAAAACTTCAAGTCACAAAGAACTCATACAAGAACCTACGAATTACGGAGACTTTAACAGGTGTCAGACGGATTGACAGCAAGCACTGGTAGTGCTGAAGAACAGACGTGCTAAAAATAGCCGTGCTGAAGTCCGGAGCCCAGCGTTGTAAAAGCAAAGGGATTACAAGCTGAGATTTCAAGGTAAGACAAATGGATTTGATTAATTCATATGCTAAATCAAGTCAGATAGAATTTGTAAGTTTGTACGGATCTAGCTTAGAAATATTTTGGTCTAATTTATTTTCAGAATGCAGAATAGCGAATTTGAAATTAGATTTTAATATCTAGGAAAAAAGAAAAAGAGCAACTGAAAAATATCTTACATATGGTTTATGTATTTAACGAGTTTGTAACAGAGAAGTCCAAAAAAGACAGCGTAGAAAGAATTTCTAAGGAAACTAATGATGTTCCCAAGATTGACTGTAATGGGAAGAGTGAGGAAGATGTGACACACGTGTGTGTGGCCGCCCAAGGTGACATTGACTTTGTGACTCATGATGAAAAACAAGATGGAGGAAGCGTAGGAGAAAATGACAAAGATGATCTACGAGGGACAGATGTACCATTGCCATTAAAAATAGACGACTCAGAGGCCCAACTCCAACTTAAATCTAGGAAAATCCTGTTAAAATTATGCAAAACCATTCCTGCATATGATGACAAAATCCATGTGTGCAGAAATTCAGAGATATTTGAGAGTTTTGCTGATAAGTTTGATTTGACTAATATGCAGAGAAATAATTTGTTTAAAATTTGGATTCCGGGAAATTTTATGAGAAGATTTTCATTAGAAATTCAGACTGATGAGTTCCATGAAAATATGACTGATGTAGAAAGATTAAAAATTTTGATTTTCTGTGGATTGAAAGAAAATTATCCAGATCTTGATATTCTTCTAAAATTGAAGATTGGCCGGGAAGAATATACGTTTACTTTTATGGCCATTTTTGAAAGGATTTATAAATTGATCTGTACGAATTTGAATCAACAATCCATGATAAATTGTTTTGTAAACAAGTTTAAATTCTTAAATCCTGTATCTCGTGCAATTGCTTCACAGAAAGATTCCTTATACGAATGCGCAAAATCCCTAGATTTTTCTAGAAAACACGAGAATCTTGAAAGGAAAACACATTTTACTAAGTCTTTGAAACCAGACAGAATTCAATCTTATCAAAAGCCAAAATCAAAATCTTCAAATCTGATCCAAAATCAAATCTATGAAGTACGAAGAAAATTACATATTTGCTACAAACCCTATGAAACGATTCAGGAATCTATCAAAGAAATTCCTTTGAAAGGGTTAAAATCTGAAGGCTCAGATCTCTCTGCAAAAATGGCGGAAATTGACAGATGGAAGCAGGTGAGTATCTCAGGGGGAGCTCAGCTGAACACTCCATTATCACAGCTCTTCAAAGAGTCCATAGGGTTAAAAATGACCTTATTAAATAAAGCATTTCAACAGATTATCGACAGAGAGCTACATTTTGGGATAGGAATTGGCTAAAAATGTAATTATATTATATGATGAGTTATACAATGTATTATTTATTAATGTAATTATTTTATTCTATATAATTCTGCAGTTACATATATTAATATAGTATACAGTAAATACTGTAGCATATTTGTATAAGTAGAGATTATATTAACTGCATTTTTATATATATAGTGAAATATTAAAATTTACTCCAGTAAAAAATATTTAGAATTACAATTAAATACATTTATTAAATATATACATATGTATAAGATATCTAAATTATTTTGTTTTGAAATAAATATGAAATTAACCTTTATCTTTCATTTTCCCTTAGAATTTTACTTTCAAAGCGAGGATTGAACAAAAAATACCTGTTTCATGAATTTATGTCTTATTCACACAGGAAGTTATATTAACTGCATGATTTTTATATATATTTAACACTTAAAAATAAATAATATATCTAACAACCTAAAAAAAAATGTGTGTACTACATGTTTTTCTGTAACATTATGTTTTTTTTTCCTCCCACTGCATGGTGTGACATATGTGAGTTAAGGGATATCATATAGCCTTGTTTTTTAGTTTTAGGAATTTTCCTCAGCTTTACTTGCAAATAGATTCCTGTACCGAAATAGCATTGGAACATTCAACTCGGGTTTCTTGTAAATGGAGGAGTCCTTTCTATAGATTAAAACATACTGTTAGATAATATTTGGGGAATATTCAAAGGAATATTAGAATACTAAATTTAATAGATTACAATGCGCATTGATTGATAATTAGGATACAATATTTTGGGTTAATATATGTGTATTCTTTGTATGTGAAATATACATTGTGAACGTCTATGTGTGTCACATGTGACAGATGACAGAAGTGTATGGGCAGCTGCTAAGGGTGAATCCAATGTAAGAGTGGCCAGAGCGTTGTATGTGGAATGTGGAATGTGTATGCACAGTTTGACAGAGGCCTCATGATTTATGGTATGTTTGAAAAAAAAAAAAAAAAAACACCTTGTGTTAATGAGAAAATAAGATTCAGTTAAATTATTAGAATATTAAGATATATTTAAATATTATTATGCAACATATATTTCTTTAGTGATTATTATTTAATAAGTACAATAATACATCAATATGATTTTTCTAGAAAACCTACATTTAGAACATTTTCCCAAATGATAATTTTATGATATTCAGTGTTTTTTATGGTTACATAGATGAGTACACATCTTCAAACAAATATAAGTCATAAAGCTGATATGACAGTTATAAAAATAATTATTTTTCACTTGGGTTTTTACAAATTAATTTTTTCATAAAATAATATTTTTTGATATTAAGGGGGAAATGTGTTTTTGATCCTGATCACATCATCACATTTCATCAATACCTCTTCCTCACACATTTTAATAAAGAAGAAATATTAATAAGGTATTATTGGGTACAATAACAATAAATATTATAAATATCATTTTTTTCTCTTATGAAGGGTATTATATGCAAAGTTGCATAATTTCAATATTTTGGTAATCCAAGGTTATGACAACATTTAGATGATGAAAATATTAAGGAAATGTGTTACTGAAACATAACCTCAGCATTTGTCATCAACATATAAAGGTCTTATTTTTATTTTTTTTTATTCTCATTTTTATTTTTAATTTTTCATTTTTTTCATCAACAAATGAAGGCCTTATTTTAATTTTTCATTTTTAATTTTTTCTTCATTTTTATTTTTCATTTTTATTTTTCATCTCAAGAAAAAAAATCAATATTTAATAAAGTAATGTCTACAAGCATATTGCTTTATCAAATATAGTGATCATATGGTTTCATTATATAAGAAATGTTTCAATCCTGAGTTAAATACAATTCTTTCACTCATTCATTCATTTATTTATATATATATTCTTATTTTGGTTCATGGCTATACATACTTACATGTTATTGGTCTACTGAACATAAATTAATAAAGTTTTAATACTAAATATCAGCACTTGTTACATAAAAGACACACTGACATCTATGGGTTCAAAAAGAAATTACACCTATGACATAAAAATGTCCAATCACATGAAGAATATGGTTAATAATATACTATCATTTATCATTTATTAATATTATTATTTTATTTTTCCAAATATAAACTCCATTTTAATATCATTTAATAATTATATGGATATTATTGATTGCTATGGTACGCTGTGATATTATAAGTTAGGGAAATTACCAGATTTGGTATAGAATAGGGAATGAAGACTTCAATCAAGATATTGACGTTACGTTAATAAAGATTTTCATATTTCTAAATTCAATTGATTCTTAAAAGTTGCAAGAAGAAAAGCCGTTATCCAGAAGTTCCATAAGGTAACAATGCTATGATTTCTGAGTAATAATAGACTGTGTCAAATACAATTCATGTCACTACTGACAACAACTACAGCATCCATCACTGACAACTGAGTACAGTATCAAAGATGAACTGTGTTATTACGTTCTTATCACGTTCCAGTGGTTTCCTATCACCTATAAGACTTCCATGAAAGCTGGTGAACAATCAGGTAATTGTCAGGACGCTACAACAACCCTGACATGTGTCCTGTGCACTAAGGACTGGTTATGGTGCTATGTTTGGCAAGGAAGAGTCAATGTAACCCTTGCTGTGCTGACCAAAGACGTCACACCTGTCCCAAGACCAGTGCGGACGATATGAGGATTCCAGATGATTTCCAAGGCGAGCCAATGTAAGTCCAGGTCTCTAAAGGTGACACTGCACAGATATTAAAGCTACATTTCATCTATGAACTTTGTTTTCTTATCAACATTTGAATTTATGGACTTTGATTGACACATGACACACAGTCTCTACATATCTACATGCTATCATCTATTTCAAAAGACTTATATTAAAGATTGTTTTAAAAGAACCAAGAAGACATCAATATGAAGACCAGATGACATCAGACCTGAGATGCTTCAAGTAGATATAGAGAAGTATAATATATATATATATTTTATATGAATATTGGTCACGGCCTACCATAACATGAATTTACATATCATTATATTATTGAGAACATATAACAATATTATTATTGATATTATTTATTACATCATTTTGTCAAAGAAGAAAGTAGATTTTATTAATATTTTAATTTGAGGGTTCCAATCAATGTCTGTCACCCTCAAAAGGGGGAATTGTTAAATATTAATTATTCTTATTTTTATTCTGTACCGAGCACATGGTTTCTTGCTGACACTATCAAAAGCTATTTCTGTGTATGTAGCTCAGAGTATAAGTTAACTCCATATACAGAAGACACGTGATCTGTGTTGAACATATATAAACGTCTCTTAGGAGGGTGTGGGGGCTTTTTGTCACGTGGGACGGTCACCTCCCTGCCTGCACATTCATTCTCCATGGACATGAGACAAGACACGAGGAACAACAGCTGTTAGCTACTCCATGCCATGATGACTTCAGACTTCACACAGACAGATGACTTTTACCATTCAGGACCTTGGGAAAGATGAGTAACAAGACAAGCACTGATATTTACACATGGACACTCTGTTTTTAATTATCATCATCTATCTTCCATTTTTGTTCCAATGGTGGATAATCCAATAAACCACTATACTTTCTTCAGGATATCATGACATTTTTCTTTCACAGCAAGTTTCTACTGCGTGGAGGCGGGCCCAGTGACGTTGCTCTTCAAGCTCCTGCCGAATTTCGTCAAAAAAATGATAATACCATTTACCAAAACTATATATATTTAGTTGTGAAGTGGTTCAGTGACATTTTCACACCAATTTTGAACTTTTGTTTGGTGTTTTCTCCATATACTGCCTATTATTCACTGACTGTTATACTGAGAGACTGCCGTTTATTAACCTCTTCTTTGCCACATTGGGTATATTGCTCTATTATTTGCCACATAAGGACATTGTCCATTATTGCCCAGCAATTTCTCTGCAATATAAACTGCCTATTTATTAATATCTGCATTCCTGCAAAGAACTATTGCCTATTATTAACTGGCTATTTTCCTACTACCTGACACTGCCTCTTATTAACCTGTTGTTTGCCACCACCACGCTTAAAGCTGTTTAGCTTAGCCAACATGAGCTCTAATAGTAAGGATACTAATGACACAGAGCCCAAAGCTGCTGATGGCGCAAGTAAGATTAGGTCTGATAGAAAGTATACTAATAATGCAGAGCAAAAAGACGCCGATGCCGCACGTAAGCGCAGACAGCGTGCTAACAAGAGTACAGAGGATAGATGCAAGCGCATGGACACTGTTAAGTATACTAATGACACAGAGTCCAAAGCTTATGATGGCGCACGTAAGATCAGGTCTGATATAAAGTATGGTAATGATGCAGAGCGAAAAGCAGCCGATGCCGGACGTAAGCGCAAACAGCGTGTTAACAAGAGTACAGAGGATAGATGCAAGTGCCTGGATACTGTTAAGTATACTAATGACACAGAGCCCAAAGCTGCTGATGGCGCACGTAAGATCAGGTCTGATATAAAGTATGGTAATGATGCAGAGCGAAAAGCCGCCGATGCCGCACGTAAGCGCAAAGTTGTCGTCTGATGTCTTTCATCCCTCCCCTCTTAAGCATGTTCATGGATCCTGTGTAACTGTACCTTAAATAACAAGAATTGTCAAGAGCTGGTGAGTGCAGCCATTTTTTGTTCTTTCTTACTATTATTTATTAATTGTATTATTCTTACCTTTGAATAAATAAAGTATATATGGATTCTAGACTCCCGATTCTTTAGAATCGGGCTGCCATCTAGTCATTTAATAATTATATGGATATTATTGATTGCTATGGTACGCTGTGATATTATAAGTTAGGAAAATTACCAGATTTGGTATAGAATAGGGAATGAAGACTTCAATCAAGATACCGGAGTTATGTTAATAAAGACATTTCATTTTTCTAAATTCAATTGATTCTTAAAAGTTGCAAGAAGAAAAGCCATTATCCAGAAGTTCCACAAGGTAACAAAGCTATGATTTCTGAGTAATAATAGACTGTGTCAAATACAATTCATGTCACCATTCACAACTACAGCATCCATCACTGACAACTGAGTACAATATCAAAGATGAATTGTGTTATTACGTTTTTATCACATTCCAGTGGTTTCCTGTCACCTATAAGACTTCCATGAAAGCTGGTGAACACTCAGGTAATTGTCAGGCCGTTACAACCCTGACATGTGTCCTGTGTAGTGTTGAGTGAAACGGGTCGGTCATTTTCATAAGTCGCCGACTTTTGGCAAAGTCAGGTTTCATGAAACCCGACCCGATCCCTGTGTGGGGTCGGCCATGCGGAACGCGACTTTCTCGCCAAAGTCGCGTTTCAATGACAAGAAAAGCGCCATTTCTCAGCCAATGAAGGTGGACGCAGAGTGTGGGCAGCGTGATGACATAGGTCTCAGTCCCCACCCTCTTAGAGAAGGGCATTACAGTGATTGGCTTGCTTTCTGTGGCGTCACAGGGGCTATAAAGGGGCGTTCCCGCCGACCGCCATCTTACTGCTGCTGATCTGAGCATAGGGAGAGGTTGCTACCGCTTCGTCAGAAGCAGGGATAGCGTTAGGCAGGGTACATTAACCCCCAAACCACTTGTGCTGTAGCGATTTCCACTGTCCAACACCACCTTTTGTATGCAGGGACAGTGGGGGCTACATTTTTTTAAAAAGCAAAAAAAGAATATCCAGGTCAACGAGACAGTGAAAAGTAAAAACTTGGTACTTTATTCACTTCATGTAGAAGCAGAGGATAAAAACATCAGCACAATAAGGATAAGAACACTATCTATCTACGCGTTTCAGGTGGCAAAGCACCCTTAATCATGATTTCATGATTAAGGGTGCTTTGCCACCTGAAACGCGTACATAGATAGTGTTCTTATCCTTATTGTGCTGATGTTTTTATCCTCTGCTTCTACATGAAGTGAATAAAGTACCAAGTTTTTACTTTTCACTGTCTCGTTGAGCTGGATATTCTTTTTTTGCTTTTTGGATTCCCCACGCCTTGACACAGCGTTTCCGTGCTCCGAGTGGAACTGTTACTATGGTGAGCTGGATTTTCTTTTTCGTTGCTACATTTTTTTCCCTCAGCGCTGTAGCTCATTGGGCTGCCCTAGAAGGCTCCCTGATAGCTGCATTGCTGTTAGTACGCCGCTGTGCAAACCAACTGCTTTTTTCAAAGCACAAATCCTGTTACTCCTTCCTTTCTGCACAGCTATCTTGTTTGTTTGTCCACACTTTTGACTTTTTTGTGCAGCAGTCCACTCCTTGTTATTGCTGCCTGCCATACTTTGCTGAGATTACTGCAGGGAGATAGTAATTGTAGGACAGTCCCCTTTTTTTTTTTTTTGTTATATCTCTTCAAGCCACTTTCTGCCACAGAAAATATACTCTAATACAGTGGCCCAGATTTATTCACTAGTCTCCCTGAAGAAAAAAAAAGGGTGCAGTTTAAAATTGGCAAATCTGCATCAGTGGCAGTCCTGTGTGTGGCATCTGTGTCTCATTTTCTGGCACAGAAAACATACAGTCTAACAGTGGGCCTGATTTCTTGCCAATTCTCCCATAAATAAAAAAAATAGTGGGAGATTAAGATTGGCAATTTTGCCTCAGTGCCAGTGCTGTGTGTGGCATCTGTCTCTAATTTTGTGCCACATTAAACCTAGTGTGTAATACTGGGCCAGATTTCTTTTCAATTCTCCCTGAAAAAAAAACAGTGGGAGATTAAGATTGGCATTTCTGCTTCAGTGCCAGTCCTGTGTGTGCCACCTGTCTCAAATTTTGTGCCACATTAAACCTAGTGTGTAATACTGGGCCAGATTTCTTTTCAATTCTCCTTGAAAAAAAAATAGTGGGAGATTAAGATTGGCATTTCTGCTTCAGTGCCACTCCTGTGTGTGCCACCTGTCTCAAATTGTGTGCCACATAAAACCTAGTGTGTAATACTGGGCCAGATTTCTTTTAAATTCTCCCTGAAAAAAAAATAGTGGGAGATTAAGATTGGCATTTCTGCTTCAGTGCCACTCCTGTGTGTGCCACCTGTCTCAAATTGTGTGCCACATTAAACCTAGTGTGTAATACTGGGACAGATTTATTTTAAATTCTCCCTGAAAAAAAAAATAGTGGGAGATTAAGATTGGCATTTCTGCTTCAGTGCCAATCCTGTGTGTGCCACCTGTCTCAAATTGTGTGCCACATTAAACCTAGTGTGTAATACTGGGACAGATTTATTTTAAATTCTCCCTGAAAAAAAAAATAGTGGGAGATTAAGATTGGCATTTCTGCTTCAGTGCCAATCCTGTGTGTGCCACCTGTCTCAAATTGTGTGCCACATTAAACCTAGTGTGTAATACTGGGCCAGATTTATTTTAAATTCTCCCTGAAAAAAAAAATAGTGGGAGATTAAGATTGGCATTTCTGCTTCAGTGCCAGTCCTGTGTGTGTCACCTGTCTCAAATTGTGTGCCACATTAAACCTAGTGTGTAATACTGGGCCAGATTTCTTTTCAATTCTCCCTGAAAAAAAAAAAAGTGGGAGACTAAGATTGGCATTTCTGCTTCAGTGCCAGTCCTGTGTGTGCCACTTGTCTAAAATTGTGTGCCACATTAAACCTAGTGTGTAATACTGGGCCAGATTTCTTTTCAATTCTCCCTGAACAAAAAAAATAGTGGGAGATTAAGATTGGCATTTCTGCTTCAGTGCCACTCCTGTGTGTGCCACCTGTCTCAAATTGTGTGCCACATTAAACCTAGTGTGTAATACTGGGCCAGATTTCTTTTCAATTCTCCCTGAAAAAAAAAAGTGGGAGATTAAGATTGGCATTTCTGCTTCAGTGCCACTCCTGTGTGTGCCACCTGTCTCAAATTTTGTGCCACATTAAACCTAGTGTGTAATACTGGGCCAGTTTTTTTTAAAATTATGCCAGAAAAAGTAAAATAGTGGGAGATTAAGATTGGCAATTCTGCCTCATTGCCAGTACTGTGTGTGGCATCTGTCTCTAATTTTGTGCCACAGAACATATACTGTATAAGAGTGGGCCACATTTCTTCAATATTCCCCCAGAAAAAATAAAAAGGGGGAGATTTTTATTGGTAGTGTCTGCATCAGTGTCAGTCCTGTTAGTGGCATATCTGTCTGCCACTGAAGCTGTGTACTGTTAAACATTGGGCCTGATTTTCCCTGCAGTCTCACCCACCTATAAAGGGATATATAAATCCAACAGAAGTTTGAGTTCACCTTGTAACTGGTTTTACAGTAACAAATACCATTAGTTGGGTTACGTTTTTCAAACAATGAGGAAGTCTGGTGGAAGAGGTCGTGGCCGTGGGCGGTCATTGCCAGCTGGTAATTATGGTAGTGGTGGTGGAGCATCAGGTGGTCGTGGGAAAAGCAATATAGCACCTAAGTCTCGAGTTGTTAAGCCAGGTTCATCGTCTGGCTACACAAGGCCTCGAACGCTCCCTTTTCTGGGAGTAGGAAAACCGCTTTTAAAGCCGGAGCAGCAAGAACAAGTTTTGGCTTTCCTTGCTGACTCTGCCTCTAGCTCTTTCGCCTCGTCTTCTGAAACTGCTAAATGTAAAAGCAGCGCGTCGTTAGTGGATGTTCACAGTCAGGGACAAGTCGCTTCCTTGTCTTCTTCGCCAAGAACAACAGAGAAGGATGCGTCAGGCGACACAACGGGTAACTCCATGGAGCTCTTTACAAATACCGTTCCTGGGTTAGAAAGTGAAACAGTTAACAGGCCATGCCCATTACAAGTTGAATCGGACTTGGTGTGCACAGATGCACAGCCACAGCCAGATTACTATGCTGTTCCTTTGACTCAGACCAGAACATTGCCCTCACAGTGTACTGATCCAGAATCAGACCCTGATGAGACTATGGTGCCCCGTCACGAATGCTATACCACAGGCTTACACGGTGACACAGATGAAGTTGCACACGAGATAGAAGAGGAGGTCATAGATGACCCAGTTGTTGACCCCGATGGCAGCCATTGGGGGAACAGGGTGCAGGCGGCAGTAGCTCTGAAGCGGAGGAGGAGGAGCCGCAGCAGGCATCAACATCGCAACAGGTTCCATCAGCCAGGCCCGTATCTGGCCAAAAACGCGTGGCAAAACCAAAACCAGTTGTAGGGCAGCATGGTCATCCGGTTAAAGAAGCTCAGTCTGCAATGCCTGAAAAGGTATCCGATAGTAGAAAGAGTGCAGTCTGGCATTTTTTTAAACAACTTCCAAATGATCAGCGCAAAGTCATCTGTCAAAAATGTTCAACTACCTTAAGCAGAGGTCAGAATCTTAAAAGTCTAAATACAAGTTGCATGCGTAGACATTTAACCACCATGCATTTGCAAGCCTGGACTAACTACCAAACATCCCTTAAGGTTGTAGCACCCTCGGCCAATGAAGCTAGTCAGCAACGCTACATCCCTTCCCTCACTGTAGGCCCACCATTTCCCGCACCACCTGCAGTAAATGTGCAGGTTTCGTCGCCAGGCCAAAGCAGTCAGGGAATCACCAGTTTCGTAGTAGGAAACACTGCATCTAGGGCACCAGCAAGAATACCATCTCCAACCCTCTCTCAGTCTGCCATGTCCACCGGCACCCCCGCTAGTTCCACGATCTGCAGCTCTCCAGTCCAGCTCACCCTACATGAGACTCTCGTTAGGAAAAGGAAGTACTCATCCTCGCATCCACGTACACAAGGTTTGAACGCCCACATTGCTAGACTAATCTCATTAGAGATGATGCCCTACCGGTTAGTTGAAAGTGAAGCTTTCAAAGCCCTGATGGACTACGCTGTACCACACTATGAGCTACCCAGTCGACACTTCTTTTCGAGAAAAGCCATCCCAGCCCTCCACCAGCATGTAAAAGACCGCATCGTCCATGAAGTCAGGCAATCTGTGAGCACAAAGGTGCACCTGACAACAGATGCATAGACCAGTAGGCATGGCCAGGGACATTACGTGTCCATCACGGCACACTGGGTTAATGTGGTGGATGCAGGGTCCACAGGGGACAGCAATATTGGGACAGTTCTGCCTAGCCCACGGTCTACGAAACAGTTGGCTGTAGGTGTTCGCCCCCCTCCTCCTCCTCGTCCTCCTGCAGAAGCGAGAGCTCATCCACAGACCGCAGTCGCACAACCACTCCATCCGCATCTGCCAGTGTTGCACACGAGGTGTCCCTTTATGGGACAGCTAGTGGCAAGCGTCAGCAGGCTGTATTGGCAATGAAGTGTTTGGGTGACAACAGACACACCGCGGAAGTTCTGTCCGAGTTCTTGCAGAAAGAAACTCAGTCATGGCTGGGCACTGTTCATCTTGAGGCAGGCAAGGCAGTGAGTGATAACGGAAGGAATTTTATGGCTGCTATAGCCCTTTCCCAACTGAAACACATTCCTTGCCTGGCCCACACCTTAAACCTGGTGGTGCAGTGCTTCCTGAAAAGTTATCCGGGGTTACTAGACCTGCTCCTCAAAGTGCGCAGTTTTTGCACGCATATCCGCCGTTCGCCCGTACACTCCAGCCGTATGCAGAACCATCAGCGGTCTTTGAACCTTCCCCAGCATCGCCTAATCATCGACGATGCAACAAGGTGGAACTCCACACTGCACATGCTTCAGAGACTGCGCGAACAGAGGCGTGCTGTTATGTATTTGTGGGAGGACACACATACACGGGCAGGCAGTTGGATGGCAGACATGGAGTTGTCAGGTGTGCAGTGGTCGAAGGTACAAGACCTGTGTCAAGACCTTCAGTGTTTTTAGGAATGCACATGGCTGGTTAGTGCAGATAACGCCATAATAAGCATGAGCATCCCCCTAGTGCGTCTGCTGATGCAAAGTTTGATGCACATAAAGGAGCAGGCGTCTGCAGCCGAGGAAGAGGAAAGCCTTGATGACAGTCAGCCATTGTCTGGTCAGGGCAATCTACAGGACTAGGTAGCGGGCGAAGAGGAGGAGGACGAGGAGGATGATGGGGATGAGTATTTTTTGAATGAGGAAGCTTCTCCGGGGCCAATAGAAACTGGTGGCGTTGCAAGGCCGGGTTCAGGTTTTTGAGGGAGACAAGTGATGTAAATTTGCCTGAAACTGCCCCTCAACCCAGCACAACCGCAGATTTGACAACTGGAACTTTGGCCCATATGGCGGATTATGCCTTACGTATCCTCAAAAGGGACCCACACATTATTAAAATGATGACCGATGATGATTACTGGTTGGCCTGCCTCCTTGATCCTCGCTATAAAGGCAAATTGCAAAATATCATGCCACGTGAGAACCTAGAACAAATTTTAGCAACCAAACAAGCAACTCTGGTAGACCGTTTGATTCAGGCATTCCCAGCACACAGTGCCGGTGATGGTTCTCACACGAGCTGCAGGGGGCAACAGGGCAGAGTTGTTAGAGGTGCACAAATCAGAAGTGGCGTTGGACAGAGGGGTTTTCTGACCAGGTTGTGGAGTGATTTCGCAATGACCGCAGACAGGACAGGTACTGCAGCATCAATTCAAAGTGACAGGAGACAACATTTGTCCAGTATGGTTACTAACTATTTTTCATCCCTTATCGATGTTCTCCCTCAACCGTCATTCCCATTTGATTACTGGGCATCCAAAATAGACACCTGGCCTGAATTGGCAGAATATGCATTGCAGGAGCTTGCTTGCCCAGCAGCTAGTGTGCTATCAGAAAGAGTATTCAGTGCTGCTGGTTAAATATTGACCAAAAAAAGGACTCGTCTGGCTACCCAAAATGTTGATGATCTAACCTTCATTAAAATGAACCACTTACGGATTTCGAATTATTTTGCCCCACCTTTTCCGGCTGACACTTAGCTCTCCTATAAAAAGGTCTCGCTTGTGGACTGGTCTTACTGACTGTTCCAATCTCTTAATTTGCAGCAGCTGTTTGTCCAGCATACGACATGTTTACACCTCCCTAAATGGGCTAACTCCCCCTACGCGGCCGTGGTCTTGCCACTTGGCGCAAGCACCCGTGAGAGTGCCGTTTGTCTGAAGAGGTGGGTGTGCCCGTTTTTGGCCGACGGCACTGCCACTGGGTCCCTCATAGTACAATAAAGTGTCTCGGGCGGTGGTGGCGCGCAACCAACGTCAGACACACGGTTGTAACATGAGGGGCCCTGGGCCTGTACCGCCGGCCACAAGAGAGTTTCCCCCCCCCAGCTCAAACACTGTTCTACCACTTGCAAAATTATCTCTCACAGCTCCACCAATGTTTAGTCTATGCGCTGACATCCTTCAATGCCTGGCACTGACAATACCAATTTGTTGATATTGACACCAGTAAATACTTAGCGCCAAATTACTATGTCTGAAACTCAGCAGAGGAGCCCACCCCTCTACCTAAGTATGCCACCCTTTTGTTTTTTGGTTTTGTTGTTTTGCGAGACATTAACATCTATTTATTTTTTTGGAGTACTAACTGTGTCAGACACTCCTTCCAATCGTCCTCCGCTGACCACACCAATGCTGCCTGTGTACCCCTGCAAGGTAATTCAAACTGCTTTGAGCCTATTTTTTAAAATTTTAGGCCTACTAAGTCTGTCTGCGGTCCCTCCTTCCATTTGTCCTCCACAGAGCACAACAATGCCAACCGTGTACCCATGTAACTTTTTTTCAACCTGCAGTGAGCCTACTTTGTGGTGTAAGGGCTACTAGCAGTGTCTGTCTGCGCCACTTAATACAGCTGTCCTCCTCTTAAAAAAAAAAAAAAGCTGATTTTTCAGCTTGTCAGAATTATAAAACTGCATTGGGGCTACAAGTTTCGTTGTGGTTTACAAACTGAGTCTTCCGCTCCAAGGTGTTCTCTCTGTTGCCTCTCCCTCGCTTCTATCTTGAAGCTCGTGTTAAGTATTTGTTGAAACAACACTGCATTAGGCCTACAAGTTGGGTCTGGGTTGTAGAGACAGTGTCTGCCGCTCGAAGGTGTTCTCCTGGTTGCCTTTCCTGAGCTTCAATCTTCAGGCTCTTGTTAAATAGTTTTTTAATTGAACAACTGCAGTGGGGCTACTAGTTTGGTTGGGGCCTACTAACAGTGTCTGCCGCTCCAAGGTGTTCTCCTGGTTGCCTTTCCTGAGCTTCAATCTTCAGGCTCTTGTTAAATAGTTTTTTAATCAAACAACTGCAGTGGGGCTACTAGTTTGGTTGGGGCCTACTAACGGTGTATGCCGCTCCGTGCTGTTCTCCTGGTTTCCTGTCCTGAAATTCCATTTTCAGGCTCTCATTAAATAGTTGTTGAAACAACACTGCATTAGGCCTACAAGTTGGGTCTTGGTTGTAGAGACGGTGTCTGCCGCTCCAAGGTGTTCTCCTGGTTGCCTTTCCTGAGCTTCAATCTTCAGGCTCTTGTTAAATAGTTTTTTAATCGAACAACTGCAGTGGGGCTACTAGTTTGGTTGGGGCCTACTAACAGTGTCTGCCACTCCAAGGTGTTCTCCTGGTTGCCTTTCCTGAGCTTCAATCTTCAGGCTCTTGTTACATAGTTTTTTAATCGAACAACTGCAGTGGGGCTACTAGTTTGGTTGGGGCCTACTAACAGTGTCTGCAGCTCCAAGGTGTTCTCCTGCTTGCCTTTCCTGAGCTTCAATCTTCAGGCTCTTGTTAAATAGTTTTTTAATCGAACAACTGCTGTGGGGCTACTAGTTTGGTTGGGGCCTACTAACAGTGTCTGCCGCTCCAAGGTGTTCTCCTGGTTGTCTTTCCTGAGCTTCAATCTTCAGGCTCTTGTTAAATAGTTTTTTAATCAAACAACTGCAGTGGGGCTACTAGTTTGGTTGGGGCCTACTAACAGTGTCTGCCGCTCCAAGGTGTTCTCCTGGTTGCCTTTCCTGAGCTTCAATCTTCAGGCTCTTGTTAAATAGTTTTTTAATCGAACAACTGCAGTCGGGCTACTAGTTTGGTTGGGGCCTACTAACAGTGTCTGCCGCTCCAAAGTGTTCTCCTGGTTGCCTTTCCAGGGCTTCAATCTTCAGGCTCTTGTTAAATAGTTTTTTAATCGAACAACTGCAGTCGGGCTACTAGTTTGGTTGGGGCCTACTAACAGTGTCTGCCGCTCCAAGGTGTTCTCCTGGTTGCCTTTCCTGAGCTTCAATCTTCAGGTTCTTGTTAAATAGTTTTTTTAATTGAACAACTGCAGTGGGGCTACTAGTTTGGTTGGGGCCTACTAACAGTGTCTGCCGCTCCAAGGTGTTTTCCTGGTTGCATTTCCTGAGCTTCAATCTTCAGGTTCTTGTTAAATAGTTTTTTAATCAAACAACTGCAGTGGGGCTACTAGTTTGGTTGGGGCCTACTAACAGTGTTTGCCGCTCCAAGGTGTTCTCCTGGTTGCCTTTCCTGAGCCTTAATCTTCAGGCTCTTGTTAAATTGTTTTTTAATCAAACAACTGCAGTGGGGCTACTAGTTTGGTTGGGGCCTACTAACAGTGTCTGCCGCTCCAAGGTGTTCTCCTGGTTGCCTTTCCTGAGCTTCAATCTTCAGGCTCTGGTTAAATAGTTTTTTAATCGAACAACTGCAGTGGGGCTACTAGTTGGTTGGGGCCTACTAACAGTGTCTGACGCTCCAAGGTGTTCTCCTCGTTGCCTTTCCTGAGCTTCAATATTCAGGCTCTTGTTAAATAGTTTTTTAATCAAACAACTGCAGTGGGGCTACTAGTTTGGTTGGGGCCTACTAACGGTGTATGCCGCTCCGTGCTGTTCTCCTGGTTTCCTGTCCTGAAATTCCATTTTCAGGCTCTCATTAAGTAGTTGTTGAAACAACACTGCATTAGGCCTACAAGTTGGGTCTTGGTTGTAGAGACGGTGTCTGCCGCTCCAAGGTGTTCTCCAGGTTGCCTTTCCTGAGCTTCAATCTTCAGGCTCTTGTTAAATAGTTATTTAATCGAACAACTGCAGTGGGGCTACTAGTTTGGTTGGGGCCTACTAACAGTGTCTGCCGCTCCAAGGTGTTCTCCTGGTTGCCTTTCCTCAGCTTCAATCTTCAGGCTCTGGTTAAATAGTTTTTTAATTGAACAACTGCAGTGGGGCTACTAGTTTGGTTGGGGCCTACTAACAGTGTCTGCCGCTCCAAGGTGTTCTCTTGGTTGCCTTTCCTGGGCTTCAATCTTCAGGCTCTTGATAAATAGTTTTCTAATAAAAAAAACTGCAGTGGGGCTACTAGTTTGGTTGGGGCCTTCTAACAGTGTCTGCCGCTCCAAGGTGTTCTCCTGGTTGCCTTTCCTGAGCTTCAATCTTCAGGCTCTTGTTAAATAGTTTTTTAATAGAACAACTGCAGTCGGGCTACTAGTTTGGTTGGGGCCTACTAACAGTGTCTGCTGCTCCAAGGTGTTCTCCTGGTTGCCTTTCCTGAGCTTCAATCTTCAGGCTCTTGTTAAATAGTTTTTTAATCGAACAACTGCAGTGGGGCTACTAGTTTGGTTGGGGCCTACTAACAGTGTCTGCCGCTCCAAGGTGTTCTCCTGGTTGCTATTCCTGAGCTTCAATCTTCAGGCTCTTGTTAAATAGTTTTTTAATCAAACAACTGCAGTGGGGCTACTAGTTTGGTTGGGGCCTACTAACAATGTCTGCCGCTCCAAGGTGTTTTCCTGGTTGCCTTTCCTGAGCTACAATCTTCAGGCTCTTGGTAAATAGTTTTTTAATCAAACAACTGCAGTGGGGCTACTAGTTTGGTTGGGGCTTACTAACAGTGTCTGCCGCTCCAAGGTGTTCTCCTGGTTGCCTTTCCTGAGATTCAATCTTCAGGCTCTTGTTACATAGTTTTTTAATCGAACAACTGCAGTGGGGCTACTAGTTTGGTTGGGGCCTACTAACAGTCTGCCGCACCAAGGTGTTCTCCTGGTTGCCTTTCCTGAGCTTCAATCTTCAGGCTCTGGTTAAATAGTTTTTTAATCGAACAACTGCAGTCGGGCTAGTAGTTGGTTGGGGCCCACTAACAGTGTCTGCCGCTCCAAGGTGTTCTCCTGGTTGCCTTTCCTGAGCTTCAATCTTCAGGCTCTTGTTAAATAGTTTTTTAATCAAACAACTGCAGTGGGGCTACTAGTTTGGTTGGGGCCTACTAACGGTGTATGCCGCTCCGTGCTGTTCTCCTGGTTTCCTGTCCTGAAATTCCATTTTCAGGCTCTCGTTAAGTAGTTGTTGAAACAACACTGCATTAGGCCTACAAGTTGGGTCTTGGTTGTAGAGACATTGTCTGCCGCTTCAAGGTGTTCTCCAGGTTGCCTCTCCCTAGCTTCTATCTTCAAGCTCTCGTTAAGTAGTTGTTGAAACAACACTGCATTAGGCCTACAAGTTGGGTCTTGGTTGTAGAGATGGTGTCTGCCGCTCGAAGGTGTTCTCCAGGTTGCCTCTCCCTAGCTTCTATCTTCAAGCTCTCGTTAAGTAGTTGTTGAAACAACACTGCATTAGGCCCACAAGTTGGGTCTGGGATGTAGAGACGGTGTCTGCCGCTCCAAGGTGTTCTCCAGGTTGCCTCTCCCTAGCTTCTATCTTCAAGCTCTCGTTAAGTAGTTGTTGAAACAACACTGCATTAGGCCTACAAGTTGGGTCTGGTTTCTACAAACGGTGTCTTCCGCTCCAAGGTGTTCTCCAGGTTGCCCCTCCCTAGGTTCTATCTTGAAGCTCTCGTTAAGTAGTTGTTGAAACAACACTGCATTAGGCCTACAAGTTGAGTCTTGGTTGTAGAGATGGTGTTTGCCGCTCCAAGGTGTTCTCCAGGTTGCCTCTCCCTAGCTTCTATCTTCAAGCTCTCGTTAAGTAGTTGTTGAAACCACACTGCATTAGGCCTACAAGTTGGGTCTGGGTTCTACAAACGGTGTCTTCCGCTCCAAGGTGTTCTCCAGGTTGCCTTTCCCTAGCTTCTATCTTCAGGCTCTCGTTAAATTGTTTTTAATATAACACTGCATTTGGCCTACTTGTTTTGTTGGCCCTACTAACGGTGTCTGCTGCTCCTTGATGTTCTCCTACACTGAACACACCAGTGCCGCCTGTTTACTTCTGTTACCAATTTGGAACTGCATTTAGCCTACTTACTGATTTGGGCCTACTCACTGTGTCTCATTACAGTTGTACTCCACTGAACAAAGCAATGCCCCCTGGTTAGTCATGTTACCAATTTTGAACTGCATTTAGCCCACTTTATTATGTGGGCCTATATCTGTGTTTCCTCCTCATCCTGCCCATTGCCCAGCCAGTGATAGATGAGTCTGCTGGTACATTGACCCAGAACGCTACATTCCCCGTGCACGCTACACAGCCAGAATATGACCCTGCTGAAAGTCAGGTTCCCCTTCACGCATACCATACCACTTTACACGGGGACAAAGAGGAAGGTGCAGATGAAAGTGCAGGTTCCTTCATCAGGTAGGGGGGAATACTCATTGGCGATGTCACTGGCACAGGGCCCCTCATAGTACGCAAAAGTGTCGCTGCCGGTGGGAGGCGCCCCTGCTGTGCAAACACATTGCCGTACTTTGAGGGGCCCTGCGCCAGTGCCAATGCCAACGAGTGGGCCCCCCCTGCTTGCTCAGGATCACAGCACTTGCAAAGTTTAAATACTTACCTCTCCCTGCTCCACAGCCGTGACGTGGTCCACATTTCCTGGGCCCACTAAATACTTGAACCAGCCCTACCCCCCACAACTTTAGCCAAATGACCCCCAATTTCCAATGCCTTACTATTATTATAAGGTAAATTAAGATTGACAAGCTTCAGTAACAAGAATGGATGTTTTTGCCATTAAAATGGGCACTGTAGGTGTTTTCCTGGCCTCCACTCACTGCCGACTATGCTCCCCCATTGACTTGCATTGGGTTTCGTGTTTCGGTTGATCCCCGACTTTTCGCGATAATCGGCCGATTCCACTTGACTCGACTTTTGAGATAGTCGGGTTTCGCGAAACCCGACTCAACCCTAAAAAACTAAAAGTCGCTCAACCCTAGTGCTGACCAAAGACGTCACATCTGTTCCAAGACCAGTGCGGACGATATGGAAGTATTTCAGATGATTTCGAAGGCGAGCCAATGTAATTCCAGGTCTCTAAAGGTGACACTGCACAGATATTAAAGCTACATTTCATCTATGAACTTTGTTTTCTTATCAACATTTGATTTTATGGACTTTGATTGACACATGACACACAGTCTCTACAAAATCTACATGCTATCATCTATTGCAAAAGAATTATAATAAAGATTGTTTTAAAAGAACCAAGAAGAAGAACCAAGATGAAGACCAGATGACATCAGACCTGAGATGCTTCAAGTAGATATAGGGATATATATATATATATTTTATATGAATATTAGTCACGGCTTACCATAACATTCATTTACATATCATTATATTATTGAGAACATATAACGATATTGTTGTTAGGGCTAGCGGAACGCACCGAGTAAATAGAGATGTTTATTGATATTGGTGCGTTCGCAGCCCGGGGTCCACCGTGCAGGAGTACCTGCTGCTAGCAAACGGCGGAGCTATATGGCGGTATAGACTAACTCAGTTAATTCACTGAGTAGCCGTGAAAGGAAAGCACTGTGCCCTGTTAGACTCCACAGAGGCACAGGCTAACTGCCCAAACAGAGAGCAGTCAGTGGTCACACAAACACACAAAACTCCTCGCCGGAGGAGCCAGCATTCTAGGGGCTTATTTCAGCCGGGTCCCTGAACACACATACATGTGACCACACTGGCGCAAAGCACATAACATAAGACAATACTAGCGCATGGCCGTGCGGTCATGCGCAGTTTATATAGTTGCAGCACAGGAAGCTGCTACTGAAGTTTTTGCCCTTTCAGGACCTTCCAGAAGGACCAATGGAAAGTGCTGCAGTACCTGAGCATGTTTTGCCCTTTCAGGACCTTCCAGAAGGACCAATGGAATGTACTGCAGCACCTGAGCATGTGACCGAACATGTGGCCCTCGACCTCCAATGGGAGACCCTGCCCTGGGCATGCTCAGTGTGAGTAAACAAGGACTTAGTCCCAGAGAGGCTCATTCGCCGCAGATCAGTGCAGGGTACCATAGGAAAGCCAGAAAAGGCAGTAGTGACCCTATGCACCGAATCAGCCCCAGCGAGACGCTGGGAGCGACGTCTCCGCTGAGCAGAGCCCACTGCGGCCGATACCGAATGGGAGACCGCAGCAGACACGGATCGAGATTCCCCCTGTGCAGCAGAGGAAACTCGACTCCTAACATTACCCCCCCCTCCTAGGGCCCCCCCCCCTCCTTGAGCCTCACTACGCTCAAAAGCTGCGATAAGCAGCGGAGCCCGAATGTGCTCCACAGGCTCCCAGGTTCTATCCTCTGGGCCGTGACCCTTCCAGTCCACCGGATAAAATTTCTTGCCACGTACCACCTTGCACCCCACAATAGCATTCACCTCAAACTCATCCGTGGATGAACCCGATGTCCCAGCAGATGACTCGGAAAACCGGGACAAATGAACGGGCTTTAAGAGGGAAACGTGGAAAGTATCGGTGATACCAAGGCGTGGAGGAATAGCCAAACGGTAGACCACAGGGTTGACCTGTTCCAGAACCTTAAACGGGCCAATGTAGCGAGGAGCAAACTTAGTGGACTCAACTCGCAGCCTGATGTTATGGGCGGAGAGCCACACTAAGTCGCCAGGAGCAAAGACCGGAGCGGGGCGCCGGTGTGTATCAGCCGAAACCCTCATTCTCTCCTTGGAGGCCCGGATGGCATCCTGTGTGCGGTCCCAGATGTCACGTGCCTCCACCGCCCAGTCTGCCACCCTAGAATTGGTGGATGACACGGGCATGGGCACAGGGACACGCGGATGCTGGCCGTAATTAAGGAGAAAAGGAGTTTGACCAGTGGAATCGGCTACGGCGTTGTTCAGGCCAAATTCCGCCCAAGGTAGCAAAGATGCCCAGTCATCCTGCCTAGCAGAGACGAAATGTCGCAAATATGTCACCAGAGTCTGGTTGGTTCTCTCCACCAACCCATTTGTCTCGGGATGGTATGCAGATGAGAGGTTTAACTCTATGCTGAGTAAACGGCAGAGCTCTCTCCAAAACCGAGATGCGAACTGGGGACCCCGATCGCTGACAATCTTATCAGGCATTCCATGCAATCGGAAAACGTGTTTAATGAACAACACCGCCAAGGCCCGTGCTGAGGGTAACCGAGGAAGCGGCACCAAATGCACCATCTTGGAGAAATGGTCGGTGACAACCCAAATAATGGAGCAGCCACGCGACTTGGGTAGACCCACCACAAAGTCCATCCCGACCATCTCCCAGGGCCTGTCTGCCACCGGTAGAGGGTAAAGCAACCCAGCAGGCTGTTGCCGAGGAGACCGATTCTGGGCGCAAGAAACGCACGCCTGAATATAGTCCTTGACATCTCGGGCCATATGCGGCCACCAGTATGTTCTCGCCAGAAGCTCAGATGTCCTCTTGGTCCCAAAATGCCCACCCACTCTGGAGGAGTGAGCCCAATAGAGAACCTCCGGTCGCAAGTTAGCTGGTACGAAAGTCTTGCCCGGGGGCACAGACTCTAGCGAAACCGGAGCTACAGTTCTCAGGCTCTCAGAAGGGACAATAAGCCGAGGCTCCTCCTCCTCCGATGACACCACGGAGCGGGAGAGAGCGTCAGCACGAACGTTCTTCTCCCCGGAGAGGAAATGGAGAGTAAAATGGAACCGGGAGAAGAACAGGGACCATCTAGCCTGGCGAGAATTCAGCCGCTGGGCCGTTTGCAGATACACCAAGTTCTTATGGTCAGTGAAGACTTGGAAGGGAAAGCGAGCTCCCTCCAAGAGATGTCTCCACTCCGAAAAAGCCAACTTCATGGCCAGCAACTCCCTGTCCCCGATGGAATAATTCCTCTCCGCTGGTGTGAAGGTCTTGGAGAAGAAGAAGCAAGGATGCTTCCGACCTTGAGCATCCTTTTGGAAAAGGACTGCTCCAGCACCAACGGATGAGGCATCCACCTCCAAGATAAATGGCTTATCAACATCGGGGCGATGTAGGATGGGAGCGCTAGCGAAGTGTGACTTGATCGAGAGAAAGGCTTTGGAGACCTCCTCTGACCACAACTTGGGATTTGCTCCCTTCTTGGTGAGGGCAACCAAGGGAGCTACCAAAGTTGAGAAGTGTGGAATGAACTGGCGATAGTAATTAATGAACCCCATAAAGCGCTGCACCGCTTTAAGAGAATGGGGTTCCTGCCAGTCCATTACAGCCTGTAGCTTGGCAGGATCCATAGCCAAACCCTGGGCAGAGATGATATAACCAAGGAAAGGCAAGGACTCCTGCTCAAACACACACTTCTCCAACTTGGCGTAGAGGGAGTTTGCCCGTAAGAGGTCGAAGACTTTGCGAACATCTCTCCGATGGGAGTCAATATCTGGAGAGAAGATGAGAATATCATCCAGATAGACTAGGACCGAGGTGGTGAGCATATCCCGGAAGATGTCGTTCACAAAGTCTTGGAAAATGGCTGGGGCATTACAGAGCCCGAAGGGCATCACCAGATATTCATAGTGCCCATCCCTGGTGTTAAAAGCCGTCTTCCATTCATCCCCCTCACGGATGCAAATCAGGTTGTAAGCACCCCGCAGATCTAACTTTGTAAATACCCTCGCTCCCCGTAGCCTATCAAACAGCTCAGATATCAGGGGTAGTGGGTACTTGTTCTTAACGGTGATGGCGTTAAGACCCCTGTAGTCTATGCATGGACGTAAGTCTCCAGTCTTCTTTTGTACGAAGAAGAACCCTGCCCCTGCCGGTGACACTGACTTCCTAATGAATCCTCTTGCCAGATTCTCTTGGATGTACTGGGACATTGCCTCCGTCTCCGGGAGAGATAACGGATAGACTCGACCCCGGGGAGGCTCAGCACCAGGCAAGAGGTCAATAGGACAGTCATAGGGGCGGTGAGGCGGAAGCTCTTTTGGAGAACACGTCTGCATAGGGCCAATAGTGCTTGGGGAGAGAGGAAAGATCTGCGGGTACCTGTGTAGTAGCAACCTGAACGCACTCCCTCAGACATCTACCCTCGCAGGATTTACTCCATCCCAAAATTCTCCCAGAGGACCACTCAATATGAGGAGAATGGTAGCGAAGCCATGGTATCCCCAACAGGACCTCATCAATTCCCTCAGGAATGACTAATAGGGAGATTATCTCCTGATGTGATGGAGACACAGATAGCGTGAAAGGAATGGTTTGGTGGGTAATCTGTGAAGGTAGTGTTGACCCACTTACCACTCGAACGGTTACTGGCTTGGCGAGCATCACCAAGGGTATTGCGTGACGCTGGGCAAAAGCGGAAGACATAAAGTTACCCTCTGCCCCAGAATCCACGCATAGCTCGACCATAAGAGTGGATGGGCCTATGGTAATTGTCCCCTTGAAGGACAACTTTGAGGCAAACGTCGCCGTGTCTAGTGTACCTCCTCCAACTGCCACTAGACGCTGACGTTTCCCCGACCGCTGAGGACCCTTGGAGGCAAGGTGTCCTGACTGCTGGCAACCATGACGGACCTTATGTGCACGGGCAGACTGAGACTTGGATCCCGCTCGTGTCACCTCTAAGGCCTCATGTGACTCGGATGCCTGGACTGGAGATTCCAAAGGTTTGGCGAAGGTGGGAGCCAGCCGAAACCTCTGCCTACACTGGGCTCGCTCCAACCTCCGCTCGTTAAAACGGAGGTCAATACGAGTAGAGACAGTTATTAACTCCTCCAGTGTGGCAGGAATCTCCCTAGTGGCCAGAGCGTCCTTAATGTGGTCAGCCAGGCCCCTCCAAAATATGGGGATAAGGGCTTTATCCGACCACTCCAGCTCGGAAGCTAAAGTACGGAAGCGGACGGAAAAATGGCTGACCAAGGACTCACCCTGAGTTAATGCCAGTAGTTGGAGCGCTTTGTCATGGGTGACTTGAGGTCCTAAAAAGACCTTTTTCAGAGTGCTCAGGAACAACGGAGCACTCTGCACCACATGATCACCACGCTCCCACAGCGGCGTAGCCCACTCCAACGCCCTGTCCGACAAAAGAGACACAATAAATCCCACCTTAGCCCGCTCTGTAGGAAAACGTGCAGCCAGGAGCTCGAGGTGAATAGAGCACTGACTCATGAATCCCCTACAAGTTTTGCTATTTCCAGAAAATTTTTCTGGCAGCGGGAGGCGAGATAACGTCGGAACAGGGGTGGCAGTGGACAAGGTTGCTGCAGCCACGCTAGCAGCCTGTACAGCTATTGCGGTAACATCCACAGCTGAGGTTGAGCTCTCGAGAGCCGCCAACCTACCCTCCAGCTGCTGGATATACCGCAAAGATTGCTGAATGTCCGCCATTTACTAGCCAGACCCTGGCGCTAGTATTCTGTTAGGGCTAGCGGAACGCACCGAGTAAATAGAGATGTTTATTGATATTGGTGCGTTCGCAGCCCGGGGTCCACCGTGCAGGAGTACCTGCTGCTAGCAAACGGCGGAGCTATATGGCGGTATAGACTAACTCAGTTAATTCACTGAGTAGCCGTGAAAGGAAAGCACTGTGCCCTGTTAGACTCCACAGAGGCACAGGCTAACTGCCCAAACAGAGAGCAGTCAGTGGTCACACAAACACACAAAACTCCTCGCCGGAGGAGCCAGCATTCTAGGGGCTTATTTCAGCCGGGTCCCTGAATACACTCAGACTCAATCTCCTCGCCGGAGGAGCCAGCATTCTAGGGGCTTATTTCAGCCGGGTCCCTGAACACACATACATGTGACCACACTGGCGCAAAGCACATAACATAAGACAATACTAGCGCATGGCCGTGCGGTCATGCGCAGTTTATATAGTTGCAGCACAGGAAGCTGCTACTGAAGTTTTTGCCCTTTCATGACCTTCCAGAAGGACCAATGGAAAGTGCTGCAGTACCTGAGCATGTTTTGCCCTTTCAGGACCTTCCAGAAGGACCAATGGAATGTACTGCAGCACCTGAGCATGTGACCGAACATGTGGCCCTCGACCTCCAATGGGAGACCCTGCCCTGGGCATGCTCAGTGTGAGTAAACAAGGACTTAGTCCCAGAGAGGCTCATTCGCCGCAGATCAGTGCAGGGTACCATAGGAAAGCCAGAAAAGGCAGTAGTGACCCTATGCACCGAATCAGCCCCAGCGAGACGCTGGGAGCGATGTCTCCGCTGAGCAGAGCCCACTGCGGCCGATACCGAATGGGAGACCGCAGCAGACACGGATCGAGATTCCCCTGTGCAGCAGAGGAAACTCGACTCCTAACAATTGTTATAGATATTATTTATTAAATTATTTTGACAATGAAGAAAGTAGATCTTATTAATATTTTTAATTTGAGGGTTCCAATCAATGTCTGTCACCCTCAAAAGGGGGAATTGTTAAATATTAATTATTACCGTAATTGAATTATTCTTGTTCTGTACTGAGCACATTGCTTCTTGCGGACACTACCAAAAGCTATTTCTGTGTATGTAGCTCAGAGTATAAGTTAACACCATATACAGAGGACACGTGGTCTGTAGGAAACATATACAGTGGGGCAAAAAAGTATTTAGTCAGTCAGCAATAGTGCAAGTTCCACCACTTAAAAAGATGAGAGGCATCTGTAATTTACATCATAGGTAGACCTCAACTATGGGAGACAAACTGAGAAAAAAAAATCCAGAAAATCACACTGTCTGTTTTTTTAACATTTTATTTGCATATTATGGTGGAAAATAAGTATTTGGTCAGAAACAAACAATCAAGATTTCAGGCTCTCACAGACCTGTAACTTCTTCTTTAAGAGTCTCCTCTTTCCTCCACTCATTACCTGTAGTAATGGCACCTGTTTAAACTTGTTATCAGTATAAAAAGACACCTGTGCACACCCTCAAACAGTCTGACTCCAAATTCCACTATGGTGAAGACCAAAGAGCTGTCAAAGGACACCAGAAACAAAATTGTAGCCCTGCACCAGGCTGGGAAGACTGAATCTGCAATAGCCAACCAGCTTGGAGTGAAAAAATCAACAGTGGGAGCAATAATTAGAAAACGGAAGACATACAAGACCACTGATAATCTCCCTCGATCTGGGGCTCCACGCAAAATCCCACCCCGTGGGGTCAGAATGATCACAAGAACGGTGAGCAAAAATCCCAGAACCACGCGGGGGGACCTAGTGAATGAACTGCAGAGAGCTGGGACCAATGTAACAAGGCCTACCATAAGTAACACACTATGCCACCATGGACTCAGATCCTGCAGTGCTAGACGTGTCCCACTGCTTAAGCCAGTACATGTCCGGGCCCGTCTGAAGTTTGCTAGAGAGCATTTGGATAATCCAGAGGAGATTTGGGACAATGTCCTTTGGTCTGATGAAACCAAACTGGAACTGTTTGGTAGAAACACAACTTGTCGTGTTTGGAGGAAAAAGAATACTGAGTTGCATCCATCAAACACCATAACTACTGTAAAGCATGGTGGTGGAAACATCATGCTTTGGGGCTGTTTCTCTGCAAAGGGGCCAGGACGATTGATCCGGGTACATGAAAGAATGAATGGGGCCATGTATCGTGAGATTTTGAGTGCAAACCTCCTTCCATCAGCAAGGGCATTGAAGATGAAACGTGGCTGGGTCTTTCAACATGACAATGATCCAAAGCACACCACCAAGGCAATGAAGGAGTGGCTTCGTAAGAAGCATTTCAAGGTCCTGGAGTGGCCTAGCCAGTCTCCAGATCTCAACCCTATAGAAAACCTTTGGAGGGAGTTGAAAGTCCGCGTTGCCAAGCAAAAAGCCAAAAACATCACTGCTCTAGAGGAGATCTGCATGGAGGAATGGGCCAACATACCAACAACAGTGTGTGGCAACCTTGTGAAGACTTACAGAAAACGTTTGACCTCAGTCATTGCCAACAAAGGATATATTACAAAGTATTGAGATGAAATTTTGTTTCTGACCAAATACTTATTTTCCACCATAATATGCAAATAAAATGTTAAAAAAACAGACAATGTGATTTTCTGGATTTTTTTTTCTCAGTTTGTCTCCCATAGTTGAGGTCTACCTATGATGTAAATTACAGACGCCTCTCATCTTTTTAAGTGGTGGAACTTGCACTATTGCTGACTGACTAAATACTTTTTTGCCCCACTGTATAAACGTCTCTTAGGAGGGTGTGGGGGCTTTTGTCACGTGGGACTGTCACCCCTGCCTTCACCATGGACGTCGGCCAAAGAAGCAACAGCTGATAGTCATAATTCTACTCCATGCCATGATGACTTCAAACTTCACACAGACAGATGGTTTTACCATTCAGGACCTTGGGAAAGATGAGTAACAAGACAAGCGCTGATATTTACACATGGACAATCTGTTCGTAACTATTTAATCTACTTTTATGTTTTCTGCAATTTGGTTTTTCTGTGGACAATTCAATAAACCACTAAACTTTTTATGAGAATACCATGACATTTTTCTTTTAAGAATAACGCACAGGGTTAAGTCTTGATTAAATAAATGTGCAAAATAACCATTTTTAACGTACAGGAATTAAAGTCAGGGAAAAAGAAGCAAAGTAGCACTTAGAACAGAGGGAGAGAAGTACATGGGATTCAGGGGTGCAGTGGCTATTCCAGAGTAGGAGATGGTTCAGACGTACCTGTGAATGAAAGCAGATGGATCAGGGCATGGCAGCATGAAGGAGAATATACCATGGGTTATCATTGTTGGATGACTGAATATTTTCATATGTAAGATGATACTGCCCAGAATGAACTGTAAAGATCCAGATCTAGGTCTGATGTAGTCAGGGAATAGTGATGAGCGAACCCGTTGATGTTTGGGGATGTTACATATAGTAAAAAGTTTGATTTGGGTCTGAATGTGACCCCAGACCATAACCCAATAGAAGTCAATGGGGATCCAAACTTTGGTTCTTTAAAATGGCTGTAAAATGGTTAAAGTCAGTGCTAGGAGACTGCAAAAGGAAGTTAAATGGGGTAAGAGCAGGACTATTGCCCTGCAAATAAATGTGGATAGAGAAATTAATTAAATGGGGTTTTCCACTGTAGAAATCATGGTAAAATAGGAAGTAAATGAATAACATAAACATATTAACAATGCCCTCACAGAGACTGAGGCTTGCTGCTTCCAGTCCAATTATAAATTTCAACCACAGAGCATGGGGCACAGAACCCCTACATTATCAGCTTACAAATTTTACCCACAGAGCATGAGGCACAGTACCCTTACATTAAGAGCTTACAAATTTCACCCACAGAGCATGGGGCACCGTACCCCTGCACACAAGGTCTGCCATGTTTGTCAGCAGTCTGGACATCTTGCCACCAGATGTTCACAGCGGTCGAGGAAACGTCAGCGCCTAGTGGTAGTAGGTGGAGGTACACTAGACACGGTGACGTTTGTCTCCAAATTGTACTTTAAGGGGACAATTACAATAGGCTCATTCACTCACTCAGTAGAGCTCTGCGTGGATTCTGGGGCGGAGGGCAATTTTATGTCTTCTGCCTTCGCCCAACGTCACGCAATTCCTCTGGTAATGCTAGCTCAACCAGTAACTGTACGAGTGGTGAATGGGTCAACAGTGCCCTCACAGATAACACACCAGACCATCCCTTTTACTCTGTCCATGTCGCCATCTCATCAGGAGATAATATCTCTGCTCCTCATTCCTGAGGGAATTGATGACATCCTGTTAGGGATTCCTTGGCTACGGTATCACTCTCCTCATATCGAGTGGTCCACAGGCAGAATTTTAGGATGGAGTAAATCTTGTGGGGATAGATGTCAGAAGGAAAGCGTTCAGGTTGTTACAATTGAGGTACCCACAGATTTATCCTCTCTCCCGAAGCAATATTGGCCCTATGCGGACATGTTCTCTAAAAGGTCTACGGAGACCTTTCCGCCTCACCGCCCCTATGACTGTCCTATTGACCTCTTGCCTGGTTCTGAGCCTTCCCGGGGTGGAGTCTATCCATTGTGTCTCCCGGAGATGGAGGCAATGTCACAGTATATCCGAGAGAATATGGCAAGAGGATTCATTAGGAAGTCAGAGTCACCTGCAGGGGCTGGGTTCTTCTTTGTACAGAAGAAGAGTGGAGAACTGCATCCATGCATAGACTAAAGGGGTCTTAACGCCATCACCGTTAAGAATAAGTACCCACTACCCCTGATATCTGAGCTTTTTGATAGGCTACGGGGAGCAAGGGTATTTACTAAATTAGATCTGCGGGGTGCTTACAACCTGATTCGCATCCGTGAGGGGGACGAATGGAAGACGGCTTTTAACACCAGGGATGGGCACTATGAATATCTGGTGATGCCCTTCGGGCTCTGTAATGCCCCAGCCGTTTTCCAAGACTTTGTAAATGACATCTTCCGGGATATGCTTACCACCTCGGTCATAGTTTATCTGGATGATATTCTCATCTACTCTCCAGATATAGACTCCCACTGGAGAGATGTTTGCAAGGTCTTCGACATCTTACGGGCTAACTCCCTCTATGCCAAGTTGGAGAAGTGTGTGTTTGAGCAGTAGTCCTTGCCTTTCCTTGGTTATATCATTTCTGCCCAGGGATTGGCTATGGATCCTGCCAAGCTACAGGCTGTGATGGACTGACAGGAACCCCATTCTCTCAAAGCGGTGCAGCGCTTTATGGGGTTCATCAATTACTATCGCCTGTTCATTCCCCACTTCTAAACTTTGGTGGCTCCCTTGGTTGCCCTCACCAAGAAGGGGGCAAATCCCAAGTTGTGGTCGGAGGAGGTCTCCAAGGCCTTTCTCTTGATTAAGCCACACTTCGCTAGCGCTCCCATCCTACATTGCCCCAATGTAGATAAGCCATTTATTATGGAGGTGGATGCATCATCCTTTGGTGCTGGAGCAGTCCTCTTCCAAAAGGATGCTCAAGGTCGGAAGCATCCTTCCTTCTTCTCTAAGACCTTTTCACCAGCGGAGAGGAATTATTCCATCGGGGACAGGGAGTTGCTAGCCTTGAAGTTGGCTTTCTCAGAGTGGAGACATCTTCTAGAGGGAGCTCGCTTTCCCTTCCAGGTGTTCACAGACCACAAGAACTTGGTATATTTACAGACAGCCCAGCGGCTACATTCTCGTCAGGCTAGATGGTCCCTGTTCTTCTCCTGGTTCCATTTCACCCTCCATTTTATTTCTGGGGAGAAGAAGGTTCATGCCGACGCTCTCTCTCACTCTGCAGTGTCATCAGAGGAGGAAGAGGAGCCTCAGCTTATTGTCCCTCCAGAGAGCCTGAGAACTGTGACTCCAGTTTCGCTAGAGTCTATGCCCCCAGGCAAGACTTTCGTTCCATCTAATTTGCGACCGGAGGTTTTCTTTTGGGCTCACTCGTCCAGGGTGGGTGGACATTTTGGGACCAAGAGGACATCTGAGCTCTTGGCGAGGACGTACTGGTGACCGCATATGGCCTGTGACATCGGGGACTATATTCGGGCGTGTGTCTCCTGCATCAAGAATCGGTCTCCTCGGCAACGGCCTGCTGGGCAACTTTACCCCCTGCCGGAGGCAGACAGGCCCTGGGAGATGGTCAGGATGGACTTCGTGGTAGGCTTACCCAAGTCTCGTAGCTGTACAGTTATCTGGGTAGTCACCGACCATTTTTCTAAGATGGTGCACTTGGTTCCGCTTCCACGGTTACCTTCTGCACGGGCTTTAGTGGCGTTGTTCGTCAAACATGTTTTCGTCTACATGGCATGCCTGACAAAATTGTCAGTGACCGAGGTCCTCAGTTTGCATCTCGGTTCTGGAGAGAACTCTGTTGTTTGCACAGCATTGAGCTTAATCTCTCTTCTGCTTATCAACCCGAAACGAATGGGTTGGTAGAGAGGGCCAACCAGACTCTGGCCCCCAGGAGTGCTCCATTTGGTAATTATATCTTTACATGTTCACATTGTTGTATTTACATTTTACTAATTGTTAACTTTTTGCGTATCAGCACATGATTGCTTGAACATTGGCACTAGTCTTGTTATATTAAACTGATGGTCTATTAATACTACGTATGGAGCCCTGTTCTGGGTTGCCCACCTTTTGTCCTGTGCTTTAGGTGTTTACTCGCTGACTATTTTTTATACTTGTCTATTAATAAAGTTACTTGCATTTTATTGGCTTTGGTGTGAAGGTAGTTTTTTTTGGTGTGTTTATCATTTTTCCTTCATGGCCGTATGTGGTGGATATAATTAGGTGTTCAAATATTTAATAGGTTACAGTAGAGTAGGGCCCGGCCATTTTTCTGGAATAATCTGGTTCGGGTATATCATGACCCCCGTCACATGACCCCTGTCACATGACCCCCGTCACATGACCCCGGGGGCCCACAGTGTCTGAACAGCCCGGGGCCCTGGCTACCCTTAATCCACCCCTGATCATAATTACATGGCACTTTTAAGTACTGTGCTCGAGGATTATCAAATCAACTTTATTCAATGGACTCCCCTCAGAGCACTGCTATAAATCCTGAGGCAAATAAGCAAACTTAGATGTGGCACTTTGTAATTCATGCAGTGAAGACTAAGGATTATCACATCATCACAAGGTCATAAAGTGGAAGCTGTTTAATATATTGAGGAGATTATTCCTCCTTTTTTCATATTTCCTTTAATACATGTTAAACATTGAAGGTGTCATTGTAGAATTCACATTGTACATTCTGCACAGCAGTTAAAGCTTGTTTTCAGAGGACACCCTGTTGAGTTTTTATCCTTGCCAAAGAAGAGGAAGAGAAGGAGGCTCATAAAAGCATTCATCATTTTAATAGGATTTACTGGTATCAACAATAAATTGTGGGGAGATTTTCTCTTTTTTTATCTGCCAAATAACTTTTTGTAGAAATGTTACATTTATGCAACATTTTCACCACCTGTCATAGAACCTTTGTCAGATGAGAAGGTGAATGGGAATTATTGGCATGAGTATTTGAGGTGTAAATGTTCTGGATATATTAAACATTCTTACCACTTTTACCCAAGAATAATAACCGATACACCTGTTAGCAGCTATCATTAAGAGCCAGAGGCCATAATTGAATAGTGCCCCAGGGAGGGTAAAAATGCTGTATGTGTCAGCTGTATATGGCAGTTGAGACCCTGCTGCATCTGACCAGATCAATTTCAGCACCGATTGGAGTTGTTTAACCCCCTAGGTGCTGCATTCAATTGTGAAAGCTGCATGAAGTCTCATTCTTTAGCCTCATTGGCACTACAATTGCAGATGCCAATGGTAAACCCTTCAGGGTACAGTGACCTGGTGGAACCTACTAATAAACATATATAAATAATCTACTATATAATTGTCTAAGAGTCACTTCCGTCTGTCTGCCTTTAACAGAAATCCCAAGTCGCTGATTGGTCGCGGCAAAACAGCCACGACCAATCAGCGACGGGCACAGTCCAGCGGCAAAATGGCCCTCCTTATTACCCGCAGTCAGCGCCGGCTCCATACTCCCCACAGTTAGCGCTCACACAGGGTTAATGGCAGCGTTAGCGGACCGCGTTATGCCGCAGTGTAACGCACTCCGTTAACGCTGCTATTAACCTTGTGTGACCAACTTTTTATTATTGATGCTGCATAGGAAGAATCAAAAGTAAAAAGATCTAATGTTAAAAATAATTTAAAAAATAAAAAATCGTTATATACTCACCGTCCGTCGGGCCCTCGGATCCAGAACAGGCCTTTCCCGCTTCTCGCAACGCTCTGGTGACCGCTCCATGCATTGCGATCTCGCGAGATGATGACTTATCGGTCTCGCAAGACCGCTACGTCATCATCTCGCGAGACCGCAATGCACTCTTGGAACCGGACCGCGTGAGGAGTGTTATGACCTGGTGGTCAGGACAATAATTGACCTGGTGGTTAAGAGCACACGGAATGACCTGATAGTTACTGATAATAAAGGACGAGCTCTGGGACGTGGGAACTCTGCTGACCGCAATCCCTAATCCTATCAAACACACTAGAAATAGCCGTGGATTGCGCCTAACGCTCCCTATGCAACTCGGCACAGCCTAAGAAACTAGCTAGCCCTGAAAATAGAAAAATAAAGCCTACCTTGCCTCAGAGAAATTCCCCAAAGGAAAAGGCAGCCCCCCACATATAATGACTGTGAGTAAAGATGAAAATACAAACACAGAGATGAAATAGATTTAGCAAAGTGAGGCCCGACTTACTGAACAGACCGAGGATAGGAAAGGTTACTTTGCGGTCAGCACAAAAACCTACAAAAAGACCATGCAGAGGGCGCAAAAAGACCCTCCGCACCGTGAGTCGCTCCCTCTGCGTCCCAGAGCTTCCAGCAAGCAAGAGAACAATAAAAATAGCAAGCTGGACAGAAAAATAGCAAACAAAAGAAATACAAGCTGGAACTTAGCTTCTGCTGGGAAGACAGGTCACAAGAACGATCCAGGAGTGAACAAGACCAATACTGGAACATTGACAGGTGGCATGGAGCAAAGATCTAAGTGGAGTTAAATAGATCAGCCAGCTAACGAATAAACCTCGTCACCTGTGAAACTCAGAAACACCCACCAGAGGAAGTCCATGGACAGAACCAGCCGAAGTACCATTCATGACCACAGGAGGGAGCCCAACAACAGAATTCACAACAGTACCCCCCCTTGAGGAGGGGTCACCGAACCCTCACCAGAGCCCCCAGGCCGACCAGGATGAGCCAAATGAAAGGCACGAACCAGATCGGCAGCATGAACATCAGAGGCAAAAACCCAGGAATTATCTTCCTGACCATAACCCTTCCACTTGACCAGGTACTGGAGTTTCCGTCTTGAAACACGAGAATCCAAAATCTTCTCCACCACATACTCCAACTCCCCCTCAACCAACATCGGGGCAGGAGGATGAACGGATGGAACCACAGGCGCCACGTATCTCCGCAATAACGACCTATGGAACACATTATGGATGGCAAAAGAAGCAGGAAGGGCCAAACGAAATGACACAGGATTGATAACCTCAGAAATCTTATACGGACCAATGAAACGAGGCTTAAACTTAGGAGAGGAAACCTTCATAGGAACATAACGAGACGACAACCAAACCAAATCCCCAACACGAAGTCGGGGACCCACACAGCGCCGGTGGTTAGCGAAACGTTGAGCCTTCTCCTGGGACAATGTCAAATTGCCCACCACATGAGTCCAAATCTGCTGCAACCTATCCACCACAGTATCTACACCAGGACAGTCCGAAGACTCAACCTGCCCTGAAGAGAAACGAGGATGGAAACCAGAATTGCAGAAAAACGGCGAAACCAAAGTAGCCGAGCTGGCCCGATTATTAAGGGCGAACTCAGCCAACGGCAAGAAGGACACCCAATCATCCTGATCAGCAGAAACAAAGCATCTCAGATATGTTTCCAAAGTTTGATTAGTTCGTTCGGTTTGGCCATTTGTCTGAGGATGAAAAGCCGAGGAAAAAGACAAATCAATGCCCATCCTAGCACAAAAGGATCGCCAAAACCTCGAAACAAACTGGGAACCTCTGTCAGAAACGATGTTCTCCGGGATACCATGTAAATCAACCACATGCTGGAAAAATAATGGCACCAAATCAGAGGAGGAAGGCAATTTAGACAAAGGTACCAAATGGACCATCTTAGAAAAGCGATCACAAACCACCCAAATGACCGACATCTTTTGAGAGACGGGGAGATCCGAAATAAAATCCATAGAAATATGCGTCCAGGGCCTCTTCGGGACCGGCAAGGGCAAAAGCAACCCACTGGCACGAGAACAGCAGGGCTTAGCCCGAGCACAAGTCCCACAGGACTGCACAAAAGAACGCACATCCCGTGACAAAGACGGCCACCAAAAGGATCTAGCCACCAAATCTCTGGTACCAAAGATTCCAGGATGCCCAGCCAACACTGAACAATGAATCTCAGAGATAACTCTACTAGTCCATCTATCAGGGACAAACAGTTTCTCCGCTGGGCAACGGTCAGGCCTATCAGCCTGAAATTTTTGCAGCACCCGCCGCAAATCAGGGGAGATGGCAGACAAAATTACCCCCTCTTTGAGAATACCCGCCGGCTCAGGAACACCCGGAGAGTCAGGCACAAAACTCCTTGACAGGGCATCAGCCTTCACATTCTTAGAGCCCGGAAGGTACGAAACCACAAAATCAAAACGGGAGAAAAATAACGACCATCGAGCCTGTCTCGGATTCAACCGTTTGGCACACTCAAGATAAGTCAAATTCTTGTGATCTGTCAAGACCACCACGCGATGCTTGGCTCCTTCAAGCCAATGACACCACTCCTCGAATGCCCACTTCATGGCCAACAACTCACGATTATCAACATCATAATTACGCTCAGCAGGCGAAAACTTTCTAGAAAAGAAAGCACATGGCTTCATCACCGAGCCATCAGAACTTCTTTGCGACAAAACAGCCCCTGCTCCAATCTCAGAAGCATCAACCTCAACCAGAAACGGGAGCGAAACATCTGGCTGGCACAACACAGGGGCAGAAGAAAAACGACGCTTCAACTCCTGAAAAGCCTCTACAGCTGCAGAAGATCAATTGACCACATCAGCACCCTTCTTGGTCAAATTAGTCAATGGTTTAGCAACAGTAGAAAAATTAGCGATGAAGCGCCGATAAAAATTAGCAAAGCCCAGGAACTTTTGCAGGCTTTTCACAGATGTCGGCTGAGTCCAATCGTAAATGGCCTGGATTTTAACAGGGTCCATCTCGATAGTAGAAGGGGAAAAAATGAACCCCAAAAATGAAACCTTCTGAACTCCAAAGAAACACTTTGACCCTTTCACAAACAAGGAATTCGCACGAAGGACCTGGAACACCATTCTGACCTGCTTCACATGAGACTCCCAATCATCCGAAAAGACCAAAATATCATCCAAATACACAATCAGGAATTTATCCAGGTACTCTCGGAAGATGTCATGCATAAAGGACTGAAATACTGATGGAGCATTGGAAAGCCCGAATGGCATAACCAGGTACTCAAAATGGCCCTCGGGCGTATTAAATGCTGTTTTCCATTCATCGCCTTGTTTAATACGCACAAGATTATACGCCCCTCGAAGATCTATCTTGGTGAACCAACTAGCCCCTTTAATACGAGCAAACAAATCAGACAGCAACGGCAAAGGATACTGAAATTTGACTGTATTTTTATTAAGAAGGCGGTAATCAATACAAGGTCTCAAAGAACCATCCTTCTTGGCCACAAAAAAGAACCCTGCTCCTAACGGTGATGACGACGGGCGAATATGGCATTTCTCCAAGGATTCCTTCATATAACTCTGCATAGCGGCGTGTTCTGGCACAGATAAATTGAACAATCAGCCCTTAGGAAACTTACTACCAGGAATCAAATTAATTGCACAATCGCAATCCCTATGAGGAGGTAGGGCACTGGCTTTGGTCTCATCAAATACATCCCGATAATCCGACAAAAACTCTGGAACTTCAGAAGGAGTGGAAGACGAAATAGACAAAAATGGAACATCACCATGTACCCCCTGGCAACCCCAGCTGGACACAGACATACATTTCCAGTCCAATACTGGATTATGAACCTGTAGCCATGGCAACCCCAAAACGACCACATCATGCAGATTATGCAACACCAGAAAGCGGATATCCTCCTGATGTGCAGGAGCCATGCACATGGTCAATTGGGTCCAGTACTGAGGCTTATTCTTGGCCAAAGGCGTAGCATCAATTCCTCTCAATGGAATAGGATACTGCAAGGGCTCCAAGAAAAAACCACAGCGCCTAGCATACTCCAAGTCCATCAAATTCAGGGCAGCACCTGAATCCACAAATGCCATAACAGAATAGGATGACAAAGAGCAAATCAGAGTAACAGACAATAGAAATTTACACTGTACCGTACCAATGGAGGCAGACCTAGCGAACCGCTTAGTGCGCTTAGGACAATCGGAGATAGCATGAGTGGAATCACCACAGTAAAAACATAGCCCATTCCGACGTCTGTGTTCTTGCCGTTCAGCTCTGGTCAAAGACCTATCACATTGCATAGGCTCAGGCCCATGCTCAGATAGTACCGCCAAATGGTGCACAGCTTTACGCTCACGCAAGCGTCGATCGATCTGAATGGCCAAGGACATAGACTGATTCAGACCAGCAGGCATGGGAAAACCCACCATGACATCCTTAAGGGCTTCAGAGAGACCCTTTCTGAAGATTGCTGCCAGGGCACATTCATTCCACTGAGTGAGCACAGACCACTTTCTAAACTTCTGACAATATATCTCCGCTTCATCCTGACCCTGACACAGAGCCAGCAAGATTTTCTCTGCCTGATCCACTGAATTAGGTTCATCATAAAGCAATCCAAGCGCCAGGAAAAACGCATCAACATCACGCAATGCCGGATCTCCTGGCGCAAGGGAAAATGCCCAGTCTTGAGGGTCACCACGTAACAAAGAGATAATGATCTTTACTTGTTGAACAGGGTCACCTGAGGAGCGAGGTTTCAAAGCAAGAAACAATTTACAATTATTTTTGAAATTCAAGAACTTAAGTCTATCACCAAAAAACAAATCAGGAATTGGAATCCTAGGCTCTCACATCAGATTCTGAACCACACAATCTTGGATGTTTTGTACCCTTGTAGTGAGATTATCCATCCAAGAGGACAGACCTTGAATGTTCATGTTTACTCCAGTGTCCTGAACCACCCAGAGGTAAAGGGTAAAAGAGAGACAAAACACACTGCAAAGAAAATAAAATGGTCTCAGAACTTCTCTTATCCCTCTATTGAGATGCATTAGTACTTTGGGCCACCTGTACTGTTATGACCTGGTGGTCAGGACAATAATGGACCTGGTGGTTAAGAGCACACGGAATGACCTGATAGTTACTGATAATAAAGGACGAGCTCTGGGATGTGGGAACTCTGCTGACCGCAATCCCTAATCCTATCAAACACACTAGAAATAGCCGTGGATTGCGCCTAACGCTCCCTATGCAACTCGGCACAGCCTAAGAAACTAGCTAGCCCTGAAAATAGAAAAATAAAGCCTACCTTGCCTCAGAGAAATTCCCCAAAGGAAAAGGCAGCCCCCCACATATAATGACTGTGAGTAAAGATGAAAATACAAACACAGAGATGAAATAGATTTAGCAAAGTGAGGCCCGACTTACTGAACAGACCGAGGATAGGAAAGGTTACTTTGCGGTCAGCACAAAAACCTACAAAAAGACCACGCAGAGGGCGCAAAAAGACCCTCCGCACCAACTCACGGTGCAGAGGCGCTCCCTCTGCGTCCCAGAGCTTCCAGCAAGCAAGAGAACAATAAAAATAGCAAGCTGGACAGAAAAATAGCAAACAAAAGAAATACAAGCTGGAACTTAGCTTCTGCTGGGAAGACAGGTCACAAGAACGATCCAGGAGTGAACAAGACCAATACTGGAACACTGACAGGTGGCACGGAGCAAAGATCTAAGTGGAGTTAAATAGATCAGCCAGCTAACGAATAAACCTCATCACCTGTGGAAGGAATAATAATATAATAATAATAATTTTTATTTATATAGCGCCAACATATTCCGCAGCGCTTTACAAATTATAGAGGGGACTTGTACAGACAATAGACATTACAGCATAACAGAAATACAGTTCAAAACAGATACCAGGAGGAGTGAGGGCCCTGCTCGCAAGCTTACAAACTATGAGGAAAAGGGGAGACATGAGAGGTGGATGGTAACAATTGCTTTAGTTATTCGGACCAGCTATAGTGTAAGGCTCAGGTGTTCTTGTAAAGCTGCATGAACCAGTATGTAGCTGTACAGACACAGAGGGCTAATACTGCATAAAGTGTATGAGAACATGATGCGAGGAACCTTTTTTTTTTTTTTTTTTTTATTATAAATAGGCCACACAGGGATCGTTAGGTTAATGCACTGAGGCGGTAGGCCAGTCTGAACAAATGAGTTTTTAGGGTACGCTTAAAACTGTGGGGATTGGGGATTAATCGTATTAACCTAGGTAGTGCATTCCAAAGAATCGGCGCAGCACGTGTAAAGTCTTGGAGACGGGAGTGGGAGGTTCTGATTATTGAGGATGCTAACCTGAGGTCATTAGCGGAGCGGAGGGCACGGGTAGGGTGGTAGACTGATACCAGGGAGGAGATGTAGGGTGGTGCTGAGCCATGGAGTGCTTTGTGGATGAGGGTAGTAGTTTTGTACTGGATTCTGGAGTGGATGGGTAGTCAGTGTAATGACTGGCACAGGGTAGAGGCATCGGTGTAACGGTTGGTGAGGAATATGATCCTGGCTGCAGCATTCAGGACAGATTGGAGCGGGGAGAGTTTGGTAAGAGGGAGGCCGATTAGTAGAGAGTTACAATAGTCCAGACGAGAATGAATAAGTGAAACAGTCAGAGTTTTTGCAGAGTCGAAAGTAAGAAAAGGGCGAATTCTAGAAATGTTTTTGAGATGCAGGTAAGAAGAGCGAGCCAGTGATCGGATGTAGGGGGTGAATGAAAGGTCAGAATCAAGGATGACCCCAAGGCAACGGGCATGTTGCTTTGGAGTAATGGTGGACCCGCACACGGAGATGGCAATGTCAGGCAAAGGTAGGTTAGTAGAGGGAGAGAACACGAGGAGTTCAGTTTTTGACAGGTATAGTTTCAGATAGAGGGAGGACATGATGTTAGAGACAGCGGTAAGACAATCACTGGTGTTTTCTAAAAAGGTCGGTGTGATATCAGGAGCAGAAGTGTATAATTGGGTGTCGTCAGCATAGAGATGGTACTGGAAACCAAATCTACTGATTGTTTGTCCAATAGGGGCAGTAGGAAACTCAGAAACTCAGAAACTCAGAAACACCCACCAGAGGAAGTCCATGGACAGAACCAGCCGAAGTACCATTTCTGACTACAGGAGGGAGCCCGACAACAGAATTCACAACAGAGGAGCATCGGTAAATGCTTTGCCTGGATCCGGGGGCCAGCGGAAGGTGAGTATATAACTATTTTTTATTTTAATTATTTTTTTAACACGGATATGATGCCCACATTGCTATATACTATGTGGGCTCTGCAATATACTATGTGGGCTGTGCAATATACTATGTGGCTGTGCAATATACTACGTGGCTGTGCAATATCCTATGTGACTGGGCTATATACCACGTGGGCTGTGCTATATACTACGTGGCTGTTTTACACACTACATGGGCTGTTATATACTACGTGGGCTGTGCTATATACTAAGTGGGCTGTGCTATATACTACGTGGGCTGTGTTATACACTATGTGGGCTGTCTTATACACTATGTGGGCTGTGTTATACACTATGTGGGCTGTGTTATACTCTAGGTGGGCTGTGTTATACACTACGTGGGCTGTGTTATACACTATGTGGGCTGTGTTATACACTACGTGGGCTGTGTTATATACTGCGTGTGTGGGCTGTTATATACTGCATGAGCTGTGTTATTTGCTACGTGGGCTGTTATAAACTACGTGGCTGTGTTATATGCTATGTGGGCTGTTATACACTCCATTGGCTATGCTATATACTCCATGGGCTGTGTTATATACTATGTGGCTGTGCTATATACTCCGTGGGCTGTGCTATATACTCCATGGGCTGTGCTATATACTATGTGATTGTGCTATATACTACGTGGCTGTGCTATGTACTACGTGGCTGTGCTATTTACTATGTGGGCTGTGATATACTACGTGGCTGTGCTATATACTACGTGTCCGGCCGCGAACAATCAGCGACATGTGCAGTCCGGCTGCGAATTGGCATGGGATTTGAACCACGCTTCGCTAATTTGATCCGTCGGCCCCTTGGATCCAGAACAGGCCTTTCTCGCTCCTCACGAAGCTTCGGTTACCGCTCCATGCATTGCGATCTCACGAGATGATGACTTAGCAGTCTCGCAAGACCGCTATGTCATCATCTCGCGAGACCGCAACGCACTCTTGGGACCGGACCTCACGAGGAGCATTGGAAAATGCTTCGCCTGGATCCGGGCGCCAGCGGAAGGTGAGTATATAACTATTTTTTATTTTAATTCTTTTTTTTTAACAGGGATATGATGCCCACATTGCTATATACTACGTGGGCTGTGCAATATCCTACGTGGCTGTGCAATATACTACGTGGCTGTGCAATATCCTACGTGGCTGGGCTATATACTACGTGGGCTGTGCTATATACTACGTGGCTGTGTTATACTGTTATACACTACATGGGCTGTTATATATTACGTGGGCTGTGCTATATACTACGTGGGCTGTTATACACTACGTGGGCTGTTCTATACTATGTGGGCTGTGTTATACACTATGAGGGCTGTGTTATACTCTACGTGGGCTGTGTTATACACTACGTGGGCTGTGTTATACACTACGTGGGCTGTGTTATATACTTCGTGGGCTGTGTTATATACTGCGTGCGTGGGCTGTTATATACTATGTGAGCTGTGTTATTTGCTACGTGGGCTGTTATAAACTACGTGGCTGTGTTATATGCTATGTGGGCTGTTATACACTCCGTGGGCTGTGCTATATACTCCGTGGGCTGTGCTATATACTATGTGGCTGTGCTATATACTATGTGGCTGTGCTATGTACTACGTGGCTGTGGTATTTACTATGTGGGCTGTTATATACTACGTGGCTGTGCTATATACTATGTGTCCGGCCACAAACAATCAGCGACATGCGCAGTCCGGCCGTGAATTGGCACGGGATTTGAACCACACTTCGCTAATTGGTCACGGTTGGCCGAATCCTGTGTATTCAATGTATTATTCTAAAATCTTCATAAATAAACTACATACATATACTAGAATACCTGATGCGTTAGAATCGGGCTACCATCTGGTAATTTATATATTCTGTCAATATTAACAGCTGAGGGTAAGGCTAATTCCACCACTCTTATCAGTTCATCATAGAACGATCGAAAGATCACCCAGGTCCCACTGATTGTCAGGGGAACGCAACTCTGCTGCCTCCAATCATCAGAATTACACAATTGAGTGACGAATGATGGATGAGGCTGCGGCTGCTACCACTACTAGGTTGGTTATTGAGGAACTCACAGCGTATATACACTTTAGATTGAAACACATAGAACAAAAATATATATCCTGATACCGTCATTGTCAACTACACAATAACAAAAAGAACTGAACCACTGGAACCACGACTACATGCCACCACCAATTGTTCATACAGGCCGATTAGACACCAGTTACAGGTAGCATATGTCTTCAGGGTTACAGTTTACAGAACAAGAGGAACACAAATATTACATTTTAAATATTTAATCCAGAAAGGTAGGCAGAGTTTTTAAAAAATATGCAAGACGATGCAAAATGGGAACAAAACAATGTGACATATACAATTACATAAGATAAGCACTCCGATTAGAAAAACAAAATACTCTCAAAGCGAACTATGACAATGAAGAATGACCAATGATCTTAACCCAAATACTGCTTTTTATTAGCTCAAGGTTATGCCCACATACCTCCCCTTGGTGAGCTCATGTGGGGCAGATAGTGGAATGTGCGGGGTCTGTTAGAGTTTTATGAGATCCCCAACTTACAGGACATCTTCACCCCTGGAATTTCCAGGCGGTAGATAATGTCATCATATTTCTTATCGTGATTTTACCTTTACATAGAGGTCAAACATGACATGGATAGCATCATCTATTTGTCTGATATTAATTTTGATGGGTATTATATAATATTCATATCTGGATGCTGGATACAAAGTGTCTACTACAATTGTCCAGCTTTTCTTTGATGAGAATAAACCATATGGCCATACAGGTTACAGACTGCTGAAAAAGTCCTATCTGTATCATGCATGATGTCTTGTGGATAAATAATCTTTTATCACTTTATTTAAATGACTTTTCCAGACTATGGGGAGGATGCTGCCTGGTAGATAACTCTGCCTCCAGAGCTTATTATACATAGAAGGAGGCATTACCAATGAGAGACATGATACTAACAGAGAATAGAAGAAATGAACTTTGTCTTTTTGCAAACACATAATTTTTTGCTTCTTTCTCAGCTCTGCTGTATTGCAGGAACCTATGTCAGTAAGGTCGGTGTCACACTAGGCGTAGGGAAATACGGTCCATATTATACAGGCGTAATATGCAGAGATGTTCCCAAAACAGTGATCCGTGTGGCATCCGTACAGCAAGATCTTCTCGACGGCTTGCAAAATGGACATAGAATGAATGGATCCATGGGCTCAAATATTCGTGAAAACATATATACAGTTTATATATATATATATATATATATATATGTCAGTGAGACACATATATATACATATATTTATATTTCATACAGCGCTAGATAGCAGAAAAGCCGGTAATTCAATTTTGCTATCTCCTTCCCTCCTTCCCAAACCCGACATGATATGAGACATAGTTTACATACAGTAAACTGTTTCATATCTCTTTTTTTTACATATTCCTCACTACTAATGTTAGTAGTGTGTGTGTGCAAAATTTGGGGGCTCTTTTAAAATAAAGGGTTAAATCGCGGAAAAAACTGGCGTGGGCTCCCGCGCAATTTTCTCCGCCAGAGTGGGAAAGCCAGTGACTGAGGGCAGATATTAATAGCATAGAGAGGGACCATGGTTATTGCCCCCCCCCTGGCTAAAAACATCACCCCAGAAAAGGCACATCTGGAAGATGCGCCTATTCTAGCACTTAGCCTCTCTCTTTCCACTCCCCTGTAGCGGTGGGATATGGGGTAATAAAGGGTTAATGCCACCTTGCTATTGTAAGGTGACATTAAGCCTGGTTAATAATGGAGAGATGTCAATAAGACACCTATCCATTATTAATCCAAGAGTAGTAAATGGTTAATAAAACACACACACATTAGGAATAAAGTATTTTAATGAAATAAAGACACAGGGTGTTGTAATAATTTATTATGCTCTCGATCCAAATGACGACCCTCGTTCTGTAAAAAAGGAAAAATAAAAAAACAACAATATCCCATACCTTTTTGAAAAATAATCCCAAAGACATTCTTCCTACAAAAATACCATGCATGAAGTAGCATTAATGCTAAATTGCATATTATAAAGGGCAGAGCGACTCAAATATATATAATAATACAGGAGAAAAAACGAGTCAGAAGCTCATAATATACAAACGTACACAAAACTTTTATTAAATATCCATATACATAAAACTAGAACGGTTAGTGTGCCAGTGCATACAGTTCTTGGAGCAATCAGTGATGTTTATAACAATATGAGGTACATGACAAAAATTCCAAATAAGTGAGTGCCGGTAGGTCCCGCCTGCACAATTGGGCCAGCACAGTATAGCAAAGAATACCAAATCAAAGTACCATAATAAATTTATAAAAATATCACAGCAGTAGCAATAAGTTTAAAGCCTATCTGTATGCTGGTAGCACAAATGGTTAAATTTGGAAGCACATTATACATCCCTGTGAATGCCAACCACTCCCATTAGCTCCTAATAGAGCCTGCATAGCATGCTGAAAAAGCTGAGAGCAATAGTGGAGTTAAAGGCTACCATATATCCCTGTGGACTCCAACCACTTCCACCTATTCCCAGATAGTTCAGCATGTGCACATACCAGACTTGTCAAATCATGCCAGCTACTGATGCAAGTAACATGAATAAAAAAATGGCACTGCAGTTAAACATAGTATTTACCCATAGCGTGTTAGGCAGGTGTCCCGGGACTCACTCCCCAACGCACGTTTCGGTGCGAGTCCAGCCTTCTACAGGGGGCGTCACTATAATGTAGAGCCATAAAAATAAAAACTCATATTTTTTCACAAAAATGATCTTTTCACCCCTAATTTTTTTATTTTCCCAAGGGAAACAGGACAAACTTGACCACAAAAATTATTGTGCAATTTGTCCTGAGTATGCCAATTCCCCATATGTGGGGGTAAACCACTGTGTAGGCGATGGCAGAGCTCGTAAAGGAAGGAGCGCCGTTTGACTTTTCAATGCAAAATTGACTGTAATTGAGATAGGACGCCATGTCGTGTTTGGAGAGCCCCTGATGTGCCTAAACAATGCAAACCCCCATAAGTGACCCCATATTAGAAACTAGACCCCCCAAGTAACTTATCTAAATGTGTTGTACGAACGTTGAACCCCCAATTGTTTCTCTACTGTTTATAACGCAGAGCCGTGGAAATAAAAAATCTTTTTTTTCCCACAAAAATGATTTTTAGCCTCCAGTTTTGTATTTTCCCAAGGAGAACAGGAGAAATTGGACCCCAAAAGTTGTTGTCCAATTTTTCCTGAGTACGCTGATACCCCATATGTGGGGGGGGGGGTAACCATCATTTGGGCGGATGGCAGAGCTCGGAAGGGAAGGAGCGCCATTTGGAATGCAGACTTAGATGGAATTGTCTGCGGGCGTCACATTAATAATAATAATCCTTATTTTTATATAACGCTAACATATTCCGCAGCACTTTACAGTTTGCACACATTATCATTGCTGTCCCCCATGGGGCTTACAATCTAAATTCCCTATCAGTATGTCTTTGCAGAGCCCCTGATGTACCTAAACAGTAGAAACCTCCCATTAGTGACCCCATAATGAATCCAGACCCCCCAAGGAACTTATGTAGATGTGTTGTGAGAATTTTGAACCCCCAAGTGTTACACTACAGTTTATAAAGCAGAACCGTGAAAATAAAAAATATTTTTTTCCCACAAAAATGATTTTTTTAGCCCCCAAATTTTTATTTTCCCAAGGGTACCAGGAGAAATTGGACCACAAAAGTTGTCCAATTTGTCCTGAGTACGCTGATACCCCTTAGGTGGGGGGGAACCATCGTTTGGGCGCATGGCAGAGCTCGGAAGGGAAGGAGCACCTTTTGGAATGCAGACTTAGATGGAATGGTCTGCAGGTGTCACATTGCGTTTGCAGAGCCCCTGACGTATCTAAACAGTAGAAACCCCCCAGAAGTGGCCCAATATTGGAAACTAGACCCCCAAGGAAGTTATCTAGATGTGTTATGAGAACTCTGAGCCCCAAGTGTTTCACTACAGATTTTAAATATATATATATATATATATATATATATATATATATATATAATATAACGCTGGGAGCGTCACTCTGTCCAAAGCCTTTATAGACTGCGCAGGCGCAAGCGCCGGCGCAGTCTGGGCCTCACAGAGTGACGCTCCCGGGAGATCGCGGTGTGCGTTCACACTGAACGCACACCGCGATCTCCAACAGAGAAGCAGGGACCGCCAGGAGGGTGAGTATCGGCTATATTCACCTGTCCCCGTTCCACCGCTGAGCGCCGCCATCTTCCCGGTCTTCGGTCTGTGGCCTTCAGTTCAGAGGGCGCGATGACACGCTTAATGCGCGCCGGCGCCGCCCTCTGACTGAACAGTCACAGCCAGGAGACCGGGAAGATGGCGGCGCGCAGCGCTGGAACGGGACAGACAGGTGAGTATAGGAAGTGCTGGGGGGCCTGAGCTGGCGGCGATACCGGCACCTGACCCCCACAGCGTGCCGGTGTCCCCGCCTGCTCAGGCCCCCCAGCACTCGGCGCCGAGCGGGTCAGAGGCAGTATGGGGACGCAGGATGGAGCAGCACATAAGGATGGGGACGCAGGATGGAGCAGCACATAAGGATGGGGACGCAGGATGGAGCAGCACATAAGGATGGGGACGCAGGATGCAGCAGCACATAAGGATGGGGACGCAGGATGGAGCAGCACATAAGGATTAGGGACGCAGGATGGAGCAGCACATAAGGATGGGGACGCAGGATGGAGCAGCACATAAGGATGAGGACGCAGGATGGAGCAGCACATAAGGATGGGGACGCAGGATGGAGCAGCACATAAGGATGGGGACGCAGGATGGAGCAGCACATAAGGATGGGGACGCAGGATGGAGCAGCACATAAGGATGGGGACGCAGGATGGAGCAGCACATAAGGATGGGGACGCAGGATGGAGCAGCACATAAGCATGGGGACGCAGGATGGAGCAGCACATAAGGATGGGGACGCAGGATGGAGGAGCACACAAGGATGGGGACGCAGGATGGAGCAGCACATAAGGATGGGGACGCAGGATGGGAGCAGCACATAAGGATGGGGACGCAGGATGGGAGCAGCACATAACAGGATGGGGACGCAGGATGGAGCAGCACATGAAAGGATGGGGACGCAGGATGGAGCAGCACATAAGGATGGGGACGCAGGATGGAGCAGCAAATAAGGATGGGGACGCAGGATGGGAGCAGCACATGAAAGGATGGGGACGCAGGATGGAGCAGCACATAAGGATGGGGACGCAGGATGGAGCAGCACATAAGGATGGGGACGCAGGATGGGAGCAGCGCATGACAGGATGGGGACGCAGGATGGAGCAGCGCATGACAGGATGGGGACGCAGGATGGAGCAGCGCATGACAGGATGGGGACGCAGGATGGGAGCAGCACATGACAGAATGGAGGCGCAGGATGGAGCAGCACATGACAGGATGGGGACGCAGGATGGGAGCAGCGCATGACCGGATGGGGATGCAGGATGGAGCAGCGCATGACAGGATGGGGACGCAGGATGGGAGCAGCACATGACAGGATGGGGACGCAGGGTAGAGCAGCGCATGACAGCATGGGGACGCAGGATGGAGCAGCGCATGACAGGATGGGGACGCAGGATGGAGCAGCGCATGACAGGATGGGGACGCAGGATGGAGCAGCACATGACAGGATGGGGACGCAGGATGGAGCAGCACATGACAGGATGGGGACGCAGGATGGAAGCAGCGCATCACAGGATGGGAGCAGCGCATCACAGGATGGGGACGCAGGATGGGAGCAGCGCATGACAGGATGGGGACGCAGGATGGGAGCAGCGCATGACAGGATGGGGACGCAGGATGGAGCAGCACATGACAGGATGGGGACGCAGGATGGAGCAGCGCATGACAGGATGGGGACGCAGGATGAAGCAGCGCATGACAGGATGGGGACGCAGGATGGAGCAGCACATGACAGGATGGGGACGCCGGATGGAGCAGCACATACCAGGATGGAGACCATATACCAATATAAATGCTCGCCACCCGGGCGTAGAACGGGTTCAATAGCTAGTATATATATATATATATATATATATATATATATATAATGAAAAAAACAGAACAGCATCAAGATACTACCTTAAAAAATGTACAAAGCTTCCCAAACCACTGTTAAAGGTGGTTCTAAATATAAAGATGAAAAAAGGAAAACAGCACTACCAAATGAAAAAAAGTGGACTTTAATGCCAAACATGCCGTTTGGCATTAAAGTCCACTTTTTTTCATTTGGTAGTGCTGTTTTCCTTTTTTCATCTTTATATTTAGAACCACCTCTAACAGTGGTTTGGGAAGCTTTGTACGTTTCGGATGTGATATCCTTTCTCAAGCTTATATATATATATATATATATATATATATATATATATATATATATATATATATATATATATATATATATATAATATATTCACTATATATTAGAACACAGAGCCGTGAAAATAAATAATGTTTTTATTTACACAAAAATGAATTATAACCCCCAGTTTTGTATTTTTCCAAGGGTAAAAGGAGAAATTGGATCGCAGAAGTTGTTAAATTTGTCCTGGGTACGCTGATACCCCATATGTGGTGGTAAACGACTGTTTGGGCGCATGGCAGAGCTCGGAAGGGAAGGAGCACTGTTTTACTTTTTCAACGCAGAATTGGGTGGAATTGAGATCGGATGCCATGTCTCGTTTGGAGAGCCCCTGATGTGCCTAAACAGTGGAAATCTCCAATTCTAACTCTAACACTAATCTCAACCCTAACCATAACCCTAACCACACCCTTAAAGCGAAAACTCCCCTAACCTTAACACACCCCTAAACCTAATCCCAACCATAACCTTAACCACACCTCTAACCCCAACACACCTCTAACCCCAACACACCCCTAACCCTAATCCCAACCGTAATCCCTACCATAAATGTAATCCAAACCCTAACCCCATCTCTAGCCCCAACCCTAACTTTAGCCCCAACCCTAACCCTTGCCCTAACCCTAACCCAAATGGGAGAATAGAAATAAATACATTTTTTTAATTTTATTATTTTTCCCTAACTAAGGGGGTGATGAAGGGGGGTTTAATTTACTATTTATAGCATTTTTTTTAGCGGATTTTTGTTTGGCAGCTGTCACACTCTAAAAGATGCTTTTTATTGCAAAAAATAGTTTTCGCATCGCCACATCCATATTTTGGTCCATAGAGTCATGTGAGGCCTTGTTTTTTGAGAGACGAGTTGATGTTTTTATTGGTACCATTTTCGGGCACATGACATTTTTTGATTGCTTTTTATTCCGATTTTTGGGAGGCAGAATGAACAAAAACCAGCATTTCGTGAATTTCTTTTGGGTGGGGCATTTATACCATTCTGTGGTAAAATTGATAAAGCAGTTTTATTCTTTGGGTTAGTACAATTACAGCGATATCTCATTTATATAATTTTTTTATATTTTGGCGCTTCTATACAATAAAAACTATTTTATATAAAAAGTAATTGTTTTTGCATCGCTTTATTCTGAGGGCTATAACTTTTTAAATTTTTTGCTGATGATGCTGTATAGCAGCTTTTTTTTTGCTAGACAAGATGACGTTTTCAGCGGTACCATGTTTTTTTATATCCGTCTTTTTGATCGCGTGTTATTCCACTATTTATTCGGCAGTATGATGATAAAGCATTGTTTTTTGCCTAGTTTTTTATTAATTTTTTTTCACAGTGTTCACTGAAGGGGTTAACTAGTGGGACATTTTTATAGAATGAGTCGTTACGGACGTGGCGATACTAAATATGTGTACTTTTATTGTTTTTTTTGTAGTTTTTACTCAAAGAAATGTATTTATTGGAACAATACATATTTTACTTTTTTTTCTTTATTTAGGAATTTTTTAAAAATATTTTTACACATTATTATTATTATTTTTTTTTACATTTTTACTTAGTCCCAGGGTGAGACATCACTATATATTGTCAGATCGCTGATCTGACACTGTGCACACTTTGTCAGATCAGCGATCTGACAGGCAGTGCTGCAGGCTTGCCGGAGCCTGCTCTCAGCAGGTGCCTGCAAGTCACCACCCTGCAGGACCCAGAAGGACCCTTGCGGCCATCTTGGATCTGGGGCCTGCAGGGAGGAGGAGGTAGGAGACCCTCTGAACAACGCGATCACATCCCCTCCCTGCGCGATGCTTCCCTATGCCAACGGAACACTGCGATCTTGTTTGATCAGGATAAGTCTCAGCACACACTTATGTAACATTTTACATGGCAGAAACAGAATTTTTTCAAGAAGAAAGTAATAATAAGTTAGAAATATATGTAAATGCCAACGTGTGACAGACTAATAAATGGCCAAATCGCGAATATAGCAATAAACCAAACAAGAGAAAACAAAAGCAATCAAATAGGCCAGAAGATATATAAAAATGCAAAACTTTATTGGATACAAATATCAGGTGTATCAATGGGAATACCCATTAACCATATGTACAAAAACAGACAGAAAAACAGGGACATGGGCGGACAGGCTAAGGTATATCAGATACTGTGACAAAGTATATATCCCTATTGTCATATACAAATCATATAATAAATGCTCCCAACTTAATACATATAAAGCCGGCAGGACCACTCAAAGAAAAATCAGCAACCTCTGGGTGGCGATAGTAATGCCAAACATAGAGGCCATACATAAACATGTAACATACGTGATGTGTAGAATATCAGCATATCTTACCCGAATGACAGAGTGGAACCACTGGAGAAATCAAAAAGGGAGATAGCCTGAGAAACCCACGTCGCCCCGACGCGCGTTTCGGCACAGCCTTCGTCAGGGGGCATAATAAAATCAACCGATTTCTTTGAGTGGTCCTGCCAGCTTTATATGTATTAAGATGCGAGCATTTATTATATGATTTGTATATGACAATAGGGATATATACTTTGTCACAGTATCTGATATACCTTAGCCTGTCCGCCCATGTCCCTGTTTTTCTGTCTGTTTTTGTACATATGGTTAATGGGTATTCCCATTGATACACCTGATATTTGTATCCAATAAAGTTTTGCATTTTTATATATCTTCTGGCCTATTTGATCGCTTTTCTTTTCTCTTGTTTGATCTTGTTTGATCGCAGTGTTTTGGGGGTTAATGTGCCAGGAGCGGTCCATGATAATCAGCTGACCCTTGGGTGTGATCGGCCTCGCTCCCCCGTGAGCATGGCTGATTGCGTATGACGTACTATTCCGTCCATGGGAATTAGGGTCGGGGTTACCTGAACGGAATAGTACGCCTGATGGCAGAAAGGGGTTAAATTGTGATTTACCTATCCTTCCCAGGACCAGTTGTGTATCTGCAGCTGTCCCAATCTCTGTTGCTTGACTGCAGTAGTAACACCATGTCAACAGTGCTGCAGAGAATTACCAGCAATTACATAGTCAATGAGATGCCAGTGGCTCAAGCGTGGGTGCATTCAAGATGTCTTCTTGCAAGTAGGCTGAAAAAATTTGTATTGAAGAGCAGAAGGTACCGTATTTTTGGACTATAAGACGCACCAGACCATAAGACGCACATAGGTTTCAGAGCAGGAAATTAGGGAAAAAAATTGAAGCAAAAAATGTGGTCAATTCTGTACTTAATATCTCCTATCTTGGTACATATGGTCTCCTCATACCCATCCTGATACACATGGCCCCATTATCTCTATCTTGGTAAGCATGGATCCCTCATCCCTATCCTGGTATGCATGCCCCCCCTCCCTATTCTGGCAAAAATGATCGCCCTCATCCCTATCCTAGTATGCATAGCCCCATCCCTATCCTGGTATGAAGGGCCCTCATCTCGTCCTAGCATGCATGGCCCCATTCCTATCCTGGTATGCAGGGCCCACATCTTGTCCTAGTATGCATGGCCCTTATCCTTATCCTGGTATGCAGGGCCCCCATCTTGTCCTAGTATGCATGGCCACATCCCTGTCCTGGTATGGAGGGCCACCATCTCATCCTAGTAAGCATGTCCCCCATCCTTATCCTGGTGTGCATGGCCCAATCTCTATCCTGGTATGCATGGCCCCATCCTTATAATTGGCCCCCACCCCATCTTGATATGAATGGCCCCATCAGTCCATGTTCTGGTGTCAGCAGCTGCTTTAATCTTGTAAGGAGCACATGGCAGGGGCATCATGCGCTGCTCACTAGCAGAGCACAGCTGCCGGGATACATGTACCACTACTTAAGAGAAATGAATATTCACCTCTCTGGGTGTGGAGAGAGGTGAATAATCATTTCTCTTAAGTAGTGGCACACGTGACTGCCAGCAGCATCAGGAAGCCGGTGGCTGACATTGGGCGCGCTACTGCACACCAATGAATACTCACTGCTCTCTGCACGCACAGTCCCGGTGAGCATAGCAGTGTGTATTCCGGCAGCTGCCCTTCAGCTTGTGAGCAGTGCATGACATCCCTGCCATGCACTGCTTACAAGCATAAAGAAGCTGCTGGCATGGGAACAAGATGCTGCAAGGGAGCGCCAGGAAGGTAAGTGTAATGGTTTGTTTTTTATAATGTTTTCTGATGGGTCCTGCATACCAGGATGGGGGTGGGTGGGGGCCTATCATAAGGATGGGGCCATGCATACCAGGAGTGGGGTTGAGGTCCAATCATACCAGAATAAGGATGGGGCTATGCATACCAAGACTGGGATGAGAACCAATCATGCAAGGATGCTAAAGAGAAATGAATATTCATTGCCCTCCACCCTCATGGGCGTGGAATGCAATGAATATTCATTTCTCCTCAGCAGCGGGCACAGGAGTTAGCCGCAGCTACCGGCTCCAGCCTCCTGTGACCCACTGCTCCATCGATGGCGCTCCCCAACACAGCCAGAATGAGTACATCCGGACTATAAGATGCACCCCCCATTTTCCTCCACATTTTTGGAGGAAAAAAGTGTGTCTTATAGTCTGAAAAATATGGTAATTACTGTTACACTTGCCAATGCCGTGTCTCCGAATAACTCCTTCAAAGTTTTTATAGTGTGTTCCCACTCTGGCATTAACAAGTTTCAGAGTATAATGAGCTTCTCTGTCTATGGGATTACTGAGATAAATGTGTCAAGTTCATCATAGAATTTATCCTTAATGTCATTTGGATTGGCCATGGTGATGGTAGGAGCGTAGGCACTAATCAGAGTAGCACATTTCTTGCTTGTACGTGGGAGATAAACTGTCATCAGACAGTCGTTAATGTTTTTAAGAAGATGGGCAAGTTTACAAACAAAATGAATTTTTATAGCAAATCACATGGTACTCATCATTCATTGCTGCCTCCAACACTCCAGAAAAATGTGTATCCACCACTATGCTCTTTGAGTTGGACATTATCTGTTAGGCGTGTGCCTCATGTGCCTAGATGCGCTTTCTTTACTCTCCACAACATGTTGCTTGGAATTGATTTTCTGTGTGTTGAATGTTAGTTTCTTCCTCACAGTTTGCCAAATAAAGCCGGTCCTTGACATTAACAGGTAGGTAAACATTTAAAATCAACATGGGATTAAAAACCATAAGCTACAATCACATTATTTGTGTCACCACTCCTGGGTTTGCTGCTGCGGGGAGAGCTGCGCACCACAGCAAGGGAGCTGAGAGCAGAGCGACCGGGAACTCACCGAGTAGCAAACAGGAGCTGAACCATGTGAAAGGGTCAGAGGTGGTCGAGGGCGGAGCCAGATGCCGGAGTGCGGGGGAGAGGATATACACTGGAGAGTAGTTAAACGTGCCAAGATCAAAACCTGAAGATAACGATATAACCAAGGGGTGAGGCAGAGGGATAATCAGAAAGGGGAGCCAAAGGTTAGAAAGCCAACAGAACAAACAAGCAGAGTAACGCACCGAGAGCAAAGGAAGCGAATGCAAACCGAGCACACACTCAAGGGGTCAGGCACACAGACTAAACAAAAGTATAGCTGACAGGGAATCCTAGTCTGGAGTGTGTATAAATACCCCTCTCAGGTCCAAAGAGAGGTCAGCAATATTAACCCTGAGACAGCAGGACATGAAACATGTCCTATACCATGATAATTTGGCCCGCCTGCTGAGGCGGTTTTCCAGGGAGTATCCACTGCTGCATGCTAGCAGTTACTTTGAGGTACAGATGAGAGTTGAGTACCAGGTGAGAAACTAATATTGGCAAGTTGTTCTAAAAGGACACAGCAAGCAATCCACCAGAGGGGCTACCTTTATGTGGACACCCCAATAATTAACTGGTACATCATATACTTTAACTAGTGATGAGCGAATATTGAAATATTCGTATTTGGGAAAATCTGCAAGAATAATTTCTAATATCTGTGTATTCTTACCGAATAACAAATCCAATGCAAGTCAATGGGAATGCCGAATATTTTAATGCTGGAACCAACAAACAGGTCTGTGTGTGTGAGAGAAAAACTGAAATGGATGGGAAAGTTCTAAAATCAAATCAGAACAGCATAGAGAAGATGCCTGCATGCCTTTCTGACTAATATATGGTATCTGGGAATGTTGTCAGACTATTGTGTCAGTTTTACGGATTTATAAGACCTACTAAATCAAACCTAAATTTTTTTTAAAGGGAAAAATGCTAAGAAACATTTTTTCCTTCATAATTACAAGTATATAACGAAAAAAAAAATTACCTTCCCTTAAGCATATTTTCACACGGAGAATTTTGGCTTTAGTGTTTTCCTTTTACATTTGTGAGGGCTCTCACTCCTACATTTGGGAGGTCCCTCCCTAATTCCAAATTGTTAGCTAGATAGTGGAATACATATTCCCCTTCACTTTACAATGCCACCTAAAACATGCCCATTTGAAATTTATGCTTCACCCACCACCACGTCCGCGGCCATGTCATTATGTGGCCTCGCTTGACATTCTCAGATGGCCAGGAGATGCCGTGAAATCTGTGTTTGGGAAGGGCTCTTAGGTGGCTCTGTATCATTAATTTAGGAGGGCTCTCACTCCTACATTTGGAAGGTCCCTCCTTCATTCAAAATTATTAGCTAGATAATGGAATACATATTCCCCATCACTTTACAATGCCAGCTAAAACACGTCTACTTGAATTTTGGGCTTCACCCACCACCACGTCCACCACCAGGTCATTATGCGGCCCTCGCTTCACATTTTCAGAAGGTAAGCAGGTGCCATGAAACCTGAGTTTGGGAAGGGCCCTCAGGTGGCTCTGTATGATACATTTAGGAGGGCTCTCACTCCTGCATTTGGATTAGCTATATAATGGAATACATATTCCCTATCAGTTTACAATGCCAGTTAAAACATGCCCATATGAATTTTGAGCTTCGCCCACCACAGCCACCACATCCACGGCCATATCATTATGCAGCCCTCAATTGACATTTTCAGAAGGCCAGCAGGTGCTATGAAACCTGAGTTTGGGAAGGGCCCTCAGGTGGCTCTGTATCATACATTTAGGAGGGCTCTCACTCCTGCATTTGGATGAACCCTCCTTCATTCAAAATTATTAGCTATATAATGAAATACATATTCCCCATCACTTTACAATGCCAGTTAAAACATGTCTATATGAATTTTGAGCTTCGCCCACCACAACTACCACATTCATTGCCAAATCATTATGCAGCCCTCCAATTGACATTTTCAGAGGGCCAGCAGTTGCTATGAATCCTAAGTTTGGGACGGGCTCTCAGTTGGCCCTGTATCATACATTTGGGAGAGCTCTCACTCCTTCATTTGGTAGGTCCTTCCTTCATTCAAAATTGTTAGCTAGATAGTGGAATACATATTTCCCATTACTTTACAATGCCAGCTAAAACATATTCATTTGACTTTTGGGCCCCGTCCGCCACCTCCACAAAGTGCAGTTTTTCTGGAAACTACCCTACCAGGCAGAATTTATCTTTTGCATGGTTTTGAGCAACAATGGAGTAATTACAATCTTGTTCTTCCTCTTACATTCCCCCTCTCTTTCAGCTCGCCATTCCATGATCAAGAATTTTCTTAGCTCACGCTGACACTCTTCCAGTCTTTGAAATATTTACCGCCAAACAAACTTATCCTGATTGTAACGTTTATGGGGTACGCCTGCTGTAGATTGTTCAGAGCGCCATAGGATAGAAGGAGCAGTAGATTCCATTGGAGCAACTGAATGAGGTTGTCCTCGGGGAATGGAAGACACATTTTCCCGATTGAACCGTCGGCGTTGGATTCTTCCTCTTCATATTCAGCACGGACTGGCAGAACTACATTTGGAGCATCCAGTGTCTCCTAGTCTTGGTCAGGATCTCTTGATAGGCAGAGAAATAACATGTTCCGATGGACTATGCGAGTGGGGGACTTTAAACTACCTCAGGCTGAATCTCATAGACAGGATCCTTAGCGTTGAATTTATGCTTCACCCAATGCAGGGCCTTTCCTCGAGGGCACCTTTCTCATACCAGGACATAGTCTCTAGCCTGGAGAGCTGTCCCATGCAGAGGAGCGGTCCTGGGATGTTCCAATTCTTGAAACTTGGTCCGTACCAGACGATGCAAAGTCTGCAACTGATGCCGATGTTCTCGAACCCAAGTGGACACCCCTGTCCGTGGGTTGTCTTCCTTGGGCTCTAGCTCCAGTTCAGTAATTTATTTCCCTGGTTGACCAAACAGGAGAGTATACGCCGTGTAACCAGTGGTGCTGTGTTTTCGATTGTTATACACCCATACCAACTCGCCCACGTACTCTGACCATCGGGCCTTCCTATCCTATTCCAAGGTCCTCAACATCTGGATCAGAGTACCGTTTAACTGTTCACAGGCCCCATTTCCCTGGGGGTGTTAGGGAGTCGTCCGAGACTTCCCGATCTGGCACAACCAATGTAACTCCTCCATTACTCTTCCAAGAAAACAGGCGCCTTGATCCAAGTGTATGGGCCTTGGACACCTGTACACCTGGATGAAATTTTTACAGATGGCATATGCCGCGGATTCGGCAGTTTGATCTCATGTCGGAGTCACAACGGCTAACTTCGTGAAGTGATCCGTCATCACCAAGCAATGATCATATCCCTGATGCACTGGTTCAACAGTCAGATAATCTATCATTAGCAACTCTAGAGAAGCAGATGTCAGTATAGCCTGTGTGGGGGCCCTTTGCTCAGTTGGCTTGGCTCCGACATAGTTGACAGATTTCCTCCACTACAGTTTTTAATTGAGGATGATAAATTAGTCATTGACTGTAGCCACTGGAAGGTCTTTTCTGGTCCGAAGTGAGCTCCTCTTTCATGTGCCCCTGTAGCCACCTGGGGCAGCAACGTTTCAGGGACCACCATTTGCCAGGTGACGCCCAGCTCCCGTGGCAGTAGAACATTCCGGTACAGAACTCCATCACGCAGCTGTAGTTTCTCCCACTGCCGTAGCATCCAGAGAGCACCAAGGGACAGAGCATCTCTTTCTTGCTGGCAGGGCAATTGTTTGGATGACACCTACTGCCTCAATCGAGCCAATTCTTCATCTTCCTGTTGTATCCAGACCCACTCATCACGGGATTGTCCCAGTAGACACTCACGAGTCATCTGTACTTGCTCCAGAGTGGCTGCTGTTATGATCAGGTGACCTTGGAGCAGCATGAAAACTTTCACTGGAGTAGGTGGTAACTATACTGACCGCAAACCCTGATCTTATCACCGCAACTAGAAGTAGCCGTGGGGTGTGCCTAACAAAACCTAGACACCTCGACACAGCCGGAGAACTAAATATCCCTAAAGATGGAAATAGGAATGCTATCTTGCCTCAGAGCAGAACCCCAAAGGATAGGCAGCCCCCCACAAATAATGACTGTGAGTAGTAGAGGAAAAGACAAACTCAGGCAGAAAACAGGATCTAGCAAAAGAGGCAACTTCTAGCTAAATAGGAAAGGATAGGACAGGACACTAAGCGGTCAGCATTAAAATCCTTCCAAAATATCCACAGCAGAAAATACAAAAATAAACTCCACCACCTAACTAAAGGTGTGGAGCGTATATCTGCAACTCCAGAGAATCCAACCAGACTGAGAAAACACTGACACAGTCCAAGCTGGACAATAGAGAAACAAATGAACAGCACTGAAAATAAGCACACTGCAAGTGTGCCACAGGAAAAGAAACAGACACTTATCTTTGCTGAACTGGCAGCTAGGCAGCAGAGGCCAGGAGAGATCCAACACTTCCCAAAGAAACATTGACAACTGGCCAGGAGTAAGGAGTCCAGCAAACCTAAATACCCCAGTTTGAATTGCAATTAGCAGATACACCTGTGCAAGACTGCAGCCCAGGGACAACTGCATTACCATTTACAACCACCGGAGGGAGCCTAAAAGCAGAATTCACAACAGTACCCCCCCTTGAGGAGGGGTCACCGAACCCTCACTAGAGCCCCCAGGCCGATCAGGATGAGCCAGATGAAAGGTACGAACCAAATCAGCGGCATGGACATCAGAGGCAAAAACTCAAGAATTGTCCTCCTGGCCATAACCCTTAATAATAATAATAATAATAATTTTTATTTATATAGCGCCAACATATTCCGCAGCGCTTTACAAATTATAGAGGGGACTTGTACAGACAATAGACATTACAGCATAACAGAAATACAGTTCAAAACAGATACCAGGAGGAGTGAGGGCCCTGCTCGCAAGCTTACAAACTATGGGGAAAAGGGGAGACACGAGAGGTACCTTCCATTTGACAAGGTACTGAAGCTTCCGCCTCGAAAAACGGGAATCCAAAATCTTCTCAACAACATATTCCAACTCCCCATCAACCAACACAGGGGCCAGAGGATCCACAGAGGGAACAACGGGCTCCACATATTTCCGCAATAAAGATCTATGGAAGACATTATGGATAGCAAAGGAGGCCGGAAGCGGCAGTCGAAAAGACACCAGATTAATAATCTCAGAAATCTTATAAGGACCAATAAACCAAGGCTTAAACTTAGGAGAAGAAACCTTCATAGGAACATGATGAGAAGACAACCAGACCAGATCCTGAAGCCGGGAACCAACACACCGACGACGGTTAGCAAAACGTTGAGCCTCCTCCTGAGACAATACCAAATTGTCCACCACATGAGCCCAAATCTGCTGCAACCTATCAACCATAGAATCCACACCAGGACAGTCAGAAGGCTGAACCTGCCCAGAAGAAAAACGAGGATGAAAACCAAAATTACAAAAGAAAGGCGAAACCAAAGTAGCCGAACTAGCCCGATTATTAAGGGCAAACTCGGCCAATGGCAATAAAGCCACCCAATCATCCTGATCAGCAGAAACAAAGCATCTCAAATAAGTCTCCAAAGTCTGATTAGTTCGCTCAGTCTGGCCATTTGTCTGAGGATGAAATGCAGAAGAAAAAGACAAATCAATGCCCAGCTTAGCACAAAAGGCCCGCCAAAACCTGGAAACAAACTGGGAACCTCTGTCGGACACAATATTCTCCGGAATACCATGCAAACGGACCACATGCTGAAAAAACAACGGAACCAAATCCGAAGAGGAATGTAATTTAGGCAAAGGCACCAAATGAACCATCTTAGAGAATCGGTCACAAACAACCCAGATAACCGACATCCTCTGGGAAACAGGAAGATCGGAAATAAAATCCATAGAAATATGCGTCCAGGGCCTCTCAGGGACCGGCAATGGCAAAAGCAACCCACTAGCACGGGAGCAACAAGGCTTGGCCCATGCACAAATCCCACAAGACTGCACAAAAGAACGCACATCACGTGACAAAGAAGGCCACCAAAAGGACCTACCAACCAAGTCTCTGGTACCAAAAATGCCAGGATGACCAGCCAACACGGAACAGTGAACCTCAGAAATCACTCTACTAGTCCATCTGTCAGGAACAAACAGTTTCCCCACAGGACAGAGGTCAGGTTTGTCAGCCTGAAATTCCTGAAGAACCCGTCGTAAATCATGGGAAATGGCGGAAAGGACCACCCCTTCTTTCAGAATACTGACCGGTTCCAAGACCTCAGGAGAATCAGGCAAAAAACTCCTAGTGAGGGCATCAGCCTTAATATTCTTAGAACCCAGAAGGTACGAGACCACGAAATCAAAATGAGAAAAAAACAAGGACCATCGAGTTTGTCTAGGATTCAGCCGTTTGGCAGACTCGAGGTAAATCAAATTCTTATGATCGGTCAAGACCACAATACGGTGCTTAGCTCCCTCAAGCCAATGTCGCCACTCCTCAAACGCCCACTTCATAGCCAACAACTTCCAATTGCCGACATCATAATTGCGTTCAGCAGGCGAAAACTTACGGGAAAAGAAGGCACACGGTATCATTAAGGAACCAACAGGATCCCTCTGAGACAAAACGGCCCCTGCCCCAATCTCAGAAGCGTCAACCTCAACCTGAAACGGAAGAGAAACATCCGGTTGGCGCAACACCAGAGCAGAAGTAAATCGACGTTTAAGTTCCTGAAAGGCAGAGACAGCCGCAGAGGACCAATTCGCCACATCAGCACCTTTCTTCGTCAAATCGGTCAAAGGTTTAACCACGCTGGAAAAATTAGCAATGAAATGGCGATACAAATTAGCAAAACCCAAAAATTTCTGAAGGCTCTTCACGGATGTGGGCTGAATCCAATCATAAATGGCCTGAACCTTAACCGGATCCATCTCTATAGACGAGGGAGAAAAAATAAAGCCCAAAAAAGAAACCTTCTGCATCCCAAAAAGACACTTAGACCCTTTCACAAACAAGGCATTGTCACGAAGGATCTGAAATACCATCCTGACCTGTTGCACATGAGACTCCCAATCATCAGAAAAAATCAAAATATCGTCCAAATATACAATCAAGAATTTATCAAGATAATTCCGGAAGATATCATGCATGAAGGACTGAAAAACAGATGGAGCATTAGAGAGTCCGAATGGCATCACAAGGTATTCAAAATGGCCTTCGGGCGTGTTAAACGCAGTTTTCCATTCATCACCCTGCTTAATACGAACAAGATTATATGCCCCCGAAGGTCAATCTTAGTAAACCAACTAGCTCCCTTAATCCTAGCAAACAAATTGGAAAGCAACGGTAAAGGGTATTGAAACTTGACCGTGATCTTATTCAAGAGGCGATAATCAATACAGGGTCTTAAGGAACCATCTTTTTTGGCAACAAAAAAGAACCCCGCTCCCAATGGTGAAGAAGATGGTCGAATATGCCCTTTCTCCAAAGACTCCTTAATATAGCTCCGCATGGTGGTATGTTCAGGTACAGACAGGTTGAAAAGTCGGCCCTTAGGAAACTTACAGCCTGGAATCAAGTCAATAGCACAATCGCAGTCCCTGTGCGATGGAAGGAAACTGGACTTGGGCTCATCGAATACATCCTGAAAATTGGACAAAAACTCTGGAATTTCAGAAGAGGAAGAAGAAGAGGTGATTGACATCAAAAGAACCTCATTATGAACCCCCTGACAACCCCAACTAGTCACAGACATGGACTTCCAATCCAAAACAAGATTATGTACCTGCAACCACGGAAAACCCAGCACGATAGCATCATGCAAATTATGCAACACCAGAAATCAACAATCTTCCTGATGGGCTGGTGCCATGCGCATGGTCACCTGTGTCCAGAACTGGGGTTTATTTTTAGCCAAGGGTGTAGCATCAATCCCCCTTAAAGGAATAGGGTTCTGCAAAGGCTGCGAGGGAAAACCACAACACCTAGCAAACTCAAAGTCCATTAAGTTCAAGGCGGCGCCTGAATCCACAAACGCCATGACAGAAAATGATGACAATGAGCAGATCAAGGACACAGATAACAGAAATTTAGGTTGTACAGTACTGATGGTAAATGAGCTGGCGATCTTCTTTGTCCGCTTAGGACAGACAGCAATGACATGAGAAGCGTCGCCACAATAATAACACAACCTATTCTGACGTCTGAAACCTTGTCGTTCCGTTCTAGACAAAATCCTATCACACTGCATGGGCTCAGGAATTTGCTCTGAGGATAACGCCACAGCGTGCACAGTTCTGCGCTCCCGCAAGCGCCGGTCAATCTGAATGGCCAGAGACATAGAATCACTCAGACTGGAGGGTGTGGGAAACCCCACCATAACATCTTTAACGGATTCAGAAAGACCCTTTCTGAAAATTGCCGCCAAAGCATCATCATTCCATTTAGTCAACACAGACCATTTTCTGAATTTCTGACAATACAATTCAGCCGCCTCTTGACCCTGAGACAGGGCCAACAAGGTCTTCTCAGCTTGATCCACAGAATTAGGTTCATCATATAATAATCCTAGCGCCTGAAAGAAGGAGTCTACATCAAGCAAAGCCGGATTCCCAGTTTCCAGGGAAAATGCCCAATCCTGCGGGTCACCACGCAGCAGGGAGATGACGATCTTAACCCGCTGAATGGAATCACCAGAGGATCGAGGTCTCAAAGCAAAAAACAGTTTACAGTTGTTTTTGAAACTCAAAAATTTGGACCTGTCACCAAAAAACAAATCAGGAGTAGGAATCTTTGGTTCTAAAACAGGAGTCTGAACAATGTAATCAGAAATACCCTGTACTCTAGCAGCAAGCTGGTCTACACGAGAAGCTAATTCCTGAACATTCATGCTAGCACAAGGCTCTTCAGCCACCCAGGGATTAAGAGGGAGGAGTAGACAAAGTAGACTGAAGAAAAAAAAATGGCTCAAGACCTTTCTTCCCTTCTTCTGAGATGCATTTAACTCATTATGGGCCAGTTGTACTGTTATGATCAGGTGACCTTGGAGCAGCATGAAAACTTTCACTGGAGTAGGTGGTAACTATACTGACCGCAAACCCTGATCTTATCAACGCAACTAGAAGTAGCCGTGGGGTGTGCCTAACAAAACCCAGACACCTCGACACAGCCGGAGAACTAAATATCCCTAAAGATGGAAATAGGAATACTATCTTGCCTCAGAGCAGAACCCCAAAGGATAGGCAGCCCCCCACAAATAATGACTGTGAGTAGTAGAGGAAAAGACAAACTCAGGCAGAAAACAGGATCTAGCAAAAGAGGCAACTTCTAGCTAAATAGGAAAGGATAGGACAGGACACTAAGCGGTCAGCATTAAAATCCTTCCAAAATATCCACAGCAGAAAATACAAAAATAACTAAAGGTGTGGAGCGTATATCTGCAACTCCAGAGAATCCAACCAGACTGAGAAAACACTGACACAGTCCAAGCTGGGCAATAGAAAAACAAACGAACAGCACTGAAAATAAGCACACTGCAAGTGTGCCACAGGAAAAGAAACAGACACTTATCTTTGCTGAACTGGCAGCAAGGCAGCAGAGGCCAGGAGAGATCCAACACTTCTCAAAGAAACATTGACAACTGGCCAGGAGTAAGGAGTCCAGCAAACCTAAATACCCCAGTCTGAATTGCAATTAGCAGATACACCTGTGCAAGACTGCAGCCCAGGGACAACTGCATTACCATTTACAACCACCGGAGGGAGCCCAAAAGCAGAATTCACAACAGGCTGCCACCATCCTAGCAGAGTCCCTGAATCTAGGAACCTCTTCAGCCTCTAGTTCCTCATCACAGTTAGGCCCTGGCTCCCTGTAGTTCACTCAGGACAAGCATTGGCATGAGTATTCTCTGCTAATCTCTTGGTGATTTTATAATGAAACTTCGATATCTGAGCTACCCAATGGTGTTCCAGAGCCCCAAGTTTTGCTCTTTCCAGATGAGCCAACGGATTGTTGCTAGGAGCTGGTATAGCCTGATTGGCACTACTACGTAGGAGCAATGCTCAGATCGCTCTTATGTTGCTGAATTACAGCATTGCTATGAGCGCCAACCATAGGGTGGCGATCACAGCAATGTGGTATCAACAATCATAGAGGTCTTCCGGAGACCTCTGGTTTCATACCGACGCATCGCTGACCCCCAATCACATGACCGGGGTCAGCGATGCGTGCATTTCCGGCCCAATGGCTGGAAACGCTAGTTAAAAGCTGCTATCAGAGTTTGACAGCAGCATTTAACTAGTTAGTAGGCAAGGGCAGATTGTGATTCTGCCTGCGCCTATTGCGGGCACATGTCAGCTGTTCAAAACAGCTGACATGTCCCGGCTTTGATGCGGGCTCTCCGTCGGAGCCCGCATCAAAGCAGAGTTCTGCCATCGGACGTACTATTCCGTCCGATAGCAGAAAGGGGTTAACAGTACCATCCACCTGGCAAGCTGGAATTTTTGGTGGCCAATCATTGTTCAAGTTTGTAGGGAACATGTTATGACTAGTGTTGAGCGATACCTTCCGATATCCGAAAATATCGGTATCAGATTGGATCGGCCGATATCCCAAAAATATCGGATATCGCCGATACCGATACCGGAAACCAATGCAAGTCAATGGGACAAAAATATCGGAATTAAAATAAACCCTTTCTTTCCTTGTAGGTTAATTCTACATGAAGGAAAACAACTAAGAATAATGTAGAATGTATTGGGGGAGGTGGAGGAGACATTAAAGGCATAGAGGTTTAGCACAATCAAATGGAATAGCAGGAATTATTTTTTTTTAAGAACGTTCGGAGTTACAAAGATATTGACTATGTTTAGATTTTTTATATTTTATCAGATATTTATGCTTCACTACTTCCATGCTCTTCACCTTCTTTTTTACTTCTCCCACACTTTCTTCTTCATCAGCAGCAGCATCTTTTTAATCAACTTCTCCTTCACCTTATTAATCTTCTTCTTCTTCACCTTCTTCCTATTATTCTTTTTTTTTACATTCTTCATATTCTTCTTATTCAACTATTATTCTTCTTCATATTCTACTTCTTCATCTTCGTCATATTCTTCTTCATCATATTCTTATTTGAGACAGGCATTGCTGTAGTTGTTCTCTATAAAAGTTTGAAGATTACACCTTCCGTTCTGCCTGTCACAAAAGATTTACAACAGGATTTGTCAGCGTTCAGTTTGGCCTGCAGCAGCAGGTTTTTTCCAGGGGCACCACGAGAAGGAATGGACTCACCCCCATACACTGCTTAGTCTTCTTCTGCTTATAATTTTGATAATATATTTTGCTCTGATTTTTAGTCTTATGCTTAATGTACTTCTCCTTTTTGTTCTGCAGCTACTTGTTCTTCTGCTTCTTGGTCTTCTTCGGGGTGGTCTTCAGGGTCATCGTCTTTAGGGTCATCGTCAGGGAGATCCAGAATGATTAGCAAAAACCATTTCCAAAAGCTTGAACTTGGAAATGTAGCAGAAGGTACAAGAGCCAATGGAACTACCGAGGACCAGCTGACGGTACTGGAACCCGGTTACTAAGCAGGAGGTACCCATGCCAGAAAGCACTACCAAGGACCATCAGATATTGGTGGAACTCAGATACCGAGAAGGAGGCACCTAAGCCAAAGGCTCTGCCTGGAACCAGCTGACGGTACTGGAACCTAAGGAGACCTATTGACTTCTAAGGAACTAGCTAATGGTGCTGGAACTCAGATAGGCAGCAGAAGGTCCACATAAAAAAAAAATTGGTAGGCCGCGAGCCGGACGGAGTTACCGAAAACCAACAGTCCTACAGGGGGAGCTTATCTTATTGGCACTACGGAACCAGCCTTGATTGACAGTTCCTGCAGCCCACATAGGAAGCACCTAAACTGCAGGCACCATAGAGATGGCTAACCCGACCACAACCCGACAGGACAATGTATTGGAGACAAAGTGACCTTGATACTACCCGGAAACAGCTGAGGGTACTGAAACCCGGTTACTAAGCAGGAGGTACCCATGCCAGAAAGCACTACCAAGGACCACCTGACGTTGGTGGAAATTGAATACCCAGAAGGAGGCACCTAAGCCAAAGGATCTGCCCAGAACCAGCTGATGGTACTGGAATCAGGCTGAGCAGGAGGGAGTACCCGTGCGAAAGACACTTCTGAGCAGCAACTGGCGGTGTTGGAGCACAGGGATTACAGGAGAAATAGAGTGTAGGCTGAGTCCTAATTGGAGCAAGTTTAAAATCTGTAGTGGTGTCAATGTAGAGGGAGCAGGAGAAATTACCGCACACACAGCTGGGGATCAGCTGATGTTACTGAACCCCAAAACACTGGAGCATGTGTTGACTGTGCAGACGGCACTTCTGAGCAGCAACTGGCGGTGTTGGAGCCCAGGGTCAATGCTAGAAGCAGAGTGTAGGCCAAGGCCTAATTGGAGCTAGTTTAATATCTGTTGCAGTCTTAGTGTGGGGGGAGCAGGAGAAATTGCCGCACACACAGCAGGGGAGCAGCTGGCATTACTGAACCCCAGTAACAGAGGAGCAACTGCTGACTGTGCAGACACCACTTCCAAGCAGCAACTGGCGGTGTTGGAGCCCAGGGAATCCAGGAGAAGCAGAGTGTAGGCTGAGGTCTAATTGGAGCACGTTTAATATCTGTTGTTGTGTGAGTGTGGAGGGAGCAGGAGAAATTGCCAGATACACAGCAGAGAATCAGCTGACGTTACTGAAACCCAATAACACTGGGTCATGTGTTGACTGTGTAGATGGCACTTCTGAGCAGCAACTGACGGTTTTGGAGCCCAGGGATTACAGTTCAGGTGGTAGAAACATGAACACAACAGGACACCTGGATATTGTTGCCAACCAATTATTTAATCGGAAAGAGGAGTGGCAAATTCCTGCGAGATCCAGGCCTTGTTCATTTTCAGAAAAGTAAGCCGGTCAATGTTATCGGAGGATAGTCGCATGCGATGGTCTGTTAGTACACCATCTGCGGCACTAAAGACGCGTTCCGATAGTACACTAGCAGCAGGGCAAGTCAGCACCTCCAATGCATACTGGCTAAGTTCTGGCCATTTATCCAGCTTAGAGACCCAAAACTTGAAGGGGGAAGAGCCATGTGGGAGTACACTGAGAGGGCAAGAAATGTAGCACTGCTCTCAGTTGGAAAGGAGAACATGATGGAATGCACCAGTATGTCTTGGTACTCCCGCATTTTACACTCCTGGTTCAACGGTATTATTAGGCTTTGTAAGTTGTCCCGGTAGCGAGGATCTAGGAGGGTGTGCACCCAATAATCAGCCGTGTTGAGAATGTGGGCGATGCGGCGGTCGTTTCTCAGGCACTGCAGCATGAAATCAACCATGTGCTGCAGACTGCCAAATGGCCAAGAAACGCTGTCCCCTGCTAGAGGCGTGATCTCTGCCTGCTCTGCATCACCCTACCCTCACTCTACATACTGACTACTAGATATCATACTAGCGGAAAAGGGAGTCTAGACACTAAAGATTTGTATAAAAATATAGAAATTTTATTAACATATAAATACAGACAATACCACACAAGGATAACCAAAAATACAATAAATAATCATATAAAACAATCCCAACATGTAGGGAAAAGAGGAAATCAACCAGTACACTGACCAGAAGGGCACACGCCTATAGTGTGATCTGGGTAAGTAATCTCATGCATATGACTAGTGCATCATGTTCCCACAGTGGGGGAGCATATTCAAGAGAGGCCAGCGTATCAAGACACATATCATGCTATATCCTCTTAGACTCTACACTTCACTGCAAGTCATGCATAACTTACCCATGGTAAATCAGAGCGCCTGTGTGACCTTCGCAGCACCCCTGACACGCGTTTCGCACTATCACTTTCTCAAAGGGAATGGCGTGGGTGTCTAGCTTTTACCACACTATTTATAGAACACAGGATGTTTCAGCAAGTACGGCGTATGCGCACCTCAGAGTCACACCGAACAAATAGTCCGCTCCCCATATGCGTCATTGTGCGGCGTGTGTGTAGGCAGAAATCCGCCGTTGGTACCTGTGTACATCCGCGCTGCACACATCAAAGACGCAATGAGGATAGAGCAATGCCGGGTTAGTGGAGAGGCGCATGCGCACTGCGAGCACCCAGATGGCCGGCAGAGCGATCCTCCCAATCTGGAAATGTATAAACCCAGGTAAAGGAACACCGCATCTGCGCACTAGAGAGAGTCTACAGACCAGCCGAATCTCAATGTGTAACCATGGTAACAATAACAAACATAATTAAAGCTTGCATATCTCTAGGTCTTAGACATATGGGGATCTATATATCCAGTGACACATTGTATCACCCAAAAGCGGTACTGGGATCCGAAAGATAAATATACATAGACACCATAAGGTGTATGAAACTATGCACAGTCATCAATATTAATTCATGGTAATAAGCATGGCGACTAGTTTCGCCAAGCACGTACATCGTTCAATCCCAGTACCGCTATAGGAAAACCGCCGCTGGTGCCTGTGTGCATCCGCGCCACACACATCAAAGACATAATGAAGATAAAACAATGCCAGATTAGTGGAGGGGCGCATGCGCACTGCGAGCACCCAGATGACCGGCAGCGCGATCCTCCAAGTTGGAAATGTATAACCCAGGTAAAGAGGCACCGCATCTGTGCACTGGAAAAAGTCTGCAGACCCGCCGAATCCCAGTATGTGACCATAGTTACGATAGTAAACATAACTAAAGCTTACATATCTATAGGTCTTAGACATATAAGTATCCGTATGTCCAGCAATCCCTTATATTGCCCAATAGCGACAGTGGGATCCAGACGATAAGTGTACATGGACACCATAAAATATGTGGAACTATGCACCATCATCAATCAATTATTAGTAATAAACATGGCAACCAATTTCGCCAAACACATATGTCATTTAATCCCAGTCTCGCTATAATAAGGGCATACAACCCGAAAAAATCCCCATGCCGCAAATTGTATAACGGCCCATATCAAGAGGCAGGACTGTGCCAGAGCATAAAAAAAAGGGGGGGGGGAGTGGAAAAAGAAAAAAAGAGAAAAAATGGAAGTAAGCAACAAAGTGATAAAGCAAAAGAAAAAAAGTGTGCTAGAAAAAAAGGAGAAATCAACATACCGACAAAATACTGTGTCAGGTAAACACGATAATACAAATACCACTGGTAAAGTGATTATAGGCCCATATTTCAGGGTTTGCATCAATACAAAAACTACAAAAAACAGTGATCTAATTTATACAAAAATATATACCGGTGAGATGTGAAACAGTATCTAAAACTGAACCAAACGGTTTATAAAATACATAGTATAACCACATGGTGTGACCAGAATGTGTTGATACAATTATCCCCAACCATATACCCCCCCCCCCCCCCCGCACAGTCCACATCCCAGCAGGAAAATCTTTCAGGTGTCTGCAAAACGGACTCTTCATTGGCGTGCCCCAACATAGCTAGGTGTGGGTCCTTTAAGACATCTGACGGGAGCAGGGAATTCAAAATCAGGGAATTTATCTCCTGTAAAACATCATACGTAATATATTACGCGACATGTCCCTGCTCCCTGATATATGTGGGCCTCACGTCGAGGGAACTTAGAGTTAGGACCCGAGAACACGTCCGCGATATTAAAGCGGCAAGAGATGTGTCTGATGTTTCAACACTCAAAACCCTACCCAAACATTTCAGGGAGCACCACGGATGTGACCCCAGGGGACTGAGTGTGAGGGGCATCGATCGAGTTCACGGAGGCATTAGGGGGGGAAACCTGAAACAAACCCTTGCCCAACGCGAATGTAGGTGGATTACCGTTCTTGATACGATATCGCCTAAGGGTCTGAACGAAAAAATAACATTTGTACCCTTTCTGTGGTCTTTTTCTGTATTTGGGTTGTTACATTAATTTTGCTGTCCCCGGGGGGCTCTGTATCCACGGCTTTTTTTGTGCGATATGCAATGTGACCTAATGTAACTAGTAATTTCCATTGGCTCGGAATCATAGTGTAGTTTCTTCTAATTTTGTGTGTTTTTTGGCTTTTTTACTCATTGTATTTTTTTGTTTCATGTTTTAGCATGACTGTTCATATCTCCTACATGTGAATTTCTGCACTATTTTTTGAAGACGTGCATCAAGATTGGTCTACAATGAAGAGTCCGTTTTGCAGACACCTGAAAGATTTTCCTGCTGGGATGTGGACTGTGCGGGAGGGGGTATATGGTTGGGGATAATTGTATCAACACATTCTGGTCACACCATGTGGTTATACTATGTATTTTATAAACCGTTTGGTTCAGTTTTAGATACTGTTTCACATCTCACCGGTATATATTTTTGTATAAATTTTATTGGTACCTTTTTTATGCTCTGGCACAGTCCTGCCTCTTGATATGGGCCGTTATACAATTTGCGGCATGGGGATTTTTTCGGGTTGTATGCTCTTATTATGGCGAGACTGGGATTAAATGACATATGTGTTTGGCGAAATTGGTTGCCATGTTTCTTACTAATAATTGATTGATGATGGTGCATAGTTCCACATATTTTATGGTGTCCATGTACACTTATCGTCTGGATCCCACTGTCGCTATTGGGCAAAATAATGGATTGCTGGACATACGGATACTTATATGTCTAAGACCTATAGATATGTAAGCTTTAGTTATGTTTACTATCATAACTATGGTCACATACTGGGATTCGGCGGGTCTGCAGACTTTTTCCAGTGCACAGATGCGGTGCCTCTTTACCTGGGTTATACATTCCAACTGGGAGGATCGCGCTGCCGGTCATCTGGGTGCTCGCAGTGCGCATGCGCCCCTCCACTAATCTGGCATTGTTTTATCTTCATTATGTCTTTGATGTGTGTGGCGCGGATGCACACAGGCACCAGCGGCGGTTTTCCTATAGCGGTACTGGGATTGAACGATGTACGTGCTTGGCGAAACTAGTCGCCATGCTTATTACCATGAATTAATATTGATGACTGTGCATAGTTTCATACACCTTATGGTGTCTATGTATATTTATCGTTCGGATCCCACTACCGCTTTTGGGTGATACAATGTGTCACTGGATATATAGATCCCCATATGTCTAAGACCTAGAGATATGCAAGCTTTAATTATGTTTATTATTGTTACCATGGTTACACATTGAGATTCGGCTGGTCTGTAGACTATCTCTAGTGCGCAGATGCGGTGTTCCTTTACCTGGGTTTATACATTTCCGGATTGGGAGGATCGCTCTGCCGGCCATCTGGGTGCTCGCAGTGCGCATGCGTCTCTCCACTAACCCGGCATTGCTCTATCCTCATTGCGTCTTTGATGTGTGCAGCGCGGATGTACACAGGTACCAACGGCGGATTTCTGCCTACACACACGCCGCACAATGACGCATATGGGGAGCGGACTATTTGTTCGGTGTGACTCTGAGGTGCGCATACGCCGTACTTGCTGAAACATCCTGTGTTCTATAAATAGTGCGGTAACAGCTAGACACCCACGCCACTCCCTTTGAGAAAGCGATAGTGCGAAACGCGCGTCAGGGGTGCTGCGAAGGTCACACAGGCGCTCTGATTTACCATGGGTAAGTTATGCATGACTTGCAGTGAAGTGTAGAGTCTAAGAGGATATAGCATGATATGTGTCTTGATACGCTGGCCTCTCTTGAATATGCTCCCCCACTGTGGGAACATGATGCACTAGTCATATGCATGAGATTACTTACCCAGATCACACTATAGGCGTGTGCCCTTCTGGTCAGGGTACTGGTTGATTTCCTCTTTTCCCTACATGTTGGGATTGTTTTATATGATTATTTATTGTATTTTTGGTTATCCTTGTGTGGTATTGTCTGTATTTATATGTTAATAAAATTTCTATATTTTTATATAAATCTTTAGTGTCTAGACTCCCTTTTCAGCTAGTATGATATGCATCCTTTTTGGGAGTGATGCCTTTACATGAATAGATTCACTTTGGGAGAGTTTTTTCTAATATTAATTATGCTCTCGGCCATTAATAATGCATGCTTAATGATTTATGTATATATACTGACTACTAGAGCATTGTGTAACTCCCTCTTCTGGACAGATGTCTTCCTCCTCCATTGACTCCTCCTCATCCTCCTCACAAAGTGTCCCCTGCCTAGGCCATTGTGAGGAACCACGTTGCGCAGACTGTCCAGAAGCAGATGGCATTTGTGACTCCTCATCCTCCACCTCTTCCACAACCTCCTCCCTTAGCACTTGCAGATTTTTTTCAAGCAGGCAGATAAGGGGGATAGTCATGCTGACTAGTGCATCATCTGCACTCGCCATCCGCGTGGAATCATCGAAGGCATGCAAAACCTGGCAGATGTCCTTCATAGTGGTCCACTCAGTGGTTGTGAAGTCTGAACGGCGCGCAGTGCAACTTTTTTGCGCCTGATGCAGCTGGTACTCCACTACTGCTGCCTGCTGCTCACACAACCGCTCCAACATATGTAACGTTGAATTCCACTTGGTGGGTAGGTCACATATGATGCGATGTTCTGGAAGGCGGAATCAGCACTGCAGAGCTGCAATGCGCAATCTTGCCATGCTGGAACGCTGCAAGTGAGCACACTCTAGGCGAACCTTGTGCAGCAGTGCATCAAGATCCGGATAGTCCCTCAAAAACTCTGCACGACCAAGTTGAGCACATGTGCCAGACATAGGATGTGAGTGAGGTTGCCTAGGCCCAGAGCTGCCACCAGATTTCGGCCATTGTCACACACTACCATGCCTGGCTGGAGATTCGCTGGCACAACCACACGTCGCTCTCCTGCTTGATGGCATTCCAGAGCTCTTGCACTGTGTGGCTTCGATTCCCCAAAGAAATTAATTTCTCAGTTGGCTACAGGCTCTACGCTAGGGACGGGCTGCACCTCAATGGGGAGGGTGCAGCTGTGCTGGGGGAGAGAATGGCTAGAAGGTTGGAGGAGTGTTTAAACTAGGAATTGGGGGGGAGGGTATTCATTTTATAGGAGGGGAAGATAGTGCAGACAGAGTCCTGGGCACAAATAAGGAAGTTGGGGGTGGCGGTGGCATGGGGGGTGGGGTCAGAACAGTTAAAAATTTAAGAAATAGAAGTACAGAGAGGAACATAAAGTGCATGTATACTAATGCCAGAAGCCTCGCCAACAAAATGGACGAATTAGAACTAATGTTGTTGGAGCATAATTATGACATGGTGGGGATATCTGAAACGTGGCTGGATGAGAGCCATGACTGGGCTGTTAACTTGCAGGGCTATAGCCTGTTCAGAAATGACCGTACAGATAAGCGAGGGGGAGGGGTGTGTCTATATGTAAAATCATCCTTAAAACCCATCCCGCGCGATAATGTAGGTGAATTTAATGAAAATGTAGAATCCCTGTGGGTGGAGATAAGGGGAGGGGGAAAAAATAATAAATTACTGATAGGGGTTTGTTATAAATCTCCAAAAATAATGGAAGCAATGGAGAATATCCTCGTAAAGCAAATAGATGAAGCTGCGACTCAAGGAGAAGTCATTATTATGGGGGACTTCAACTACGCTGAAATAGATTGGGGAACAGAAACCTGCAGTTCCAGCAAAGGTAATCGGTTTTTGACAATTATGAGAGACAATTACCTTTCACAACTGGTTCAGGACCCAACAAGAAGGGGGGCACTGCTAGACCTAATATTAACCAACAGGCCAGACCGCATATCAAATATAAGGGTTGGGGGTTACTTGGGAAATAGCAATCACAAAATAATAAGTTTTCATGTATCCTTTAAAAAGATGTGTAGTAGAGGGGTTACAAGGACACTAAACTTCAGGAGGGCAAATTTCCAACAGATGAGAGAGGATCTTGGTGCAATTAACTGGGACGATATCCTGAGACACAAAAATACACAGAGAAAATGGGAGACGTTTATTAGCATCCTGGATAGGACCTGTGCACAGTATATACCGTATGGGAATAAACATATTAGAAATAGGAGGAAACCAATATGGCTAAATAGAGCTGTAAAGGGCGCAATAAGGGACAAAAAGAAAGCATTTAGAGAATTAAAGGAAGTAGGTAGTGAGGAGGCATTAAATAAATACAGAAAATTAAATAAATTCTGTAAAAAGCAAATCAAGGCAGCAAAGATTGAGACAGAGAGACTCATTGCCAGAGAGAGTAAAAATAATCCTAAAATATTCTTTAACTACATAAATAGTAAGAAACTAAAAAATGATAGTGTTGGCCCCCTTAAAAATAGTCTGGGTGAGATGGTGGATGAGGATGAGGAAAAAGCCAATATGCTAAATGACTTTTTTTCATCAGTATTTACACAATAAAATCCCATGGCAGACAAAATGTCTAGTGATAAAAATTCCCAATTAAATGTCACCTGCTTAACCCAGCAGGAAGTGCGGCGGCGTCTAAAAATCACTAAAATTGACAAATCTCCGGGCCTGGATGGGATACACCCTCGAGTACTGCAGGAATTAAGTACAGTCATTGATAGACCATTATTTTTAATCTTTAAAGACTCCATAATAACAGGGTCTGTGCCACAGGACTGGCGTATAGCAAATGTGGTGCCAATATTCAAAAAGGGAACAAAAACTGAACTCGGAAACTATAGGCCAGTAAGCTTAACCTCTACTGTGGGTAAAATCCTGGAGGGCATTCTAAGGGACGCTATACTGGAGTATCTGAAGAGGAATAACCTCATGACCCAGTATCAGCACGGGTTTACTAGGGACCGGTCATGTCAGACTAATTTGATCAGTTTCTATGAAGAGGTAAGTTCCGGATTGGACCAAGGGAACCCAGTGGATGTAGTGTATATGGACTTTTCAAAAGCTTTTAATACGGTGCCACACAAAAGGTTGATACATAAAATGAGAATAATGGGGATAGGGGAAAATATGTGCAAGTGGGTTGAGAGCTGGCTCAGGGATAGGAAACAAAGGGTGGTTATTAATGGAGCACACTCGGACTGGGTAGCGGTTAGCAGTGGGGTACCACAGGGGTCAGTATTGGGCCCTCTTCTTTTTAACATATTTATTAATGACCTTGTAGGGGGCATTCAGAGTAGAATTTCAATATTTGCAGATGACACTAAACTCTGCAGGGTAATCAATACAGAGGAGGACAATTTTATATTACAGGATGATTTATGTAAACTAGAAGCTTGGGCTGATAAATGGCAAATGAGCTTTAATGGGGATAAATGTAAGGTCATGCACTTGGGTAGAAGTAATAAGATGTATAATTATGTGCTTAATTCTAAAACTCTGGGCAAAACCGTCAATGAAAAAGACCTGGGTGTATTAGTGGATGACAAACTTAAATTCAGTGGCCAGTGTCAGGCAGCTGCTACAAAGGCAAATAAAATAATGGGATGCATTAAAAGAGGCATAGATGCTCATGAGGAGAATATAATTTTACCTCTATACAAGTCACTAGTTCGACCACACTTAGAACACTGTGCACAGTTCTGGTCTCCGGTGTATAAGAAAGACATAGCTGAACTGGAGCGGGTGCAGAGAAGAGCGACCAAGGTTATTAGAGGACTGGGGGGTCTGCAATACCAAGATAGGTTATTACACTTGGGGCTATTTAGTTTGGAAAAACGAAGACTAAGGGGTGATCTCATTTTAATGTATAAATATATGAGGGGACAGTACGAAGACCTTTCTGATGATCTTTTTAATCATAGACCTGAAACAGGGACAAGGGGGCATCCTCTGCGGTTGGAGGAAAAAAGGTTTAAGCATAATAACAGACGCGGATTCTTTACTGTAAGAGCAGTGAGACTATGGAACTCTCTGCCGTGTGATGTTGTAATGAGTGATTCATTACTTAAATTTAAGAGGGGACTGGATACCTTTCTGGAAAAGTATAATGTTACAGGGTATATACACTAGATTCCTTGATAGGGCGTTGATCCAGGGAACTAGTCTGATTGCCGTATGTGGAGTCAGGAAGGAATTTTTTTCCCCAATGTGGAGCTTACTCTTTGCACATGGGGTTTTTTTGCCTTCCTCTGGATCAACATGTTAGGGCATGTTAGGTTAGGCTATGGGTTGAACTAGATGGACATATAGTCTTCCTTCAACCTTAACTATGTAACTATGTAACTATGTAACATGGCCTTCTGATGTTTGGCCACGGCTGTGCTCATATCGGTCATAACAGGTTAGCGTTCCCAGGTCCATGTGGAGGTAGACTGTGACGGCTTCTGCAGCGCTGATTCAGAGGAACTGGAGTATGAGGAGGAGTCAATGTGTACAGGCTGGATTCCTGCAATCCTTGGAGCTGGCAGAACACGTACAGCGCCACTCTCAAGATCTGTACCCGGCTCCACAACATTTACCAAATGGGCAGTGAGGGAAAGGTATCATCCCTGTCCATGGTGACTGGTCCACGCATCAGTGGCGAGGTGGACCTTGCTACTGACGGCATTTAGCAGCGCATGTTTAATGTTTCCCTCCACATGCTTTTGCAGGGCAGGGACGGCTTGCCTGCTGAAATAAAAGCGGCTGGGCACGTTGTATTGTGGGACTGCCAATGCCATGAAGTTATGGAAGGTGTCAGTCTCCACCAGCCTGAATGAGAGCATTTTAAGGGACAGTAGTTTTGCAATGCCAGCATTCAGAGCCTGTGCTTGGGGGTGGTTTGCCGAGAATGGCCGCCTTTTCTCCCATGCCTTTGCTACCGATGGCTGTAGACTGGGCTGGGAGTGTGAGGATGACAGGGAGCGTGGTGCTGTGGGTGGAATTACACTGGGTCTCTGTTCAACAGTGCCAGAGTTTCTTCCATGGTGTTCCTGTGAGGAAGCCGAACCAGCTGTGTGTGAGCTGGAGGAAGATGCTACAACACAAGCTAAAGAGGTGGTAGGTGCCGCTGTAGGTTGGCCTAGGTCAGTGTGTTTTTGTAACTCCACCATGTGCTTGGTCAGCACATGTTTCCACAAATGTGTGGTATTGAGGTTGCTGACACTTTTCCCTCTTTTGACTTTCTGATTACACAGCTTGCATTTGACAAAGCAAATGTCATCTGCAACTGTGTCAAAAAAGGACCAGGCACTGCAAGTCTTGGGAGCGCCCGTTTTGGGTTTTGGAAGAGGCATGCTCCTAATGGGTGCCAAAGTGGAGGCTACAGGCAACGCAGTCTTCCCCCTCCCTCTCCCTCCTTTTTGGGCCTTTCAGGGAATCTCTTCCTCAGAGCTGCTCCCACCACCTTCCTGTACCTCACGCCATGATGGGTTAAGGACCTCATCATCTACACTACCCTCTTCCAACAACTGCTTCTCCTAGGTAGTCTCGGCAGCACAGTACGCACCAGAAAGTGGCACCTGAGTCTCATCATCAGATGCGTACTGAGGAGTGCTGACCGTAGGCACTGGCCCACCCGCCTCTTCAGATTCAGAGAGACAAAGCAGTTGCGCATCACTGCATACTGCCTCTTCTTCAATTTATCGAATGCTACTTGGCTGGCCCCCTCTTTCCAAGCCAAGAGATTCAGAGAACAGAAGTAGAGATCGCTCCTGTCCTGGGCTCTCTAACTGCCTGGGCAATTTGGCAAGTGGTGAAGAGACAGATGGGTGCTCTTCAGTGCTCTGTGCCTGAGAGGATGTGGCACTAATAGAAGTTGATGCGTTAGCTGCCATCAATCTGACAACGGCTTCAATTTGTCCGTCCCGCAGCAGTGGGGTATGGCGAGCTCCTACAAAGCTGCGCATGAAGGACTGTTCCCTGCTAAAACTGGGGGATGATGAGTCACCGATGCCCGCAGCAGGCACAGAATCCCCACATCCTCTCCCTGCAGAAACTCCATGCCCACGACCATGTGCCTTACTCCCTGCCTTCTTCATCTTGGTAGACTGATAAAGATAGGCAGAAAAGTACTAACGGCTTAGTGTGCTTATTCCTGAACAGCTGCTAGCAGGTATAAGAAACACTAATTTTATAAAGTGTGGACTAGACTTTAATATGAGCTATTGTGGCCTACACAACTGTAAAGTGGAGTGTTTGGTGAACTTTATTAACTTTTGGTTTACTTCACAAAAAGACACTGGATGTGCCCAAAGATGCAAAACCGATAGCATCACAAACTTTTTGTAGCGATTACAATGCAGAAAGGTAACCTACAATGCAATAGATGAGGCTTCAAAAAATAGGCTAATACTAATCTGGCTGGGGCTGCAGGGCACAAGGCTGCATAAAGGCTCCTCTATATACTCCTATATAGTGTTTTTCCGCAATCTAGCAGGATACGGATGGAACCCACTAATATTATAAATCTGGAAAAATGTGCAGCAGTCAGCACTAATTGAAAAAAGGACAATGGAACAGTATGAGGCAGCGACGCACGCTGAGCTGACTACAACCAGCTGTGGCTGCAGAACAGACTACAGCGTGAGCTGAACTCACACAGAGACCTTGCAGACAGCCGTGAACGGTGCTGCAAGGCCAAAAAAAGCTCCTCTATGTACTCATATATAGTGTTTTTCCACAATCTAGCAGGATACGGATGGAAACCCACTAATAGGATAAATCTGGAAAAATGTGCCGCAGGCAGCACTAATTGAAAAAAGGACAATGGAATAGTATGAGGCAGTGACGCACGCTGAGCTGACTACAACCAGCTGTGGCTGCAGAGCAGACTACAGAGTGAGCTGCACTCAGACAGAGACCTTGCAGACAGCCGTGAACAGCGTTGCAAGGCAGAAACAAGGTTCTCACACAGCGGTTGCTAAATTAGCCTGGGTAAAGCACAATGAAGCAAATCGCTATCTCAAACTGGCCCTCAATCAGCACAACAGCGTCCTGTCCCTAACTGAATTCACAGCAGAGTGAACCGAAAATGGCGGCGGCGACTTTTATAGTGCATCATGACATAATTTCAGCAGCCAATCACAGCCATGCCAGTAGTTACATGACTAACATGCATAACAAGATGTGCCCACACTTCTTTGGATTCCTCACTGGCTGAATTAAATCAAACTGGCTCATTGAATTATGGGAACTTCTGATTCCGGTATCCGATATTGTGAAAGTATCGGAACTCAGTATTGGAATTCCGATACCGCGAATATCGGCTGATACCCAATATTTGCAGTATTGGAATGCTCAACACTAGTTATGACCAAAGGTGATGTAAGTTATACAGCAAAGCCATAATATATCTACATAGAACTCTAGATATTATTGTTTTTAACTGAGGAACGACATACTATATGCACACAGTGGTTAGGACTGTAGTCTTGCAGTATTACAGTCCAGGGTTCAAATCCCTCCAAGGCAAGCACCTTGAGAGTTTGAATATTCTCCTAATGTTTGCGTAGGTTTTCTTTGGGTACTTTTGTTTCCTACCACAATTTAAACACATACTCATAGGGAATTTAGATTGTGAGCCCAAATGGGGTAAATGATTATCATGTGTGTTTAGCGCTTTGAAAATTAATGGTGAGTAAAATACATGAATTAATACAGAATGGTTGCGCCTTCTTACAGTATTGCTAAATAGATAAACAGTTTGACCTTACTCTTACCTTGATGTTTATAACTTATTTATATAATATACACAAGGACAAGTGAATCTATTGAATCATTATATTTCAAGGTTCTTGATGTATTGTTCCACACTATTTCCATTGTTACTTGCTTGTTGTTATCTTGTATGTGGGCTGATTAGATTTTGTCCTCATTCTGTTTCCAGCCTCTACAGCAATATGTCATCTTCAGATCGTTTGTATATTCTGTCCATTGACTGACACCATTGTAAGATCTTTATAACCTTTGCAACAACATTCTGTTTTCCAATACATTTCTTCAACCCAAGTTCTTCCTAAATCTTCAACACTTTTATTACCCATAACAAATATTACCTTAGAAAAATGGTTTGAGAACAGATTTGCCCATCTGAAGAGGATTTTGTTCTTATTTCTGATATATTACTTTTTTCAGAAAAGTAAAAAGATTACTTTATGGGTTCCTTTCATATTTATCTTACCAGAGCTCAGTCACGCAGCAAACACTAGCTAAATGTATCCCTACATATAATAACTATACTCTTAAGGTACTGTCACACTCAGCAACTTTGCAACGAGAACGACAACAATCTGTGACGTTTGACATGCAGCAGCGATCTGGATCCCGCTGTTATATCGCTGGTCGGAGCTAGAAGTCTAGAACTTTATTTGGTCGCTAGATCGGCGTGTATCATCATGTTTGACATCAAAAGCAACGATGCCAGCAACGTTTTACATGGAGCGAGAACGATAAGTGAGTCGCCGTTACGTCACTGGATCGCTCCTGCATCGTTCTGGAGTTGTTGTGTTTGACGTCTCTACAGCGACCTAAACAGCGATGCTCCAGCGATCTAGTTTAGGTCAGATCGTTGTCTATATCGCTGCAGCGTCGCTTAGTGTAACGGTACCTCTAAGTATAGCACAAGAAGATTGTAAACTGGTATCTCTGAATATGCAAAATATCTTAAAAGCAAATGAATGGTAAACATTAGCAGAAGAAATATTTCCTTTTCATACAGTTTGACAAGTAAAATGAGGGACAGAGCTGGTTTGTATCTGGTCTTACAAAGCAGACTTAGCAACTGGTTAGGGTACCTGCTGAAACCAATTGTCTTGCAATCAAAGACCGGTATAATCAGTATGATTTAAAAGTGTTAATAAAATAAACAAAAAAGTTGCACTTTGTAGTGCTACAGCACGTCACTATGAAATATATGTAAGATGAATCGCAATAGCTGCTTCTGGATACTAGGAAAAAGCTGAGACACTTAGCACATAGTTTGGCCACTTCATGCATGCCAAACAGCCAACGACAAGGCGGTCTCAGATCTGCTGGGTCCTAACGTGCCTAGTGTGAATTCCTCTCTAAGACTGAAGTCTGAATCTTTGGGTAGATGTGAATACCTATCTTCAAAGTCTGATTTTATAGCTAGGTAGGAACCTGTTGCAATTAAAATCCACCACATGCTGAAGGGCGGAGTGCTCGGTAAGAGACCTAATATACAATATCAAAAAGACTGACTGGCACTTCCAAGCTAATGTGAACAGGTGCATACTAGGAGCAGCTACCTCCATGTACAAAAAACAAAAAAAGTTGCACTCTGTAGTGCTAAAGCATGTCAATATGAAATATGAATAGCATTACTGCTTCTGGATACTAAAACAAAACTGGGACGCTTAGCACATCATTTGGCCAATTCATGCATGCCCAGCAGCCAATGACAAGGCGGTCTCAGATATGCTACCAGTCAGTCTTATTGTGTATGGAGATGGCTGTTCCTAGTATGCACCTATTCACACTAGTTTGGATGTGCCAGTCAGTCTTTTGTCATTTGATTTAAAGGTGTTGTCTAAGAAAAACTTTTGCTGATGTACACTGGGAGACATGAAGCCATGCTCACCTGCTTTGAAAATCCAAGGCAATCTGCTCCAGTGGTCTTGTGCTGGTACATGAAGCAATTATTCCACATTCGTGTGCCTGTGATTGGCATCATATGTCAGGTTATTAGTAGGGAACATCATCACCATCACCAATCATAATCCTCTTTGGTTCACTCACAGAAGAATGTGACAATATTGCTCCAGATGCCAGTACCAAGAATTTGAGCAGCTTGTGCTGGATTTATTAGGTTGACCGCAGAGATGTATGGCTCAGTTTGTTATGTTGTGGAAGGTAAACCAAGGTGTCAGGAGTTGTTCCAAATAAAAAGAAAGTTTTTATTACAATATGTGGAATGCATTTATATGTAAATAAGTATGCACAGCACTAACAATCAGAAGAAAATCACAGTAGAGATGAATAGATCGCTCCGCGGAGGATCAAGCTTAAGCTGAATTTCCTGACATTTACAGGTCCTTCTCAAAAAATTAGCATATAGTGTTAAATTTCATTATTTACCATAATGTAATGATTACAATTAAACTTTCATATATTATAGATTCATCATCCACCAACTGAAATTTGTCAGGTCTTTTATTGTTTTAATACTGATGATTTTGGCATACAACTCCTGATAACCCAAAAAACCTGTCTCAATAAATTAGCATATTTCACCCATCCAATCAAATAAAAGTGTTTTTTAATAACAAACAAAAAAACCATCAAATAATAATGTTCAGTTATGCACTCAATACTTGGTCGGGAATCCTTTGGCAGAAATGACTGCTTCAATGCGGCGTGGCATGGAGGCAATCAGCCTGTGACACTGCTGAGATGTTATGGAGGCCCAGCATGCTTCAATAGCGGCCTTAAGCTCATCCAGAGTGTTGGGTCTTGCGTCTCTCAACTTTCTCTTCACAATATCCCACAGATTCTCTATGGGGTTCAGGTCAGGAGAGTTGGCAGGCCAATTGAGCACAGTAATACCATGGTCAGTAAACCATTTACCAGTGGTTTTGGCACTGTGAGCAGGTGCCAGGTCGTGCTGAAAAATGAAATCTTCATCTTCATAAAGCATTTCAGCCGATGGAAGCATGAAGTGCTCCAAAATCTCCTGATAGCTAGCTGCATTGACCCTGCCCTTGATGAAACACAGTGGACCAACACCAGCAGCTGACTGTGGGTACTTGACACTGGACTTCAGGCATTTTGGCATTTCCTTCTCCCCAGTCTTCCTCCAGACTCTGGCACCTTGATTTCCGAATGACATGCAAAATTTGCTTTCATCAGAAAAAAGTACTTGGGACCACTTAGCAACAGTCCAGTGCTGCTTCTCTGTAGCCCAGGTCAGGCGCCTCTGCCGCTGTTTATGGTTCAAAAGTGGCTTTACCTGGGGAATGCGGCACCTGTAGCCCATTTCCTGCACACGCCTGTGCACGGTGGCTCTGGATGTTTCCACACCAGACTCAGTCCACTGCTTCCTCAGGTTCCCCAAGGTCTGGAATCGGTCCTTCTCCACAATCTTCCTCAGGGTCCGGTCTCCTCTTCTCGTTGTACAGCGTTTTCTGCCACATTGTTTCCTTCCAACAGACTTACCATTGAGGTGCCTTGATACAGCACTCTGGGAAAAACCTATTTGTTGAGAAATTTCTTTCTGGGCCTTACCCTCTTGCTTGAGGGTGTCAATGATGGCCTTCTTGACATCTGTCAGGTCGCTAGTCTTACCCATGATGGGGGTTTTGAGTAATGAACCAGGCAGGGAGTTTATAAAAGCCTCAGGTATCTTTTGCATGTGTTTAGAGTTAATTAGTTGATTCAGAAGATTAGGGTAATAGGTCGTTTAGAGAACCTTTTCTTGATATGCTAATTTATTGAGACAGGTTTTTTGGGTTATCAGGAGTTGTATGCCAAAATCATCAGTATTAAAACAATAAAAGACCTGACAAATTTCAGTTGGTGGATAATGAATCTATAATATATGAAAGTTTAATTGTAATCATTACATTATGGTAAATAATGAAATTTAACACTATATGCTAATTTTTTGAGAAGGACCTGTACATTTTCACTTAAATTTGAACATTTTAAGATTTGATTTGCAGTTTACAAAAAATAAAAACTTTCCTTGCACCACTTCCCACACAGCTTAAGCAACAAAGAGGTGGCTAAAGTTGTCTTGTGCCTGCCTCTCCATAATACCCTGCAGCTATGACAACTTACGGAGTATCATACCTTGAACAGTGGTGGTCAGTACCTGTGCCATATAAGATCACCGGTTCCAAATGGAGCAGTTTTTATGGCAGAGTCGTATTCTGTGTCCATAGCCACTGGTGAACCATCTCTTTCCTTTAAGTGTAAATGGATCGCCCCAAGGGCTAGGAGATACTTGGTACTGGGCCCTTCTGTAGTCAATGGGGATGTTACGGCGGCTGACCCGGTCTGTGGACCTCGGGAGGTCCGTTGATGAAATGGGGAAAGGTCTTTAAAGGGATATGTTCGTGATGCCACCTGTGATATTCGGTCAGGGTGACCGACGCTGCTTAGGCATCCGCTGCGGTGATGTTATGGCAGCTAGATGGTATACCTTCCCACAGGTGAAGTATGTCCCCAGGGCTTCCCAGAGTGTAGATGGTGGATGGTGCAAGGCACAGTGAATAACGAGGACACAGAGGTGTGGTTTCTTTACCTATTACTGAAGGCTTCAGCATCCACAGTCCAGGGTAGGGACCACAGGGTAGGCAGAGTCTGGCCGGTCTGAAGGCAAATCCAGAGTCTCCTTGTCCAGGAGGAATTCAATAGCCTTTCCCTAGCGCACAGTAACGTAGTAGGTCCCTACTTGCATAAGCTACCATAAGGTCCTCACTGTTGTTACTCCTCTCTGTCCCCCAGATGGTACGGATAGGACAAAACCCGTATGACTGATGGCCTGAGGCTTGTTTATAGGGACCCTAGATACACCCCGACCCCCACAAGTTGCCACTGTGTCTTCTTAGGTATAAAGGTCGGACAGCCAACTTGGAATTAACTGTCCTGCCAGTCTCTGAAGTAACAGCATAGAGCTCTTTACTCCCTCGGTATTCTGGCCACCGGATCTGCGCTTCAGAAGGAGGCAGCCTGCTTCTAGCTGGTCCCCGCTGATGTTTCACTCCTGTTGCTATGACTTCTTTTCTCACTCACTACAGCACAATTCCTTTCTTGTCCTTTCTTAGGATGCTGCCGCATGGGTTGCAGGCGCAGCTCCATGTCCTTCTTCCTCCTCAGACTTCAGTCTGGATCTGACTAGAGATCACCCTAGCCAGCTCGACCGGGAGACCTTTCCTCGTCATTCCCCAGCCAGGAACCCTCCTCAGACTTCCCATTCTGATACTGACTGACTTCCTCACCAACCCCCCAGTTTTACCCTAATGTGAGGAGTGGCCTAATAGATAGAACCCTTAGCTCCCCCTGGTGGACTGGCGTGTGAAGTGTGTGTGTGGCTGTGATACCTGGACAGCAGATCTCCTTCATTGCCTTCAGACGTAACATCAATCCCCCTGGTGGAAGAATAACATAACTGCAACGAACCAGGACTCTGGGACGCTGCATAAACTTTTATGGTTAGTGGGGTCCTCTCTTTCTTTCTCCTGTAGAGTATAAGCCCTTATGGTCAGCAGGGCCTTGTCTCTCTCACGTGTAATATAGAAAAATCAGCCGCACTCTTATGGTGTATCTTTGCAAAAATGTGATGCATTTATTCATTTTTCTATATTGGACTTGTTGGGTTTTCCCAAGTACAACCAGCACCAACTTAAGATAGCTGAGTGCGCTTCATTTTTCTTAAATAAATCTCTCACGTGTAAATCTGGAGGTGCTAAGAGGAGCTGCACGGAAATTACAACCTTTACTACAAAAAGATGTCCGCTTACAATCCATTTTTCCAGACCCCCCACTACTGTGTTTTAGGCAGCCCCCAAATCTAAGAAGCATCATTGTCAACAGCTCCCTGTCCTCTCCAACAGCTGCAGGTACCTTTCCTTGCAATCAGAAAAAATGTAAAACCTGTCCATTTATAATGACCACGGACAAGATAAAGATCCCCAATTCACATCAGGACTACAAGATACCAGGTACTTTCAGCTGTGTCACTTCTAATGTGGTGTACCTAATTATTTGTACTAAATGTCCATTGTATGTCTGTATGTGGGGGAGACAGGGCAAAAGCTTAGAACAAGAATGAACTCTCATCGCCATACAATAAGAGAAAAAAGAATGGATCTACCTGTGGCAATACATTTTTGTCTCCCAAATCATAACATTATGGACATGAAATTACTTGTGATAAAAGGTAGCTTCAAATCTCAGAGAGACAGAAGAGTCTGGGAATATAAACTGATGACGACCTTTGACAGTCTTAATGCAGGAATGAATGTGTCGCACGGATTTATGTCTTTTTACATCAACGAAGGAACTTGTCCCTCAGACTATGAGGGGTCATCACAACAGAGACCCTAATCAGAGGACAATAAAACATTCCTTATCTAAGAGCTGGCCCAATATTTTTGGACATAACTGTTTATCACTCATGGTAATTCTGCTTCATGTCACCTGTCTTATCCATGGTTTTCCCCCTCCTTTTTTTTTTTCTCTGTGCTATGTTGTGTATAAATATGTGATTCTTCAGAATTTGTTTTAGTCTTTGCCTGATGAAGAGACCTGTGTAGTCTCGAAAGCTTGCAATTTGTTACCATCTTTTCAGTTAGCCATTAAAAGGTGTCAACCACTGAGGACTCTCAATTCTAAATATTAATAACAGATAAAGCAGGTTGGAGTTAGGTGAAAGTTAGGGTTAGGGCTGGAGGGTGGCCTGAAAGTGTTGTGAGCGATTGTCTGCTGCAGGAGCTCCTGCTCAATATCAGCAAATATGCAGGATTGCAGCCTGTAAAATCGGTGCCAGGTACCTGGATTTATCGGGGAACCCGAGGCCAGTGTGGTGCTTGAAGAGCTGCGTGCCTGCAGGGCAATGACTGGCAAGAGGAGCTCCAGGAAGGTTGTGGGGGAGCTGGAGAGAAAGCCCCAAGATGGCACCGGCCAGGAAGCAATGCTGCTGGAGAAGCCTGTGTTGGTGGGGGAGGATTCCCAGGGAGCAGACGCAGCAGCCAGGCAGCAACACTTCGCCCAACAGATGGAGGAGACCCGAAGCCCAGCGGTGACTGACAAGGTGAAAGATAAGCCTGTGAGGCAAGGAGATATGGAGGAGTAGGAGGATGAGGAGGGAGAAGACAGTGACAGCAGGAGCCGAACTCGAGTGCAGGAGTAGGCGGAGGGGCAGTGGCGTATCTAGGGGGGGCAGCCGGGGCATGTGCCCTGGGCGCAGCCGACAGGGGGGCACCATTGGGCCACCTGATGCGCGATCCAAGGTGGAGGCTCCCCGTCGGCAGCATTCTGCCGCCCCCACACTGAGATTCTGCTGTTCTCTGAGCCAGCTGTCAAACTGTTGCTGCGCTTCAGTTCCTGGTTATTTGTACCGGGCCGCATCTTCAGACACGAGTACAGTTGAACAAAGTCCTGACCGCCCCCGCCACTTCCTGCTCAGTGAAACGCCAGCAGCATAATCATCAGGTCATATGATCACGCACTGTAACGAATGGAAACGGAGGCACAGATGTAGAAGTTCACATTCGTATTTATTAAGGTTTGATGTGGAAACACTAGACAACAGTCTGGGGGGCTCCGAAGGGGGCGTTACTGCGTGAGCCCGAGACACCCATAGTAAGTCCCCTCGAACAGGGACAGAATGGAATGCCTGGAGCACACGGGTGCTACCTTCAGTTAGAGCCCGTACTCGTGGCGGCTGTCCCAGTGGAACAGACGGATCAGCAAGGTTAGCGGTTATTGCAGAGTTGACTGGAGGATACCGAGTGTAGAAGCCGGCGCCGGGGGTCCCTATCCCTATGGTGGAAGGGCTAGAAATAATAGACAAACACACGCCATTGGTTAGAGGCAACATTTGGAGAATGCACACTGTCTGTCGGTGAAGTGTGATGAGAGTACAGCATAAATACTGGGCCCTATAGGGGGGGACACAGTATGAGAGGACAGTGTGAAGAGGGCCCGGTATGGAAAGGAGAGGTCACTGTGTAGAGCATGTAGCATAAGAGGGACAGTGTGGGGGTCATATTTTGTGCAGACAATATAGTGAGGGCCAATTTTTTATTCAGGAGCATTATAATGACACTTGTATCTTTAAGGGCATCATGTGGAGATTTGCTGCAGATGAGCGGAGAAGGTGGAAGTCTGCAGAGATGGCTGTGGATGAGAAAACTCATCATGGGGTCTGGACAAGGTAAAGAAAAGAAGTAGAACGACTCCAGAGACGACGTCATCTATAAGGTACCTGGATGTATATGTTATTTGGTTATTTGTGATACTAACTAACTCTCATGTTTTTATTTAGGTTAGGAGCATTAAAGGGGATGTCCAGGTTTGTAATGAGTTTGCAGTCATTCTTTGTGACAGCAGACTTCTGAATTCTCACAGTGTGCACTGCACGCTGTCAGGATTCTCTCGTGCTGGCGATTTACATTCATGCAGTCATGTGCTGACTAGACATGTGTGGCCTCACTCAATGAAAATGAACTGAGTGAGGCCAGACACGTCTATTCGGAATGTGGTCAGAAGTATACAAATCACATGCTTGTACTGACATGACTGTCCACCGGCAAGGGAGAATCCTAAAAGTGTGCATTGAATTCAGAAGCTGCGATGTCACGATTCAGATCTGCCGGTTCCAGTAGTCGTCACATGGACACTTCACTAATATGCGATTTTCATACTCATGGACCTGTGACAGCGAGCTTCTCGTCCTGCTTCTCTCTGTTTTTCACTGAACATTGAGAGCATTAGGGAGAGGAGCTCGTGGGTACATGACTAAGTGTGCAAATCACATACAGTATGTCTGGGTAGGGGGGACGCCTGTCATGATATGTACTTTTGCCCTGTCCTGTATTTGAATAATATGCCATTTGATGTATGTAACTGTTCTCTGGTTTCTATTAGCTGTAATTTATGTATTTTCTTGGCTGGGAGTTCACCTGTAACAATGTCTCCTTCCCCCAATACTTGCAGCCCTAAGCTCTAATGTAATTAAGCTTTGTCAACATCACTAGTGGAGGAATAGCCATTCTTCCTCACAGCAGGTGGCTAGTCAAATGTACATATTACATAGACTGCCTGGAGCCCACCAGTCTAGAATCTTCTGGTGCAAGTAAAGAAGCTGCGGAGACACCATCACGTGTTTCTCGACGCAAGCAGTGAATAGCCAGGCCTTTCCCCGGGAAGGAACAACCACGGGAAGGGCAGCATCCTATGAAGGAAAGCCACCTATGCCAAGCATGGTATCCATCCACAGACAGCTGTTTCGGGGTTTTTGCCCCTCATCAGTGTGGAGTAGGAATCTGGCTATTAGGAGCAGTGCCTAGTAAAAAGGCTATAAAGGCACAGATGATTGGCCTCGGGGAGACCAAAACATCCAACACCGCGGAGACACCATCACGTGTTTCTCAACGCAGTGATTCCAGAACACTGCCCCCATCCCTTATGGGAAATATGGATGATGGGGGCAGTGTTCTGGAATCACTGCGTTGAGAAACACGTGATGGTGTCTCCGCGGTGTTGGATGTTTTGGTCTCCCCGAGGCCAATCATCTGTGCCTTTATAGCCTTTTTACTAGGCACTGCTCCTAATAGCCAGATTCCTACTCCACACTGATGAGGGGCAAAAACCCCGAAACAGCTGTCTGTGGATGGATACCATGCTTGGCATAGGTGGCTTTCCTTCATAGGATGCTGCCCTTCCCGTGGTTGTTCCTTCCCGGGGAAAGGCCTGGCTATTCACTGCTTGCGTCGAGAAACACGTGATGGTGTCTCCGCAGCTTCTTTACTTGCATCTGCATATTTCCCATAAGGGATGGGGGCAGTGTTCTGGAATCACTGCGTTGAGAAACACGTGATGGTGTCTCCGCGGTGTTGGATGTTTTGGTCTCCCCGAGGCCAATCATCTGTGCCTTTATAGCCTTTTTACTAGGCACTGCTCCTAATAGCCAGATTCCTACTCCACACTGATGAGGGGCAAAAACCCCGAAACAGCTGTCTGTGGATGGATACCATGCTTGGCATAGGTGGCTTTCCTTCATAGGATGCTGCCCTTCCCGTGGTTGTTCCTTCCCGGGGAAAGGCCTGGCTATTCACTGCTTGCGTCGAGAAACACGTGATGGTGTCTCCGCAGCTTCTTTACTTGCATCTGCATATTTCCCATAAGGGATGGGGGCAGTGTTCTGAAATCACTGCGTTGAGAAACACGTGATGGTGTCTCCGCTGTGTTGGATGTTTTGGTCTCCCCGAGGCCAATCATCTGTGCCTTTATAGAATCTTCTGGTGGACCCAACCATTGAATAGAAGGTGTAACCCCTACCCCCTTCATGGGCGGATCCCAGGAGCTCAGACAATCCATTCTTATTTTGAGATCAGATGTGAGTTGATACTTGAAGGAGAAGGAGTGGGGATTCTTAGCTGAGGCAAGACCCCACGCCCATCTAGGACTGTGGAAGCGAACGGGGCGAGACTTGAGCTGAGGACATATCTCGTCGTTCGTGAGATTGTTTTGGGATCCCTTGGACTAATTGTGGACTATTGCTTTGTTACCTGCCACAAGGATTATCGGGAGGTGCCCCCGAATATGTTCCGTTGGACTAATTGTGGACTATTGCTTTGTTACCTGGCACAAGGATTATCGGGAGGTGCCCCCGAACCTGTTCCATTGGACTAATTGTGGACTCTGTAGATCTACCTGCATGTGTTGTTCCAGCATTCTTGATAATAAATCTGTTGAATCATCCCTCGGCCTGTTGTCCCTTCTTGCTCTGCCGTACACCCTGTCACAAACTGGTGGCAAGCAGTGGGACCAGAGCAGAAGGAATGGAGGACAAAGGCCCATCAACATCGGGAACCAGCACCGCAGAGTACAAGAACTGGACTGCGGTGAACCTACAAACAAAGGCCCGTGAACTGGGAGTCAGCTACAAGGGACTCTCCAAGGAGCAGCTCATTGAGGCTTTGGAAGGAGTTCGCCTGCAGGATGACGCTGAGGAAGGATCCTCACAGCAAATGGAGGAAAGACTGCAGCCGGAGGTAAATGCCCAAAGGAGTCAGTGGGTTGTGTGGTACGAGGAGGAGTTGGCATTGCTGGGAGAAGAGGCCACCATGGACGATAAGAGGGAGGCCATTCACAGAGCTCAGGAGAGGGAGGCCATTCACAGAGCCGAGGAGAGGGAGGCCATTCACTGAGCCGAGGAGAGGGAGAGGGAGGCCATTCACAGAGCCGAGGACAGAGCTCAGGAGATGGCATTGCTGGAGAGGCAGATCGCTTTGGAAGCAGCTAGAAACTCCAGACAGACTCTAACCCCAGCACCCACCATGAGGGAACTCCCCAGAGTGTCCCACAAAGACTTCAAGCCCTTTAATGAGGCTGCAGGCGACATTGAGGGCTTCTTCCAGGACTTTGAGCATCAGTGTCGATTAATGGAAGTCCCAGAAAGGGAGCGAGTCCGACATCTGGTGGGGCTCTTAGAGGGTGGAGCTGCCGCAGCCTATAGAGCTATGGACCCTCTGGGAAACTGTGAGTATGCGGAGATTAAACGGACTATTCTAGAACATTATGCTGTTACCCCAGACACTTACAGGACTCAGTTCCGTACTTTAGCCTGTGATGACGAAGTGTCTTTCAAGATGTATGCCCACAGACTCAAACAAATATGTCATCGCTGGCTGGAGGCAGAGGAGGCCTTAACCTGGGAGACCTTCCTCCAGGTTATCCTAAAAGAGCAGTTTTACTTCAAATGCCCTGCTGAGATCCGGGAATGGGTGCGTGAAAGGAGACCAGCCACTGTGGAGGAAGCTGCAGCTCTAGCTGATGAGGCTCTCACCATCAAGCCTCAGTGGAGGGTTCTGTTGGAGGATGGAGAGAGGCCTACCAGCTCCACAACACCGGTGGCCCCCTGTTCTTCTGTCCCCATTGTTCCCCGTTCCTCTAAGCCACCACCTCATGCTGATACACGTGTAAATGTGCCTCCAGTTGCTTCTACTGCGTTTTCTGGAATACGACGAGGAGAGGAAGTAGCAGAGCGCAGGTGTTATGGTTGTGGGCATCTGCAGGCCTCATGCCCAGCCAGCTCATGGAAAAGTCGTCCTCAAACCCCTACAGCACCTTCAGGTGGGAGCCGGCCTCCAGGTTCCCTTACCCCTCGCCCAAGAGGACGCCTTGGATGGAGTGAGACCCAGCAGAGATCCTATCGATGTGGACAGCCGGGGCATCTGCAAGCCTCCTGCCCAGCTGTTCAAATGAGGATTAATCCTGTACCGTCGTATTATTAATTATGTACACCCAAGTGCCATGGAGGACTACGTGTCACCACTACGTGAGGACTGGCCTAGTGCCTCACCCACCCATGTTGCACCACTAGGAGTTTATGGTGTGCGACCCGCAGCTATGACGACTTCTGCTCATCGAGGTAAGCACTTGCAGGAGGTCGTGCTGGATGGACAGAGACTTATTGGATTTTGTGACTCAGGGGCTTTCCTCACACTGGCTGATCCCCGAGTGGTTCGGCCTGAGGCAATCCATCGAGGACCTGGGATTGTCATTGAACTGGCTGGTGGACAATGGAGGACTATTCCCACAGCCACTGTGGATCTGAACTTTGGTTTTGGGGTCAGGCGATGTGTGGTTGGGGTGATGGGTGGTCTGCCTGCAGATGTTCTCCTGGGCAATGATGTGGGAGAGCTACGATGCCAATTCGTGGCTGCATGAAGCCACATGTAAGTTACGCTCTGCCTGTGTGTACTTAACCAGCGACCTGTAGAGGTCCCTGGTACGTACACAAATTGGGAGGGGAAGGGATTGTCATGATATGTACTTTTGCCCTGTCCTGTATTTGAATAATATGCCATTTGATGTATGTAACTGTTCTCTGGTTTCTATTAGCTGTAATTTATGTATTTTCTTGGCTGGGAGTTCACCTGTAACAATGTCTCCTTCCCCCAATACTTGCAGCCCTAAGCTCTAATGTAATTAAGCTTTGTCAACATCACTAGTGGAGGAATAGCCATTCTTCCTCACAGCAGGTGGCTAGTCAAATGTACATATTACATAGACTGCCTGGAGCCCACCAGTCTAGAATCTTCTGGTGGACCCAACCATTGAATAGAAGGTGTAACCCCTACCCCCTTCATGGGCGGATCCCAGGAGCTCAGACAATCCATTCTTATTTTGAGATCAGATGTGAGTTGATCCTTGAAGGAGAAGGAGTGGGGATTCTTAGCTGAGGCAAGACCCCACGCCCATCTAGGACTGTGGAAGCGAACGGGGCGAGACTTGAGCTGAGGACATATCTCGTCGTTCGTGAGATTGTTTTGGGATCCCTTGGACTAATTGTGGACTATTGCTTTGTTACCTGCCACAAGGATTATCGGGAGGTGCCCCCGAATATGTTCCGTTGGACTAATTGTGGACTATTGCTTTGTTACCTGGCACAAGGATTATCGGGAGGTGCCCCCGAACCTGTTCCATTGGACTAATTGTGGACTCTGTAGATCTACCTGCATGTGTTGTTCCAGCGTTCTTGATAATAAATCTGTTGAATCATCCCTCGGCCTGTTGTCCCTTCTTGCTCTGCCGTACACCCCGTCACAGCGCCAAACTGAATTCTTGCCCCGGGTGCCAGAACACCTAGATACGCCTCTGGTCACAGGACCACAAGTCTGAAAGTCGCATATGAGTGAAGTGTCCATGTGACGACTACTGGAACCTGCAGAGCTGAATCCTGACATCGCAGCTTCTGAATTCTCACAACGCATGCACTGCACACTTTTAGGATTCTCCCTGGCTGGTGGACAGTCATGTCAGCAAAAGCATGTGATTTGTATACTTCTGGCCACATTCCGACTAGACGTGCCCGGCCTCGCTTAGTTCATTTTCATTGAGTGAGGCCACACATGTCTAGTCAGCATGTGACCGCATGTATGTAAATTACCAGCACGAGAGAATCCTGACAGCGTGCAGTGCGCACTGTGAGAAGTCAGAAGTCTGCAGTCACAAAGAATGATTGCAGACTCATTACAAGCCTGGACGACCCCTTTAATGCTCCTAACATAAATAAAAACATGAGTTAGTCAGTATCACAAATAACATTTACATCCAGGTACCTTATAGATGACGTCGTCTCTCGAGCCGTTCTCCTTCTTTTCTTCATCTTGTTCAGATCCCATGATGAGTTTTCTCATCTACAGCCGTCTCTGCAGACTTCCATCTTCTCCGCTCTTTTGCAGAAAATCGCCACATGACGCCCTTAAAGATACAAGTGTCATTATAATGCTCCTGAATAAAAAATTGCCCCTCACTATATTGTCTGCACAAAATATGACCCCCACACTGTCCCTCTTATGGTACATGCTCTTCACACTGACCTCTCCTTTCCATACCGGCCCCCTCTTCACACTGTCCTCTCACACTGTGTCCCCCTATAGGGCCCAGTATTTAAACTGTACTCTCTCATCAGACCCCCCCTCCTTGGTATACTGTCCGCTCCTGGCTGTGCCCTTACACTGTCCCTCCATGCTACGCCCCCACTACTCAGTTTCTATTCTGTACCCACTCACTTTTCTCCCCCATACTGTCTCCTCACACTATTCCCCTCCCTCCTCATACTGTCTCCTCTCACATCCCTCCTGTTCACCATACTGTCTCCTCATATATTTACCCCCTCGCTTTCTATACTGCCTGCTCACCTGACTCCCTATATTGTGTCTGCACACATCCCATCACCCTCACTCCCCATACTCTGTCCACATACATTTTTCACATCGCTACTCATGCTGTGTCCACATACATTCCCCCGTTCACTCTTCATACTGTCTGCACCCATGCCCCATACTGTTTCCTCAGATATGCTCCCCATTCTCCTGAACTGTTTCCTCATATATGCCCATTATTTTCCTCTACCCCACCCCATCATTGCTCTCTTCACCACCTCCATCTTTACCTTCTCCACCACCACTATCATTGCTTTCTCCCCACCACCCCATAATTTCCCCATTCCACCACCTCCATCATTTCCTCCTTTGCCTTTTCCACCATATCCATCATTTTCTTTCCCCCCACCATCATCATTGTCCTTTCCGCCATCACCATACTTGCCCATTCCACCACCTCCATCATTTTCTCCCCCTCCAATATCATCAGTGTGCTTTCCACCACCACCATCCTTGTCCATTCTAACACCTCCATCATTTCTTCCCCCCCTCATTATTGCCCTTTCCACCACCTCCATGATTTCCTCCTCCCACCACCATCATTGCCCATTCCACCACATCCATCATTTCCTCCTCCCCCTCCATCCCAATTATTGCCCTCTCCCCGTCAGCCCCATCATTGCCCTCGCCTCTCCTCTCCGTACACACACAAAACCATTTACGTCTCTGCACATTCACCCGCAGCACTACGCATGCACGCACAAACACACACACACACATTGCGTACAGTAATGTAATGGCCACACCTAGTTACTCCTACACACGCGGCTGAACTCCGTACACCTTGCACACACGGCTCCGCTCCATACACCTCGTACACACGTGGCTCCACTCCATACACCTCGTACACACATGGCTCAGCTCCGTACACCTTGCACACACGGCTCCGCTCCATACACCTCGTACATACACGGCTCCGCTCCGTACACCTCGTACACACACGGCTCCGCTCCGTACACACACGGCTCCGCTCTGTACACCTCGTACACACACGGCTCCGCTCTGTACACCTCGTACACACACGGCTCCGCTCTGTATACCTCGTACACACACGGCTCCGCTCTGTACACCTCGTACACACACGGCTCCATTCTGTACACCTCGTACACACACGGCTCCGCTCTGTACACCTCGTACACACACGGCTCCGCTCTGTACACCTCGTACACACACGGCTCCGCTCTGTACACCTCGTACACACACGGCTCCGCTCTGTACACCTCGTACACACACGGCTCCGCTCTGTACACCTCGTACACACACGGCTCCGCTCTGTACACCTCGTACACACACGGCTCCGCTCTGTACACCTCGTACACACACGGCTCCGCTCTGTACACCTCGTACACACACGGCTCCGCTCTGTACACCTCGTACACACACGGCTCCGCTCTGTACACCTCGTACACACACGGCTCCGCTCCACACACCTTGCACACACGCAGTTCAGCTCTGTACACCTCGTACACACACGGTTCCGCTCTGTACACCTCGCAACTCACGGCTGCGCTCCATACACCTTGCACACACCCAGTTCCGCTCTGTACACCTCGTACACACACGGCTCTGCTCCATACACCTTGCACACACCCAGTTCTGCTCCGTACACACACGGCTCCGCTCTGTACACCTCGTACACACACGGCTCCGCTCCATACACCTTGCACACACCCAGTTCCGCTCTGTACACCTCGTACACACACGGCTCCGCTCTGTACACCTCGTACACACACGGCTCCGCTCTGTACACCTCGTACACACACGGCTCCGCTCTGTACACCTCGTACACACACGGCTCCGCTCTGTACACCTCGTACACACACGGCTCCGCTCTGTACACCTCGTACACACACGGCTCCGCTCTGTACACCTCGTACACACACGGCTCCGCTCTGTACACCTCGTACACACACGGCTCCGCTCTGTACACCTCGTACACACACGGCTCCGCTCTGTACACCTCGTACACACACGGCTCCGCTCTGTACACCTCGTACACACACGGCTCCGCTCCACACACCTTGCACACACGCAGTTCAGCTCTGTACACCTCGTACACACACGGTTCCGCTCTGTACACCTCGCAACTCACGGCTGCGCTCCATACACCTTGCACACACCCAGTTCCGCTCTGTACACCTCGTACACACACGGCTCTGCTCCATACACCTTGCACACACCCAGTTCTGCTCCGTACACACACGGCTCCGCTCTGTACACCTCGTACACACACGGCTCCGCTCCATACACCTTGCACACACCCAGTTCCGCTCTGTACACCTCGTACACACACGGCTCCGCTCCATACACCTTGCACATACCCAGTTCCGCTCCGTACACCTCGTACACACATGGCTCTGCTCTGTACACCTCGTACACACATGGCTCCGCTCCATACACCTTGCACACACCAAGTTCCGCTCCGTACACACACGGCTCCGCTCTGTACGCCTCGTACACACACGGCTCTGCTCCATACACCTTGCACACACCCAGTTCCGCTCCGTACACCTCGTACACACATGGCTCTGCTCCATACACACATGGCTCCGCTCCATACACACACACGGCTCCGCTCCGTACACACACACGGCTCCGCTCCGTACACACACACGGCTCCGCTCCGTACACACACACGGCTCCGCTCCATACACACACACGGCTCCGCTCCGTACACACACACGGCTCCGCTCCGTACACACAAACGGCTCCACTCCGTACACACACACGGCTCCACTCCGTACACACACGGCTCCGCTCCGTACACACACATGGCTCCGCTCCATACACCTTGCAGACACGGCTTCCCCTCTGTACACCTCGTACACACATGGCTCTGCAACATCCACACAAACCACTCCTGACCCTTACCCTCGTCCAGCACCGAGCACCATGAGAACCAGCAGAGTCCTGCACTACACGGAGGCCCTTCATCATGTGACTCCTGACTCCTCCCCCCCGTGACCTCATCACAGGTCCTGTGCGCACAGAGCTGCAGCAGTAATAGCTATGGTGTGCGGCTCTCTGCAGTGGAGGGGCTCTGCTGCGGGATGAGTGCAGTCCCACCCGAGCCTCCTTGGACCGCCGCATCATCAGGCGGCCCGCTGGCGCCCCCCTGTCGGCTGCGCCCGGGGCACATGACCCGGCTGCCCCCCCCTGGATACGCCACTGCCTGCGACAACGAGCTTCTCTTCTGCTTCTCTCAGTTTTTCACTGAATATTGAGAGCATTAGGGAGAGGAGCTCGTGGGTACATGACTGAGTGTGAAAATCACATATGACCTGGGGGGGGGGGGCGCCGAAATGAATTCTTGCCCCGGGTGCCAGGGACCCTAGATACGCCTCTGACAGATGGCATCAGGAAACTCCAGAAAGATCACAAGTATCAATAGCAAATTCATAGAAGACATGTCATAGGGCATTTTTAGTTATGAACAATTAATAAATGCATCTTAAAACTTTGGCCCTGACTCGTTATTTGGCAGTTCCCCATTGTTTGCTGCCCTCCAGTGACAGGACTCTGCGTATAAACACCCAAAAAAGTTTAACCCCTTAGTGACAGAGCCAATTTGGTACTTAATGACCAAGCCGATTTTTGCAATTCTGACCACTGTCACTTTATGAGGTTATAACTCTGGAACGCTTCAACGGATCCCGCTGATTCTGAGATTGTTTTTCATGACATATTGTACTTCATGTTAGTGGTAACATTTCTTCGATATTACTTGCGATTATTTATTAAAAAAACGGAAATATGGCGAAAATTTTGAAAATTTAGCAATTTTCAAAATTTGAATTTTTATTCCCTTACATCAAACAGATATGTCACACAAAATGGTCAATAAATAACATTTCCCATATGTCTACTTTACATCAGCACAATTTTGGAATAACATTTTTTTTTATTAGGGAGTTATAAGGGTTACAATTTGACCAGCAATTTTTTATTTTTACAGCAAAATTTACAAAACCATTTTTTTTAGGGACCACCTCACATTTGAGGTCAGTTTGAGGGGTCTATGTGGCAGAAAATGCCCAAAATTGACACCATTCTAAAAACTGCACCCCCTCAAGGTGCGCAAAACCACATTCAAGAAGTTTATTAACCCTTCAGTTGCTGCACAGGAACTGAAGCAATGTGGAAGGAAAAAATGAACATTTTACTTTTTTTCACAAACATCCAATTTTTTTTATTTTCACAAGTGTAAAAAAAGAAAATGAACCACATAATTTGTTGTGCAATTTGTCCGGAGAATGCCGATACCCCATATGTGGGGAAGGACCACTGTTTGGGTGCACAGTAGAGCTCAGAAGGGAAGGAGCGCCATTTGGCTTTTTCAACATAGAATTCCCTGGAATTGAGATCGGACACCATGTCGCGTTTGGAGAGCCGCTGATGTGCCTTAACAGTGGAAACCCCCCACAAGTGACACCATTTTGGAAACTAGACCCCCTAAGGAACTTATCTAGGTGTGTGGTCAACACTTTGAACACCCAAGTGCTTCACACAAGTTTATAACGTAGAGCCGAAAAAATTAAAAATCACTTTTTTTTCACAAAAATGATCTTTTCACCCCCAATTTTTTATTTTCCCAAGGGTAGCAAGACAAATTGGACCCCAAAAATTGTTGTGCAATTTGTCCTGAGTACGTCGATACCCCGTATGTGGGGGTAAACCTCTGTTTGGGTGCACAGTAGAGCTCAGAAGGGAAGGAGTGCCATTTGACTTTTTCAACATAGAATTCTCTGGAATTGAGATCGGACACCATGTCGCGTTTGGAGAGCCGCTGATGTGCCTAAACAGTGGAAACCCCCCACAAGTGACACCATTTTGGAAACTAGACCCCCTAAGGAACTTATATAGGTGTGTGGTCAACACTTTGGACACCCAAGTGCTTCACACAAGTTTATAACGTAGAGCCGAAAAAATTAAAAATCTTTTTTTTTTTCACAAAAATGATCTTTTCACCCACAATGTTTTATTTTCCCAAGGGTAGCAAGACAAATTGGACCCCAAAAGTTGTTGTACAATTTGTCCTGAGTATGTCGATACCCCGTATGTGGGGGTAAACCTCTGTTTGGGTGCACAGTAAAGTTCAGAAGGGAAGGAGCGCCATTTGACTTTTTCAACATAGAATTCTCTGGAATTGAGATCGGACACCATGTCGCGTTTGGAGAGCCGCTGATGTGCCTAAACAGTGGAAACCCCCAACAAGTGACACCATTTTGGAAACTAGACCCCCTAAGGAACTTATCTAGGTGTGTGGTCAACACTTTGAACACCCAAGTGCTTCACACAAGTTTATAACGTAGAGCCGAAAAAATTAAAAATCATTTTTTTTTCACAAAAATGATTTTTCACCCCCAATTTTTTATTTTCCCAAGGGTGGCAAGACAAATTGGACCCCAAAAGTTGTTGTGCAATTTGTCCTGAGTATGTCGATACCCCGTATGTGGGGGTAAACCTCTGTTTGGATGCACAGTAGAGCTCAGAAGGGAAGAAGCGCCATTTGACTTTTTCAACATAGAATTCTCTGGAATTGAGATCGGACACCATGTCGCGTTTTGAGAGCCGCTGATGTGCCTAAACAGTAGAAACCCCCCACAAGTGACACCATTTTGGAAACTAGACCCCCTAAGGAACTTATCTAGGTGTGTGGTCAACACTTTGAACACCCAAGTGCTTCACACAAGTTTATAACGTAGAGCCGAAAAAATTAAAAATCATTTTTTTTTCACAAAAATGATCTTTTCACCCCCAATTTTTTATTTTCCCAAGGGTGGCAAGACAAATTGGACCCCAAAAGTTGTTGTGCAATTTGTCCTGAGTATGTCGATACCCCGTATGTGGGGGTAAACCTCTGTTTGGGTGCACAGTAGAGCTCAGAAGGGAAGGAGCGCCATTTGACTTTTTCAACATAGAATTCTCTGGAATTGAGATCGGACACCATGTCACGTTTGGAGAACCGCTGATGTGCCTAAACAGTGGAAACCCCCAACAAGTGACACGATTTTGGAAACTAGACCCCCTAAGGAACTTATCTAGGTGTGTGGCCAACACTTTGAACACCCAAGTGCTTCACACAAGTTTATAACGTAGAGCCGAAAAAATTAAAAATCATTTTTTTTTCACAAAAATGATCTTTTCACCCCCAATTTTTTATTTTCCCAAGGGTGGCAAGACAAATTGGACCCCAAAAGTTGTTGTGCAATTTGTCCTGAGTATGTCAATACCCCGTATGTGGGGGTAAACCTCTGTTTGGATGCACAGTAGAGCTCAGAAGGGAAGGAGCGCCATTTGACTTTTTCAACATAGAATTCTCTGGAATTGAGATCGGACATCATGTCGCGTTTGGAGAGCCGCTGATGTGCCTAAACAGTGGAAACCCCCCACAAGTGACACCATTTTGGAAACTAGACCCCCTAAGGAACTTATCTAGGTGTGTGGTCAACACTTTGAACACCCAAGTGCTTCACACAAGTTTATAACGTAGAGCCAAAAAAATTAAAAATCATTTTTTTTTCACAAAAATGATCTTTTCACCCACAATATTTTATTTTCCCAAGGGTGGCAAGACAAATTGGACCCCAAAAGTTGTTGTGCAATTTGTCCTGAGTATGTCGATACCCCGTATGTGGGGGTAAACCTCTGTTTGCGTGCACAGTAGAGCTCAGAAGGGAAGGAGCGCCATTTGACTTTTTCAACATAGAATTCTCTGGAATTGAGATCGGACACCATGTCGCGTTTGGAGAGCCGCTGATGTGCCTAAACAGTGGAAACCCCCCACAAGTGACACCATTTTGGAAACTAGACCCCCAAGGAACTTATCTAGGTGTGTGGTCAACACTTTGAACACCCAAGTGCTTCACACAAGTTTATAACGTAGAGCCGAAAAAATTAAAAATCATTTTTTTTTCACAAAAATGATCTTTTCACCCACAATATTTTATTTTCCCAAGGGTGGCAAGACAAATTGGACCCCAAAAGTTGTTGTGCAATTTGTCCTGAGTATGTCGATACCCCGTATGTGGGGGTAAACCTCTGTTTGGGTGCACAGTAAAGCTCAGAAGGGAAGGAGCGCCATTTGACTTTTTCAACATAGAATTCTCTGGAATTGAGATCGGACACCATGTCGCGTTTGGAGAGCCGCTGATGTGCCTAAACAGTGGAAACCCCCCACAAGTGACACCATTTTGGAAACTAGACCCCCTAAGGAACTTATCTAGGTGTGTGGTCAACACTTTGAACACCCAAGTGCTTCACACAAGTTTATAACGTAGAGCCGAAAAAATTAAAAATCTTTTTTTTTTCACAAAAATGATCTTTTCACCCCCAATTTTTTATTTTCCCAAGGGTGGCAAGACAAATTGGTACCCAAAAGTTGTTGTGCAATTTGTCCTGAGTATGTCGATACCCCGTATGTGGGGGTAAACCTCTGTTTGGATGCACAGTAGAGCTCAGAAGGGAAGGAGCGCCATTTGACTTTTTCAACATAGAATTCTCTGGAATTGAGATCGGACACCATGTCGCGTTTGGAGAGCCGCTGATGTGCCTAAACAGTGGAAACCCCCCACAAGTGACACCATTTTGGAAACTAGACCCCCTAAGGAACTTATCTAGGTGTGTGGTCAACACTTTGAACACCCAAGTGCTTCACACAAGTTTATAACGTAGAGCCGAAAAAATTAAAAATCTTTTTTTTTTCACAAAAATGATTTTTTCACCCACAATTTTTTATTTTCCCAAGGGTAGCAAGACAAATTGGACCCCAAAAGTTGTTGTGCAATTTGTCCTGAGTATGTCGATACCCCGTATGTGGGGGTAAACCTCTGTTTGGGTGCACAGTAGAGCTCAGAAGGGAAGGAGCGCCATTTGACTTTTTCAACATAGAATTCTCTGGAATTGAGATCGGACACCATGTCACGTTTGGAGAGCCGCTGATGTGCCTAAACAGTGGAAACCCCCCACAAGTGACACCATTTTGGAAACTAGACCCCCTAAGGAACTTATCTAGGTGTGTGGTCAACACTTTGAACACCCAAGTGCTTCACACAAGTTTATAACGTAGAGCCGAAAAAATTAAAAATCATTTTTTTTTAACAAAAATGATTTTTTCACCCACAATTTTTTATGTTCCCAAGGGTAGCAAGACAAATTGGACCCCAAAAGTTGTTGTGCAATTTGTCCTGAGTATGTCGATACCCCGTATGTGGGGGTAAACCTCTGTTTGGGTGCACAGTAAAGCTCAGAAGGGAAGGAGCGCCATTTGACTTTTTCAACATAGAATTCTCTGGAATTGAGATCGGACACCATGTCACGTTTGGAGAGCCGCTGATGTGCCTAAACAGTGGAAACCCCCAACAAGTGACACCATTTTGGAAACTAGACCCCCTAAGGAACTTATCTAGGTGTGTGGTCAACACTTTGAACACCCAAGTGCTTCACACAAGTTTATAACGTAGAGCCGAAAAAATTAAAAATCATTTTTTTTTCACAAAAATGATCTTTTCACCCCCAATTTTTTATTTTCCCAAGGGTGGCAAGACAAATTGGACCCCAAAAGTTGTTGTGCAATTTGTCCTGAGTATGTCAATACCCCGTATGTGGGGGTAAACCTCTGTTTGGATGCACAGTAGAGCTCAGAAGGGAAGGAGCGCCATTTGACTTTTTCAACATAGAATTCTCTGGAATTGAGATCGGACACCATGTCGCGTTTGGAGAGCCGCTGATGTGCCTAAACAGTGGAAACCCCCCACAACTGACACCATTTTGGAAACTAGACCCCCTAAGGAACTTATCTAGGTGTGTGGTCAACACTTTGAACACCCAAGTGCTTCACACAAGTTTATAACGTAGAGCCGAAAAAATTAAAAATCATTTTTTTTTCACAAAAATGATCTTTTCACCCACAATTTTTTATTTTCCCAAGGGTGGCAAGACAAATTGGACCCCAAAAGTTGTTGTGCAATTTGTCCTGAGTATGTCAATACCCCGTATGTGGGGGTAAACCTCTGTTTGGATGCACAGTAGAGCGCAGAAGGAAAGGAGCGCCATTTGACTTTTTCAACATAGAATTCTCTGGAATTGAGATTGGACACCATGTCGCGTTTGGAGAGCCGCTGATGTGCCTAATCAGTGGAAACCCCCCACAAGTGACACCATTTTGGAAACTAGACCCCCTAAGGAACTTATCTAGGTGTGTGGTCAACACTTTGAACACCCAAGTGCTTCACACAAGTTTATAACGTAGAGCCGAAAAAATTAAAAATCATTTTTTTTTCACAAAAATTATCTTTTCACCCACAATATTATATTTTCCCAAGGGTGGCAAGACAAATTGGACCCCAAAAGTTGTTGTGCAATTTGTCCTGAGTATGTCGATACCCCGTATGTGGGGGTAAACCTCTGTTTGGGTGCACAGTAAAGCTCAGAAGGGAAGGAGCACCATTTGACTTTTTCACCATAGAATTCTCTGGAATTGAGATCGGACACCATGTCGCGCTTGGAGAGCCGCTGATGTGCCTAAACAGTGGAAACCCCCACAAGCGACACCATTTTGGAAACTAGACCCCCTAAGGAACTTATCTAGGTGTGTGGTCAACACTTTGAACACCCAAGTGCTTCACACAAGTTTATAACGTAGAGCCGAAAAAATTAAAAATCTTTTTTTTTTCACAAAAATGATCTTTTCACCCCCAATTTTTTATTTTCCCAAGGGTGGCAAGACAAATTGGACCCCAAAAGTTGTTGTGCAATTTGTCCTGAATATGTCCATACCCCGTATGTGGGGGTAAACCTCTGTTTGGGTGCACAGTAGAGCTCAGAAGGGAAGGAGCACCATTTGACTTTTTCAACATAGAATTCTCTGGAATTGAGATCGGACACCATGTCGCGCTTGGAGAGCCGCTGATGTGCCTAAACAGTGGAAACCCCCCACAAGTGACACCATTTTGGAAACTAGACCCCTTAAGGAACTTATCTAGGTGTGTGGTCAACACTTTGAACACCCAAGTGCTTCACACAAGTTTATAACGTAGAGCCGAAAAAATTAAAAATCATTTTTTTTTAACAAAAATGATTTTTCACCCACAATTTTTTATTTTCCCAAGGGTAGCAAGACAAATTGGACCCCAAACGTTGTTGTGGAATTTGTCCTGAGTATGTCGATACCCCGTATGTGGGGGTAAACCTCTGTTTGGGTGCACAGTAAAGCTCAGAAGGGAAGGAGCGCCATTTGACTTTTTCAACATAGAATTCTCTGGAATTGAGATCGGACACCATGTCGCGTTTGGAGAGCCACTGATGTGCCTAAACAGTGGAAACCCCCAACAAGTGACACCATTTTGGAAACTAGACCCCCTAAGGAACTTATCTAGGTGTGTGGTCAACACTTTGAACACCCAAGTGCTTCACACAAGTTTATAACGTAGAGCCGAAAAAATTAAAAATCATTTTTTTTTCCACAAAAATGATTTTTCACCCCCAATTTTTTATTTTCCCAAGGGTGGCAAGACAAATTGGACCCCAAAAGTTGTTGTGCAATTTGTCCTGAGTATGTCGATACCCCGTATGTGGGGGTAAACCTCTGTTTGGGTGCACAGTAAAGCTCAGAAGGGAAGGAGCACCATTTGACTTTTTCACCATAGAATTCTCTGGAATTGAGATCGGACACCATGTCGCGCTTGGAGAGCCGCTGATGTGCCTAAACAGTGGAAACCCCCACAAGCGACACCATTTTGGAAACTAGACCCCCTAAGGAACTTATCTAGGTGTGTGGTCAACACTTTGAACACCCAAGTGCTTCACACAAGTTTATAACGTAGAGCCGAAAAAATTAAAAATCTTTTTTTTTTAACAAAAATGATTTTTTCACCCACAATTTTTTATTTTCCCAAGGGTGGCAAGACAAATTGGACCCCAACAGTTGTTGTGCAATTTGTTCTGAGTATGTCAATACCCCGTATGTGGGGGAAAACCTCTGTTTGGATGCACAGTAAAGCTCAGAAGGGAAGGAGCGCCATTTGACTTTTTCAACATAGAATTCTCTGGAATTGAGATCGGACACCATGTCACGTTTGGAGAGCCGTTGATGTGCCTAAACAGTGGAAACCCCCAACAAGTGACAGCATTTTGGAAACTAGACCCCCTAAGGAACTTATCTAGGTGTGTGGTCAACACTTTGAACACCCAAGTGCTTCACACAAGTTTATAACGTAGAGCCGAAAAAATTAAAAATCTTTTTTTTTTCACAAAAATGATCTTTTCACCCCCAATTTTTTATTTTCCCAAGGGTGGCAAGACAAATTGGACCCCAAAAGTTGTTGTGCAATTTGTTCTGAGTATGTCAATACCCCGTATGTGGGGGAAAACCTCTGTTTGGATGCACAGTAGAGCTCAGAAGGGAAGGAGCGCCATTTGACTTTTTCAACATAGAATTCTCTGGAATTGAGATCGGACACCATGTCGCGCTTGGAGAGCCGCTGATGTGCCTAAACAGTGGAAACCCCCCACAAGTGACACCATTTTGGAAACTAGACCCCCTAAGGAACTTATCTAGGTGTGTGGTCAACACTTTGAACACCCAAGTGCTTCACACAAGTTTATAACGTAGAGCCGAAAAAATTAAAAATCATTTTTTTTTAACAAAAATGAATTTTTCACCCACAATTTTTTATTTTCCCAAGGGTAGCAAGACAAATTGGACCCCAAAAGTCGTTGTGGAATTTGTCCTGAGTATGTCGATACCCCGTATGTGGGGGTAAACCTCTGTTTGGGTGCACAGTAAAGCTCAGAAGGGAAGGAGCGCCATTTGACTTTTTCAACATAGAATTCTCTGGAATTGAGATCGGACACCATGTCACGTTTGGAGAGCCGTTGATGTGCCTAAACAGTGGAAACCCCCAACAAGTGACAGCATTTTGGAAACTAGACCCCCTAAGGAACTTATCTAGGTGTGTGGTCAACACTTTGAACACCCAAGTGCTTCACACAAGTTTATAACGTAGAGCCGAAAAAATTAAAAATCTTTTTTTTTTCACAAAAATGATCTTTTCACCCCCAATTTTTTATTTTCCCAAGGGTGGCAAGACAAATTGGACCCCAAAAGTTGTTGTGCAATTTGTTCTGAGTATGTCAATACCCCGTATGTGGGGGAAAACCTCTGTTTGGATGCACAGTAGAGCTCAGAAGGGAAGGAGCGCCATTTGACTTTTTCAACATAGAATTCTCTGGAATTGAGATCGGACACCATGTCGCGTTTGGAGAGCCGCTGATGTGCCTAAACAGTGGAAACCCCCCACAAGTGACACCATTTTGGAAACTAGACCCCCTAAGGAACTTATCTAGGTGTGTGGTCAACACTTTGAACACCCAAGTGCTTCACACAAGTTTATAACGTAGAGCCGAAAAAATTAAAAATCATTTTTTTTTAACAAAAATGATCTTTTCACCCACAATTTTTTATTTTCCCAAGGGTAGCAAGACAAATTGGACCCCAAAAGTTGTTGTGCAATTTGTCCTGAGTATGTCGATACCCTGTATGTGGGGGTAAACCTCTGTTTGGGTGCACAGTAAAGCTCAGAAGGGAAGGAGCGCCATTTGACTTTTTCAACATAGAATTCTCTGGAATTGAGATCGGACACCATGTCGCGTTTGGAGAGCCGCTGATGTGCCTAAACAGTGGAAACCCCCCACAAGTGACACCATTTTGGAAACTAGACCCCCTAAGGAACATATCTAGGTGTGTGGTCAACACTTTGAACACCCAAGTGCTTCACACAAGTTTATAACGTAGAGCCGAAAAAATTAAAAATCATTTTTTTTTCACAAAAATGATCTTTTCACCCCCAATTTTTTATTTTCCCAAGGGTGGCAAGACAAATTGGACCCCAAAAGTTGTTGTGCAATTTGTCCTGAGTATGTCAATACCCCGTATGTGGGGGTAAACCTCTGTTTGGGTGCACAGTAAAGCTCAGAAGGGAAGGAGCGCCATTTGACTTTTTCAACATAGAATTCTCTGGAATTGAGATCGGACACCATGTCACGTTTGGAGAGCCGCTGATGTGCCTAAACAGTGGAAACCCCCCACAAGTGACACCATTTTGGAAACTAGACCCCCTAAGGAACTTATCTAGGTGTGTGGTCAACACTTTGAACACCCAAGTGCTTCACACAAGTTTATAACGAAGAGCCGAAAAAATTAAAAATCATTTTTTTTTCACAAAAATGATCTTTTCACCCACAATTTTTTATTTTCCCAAGGGTGGCAAGACAAATTGGACCCCAAAAGTTGTTGTGCAATTTGTCCTGAGTATGTCAATACCCCGTATGTGGGGGTAAACCTCTGTTTGGATGCACAGTAGAGCGCAGAAGGAAAGGAGCGCCATTTGACTTTTTCAACATAGAATTCTCTGGAATTGAGATTGGACACCATGTCGCGTTTGGAGAGCCGCTGATGTGCCTAATCAGTGGAAACCCCCCACAAGTGACACCATTTTGGAAACTAGACCCCCTAAGGAACTTATCTAGGTGTGTGGTCAACACTTTGAACACCCAAGTGCTTCACACAAGTTTATAACGTAGAGCCGAAAAAATTAAAAATCATTTTTTTTTCACAAAAATGATCTTTTCACCCACAATATTATATTTTCCCAAGGGTGGCAAGACAAATTGGACCCCAAAAGTTGTTGTGCAATTTGTCCTGAGTATGTCGATACCCCGTATGTGGGGGTAAACCTCTGTTTGGGTGCACAGTAAAGCTCAGAAGGGAAGGAGCACCATTTGACTTTTTCACCATAGAATTCTCTGGAATTGAGATCGGACACCATGTCGCGCTTGGAGAGCCGCTGATGTGCCTAAACAGTGGAAACCCCCACAAGCGACACCATTTTGGAAACTAGACCCCCTAAGGAACTTATCTAGGTGTGTGGTCAACACTTTGAACACCCAAGTGCTTCACACAAGTTTATAACGTAGAGCCGAAAAAATTAAAAATCTTTTTTTTTTCACAAAAATGATCTTTTCACCCCCAATTTTTTATTTTCCCAAGGGTGGCAAGACAAATTGGACCCCAAAAGTTGTTGTGCAATTTGTCCTGAATATGTCCATACCCCGTATGTGGGGGTAAACCTCTGTTTGGGTGCACAGTAGAGCTCAGAAGGGAAGGAGCACCATTTGACTTTTTCAACATAGAATTCTCTGGAATTGAGATCGGACACCATGTCGCGCTTGGAGAGCCGCTGATGTGCCTAAACAGTGGAAACCCCCCACAAGTGACACCATTTTGGAAACTAGACCCCTTAAGGAACTTATCTAGGTGTGTGGTCAACACTTTGAACACCCAAGTGCTTCACACAAGTTTATAACGTAGAGCCGAAAAAATTAAAAATCATTTTTTTTTAACAAAAATGATTTTTCACCCACAATTTTTTATTTTCCCAAGGGTAGCAAGACAAATTGGACCCCAAACGTTGTTGTGGAATTTGTCCTGAGTATGTCGATACCCCGTATGTGGGGGTAAACCTCTGTTTGGGTGCACAGTAAAGCTCAGAAGGGAAGGAGCGCCATTTGACTTTTTCAACATAGAATTCTCTGGAATTGAGATCGGACACCATGTCGCGTTTGGAGAGCCACTGATGTGCCTAAACAGTGGAAACCCCCAACAAGTGACACCATTTTGGAAACTAGACCCCCTAAGGAACTTATCTAGGTGTGTGGTCAACACTTTGAACACCCAAGTGCTTCACACAAGTTTATAACGTAGAGCCGAAAAAATTAAAAATCATTTTTTTTTCCACAAAAATGATTTTTCACCCCCAATTTTTTATTTTCCCAAGGGTGGCAAGACAAATTGGACCCCAACAGTTGTTGTGCAATTTGTCCTGAGTATGTCGATACCCCGTATGTGGGGGTAAACCTCTGTTTGGGTGCACAGTAAAGCTCAGAAGGGAAGGAGCACCATTTGACTTTTTCACCATAGAATTCTCTGGAATTGAGATCGGACACCATGTCGCGCTTGGAGAGCCGCTGATGTGCCTAAACAGTGGAAACCCCCACAAGCGACACCATTTTGGAAACTAGACCCCCTAAGGAACTTATCTAGGTGTGTGGTCAACACTTTGAACACCCAAGTGCTTCACACAAGTTTATAACGTAGAGCCGAAAAAATTAAAAATCTTTTTTTTTTAACAAAAATGATTTTTTCACCCACAATTTTTTATTTTCCCAAGGGTGGCAAGACAAATTGGACCCCAACAGTTGTTGTGCAATTTGTTCTGAGTATGTCAATACCCCGTATGTGGGGGAAAACCTCTGTTTGGATGCACAGTAAAGCTCAGAAGGGAAGGAGCGCCATTTGACTTTTTCAACATAGAATTCTCTGGAATTGAGATCGGACACCATGTCACGTTTGGAGAGCCGTTGATGTGCCTAAACAGTGGAAACCCCCAACAAGTGACAGCATTTTGGAAACTAGACCCCCTAAGGAACTTATCTAGGTGTGTGGTCAACACTTTGAACACCCAAGTGCTTCACACAAGTTTATAACGTAGAGCCGAAAAAATTAAAAATCATTTTTTTTTCACAAAAATGATCTTTTCACCCCCAATTTTTTATTTTCCCAAGGGTGGCAAGACAAATTGGACCCCAAAAGTTGTTGTGCAATTTGTTCTGAGTATGTCAATACCCCGTATGTGGGGGAAAACCTCTGTTTGGATGCACAGTAGAGCTCAGAAGGGAAGGAGCGCCATTTGACTTTTTCAACATAGAATTCTCTGGAATTGAGATCGGACACCATGTCGCGCTTGGAGAGCCGCTGATGTGCCTAAACAGTGGAAACCCCCCACAAGTGACACCATTTTGGAAACTAGACCCCCTAAGGAACTTATCTAGGTGTGTGGTCAACACTTTGAACACCCAAGTGCTTCACACAAGTTTATAACGTAGAGCCGAAAAAATTAAAAATCATTTATTTTTAACAAAAATGAATTTTTCACCCACAATTTTTTATTTTCCCAAGGGTAGCAAGACAAATTGGACCCCAAAAGTTGTTGTGGAATTTGTCCTGAGTATGTCGATACCCCGTATGTGGGGGTAAACCTCTGTTTGGGTGCACAGTAAAGCTCAGAAGGGAAGGAGCGCCATTTGACTTTTTCAACATAGAATTCTCTGGAATTGAGATCGGACACCATGTCACGTTTGGAGAGCCGTTGATGTGCCTAAACAGTGGAAACCCCCAACAAGTGACAGCATTTTGGAAACTAGACCCCCTAAGGAACTTATCTAGGTGTGTGGTCAACACTTTGAACACCCAAGTGCTTCACACAAGTTTATAACGTAGAGCCGAAAAAATTAAAAATCTTTTTTTTTTCACAAAAATGATCTTTTCACCCCCAATTTTTTATTTTCCCAAGGGTGGCAAGACAAATTGGACCCCAAAAGTTGTTGTGCAATTTGTTCTGAGTATGTCAATACCCCGTATGTGGGGGAAAACCTCTGTTTGGATGCACAGTAGAGCTCAGAAGGGAAGGAGCGCCATTTGACTTTTTCAACATAGAATTCTCTGGAATTGAGATCGGACACCATGTCGCGTTTGGAGAGCCGCTGATGTGCCTAAACAGTGGAAACCCCCCACAAGTGACACCATTTTGGAAACTAGACCCCCTAAGGAACTTATCTAGGTGTGTGGTCAACACTTTGAACACCCAAGTGCTTCACACAAGTTTATAACGTAGAGCCGAAAAAATTAAAAATCATTTTTTTTTAACAAAAATGATCTTTTCACCCACAATTTTTTATTTTCCCAAGGGTAGCAAGACAAATTGGACCCCAAAAGTTGTTGTGCAATTTGTCCTGAGTATGTCGATACCCTGTATGTGGGGGTAAACCTCTGTTTGGGTGCACAGTAAAGCTCAGAAGGGAAGGAGCGCCATTTGACTTTTTCAACATAGAATTCTCTGGAATTGAGATCGGACACCATGTCGCGTTTGGAGAGCCGCTGATGTGCCTAAACAGTGGAAACCCCCCACAAGTGACACCATTTTGGAAACTAGACCCCCTAAGGAACATATCTAGGTGTGTGGTCAACACTTTGAACACCCAAGTGCTTCACACAAGTTTATAACGTAGAGCCGAAAAAATTAAAAATCATTTTTTTTTCACAAAAATGATATTTTCACCCCCAATTTTTTATTTTCCCAAGGGTGGCAAGACAAATTGGACCCCAAAAATTGTTGTGCAATTTGTCCTGAGTATGTCGATACCCCGCATGTGGGGGTAAACCTCTGTTTGGATGCACAGTAGAGCTCAGAAGGGAAGGAGCGCCATTTGACTTTTTCAACAAAGAATTCTCTGGAATTGAGATCGGACACCATGTCGCGTTGGGAGAGCCGCTGATGTGCCTAAACAGTGGAAACCCCCAACAAGTGACACCATTTTAGAAACTAGACCCCCTAAGGAACTTATCTAGGTGTGTGGTCCACACTTTGAACACCCAAGTGCTTCACACAAGTTTATAACGTAGAGCCGAAAAATTTAAAAATCTTTTTTTTTTCACAAAAATGATCTTTTCACCCACAATTTTTTATTTTCCCAAGGGTAGCAAGACAAATTGGACCCCAAAAGTTGTTGTGCAATTTGTCCTGAGTATGTCGATACCCCGTATGTGGGGGTAAACCTCTGTTTGGGTGCACAGTAGAGCTCAGAAGGGAAGGAGCACCATTTGACTTTTTCAACATAGAATTCTCTGGAATTGAGATCGGACACCATGTCGCGCTTGGAGAGCCGCTGATGTGCCTAAACAGTGGAAACCCCCCACAAGTGACACCATTTTGGAAACTAGACCCCCTAAGGAACTTATCTAGGTGTGTGGTCAACACTTTGAACACCCAAGTGCTTCACACAAGTTTATAATGTAGAGCCGAAAAAATTAAAAATCATTTTTTTTCACAAAAATGATCTTTTCACCCCCAATTTTTTATTTTCCCAAGGGTGGCAAGACAAATTGGACCCCAAAAGTTGTTGTGAAATTTGTCCTGAGTATGTTGATACCCCGTATGTGGGGGTAAACCTCTGTTTGGATGCACAGTAGAGCTCAGAAGGGAAGTAGCGCCATTTGACTTTTTCAACATAGAATTCTCTGGAATTGAGATCGGACACCATGTCGCGTTTGGAGAGCCGCTGATGTGCCTAAACAGTGGAAACCCCCCACAAGTGACACCATTTTGGAAACTAGACCCCCTAAGGAACTTATCTAGGTGTGTGGTCAACACTTTGAACACTCAAGTGCTTCACACAAGTTTATAACGTAGAGCCGAAAAAATTAAAAATCATTTTTTTTTTAACAAAAATGATTTTTTCACCCACAATTTTTTATTTTCCAAAGGGTAGCAAGACAAATTGGACCCCAAAAGTTGTTGTGGAATTTGTCCTGAGTATGTCCATACCCCGTATGTGGGGGTAAACCTCTGTTTGGGTGCACAGTAGAGCTCAGAAGGGAAGGAGCACCATTTGACTTTTTCAACATAGAATTCTCTGGAATTGAGATCGGACACCATGTCGCGCTTGGAGAGCCGCTGATGTGCCTAAACAGTGGAAACCCCCCACAAGTGACACCATTTTGGAAACTAGACCCCCTAAGGAACTTATCTAGGTGTGTGGTCAACACTTTGAACACCCAAGTGCTTCACACAAGTTTATAACGTAGAGCCGAAAAAATTAAAAATCATTTTTTTTAACAAAAATGATCTTTTCACCCACAATTTTTTATTTTCCCAAGGGTAGCAAGACAAATTGGACCCCAAAAGTTGTTGTGCAATTTGTCCTGAGTATGTCGATACCCCGTATGTGGATGTAAACCTCTGTTTGGGTGCACAGTAAAGCTCAGAAGGGAAGGAGCGCCATTTGACTTTTTCAACATAGAATTCTCTGGAATTGAGATCGGACACCATGTCGCGTTTGGAGAGCCGCTGATGTGCCTAAACAGTGGAAACCCCCAACAAGTGACACCATTTTGGAAACTAGACCCCCTAAGGAACTTATCTAGGTGTGTGGTCAACACTTTGAGCACCCAAGTACTTTACACAAGTTTATAACATAGAGCCGAAAAAATTAAAAATCATTTTTTTTTCACAAAAATGATCTTTTCACCCCCAATTTTTTATTTTCCCAAGGGTGGCAAGACAAATTGGACCCCAAAAGTTGTTGTGCAATTTGTCCTGAGTATGTCGATACCCCGTATGTGGGGGTAAACCTCTGTTTGGATGCACAGTAGAGCTCAGAAGGGAAGGAGCGCCATTTGACTTTTTCAACATAGAATTCTCTGGAATTGAGATCGGACACCATGTCGCGTTTGGAGAGCCGCTAATGTGCCTAAACAGTGGAAACCCCCCACAAGTGACACCATTTTGGAAACTAGACCCCCTAAGGAACTTATCTAGGTGTGTGGTCAACACTTTGAACACCCAAGTGCTTCACACAAGTTTATAACGTAGAGCCGAAAAAATTAAAAATCTTTTTTTTTCACAAAAATGATCTTTTCACCCACAATTTTTTAGTTTCCCAAGGGTAGCAAGACAAATTGGACGCCAAAATTTGTTGTGCAATTTGTCCTGAGTATGTCGATACCCCGTATGTGGGGGTAAACCTCTGTTTGGGTGCACAGTAGAGCTCAGAAGGGAAGGAGCGCCATTTGACTTTTTCAACATAGAATTCTCTGGAATTGAGATCGGACACCATGTCACGTTTGGAGAGCCGCTGATGTGCCTAAACAGTGGAAACCCCCCACAAGTGACACCATTTTGGAAACTAGACCCCCTAAGGAACTTATCTAGGTGTGTGGTCAACACTTTGAACACCCAAGTGCTTCACACAAGTTTATAACGTAGAGCCGAAAAAATTAAAAATCATTTTTTTTTAACAAAAATGATTTTTTCACCCACAATTTTTTATTTTCCCAAGGGTAGCAAGACAAATTGGACCCCAAAAGTTGTTGTGGAATTTGTCCTGAGTATGTCGATACCTCGTATGTGGGGGTAAACCTCTGTTTGGATGCACAGTAGAGCTCAGAAGGGAAGGAGCGCCATTTGACTTTTTCAACATAGAATTCTCTGGAATTGAGATCGGACACCATGTCGCGTTTGGAGAGCCGCTGATGTGCCTAAACAGTGGAAACCCCCCACAAGTGACACCATTTTGGAAACTAGACCCCCTAAGGAACTTATCTAGGTGTGTGGTCAACACTTTGAACACCCAAGTGCTTCACACAAGTTTATAACGTAGAGCCGAAAAAATTAAAAATCATTTTTTTTTAACAAAAATGATTTTTTCACCCACAATTTTTTATTTTCCCAAGGGTGGCAAGACAAATTGGACGCCAAAATTTGTTGTGCAATTTGTCCTGAGTATGTCGATACCCCGTATGTGGGGGTAAACCTCTGTTTGGGTGCACAGTAGAGCTCAGAAGGGAAGGAGCGCCATTTGACTTTTTCAACATAGAATTCTCTGGAATTGAGATCGGACACCATGTCACGTTTGGAGAGCCGCTGATGTGCCTAAACAGTGGAAACCCCCCACAAGTGACACCATTTTGGAAACTAGACCCCCTAAGGAACTTATCTAGGTGTGTGGTCAACACTTTGAACACCCAAGTGCTTCACACAAGTTTATAACGTAGAGCCGAAAAAATTAAAAATCATTTTTTTTTAACAAAAATGATTTTTTCACCCACAATTTTTTATTTTCCCAAGGGTAGCAAGACAAATTGGACCCCAAAAGTTGTTGTGGAGTTTGTCCTGAGTATGTCGATACCTCGTATGTGGGGGTAAACCTCTGTTTGGATGCACAGTAGAGCTCAGAAGGGAAGGAGCGCCATTTGACTTTTTCAACATAGAATTCTCTGGAATTGAGATCGGACACCATGTCGCGTTTGGAGAGCCGCTGATGTGCCTAAACAGTGGAAACCCCCCACAAGTGACACCATTTTGGAAACTAGACCCCCTAAGGAACTTATCTAGGTGTGTGGTCAACACTTTGAACACCCAAGTGCTTCACACAAGTTTATAACGTAGAGCCGAAAAAATTAAAAATCATTTTTTTTTCACAAAAATGATCTTTTCACCCCCAATTTTTTATTTTCCCAAGGGTGGCAAGACAAATTGGACCCCAAAAGTTGTTGTGCAATTTGTCCTGAGTATGTCGATACCCCGTATGTGGGGGTAAACCTCTGTTTGGGTGCACAGTAAAGCTCAGAAGGGAAGGAGCGCCATTTGACTTTTTCAACATAGAATTCTCTGGAATTGAGATCGGACACCATGTCGCGTTTGGAGAGCCGCTGATGTGCCTAAACAGTGGAAACCCCCCACAAGTGACACCATTTTGGAAACTAGACCCCCTAAGGAACTTATCTAGGTGTGTGGTCAACACTTTGAACACCCAAGTGCTTCACACAAGTTTATAACGTAGAGCCGAAAAAATTAAAAATCATTTTTTTTTAACAAAAATGATTTTTTCACCCACAATTTTTTATTTTCCCAAGGGTGGCAAGACAAATTGGACCCCAAAAGTTGTTGTGCAATTTGTCCTGAGTATGTCCATACCCCGTATGTGGGGGTAAACCTCTGTTTGGGTGCACAGTAGAGCTCAGAAGGGAAGGAGCACCATTTGACTTTTTCAACATAGAATTCTCTGGAATTGAGATCGGACACCATGTCGCGCTTGGAGAGCCGCTGATGTGCCTAAACAGTGGAAACCCCCCACAAGTGACACCATTTTGGAAACTAGACCCCCTAAGGAACTTATCTAGGTGTGTGGTCAACACTTTGAACACCCAAGTGCTTCACACAAGTTTATAACGTAGAGCCGAAAAAATTAAAAATCATTTTTTTTTTCACAAAAATGATCTTTTCACCCCCAATTTTTTTTATTTTCCTAAGGGTAGTAAGAGAAATTGGTACCCAAACGTTGTTGTGCAATTTGTCCTGAGTGTGTCGATACCCCGTATGTGGGGGTAAACCTCTGTTTGGGCGCACTGCGGAGCTTGGAAGGGAAGGAGCGCCGTTTGAATTTTTAATCTCTTAATTGTGAGAGCGGACGCCATTTTGGGTTTGTAGATGTGCCTAACAGCAGAAACCCCCCACAACTGACCCTGTTTTGGAAACTACACCCCTCAAAGATTTTAATCAGGGGTATATTGAGCAATTTGAACCCACATGTATGACACAGAGTTTGATAACATTAGGTCGTCATATTGAAAAAATTCATTTTTTTCCACGAGAATCTTGTTTTAGACCTGAATGTCTCACTTTTTCAGAAATAACATCAAAAAGTGGACCCCACAATTCGTTAGCCACTTTATTATGAGCGCAGCGATATCCCATATGTAGTCAAAAAGTTCTGTTTGGACAAATGGCAGGGCTTGGACAGAAAGGGGCACAATGTGACATATTTGGCTTTATTTGAAATTGAAGATCCAGGACCCATTCAAAGCTTCTAGAGACATTGAGCAAAAAAGAAAATCCTTCCAGGAATTATTACTCACAGAGGGAGGCATGCTCCTAAAACACAATGGCTGACTATAAAATTGGTCTTGCTAACAAAACAGTTGTCCTGCATTTGCGTATATTGTAGCAGGAAGAATAAACTGTACTGGAATGAAGGGCAAAATGTGTAGGAAAATGCAGCCAACTATGTGGCAAAGCGGAGTTTGTTCCAAAGATGAAAGAACGCCATCAGGGCTAGAATGGCAGACTCTTTCAGAGACTGGTCGTACAACGTCCTTTTAGCTCCATCAATCCCTATATGAGAGACGAATGTGCCAATAGACGTGGTACACCATAGCAAGCTCCCACCCGCCAAGGTCAGAACCGCTATATGCACAAAACAACCAGTTCTCTATAGAAAGTATTGTCTGGTACCAGAGGTTCGGCAAGAACCATAAAGTAAAGCCCATAGTGTATAAGTACGGAACTTCCTAATTTTTTTAGAAATCCTACAATAAAATGATCATGCCCGTATCATCAACATAAATATAAGTAATATAAATGGAAGCCAAAGTTTTGTGTAGCAAGAGTCATAAAACAGTCAAAGTTAGATGAATGGTCAAAAATGTTTGTGAGTAATCAAGTCCTAGAATTCATTTTCAGATGATTTCACTTTTCAAGATCATTTCTGGGGTCCACATTCTAACGCTTATTGACATAGGTACGTGGACGAGAATTTGTTGGAATAGTAGTTTGGTATGGGATTGATCGAGTCGTAGAATTTTCAGATGACCTGACTTTGCAAGAACATTTATGGGGTCCACACTCTAGAGCGTACAGACGTGGGTACGTGGATGAGAATTTGTTGGGATAGTAGTTTGGCATGGGATTGATCAAGTTCTGGAATTAATTGTGAAATGGGGTAAAATGGGATCTACTAATTAAAATATTATTTATCAATTGTTCCAAATTGTACTACTGGGGCCACTAAGCAGAAAATAAAAATTATTGAAAAAAAAGCAAACTAATAATTGTAGGTGGTGTGGTAGGTCTCAAAACAGGGGGAGATACAAAGGCCTGGTTGGGATGGGCATGTGGGGCAATAGAATCGGGAATCACTCCACCTGCCATGCTTTCTGCAAACTCGGCACCTTTTTTGAGGATACCTTTGGGTGGGAGTGACAGGGACAGGGTGAGGAAAATGGCGTTCTGACAGTCTCCGGGAATCCTCAGAGTCGAAGGCTTCCCCCGGTGCCATGGACTCAAATATGAGGCTCTCTACTACTTTTTCCTGAAAGTGCAGGAACGTAAGTGGTCCTTGAGATTTTTTATATAGGACAAAACTGTTATATGTGGCAGTTTGAATTAGATAGATTCCCACCTTTTTATACCACGCCCTGGTCTTCCTCTTGACCAGGTATGGTTGCAGAACCTGGCCTGACAGATCTACGCCACCCATATGTCTGTTATAGTCTGTGACGCAGACAAGTTTTTCTTTGTCCCTGGTGGCACCCCTCTCTCTGACCGTCACAGTGGTGTCCGTATGCAGTGTGGAAAGCATATAGACGTCCTTCCTGTCTTTCCACTTCACTGCAAGAAGTTGGTCGCTTGCAAGTGAAAATGACGCCCCCCTCTCCAAACGTCTGGACACCAACTGTGACGGAAACCCCACTCTGTTTTTCCTCACTGTCCCACAGGCCCCTGTATTTGCAGCATGGAGGGATTTGTATAGGGGGATGCTCGTGTAATAGTTGTCGGTATACACGTGGTACCCTTGATTGAGAAAGGGCGTCATTAGCTCCCAGACAATTTTGCCAGGGATACCAATTGTCTGGGGGCAGTTTGGGGGGTTTATTTGGCGGTCCCTACCTTCATAAATTAGGAAGGTGGACGTGTACCCTGATGAGCTCTCGCAAGCTTTATATAATTTTACGCCGTATTTGGCTCTCTTGGAGGGAATAAATTGGCGGAATAACAGACGGCCCTTGTAGCTCATCAAGGACTCGTCGACTGCCATATTTTGCTCTGGGGTATAGGAATTTAGAAAGGAAGTTTTTAGGAGGGAAATTAGGGGTCTTAATTTATTTAGCCGATCGTAGTTGGGGTCAGTTCTTGGGAGAGCTTGGGAATTGTCACTGAAGTGGAGGAATCTCATCAGGGCTTCGTAACGGGCTCGGGACATGATGGCTGCAAATACAGGGGTGCAGTGGACAGCTTTTGTTGCCCAGTACGAGCGGAGAGTGGATTTTTTTACTATACCCATATTCAGGGTGAGGCCTAAGAATTTTTTTATTTCAGGGACATTTGTGGGGATCCAGGAACGGGAATGAAAGGCAGTGGGTTTTTTGGAAATATATTGCCGGGCATATAGGTTTGTTTGGTGGACGATTAATTGCAGGACTTCGGGGCTAATGAAAATTTCAAAAAAATCAATGGGGGTAAAATTGTCGACATCTACTTTTATTCCAGGGACTGCAGAAAAAGGGGGAATTTGAGGGGAAAATGAGGTGTCATTATACCACAGCGGTGGGGGGACTGCGGTACTTGGTCCTGCCTCTGAAGCTTCAGCAGTGACGACCGACTCCACTACCACCGGGCTGGGGGATCCCGTGGAGGAAGAGTCATCATCACTGTCTGAAAGCTGCTCAAATTCAGGGGCAGAATCTGTTTCGCTGCCGGAGCTGCCGGAGCAAAGCAGGCTGTAAGCTTGCTCCGCGCTAAAACTTCTGCGGGCCATTTTATCTAATTCCTCCCCTAACCCTAACCCTAACCCTAACAAAAAATTAAAAAAAAAAAAATTATAATTTTTTTTTTCTTTTTTTTTTATAATCCTCTGCTGATGATGCAGGGATTACGGAGAACGGGGGTTGGTAAATGGGATGCTGGCGGAGGCAGATATTATGTTTTTTGTAACTGACAGGGCAGCACTTGAACTGTAGTCTCTCTCTCTTCTCTCCTAGAACAACTACAAGGAGAGAAGAGAAAGGTACAGCCCAAGTGCTGCCATGTTTATCAAATATTAGGGGTTTTGATCACTGTAATTGGACATATTACAGTAATCAAAACCCAGCAGCCAATGAGAAAATTCTCATAGGTTGCTGGGTCTCTGCTGGCAGATCATGGCAGGCGCACTGCGCATGCGCCCGCCATTTTCTTCCAGCAGAGAAGAAGAAGGGGGGCCAGGAGCCGTGGGCTGAGGACCGGGGACCATGGGCTGAGGATCGGGGACCAGGGACAGGAGCACTGATGTGCAGGCGGTATGGTGGGGGGCTCGGGGGCTCTATTTCTCTCCCTTCTGATGTGCGATCACATTAGAGGGGAGAGAAACACAACGCAAATCGCGTTTTTTTTTTTTTTTTTGCGATCGCCGGTAAACGGTTAATTACCGGCGATCGCAAATGCGGGGTGGGTAAAAAAAACCCCGAATCATGTTCTCTGGGGTCTCGGCTACCCCGGCAGCCGAGACCCCGGAGAAAATCGGACTCTGGGGGGCGCTATACACTTTTTCCACAGCGCCGTTAATTAACGGCGCTGTGGTTTAAGTACCCTTAGCGGCCGCCGTTAAAAGGCGTGTCGGCGGTCGCTAAGGGGTTAAAAGAAAATCTTTAAAGGGAACCTGTCACCCCGTTTTTTCAGATTGAGATATAAATACTGTTAAATAGGGCCTGCACTGTGGAAACTCGGCTTTGGGAAAATGGCCGCCGCGATCTCTTCTGCGCACGCGCGGCATCCCGCGGCCATTTTCCTGAAGCCCCGTGCAGCAGAGCACTCCATCTGCGCACGCGCGGCCCCAGGAAGATGGCCGCCCCCACCGATGATAGGGGGTAATAGCGCAGATCGCGCGCTGCTTCTTCACGTGCGCGCAGTGGATTCGTCACTGCGACATGCGCACACCACTACGCCACCAACGGAAAGCTGGGGAAGGAAAGAGCGATGTCACCACGCCCACCTGACCTGACCAGCCTGATTGACAGGCGAAAACGGCGACTTTGGTAATGTATTTCTCAGCATAGGTGGGGAATCAGGGTACACTACATACACTATAGTAACGCACAGCGCAGGCCCTATTTAACAGTATTTATATCTCAATCTGAAAAAACGGGGTGACAGGTTCCCTTTAACCCCTCTGTGACCTTAGACGTACTATCCCGTCGAGGTGCCCTGGGCTTATCTGACCCTGGACGGGATAGTACGTCATAGCCGATCGGCCGCGCTCACGGGGGGAGCGCGGCCGATCGCGGCCGGGTGTCAGCTGCTTATCGCAGCTGACATCCGGCACTATGTGCCAGGAGCGGTCACGGACCGCCCCCGGCACATTAACCCCTGGCACACCGCGATCAAAGATGATCGCGATGTGCCGGCGGTACAGGGAAGCACCGCGCAGGGAGGGGGCTCCCTGCGGGCTTCCCTGAGACCCCCGGAGCAACGCGATGTGATCGCGTTGCTGCGAGGGTCTCCTCACCTCCCTCCCTGCTCGAGCCCCGGATCCAAGATGGCCGCGGATCCGGGTCCTGCAGGGAGGGAGGTGGCTTCACAGAGCCTGCTCAGAGCAGGCACTGTGAAGCAGCCTGCACTCCTATCAGATCAGTGATCTGACAGAGTGCTGTGCAAACTGTCAGATCACTGATCTGTGATGTCCCCCCCTGGGACAAAGTAAAAAAGTAAAAAAAAAAATTTCCAAATGTGTAAAAAAAATAAAAAAAAATATTCCAAAATAATGAAAAAAAAAAAAAAATATTATTCCCATAAATACATTTCTTCATCTAAATAATAAAAAAAAACCAATAAAAGTACACATATTTAGTATCGCCGCGTCCGTAACGGCCCGACCTATAAAACTGGCCCACTAGTTAACCCCTTCAGTAAACACCGTAAGAAAAAAAAAAAAAAAACGAGGCAAAAAACAACGCTTTATTATCATACCGCCGAACAAAAAGTGGAATAACACGCGATCAAAAGGACAGATATAAATAACCATGGTACCGCTGAAAGCGTCATATTGTCCCGCAAAAAAAGAGCCGCCATACAGCATCATCAGCAAAAAAATAAAAAAGTTATAGTCCTGAGAATAAAGCGATGCAAAAATAATTATTTTTTCTGTAAAATAGTTTTTATCGTATAAAAGCACCAAACCATAAAAAAATGATATAAATGAGGTATCGCTGTAATCGTACTGACCCGAAGAATAAAACTGATTTATCAATTTTACCAAACGCGGAACGGTATAAACGCCTCCCCCAATAGAAATTCATGAATAGCTGGCTTTTGGTCATTCTTCCTCACAAAAATCGGAATAAAAAGCGATAAAAAAATGTCACGTGCCCAAAAATGTTTTCAATAAAAACGTCAACTCGTCCCGCAAAAAACAAGACCTCACATGACTCTGTGGACCAAAATATGGAAAAATTATAGCTCTCAAAATGTGGTATTGCAAAAAATATTTTTTGCAATAAAAAGGGTCTTTCAGTGTGTGAAGGCTGCAAATCATAAAAATCCGCTAAAAAACTCGCTATAAAAGTAAATCAAACCCCCCTTCATCACCCCCTTAGTTAGGGAAAAATAAAAAAAAATGTATTTATTTCCATTTTCCCATTAGGGCTAGGGTTAGGGCTAGGGTTAGGGCTAGGGCTAGGGTTAGGGCTAGGGTTAGGGCTAGGGTTAGGGTTAGGGTTAGGGCTAGGGTTAGGGCTAGGGTTAGGGCTAGGGTTAGGGCTAGGGTTAGGGCTAGGGCTAGGGTTAGGGCTAGGGTTAGGGCTAGGGTTAGGGCTAGGGTTAGGGCTAGGGTTAGGGTTAGGGCTAGGGTTAGGGCTAGGATTAGGGTTAGGGTTAGGGTTGGGGCTACAGTTAGGGTTGGGGCTAAAGTTAGGGTTAGGGTTTAGATTACATTTACAGTTGGGAATAGGGTTGGGATTAGGGTTAGGGGTGTGTCAGGGTTAGAGGTGTGGTTAGGGTTACCGTTGGAATTAGGGTTAGGGGTGTGTTTAGATTAGGGTTTCAGTTATAATTGGGGGGTTTCCACTGTTTCGGCACATCAGGGGCTCTCCAAACACGACATGGCGTCCGATCTCAATTCCAGCCAATTCTGCGTTGAAAAAGTAAAACAGTGCTCCTTCCCTTCCGAGCTTTCCTGTGTGCCCAAACAGGGGTTTACCCCAACATATGGGGTATCAGCGTACTCAGGACAAATTGGACAACAACTTTTGTGGACCAATTTCTCCTGTTACCCTTGGGAAAATACAAAACTGGGGGCTAAAAAATAATTTTTGTGGGAAAACAAAAAGATTTTTTATTTTCACGGCTCTGCGTTATAAACTGTAGTGAAACACTTGGGGGTTCAAAGTTCTCACAACACATCTAGATAAGTTCATTGAGGGGTCTAGTTTCCAATATGGGGTCACTTGTGGGGGGTTTCTACTGTTTAGGTACATTAGGGGCTCTGCAAACGCAATGTGACGCCTGCAGACCAATCCATCTAAGTCTGCATTCCAAATGATGCTCCTTCCCTTCCGAGCCCTCCCATGCGCCCAAACGGTGGTTCCCCCCCACATATCGGGTATCAGCGTACTCAGGACAAATTGGACAACAACTTTTGTGGACCAATTTCTCCTGTTACCCTTGGGAAAATACAAAACTGGGGGCTAAAAAATAATTTTTGTGGGAAAACAAAAAGATTTTTTATTTTCACGGCTCTGCGTTATAAACTGTAGTGAAACACTTGGGGGTTCAAAGTTCTCACAACACATCTAGATAAGTTCATTGAGGGGTCTAGTTTCCAATATGGGGTCACTTGTGGGGGGTTTCTACTGTTTAGGTACATTAGGGGCTCTGCAAACGCAATGTGACGCCTGCAGACCAATCCATCTAAGTCTGCATTCCAAATGATGCTCCTTCCCTTCCGAGCCCTCCCATGCGCCCAAACGGTGGTTCCCCCCCACATATCGGGTATCAGCGTACTCAGGACAAATTGGACAACAACATTTAGGGTCCAATTTCTCCTGCTAACCTTGGAAAAATACAAAACTGGGGGCTAAAATATAATTTTTGTGGAAAAAAAAATATTTTTTATTTGCATGGCTCTGCGTTATAAACTGTAGTGAAATACTTGGGGGTTCAAAGCTCTCACAACACATCAAGATGAGTTCCTTAGGGGGTCTACTTTCCAAAATGGTGTCACTTGTGGGGGGTTTCTACTGTTTAGGTACATTAGGGGCTCTGCAAACGCAATGTGACGCCTGCAGACCATTCCATCTAAGTCTGCATTCCAAATGGCGCTCCTTCCCTTCCGAACCCTCCCATGCGCCCAAACGGTGGTTCCCCCCCACATATGGGGTATCAGCGTACTCAGGACAAATTGGACAACAACTTTTGTGGTCCAATTTCTCCTCTTACCCTAGGGAAAATACAAAACTGGGGGCTAAAAAATAATTTTTGTGGGAAAAAAATTTTGTTTTATTTTTATGGCTCTGCATTATAAACTTCTGTGAAGCCCTTGGTGGGTCAAAGTGCTCACCACACATCCAGATAAGTTCCTTAGGGGGTCTACTTTCCAAAATGGTGTCACTTGTGGGGGGTTTCAATGTTTAGGCACATCAGTGGCTCTCCAAACGCAACATGGCGTCCCATCTCAATTCCTGTCAATTTTGCATTGAAAAGTCAAACGGCGCTCCTTCCCTTCCGAGCTCTCCCATGCGCCCAAACAGTGGTTTACTGCCACATATGGGGTATCAGCGTACTCGGGACAAATTGGACAACAACTTTTGAGGTCCAATTTCTTCTCTTACCCTTGGAAAAATAAAAAATTGGGGGCAAAAATATAATTTTTGTGAAAAAATATGATTTTTTATTTTTACGGTTCTGCATTATAAACTTCTGTGAAGCACTTGGTGGGTCAAAGTGCTCACCACACCTCTAGATAAGTTCCTTAGGGGGTCTACTTTCCAAAATGGTGTCACTTGTGGGGGGTTTCAATGTTTAGGCACATCAGTGGCTCTCCAAACGCAACATGGCGTCCCATCTCAATTCCTGTCAATTTTGCATTGAAAAGTCAAACGGCGCTCCTTCCCTTCCGAGCTCTCCCATGCGCCCAAACAGTGGTTTACTGCCACATATGGGGTATCAGCGTACTCGGGACAAATTGGACAACAACTTTTGAGGTCCAATTTCTTCTCTTACCCTTGGAAAAATAAAAAATTGGGGGCAAAAATATAATTTTTGTGAAAAAATATGATTTTTTATTTTTACGGTTCTGCATTATAAACTTCTGTGAAGCACTTGGTGGGTCAAAGTGCTCACCACACATCCAGATAAGTTCCTTAGGGGGTCTACTTTCCAAAATGGTGTCACTTGTGGGGGGTTTCAATGTTTAGGCACATCAGTGGCTCTCCAAACGCAACATGGCGTCCCATCTCAATTCCTGTCAAGTTTGCATTGAAAAGTCAAATAGCGCTCCTTCCCTTCCGAGCTCTCCCATGCGCCCAAACAGTGGTTTACTGCCACATATGGGGTATCAGCGTACTCAGGACAAATTGGACAACAACTTTTTGGGTCCAATTTCTCCTGTTACCCTTGGTAAAATAAAACAAATTGGAGCTGAAGTATATTTTTTGTGTAAAAAAGTTAAATGTTCATTTTTATTTAAACATTCCAAAAATTCCTATTAAACACCTGAAGGGTTAATAAACTTCTTGAATGTGGTTTTGAGCACCTTGAGGGGTGCAGTTTTTAGAATGGTGTCACACTTGGGCATTTTCTATCATATAGACCCCTCAAAATGACTTCAAATGAGACGTGGTCCCTAAAAAAAAATGGTGTTGTAAAAATGAGAAATTGCTGGTCAACTTTTAACCCTTATAACTCCCTAACAAAAAAAAAAATTGGTTCCAAAATTATGCTGATGTAAAGGAGACATGTGGGAAATGTTACTTATTAAGTATTTTGTGTGACATATCTCTGTGATTTAATTGCATAAAAATTCAAAGTTTGAAAATTGCGAAATTTTCAAAATTTTCGCCAAATTTCCGTTTTTTTCACAAATAAACGCAGGTACTATCAAAGAAATTTTACCACTATCATGAAGTACAATATGTCACGAGAAAACAATGTCAGAATCACCAGGATCCGTTGAAGCGTTTCGGAGTTATAACCTCATAAAGGGACAGTGGTCAGAATTGTAAAAATTGGCCTGGTCATTAACGTGCAAACCACCCTTGGGGGTAAAGGGGTTAATATTGTTTACTAGAGTTGAGCGACTTTTTTACTTTTTTAGGATCGAGTCGGGTTTCGCAAAACCCGACTTTCTCAAAAGTCGGGTGAAATCGGCCGATTATTGCGAAAAGTCAGAGGCCGACCGAAACACGAAACTCAATGCAAGTCAATGGGGAATCAAAGTCGGCAGTGAGTGGAGGACAGGAAAACACCTACAGTGCCCATTTTAATGCCAAAAACATCAATTCTTATTTCTTAAAGGGAACCTGTCACCTGAATTTGGCGGGACCGGTTTTCGGTCATATGGGTGGAGTTTTTGGGTGTTTGATTCCTGCCTTGCGCAGGCGTGTACTATGGAGGACAGAGAATGAACTTCAATCCAATATTGCGGCCAGCATGCAGCTAGCAGGTAAGGAAAGGGTGAATCAAACACCCGAAAACTCCGCCCATATGACCAAAAACCGGTCCCGCCAAATTCAGGTGACAGGTTCCCTTTAAGCTTGTCAATCTTAATTTACTTTATAATAATAGTTAGCTATTGAAAACAGGGGCTCATTTGGCTAAAGTTGTGGGGGGTAGGGCTGGCTCAAGATTTTTGTGGGCCCAGGAAACGCGGAATATGTCACAGCAGTGGAGCAGGGAGAGGTAAGTATTTCAACTTTGCAAATGCTGTGATCCTGAGCAAGCAGGGGGGGGCCCACTAGTTGGCACTGGCACAGGGCCCCTCATAATACAGCGGTGTGTTTGATGGCGGGCGGCGCCTCCCACTGCCAGAGACACTTTTGCGTACTATGAGGGGCGTTGTGCCAGTGCCGACGAGTATGCCCCCCACCTGATGAAGGAACCTGCACTTTCATCTGCACCTTCCTCTTTGTCCCCGTGTAAGGTGGTATAGTATGCGGGAAGGGGAACCTGACTTTCATCAGGGTCAGATTCTGGCTGTGTAGAGTGCAAGGGGAATGTAGTGGTCTGGGTCAATGTACCAGCAGACTCATCTAGCAGTGGCTGGACAATGGGCAGGATGAGGAGGAAACACAGATATAAGCCCAAAATGAAAAAGTAGGCTAAAAGCAGTTCAAAATTGGTAACAGGACTAAACAGGCGGCATTGCTTTGTTCAGCGGAGGACAACTGTAATGAGAGGCTCACACAGACTTAGTAGGCCTAAAATAAAAAAGTAGGCTAAATGCAGTTCAAAATTGGTAAGAGGAGTACACAGGCTGTTAGGGTTGGCGGAACGCACCGAATATATTTATTAGCTGAGATAGGTGCGTTCTCAACCCGGGATCCACCGTGCAGGAAAGAACCCGCTGCTAAGCAAGGCGGCGAAGCAAATTAGTACAAACGAACTCTGTTACGTCACAGAGCCCGTAGTAAAGAGAACGCTGTGCCCTGTTTAGCCCACAGGGGACACAGCTACTGTGTAGAGCCGACAGTGGTCATGCAGTCCAACTAACACGCAGCTCCTGTCCAGTGGAGCCGGATATCTAATGGCTTATTTCAGCCGGCATTCAAGGGGCTTATTTCAGCTGGGTCCCTGACCACACACACGACCACACTGGCGCTGAGCTCGTACATATTTGATACTAGCGCATGGCCGTGCGGTCATGAGAACCTTTTATAGCTGTAGCACCTACAGGACCTTCCAAGAAGGACCAATGGAAGGCTGCCACAGAACTTGATCAGGTACAGGACCTTCCAGGAGGACCAATGGAAGTTGCTGCAGTACCTGAGCATGTGACCCTTGATCTCCACTGAGAGATCTTACCCTGGGCATGCTCAGTATGTGACAAACAGGACTTAGTCCCAGAAAAGCCTGCTCGCCGCAGACCAGTGCAGGGTACAATAGTAGAGCCTGGAGAGGCAGCAGTAACCCTTTGCACAGTATCAGATTCAGTGAGACGCTGGGACTGACGTCTCCGCTGAGCAGGCTCCACTGCGGCCGATGCAGAATGGGAGACCGCAGCAGACATGGTTCGACATTCCCCCTGTGCAGTGGCGGGAACTTGACTCCTAACATTACCCCACCTCCTAGGGCCCCCCTCCTTGAGCCTCGCTACGCTCAAAAGCTGCAATGAGCAGCGGAGCCCGAATGTGCTCCACAGGTTCCCAGATTCTATCTTCTGGACCGTGACCCCTCCAGTCCACCAGATAAAATTTCTTGCCACGTACCACCTTGCACCCCACAATAGCATTCACCTCAAACTCATCCATGGATGAACCCGATGTCCTGGCAGATGACTCAGAAAACCGGGACAAATGAACGGGCTTTAAGAGGGAAACGTGAAAAGTGTCGGTGATACCAAGGCGTGGAGGAATAGCCAAACGGTAGACCACAGGGTTGACCTGTTTCAGAACCTTGAAGGGGCCAATGTAGCGAGGCGCAATCTTAGTGGACTCAACTCACAGCCTGATGTTATGGGCGGAGAGCCACAGTAAGTCGCCAGGAGCAAAGGTTGGAGCGGGGCGCCGGTGTGTATGAGCAGAAACCCTCATTCTCTCCTTGGAGGCCCGGATGGCATCCTGTGTGCGGTTCCAAATGTCACGTGCCTCCACCGCCCAGTCTGCCACCCTAGAATCTGTGGATGACACGGGCATGGGCACAGCGACACGCGGATGCAGGCCGTAATTAAGGAGAAAAGGAGTCTGCCCAGTGGAATCGGCTACAGCGTTGTTCAAGGCAAATTCCGCCGAAGGTAGCAAAGATGCCAAGTCATCCTGCCTAGCAGAGACAAAATGCCGCAAGTATGTCACCAGAGTCTGGTTGGTCCTCTCTACCAACCCATTCGTCTCGGGATGGTATGCAGAGGAGAGATTCAACTCTATGCTGAGTAAACGGCAGAGCTCTCTCCAAAACCGAGACGCGAACTGGGGACCCAGGTTGCTGACAATTTTATCAGGCATTCCATGTAAACGGAAAATATGCTTTATGAACAACGCCGCCAAGGCCCGTGCAGAAGGTAACCGTGGAAGCGGCACCAAGTGCACCATTTTAGAGAAATGATCGGTGACAACCCAGATAACGGTGCAGCTACGAGACTTGGGTAAGTCCACCACGAAGTCCATCTCGACCATTTCCCAGGGCCTGTCTGCCACCGGTAGGGGGTAAAGCAACCCAGCAGGCCGTTGCCAAGGAGACTGATTCTGGGCGCAGGAAACGCACACCCGAATATAGTCCCCGACATCACGGGCCATAGGCGGCCACCAGTACGTTCTCGCCAAAAGCTCAAATGTCCTTTTGGTCCCAAAATGCCCACCCACTCTGGACGAGTGAGCCCAAGCAAGATCCTCCGGTCGCAAATTTGCTGGCACGAAAGTCTTGCCCAGGGGCACAGACTCTAGCAAAACCGGAGCAACAGTTCTCAGGCTCTCAGAAGGGACAATAAGCCGAGGCTCCTCCTCCTCCTCCTCAGATGACACTACGGATCGGGAGAGAGCATCGGCTCGAATGTTCTTCTCCCCGGAGAGAAAATGAAGAGTAAAATGAAACCGGAAGAAGAACAGGGACCATCTAACCTGGCGAGAATTCAACCGCTGGGCCGTCTGTAGATATACCAAGTTCTTGTGGTCAGTGAAAACCTGGAAGGGAAAGCGAGCTCCCTCCAAGAGGTGTCTACACTCTGAGAAAGCCAACTTCAAGGCTAGTAACTCCCTGTCCCCGATGGAATAATTTCCTCTCCGCCGGTGTGAAGGCTTTGGAGAAGAAGAAGCAAGGATGCTTCCGACCTTGAGCATCCTTTTGGAAACGGACCGCTCCAGCACCAATGGATGAGGCATCCACCTCCATGATAAATGGCTTATCTACATCGGGGCGATGTAGAATGGGAGCGCTAGCGAAGTTTGACTTAACCGAGAGGAAGGCCTTGGAGACATCCTCTGACCACAACTTGGGATTTGCTCCCTTCTTGGTGAGGGCAACCAAGGGAGCTACCAAAATTGAGAAGTGTGGGATAGTAATTAATGAACCCCATAAAGCGCTGCACCGCTTTAAGTGAAGGGGGTTCCTGTCTTGTGACGTCGAGAGCCTATACACCAACATACGTCATAGTGATGGTGTTCGTGCGGCTGAGTATTTTTTGAACTCCTCCTCTATACCCACATCCATGAGACAATTTACTGTAAGAATGCTTGAATTTTCATTGACTAAAAATTTTTTTCTCTTTAAGGGGTCCCTCTACCTACTGCTCCAGGGCACAGCTAAGGGCGCGTCATTCGCGCCTTCATATGCTAATTTGTTCCTGGGGCTGTGGGAGAGGGACCTATTTCACACTGAGCCGGTATCATCAATAGACCGCATCCTTATATGGGTGCGGTTCATTGATGATATATTCTTTATTTGGCAGGGCTCTATGGATTCACTTCATATTTTTATGGAACAATTGAATCAAAATCATCTGAATATCCATTTAACATATAAGCGTGATACAAAATTCATGGAATTTTTGGATATGGGTGTACATAGGGATGAGAGCGGCTGCCTCTACACCAACATTTTTTTGGAAATCGACGGCAGAAAATTCCCTCTTACACGCCTCTTCGTCACACCCTCCAACAATGATCAAATTGATCTCTATAGGCCAATTTCTGCGCCTACGAAGGATATGTACAAATGAGGCAGATTTTGAGAGGCAAGCCCTGGATCTTAAAGAAAGATTCTTGGAAAGAGGATACAGCAAGCGTTCAGTTAAGAAGGGTTATAATCGTGCCAAGCACATAACGAGACATCAAGCCCTTTATGAAAATAAGCCATCTAAATCCGATAGGGTAGTAAGGTATATTACACAATACCATGGTCAAACTGAGTTAATGAGAACATATATAAATAAATCATGGGTAATTTTAAAGGCTGATCCAGTTTTAACACAATATATTGGTGAGACATGTAATATTACCTATCGCAGATCTAGGAACTTGAAGGATCAACTAGTCAAAAGCCATTACTCATATAATTCAGAAATTCCGTCTTTTCTTACCAATACAAAAACAGTGCTTGGGTGCAAACCATGCGGCCAATGTGTCGCATGTCCTAATATTAAAAGAACCTTTTCTGTAAACCGTTTTAGTGGCCTTCTTAATAATACTACCGTATATACTCGAGTATAAGCCGACCCAAGTATAAGCCGACCCCCCTAATTTTGCCACAAAAAACTGGGAAAACTTATTGACTCGAGTATAAGCCTAGGGTGGAAAATGCAGCAGCTACCGGTGAATTTCAAAAATAAAAATAGATGCTCCATACCATTCATTATTGCCCTATAGATGCTCCATATAAAGCTGTGCCATATATAATGCTCCATACCATTGATTATTGCCCCATAGATTATCCATATATAGCTGTGCCATATAGAATGCTCTGCACCGTTCATTATGGCCCCATAGATGTTCCATATAAAGCTGTGCCCCATATACAATGCTCTGCACCGTTCATTATGGCCCTATAGATGCTCCTTATAAAGCTGTGCCATATATGCTCGGCACCGTTCAGTTTGGCCCCATAGATGCTCCACATAAATCTGTGCCCCACATATAATGCTCTGCACCATTCAGTTTGGCCCCATAGATGCTCCACATAAATCTGTGCCCTATATGCTCTGCACCATTCAGTTTGGCCCCATAGATGCTCATTATAAAGCTGTGCCATATATGCTCTGCACCGTTCATTTGTGCCAATAGATGCTCCTTATAAAGCTGTGCCCTATATGCTTTGCACCGTTCAGTTTGGCCCCATAGATGCTCATTATAAAGCTGTGCCCTATATGCTCTGCACCGTTCAGTTTGGCCCCATAGATGCTCCTTATAAAGCTGTGCCCTATATGCTCTGCACCGTTCATTATGGCCCCATAGATGCTCATTATAAAGCTGTGCCCTATATGCTCTGCACCGTTCAGTTTGGCCCCATAGATGCTCATTATAAAGCTGTGCCCTATATGCTCTGCACCGTTCAGTTTGGCCCCATAGATGTTCCACATAAAGCTGTGCCCTATATGCTCTGCACCGTTCAGTTTGGCCCCATAGATGCTCTACATAAATCTGTGCCATATATAACGCTGCTGCTGCTGCAATAAAAAAAAAAAACACACTCACCTCTCTTGCTTGCAGCTCCCCAGCATCCGGTCCTGGCGTCTCTCCGCACTGACTGATCAGGCAGAGGGCGGCGCGCACACTATATGCGTCATTGCGCCCTCTGACCTGCACAGTCAGAGTGGAGAGACGCCGGGAAGATGGAGCGACGCCCGGCATGTGGATCGTGGACAGGTAAATATGCGATACTTACCTGCTTCCGGCGCGGTCCCTGGCTCCTTCTCCCGGACAGCTGGTCTCCAGGAGCCGCAGCTTCTTCCTCTATCAGCGGTCACCGTTACCACTGATTAGAGAAATGAATATGCGGCTCCACCCCTATGGGAGTGGAGTCCATATTCATAAGTTTAATGAGCTGTCCCACGTGACCGCTGTACAGGGGAAGAGCTGCGGCGCCCGAACACAGTGTGACGGGCAGGGGGAGCGTCAGGATCGCCGGGACTAGGTAAGTATGCCTCAGACCTCTCCCCCCATCACCCGCAGACCCTGCCACAGACCGTGACTCGAGTATAAGCCGAGAGGGGCACTTTCAGCCCAAAAATTTGGGTTGAAAATCTCGGCTTATACTCGAGTATATACGGTAATTTTATTGTTTTATTCCTTTTGTGGTTTTAAGGTTTCTAATATTTTTAATATTGATTTTAGTTCTATATTTTACTAACCTTGGGCGGACAGTGGGAGTTGTACGTCACATTCTTGCTGGTCGCGCTGGAAGGCTGGACTGCAGAGGATGATGTATGCTTGGAGAATCTACAAGCAATAAACAAGAAGCATACTGAGAAAGGAAATCAAAGAAAGAAGAATTGCATTATTCTATTATTTATATTTTGTACCTATATAATTTTTTATGATTCTTTTATTTTTTTATTTTTTTTATTTTTATTTTATTTTTATTATTTATTTATTATTTTTTATATACATTTTTTTATCTTTTATTTTTTATTTATTATTATTTATTTTTCTCTTTATTTATATTTTATTATTTTTTATCCATTTATTTTTTATTATCTTTTATTTATTTGTGATTTATTTTTATTTTCTTTTTCATTGTTGTTTATTTATTTATAATATTATATGAGCATTAAGCCCTATTGCAAGCATATATTTGCTATATTCATATGAACATACCTTCTTTTATAATGATATATACTGCCTCCCTTCTGTATTGTATAGGCTGGCAGCTGTATGTTAATACTATGTATTTGCATATATGGCATAGTCCAGTATACACATGCCTGATACATTGGGTTAAATTTTGCTCTTATATGCCCCCTTTTTTCTTCTGCTCTCCTAGCCCCAGTAGCGTCATGTAAATATAATCTTACCATTTGAGCGTGATCTATTGCACGTTATGTGCACTGATCACTTGCGCCTTCCCACACTGTGTCCCTGGCTGTGCGCGTGCGCAGTATGTGTCTGGGAGTCCCGGCGCTTTGCGTCCATGTTTCCGTGGTTACGCCGGGTACTCCATTCCTGTGCGGCCAGTCATGTGACGTGGAGACCGGAACTCTCAGACCTCCTGACCGCGCATGCGCTGGATACACCCGGGCCGCAGCGCTAGGTAAATTTACACTATAAAAACCCTCTCAGAACAGTCATGACCACCCCCTGACGAAGGATATACCTCCGAAACGCGTGTCGGGCGCCCGCAGGTCCAGGTCTCAGCCTACCCCCCAGGTATATATAAGAAATATATTGTGCTATCATAATCCCTGGTATTGGTCACATGTTGTTAGACCTTCATAGAGGTCTATGCACTTGGGCACTTTTAAAACAACTTTGTTGTTATTTGTGAGCGTTATTGTTATTTTTTACTATGCACTCCTTGGCACTTTTTATATAAAGTTTTTGAGCCTCTTTTATACAAATTTTGCACTTACATTGTTGCAAGCAAAAAACATATTTTTTTATGGAATTATTTTCACTTTATTTGATACTTTTTGCACTTTATGATATGTACAATTGAAAAAGTATATATTTTCTTTATTATTGGGGGCTATTCGGTTGAGTATGATTATTGTGGAATCCTGTCCTTGCGGAAGTTTTATATTATACATTTTTAATATTTTGTATTGTTGCCATTCTGATAAATAAAGGCATATTTTGTAATATTCCCATGTTCTTTGACTATCTGGTGATTTCATGTTCCATGGTGGTTCTATATCTGGGTACCTCTGTTGTAGCAACCTGAACGCACTCCCTCTGACATCTACCCTCACAGGATTTACTCCATCCCAAAATTCTCCCTGAGGACCACTCTATATGAGGAGAATGGTAGCGTAGCCATGGTATCCCCAACAGGACCTCATCAATTAACATAGTAACATAGTTATTAAGGTTGAAGGAAGACTTTAAGTCCATCTAGTTCAACCCATAGCCTAACCTAGCATGCCCTAACATGTTGATCCAGAGGAAGGCAAAAAAAAAAACCCATGTGGCAAATAGTAAGTTCCACCTTGGGGAAAAAAATTCCTTCCCGACTCCACATACAGCAATCAGACTAGTTCCCTGGATCAACGCCCTATCAAGGAATCTAGTATATATACCCTGCAACATTATACTTTTCAAGAAAGGTATCCAATCCCCTCTTAAATTTAAGTAATGAATTACATTACATTACAACATCATACGGCAGAGAGTTCCATAGTCTCACTGCTCTTACAGTAAAAAACCCGCGTCTGTTATTATGCCTAAACCTTCTTTCCTCCAAACGCAGAGGATGCCCCCTTGTCCCTGTCTTAGGTCTATGATTAAAAAGATCATCAGAAAGGTCTTTGTACTATCAAAACAAAAGAAAAAGGGTAGCACGCATTTCAAAAGGGATCACCACTCAGAATTGTCAAAATATAATACAGATTTTATTAACTCACACTTTTAACACTGCAAAAAAAGTTAAAAACATTTAAAATTGCAAACCACAGCAAATATAGAAACAAAGACCTATAATAAGGTCACACCACAGTCCCACCCTAAATATAAGCAGATATAACAAATGCTGTCATTAATCCGCAAGTGGTTATAAACAACCACAGCATATTGGTCTAAACCAACAGAGATCTATATGGAGGAGCCAAATGACAGGGGTCAAAGGTGCAATATTTACCCATATAGAGATCCCCTATGGCTTAGAATGCCAAGCAATGTAGCACCCTATACAACCTGAAGCTGTTAGCAAGGCTTCCCAAGTAGAATCCCTGTGAGACGCATCAGTGCAATAGAAGGTAATGGTATAGAAGGGTGGTACTGGGCACTGGGCATTTAGTGAGTGGTGATCCCTTTTGAAATGCATGCTACCCTTTTTCTTTTGTTTTGATGTTGCGCTCTCTTGTAGCATGCTATAGGTGATCCCTGGCGGTGGTGCCTGCCTAACATTGTTGTCTAAAAAGGTCTTTGTACTGTCCCCTCATATATTTATACATTAAAATAAGATCACCCCTTAGTCTTCGTTTTTCCAAACTAAATAGCCCCAAGTGTAATAACCTATCTTGGTATTGCAGACCCCCAGTCCTCTAATAACCTTAGTCGCTCTTCTCTGCACCCGCTCTAGTTCAGCTATGTCTTTCTTTTCCCCCACAGACCAGAACTGTGCACAGTATTCTAAGTGTGGTCGAACTAGTGACTTGTGTAGAGGTAAAATTATGTTCTCCTCATGTGCATCTATGCCTCTTTTAATGCATCCCATTATTTTATTTGCCTTTGTAGCAGCTGTCTGACACTGGCCACTGAACACGAGTTTGTCATCCACCCATACTCCTAGGTCTTTTTCATTGACGGTTTTGCCCAGAGTTTTAGAATTAAGCGCATAGTTATACATCTTATTACTTCTACCCAAGTGCATGACCTTACATTTATCCCCATTAAAGCTCATTTGCCATTTGTCAGCCCAAGCTTCTAGTTTACATAAATCATCCTGTAATATAAAATTGTCCTCTTCTGTATTGATTACCCTGCAGAGTTTAGTGTCATCTGCAAATATTGAAATTCTGCTCTGAATGCCCCCTACAAGGTCATTAATAAATATGTTAAAAAGAAGAGGGCCCAATACTGACCCCTGTGGTACCCCACTGCTAACCGCGACCCAGTCCGAGTGTGCTCCATTAATAACCACCCTTTGTTTCCTGTCCCTGAGCCAGCTCTTAACCCACTTACACATATTTTCCCCTATCCCCATTATTCTCATTTTATGTATCAACCTTTTGTGTGGAACCGTATCAAAAGCTTTTGAAAAGTCCATATACACTACGTCCACTGGGTTCCCTTGGTCCAGTCCGGAACTTACCTCATCATAGAAGCTGATCAGATTAGTCTGACATAACGGTCCCTAGTAAACCCGTGCTGACACTGGGTCATGAGGTTATTCCTCTTCAGATACTCCAGCATAGCATCCCTTAGAATGCCCTCCAGGATTTTACCCACAATAGAGGTTAAGCTTACTGGCCTATAATTACCGAGTTCAGTTTTTGTCCCCTTTTTGAATTTTGGCACCACATTTGCTATATGCCAGTCCTGTGGTACAGACCCTGTTATTATGGAGTCTTTAAAGATTAAAAATAATGGTCTATCAATGATTGTACTTAATTCCTGCAGTACTCGGGGGTGTATCCCATCCGGGCCAGGAGATTTGTCAATTTTAGTGATTTTTAGATGCCAACGTACTTCCTGCAGGGTTAAGCAGTTGACATTTAATTGGGAATTTTTATCACTAGTCATTTTGTCTGCCATGGGATTTTCTTTTGTAAATACTGATGAAAAAAAGTAATTTAGCATATTTGGCTTTTTCCTCATCCTCATCCACCATTTCACCCAGACTATTTTTAAGGGAGCCAACACTATCATTTTTTAGTTTCATACTATTTACGTAGTTAAAGAATATTTTGGGATTATTTTTACTCTTTCTGGCAATGAGTCTCTCTGTCTCAATCTTTGCTGCCTTGATTTGCTTTTTATTATTATTATTTATTATTATTATTATTATTTATTGTTATAGCGCCATTTTTTCCAAGGCGCTTTACATGTGAGGAGGGGTATACATAATAAAAACAAGTACAATAATCTTAAACAATACAAGTCATAACTGGTACAGGAGGAGTGAGGACCCTGCGAGAGCTGCAAGTTTTAAGTGGAACTGTAAGTGAGATATACATAAATCCCTGCAGTTAGTGGTATATTGAAGAGCAGTGAGATACCTAAAAAAAGCCCCTGCTGTAAACTAAGAGGTCAATAGCCTTGTGTGTGTTTTTTCATCATATTGTGGATTGGAGGGATAACTGAGATAAGCCCCCCTGCACATGTGATAGCTGTCTGTTGGCCTAAAGTCACCCCGATCTGTGACGTGGGGGTGACGGTCACGGTGTGAATCGTGACAAATTTGAATTTATTAAATTTTCTGTATTTATTTAATGCCTCCTCACTACCTACTTCCTTTAATTCTCTAAATGCTTTCTTTTTGTCACTTATTGCGCCCCTTACAGCTCTATTTAGCCATATTGGTTTCCTCCTATTTCTAGTATGTTTATTCCCATATGGTATATACTGTGCACAGGTCCTATCCAGGATGCTAATAAATGTCTACCATTTTCTTTGTGTATTATTATGTCTCAGGATATCGTCCCAGTTAATTGCACCAAAATCCTCTCTCATCCGTTGGAAATTTGCCCTCCTGAAGTTTAGTGTCCTTGTAACCCCTCTACTATACATCTTATTAAAAGATACATGAAAACTAATTATTTTGTGATCACTATTCCCCAAGTGACCCCAACCCTTATATTTGATATGCAGTCTGGCCTGTTGGTTAATATTAGGTCTAGCAGTGCCCCCCTTCTTGTTGGGTCCTGAACAAGTTGTGAAAGATAATTGTCTCTCATAGTTGTCCAAAACCGATTACCTTTGCTGGAACTGCAGATTTCCGTTCCCCAATCTATTTCAGGGTAGTTGAAATCCCCCATAATAATGACTTCCCCTTGAGTCGAAGCTTCATCTATTTGCTTTACAAGGATATTCTCCATTGCTTCCATTATTTTTGTAGATTTATAAAAAAAAAACCCTATCAGTAATTTATTATTTTTCCCCCTCCCCTTATCTCCATTCACAGGGACTCAACATTTTCATTAGACTCACCTATAATATCACGCCGGATGGGTTTTAAGGATGATTTTACATATAGACGCACCCCTCCCCCTCGCTTATCCGTTCGGTCATTTCTGAACAGACTATAACTCTGCACGTTAACAGCCCAGTCATGGCTCTCATCCAGCCACGTTTCAGTTATCCCCACCATGTCATAATTATGCTCCAACAACATTAATTCTAATTCATCCATTTTGTTGGTGAGGCTTCTGGCATTAGTATACATGCACTTGATGTTTCTCTCTGTACCTCTATTCTTTCTTAAATTATTAACTGTTCTCACAAAGTGGATATACTTCTGTCCTGGTAGTTTGTCGTATATCAGCTAGTCACTTTCTGCCACTTAGATTGTGTTGTTATATACACTGGACCTAAGTTGTGGTTCAGTCTCCCAAAAAAAAGGGAGATTCAAATTCTCACAAAGTGGATATACTTCTGTCCTGTTAGTTTGTCGTATATCAGCCAGCCCCTTTCTGCCACTTAGATAGCTTTGTTATATACACTGGGCCTAAGTTGTGGTTTAGTCTCCCAAAAAAAAGGGAGATTCAAATTCTCACAAAGTGGATATACTGCAGTCCTGTTAGTTTGTCGTATATCAGCCAGCCACTTTCTGCCACTTAGAATGCGTTCTTATATACACTGGGCCTAAGTTGTAGTTCAGTCTCCCAAAAAAAGAGGGAGATTCAAATTCTCACAAAGTGGATATACTTCTGTCCTGTTAGTTTGTCGTATATCAGCCAGCCACTTTCTGCCACTTTGATAGCGTTGTTATATACACTGGGCCTAAATTGTGGATCAGTCTCCCAAAAAAAAGGAAATTCAAATTCTCACAAAGTGGATACGCTTCTTTCCTGTTAGTTTGTCGTATATCAGCCAGCCACTTTCTGCCACTTAGATAGCGTCGTTTTATACACTGGACCTAAGTTGTGGTTCAGTCTCCCCAAAAAAAAGGGAGATTCAAATTCTCACAAAGTGGATATACTTCTGTCCTGTTAGTTTGTCGTATATCAGCCAGCCACTTTCTGCCACTTAGATTGCGTTGTTATATACACTGGGCCTAAGTTGTGGTTCTGTCTCCCAAAATAAAAGGGAGATTCAAATTTTCACAAAGTGGATATACTTCTGTCCTGTTAGTTTGTCGTATATCAGCCAGGCACTTTCTGCCACTTAGATTGCGTTGTTATATACACTGGGCCTAAGTTGCAGTTCTGTCTCCCAAAATAAAAGGGAGATTCAAATTTTTACAAAGTGGATATACTTCTGTCCTGTTAGTTTGTCGTATATCAGCCAGGCACTTTCTGCCACTTAGATTGCGTTGTTATATACACTGGGCCTAAGTTGTGGTTCAATCTCAACCAAAAAAAGGGGAGATTCAAATTCTCACAAAGTGGATATACTTCTGTCCTGTTAGTTTGTCGTATATCAGCCAGCCACTTTCTGCAACTTAGATTGCGTTGTTAAATATACTGGGCCTAAGTTGTGGTTCATATAAGAAGAAACTCCGTGTGCACTGCTATAGACCGGTGCAGAGACTAGGTACCCAAACCATAAAGTGCAATATGAAAAAGTCTCGCACTCAACTTTAGTATATTTCGTAGATTTATTTCTAGAGGTAGCACTGGAAACGTTTCAGCCCCACAGTGGGCTTTCATCAGTCACTACAATGTTAAAGAAAAAAATGCAATACAATGCGGTACATAAACAAAACATGAAAGAAACAAAAGTATATACAAAATTGTCATAAACAATCAATCAGAGCCAAAATATTTATAGATTCATATTATAGTGGTGGTATCGCAGTGAAATCGTGGTTAATAGCCTCGCTAGGTATATTGTGGGAGTAGCTGATATACGTAAGAATGGGACACATACCGTGCTTGTGCCAACTAGTTTGTGGCAAAGAGTCCTTATATTTAGGATGCAGACCTGAATACGGTGCCTAGTGTGGCAAAAGAAGAGAGAACGTGATGTATAGCGTTCGGATGGACAGATTTAAACGGACTAATATCAACTAGATGATACTCACAGGAGATGACCCCTTAAGGGAAAATTATAGTAGTAGATAAGAGGAGGATGCAGTTGCTAGTGGAATGTTACTATAAGACATGGGAGGGAGAGGAAAGATAAAAAAGCAATGTAGTGTGCTGATATACCACAAAAGTAACATCGCCCCCAATTATGCGCACATATATACCTTAGAATTATGTGTAGATGGCTGGAGGTTATCACCTAGTGTGGCCAAATAAGAGATCCGGGCTGAAGGGAATAGGAGGCAGGCTGATGTGAGCAACTGAAGTAAATGGCAGCACATATGGCAGAAACCATTTGCCGGTACAAAATGAGATATATCTGTTGTGAAGCCACTGGGGTGCTTGGATAGTCCTCTCAGACGCGGAGTCCACCGCTCGTCTGAGAGGGATCTGAAAGTGCCGGGTTCAGTCTCCCCAAAGTTGTGGTTCAGTCTCCCCAAAAAAAGAGGGAGATTCAAATTCTCACAAAGTGGATATTACTTCTGTCCTGTTAGTTTGTCATATATCAGCCAGCCACTTTCTGCCACTTAGAATGCTTTCTTATATACACTGGGCCTAAGTTGTGGTTCAGTCTCCCAAAAAAAATGGGGAGATTCAAATTCTCACAAAGTGGATATACTTCTGTCCTGTTAGTTTGTCGTATATCAGCCAGGCACTTTCAGCCACTTACATTGTGTTGTTTTTTGCACAGGGCCTGATTTTTTTGTTCAGTCTCCCCCTCAAAAAAGGGAGATTCAAATTCTCACAAAGTATATATGCTTCTGTCCTGTTAGTTTGTCGTATATCAGCCAGCCACTTTCTGCCACTTAGATTGCATTGTTATATACACTGTGCATAAGTTGTGGTTCAGTCTCCTAAAAAAAAATGGGAGATTCAAATTCTCACAAAGTGGATATACTTCTGTCCTGTTAGTTTGTCGTATATCAGCCAGTCACTTTCTGCCACTTAGATTGCGTTGTTATATGCACTGGGCCTAAGTTGTGGTTAAGTCTCCCCCCAAAAAAGGGGAGATTCAAATTCTCACAAAGTGGATATACTTCTGTCCTGTTAGTTTGTCGTATATCAGCCAGCCACTTTCTGCCACTTAGATTGCATTGTTATATACACTGGGCCTAAGTTGTGGTTCAGTCTCCCCCAAAAAATGGGAGATTCAAATTCTCACAAAGTGGATATACTTCTGTCCTGTTAGTTTGTCGTATATCAGCCAGCCACTTTCTGCCACTTAGATAGTGTTGTTATTTACACTGGGCCTAAGTTGTGGTTCAGTCTCCCCCCCCAAAAAAGGGAGATTGAAATTCTCACAAAGTGGATATACTTCTGTCCTGTTAGTTTGTCGTATATCAGCCAGCCACTTTCTGCCACTTAGATAGCGTTGTTATATACACTGGGCCTAAGTTGTGGTTCAGTCTCCCCCCCCAAAAAGGGAGATCCAAATTCTCACAAAGTGGATATACTTCTGTCCTGTTAGTTTGTCGTATATCAGCCAGCCACTTTCTGCCACTTAGATAGCATTGTTATATACACTGGGCCTAAGTTGTGGTTCAGTCTCCCAAAAAAAAGGGGAGATTCAAATTCTCACAAAGTGGATATACTTCTGTACTGTTAGTTTGTCGTATATCAGCCAGCCACTTTCAGTCGTCAGTGGATGCTCCCGGTCAAGAACAAGATGTTTCCTTGTGTCCTTCACCCAAACCAAAAGTGAAGGATGCGTCAGGCGACACTACAGATTACTCCATGGAGCTCTTTACACATACCGTGCCTGGGTTAGAACGGGAAATTGTTAACTGCCCATTACAAGATGAATCGGACATGGAGTGCACTGATGCACAGCCACAGCTAGATTATAATGCTGTTCCATTGACTCAGATCACTACATTGCCCTCGCAGTGTACTGAGCCAGAATCTGACCCTGATGAGTCTATGGTGCCCCGTCCCGAATGCTATAGCACCTTACACGGTGACACAGAGGAAGATGCACATGACATTGAAGAGGAGGTGATAGATGACCCAGTTGTTGACCCTGATTGGCAGCCATTGGGGAAAGAGGGTGCCGCTGTCACAAGAGCTGTCATCTGGCAGGACCGTATCTGGCCAACAAACGTTTGTCAAAAACAAAAACAGTTTTAGGACAGCGTGGCCATCCAGTGAAATTAGCACAGCGTGCAATGCCTGAAAAGGTATTCCATAGTAGGAAGAGTGCAGTGTGGCAATTTTTTAACCAAGATCCGAATGATCAGTCAAAAGTTATCTGTAAGAAATGCTCCAAGACCTTTAGCAGAGGGAAGAATCTTCGAAATTTAAATACAACGTGCATGCTTAGACATTTAACCAGCATGCACTTGCAAGCCTGGACTAACTACCAAACGTCCCATACCGTTGGTGCACCTGCTCAGAATGAAGGTAGTCAGCAGGGCCGGACTGGCCATGTGGTAATTCTGGCAAATGCCAGAAGGTCCTGTCTGATCATAGGCTGCCTTTTCTGCTACGTTATTAGCAGAATCTGTGTTCTCAAGACACTCATACTGTTAAGAGTTGTGATGGAGCACAAAGTCGCTGACTCTGTAACACCCCAGCAGACCACGGGAATCATTAGAAATATTGGTCTTGTAGTAAATCTTCCTTTTGTCCATCCTGGGTAATATTAGTAATATATTCCATCTGGTGCTTGGGGGATGGGGACAGCATGGGCCTGTGTGATTTCAAATGCCAGGACTGAATTTCAGTTCCAGTCCGTACTTTGTAGTCAGTATTGCTACATTGCTTCCCTCACTGTAAGCCTACAGGTTAGAACACCACCAGAAGCAAATGTGGAGGTATCGTCGCAAGGCCAAAGCAGTCAGGGAATCACAAGGTTATTGGTAGGAAACACTGTATGTAGGCCAACATCGAGAATACCATCACCAACCCTCTCAATCCGCCATGTCCACCACCACCACCGCTAGTTCCACCTTATGCACCTCTCCAGTCCAGCTCACCCTACAAGAGACTCTCGTTAGGAAAAGAAAGTACTCATCCTCTCATCCGTGTACACAGGGTTTGAACGCCCACATTGCTAGACTAATCTCGTTAGAGATGATGCCCTACAGGTTGGTTGAAAGCAAAGCTTTCAAAGCCCTGATGGCCTACGCAATACCACGCTATGTCCTACCGAGTCGACACATCTTTGTGACAAAAGCCATCCCAGCCCTCCACCAGCATGAGGCAATCAGTCAGTAGAAAGGTGCACCTCACAACAGATGCATGGACCAGTAGCCATGGCCAGGGACGTTATGTGTCCATCACGGCACACTGGGTTAATGTGGTGGATGCAGGGTCCACAGGGGACAGCCATAGTTGGGACAGTTCTGCCTAGCCCACGGTCTAGGAAACAGTTGGCTTTAGGCGTTCTCCACCACTCCTCCTCCTCTTCCTCCAGAAGCGAAAGCTCGTCCACAGATCGCAGTCGCATGACCACTCCATCCGCAGCTGCCAGTGTTGCACACGAAGTGTCCCATTATTGAACAGCTAGTGGTAAGCGTCAGCAGGCTGTGTTAGAAATGAAGTGTTTGGGCAACAACAGACACACCGTGGAAGTACTGGCCGAATATTTGCAGCAACAAACTCAGTCATGGCTGGGCAGTGTACATCTTGAGGCAGGCAAGGTAGTCAGTGATAACGGAAGGAATTTTATGGCTGCCATAGCCCTTTCAGAACTGAAACACATACCTTGCCTGGCTCACACCTTGAACCTGGTGGTGCAGTGCTTCCTCAAAAATTATCCGGAGTTACCAGCTCTGCTCCTGAAGGTGCGAAGACTTTGCTCGCACATCCGCCGGGCGCCCGTACACTCCAGCCATATGCTGAACCATCAGCGATCGCTGAATCTTCCCAAGCACCGCCTAATAATCGACGTTGCAACAAGGTGGAACTCCACACTGCACATGGTTCAGAAGCTGTGTGAACAGAGGCGTGCTGTAATTACTTTGTGGGAGGATACACATACATGGGCAGATAGTTGGATGGCAGACATGGAGTTGTCTGGTGTGCAGTGGTCGAAGCTCCAAGACCTCTGTCAAGTCCTTCAGTGTTTTGAAGAATGCACATGGCTAGTAAGTGCAGACGACGCCATCATAAGCATGAGCATCCCACTAATGCGTCTGCTGATGCAAATTTTGACGCACATTAAGGAGCTGGCGTCTGCAGCCGAGGAGGAGGGAAGCCTTGATGACAGTCAGCCATTGTCTGCTCAGGGAACTCTCCTGGACGAGGTGGTGGACGAAGAGGGGGATGAGGAGGATGATAGGGATGAATATTTATGGAAGGAGGATGCTTCACAGGGGGAAATGGAAACTGGTGGCGTTGCAAGGTCAGGTACAGGGTTTTTGCGGGACACAAGTGATGTCGATTTGCAAGAAAGTGCTCCTCAACCCAGCACAAGCAGTGAATTGACTACTGGAACATTGGCCCACATGGCTGAGTATGCCTTGCGTATCCTAAAAAGGACCCCCGCATTATCAAAATGATGACCAATGACGATTACTGGTTCGCCTGCCTCCTGGATCCACGATATAAAGGAAAATTACAAAATATCATGCCACATGAGAACCTTGAGCAAATATTGGCTACCAAACAAGCAACTCTTGTAGACCGTTTGGTTCAGGCATTCCCAGCACACAGCGGTGGTGATGGTTCTCACACGAGCCGTATGGGGCAGCATGGCAGAGGTATTAGAGGTGCACAAATCCGAAGTGGCGTTGGACAAAGGGGTTTTATGACCAGGTTGTGGAGTGATTTCGCAATGACCGTTGACACAACAGGTAGTGGTGCATCGATTCAAAGCGACAGTAGACAGCATTTGTCCAGTATGGTTACGAACTACTTTTCCTCCCTTATCGATGTTCTCCCTCACAGGTCATTCCCCTTTGATTACTGGGCATCTAAAATAGACACCTGGCCTGAATTGGCTTGAATATGCATTACAGGAGCTCGCTTGCCCTGCTTCTAGTGTGCTATCAGAAAGAGTCTTCAGTGCTGCTGGTTCAATACTGACCGAAAAAATGACACGTCTGGCTACTCAGAATGTTGATGACCTAACCTTCATTAAAATGAACCAATCATGGATTTCAAATTATTTTTCCCCACCTTCTCCTGCTGACACGTAGCTTGCCTGAAAAATGTCTTGCTTTTGGCCTCCTCTTACTGACTTCTCCAATTCCTCCATTTGCAGCTGCTGAATGTCCACCATAGGCCATTTTTATACCTCCCTAAATGGGCTGACTCCCCCCACAGGGCCGTGGTCACCACCTGGTGCAAGCACCCGTACGAGTGCTGTTTGCCTGGACAGGTGGGTGCGCCCACTCTTGGGCGACGGCACTGGCACAAGGTCCCTCATAGTACAATGAAGTGTCTCTGACAATGGTGGTGCACAACCAACGTTAGACACACCGTCATAATATGAGGGGCCCTGTGCCAGCACCGCCGTCCACGAGAAAGTGTTCTCCCCCAGCTCGAACAGTGCTCTACCACTTGCAATACTTACCTCTCCCTGCTCCACCACTGTGTAGTCTGTGCTGTTAAATCCTTCAATGGCACTGCCAATACAAATTTGTTGAAATGATAGATGATAGTTAAAATATACAGGGGCCCTGGCCCCATTTAGACCAGTTAATACATTGCGCCTACTACCACTGTCTTCTACTCAGCAGAGGAGCCCACCCCAGTACCTAGCTATGCCGCCTGTTTAGTCCTGTTAAGAATTTTGAACTGCTTTTAGCCTACTTTTGTATTTGGGCCTACTAACTGTGTCTGCACCACTCATTACAGTTGTCCTCCACTGAACAAAGCTATGCCGCCTGTTTAGTCCTGTTACCAATTTTGAACTGCATTTAGCCTACTTTATTATTTGGGCCTATATCTGTGTTTCCTCCTCATCCTGCCCATTGCCCAGCCACTGCTAGATGAGTCTGCTGGTACATTGACCCAGATCACTACATTCCCCTTGCACTCTACACAGCCTGAATCTGACCCTGCTGAAAGTCAGGTTCCCCTTCCCACATACTATACCACCTTACACGGGAACAAAGAGGAAGGTGCAGATGAAAATGCCGGTTCCTTCATCAGGTAGGGGGGCATACTCGTTGGCGACGTCACTAGCACAGGGCCCCTCATAGTACGCAAAAGTGTCTTTGGCAGTGGGAGGCGCAACCCACCTTCAAATACACCGCCATACTATGAGGGGCCCTGTGCCAGTGCCAACGAGTGGGCCCCCCCTGCTTGCTCAGGATTTCAGCACTTGCAAAGTTGAAATACTTACCTCTCCCTGCTTCACCGCCGTGATGTATTTCGCGTTTCCTGGACCCAAGAAAATCTTGAGCCAGCCCTAACCCCCCACAACTTTAGCCAAATGACCCCCTGTTTTCAATGCCTAACTATTATTATAAAGTAAATTAAGATTGACAAGCTTAAGAAATAAGAATTGATGTTTTTGGCATTAAAATGGGCACTGTAGGTGTTTTCCTGTCCTCCACTCACTGCCGACTTTGATTCCCCATTGACTTGCATTGGGTTTCGTGTTTCAGTCGGCCCCCGACTTTTCGAAATAATTGGCCGATTTCACCCGACCCGACTTTTGATAAAGTCGGGTTTCGCAAAATCCAACTCGATCCTAAAAAAGTAAAAGTCGTTCAACTCTACTCATAGCTAAAGGCTAATCTCACAAATATAGAGAAAACTATGATGAGACATTTGCTCCAGTTGTCAAACACATGTAAGATAACGCTTACTGCGTGTGTTGGGGTACACTCGCTTGGCACAGGATTCAAGCACTCAGGCATGGTTTCACTTAAGCAGGCAATCCGGTTTATTTAAATTCAGCATAAACCAGAGAGTACAGTCCGTTTCATTACATCCACGAAACATTATAGGACATCAGACAGTTCATATAGGAGATACACCTTTCTGCCTTTCTTACAACCCCCTTGTCTGAGGTTACCATCCAGGCTGACCTCCTGTCAGTCCTCTCTCCTGGGGAACTGCCTTACATAGATCACTGTCCTTTTGACCAGGGCACTCACGACAGTCCAGGCCCACTGAAGGTCAGTAGCTCCTCAACACAACGCCGTCACTGACTCTGCACACAGACCACTATGTAGTGTCCAGCCTGGACACATGGAAGTCTGTCCACACTCGCAGACTCCCAAACACTCACTCAAATGGGCCAAACACACCTCCATTAGGTAGCCTGTAACCACACCCACAAGTGAGGTTACATCACATGCACTAGTCACATGATCATGACATCACTGCAGGTCCTCAAACTCCTGCAGGGAAAAGGGTACAGTGAGCACCCCCACTCAGAGGTGAGGTATATGGGTAGTAGCCAGACCCTCCCATCTCTCATAGCTACCCACAACCCCGACCCAGGTGCACTAAATTACATCTTTAGTGCTCATGTGCACTAAAGACAAAATACTCCGGGTTGCATCGCAGGGAGCATCCATCCCTGTGACACATACCTCTCATTAACCACGCGACCACCAGTCACACCACACACACCACAATCAGAACTTTGTTTGCAGTTGCAGCAACGAAACAAACAAATGCAGTTGAAACATCTGGATGTAAAGTCAGCATTTCTGAATGGAAACATAACAGAAGACATTAACATGAGACAACACCCAGGATTCAAGGATAAAAGGAAACCAAACATGGTTTGTAAGCTGCGGAAAAGTATATATGGTTTAAAACAAGCCGCTAAAGCGTTGAATGATAAAATCACTTAAGTTCTCATAAATGAACATTTTCCAAAGAAGCAAAGCAGATCCTTGTCTATATAAAAAGAAACTTGATAGACAGATGGATCTATGTGCTGATATATGTGGATGATATTTTAGTTTGTTTTGAAAAAGAAAGGGATGAAGTGGAGATAGTGAAAGTTTTGGGTCAACACTTCGAGATCAAAGATCTGGGAAATGTGAAACAGTACCTAGAAATACAGATAGAAAGAGAAGAAGACGGGAGTTTCTTTCTTAATCAAATCACATGATTCAAGACATAATCTAAACATTTGGATTGAAAGATGCAAAACCAGTAAAGTATCCAATGGAAACCAACTATCTGAAGGAAATAAATAGTGAACAGAATCTGTTAATGAATAATGAACAATACAGAAAGGCAATGGGAAAATTATTATATCTTGTGATTGTTACAAGGCCAGACATTGCAGCAGCAGTGGGAATTTTGAGCAGGAATGTATCACAGCCAAAATGGATTGGAATGCAGTGAAGAAAATAATCGGTTATTTGAAAGGGACTATCAGTGTTAAACTGAAACTACCTACAAGTGAGAAATGCATTTTAACCAGATACATTGATGCAGACTGGGCTGGAGATCCAATTGACAGAAATCTACCAGTGACTATCTTTTCTTGCTCACAAGTGGACCAATTAGTTGGACTAGTAAGAAACTGTCACACCGTTCTGTCTGTATCTGGTTTTCGGCGTGACAATGCATGTCTTTGCTTTAACCCTTTGCTCCTTTCCCCCTAATTGAGCTGGAATACTGTTGTCTGTTACCTGTATGGAGCCTGCTTAGTTCCCTGCTCTGCTGAACAGCCGTATATGGGTGGTTAGGTCTTTGCTCTGCTGCATGACCATCCGCATGTGCGGTCCCTCGTTGCCGCTGTGGAAGCTGTCCATGGGTTGTGAGTTCATTTGCAGCTGGTGTATGACTTTCCAGGTATGTCTGGGCTTGCAGCCGCTACCAGGTGCCCTGAGCCTCAGTTCCTGCACTGATTGTGCTGTAATGGTTTCTGTTTGTGCTAAGGGCGTGCGCGGCCACACCTACCCTGCTTTTATCAGGGTTAGGCCGGGGTCACACTAGACCGTAATACGGACGAGTGCAATGCGATAAAAAATCGCATAGCACTCGTCCCAATGTTAATCTATGGGGCAGCTCCCATCATCCGATATTTTCTCGGCCGTATTCCGGATCCGAGTGAAATCGCAACATGCTGCGATTGTCATCGTATCTAGGCCGAGAATCGCCAATGCAAGTCTATGGGTGCGAGAAAAAATCGGATTACATACGGACCATGCGTGTGCATTGCGAGAAATACGGAAGACTTCTCCAGGTGACAGGAAATTGAATCATCCATTATCAGGAAGCTTTGGCATGCTAATTTCTGGCCCACGCTGGATTGCAAACCAGGAAGCACGCCTCCACGGAGTGTACTGTGTAGCAGCATGGCCAGACATATAAATGTTGAGATGCTGATTGCTCTGGTCCATGATAGACCCAAATTATGGGACCAACGCGACGCACATTATGCGGACCGTGCACGTAAAGACGCAGCATGGAGGTCAATCTGTCGCCACATGTTCCCCGATTTTGATGAGCGACCTCAAGAGGTTCAGCAAGAAATTTGTAAGTACCAGCCTTTACCAAAAAATGGGGTTTTATATTGGGTTCATCATAAAAATAAGCATGAACACATCATATGTGGTGTGTTTATGAGTGAAGTAAATGATCCATGCTCTTGGTTGAAGATGCAAAAACATTACCAAGACACACAAATATGGATGAAATGTAGTAGCTATAGTCCTTTAATATAGGTCCAAAGGAATTTTATGTCCCCCTAGCCTCCTGGGCCCGTGTGTGATTGCAAACCCTGTAACGGTTTGAGTTATGTGCGTGATATTTATATACAAAATTTTGTATCTTTGCAGTCAATGATGTCACTAGACGCTGGCGGAGTTGCCGGGACCAATACCGGCGTGAACGTCAAGTTCCTGGGCGGAGTGGTGATGCAGCCCTGTTGTGAATTCTGTGGCAGAGCTCCCTCCTGTGGTCACAAGTGGTACTTCAGCTGATTCTCTCTATGAGCTTCTGTTGGTGGAGGGAAGTGGTACTGCGGCTTCTGAGTTTCCTCCCTCAGGTGATCTGGTGAGGTCGTTAGGTGCTTCTCTACTTAACTCCACCTAATGCTTTGATCCTGGCTTCCTGTCAATGTTCCAGTGTTGGACTTGCTTTTCCCTGGATCATTCCTGTGGCCTGCTGCTCTGCATAGCTAAGTTCTTCTTTGCTATTTGTTTGCTATTTTTTCTGTCCAGCTTGTCTAATTTGTTGCTGGAAGCTCTGGGACGCAAAGGGTGTACCTCCGTGCCGTTAGTTCGGTACGGAGGGTCTTTTTTGCCCCCTTTGCGTGGTTTTCTTTAGGGTTTTGTGTAGACCGCAAAGTTACCTTTTCTATCCTCGATCTGTTAAGAAAGTCTTTGCTGAATCTATTTCATCTCTACGTTTGTCTTTTCATCTTAACTCACAGTCATTATATGTGGGGGGCTGCCTTTTCCTTTGGGGTATTTCTCTGTGGCAAGGTAGGCTTATTTTCTATCTTCAGGCTAGTTAGTTTCTCAGGCTGTGCCGAGTTGCATAGGCAGAGTTAGGCGCAATCCACGGCTGCCTCTAGTGTTGTTTGGAGAGGATTAGGGATTGCGGTCTGCAGAGTTCCCACGTCTCAGAGCTCGTTCTATGATTTTGGGTTATTGTCAGATCACTGTATGTGCTCTGACCGCTATGTCCATTGTAGTACTGAATTGCCTTTCATAACACAGCCCCCAAAAAAAGGAAATACCTTTATTTTGATAGGCTTAATTTTCTGGCACCGGTGATGGAGCTCCGACCGTAAGTGCATGCATGTCTCGAAATATTTTAGACATCTTATTACGTGAATATGTATGTATTTTTTAATATAAATAATCTTTTGTGAAATACAGAACAGAGTCCAATCTGACAGAAAGGGAGACTGCATCTGACTCAGAGTTGGTGATTGACCCTGTTGGTGAAGATGCAGAAATGGCTGGACCATCTGGGCAAGCAACAGGCAGCAACCAACCACCACCACCACCACAACCAGCAGCAGCGTCTTCTGCCACACAGGAGGCAAATCCAGAGGTTGAGGAAGGAGCCCAGAGCAGCAGTCCAACCTTGGATCTGGATACCTCACCACAGCCTAATCCAAGACCAAACCGTGGTCGGCGCAGAAGGGTGGCTTCTAACATTGGCACCAGGAGGGAAATGGATAAAGGGGTGTTGGACTATTTGTCCAGAGCTGCCCATGACGATGGTGAGGAAGCGTACTTCCGCAGTCTTGCCCACTATTTACGGCCCATTCCACGCTCGCTCAGGCTGCGGACCAGAGGTTGTATCCAAATTTTGCTAGATGCGGCCACACCCCCAAACAACCCCACTGATGTTTTTAATTATCTCGAACGGTGGCAAATGTCAGCTAACAACCTTCTGGCGGTGCAAGACCTTCCACAGGACCAATCACAAACTGTCGCAGCACCACCCGCCATCACCATCACCACCCCCAACCTACCAGAACCTGTAATTTTTTTGTTTATTTTTTGGCCTGTCATTTTGGCTGTTGTATGGCCTAAGTTTTTTGTTACCTTGGCATGTTAATCTGTCTTGTTTATATGGCTCAAATTACATATGCTGATAATATATTTTTGAAAATATATATATATGCTTTGAGCAGTAAAATTTTGTTCTCAAATCTGAGTGTTAAGTATTGGTCCAACTACATACATGTTTTGTCAACTTTACACACTTAGCTAATTTCTGAATCAGATACATAATACACAATTGAAGGTGGAAAATTATGAGATTTAGTTACTTACAATATACAGTAACTAAACTTTACTGCAAAACAGCATTGTCTTGCCAAACAGTCGATCCCTCTGGTGACACAAAAAAATTTGTTAAAACATCACGAACTTTAAGGCCTGAGGGCTGACGACGTGAAGGAAGAACACGTGTAGTTGTCAAGACAGTATTTGTATAATCAATTTCATCGGAAGCAGATGATGGGCAATCATGCTATCTTGTAAAGTTGTGAAGAACAACACATGCTTTTATCACGCCATTTACATTGCCTTCACTCAGTTGGATTGCAGACTGAAGGACCCGCCATTTTGCACTGAGAATGCCGAATGAACACTCGACCAGACGGCGGGCACGGGAAAGACGCAAATTAAATATTCTGCGTCGGTAGTCCAGGCCTCTTCATGGATAGGGCCTCATGACGTTCCTTGATAATTGAAATGCCTCACCTGCTACCATCATGTAAGGCACCGCATCCAAATTAGCACCTGGTATTTGACTTGGGGATGGGAGATCCAATTCATTGTTGCGCAGCCGCCGACCCATAATGGAAGAACTGAAGACTCTAGAGTCTCCAGTTCTCCCATAGGCCCCAATATCTACAATTATAAACCTGTAGTTGCCGTCGACTAGGGCCAACAGCACTACAGAGAAAAACTGTTTATAATTATAGAATTGGGCCCCTGAACCTGGCGGCTTACGCACACGGATGTGCTTTCCGTCAAGTGCCCCAATACAGTGCGGAAACTGGCAGGTGTCCTGAAATCCTTGAGCAATACATAACCAGTCTGCCATTTTGGGTTCAGGCATCACCTCTTGATGGAGTCTTCTCCAGATTTCCATGAATGTATCCCGCACAATACCAGAAATTGAAGATTTGCCCAGTAGAAACTCTAAATGCAGTGCCGCATATGATAGGCCAGTTGCAAGGAAGCTAAAAGAAAACAGAGTATTCTTTTAAAATATAAAATAAACACAATACAGTGTTATATTTGCACAAACACACATTTAAAAAAAAAGATGGCATGATTATTCAAACATTAAGGACATGCGATGGCTTTGATCTTTGCCAAAATTAAATATTATAATATTTAAGAAGGCCAAATGATGTTGAAGTTACATAACCATTTAATTAGCTAATTTTAATAAGAGGGAACAACATTAAAGTGGTAAATTATTTTGTCCAAAGATTATTAAGACGTACCGCAAGGTAAGGATAAGGCGCTCCTCTGCTGAAATAGATTTGCGCATCCTGGTGTCCTTCTTCGTGATCCCTGGTCGCAAAATCTCTAACAAAATATCAAAGGTTTGAATTCTCATCCGACAATAGTTGAAGAACTTGTCCGGATTTGACCTCAGAGCAGCATACAGATGGCTGAAATGGCCTTTATTGATCCGTTGCTTTAGAAGTGGATGCACCCACATCCGTCTCCTCCTCCTCCGATCTACAATAACTGGGTATGGCTGGCCAAAACGTTGCGAAAGTACCCAGTTGTAAAGCACACGCTCTGTGGTGTTAAAAGTCAGTAGATCAGACAAGTTGCTCATCAATCAGAAGTGCACCAACACAAGCAGGGACTCTACTGCATAGATTGGTGGGTGGCACCTGTTTTAGGGCCATTAAATAATGTTCTTGGTGATGATTTAATTTTTTTCAGGTGGAAAATCCGTTATATGTCCATTTTGCAAGCCTGCGAGAAAATCTCGCCATACGGATGCCATACGGATGTCACACGGATGTGAAACGGATCATTTGATGCGAGAAAATCTCATCCTCGCACTGCACACGGATCACTGTTTTGGTAACATTTGTGCGATTCTCGTCTGTCAAAAACGGACCGTTTTTTTATACGTTGTGTGTGTCCCCGGCCTTAGTGTGTGTACTTGAAATGCTGTCCCCAGCCAATTGCTGAGGGGCAGCTCCTATATAAAGCTCCCATGCCCTTTGGGCGGTGCCTGAGCTACTCACAAAGCTCCTGAACTTTGCTATGTGTGTTTTGTGTTCCTGCACATCTCTTGTCTATGTTTTGGTATTAAAGTCCTTGCCTCGATTCCTGTTATGTCCTGTTCTGGCGCCTGTCCTGGAGGTGGTATATTCAGACCTGAATCCTTGATCCTGTACCTGTCCTGTACCTGACCCTGTCTGAACTATGTCTGCTGTGTTATGTTCCTGGAATCCCTCTGCGTATGGAGCCTCGCACCCAGTGACTTTGAGTCTCTTGTAACCGGTGTTTCTGCTGAGCATCTACTTCTCTGTGCTCTGGCTACCATGCGGTACTAGCTCCTGGCAGGCCCAGCAATCCTGCGGTACTAGCACCATCCCACTTGAGTTCCTTCCTAGGTTCGATGCCCGCAGCCAGACTAACCGCAGTCTGGAACCTGATGACCACTGCCTGGTTCTTGGAGCCTTATGACTGTGGTGGTGCCGGTAGGTCATGTCAGAGGTACAGAACTGAACGACTCTTGCCTGATGTCGGCTTTTGACCCTGTGTCCAGATGTCCTGATGTCCTGTCTGTACCCTGATATCCTGCCTGCATCCTGATGACCTCGTGTACCCTGATGCACCCTGATGTCCTGATGACCTCATGTAGCCTGATGTCCTGTGTCCTGATGTCTTGCCTGCATCCTGATGGCCTCATGTACCCTTATGTCCTGCCTGTGTCCTGATGTCCCGCCTAGGGGGGGCCTCGGTGATCCATTGGTGCCTTCAGGTCCACTGGGTTATACCCTTCTGGGAGGTGTGGAATCGGGAGCCTGGCATAGTCATGTTTGGTTTATGTACTGTGTGACTTTACTTTAGTAAACTTTACTTTCTCTATACCTGAAGCTGTGCGGTGTAATCAAGTCCTGCGTGTTTCTTTCCTTGTCCACATGCTCAGCTGCCACAGAACCCTGGTCTATGCCATCCCCTAGTTCGGGTCCATATTGCGTCCCCGGGGGACGCGAGTCCCACGCCGCCGTGGTTGGTCGGCGTGGGGGCGTCTATGGGCTGGGCCGCATCAGTGGCTGCAGCTTATCGTGACAGAAACAAGCTATAGTAACACTGTCGTCCACAGAAGCAGAATATGTTGCCGCAGCACATGTCAGCCCAGAATTACTATGGTTAAGACAACTGCTAACACACTTAGGACAACAACAATTGGGACCAACAAAGATGTATGAGGACAATCAAGGATGTACAATAAGACACGGCCTTCCCAAAACCCCTTCTGATGACAAATACACATTTAGCCGCATGCAGCCCGCCTATTAATACCAGGGCGTCATTAATAGGCTGCATCCTGCTAAATGTGCATTTGTCATCAGACAAGGTTTTGGGAAGGCTGTATCTTATAGTATGTGCTTTTTTGAGCTGTTTCTATGTTAGCTTTTTTTATATTAGTGGTAGGACTCGCAAGTAATGAGGACCCGTTGTTAGGTGTCAAATTCCCGCCTCTGCACAGGGGGAATCTTGAACCATCTCAGCTGTCGGTCTCCCATACTTCTCCAGTGGAGACGTCGGTCCCAGCGTCTGACTCAGGCTGATACTGGGTGACGGGTTACTACTGTTCTTCCAGGCTCTGCCTTTGTAGCCAGCGCTGATCAGCAGCGAACAGATCTTTCTGGGACTAAGCCCTGCTTTTCCTATACTAGGTATGCCCATGGGACGACCTCCCATTGGAGGTCGGAGGTCACATGCGCAGGTCCTGAAGTGGTTCCTGTTGGACCATTAGGAAGGTTCTTGAGTGCTAAAACAATAAAAGGATCGCATGGCCGCACGACCATGTGCTAGTGCCAAACCTATGTTATGAGCTCAGTGCCAGTGTGGTCATGGTTGTACATGGTCAGGGTTTGGCTGAAATAAGCCCCTAGAATACCAGCACCTCCGGAGAGGAGTTTTTGTGTATGTGGATTCTGGGCTGGCGTATAGCCACTATAATTACGGCTCCTCCAGAGAGGAGTTGCTTGTGTGCTATTCTGACTGCATGACCACTGTTGGCTCTATTAGGTAGCTGTGATCTCCTGTGAGGTTAACAAGGCATGGCGTTCTCTTTTCTTAGTGAATCTGTGAAGTAACAGAGTTCGCTTATCTCCTGCCTTGTCTGTCTATGAAGTGCACATAGTACATCACCCAGCTTTCCACACAGACTTTCCTCTGCTCCTAGCATTCACATGGTATGTTCATGCACCCAGCTCTCCAGCCTGCTTTCCTGCCTTGTCTGTCTATGAAGTGCACATAGTACATCACCCAGCTTTCCACACAGACGTTCCTCTGCTCCTAGCATTCACATGGTATGTCTTTCAGCTAACCCCTGCTTTACCCCCCACCCATGTTATTTATGACATTGTTTACTCTGGCTTGATTATATGCATCTAGTCCACCCTTAATTCTCTGACCAAGATGAGCAGAGACCACTCCTCTCTGCTTCACACCTGAATGCACTTAGTTGTACATATATTGCATAGCACAAGTCTGCAATGACTTCAGTCTGCAGTGTGATTCCTATAAGTGTGTCCTAGAAGTGTGAAGATTAATTTAGAATTAAAACCAGAATTGAACCAGAAGGGAACTGAAGGTAACTGGCCAGTCACTGTAAACAATGTTTCTGTTTGTTTTCACTTTCACTCCTATAATTCTTCACTTTCTGCAAACTCCCCTAATCCCTACTCCTAGTAAAGAACTGTTCAACTCCTCTTCAGTCCTCCCCATCCATCTCACCTCTTCCTCAGAACTGTTCCTTAACATACAATCCTCTGTCTCCAAACACAGACAGCCACCTCATGCCCTCTCCTGCTCCCACCTGCTAACACTTTCTCTGCTGGTGATATCTCTCCAAATCCTGGTCCTCCTAACCACATCCCCACAGTCAGTTCTACCTCCCATCCACGCTCTATCACAAATTTCCATAACCGCTTATACCCATTCCCCCGGCCCCCACTTCCCAAGTCCCACTAACAGGAGCTCTGTGGAACGCTCGCTCTGTCTGCAACAAGCTTTCCTACATCCATGATCTTTTTGTTACTACCAAACTTTCCTTCCTCGCCATCACCGAAACCTGGCTCACCCCTTCTGACACAGCCTCTCCTGCTGCACTTTTGTATAATTAAAAAACACAATGAACACCACTAAACACCATAAATCAAACCCAAATTAGGAATAAGAATCGTAATGTGTCTCAGGAGGTTAGGGTGCACTGTGAAGGTTACAGTAAATAAACACTGAGAAAAGGGAACCGAACCACCTAACCACTACCGGATAAGAAATAGCCAGAGAGTACCACAGTGTTATGATCAATAATATGCCTTTATTAAATCTATTGGCAATTCATACATTTAAAAGAGTTTTTTTTTAAAAATTGTACATATATATATATATATATAGTATATGAATGAAAGAATATAAAAAACGCAGGTAATATTGTATGGTACCCAGAAGTCCCTAAATAATGAAGGTAACAACCCACCAAGGAAAAAATTACCTTTACTCGCTGTACTAGCAAAAACCAAAATAATTGGAAAAATAACAAAACAAAAAAAAAAAAAATATATATAAAATTTTTTTTATATAAAATAAAGTAGAGGTCAATAATTGTCCAAAAAGATTTTTTAGTGAGATACTAAAAAGATAAATATTATATTTCAAGTGAAACCAGAAAAAATATATAAGGCTATATATCCACTAAAAAAGTAGTGCAAAAAAACTAACATATATAATCTTCCAGACCATAATAGTGCTAAAAAAATAATAAAATAAAAAACCACAAAAATATATATATAGCAGCAACATGTATATCAAACAAAGTGACAAAAGTGCATAAGAAGATTATAACACAGCGAGATAACACTTTTGTATGGTGGCTTCCACCTTTCTCACACACCCTGCCCCAGCAGCAAGCATGGCGGAGGTGTTGTTTTCTCCTGTCAGATAAATGATCCTTCACCCCAATCCCACTGCCACCCTCTGTTACCCTCCCTTCCTTTGAGGTGCACTCTGTGCGCATCTATGCCCCCACCAACCTCCAACTGGCTGTCATCTACCGCCCCCAGGGCCAGCCACCACCTTCTTTGGCCACTTCACCAACTGGCTACTTCATTTCCTTTCTGCAGACATCCCCACTATCATCATGGGCGACTTCAACATCCCTTTTGACACTTCCCTTTCAGCTGCCACTAAACTTTTATCTCTCACTTCCTCCTTTGGCCTCACTCAGTGGTCTTCTGCAGCCACGCACAAAGATGGTCACACATTGGACCTCATCTTCACCCGCCTCTGCTCCCTATCTAACCTCTCTAACTCACCTCTCCCTCTTTCTGACCACAATCTACTCACACTCTCTTCCCTCTCCACTCCTTGAAGACACAAAAGAGCATTTGCATCAAAGCTGTTCCATCCAGCATGTCCACATGAAAATTCCCTCTCTGAACCCTGCTTATAGGTACTATACAGATGATAAGGTTTTTAAATACATCAGATAGGGATTATATACATTAGGTAGTACTGCTCTACATGGGTATACCTTGACGATTGGTGGAGCAGCTTAGTATACATTTTTTTGCAAAAAACGTATCAACTAAATACCCTGTTTTTTCCATCTTTTGACTAGCACTTGCTTATTACTGTGATTTTTTTTACAACAGAGTATTTTTGACCTCACTGTGCTCTTTTGTGTCTTCAAGTTTCTTGGTGGTGTGTGAACAGGTTCCTACAGACTTGTTCATTGTGCAAGTAGCCCATGTGTTTCTGCCTCTCCACTCCTTGCCTACAATCCCCACCCCACAAACTTGCACACCCTCACAGTAATCTTAAACACCTTAATCTACATTCACTCTCTGAATCCCTCCTCCCTCTCACAGACATAAGTTCCCTACACAATGCAGATGACGCTACCGCTCATTATAACACCACAATAGCTGCAGCTTTGGAATCTCTTGCCCCTCTCACACATACCAAAGCTCGCAAAATCAACAGACAGCCCTGGCACGCCAGCCTGACCAAAGAACTGAGGCGAGCTTCCAGGGCTTCAGAGCGGAGATGGAAAAGATCCCACTACAACGAGCACTCTATCGCATTCAAACAGTCCCTCACTACTTTCAAGACCATACTCACCACAGCTAAACAAACCTCATCTCTCATATCCTCCCTGTCTCACAACCCTAAACAGTTATTCAACACCTTCAACTCTCTCCTCCGTCCCCCAGCACCTCCTCCCTCCCCACTCATCTCAGCTGAAGACTTTGCCTCATTTTTCAAGCAGAAGATTGAGAACATCAGAGACAGTTTTAGTTGACAACCCCCAGAGCGCTTCCTCCCAACTACCCAGCCCTCCACCTCCAAAACCAACTTCTCCACTATTACAGAAGATCGACTCTCCACTCTACTCTCAAGATCGCATCTCACCACCTGTGCACTTGACCCAATCCCTTCCCACTTCATCCCAAACCTCGCCACAGTCTTCATCCCAACTCTAACCCATCTCTTCAACCTATCACTAACAACTGGTGTTTTCCCCTCAAGCTTTAAACATGCCTCAATCACACCTATCCTCAAAAAGCTCTCTCTTGACCCATCCTTTGTATCTAACTATCGCCTATATCACTTCTCCCCTATGCCTCAAAACTACTGGAACAACACGTCCATCTTGAACTGTCCTCCCATCTATCTTCCTTCTCCCTTTTTGACCGCTCACAATTAGGATTCTGGTCACACCACTCCACTGAAACTGCCCTAACTAAGGTCATCAATGGCCTATTAACCGCCAAGAGCAAGCGACACTACTCTATCCTCCTCCTCCTCCTGGACCTGTCCTCTGTCTTTGGCCCAGTGGACCAATCCCTATTACTACAGATCCTCTCATCCCTTGGCATCACAGACTTGGCCCTATCCTGGATCTCATCATACCTAACTGACCGAACATTCAGCGTTCCCCATTCACACACCACCTCCTCACTTCGCCCCCTATCTGTCGGAGTCCCGCAAGGTTCAGTTCTAGGGCCCCTGCTCTTCTCCATTTACACTCTTGGCCTGGGACAGCTCATAGAATCACACGGTTTTCAGTATCATCTCTATGTTGATGACACACAGATCTACATCTCTGGACCAGATATCACCACCCTAGTAACCAGAATCCCTCAATTTCTATCCACTATTTCATCCTTCTTCTCCGATAGATTTCTAAAACTTAACATGGACAAAACAGAATTCATTGTCTTTCCCCCATCTCATGCGACCTCCCCAACGAACCTATCCATTGCAGTAAACGGCTCCCCACTCTCCCCAGTCCCACAAGCTCGCTGTCTCGGGAGATTCCTTGACACTGATCTCTCCTTCAAACCATATATCCAAGCCCTTTCCACTTCCTGCCGCCTTCAACTCAAAAATATTTCACGGATCCGTACATTCCTAAACCAAGTATCTGCAAAAACCCTAGTCCATGCCCTCATCATCTCCCGCTTTGACTACTGTAACCTCCTGCTCTGTGGCCTCCCCTCGAACACTCTCGCACCTCTCCAATCTATTCTAAACTCAGCTGCCCGACTAATCCACCTGTCCCCCCGGTATTCCCCGGCCTCTCCCCTCTGTCAATCCCTTCACTGGCTCCCCATTACCCAGAGACTCCAGTACAAAAGCCTAACCATGACATACAAAGCTATTCACAACCTGTCTCCTCCATACATCTGTGACCTCGTCTCCCGGTACTTTCCTGCATGCAACCTCCGATCCTCATAAGAGCTCCTTCTCTACTCCCCTCTTATCTCCTCTTCCCACAATCGCATACAAGATTTCTCTTGCACATCACTCCTACTCTGGAACTCTCTACCACAACATATCAGACTCTCACCTACCATCGAAACCTTCAAAAAGAACCTGAAGACCCACCTCTTCCTGCAAGCCTACAACCTGCAGTAATCACCGATCGACCTAACCATTGCACTACCAGCTCTATCCTTACCTACTGTATCCTCACCCATCCCTTGTAGATTGTGAGCCCTCGCGGGCAGGGTCCTCTCTCCTCCTGTACCAGTTGTGACTTGTATTGTTCAAGATTATTGTACCTGTTTTTATTACGTATACCCCTCCTTGCATGTAAAGCGCCATGGAATATATGGCGCTATAATAATAAATAATAATTCCTCTGTGCCTTTTAATTATTGGGTATCCAAGCTGCATAAACTGTCCCTCTATGCCATGGAGGTCCTGGCCTGCCCTGCCACTAGCGTTTTGTCAGAGAAGGTTTTTAATGCTGCTGGTGGAATTATCACAGATAAGCGCATTTGCCTGTCAACGGAAAATGCAGGCAGGCTGTCTCTTATAACAATGAACAAGGGCTGGAGGCTGGATTGGGCCAGACTTCTCTACACCACCAAATGACAGCGAAACATAACCTCCAATACAGTGTCTTTTTGGGAGGTGTATTCCCATGCACCTCTTCACACCCACACATGGGTATACGCTTCCTGATTTTGGCTATTTGGTGTACTCCTCCTCCTTGTCTTCATCATTCACCGCCACTAGATCACCAGGTTAACGTGTTCCGTGCTGCTACAGCCACTCTAGTTTAAAAAAATTTACCCCCATGGGGAAATGTTTGTCAGCCCATACACTTAGTGCATGGGCATTACGAGTCTAGAAGACTCGCTCCTTTAAATTGGGCCTATTTTTTTTAATGAGGCCTTCCTCCGCATCTCATCATCCACCACCACTAGATCACCATGGTTAACGTGTTCCGTGCTGCTACAGCCCCTCTACTTTTTTCAAAGGGTGTTTATGATGCCGTAAACAATTTTTTAAAAAAATTTACGCCCCATGGGGAAATTTTTGTCTTACACTTAGTGTATGGGCATTACAAGTCTAGGAGACCTGCTCCTTTAAATTGGGTCTATTTTTTTAATAAGGGTTAACATGTTCTGTGCTGCTACAGCCACTATAGTTTTTTGAAAGGGTGTTTATGATGCCCGTAATAAAAATATTTACATGGTATGTTGATGTTTTCCCCCCAGGAGAAAATATTTGTCAGCCCATACACTTAGTGTATGGGCATTACAAGTCTAGGAGACCCGCTCCTTTGTAATGGGACAGTTTTTTTATGAGTCCCTCCTCCATGTTTCTTCCAAGGGGGGATTGGGGTGCGTGCAAATTTGGGTCAAAGTGGCCCTTGCATTCATTGCATAAGGAAAGTGTATGGCAGGACCAACTGAAGAATGTGAAGTGGGTTTTCCTGTGGCCAACCAGTACCTGGGATCAAAGACTTATTGGGGTGCATATGAGTTGATAGTAGGGCAGGCCTTGGATTCAATGCAACATTTTTTTTCAGGAAGCCTTCCTGTACCTCTCGTGAAAAGGGTATTGGGGTGCGTCGTAATTCTTGGCAGCCCAGCCACTCACTGCATAGGCAATAACAGCATAGGAGGCCCACTGTTTAATAATGGACCTTTAAGAATATTAATGCCACCTGATACCCCTCTAAAAAAAGGCTTTGTGACTTTAACCCCTTTACCCCCAAGGGTGGTTTACATGTTAATGAAAAGGACAATTTTTACAATTCTGACCACTGTCCCTTTATGAGGTTATAACTCTGGAACTCTTCAACGGATCCCAGTGATTCTGACACTGTTTTCTCGTGACATATTGTACTTAATGATAGTGGTAACATTTCTTTGATATTACCTGTGTTTATTTGTGAAAAAAATGGAAATTTGGCAAAAATTTTGAATATTTCGCAATTTTCCAATTTTTGAATTTTTATGCAATTAAATCACAGAGATATGTCACACAAAATACTTAATAAGTAACATTTCCCACATGTCTACTTTACATCAGCACAATTTTGGAACCCAAATTTTTTTTGTTAGGGAGTTATAAGGGTTAAAATTTCTCATTTTTACAACACCATTTTTTTTTAGGGTCAACATCTCATTTGAAGTCATTTTGAAGGGTCTATATGATAGAAAATACCCAAGTGTGAAACCATTCTAAAAACTGCACCCCTCAAGGTGCTCAAAACCATATTCACGAAGTTTATTAACCCTTCTGGTGCTTCACAGGAATTTTTGGAATGTTTAAATAAAAATGAACATTTAACTTTTTTTCACAAAAAATTTAATTCAGCTCCAATTTGTTTTATTTTACCAAGTGTAACAGGAGAAAATGGACCCCAAAATTTGTTGTACAATTTGTCCTGAGTACACTGATACCCCAAATGTGGGGGTAAACTACTGATTGGGCGCATGGGAGAGCTCGGAAGGGAAGGAGCGCCGTTTGACTTTTCAATGCAAAATTGACAGGAATTGAGATGGGACGCCATGTTGCGTTTGGAGAGCCACTGATGTGCCTAAACATTGAAACTCCCCACAAGTGACACCATTTTGGAAAGTAGACCCCCTAAGGAACTTATCTAGAGGTGTGGTGAGCACTTTGACCCACCAAGTGCTTCACAGAAGTTTATAATGCAGAACCGTAAAAATAAAAAATCATTTTTTTTCACAAAAATTATCTTTTCGCCCCCAATTTTTGATTTTCCCAAGGGTAAGAGAAGAAATTGGACCCCAAAAGTTGTTGTACAATTTGTCCTGAGTACACTGATACCCCAAATGTGGGGGTAAACTACTGATTGGGCTCATGGGAGAGCTCAGAAGGGATGGAGCGCCGTTTGACTTTTCAATGCAAAATTGACATGAATTGAGATGGGATGCCATGTTGCGTTTGGAGAGCCACTGATGTGCCTAAACATTGAAACCCCCACAACTGACACCATTTTGGAAAGTAGACCCCCTAAAGAACTTATCTAGATGTGTGGTGAGTGCTTTGACCCACCAAGGGTTTCACAGAAGTATCTAATGCAGAGCCGTAAAAATAAAACAACATTTTTTTCCCACAAAAATTATTTTTTAGCCCCCAGTTTTGTATTTTCCCGAGGGTAACAGGAGAAATTTGACCCCAAAATTTGTTGTCCAATTTGTCCTGAGTGCGCTGATACCCCATTTGTGGGGGGGAACCACTGTTTGGGCGCATGGGAGGGCTCGGAAGGGAAGGAGCGCAATTTGGAATGCAGACTTAGATGGAATGGTCTGCAGGTGTCACATTGCGTTTGCAGAGCCCCTAATGTACCTAAACAGTAGAAACCGCCCACAAGTGACCCCATATTGGAAACTAGACCCCCCAAGGAACTTATCTAGATGTGTTGTTAGAATTTTGAGCCCCCAAGTGTTTCACTACAGTTTATAACGCAGAGCCGTGAAAATAAAAAATCTTTTTTTCCCCACAAAAATTATTTTTTAGCCCCCAGTTTTGTATTTTTCCAAGGGTAACAGGAGAAATTGGACCCCAAAAGTTGTTGTCCTATTTGTCCTGAGTACGTTGATACCCCATATGTTGGGGTAAACCCCTGTTTGGGCACACGGGAGAGCTCAGAAGGGAAGGAGCACTGTTTTACTTTTTCAACGCAGAATTGGCTGGAATTGAGATCGGACGCCATGTCACGTTTGGAGAGCTCCTGATGTGCCTAAACAGTGGAAACTCCCCAAATTATAACTGAAACCCTAATCCAAACACACCCCTAACGCTAATCCCAACAGTAACCCTAACCACACCTCTAACCCTGACACATCCCTAACCCTAATCCCAACCCTATTCCCAACCGTAAATGTAATCTAAACCCTAACTGTAACTTTAGCCCCAACCCTAACCCTAACTTTAGCCCCAACCCTAACTGTAGCCTTAACCCTAGCCCCAACCCTAACCCTAGCCCTAACCCTAACCCTAGCCCTAACCCTAGCCCTAACCCTAACCCTAGCCCTAACCCTAGCCCTAACCCTAACCCTAGCCCTAACCCTAGCCCTAACCCTAACCCTAGCCCTAACCCTAGCCCTAACCCTAGCCCTAACCCTAACCCTAGCCCTAACCCTAACCCTAGCCCTAACCCTAGCCCTAACTCTAACCATAGCCCTAACCCTAACCCTAGCCCTAATGGGAAAATGTAAATAAATACATCTTTTTAATTTTTCCCTAACTAAGGGGGTGATGAAGGGGGGTTTGATTTACTTTTATAGCTGTTTTTTTAGCGGATTTTTATGATTAGCAGCCATCACACACTGAAAGACGCTTTTTATTGCAAAAACATTTTTTGCGTTACCACATTTTGAGAGCTATAATTTTTCCATATTTTGGTCCAGAGTCATGCGAGGTCTTGTTTTTTGTGGGACGAGTTGACATTTTTATTGGTAACATTTTCGGGCACGTGACCTTTTTTGATTGCTTTTTATTCCGATTTTTGTGAGGCAGAATGACCAAAAGCCAGCTATTCATGAATTTCTTTTGGGGGGAGGCGTTTATACCGTTCCGCGTTTGGTAAAATTGATAAAGCAGTTTTATTCATCGGGTCAGTACGATTACAGCGATACCTCATTTATATCATTTTTTAATGTTTTGGCGCTTTTATACGATAAAAACTATTTTATAGAAAAAAATATTATTTTTGCATCGCTTTATTCTCAGGTCTATAACTTTTTTATTTTTTTGCTGATGATGCTGTATCGCAGCTCGTTTTTTGCGGGACAAGATGACGTTTTCAGCGGTACCATGGTTATTTATATCTGTCTTTTTGATCGCGTTATTCCACTTTTTGTTCGGCGGTATGATAATAAAGCGTTGTTTTTTGCCTCTTTTTTTTTTTTTCTTACGGTGTTTACTAAAGGGGTTAACTAGTGGGCCAGTTTTATATGTCGGGTCGTTACGGACGCGGCGATACTAAATATATGTACTTTTATTGTTTTTTTTAATTTAGATAAAGAAATGTATTTTTGGGAATAATATTTTTTTTTCATTATTTAGGATTTTTTTTTTTATACATTTGGAAACTTTTTTTTAACTTTTTTACTTTGTCCCGGGGGGGACATCACAGATCGTTCATCTGACAGTTTGCACAGCACTCTGTCAGATCACCGATCTGTCAGAGAGCAGTGCAGGCTTACCAAGTGCCTGCTCTGAGCAGGCACTTGGTAAGCCACCTCCCTCCCTGCAGGACCCGGATGCCGCGGCCATCTTGGATCCGGGCCTGCTACAGGGAGGGAGGTAAGGAGACCCTCGCAGCAACGCGATCACATCGCGTTGCTGCAGGGGTCTCAGGGAAGCCCGCAGGGAGCCCCCTCCCTACGCGATGCTTCCCTCTACTGCTGGAACACCGCGATCATGTTTGATCGCGGTGTGCCGGGGGTTAATGTGCTGGGGGCGGTCCGTGACCGCTCCTGGCACATAACGTCGGATGTCAGCTGTGATAGGCAGCTGACACCCGGCCACGATCGGCCGCGTTCCCCCCTTGAGCGCGGCCGATCGCGTATGACGTACTATCCCAACGGTGGTCATACGGGCCCACCCCACCTCAACGTCATATGTCAGAAAGGGGTTAAGAGTCCCTCCTTCATAAATGAAACAAGATGGGTCTGCTTTTGTGTCACACACCACATGGCCATCTAGGTTAGTTAAATGTCAGAATGACATTTCCCAGTGAATGCATTTGTATTGATTGAAAGCAATGTTAAAGTTGAAAAATGCATCAAAAACGCAGCATGTGAAGATAAGTCAAGTGGTGGAGGAATATTTTGGTCTGGGGTTAATTATTTTGCCTTTTATACTAGTCATTAACCTGGAAAGGATGTACCTGAACATATTTCCCAGCAAAATCCATTTTGGTGTTGTTTTTGTATGTTTTTTGTGCACCTTTAAAAATGGCGTAAAACTCTGGCAACATTGTTTACAGCTGTGACCTTGGAGTCAGAAATGCTCCAGGGACATTTGCCATGATGTTCTCGTTTCATTTGAGCAGTGTTTCCATCATTTTCAGATGTTTTTAGACCTTAAAAGGAGCCCCGGGGAGAATCGGGGTAAAATTGCTCAGGTCTCCCATAGACTTACATTGGGCTCGCTGTTCTGTCCGAGTACCTGAGTATTCCAATTTGCTCGACCCGAGCAACGAGCACCCGAGCATTTTAGTGCTCACTCATCACTAATAAGGAGCTGATAAAAAAACCTCAATGGCCCAGCACATTTGTGTTGTTTGGCTGCACAGCTGAAGCATGCGAACACAGCCTAATACAATTATGATCAGCAATTAGTCAGCTCCACATAATAAATCAAAATAAAACATATGCTTGTCACGATATGCATACACTAAATAATTATCCCCAAGAACACGGGGCCCAAGAAGGTTCCACGAAGTGAGATGCAACAATGAATGCAGATTGCTGAAGATTTGGATGAGGAATACGCCACATTATAACCAGAGCTGAGCTAATTAAGACATCAGTAAACGTCACAGGAGATGTATGTCTTGTTTACTGACTGCTCATATCTTTAGAGACGGCTCATTAATCTCCTGTGAAGGCATCTGTGATGTATTGTGTCACTACATCCTGCTCACCATTTTAGTACAAGTTTTGATCAGATTGCAAAGCGCATTTAATGAAACAGAATTATCATGAGATAGAAATCCTCCTCAGTACCATAGAGCACAAGAAATAATGTTTGCAACTAAATTCGCCCAGAAAACTCATTGATTTCCTGGATGCTTTGATGTTACAGTATTAAAGGGAACCTGTCACCCCCAAAAATAGAAGGTGAGCTAAGCCCACCAGCATCAGCATTCTGTAATGCTGTAGCAGAGGCGTAGCTAGAGCTTTTGCCGCCCGGGGCTGTTCCCGAGTTTGGCGCCCCCCCCCCCCCCCCCGGCTCAATACACACAAAGGTTACCAAAAACGGTTTTCCTGTTTTGTAGAACTTAAACTGGGCCTAATGGTGTCACCCCCACATGCCACACCTGTGACTTAATACCACCACACCATGACCAGGCCACATAGTGACCGAATAATACTACATACAAGGGACAAATACCACAACACCATTTCCAGACCACATATTACCACCACATAGTGACTGAATACTACAATACTGATCAGTAATAAAAAAAAACCCACAATACTATCACCATAAGTGCCAGTATTCACAGGAGATCTGTACTTAGTATGCAGTGTCTGTGTAGAGGTAATACAGAGATCACTGGTGACATTATACACAGGACCTCTATATAGTATACAGTGTATAGTGTCAGTGTATAGGTAACACTGACTCACCAGTGACGTCTCTAGGTGAAGTCCTTCATCTTTCATCCAGCACAGACCGCCATCATTCCTTCCAGCCAGGACTCGTTTCTGCAGGAAATAACACAGTTATCTCGAGCTCCGCTTGCAGAACACATTACTTAATTTTTCACAACTTCTACATTACATCACATGAAGAAAAAAAAGGTGATATAGTGTCACTCTGCACAGTAACAGGACCGCCCCCCCATTTAAAACAGTACACTCAAAAAATAAAATAAATACATCACTGCAGTAATAATATCCCTTAATTAGCCCCTATGGTAATAATATTCCCCACCCTGGCCCCGTTTCTCATTCCTGGCTCCAGCCATATGTTCTCGCATCCTGCCCTCAAGAGTATCCATTCTACCCCATATGATCTCCCCATCCTGCCCCACCAGCCTCCATCGTATCCGTCCTGCCCCATGATCCAATCCTGCCCCGTGTCTCCAATCATGCCCCGTATCTACATTCTGCCCATGCCTCAAGTCCTGCCCCCAGTGTGTCCAGCATATTACCCCCATGTTGTCCAGCAATCTGCCCCAGTGTGTCCAGCATATTACCCCCATGTTGTCCAGCAATCTGCCCCAGTGTGTCCAGCATATTACCCCCAGTGTTTCCAGCAATCTGCCCCAGTATGTCCAGCACTGCCCCCAGTGTGTCCAGCAATCTGCCCCAGTGTCCAGCCTTTCCCCAGTGTGTCCAGCAGTCTGCCCCAGTGTGTCCAGCATATTACCCCCAGTGTCCAGCATTGCCCCAGTGTGTCCAGCATATTACCCCCAGTGTGTCCAGCAATCTGCCCCAGTGTCCAGCATTGCCCCAGTGTGTCCAGAAGTCTGCCCCAGGGTCTCCAGCATTGCCTCAATGTGTCCAGAAATCTGCCCCAGGGTCTCCAGTATTGCCCCAGTGTGTCCAGCAATCTGCCCCATGGTCTCCTGTATTGCTCCAGTGTGTCCAGCATTCTGCCATATGGTCTCCTGTATTGCCCCAGTGTGTCCAGCAATCTGCCCCATAGTCTCCTGTATTGCCCCAGTGTGTCCAGCAATCTGCCCCAGTGTCCAGCCTTTCCCCAGTGTGTCCAGCAGTCTGCCCCAGTGTGTCCAGCATATTACCCTCAGTGTCCAGCATTGCCCCAGTGTGTCCAGCATATTACCCCCAGTGTGTCCAGCAATCTGCCCCAGTGTCCAGCATTGCCCCAGTGTGTCCAGAAGTCTGCCCCAGGGTCTCCAGCATTGCCTCAATGTGTCCAGAAATCTGCCCCAGGGTCTCCAGTATTGCCCCAGTGTGTCCAGCAATCTGCCCCATGGTCTCCTGTATTGCTCCAGTGTGTCCAGCATTCTGCCATATGGTCTCCTGTATTGCCCCAGTGTGTCCAGCAATCTGCCCCATAGTCTCCTGTATTGCCCCAGTGTGTCCAGCAATCTGCCCCATGGTCTCATGTATTGCCCCAGTGTGTCCAGCAATCTGCCCCATGGTCTCCTGTATTGCCCCAGTGTGTCCAGCAATCTGCCCCATAGTCTCCTGTATTGCCCCAGTGTGTCCAGCAATCTGCCCCATGGTCTCATGTATTGCCCCAGTGTGTCCAGCAATCTGCCCCATGGTCTCATGTATTGCCCCAGTGTGTCCAGCAATCTGCCCCATGGTCTCCTGTATTGCCCCAGTGTGTCCAGCAATCTGCCCCATGGTCTCATGTATTGCCCCAGTGTGTCCAGCAATCTGCCCCATGGTCTCCAGCATTGCCCCAGCCCCAGACAGTCAGACATAAAGAAAAAAAAAAAAAGTAAAATCCTCACCTCTCCCGTTCCTAGCGCAGGTCCGGTGCAGTCAGCGTCTCTCCGGCTCTGCGACGCTCAGGACAGAGAGGCAGAGCGGCGCGCACAGTAGTGACGTCATCGCGCCCTCTGCTCTGAGACGTCGCAGAGTCAGAGGAGGCTGCAGCTGCCGGCGCCGCAGGAACCAGGAGAGGTGAGTATAGAGCGGGGGGCGGGGTCCGGGGATGGGGGGAGCTGGCCCTGGTCGTGGCGGCGGACGGCGCCGCCCGAAGATTTAAAGGGGCGTCTTTTTTTTTTTTTTTCTTCTGCAGCGCCGGCCGCCCCCCGCATTGTGCCGCCCGGGGCGGACCGCCCCCCCCGCACCCCCCTTCCTACGCCACTGTGCTGTAGATAAGCCCCCGATGTATCCTGAAAGATGAGAAAAAGAGGTTAGATTGGGATTTTTTACTTACAATGTTCACTATATACTAAAACTGACTAAACAATATTATTCTCCAGGTCAGTATGATTACGTAGATAACAAACATGGATATAGGACTATATCAGGGCTGGTTGTTTGGGCCATGAGCTGACAATTTACTAATATGATATTTTGGTAGATACGATATTTTGATAATCTTTTACTGCATGTTATTGCAATATTGCAATATTGAGGCGGCCAAAACAACGTAATTATGGCATTTTGATTTTTTTTTGTTATGCCATTTACCGAATGGATTACTTTACTTTGTATTTTGATTTAAATCAAACCAAATACAGTGGCACCCCTGGTCAAAATTACTGTTGTTGTGAACAGTTAAGCAAATTGATGATGAAATTATCTCTAAAAGGGCTAAAGTTAACACATTTCCTTGAAAGTTTCTTCCAGTTCTGTGAGATTCCTGGGTTGTCTTGCATGCACTGCTATTTTGAGGTCTAGCGACAGATTTTCAATAATGTTCAGATCAGGGGATTGTGAGGGTCATTGTAAATTATATTATATTACTACTGACTCTGATTCCAGTGTTAATGATGAAAGCTTTTCAACAGCAAGCATGTTTACTAATACTGGTACAATTGCACCAACTGCGATCCCTTTAGAAGAAAGACGCGCCGTGGAGGCAGAAAGCATAGAAGATGGAAACCGTCGGAAAAGGAAACAGGTCTCTTGGAGATCAATGAAACAATAGAACCCTTATCTAGCACAGTAATAAACTTGTCTGACCATATTTTGAATTAAACGCACCATGCGGTTCTATCAAAAGGTCTTAACTTTTGCCTACCAGAGGACTTTGATGCAGTGGTAGGGTTGAGCGACTTTTACTTTTATAGGATCGTGTCGGGTTTCACGAAACCCGACTTTTTCAAAAGTCGGGTCGAGTGAAATCGGCCGATCCTTTAAAAAAGTCGGGGTCGGCCGAAACTCGAAACCCAATGCAGTGCATTGGATTTCCAATGGTTCCCAGGGTCTGAAGGAGCGGAAACTCTCCTTCAGGCCCTGGGATCCATATTTAAGTGTAAAATAAAGAATTAAAATAAAAAATATTGCTATACTCACCCTCTGACGCGCCCTGGTACTAACCGGCAGCCTTGCTTCCTTAGAATCAGCTCGTGAATGACCTTAGATGACGTCGCGGCTTGTGATTGGTCGCGCGACCGCCCATGTGACCGCTCACGCGACCAATCACAAGCCGCGACATCACCGCAGGTCCTTCAAGCGCTGATTCTTAGGAAGGAAGGCTGCCGGAAAGAAGCAGGGCGCGTCCGAGGGTGAGTATATTCCTATTAGGTATACACTCACCCTCGGACACGCCCTGCTTCTTTCCGAACAAAAGGTGGCAACACCGTTATCCTGAGTAAAGATTATTATGCAGCTGGGGCGTTAAGACAGCTGTCGGATACAAATACATATCTTGAGTTAAAAACGGATCCAACAACTAAATATAAAAACGTTTTACGATCTTTTTTGAGGAAATATATTGAATTGGGCACCTTGTCAGCACAAGAAGCCGAAAAACTTTTTCCCGAATATCTGCTCAAAACGCATTGGTACCACGTACCCAAGTTGCATAAATCATTAGTTTGTCCCCCCGGCCGCCCAATAGTGTCGGCCATAGGCTCTGTCACGGAGCATTTGTCATGATATTTGGATTGGCTGTTGCATCCACTACTACAAGATATACCATCTCATATCAAGGATACTAAAGCATTCTTACAAATTGTAAAAAAAACTTTGGCAGGAAAATTTTCAGCTCACTTCCATCGATGTGGAAAGCTTATACACTAGAATACCACACGTAATGGGAGTGGAAGCCATTAGAGAAGTATTGAATAACACACGGGGCGGGGCTTACCTGAAAGTGGACACATACCCTAATGGGAGTTCCCTTGTAGATGTGGGAAATAAAGGGTGCTTTTCCATTTCCTGTCGGCATTGAGACCCGTAGAAGCGCAGCAGCGCGAAACGGCCATCGTCTTTTGTCCACGTTCTCCCCTAGTATGCCTGCACATGTTCTAAATGAAGGACTATCGCACAAGAGACCGGTGAGTGCATTTTTGTTTTTTCCTTCGCTTGGATTTGCATATTTGTCTTTTCAAGTGCACCCAGAGTCTAAGTTTGACAAACATGGCACAGCAGCGGCATTCAGTTGCACTTTTCATATAAAGAGGTGGTGACACACAGGCATAACAGTGCTGTAGATTTTTTCTATTTTTCTACAGTCATTGTAAACCTTCAGCTTGCACCTTTTGGGGAAGTCTATTGTGCATTTTGACATGTGTTTAGGATCACTGTCCATTTGCAGAAGCCATCTGTAACGGGGTCTACCAAGCTGGGGTACCTTTTTCAGTACCACCCCCTGGTTCAGGAGGTCTACTCTTCTTTGGCTGGAGTCTGAATGAAGGACGCTGGCTGGAATTCCTTGATTACATGGGCGCATATAAAATCTCACTGCTTCTCCACGTATTTCCAGTCTCACAACACTTTATTCACAGGACACAGAATATATCACACAGATACAGAGGGCAGGCCAGACATACATTACAATAGCCGCAGGGGGCCGGAGCCTGCCGATATTTACTGTGGGAATTACAAAGGTGGGGGGAGGACAGAAGGGGGATATCTTGTCCCCTCTGCCTAGGGGCGCAGCCTGTGGGCTGATGCATCTCACATGGAACCTATTATACATACATATAACTGCACAACATATTCTGAGTGCTGAGTGGTTCCATAACACGTAACACGGCTCCCCTTTTCAGCGACGCGATTGGCATACACAGTCTGATCCTTAACGGATCGGTTTGGGGATGACCGAAGTTTATGGGGTTGGTACAAGTTCCGTTTGTCGACTTAGTCCATTGGCGTTACCGTTTTGTTTGCCAGATCTGTAGTGGATGGTGAAGTCCAGAGGTTGTAGGGCTAAACTCCACCGCAGTAATCTGGCGTTGTCTCCGGAGACCCGATTAAGCCAGACTAGGGGATTATGGTCCGTTAGGAGGGAAAACTGTCGTCCATACAAATATAGTTGCAACTTTTTGAGTGCCCATACTACCACCAGGCACTCCTTCTTGATGGCCGCATAGATTACTTCACGGGGCAGTAGTTTCCAACTCAGGTAAGCTACCGGGTGTTCTTGGCTGTCCGGCCCAACTTGGCTCAGTACTGCCCCCAATCCAAACATAGAAGCGTCTGTGTGAACAAGGAAACGTTTAGTTGGATCGGGTGCGGCCAATACAGGGGTATTGGTGAGGGCATCCTTTAGCTGGCAGAAGGCTTCCCCACACTCCGGGGTCCAGGTTACCTGGCGGGGTTGGTTCTTACGGGTCAGATCAGTGAGGGACTTGGCTACGCTGCTGTAATTGGGAACGAATTTCCTGTAATACCCCGCTGTCCCTAGAAATGCCATGACCTGGGTTTTAGTGCGTGGGGTGGGCCATTTGGCTATTGGTAACAGGACTAAACAGGCGGCATTGCTTTGTTCAGTGGAGAACAACTGTAATGAGAGGCTGACACAGTGAGTAGACCCAAATCAGTAAGTAGTCTAAGTGCAGTTCAAAATTGGTAACAGTAGTAAACAGGCGGCACTGCTTTGTTCAGTGGAGGAGAACAGCAAGTAGCGGCAGACACCGTTAGTAGGCCCCAACCAAACTAGCAGGCCAAATGCAGTGTAATATTAACAGCTACTTAACGAGAGCCTGAAAATGGAAGTTCAGGACAGGAAACCAGGAGAACAGCAAGGAGCGGCAGACACCGTTAGTAGGCCCCAAACAAAGTAGTAGCCCCCCTGCAGTTGTTCCATTTAACAACTATTTAACAAGAGCCTGAAGATAGAATCTCAGGAAAGGCAACCAGGAGAACACCTTGGAGCTGCAGACACTGTTAGTAGGCCCCAACCAAACTAGTAGCCCCACTGCAGTTTTAAAATTCCGATAGGCTGAAAATCTGATAATTGCAGGTCATTTTTTTTAAGAGGACAGCTGTATTGAGTGTTATGATCCGGTGACCTTGGAGCCGCATGGAACTTTCTCTGAGTTGGTGGAACCTGTACTGACCGCAAATCCTGAACTTAACATCGCAACTAGAAGTAGCCGTGGGGTGTGCCTAACAATTCCTAGACACCACGACACTGCCGGAGGACTAAATACCCCTATAGATGGAAATAGGAAATCTACCTTTCCTCAGTGCAGAACCCCAAAGGATAGGCAGCCCCCCACAAATATTGACTGTGAGTAGTAGAGGAAAAGACACATGCAGGAAACAGGATTCAGCAAAAGGTGCCACTCTAGCTAAAATAGGAAAGGATAGGACAGAATACTAAGCGGTCAGTATTAAAATCCTTCCAAAAATATCCACAGCAGAAAATACAAAAAACTCCACCATCTAACTAAAGATGTGGAGAATATATCTGCAACTCCAGAGAATCCAACAAGACTGAGAAAACACTGACACAGTTTAAGCTGGACAAGAGAAAACAAATGAATAGCACAGAATTATTAAGCACACAGCATGTGTGCCACAGAAACAAAAACCAGACACTTATCTTTGCTGAATTGTCAGCAAGGCAGGAGAAACCAGACAAAGATCCAAAACCTCCCAGAACCATGGACAACTGGCAAGGACTAATGAATCCTGCACACCTAAATATCCCAGTCAGAACTGCAATCAGCAGATACACCTGGCCAGGATTGCAACTCAGGGACAACTGCATTCCCACCTACAACCACTGGAGGGAACCCAAAAGCAAAATTCACAACAGTACCCCCCTTGAGGAGGGGTCACCGAACCCTCACCAGGGCCCCCAGGACGATCCGGACGAGCCAGATGAAAGGCACGGACCAAATCAGCAGCATGGACATCAGAGGCAAAAACCCAAGAATTATCCTCCTGGCCATAACCCTTCCATTTGACAAGGTACTGAAGCCTCTGCCTCGAAAAACGAGAATCCAAAATCTTCTCAACCACATACTCCAACTCTCCATTAACCAACACACGGGCTGGAGGATCAACAGAGGGAACAACGGGCACCACATATTTACGATACGATACGATACGATACACTTTATTGATCCCGTGGGAAATTATGGTATCACAGCAGCACGACTTAAAACATAAAAATCATAAAGGAATTACATAGTTGACATGACAGTTTGTTGACAGAAGAACATTATACATTAGAATAGGACATACACAACGAGTGAACTGAAATGTAGAGAAATAAGTAGACATTCACCTTGGTGGTTTAACCCTAATGTTATTGTTGTACATTCCCATGGCAGTTGGCACAAACGATTTCCTATATTTTTCCTTCTTACACCTCAGGAGTATAAGCCGGTTACTGAAGGTGCTCTTCTGTCTCAGGAATAGCTCATATAGTGGATGTGCATTATTGTTCATAATTGTCATACACTTTTTCAGAGTTCTTTTCTCCACTACCTCCCCAAAAGAGTCCAGATTGCAGCCCACAGCAGAACTTGCATTCTTAATAATCTTATTCAGCTTATTAGCATCAGAGGCCCGCACACTACTACCCCAGCACGTGATTGCAAAAAAGATGGCACTTGCCACCACAGATTGGTAGAACATTTCTAACATTTTGCTACACACATTAAAAGACCTCAGTTTCCTTAGGAAATACAGTCTGCTCATCCCCTTCTTGTAGACAAACTCTGAGTGGCATCTCCAGTCTAGTTTGCTATCCAAATGGACCCCCAAATATTTGTACCTCTCCACCTGCTCGACCTCCTGACCAGCAATAGTGATCGGTAAGCATTCCAACTTTATCCTGCTATAGTTGGCCACCAAATCCTTAGTTTTCTTAACATTTAGTTGCAGATAGTTACCATTGCACCAATCCACAAAATTCGACACCACCCTTCTATATTCCTCATCCCCCTGATCTCCGCAATAAAGATCTATGGAAGACATTATGGATAGCAAAAGAGGCCGGAAGCGCCAATTGAAAAGACACCGGATTAATAATCTCAGAAATTTTATAAGGACCAATAAACCGAGGCTTAAACGTAGGGGAAGAAACCTTCTTAGGAACATGACGGGAAGACAACCAGACCAGATCCCCAACCCGAAGCCGGGAAGCAACACACCGACGACGGTTAGCAAAACGTTGAGCCTCCTCCTGAGACAACACCAAATTGTCCACCACATGAGCCCAAATCTGCTGCAACCTGTCAACCACAGAATCCACACCAGGACAGTCAGAAGGCTCAACCTGCCCAGAAGAAAAACAAGGATGAAAACCAAAATTACAAAAGAAAGGCGAAACCAAAGTAGCTGAACTAGCCCGATTATTAGGACAAACTCGGCCAATGGCAAGAAGGCCACCCAATCATCCTGATCAGCAGACACAAAGCATCTCAAATAAGTCTCCAAAGTCTGATTAGTTCGCTCGGTGTGGCCATTTGTCTGAGGATGAAATGCAGAAGAAAAAGACAAATCAATGCCCAGCCTAGCACAAAAGGCCCGCCAAAACCTAGAAACAAACTGGGAACCTCTGTCGGACACAATATTCTCCCGAATACCATGCAAACGAACCACATGCTGAAAAAACAACGGAACCAAATCTGAAGAGGAAGGCAATTTAGGCAAAGGCACCAAATGAACCATATTAGAGAACCGGTCACAAACAACCCAGATAACAGACATCTTCTGGGAAACCGGAAGATCAGAAATAAAATCCATGGAAATATGCGTCCAGGGCCTCTCATGGACTGGCAATGGCAAAAGCCACCCACTAGCACGGGAACAACAAGGCTTGGCCCACCCACAAGTCCCACGGGACTGCACAAAAGAACGCACATCACATGACAAAGAAGGCCACCAAAAGGACCTACCAACCAAATCTCTAGTACCAAAAATACCAGGATGACCAGCCAACACAGAACAGTGAACCTCAGAAATCACTCTACTAGTCCATTTGTCAGGAACAAACAGTTTCCCCACTGAACAGCGGTCAGGTCTGTCAGCCTGAAATTCCTGAAGAACCCGTCGTAAATTAGGGGAAATGGCAGAAAGGACCACCCCTTCTTTCAGAATGCCGACCAGTTCGAGGACCTCAGGAGAATCAGGCAAAAAACTCCTAGAGAGGGCATCAGCCTTAATATTCTTAGAACCCGGAAGATACGAAACTACGAAATCAAGACGGGAAAAAAACAAGGACCATCGAGCCTGTCTGGGATTCAGCCGTTTGGCAGACTCGAGGTAAATCAGATTCTTATGATCGGTCAAGACCACAATGCGGTGCTTAGCTCCCTCAAGCCAATGTCGCCACTCCTCAAATGCCCACTTCATAGCCAACAACTCCCGATTGCCGACATCATAATTGCGTTCAGCAGGCGAAAACTTATGAGAAAAGAAGGCACATGGTTTCATCAAGGAACCAACAGGATCCCTCTGAGACAAAACGGCCCCTGCCCCAATCTCAGAAGCGTCAATCTCAACCTGAAACGGAAGAGAAACATCCGGTTGGCGCAACACCGGAGCAGAAGTAAATCGGCGTTTAAGCTCCTGAGAGGCAGAGACAGCCGCAGAGGACCAATTCGCCACATCAGCGCCGTTCTTCGTCAAATCGGTCAAGGGTTTAACCACGCTAGAGAAGTTAGCAATGAAACGGCGATAAAAATTAGGAAAACCCAAAAATTTCTGAAGGCTCTTCACGGATGTGGGTTGAATCCAATCATGAATGGCCTGAACCTTAGCCGGATCTATCTCCATAGATGAGGGGGAAAAAATGAAGCCCAAAAAAGAAACCTTCTGCACCCCAAAGAGACACTTAGACTCCTTCACAAACAAAACATTGTCACGAAGGATCTGAAAAACCATCCTGACCTGTTGCACATGAGACTCCCAATCATCGGAAAAAATCAAAATATCGTCCAAATATACAATCAAGAATTTATCAAGATAAGTCCGGAAGATATCATGCATGAAGGACTGAAAAACAGATGGAGCATTAGAGAGTCCGAATGGCATCACAAGGTATTCAAAATGGCCTTCGGGCGTGTTAAACGCAGTTTTCCATTCATCACCCTGCTTAATACGAACAAGATTATATGCCCCCCGAAGGTCAAACTTAGTAAACCAACTAGCCCCCTTAATCCTAGCAAACAAATCAGAAATCAAAGGTAAAGGGTATTGAAACTTGACCGTGATCTTATTCAAGAGGCGATAATCAATACAGGGTCTCAAGGAGCCATCCTTCTTAGCAACAAAAAAAAATCCCGCTGCCAACGGTGAAGAAGATGGCCGAATATGCCCTTTCGCCAAAGACTCCTTAATATAATTGGCGGTATGTTCAGGCACAGACAGGTTGAAAAGTCGACCTTTTAGGAAACTTACAGCCTGGAATCAAGTCAATAGCACAATCACAGTCCCTGTGCGGTGGAAGGGAACTGGACTTGGGCTCATCGAATACATCCTGAAAATCAGACAAAAACTTAGGAATTTCAGAAGAGGAAGAAGAGGAGATTGACATCAAAGGAGCATCATTATGAATCCCCTGACAACCCCATCTAGTCACAGACATAGGCAGTCAGCTCAGGTACCCATCCATTCTGAGATTACCTTGACGATTGGTGGATGGGCTCACAACTTTTGGCCAAATCTTGTGCTAAGAATCTCATGTGTTTTTTCATATATTTCACAAGCCATTATGCTATTCCCATTTCATGTATCGCACATTTCCTTGCTCTAGCACAGATTAATTTTGAGTGCAGCCATTAATCTATTTGCTATATGACTTTTTTGGTTATGCACCAGTTCAGCTTAGATTGCTTTTCAGTCAGTTTTTCAATATCTACTATGTACTATTTTTTCTGACTTGAACACCCCGCCCTTCACCATGCTGTGATTTTAATTACATCCTAACACAGTTGGTTCTGAGCTTCCTATATTAGCAGGCTTTACTACGTTATTAGCCATAGGTAAGTGTTCACACTAGGCAGTCAGCTCAGGTACCCATCCTTTCTGAGATTACCTTGACGATTGGTGGATGGGCTCACAACTTTTGGCCAAATCTTGTGCTAAGAATCTCATGTGTTTTTTCATATATTTCACAAGCCATTATGCTATTCCCATTTCATGTATCGCACATTTCCTTGCTCTAGCACAGATTAATTTTGAGTGCAGCCATTAATCTATTTGCTATATGACTTTTTTGGTTATGCACCAGTTCAGATTAGATTGCTGTTCAGTCAGTTTTTCTATATCTACTAGTCACAGACATAGACTTCCAATCCAACACAGGATTATGTACCTGCAACCACAGAAAACCCAGCACGATAGCATCATGCAAATTATGCAACACCAGAAATCGACAATCTTCCTGATGGGCTGGCGCCATGCGCATGGTCACCTGTGTCCAAAACTGGGGCTTATTTTTAGCCAAAGGTGTAGCATCAATGCCCCTTAAAGGAATAGGGTTCTGCAAAGGCTGCAAGGAAAAACCACAAAGCCTAGCAAATTCAAAGTCCATTAAGTTCAAGGCGGCGCCTGAATCCACAAACGCCATGACAGATAATGAAGACAACGAGCAGATCAAGGACACAGATAACAGAAATTTAGGTTGTACAGTACTGATGGTAAATGAACTGGCGATCCTCTTTGTCCGCTTAGGGCAGACAGAAATGACATGAGAAGCATCGCCACAATAATAACACAACCTATTCTGACGTCTGAAACCTTGTCGTTTCGTTCTAGACAGAATCCTATCACACTGCATTGGCTCAGGAATTTGCTCTGAGGACAACGCCACAGCGTGAAAAGTACTGCGCTCCCGAAAGCGCCGGTCAATCTGAATGGCCAGAGACATAGAATCACTCAGACCGAAAGGCGTGGGAAACCCCACCATAACATCTTTAACGGATTCAGAAAGACCCTTTCTGAAAATTGCCACCAAAGCATCATCATTCCTTTTAGTCAACACAGACCATTTTCTAAATTTCTGACAATACAATTCTGCCACCTCTTGACCCTGAGACAGGGCCAACAAGGTCTTCTCCGCTTGATCCAGAGAATTAGGTTCATCATATAATAATCCAAAAGCCTGGAAAAAGGAGTCTACATTAAGCAAAGCCGGATTCCCAGATTCCAGGGAAAATGCCCAATCCTGTGGATCGCCACGCAGCAGGGAGATGATGATTTTAACCTGCTGAATGGAATCACCAGAGGATCGAGGTCTCAGTGCAAAAAACAGTTTACAGTTGTTTTTAAAACTCAAAAATTTGGACCTGTCCCCAAAAAACAAATCAGGAGTAGGAATCTTCGGCTCTAAAACAGGAGTCTGAACAATATAATCAGAAATACCCTGTACCCTAGCAGCAAGCTGGTCCACACGAGAAGCTAATTCCTGAATATCCATGCTAGCACAAGACTCCCCAGCCACCCAGAGATATAGAGGGAAGAGAAGAGAAAGCAGAGAAAAAAAATGTCTCAACACCTTTCTTCCCTTCTTCTGAGATGCATTTAACTCATTGTAGGCCAGTTGTACTATTATGATCCGGTGACCTTGGAGCCGCATGGAACTTTCTCTGAGTTGGTGGAACCTGTACTGACCGCAAATCCTGAACTTAACATCGCAACTAGAAGTAGCCGTGGGGTGTGCCTAACAAATCCTAGACACCTCGACACAGCCGGAGGACTAAATACCCCTATAGATGGAAGTAGGAAATCTACCTTGCCTCAGAGCAGAACCCCAAAGGATAGGCAGCCCCCCACAAATATTGACTGTGAGTAGTAGAGGAAAAGACACACGCAGGCAGGAAACAGGATTTAGCAAAAGAGGCCACTCTAGCTAAAATAGGAAAGGATAGGACAGAATACTAAGCGGTCAGTATTAAAATCCTTCCAAAAATAACCACAGCAGAAAGTACAAAAAACTCCACCATCTAACTAAAGATGTGGAGCGTATATCTGCAACTCCAGAGAATCCAACAAGACTGAGAAAACACTGACACAGTTTAAGCTGGACAAGAGAAAACAAATGAATAGCACAGAATTATTAAGCACACAGCATGTGTGCCACAGAAACAAAAACCAGACACGTATCTTTGCTGAATTGGCAGCAAGGCAGGAGGAACCAGACAACGATCCAAAACTTCCCAGAACCATGGACAACTGGCAAGGACTAATGAATCCTGCACACCTAAATATCCCAGTCAGAACTGCAATCAGCAGATACAACTGGCCAGGACTGCAACTCAGGGACAACTGCAGTCCCACCTACGACCACTGGAGGGAACCCAAAAGAAGAATTCACAACAATTGAGTGGTGCAGCCAGACACTGCTAGTAGGCCTTACACCACAAAGTTGGCTCGATGCTGGTTTAAAAAAAGGTTACATGGGTACATGGTCAGCATTGGTGTGGTCAGTGGAGGACAATTGGAAGGAGGGACCGCAGACAGACTTAGTAGGCCTAACATAAAAAAGGTACCTCTATGCACTTTTAAATAGGTTCCAGGGGTACACAGGCAGCATTGGTGTGGTCAGTGGAGGACTATTGGAAGGAGGGACCGCAAACAGACTTAGTAGGCCTAACATAAAAAAAGTAGGCTCAGTGCAATTTCAATTATCTTGCAGAGGTACACAGGCAGAATTGGTGTGGTCAGTGGAGAATTATTGGAATGAGGGACCGCAGACAGACTTAGTAGGCCTAACATAAAAAAAAGTAGGCTCAATGCAGTTTCAATTATCTTGCAGGGGTACACAGGCAGCATTGGTGTGGTCAGCGGAGGACTATTGGAAAGGGGGACCACAGAAAGACTTAGTAGGCCTAACATAAAAAAGTAGGCTCAATGCAGTTTCAATTATCTTGCATGGGTACACAGGCAGCATTGGTGTGGTCAGCGGAGGACTATTGGAAGGAGGGACCGCAGACAGACTTAGTAGGCCTAACATAAAAAAGAAGGCTCAATGCAGTTTCAATTATCTTGCAGGGGTACACAGGCAGCATTGGTGTGGTCAGTGGAGGACTATTGGAAGGAGGGACCGCAGACAGACTTAGTAGGCCTAACATAAAAAAAGTAGGCTCAATGCAGTTTCAATTATCTTGCAGGGGTACACAAGCAGCATTGGTGTGGTCAGTGAAGGACTATTGGAAGGAGGGACCGCAGACAGACTTAGTAGGCCTAACATAAAAAAGTAGGCTCAATGCAGTTTCAATTATCTTGCAGGAGTACACAGGCAGCATTGGTGTGGTCAGCGGAGAACTATTGGAAGGAGGGACCGCAGACAGACTTAGTAGGCCTAACATAAAAAAAGTAGGCTCAATGCAGTTTCAATTATCTTGCAGGGGTACACAGACAGCATTGGTGTGGTCAGTGGAGAACTATTGGAAGGAGGGCAGCAGACAGACTTAGTAGGCCTAACTTAAAAAAGTAGGCTCAATGCAGTTTCAATTATCTTGCAGGGGTACACAGGCAGTATTGGTGTGGTCAGCGGAGGACAATTGGAAGGAGTGTCTGACACAGTTAGTACTTCAAAATAATACATAGATGTTAATGTCTCGCAAAAAAAACAAAACAAACAAAAAAAGGGTGGCATACTTAGGTACAGAGGTGGGCTCCTCTGATGACTTTCAGACATTGTTATTTGGCGCAAAGTATTTACTGGTGTAAATGTAGGACAGGACCATTGAATATTTTAAGTAGCATCATACATGTCAACAAATTGGTATTTTCAGTGCCAGGCATTGAAGGATTTCACCGCATAGACTAAACAGCGGTGGAGCAGTGACAGATAATTTTGCAAGTGGTAGAGCACAGTTTGAACTGGGGGTTGGGGGGCACTCTCTTGTGCCCGGCGGTACTGGCCCAAGGCCCCTCATGTTACAACGGTGTGTCTGACGTTGGGTGCGCGCCACCACCACCAGACACACTTCATTGTACTATGAGGGACCCGGTGCCAGTGCCGTCGACCAAAAGTGGGCACACCCACCTCTTCAGACAAACGGCACTCTGACGGGTGCTTCCGCCAAGTGGCGAGACCACGGCCACGTGGGGGGAGTCAGCCCATTTAGGGAGGTGTAAACATGTCGTATGCTGGACATACAGCAGTTGCAATTGGAGAAATTGGAACACTCAGTAAGACCAGTCCAAAAGCAAGACCTTTTTAAAGGAAAGCTAGGTGTCAGCCGGGAAAGGTGGGGCAAAATAATTAGAAATCCATGAGTGGTTCATTTTAATGAAGGTTAGATGATCAACATTTTGGGTAGCCAGACAAGTCCTTTTTTTTGGTCAGTATTGAACCAGCAGCACTGAATACTCTTTCTGATAGCACACTAGCTGCTGGGCAAGCGAGCTCCTGCAATGCATATTCGGACAATTCAGGCCAGGTGTCTATTTTGGATGCCCAGTAATCAAATGGGAATGACGGGTGAGGGAGAGCATCGATAAAGGAGGAAAAATAGTTAGTAACCATACTGGACAAATGTTGTCTCCTGTCACTTTGAATTGATGCTGCAGTACCTGTCCTGTCGGCGGTCATTGCGAAATCACTCCACAACCTGGTCAGAAAACCCCTCTGTCCAACGCCACTTCTGATTTGTGCACCTCTAACACCTCTGCCCTGTTGCCCCCTGCAGCTCGTGTGAGAACCATCACCGGCGCTGTGTGCTGGGAATGCCTGAATCAAACGGTCAACAAGAGTTGCTTGTTTGGTTGCCAATATTTGTTCAAGGTTCTCATGTGGCATGATGTTTTGCAGTTTCCCCTTATAAGCGTGGATCCAGGAGGCAGGCCAACCAGTAATCGTCATCGGTCATCATTTTTATAATGCGGGGGTCCCTTTTTAGGATACGCAAGGCATGATCCGCCATGTGGGCCAATGTTCCAGTTGTCAATTCACTGCTTATGCTGGGTTGAGGAGCACTTTTGGGCAAATCAACATCACTTACCTCCCTCAAAAACCCTGTACCTGGCCTTGCAGCACCACCAGTTTCTATTGCCCCCTGAGAAGCTTCCTCATCCAAAAAATACTCATCCCCATCATCCTCCTCGTCCTCCTCCTCTTCGTCCGCCACCTCGTCCAGTAGACTTTCCTGACCAGACAATGGCTGACTGTCATCATGGCTTCCCTCGTACTCGGCTGCAGACGCCTGCTCCTTTATGTGCGTCAAACTTTGCATCAGAAGATGCATTAGGGGAATGCTCATGCTTATTATGGCGTTGACTGCACTAACCAGCCGTGTGCATTCCTCAAAACACTGAAGGACTTGACAGAGGTCTTGTAGCTTCGACCACTGCACACCTGACAACTCCATGTCTGCCATCCAACTGCCTGCCCGTGTATGTGTATCCTCCCACAAATACATAACAGCATGCCTCTGTTCGCACAGTCTCTGAAGCATGTGCAGTGTGGAGTTCCACCTTGTTGCAACGTCGATGATTAGGCGATGCTGGGGAAGGTTCAAAGATCGCTAATGGTTCTGCATACGGCTGGAGTGTACGGGCGAACGGCGGATGTGCGAGCAAAGTCTGCGCACCTTCAGGAGCAGGTCGGGTAACCCCGGATAACTTTTCAGGAAGCACTGCACCACCAGGTTTAAGGTGTGAGCCAGGCAAGGAATGTGTTTCAGTTGTGAAAGGGCTATGGAAGCCATAAAATTCCTTCCGTTATCACTCACTACCTTGCCTGCCTCAAGATGTACACTGCCCAGCCATGACTGAGTTTCTTGCTGCAAGAACTCGGACAGAACTTCCGCGGTGTGTCTGTTGTCGCCCAAACACTTCATTGCCAATACAGCCTGCTGACGCTTGCCACTAGCTGTTCCATAATGGGACACCCGTGTACAACAGTGGCAGCTGCGGATGGAGTGGTCGTGCAACTGCGGTCTGTGGACGAGCTCTCGCTTCTGCTGGAGGACGAGGAGGAGGGGTGGCGAACGCCTACAGCCAACTGTTTCCTAGACCGTGGGCTAGGCAGAACTGTCCCAATATTGCTGTCCCCTGTGGACCCTGCATCCACCACATTAACCCAGTGTGCCGTGATGGACACGTAACGCCCCTGGCCATGCCTACTGGTCCATGCATCTGTTGTCAGGTGCACCTTTCTACTCACAGATTGCCTGAGTGCATGGACAATGCGAACTTTTACATGCTGGTGGAGGGCTGGGATGGCTTTTCTCGAAAAGTAATGTCGACTGGGTAGCTCGTAGCGTGGTACAGCGTAGTCCATCAGGGCTTTGAAAGCTTAATTTTCAACTAACCGGTAGGGCATAATCTCTAACGAGATTAGTCTAGCAATATGGGCGTTAAAACCCTGTGTACGCGGATGAGAGGATGAGTACTTCCTTTTCTTAACGAGAGTCTCTTGTAGGGTGAGCTGGACTGGAGAGCTGCACATGGTGGAACTAGCGGGGGTGCCGGTGGACATGGCAGACTGAGAGAAGGTTGGTGATGGTATTCTTGCTGTTGGCCTACATACAGTGTTTCCTACCAAGAACCTGGTGATTCCCTGACTGCTTTGGCCTTGCGACGAAACCTCCACATTTGCTGCAGGTGGTGTGGTAAACGTTGGGCTTACAGTGAGGGAAGGGATGTAGCGTTGCTGACTAGCTTCATTATGAGATGGTGCAACAACGTTAAGGGACATTTGGTAGTTAGTCCAGGCTTGCAAGTGCATGGTGTTTAAATGTCTACGCATGCAACTTGTATTTAGATTTTTAACATTCTGACCTCTGCTGAAGGTCCTTGAGCATTTCTTACAGATGACTTTGCACTGATCATTTGGATGTTGGTTAAAAAAATGCCAGACTGCACTCTTCCTACTATCGGATACCTTTTCAGACATTGCACACTGAGCTACTTTAACCGGATGGCCACGCTGTCCTACAACTGGTTTTGGTTTTGCCACACGTTTTTGGCCAGATACGGGCCTTCCAGATGGAACCTGTTGCGATGTTGATGCCTGCTGCAGCTCCTCCTCCTCCGCTTCAGAGCTACTGCTGGCTGCACCCTGTTCCCCCAATGGCTCCCAATCGGGGTCAACAACTGGGTCATCTATGACCTCCTCTTCTATGTCCTGTGCACCTTCCTCTGTGTCACCGTGTAAGCCGGTGCTATAGCGTTTGTGACGGGGCTCCATAGTCTCATCTGGGTCAGATTCTGGATCAGTACACTGCGAGGGCAATGTTGTGATCTGAGTCAAAGGAACAGCATAATAATCTGGCTGTGGCTGTGCATCTGTGCACTCCATGTCCGATTCATCTTGTAATGGGCATGGCCTGTTAACAATTTCCCTAACCCAGGAACGGTATGTGTAAAGAGCTCCATGGAGTAACCCGTTGTGTCGCCTGACGCATCCTTCTCTGTTGTTCTGGGTGAAGAACGCAAGAAAGTGACTTGTCCCTGACCGGGAACATCCACTGACGACGCGCTGCTTTTACATTTTAAACTTTCAGAAGAGAAGGGCAAAAGAGCTAGAGGCAGAGTCAGCAAGGAAAGCCAAAACTTGTTCCTGCTGCTCTGGCTTTAAAAGCGGTTTTCCTACTCCCAGAAAAGGGAGCGTTCGAGGCCTTGTGTAGCCAGACGATAACGGTGGCTGAACAACTCGAGACTTAGGTGCTATATTGCTTTTCCCACGACCACCTGATGCTCCACGACCACTACCATCATTACCAACTGGCAATGACCGCCCACGGCCACGACCTCTTCCACCAGACTTCCTCATTCTTGGAAATATGTAACCAAACTAACAAACGGTATTTGGTACTGTAAAACTAGTTACAAGGTGGACGCAAAATTGTTGTGAATTTAAATCTCCCTTGATAGGTGTGTGAGACTGCAGGGAAAATCAGGCCCACTGTATTACAGTACACAGTTTCAGTGGCAGACAGTGGCTGACAGATATGCCACTAACAGGACTGACGCAGATGCACACACTGGAAATAAAAATCTCCCCTTCTTTTTTTTATATGGAAGACTAGTGAATAAATCTGGCCCACTGATTTACAGTATTGTTTCCGTGGGAGAAAATTACAGACAGATACCACAGACTGGACTGGCAGAGATGCACAGATTTGCCAATATTAATCTCCCCTTCTTTTATGGGAGACTAGTGAAGTAATCTGGCCCACTGTTTTACAGTATTGTTTCAGTGGCACAAAATGACAGACCAATACCACAAACTGTATGCCAATATTAATCTCCCCTTCTTTTTTTTTTGATGGGAGACTAGGGAATAAATCTGTCCCACTGTTTTACAGTATTGTTTCAGTGGCACAAAATGACAGACCGATACAACAGACTGGACTGGCACAGATGCACAGATTTGCCAATATTAATCTCCCCTTTTTGTTTTTATATGGAAGACTGGTGAATAAATCTCGCCCACTGTTTTACAGTATTGTTTCTGTGGCACAAAATGACAGACCGATACCACAGACTGGACTGGCACAGATGCACAGATTTGCCAATATTAATCTCCCCTTCTTTTTTTTTTGATGGGAGACTAGTGAATAAATCTGGCCCACTGTTTTACAGTATTGTTTCAGTGGCACAAAATGACAGACCGATACCACAGACTGGACTGGCACAGATGCACAGATTTGCCAATATTAATCTCCCCTTTTTGTTTTTATATGGAAGACTAGTGAATAAATCTCGCCCACTGTTTTACAGTATTGTTTCTGTGGCACAAAATGACTGACAGATACAACAGACTGGACTGGCACAGATGCACTGATTGGCAATATAAATCTCCCTTTTTAGGTGTGGGACAGTGCAGAAAAATACAGGCCCACTGTTTCACACTACACAGTTTCAGGGGCAGAAAGTGGCTTGAAGATAAGCAATGCAGCTATCAGGGAGCCTTATAAGGCAGCCTAATAAGCTACAGAGCTGATGCACAGAAATCTAGCCTCCACTGTCCCTGCAAGGAAAAGGTGGTGTTGGACAGTGGAAATCGCTACAGCACAAGTGGTTTGGGGGTTTATATTCCCTGCCTAACGCTATCCCTGCTTCTGACAAAGTGGCAGCAACCTCTCCCTATGCTCAGATCAGCAGCAGTAAGATGGCGGTCGGCATGCACACCCCTTTATAGCCCCTGTGACACTGCAGAAAGCAAGCCAATCACTGTAATGCCCTTCTCTAAGATGGTGGGGACAGAGAACTATGTCATCACGCTGCCCACACTCTGCATCCTCCTTCATTGGCTGAGAAATGGCGCTGAACGTGTCATATGAAACGCGACTTTGGCGCGAAGGTCGCGTACCGCGTGGCCGACCCCACACAGGGATCGGGTCAGGTTTCATGAAACCCGACTTTGCCAAAAGTCAGCGACTTATGAAAATGACCGATCTGTTTCGCTCAACCCTACTCACCAGGTACCATGCGATAGGCATCCGTTTCCCGGCCTGTCAGCTTGCTGGCCAGAATCTGAACCCGTTCCTCCGGCTTCACTTGATAAAGGGCACACTGCTGCTCAAAGTCCTGCAGAAAGCCATCAATGTCTTCCTCTGCCTCCCCCAACTGTCGGAAGGCATTATACTGGATCTTTTTGTGGCTTACTGTTGAAGGTACGTGGGCGGAGGCCATAGCTCCCCTTGCTCGCTGACTCTCCTCTTTCCGCTCTGCCATCTCCATCTTGGCTAGCTCTATCCTGGTCCGCTCGGCCATCTTTTCCTTCAGATCAGTACGCACATCAGCCATCACCTCTCATATGATCTCTACTGCAGGGTTTGGGCCATAGAACGGCAGTCTGTTCTTTACCTCCCTCTGTAATTCAGTCTCCTCCACGTTCAAATTGGAGGGTGCTGCACTGTCGTGTTCCATGATGTCTGCTATCAAATCCGCTTTTGTTTTGTTGCTGGCGATTAACCCTCAGGCTTCCACCAGATCTTTTAATGTAGTCCTCTTTAACTTCTGGTAGTTGTTTTCCATTCATTCTTTTCCTCCTGTAGAAGGTGTATCATATCCCGCTGTCTGCCACCAGTGTAATGGGGTCTACCAAGCTGGGGTACCTTTTTCAGTACCATCCCGTGTTTCAGGAGGTCCACTCTTCTTTGGCTGGAGTCTGAATGAAGGACGCTGGCTGGAATTCCTTGATTACATGGGCGCATATAAAATCTCACTGTTTCTCCACGTATTTCCAGTCTCACAACACTTTATTCACAGGACACAGAATATATCACACAGTTACAGAGAGCGGGCCAATTGAAAAGCGGCAGGCCAGACTTAAATTACAATAGCCGCAGGGGGCCTGAGCCTGCCGATATTTACTGTGGGAATTACAAAGGTGGGGGGAGGACAGAAGGGGAATATCTTGTCCCCTCTGCCCAGGGGCGCAGCCTGTGGGCTGATGCATCTCACATGGAACCTATTATACATACATATAACTGCACAACATATTCTGGGTGCTGAGTGGTTCCGTAACACCATCCTCTTTTCAACCTCAGCTTTTTTACAGATGGTTTTATGTTTGTGTGAGTTGATGTGGAATATGCCGCTCACCGTCACCTACCATTAGCCCTTTGCATGTGATTTGCAGCTGCTGTTTTATTTTGTTACTAATGTAGAGTTTAATAATTAGCAGCCACAGGAGGCCACTATTTCTCCTGCAACTCCTTGATGACTCTGACTTAACCCTTTTGCGCCCGAGACTGTTTTTGCCTTCTTGACCGGGCCAATTTTTTCAATTCTGACAAGGTTCACTTTATGAGGTCATAACTCTGGAACGTTTCAACAGATCCTGGTGATTCTGAGACTGTTTTCTTGTGACATATTGTACTTTATGATCGTGGTAACATTTCTTAGATGTGACTTGCGTTTATTTTTAAAAATAATGGAAATTTGGTTAAAAAAAGTCATATCGCACAACATAGTTAATACATAACATTTCCACATGTCTACTTTACATAAGCACAATTTTTGTAACATAATTTTTTTTGTTAGGAACTTATAAGGGTTAAAAATGATTTCTCATTTTTCCAACAAAATTTACAAAACCATTTTTTAGGGACCATATCACATTTTAAGTGAGTTTGGGGGGGCAATTTGACAGGAAATACCCAAACGTGACACCATTCTAAATGCTGTACACCTCAAGGTGCTCAAAACCACATTCAAGAAGTTTATTAACCCTTCAGGTGCTTCCAGGAATGAATGGAATGTGGAAGGAAAAAATAAACATTTACTTTTCTTTCACAAAAAATTTCCTTTAGACCTATTTTTTTTTACTTTTACAAGGGTAACAGGAGAAAATGGACTATAAATTTTGTTTTGCAATTACTACTGAGCATACCGATATCCCATATGTGAGGGAAATCTACGGTTTGGGCACACGGCAGGGCTCGGAAGGGAAGGAGCACCATTTGACTTCTCGAATGTAAAATATGCTGGAATAATGAGTGTTGCCATGTCGCGTTTGGAGAGCCCCTGATGTGCCGAAACTGTGGAAGCACCCCAACAAGTGACACCATTTTGGAAACTAGACCCCATAGGGAACTTATCTAGATGTGTATTGAGCACTTTGAACCCACAGATGCTTCACAGAAGTTTATAACAGAGAGCCGTGGAAATAAAAAAAATAACATTTTTCCCAAATAAATCTTTTTAGCTCCATATTTTGCATTTTCATAAGGGTAAAAGATGAAATTGCTCCACACAATTTGTTGTACAATTTCTCCTGAGCATGCGGATACCCCATATTAGGGGAATACTACTGTTTGGGCGTACGGAAGGGCTTGGAAGGGAAGGAGCGCCACTTGATTTTTGGAATGCAAAATTGTCTGGAATCGATATCGGACGCCATGTTGCATTTGGAGAGCCCCTGATGCACCTAAACAGTGGAAACCCCCAACAAGTGACCCCATTTTGGAAACTAGACCCGTCAAGGAATTTATCTATGTCTGGTGAGCACCTTGAACCTCCAGGGGCTTCACAGAATTTTATAATATTGAGGCGTCAAAATATATAAAAAAAACATTTTTACCACAAAAATGCAATTTTAGCCCCCACTTTTTTATTTTCACAAGGGTAGCAGGAAAAAAATGAACCCCAAATTTTGTTGTGCATTTTCTCCTGAGTATGCCAATACCCAGTATGTGGTGAAAAACTACTGTCTGGGAGCACGGCAGGGCATGAAAGGGAAGGAGGACATATTACAGTGCAGGTTTTGCTGCAATGGTTTGAGGGGGCCATGTCAAATTGGCGGTGCCAGAGCCTAGAACAGGAGATACCCCAGTAAGTGACCCCTTTTTACAAACTACACCTCTCAATGAGTTCTCAATGAGGTGTGCATTGATCATATTGACACCACAAGTGTGTCACAGAATTTGATACCATTGGGCAGTGAAGAAAAAATAATTACACTTTTACTATAAAAAAAATTGTTTTAGCCCCAGATTTTACATTTTCACACTGGGAAATGGGTATAAGTAGTGCCAAAATGTGTTACACAATTTCTTCTGAACTTGGCAGTACCCCATATGTGGCTGCACAGTACTGCTTAGCCACAAAGCAAGACTCTGGAGGGACGGAGCGCTATTTGACTCTTGGGGAACAAATTATTATAGAATAGTTTCCAGACTTTACATAAAGAGCCCCTAAATGCCAGAAAAGCAGAATCCCCCCTCAAGTGACCCCAGTTTGGAAATTACACCCCTTTAGGAATTTATCTACATGTGTAGTTTTGATTTTTACTCCATAAGTGTTTTCCAGAATCCGACAGCAGTGGATGTTGCTGAGTGAAAAATGCAAACTGCCATTGTAGTGACCAATACGCTGTAGTGACCAGTACATTGCAATCACCAGTACGTTATGCCCAGCCCGTGCTTCTGGAGGCATGATGCACCCATAAAATAGGTGGGCTCTCATCACTACTGAAATGCCAAACATGTGGATGATATATGTAGTTTAGGTACACTGTGGGGCTCAGAAGGGAGGGGGCATTTGAATTTGGGAGCACAGAATTTCTTTTGGCGAATGAGAAGCCATTTCACTTTTCCAGAGTCTTTGTGCTACCAGTAACGCTTTTGCTTTTTTGTGGAATGAGTTGAAGCTTTTATTGGGAACATTTTACATAACGTTTGGGATCACATTTATCCGGCGCTCTACAAGGAGCACTTACTTTGAAGTTTCTATCTAAATCTCTGAGTGAAGTGACAGATGAAACCCCAGATCCATTCACTATAATGAGGCAGCAGAGTTACTCTGGACTACGTCTGGCCGCTGTTCATCGATGTCCTTCTTTTCAGAGGTGCACAAAACTGTCTGACTTTTTTTTTTTTCTGTATGTATGACTAAAAAGACAGACACTGCTGGATCTTATGGCATCCACAGTGTCTCTATCTGCCTCATTATAGGGAATCTTCCACCAGAGGTTCTGTCTGAATCACCTATTTCAGAGATGTACATGGAAACCCTGATGTAAGCACTTAGCGCAGTGCACGGGATAAATGTGCGCTGGGCCTAACAGCGATCTTTGGGAAGCAGAATGAAAAAAATCAGCAGTATGCGAAGAATTGGTTTTATTTATTTTTTAAGACGTTCCTCGCGCAATATAAGTGATTAGGTGACTTTATTCTTTGGGTCGGTGTGATTACAGCGATACCAGATTTATATCAGGTTTTTATGTATAACAGCTGTCACACACTAAAAGATGCTTTTTATTGCAAAAACTAGTTTTTGCATCACCATATTTGAGAGGTATAATTTTTCAATATTTCGGCCGACAGAGCCATGTGATGGCTTGTTTTTTCAGGTCGAGCTGACAATTATTTTGATAAAATTTTCAGGCAAATGACATTTTTTGATCGCTTTCTATTCTGATTTTTGGGAGACAGAATGATCAAACATCAGGAATTCAGGAATTGTCTTTTTTTTAATGACGTTCGATGTGTAGTAAAATTAACCCCTTTACCCCCAAGGGTGGTTTGCACGTTAATGACCAGGCCAATTTTTACAATTCTGACCACTGTCCCTTTATGAGGTTATAACTCCGAAACGCTTCAACGGATCCTGGTGATTCTGACATTGTTTTCTCGTGACATATTGTACTTCATGATAGTGGTAAAATTTCTTTGATAGTACCTGCGTTTATTTGTGAAAAAAACGGAAATTTGGCGAAAATTTTGAAAATTTCGCAATTTTCAAACTTTGAATTTTTATGCAATTAAATCACAGAGATATGTCACACAAAATACTTAATAAGTAACATTTCCCACATGTCTCCTTTACATCAGCATAATTTTGGAACCAATTTTTTTTTTTGTTAGGGAGTTATAAGGGTTAAAAGTTGACCAGCAATTTCTCATTTTTACAACACCATTTTTTTTTAGGGACCACGTCTCATTTGAAGTCATTTTGAGGGGTCTATATGATAGAAAATGCCCAAGTGTGACACCATTCTAAAAACTGCACCCCTCAAGGTGCTCAAAACCACATTCAAGAAGTTTATTAACCCTTCAGGTGTTTAATAGGAATTTTTGGAATGTTTAAATAAAAATGAACATTTAACTTTTTTACACAAAAAATTTACTTCAGCTCCAATTTGTTTTATTTTACCAAGGGTAACAGGAGAAATTGGACCCAAAAAGTTGTTGTCCAATTTGTCCTGAGTACGCTGATACCCCATATGTGGCAGTAAACCACTGTTTGGGCGCATGGGAGAGCTCGGAAGGGAAGGAGCGCTATTTGACTTTTCAATGCAAAATTGACAGGAATTGAGATGGGACGCCATGTTGCGTTTGGAGAGCCATTGATGTGCCTAAACATTGAAACCCCCCACAAGTGACACCATTTTGGAAAGTAGACCCCCTAAGGAACTTATCTGGATGTGTGGTGAGCACTTTGACCCACCAAGTGCTTCACAGAAGTTTATAATGCAGAACCGTAAAAATAAAAAATCATATTTTTTCACAAAAATTATATTTTTGCCCCCAATTTTTTATTTTTCCAAGGGTAAGAGAAGAAATTGGACCTCAAAAGTTGTTGTCCAATTTGTCCTGAGTACGCTGATACCTCATATGTGGCAGTAAACCACTGTTTGGGCGCATGGGAGAGCTCGGAAGGGAAGGAGCGCAGTTTGACTTTTCAATGCAAAATTGACAGAAATTGAGATGGGACGCCATGTTGCGTTTGGAGAGCCACTGATGTGCCTAAACATTGAAACCCCCCACAAGTGACACCATTTTGGAAAGTAGACCCCCTAAGGAACTTATCTGGATGTGTGGTGAGCACTTTGACCCACCAAGTGCTTCACAGAAGTTTATAATGCAGAACCGTAAAAATAAAAAATCATATTTTTTCACAAAAATTATATTTTTGCCCCCAATTTTTTATTTTTCCAAGGGTAAGAGAAGAAATTGGACCTCAAAAGTTGTTGTCCAATTTGTCCTGAGTACGCTGATACCTCATATGTGGCAGTAAACCACTGTTTGGGCGCATGGGAGAGCTCGGAAGGGAAGGAGCGCAGTTTGACTTTTCAATGCAAAATTGACAGAAATTGAGATGGGACGCCATGTTGCGTTTGGAGAGCCACTGATGTGCCTAAACATTGAAACCCCCCACAAGTGACACCATTTTGGAAAGTAGACCCCCTAAGGAACTTATCTAGAGGTGTGGTGAGCACTTTGACCCACCAAGTGCTTCACAGAAGTTTATAATGCAGAACCGTAAAAATAAAAAATCATATTTTTTCACAAAAATTATATTTTTGCCCCCAATTTTTTATTTTTCCAAGGGTAAGAGAAGAAATTGGACCTCAAAAGTTGTTGTCCAATTTGTCCCGAGTACGCTGATACCCCATATGTGGCAGTAAACCACTGTTTGGGCGCATGGGAGAGCTCGGAAGGGAAGGAGCGCCGTTTGACTTTTCAATGCAAAATTGACAGGAATTGAGATGGGACGCCATGTTGCGTTTGGAGAGCCACTGATGTGCCTAAACATTGAAACCCCCCACAAGTGACACCATTTTGGAAAGTAGACCCCCTAAGGAACTTATCTGGATGTGTGGTGAGCACTTTGACCCACCAAGGGCTTCACAGAAGTTTATAATGCAGAGCCATAAAAATAAAACAAAATTTTTTTCCCACAAAAATTATTTTTTAGCCCCCAGTTTTGTATTTTCCCTAGGGTAACAGGAGAAATTGGACCCCAAAAGTTGTTGTCCAATTTGTCCTGAGTACGCTGATACCCCATATGTGGGGGGGAACCACCGTTTGGGCGCATGGGAGGGTTCGGAAGGGAAGGAGCGCCATTTGGAATGCAGACTTAGATGGAATGGTCTGCAGGCGTCACATTGCGTTTGCAGAGCCCCTAATGTACCTAAACAGTAGAAACCCCCCACAAGTGACACCATTTTGGAAAGTAGACCCCCTAAGGAACTCATCTTGATGTGTTGTGAGAGCTTTGAACCCCCAAGTATTTCACTACAGTTTATAACGCAGAGCCATGCAAATAAAAAATATTTTTTTTTCCACAAAAATTATATTTTAGCCCCCAGTTTTGTATTTTTCCAAGGTTAGCAGGAGAAATTGGACCCTAAATGTTGTTGTCCAATTTGTCCTGAGTACGCTGATACCCGATATGTGGGGGGGAACCACTGTTTGGGCGCATGGGAGGGCTCGGAAGGGAAGGAGCATCATTTGGAATGCAGACTTAGATGGATTGGTCTGCAGGCGTCACATTGCGTTTGCAGAGCCCCTAATGTACCTAAACAGTAGAAACCCCCCACAAGTGACCCCATATTGGAAACTAGACCCCTCAATGAACTTATCTAGATGTGTTGTGAGAGCTTTGAACCCCCAAGTATTTCACTACAGTTTATAACGCAGAGCCATGAAAATAAAAAATCTTTTTGTTTTCCCACAAAAATTATTTTTTAGCCCCCAGTTTTGTATTTTCCCAAGGGTAACAGGAGAAATTGGTCCACAAAAGTTGTTGTCCAATTTGTCCTGAGTACGCTGATACCCCATATGTTGGGGTAAACCCCTGTTTGGGCACACAGGAGAGCTCGGAAGGGAAGGAGCACTGTTTTACTTTTTCAACGCAGAATTGGCTGGAATTGAGATCGGACGCCATGTCGTGTTTGGAGAGCCCCTGATGTGCCGAAACAGTGGAAACCCCCCAATTATAACTGAAACCCTAATCTAAACACACCCCTAACCCTAATTCCAACGGTAACCCTAACCACACCTCTAACCCTGACACACCCCTAACCCTAATCCCAACCCTATTCCCAACTGTAAATGTAATCTAAACCCTAACCCTAACTTTAGCCCCAACCCTAACTGTAGCCCCAACCCTAACCCTAACCCTAGCCCTAACCCTAGCCCTAACCCTAGCCCTAACCCTAACCCTAGCCCTAACCCTAGCCCTAACCCTAGCCCTAACCCTAACCCTAACCCTAGCCCTAACCCTAGCCCTAACCCTAGCCCTAACCCTAACCCTAGCCCTAGCCCTAACCCTAGCCCTAACCCTAGCCCTAACCCTAGCCCTAACCCTAACCCTAGCCCTAGCCCTAACCCTAGCCCTAACCCTAGCCCTAGCCCTAACCCTAGCCCTAACCCTAGCCCTAACCCTAGCCCTAACCCTAACCCTAGCCCTAATGGGAAAATGGAAATAAATACATTTTTTTTTATTTTTCCCTAACTAAGGGGGTGATGAAGGGGGGTTTGATTTACTTTTATAGCGAGTTTTTTAGCGGATTTTTATGATTGGCAGCCGTCACACACTGAAAGACGCTTTTTATTGCAAAAAATATTTTTTGCAATACCACATTTTGAGAGCTATAATTTTTCCATATTTTGGTCCACAGAGTCATGTGAGGTCTTGTTTTTTGCGGGACGAGTTGACGTTTTTATTGAAAACATTTTTGGGCACGTGACTTTTTTTATCGCTTTTTATTCCGATTTTTGTGAGGAAGAATGACCAAAAGCCAGCTATTCATGAATTTCTATTGGGGGAGGCGTTTATACCGTTCCGCGTTTGGTAAAATTGATAAAGCAGTTTTATTCTTCGGGTCAGTACGATTACAGCGATACCTCATTTATATCATTTTTTTATGGTTTGGTGCTTTTATACGATAAAAACTATTTTACAGAAAAAATAATTATTTTTGCATCGCTTTATTCTCAGGACTATAACTTTTTTATTTTTTTGCTGATGATGCTGTATGGCAGCTCTTTTTTTGCGGGACAATATGACGCTTTCAGCGGTACCATGGTTATTTATATCTGTCCTTTTGATCGCGTGTTATTCCACTTTTTGTTCGGCGGTATGATAATAAAGCGTTGTTTTTTGCCTCGTTTTTTTTTTTTTTTCTTACGGTGTTTACTGAAGGGGTTAACTAGTGGGACAGTTTTATAGGTCGGGTTGTTACGGACGCGGCGATACTAAATATGTGTACTTTTATTGGTTTTTTTTTTTATTTAGATGAAGAAATGTATTTATGGGAATAATATTTTTTTTTTTTTTTCATTATTTTGGAATATTTTTTTTTATTTTTTTTACACATTTGGAAAATTTTTTTTTTACTTTTTTACTTTGTCCCAGGGGGGGACATCACAGATCAGTGATCTGACAGTTTGCACAGCACTCTGTCAGATCACTGATCTGACATGCAACGCTGCAGCCTTCACAGTGCCTGCTCTAAGCAGGCTCTGTGAAGCCACCTCCCTCCCTGCAGGACCCGGATCCGCGGCCATCTTGGATCCGGGGCTCGGGCAGGGAGGGAGGTGAGGAGACCCTCGCAGCAACGCGATCACATCGCGTTGCTGCGGGGGGCTCAGGGAAGCCCGCAGGGAGCCCCCTCCCTGCGCGGTGCTTCCCTGCACCGCCGGCACATCGCGATCATCTTTGATCGCGGTGTGCCAGGGGTTAATGTGCCGGGGGCGGTCCGTGACCGCTCCTGGCACATAGTGCCGGATGTCAGCTGCGATAAGCAGCTGACACCCGGCCGCGATCGGCCGCGCTCCCCCCGTGAGCGCGGCCGATCGGCTATGACGTACTATCCCGTCCAGGGTCAGATAAGCCCAGGGCACCTCGACGGGATAGTACGTCTAAGGTCACAGAGGGGTTAATAAGGCAGCTTTTTTTTTGGAAGTGCATTGAACAGCAAGGTAGATTGCTGCTGTGGGGAAAGAGAAAAAAAAATTCTTTAAATCTTCAGCTTAGCGAGTGTGAACAAGCTGAGTGTGACCTGAGCGTAAGTGTGAACGGCGGTAAGGCTATGTGCACACGATCAGGTTTTTTTTGCGTTTTTTTCGCGTTTGTTCGCGATAAAAACGCTATAAAAAATCATTAAAAATGCATACTTTATGCATCCTATTATTTAGAATGCATTCTGCATGTTTTGTGCACATGATGCGTTTTTGTCCGTGAAAAAAACGCATTGCGGTAAAAAAGCAGCATGTTCATTAATTCTGCGGATTTTCTGCATTTCTCCCGCTATTTTATGCATTTGGGAAAAAACGCACCAAAAATGTGTCAAAAACGCATGAAAAAACGTGAAAAAAACGCATGCGGATTTCTGGCAGGAATATCCGGTTTTTGTCAGTAAAATTTCTGCAAGAAATCCTGATGTGTGCACATACCCTAAGGCTACTTTCACACTAGCGTCGTGCACTGCACGCCGCAATGCGTCATTTAGGAGAAAAAACGCATCCTGCAAAATTGCTTGCAGGATGCGTTTTTTCTCCATTGACTAACATTAGCGACGCATTGCGACGCTTTGCCAGACGTCGCAACCGTCATGCGACGGTTGCGCCGTGTTGTGGCAGACCGTCGGCAGCAAAAAACGTTACATGTAACGTTTTTTGCTGCATTGTGTCCCCCATTTCCGACCACGCATGCGCGGCCGGAACTCCGTCCCCACCTCCCCGCAACTCAGAATGGGGCAGCGAATGCGCTGGAAAGCTGCATCCGCTGCCCCCGTTGTGCGGCGCTTGCACAGTACGTGTCGGCATGTCGGGCCGACACAGCGCGACGGCCCCGTCCCGACGCTAGTGTGAAAGTAGCCTAAGTGTGACTGCTGATTCAGTGACTTTGGATTCAGGGAGTTTCCAAGGGAGGAATTACTGAATTGCTGTCTGTGCTTTATTTATACTCTGCATTTATTTTTTATTTAACTTTTCTGTCTGGTGCAATCCCCATTAGGAAATGTGCTCCACTATTGTTAATGCCATCCAGTGCACATCTTGCCACATGTATGCAATCCTTGATCAGCCGGTCGAGGGTGCATACTGCTGTGCGAGATGTGATAAAGACATGGAAAACATACATGGCTTCTAAAGAAATAATAGAGCAACACCATAGTACCATATTAAACAGAAGCCAGGTGTATAGGATATGCACGACACACCAAAACTACTACAATACCACACGAAAAAATTGGTGTACAAGTCCAGAAAATCATGAAAATACAAACTTTATTAGAATATAAATATAAACAGGTCAAAAGACTGACAGTATAGGGTTAAAATCGGCTACACACCCATGATTGCCTGGTAGGGGAACCGAACGGCACACATAGTCCAGAAGTTAAGGAAAGACATACTGCAATGCGATTCTAGAACAACTAGCACTCCTATAGAAACTGTAATCCAACCAAAAGGAAGCAGCAGGACATTCAAAACATTCTGCAAATAGCATACTGTATAATGATGGATACTGGACAATGAGCCCCGGCGTCGTGTGGTATTGTGCGAGATGTGAGCACGTTGTGCATTTGGAAACCCAGAGGCTGCCGTTACACTAGCAGTATTTGGTCAGTATTTTACATCAGTATTTGTAAGCCAAAACCAGGAGTGGGTGATAAATGCAGAAGTGGTGCATATGTTTCTATTATACTTTTCCTCTGATTGTTCCACTCCTGGTTTTGGCTACAAATACTGAGGTAAAATACTGACCAAATACTGCTAGTGTAACGGCAGCCAGATTCTGAATCTAAATGTGCAGCTGGCAACACTGAGATCCATTGACAACATGGAAAGGAGTTTTCTGCTCACTGAGCTGACGATCAATGGGATAGATGTGGGGGGATGGTAGGATGGAGCTGCAGGACAGTGAAGCAGCAAGCTGGGTGACAGGAAGCGGGGTAGAGGGAAGAGGGCCAGGGAGGCTAGTCCTGATTTGGCACACCCCAATAAATTTGCTAAGTTGGCAGATGAGGGGGGTGCCAGTACAGGGGTAGCACTGCTGCAGCCAGGCATGTCCTCTGAAAGCTGGAGGAGTGACTGCTCCAGTAAGAAAATAAATAGGAGAGTAGGGCAGGCCAGACAGGTGCTGGTAGTGGGGGGACTCAATTATTAGGGGAACAGATAGGGCAATCTGTCACAAAGACTGGGATCGTCGAACGGTGTGCCTCCTACCTGGCGCTCGAGTCCGACACATCGCTGATCGGGTGGACAGATTACTGGGAGGGGCTGGTGAGGACCAAGCGTCATGGTGCACATTGGCACAAATGACAAAGTTAGAGGTAGGTGGAAGGTCCTTAAAAACGATTTCAGTGAATTAGGCTGCAAGCTGAAAGCAAGGACCTCCAACGTGGTATTTTCCGAAATACTGCCTGTACCACGTGCCACGCCAGAGAGGCAATGGGAGATTAGCGAGGTTAATAAGTGGCTCAAGAATTGGTGTAGGAAGGAGTGGTTTGGGTTCCTGCAGAACTGGGCCGACTTCTCAGTTGTCTACAGGTTCTACGCTAGGGACGGGCTGCATCTCAACGGGGAAGGTGCAGCTGTGCTGGGGGAGAAAATGGCTAGAAGGTTGGAGGAGTGTTTAAACTAGGGAATGGGGGGAGGGTATTCAATTTATAGGAGGGGAAGATAGTGCAGATAGAGACCTGGGCACAAATAAGGAAGTTGGGGGTGGCGGTGGCATGGGGGGTGGGGTTAAATCAATTAATAATTTAAGAAAGAATAGAGGTGCAGAGAGATACATAAAATGTATGTATACTAATGCCAGAAACCTTGCCAACAAAATGGACGAATTAGAATGAATGGTGTTGGAGCATAATTATGACATGGTGGGGATATCAGAAACGTGGTTATTTGGCCAGTTCCTGATTGTAGGGTGGCTGCCTTATCGGTATTATTGCACCTGTGTATCTGCCATCTTAACTTGGGTCCGCTGCACCTTGGGTCCGCTGCACCTTGGCTAGTGCAATTGTTGGAGGCCTTGGACAGGTAAGCATCTCTGCCTGTGTACTGGTGTTTTTTGTTTGTTTTTTTTTGTCTAGAATAGTGGAGGTTTTTCCTCTTATGGTGTTTTTTTAGTACTGGAGAAGGACCTCATGGCAATGAGCATTGTCTGTCACATCTCTAAATGTTTTACAAGAAATGCAGCTATGTGATTGTCTGAATGCATTCGGTATACAGTAATTCAATCTTGCTTACAAATCGCCATTTGTATATTTTCCATTTGTACATTTCAGGCAGACAAAGTTAAGGCTCGCAAGGAGAGAAACAAATATAGTGGACAAAGCTATATTTTTAATGAACTACTGAGGCAAAGGAACAGCATTGCTTTATCAAATTTATATGAAGTATATTGTGTCCAATGTTAGCAACCAGGCAATACAAAACGGATCTTTTCAAATGAGCTCTTTAAGGTACACAAATGTTATGAAGTGTTATCCAGCAAGGATGTGGTTTCACCAATGGGGGGTATCTTTTGTTAAAATAGACTAGTGCCATCACAGCCCCCCTTGACCAAACTTCACCGGCCTATAACAGTACAATGCACGTTCACCCTGGTGATCTAGTGGCAGTTATTCAAGAGACATTGCAGGAGACAGAGTTAAGAAGTAGGCCCAATGGAATGCCATGCCCAATTCCACAATGTGGGGTCCTTTTTGGACTGATTAAAATAGTGCCATCACAGTCCCCTAGAACTAAATGCCCAGTACAGACCACATTCACCCTAGTGATCTACTGGTAAGTACAGGACAGATTGTAGGAGACCGAGTTAAGAAGTAGGCCCAAAGAAATGTCATGCCCAATTCCCCAATGTGTTGTCCCTTTTGGACTTAAAAATATAGTGCCATCACAGCCCACTTGCCCAAAATTCACCGGCCTATAACAGTACTGAGCACGTGCACCCTGGTCATCTAGTGGCAGTTAAAGGACACATTGCAGGAGACAGACTTAAGAAGTAGGCCCAATGTAATGTAATGCCCAATTCCCCAATGTGGTGTCCTGTTTTTACAAAATGAAATAGTGCCTTCACAGCCCCCGTGCCAAAAATTCACTGGCCTATAACAGTACTGAGCATGTGCACTCTGGTAATGTCATTGGAGATAAAGAAGAGACATTGCAGAGACAGAGTTAAGAATTAGGGCCAATGTAGTGGTGTGGGTGTTTGATACTTTTAATGCAGTGCATGATCTGCCAAACAATTCCCCAATGGGGGTACCTTTTTTAAATATACACTAGTGCCATCACATGCCCCTAGCCCAGACTTTAACGGCCTATAACAGTACTGAGCATGTTCACCCTGGTGATCTAGTGGCAGGTACATTTTAGATTGCAGGGGACCGAGTTAAGAAGACGGCCCAATGTAATGCCATGCCCAATTCCCCAAATGTGTTGTCCTTTTTAAAATAAAAAATAAGAGTGCTATCACAGCACCCTTGGCCAAAATGCACGGTACAGACCACGTTCACCCTGGTGATATAGTGGTTCTGGGTGAGGAGGATGAGGATAAGGAGGAGGATAAAAACAAACAGACCAAATCTGGAAGCGTATACCCATGTGTGGTTGTGAAGAGGTGCAGCAGGGCAGGCCAGGACCTCCAAGGCATAGAGATCCAGTTCATGCCACATGTCCAGCTTGGATACCCAAAGGCACAGAGGAATCACAGAGGACGTTTGTACGATCTGCAAGGTACTCCCTCACCATCTTCCCAAACATTGCACTTCTTGTGACAGCACCCTCTGCCTCTGTGCCTCCACGATGGGAGGGTCTGAGAAAACTGTCCCAGAACTTGGCCATTGTTCCCCTGCCTGAGCTGGATTGTACTTCTGTCTCTCTCGCTTGGAGTCCTTGGTTGTACAACAAACTCTGACGTCTGCTGCCAGAGTTCTCACATGGGAATTTTCTAAGTAATTCCGCTACAAGAGCCCTGTGGTACTGCAACATTTTAGTACACCTCTCTGCCTCAGGCAGAAGAGATTGAAAGTTCTCCTGGTAAAGTTGGTCTAGAAGTGTCACCAACCAGTAATGAGTGTCAAGCAAAATGTTGAAAATCTGAGGGTCACGTGAAATGCAGCTCAACATAAAGTCAGCCATGCGTGCCAGACTGCTAAAAGGCAAGACTTCCGTGTCCTCACCAACAGACGACTGACCATGCTGTCCTACTCCTCATCCTCCTCCTCCCTGTCCTCAGGCCATCCCCACTGAACAGAAGCTAATGCAGATGTGTTTGTAGTACCGTCTATAGCGCATGAAAGTAGCTCCTGTTCTTCCTTCTCCTCCTCCTAATTGCCTACCAATCCATGCTGAGAAGACATGAGGCTGGGCTGAGTGTAATCCCCCTGTATGTTTCCTTTCTCCATGTCCTCGTGCCCCCCCTGCAATGCCTCCTCTTTGATTGTGAGCAAAGAGGTTTTCAGAATGCTGAGAAGCGGAATAGTGATGCTAATTATGGCATCATCGCCGCTCACCATCTTGGTGAAGTCCTCAAAGTTTTGGAGGATGTTATATATGTCTGACATCCATGTCCACTCCTGAAGTCTTACGTGTGAAGTCTGACCTGAAATTTGTCGGCCTTGTTGATGTTGGTAGTCAACAACGGCCCTCTTCTGCTCACAAATCCTTTCCAACATATGCAGCATAGAGTTCCAGCGCGTGGGGACATCACACAACAGTCGGTGAGCTGGAAGCTGAAACCGCTGCTGAAGCACGGCAAGGGCAGCTGAAGCTGTAGCTGACTTTCTGAAATGGGCATACAGATGGCGTACTTTCACTAGCAGATCCGGCAGCTCCGGGTAGCTTTTCAGAAAACTTTCAACCATGAAGTTAAGCATGTGGGCCAAGCAAGGTACATGTGTGAGCTCACCTTGCCTCAGAGCCGCCACCAGGTTACGGCCATTTTCACACATGACTAGTGTTGAGCATTCCGATACCGCAAGTATCGGGTATCGGCCGATATTTGCGGTATCGGAATTCCGATACCGAATTCCGATACTTCCCGCGTATCGGATACCGGAATCGGAAGTTCCCAGAATTCAAACTGAACGCAGCAGCCAATGAGGAATGATTGGAAGTATGGGCACATCCTGTTTAGCATGGTGGGCATGTAACTACTGGCAAGGCTGTGATTGGCTGCTGAAATGATGTCACTCTGCACTTTAAAAAACGCTGCCGCCATTTTGCGCTCACTCTGCTGTGATTTCAGTTAGGGACAGGACACTGTGTTCTAACTGAGGGCCAGTTGAGATAGCTAATTGTTTTATTTTCCTTTCCCAAGGCTAATTTAGCAAAACGCTGTGTGTTCTTCACTGGTCACCTTGCTCTTGCCTTGCAGCGCTGTTTTAACAGCGTTCTGCAAGGTCTCTGTGTGTGTGTGTGTGTGCAGCTCACTCTGTAGTCTATGTGCAGCCATATACCCGGTTGTATTCAGCTCAGGGGGGGTTCACACTGCCTCACACAGTTGTCCTTTTTTGCTCATAGTGCAGCCTGCTGCACATTTTTTCTCAAATTTCCTATTAGTGTTTTTCCACCCGTCTCCAGCTAAATTGTGGAAAAACACTACATAGGATAACCTAGAGGGGGGTTTTTGGGCCTTGCAGCGCCGTTTACGGCTGTCTGCACGGTCTCCGTGTGAGCCCAGCTCGCCCTGTAGTCTGTGTGCAGCCATAGCCGGTTGGATTCAGCTCAGGGTTCGTTACTGCCTCATTGCTTGAAAAAAATGTTCCTTTTTTTTCAAATAGTGCAGCCTGTTTAAAATTTAAAAAAAAAATTTCCTATTAGTGTTTTTCCACCCGTCTCCAGCTAAATTGTGGAAAAACACTACATAGGATAACCTAGAGGGGTTTTTTTGGGCCTTGCAGCGCCGTTTACGGCTGTCTGCACGGTCTCTGTGTGAGCGCAGCTCGCCCTGTAGTCTGTGTGCAGCCATAGCCGGTTGGATTCAGCTCAGGGTGCGTTACTGCCTCATACCTTGAAAAAAAATTTCCTTTTTTTCAAATAGTGCAGCCTGTTTAAAATTTAAAAAAAAAATGTCCTATTAGTGTCTTTCCACCCGTCTCCAGCTAAATAGTGGAAAAACACTACATAGGATAACCTAGAGGAGGGCTTTTGGGCCTTGCAGCGCCGTTTACGGCTGTCTGCACGGTCCCCGTGTGAGTTAAACTTGCTCTGTAGTCCGATCGGCAGAAAAAAAAAAAGGAAAGTTCACCAAACACAACTTAACACTTGTGTAGGCCACATTTGAAAAATAATAAAGTTTAGTCCACACTTTACAACATTAGTGTTTCTTACACCTGTTAGGAGGAGCATTTCAGGAATAAGCACACTAAGGCCTTAGTACTTTTCTGCTTATCTTTATCTGTCAACCAAGATGAAGAGGGCAGGGAGTAAGGCACGTGGGCGTGGGCGCGGAGCAGGGAGAGGAGCAGGGAGAGGACATGGTGATTCTGTGCCTGCTGTGGGCACCGGTGACTCGTCGTCACTCAGTTTCAGCAGGGAACAGTGCTTCATGCGCAGCTTTGTCGGAGAGCGCCGTGCACCGCTGCTGCGTGAAGACCAAATTGAAGCCGTTGTCGGGTGGATGGCAGCTAACGCCTCGGCATCGACTTCAGTTAGTGCCACATCCTCTCAGGCACAGAGCACTGGAGAGCAGCCATCTGTCTCTTCACCACCTGCCAAATTGGCCAGGCAGTCAGAGAGCCCAGGACAGGAGCCGTCTCTACTTCTGTTCTCTGAATCTCTTGGCTTGGAAACAGGGGGCCAGCCAAGCAGCATTGGAGAAATGGAAGAAGAGGCAGTGTGCAGTGATGCCCAAAAGCTTTATCTCTCTGACTCTGAAGAGGCAGGTGGGCCAGTGCCTCCGGTGACCACAGCGCAGTACGCATCTGATGATGAAACTCAGGTGCCGCTTTCTGATGCGTACTGTGCTGCCGAGACTACCCAGGAGGAGCAGTTGGTGGCAGAGGGTAGTGGAGATGATGAGGTCCTTGACCCATCGTGGCGTGAGGAACAGGAAGGTGGTGGGAGCAGCTCTGAGGAAGAGCTTCCCCTTACGGGCCAAAGAGGGAGAGGGAGGGGGAAGACTGCGGAGCCTGTAGCCTCCACTTTGGCACCCGTTAGGAGCCTGTCTCTTTCCAAAGCCAAAAAGGGCGCTCCCAAGACTTGCAGTGCCTGGTCCTTTTTTGACACAGTTGCAGATGACATTTGTTTTGTCAAATGCAAGCTGTGTCATCAGAAACTAAAAAGAGGTAAAAGTGTCAGCAACCTCAATACCACAAATATGTGGAAACATGTGCGGAACAGGCACGCGGTGGAGTTACAGAAACACAGTGAAGACGTAGGCCAACCAACAGCGGCAGCTACCACCTCTTCATCTCGTGTTGCCTCTTCCTCCACTGTTGTCCAGAGACCTAGTGTAATTCCACCCACAGCACCACCTTCCCAGTCATCCTCACACTCCCAGTCTACTCTACAGCCATCGGTAGTCCAGGCATGGGAGAAAAGGCGGGCATTCTCGGCCAACCACCCCCGAGCACAGGCTCTGAATGCAGGCATTGCCAAACTGTTGTCCCTGGAAATGCTTTCGTTCAGGCTGGTGGAGACTGACAGCTTCCGTGACTTGATGGCATTGGCAGTCCCACAGTACAAGGTGCCCAGCCGCTTTTACTTCAGCAGGCAGGCTGTCCCTGCCCTGCACAGGCATGTTGAGGCAAACATAAAACATGCGCTACTGAACGCCATCAGTAGCAAGGTCCACCTCACCACCGATGCGTGGACCAGTCAGCATGGACAGGGGCGATATGTTTCCCTCACTGCCCATTGGGTTAATGTTGTTGAGCCAGGTACAGATCGTGCGAGTGGCGCAGGACGTGTCCTGCCCACTCCAAGGATTGCAGGAATCCAGTCTGTACGCATCGACTCCTCCTCTTACACTAGTTCCTCTGATTCCTCTCTGCAGGATCCGTCACAGTCCACCTCCACATGGACCCGTGAACGTTTACCTATGACCGACATGAGCACAGCCGTGGCCAAACGTCAGCAGGCCGTCTTGAAACTAGTTTCATTGGGGAATCGAAGCCACACAGTGCAGGAGCTCTGGAATGCCATCAAGCAGGAGAGCGATGTGTGGTTACTGCCAGCGAATCTCCAGCCAGGCATGGTAGTGTGTGACAATGGCCGAAATCTGGTGGCAGCTTTGGCCCTTGGCAACCTCACTCACATCCCATGTCTGGCACATGTGCTCAATTTGGTTGTGCAGAGTTTTCTGAGGGACTATCCGGATCTTGATGCCCTGCTGCACAAGGTCCGCCTAGAGTGTGCTCACTTGCGGCGTTCCAGCTTGGCCAGATCCCGCATTGCTGCTCTGCAGCGCCGATTCCGCCTTCCGGAACACCGCATCATATGTGACCTACCTACCAGGTGGAATTCCACGTTACATATGTTGGAGCGGTTGTGTGAGCAGCAGCAAGCAGTTATGGAGTACCAGCTGCATCAGGCGCAAAGAAGTCGCAGTCAGCGCCGATCAGACTTCACAACCACAGAGTGGGCCACTATGAAGGACGTCTGCCAGGTTTTGCGTCCTTTTGATTATTCCACGCGGATGGCAAGTGCAGATGATGCACTAGTCAGCATGACTGTCCCCCTTATCTGCCTGCTTCAGCAAACTTTGCAAGGGTTAAGGGATGATGTTGTGGAAGAGGTGGAGGATGAGGAGTCACCTTTTCCATCAGCTTCTGGAGAGTCAGCGCCACGTGGTTCCTCACAAAGGGGTACGCAGGGGCCACTTTGTGAGGAGGATGAGGAGGAGTCAATGGAGGAGGAAGAGCTCCGTCCAGAGGAGGGAGCGACACAATTGTCCAGTGGTCAGTGTGTACAGCGAGGGTGGGGTGATGACGAGCGGGCAGAGATCATGTCTCAAGCAGGGGACAGCGTTTCTGGGCCAGTTGGCAGTCTGCAGCACATGGTGGATTTCATGCTGCAGTGCCTGAGAAACGACCGCCGCATTGACCACATTCTCAACATGCCTGATTATTGGGTGTTCACCCTCCTCGATCCTCGCTACCGGGAAAACGTCCAAAACCTCATCCCAGCGTTGACCCGGGAGCGTAAATTGCGGGAGTACCACGACACACTGGTGAATTCCATCATCTTCTCCAGTCCAACTGAGAGGAGTGCTGCTAGTGCTTTACAAAGCAGCTCAGTGCGTCGAGGCAGTGGGGGAGGCTCTGCCCAAAGAGGGAGCAGAAGCAGTGCCTCTGCCCAAGGCAAGCCCAGTATGGCACAACTCTGGCACACTTTTGTGTGCCCGCCCCAAATGTCTACACCATCACCGGCGGCTCCAGTCAGCAGGAGGCAACAGTTCCGTCAGATGGTGACAGACTACATGGCTTGCCCTCTTACTGTACTCCCAGACGGCTCTTCCCCGTTCAAGTTTTGGGTCTCTAAGCTGGATACATGGCCAGAGCTAAGCCAGTATGCATTGGAGGTGCTGGCTTGCCCTGCGGCTAGTGTCTTATTGGAACGTGTCTTTAGTGCCGCAGGTGGTGTACTAACAGACCGTCGCATGCGACTATCCTCCGATAATGTTGTCCGGCTTACTTTCCTGAAAATGAACCAGGCCTGGATCTCGCAGGAATTTGCCACTCCTCTGCCTGATTAAGTAATTGGGTGTCATCCAGGTCTCCTGCTGTGTTCATCTTTCTACCACCTGAACTGCTATTCCTGGGCTCCAACACCGCCAGTTGCGGCTCAGAAGTGCAGGCTGCACAGTAAAAACATACGACCCAGTGTTATTGGGTTTCAGTAATGTCAGCTGATCCCCAGCTGTGTAGCCGGCAACGTGTCCTGCGACCGCCACGCTGGCACAACAACCTAAATGTAAGGGAACCTGTCCCCCCCCCCGTCGTTTGTTACTGAAAGAGCCATCTTGTGCAGCAGTAATGCTGCACAAGGAAAAGGTAGCTCTTTTAGTTTAGCTCCTTGCACACGCAGAACTTAACACTTGTAAAATGTGTTCACTGATACCGTTATACCGTCCCGGAGCTGGGACTTTCCTTCGTAATGTGACGCAGCACAGCCGTCATTCCTACCCCCTTGGTGCCATGCGCTGCCTCCTCAGCGTTGTTTTAAGCTGTCACGGAGCCTGCGCTGTTCTGTTATCCCTTGGCCATGCCCTATTTGCGCTGCCTGTCTTCTGACATAATTTGGTGTCAGGCTGGCTGCGCCTGTGCGGCCGCGCTGCCCGAGATCCCGCCTCGCAGTGTCTTCTGATTGAATCACACTGCGGGCCTGGGATCCATGGGCATGCGCAGTGCATATCTTCCCCTCGGGCTCTCGCTCATCTCCCTCCGCCTTCTTTAGACTGTGCGCCGTCAGCTGATCCCTAATAGCATGCCACGGCCGTGACACCGCACAGTCTGAAGAAGAGGGAAGGAGGGGAGTGAGAGTCGAGGATATGCACTGTGCATGCTCATGGATCCAAGGCCCGCAGTGGGATTACGTTAGACGACACTGCGAGGTGGGATCTGGAGCAGCGTGGACGCACAGACACTGACAGCCTGACACCAAATTATGTCAGAAGACAGGCAGCGCTAAGTGGGCATGGCCAAGGGATAACAGAACAGCGCAGGCTCCGTGACAGCTAAAAACAACGCTGAGGAGGCAGCGCACGGCACCAAGGGGATAGGAATGACAGCTGTGCTGTGTCCCATTATGAAGGAAATTCGCACCTCCGGGACGGTTTAACGGTATAAGGGGACACATTTTTAGTGTTTACTTCTGTGTTTGCAAGGAGCATAATTAAAAGAGCAACCTTTTCCTTTTGCATCCTTAGTGCTGCACAAGATGGCTCTTTCAGCTACAAACGTCTTGGGGGGGGGTTAAAGGTTCCCTTTCAACTTGCTCCAATCAGGCTTCGGCCTACACTCTGTTCCTCTGCTCCTCCTGCTGTCCCTGGGCTCTAACACCGCCAGTTGGTGCCTGGAAGTGCTGTCTGCACAGTCAACAGTCGCTCCTCTGTTATTGGGGTTCAGTAACGTCAGCTGATCCCCAGCTGTGTGTGCGGCAAAACCTCCAATCTGCTCCTCCTGCTGTCCCTGGGCTCTAACACCGCCAGTTGGTGCCTGGAAGTGCTGTCTGCACAGTCAACAGTCGCTCCTCTGTTATTGGGGTTCAGTAACGTCAGCTGATCCCCAGCTGTGTGTGCGGCAATACCTCCAATCTGCTCCTCCTGCTGTCCCTGGGCTCTAACACCGCCAGTTGGTGCCTGGAAGTGCTGTCTGCACAGTCAACAGTCGCTCCTCTGTTATTGGGGTTCAGTAACGTCAGCTGATCCCCAGCTGTGTATCCGGCAACGTGTCATGCGACCGCCACGCTGGCACAACTAAAATGTAAGGGGACCTGTCCCCCCCCCTAGGCGTTTGTTACTGAAAGAGCCACCTTGTGCAGCACTAATACTGCACAAGGAAAAGGTCGCTCTTGAAATTATGCTCCTTGCAAACGCTGAACTACACACTCATGTAATGTGTCCCCTCACACCGTCCAACCGTCCCGGAGGTGGGACTTTCCTTTGTAATGTGACGCAGCACAGCCGTCATTGCTACCCCCTTGACACCGTGCGCTGCCTCCTCAGCGTTGTTTGATTCCGTCATGGACCCTGCGCTGTTTTGTTATCCCTTGGCCATGCACAGTTTGCGCTGCCCGTCCTCTGACATCATTTGTTGTCGTCCTGGCTGCGCCTGTGCGTCCACGCTGCCCGAAATCCCACCTCGCAGTGTCGTCTAATGTGATCCCACAGTGGGCCTGGTATCCATGGCCATGCGCAGTGCATATACTAGCCTCTCACTCCCCTTCTTCACGCTTCTTCAGACTAGGCGGCGTCAGCTGATCCCTAATAGCATGCCACGGCCGTGACGCCGCACAGTCTGAAGAAGCAGGAAGGAGGTGAGTGAGAGGCGATGATATGCACTGCGCATGCCCATGGATCCCTGGCCCACAGTGGGATTACATTAGATGACACTGCGAGGTTGGATCTTGGGCAGCTTGGACGCACAGGCACTGCCAGCCTGACACCTAAATGATGTCAGAAGACGGGCACCGCTAACTGTACATGGCCAAGGGATAACATTACAGCGCGGGCTCCATGACAGAACCAAAAAACGTTGAGGAGGTGGCGCACGGCACCAAGGGGGTTGGAATGACGGCTGTGCTGTGTCACATTACAAAGGAAAGTCCCACTTCCGGGACGGTTTGACGGTGTGAGGGGACACATTATATGAGTGTGTACTTCAGCGTTTGCAAGGAGCATAATTTTCGGAGCCACCATTTTCCATGTGCAGTATTACTGCTGTACAAGATGGCTCCTTCAGCAACAAATGCCTGGGGGGGGGGGGGGGGTTAAAGGTTCCCTTTCAACTTGCTCCACTGCAGGCTTCGGCCTACACTCTGCTCCTCTTTGATTCCCTGTGTTTCAACACTGTCAGTTGCCACCTGGAAGTGTTGTCTACACAGAAAAAGCACTAGCTGATGTGTCAGTGGGGTTCAGCACCGCCAGCTGTTCCCCTGCTGTGTAGTCGGCAACGTATCCAGCACAAGCCACGCTGGCACAACAGAACAAAAGCTGCCACCAGTGCAGGCTTCGGCCTACACTCTGCTCCTCTCCTCCTGCTGCTGCCCCTGGGCTCAAACACCGCTAGTTTGGGCCCGGAAGTGCTAGCTGCACAGAGAAAAACACCAGCCAATGTGTTAGTGGGGTTCAGCAACGCCAGCTGTTCCCCTGCTGTGTAGCTGGCAACGTGACCTGCAAACGCCATGCAGGCACATGAACTGAAATTAAAGGGACCCTGCCACCCACCCCAAATTGTTTCTATGTATAACAGCTACCTTGTACAGCAGTAATGCTGCATTTGTACAAGGTGGCTGACTTTTTCTCCTTGCCAACGTGGAACTCAACACGTACAAAATGTGTCTCATTGAGACCATTCCACTGTCCCTGAAGTGTGACTTTCCTTTCTAATGACACGCACCACCCCCCTTGGGAGCGCTGCCCATCTTCTGACATCATTGGTTGGCTGCCTGTGCCTGGGCGTCCGCCCTGCCCGACACAACCCCCCTCGTTGTCTCATATATTTTGGCTGTGAGGGTGTGATTGATGGGCATGTGCAGTGCATATGTTCGCCTGTCTTAACTCATCTCCTTCCGCCTTCTTCAGACTGGGCGGCCTCATGGCCGTGGTAGGCGATAAGGGATCAGCTGAGGCCGCCCAGTCTGAAGCAGGTGTAAGGACATGTGTGAGCGACAAACATATTTACTGCACAAGGTCACGAATCCCAGCCACGCAGTGTGATTTGTTGAAAACACACTGCGGGTCTGGGATTCATGGCCATTGCTAACCGCACCGGCTAACATGAAATGAGGTGAGAAGACAGGCAGCGCTCACAGCGCATGGCCAAGGGATCACAATAGCGCAGACTCCTGTACAGCAAATAACAACGCTCAGGAGGCTGCGCCCAGCACCAAGGCGTTATTTATGTGCACCTGTGCTGCGTCTCCTTAAAAAGACAAGTCACGCCTCCAATACAGAACTGAACTACTGTTCAATGGGCTAAATTGTGTACGTCTTTCATTCTGCGTGTGCAATGAGCAAAACTTAAAGAGCAACCTTTAACTTGTGGAGCTTTACTGCTGCACAAGGTGTGGCTCTTCAACATTGTAACACCTGAGGGTGGGTTAAAGGTTACCTTTGAAATTGGTTCAAGTAGGCTTCTGCCTACACTCTGCTCCTCCTGCAGACCCTGGGCTCTAACTACGCCAGTTGGGGCCCGGAAGTGCTGGCTGCACAGAGAAAAACACCCACCATTGTGTCAGTGGGGTTCAGCACCGCCAGCTGTTCCCCTTCTGTGTAGCCGGCATCGTGTCCAGCACAAGCCACGCTGGCACTACAGACCAAAAGCTGCCACCTGTGCAGGCTTCGGCCGACACTCTGCTCCTCTCCTCCTCCTGCTGCCCCTGGGCTCAAACACCGATAGTTTTTGCCCGGAAGTGCTAGCTGCACAGAGAACAACACCAGCCAATGTGTTATTGGGGTTCAGCAACGCCAGCTGTTCCCCTGCTGTGTAGCCGGCATCGTGTCCAGCACAAGCCACGCTGGCACAACAGACCAAAATCTGCCACCAGTGCAGGCTTCGGCCTACACTTTGCTCCTCTCCTCCTCCTGGTGATCCTGGGCTATAACACCGCCAGTTGTAGCCTGGAAGTGCTAGCTGCACAGAGAAAACCACCAGCCAATGTGTTAGTGGGGTTCAGCAACGCCAGCTGTTCCCCTGCTGTGTAGCTGGCAACGTGTCCTGCAAACGCCATGCAGGCACCTGAACTGAAGTTAAAGGGAACCTTGCCCCACCCCCCCAGGTCTTTCTATGTATAACAGCCACCTAGTACAGCAGTACTGCTGCATTTGTACAAGGTGGCTGATTTTTTCTCCTTGCCCACGTTTAATTAAACACGTACTAAATGTGTCTCATTGAGACCATTCCACTGTCCCTGAGGTGTGACTTTCCTTTCTAATGATACGCAGCACCACCCTTGGTAGCGCTTCCTGTCTTTTGACATCATTGGTTAGCTGGCTGCGCCTGTGCGTCTGCCCTGCTCGAAACAACGCCCCTCGTTGTCTTATTTTTTTGGACAGCGAGGGTGTGATTGATGGGCATGTGCAGTGCATATGTTCGCCTGTCTTAACTCATCTCCTTCCGCCTTCTTCATACTGGGCGGCCTCATGGCCGTGGTAGGCGATAAGGGATCAGCTGAGGCCGCCCAGTCTGAAGCAGGTGTAAGGACATGTGTGAGCGGCAAACATATTTACTGCACAAGGCCACGAATACCAGCCACGCAGTGTGATTTGTTGAAAACCCACTGCGGGCCTGGGATTCATGGCCATTGCTAACCGCACCGGCCAACATGAAATGAGGTCAGAAGACAGGCAGCGCTCGCAGTGCATGGCCAAGGGATCAAAATAGTGCAGTTTCCTGTACAGCAAATAACAACACTCAGGAATCAGCGCCCAGCACCTAGGTGTAAATTTTGACACCTGTGCTGCGTCTCCTTAAAAAGACAAGTCACGCCTCCACTACTGTTTGACAGTATAATGGGCTAAATAGTGTACGTGTTTTATTCAGCGTGTGCAAGGAGCAAAATTAATAGAGCAACCTTTGACTTGTGCAGCATTAATGCTGCACAAGGTGTGGCTCTTGTACCTTGCAACACCTGAGGGGGGGATAAAGGTAACTTTTGAAATTGGTTCAACTAGGCTTCGGCCTACACTCGGCTCCTCTCCTCCTCCTGCTGACCCTGGGCTTTAACACCGCCAGTTGTAGCCTGAAAGTGCTAGCTGCACAGAGAAAAACACCAGCCAATGTGTTAGTGGGGTTCAGCACCGCCAGCTGTTCCCCTGCTGTGTATCCGGCATCGTGTCCAGCACAAGCCACGCTGGCACAACCGACCAAAAGCTGCCACCAGTGCAGGCTTCGGCCTACGCTCTGCTCCTCTCCTCCTGCTGCTGCCCCTGGGCTCAAACACCGCTAGTTTTGGCCCGGAAGTGCTAGCTGCACAGAGAAAAACACCAGCCAATGTGTTAGTGGGGTTCAGCACCGCCAGCTGTTCCCCTGCTGTGTAGCCGGCATCGTGTCCAGCACAAGCCACGCTGGCACAACAGACCAAAAGCTGCCACCAGTGCAGGCTTCTGCCTACACTTTGCTCCTCTCCTCCTCCTGCTGACCCTGGGCTCTAACACCGCCGGTTTTTGCCCGGACGTGCTAGCTGCACAGAGAAAAACACCAGTCAATGTGTCAGTGGGGTTCAGCACCGCCAGCTGTTCCCCTGCTGTGTAGCTGGCAACGTGTCCTGCAAACGCCATGCAGGCACCTGAACTGAAATTAAAGGGAACCAGCCCCCACCCCCCCCAGGTATTTCTATGTATAACAGCCACCTTGTACAGCAGTACTGTTGCATTTGTACAAGGTGTCTGACTTTTTCTCCTTGCCCACGTTTAATTAAACACGTACTAAATATGTCTCATTGAGACCATTCCACTGTCCCTGAGGTGTGACTTTCCTTTCTAATGATACGCAGCACCACCCTTGGTAGCGCTTCCCGTCTTTTGACATCATTGGTTAGCTGGCTGCGCCTGTGCGTCTGCCCTGCTCGAAACAACGCCCCTCGGTGTCTTATTTTGTTGGACAGCGAGGGTGTGATTGATGGGCATGTGCAGTGCATATGTTTGCCTGTGTTCACTCATCTCCTTCTGCCTTCTTCAGACTGGGTGGCCTCATGGCCGTGGCATGCGATAAGGGATCAGATGAGGCCGCCCAGTCTGAAGCAGGTGTAAGGACATGTGTGAGCTGCAAACATATTTACTGCACAAGTCCACGAATCCCAGCCACGCAGTGTGTTTTTTTGAAAACACACTGTGGGTCTGGGATTCATGTCCATCGCTAACCGCAACGGCTGACATGAAATGAGGTCAGAAGACAGGAAGCGCTCACAGCGCATGGCCAAGGGATAACAATAGCGCAGTCTCCTGTACAGCAAATAACAACGCTCAGGAAGCTGCGCCCATGCACCAAGGTGTTATTTTGGACACCTGTGCTACGTCTCCTTAAAAAGACAAGTCACGCCTCCACTACTGTTTGACAGTATAATGGGCTAAATAGTGTACGTGTTTTATTCAGCGTGTGCAAGGAGCAAAATTAATAGAGCAACCTTTTACTTGTGCAGCAGTAATGCTGCACAAGGTGTGGCTCTTGTGTTCTTGCTACACCTGAGGGGATGTTAAAGGTTACCTTTAAAATTGGTTCAACTAGGCTTCGGCCTACACTCTGCTCCTCTCCTCCTCCTGCTGACCCTGGGCTCTAACACCGCTAGTTTTTGCCCGGAAGTGCTAGCTGCACAGAGAAAAACACCCGCCATTGTGTTAGTGGGGTTCAGCACCGCCAGCTGTTCCCCTGCTGTGTAGCCGGCATCGTGTCCAGCACAAGCCACGCTGGCACAACCGACCAAAAGCTGCCACCAGTGCAGGCTTCGGCCTACGCTCTGCTCCTCTCCTCCTGCTGCTGCCCCTGGGCTCAAACACCGCTAGTTTTGGCCCGGAAGTGCTAGCTGCACAGAGAAAAACACCAGCCAATGTGTTAGTGGGGTTCAGCACCGCCAGCTGTTCCCCTGCTGTGTAGCCGGCATCGTGTCCAGCACAAGCCACTCTGGCACAACAGACCAAAAGCTGCCACCAGTGCAGGCTTCTGCCTACACTTTGCTCCTCTCCTCCTCCTGCTGACCCTGGGCTCTAACACCGCCGGTTTTTGCCCGGACGTGCTAGCTGCACAGAGAAAAACACCAGTCAATGTGTCAGTGGGGTTCAGCACCGCCAGCTGTTCCCCTGCTGTGTAGCTGGCAACGTGTCCTGCAAACGCCATGCAGGCACCTGAACTGAAATTAAAGGGAACCAGCCCCCACCCCCCCCAGGTGTTTCTATGTATAACAGCCACCTTGTACAGCAGTACTGTTGCATTTGTACAAGGTGTCTGACTTTTTCTCCTTGCCCACGTTTAATTAAACACGTACTAAATATGTCTCATTGAGACCATTCCACTGTCCCTGAGGTGTGACTTTCCTTTCTAATGATACGCAGCACCACCCTTGGTAGCGCTTCCCGTCTTTTGACATCATTGGTTAGCTGGCTGCGCCTGTGCGTCTGCCCTGCTCGAAACAAAGCCCCTCGGTGTCTTATTTTGTTGGACAGCGAGGGTGTGATTGATGGGCATGTGCAGTGCATATGTTTGCCTGTGTTCACTCATCTCCTTCTGCCTTCTTCAGACTGGGTGGCCTCATGGCCGCGGCATGCGATAAGGGATCAGATGAGGCCGCCCAGTCTGAAGCAGGTGTAAGGACATGTGTGAGCTGCAAACATATTTACTGCACAAGTCCACGAATCACCAGCCACGCAGTGTGTTTTTTTGAAAACACACTGTGGGTCTGGGATTCATGTCCATCGCTAACCGCAACGGCTGACATGAAATGAGGTCAGAAGACAGGAAGCGCTCACAGCGCATGGCCAAGGGATAACAATAGCGCAGTCTCCTGTACAGCAAATAACAACGCTCAGGAAGCTGCGCCCATGCACCAAGGTGTTATTTTGGACACCTGTGCTACGTCTCCTTAAAAAGACAAGTCACGCCTCCACTACTGTTTGACAGTATAATGGGCTAAATAGTGTACGTGTTTTATTCAGCGTGTGCAAGGAGCAAAACTAATAGAGCAACCTTTTACTTGTGCAGCAGTAATGCTGCACAAGGTGTGGCTCTTGTGTTCTTGCTACACCTGAGGGGATGTTAAAGGTTACCTTTAAAATTGGTTCAACTAGGCTTCGGCCTACACTCTGCTCCTCTCCTCCTCCTGCTGACCCTGGGCTCTAACACCGCTAGTTTTTGCCCGGAAGTGCTAGCTGCACAGAGAAAAACACCCGCCATTGTGTTAGTGGGGTTCAGCACCGCCAGCTGTTCCCCTGCTGTGTAGCCGGCATCGTGTCCAGCACAAGCCACGCTGGCACAACAGACCAAAAGCTGCCACCAGTGCAGGCCTCGGCCTACACTTTGCTCCTCTCCTCCTCCTGCTGACCCTGGGCTCTAACACCGCCAGTTTTTGCCCAGACATGCTAGCTGCACAGAGAAGAACACCAGCCAATGTGTTAGTGGGGTTCAGCACCGCCAGCTGTTCCCCTGCTGTGTAGCCGGCAACGTGACCTGCAAACGCCACGCAGGAACATGAACTGAAATTGAAGGGAGCCTGCCCCCCACCCCCAGGTGTTTCTATGTATAACAGCCACCTTGTACAGCAGTAATGCTGCATTTGTACAAGGTGGCTGACTTCTTCTCCTTGCCCACGTTTAATTAAACACGTACTAAATGTTTCTCATTGAGACCATTCCACTGTCCCTGAGGTGTGACTTTCCTTTCTAATGATACGCAGCACCACCCTTGGTAGCGCTTCCCGTCTTCTGACATCATTGGTTGGCTGGCTGCACCTGTGCGTCCGCCCTGCCTTAAACAATGCTCCTCGTTGTCTTACTTATTTTGACTGTGAAGGTGTGATTGATGGGTACGTGCAGTGCATATCTTCGCCTGTCTTAACTCATCTCCTTCCGCCTTCTTCAGACTGTGCGGCCTCATGGCCGCAGCATGCGAGAAGGGATCAGCTGTGGCCGCCCAGTCTGATGCAGGTGTAAGGACATGAGTGACAGGCGAAAAAATTTACTGCGCAAGGTCACGAATCCCAGCCCTGTAGTGTGACTTAAACAAAAGACACTGCGTGTCTGGTTTTCATGGCCATCGCTAACCGCACCGGCCAACATGAAATGAGGTCAGAAGACAGGCAGCGCTCACAGCGCATGGCCAAGGGATAACAAGAGCGCAGACTCCAGTACAGCAAATAACAACGCTCAGGAATCTGCACCCAGCACCTAGGTGTAAATTTTGACACCTGTGCTGCGTCTCCTTAAAAAGACAAGTCACGCCTCCACTACTGTTTGACAGTATAATGGGCTAAATAGTGTACGTGTTTTATTCAGCGTGTGCAAGGAGCAAAATTAATAGAGCAACCTTTTACTTGTGCAGCATTACTGCTGCACAAGGTGTGGCTCTTGTACCTTGCAACACCTGAGGGGGGGTTAAAGGTAACTTTTGAAATTGGTTCAACTAGGCTTCAGCCTACACTCGGCTCCTCTCCTCCTCCTGCTGCCCCTGGGCTCAAACACCGCTAGTTTTTGCCCGGAAGTGCTAGCTGCACAGAGAACAACACCAGCCAATGTGTTAGTGGGGTTCAGCAACGCTAGCTGTTCCCCTGCTGTGTAGCCGGCATCGTGTCCAGCACAAGCCACGCTGGCACAACTGACCAAAGGCTGACACCAGTGCAGGCTTCGGCCTACACTCTGCTCCTCTTCTCCTCCTGCTGACCCTGGGCTCTAACACCGCCAGTTTTTGCCCGGAAGTGCTAGCTGCACAGAGAACAACACCAGCCAATGTGTTAGTGGGGTTCAGCAACGCCAGCTGTTCCCCTGCTGTGTAGCCGGCAACGTGACCTGCAAACACCACGCAGGCACATGAACTGAAATTGAAGGGAGCCTGCTCCCCACCCCCAGGTGTTTCTATGTATAATAGCCACCTTGTACAGCAGTACTGCTGCATTTGGACAAGGTGGCTGACTTTTTCTCCTTGCCCACGTTTAATTAAACACATACTAAATGTGTCTCATTGAGACCATTCCACTGTCCCTGAGTTGTGACTTTCCTTTTTAATGACACGCATCACCCCCATTGTTAGCGCTGCCCGTCTTCTGACATCATTGGTTGGCTGGCTGTGCCTGTGCGTCCGCCCTGCCCGACACAACGCCCCTTGTTGTCTCATATATTATGACTGCGAGGGTGTGATTGCTGGGCACGAGCAGTGCATATCTTCGCCTGTCTTCACTCCCCTCCTTCCACCTTCTTCAGACTGTGCGGCCTCATGGCCGTGGCAGGCGATAAGGGATCAGCTGAGGCCGCCCAGTCTGAAGCAGGTGTAAGGACATGTGTGAGCGGCAAACATATTTACTGCACAAGGCCACGAATCCCAGCACCGCAGTGTGACTTTATGAAAAAGCACTGTGGTTCTGGGATTTATGGCCATCGTTAACCGCACCGGCCAACATGAAATGAGGTCATAAGACGGCCTGCACTAACAGGGTATTGCCAAGGGATAACACAAGAGCGCAGTCTCCTGTACTGCAAATAACAACAGTAAGGAATCTGCGCCCAGCACCTAGGTGTAAATTTTGACACCTGTGCTGCGTCTTCTTCAAAAGAAAAGTCACGCCTCCACTACTGTTTGACAGTATAATGGGCTAAATAGTGTACGTGTTTTATTCAGCGTGTGCAAGGAGCAAAATTAAGAGAGCAACCTTTGACTTGTGCAGCATTAATGCTGTTCAAGGTGTGGCTCTTGTACCTTGCAACACCTGAGGGGGGGTTAAAGGTTACCTTTGAAATTGGTTCAACTAGGCTTCGGCCTACACTCTGCTCCTCTCCTCCTCCTGCTGACCCTGGGCTCTAACACCGCTAGTTTTTGCCCTGAAGTGCTAGCTGCACAGAGAAAAACACCAGCCAATGTGTTAGTGGGGTTCAGCACCGCCAGCTGTTCCCCTGCTGTGTAGCCGGCATCGTGTCCAGCACAAGCCACGCTGGCACAACCGACCAAAAGCTGCCACCAGTGCAGGCTTCGGCCTACACTCTGCTCCTCTCCTCCTGCTGCTGCTCCTGGGCTCAAACACCGCTAGTTTTGGCCCGGAAGTGCTAGCTGCACAGAGAACAACACCAGCCAATGTGTTAGTGGGGTTCAGCAACGCCAGCTGTTCCCCTGCTGTGTAGCCGGCAACGTGACCTGCAAACGCCACGCAGGCACATGAACTGAAATTGAAGGGAGCCTGCCCCCCACCCCCAGGTGTTTCTATGTATAACAGCTACCTTGTACAGCAGTACTGCTGCATTTGTACAAGGTGGCTGACTTTTTCTACTTGCCCACGTGGAACTCAACACGTACAAAATGTGTCTCATTGAGACCATTACACTGTCCCTGACTAATGATACGCAGCACCACCCTTGGTAGCGCTTCCCGTCTTTTGACATCATTGGTTAGCTGGCTGCGCTTGTGCGTCCGCCCTACTCCAAACAACGCCCCTCGGTTTCTTATTTATTTTGTCAGCGAGGGTGTGGTTTATGGGCACGAGCAGTGCATATGTTCGCCTGTCGTCACTCATCTCCTTCCGCCTTCTTCAGACTGTGCAGCCTCATGGCCGCGGCATGCGAGAAGGGATCAGCAGAGGCCGCCCAGTCTGAAGCAGGTGTAAGGACGTGTGTGAGCGGCCAAAATATTTACTGCTCAAGGCCACGAATCCCAACACCGCAGTGTGACTTTATGAAAAGGCACTGTGGGTCTGGGATTTATGGCCATCGTTAACCGCACCGGCCAACATGAAATGAGGTCATAAGATGGGCAGCGCTAACAGGGCATTGCCAAGGGATAACACAAGAGCGCAGACTCCTGCACAGCAAATAATAACGCTCAGGAAGCTGCGCCAAGCACCAAGGCGTTATTTGGGACACCTGTGCTGCGTCTCCTTAAAAAGACAAGTCACGCATCCACTACAGTTTGACTGTAGAATGGTCTAAATTGTGTACGTCTTTCATTCAGCGTGTGCAAGTAGACAAATTAATAGAGCAACCTTTCACTTGTGCAGCATTAATACTGCACAAGGTGTGTCAATTGTACTTTGTAACACCTGAGGGGGGGTTAAAGGTTTCCTTTGAAATTGGTTCAACTAGGCTTCGGCCTACACTCTGCTCCTCTCCTCCTCCTCCTGCTTCACCACGGGCTCTAACATCGCTAGTTTTTGCCCGCAAGTGCTAGCTGCACAGAGAAAAACACCCGCCATTGTGTTAGCGGGGTTCAGCAACGCCAGCTGTTCCCCCACTGTGTAGCCGGCAAAGTGTCATGCAAACACAAAGCTGCCTCCAGTGCAGGCTTCGGCCTACACTCTGCTCCCCCTGCTTACCCTTTGCTCCAGCACCGCTAGTTGGGGCTCTAGGAAGACAATCTTTAATAGGCAACGCATCTGGGTTCCAGCACCGCCAGCTGGTTCTCGGCAGTGTTTTTGTCACAGGTACTCCCTCGTGCCAAACCTGGTTTCAGCACCGTCAGCTGTTTCCGGGTTGTGTCAAGCTCGCTGAGACGCCTATGCTTGCCCCGTCGTGTTGCGGTCGGGTTAGCCAACTCCAGGGTGCCTCCAGTTTAGGAGCTTCCTATGTGGGCTGAATGAATTGGTAGTCAAGGCTGGTTCTGTAGTGCCAGTAGGCCCAGCTCCCCCTGTAGGACTGTTGGGGTTCGGTAACTGCGGCTGCCTCGCGGCCTAGCTGTTCTCTCCTCTCCTGTGGGCCTTCGGGTCCACCACCTGGTTCCAGCACCGTCAGCTGGTTCCGGGCCAAGCCTTTGGCTTAGGTGCCTCCTCCTGGGTATCCGAGTTCCGCCAACGCCAGGCGGTCCTTGGTAGTGCTTTTAAGCGCGGGCACCTACAGCTTAGTAACCGGGTTCCAGCACCGTCAGCTGGTCCTCGGTCGTGCCATTGGCTCTTGCACACTGGGGCAACGCATCTGGGTTCCAGCACCGCCAGCTGGTTCTCGGCAGTGTTTTTGTCACGGGTACTCCCTCGTGCCCAGCCTGGTTCCAGCACCGTCAGCTGTTTCCGGGTACTGTCAAACTCACTGAGACACCTATGCGTTGCCCCGTCGTGTTGCGGTCGAGTTAGCCAACTCCAGGGTGCCTCCAGTTTAGGAGCTTCCTATGTGGGCTGCATGAATTGGTAGTCAAGGCTGGTTCTGTAGTGCCAGTAGGCCATGCTCCCCCTGTAGGACTGTTGGGGTTCGGTAACTGCGGCTGCCTCGCGGCCTAGCTGTTCTCTCCTCTCCTGTGGGCCTTCGGGTCCACCACCTGGTTCCAGCACCGTCAGCTGGTTCCGGGCCGAGCTTTTGGCTTAGGTGCCTCCTCCTGGGTATCCGAGTTCCGCCAACGCCAGGCGGTCCTTGGTAGTGCTTTTAAGCGCGGGCACCTACAGCTTAGTAACCGGGTTCCAGCACCGTCAGCTGGTCCTCGGTCGTGCCATTGGCTCTTGCACACTGGGGCAATGCATCCGGGTTCCAGCACCGCCAGCTGGTTCTCGGCAGTGTTTTTGTCACAGGTACTCCCTCGTGCCAAACCTGGTTTCAGCACCGTCAGCTGTTTCCGGGTTGTGTCAAGCTCGCTGAGACGCCTATGCTTGCCCCGTCGTGTTGCGTTCGAGTTAGCCAACTCCAGGGTGCCTCCAGTTTAGGAGCTTCCTATGTGGGCTGCGTGAATTGGTAGTCAAGGCTGGTTCTGTAGTGCCAGTAGGCCCAGCTCCCCCTGTAGGACTGTTGGGGTTCGGTAACTGCGGCTGCCTCGCGGCCTAGCTGTTCTCTCCTCTCCTGTGGGCCTTCGGGTCCACCACCTGGTTCCAGCACCGTCAGCTGGTTCCGGGCCGAGCTTTTGGCTTAGGTGCCTCCTCCTGGGTATCCGAGTTCCGCCAACGCCAGGCGGTCCTTGGTAGTGCTTTTAAGCGCGGGCACCTACAGCTTAGTAACCGGGTTCCAGCACCGTCAGCTGGTCCTCGGTCGTGCCATTGGCTCTTGCACACTGGGGCAACGCATCCGGGTTCCAGCACCGCCAGCTGGTTCTCGGCAGTGTTTTTGTCACAGGTACTCCCTCGTGCCAAACCTGGTTTCAGCACCGTCAGCTGTTTCCGGGTTGTGTCAAGCTCGCTGAGACGCCTATGCTTGCCCCGTCGTGTTGCGGTCGAGTTAGCCAACTCCAGGGTGCCTCCAGTTTAGGAGCTTCCTATGTGGGCTGCATGAATTGGTAGTAAAGGCTGGTTCTGTAGTGCCAGTAGGCCCAGCTCCCCCTGTAGGACTGTTGGGGTTCGGTAACTGCGGCTGCCTCGCGGCCTAGCTGTTCTCTCCTCTCCTGTGGCCCTTCGGGTCCACCACCTGGTTCCAGCACCGTCAGCTGGTTCTCGGCAGTGTCTTTTGCTCTTGTACCTTCTGCTCCCCATCCTGGTTCCAGTACCGTCAGCTGGTTCCGGGCAGAGCCTTTGGCTTAGGTGCCTCCTTCTGGGTATCCAAGTTCCACCAACGTCAGGTGGTCCTTGGTAGTGCTTTCAGGCACGGGTACCTCCTGCTTAGTAACCGGGTTCCAGTAACGTCAGCTGGTCCTCGGTAGTTCCATTGGCTCTTGGACCTTCGGCTACCCATCCGGGTTCCAGTACCGTCAGCTGGTTCTCGGCAGTGTCTTTTGCTCTTGTACCTTCTGCTCCCCATCCTGGTTCCAGTACCGTCAGCTGGTTCCAGGCAGAGCCTTTGGCTTAGGTGCCTCCTTCTGGGTATCCGAGTTCCGCCAACGTCAGGCGGTCCTTGGTAGTGCTTTTTAGCACGGGTACCTCCTGCTTAGTAACCGGGTTCCAGTAACGTTAGCTGGTCCTCGGTAGTTCCATAGGCTCTTGAACCTTCGGGTAGCCATCCGAGTTTCAGTTCCATCAGCTGGTTCTTGGCATTTTCTCAGCCTTCTTGTACCTTCTGCTACATTTCCAAGTTGAAGACCCTAACGTCGACGACCCGGAAGACCACCCCGATGACGACGACGACGACAGCGGAGACGACGACGGCGGAGACGACGACGGCGGAGACGACGACGGCGGAGACGACGACGGCGGAGATGACGACACTGGAGATGACGACCCTGGAGACGACGACATGGAAGACCGAGAAGCAGAAGAACAAGAGGCTGCAGAACAAAGAGCAGAAGAACATTAAGCATAACACTTAATATCAGAGCAAAAGATATTATCTAAATTATATGCAGAAGAAGACTAAGCAGTGTATGGGGGTGAGTCCGTTCCTCCTCGTGGTGCCCCTGGATAAAGCCTGATGCTGCAGGCCAAACTGAACGCGGACAAATGTAACTTTTGTGACTGGCAGAACGGAAGGTGTAATCTTCCAACTTTTATAGATAACAACTACGGGAATGCCTGTCACAAATGAGAATATGATGAAGAAGTAGAATAGGAAGAATAATAACAGTTGAATAAAATGAATATGTAGAATAGGAAGAATAATAATAGTTGAATAAAATGAATATGAAGAATGTATTAAAAAAAAAAAAAGGTAAAGGATGAAGAAGAAGATGAATAAGGTGAAGAAGAAGTTGATGTCAAAGATGCTGATGATGATGAAGATGAAAGTGTGGGAAAAGTAAAAAAAAAAAGAAGGGGAAGGGCGTGGAATAGTGAAACATCAATATCTGACAAAATAAAAAAAAAATGTACATAGTCAATATCTTTGTCACTCCGAACGTCTTTAAAAAAAAAAAAAAAACATGCTATTCTATTTGATTGGGCTAAACCTCTATGACTTTAATGTCTCCGCCACCTCCCCAAATACATCCTGCATTATTCTTAGTTGTTTTCCTTCATGTAGAATGAACCTACAAAGAAAGAAAGGGTTTATTTTAATTCCGATATTTTGGTCCCATTGACTTGCATTGAGATCGGGTATCGGTATCGGTGATATCCGATATTTTTTGAATATCGGCTGATCCTATCCGATACCGATACTTTACGATATCGGAAGGTATCGCTCAACACTACACATGACCATGCCTGGCTGTAGGTTCAGCGGTGTCATCCAAACATCTGATTGCTCTTTCAGCGCTGTCCACATCTCTTCTGAATTGTGCGGTTTGTCACCTATGCAGATTAGCTTCAGCACAGCCTGTTGCCGCTTGGCTGAGGTAGTGCTGCAGTGCTTCCAGCTTCTAACTGATGTGTTGATTTCAGACATGGAGGATGAAGAGGAGGAGGAGGTGCAGGAGCTGTAGACTGTGGAGGCAACCCTGATTGACGTAGGGCCAGCAATCCTCGGCGTGGGGAGGATGTGTTCCATCCCAAGGTCTGACTGGGTCCCGTCTTCCACTATGTTAACCCAGTGTGCCGTCATGAGATGTACTGTCCCTTCTCACAAGCACTTGTCCACGTGTCCGTGGTTAGGTGGACTTTCCTGGTAACAGCATTGTTGAGGGCACGGGTAATGTTGTGGGACACATGCTAGTGTAATTCCAGTACGGCACCCCGGGAGAAATAGTGGCGACTAGGGACCGAGTACCTTGGGACGGCCGCCGACATCAGGTTGCTGAGAGCTTCCGTCTCAACAAGCCTTAAAGGCAGCATTTATCGTGCGAGCAGAAGAGAAATATTAGAATTGAGGACTTTGGCCTGTGGGGCGTTGGCTGGGTATTTGCACTTGCATTCCAAAGACTGGGTTATAGACAACTGAATGCTGTGCTGGGACAAGGATGTGGACGCACTTGCTGATGGTGCTGCTTGACTGTGGGCCACAACAGGTGCAGGGCTAGAGGCATTTTCACATGCACGGTGTACTGGGGATTGGCTTCTACCCAAAACAGTGGAAGAAGCAGTGGTGTGACCAGCAGGCAGTGGTCCTGGAGCCTGGGGTTCGGCCCACAAAGTCAGGTGCTTTGCTTGCATGTGCCTGATCATGCTGGTGGTCAGGCTGGTTGTTTTGCTACCCCTATTGGCTATTGGCCTATTTGGGTTTATCGGCAGAGTCTTTAAAAAATAGGCAGATTCGGGAAGATCTCACTGGTGGAATGGCAAATTCACTCATGTTGGTCCAACAGGCACTGCTTCTTCCTGCCTGTTGGAGTAATATGCCTCCTTCCCCATTTGTGCTTTTGTCCTCGCTATGCATGTACTCCTGCCAGGTTGGGTCAGTCACTATGTCATCCACCACCTCGTCTTCCACATCCGCACCCTGCTCCTCCTCATGACTTTCTGGCAATTGTGTCTCATCATCGTCCACCTCTTGTGACACTTTCCCACCATCGCCTTCTTGTGACCAGGGCTGGTCAAAGCTTTGGGCAGCCCTACATGTGATCTTATCTTTCCCCACTTCAAGTTGACCGGCAGAGATTTCTGAATCTTGAAATGGAAAACTGAACAGCTCTTCAGAGTGTCCAAGTGTGGGATCAGTTGTCTCAGGGCACTCTGCATGGTGGGAGGAAGGAGGATCAGGGTGAGGAATATCCTGGCCACACTCACGGCTACTCAGAATTGACCGTGTGGAAGACAAGGTGGTGATAGTGGCTAAGTGACTGGAAGCATTATCTGCTATCCAACCAACAACCTTTTCACACAGCTCTAGCTTTAATAGTGGTGTGCTGCGGTCCCCTAGAAACTGGGACAGGAAGGTCGAGCGAGAAGATGTGGGTCTTTGTTGTTGCCCACTTTCACGTTGCCCTCGGTCTAGTCCTCTGGATGCACCATCAGCATCACGTCCACTTCCCTCTCCCTTGCCCCTTGCCTTGTCCATTTTGAATGGACTACTGCACTATTTCAAATGCTCAACATAAATGTCTTTATTAGTAGCGAAATAATATGTGATCAGTATGCCTGCAAATCTACGATTTTTCAAACCCAAACACCAGGCAGGCTTCAGCCTGACCTAACAGACTGTGTTCAATTTTTTTTTAAAGTTAATTTATGCGAAATAGCGCTGTATAGGATTTGAGTATCTCACAGCCAAAAAATAAGTACACCAGCCTCCAATGACCAAACTTGGGGCACGCATATATATGAGGCCTTTTTCAGTGAATTTAAAACACCAAAGAAAGGGGCACAAGGGTAGCACAAACAACTATGCTACGTATGCCTGACAAACTAATTTTTCAACAGGCCTCAGTCTGACAGAACTGAACTTTTATTATGCTGTAAAAAAAGTATTTGGTCATTAACAAAAGTTCATCTCAATATTTTGTTGTATATCCTTTGTTAGCAATGACAGAGGTCAAATGTTTTCTGTAAGTCTTCACAAGGTTGGCACACTCTGTTTGTGGTATGTTGGCCCATTCCTCCATGCAGATCTCCTCTAGAGGAGTGATATTTTGGGCCTATCACTGGGCAACATGGACTTTCAACTTCCTCCAAAGGTTTTCTATGGGGTTGATATCTGTAGACTGGCTAGACCACACCAGGACCTTCATATGCTTCTTACGACGCCACTCCTTTGTCACCCTGATGGTGTACTTGGGATCATTATCATGCTGAAAGACCCATCCATGTTTCATCTTCAATATCTCAGGATACATGGCTCCATTCATTCTTTCACGTACACGGATCAGTCATCCTGGTCCCTTTGCAGAGAACAGTCCCAAAGCATGATTTGCCACCCCCATGCTTCACAGTAGGTATGGTGTTCTTTGGATGCAACTCAGCATTCTGTCTCCTTCTAACACAATGAGTCTTGTTGCTACCAAACAGTTCTACTTTGGTTTCATCAGACCATATGACATTTCCCCAATACTCTTTTGGATAATCCAAATGCTCTCTAGCAAACTTCAGATGGGCCCGGACATGTACTGGCTTAAGCAGGGGACATGTCTGGCACTGCAGGATCTGAGTCCCTGTGACGGCATAGTGTGTTACTGATGGTAGCCTTTTGTTACAGTGGTCCCAGCTCTACGCAGATCATTCACTAGGTCCCCCTATGTGTTCTCGGATTTTTGCTCACCCTTCTTGTGATCATTTTGACTCCACGGGGTGAGTGTCACGCTGCTGCTTTGCAGGTCGATGCAGCTCCACTAGATAGCAATAGAATGGAGGGAGGACTGCCCACAGCAGAAGCAGACCTGCAGTGCAGCAGCGGGGTCACCACCAGGTGTTAGCAGAATAGTAAAACAAGCCGGGTCGATATTAGTCTGTAGTGCCGTACCAAAGGAATAACCAAGCACAGAGTCAGAAACAAGCCTAGTGGGTCAATACTGGTCAGGAGCATATATGCCAAAGACAAGAAACAAAACAGCAGGTCAGATACCAGAGAGTCCAAACCCGAACGGGGAACACAGAGTCAGGACAGGAAGAGGGGAATAACAGACACGGGTACAGTCAGCAAAACAGCAGGACGAATCAGGGTATGCACAGTCAGTTACACACGCTGTAGGCAGAAACTGTAACTGATACCACCTGCAGGATGCAACAGAGCTAAATAGCAAACCTGAACGCAGAATGAGGCAGAGCAAAGTTAACCCTTGACATGATCAGCCCGGGAAAAGGGCAGACAGGACTCAAAACCCAGACTGGATCATGACAGTACCCTCCTCTCAAGGGGGGCCACTGGACCCCAGGTTTTCCAGGACAACGTGCATGAAAGGCTTGAACCAGGTGATCAGCATGGACAGCTCACGCCGGGACCCACGATCGATCCTCAGGACCGTAACCCCTCCAATGAACCAAATACTGAAGTGAATGGTGGACCATGCGAGAATCCACAATCTGTTCCACTTTATACTCAGTCTGACCATCCACAGATACAGTTGATGGAAGGGATGGAGACTCAACAGTGGAAGGTACAAATTACTTCAGGAGGGACTTATGAAACACATTGGGAATATGATGCGACGGAGGTAAGCGCAAAAGAAAGGCAAATGGATTGACAACCACAATGATTTCTTAAAGACCAATAAACTTGGCACCCAACTTAGCAGAAGAGATCTTCAACCGCATATTCTTGGTAGACAACCACACTTTATCTCCCACCAGAAATACAGGTCCTAAAGATCGACGCTTATCAGCAAAATGTTTATGTCTGCCCTGAGCACCCCCAATGTTCTTCTGGACCTCATTCCAAATCTCCCCCAACCTCTGAACTGCCGAATCTTCCCATGGACATCCCGAATCCAACCTGGAAAATTCACCAAAATGTCGGTGAAAACTGTAGTTACAAAAGAACGGAGATGTGCCAGTGGACTGATTAATCCGATTATTAAGCGCAAACTCAGCCACGGGCAATGAATAGCACCATTCATCCTGCTGAGATCTAGCAAGACACCGCAAAACTTGCTCAAGTGACTGATTTGTCCTCTCTGTCTGACTGTTGGTCTCGGGATGGTAGGCCAAGGAGAAGGTCGAGCAAATACCCATCCTTTTTACAGAACGTCCTCCAAAATCTGGACACAAATTGTACCCCCTATCAGAAACCACACTCAGAGGCACGCCATGTAACCACACAACGTGCTCCACAAACATCTTAGATAGTGTCTCAGCATTCGGCAGTCGTGCCAAAGGTACAATATGCACCTACTTACTGAATTTGTCAATCATCACCCAGACCACAGTTTTGCCATTGGAAGGAGGGAGATCAGTGATAAAATCCATGGACAAATGAGTCCAATGTCTATCTGGAATTGGCAATGGCACCAATTCCCTGGACGGACGGTTATGGGAGACTTTAGCATGAGCACACGTATCACAAGAAGACACAAACACGGTGACATCAGAGGCCATAGAGGACCACCAAAACAACCTAGCAATAGCTCTCCAGGTGGCTGAGATTCCAGGATGCCCACTGAGAGCAGAATAGTGAAACTCTCTAAGCACCCTCAATCGGTATTGAACAGGAATGAAAAGTTTATTATCAGGCAAAGACGAAGGAGCAAGAGACAGAGCCTCACAAATCTCCCACTCCAATTCAGAGGACAACCCAGCAATGACCACCCACTGCTGAAGAATGGAGGAAGGAGGTTCGGGAGGTGATATCAGATCCAAGCTACGAGATAAGGCATCAGCCTTCACATTCTTGGAACCAGGTTGAAAGGTGATGGAAAAATGAAAACGTGAAAAAAAAGCAACCACCTCACCTGTCTATGAGTCAAATGTTTAGCAGACTCAATGTAGGACAGGTTTTTGTGGTCCGTAATCACCGTGATCCGATGAACAGCCCCCTCCAAAAAGTGCCTTCATTCTTTAAAAGCCAGTTTTATGGCCAATAACTCCCAATTACCAACATCGTAATTTCTCTCAGCAGGAGAAAATTGCTTTGAGAAAAAGGCACAAGGTCTTAAATTAGTTAAAGTGACGGGTCCTTGGGACAACACTGCCATCACTCCCACTTCAGACATGTCCACCTCTACAATAAACAGTTCAGACAGATCAGGCTGGATCAACACAGGAGCAGATATAAAACATTCTTTTAAGGAAGAAAATGCTGCCACTGCTGGAGCAAACCAGTTTTTGAGATCAGTCCCCTTATGAGTGAAATCAGTGAGGGGCTTAACCACCTGAGAAAACCCCTTAATGAATTTACGGTAATAATTGGCAAACCCCCAAAAATGCTGAAGACCCTTCAGGTCTCTGGCTTGTACCCAATCAATAATGGCCTATACATTTCCAGGGTCCATACGAAACCCCTTGGCAGGCAAAATGAACCCCAGAAAGGGCAGCTCCTGGACAAAAAATTAGAACTTTTCAGGTTTAGCAAAAAGAGAGTTCTCCCGTAACCTCAGGAGAACTGCACATAGATGACCCATTTGAGCTTGTTTGTCAGATGAAAATACAAGAATATCATGTAAGTAAACCACCATAAAACACCCAATGAAGTCAGCAAAGGCATGATTAATAAAATTCTGAAGAACTGTTGGCGCATCCGTGAGACCAAAGGGCATGACCAAATTCTCAAAAAACCCTCTGAGGTGAGAAATGCCATTTTCCACTCACCCCCCTCCCGAATGCGGATAAGGTTATATGCCCCCCTGAGGTCCAATTTAAGGTACCTTCACACTGAACGATATCGCTAGCGATCCGTGACGTTGCAGCGACCTGGCTAGCGATATCGTTCAGTTAGACACGCAGCAGCGATCAGGATCCTGCTGTGATGTCGTTGGTCGCTGCAGAAAGTCCAGCACTTTATTTCGTCGCTGGACTTCCTGCAGACATCGCTGAATCGGCCTGTGTGACGCCGATTCAGCGATGTCTTCGCTGGTAACCAGGGTAAACATCGGTCAAACCAGGGTCAGTGCAGGAAAGCACAGCGCCGGGGACAGACAGCAGAAGGTAAGTATGTAGTGTTTGTTTTTTTATGTTTACGCTGGTAACCAGGGTAAACATCGGGTTACTAAGCGCGGCCCTGCGCTTAGTAACCCGATGTTTACCCTGGTTACCAGGGGACTTCGGGATCGTTGGTCGCTGGAGAGCTGTCTGTGTGACAGCTCTCCAGCGACCAAACAGCGACGCTTGTCATGATCCCAATGGCAGGGGATCACAAAAAGGACAAGCACAGATACAAACAAGCTCTAGGGCGATGGAACCTGAGCTGACCGCGACCCTGAACCTAACACACAAATAAAAGTATCCGGGGAACGTGCCTACGATGATCCTAGACGTCTCGCTCCAGCCGAAGATCTAACTTCCCCTATCAGAAGAAACACAGACCTCTCTTGCCTCCAGAGAAATACCCCACAGCAAATAGCAGCCCCCCACATATAATGACGGTGAAATGAGAGGAAAGCACATACGTAGTATGAAAACAGTTTCAGCAAAATGAGGCCCGCTAAAGCTAGATAGCAGAGGATACAAAAGTGAACTGCGCGGTCAGCGAAAAACCCTTCAAAAACCCATCCTGAAATTACTTGAACTCATGTGCAAACTCATGGTACATGAAAAGCAATTTCAGCCCACTAGAGCAACCAGCAGCAGAGAATCACATATCTGCAGGCTGGACTAAAAACCAAATTAAGCAAAACACAAAACAGGAAAATCCAAACTTAGCTTGTCCAGAAGGTTCTAGGAGCAGGGAGCAGAGGTAACAAGACACACTGGATACATTGATAACCGGCGAGGAAATGCCAGCAAAGCCAGGTTAAATAGGAAACTCCCATATGCTGATGGAACAGGTGGAACCCAGAAACCCAGGAAAGACAAGTCACCCAGTACCATCAGTAACCACCAGAGGGAGCCCAAAAACAGAACTCACAACAGTACCCCCCCCTTGAGGAGGGGTCACCGAACCCTCACGAGAACCACCAGGGCGACCAGGATGAGCCCTATGAAAAGCGCGAACCAAATCATCAGCATGAACATCCGAGGCAACCACCCAAGAATTATCCTCCTGACCATAACCCTTCCACTTGACCAAATACTGGAGTTTCCGTCTGGAAACACGAGAATCCAAGATCTTCTCCACAACATACTCCAATTCTCCCTCCACCAGCACTGGAGCAGGAGGCTCAAGAGAAGGAACAACAGGTACCTCATACTTCCGCAACAACGACCGATGAAACACATTATGAATAGCAAACGATGCCGGGAGATCCAAACGAAACGACACAGGGTTAAGAATTTCCAAGATCCTATAGGGACCGATGAACCGAGGCTTGAACTTAGGAGAAGAGACCTTCATAGGAACAAAACGAGAAGACAACCACACCAAGTCACCAACAAGAAGTCGAGGACCCACGCGGCGACGGCGATTAGCAAACTGCTGAGCCTTCTCCTGGGACAACTTCAAATTGTCCACCACATGACTCCAAATCCGATGCAACCTATCCACCACCATGTCCACTCCAGGACAATCAGAAGGTTCCACCTGACCAGAGGAAAAACGAGGATGAAACCCCGAATTACAAAAGAAAGGAGAAACCAAGGTAGCAGAACTAGCCCGATTATTAAGCGCAAACTCGGCCAGCGGCAAAAAGGTAACCCAGTCATCCTGATCAGCAGAAACAAAACACCTTAAATAAGTTTCCAAGGTCTGATTAGTTCGTTCAGTCTGGCCATTCGTCTGAGGATGGAATGCAGACGAAAAGGACAAATCAATGCCCATCTTAGCACAGAAAGTCCGCCAAAATCTAGACACAAACTGGGATCCCCTGTCAGAAACGATGTTCTCAGGAATCCCATGCAAACGAACCACATTCTGAAAAAACAGAGGGACCAACTCAGAGGAGGAAGGCAACTTAGGCAAGGGTACCAGATGAACCATTTTAGAAAAGCGATCACACACAACCCAGATGACGGACATTTTTTGAGAGACAGGGAGATCCGAAATAAAGTCCATGGAAATGTGCGTCCAAGGCCTCTTCGGGATAGGCAAAGGTGACAACAATCCACTGGCCCGAGAACAGCAAGGCTTAGCCCGAGCACAAACCTCACAAGACTGCACAAAAGAACGCACATCCCTCGACAAGGAAGGCCACCAAAAAGACCTGGCCACCAAGTCTCTAGTACCAAATATTCCAGGATGACCTGCCAACGCAGAAGAATGGACCTCGGAGATGACTCTACTGGTCCAATTATCCGGAACAAACAGTCTCTCAGGCGGACAACGATCAGGTTTAGCCACCTGAAACTCCTGCAAAGCACGTCGCAAGTCTGGGGAGACAGCAGACAAAATCACCCCATCCCTAAGGATACCAGAGGGCTCAGAATTTCCAAGGGAGTCAGGCACAAAACTCCTAGAAAGAGCATTCGCCTTCACATTCTTTGAACCTGGCAGGTATGAAACCACAAAATTGAAACGAGAGAAAAACAGTGACCAACGAGCCTGTCTAGGATTCAGACGCCTGGCAGACTCAAGGTAAATCAAATTTTTGTGATCAGTCAAGACCACCACACGATGTCTAGCACCCTCTAGCCAATGACGCCACTCCTCAAATGCCCACTTCATGGCCAAAAGTTCCCGATTACCAACATCATAATTCCGCTCAGCCGGCGAAAACTTTCTAGAAAAAAACCGCGCATGGCTTCATCACTGAGCCATCGGAGCTTCTCTGTGACAAAACCGCCCCCGCTCCAATCTCGGAAGCATCAACCTCAACCTGAAAAGGGAGCGAAACATCTGGCTGACGCAACACAGGAGCAGAAGAAAACCGGCGCTTAAGTTCCTGAAAGGCCTCCACAGCCGCAGGAGACCAATTAGCAACATCAGCACCCTTCTTAGTCAAATCCGTCAAAGGCTTAACAACACTAGAAAAATTAGTTATAAAACGACGATAGAAATTAGCAAAGCCCAAGAACTTCTGTAGACTCTTAAGAGATGTAGGCTGCGTCCAGTCACAAATAGCCTGAACCTTGACGGGATCCATCTCAATAGTAGAAGGGGAAAAAATATACCCCAAGAAAGAAATCTTCTGGACTCCAAAGAGACACTTTGAGCCTTTTACAAACAAGGAATTGGCCCGCAGGACCTGAAACACCTTCCTGACCTGCTGAACATGAGACTCCCAGTCATCAGAAAAAACCAAAATATCATCCAAATACACAATCATAAATTTATCCAGATATTCACGGAAAATATCGTGCATAAAGGACTGGAAGACTGAAGGAGCATTAGAAAGTCCAAAAGGCATTACCAAATACTCAAAATGGCCCTCAGGCGTATTAAATGCGGTTTTCCACTCATCACCTTGCTTTATTCGTATAAGATTATACGCACCCCGAAGATCAATCTTAGTGAACCATTTAGCCCCCTTAATGCGAGCAAACAAATCAGTCAACAATGGCAAAGGATACTGATATTTTACGGTAATCTTATTCAAAAGACGATAATCTATACAAGGCCTCAAGGAACCATCTTTCTTGGCCACGAAAAAAAAACCTGCTCCCAAAGGGGACAAAGATGGACGGATATGTCCCTTTTCCAAGGACTCCTTAACATAATCCCGCATAGCAGTATGCTCTGGCACTGACAGATTGAACAAACGACCTTTAGGAAATTTACTGCCCGGAATTAAATTTATAGCACAATCGCAATCCCTGTGAGGAGGAAGCGAACTGAGCTTAGGCTCCTCAAAACCATCCCGATAGTCAGACAAAAACACAGGAATCTCAGAAGGAGTAGATGAAGCGATAGAAATCGGAGGTGCATCATCATGAACCCCCTGACAACCCCAGCTTAACACAGACACTGATTTCCAGTCAAGGACTGGATTATGAGTGTGTAACCATGGCAGACCAAGTACTAGAACATCATGCAAATTATACAGTACCAGGAAGCGAATCACCTCCTGATGAACGGGAGTCATACGCATGGTCACTTGTGTCCAGTACTGAGGTTTATTCATAGCCAAAGGTGTAGAGTCAATTCCCTTCAAAGGAATAGGGACTTCCAGAGGCTCCAGACTAAACCCACAGCGATTGGCAAATGACCAATCCATAAGACTCAGGGCAGCGCCTGAATCCACATAGGCATCGACGGAAATGGATGATAATGAACAAATCAGAGTCACAGACAGAATGAACTTAGACTGTAAAGTACTAATGGCAACAGACTTATCAACCTTTTTTGTGCGTTCAGAGCATGCTGATATAACATGAGCCGAATCACCACAATAAAAGCACAACCCTTTTTTCCGCCTATACTTTTGCCGTTCACTTCTGGACTGAATTCTATCACATTGCATTATCTCAGGTGACGGTTCAGACGACACCGCCAAATGATGCACAGGTTTGCGCTCCCGTAAACGCCGATCAATCTGAACAGCCATAGTCATAGACTCATTCAGACCAGCAGGCGCAGGGAACCCCACCATAACATCTTTAATGGCCTCAGAAAGGCCATCTCTAAACTTTGCAGCCAGAGCGCACTCATTCCACTGAGTAAGTACCGACCACTTCCGAAATTTTTGACAATAAATTTCTGCTTCATCTTGCCCCTGAGAGAGGGCCAACAAAGCTTTTTCAGCCTGAATCTCTTGGTTAGGTTCCTCATAGAGCAAACCCAATGCCAGAAAAAATGCATCTGCATTAAGCAACGCAGGGTCCCCTGGTGCCAATGCAAATGCCCAATCCTGAGGGTCACCCCGCAGGAAAGATATAATTATCTTGACTTGCTGAGCAGGGTCTCCAGAGGAGCGAGATTTCAAAGAAAGAAACAACTTGCAGTTGTTCCTAAAATTCAGAAAACGAGATCTATCTCCAGAAAAAAACTCTGGGACAGGAATTCTAGGTTCAGACATAGGAGCATGTACAACAAAATCCTGTATATTTTGAACCTTAGTGGCAAGATTATTCAGGCTGGAAGCCAAACTCTGGACGTCCATGATAAACAGCTGAGATCAGAGCCATTCAAAGATTAAGAGGAGGAGGAAGTAGCCAGGCTGCAATAAGGCTAGGCAGCAAACTCTGAGGGGAAAAAAAAAAAAAAAAAAAAAAAACTTCCTCAGACTACTTATCCTCCTACTTCAGCCAATACAATTAACACTTTGTGGGCCGGTTATACTGTCATGATCCCAATGGCAGGGGATCACAAAAAGGACAAGCACAGATACAAACAAGCTCTAGGGCGATGGAACCTGAGCTGACCGCGACCCTGAACCTAACACACAAATAAAAGTAGCCGGGGAACGTGCCTACGATGATCCTAGATGTCTCGCTCCAGCCGAAGATCTAACTTCCCCTATCAGAAGAAACACAGGCCTCTCTTGCCTCCAGAGAAATACCCCACAGCAAATAGCAGCCCCCCACATATAATGACGGTGAAATGAGAGGAAAGCACATACGTAGTATGAAAACAGTTTCAGCAAAATGAGGCCCGCTAAAGCTAGATAGCAGAGGATACAAAAGTGAACTGCGCGGTCAGCGAAAAACCCTTCAAAAAACCATCCTGAAATTACTTGAACTCATGTGCCAACTCATGGTACATGAAAAGCAATTTCAGCCCACTAGAGCAACCAGCAGCAGAGAATCACATATCTGCAGGCTGGACTAAAAACCAAATTAAGCAAAACACAAAACAGGAAAATCCAAACTTAGCTTGTCCAGAAGGTTCTAGGAGCAGGGAGCAGAGGTAACAAGACACACTGGATACATTGATAACCGGCGAGGAAATGCCAGCAAAGCCAGGTTAAATAGGAAACTCCCATATGCTGATGGAACAGGTGGAACCCAGAAACCCAGGAAAGACAAGTCACCCAGTACCATCAGTAACCACCAGAGGGAGCCCAAAAACAGAACTCACAACAGACGCTGCAGCGATCGGCATCGTTGTCGGTATCGCTGCAGCGTCGCTGAGTGTGAAGGTACCTTTAGAAAACCATTTGGCCCCAGATAGTTGGTTGTACAGATAAGGGATGAGCGGCGGAGTAGGTATTTCTCACCGTGATCTTATTTAATTCCCAAAAATCGAGGCATGGGCGCAAACCACCAGCTTTTTTCTTTACAAAAAAGAATCCAGCTGCCACAGGAGAGACAGAAGGAAGAATGTGACCTTTACGGAGGCTTTCTGAGACATACTCCTTCATAGCGGTACGCTCCAGAGAGGTTATACAAACAGGCCTTGGGCAATTTAGCACCCAGATTAAGGTCAATAGTACAATCAAAAAGGCTATTTGGTGGTAAGACCTTGGCCTGCTTTTCGGAAAATTCATCCTCAAAATCCTTGAGATACTCCGGAATACCTTCCAGATTAACGGATGACACAAATACAGTAGAAAGACAACCCATTTTACAATATCCCGAGATTTCCAGTCTATAACAGTTTTGTGTAACTGTAACCAAGGAAATCCCTCCACCAGTCCCGTTGGAAGATAGTCCAAGACATAACATGAGATACGTTCCTGACAAGGTATTGATAAAACACAGTATACCTATACCAGCAGATGACATGGCTCCCCAAACCATCACTGATTGTGGAAACTTCACACTAGACCTCAAGCAGCTTGGATTGTCTGTCTGTCCACTCTTCCTCCAGACTCTAGAATCTTGATTTCCAAGGACTAGTGTGAAGTATCCACAATCAATTATGGTTTCAGGAGCCACGTCATCTTCTGGTGTAGATCCACTGTGTTTTATCAAGACCAAAGTCAGTGCAGTAGGGTTGAGCGAAACGGGTCGGTCATTTTCATAAGTCGCCGACTTTCGCGCCAAAGTCGCGTTTCAATGACGCGAAAAGCGCCATTTCTTAGCCAATGAAGGTGGACGCAGAGTGTGGGCAGCGTGATGACATAGGTCTCAGTCCCCACCATCTTAGAGAAGGGCATTGCAGTGATTGGCTTGCTTTCTGCGGCATCACAGGGGCTATAAAGGGGCGTTCCCGCTGACCGCCATCTTACTGCTGCTGATCTGAGCATAGGGAGAAGTTGCTGCCGCTTCGTCAGAAGCAGGGATAGCTTTAGGCAGTGTACATTAACCCCCAAACCGTTTGTGCTGTAGCGATTTCCACTGTCCAACACCACCTTTTGTTTGCAGGGACAGTGGAGGCTACATTTTTTTTCCTCAGCGCTGTAGCTCATTGGGCTGCCCTAGAAGGCTCCCTGATAGCTGCATTGCTGTTTGTACACCGCTGTGCAAACCAACTTGTTTTTTCAAAGCATAAATCCTGTTGCTCCTTCCTTTCTGCACAGCTATCTTGTTTGTTTGTCCACACTTTTGACTTTTTTGTGCAGCAGTCCACTCCTTGTTATTGCTGCCTGCCATACTTTGCTGAGATTACTGCAGGGAGATAGTAATTGTAGGACAGTCCCTTTTTTTTTTGTTTCGTTATATCTCTTCAAGCCACTTTCTGCCACAGAAAATATACTCTAATACAGTGGGCCAGATTTATTCACTAGTCTCCCTGAAGAAAAAAAAAAGGTGCAGATTAAAATTGGCAAATCTGTATCAGTGGCAGTCCTGCGTGTGGCATCTGTGTCTCATTTTCTGGCACAGAAAACATACAGTCTAACAGTGGGCCTGATTTCTTGCCAATTCTCCCATAAATAAAAAAAAAATAGTGGGAGATTAAGATTGGCAATTTTGCCTCAGTGCCAGTGCTGTGTGTGGCATCTGTCTCAAATTTTGTGCCACATTAAACCTAGTGTGTAATACTGGGCCAGAGTTTTTCTAAATTCTCCCTGAAAAAAAAATAGTGGGAGATTAAGATTGGCATTTCTGCTTCAGTGCCACTCCTGTTTGTGCCACCTGTCTCAAATTTTGTGCCACATTAAACCTAGTGTGTAATACTGGGCCAGATTTCTTTTAAATTCTCCCTGAAAAAATAAAAATAGTGGGAGATTAAGATTGGTAATTCTGCCTCATTGCCAGTGCTGTGTGTGCCACCTGTCTCAAATTGTGTGCCACATTAAACCTAGTGTGTAATACTGGGCCAGATTTCTTTTAAATTCTCCCTGAAAAAATAAAAATAGTGGGAGATTAAGATTGGCAATTCTGCCTCATTGCCAGTGCTGTGTGTACCACCTGTCTCAAATTTTGTGCCACATTAAACCTAGTGTGTAATACTGGGCCAGATTTCTTTAAAATTCTCCATGAAAAAAAAAATAGTGGGAGATTAACCCCTTTACCCCCAAGGGTGGTTTGCACGTCAATGACCAGGCCAATTTTTACAATTCTGACCAGTGTCCTGTTATGAGGTTATAACTCTGGAACGCTTCAACGGATCCTGGTGATTCTGACAATGTTTTCTCGTGACATATTGTACTTCATGATAGTTATAAAATTTATTTAATATTACCTGCGTTTATTTGTGAAAAAAACGGAAATTTGGCAAAAATTTGGAAAATTTTGCTATTTTCCAACTTTTAATTTTTATGCAATTAAATCACAGAGATGTGTCACACAAAATACTTAATAAATAACATATCCCACATGTCTACTTTACATCAGCACAATTTTTAAACCCAAATTTTTTTTTTGTTAGGCAGTTATAAGGGTTAAAATTGACCAGCAATTTCTCATTTTTACAACACCATTTTTTTTTAGGGACCCCATCTCATTTGAACTCATTTTGAGGGGTCTACATGATAGAAAATACCCAAGTGTGACACCATTCTAAAAACTGCACCCCTCAAGGTGCTCAAAACCACATTCAAGAAGTTTATTAACCCTTCAGGTGTTTCACAGGAATTTCTTGAATGTTTAAATAAAAATGAACATTTAACTTTTTTTCACAAAAAAATTTACTTCAGCTCCAATTTGTTTTATTTTACCAAGGGTAACAGGAGAAAGTGGTCCCCAATAGTTGTTGTACAATTTGTCCTGAGTACGCTGATACCCCATATGTGGGAGTAAACCACTGTTTGGGCGCATGGCAGAGCTCGGAAGCGAAGGAGGGCAATTTGACCTTTCAATGCAAAATTGACAGGAATTGAGATGGGACGCCATGTTGCGTTTGAAGAGCCCCTGATGTGCCTAAACAGTGGAAACCCCCACAAGTGACACCATTTTGGAAGTAGACCTCTAAGGAACTTATCTAGAGGTGAGGTGAGCACTTTGACCCACCAAGTGCTTCACAGAAGTTCATAATTCAGAACCGTAAAAATAAAAAATCATATTTTTTCAAAAAAATCATCTTTTTGCTCCCAATTTTTTATTTTCCCAAGGGTAAGATAAGAAAATGGACTCCAAAATTTGTTGTATAATTTGTCCTGAGTACGCTGATACCCCATATGTGGCGGTAAACCACTGTTTGGGCGCATGGGAGAGCTCGGAAGGGAAGGAGCGCCGTTTGACTTTTCAATGCAAAATTGACAGGAATTGAGATGGGACGCCATGTTGCGTTTGGAGAGCCACTGATGTGCCTAAACATTGAAACCCCCCACAAGTGACACCATTTTGGAAAGTAGACCCCCTAAGGAACTTATCTAGAGGTGTGGTGAGCACTTTGACCCACCAAGTGCTTCACAGAAGTTTATAATGCAGAACCGTAAAAATAAAAAATCATATTTTTTCAAAAAAATCATCTTTTTGCTCCTAATTTTTTATTTTCCCAAGGGTAAGATAAGAAAATGGACCCCAAAAGTTGTTGGATAATTTGTCCTGAGTACGCTGATACCCCATATGTGGCGGTAAACCACTGTTTGGGCGCATGGGAGAGCTCGGAAGGGAAGGAGCGCCGTTTGACTTTTCAATGCAAAATTGACAGGAATTGAGATGGGACGCCATGTTGCGTTTGGAGAGCCACTGATGTGCCTAAACATTGAAACCCCCCACAAGTGACACCATTTTGGAAAGTAGACCCCCTAAGGAACTTATCTAGAGGTGTGGTGAGCACTTTGACCCACCAAGTGCTTCACAGAAGTTTATAATGCAGAACCGTAAAAATAAAAAATCATATTTTTTCACAAAAATTATATTTTTGCCCTCAATTTTTTATTTTCCCAAGGGTAAGAGAAGAAATTGGACCCCAAAAGTTGTTGTCCAATTTGTCCTGAGTACGCTGATACCCCATATGTGGGGGGAACCACCGTTTGGGTGCATGGGAGGGCTCGGAAGGGAAGGAGCATCATTTGGAATCCAGACTTAGATGGATTGGTCTGCAGGCGTCACATTGCGTTTGCAGAGCCCCTAATGTACCTAAACAGTAGAAACCCCCCACAAGTGACCCCGTATTGGAAACTAGACCCCTCAAGGAACTTATCTAGATGTGTTGTGAGAACTTTGACCCACCAAGTGCTTCACAGAAGTTTATAATGCAGAACCGTGAAAATAAAAAATCCTTTTTTTTCCCACAAAAATTATTTTTTAGCTTCCAGTCAGTTTTGTATTTTCCCAAGGGAAACAGGAGAAATTTGACCCCACAATTTGTTGTCCAATTTGTCCTGAGTACGCTGATACCCGATATGTTGGGGTAAACCCCTGTTTGGGCACACGGGAGAGCTCGGAAGGGAAGGAGCACTGTTTTACTTTTTCAATGCAGAATTGGCTGGAATTGAGATCGGACGCCATGTCGCGTTTGGAGAGCCCCTGATGTGCCTAAAAAGTAGAAACCCCCCAATTATAACTGAAACCCTAATGCAAACACACCCCTAACCCTAATCCCAACGGTAACCCTAACCACACGTCTAACCTAGACACACCCCTAACCCTAATCCCAACCCTATTCCCAACTGTTAATGTAATCCAAACACTAACTTTAGCCCCAACCCTAACCCTAACTTTAGCCCCAACCCTAACTGTAGCCTTAACCCTAACCCTAACCCTAGCCCTAACCCTAACCCTAGCCCTAAACCTAACCCTAGCCTTAAACCTAGCACTAACCCTAACCCTAGCCCTAACCCTAACCCTAGCCCTAGCCTTAACCCTAACTCTAGCCCTAACCCTAGTCCTAACCCTAGCCCTACCCCTAGCTCTAGCCCTAACCCTAGCCCTAATGGGAAAATGGAAATAAATACATTTTTTTAATTATTCCCTAACTAAGGGGGTGATGAAGGGGGGTTTGATTTACTTTTATAGCGGGTTTTTTAGCGGATTTTTATGATTGGCAGCCGTCACACACTGAAAGACGCTTTTTATTGCAAAAAAATTTTTTTGCGTTACCACATTTTGAGAGCTATAATTTTTCCATATTTGAGTCCACAGAGTCATGTGACATCTTGTTTTTTGCAGGACGAGTTGACGTTTTTATTGGTAACATATTCGGGCGCGTGACATTTTTTGATTGCTTTCTATTCCGATTTTTGTGAGGCAGAATGACCGAAAACCAGCTAGTCATGAATTTCTTTTGGGGGAGGCGTTTTTACCGTTCCACGATTGGTAAAATGGATAAATCAGTTTTATTCTTCGGCTCAGTACGATTACAGCGATACCTCATTTATATTACTTTTTATGTTTTGGCGCTTTTATACGATAAAAACTATTTTATAGAAAAAATAATTATTTTGGCATCGCTTTATTCTGAGGACTATAACTTTTTTATATTTTTGGTGATTATGCTGTACTGTGGCTCGTTTTTTGCAGGACAAGATGACGTTTTCAGAGATACCATGGTTATTTATATCTGTCTTTTTGATCGCGTGTTATTCCACTTTTTGTTCGGCGGTATGATAATAAAGCGTTGTTTTTGTCTCGTTTTTTTTTTTTTTCTTATGGTGTTTACTGAAGGGGTTAACTAGTGGGCCAGTTTCTTAGGTTGGGTCGTTACGGACGCGGTGATATTATTGTTTTTTTTAAATTTAGATAAAGAAATGTATTTATGGGGAAAAAAAATTTTTTCATTATTTATGAATTGTTTTTTTTTTTTTTTTTTTACACATTTGGAAATTTTTTTTTATTTTACTTTTTTACTTTGGCCCAGGGGGGGACATCACAGATCGGTGATCTGACAGTTTGCACAGCACTCTGTCAGATCACCGATCTGACTTACAGGGCTTCAGGCTTCACAGTGCCTGCTCTGAGCAGGCTCTGTGAAGCCACCTCCCTCCCTGCAGGACCCGGATGCCGCGGCCATCTTGGATCCAGGGCCTGCAGTGAGGAAGGAGGTAGGAGACCCTCGTAGCAACGCGATCACATCACGTTGCTGCGGGGGTCTCAGGGAAGCTCGCAGGGAGCCCTGTTGTGAATTCTGTGGCAGAGCTCCCTCCTGTGGTCACAAGTGGTACTTCGGCTGATTCTCTCTGTGAGCTTCCGTTGGTGGAGGAAAGTGGTACTGCGGCTTCTGAGTTTCCTTCCTCAGGTGATGTGAAGTCGTTAGGTGCTGCTCTATTTAACTCCACCTAGTGCTTTGATCCTGGCCTCCAGTCAATGTTCTAGTATTGGACCTGTTTCCTCCTGGATCGTTCCTGTGGCCTGCTGCTCTGCATAGCTAAGTTCTGCTTTGCTATTTTGTTTGCTGTTTTTTTCTGTCCAGCTTGTCTATTTGTTTTTTCCTGCTTGCTGGAAGCTCTGGGACGCAGAGGGTGTACCTCCGTGCCGTTAGTTCGGTACGGAGGGTCTTTTTGCCCCCTTTGCGTGGTTTTTGTAGGGTTTTGTGTTGACCGCAAAGTTACCTTTCCTATCCTCGCTCTGTTCAGAAAGTCGGGCCTCACTTTGCTAAATCTATTTCATCTCTACGTTTGGCTTTTCATCTTAACTCACAGTCATTATATGTGGGGGCTGCCTTTTCCTTTGGGGTATTTCTCTGAGGCAAGGTAGGCTTATTTTCTATCTTCAGGCTAGCTAGTTTCTCAGGCTGTGCCGAGTTGCATAGGTAGCGTTAGGCGCAATCCACGGCTGCCTCTAGTGTGGTTGGAGAGGATTAGGGTTTGCGGTCAGCAGAGTTCCCACGTCTCAGAGCTCGTTCTATGTTTTTGGGTTATTGTCAGGTCACTGTATGTGCTCTGACCTCTATGTCCATTGTGGTACTGAATTATCTTATCATAACAGTACTGGAGGCCGAAAGTACTAATGATTCTCAATAGAGGGAAAAAAGAAGTTCTGAGACCATTTTTTTTTCTCTGCACTGTGTTTTGCCTTTTTTTTCCCCTAGACATTTGGGTGGTTCAGGACACAGGTGTAGCGATGGACATTAAAGGTCTGTCTTCATGTGTGGATCAGCTCATGGCAAGAGTACAAAATATTCAAGACTTTGTGGTTCAGAATTCTATGTTAGAACCGAGAATTCCTATTCCTGATTTGTTTTTTGGAGATAGAACTAAATTTCTGAGTTTCAAAAATAATTGTAAACTATTTCTGGCTTTGAAACCTCGCTCCTCTGGTGACCCAGTTCAACAAGTTAGGATAATTATTTCTTTTTTATGTGGCGACCCTCAGGACTGGGCATTTTCTCTTGCGTCAGGAGATCCTGCATTAAGTAATATCGATGCGTTTTTCCTGGCGCTCGGATTGCTGTACGATGAACCTAATTCAGTGGATCAGGTAGAGAAAAATTTGCTGGCTCTGTGTCAGGGTCAGGATGAGATAGAGGTATATTGTCAGAAATTTAGAAAGTGGTCCGTACTCACTCAATGGAATGAAGGTGCGCTTGCAGCTATTTTCAGAAAAGGTCTCTCTGAAGCCCTTAAGAATGTCATGGTGGGATTTCCTATGCCTGCTGGTCTGAATGAGTCTATGTCTTTGGCCATTCAGATCGGTCGACGCTTGCGTGAGCGTAAATCTGTGCACCATTTGGCTGTATTACCTGAGCTTAAACCTGAGCCTATGCAGTGCGATAGGACTTTGACGAGAGTTGAACGGCAAGAACACAGACGTCTGAATGGGCTGTGTTTCTACTGTGGTGATTCCACTCATGCTATCTCTGATTGTCCTAAGCGCACTAAGCGGTTCGCTAGGTCTGCCACCATTGGTACGGTACAGTCAAAATTTCTTCTGTCCGTTACCTTGATCTGCTCTTTGTCATCATATTCTGTCATGGCATTTGTGGATTCAGGCGCTGCCCTGAATTTGATGGACTTGGAGTATGCTAGGCATTGTGGGTTTTTCTTGGAGCCCTTACAGTGTCCTATTCCATTGAGAGGAATTGATGCTACGCCTTTGGCCAAGAATAAGCCTCAGTACTGGACCCAGCTGACCATGTGCATGGCTCCTGCACATCAGGAGGTTATTCGCTTTCTGGTGTTGCATAATCTGCATGATGTGGTCATGTTGGGGTTGCCATGGCTACAAGTCCATAATCCAGTATTAGATTGGAAATCCATGTCTGTGTCCAGCTGGGGTTGTCAGGGGGTACTGTTATGGCTGGCAATCAGGCAACACAGCGTGCAGTAATCAGCGCACATACAGAGATCTGGCAATAACCAAAAACAATAGGACGAGCTCTGAGACGTGGAATCTCTGTAGACTGCAGTACCTGATCTATCCTCACACAACTATAAGCAGCAGTGGATTGCGCCTATCACTACCTATGCAACTCGGCACTGCCTGAGGAGCTGACTAGCCTGAAGATAGAAATACAAGCCTGACTTACCTCAGAGAAATACCCCAAAGGAATAGGCAGCCCCCCACATATAATGACTGTTAGCAAGATGAAAAGACAAACGTAGGAATGAAATAGATTCAGCAAAGTGAGGCCCGATATTCTAGACAGAGCGAGGATAGCAAAGAGAACTATGCAGTCCACAAAAAACCCTAAAACGAAAACCACGCAAAGGGGCAAAAAGACCCACCGTGCCGAACTAACAGCACGGCGGTGCACCCCTTTGCTTCTCAGAGCTTCCAGCAAAAGTTAATAGCAAGCTGGACAGAAAAAAACAGAAAACAAACTAGAAGCACTTATCTAGCAGAGCAGCAGGCCCAAGGAAAGATGCAGTAGCTCAGATCCAACACTGGAACATTGACAAGGAGCAAGGAAGACAGACTCAGGTGGAGCTAAATAGCAAGGCAGCCAACGAGCTCACCAAAACACCTGAGGGAGGAAGCCCAGAGACTGCAATACCACTTGTGACCACAGAAGTGAACTCAGCCACAGAATTCACAACAGTACCCCCCCCTTGAGGAGGGGTCACCGAACCCTCACCAGAACCCCCAGGCCGACCAGGATGAGCCACATGAAAGGCACGAACAAGATCTGGGGCATGGACATCAGAGGCAAAAACCCAGGAATTATCTTCCTGAGCATAACCCTTCCATTTGACCAGATACTGGAGTTTCCGTCTAGAGACACGAGAATCCAAAATCTTCTCCACAATATACTCGAATTCCCCCTCCACCAAAACAGGGGCAGGAGGCTCCACAGATGGAACCATAGGTGCCACGTATCTCCTCAACAACGACCTATGGAATACATTATGTATGGAAAAGGAGTCTGGGAGGGTCAAACGAAAAGACACCGGATTGAGAATCTCAGAAATCCTATACGGACCAATAAAACGAGGTTTAAATTTAGGAGAGGAAACCTTCATAGGAATATGACGAGAAGATAACCAAACCAGATCCCCAACACGAAGTCGGGGTCCCACACGGCGTCTGCGATTAGCGAAAAGCTGAGCCTTCTCCTGGGACAAGGTCAAATTGTCCACTACCTGAGTCCAGATCTGCTGCAACCTGTCCACCACAGAATCCACACCAGGACAGTCCGAAGACTCAACCTGTCCTGAAGAGAAACGAGGATGGAACCCAGAATTGCAGAAAAATGGAGAGACCAAGGTAGCCGAGCTGGCCCGATTATTAAGGGCGAACTCAGCCAACGGCAAAAATGACACCCAATCATCCTGGTCAGCGGAAACAAAACATCTCAGATATGTTTCCAAGGTCTGATTGGTTCGTTCGGTCTGGCCATTAGTCTGAGGATGGAAGGCCGAGGAGAAAGATAGGTCAATGCCCATCCTACCACAAAAGGCTCGCCAGAACCTCGAGACAAACTGGGAACCTCTGTCAGAAACAATATTCTCAGGAATGCCATGTAAACGAACCACATGCTGGAAGAACAAAGGCACCAAATCAGAGGAGGAAGGCAATTTAACCAAGGGCACCAGATGGACCATTTTAGAAAAGCGATCACAGACCACCCAAATGACCGACATTTTTTGAGAAACGGGAAGGTCAGAAATGAAAACCATCGAAATATGTGTCCAAGGCCTCTTCGGGACCGGCAAGGGCAAAAGCAACCCACTGGCACGTGAACAGCAGGGCTTAGCCCTAGCACAAATTCCACAGGACTGCACAAAAGCACGCACATCCCGTGACAGAGATGGCCACCAGAAGGATCTAGCAACCAACTCCGTGGTACCAAAGATTCCTGGATGACCGGCCAGCACCGAACAATGAAGTTCAGAGATAACTTTACTAGTCCACCTATCAGGGACGAACAGTTTCTCGGCCGGACAACGATCAGGTTTATTAGCCTGAAATTTCTGCAACACTCTCCGCAAATCAGGGGAGATGGCAGACACAATGACTCCTTCCTTGAGGATACTCGCCGGCTCAGATAACCCCGGAGAGTCGGGCACAAAACTCCTAGACAGAGCATCCGCCTTCACATTTTTAGAGCCCGGAAGGTATGAAATCACAAAATCAAAACGAGCAAAAAATAACGACCAACGGGCCTGTCTAGGATTCAAGCGCTTGGCAGACTCAAGATAAGTAAGGTTCTTATGATCAGTCAAAACCACCACGCGATGCTTAGCACCCTCAAGCCAATGACGCCACTCCTCGAATGCCCACTTCATGGCCAGCAACTCTCGGTTGCCCACATCATAATTACGCTCAGCAGCAGAAAATTTCCTGGAAAAGAAAGCACATGGTTTGAACACTGAGCAACCAGAACCTCTCTGTGACAAAACCGCCCCTGCACCAATCTCAGAAGCATCAACCTCGACCTGGAACGGAAGAGAAACATCAGGTTGACACAACACAGGGGCACAGCAAAAACGACGCTTCAACTCCTGAAAAGCTTCCACGGCAGCAGAAGACCAATTAACCAAATCAGCACCCTTCTTGGTCAAATCGGTCAATGGTCTGGCAATGCTAGAAAAATTACAGATGAAGCGACGATAAAAATTAGCAAAGCCCAGGAATTTCTGCAGACTTTTTAGAGATGTCGGCTGAGTCCAATCCTGGATGGCCTGAACCTTAACCGGATCCATCTCGATAGTAGAAGGGGAAAAGATGAACCCCAAAAATGAAACTTTCTGCACACCGAAGAGACACTTTGATCCCTTCACGAACAAGGAATTAGCACGCAGTACCTGGAAAACCACTCTGACTTGCTTCACATGAGACTCCCAATCATCTGAGAAGATCAAAATGTCATCCAAGTAAACAATCAAGAATTTATCCAGATACTCACGGAAAATGTCATGCATAAAAGACTGAAAAACAGATGGAGCATTGGCAAGTCCGAACGGCATCACCAGATACTCAAAATGACCCTCGGGCGTATTAAATGCCGTTTTCCATTCATCTCCCTGCCTGATTCTCACCAGATTATACGCCCACGAAGATCAATCTTAGTAAACCAACTAGCCCCCTTAATCCGAGCAAACAAGTCAGAAATCAATGGCAAGGGATACTGAAACTTAACAGTGATCTTATTAAGAAGGCGGTAATCAATACACGGTCTTAGCGAACCATCCTTCTTGGCTACAAAAAAGAACCCTGCTCCCAATGGTGACGACGATGGGCGAATATGTCCCTTCTCCAGGGACTCCTTCACATAACTGCGCATAGCGGTGTGTTCAGGTACGGACAAATTAAATAAACGACCCTTAGGGAATTTACTACCAGGAATCAAATCGACCACATCATGCAAATTATGCAGTACCAGAAAGCGAATAACTTCCTGATGTGCAGGAGCCATGCACATGGTCAGCTGGGCCCAGTACTGAGGCTTATTCTTGGCCAAAGGTGTAGCATCAATTCCTCTCAACGGAATAGGACACCGCAAAGGCTCCAAGAAAAATCCACAACGTTTAGCATAATCCAAATCCATCAGATTCAGGGCAGCGCTTGAATCCACAAACGCCATGACAGAATACAATGACAAAGAGCACATTAAGGTAATGGACAAAAGGAATTTGGACTGTACAGTACCAATAACGGCAGAGCTATCGAACCGCCTAGTGCGTTTAGGACAATTAGAAATAGCATGAGTAGAATCACCACAATAGAAACACAGTCTGTTCAGACGTCTGTGTTCTTGCCGTTCTACTTTAGTCATAGTCCTGTCGCACTGCATATGCTCAGGTTTACTCTCAGACAATACCGCCAGATGGTGCACAGATTTACGCTCGCGCAAGCGACGACCGATCTGAATGGCCAAGGACATAGACTCATTCAAACCAGCAGGCATAGGAAATCCCACCATTACATCCTTAAGAGCTTCAGAGAGACCCTTTCTGAACAAAGCCGCTAGTGCAGATTCATTCCACAGAGTGAGTACTGACCACTTCCTAAATTTCTGACAATATACTTCTACATCATCCTGACCCTGGCATAAAGCCAGCAGATTTTTCTCAGCCTGATCCACTGAATTAGGCTCATCGTAAAGCAATCCCAGCGCCTGGAAAAATGCATCAACATTACTCAATGCAGAATCTCCTGGTGCAAGAGAAAACGCCCAGTCCTGTGGGTCGCCGCGCAAAAAAGAAATAATAATCAAAACCTGTTGAATAGGATTACCAGAAGAATGAGGTTTCAAGGCCAAAAATAGCTTACAATTATTTCTGAAGCTCAGGAACTTAGTTCTGTCACCAAAAAACAAATCAGGAATCGGAATTCTTGGTTCTAGCATCGATTTCTGATCAATAGTATCTTGAATCTTTTGTACATTTACAACGAGATTATCCATTGAGGAGCACAGAGCCTGAATATCCATGTCCACAGCTGTGTCCTGAAGCACTCTAATGTCTAGGGGGAAAAAAAGACTGAAGACAGAGCTAAGAAAAAAAAATGATGTCAGGATTTCTTTTTTCCCTCTATTGGGAATCATTGGTGTGGCTCCTTGTACTGTTATGGCTGGCAATCAGGCAACACAGCGTGCAGTAATCAGCGCACATACAGAGATCTGGCAATAACCAAAAACAATAGGACGAGCTCTGAGACGTGGAATCTCTTTAGACTGCAGTACCTGATCTATCCTCACACAACTATAAGCAGCAGTGGATTGCGCCTATCACTACCTATGCAACTCGGCACTGCCTGAGGAGCTGACTAGCCTGAAGATAGAAATACAAGCCTGACTTACCTCAGAGAAATACCCCAAAGGAATAGGCAGCCCCCCACATATAATGACTGTTAGCAAGATGAAAAGACAAACGTAGGAATGAAATAGATTCAGCAAAGTGAGGCCCGATATTCTAGACAGAGCGAGGATAGCAAAGAGAACTATGCAGTCCACAAAAAACCCTAAAACGAAAACCACGCAAAGGGGCAAAAAGACCCACCGTGCCGAACTAACAGCACGGCGGTGCACCCCTTTGCTTCTCAGAGCTTCCAGCAAAAGTTAATAGCAAGCTGGACAGAAAAAACAGAAAACAAACTAGAAGCACTTATCTAGCAGAGCAGCAGGCCCAAGGAAAGATGCAGTAGCTCAGATCCAACACTGGAACATTGACAAGGAGCAAGGAAGACAGACTCAGGTGGAGCTAAATAGCAAGGCAGCCAACGAGCTCACCAAAACACCTGAGGGAGGAAGCCCAGAGACTGCAATACCACTTGTGACCACAGAAGTGAACTCAGCCACAGAATTCACAACAGGGTACATGGTGATGTCCCATTTCTGACTATTTCGTCATCCACCCCTTCTGAGGTTCCAGAGTTCTTGTCTGATTACCGGGATGTATTTGATGAGCCCAAGTCCGATACCCTACCTCCGCATATGGATTGTGATTGTGCTATCGATTTGATTCCTGGTAGTAAATTCCCAAAAGGTCGACTGTTTAATTTATCTGTGCCTGAGCACGCCGCTATGCGGAGTTATGTGAAGGAGTCCTTGGAGAAGGGGCATATTCGCCCGTCATCGTCGCCATTAGGAGCAGGGTTCTTTTTTGTAGCCAAGAAGGATGGTTCACTGAGACCTTGTGTAGATTACCGCCTTCTAAATAAGATCACGGTTAAATTTCAGTACCCCTTGCCGTTGTTATCTGATTTGTTTGCTCGGATTAAGGGGGCTAGTTGGTTCACCAAGATAGATCTTCGTGGTGCGTATAATCTTGTGCGTATTAAGCGAGGCGATGAATGGAAAACTGCATTTAATACGCCCGAGGGCCATTTTGAGTACCTAGTAATGCCATTCGGACTTGCCAATGCTCCATCAGTGTTTCAGTCCATTATGCATGACATCTTCCGAGAGTACCTGGATAAATTCCTGATTGTGTACTTTGATGACATTTTGATCTTCTCGGATGATTGGGAGTCTCATGTGAAGCAGGTCAGAACGGTGTTTCAGGTCCTGCGTGCTAATTCTTTGTTTGTGAAGGGATCAAAGTGTCTCTTTGGTGTTCAGAAGGTTTCATTTTTGGGGTTCATCTTTTCCCCTTCTACTATCGAGATGGACCCTGTTAAGGTCCAAGCCATCCATGATTGGACTCAGCCGACATCTCTGAAAAGTCTGCAAAAGTTCCTGGGCTTTGCTAATTTTTATCGTAGCTTCATCTGTAATTTTTCTAGCATTGCTAAACCATTGACCGATTTGACCAAGAAGGGTGCTGATGTGGTCAATTGGTCTTCTGCTGCTGTGGAAGCTTTTCAAGAGTTAAAGCGTCGTTTTTCTTCTGCCCCTGTGTTGTGTCAACCAGATGTTTTGCTTCCGTTCCAGGTCGAGGTTGATGCTTCTGAGATTGGAGTGGGGGCTGTTTTGTCGCAGAGAAGTTCTGATTGCTCGGTGATGAAACCATGCGCCTTCTTTTCCAGGAAGTTTTCGCCTGCTGAGCGAAATTATGATGTTGGCAATCGAGAGTTGCTGGCCATGAAGTGGGCATTCGAGGAGTGGCGTCATTGGCTTGAAGGAGCTAAGCATTGCGTGGTGGTCTTGACTGATCACAAAAACTTGACTTATCTCGAGTCTGCCAAACGGTTGAATCCTAGACAGGCTCGTTGGTCGCTGTTTTTCTCCCGTTTTGACTTTGTGATTTCGTACCTTCCGGGCTCTAAAAATGTGAAGGCGGATGCCCTGTCTAGGAGTTTTGTGCCCGACTCTCCGGGTTTGTCTGAGCCGGCGGGTATTCTCAAAGAGGGAGTAATTTTGTCTGCTATCTCCCCTGATTTGCGGCGGGTGCTGCAAAAATTTCAGGCTAGTAAACCTGATCGTTGCCCAGCGGAGAAACTATTTGTCCCTGATAGGTGGACGAATAAAGTTATCTCTGAGGTTCATTGTTCGGTGTTGGCTGGTCATCCTGGAATCTTTGGTACCAGAGATTTAGTGGCTAGATCCTTTTGGTGGCCGTCTCTGTCGCGGGATGTGCGTTCTTTTGTGCAGTCCTGTGGGATTTGTGCTCGGGCTAAGCCCTGCTGTTCTCGTGCCAGTGGGTTGCTTTTGCCCTTGCCGGTCCCGAAGAGGCCTTGGACACATATCTCTATGGATTTTATTTTAGATCTTCCCGTCTCTCAAAAGATGTCAGTCATTTGGGTGGCCTGTGATCGCTTCTCTAAGATGGTCCATTTGGTACCCTTGTCTAAATTACCTTCCTCCTCTGATTTGGTGCCATTGTTCTTCCAGCATGTGGTTCGTTTACATGGCATTCCAGAGAACATCGTTTCTGACAGAGGTTCCCAGTTTGTTTCGGAGTTTTGGCGAGCTTTTTGTGCTAGGATGGGCATTGATTTGTCTTTTTCCTCGGCTTTCCATCCTCAGACTAATGGCCAGACCGAACGAACCAATCAGACCTTGGAAACATATCTGAGATGCTTTGTTTCTGCTGATCAGGATGATTGGGTGTCCTTCTTGCCTTTGGCTGAGTTCGCCCTTAATAATCGGGCCAGCTCGGCTACCTTGGTTTCGCCGTTTTTCTGCAACTCTGGGTTCCATCCTCGTTTCTCTTCAGGGCAGGTTGAGTCTTCGGACTGTCCTGGTGTGGATAAGGTGGTGGACAGGTTACAGCAGATTTGGACTCATGTAGTGGACAATTTGACCTTGTCCCAGGAGAAGGCTCAACGTTTCGCTAATCGCAGACGCTGTGTGGGTCCCCGACTTCGTGTTGGGGATTTGGTTTGGTTGTCATCTCGTCATATTCCTATGAAGGTTTCCTCTCCTAAGTTTAAGCCTCGTTTCATTGGTCCGTATAGGATTTCTGAGGTTCTTAATCCTGTGTCTTTTCGTTTGACCCTTCCAGATTCTTTTTCCATCCATAACGTATTCCATAGGTCATTGTTGCGGAGATACGGGGCACCTATGGTTCCATCTGTTGATCCTCCTGCCCCGGTTTTGGTGGAGGGGGAGTTGGAGTATATTGTGGAGAAGATTTTGGATTCTTTTGTTTCGAGACGGAAACTCCAGTATCTGGTTAAGTGGAAAGGTTATGGTCAAGAAGATAATTCCTGGGTCTTTGCCTCTGATGTCCATGCTGCCGATCTTGTTCGTGCCTTTCATATGGCTCATCCTGGTCGGCCTGGGGGCTCTGGTGAGGGTTCGGTGACCCCTCCTCAAGGGGGGGGTACTGTTGTGAATTCTGTGGCAGAGCTCCCTCCTGTGGTCACAAGTGGTACTGCGGCTTCTGAGTATCCTTCCTCAGGTGATGTGGTGAAGTCGTTAGGTGCTGCACTATTTAACTCCACCTAGTGCTTTGCTCCTGGCCTCCAGTCAATGTTCTAGTATTGGTCTTGCTTCCTCCTGGATCGTTCCTGTGGCCTGTCTGGTCTGCATAAGCTAAGTTTTGCTTGTGTTATTTTTGTTTGCTATTTTTTCTGTCCAGCTTGCTTAATTGGTTTTTCTGGCTTGCTGGAAGCTCTGGGACGCAGAGGGAGCGCCTCCGTACCGTTAGTCGGTGCGGAGGGTCTTTTTGCCCCTCTGTGTGGTTGTTTGTAGGGTTTTGTGTTGACCGCAAAGTTATCTTTCCTATCTTCGGTCTGTTCAGTAAGTTGGGCCTCACTTTGCTAAATCTATTTCATCTCTGCGTTTGTATTTTCATCTCTACTCACAGTCATGATATGTGGGGGGCTGCCTTTTCCTTTGGGGTATTTCTCTGAGGCAAGGTAGGCTTATTTTTCCTTCTTAAGCCTAGCTAGTTTCTCAGGCTGTGCCGAGTTGCATAGGGAGCGTTAGGCGCAATCCACGGCTGCCTCTAGTGTGGTTGGATAGGATTAGGGATTGCGGTCAGCAGAGTTCCCACGTCTCAGAGCTCGTCCTATGTCTTTTGGTTATTGTCAGGTCACTTTGTGTGCTCTGAACTTCAAGGTCCATTGTGGTTCTGAATTACCTAATCATAACAGTTACGTGTTCATCACGGCACACTGGGTTAATGTGGTGGATGCAGGGTCCACAGGGGACAGCAATATTGGGACAGCTCTGCCTAGCCCACGGTCTAGGAAACAGATGGCTGTAGGCGTTCGTCCCCCCTCCTCCTCCTCCTCGTCCTCCTGCAGAAGCGAGAGCGCGTCCACAGACCGCAGTCACGCAACCACTCCATCCCCTGCTGCCACTGTTGCACACGAGGTGTCTCATCATGGGACAGCTAGTGGCAAGCTTCAGCAGGATGTATTGGCAATGAAGTGTTTGGGTGACAACAGACACACCGCAGAAGTTCTGTCCGAGTTCTTGCAGAAAGAAACTCAGTCATGGCTGGGCACTGTACATCTTGAGGCAGGCAAGGTAGTGAGTGATAACAGAAGGAATTTTATGGCTGCCATAGCCCTTTCCCAACTGAAACACATTCCTTGCCTGGCTCACACCTTAAACCTGGTGGTGCAGTGCTTCCTGAAAAGTTATCTGGGGTTACCCGACCTGCTCCTCAAAGTGCGCAGACTTTGCACGCATATCCGCTGTTCCAGCCGTATGCAGAACCATCAGAGGTCTTTGAACCTTCCCCAGCATCGCCTAATCATCGACGTTGCAACAAGGTGGAACTCCACACTGCACATGCTTCAGAGTCTGTGCAAACAGAGGCGTGCTGTTATGTATTTGTGGGAGGATACACAATCACGGGCAGGCAGTTGCATGGCAGACATGGAGTTGTCAGGTGTTCAGTGGTCGAAGGTAAAAGACCTGTGTCAAGTCCTTCAGTGTTTTGAGGAATGCACACGGCTGGTTAGTGCAGACAACGCCATAATAAGCATGAGCATCCCCCTAATGCGTCTGCTGATGCAAAGTTTGACGCACATAAAGGAGCAGGCGTCTGCAGCTGAGGAAGAGGGAAGCCTTGATGACAGTCAGCCATTGTCTGGTCAGGGCAATCTACAGGACGAGGTAGCGGGCGAAGAGGAGGAGGACGAGGAGGATGATGGGGATGGGTATTTTTTGAATGAGGAAGCTTCTGCAGGGCCAATAGAAACTGGTGGCGTTGCAAGGCCGGGTTCAGGTTTTTTGATGGAGACAAGTGGCGTAGATTTGCCTGAAACTGCCCCTCAACCCAGCACAACTGCAGATTTGACAACTGGAACTTTGGCCCACATGGCGGATTATGCCTTACGTATCCTCAAAAGGGACCCACGCATTCTTAAAATGATGACCGATGACGATTACTGGTTAGCCTGCCTCCTTGATCCTTGCTATAAAAGCAAATTGCAAAATATCATGCCACATGAGAACCTCGAACAAATATTAGCAACCAAACAAGCAACTCTTCTAGACCGTTTAATTCAGGCATTCCCAGCACACAGCGCCGGTGATGGTTCTCACACGAGCTGCAGGGGGCAACAGGGCAGAGGTGTTAGAGTTGCACAAATCAGAAGTGGCGTCGGACAGAGGGGTTTTCTGACCAGGTTGTGGAGTGATTTCGCAATGACCACAGACAGGACAGGTACTGCAGCATCAATTCAAAGTGACAGGAGACAACATTTGTCCAGTATGGTTACTAACTATTTTTCATCCCTTATCGATGTTCTCCCTCAACCGTCATTCCCATTTGATTTCTGGGCATCCAAAATAGACACCTGGCCTGAATTGGCAGAATATGCATTGCAGGAGCTTGCTTGCCCAGCAGCTAGTGTGCTATCAGAAAGAGTATTCAGTGCTGCTGGTTCAATATTGACCGAAAAAAGGACTCGTCTGGCTATCCAAAATGTTGATGATCTAACCTTCATTAAAATGAACCACTCATGGATTTCAAATTATTTTGCCCCACCTTTCCCGGCTGACACCTAGCTTTCCTATAAAAAGGTCTCGCTTGTGGACTGGTCGTACTGACTGTTCCAATCTCTTAATTTGCAGCAGCTGTTTGTCCAGCATACGACATGTTTACACCTCCCTAAATGGGCTAACTCCCCCCACGGGGTCGTGGTCTTGCCACTTGGCGCAAGCACACGTGAGAGTGCCGTTTGTCTGAAGAGGTGGGTGTGCCCGCTTTTGGTCGATGGCACTGCCACTGGGTCCCTCATAGTACAATAAAGTGTCTCTGGTGGTGGTGGCGCGCAACCAACATCAGACACACCATTGTAACATGAGGGGCCCTGGGCCTGTACCGCCGGCCACAAGAGAGTTTCCCCCCCCAGCTCAAACACTGTTCTACCACTTGCAAAATTATCTCTCACAGCTTCACCAATGTTTATTCTATGCGCTGACATCCTTCAATGCCTGGCACTGACAATACCAATTTGTTGACATGTATGATGCTAGTTCAAATAGTCAGGGTCAGTGTCCTATATTGACACCAGTAAATACTTAGCACCAAATACTATGTCTGAAACTCAGCAGAGGAGCCCACCCCTGTACCTAGGTATGCCACCCTTTTTTTTTTGTTTTTGTTGTTTTGCGAGACATTAACATCTATTTATTTTTTGGGAGTACTAACTGTGTCAGACACTCCTTCCAATCGTCCTCCGCTGACCACACCAATGCTGCCTGTGTATCCCTGCAAGATAATTCAAACGGCATTGAGCCTAATTTTTTTTATTTTAGGCCTACTAAGTCTGTCTGCGGTCCCTCCTTCCAATTGTGCTTCGCTGACCACACCAATGCTGCCTGTGTACCCCTGCAAGATAATTCAAACTGCTTTGAGCCTATTTTTTAAAATTTTGGGCCTACTAAGTCTGTCTGCGGTCCCTCCTTCCATTTGTCTTCCGCTGAGCACACCAATGCCGACCGTGTACCCATGTAACTTTTTTTCATCCTGCAGTGAGCCTACTTTGTGGTGTAAGGCCTACTAGCAGTGTCTGTCTGCGCCACTTAATACAGCCGTCCTCCTCTAAAAAAAAAAAGGCTGATTTTCAGCTTGTCAGAATTATAAAACTGCATTGGGGCCACAAGTTTCGTTGTGGTCTACAAACTGAGTCTTCCGCTCCAAGGTGTTCTCTCTGTTGCCTCTCCCTCGCTTCTATCTTGAAGCTCTTGTTAAGTAGTTGTTGAAACAACACTGCATTAGGCCTACAAGTTGGGTCTGGGTGGTAGAGACGGTGTCTGCCGCTCCAAGGTGTTCTCCTGGTTGCCTTTCCTGAGCTTCAATCTTCAGGCTCTTGTTAAATAGTTTTTTAATCAAACAACTGCAGTGGGGCTACTAGTTTGGTTGGGGCCTACTAACAGTGTCTGCCGTTCCAAGGTGTTCTCCAGGTTGCCTTTCCTGAGCTTCAATCTTCAGGCTCTTGTTAAATAGTTTTTTAATCGAACAACTGCAGTGGGGCTACTAGTTTGGTTGGGGCGTACTAACGGTGTATGCCGCTCCATGCTGTTCTCCAGGTTTCCTGTCCTGAAATTCCATTTTCCGGCTCTCGTTAAGTAGTTGTTGAAACAGCACTGCATTAAGCCTACAAGTTGGGTCTGGGTTGTAGAGACGGTGTTTGCCGCTCCAAGGTGTTCTCCAGGTTGCCTCTCCCTAGCTTCTATCTTCAAGCTCTCGTTAAGTAGTTGTTGAAACAACACTGCATTAGCCCTACAAGTTGAGTCTGGGTTCTAGAGACGGTGTCTGCCGCTCCAAGTTGTTCTCCAGGGTGCCTCTCCCTAGCTTCTATTTTCAAGCTCTTGTTAAGTAGTTGTTGAAACAACACTGCATTTGGCCTACAAGTTGGGTCTGGGTTGTAGGGACGGTGTCTGCCGCTCCAAGGTTTTCTCCAGGTTGCCTCTCCCTAGCTTCTATCTTCAAGCTCTTGTTAAGTAGTTGTTGAAACAACACTGCATTTGGCCTACAAGTTGGGTCTGGGTTGTAGGGACGGTGTCTGCCGCTCCAAGGTGTTCTCCAGGTTGCCTCTCCCTAGCTTCTATCTTTGAAGCTCTCGTTATGTAGTTGTTGAAACAACACTGCATTAGGCCTACAAGTTGGGTCTGGGTTCTACAAACGGTGTCTTCCGCTCCAACGTGTTCTCCAGGTTGCCTTTCCCTAGCTTCTATCTTCAGGTTCTCGTTAAATTGTTTTTAATATAACACTGCATTTGGCCTACTTGTTTTGTTTGCCCTACTAACGGTGTCTGCCGCTCCTTGATGTTCTCCTACACTGAACAAACCAGTGCCGCCTGTTTACTTCTGTTACCAATTTTGAACTGCATTTAGCCTACTTACTGATTTGGGCCTACTCACTGTGTCTCATTACAGTTGTACTCCACTGAACAAAGCAATGCCCCCTTGTTAGTCCTGTTACCAATTTTGAACTGCATTTAGCCCACTTTATTATTTGGGCCTATATCTGTGTTTCCTCCTCATCCTGCCCATTGCCCAGCCAGTGATAGATGAGTCTGCTGGTACATTGATCCAGAACGCTACATTCCCCATGCACGCTACACAGCCAGAATGTGACCCTGCTGAAAGTCAGGTTCCCCTTCCCGCATACCATACCACCTTACACGGGGACAAAGAGGAAGGTGCAGATGAAAGTGCAGGTTCCTTCATCAGGTGGGGGGGAATACTCATTGGCGACGTCACTGGCACAGGGCCCCTCATAGTACGCAAAAGTGTCGCTGCCGGTGGGAGGTGCCCCCGCCGTGCAAACACACTGCCGTACTTTGAGGGGCCCTGTGCCAGTGCCGATGCCAACGAGTGGGCCCCCTCTGCTTGCTCACGATGACAGCACTAGCAAAGTTGAAATACTTACCTCTCCCAGCTCCACTGCCGTGACGTGGTCCAGATTTCCTGGGCCCACTAAATACTTGAACCAGCCATACCCCCCACAACTTTAGCCAAATGACCACCAATTTCCAATGCCTTACTATTATTATAAGGTAAATTAAGATTGACAAGCTTCAGTAACAAGAATGGATGTTTTTGCCATTAAAATGGGCACTGTAGGTGTTTTCCTGGCCTCCACTCACTGCCGACTATGCTCCCCCATTGACTTGCATTAGGTTTCGTGTTTCGGTCGATCCCCGACTTTTCGCTCGACTCGACTTTTGAGATAGTCGGGTTTCGCGAAACCGGACTCGACCATAAAAAAACTAAAAGTCGCTCAACCCTACAGTGCAGCCGTCTACCAGGAAAATTTAGAGTACTTCATGTTTTCATGTTTTAATTCTCCCTACAGGACTTGGCATCTGTCCGCACTGCCAAAAGTACCAATACCTGGGTTAAAAACAACAGTATCACTGTGCTTTATTGGCCAGCAAACTCGTTTGACCTTAACCCCATAGAAAATCTAGACACAAGACCCAACAATGCAGACGAGCTGAAGGCTGCTATCAAAGCAAACTGGGCTTCCATAACACCTCAGCAGTGCCACAAACTGATCACCTCCATGCCATGCCACATTGATGCGATAATTGATGCAAAAGCACCTACCGACCAAGTACTGAGTGCATTTACTGAACATACATTTCAGCAGGCGAACACTTCGGATATTAAAATCATTTTTTCAAGCTGGTGTTATAAAGTATTTTAATTTACCGTATATACTCGAGTATAAGCCGAGATTTTCAGCCCAAATTTTTGGGCTGAAAGTGCCCCTCTCGGCTTATACTCGAGTCACGGTAGCGGTGGGGTCGGCGGGTGAGGGGGAGAGGGCGCTGAGATATACTTACCTAGTCCCAGCGATCCTGGCGCTGTCCCTGCCCTCCCACGGTCTTCTGTGCTGCAGCTCTTCCCCTCTTCAGCGGTCACGTGGGACCGCTCATTAGAGAAATGAATAAGCGGCTCCACCTCCCATAGGGGTGGAGCCGCCTATTCATTTCTCTAATCAGCGGTGCCGGTGACCGCTGATAGAGGAAGAGGCTGAGGCACAGAAGACCGTGGGACGGCAGGGGGAGCCGGACGTCGGGACCAGGTAAGTATGTAATATTCACCTGTCCGCGTTCCAGCCGCCGGGCGCCGCTCCATCTTCCCGGCGTCTATCTGCGCTCTGACTGTTCAGGTCAGAGCGCGCGATGACGCATATAGTGTGCGCGGCGCCCACTGCCTGATCAGTCAGAGCGGTGAGACGCCGGGACCGGACGCCGGGAGCTGCAATCAAGAGAGGTGAGTATGGCTTTTTTTTTTTTATTGCAGCAGCAGCAGCGGCGGCACAGATTTATACCGAGCATCTATGGGGCAGTATGAACGGTGCAGAGCACTATATGGGGCAGATATGGAGCAATATGAACAGTGCAGAGCACTATATGGGGCAGATATGGGGCAATATGAACAGTGCAGAGCACTATATGGGGCAGATATGGGGCAATATGAACAGTGCAGAGCACTATATGGGGCAGATATGGAGCAATATGAACAGTGCAGAGCACTATATGGGGCAGATATGGGGCAATATGAACAGTGCAGAGCACTATATGGGGCAGATATGGGGCAATATGAACAGTGCAGAGCACTATATGGGGCAGATATGGGGCAATATGAACAGTGCAGAGCACTATATGGGGCATATATGGGGCAACATGAACGGTGCAGAGCACTATATGGGGCAGATATGGGGTAATATGAACAGTGCAGAGCACTATATGGGGCAATATGAACGGTGCAGAGCACTATATGGGGCAATATGAACGGTGCAGAGCACTATATGGCAGAGCTATGGGGAAATATGAACGGTGCAGAGCACTATATGGCAGAGCTATGGGGAAATATGAACGGTGCAGAGCACTATATGGCAGAGCTATGGGGAAATATGAACGGTGCAGAGCACTATATGGCACAGCTATGGGGCAATAATGATCTATTTTTATTTTTGAAATTCACCGGTAAATGCTGCATTTCCACCCTAGGCTTATACTCGAGTCAATAAGTTTTCCCAGTTTTTTTGTGGCAAAATTAGGGGGGTCGGCTACTCGGGTCGGCTTATACTCGAGTATATACGGTACTGAGATATTGACTTTTGGGTTTTCATTGGCTGTAAGCCATAATCAGCAACATTAACAGAAATAAACAGTTGAATACATCACTCTATTTGTAATGACACTATCTAATATATGAGTTTAACTTTTTGTATTGAATAACTGAAATAGATTAACTTTTTGATGATATTCTAATTTTGTGAGATGCACCTGTACACCCTGGTCACCTCCCTCTGCATGACCAGGGGAACATGGCTTTGGTGATAAAGCACCGACATTGGAGTGAGATGGGCAGAGATTAATGTAATGACCCATAAGAGCATGCTGCACCAGAGTATCCTGTAGTCTAGCTGACTGACCCTGACAGAAATGACTCCTAAGAGCAGGGTCATTCAACTGTGTGTCAGTGGCCCATCTCCTAAACTCTGAGCAGTACTCCTCAGCCGGTCAGCCCCCCTGCTTGATTTTACAGAGTCTAGACTCAGCCAGGGAGATGCCATCAGGTTCCCCATACGCAAGTGCCAATGACGCAAAAAACTTGTCCAACAACGGCAAAGATGGTGAATTGGGAGGGAGGGTTGTGACGGGGTGTACGGCAGAGCAAGAAGGGACAATAGGCCAAGGGATGATTCCACAGATTTATTATCAAGAACGCTGGAACAACACATGCAGGTAGATCTACAGAGTCCACAATTAGTCCAATGGAACAGGTTCGGGGGCACCTCCCGATAATCCTTGTGCCAGGTAACAAAGCAATAGTCCACAATTAGTCCAATGGATCCCAAAACAATCTCACGAACGACGAGATATGTCCTCAGCTCAAGTCTCGCCCTGTTCGCTTCCACAGTCACAGCTGGACGTGGGGTCTTGCCTCAGCTAAGAATCCCCACTCCTTCTCCTTCAAGGATCAACTCACATCTGATCTCAAAATAAGAATGGATTGTCTGAGCTCCTGGGATCCGCCCATGAAGGGGGGGTAGGGGTCACACCTTCTATTCAATGGTTGGGTCCAGCAGAAGATTCTAGACTGGTTGGCTCCACTTAGTCTATTCATTATGTGCATTTGACTAGCCACCTGCTGTGAGGAAGAATGGCTATTCCTTCCCTAGTGGTGTGGACAAAGCTTAATTACATTATAGCTCAGGGCTGCAAGTATTGGGGGAAGGAGACAGGTTAGTTACATACACCCCATGACATTGCAAAATGTACAGTAAATACAACGAAAGAGAAGTCGCATCACATCATGACATATTATACAAAATACAGGACAGGGAAAAAAGTACAGATCATGACAATCCCTTCCCCTCCCAATTTGTGTACGTACTAGGGACCTCTACAGGTCGCTGGTTAAGTACACACAGGCAGAGCGTAACTTACATGTGGTTTCATGCAGCCACGAATTGGCATCGTAGATCTCCCACATCATTGCCCAGGAGAACATCTGCAGGCAGACCACCCATCACCCCAACCACACATCGCCTGACCCCAAAACCAAAGTTGAGATCCACAGTGGCTGTGGGAATAGTCCTCCATTGTCCACCAGCCAGTTCAATGACAATCCCAGGTCCTCGATGGATTGCCTCAGGCCGAACCACTCGGGGATCAGCCAGTGTGAGGAAAGCCCCTGAGTCACAAAATCCAATAAGTCTCTGTCCATCCAGCATGACCTCCTGCAAGTGCTTACCTCAATGAGCAGAAGTCGTCATAGCTGCGGGTCGCACACCATAAACTCCTAGTGGTGCAACATAGGTGGGTGAGGCACTAGGCCAGTCCTCACGTAGTGGTGACACTTCATCCTCCATGGCACTTGGCTGTACATAATTAATAATACGACTGGGTACAGGATCAATCCTCATTTGAACAGCTGGGCAGGAGGCTTGCAGATGCCCCGGCTGTCCACATCGATAGCATCTGTGCTGGGTCTCACTCCATCCAAGGCGTCCTCTTGGGCGAGGGGTAAGGGAACCTGGAGGCCGGCTCCCACCTGAAGGTGCTGTAGGGGTTTGAGGACGACTTCTCCATGAGCTGGCTGGGCATGAGGCCTGCAGATGCCCACAACCATAACACCTGCACTCGGCTACTTCCTCTCCTCGTTGTATTCCAGAAAACGCAGTAGAAGCAACTGGAGGCACATTTACACGGGTATCAGCATGAGGTGGTGGCTTAGAGGAACGGGGAACAATGGGGACAGAAGAACAGGGGGCCACCGGTGTTGTGGAGCTGGTAGGCCTCTCTCCATCCTCCAACAGAACCCTCCACTGAGGCTTGATGGTGAGAGCCTCATCAGCTAGAGCTGCAGCTTCCTCCACAGTGGCTAGTCTCCTCTCATGCACCCATTCCTGGATCTCAGCAGGGCACTTGAAGTAAAACTGCTCTTTTAGGATAACCTGGAGGAAGGTCTCCCAGGTTAAGGCCTCCTCTGCCTCCAGCCAGCGATGACATATTTGTTTGAATCTGTGGGCATACATCTTGAAAGACACTTCCTCATCACAGGCTAAAGTACGGAAATGAGTCCTGTAAGTGTCTGGGGTAACAGCATAATGTTCTAGAATAGTCCGTTTAATCTCCGCATACTCACAGTTCCCCCGAGGGTCCATAGCTCTATAGGCTGCGGCAGCTCCACCCTCTAAGAGCCCCACCAGATGTCGGACTTGCTCCCTTTCCGGGACTTCCATTAATCGACACTGATGCTCAAAGTCCTGGAAGAAGCCCTCAATGTCGCCTGCAGCCTCATTAAAGGGCTTGAAGTCTTTGCGGGACACTCTGGGGAGTTCCCTCATGGTGGGTGCTGGGGTTAGAGTCTGTCTGGAGCTTCTAGCTGCTTCCAAAGCAATCTGCCTCTCCAGCAATGCCATCTCCTGAGCTCTGTCCTCGGCTCTGTGAATGGCCTCCCTCTCCCTCTCCTCGGCTCAGTGAATGGCCTCCCTCTCCTCGGCTCTGTGAATGGCCTCCCTCTCCTGAGCTCTGTGAATGGCCTCCCTCTTATCGTCCATGGTGGCCTCTTCTCCCAGCAATGCCAACTCCTCCTCGTACCACACAACCCACTGACTTTTTTGGGTATTTACCTCCGGCTGCAGTCTTTCCTCCATTTGCTGTGAGGGTCCTTCCTCAGCGTCATCTTGCAGGCGAACTCCTTCCAAAGCCTCAATAAGCTGCTCCTTGGAGAGTCCCTTAAAACGGACTCCTACTTCACGGGCCTTTGATTGTAGGCTCCCCAAAGTCCAGTTCTTGTACTCTGCGGTGTTGGTTCCCGATGTTGGGCCATTGTCCTCCATTCCTTCTGCTCTGATCCCACTGCTTGCCACCAGTTTGTGACGGGGTGTACGGCAGAGCAAGAAGGGACAATAGGCCAAGGGATGATTCCACAGATTTATTATCAAGAACGCTGGAACAACACATGCAGGTACATCTACAGAGTCCACAATTAGTCCAATGGAACAGGTTTGGGGGCACCTCCCGATAATCCTTGTGCCAGGTAACAAAGCAATAGTCCACAATTAGTCCAGTGGATCCCAAAACAATCTCACGAACGACGAGATATGTCCTCAGCTCAAGTCTCGACCTGTTCGCTTCCGCAGTCGCAGCTGGACGTGGGGTCTTGCCTCAGCTAAGAATCCCCACTCCTTCTCCTTCAAGGATCAACTCACATCTGATCTCAAAATAAGAATGGATTGTCTGAGCTCCTGGGATCTGCCCATGAAGGGGGGGTAGGGGTCACACCTTCTATTCAATGGTTGGGTCCAGCAGAAGATTCTAGACTGGTTGGCTCCACTTAGTCTATTCATTATGTGCATTTGACTAGCCACCTGCTGTGAGGAAGAATGGCTATTCCTTCCCTAGTAGTGTGGACAAAGCTTAATTACATTATAGCTCAGGGCTGCAAGTATTGGGGGAAGGAGACAGGTTAGTTACATACACCCCATGACATTGCAAAATGTACAGTAAATACAACGAAAGAGAAGTCGCATCACATCATGACATATTATACAAAATACAGGACAGGGAAAAAAGTACAGATCATGACAAGGGTCAAGGCCCAGGATTGGGGATCACCCTTGAGATGGGTGTTCCTCACTTCCTTAAGAACAAGGACAGAGCCTGAAATATAGCTTACAGGCCTCCTTAAAACCAAAAATTTATCTCTCCCTCCAGAGAACCTGTCAGGAAAAAATATCTTGATTTCCGGTTGAGCCTGGACATGAAACGAGAACCAGAACCCCAACACCTGCTTTAGCTGCTGTACTACGTCACACTGCAGCTCCTTATCCTCATCTGTTAGGCTCTGGATCAGCTAAGCAAAAGCCTGTGCTTGAGCCATTGGTTCACCAGAAAAAAAGTACAGGTTGGAGATAATGTCACGGAATGTAATGACCCAACAGGGGTCGGACAGTAGACGGCAGGGCCGCGCTTAGTAACCCGATGTTTACCCTGGTTACCATCCTAAAAGTAAAAAAAACAAACAGTACATACTTACCTAACGCTGTCTGTCCCCGGCGCTCTGCTTCTCTGCACTCCTCCTGTACTGTCTGTGTGAGCACAGCGGCCGGAAAGCAGAGCGGTGACGTCACCGCTCTGCTTTCCGGCTGACCGACGCTCACAGCCAGTGCAGGAGGAGTGCAGAGCACAGCGCCGGGACAGACAGCGGTAGGTAAGTATGTACTGTTTGTTTTTTTACTTTTAGGATGGTAACCAGGGTAAACATCGGGTTACTAAGCGCGGCCCTGCGCTTAGTTACCCGATGTTTACCCTGGTTACCAGTGAAGACATCGCTGGATCGGTGTCACACACGCCGATCCAGCGATGTCCGCGGGAGATCCAGCGACGAAATAAAGTTCTGGACTTTCTTCAGCGACCAACGATCTCCCAGCAGGGGCCTGATCGTTGGTCGCTGTCACACATAACGATTTAGTTAACGATATCGTTGCTACGTCACAAAATGCAACGATATCGTTAACAATATCATTATGTGTGAAGGTACCTTAACTCTGGTGTTTACATTTAGTCACTGGAGTAATCCACTCCTCAACCTTTTTTGTATATTTATAGGGGACCTATAACATTACATCCCTAGATGAAGGAAAAACATATATGTGCTATATGAATATCTGTGAACCTATTATATTACATTCGTAACTCCATTCATGTGCTACTACTAGTATTTTGTGCATTCAGCATGGTATAGTCTGTGTTTAGGGTCACAAGTGATTTGACTTCTACAAATTTTCTATATCATATCAGAAAGTTGCAAAAATGCAAAAATGTTCATAATACTTTAAGCATAATTTCAGTAATACTGGTGATTTTCTATTCTTCTCTCTCTGTATTCAAAATCTTCTGATATTAATTGAAGGAAATGAAAATAATGCTGGACATGTGGAAGCTGCATTTGCTACAATACTTCTGCAGTTGTCTTTACATTGATTAAGCACCATAAAATGATGTTCATTTGTCTAGATAACATCCTGGAGACCACAATCTGCCTCTTTCTAAGCATCAGTAAACAGTTTAAATCGACTTATAACTGTGGTAGTAGCAGATGCTTAGCTTTACTTATCTTGTGTTTTCTATTACTGTAACATCTACAACAGCAATATTCTGTTTCTTTTTGTTAGGTCGCAAATTGCAGGATGTTACATCCATTCAAAGTACCTGCTCGTTCAGTGTATCTAGTTTTTATTACATTTGTGACTTTGAACATCACTCTTGGCCATTATTCAATTTATTTTTTATGTGTTTTGGTATGTTTTGTACTTGCAGTATTTATATCAATATAATGAGTACCAATTAAATAAATCTCACTTGCCTTGCACGTAATATTAATATACACGAATTGAGGGAAAAGAGAGCCTCTCGTTGGATGGAGATAGGGTGGTTATGGCTGATCGTTCTCTTATTCAGATAAAGGTTATATATTATTATTATTATTCATTTTTATAGCACCATTTATTCCATGGCGCTTTACATGTGAATGGGGCAAATATAGACAAGTACAATTAACATGAGTAAAACAAGGTACACACAAGTACAAGAGAAGAGAGGACCCTGCCCGCGAGGGCTCACAGTCTACAGGGGATGGGTGAGGATACACTAGGTGAGGGTATAGCTGGTCATGTGGCGGTTCAGTAGACTGGGGATCACTGCAGGTTGTAGGCTTGTCGGAAGAGGTGGGTATTCAGGTTCCTTTTGAAGGTTTCCGTGGTAGGTGAGAGCCTGATGTGTTGGGGTAGAGAGTTCCAGAGTATAGGGGAAGCACGGGAGAAGTCTTAAATGCGGTTGTGGGAGGAAGAAATGAGAGAGGAGTAGAGAAGGAGATCATGAGATGATCGAAGGTTGCGTGTAGGTAGGTAACGGGAGACCATGTCACAGATGTATGGAGGAGTCAGATTGTGAATGGCTTTGTATGTCATTGCTAGTGTTTTGAACTGTAGCCTCTGGGCAATAGGAAGCCAGTGAAGGGCCTGGCAGAGAGGAGAGGCTGGGGAGTAACGGGGCGACAGGTGGATTAGTCGGGCAGCAGAGTTTAGGATGGATTGGAGTGGTGCCAGAGTGCTAGAGGGGAGGCCAGAGAGTAGGAGGTTGCAGTAGTCAAGGCGGGAGATGAGAAGGGCATGCACTAGTGTTTTTGTGGTTTCATGGTCAAGGAATGTACGGATCCGGGAAATGTTTTTGAGTTGGAATCGGCAAGAGGAGGCAAGGGCTTGGATATGTGGCTTTAAAGAGAGGGTAGAGTCAAGGATCACCCCGAGGCACCGAGCATGCGGGACCAGGGAAAGTTAGCAGCCATTGACATTGATGGATAGGTCGGGTGGAGGGGTAGAGTGAGGTGGGGGAAAGATGATGAATTCTGTTTTGTCCATGTTCAGTTTTAGAAAACGAGCAGAAAAGAAGGATGAAATAGCAGACAGACATTGTGGGATTTTGGTCAGTAAGGAAGTGAGGTAGGGTCCAGATAGGTAGATCTGCGTGTCATCAGCGTAGAGATGATATTGTAAACCGTGGGATTCTATGAGCTGTCCGAAGGTGTAGATGGAGAAGAGTAGGGGTCCTAGAACTGAGCCTTGGGGAACACCGACAGGCATGGGGCGAGATGAGGAGGTGGTGTGGGAGAAGGAGACACTGAACGTCCAGTCTGTTAGATATGATGAGATCCAGGATAGGGCCAAGTCTGTAAAGCCAAGAGATGAGAGGATCTGTAACAGGAGGGAATGGTCCACAGTGTCGAAGGCACAGTTGAGTGATGTGTTCGGAAGCCAGATTGTAACAGGTCAAAGAGGGAGCAGAAGGAGAGGTGGGAGGACAGTTCAAGATGGACATGCTGTTCCAGTAGTTTTGAGGCATAAGGGAGAAGGGATATCGGGCGATAGCTGGACAAAGAGGATGGGTCGAGGGAGGGTTTTTTGAGGATAGGTGTGATTGATGCGTGTTTGAAGGATGAGGGGAAGACACCATTTGTAAGTGAGAGGTTGAAGAGTTGTGTTAGGGTTGGGATGAAGACTTTTTCGAGGTTAGGTATGAGGTGGGACGGGAGCGGGTCAAGAGTGCAAGTGATGAGATGTGATCTTGATAGAAGGATGGAGAGCTGATCGTCTGTCATGGTGGAGAAGCTGGCTTTGGAACAGGGCTGAGAAGTCAAGAGGAGGGGCATTGGGGGCTGCTGGCCAAAGCTTTGTCTGATGTTATCTATCTTCTGCTTAAAGAAAGAGGCAAATTCTTCAGCTGAAATGAGAGGGGAGGGAGGAGATGCTGGAGGACGGAGTAGAGAATTGAAAGTGTTGAAGAGCTGTTTAGGGTTGTGAGTCAGGGAGGATATGAGAGATGAGAAGTAAGTTTGTTTTGCGGCAGTGAGCGCGGACTTGAAGCTGGCGAGGGGCTGCTTGTATGCAGTGAAGTGCTCAGCAGAACGAGATCTCTTCCATCGCTGTTCAACGATCCTGGAAGCCCGTCTCAGTTCTTTGGCCAGGCTGGTTAGCCAGGGCTGCCTGTTGATTCTACGAATTTTGCCGAATCGAGTGTTGCAGTTATTGTGGTGTTATAAAACGAGGCAGCAGCATCTGTGACAGGGAAGGAAGCTATGTCTGTAAGAGGGAGAAGGGACTCAGAGAGTGATTGTAAATTGAGGTGTTTGAGATTTCTGCAAGGGTGAGTGAGTTTGTGGAGTGGAGGTTGCACGCTAGGAGGGGAGAGAGAACAAAATGTTAGTAGGTTGTGGTCAGACAGGGGGAGGCGTGAGTTAGTGATATTAGTAAGGGAACAGTGGCAGGTGAAGATGAGGTCCAATGTGTGGCTATCTTTATGGGTGGCTGCAGATGACCATTGAGTGAGACCAAATGAGACCGTGAGCGATCAAAGTTTAGAGGCGGCTGAGGTGGAAGTGTCAATGGGGATATTGAAGTCACCCATGATGATAGTGGGGATGTCGGCTGAGAGGAAATGAAGTAGCCAGGTGGTGAAGTGGCCAAAGAAGGTGGTGGCTGGCCCTGGGGGCGGTAGATGACAGCCAGTTGGAGGTTGGTGGGGGCATAGATGCGCACAGAGTGCACCTCAAAGGAAGGGAGGGTCAAGAAAGGTGGAGATGGCTAGTTCTGGGGGGTGGTAGATGACAGCCAGCTGGTGATTGGAGGGGGAGTAGATGCGGCAGGAGTGCACCTCGAACGAGGGAAGAGTAGCAGAGCGTGGTAGTGGAATTGGGGTAAAGGAGCAGGTATCGGACAGGAGCTAGCCAACCCCTCCACAACGTTTGTTGGTGGGGCGAGGGGTGTGAGAGGTGGAATCCACCATAGGAAAGAGCAGCTGGAGAGGCTGAGTCAGAGGGAGTAAGCCAGGTTTCAGTGATGCCGAGGAAGGAGAGTTTCTTATTGATAAAGAGGTCGTGGATAAATGACAGTTTACTGCAGACATAGCGTGCGTTCCATAGTGCTCCAGGTAGGGAAATTGGGGGATTGGGGGCTGGATGAATGGGTATGAGTAGAGTTGAGCGACTTTTACTTTTTTAGGATCGAGTCGGGTTTCGCGAAACCCGACTTTCTCAAAAGTCGGGTCGGGTAAAATCGGACGAGGTCGTGGATAAATGACAGTTTACTGTAGACAGAGCGTGCGTTCCATAGTGCTCCAGGTAGGGAAATTGGGGGATTGGGGGCTGGATGAATGGGTATGAGTAGAGTTGAGCGACTTTTACTTTTTTAGGATCGAGTCGGGTTTTGTGAAACCCGACTTTCTCAAAAGTCGGGTCGGGTAAAATCGGACGATTATTGCGAAAAGTAGGGGGTCGGCCGAAACACGAAACCCAATGCAAGTCAATGTGGAATCAAAGACGGCAGTGAGTGGAGGACAGGAAAACGCCTACAGTGCCCATTTTAATGCCAAAAACATCAATTCGTATTTCTTAACCTTGTCAATCTTAATTTACTTTATAATAATAGTTAGGCATTGAAAACAGGGGCTCATTTGGCTAAAGTTGTGGGGGGTTAGGGCTAGCTCAAAATTTTCGTGGCCCAGGAAACTCGGAATACATCACGGCAGTGGAGCAGGGAGAGGTAAGTATTTCAACTTTGCAAGTGCTGCGATCCTGAGCAAGCAGGGAGGGCCCACTAGTTGGCTCTGGCACAGGGCCCCTCATAGTACGGCGGTGTGTTTGACGGCGGGTGGCGCCTCCCACTGCCAGAGACACATTTGCGTACTATGAGGGGCCCTGTGCCAGTGCCAACGAGTATGCCCCCCACCTGATGAAGGAACCTGCACTTTAATCTGCACCTTCCTCTTTGTCCCTGTGTAAGGTGGTATAGTATGCGGGAAGGGAAACCTGACTTTCAGCAGGGTCAGAATATGGCTGTGTAGAGTGCAAGGAGAATGTAGTGGTCAGGGTCAATGTACCAGCAGACTCATCTAGCAGTGGCTGGCCAATGGGCAGGATGAGGAGGAAACACAGATAAAGGCCCAAATAAGAAAGTAGGCTAAATCCAGTTCAAAATTGCTAACAGGACTAAACTGGCGGCACAGCTTTGTTCAGCGGAGGAGAACTGAAATGAGGGGCAGACACAGTTAGTAGACCCAAATAAGAAAGTAGGCTAAATGCAGTTCAAAATTGGTAACAGGAGTACACAGGCGGCATAGCTTTGTTCAGCGGAGGACAGCTGTAAGGAGTGGCTGACACAGTTAGTAGGCCCAAATAAGAAAGTAGGCTAAATGCAGTTCAAAATTGGTAACAGGAGTACACAGGCGGCATAGCTTTGTTCAGTGGAGGACAACTGTTATAAGAGGCTCACACAATTACTAGGCCCAAGTAAGTAAGTAGGCTAAATGCAGTTCAAAATTGGTAACAGGAGTACACAGGCAGCATTGCTTTGTTCAGTGGAGGACAACTGTAATAAGTGGCTCAGACAGACTTAGTAGGCCTAAAATAAAAAAGTAGGCTAAATGCAGTTCACAATTGGTAACAGGAGTACACAGGCGGCATTGCTTTGTTCAGTGGAGGACAACTGTAATAAGTGGCTCAGACAGACTTAGTAGGCCTAAAATAAAAAAGTAGGCTAAATGCAGTTCACAATTGGTAACAGGAGTACACAGGCGGCATTGCTTTGTTCAGTGGAGGACAACTGTAATAAGTGGCTCAGACAGACTTAGTAGGCCTAAAATAAAAAAGTAGGCTAAATGCAGTTCACAATTGGTAACAGGAGTACACAGGCGGCATTGCTTTGTTCAGTGGAGGACAACTGTAATAAGTGGCTCAGACAGACTTAGTAGGCCTAAAATAAAAAAGTAGGCTAAATGCAGTTCACAATTGGTAACAGGAGTACACAGGCGGCATTGCTTAGTTCAGTGGAGGACAACTGTAATAAGTGGCTCAGACAGACTTAGTAGGCCTAAAATAAAAAAGTAGGCTAAATGCAGTTCACAATTGGTAACAGGAGTACACAGGCGGCATTGCTTAGTTCAGTGGAGGACAACTGTAATAAGTGGCTCAGACAGACTTAGTAGGCCTAAAATAAAAAAGTAGGCTAAATGCAGTTCACAATTGGTAACAGGAGTACACAGGCGGCATTGCTTTGTTCAGTGGAGGACAACTGTAATAAGTGGCTCAGACAGACTTAGTAGGCCTAAAATAAAAAAGTAGGCTAAATGCAGTTCACAATTGGTAACAGGAGTACACAGGCGGCATTGCTTAGTTCAGTGGAGGACAACTGTAATAAGTGGCTCAGACAGACTTAGTAGGCCTAAAATAAAAAAGTAGGCTAAATGCAGTTCACAATTGGTAACAGGAGTACACAGGCGGCATTGCTTTGTTCAGTGGAGGACAACTGTAATAAGTGGCTTACACAGTTAGTAGGCCAAAATAATAAAGTGGGCTAAATGTCAGCCAAATAAATGTTCATAAATAAACTGGTGGCATAGCTAGGTACAGGGGTGGGCTCCTCTGCTGAGTAGCAGACAGTGGTAGTTGGTGCAAAGTATTAACTGGTCTAAATGGAGGCCAGGGCCCTTGTATATTTTTACTATCATCTATCATTTCAACAAACTTGAATTGGCAGTGCCAATGAAGGATTTAACAGCACAGACTACACAGTGGTGGAGCAGGGAGAGGTAAGTTTTTGGTAGAGCACTGTACGAGCTGGGGGGGAACACTCTCTCGTGGGCGGCGGTACTGGCACAGGGCCCCTCATATTACGACGGTGTGTCTGACGTTGGTTGTGCATCACCATCATCAGAGACACTTCATTGTACTATGAGGGACCCTGTGCCAGTGCCGTCGCCCAAGAGTGGGCACACCCACCTGTCCAGGCAAAGGGCTCTCGCAAGGGTGCTTGCGCCAGGTGGTGACCACGGCCCTGTGGGGGGAGTCAGCCCATTTAGGGAGGTGTAAAAATGGCCTATGGTGGACATTCAGCAGCTGCAAATGGAGGAATTGGAGCAGTCAGTAAAGAGGAGGCCTAAAGCAAGACATTTTTCAGACAAGCTACGTGTCAGCAGGGGAAGGTGGGGCAAAATAATTTGAAATCCATGATTGGTTCATTTTAATGAAGGTTAGATCATCAACATTTTGGGTAGCCAGACGTGTCATTTTATTGGTCAGTATTGAACCAGCAGCACTGAAGACTCTTTCTAATAGCAAACTAGCAGCTGGGCAAGCGAGCTCCTTTAATGCATATTCTGCCAATTCAGGCCAGGTGTCTATTTTAGATGCCCAGTAATCAAATGGGAATGACCTGTGAGGGAGAACATCAATAAGGGAGGAAAAATAGTTCGTAACCATACTGGACAAATGCTGTCTTCTGTCACTTTGAATCGATGCAGCAGTACCTGTCGTGTCTGCGGTCATTGCGAAATCACTCCACAACCTGGTCATAAAACCCCTCTGTCCAATGCCACTTCGGATTTGTGCACCTCTAACACCTCTGCCATGTTGCCCCCTATGGCTCGTGTGAGAACCATCACCGCCTCTGTGTGCTGGGAATGCCTGAACCAAACAGTCTACAAGAGTTGCTTGTTTGGTAGCCAATATTTGCTCAAGGTTCTCATGTGGCATGATATTTTGTAATTTTCCTTTATATCGTGGATCCAGAAGGCAGGCCAACCAGTAATCGTCATCGGTCATCATTTTTATAATGCGGGGGGTCCCTTTTTAGGATACGCAAGGCATAATTAGCCATGTGGACCAATGTTCCAGGTGTCAATTGACTGCTTGTGCTGGGTTGAGGAGCACTTTCTTGCAAATCAACATCGCTTGTCTCCCGCAAAAAACCTATACCTGACCTTGCAACGCCACCAGTTTCTATTGCCCCCTGAGAAGAATCCACCTCCCATAAATATTCATCCCCATCATCCTCCTCCTCTTCGTTCGCCACCTCGTCTAGGAGAGTTCCCTGAGCAGAAAATGGCTGACTGTCATCAAGGCTTCCCTCCTCCTCAGCCGCAGACGCCTGCTCCTTATTGTGCGTCAAACTTTGCATCAGCAGACACATTAGTGGGATGCTCATGCTTATGATGGCGTCATCTGCACTTACCAGCCGTATGCATTCCTCAAAACACTGAAGGACTTGACAGAGGTCTTGGAGCTTCGACCACTGCACACCAGACAACTCCATGCCATGTCTGCCATCCAACTGCCTGCCCGTTTATGTGTATCCTCCCACAAATAAATGACAGCACGCCCCTGTTCGCACAGCCTCTGAAGCATGTGGTGCAGTGTGGAGTTCCACCTTGTTGCAACGTTGATTATTAGGCGGTGCTGGGGAAGATTCAGCGATCGCTGATGGTTCAGCATATGGCTGGAGCGTACGGGCGACCGGCTGGCGGATGTGCGAGCAAAGTCTTCGCACCTTCAGAAGCAGGGCTGGTAACTCCGGATAATTTTTCAGGAAGCACTGCACCACCAGGTTCAAGGTGTGAGCCAGGCAAGGTATGTGTTTCAGTTCTGAAATGGCTATGGCAGCCCAAAAATTCCTTCCGTTATCACTGACTACCTTGCCTGTCTCAAGATGTACACTGCCCAGCCATGACTGAGTTTCTTACAACAAGTAGGGTTGAGCGAAACGGGTCGGTCATTTTCATAAGTCGCCGACTTTTGGCAAAGTCGAGTTTCATGAAACCCGACCCGATCCCTCTGTGGGGTCGGCCATGCGGTACGCGACTTTCGCGCCAAAGTCGCGTTTCAATGACGCGAAAAGCGCCATTTCTCAGCCAATGAAGGTGGACGCAGAGTGTGGGCAGCGTGATGACATAGGTCTCAGTCCCCACCATCTTAGAGAAGGGCATTACAGTAATTGGCTTGCATTCTGCGGCGTCACAGGGGCTATAAAGGGGCGTTCCCGCCGACCGCCATCTTACTGCTGCTGATCTGAGCATAGGGAGAGGTTGCTGCCGCTTCGTCAGAAGCAGGGATAGCGTTAGGCAGGGTGCATTAACCCCCAAACCGCTTGTGCTGTAGCGATTTCCACTGTCCAACACCACCTTTTGTTTGCAGGGACAGTGGAGGCTACATTTTTTTTCCCTCAGTGCTGTAGCTCATTAGGCTGCCCTAGAAAGCTCCCTGATAGCTGCATTGCTGTTAGTACGCCGCTGTGCAAACCAACTGCTTTTTTCAAAGCACAAATCCTGTTGCTCCTTCCTTTCTGCACAGCTATTTTGTTTGTTTGTCCACACTTTTGACTTTTTTGTGCAGCAGTCCAATCCTTGTTATTGCTGCCTGCCATACTTTGCTGAGATTACTGCAGAGAGATAGTAATTGTAGGACAGTCCCTTTTTTTTTTTTTGTTTCGTTATATCTCTTCAAGCCACTTTCTGCCACAGAAAATATGCTCTAATACAGTGGCCCAGATTTATTCACTAGTCTCCCTGTAGAAAAAAAAAAAAAAGGGTGCAGATTAAAATTGGCAAATCTGCATCAGTGGCAGTCCTGTGTGTGGCATCTGTGTCTCATTTTCTGGCACAGAAAACATACAGTCTAAGGCCGGCTTCACACTTGCGAGTTTTACGGACGTAAGAGCGCAGAAACTACGTCCGTAAAACTCGCAAAAAATACGGCACAATTATTCTCTATGCCCCTGCTCCTATCTGCCGTATTTTACTGATCAGTATTATACGGCTTTCTACGGCCGTACAAAATCGCAGCATGCTGCGTTTGTCACCGTACTACGCAAGAAATACGCCAATGAAAGTCTATGGAAGCGTGAAAAATACGGATTACACACGGACCAGCAGTGTGACTTGCGAGAAATACGCAGCGGTGTTAGAGAGAAAAGCCGGCAATTCAGTGCGGAGTACAGTAAAATCACACTGACAGCTTCCAGTAGAATAGGTAGAATAAATGTGTACACATAGAATAGGTATATATATATATATATATATATATGTCAGTGAGACACATATATACATATATATTAATATTTATTCCAGCGCTATACAGCTTGAAAGCCGGTAATTCAATTACCGGCTTTTTCTTTCTCCTTCCTAAAACCCGACATGATATGAGACCTGGTTTACATACAGTAAAACAGGTCTTCTCTCCATTTTTTTTGCATAATCCACACTACTAATGTTAGTAGTGTGAATCTGCAAAATTTGGCCGTTCTATCTACTAAATTAAAGGGTTAAATGGCGGAAAAAATTGGCGTGGGCTCCCGCGCAATTTTCTCCGCCAGAGTAGTAAAGCCAGTGACTGAGGGCAGATATTAATAGCCTGAAGAGGGTCCACGGTTATTGGCCCCCCCCTGGCTAAAAACACCTGCCCCCAGCCACCCCAGAAAAGGCACATCTGGAAGATGCGCCTATTCTGGCACTTGGCCACTCTCTTCCCATTCCCGTGTAGCGGTGGGATATGGGGTAATGAAGGCTTAATGCCACCTTGCTATTGTAAGGTGACATTAAGCCTAATTAATAATGGAGAGGCGTCAATTATGACACCTATCCATTATTAATCCAATTGAATGAAAGGGTTAAAAAAAAACACACACACATTATTAAAAATTATTTTAATGAAATAAAAACAAAGGTTGTTGTAATATTTTATTTAACGCCCAATCCAATCACTGAAGACCCTCGTTCTGTAAAAGAAAAAACATAATAAACCAACAATATACTTACCTTCCGCAGATCTGTAAAGTCCAACGATGTAAATCCTTCTGAAGGGGTTAAAACATTTTGCAGCCAGGAGTTCTGCTAATGCAAGGTTGCTCCTTGCTGCAAAACCCCGGGGAATGAAGCTAAATATAGGTCAATGATCTATATTTAGCTTCATTTGCGGTGAGGCGCCCTCTGCTGGCTGTTCATAGATCGTGGGAACTTACCTAGAAAGCCTGGGAGCTTTCTAGGAAAGTTCCCAAGATCTAGGAACAACCAGCAGAGGGCGCCTCACCGCAAATGAAGCTAAATATAGGTCATTGACTTACTTTACCTTCATTTTCCGGGGTTTTTGCAGCCATGAGCATCATTGCATTAGCAAAGCTCGTGGCTGCAAAATATTTTAACCCCTTCAGATGGATTTACATCGTTGAACGTTACAGATCTGCGGAAGGTAAGGATATTGTTGGTTTATTATGTTTTTTTACTTACAGAACGAGGGTCTTCGGTGACTGGATTGGGCGTAGAATAAAATACTCCAACAACCATTGTTTTTATTTCATTAAAATAATTTTAAATAATGTGTTTGTGTTTTATTTAACCCTTTACTACAATTGGATTAATAATGGATAGGTGTCATAATTGACGCCTCTCCATTATTAATTAGGCTTAATGTCACCTTACAATAGCAAGGTGGCATTAACCCTTCATTACCCCATATCCCACCGCTACACGGGAATGGGATGAGAGTGGCCAAGTGCCAGAATAGGCGCATCTTCCAGATGTGCCTTTTCTGGGGTGGCTGGGGGCAGGTGTTTTTAGCCAGGGGGGGGCCAATAACCGTGGACCCTCTCCAGGCTATTAATATCTGCCCTCAGTCACTGGCTTTACTACTCTGGCGGAGAAAATTGCGCGGGAGCCCACGCCAATTTTTTCCGCCATTTAACCCTTTATTTTAAGAGCTAGAACGGCCAAATTTTGCAGATACACACTACTGACATTAGTAGTGTGGAATCTGCAAAAAAAAAGGAGAGAAGACATGGTTTACTGTATGTAAACCATGTCTCAAATCATGTCGGGTTTTAGGAAGGAGAAAGAAAAAGCCGGTAATTGAATTACCGGCTTTCAAGCTGTATAGCGCTGGAAAAAATATTAATATATATACATATATGTGTCTACTGACATATATATATATATAGACAGTATATATATATATTTTTTTTTCTTTTTGGGACACATGGATCACTTCTATAGCGGTATGTTGGTTTTGCAAGCCTGCGAGAAAACCACGCAGTACGGATGCCATACGGATTACATACGGAGGATGCCATGCGCAAAAAACGCTGACACACCCTGCCTACGGAGGAGCTACGGACCACTATTTTCGGGACTTTTCAGCGTATTACGGCCGTAATATACGGACCGTATTTTCATACGCTGAGTGTGAAGCCGGCCTAACAGTGGGCCTGATTTCTTGCCAATTCTCCCATAAATAAAAAAAAAATAGTGGGAGATTAAGGCTATGTGCACACGTTGCAGATTATTTGCGTTTTTTTAGCGATTTTGCACTATAAAAACGCTGTAAAACCGCAAATAACCTGCATACATTAAGCATCCTATCATTTTTAATGAAATCCGTAATTTCTGTGCACATGATGTGCATTTTTCCGCATGAAAAAAACGCATTGCGGAAAAATAATGAACCTGCTCATTAATTTTGTGGTTTTTTCGCGGTTTTCCCACTCTCTAATGCATTGGGAAATGTCCGGAAAAAAACGCGCAAAAACCGCGTCAAAACCGCGCAAAAAAACGAGCAAAAAACGCATGCGGTTTTCTTGCTGAAATCTGGCAGAAATGTCCGGATTTTCACAGGAATTTTCTGCATGAATTCCTGAACGTGTGCACATAGCTTAAGATTGGCAATTTTGCCTCAGTGCCAGTGCTGTGTGTGGCATCTGTCTCAAATTTTGTGCCACATTAAACCTAGTGTGTAATACTGGGCCAGATTTCTTTTAAATTCTCACTGAAAAAAAAAATTGTGGGAGATTAAGATTGGCATTTCTGCTTCAGTGCCACTCCTGTGTGTGTGCCACCTGTCTCAAATTGTGTGCCACATTAAACCTAGTGTGTAATACTGGGCCAGATTTCTTTTAAATTCTCCCAGAAAAAAAAATAGTGGGAGATTAAGATTGGCATTTCTACTTCAGTGCCAGTCCTGTGTGTGTGCCACCTGTCTCAAATTGTGTGCCACATTAAACCTAGTGTGTAATACTGGGCCAGATTTCTTTTAAATTCTCCCAGAAAAAAAAATAGTGGGAGATTAAGATTGGCATTTCTACTTCAGTGCCAGTCCTGTGTGTGGCATCTGTTTCAAATTGTGTGCCACATTAAACCTAGTGTGTAATACTGGGCCAGATTTCTTTTAAATTCTCCCTGAAAAAAAAATAGTGGGAGATTAAGATTGGCAATTCTGCCTCATTGCCAGTGCTGTGTGTGCCACCTGTCTCTAATTTTGTGCCACATTAAACCTAGTGTGTAATACTGGGCCAGATTTCTTTTAAATTCTCCCTGAAAAAAAAAACAGTGGGAGATTAAGATTGGCATTTCTGCTTCAGTGCCAGTCCTGTGTGTGCCACCTGTCTCAAATTTTGTGCCACATTAAACCTAGTGTGTAATACTGGGCCAGATTTCTTTTAAATTCTCCCTGAAAAAAAAAAAAAATAGTGGGAGATTAAGATAGGCAATTCTGCCTTGTTGCCAGTGCTGTGTGTGGCATCTGTCTCTAATTTTGTGCCACAGAACATATACTGTATAAGAGTGGGCCACATTTCTTCAATATTCTCCCAGAAAAAATAAAAAGGGGGAGATTTGTATTGGTCGTGTCTGCATCAGCGTCAGTCCTGTTAGTGGCATATCTGTCTGCCACTGAAGCTTTGTACTGTTATACATTGGGCCTGATTTTCCCTGCAGTCTTACCCACCTATAAAGGGATATATAAATCCAACAGAAGTTTGAGTTCACCTTGTAACTAGTTTTACAGTAACAAATACCATTAGTTGGGTTACGTTTTTCAAACAATGAGGAAGTCTGGTGGAAGAGGTCGTGGCCGTGGGCGGTCATTGCCAGCTGGTAATGATGGTAGTGGTGGTGGAGCATCACGTGGTCGTGGGAAAAGCAATATAGCACCTAAGTCTCGAGTTGTTGAGCCAGGTTCGTCATCTGGCTACACAAGGCCTCGAACGCACCCTTTTCTGGGAGTAGGAAAACCGCTTTTAAAGCCGGAGCAGCAAGAACAAGTTTTGGCTTTCCTTGCTGACTCAGCCTCTAGCTCTTTCGCCTCCTCTTCTGAAACTGCTAAATGTAAAAGCAGCGCGTCGTTTGTGGATGTTCACGGTCAGGGACAAGTCCCTTCCTTGTCTTCTTCACCAAGAACAACAGAAGGATGCGTGAGGCGACACAACGGGTTACGCCATGGAGCTCTTTACACATACCGTTTCTGGGTTAGAAAGTGAAACAGTTAACAGGCCATGCCCATTACAAGTTGAATCGGACATGGAGTGCACAGATGCACAGCCACAGCCAGATTTCTATGCTGTTCCTTTGACTCAGAGCAGAACATTGCCCTCACAGTGTACTGATCCAGAATCAGACCCTGATGAGACTATGGTGCCCCTTCATGAACGCTATACCACAGGCTTACACGGTGACACAGATGAAGTTGCACACGAGATAGAAGAGGAGGCAATAGATGACCCAGTTGTTGACCCCGATTGGCAGCCATTGGGGGAACAGGGTGCAGGCGACAGTAGCTCTGAAGCGGAGGAGGAGGAGCCGCAGCAAGCATCAACATCGCAACAGGTTCCAACAGCCGGGCCTGTATCTGGCCAAAAACGCGTGGCAAAACCAAAACCAGTTGTAGGACTGCGTGGCCATCCGTTTAAAGAAGCTCAGTCTGCAATGCCTGAAAAGGTATCCGATAGTAGAAAGAGTGCAGTCTGGCATTTTTTTAAACAACATCCAAATGATCAGCGCAAAGTCATCTGTCAAAAATGTTCAACTACCTTAAGCAGAGGTCAGAATCTTAAAAGTCTAAATACAAGTTGCATGCGTAGACATTTAACCACCATGCATTTGCAAGCCTGGACTAACTACCAAACGTCCCTTAAGGTTGTAGCACCCACGGCCAATGAAGCTAGTCAGCAACGCTACATCCCTTACCTCACTGTAAGCCCACCATTTCCCGCACCACCTGCAGTAAATGTGCAGGTTTTGTCGCCAGGCCAAAGCAGTCAGGAAATCACCAGGTTCGTGGTAGGAAACACTGCATGTAGGGCACCACCAAGAATACCATCTCCAACCCTCTCTCAGTCTGCCATGTCCACCGGCACCCCTGCTAGTTCCGCCATCTGCAGCTCTCCAGTCCAGCTCACCCTACATGAGACTCTCGTTAGGAAAAGGAAGTACTCATCCTCGCATCCGCGTACACAAGGTTTGAACACCCACATTACTAGACTAATCTCATTAGAGATGATGCCCTACCGGTTAGTAGGGCTACGAGCTACCCAGTCGACACTTCTTTTCGAGAAAAGCCATCCCAGCCCTCCACCAGCATGTAAAAGACCGCATCGTCCATGCACTTAGGCAATCTGTGAGTACAAAGGTGAGTACAACAAATGCATGGACCAGTAGGCATGGCCAGGGACGTTACATGTCCATCATGGCACACTGGGTTAATGTGGTGGATGCAGGGTCCACAGGGGACAGCAATATTGGGACAGTTCTGCCTAGCCCACGGTCTAGGAAACAGTTGGCTGTAGGCGTTCGCCCCCCTCCTCCTCCTCATCCTCCTGCAGAAGCGAGAGCTCGTCCACAGACCGCAGTCGCACAACCACTCCATCCGCAGCTGCCACTGTTGCACACGAGGTGTCCCATTATGGGACAGCTGGTAGCAAGTGTCAGCAGGCTGTATTGGCAATGAAGTGTTTGGGCGACAACAGACACACCGCGGAAGTTCTGTCCGAGTTCTTGCAGAAAGAAACTCAGTCATGGCTGGGCACTGTACATCTTGAGGCAGCCAAGGTAGTAAGTGATAACGGAAGGAATTTTATGGCTGCCATAGCCCTTTCCCAACTGAAACACATTCCTTGCCTGGCTCACACCTTAAACCTGGTAGTGCAGTGCTTCCTGAAAAGTTATCCGGGGTTACCCGACCTGCTCCTGAAAGTGCGCAGACTTTGCACGCATATCCACCATTCGCCCGTACACTCCAGCCGTATGCAGAACCATCAGCGGTCTTTGAACCTTCCCCAGCATCGCCTAATCATCGACGTTGCAACAAGGTGGAACTCCACACTGCACATGCTTCAGAGACTATGCGAACAGAGGCGTGCTGTTATGTATTTGTGGGAGGATACACATACACGGGCAGGCAGTTGGAAGGCAGACATGGAGTTGTCAGGTGTGCAGTGGTCAAAGGTACAAGACCTGTGTCAAGTCCTTCAGTGTTTTGAGGAATGCACACGGCTGGTTAGTGCAGACAACGCCATAATAAGCATGAGTATCCCCCTAATGCGTCTGCTGATGCAAAGTTTGACGCACATAAAGGAGCAGGCATCTGCAGCCGAGGAAGAGGAAAGCCTTGATGACAGTCAGCCATTGTCTGGTCAGGGCAATCTACAGGACGAGGTAGCGGGCGAAGAGGAGGAGGACGAGGAGGATGATGGGGATGAGTATTTTTTGAATCAGGAAGCTTCTCCGGGGCCAATAGAAACTGGTGGCGTTGCAAGGCCGGGTTCAGGTTTTTTGAGGGAGACAAGTGACGTAGATTTGCCTGAAACTGCCCCTCAACCCAGCACAACTGCAGATTTGACAACTGGAACTTTGGCCCACATGGCGGATTATGCCTTACGTATCCTCAAAAGGGACCCACGCATTATTAAAATGATGACCGATGATGATTACTGGTTGGTCTGCCTCCATTGATCCTCGCTATAAAGGCAAATTGCAAAATGTCATGCCACATGAGAACCTCGAACAAATATTAGCAACCAAACAAGCAACTCTGGTAGACCGTTTGATTCAGGCATTCCCAGCACACAGCGCCGGTGATGGTTCTCACACGAGCTGCAGGGGGCAACAGGGCAGAGGTGTTAGAGGTGCACAAATCAGAAGTGGCGTTGGACAGAGGGGTTTTCTGACCAGGTTGTGGAGTGATTTCGCAATGACCGCAGACAGGACAGGTACTGCAGCATCAATTCAAAGTGACAGGAGACAACATTTGTCCAGTATCGTTACTAACTATTTTTCATCCCTTATCAATGTTCTCCCTCAACCGTCATTCCCATTTGATTACTGGGCATCCAAAATAGACACCTGGCCTGAATTGGCAGAATATGCATTGCAGGAGCTTGCTTGCCCAGCAGCTAGTGTGCTATCAGAAAGAGTATTCAGTGCTGCTGGTTCAATATTGACCGAAAAAAGGACTCGTCTGGCTACCCAAAATGTTGATGATCTAACCTTCATTAAAATGAACCACTCATGGATTTCGAATTATTTTGCCCCACCTTTCCCGGCTGATACCTAGCTTTCCTATAAAAAGGTCTTGCTGGTGGACTGGTCTTACTGACTGTTCCAATCTCTTAATTTGCAGCAGCTGTTTGTCCAGCATACGACATGTTTACACCTCCCTAAATGGGCTAACTCCCCCCATGGGGCCGTGGTCTCGTTACTTGGCGCAAGCACCCGTGAGAGTGCTGTTTGTCTGAAGAGGTGGGTGTACCCGCTTTTGGTCGACGGCACTGCCACTGGGTCCCTCATAGTACAATAAAGGGTCTCTGGCGGTGGTGGCACGCAACCAACGTCAGACACACCGTTGTAACATGAGGGGCCCTGGGCCTGTACCGCCGGCCACAAGAGAGTTTCCCCCCCCCCAGCTCAAACACTGTTCTACCACTTGCAAAATTATCTCTCACAGCTCCACCAATGTTTAGTCTATGCGCTGACATCCTTCAATGCCTGGCACTGACAATACCAATTTGTTGACATGTATGATGCTAGTTAAAATAGTCAGGGTCAGTGTCCTATATTGACACCAGTAAATACTTAGCACCAAATTACTATGTCTGAAACTCAGCAGAGGAGCCCACCCCTGTACCTAAGTATGCCACCCCTTTGTTTTTTGGTTTTGTTGCTTTGCGAGACATTAACATCTATTTATTTTTTGGGAGTACTAATTGTGTCAGACACTCCTTCCAATCGTCCTCCACTGACCACACCAATGCTGCCTGTGTACCCCTGCAAGATAATTCACACTGCTTTGAGCCTATTTTTTAAAATGTTAGGCCTACTAAGTCTGTCTGCGGTCCCTCCTTCCATTTGTCCTCCGCTGAGCACAAAAATGCCAACCGTGTACCCATGTAACTTTTTTCAACCTGCAGTGAGCCTACTTTGTGGTGTAAGGCCTACTAGCAGCGTCTGTCTGCGCCACTTAATACAGCTGTCCTCCTCTTCAAAAAAAAAAAAAAGGCTGATTTTCAGCTTGTTAGAATTATAAGGGTATGTTCACACGTTCCTGATTTCCATCCTTTTTTTTTCAGGACTGTTTTTTAAAAAACTGCAGCTCTTGGCAGAAAACGCAGGTCCTTTTTTTGGTCCTTTTTTGGTCCTTTTTTGATCCGTTTTTTGATGCGTTTTTTGATGCAGTTTTCTAGCCAGAGTCTGTGTGTTTTCTAGCAATTTTTTTAGGGTATTAAAATGGCTGAAAATACCCTAACCCTACCCCTAACCCTAACCCTAACCCTAACCCTACCCCTAACCCTACCCCTAACCCTAACCCTACCCCTAACCCTACCCCTAACCCTAACCCTACCCCTAACCCTACCCCTAACCCTAACCCTACCCCTACCCCTAACCCTAACCCTATTCTAACCTTAGTGAAAAAAAAAAAAAATTCTTTATTTTTTTTATTGTCCCTACCTATGGGGGTGACAAAGGGGGGGGGGGGGACATTTACTATTTTTTTTATTTTGATCACTGAGATAGGTTATATCTCAGTGATCAAAATGCACTTTGTAACGAATCTGCCGGCCGGCAGATTCGGCGGGCGCACTGCGCATGCGCCCGCCATTTTGCAAGATGGCGGCGCCCAGGGAGAAGACGGCCGGACGGACACCGGGAGGCCGGGTAAGTATAAGGGGGGGAGATTAGGGCACGGGGGGGCATCGGAGCACGGGGGGGGGCATCGGAGCACGGGGGGGTGACATCGGAGCACGGGGGAGGGGCATCGGAGCATGGGGGGGTGGGATCGGGGCAGCCACACTCCACCCACGCACTTCCGCCCGCTTCCCCGCACTTCCTGCTGCAGCGGTTCTGCACCACGAACCGGAATAAAACCCGCAGATCTATTTTTGATCTGCGGGTTTTACTGCGGGTTTGACCTCACAATGGAGGTCTATGGGTGCAGAACCACTGCTGTTTTACAAAAAGAAGTGACATGGTACTTCTTTTTTACCGCAGCTAATCAGTGCGGTTTTTTTTTTTTCAATTCAGGACCATGTGCACAGTGGGTCCTGTTTTCCATAGGATACAGTGTACTGTACCCTGCATGGAAAACAGCCGCGGAACCGCAGCGGCAAAACCGCTGCGTTTCCGCGGTAAAAAACGCACTGTGTGAACATGGCCTAAAACTGCATTGGGGCCACAAGTTTTGTTGTGGTCTACAAACTGATTCTTCCGCTCCAAGGTGTTCTCTCTGTTGCCTCTCCCTCGCTTCTATCTTGAAGCTCTTGTTAAGTAGTTGTTGAAACAACACTGCATTAGGCCTACAAGTTGGGTCTGGGTTGTAGAGACAGTGTCTGCCGCTCCAAGGTGTTCTCCAGTTTGCCTCTCCCTAGCTTCTATCCTGAAGCTCTCGTTAAGTAGTTGTTGAAACCACACTGCATTAGGCCTACAAGTTGGGTCTGGGTTCTACAAACGGTGTCTTCCGCTCCAAGGTGTTCTCCAGGTTGCCTCTCCCTAGCTTCTATCTTGAAGCTCTCATTAAGTAGTTGTTGAAACAACACTGCATTAGGCCTACAAGTTGGGTCTTGGTTGTAGAGACGGTGTCTGCCGCTCCAAGGTGTTCTCCAGGTTGCCTCTCCCTAGCTTCTATCTTGAAGCTCTCGTTAAGTAGTTGTTGAAACAACACTGCATTAGGCCTACAAGTTGGGTCTGGGTTCTACAAACGGTGTATGCCGCTCCGTGCTGTTCTCCAGGTTTCCTGTCCTGAAATTCCATTTTCAGGCTCTCGTTAAGTAGTTGTTGAAACAACACTGCATTAGGCCTACAAGTTGGGTCTGGGTTGTAGAGACGGTGTCTGCCGCTCCAAGGTCTTGTTAAATAGTTTTTTAATCAATCAGTTGCAGTGGGGCTGCTAGTTTGGTTGGGGCCTACTAACAGTGTCTGCCGCTCCAAGGTGTTCTCCTGGTTGCTTTTCCTGAGCTTCAATCTTCAGGGTCTTGTTAAATAGTTTTTTAATCGAACAACTGCAGTGGGGCTACTAGTTTGGTTGGGGCCTACTAACAGTGCCTGCCGCTCCAAGGTGTTCTCCTGGTTGCCTTTCCTGAGCTTCAATCTTCAGGCTCTTGTTAGATAGTTTTTTAATCGAACAACTGCAGTGGGGCTACTAGTTTGGTTGGGGCCTACTAACGGTGTATGCCGCTCCGTGCTGTTCTCCTGGTTTCCTGTCCTGAAATTCCATCTTCAGGCTCTCATTATGTAGTTGTTTAAACAACACTGCATTAGGCCTACAAGTTGGGTCTTGTTTGTAGGGACGGTGTCTGCCGCTCCAAGGTGTTCTCCTGGTTGCCTTTCCTGAGCTTCAATCTTCAGGCTCTTGTTAAATAGTTTTTTAATCGAACAACTGCAGTGGGGCTACTAGTTTGGTTGGGGCCTACTAACGGTGTCTGCCGCTCCTTGCTGTTTTCCTGGTTTCCTGTCCTGAAATTCCATTTTCAGGCTCTCGTTAAGTAGTTGTTAATATTACACTGAATTTGGCCTACTAGTGTGGTTGGAGCCTACTAACGGTGTATGCCGCTCCGTGCTGTTCTCCTGGTTTCCTGTTGTGAGTTCTGTTTTTGGGCTCCCTCTGGTGGTTACTGATGGTACTGGGTGATTTGTGTTCTGCTGTCTCTGGTGTCCACCTGTTCTATTAGGATTTGGGAGTTTCCTATTTAACCGGGCTTTCTTGTCATTTCCCCGCCGGCTATCAAGGTTATCAGAGTGTTTTGTTACCTCAGCTTCTGGCTTCAGTAATCTTCAGGACAAGCTAAGTTTTTGATTTTCTTGTTCCACGTTTTGCTTTATTTTTGTCTTGTCCAGCTTGCATACAATTGTTTCTTTGCTGCTGGTTGCTCTAGTGGGCTGTAATTGCTCCTCATGTTCCATGAGTTGGAACATGAGTTCAAGTAATTGCAGGATGGTTTTTTGAAGGGTTTTTTGCTGACCGCGCAGTTTACTTTTGTATCCTCTGCTATCTAGTTTTAGCGGGACTCATTTTGCTGAATCTGTTTTCATACTGTGTATGTGCCTTCCTCTCATTTCACCGTCATTATATGTGGGGGGCTGCTATTTCTGTGGGGTATTTCTCTGGAGGCAAGAGAGGTCTGTGTTTCTTCTAATAGGGGAAGTTAGATCTTCGGCTGGTGCGAGACGTCTAGGATCAACGTAGGCACGTTCCCCGGCTATTGTTATTTGTGTGTTCAGGTTTAGGGTCGCGGTCAGCTCAGGTTCCATCACCCTAGAGCTCGTTGGTGCTTGTCCTTTTGTGATTCCCTGCCATTGGAATCATGACAGTATAGCCGGCCAAAATGTTTGGGCTGAAGTAGGAGGAAAAGTAGTCTGAGGAAGTTTTTTTTTTTTTTTTTTTTTTTCAGGACAAATTGGACAACAACTTTTGGGGTCGAATTTCTCCTCTTACCCTCGGGAAAATACAAAACTGGGGGCTAAAAAATAATTATGGGGGGAAAGATTTTTTTTTTTAATTTTCACGGCTCTGCGTTACAAACTGTAGTGAAACACTTGGGGGTTCAAAGCTATCACAACACATCTAGATGAGTTCCTTAGGGGGTCTAGTTTCCAAAATGGTGTCACTTGTGGGAGGTTTCTACTGTTTAGGTACATTAGGGGCTCTGCAAATGCAATGTGACACCTGCAGACCATTCCATCTAAGTCCTCATTCCAAATGGAGCTCCTTCCCTTCCGAGCCCTCCCATGCGCCCAAACAGTGGTTCCCCCCCACATATGGGGTATCAGCGCACTCAGGACAAATTGGACAACAAATTGTGGGGTCGAATTTCTCCTTTTACCCTCGGGAAAATACAAAACTGGGGGCTAAAAAATAATTTTTGTGGGAAAAAATTTTTGTTTTATTTTTACGGCTCTCCATTATAAACTTCTGTGAAGCCCTTGGTGGGTCAAAGCGCTCAGCACACATCTAGATAAGTTCCTAAGGGGGTCTACTTTCCAAAATGGTGTCACTTGTGGGGGGTTTCTACTGTTTAGGTACGTTAGGGGCTCTGCAAACGCAATGTGACACCTGCAGACCATTCCATCTAAGTCTGCATTCAAATGGCACTCCTTCCCTTCTGAGCCCTCCCATGTGCCCAAACACTGGTTCCCCCCACATATGGTGTATCATCGCACTCAGGACAAATTGGGCAACAAATTTTGGGGTCCAATTTCTCCTGTTACCCTCAGGAAAATACAAAACTGGGGGCTAAAAAAATAATTTTTGTGGGAAAAAAATTTTGTTTTATTTTTACGGCTCTGCATTATAAACTTCTGTGAAGCACTTGGTGGGTCAAAGTGCTCACCACACCTCTAGATAAGTTCCTTAGGGGGTCTACTTTCCAAAATGGTGTCATTTGTGGGGGGTTTCAATGTTTAGGCACATCAGTGGCTCTTCAAACGCAACATGGCGTCCCATCTCAATTCCTGTCAATTTTGCTTTGAAAAGTCAAACGGCGCTCCTTCCCTTCCGAGCTCTCCCATCCACCCAAACAGTGGTTTACCCCCACATATGGGGTATCCGCGTACTCAGGACAAATTGTACAACAACTTTTGGGGTCCAATTTCTTCTCTTACCCTTGGGAAAATAAAAAATTGGGGGCAAAAAGATAATTTTTGTGAAAAAATATGATTTTTTATTTTTACGGTTCTACATTATAAACTTCTGTGAAGCACTTGGTGGGTCAAAGTGCTCACCACACCTCTAGATAAGTTCCTTAGGGGGTCTACTTTCCAAAATGGTGTCACTTGTGGGGGGTTTCAATGTTTAGGCACATCAGTGGCTCTTCAAACGCAACATGACGTCCCATCTCAATTCCTGTCAATTTTGCATTGAAAAGTCAAATGGCGCTCCTTCCCTTCCGAGCTCTCCCATCCGCCCAAACAGTGGTTTACCCCCACATATGGGCTATCAGCGTACTCAGGACAAATTGTACAACAACTTTTGGGGTCCAATTTCTTCTCTTACCCTTGGGAAAATAAAAAATTGGGGGCGAAAAGATAATTTTTGTGAAAAAATATGATTTTTTATTTTTACGGTTCTACATTATAAACTTCTGTGAAGCACTTGTTGGGTCAAAGTGCTCACCACACCTCTAGATAAGTTCCTTAGGGGGTCTACTTTCCAAAATGGTGTCACTTGTGGGGGGTTTCAATGTTTAGCCACATCAGGGGCTCTCCAAACGAAACATGGCGTCCCATCTCAATTCCAGTCAATTTTGCATTGAAAAGTCAAATGGCACTCCTTCGCTTCCGAGCTCTGCCATGCGCCCAAACAGTGGTTTACCCCCACATGTGGGGTATTGGCATACTCAGGACAAATTGTACAACAATGGTTGGGGTCCATTTTCTCCTGTTACCCTTGGTAAAATAAAACAAATTGGAGCTGAATTAAATTTTTTGTGAAAAAAAGTTAAATGTTCATTTTTATTTAAACATTCAAAAAATTCCTGTGAAGCACCAGAAGGGTTAATAAACTTCTTGAATATGGTTTTGAGCACCTTGAGGGGTGTAGTTTTTAGAATGGTGTCACACTTGGGTATTTTCTATCATATAGACCTCTCAAAATGACTTCAAATGAGATGTGGTCCCTAAAATAAAATGGTGTTGTAGAAATGAGAAATTGCTGGTCAACTTTTAACCCTTATAACTCCCTAACAAAAAAAAATTTTGGTTCCAAAATTGTGCTGATGTAAAGTAGACATGTGGGAAATGTTACTTATTAAGTATTTTGTGTGACATATCTCTGTGATTTAATTGCATAAAAATTCAAAGTTGGAAAATTGCGAAATTTTCATAATTTTCGCCAAATTTCCGTTTTTTTCACAAATAAACGCAGGTACTATCAAATAATTTTTACCATTGTCATGAAGTACAATATGTCACGAGAAAACAATGTCAGAATCACCAGGATCCATTGAAGCGTTCCAGAGTTATAACCTCATAAAGGGACAGTGGTCAGAATTGTAAAAATTGGCCCGGTCATTAACGTGCAAACCACCCTTGGGGGTAAAGGGGTTAATGTGGATGCGTTTTTTCTGGCATTGGGTTTGCTCTATGAGGAACCTAACCAGGAGATTCAGGCTGAAAAAGCTTTATTAGCTCTCTCTCAGGGGCAAGATGAAGCAGAAATATATTGTCAAAAATTTCGGAAATGGTCAGTGCTTACTCAGTGGAATGAGTGCGCCCTGGCTGCAAAGTTCAGAGATGGCCTTTCTGAGGCCATTAAAGATGTTATGGTGGGGTTCCCTGCGCCTACGGGTCTGAATGAGTCTATCACTATGGCTATTCAGATTGATCGGCGTTTACGGGAGCGCAAACCTGTGCACCATTTGGCGGTGTCTTCTGAACAGGCACTTGAGACAATGCAATGTGATAGAGTTCAGTCTAGAAGTGAACGGCAAAACTATAGGCGGAAAAATGGGTTGTGCTTTTATTGTGGTGATTCAGCTCATGTTATATCAGCATGCTCTAAACGCACAAAAAAGGTTGATAAGTCTGTTGCCATTAGTACGTTACAGTCTAAGTTCATTCTGTCTGTGACTCTGATTTGCTCATTATCATCCATTTCCGTCGATGCCTATGTAGATTCAGGCGCTGCCCTGAGTCTTATGGATTGGTCATTTGCCAAGCGATGTGGGTTTAGTCTTGAGCCTCTGGAAGTCCCTATTCCTTTGAAGGGAATTGACTCTACACCTTTAGCTATGAATAAACCTCAGTACTGGACACAAGTGACCATGCGTATGACTCCCGTTCATCAGGAGGTGATTCGCTTCCTGGTGTTGTATAATTTACATGATGTTCTAGTACTTGGTCTGCCATGGTTACAAACTCATAATCCAGTCCTTGACTGGAAAACAGTGTCTGTGTTAAGCTGGGGATGTCAGGGGGTTCATGATGATGCACCTCCAATTTCTATCGCTTCATCTACTCCTTCTGAGGTTCCTGTATTTTTGTATGATTATCGGGATGTTTTTGAGGAGCCTAAGCTCAGTTCGCTTCCTCCTCACAGGGATTGCGATTGTGCTATAGATTTAATTCCTGGTGGTAAGTTTCCTAAAGGTCGTTTGTTCAATCTGTCAGTGCCAGAGCATACTGCTATGCGGGATTATGTTAAGGAGTCCTTGGAAAAGGGACATATCCGTCCATCTTCGTCCCCTTTGGGAGCAGGTTTTTATTTTGTGGCCAAAAAAGATGGGTCCTTGAGGCCTTGTATAGATTATCGTCTTTTGAATAAGATTACCGTAAAATATCAGTATCCTTTGCCTTTGTTGACTGATTTGTTTGCTCGCATTAAGGGGGCTAAATGGTTCACTAAGATTGATCTTCGGGGTGCGTATAATCTTATACGAATAAAGCAAGGTGATGAGTGGAAAACCGCATTTAATACGCCTGAGGGCCATTTTGAGTATTTGGTAATGCCTTTCGGACTTTCTAATGCTCCTTCAGTCTTCCAGTCCTTTATGCACGATATTTTCCGTGAATATCTGGATAAATTTATGATTGTGTATTTGGATGATATTTTGGTTTTTTCTGATGACTGGGAGTCTCATGTTCAGCAGGTCAGGAAGGTGTTTCAGGTCCTGTGGGCTAATTCCTTGTTTGTAAAGGGCTCAAAGTGTCTCTTTGGAGTCCAGAAGATTTCTTTCTTGGGGTATATTTTTTCCCCTTCTACTATTGAGATGGATCCCGTCAAGGTTCGGGCTATTTGTGACTGGACGCAGCCTGCATCTCTTAAGAGTCTGCAGAAGTTCTTGGGCTTTGCTAATTTCTATGGTCGTTTTATAACTAATTTTTCTAGTGTTGTTAAGCCTTTGACGGATTTGACTAGGAAGGGTGCTGATGTTGCTGATTGGTCTCCTGCGGCTGTGGAGGCCTTTCAGGAACTTAAACGCCGGTTTTCTTCTGCTCCTGTGTTGCGTCAGCCTGATGTTTCGCTTCCTTTCCAAGTTGAGGTTGATGCTTCCGAGATTGGAGCGGGGGCGGTTTTGTCACAGAGAAGCTCCGATTGCTCGGTGATGAAGCCATGTGCGTTCTTTTCTAGAAAATTTTCACCCGCTGAGCGGAATTATGATGTGGGTAATCGGGAACTTTTGGCCATGAAGTGGGCATTTGAGGAGTGGCGTCATTGGCTGGAGGGTGCTAGACATCGTGTGGTGGTCTTGACTGATCACAAAAATCTGATTTACCTTGAGTCTGCCAGGCGTCTGAATCCTAGACAGGCTCGTTGGTCACTGTTTTTCTCTCGTTTCAATTTTGTGGTTTCATACCTGCCAGGTTCAAAGAATGTGAAGGCGGATGCCCTTTCTAGGAGTTTTGTGCCTGACTCCCCTGGAAATTCTGAGCCCACTGGTATCCTTAGGGATGGGGTGATTTTGTCGGCCGTCTTCCCAGACTTGTGACGTGCTTTGCAGGAGTTTCAGGCGGGTAAACCTGATCGTTGTCCGCCTGAGAGACTGTTTGTTCCGGATAGTTGGACCAGTAAAGTCATCTCCGAGGTCCATTCTTCTGCGTTGGCAGGTCATCCTGGAATATTTGGTACTAGAGACTTGGTGGCCAGGTCTTTTTGGTGGCCTTCCTTGTCGAGGGATGTGCGTTCTTTTGTGCAGTCTTGTGAGGTTTGTGCTCGGGCTAAGCCTTGCTGTTCTCGAGCCAGTGGATTGTTGTCACCTTTGCCTATCCCGAAGAGGCCTTGGACGCACATTTCCATGGACTTTATTTCGGATCTCCCTGTCTCTCAAAAAATGTCTGTCATCTGGGTTGTGTGTGACCGCTTTTCTAAAATGGTTCATCTTGTACCCTTGCCTAAGTTGCCTTCCTCCTCTGAGTTGGTCCCTCTGTTTTTCCAGAACGTGGTTCGTTTGCATGGGATTCCGGAGAACATCGTTTCTGACAGGGGATCCCAGTTTGTGTCTAGATTTTGGCGGACGTTCTGTGCTAAGATGGGCATTGATTTGTCCTTTTCGTCTGCATTCCATCCTCAGACGAATGGCCAGACGGAGCGAACTAATCAGACCTTGGAAACTTATTTGAGGTGTTTTGTTTCTGCTGATCAGGATGACTGGGTTACCTTTTTGCCGCTGGCCGAGTTTGCCCTTAATAATCCGGCTAGTTCTGCTACCTTGGTTTCTCCTTTCTTTTGTAATTCGGGGTTTCATCCTCGTTTTTCCTCTGGTCAGGTGGAGCCTTCTGATTGTCCTGGAGTGGACATGGTGGTGGATGGGTTGCATCGGATTTGGAGTCATGTGGTGGACAATTTGAAGTTGTCCCAGGAAAAGGCTCAGCAGTTTGCTAATCGCCGTCGCCGCGTGGGTCCTCGACTTCGTGTTGGGGACTTGGTGTGGTTGTCTTCTCGTTTTGTTCCTATGAAGGTCTCTTCTCCTAAGTTCAAGCCTCGGTTCATCGGTCCTTATAGGATCTTGGAAATTCTTAACCCTGTGTCGTTTCGTTTGGATCTCCCGGCATCGTTTGCTATTCATAATGTGTTCCATCGGTCATTGTTGCGGAGGTATGAGGTACCTGTTGTTCCTTCGCTTGAGCCTCCTGCTCCGGTGCTGGTGGAGGGAGAATTGGAGTATGTTGTAGAGAAGATCTTGGATTCTCGTGTTTCCAGACGGAAACTCCAATATTTGGTCAAGTGGAAGGGTTATGGTCAGGAGGATAATTCTTGGGTGGTTGCCTCTGATGTTCATGCTGATGATTTGGTCCGCGCTTTTCATAGGGCTCATCCTGGTCGCCCTGGTGGTTCTCGTGAGGGTTCGGTGACCCCTCCTCAAGGGGGGGTACTGTTGTGAGTTCTGTTTTTGGGCTCCCTCTGGTGGTTACTGATGGTACTGGGTGATTTGTGTTCTGCTGTCTCTGGTGTCCACCTGTTCTATTAGGATTTGGGAGTTTCCTATTTAACCGGGCTTTCTTGTCATTTCCCCGCCGGCTATCAAGGTTATCAGAGTGTTTTGTTACCTCAGCTTCTGGCTTCAGTAATCTTCAGGACAAGCTAAGTTTTTGATTTTCTTGTTCAACGTTTTGCTTTATTTTTGTCTTGTCCAGCTTGCATATAATTGTTTCTTTGCTGCTGGTTGCTCTAGTGGGCTGTAATTGCTCCTCATGTTCCATGAGTTGGAACATGAGTTCAAGTAATTGCAGGATGGTTTTTTGAAGGGTTTTTTGCTGACCGCGCAGTTTACTTTTGTATCCTCTGCTATCTAGTTTTAGCGGGCCTCATTTTGCTGAATCTGTTTTCATACTGTGTATGTGCCTTCCTCTCATTTCACCGTCATTATATGTGGGGGGCTGCTATTTCTGTGGGGTATTTCTCTGGAGGCAAGAGAGGTCTGTGTTTCTTCTAATAGGGGAAGTTAGATCTTCGGCTGGTGCGAGACGTCTAGGATCAACGTAGGCACGTTCCCCGGCTATTGTTATTTGTGTGTTCAGGTTTAGGGTCGCGGTCAGCTCAGGTTCCATCACCCTAGAGCTCGTTGGTGCTTGTCCTTTTGTGTTTCCCTGCCATTGGAATCATGACAGTTTCCTGTCCTGAAATTCCATTTTCAGGCTCTCGTTAAGTAGTTGTTGAAACAACACTGTATTAGGCCTACAAGTTGGATCTTGGTTGTAGAGACGGTGTCTGCCGCTCCAAGGTGTTCTCCAGGTTGCCTCTCCCTAGCTTCTATCTTGAAGCTCTCGTTAAGTAGTTGTTGAAACAACACTGCATTAGGCCTACAAGTTGGGTCTGGGTTCTACAAACGGTGTCTTCCGCTCCAAGGTGTTCTCCAGGTTGCCTTTCCCTAGCTTTTATCTTCAGGCTCTCGTTAAATTGTTTTTAATATAACACTGCATTTGGTCTATTTGTTTTGTTGGCCCTACTAACGGTGTCTGCCGCTCCTTGATGTTCTCCTATTAGGCCTACAAGTTGGGTCTGGGTTCTACAAACGGTGTATGCCGCTCCGTGCTGTTCTCCAGGCTTCCTCTCCTGAAATTCCATTTTCAGGCTCTCGTTAAGTAGTTGTTGAAACAACACTGCATTAGGCCTACAAGTTGGGTCTGGGTTGTAGAGACGGTGTCTGCCACTCCAAGGTCTTGTTAAATAGTTTTTTAATCAATCAGTTGCAGTGGGGCTACTAGTTTGGTTCGGGCCTACTAACAGTGTCTGCCGCTCCAAGGTGTTCTCCTGGTTGCTTTTCCTGAGCTTCAATCTTCAGGGTCTTGTTAAATAGTTTTTTAATCGAACAACTGCAGTGGGGCTACTAGTTTGGTTGGGGCCTACTAACAGTGCCTGCCGCTCCAAGGTGTTCTCCTGGTTGCCTTTCCTGAGCTTCAATCTTCAGGCTCTTGTTAGATAGTTTTTTAATCGAACAACTGCAGTGGGGCTACTAGTTTGGTTGGGGCCTACTAACGGTGTATGCCGCTCCGTGTTGTTCTCCTGGTTTCCTGTCCTGAAATTCCATCTTCAGGCTCTCATTATGTAGTTGTTTAAACAACACTGCATTAGGCCTACAAGTTGGGTCTTGTTTGTAGGGACGGTGTCTGCCGCTCCAAGGTGTTCTCCTGGTTGCCTTTCCTGAGCTTCAATCTTCAGGCTCTTGTTAAATAGTTTTTTAATCGAACAACTGCAGTGGGGCTACTAGTTTGGTTGGGGCCTACTAACGGTGTCTGCCGCTCCTTGCTGTTTTCCTGGTTTCCTGTCCTGAAATTCCATTTTCAGGCTCTCGTTAAGTAGTTGTTGAAACAACACTGTATTAGGCCTACAAGTTGGGTCTTGGTTGTAGAGACGGTGTCTGCCGCTCCAAGGTGTTCTCCAGGTTGCCTCTCCCTAGCTTCTATCTTCAAGCTATCGTTAAGTAGTTGTTGAAACAACACTGCATTAGGCCTACAAGTTGGGTCTGGGTTCTACAAACGGTGTCTTCCGCTCCAAGGTGTTCTCCAGGTTGCCTTTCCCTAGCTTTTATCTTCAGGCTCTCGTTAAATTGTTTTTAATATAACACTGCATTTGGTCTATTTGTTTTGTTGGCCCTACTAACGGTGTCTGCCGCTCCTTGATGTTCTCCTACACTGAACAAACCAGTGCCGCCTGTTTACTTCTGTTACCAATTTTGAACTGCATTTAGCCTACTTACTGATTTTGGCCAACTCACTGTGTCTCATTACATTTGTACTCCACTGAACAAAGCAGTGCCCCCTGGTTAGTCCTGTTACCAATTTTGAACTGCATTTAGCCCACTTTATTATTTGGGCCTATATCTGTGTTTCCTCCTCATCCTGCCCATTGCCCAACCAGTGATAGATGAGTCTGCTGGTACATTGACCCAGAATGCTACATTCCCCGTGCACGCTACACAGCCAGAATATGACCCTGCTGAAAGTCAGGTTCCCCTTCCCGCATACCATACCACCTTACACGGGGACGAAGAGGAAGGTGCAGATGAAAGTGCAAGTTCCTTCATCAGGTGGGGGGGAATACTCGTTGGCGACATCACTGGCACAGGGCCCGTCATAGTACGCAAAAGTGTCGCTGCCGGTGGGAGGCGCCCCCGCCGTGCAAACACACCGCTGTACTTTGAGGGGCCCTGTGCCAGTGCCAATGCCAACGAGTGGGCCCCCCCTGCTTGCTCAGGATCACAGCACTTGCAAAGTTTGAATACTTACCTCCCCCTGCTCCACTGCCGTGACGTGGTCCACATTTCCTGGGCCCACTAAATACTTGAACCAGCCCTACCCCCCACAACTTTAGCCAAATGACCCCCAATTTCCAATGTGTTACTGTTATTATAAGGTAAATTAAGATTGACAAGCTTCAGTAACAAGAATGGATGTTTTTGCCATTAAAATGGGCACTGTAGGTGTTTTCCTGGCCTCCACTCACTGCCGACTATGCTCCCCCATTGACTTGCTTTGGGTTTCGTGTTTTGGTCGATCCCCGACTTTTCGCGATAATCGGCCGATTTCACTCGACTCAACTTTTGAGATAGTCGGGTTTCGCGAAACCCGACTCGACCCAAAAAAACTAAAAGTCGCTCAACCCTAGCCACAAGTACTCGGCCAGTACTTCCGCGGTGTGTCTGTTGTCACCCAAACACTTCATTTCCAACACAGCCTGCTGACGCTTACCACTAGCTGTTCCATAATGTGACACCTCGTGTGCAACACTGGCAGCTGCGGATGGAGTGGTCGGGCGACTGCGCTCTGTGGACGAGCTTTTGCTTCTGGAGGAGGAGGAGGAGGAGGGGTGTTGAACGCCTACTGCCAACTGCTTCCTAGACCGTGGGCTAGGCCGAACTGTCCCACTATGGCTGTCCCCTGTGGTCCCTGCATCCACCACATTAACCCAATGCGCCGTGATGGACACGCAACATCCCTGGTGATGCCTACTGGTCCATGCATCTGTGGTGAGGTGCATATTTCTACTGACTGATTGCCTGAGTGCATGGACATTGCGGTCTTTGACGTGCTGGTGGAGGGCTGGGATGGCTTTTCTCGCAAAGAAGTGTCGACTTGGTAGGTCATAGCGTGGTACTGCGTAGGCCATCAGGGCTTTGAAAGCTCCGCTTTCAACCAATCTGTAGGGCATCATCTCTAACGAGATTACTCAAGCAATGTGGGCTTTCAAACCCTGTGTACGCTGATGAGAGGATGAGTGCTTCCTTTTCCTAATGAGAGTTTCTTGTAGGGTGAGCGGACTGGAGAGCTGCATATGGTGGAACTAGCTGGGGTGGTGGTGGACATGGCAGATTGAGAGAGGGTTGGCGATGGTATTCTTGATGTTGGCCTACCTACAATGTTTCCTACCAAGAACCTTGTGATTCACTGACTGCTTTGGCCTTGCGACGATACCTCCACATTTGCTGTTGGTGGTGTCCTAACCGGTGGGCTTACAGTGACGGAAGCAATGTAGCATTGCTGACTACCTTCATTCTGAGCGGGAGCACAAATGGTATGGGACGTTTGGTAGCTAGTCCAGGCTTGCAAGTGCATGCTGGTTAAATGTCTACGCATGCATGTATTATTTAAATTTTGGACATGCTTCCCTCTGCTAAAGGTCTTTGAGCATTTCTTACATATAACTTTGCGCTTATCATTCGGATCTTGGTTAAAAAATTCCCACACTGCACTCTTCCTACTATCGAATACCTTTTCAGGCATTGCACGCTCTGCTAATTTCACTGGATGGCCACGCTGTCCTAAAAGTGTTTTTCGTTTTGTCAAACATTTTTGGCCAGATATGGGCCTGCCAGATGAAAGCTGTTGCGATGTAGATGCCTCCGCTTCAGAGCTACAGCCAGAGGCACCCTGTTGCCCCAATGGCTGCCAATCTGGGTCAACAACTGGGTCATCTATCACCTCCTCTTCAATGTCATGTGCACCTTCCTCTGTGTCACAGTGTAAGGTGCTATAGCGTCCGGGACGGGGCACCATAGTCTCATCAGGGTCAGATTTTTGGCTCAGTACACTGCAAGGGCAATGTAGTGATCTGAGTCAATGGAACAGCATAATAATCTAGCTGTAGCTGTGCGTCTGTGCACTCCATGTCCGATTCATCTTGTAATGGGCTGTTAACTATTTCCCTTTCTAACCCTGACACGGTATGAGTAAAGAGCTCCATGGAGTAAACTGTAGTGTCGCCTGCCGCATCCTTCACTTTTGGTATGGGTGAAGGACACAAGGAAGCGAATTGGTCCTGACCGGGAGCATCCACTGACGACTCGTTGATTTTATATTTTGAGCTTTCGGAAGAGGAGGCGAAAGAGCTAGAGGATGAGTCAGCAAGGAAAGCCAAAACTTTTTCCTGCTGCTCCGGCTTTAAAAGCTGTTTTCCTACTCCCAGATAAGGGAGCCTTTAGAGCCTTGTGTAGCCAGACGATGACGCTGGCTCAACACCTCAAGCCTTAGGTGCTATTTTGCTTTTCCCACTACCACCAGATGCTCCACCACCACCACCACCATCAGTATCAGCTGGCAACGACCGCCAACCACCTCTTCCACCAGACTTCCTCATTTTTTTGGAAAATCTACCCAAAATAACAACTGTTATATGTTACTGTAAAACAAGGCAGAAGGTGTATATAAACTTGTTGGCAATTTAAATCTCCCTTTTTTGGAGGGGAGACTGCGGAAAAAAATAGGCCCTGTGTATTACACTACACAATGTAAGTGGCACAACGTGGCTGGCAGATATACGACCAACAGAACTGACATATAGAAACTTGTTGGCAATTTAAATCTCACTTTTTTTGGGGGGAGACTGCAGCAAAAAACAGGCCCTGTGTATTACACTACACAATGTAAGTGGCAGAACGTGGCTGGCAGATATACGACCAACAGAACTGACGTATAGAAGCTTGTTGGCCATTTAAATCTCACTTTTTTGGGGGGGAGACTGCAGCAAAAAACAGGCCCTGTGTATTACACTACACAATGTTAGTGGCACAACGTGGCTGGCAGATATATCAAAAAATACTAGGGCTGTAGTACAATTTCAATCTCCCTACAATGATCAAAGGACAAGTATGGCAGCAATAAAAAGGACTGCTGCACACAAAAGTGTGGACAAAGAAACAAGAGAACTGTGCAGAAAGGAGCAACAGGATTTTTGTTTTTAAAAAAGCAGTTGGTTTGCACAGCGGCATACAAACAGCAATGCAGCTATCAGGGAGCCTTATAGGGCAGCCTAATAAGCTACAACGCTGATGCACAAAAAAAAAACTACACTGTCCCTGCAAAGAAAGGGTGGTGTTAGACAGTGGAAATCGCTACAGCAAAAGCAGTTTCGGGGTTAATATTCCCTCCCTAACTATATCCCTTCTTCTGATGAAGCTGCAGCAACCTCTCCCTATGCTAAGATCGGCAGAAGTAAGATGGCGGTCGGGGTGCACGCCCCTTTATAGCCCCTGTGATGCCGCAGAAAGCAAGCCAATCACTGTAATGCCCTTCTCTAAGATGGTGGGGACCGAGACCTATGTCATCACGCTGCCCACACTCTGGGTCCTACTTCATTGGATGAGAAATGGCGCTGAAAGCGTCATACGAAACGCCAACCTCATGGCCGATCAAACACACTAGGATTGGGTCAGGTTTCACAAAACCCGACTTTGCCAAAAGTCGTCGATTTTTGAAATTGTCCGATCCGTTTCGCTCAACCCTATCAATAAAATATAATATAAATGCGGATCCACTTCATCCTTCATAATTCCAATCCATAAATGGAAAACTGCATAGATAAGGTTTCCAAAACAACTTTTTGGCCCCAGATTACTTTGCCAGTTCACACATCAAGATGGTCACATTGATCACCAAAACAAGCTAAAAAAAGAATAAAAGATTATATACGGTATATTACATATATGACAAAGATCAAAATAACACAAAACACAAAAGGGTTAAAAACAAGTCAGAGATTGTCCATTACTCTATAACAAATGAACTAAAGCTTAACTGCTCATTGAGACCTGTCGGTGCCACAGTATTTAATACCGTGATCCATCGACATTCCCTTTGAGCCAAAATACGCTTGGTGTCGCCCACCCTAATGCCTGCATGGATTTTATCAATACCTTAGGCTTTCAAACCGTCTGGATTGCATTTATGTTTGAGGCAGAAATGTTTAGGAATTGGTTTCTATAGATTAACATCCTCCACGTCACATGCGACCATAATGTCCCTCACATGTTCGTGTATATGTATACACAATTCTCGTGATGTTAGACTAATATAAATTAAATTGCGAGGACATACTGCATAGCACACCACATTAATGGTGCTACAAGTAATGTGATCCCTGATTGTATATTCTTTATGGCCGTCCGATGACGTGGAGGATGTTGCACGCCTCAAATTTCTGCATGCCAGAGAGTTACCACAGGGATAAAATCCTGTTCTCGGTGTACCAGCTCCAAAGGGGTCAGATTTTTTAGTTACATAATGACTCTTTACTAGCATATCTTTGAGGTTTTTGCTCCTTCGTGCAGTCATTAGGGGGCATTGTGGAAGGCATCCCTGCAGAATAGGGCCTGTTTTCAAGATAGACCAATGTTGATTTAATATTTACCTCATAATATCTCATCTATGATTGAATATGGAGATATATCTCAACTCCCCATCTTTCATTGATGATGGTTCCTTCCCTCTGACCACCACCAGATCATCCCTGTTTGCTTTCTTAGCTCTCAAATATCCCCTTTTGATGTATCGTTTACTATATCCCCTTTGACAGAAGCAGAAACACATGGGCTACTTGCACAATGAACAAGTCCGTAGGAACCTGTTCACACAGCCCAAGAAACTTGAAGACACAAAAGAGCACAGTGAGGTCAAAAATACTGTTGTAAAAACATCACAGTAATAAGCAAGTGCTAGTCAAAAGATGGAAAAAACAGGGTATTTAGTTGATACTTTTTTTGCAAAAAAATGTATACTAAGCTGCTGCATCAATCGTTAAGATATACCCTGTTATGACCTGGTGGTCAGGACAATAATGGACCTGGTGGTTAAGAGCACACGGAATGACCTGATAGTTTCTGATAATAAAGGATGAGCTCTGGGACGTGGGAACTCTGCTGACCGCAATCCCTAAGCCTATCAAACACACTAGAAATAGCCGTGGATTGCGCCTAACGCTCCCTATGCAACTCGGCACAGCCTAAGGAACTAGCTAGCCCTGAAGATAGAAAAATAAAGCCTACCTTGCCTCAGAGAAATTCCCCAAAGGAAAAGGCAGCCCCCCACATATAATGACTGTGAGTAAAGATGAAAATACAAACACAGAGATGAAATAGATTTAGCAAAGTGAGGCCCGACTTACTGAACAGACCGAGGATAGGAAAGGTTACTTTGCGGTCAGCACAAAAACCTACAAAAAGATCACGCAGAGGGCGCAAAAAGACCCTCCGCACCGACTCACGGTACGGAGGCGCTCCCTCTGCGTCCCAGAGCTTCCAGCAAGCAAGACAACAATAAGAATAGCGAGCTGGACAGAAAAATAGCAAACCCAAGAAATACAAGCTAGAACTTAGCTTTTGCTGGGAAGACAGGTCACAAGAACGATCCAGGAGTGAACTAGACCAATACTGGAACATTGACAGGTGGCATGGAGCAAAGATCTAAGTGGAGTTAAATAGAGCAGCCAGCTAACGAATTAACCTCGTCACCTGAGGAAGGAAACTCAGAAACACCCACCAGAGGAAGTCCATGGACAGAACCAGTCGAAGTACCATTCATGACCACAGGAGGGAGCACGACAACAGAATTCACAACAGTACCCCCCCTTGAGGAGGGGTCACCGAACCCTCACCAGAGCCCCCAGGCCGACCAGGATGAGCCAAATGAAAGGCATGAAACAGATCGGCAGCATGAACATCAGAGGCAAAAACCCAGGAATTATCTTCCTGACCATAACCCTTCCACTTGACCAGGTACTGGAGTTTCCGTCTCGAAACACGAGAATCTAAAATCTTCTCCACCACATACTCCAACTCCCCCTCAACCAACACCGGGGCAGGAGGATCAACGGATGGAACCACAGGCGCCACGTATCTCCGTAATAACGACCTATGGAACACATTATGGATGGCAAAAGAAGCAGGAAGGGCCAAACGAAATGACACAGGATTGATAACCTCAGAAATCTTATACGGACCAATGAAACGAGGCTTAAACTTAGGAGAGGAAACCTTCATAGGAACATAACGAGACGACAACCAAACCAAATCCCCAACACGAAGTCGGGGACCCACACAGCACCGGCGGTTAGCGAAACGTTGAGCCTTCTCCTGGGACAATGTCAAATTGTCCACCACATGAGTCCAAATCTGCTGCAACCTATCCACCACAGTATCCACACCAGGACAGTCCGAAGACTCAACCTGCCCTGAAGAGAAACGAGGATGGAAACCAGAATTGCAGAAAAACGGCGAAACCAAAGTAGCCGAGCTGGCCCGATTATTAAGGGCGAACTCAGCCAACGGCAAAAAGGACACCCAATCATCCTGATCAGCAGAAACAAAGCATCTCAGATATGTTTTCCAAAGTTTGATTAGTTCGTTCGGTTTGGCCATTCGTCTGAGGATGGAAAGCCGAGGAGAAAGACAAATCAATGCCCATCCTAGCACAAAAGGATCGCCAAAACCTCGAAACAAACTGGGAACCTCTTTCAGAAACGATGTTCTCCGGGATACCATGTAAACGAACCACATGCTGAAAAAATAATGGCACCAAATCAGAGGAGGAAGGCAATTTAGACAAAGGTACCAAATGGACCATCTTAGAAAAGTGATCACAAACCACCCAAATGACATCTTTTGAGAGACGGGGAGATCCGAAATAAAATCCATAGAAATATGCGTCCAGGGCCTCTTCGGGACCGGCAAGGGCAAAAGCAACCCACTGGCACGAGAACAGCAGGGCTTAGCCCGAGCACAAGTCCCACAGGACTGCACAAAAGAACGCACATCCCGTGACAAAGACGGCCACCAGAAGGATCTAGCCACCAAATCTCTGGTACCAAAGATTCCAGGATGCGCAGCCAACACTGAACAATGAATGTCAGAGATAACTCTACTAGTCCATCTATCAGGGACAAACAGTTTCTCCGCTGGGCAACGGTCAGGTCTATCAGCCTGAAATTTTTGCAGCACCCGCCGCAAATCAGGGGAGATGGCAGACAAAATTACCCCCTCTTTGAGAATACCCGCCGGCTCAGGAACACCTGGAGAGTCAGGCACAAAACTCCTTGACAGGGCATCAGCCTTCACATTCTTAGAGCCCGGAAGGTACGAAACCACAAAATCAAAACGGGAGAAAAATAACGACCATCGAGCCTGTCTCGGATTCAACCGTTTGGCAGACTCAAGATAAGTCAAATTCTTGTGATCTGTCAAGACCACCACGCGATGCTTGGCTCCTTCCAGCCAATGACGCCACTCCTCGAATGCCCACTTCATGGCCAACAACTCACGATTACCAACATCATAGTTACGCTCAGCAGGCGAAAACTTTCTAGAAAAGAAAGCACATGGCTTCATCACCGAGCCATCAGAATTTTTTTGCGACAAAACAGCCCCTGCTCCAATCTCAGAAGCATCAACCTCAACCTGAAACGGAAGCGAAACATCTGGCTGGCACAACACAGGGGCAGAAGAAAAACGACGCTTCAACTTCTGAAAAGCCTCTACAGCTGCAGAAGACCAATTGACCACATCAGCACCCTTCTTGGTCAAATCAGTCAATGGTTTAGCAACAGTAGAAAAATTAGCGATGAAGCTCCGATAAAAATTAGCAAAGCCCAGGAACTTTTGCAGGCTCTTCACATATGTCGGCTGAGTCCAATCGTAAATGGCCTGGACTTTAACAGAGTCCATCTCGATAGTAGAAGGGGAAAAAATGAACCCCAAAAATGAAACCTTCTGAACTCCAAAGAGACACTTTGACCCCTTCACAAACAAGGAATTCGCACGAAGGACCAGGAACACCATTCTGACCTGCTTCACATGAGACTGCCAATCATCCGAAAAGACCAAAATATCCAAATACACAATCAGGAATTTATCCAGGTACTCTCGGAAGATATCATGCATAAAGGACTGAAATACTGATGGAGCATTGGAAAGCCCGAATGGCATAACCAGGTACTCAAAATGGCCCTCGGGCGTATTAAATGCTGTTTTCCATTCATCACCTTGTTTAATACGCACAAGATTATACGCCCCTCGAAGATCTATCTTGGTGAACCAACTAGCCCCTTTAATACGAGCAAACAAATCAAACAGCAACGGCAAAGGATACTGAAATTTGACTGTAATTTTATTAAGAAGGCGGTAATCAATACAAGGTCTCAAAGAACCATCCTTCTTGGCTACAAAAAAGAACCCTGCTCCTAACGGTGATGACTATGGCCTTTCTCCAAGGATTCCTTTATATAACTCCGCATAGCGGCGTGTTCTGGCACAGATAAATTGAACAATCGGCCCTTAGGAAACTTACTACCAGGAATCAAATTAATAGCACAATCGCAATCCCTATGAGGAGGTAGGGCACTGGCTTTGGGCTCATCAAATACATCCCGATAATCCGACAAAAACTCTGGAACTTCAGAAGGAGTGGAAGACGAAATAGACAAAAATGGAACATCACCATGTACCCCCTGGCAACCCCAGCTGGACACAGACATAGATTTCCAGTCCAATACTGGATTATGAACCTGTAGCCATGGCATCCCCAAAACGACCACATCATGCAGATTATGCAACACCAGAAAGCGGATATCCTCCTGATGTGCAGGAGCCATGCACATGGTCAATTGGGTCCAGTACTGAGGCTTATTCTTGGCCAAAGGCGTAGCATCAATTCCTCTCAATGGAATAGGATACTGCAAGGGCTCCAAGAAAAAACCACAGCGCCTAGCATACTCCAAGTCCATCAAATTCAGGGCAGCGCCTGAATCCACAAATGCCATAACAGAATAGGATGACAAAGAGCAAATCAGAGTAACAGACAATAGAAATTTAGACTGTACCGTACCAATGGTGGCAGACCTAGCGAACCGCTTAGTGTGCTTAGGACAATCGAGATAGCATGAGTGGAATCACCACAGTAAAAACATAGCCCATTCCGACGTCTGTGTTCTTGCCGTTCAGCTCTGGTCAAAGTCCTATCACATTGCATAGGCTCAGGCCCATGCTCAGATAGTACCGCCAAATGGTGCACAGCTTTACGCTCACGCAAGCGTTGATCGATCTGAATGGCCAAGGACATAGAGTCATTCAGACCAGCAGGCATGGGAAACCCCACCATGACATCCTTAAGGGCTTCAGAGAGACCCTTTCTGAAGATTGCTACCAGGGCACATTCATTCCACTGAGTGAGCACAGACCACTTTCTAAACTTCTGACAATATATCTCCGCTTCATCCTGACCCTGACACAGAGCCAGCAAGATTTTCTCTGCCTGATCCACTGAATTAGGTTCGTCATAAAGCAATCCAAGCGCCAGGAAAAACGCATCAACATCACGCAATGCCGGATCTCCTGGCGCAAGGGAAAATGCCCAGTCTTGAGGGTCACCACGTAACAAAGAAATAATGATCTTTACTTGCTGAACAGGGTCACCTGAGGAGCGAGGTTTCAAGGCAAGAAACAATTTACAATTATTTTTGAAATTCAAGAACTTAGATCTATCACCAAAAAACAAATCAGGAATTGGAATCCTAGGCTCTGACATCGGATTCTGAACCACAAAATCTTGAATGTTTTGTACCCTTGTAGTGAGATTATCCATCTAAGAGGACAGACCTTGAATGTCCATGTTTACACCAGTGTCCTGAACCACCCAGAGGTAAAGGGGAAGAGAGAGACAAAACACACTGCAAAGAAAAAAAATGGTCTCAGAACTTCTCTTATCCCTCTATTGAGATGCATTAGTACTTTGGGCCACCTGTACTGTTATGACCTGGTGGTCAGGACAATAATGGACCTGGTGGTTAAGAGCACACGGAATGACCTGATAGTTTCTGATAATAAAAGACGAGCTCTGGGACGTGGGAACTCTGCTGACCGCAATCCCTAATCCTATCAAACACACTAGAAATAGCCGTGGATTGCGCCTAACGCTCCCTATGCAACTCGGCACAGCCTAAGGAACTAGCTAGCCCTGAAGATAGAAAAATAAAGCCTACCTTGCCTCAGAGAAATTCCCCAAAGGAAAAGGCAGCCCCCCACATATAATGACTGTGAGTAAAGATGAAAATACAAGCACAGAGATGAAATAGATTTAGCAAAGTGAGGCCCGACTTACTGAACAGACCGAGGATAGGAAAGGTTACTTTGCAGTCAGCACAAAAACCTACAAAAAGACCACGCAGAGGGCGCAAAAAGACCCTCCGCACCGACTCACGGTGCGGAGGCGCTCCCTCTGCATCCCAGAGCTTCCAGCAAGCAAGACAACAATAAGAATAGCGAGCTGGACAGAAAAATAGCAAACCCAAGAAATACAAGCTGGAACTTAGCTTTTGCTGGGAAGACAGGTCACAAGAACGATCCAGGAGTGAACTAGACCAATACTGGAACATTGACAGGTGGCATGGAGCAAAGATCTAAGTGGAGTTAAATAGAGCAGCCAGCTAATGAATTAACCTCGTCACCTGAGGAAGGAAACTCAGAAACACCCACCAGAGGAAGTCCATGGACAGAACCAGCCGAAGTACCATTCATGACCACAGGAGGGAGTCCGACAACAGAATTGACAACAGGGCGCACTGCGCATGCGCCCGCCATTTTGGAAGATGGCGGCGCCCAGGAAAGAAGACGGACCCCGGGAGGCTAGGTAAGTTTAAGGGGGGGGAGATCAGGGCACGGGGGGGGGGCGTCGGAGCACGGGGGGAGGGATCGGAGCATGGGGGGGTGGATCGGTGTGCGGGCGGGTGGATCGGTGTGTGGGCGGGGGCTCGGTGTGTGGGGGAGTGGATCGGTGTGCGGGGGTGGATCGCAGTGCGGGGGGGGGGTGGATTGGAGTGCAGGGGGGTGGGATTGGAGCATGGGGGGTGGGATTGGAGCACGGGGGGAGCGGACAGGAGGACGGGGGAGCGGAGCACAGGACGGAGGGGAGCGGACCACAGATCGGGGGGCTGTGGGGGAGATCGGTGGGGTGGGGGCACATCAGTGTTTCCAGCCATGGCCGATGATATTGCAGCATCGGCCATGGCTGGATTGTAATATTTCACCAGTTTTTTAGGTGAAATATTACAAATCGCTCTGATTGGCAGTTTCACTTTCAACAGCCAATCAGAGCGATCGTAGCCACGGGGGGGTGAAGCCACCCCCCCTGGGCTAAAGTACAACTCCTCCTGTCCCTGCACGCCGGGTGAAATTACAGTTATCCCTTTCACCCGGCCTGCAGGAACGCGATTCCGCCATGACGCATACGCTGCGTCATGGGTCGGAATGGCACCGACTTTCATGACGCAGCGTATGCGTCAAAGGTCGGGAAGGGTTAAGAGGCTGCACCCCCTTGTCTGGCATAATGGAATGTTCTGCTTCTCCTCTGCAATAATCGTTGTAATGAGCTAGTCTGTGCAGAGTGCAGGTGTGGAGCTGGAGCAGCGTGCGTGAGCTGAGGCTGCAGCAGAGAGGACCTTTTGTGCTGATAGCTGAAAGAGAGAACAACTGTGTCCTGATATAGCTGCAAAAGAGCCACGAAGATACAGAGAAAAGGATTTACAGTTTCCAGGAGCATCCCTAGGATCCAGAAGCAAGGAGAAGACCACGTTTCACAGAGCTGACAGAAAGCCGTGCGCACCACCGTATTAGACTGCTGGGGGCCCCCCTGGGACTGGACCTGATTCTCCAACATCACCGTGAGTCTGGTCCTGTTGGGTGCACCTGTTAGGGCCTAGTGTAGGCTTCAATAGTCAGTACACGGGAGCCGTGTGGCCTGCTTAGTAAAGGCCAGGGAGGTTATACGTAGAGTAGCATCATCACTTGTTTATTGTTTACATTTGCTTGTTAGACATATTTTGAGTAGGGTTGAGCGAAACGGGTCGGCCATTTTCAGAAGTCGCCGACTTTTGGCAAAGTCGGGTTTCATTAAACCCGACCCGACCCCTGTGTGGGGTCAGCCATGAAGTCGGCGATCTTCTGAATCTGGAATCGGAATTCCGATACCGATTCCCGATATGTTTAAGATATCAGGAATTGGTATCGGAATTCAGATTTAAGTGTAAAATAAAGAATAAAAATAAAAAATATTGCTATACTCACCCTCGGACGCGCCCTGGTTGTAACCGGGAGCCTTCCTTCCTAAGAATCAGCGCTTGAAGGACATTTCGATGACGTCATGGCTTCTGATTGGTTGCATGACGCCCATGTGACCGCTCACGCGACCAATCAGAAGCCGTGACGTCATCGAAAGGTCCTTCAAGCGCTGATTCTTAGGAAGGAAGGCTGCGGGTTACAACCAGGGCGCGTCCGAGGGTGAGTATATTCCTAATAGGTATATACTCACCCTCGGACGCGCCCTGGTTGTAACCCGCAGCCTTCCTTCCTAAGAATCAGCGCTTGAAGGACCTTTCGATGACGTCACGGCTTCTGATTGGTTGCGTGACGCCCATGTGACCGCTCATGCGACCAATCACAAGCCGCGATGTCATCGAAAGGTCCTACAAGCGCTGATTCTTAGGAAGGAAGGCTCCAGGTTACAACCAGAGCGCGTCCGAGGGTGAGTATAGCAATATTTTTTATTTTTATTCTTTATTTTACACTTAAATATGGATCGCAGTGCCTGAAAGAGAGTTTCCTCTCGTTCAGACCCTGGGAACCATTAGAAACCCAATGCACTGCATTGGGTTTCGTGTTTCGGCCGACCCAGACCCCGACTTTTCTATAGGATCGGCCGATTTCACTCAACCCGACTTTTGAAAAAGTCAGGTTTCGTGAAATCCGACCCGATCCTAAAAAAACAAAAGTCGCTCAACCCTAATTTTGAGTCTGTAATAGCTGGAGCACCATTCTATTTTACGGAAAAGATAAAGTTTATTACTCTTGTAAATTGTCTGTTGCCATTGTATACCCCTGTTTGCATCTTCCTCGTTCCCTTCCTTCCTTGCCTTCCAATAAATCTACCCTTTGTTGTTTGCACCTCATCTTGTGTGCAGTAGTCTTCCTGCACAGCGGTGGTCTCCCGGCTATCGCTTCACACCATCTATCTTTTTTGGAGGTTTTCAATGTGCTTTGAAGTTTTATTCTTGTACTTAATTTTTGTACTTTTTCTATGCTTGTACTCACATTGTTTAATAACATTGATTATTGTGCTTGATGCTGTACCTTCACTCTTGCCCTGGGGAGGATCTTATTTTGTCAGGTCTTTCTTCTTTCTTGTGAGCCATTTTTGGCATTTTAAATGTTTTTATATTGTGGTGTATACTTTTGCTTTTTTGTATCCAGTGAAATAAAATTATTCTCTTAAGGTGATCACCAGTTGTATGCACACTCTCTTCTTGCTGTTTCTTAACTTATGTTTGTAAACACACTGCTATTATTTTGAACAGTACTACATATAGCAATGACATTTACTCAGGCCACGGAATAGTCTATTGGTGATCATTATAATAATAATAACATTTTGAAAGTGTTTTGGAGGGTTATATATCAACAAAATTTTAAAAAGAACACATAATACTGTATGGCTGAGAAATGTAACCCAGCAAAATTTTTACATTTGTTTTTTCAGTCTATGTATCCCAAAAATGTACAGTAGAACAAGGAACAGTGTATGGGTAAGAAATGTGAAGAAAATTTGCAAACTCTTTTTTCTACTGTTACATACCACAAAAATGTAACAGAAAGCATGTAATACTGTATGGATGAGTAACCTAATCCTGAACTATTTTTATATGCTTTTTATTCGTTTTAAATACCACCGTAATTAAACAATAACTGTCATTGAATAATAGTCATTGAATCCATAATAACATTTTGAATGAAAATATTTTGAAAGTGTAGTTGATGTACCCCTTAAAGGCAACAGCTGGTGGGCCTCAGTAAAATATTGAATATTACAAGGACTTTATGTGCAGCTGTCATCTGGTGGTGTGGAAAAGTGTGAGCCAATCCAGGCTTTGTTCATTTTTATGAGAGTAAGTTTGTCTGCATTCTCCATTGATACACGAAAGCACCTGTCTGTTATGACCCCCCTACAGCACTAAAAACTTGCTCCAACAAGATGCTATTGGCAGGGTAGCATAACACCTTCGAGGCATAGAGAGACATGACATGACAGGTGTCCAGCTTTGAGACCCAATAATTGAAAGTTACAATGGAATTAGGGAGTACACTGGTTTGGTCAGCCAGGTATTGCCTTACCATCTTTATAAACTTTTCCCTTCTTGTCAAAAATACCTAGTCATCAAGCCCTTGGTGCTGGGCTAATGTCATAAAATTGGCCCATGCCTCCGACAGTGTACCCCTACCTCTGCTGGGTGTCTCAGTGGCCTCTCCTCCTTGGTTAGGCAAGGAAGCTTGCTCCCTGCCACTAGCGTTGTCTGATGGGAATTTTTTCAACATATTTTCCCCAATGGCCTTTTAGGATAGCACAATATTTAAAGATGTCTCCATCTCAGGAAAAAGAGATGCAAAGTTCTCCTTGTAGCGTCGATCTAGCTGGGTTAACATGCAGTAATCTTTTTTTGCCAAGATAAATGTAATGCAAGGGTCACAGGAAAAGCAGAGCCGCACATAAAGTCAGCCATATGTGCCAAACTCCATAGAGCAAACACTCACAGCCAACACTTCTATCATGATGACGACTCTCCATCTCCTCCTCCTCCTTTTCCTCCTCTGCCTCCTCATTCCCATCCTCAGTTCATCCAAGTAAGAGAAACAGGACATAGGTTGTGTGGCTACTAGCCTCTGTTGCACTAGCCACCAGCTCCTGTTTCTCCTCTTCCTCTTCTTCAGCATCCACCTCCTCATTGTTATCCAATCTGTGCTGAGAAGGTAAGATGAGGCTGGGCTGACTACAATCTCTCTATGTTATGTCTTCCTCCACCCCAATCTGGTCCGCATGCAAAGCTTCCTGTTTAATTGTGAGCAGTGACTGTTTAAGGAGTCATAGAAGCTGGACTATTGCACTGACTATGGCATCATTGTCGCTCACCATCTTTGCGGAGTCCTCAAAGTCTTGGAGAACCAAACAAATGTCAGACATCCATGCCTACTTTTCAGTTGTTATATGCAGAAGCTGACCAGGATACCAAAGGATGTGTAGGAGCTGTGTTGTGAATTCTGCTTTTGGGCTCCCTCCGGTGGCTGTAAGTGGTAATGCAGTTGTCCCTGGCCTGCAGTTCTGGACAGGTGTATCTGCTGATTGCAAATCTGACTGGGGTATCTAGGTTTGCAGGACTCATTAGTCCTTGCCAGTTGTCAATGTTTCTTGTGAAGTGTTGGTTCATTTTCTGGCTTCTCCTGCTAAGCTGCCAATTCAGCAAAGATAAGTGTCTGGTTTTTGTTTCTGTGGCACACATGCAGTGTGCTTGTATTCTGTGATATTCATTTGTTTTTCTCTTGTCCAGCTTAGACTGTGTCAGTGTTTTCTCAGTCTTGTTGGGTTCTCTGGAGTTGCAGATATACACTCCACATCTTTAGTTAGAAGGTGGAGTTTTTATATTTTCTGCTGTGGATATTACTCACAGTCATTATTTGTGGGGGGCTGCCTATTCTTTGGGGTTCTGCTCTGAGGCAAGATAGTATTCCTATTTCCATCGATAGGGGTATTTAGTCCTCCGGCTGTGTCGAGGTGTCTAGGTTTTGTTAGGCACACCCCACGGCTACTTCTAGTTGCGGTGTTAAGATCAGGGTTTGCGGTCAGTATAGTTACCACCTACTCCAGTGAAAGTTTTCATGCTGCTCCAAGGTCACCAGATCATAACAGTACAACTGGCCACAAATGAGTTAAATGCATCTCAGAAGAAGGGAAGAAAGGTCTTGAGCCATTTTTTTTTCTTCAGTCTACTTTGTCTTCTCCTCCCTCTTTATCTCTGGGTAGCTGAAGAGCCTTGTGCTAGCATGAATGTTCAAGAATTAGCTTCTCGTGTAGACCAGCTTGCTGCTAGGGTACAGGGTATTTCTGATTATATTGTTCAAACTCCTGTTTTAGAACCGAAGATTCCTACTCCTGATTTGTTTTTTGGTGACAGATCCAAATTTTTGAGTTTTAAAAACAACTGTAAACTGTTTTTTGCTTTGAGACCTCGATACTCCGGTGATTCTATTCAGCAGGTTAAAATCGTCATCTCCCTGCTGCGTGGCGACCCACAGGATTGGGCATTTTCCCTGGAATCTGGGAATCCGGCTTTGCTTGATGTAGACTCCTTTTTTCAGGCTTTGGGATTGTTATATGATGAACCTAATTCTGTGGATCAAGCTGAGAAGACCTTGTTGGCCCTGTCTCAGGGTCAAGAGGCGGCAGAATTGTATTGTCAGAAATTCAGAAAATGGTCGGTGTTGACTAAATGGAATAATGATGCTTTGGCGGCAATTTTCAGAAAGGGTCTTTCTGAGTCCGTTAAAGATGTTATGGTGGGGTTTCCCACGCCTTCCGGTCTGAGTGATTCTATGTCTCTGGCCCTTCAGATTGACCGGCGCTTGCGGGAGCGCAGAACTGTGCGCGCTGTGGCGTTATCCTCAGAGCAAATTCCTGAGCCAATGCAGTGTGATAGGATTCTGTCTAGAATGGAACGACAAGGTTTCAGACGTCAGAATAGGTTGTGTTATTATTGTGGCGACTCTTCTCATGTCATTTCTGTCTGCCCTAAGTGGACAAAGAGGATCGCCAGTTCAATTACCATCAGTACTGTACAACCTAAATTTTTGTTATCTGTGTCCCTGATCTGCTCATTGTTATCATTTTCTGTCATCGCGTTTGTGGATTCAGGCGCCGCCTTGAACTTAATGGACTTTGAGTTTGCCAAGCGTTGTGGTTTTCCCTTGCAGCCTTTGCAGAACCTTATTCCTTTAAGGGGCATTGATGCTACACCCTTGGCTAAAAATAAGCCCCAGTTTTGGACACAGGTGACCATGCGCATGGCGCCAGCCCATCAGGAAGATTGTTGATTTCTGGTGTTGCATAATTTGCATGATGCTATCGAACTGGGTTTTCCGTGGTTGCAGGTACATAATCCTGTGTTGGATTGGAAGTCCATGTCTGTGACTAGTTGGGGTTGTCAGGGGGTTCATAATGATGTTCCTTTGATGTCAATCTCCTCTTCTTCCTCTTTTGAAATTCCAGAGTTTTTGTCTGATTTTCAGAATGTATTCGATGAGCCCAAGTCCAGTTTCCTTCCACCGCACAGGGACTGCGATTGTGCTATTGACTTAATTCCAGGCTGTAAGTTTCCTAAGGGTCGACTCTTCAACCTGTCTGTGCCTGAACATACCGCCATGCGGAGCTATATTAAGGAGTCTTTGGAGAAAGGGCATATTCGACCATATTCTTCACCGTTGGGAGCGGGGTTCTTTTTTGTTGCTAAAAAAGATGGTTCCTTGAGACCCTGTATTGATTATCGCCTCTTGAATAAGATCACGGTCAAGTTTCAATACCCTTTACCTTTGCTTTCCGATTTGTTTGCTAGGATTAAGGGAGCTAGTTGGTTTACGAAGATTGACCTTCGGGGGGCATATAATCTTGTTCGTATTAAGCAGGGTGATGAATGGAAAACTGCGTTTAACACGCCCGAAGGCCATTTTGAATACCTTGTGATGCCATTCGGACTCTCTAATGCTCCATCTGTTTTTCAGTCCTTCATGCATGATATCTTCCAGACTTATCTTGATAAATTCTTGATTGTATATTTGGACGATATTTTGATTTTTTCTGATGATTGGGAGTCTCATGTGCAACAGGTCAGGATGGTATTTCAGATCCTTCATGACAATGCTTGTTTGTGAAAGGGTCTAAGTGTCTCTTTGGGGTGCAGAAGGTTTCTTTTTTGGGCTTAATTTTTTCTCCCTCGTCTATAGAGATGGATCCGGTTAAGGTTCAGGCCATTCATGATTGGATTCAACCCACATCCGTGAAGAGTCTTCAGAAATTTTTGGGTTTTGCAAATTTTTATCGCCGTTTCATTGCTAATTTTTCCAGCGTGGTTAAACCCCTGACTGATTTGACGAAGAAAGGCGCTGATGTGGCGAATTGGTCCTCTGCGGCTGTCTCTGCCTTTCAGGAGCTTAAACGTCGATTTACTTCTGCTCCAGTGTTGCGCCAACCGGATGTTTCTCTTCCGTTTCAGGTTGAGGTTGACGCTTCTGAGATTGGGGCAGAGGCCGTTTTGTCTCAGAGGGATCCTGTTGTTCCTTAATGAAACCGTGTGCCTTCATTTCGCGTAAGTTTTCGTCTGCTGAACGCAATTATGATGTCGGCAATCGGGAGTTGTTGGCTATGAAGTGGGCGTTTGAGGAGTGGCGACATTGGCTTGAGGGAGCTAAGCACCGTATTGTGGTCTTGACCGATCATAAGAATCTGATTTACCTCGAGTCTGCCAAACGGCTGAATCCTAGACAGGCTCGATGGGCCTGGTTTTTTTCCCATTTTGATTTCATGGTCTCGTACCTTCCGGGTTCTAAGAATTTTAAGGCTGATGCCCTCTCTAGGAGTTTTTTGCCTGATTCCCCTGAGGTTTTAGAACCGGTTGGTATTCTGAAAGAAGGGGTGGTCCTTTCTGCCATTTCCCCTGATTTACGACGGGTTCTTCAGGAGTTTCAGGCTGACAAACCTGACCGCTGTCCTGTGGGGAAACTGTTTGTACCTGACAGATGGACTAGTAGAGTGATTTCTGAGTTTCACTGTTCCGTGTTGGCTGGTCATCCTGGCATTTTTGGTACCAGAGATTTGGTGGCCTTCTTTGTCGCGTGATGTGCGTTCTTTTGTGCAGTCCTGTGGGACTTGTGCGCGGGCCAAGCCTTGTTGTTCCCATGCTAGTGGGTTGCCTTTGCCATTGCCAGTCCTTGAGAGGCCCTGGACGCATATTTCGATGGATTTTATTTCTGATCTTCCGGTCTCCCAGAAGATGTCTGTTATCTGGGTTGTTTGTGACCGGTTCTCTAAGATGGTTCATTTGGTGCCTTTGCCTAAGTTGCCTTCCTCCTCAGATCTGGTTCCATTATTTTTTCAGCATGTGGTTCGTTTGCATGGCATTCCGGAGAATATTGTGTCTGACAGAGGTTCTCAGTTTGTCTCTAGATTTTGGCGGGCCTTTTGTGCTAGGCTGGGCATTGATTTGTCTTTTTCTTCGGCGTTTCATCCTCAGACTAATGGTCAAACTGAGCGAACTAATCAGACCTTGGAGACGTATTTGAGATGCTTTGTGTCTGCTGATCAGGATAATTGGGTGTCTTTCTTGCCGTTGGCCGAGTTTGCCCTTAATAATCGGGCTAGTTCGGCTACTTTGGTTTCACCTTTCTTTTGTAATTTTGGTTTTCATCCTCGTTTTTCTTCTGGGCAGGTTGAGCCTTCTGATTGTCCTGGTGTTGATTCTGTGGTGGACAGGCTGCAGCATCATAACACTTTGTATCCTGTCCTATTCTTTCCTAGGTTGGGTCCGTGACTTCGTCATCCACCACCAAACCCTGGTCCTCCTGACGTTGTGACTTAATAATAACAAGACTTAGGGGCAACTATGTCTCATCATCATCTTGCTCCTCCTCATTGTCAAGCAGCTGCAATGCAGGTAGGTGCAAGCTCCACTAGAGTGGAAGCAGGACTGCACCTAAACAGAGCTGACCTGCAGTGCAGCGGTGAGGCCACCGCAGGTGGCGGCAGTATAGTCAAAAAAGCCGGGTAAAATCCTAAACTGTAGAGCAGTACAAAAGGAATAAGCAAACTCACGGTCAAAGACAAGCCAGGGAGCCAGTAAACGTCAGGATCGGATAAGCCAAAAGACAGAAGCAGGTCAGGATACAAGCCAAGTCAAAACCAGGGAGTCAGCACTCTAAAAAGAAACACGGAGTCAAGGCGGAAATAGGGGAAAACAGAGAAATGGGTTCAGACAGCAAATGCAGCAGGACAAATCAGAGCAATCGGAGCCAGCTACAGCAGCACTAGGCAAAAACTATAACTGCAGGAATCAGCGGCGATAAATAGCCAACCTGAACCCAGACAGAGGCTGAGAAAGGTTAACTCTTGACATGACCAGACAGGAAAAAGGGAAAAAAGCACTCAAAACTCGGTCTGGATCATGACAGCACCCTCCTCTCAAGGGGTTTCCCAGGATACCGCACATGAAACGCCCGAACCAATCGATCAGCATGAACCGATCGCACCAGGACCCAGGATGGATTCTCAGGACCATAACCCCTCCAATGGACCAAATACTGCAGTGAACGGCGGACCATATGCGAATCCACAATCTGTTCCATACTCCATCTGTCCATCCACAGAAACCAGAGGCAAAGGGGTTTGAGACCCCTCAGAGGAAGGTACAAATTGCTTCAGGAGAGACTTATGTAACACATTGGGGATCTAAAGCGACGGAGGTAGACGTAAGTGAAAGGTAACTTGATTGACAACCTCAATTACCTCATAAGGACCTATAAACCTGGGACTTGGCTTATAGCGGAAGGAACTTTCAGCCCAATGTTCTTGGTAGACAACCGTACTTTATCTCCCACCAGGAATATGGGTTGGGTCCTGTAGATCGTCGCTTATCCACAAACTGTTTATGTTTGCCTTGAGCTTCCCCAATGTTCCTCTGGACCTCGATCCATATCTCTATCAGCCGCTGAATGGCCAAATCAGCCCCTAGACACCCCGAGTCCATCCTGGAAAACTCAACAAAATGGGGTGAAAGCCATGACTGCAAAAGAACGGAGAGGTGCCGTGGACTGATTAATATGACTATTAAAGGCAAACTTAGCCATTGGTAACAAAGAACATCAGTCATTTTGCTGGGACTTGGCAAGACACCGCAAAATTTGTTCAATTGGTCCTCTCCATCTGACCATTGGAGCTGCACTAGATGGCAGTATAGTGGAAGCAGGACTGCACCTAAACAGAGCTGACCTGCAGTGCAGCAGTGAAGCCACCACAGGTGGTGGCAGAATAGTCAAATAAGCCGGGTCAAATCCTAAACTGTAGTGCAGTACCAAAGGAATAAGCAAACTCACAGTCAGAGACAAGCCAGGGAGTCAGTAACAGTCAGGAGTGGATAAGCCAAAAGACAGAAGCAGGTCAGGATACAAGTCAAGTCAAAACCAGGGAGTCAGCACACTAAAGGGAAAAATGGAGTGAAGACCAGAATAGGGGAAACAGAGAGACAGGTTCAGACAGCAAACGCAACAGGACAAATCTGAGCACTCAGAGTCAGCTACAGCAGCACTAGACAAAAACTATAACTGACATCACCTGCAGGAAGCAGTAAAGATAAATAGCCAACCTGAACCCAGACAGAGGCTGAAAACGGTTAACTTGAAGTGTCCTAGTGTGGGATCACTAGTCTCCTGGGACTCAACATGGTGGGAGGAAGGAAGATCAGGGTGAGGATTAAGTGATCCAGCCTTTAAGCTTGACCCTGGACCCTGTGGAAGACTGTGTGGTGATGCCAAGCCTACTGGAAGCATTATCTGCTATCCAACCAATATTACAATCTGGCTTCAGAAGTGGTGTACAGTACCTACCTGCAAAGTGGGACAGAAACCTATGTTGTGGATGGGCATGTTTCTGGTGCTCCAGCAACAACCGTAGTCCCACTTGCCCCACGTCCTTGACATTTATATGCACATCATCAGCACTTCCACTTCCTCATCCCTTAATGCAAGCCTTACGCATTTTGTAATTGCTAAGTCTCTTGAAAGCAAAATTATTTAAAAAAAAAAGAAAAAATTGGTAACCCGCAGCAATCGATGCATTTTTTGTGAGTTTACTCAACCATAATGTAAAAGAACGCAAAAGTGTATGGATGACAATCAAATTCAATCCAGAAAAATGTTTCAATGCATTTTCTCAGTTTTACAGAACACAGAAATGTTCACAGACCACGTAACAATGTATGTCTGAGATATGGAGGCCTACAACATTTTTAAAAGCTTTTGTTCACTGATATGACAGAAATTTACTCCACACTACAGAATAGTGGATGGTGAGAAATGTAGCCCAGGATAATGTTTCATCAATTTTTGGGTTTATTATACAACAGAAAAAAGGACCTCAATACGCATTTTGATGGATCAAAATATGATCTATTTTTTCAGCAACCGCAAAAATCCTGCAAGCTTAATCCCTGTCTACAGTTTGGATTCTGTCACTCTACCTGCTCCCGTGACTCTTTCCCTCCCTAGGCTATATGCAGATTGTATGTACTGCAAACAATTCGCCATTAGAAGGGCTGAGAGCATAATGGATCAGCTTCAGCACCAATATCAAAACTTCTGGCCTCTGATTCATTATACTGTGCGCTCAGGCTTAGACCAGCACTCTCTCCCTCCAATATAAAGTGTCACAGAGCAATAAAATGGTGTCAGTTTGCCGAGCCGGACAACACTGTTTTTTTTATAACTTCTAGTAATGTCAGATGGCCAGTTAATCACAATAATACCACAACCAAGTTGCCTATGGTATTACAGTGACTCACAAGCAATCTCCGCATGCTTTTTGGCTGCGTAACAGACAACAAAGATGAGGGGATTTGAGTTTTACCTTGAGCACCTCCCAATACTTGCAGAGTAACAAGAATGTCCAAGCACCGTGATACTTGATTTATACCCGAGTATCATCGAGCACGTTCAATCATCTCTAATGATTTATAATTGGATGCTCAAAATGTATTGGAGTTCTTTTTTTATCTGGATGTTTTGAACATGAATATATACATACTAGATGGTGGCCCGATTCTAACGCATCAGGTATTCTAGAATATGCATGTCCACGTAGTATATTGCAGAGCCCACATAATATATTGCCCAGCCACGTAGTATATTGCCCAGCCACATAGTATATTGCCCAACCACATAGTATATTGCCCAGCCACGTAGTATATTGCCCAACCACATAGTATATTGCCCAGCCACGTAGTATATTGCCCAGCCACATAGTATATTGCCCAGCCACATAGTATATTGCCCAGCCACATAGTATATTGCCCAACCATGTAGTATATTGCCCAGCCACGTAGTATATTGCCCAACCACATAGTATATTGCCCAGCCACGTAGTATATTGCCCAGCCACTTAGTATATTGCCCAGCCACATAGTATATTGCCCAGCCACATAGTATATTGCCCAGCCACGTAGTATATTGCCCAGTCACGTAGTATATTGCCCAGTCACGTAGTATATTGCCCAGTCACGTAGTATATTGCCCAGCCACGTAGTATATTGCCCAGCCACGTAGTATATTGCCCAGCCACGTAGTATATTGCCCAGCCACGTATGTAACAGGTTAAAAAAGACTTAAAATAAAAAATAAACATATACTCATCTTCCGAGGGCCCCTTGTAGTCCTGGCGCTTGTGTGCGGTGCACACGGCAGCTTCCAGTCCCAGGGTTGGTATGAGCGCAGGACCTGTGATGACGTCGCGGTCACATGACCGTGATGTCATGGAAGGTCCTTCTCGCATAGCATCCTTGCCACCAGAACCTGCCACTTGCACTGCCAAGGACAGCGCGCACGTCGGAGGGTGAGAATAACCTTTTTATTATTATTATTATTATTATTTTTATTATTACTTGTAACATTAGATCTTTTTACTATTGATGCTGCATACTCATCAATAGTAAAAAGTTGGTCACACAGGGTTAATAGCTGTGTTAATGGAGTGCGTTACACCGCGGCATAACGCGGTCCATTAATGCTGCCATTAACCCTGTGTGAGGGCTGACTGGAGGGGAGTATGGAGCGGGCACTGACTGCGGGGAGGAAGGAGTGGCCATTTTGCTGCCAGACTGTGCCCGTCGCTGATTGGTCGTGTCAATGGTCGTGGGCGTTTTGCCACGACCAATCAGCGACTTGGATTTCCATGACAGACAGAGGCCACGACCAATGAATATCCGTGACAGAAAGACAGACAGAAAGACAGACAGACAGACGGAAGTGACCCTTAGACAATTATATAGTAGATATGTATATACATGACCATACAATAAAGTTGGCAGATGATTATTACTTGAGTGAGTGCTTGACCAAACCTTTACTAGCTCCTGATTGCTGACTTGCTTTTTGCAGGGTCCGTGAACATTCAGATGGAAGATATCTCTTACAGGTGGAGTGAGTGTGTTCTACAATCTTTACATGTAAGTTCTGCTTCACACATGCAGTTTTCCTCTTCATATGCGCCCTGTGTTTATCCACCCTCCTGTTACTGAGACATCAGGTGTGCCCTACCTTGCATCAAGTATAGCCTGTAGTCCAGGTTCTTATTGGCACAGTGTTCACCCTGACCTGTGGCTTCATGAATCCAACAAATCAGGTGAGCCTTAAAACCATTCCAAGTTTTGCTATACCTCTGATCTATTTTCCACACTTAGTCTGCATCTGATTGCTTATAGATAGGTGTTACACAGTAAGTAACTGCTGGTTTCTATCGCTTTAAAAAAAATGCATTCTCCTATTTTTTTTTCAAAAGTTTTATTCTTTTCTATATTCATTTCTAAGGGAGATAAAATATCCCATGAAGCAGTATCTTTATATTTATTATTTCATTTTACAGTAACGCCATACAATAGGCTACAGGATTTGGTGCAGACAAGTGGGAAAAATTGTATTACCAAGTTATTTGAAAAGAGAGCATTTTGTGCAGCCTGCAATAGACATATTGTGTTATTCTGAGGCTGCCTGAAGAACTTGCAGAGATGAAAAAGAGGCAATGCAACAGAACATAAAGTATGTTTCATTTGCAGCCAAACTCATACTGACAAGATTCATACAGCCAATGAAAGAAGTAAACAGGCATGTCTCGAATAGTCCAGAAGCTGCAATATTAGCTACCATGATAAATAGATATGTTTTCAAGAATTGTTACATTTAATGAGATCCTATAAATATGCTTTTGAAAGCTTGTTCTTGCCGGTTGGCAGAAATCTCAAGGCTACCAGAAATTTCAACTATCTGAGGAAACTTCAGTCATTTCAGTTTATTACACCCTTGTTAACTCCTTAGTTGGAAATATGTTAGTTCACCCACTTCATTTATAAAGTCCAGAAATGCAAGTTTCAAAACTGATAACTGATAGGATAGATTTACTCAATGATCCTGAATGCCAAACCCTCAAAACATAACATAACATTTAAAATGGTATTCCATCACTCGTGCAGCCCTAAAATATTAATAAAAAGGGCAGGATACATATATGGAACAAAAAATTTTTTGTATAATTATTCTTATGTGGCAGATGTACGTCAGACAAGTAATGTATGCTATAATAGCTATCAAAATACAATATGCACCAAATGAACAGACATATAATAGATATCAAAAATTTAAAATTCTGCCAAAGGGGTGAAAATAGATAACTAGCACAAAAATATCCAATATTACCTAAATGTAAGGCAGTAGAGATGGCTCCTGGATGAGGGTAGAGGAATGGAAAGATGACCCATGTGAATCACAGTTAGCATTATTATTTTTTAAAGGGATACTGTAGCTTATATCTCCATGTTCTTAGTTTGTTTATGAACATTTGCAAACACATGAAAATAAGTTACTTAATGATCTACATGTTGAAAGATGAGGATCAAGTTGGCATGGAATCCAGGAAGTGGATATGACACCTTATGTTCATAGGTGATCCAGTGAATCCAAATGAAAGGTGGCTGTGAAGCCTGAATACTTACGTTTGATAGATTTGTCTAGTGAGACAAAGGTATTGATGGTCAGAGTGCTTACACATTCATACCCAAAGATAGCAGGACTGAGGGCATGTCCTGGCTGGCCATGTGAGCGGATGCTTAGGAGAAAGCTCCCACTGCCACCAGTGATATAATCCTGGGCAGACACCGCTGTCTGCTTCAAATTGTGCCGTACCTGCCCGTTGAAGAGTGGAGGAGTACTGAGGAGACGCCCGGTGGAGGACGAGATGACACGGAGGAGACAAAAGGAGACGGGCGCAGGAGAGGCTGGCGGGATCCAAGATGGTGGTGCGAGACAGGGCGGACGCTGAAAAAGCAAACACCACTTACCAGAAGCGCTTGTGCAGCACCCCAGAGTCCTGGTCGTTGCAGTAATGTCGCTCTGCCACTAAGGGGAGTGATGTTATGTCTGATTGCACTAAAGGAGTTCACCTGACCAGGTATCACAGTCACACATTACACTTCACACTCCGGCCACCAGGGGGAGCAAAAGGCACTATGTATTAGGCCACTCCTCACACTGGTAAAACTGGTGTCGGATAGGAAGTTAGGACAGAACGCAGCCTGGGAGAGCTCCAGGGAGGACCTGTCAGGGGTGGGTTCCTGGCAGGTACCTAGCAGAAAGAGTAGAAAGTGACGGAGCTGCGCCTGCACTACCTTGCGGCGGCATCCTAAGAAAGGACACGAAGAGAAGGATATTGTGGAGAAGTGAGAAACGAGATCAAAGCACAAAGAAGAGCCTGTAGGAGTCGTGCCCCGAGAACGGCAACATCCTACTGAGGTGCGTAGCCGGTGGCCGGAACACCGAGGAAGTAACTGACTCCAAGCATTACTTCAAACAGCAGCAGGACAGTTGATTATAGGTTGGCTGTCTACCGTACATCACCTAAGAAGACATAGGGGGCAAGCGTGGAGAGGGGCGTCTCTAGGGTCCCAGAATAGCTCCGAGCCTTCCCGTCAAATGGGTGCGTCCTATCCAGATAAACTTGGGGGACAGAGAGAGAGAGAAAGAACGAATACGAAAGTTGTGAGGACTATCCCGAATGCTCAGCAGGGAAGAACTACAACACACAGGCGCTAGTGGTAGGCATTGATTTCCACCTGCAAAGGGAACTCTGGATGTGCCTTCGGACTGGCCGGTCTCAGTCAGCCCTGTTAACAGTGCTCTGGATTGCGGATCCCGAAGCCTTCAGTAAAAGGTAAAGAGACTGCAACCCTGTGTCCTTGTTATTAACCGCGCCTCACATCATCACCACCTACACCACTGGGAAGCACTGGGGATATACTTCACCTGTGGGATGGCATACCATCTAGCTGCCATAACACAACCCCAGTGAGCCCCAAGCAGCATCGGTCATCCTGACCGAATACCACAGGTGGCGTCACGAAACCTTGGCCGACTTTCATCACCCCTTTCATTGGACGCCCCTTAGCAGGGTCACGGACCGGGTCCAGCCACCATGGCAACTCCAGAACCGAGACAGAGAGGACCGGTATCGAGTAACCCGCGGCCCTGCGTCTGGGGGCGCTCCACTTGGAAGCTGCAGCAAGGCTGAAAAAGTTTGCCCTGGTGGACGGTGGGGAAGAGGCGCAGGCACTTGCTGAAGAGGGATCTGAAGGAGAGGAGGAGGAGGACGAGACGATTGATGAAGTGAAGGAGGTACAGAAGGGGAAGGGAGACAGTGGCATGGCTGCAGCAGCAGAGGCTGATAAAGAAGTGGAATTGAGAGGGGAGCCGACCCTAAAGGATATTTTTATTCTTTTGTCCTCATGTAGTCAGTCCCTAAATGACTTGACCCTTCAGATGAAGGAGGTTAAAGGGGAGATTATACAGATAAAGGCTACCATACAGAAAATGGACAAACGCATGGGAGAGGTGGAGGAGAGGGTGAGCACTGTGGAGGATCATGTTGTAAAACTACAAAAGGCAGAGAAAAAGTTTGTTCAACAGATATCAGAATTGGCAGCAAAAAATGAGGACCTAGAGAACAGATCCAGAAGAAACAACATCCGAATATTGGGTCTGCCGGAAAAAAACAGAGGGGAGAAACCCTACTGAGTTTATTGAAAATTGGCTAAAGGAGAAGGTTGGTGCCGAAGTTCTGACAAAGGTCTTTGCTGTGGAAAGAAAGCACAGAGTTCCGCTGCAGCTCCCTCCCCCTGGAGCCAACCCCCGTACCATGCTGGCTAAGATATTAAATTATAGAGACAGAGACATTGTTCTTAGGAAGGCCAGAGAAATGGAGGATCTCACTGTCGGCGGACAGAGGATTGCCATCTACCCAGATTACTCCGCTGTGGTCCAGAAACAAAGAATGCAGTTTACTGGTGTCAAAAGGCAACTGAGAGAGCTGGGGGTGCAATACTCCATGTTTTTACCTGCGAGGTTAAGAGTGGTCGCTTTTAACAAAGTTCACTTCTTCATGACACCAGAGGGCACTACCCAGTGGATTGATATTAATGTCAAGAAACTGCAAGCTAAAGCAGACTGACTTTCCGTGGAGACATGAGTTGTTATTGCTATACTTCTGGAAGAGGAGAATCAGGTTTATTATATGCCTATTTACTGCCTATGACTGTTTCAATTTTGGAAGAGTTGATGTTGGCCTAATGCATATTGATCTGTATGTATTGCAACAACTATTATGTTTGTTTAATATGATGTGATTTATATATCTGCATGCATATTGTTCACATGTCAACAAAGTTAAAAAAAAAAAGGAGTCCTCATTTACAGACAGGATGTTCCTCCTCCCCCTTCCCTGTGAGCACATTTCTTGTGTGTAGCTGAAGCTGAAAGGACACAGCAGCAGCAGCTCTTTCTCTCTCTCTCAGAAACCAGATTGATCCTGTTCTCATGTTGTAAGCTGGATGTTCTTAATTCTTAATAAATGAACATTCTCTGTTGCTCGTTGTGGACATCACACTGATTAACCCGCTACTAACAGGTTATGGGCCCAGGAGTCAAAGCAATCCGAAACCTCCAGAGCACAGAGATAGAAAGACAACAGCAAACTGAGAAGAAGTAAAATGGCCACCAGCAGCAACTCAACAAAGTTTACAGTGCCTAGCCTGAATAACCAGAACTACCAATCCTGGAAATTCAAGTTGACAACCCCAGAACTGAGACAGAAAGGACCGGTACCGAGTAACCTGTGGCCCTGTGTCTGGGGGCGATCCAACTTGGCGTCACGAACAGGATTGTACTTAAGCCTGACGGATCAGGTCATGTGTGCCTTGGAACTGTGATTGAAACGTGTTTGAACCGTGATTTATTGCAAAGACTGTGTATTGCTACCTGCCACAAGATTCCCGCCAAAACCGCCGCCATTACAGCGCCACGAGGAGCGCAGGAGAAGAAGAAGGGCGTGAAAGTGGGTGTGAACAAACTGCAGAGCGCGAAAGATAATGGCCGCCCAGTCTAAGTATTGTTGTATCCTGAGGGCGTGCCCGTCAGCCGCTGAGGTCCGCCTTCTCATCCTCTATGGAGGGTGGGGACAGTGGGGACGGAGCCGCTCTCTGAAAAGAGCCCGGGAAGAAGATCCAGAGGAAGGGACAAAGATGGCGACTTCCAGGACCCCGCATGGAGACGGCCCGGCCCGGTGCAGGGCTGTATCACCCGTAGCAGCCCCGGAATCACCGACGCTGCAGGGATGGACCGGCATGGAGCTGACTGAAGGGAAACCCGGTAGCCGGATGCCTGAGGGCTGGGTGGCTGCAGCCGAAGCACGGCAGCTGGCGCGTTACCGAGAGGCCCAAGCTCGCATAATTTCCCGATTGGGCCACGCGATGGAGATTCGCCTTTCGTCCTTGTCTCCTCCTCCATCCGCTCCGACTGCAGTAGACCCCCGAACCCGGCTAGGGGATCATGCACCACAGGAGCCGGACCTGAGGATCCTGCTGGTGACGGAGCATCAGCGGCGCCTGGTGGCGGCCTGGAGGAAGCAGCCCCGACCTGCAACCATGATTGACCTCACAGAGGAAGTGAAGGTCTCGCCCTCGCACTGGGGAGTGGTGGTCTTCTTCAACTCTACGGAAGAAAGGGGAATTATACAGGAGATCGGGGAGCCCCTACAGGTCCGTGTCACCTGGAATGAGGTGGAGCCCTGTTATGGAACGGTCAATGAAGATCGTGACCTGAAACCTGGGGATGCTGTGACCTACACGTGATGGCAGAGGGGGACCAGCTGGATGGCTAGGGGCGTCCAGCGGTGCGCAGTCCTTCAGGTCACAGCCGAAACTCCAGAGGGCGAGGTCCCCGCTACAGACCATCCAACTGACTGTGGGTCCCACCCGTTCTCGGCCGAGAGGGGTGGTCTGCAAGGTAAGACCGCAACCTTCGCAGCAATAAACCTCGGAGGCCCGATGACTGTATATAGTTAACTGTTTCCTGCTCTTTTGCTGCTAAACCCGTCCAGGGTTATTTCCTAAAGGGATCCCTTTGTTGACCCGGGATCCCTATTGTTTTACATTTCTTTTTCTACTTTGCACAAGTTATCATTGTTTCCAAAGACTGTCGGATCATGAACAGTGAATGATTCCAAAACTGTTTTGTACATAGTTTTCACCTTCTTAAAGGTGCTCCCTACTTGTTTTACAAAAGAAAGAAGACTTTGCGAAGAGACTGCTTGTGGACATGACGCAGAAGGTCTTGCTTTCATTGGACTTGCAGACGGAGAGAACCTGCACTACCTCAGAGAGACTTGGTTCCCTCTTAAAGGGAATGTTCGCATGTTGCCTTAAGAAAAGTTAAAATGTTAATAATGTTGTGATTCAGAAAAGTTTGATAATGTTGCTAGAGATTGAGGACAGGAAAGGTCGAAAGTGAACCCATGGGGGTTAGAGAGAGAGTCCTCCTGAGAACTGTAGAATGATAGTTGGTTACTGAAAGAGAGACAATGACAGTAGGCCCAGCCAAGGAGCTAGGCGGTCCTGCATTGGTGACGCTAGAAAGAAGAGAAAAAAAAAAAAGTTGAGTTATTTTATAGTATTTTATAGTAGGCCTTTAGTGGGTTTAGCTTACACGCCCTTAAAGGAAAAGTTAAATTATTGTTCAGAATTTGCACTCAGTAGAATACCCGCAGGGTACTAGAAGTTATTTATAGTCAGAATGTTATTTAAAAATATTTAACCTTGTTTTTGTTTGTAACGTTCAAGTGTCCTCACCTCCCATAAAGGGAAGCCTTGTAATATTTACTTGTTTCAAGCATTTCAAAATTTTGTATGTCTTTCGCTGATATGTATTGTTGTTCTTCTTCCCAGTCCTGGAGTACTGAATTTAACCGGGGGGGAGTGCAGCGCCCCAGAGATCTGGTCGTTGCAGTATGACACTCTGCCGCTAAGGGGAGTGATGGTACATCTGATGGCACTAAAGGAGTTCTACTGACCAGGTATCACCAGCACACATTACACTTCACACTCCGGCCACTAGGGGGAGAAAAAGGCTTTATTTATTGGGCCTCTCCTCACACTGGTAAAACTAGGGGTTGGATAGGAAGTTAGGCAGAAGCTGACTGGGTTGGATTCAGGCAACATCCATTGGCAGGGGGTGTTGCAGGGAGAAGACACAGGGGGGTCCCTGTCGGGCGTGGGAACCTGGCAGGTATCTAGCGAACAGAGCAGAATGTTATGGAACCGCGCCTGCACTACCTTGCGGCGGTATCCTAAGAAAGAGACAGGAAGCAAAGGGTATTGTGGAACAGTGAGAAATGAGATCAAGCACAAAGGAGAGCCAGTAGGAGTCGTGCCATGAGACCGAGGCAACAACCTACTGAGGCGCGTAGCCGGTGGCCGGAACACCGCGGAAGTAACTGACTCTATGCCTTCGAACTCCGCAGGACAGTTAATTATAGGTTGGCTGTCTACCTTAAATTTCCTACGAAGACATAGGGGGCAACGCGTGGAGAGGGGCGTCTCTAGGGTCCCGGAAGAGCTCCGAGCCTTCCCGTCATACGGGTGCGTCCTAGCCATAACATATCTGGGGGACGAGAAACTAGTAACAGCTGGAACAAGAGAGAGAAAAAGAATTAGAAAGAACGAACGAACGAGAACAGAAGTTGTGAGGACTATTCCGAATGCTCAGCAGGGTAGCACTACAACACACAGGCGCTAGTGGTAGGCAACGATTTCCACCTGCAAAGGGAACTCTGGATGTGCCCATCGGACCGGCCGGTTTCAGAAAGCCCTGTTAACCGTGCTCTGGATTGTGGATCCTGAAGTCTTCAGTAAAGAGGTAAAGAGACTGCAACCTTGTGTCCTCATTATTGACTGCACCTCACACCATCGCCATCTACATCACTGGGAAGCGCTGGGGACATACTTCACCTGTGGGAAGGTATACCATCTAGCTGCCATTCCATCACCCCAGCGGACCCCAAGCAGCGTCGGTCATCCTGACCGAACACCACAGGTGGCGTCATGAAACCTTGACAGACTCCTATCACCTTTTATTTGACGCCCCTTAGCAGGGTCACAGACCGGGTCCAGCCACCGTGACAACCCCAGAACTGAGACAGAAAGGACCGGTACCGAGTAACCTGTGGCCCTGTGTCTGGGGGCGATCCATATAGATTCTGGTGCAACCAGTCACATGACCAATGACAGAGACTTCTTTACTAAGCTTAACCAAAATAAGTCAGAGAAAGTGATAATGGCAAACGGTCAGTGCATGAACTCAGAAGGCATAGGAGACGGTTATATTGATTGTAACATCTCAGAAACACAAAGTAGAAGGATCCATGTAAAAGATGTACTATATGTGCCTAGTCTTGAAAGTAATCTATTATCTGTGAAAAAGCTCACAAAACAAGGTAATGAAGTTACATTTAAGGAAGATAGCTGAATCATCTCAAAGGAGGGTCACACATTAGCAAAAGGAAAAATCAGAGATGAACTGTATCAGTTGAAATGTAAAGAGTGTGTATGCACAGCTAAGCAAAAACTGCACAAGAACTGTATTCATGTATGGCACAGGCGGCTTGCGCATAGAGATCCAGAAGCAATAAGAAAGTTATTTCAAGAACAATTAGCTGATAATATTACAATTGATTCATGTAATCAGACAATGAGGTGTTCCAGCTGTACCAAAGGGAAAATGTCCAGAAAGGCCTTTCCTAAGAAAAGTACTACAAGAACAGAACAACCACTAGATTTAGTACACACGGATATCTGTGGTCCAATGCGTACTCAGACCCCTGGAAAGAAGAGATATTGTCTTACATTTATTGATGACAATTCAAGATATACAGTTGTCTATTTACTTCACAGCAAAAATGAAGTTCCAGAGAAACTTGGAATATATCTAGCTGAAGTACACAACAAGTTTGGAAGAATGCCAAAAACTTTACGTGCAGATAATGGAACTGAGTATACAAGTAATGAAACACAGAGCATTTTAAAGAAAAATGGAATCATATTTCAAACTACTGTACCATACAACCCTGAGCAAAATGGTGTAGCAGAAAGAAGGAACCGGACACTCTGTGAAAGCGCAAGGAGTATGTTATTTGATGCAAATTTGCCTACAGTATATTGGGGCGAAGCTATTATGACGCTTGTTATCTTCAGAACAGACTATCAAGTAAAGCGACAGAGAAAACTCCATTTGAGCAACGGAATGGTACAAAACCAAAACTACAACACATAAGGATTTTCGGAAGTAAAGCATTTGCACATGTTCCCAAAGAAAAACGAACTAAGTGGGAATCTCATGCCAAGGAAGGCATCCTGGTAGGCTACAGTGAAACCCAGAAAGGTTATAGAATTTTACACCCAGAGACAAACAAGGTCACAATAAGTAAAGATGTAGTGTTTGAAGAAAACTTCGTGTCGCCCAAGTTTTATGACATTATGCCAGTAGTCCAGATGAAGCAACAACAACAATCTCAATCACAATTACAAGACAACGAAGAAAAGAATGTAGAAGTCTGGCTGGACTTTTCAACCACTGAAGAACAACAAAAGGCCTAAGTGAACCTGACATTAGACGGCCGTCAAGATCAAAGGAATGCCAGCTAAACGTTTATCCTACATTGTGAAGACACTGCCGGAGTCAGAACCACAGTTATGGGATGAAATGCAGAAACTACCCGCCCATGAAAGAACTGCATTTTTAAATGGTGACATTGAGGAGGACTTACACATGACTCAACCTGAAGGTTATGTAAAGGAAGGTGAACAGAATCTTGTTTGCAAACTACAAAACTCTCTTTATAGTCTTAAGCAATCGGCGAGAGCATGGAACACTAAAATGAACAAAGTCTTGTTAGAAGAAGGATTTAAAAGAGGTCAAGCGGATCCATGCCTGTACACGAGATATACAGATGGAAAATGGATGTATATTCTCTTATATGTGGACGATGTAATTGTAGTTCATCAAGAAGAAGCTGAAATTGGGAAAATTACTAACATTTTGAACCAGCATTTTGAAACGAAAGACCTAGGAAATGTGACATATTATCTAGGAATCCACATCCAGAGAGAGGAAGATGGAAGTTTTCTTTTAAATCAAAGTGCAAAGATTAATTCAATTTTGGATCAGTTCGGAATAACGGAGGCCAAAGGTGTATCAACGCCAATGGAATCATCCTACCTGAAACTGGAAGAAGATGACCTGTTGCCTAACAACGAGAAATATCGACAGGCAGTGGGGGCACTTCTATATATATCAACTACGACTCGACCGGATATTACAACAGCAGTTGGAATATTGTGCAGATATGTGGAGAAACCGCGCCAAAAGGACTGGAATGCCGTTAAAAGAGTTATCCAATATTTAAAAGGAACACGAGGTGTAAATTTAAAAATATCTGTAGCAGGAAATCTAAAACTCTCCCGCTATGTTGACTCAGATTGGGCTGGTGATTCGCAAGATCGTAAATCCACAAGCGGATACGTATTTAAACTTGGAAAAAGTTCAATCTCCTGGTCTAGTAGAAAACAAGTGTCTGTTATTTTGTCATCTACAGAAGCTGAGTATGTATCCGCAGCCTATGCAAGTCAGGAGATTATTTGGCTAAGACAACTGATGGATGATCTTGGTAAACCGTTAACTCAGCCAACGGTGATATATGAGGACAACCAAGGATGCATTAAACATGTATGCAGTGAAAAGATCAGTGCTAGAACTAAGCACATCGACGTCAGATGTCATCATCTACGTGATTTAATAGATCGTGGCGTAATTCAATTTGTTTATTGTGAAACTGTTAAAATGTTAGCTGGTATTTTGAACAAGTCATTGCCACGACCTAGGTTCCAAGAATTGAGAAGCACTATGGGACTGACAGAATAAATAGTTGTTGAGTGGGGGTATTGGCCTAATGCATATTGATCTGTATGTATTGCAACAACTATTGTTTGCTTAATATGATGTGATTTATATATCTGCATGCATATTGTTCACGTCAACAAAGTTAAAAAAAAAAAAAGGAGTCCTCATTTACAGACAGGATGTTCCTCCTCCCCCTTCCCTGTGAGCACATTTCTTGTGTGTAGCTGAAGCTGAAAGGACAAAGCAGCAGCAGCTCTTTCTCTCTCTCTCAGAAACCAGATTGATACTGTTCTCATGTTGTAAGCTGGATGTTCTTGATTCTTAATAAATGAACATTCTCTGTTGCTCGTTGTGGACATCATGCTGATTAACCCGCTGCTAACACTTGAGTTTGATCAGTTTGGTTAGTTTGCCAGACAGTGTTGTGATAGATAATACGGAGGGGGGTGGGGGTTGCTAACAGGGTGTTCTGCGAATGCTGTTTTTGTAATCTCTTCATTTTATTGTACATTTTGAAATGTTATTGATAAATGTAAAGAGCTGTGGTTCTGTTGGCTGCGCGAGGCAGATGGAGAAGGTAACCTAGGTGAGAGTGTCACTAATGGGCAGAGGAGCCCCACTCTCGATGAGAGGAAAAAGCTTTATTTTCGGGGGGTGGGAGGTGGGAGTTTAAAGGGTGGGGGAGGGGTTAGACAGCTCAAGCTAGGGAGTAAGGATTCTTGGAAGACTGTTGAGCGATGTGATGGGGGATTGTGTTAAAATACTGAGTTGGAATGTAAGAGGCCTAGCGGATAAGACCAGACGAGCAGCAGTTTGACAATATGCTCGAGACCAAAGGGCCTAGAGACGCACTTGGTACGTGAGAAGGTCGATGTCTTACGCAGGCGCTGGTTACAGAAAACGTATCATTCTACCTTCTCTACGTACTCAAGGGGAGTATCGTTATTGGTAACAACAGATGTGAGTTATGAGGAGGTGAAGGTGTATGTTGATGTGGATGGGCAATATTTGGTAGTGAAATGTAAACTGCTTGGGATTTTGATGTGTGTGGTGGCTATGTATATTCCCCCTACTTATTCTATCAAAAAATTAGAGAATTGTTGGAATTGATTGGACGGGGAGATCCCATGATGCTTTTAATTATTGGAGACCTCAATAACATACTGTATGTGATGATTTCTGGGATAGAAACAAAAACATACAGAACAGGTCGGAAGGCCACACTACGGCATTTGGAACATATGTCCGAGAGATTGGTATGATTGATTTGTGGAGAGTACGACATGTTGGGGAGATGGGGTATTCTTGCTACTCGCCGGCTCATGATACCCTATCTAGAATAGACATGTGTTGTGAATTCTGTGGCAGAGCTCCCCCCTGTGGTCACAAGTGGTACTTCGGCTTATTCTCTCTGTGAGCTTCCGTTGGTGGAGGAAAGTGGTACTGCGGCTTCTGAGTTTCCTTCCTCAGGTGATGTGGTGAAGTCGTTAGGTGCTGCTCTATTTAACTCCACCTAGTGCTTTGATCCTGGCCTCCAGTCAATGTTCTAGTATTGGACCTGTTTCCTCCTGGATCGTTCCTGTGGCCTGCTGCTCTGCATAGCTAAGTTCCTCTTTGCTATTTGTTTGCTGTTTTTTTCTGTCCAGCTTGTCAATTTGTTTTTTTCTGCTTGCTGGAAGCTCTGGGACGCAGAGGGTGTACCTCCATGCCGTTAGTTCGGTACGGAGGGTCTTTTTTGCCCCCTTTGCGTGGTTTTTGTAGGGTTTTGTGTTGACCGCAAAGTTACCTTTCCTATCCTCGCTCTGTTCAGAAAGTTGGGCCTCACTTGGCTAAATCTATTTCATCTCTACGTTTGTCTTTTCATCTTAACTCACAGTCATTATATGTGGGGGCTGCCTTTTCCTTTGGGGTATTTCTCTGAGGCAAGGTAGGCTTATTTTCTATCTTCAGGCTAGCTAGTTTCTCAGGCCGTGCCGAGTTGCATAGGGAGCGTTAGGCGCAATCAACGGCTGCCTTTAGTGTGGTTTGAGAGGATTAGGGATTGCGGTCAACAGAGTTCCCACGTCTCAGAGCTCGTTCTTGTTTTTTGGGTTATTGCCAGGTCACTGTATGTGCGCTGACCTCGATGTTCATTGTGGTACTGAATTACCTTTCATAACAGTACTGGAGGCCTAAAGTACTAATGATTCTCAATAGAGGGAAAAAAGAAGTTCTGAGACCATTTTTTTTTCTCTGCACTGTGTTTTGCCTTTTTTTTTCCCCTAGACATTTGGGTGGTTCAGGACACAGGTGTAGCAATGGACATTAAAGGTCTGTCTTCATGTGTGGATCAGCTCACGGCAAGAGTACAAAGTATTCAAGACTTTGTGATTCAGAATTCTATGTTAGAACCGAGAATTCCTATTCCTGATTTGTTTTTTGGAGATAGAACTAAATTTCTGAGTTTCAAAAATAATTGTAAACTATTTCTGGCTTTGAAACCTCGCTCCTCTGGTGACCCAGTTCAACAAGTTAGGATCGTTATTTCTTTTTTGCGTGGCGACCCTCAGGACTGGGCATTTTCTCTTGCGTCAGGAGATCCTGCATTAAGTAATGTCGATGCGTTTTTCCTGGTGCTCGGATTGCTGTACGATGAGCCTAATTCTGTGGATCATGCAGAGAAGAATTTGCTGGCTCTGTGTCAGGGTCAGGATGAAATAGAGGTATATTGTCAGAAATTTAGAAAGTGGTCCGTACTCACTCAGTGGAATGAAGGTGCGCTCACAGCTATTTTCAGAAAGGGTCTCTCTGAAGCCCTTAAGGATGTCATGGTGGGATTTCCTATGCCTGCTGGTCTGAATGAGTCTATGTCTTTGGCCATTCAGATCAGTCGACGCTTGCGCGAGCGTAAATCTGTGCACCATTTGGCGGTATTACCTGAGCTTAAACCTGAGCGTATGCAGTGCGATAGGACTTTGACCAGAGTTGAACGGCAAGAACACAGACGTCTGAATGGGCTGTGTTTCTACTGTGGTGATTCCACTCATGCTATCTCCGATTGTCCTAAGCGCACTAAGCGGTTCGCTAGGTCTGCCACCATTGGTACGGTACAGTCAAAATTTCTTCTGTCCGTTACCTTGATCTGCTCTTTGTCATCGTATTCTGTCATGGCATTTGTGGACTCAGGCGCTGCTCTGAATTTGATGGACTTGGAGTATGCTAGGCGTTGTGGGTTTTTCTTGGAGCCCTTGCAGTGTCCTATTCTATTGAGAGGAATTGATGCTATGCCTTTGGCCAAGAATAGCCTCAGTACTGGACCCAGCTGACCATGTGCATGGCTACTGCACATCAGGAGGTTATTCGCTTTCTGGTGTTGCATAATCTGCATGATGTGGTCGTGTTGGGGTTGCCATGGCTACAAGTCCATAATCCAGTATTAGATTGGAAATCCATGTCTGTGTCCAGCTGGGGTTGTCAGGGGGTACATGGTGATGTCCCATTTCTGACTATTTCGTCATCCACCCCTTCTGAGGTTCCTGAGTTCTTGTCTGATTACCGGGATGTATTCGATGAGCCCAAGTCCAATGCCCTACCTCCGCATAGGGATTGTGATTTTGCTATCGATTTGATTCCTGGTAGTAAATTCCCAAAAGGTTGACTGTTTAATTTGTCTGTGCCTGAGCACGCCGCTATGCGGAGTTATGTGAAGGAGTCTTTGGAGAAGGGGCATATTCGCCCGTCGTCGTCGCCATTAGGAGCAGGGTTCTTTTTTGTAGCCAAGATGGATGGTTCACTGACACCTTGTATAGATTACCGCCTTCTAAATAAGATCACGGTTAAATTTCAGTACCCCTTGCCATTGTTATCTGATTTGTTTGCTCGGATTAAGGGGGCTAGTTGGTTCACCAAGATAGATCTTCGTGGTGCGTATAATCTTGTGCGTATTAAGCGAGGCGATGAGTGGAAAACTGCATTTAATACGCCCGAGGGCCATTTTGAGTATCTAGTAATGCCATTCGGACTTGCCAATGCTCCATCAGTGTTTCAGTCCTTTATGCATGACATCTTCCGAGAGTACCTGGATAAATTCTTGATTGTGTAATTAGATGACATTTTGATCTTCTCGGATGATTGGGAGTCTCATGTGAAGCAGGTCAGAACGGTGTTTCAGGTCCTGCGTGCTAATTCTTTGTTTGTGAAGGGGTCAAAGTGTCTCTTTGGTGTTCAGAAGGTTTCATTTTTGGGGTTCATCTTTTCCCCTTCTACAATCGAGATGGACCCTGTTAAGGTCCAAGCCATCCATAATTGGACTTACCCGACATCTCTGAAAAGTCTGCAAAAGTTCCTGGGCTTCGCTAATTTTTATCGTCGCTTCATCTGCAATTTTTCTAGTATTGCAAACCATTGACCGATTTGACCAAGAAAGGTGCTGATGTGGTCAATTGGTCTTCTGCTGCTGTGGAAGCTTTTCAAGAGTTGAAGCGTCGTTTTTCTTCTGCCCCTGTGTTGTGTCAACCAGATGTTTCGCTTCCGTTCCAGGTCGAGGTTGATGCTTCTGAGATTGGAGTGGGGGCTGTTTTGTCGCAGAGAAGTTCTGATTGCTCGGTGATGAAACCATGCGCCTTCTTTTCCAGGAAGTTTTCGCCTGCTGAGCGAAATTATGATGTGGGCAATCGAGAGTTGCTGGCCATGAAGTGGGCATTTGAGGAGTGGCGTCATTGGCTTGACTGATCATAAGAACTTGACTTATCTCGAGTCCGCCAAGCGGTTGAATCCTAGACAAGCTCGTTGGTCGTTGTTTTTTGCCCGTTTTGACTTTGTGATTTCATACCTTCCGGGCTCTAAAAATGTGAAGGCGGATGCTCTGTCTAGGAGTTTTGTGCCCGACTCTCCGGGTGTATCTGAGCCGGTGGGTATCCTCAAAGAGGGAGTAATTGTGTCTGCCATCTCCCCTGATTTGCGGTGGGTGCTGCAAAAATTTCAGGCTAATAAACCTGATCGTTGCCCAGCGGAGAAACTGTTTGTCCCTGATAGGTGGACGAATAAAGTTATCTCTGAGGTTCATTGTTCGGTGTTGGCTGGTCATCCTGGAATCTTTGGTACCAGAGAGTTAGTGGCTAGATCCTTTTGGTGGCCATCTCTGTCGCGGGATGTGCGTACTTTTGTGCAGTCCTGTGGGATTTGTGCTCGGGCTAAGCCCTGCTGTTCTCGTGCCAGTGGGTTGCTTTTGCCCTTGCCGGTCCCGAAGAGGCCTTGGACACATATCTCTATGGATTTTATTTCAGATCTTCCCGTCTCTCAAAAGATGTCAGTCATTTGGGTGGCCTGTGATCGCTTCTCTAAGATGGTCCATTTGGTACCCTTGTCTAAATTGCCTTCCTCCTCTGATTTGGTGCCATTGTTTTTCCAGCATGTGGTTCGTTTACATGGCATTCCAGAGAATATCGTTTCTGACAGAGGTTCCCAGTTTGTTTCGAGGTTTTGGCGAGCCTTTTGTGGTAGGATGGGCATTGACTTGTCTTTTTCCTCGGCTTTCCATCCTCAGACTAATGGCCAGACCGAACGAACCAATCAGACCTTGGAAACATATCTGAGATGCTTTGTTTCTGCTGATCAGGATGACTGGGTGTCCTTTTTGCCTTTGGCTGAGTTCGCCCTTAATAATCGGGCCAGCTCGGCTACCTTGGTTTCACCGTTTTTCTGCAACTCTGGGTTCCATCCTCGTTTCTCTTCAGGGCAGGTTGAGTCTTCGGACTGTCCTGGTGTGGATACTGTGGTGGACAGGTTGCAGCAGATTTGGACTCATGTAGTGGACAATTTGACTTTGTCCCAGGAGAAGGCTCAACGTTTCGCTAATCGCAGACGCTGTGTGGGTCCCCGACTTCGGGTTGGGGACTTGGTTTGGTTATCTTCTCGTCATATTCCTATGAAGGTTTCCTCTCCTAAGTTTAAACCTCGTTTTATTGGCCCGTATAGGATTTCTGAGGTTCTTAATCCTGTGTCTTTTCGTCTCACCCTTCCAGATTCTTTTTCCATACATAACGTATTCCATAGGTCATTGTTGCGGAGATACGTGGCACCTATGGTTCCATCTGTTGATCCTCCTGCCCCGGTTTTGGTGGAGGGGGAGTTGGAGTATATTGTGGAGAAGATTTTGGATTCTCGTGTTTCAAGGCGGAAACTCCAGTATCTGGTTAAGTGGAAGGGTTATGCTCAGGAAGATAATTCCTGGGTCTTTGCCTCTGATGTCCATGCTCCCGATCTTGTTCGTGCCTTTCATATGGCTCATCCTGGTCGTCCTGGGAGCTCTGGTGAGGGTTCGGTGACCCCTCCTCAAGGGGGGGGTACTGTTGTGAATTCTGTGGCAGAGCTCCCTCCTGTGGTCACAAGTGGTACTTCGGCTTATTCTCTCTGTGAGCTTCCGTTGGTGGAGGAAAGTGGTACTGCGGCTTCTGAGTTTCCTTCCTCAGGTGATGTGGTGAAGTCGTTAGGTGCTGCTCTATTTAACTCCACCTAGTGCTTTGATCCTGGCCTCCAGTCAATGTTCTAGTATTGGACCTGTTTCCTCCTGGATCGTTCCTGTGGCCTGCTGCTCTGCATAGCTAAGTTCCTCTTTGCTATTTGTTTGCTGTTTTTTCTGTCCAGCTTGTCAATTTGTTTTTTTCTGCTTGCTGGAAGCTCTGGGATGCAGAGGGTGTACCTCCGTGCCGTTAGTTCGGTACGGAGGGTCTTTTTTGCCCCCTTTGCGTGGTTTTTGTAGGGTTTTGTGTTGACCGCAAAGTTACCTTTCCTATCCTCGCTCTGTTCAGAAAGTTGGGCCTCACTTTGCTAATTCTATTTCATCTCAATGTTTGTCTTTTCATCTTAACTCACAGTCATTATATGTGGGGGCTGCCTTTTCCTTTGGGGTATTTCTCTGAGGCAAGGTAGGCTTATTTTCTATCTTCAGGCTAGCTAGTTTCTCAGGCCGTGCCGAGTTGCATAGGGAGCGTTAGGCGCAATCCACGGCTGCCTTTAGTGTGGTTTGAGAGGATTAGGGATTGCGGTCAACAGAGTTCCCACGTCTCAGAGCTCGTTCTTGTTTTTTGGGTTATTGCCAGGTCACTGTATGTGCACTGACCTCTATGTCCATTGTGGTACTGAATTACCTTTCATAACAGACATGGCGCTCAGAAATGACATGTTCGATACTATGGTGGGGGATGTGAGGTATTTGTCATGGGCATTCTCGGATCATAATCCGATTGAGGTGGAGTTGCGGCCAATGGGGACACAAGCCCGACGCAGGAGAGAGTCGAAAATTCATCTTAATTGGTTGCATAGCGTGAGTTTGGAGAACATACAGCTGGAGGTAGAGGAGTTTTTTTTAGATTAATGAGGGCAGTGGGGATATACCCACTATTTGGGAGATTATGAAAGCAGGTGGAGAATGCTGCGAAGGAAATGTTGAGAGTTGCTGAAGATGAGTTGGTCACACTGGGTACCCCTGAGGCCAGGAAATGGCTAAAAGAAGCCCAGAATAATATGGATAAAATTATTTTGGAGAGGGCAGGGAGGAAGAGAGAGTTCCAACGACTAGCTTTTTACCAGGAAGGGGAGGTGGTGGGGCACATGCTGTCATTAGTGGCTTCTGCTCAGAGGGGTACATCATTTGTACATTCATTGGAACTTGGCAACGTTCCTAAAGTGTCGGAGACCTCTGAGGTCTTAAAGGTCTTTATGGACTTCTATGCAGACCTGTATTCCTCTGGGGTGGTCCCATCAGTGGAAGACAATATGGCATTTTTAGAGGGCCTTGTCTTACCTAGTCTGAGTGAGGAGGATAGGGAAAGTTTGGAGGCCCCTATTACAGATGAAGAACTGAGCCGTGCATTAAGGGGAATGGCAAGGGGTAAGGCACCAGAAGCAGATGGACTACCAGCCGAAATCTATAAAGAGATGGAGGGGGTGTTGTTGCCCAGACTAAGAGTGGTCTTGGAGGAGGCTAAGAATAGTGGAATCCAGCCAGCTTCCAAGAGGGATGCCATAATAGTGGTAATCCCCAAGGAGGATAAAGATCTATGACTGCCTGAATCATATCGCCCGATCTCTTTGCTCACTTTGGATGTTAAGCTTCTGGCCAGGGTGTTAGCGACCTGATTGACGGGTGTTATTTCTAAGTTAACACATCCAGATCAGTCTGGCTTTATGCCTGAAAGGTCTATGGCAGTTAATCTAAGAAGGCTTTTTCTGAATGTACAATTGGGGGCTGATAACGGTGGTCATAAAGTTTGTTGTGAATTCTGTGGCAGAGCTCCCTCCTGTGGTCACAAGTGGTACTTCGGCTGATTCTGTCTATGAGCTTCCGTTGGTGGATGTTAATGGTACTGCGGCTTCTGAGTTTCCTTCCTCAGGTGATGTGGTGAAGTCGTTAGGTGCTGCTCTATTTAACTCCACCTAGTGCTTTGCTCCTGACCTCCAGTCAATGTTCTAGTATTGGTCTTGCTTCCTCCTGGATCGTTCCTGTGGCCTGTCTTCCTGCATAAGCTAAGTTTTGCTTGTGTTATTTTTGCTTGCTATTTTTTCTGTCCAGCTTGCTTAGTAGGTGCGGAGGGTCTTTTTGCCCCCTCTGCGTGGTTGTTTATAGGGTTTTGTGTTGACCGCAAAGCAATCTTTTCTATCCTCGGTCTGTTCAGTAAGTTGGGCCTCACTTTGCTAAATCTATTTCATCTCTGCGTTTGTATTTTCATCTCAACTCACAGTCATTATATGTGGGGGGCTGCCTTTTCCTTTGGGGTATTTCTCTGAGGCAAGGTAGGCTTATTTTTCCTTCTTAGGCCTAGCTAGTTTCTCAGGCTGTGCCGAGTTGCATAGGGAGCGTTAGGCGCAATCCACGGCTGCCTCTAGTGTGGTTGGATAGGATTAGTAATTGCGGTCAGCAGAGTTCCCACGTCTCAGAGCTCGTCCTATGTCTTTTGGTTATTGTCAGGTCACTTTGTGTGCTCTGAACTTCAAGGTCCATTGTGGTTCTGAATTACCTATTCATAACAGTACTGGAGGCCCAAAGTACTAATGCTTCTCAATAGAGGGAAAAAAGAAGTTCTGAGACCATTTTTTTTTTGCACTGTGTTTTGCCTTTTTTTCCCCCTAGACATTTGGGTGGTTCAGGACACAGATGTAGTGATGGACATTAAAGGTCTGTCTTCTGGTGTGGATAATCTCACTGCAAGAGTACAAAAAATTCAAGACATTATGGTTCAGAAATCTATGTTAGAACCTAGAATTCCTATTCCTGATTTGTTTTCTGGAGATAGAACTAAGTTTCTGAATTTCAAAAATAATTGCAAACTGTTTCTGGCTTTGAAACCTCGCTCCTCTGGTGACCCAGTTCAACAGGTTAGGATTATTATTTCTTTATTACGTGGCGACCCTCAAGACTGGGCATTTTCCCTTGCGCCAGGAGATCCTGCATTATGTAATATTGATGCGTTTTTCCTGGCGCTCGGATTGCTGTACGATGAACCTAATTCAGTGGATCAGGCAGAGAAAAATTTGATGGCTCTGTCAGGGTCAGGATGAGATAGAGATTTATTGTCAGAAGTTTAGAAAGTGGTCCGTGCTCACTCAATGGAATGAAGGTGCGCTGGCAGCTATTTTCAGAAAGGGTCTCTCTGAAGCCCTTAAGGATGTCATGGTGGGATTTCCTATGCCTGCTGGTCTGAATGAGTCTATGTCTTTGGCCATTCAGATCGGTCGACGATTGCGTGAGCGTAAATCTGTGCACCATTTGGCGGTATTATCTGAGCATAAACCTGAGCCTATGCAGTGCGATAGGACTTTGACCAGAGTTGAACGGCAAGAACACAGACGTCAGAATGGGCTGTGTTTCTACTGTGGTGATTCCACTCATGCTATCTCCGATTGTCCTAAGCGCACTAAGCGGTTCGCTAGGTCTGCCACCATTGGTACGGTACAGTCAAAATTTCTTTTGTCCGTTACTTTGATCTGCTCTTTGTCATCTTATTCTGTCATGGCATTTGTGGATTCAGGCGCTGCCCTGAATTTGATGGACTTGGAGTATGCTAGGCGTTGTGGGTTTTTCTTGGAGCCCTTGCAGTGTCCTATTCCATTGAGAGGAATTGATGCTACGCCTTTGGCCAAGAATAAGCCTCAGTACTGGACCCAGCTGACCATGTGCATGGCCCCTGCACATCAGGAGGGTATTCGCTTTCTGGTGTTGCATAATCTGCATGATGTGGTCGTGTTGGGGTTGCCATGGCTACAAGTCCATAACCCAGTATTAGATTGGAAATCAATGTCTGTGTCCAGCTGGAGTTGTCAGGGGGTACATGGTGAGCCCAAGTCCAATGCCCTACCTCCGCATAGGGATTGTGATTGTGCTATCGATTTGATTCCTGGTAGTAAGTTTCCTAAAGGTCGACTGTTTAATTTATCTGTGCCTGAGCATGCCGCTATGCGGAGTTACGTGAAGGAGTCCTTGGAGAAGGGTCATATTCGCCCATCATCGTCGCCATTGGGAGCGGGGTTCTTTTTTGTGGCCAAGAAGGATGGTTCGCTGAGACCTTGTATAGATTATCGCCTTCTAAATAAAATCACGGTCAAATTTCAGTACCCCATGCCGCTATTATCTCATTTGTTTGCTCGGATCAAGGGGGCTAGTTGGTTCACCAAGATAGACCTTCGTGGTGCGTATAATCTTGTGCGTATTAAGCGGGGCGATGAATGGAAAACTGCATTTAATACGCCCGGGGGCCATTTTGAGTACCTAGTTATGCCATTCGGACTTGCCAGTGCTCCATCGGTGTTTCAGTCCTTTATGCATGGCATCTCACGAGAGTACCTGGATAAATTCCTGATTGTATACTTGGATGATATTTTGGTCTTCTCGGATGATTGGGAGTCTCATGTGAAGCAGGTCAGAATGGTGTTCCAGGTCCTGCGTGCTAATTCTTTGTTTGTGAAGGGAGCAAAGTGTCTCTTTGGTGTTCAGAAGGTTTCATTTTTGGGGTTCATTTTTTCCCCTTCTACTATCGAGATGGACCCTGTTAAGGTCCAGGCCATCTATGATTGGACTCAGCCGACATCTCTGAAGAGTCTGCAAAAGTTCCTGGGCTTTGCTAATTTTTATCGTCGTTTCATCTGTAATTTTTCTAATATTGCTAAACCATTGACCGATTTGACCAAGAAGGGTGCTGATGTGGTCAATTGGTCTTCTGCTGCTGTGGAAGCTTTTCAAGAGTTAAAGCGTCGTTTTTCTTCTGCCCCTGTGTTGTGTCAACCAGATGTTTCGCTTCCGTTCCAGGTCGAGGTTGATGCTTCTGAAATTGGAGCGGGGGCTGTTTTGTCGCAAAGAGATTCTGATTGCTCGGTGATGAAACCATGCGCCTTCTTTTCCAGGAAGTTTTCGCCTGCTGAGCAAAATTATGATGTTGGCAATCGAGAGTTGCTGGCCATGAAGTGGGCATTTGAGGAGTGGCGTCATTGGCTTGAAGGAGCTAAGCATCGCGTGGTGGTCTTGACTGATCACAAGAATTTAACTTATCTCGAGTCTGCCAAACGGTTGAATCCTAGACAGGCTCGTTGGTCGCTGTTTTTCTCCCGTTTTGACTTTGTGGTTTCGTACCTTCCGGGCTCTAAAAATGTGAAGGCGGATGCCCTGTCTAGGAGTTTTGTGCCCGACTCTCCGGGTTTGTCTGAGCCGGCGGGTATTCTCAAAGAGGGAGTAATTTTGTCTGCCATCTCCCCTGATTTGCGGCGGGTGCTGCAAAAATTTCAGGCTAATAAACCTGATCGTTGCCCAGCGGAGAAACTGTTTGTCCCTGATAGGTGGACGAATAAAGTTATCTCTGAGGTTCATTGTTCGGTGTTGGCTGGTCATCCTGGAATCTTTGGTACCAGAGAGTTAGTGGCTAGATCCTTTTGGTGGCCATCTCTGTCGCGGGATGTGCGTTCTTTTGTGCAGTCCTGTGGGATTTGTGCTCGGGCTAAGCCCTGCTGTTCTCGTGCCAGTGGGTTGCTTTTGCCCTTGCCGGTCCCGAAGAGGCCTTGGACACATATCTCTATGGATTTTATTTCGGATCTCCCCGTTTCTCAAAAAATGTCGGTCATTTGGGTGGTTTGTGATCGCTTCTCTAAGATGGTCCATTTGGTACCCTTGTCTAAATTGCCTTCCTCCTCTGATTTGGTGCCATTGTTCTTCCAGCATGTGGTTCGTTTACATGGCATTCCAGAGAACATCGTTTCTGACAGAGGTTCCCAGTTTGTTTCGAGGTTTTGGCGAGCCTTTTGTGCTAGGATGGGCATTGATTTGTCTTTTTCCTCGGCTTTCCATGCTCAGACAAATGGCCAGACCGAACGAACCAATCAGACCTTGGAAACATATCTGAGATGCTTTGTTTCTGCTGATCAGGATGATTGGGTGTCCTTCTTGCCTTTGGCGGAGTTCGCCCTTAATAATCGGGCCAGCTCGGCTACCTTGGTTTCGCCGTTTTTCTGCAATTCTGGGTTCCATCCTCGTTTCTCTTCAGGGCAGGTTGAGTCTTCGGACTGTCCTGGTGTGGATACTGTGGTGGACAGGTTACAGCAGATTTGGACTCATGTAGAGGACAATTTGACCTTGTCCCAGGAGAAGGCTCAACGTTTCGCTAATCGCAGACGCTGTGTGGGTCCCCGACTTCGTGTTGGGGATTTGGTTTGGTTGTCATCTCGTCATATTCCTATGAAGGTTTCCTCTCCTAAGTTTAAGCCTCGTTTCATTGGTCCATATAGGATTTCTGAGGTTCTTAATCCTGTGTCTTTACGTTTGACCCTTCCAGATTCTTTTTCCATCCATAACGTATTCCATAGGTCATTGTTGCGGAGATACGTGGCACCTATGGTTCCATCTGTTGATCCTCCTGCCCCGGTTTTGGTGGAGGGGGAGTTGGAGTATATTGTAGAGAAGATTTTGGATTCTCGTGTTTCGAGACGGAAACTCCAGTACCTGGTTAAGTGGAAGGGTTATGGTCAGGAATATAATTCCTGGGTCTTTGCCTCTGATGTTCATGCTGCCGATCTTGTTCGTGCCTTTCATATGGCTCATCCTGGTCGGCCTAGGGGCTCTGGTGAGGGTTCGGTGACCCCTCTTCAAGGGGGGGTACTGTTGTGAATTCTGTGGCAGAGCTCCCTCCTGTGGTCACAAGTGGTACTTCGGCTGATTCTGTCTATGAGCTTCCGTTGGTGGATGTTAATGGTACTGCGGCTTCTGAGTTTCCTTCCTCAGGTGATGTGGTGAAGTCGTTAGGTGCTGCTCTATTTAACTCCACCTAGTGCTTTGCTCCTGGCCTCCAGTCAATGTTCTAGTATTGGTCTTGCTTCCTCCTGGATCGTTCCTGTGGCCTGTCTTCCTGCATAAGCTAAGTTTTGCTTGTGTTATTTTTGTTTGCTATTTTTTCTGTCCAGCTTGCTTAATTGGTTTTTCTTGCTTGCTGGAAGCTCTGGGACGCAGAGGGAGCACCTCCGTACCGTTAGTCGGTGCGGAGGGTCTTTTTGCCCCCTCTGCGTGGTTGTTTGTAGGGTTTTGTGTTGACCGCAAAGTTATCTTTCCTATCTTCGGTCTGTTCAGTAAGTTGGGCCTCACTTTGCTAAATCTATTTCATCTCTGCGTTTGTATTTTCATCTCAACTCACAGTCATTATATGTGGGGGGCTGCCTTTTCCTTTGGGGTATTTTTCTGAGGCAAGGTAGGCTTATTTTTCCTTCTTAGGCCTAGCTAGTTTCTCAGGCTGTGCCGAGTTGCATAGGGAGCGTTAGGCGCAATCCACGGCTGCCTCTAGTGTGGTTGGATAGGATTAGTAATTGCGGTCAGCAGAGTTCCCACGTCTCAGAGCTCGTCCTATGTCTTTTGGTTATTGTCAGGTCACTTTGTGTGCTCTGAACTTCAAGGTCCATTGTGGTTCTGAATTACCTATTCATAACAAAAGTTATCACATCCCTAGACGCCCATAAGGCATTTGACAGAGTGGAATGGGAGTACTTGTTGCAGGTCTTGCACTGTTTTGGCTTTGGCCCACAATTCATGTCCTGGGTTCAGCTGCTGTAGGCGCAACCATCAGCAAAAGTTAGAGTGAATGGGGAGCTCTCTCATACGATAAAGATACATAGAGGGACGAGACAAGGGTGTCCGCTCATCAATCTTTTGTTTGCTTTGGCCGTGGAGCCGTTGGCTGCCAAAATTCGACAGTCTGCTGAGGGCTCTGCGTTTAAGTATGGACCGATAGAAGAAAAGATAGCGCTATACGCAGACGTTATGCTGCTATTATTGAGGGACTATCGTGACTCATTGAGCAATGCTATTCGGTTCAATGAGGGATTTGGTGCTTTGTCGGGGCTAAAGATAAATTGGAATAAATCAACTCTACTCAAGGTGGATGATGCTGGGATGAGATGGGAGATTCCACGGATGGGGTAGCAGACCAATTCAAATATTTGGGGATACTGACTTCTTTGCCGATTACAAACTATTTGCATAAGAATCTGACACCGGTGTTGGGAGTTCTTAAGGCAAAGGTAGGGGCTTGGTCTAAATTGCACTTGTCAGTTGTAGGCTGAGTTAATCTTATTAAAATGATTCTGATGCCTAAGATATTGTATGTTCTCCATAACTCACCTATCTGGATACCGCGTGGGAAATTCAAACTGATTAACTCCTTATTTAGAAGTTTGGTGTGGGGGAAACAGCACCCCCGTATCAGGTTGGAGACGCTTCAGCGACCTAAGGATGCGGGAGGTTTGGCTTTGCCTAATCCAGAAATATACTTTTTAGTGGCCCAATGTCAGCATTTAAAGGGCTGGAAGCATGGGACGTCTACCAATGTGGTACAACTATTGATAGAGAGGGTGACAAAAAGAAGTCAAGCAGTACAGTGTTTAGAAGATGGTTCACTTGGGACGCTTGGGAAAATATATCCAACATTGTTTCTGATTAGAGTTGAGCGACTTTTCCTTTTTTAGGATCGAGTCGGGTTTCGCGAAACCCGACTTTGTCAAAAGTCGGGTCGGGTGAAATCGGACGATTATTTTGAAAAGTCTGGGGCCGACCGAAACACGAAACCCAATGCAAGTCAATGGGGAATCAAAGTCGGCAGTGAGTGGAGGACAGGAAAACACCTACAGTGACAATTTTAATGTCAAAAACATCAATTCGTATTACTTAAGCTTGTCAATCTTAATTTACTTTATAATAATAGTTAGGCATTGAAAACTGGGGGTCATTTGGCTAAAGCTGTGGGGGGTAGGGCTGGCTCAAGATTTTCGTGGGCCCAGGAAACGCGGAATACGTCACAGTGGTGGAGCAGGGAGAGGTAAGTATTTCAACTTTGCAAGTGCTGTGATCCTGAGCACGCAGGGTGGGCCCACGAGTTGGCACTGGCACAGGGCCCCTCATAGTACGGCCATGTCTTTGACGGCGGGTGGCGCCTCCCACTGCCAGAGACACTTTTGCGTACTATGAGGAGCTCTGTGCCAGTGACGTTGCCAATGAGTATGCCCCCCCACCTGATGAAGGAACCTGCACTTTCATCTGCACTTTCCTCTTTGTCCCCGTGTAAAGTGGTATAGTATGCAGGAAGGGGAACTTGACTTTCAGCAGGGTCAGATTCAGGCTGTGTAGAGTGCAAGGGGAATGTAGTGGTCTGGGTCAATGTACCAGCAGACTCATCTAGCAGTGGCTGGGCAATGGGCAGGATGAGGAGGAAACACAGATATAGGCCCAAATAATAAAGTAGGCTAAATGCAGTTCAAAATTGGTAACAGGACTAAACAGGCGGCCTAGCTTTGTTCATTGGAGGACAACTGTAATGAGTGACGCAGAGACAGTTAGTAGGCCCAAAATAAAAAAGTAGGCTAAAAGCAGTTTAAAATTGGTAAGAGGACTAAACAGGCGGCATTGCTTTGTTCAGTGGAGGACAACTGTAATGAGTGGCGCAGAAACAGTTAGTAGGCCCAAAATAAAAAGTAGGCTAAATGCAGTTCAAAATTGGTAACAGGACTAAACAGGCGGCATTGCTTTGTTCAGTGGAGGACAACTGTAATGAGTGGCAGATAGAGTTGAGCGACTTTTACTTTTTTTAGAATCGAGTCGAGTTTCGCGAATCCCGACTTTCTCAAAAGTCGGGTTGGGTGAAATAGGCTGATTATTGCGAAAAGTCGGGGAACGACCGAAACACGAAACCCAATGCAAGTCAATGGGGAATCAAAGTCGGCAGTTATTGGAGGACAGGAAAACACCTACAGTGACAATTTTAATGCCAAAAACATCAATTCGTATTACTGAAGCTTGTCAATCTTAATTTACTTTATAATAATAGTTAGGCATTGAAAACAGGGGGTCATTTGGCTAAAGTTGTATGGGGGTAGGGCTGGCTCAAGATTTTCGTGGGCCCAGGAAGCGCGGAATACGTCACGGCGGTGGAGCAGGGAGAGGTAAGTATTTCAACTTTGCAAGTGCTGTGATCCTGAGCAAATAATGTCTTCAAAGGGAGATTTGTAGTTAAAGTTCCGCGCTGCCGCTAAGATGAATTTCAGGAGAGTATAGTTGATTCACAGTGGTTTTATTCTACGCGTTTCAGGGGTCTCATGCCCCCTTTATCAGGAAATACCACCTTTCCTGAGCAAGCAGGGGGGGCCACTAGTTGGCACTGGCACAGGGCCCCTCATAGTATGGCGGTGTGTTTGATGGCGGGTGGCGCCACCCACTGCCAGAGACACTTTTGCGTACTATGAAGGGCCCTGTGCAAATACCAATAAGTACGCCCCCCACCTGATGAAAGAACCTGCACTTTCATCTGCACCTTCCTCTTTGTCCCCGTGTAAGGTGGAATAGTATGCGGGAAGGGGAACCTGACTTTCAGCAGGGTCAGAATCTGGCTGTGTAGAGTGCAAGGGGAATGTAGTGGTCTGGGTCAATGTACCAGCAAACTCATCAAGCAGTGGCTGGGCAAAGGGCAGGATGAGGAGGAAACACAGCTATAGGCCCAAATAATAAAGTAGGCTAAATGCAGTTCAAAATTGGTAACAGGAGTACACAGGCAGCATTGCTTTGTTCAGTGGAGGAGGACAACTGTAATGAGTGGCTGACAGCCAGACACAGGTAGTAGGCCCAAATGATAAAGTAGGCTAAATGCAGTTCAAAATTGCTAACAGGAGTACACAGACGGCATTGCTTTGTTCAGTGGAGGACAACTGTATTGGGTGGCGCAGACAGACTTAGTAGGCCCAAAATAAAAAAGTAGGCTAAAAGCAGTTTCAAATTGGTAACAGGACTAAACAGGCGGCATTGCTTTGTTCATTGGAGGACAACTGTAATGAGTGGCGCAGACACAGTTAGTAGGCCCAAAATAAAAAGTAGGCTAAATGCAGTTCAAAATTGGTAACAGGACTAAACAGGCGGCCTAGCTTTGTTCAGTGGAGGACAACTGTCATGGCATTTGTGGATTCAGGCGCTGCCCTGAACTTAATGGACTTAGAATTCGCCAGGCACTGTGGTTTTTGCTTGCAGCCTTTGCAGAGCCCTATTCCTTTGAGGGGTATTGATGCTACACCCTTGGCCAAGGATAAACCTCAGTACTGGACACAGATGACTATGTACATGGCTCCTGCACATCAGGAAGATTGCCGTTTTCTGGTGTTGTATAACCTGCATGATGTTGTTGTACTGGGATTTCCATGGTTACAGGAACATAATCCGGTGCTGGATTGGAAAACTATGTCGGTGACTAGTTGAGGTTGTCGAGGAGTACATAGTGACGTTCCTTTGATGTCAATTTCCTCTTTCCCCTCTTCTGAGGTCCCTGAGTTTTTGTCGGATTTCCAGGATGTATTTGATGAGCCCAAGTCCAGTTCCCTTCCTCCGCACAGGGACTGTGATTGTGCTATTAACTTGATTCCTGGTTGCAAGTTCCCTAAGGGCCGACTTTTCAATCTGTCTGTGCTAGAGCATGCCGCCATGCGAAGTTATGTTAAGGAGTCTTTGGAGAAGGGGCATATTCGGCCCTCTTCGTCACCATTGGGAGCGGGTTTCTTTTTTGTTGCTAAGAAGGATGGCTCCTTGAGACCCTGTATTGATTATCATCTTCTTAATAAGATCACGGTCAAATTCCAATACCCCTTGCCTTTGCTTTCTGATTTGTTTGCTCAGATTAAGGGGGCTAGTTGGTTTACTAAGATTGACCTCCGAGGGGCATATAATCTTGTTCGTATTAAACAGGGTGACGAATGGAAAACTGCATTTAATACGCCCGAAGGCCATTTTGAATACCTTGTGATGCCATTTGGGCTCTCTAATGCTCCATCTGTGTTCCAGTCTTTCATGCATGATATTTTCCGCAATTATCTTGATAAATTCATGGTCGTATATTTGGATAATATTTTGATTTTTTCCGATGATTGGGAGTCTCATGTGAAGCAGGTCAGGATGGTGTTCCAGATCCTTCGTGATAATGCTTTGGTTGTGAAGGGGTCTAGGTGCCTATTCGGAGTTCAGAAGGTCTCTTTTTGGGGTTTTATTTTTTCTCCCTCGTCTATAGAAATGGATCCTGTTAAGGTCCAAGCTATTCATGACTGGATCCAACCCACATCTGTGAAGGGTCTTCAAAAATTTTTGGGCTTTGCTAATTTCTATCGCCGTTTCATTGCCAACTTTCCAGTGTGGTTAAGCCCCATACTGATTTGACAAAGAAAGGCACTGATGTGACGAATTGGTCCTCTGAGGCTGTTGAGGCCTTTCAGGAGCTTAAACGCCGATTTACTTCTGCCCCTGTGTTGCGTCAGCCGGATGTTTCTCTTCCTTTTCAGGTTGAGGTCGACGCTTCTGAGATTGGGGCAGGGGCCGTTTTGTCTCAGAGGGAGTCTGATGGTTCATTGATGAAACCGTGTGCTTTTTTTTCCAGAACGTTTTCGCCTGCGGAACGCAATTATGATGTCGGCAATCGGGAGTTGTTGGCTATGAAGTGGGCGTTTGAGGAGTGGCGACATTGGCTTGAGGGAGCTAAACACCGTATTGTGGTACTGACCGATCATAAGAATCTGATTTACCTCGAGTCGGCCAAGTGGCTGAATCCTAGACATGCTCGATGGTCCCTGTTTTTCTCCCGTTTTGATTTTGTGGTCTCGTATCTTCCGGGATCTAAAAATGTTAAGGCTGATGCCCTCTCTAGGAGTTTTTCGCCTGATTCTCCTGGAGTCCTTGAGCCGGTTGGCATTCTTAAGGAGGGGGTGATTCTTTCTGCTATCTCCCCTTATTTGCGGCGGGTGCTTCAGGAATTTCAGGCTGATAGGCCTGACCGCTGTCCAGTGGGGAAGCTGTTTGTTCCTGATAGATGGACAAGTAAGGTTATTTCTGAGGTTCATTGTCCAGTGTTGGCTGGTCATCCTGGGATTTTTGGTACCAGAGATTTGGTTGCTATGTCCTTTTGGTGGCCTTCCTTGTCGCGCGATGTGCGTGCTTTTGTGCAGTCCTGTGGGACTTGCGCCCGGGCCAAGCCTTGCTGTTCCCGCGCTAGTGGGTTGCTTTTGCCTTTGCCGGTCCCTGAGAGGCCCTGGACGCATATTTCCATTGTCTGTTATCTGGGTTGTTTGTGACCGGTTCTCTAAAATGGTCCATCTGGTACCTTTGCCTAAGTTGCCTTCCTCCTCAGATCTGGTTCCATTATTTTTTCAGCATGTGGTTCGTTTGCATGGCATTCCGGAGAATATTGTGTCTGACAGAGGTTCTAAGTTTGTCTCTAGATTTTGGCGGGCCTTTTGTTCTAGGATGGGCATTGATTTGTCTTTTTCTTCAGCGTTTCATCCTCAGACTAATGGCCAAACTGAGCGAACTAATCAGACCTTCGAGACCTATTTGAGATGCTTTGTGTCTGCTGATCAGGATGATTGGGTGTCTTTCATGCCGTTGGCCGAGTTTGCCCTTAATAATCGGGCTAGATCGGCTACTTTGGTTTCACCTTTCTTTTGTAATTTTGGTTTTCATCCTCGTTTTTCTTCTGGGCAGGTTGAGCCTTCTGATTGTCCTGGTGTTGATTCTGTGGTGGACAGGCTGCAGCAGATTTGGACTCATGTGGTGGACAATTTGACGTTGTCTCAGGAAAGGGCTCAACGTTTTGCTAACCGCCGTCGGTGTGTTGGTCCCCGGCTTCGTGTGGGGGATTTGGTTTGGTTGTCTTCTCGTCATGTTCCTATGAAGGTTTCTTCTCCTAAGTTTAAGCCTCGGTTTATTGGTCCTTATAAAATTTCTGAAATTATCAATCCGGTGTCTTTTCGTTTGGCTCTTCCAGCCTCTTTTGCCATTCATAATGTTTTCCATAGATCTTTGTTGCGGAGATATGTGGTGCCCGTTGTTCCCTCGGTTGACCCTCCTGCCCCGGTGTTGGTTGAGGGAGAGTTGGAATATGAGGTTGAGAAGATTTGGATTCTCGTTTTTCGAGGCGGAGGCTTCAGTATCTTGTCAAGTGGAAGGGTTATGGCCAGGAGGATAATTCTTGGGTTGTTGCCTCCAATGTGCATGCCACAGATTTGGTTCGTGCTTTTCACTTGGCTCGTCCTGATCGGCCTGGGGGCTCTGGTGAGGGTTCGGTGACCACTCCTCAAGGGGGGGTACTGTTGTGAATTCCGCTCTTGGGCTCCCTCCAGTGGTTGTAAGTGGCACTTTTGTGAGTTCTGCTCTTGGGCTCCCTCTTGTGGTTTCTAGTGGTATGGCTGCTCCTTGGAGTTAGCTGTCATCAGCTGCCTCCACTTATCGTCTCTTCTGCTCTGCTATTTAGGCCTGGCTCTTTCTTCAGCCAGTGCCACTTGTAAATGGTTCCTGGTTGGATTCACATCTCTTTGGAGTTCCCTGTTATCCTGACCAGTTCAGCAAAGCTAAGTTTTTGCTTGCTCTTTTCTGTCCATATATTGTGGACTTGTCCATTCTGTGCTTTCTATGTTTGTCCAGCTTATCAGTGTGAATTATTTCTGTCTTGCTGGAAGCTCTGGGAGGCAGATTTGCCCTCCACACCTTTAGTCAGGTGTGGAGATTTTTTGTAAACTCTGCGTGGATTTTTGTAGTGTTTTATACTGACCGCACAGTATTCCATCCTGTCCTATCTATTTAGCTAGACTGGCCTCCTGTGCTCATCCTGGTTTCATTCTGTGTATGTCTTTTCCCTCTCCACTCACAGTCATTATTTGTGGGGGGCTAATCTATCCTTTGGGAATTTTCTCTGAGGCAAGATAGCTTTCCTGCTTCTTTCTTTAGGGGTAGTTAGCTCTTAGGCTGTGACGAGATGCCTAGGGAGAGTTAGGAGCATTCCACGGCTACTTCTAGTGTTGTGTTGAGCTTAGGGACTGCGGTCAGTACAGTTACCACTTCCTTCAGAGCTCGTTCCATGTTGCTCCTAGACCACCGTATCATAACAGGGCCCTGTGCAAATGCCAATGAGTATGCCCCCCACCTGATGAAGGAACCTGCACTTTCATCTGCACCTTCCTCTTTGTCCCCGTGTAAGGTGGTATAGTATGCGGGAAGGGGAACCTGACTTTCAGCAGGGTCAGAATCTGGCTGTGTAGAGTGCAAGGGGAATGTAGTGGTCTGGGTCAATGTACCAGCAGACTCATCAAGCAGTGGCTAGGCAAGGGGCAGGATGAGGAGGAAACACAGCTGTAGGCCCAAATAATAAAGTAGGCTAAATACAGTTCAACATTGGTAACAGGAGTACACAGGCAGTATTGCTTTGTTCAGTGGATGAGGACAACTGTAATGAGTGGCTGACAGCCAGACACAGGTAGTAGGGCCCAAATGATAGAGTAGGCAAAATGCAGTTCAAAATTGCTAACAGGAGTACACAGACGGCATTGCTTTGTTCAGTGGAGGACAACTGTATTGGGTGGCGCAGACAGACTTAGTAGGCCCAAAATAAAAAAGTAGGCTAAATGCAGTTCAAAATTGGTAACAGGACTAAACAGGTGGCATTGCTCTGTTCACTGGAGGACAATTGTAATGAGTGGCGCAGGCACATTTTGTAGGCCCACAATAAAAAAGTAGGCTAAATGCAGTTCAAAATTGGTAACAGGAGTACACAGGCGGCATTGCTTTGTTCAGTGGTGGATAACTGTATTGAGAGGCGCAGAGAGACTTAGTAGGCCCAAAATAAAAAAGTAGGCTAAATGCAGTTCAAAATTGCTTACAGGAGTACACAGGTGGCATAGCTTTGTTCAGTGGAGGAGGACAACTGTAATGAGTGGTGCAGAGAGACTTAGTAGGCCCAAAATAAAAAAGTAGGCTAAATGCAGTTCAAAATTGGTAACAGGAGTACACAGGCGGCATTGCTTTGTTCAGCGGAGGACAACTGTAATGAAAGGCTGACACTGTTAGTAGGCCCAAAAAAATAAGTAGGCTAAATGCAGTTCAAAATTGGTAACAGGACTAAACAGGCGGCATTGCTTTATTCAGTGGAGGACAACTGTAATGAGTGGCTGACACAGTTAGTAGGCCAAAATAATAAAGTGGGCTAAATGTCTGCCAAGAAATTGTTCATAAATAAACAGGTGGCATAGCTAGGTACAGGGGTGGGCTCCTCTGCTGAGTAGCAGACAGTGGTAGCTGGCGCAAAGTATTAACTGGTCTAAATGGAGGCCAGGGCTCCTGTATATTTTTACTATCATCTATCATTTCAACAAATTTGTATTGGCAGTGCCATTGAAGGATTTAAAAAGCACAGACTACACAGTGGTGGAGCAGGGAGAGGTAAGGTTTGCATGTGGTAGAGCACTATTCGAGCTGGGGGGGAACACTCTCGTGGGCGGAGGTACTGGCACAGGGCCCCTCATATTACGACGGTGTGTCTGACGTTGGTTGTGCACCACCACCGTCAGAGACACTTCATTGCACTGTGAGGGACCCTGTGCCAGTGCCGTCGCCCAAGAGTGGGCACACCCACCTGTCCAGGCAAACGGCACTCGCACGGGTGCTTGCGCCAAGTGGTGACCACGGCCCTATGGGGAGAGTCAGCCCATTTAGGGAGGTATAAAAATGGCCTATGGTGGACATTCAGCAGCTGCAAATGGAGGAATTGGAGCAGTCAGTAAGAGGAGGTCAAAATCAAAACATTTTTCAGGCAAGCTACGTATCAGCAGGGGAAGGTGGGGCAAAATAATTTGAAATCCATGATTGGTTCATTTTAATGAAGGTTAGATCGTCAACATTTCGGGTAGCCAGACGTGTCCTTATTTCGGTCAGTATTGAACCAGCAGCACTGAAGACTCTTTCTGATAGCACACTAACAGCTGGGCAAGCGAGCTCCTTTAATGCATATTCTGCCAATTCAGGCCAGGTGTCTATTTTGGATGCCCAGTAATCAAAGGGGAATGACCTGTGAGGGAGAAGATCGATAAGGGAGGAAAAATAGTTCGTAACATACTGGACAAATGCTGTCTTCTGTCACTTTGAATCGATGCAGCAGTACCTGTCGTGTCTGCGGTCATTGCGAAATCACTCCACAACCTGGTAATAAAACCCCTCTGTCCAACGCCACTTCGGATTTGTGCACCTCTAACACCTCTGCCATGTTGACCGCCATCAGCTTGGCTTGTGTGAGAACCATCACTGCCGCTGTGTGCTGGGAATGACTGAACCAAACCGCCTACAAGAGTTGCTTGTAGAGTTGCTTGTAATATTTGCTCAAGGTTCTCATGTGGCATGATATTTTTTGTAAATTTTCCTTTATATCGTGGATCCAGGAGGCAGGCCAACCAGTAATCGTCATCGGTCATCATTTTGATAATGCGAGGGTCCCTTTTTAGGATACGCAAGGCATACTCAGCCATGTGGGCCAAAGTTCCAGTAGTCAATTCACTGCTTGTGCTGGGAGCACTTTCTTGCAAATCAACATCCCTTGTGTCCTGCAAAAACCCTGTACCTGCCACCAGTTTCTATTGCCCCCTGAGAAGCATCCTCCTCCCATAAATATTCATCCCCATCATCCTCCTCCTCCTCTTCATCAGCCACCTCATCTCGGAGACTTCCCTGAGCAGACAATGGCTGACTGTCATCAAGGCTTCCCTCCTCCTCGGCCTCAGACACCTGCTCCTTGATGTGCGTCAAACTTTGCATCAGCAGACGCATTAGTGGGATGCTCATGCTTATGATGGCGTCGTCTGCACTGACCAGCCGTGTGCATTCCTCAAAACACTGAAGGACTTGACAGAGGTCTTGGAGCTTCGACCACTGCACACCAGACAACTCCATGTCTGCCGTCCAACTGCCTGCCCGTGTATGTGTATCCTCCCACAAATACTTGACAGCACGCCTCTGTTCGCACAGCCTCTGAAGCATGTGCAGTGTGGAGTTCCACCTTGTTGCAACGTTGATTATTAGGCGGTGCTGGGGAAGATTCAGCGATCGCTGATGGTTCAGCATACGGCTGGAGTGTACAGGCGACCGGCGGATGTGCGAGCAAAGTCTGCGCACCTTCAGGAGCAGGGCTGGTAAATCAGGGTAATTTTTGAGGAAGCACTGCACCACCAGATTCAAGGTGTGAGCCAGGCAAGGTATGTGTTTCAGTTCTGAAAGGGCTATGGCAGCCATAAAATTCCTTCCATTATCACTGACTACCTTGCCTACCTCAAGATGTACACTGCCCAGCCATGACTGAGTTTCTTGTTGCAAGTACTCGGCCAGTACTTCCGTAGTGTGTCTGTTGTCACCCAAACACTTCATTTGCAGCACAGCCTGCTGACACTTACCACAAGCTGTTCGATAATGGGACACCTCGGGTGCAACACTGGCAGCAGCGGATGGAGTGGTCGTTCGACTGCGTTCTGTGGGCGAGCTTTCGCTTCTGGAGGAGGAGGGGGGGCGAACGCCTACAGCCAACTGTTTCCTAGATCGTGGGCTAGGCAGAACTGTGCCACTATGGCTGTCCCCTGTGGACCCTGCATCCACCACATTAACCCAGCGTGCCGTGATGGACACGTAACGTCCCTGGCCATGCCTACTGGTCCATGCATCTGTTGTGAAGTGCGCCTTTCTACTGACCGATTGCCTCAGTGCATGGACAATGCATTCATTGACATGTTGGTGGAGTGCTGGGATGGCTTTTCTCGCAAAGAAGTGTCGACTGGGTAGGTCATAGCGTGGTACTGCATAGGCCATCAGGGCTTTGAAAGCTTCGCTTTCAACCAACCAGTAGGGCATCATCTCTAACAAGATTAGTTGAGCAATGTAGCTGTTCAAACCCTGTGTACGCGGATGAGAGGAAGAGTATTTTCTTTTCCTATCGAGAGTCTCTTGTAGGCTGAGCTGGACTGGAGAGCTGTATATGGTGGAACTAGCGGGGGTGGTGGTGGACATGGCAGATTGAGAGAGGCTTGGTGATGGTATTCTTGATGTGGGCCTACCTACAGTGTTTCCAACCAAGAACCTTGTGATTCCCTGACTGCTTTGGCCTTGCGACAATACCTCCACATTTGCTACTGGTGGTGTCATAACCGGTGGGCTTCCAGTGAGGGAAGCAATGTTGCGTTGCTGACTAGCTTCAATACGAGCAGGTACACCAACGGTACGGGACGTTTGGTAGTTAGTCCATGCTTCCAAGTGCCTGCTGTTTAAATGTCTACGCATGCACGTTGGTTTTAAATTTTGGACATTCTTCCCTCTGCTAAAGGTCTTGGAGCATTTTTTACATATAACTTTGGACTGATCATTTGGATCTTGGTGAAAAAATTGCCATACTGCACTCTTTCTACTATGGAATACCTTTTCAGGCTTTGCACGCTGTGCTACTGTCCCTGGATGGCCACGCTGTCTTACACCTGTTGTGGTTTTTGCAACACATTTTGGGCTGATACGGGCCTGCCAGATGACAGCTTTTGCGATGTAGATGGCTGCTGCAGATCATCCTCCTCCGCTTCTGAGCTACTGGCAGCAGCACCCTCTTCCCCCAATGGCTGCCAATCTGGGTCAACAACTGGGTCATCTATCACCTCCTCTTCAATGTCATGTGCACCGTCCTCTGTGTCACCGTGTAAGGTGCTATAGCGTTTGGGACTGGGCACCATAGTCTCATCAGGGTCAGATTCTGGCTCAGTACACTGCGAGGGCAATGTAGTGATCTGAGTCAATGTAACAGCATAATAATCTAGCTGTGGCTGTGCATCTGTGCACTCCATGTCCGATTCATCTTGTAATGGGCTTTTAACAATTTCTCTCTCTAACCCAGGAACGGTATGTGTAAAGAGCTCCATGGAGTAAAGTGTAGTGTTGCCTGCCGCATCCTTCACTTTTGTTTTGGATGAAGGACACAAGGAAGCTACTTTTTCCGGACCAGAAGCAGCCACTGACGACTCGCTGCTTTTAGATTTCGAACTTTCTGAAGAGGAGGCGAAAAGAGCTAGAGGCTGAGTCAGCAAGGAAAGCCAAAACTTGTTCCTGCTGCTCCGTCTTTAAAATCTGTTTTCCAACTCCAAGATAAGGAAGCCTTTGTTAGGTGTCGAGTTCCTGCCTCTGCACAGGAGGAATCTCGAACCATCTCTGCTGTGGTCTCCCATTCTTCTCCAACCGCAGTGGAGTCTGCACAGCGGAGACGTCGGTCCCAGCATCTTTCTCCATCTCACTCTGTGAATAGGGTTGCTGCTGCTTTTCCAGCTTCTGCCATTGAAGTCAGTGCTGGGCAGCGGCGAGCAGACGCTTCTGAGACTAAGTCCTACTTTGCACACACTGAGCATGCCCAGGGCAAGATCTCTCAGTGGAGATCTAGGGTCACATGCTCAGGTACTGCAGCAATTCCATTGGTCCTTCTTTGAAAGGTCCTATACGTGCTGCAGGGATTTAAGGCTCGCATGGCCACACGGCCAAGCGCTAGTGTACATTTGTAAATGTGTGTGTGTTGTGAGTGAAAGTCGCTCTGTAAATAACCCTCCCTATTGGATGACTGTTCGCGGAAGGTGTATGTTTGCTATCTAGCGCCTGACTTATCCAACAGCACGTTACACACTAATACAGCGTCTAGTTGCTGTGTCCGCCAGTGCGGCGCCGTGCGCTTTCACAGCGCTTCCCTGACCCAAGCCTGGGTGGTTAGTGGCGTCCACCAGTGCGGCACCGCACGCACTCTCGTGCATTCCTTTGTTATTATTTTGGTTACGCTGACACCCCAGTTGCAGTGTCGACCGCAAGTAGTCTGTACAGACTCAGATCCCAAGTCTTAGGACTGAGCTGGGAGACTCCTTGCTTGTGCTCTTGTGTGCGGTACCGCGGCCCTGTGACTTAACAGGGTTTGCTTCCTTCACACAGGGTGAAGTTAACCCGTGTGTATTCACATTGTACCGCCATATAGTCCGTCATTACTTGGCAGCAGGTTCCATCTCTGCACGGTGGACCCCGGGCTGCAAACGCACCTTATTCTACCTATCTTATTATTTGGTGCGTTCCGCTAGCCCTAACAGCCTTTGAGGCCTTGTGTAGCCAGATGATGACGCTGGCTCAACACCTCGAGCCTTTGGTGCTATCTTGCTTTTCCCAGTACCACCAGATGCTCCACTACCACCACCACCATCAGTACCAGCTGGCAACGACCGCCCACGGCCTCTTCCACCAGACTTCCTAATTTTTGTGGAAATGTTACCAAAATAACAACCGTTATATGGTACTGTTAAACAAGGTAGAAGGTGTATATTAATTTTTGGAGAATTTATATCTCCCTTTTTTTGGCGGGAAGACTGCAGCAAAAAACAGGCCCTGTGTATTACACTACACAATGTAAGTGGCACAACGTGGCTGGCAGATATACGACCAATAGAGCTGACGTATAGAAACTTTTTAGCAATTTTAAACTCCCTTTTTTTTGGGGGGGGGGGGGAGAATGCAGCCAAAAAACAGGCCCTGTGTATTACACTACACAATGTAAGTGGCACAATGTGGCTGGCAGATATACGACCAACAGAACTGACGTATAGAAACTTTTTGGCAATTTTAACCTCCCTTTTTTGGGGGGGGAGAATGCAGCAAAAAAACAGGCCCTGTGTATTACACTACACAATGTCAGTGGCAGAATGTGGCTGGCAGAAATATCAAAAAATACAAGGGCTGTAGTACAATTTCAATCTCCCTACAATGATCAAAGGACAAGTATGGCAGCAATAAAAAGGACTGCTGCACACAAAAGAGTGTGAACAAAGAAACAAGAGAACTGTGCAGAAAGGAGCAACAGGATTTTTGCTTTTAAAAAAGCAGTTGGTTTGCACAGCGGCGTACAAACAGCAATGCAGCTATCAGGGAGCCTTAGAATGCAGCCTAATAAGCTACAGAGCTGATGCACACAAAAAAATAAACTCCACTGTCCCTGCAAAGAAAATGTGGTGTTGGACAGTGGAAATCGCTACAGCACAAGAAGTTTTGGGGTTAATCTTCCCTCCCTAACTATATCTCTTCTTCTGATGAAGCTGCAGCAACCTCTCCCTATGCTAAGATCGGCAGAATTAAGATAGCGGTCGGCATGCACGCCCCTTTATAGCCCCTGTGACGCCGCAGAAAGCAAGCCAATCACTGCCATGCCCTTCTCTAAGATGGTGGAGACCGAGACCTATGTCATCATGCTGCCCACACTCTGCGTGCTCCTTTATTGGCTGAGAAATGGCGCTTAAAGCGTCATACGAAACGCGACTTTGGCGCGAAGATCGCCGACCTCATGGCCGATCCCACAGTGGGATCGGGTCGGGTTTCACAAAACCCGACTTTGCCAAAAGTCGGCGATTTTTGAAATTGTCCGATCCGTTTCGCTCAACCCTAGCTGTGACCTAGGAGTCAGAAATGCTTCCAGGGGCGATCCCCATGATGTTCCTGTGTCATTTGAGCAGTGTTTCCATCATTTTCACACGTTTTTAGACCTTAATAATAATAATAATAATCTTTATTTTTATATAGCGCTAACATATTCCGCAGCGCTTTACACACATTATCATTGCTGTCCCCATTGGGGCTCACAATCTAAATTCCCTGTCAGTATGTCTTTGGAATGTGGGAGGAAACCGGAGTGCCCGGAGGAAACCCACGCAAACACGGAGAGAACATACAAACTCTTTGCAGATGTTGTCCTTAGTGTGGCTTGAACCCAGGACTCCAGCGCTGCAAGGCTGCTGTGCTAACCACTGCGCCACCTTGCTGCCCACAAAAAGGACCCCAGGGAGGATTGCGGTAAAAATGCTTGGGTTTCCCATAGACTTACCGTACATTGGGCTCGTTGCTCAGGTCGAGTACCCGAGTATTCCAATTTACTCGACCCGAGCAACGAGCACCCGAGCATTTTAGTGTTCGCCCATCAATAATCATTACCAAATCTCTAATTTTATTTACTGAAGTTCAGTCTTAGGCTAGTTTCACATTTGCGTTTAAAAACGCAGCGTTAAAAACGTAAACGCAGGTTGTGAAAAAAACGCATGTAAACGCGTGCAAACACTGCGTTTTTTAGACGCAAGCGTTTTCGTATGCGGTAAAAAAAGCGGCGTTTTGACGCGTTTACATGCGTTTTTCCTGCGTTTGCGTTTTTGAAACGCATGATGAGAAGTGTGTGACAGCTGCCAATCATCAAAATCAACTAGAAAACCCACTAGAAATAGCTAGGGTTAGGGTTAGGGTTATGGTTTGGATTAGGGTTAGGGTTAGGGTTAGGATCCCATTATCACCTGGATGGTGGGGGGTTAGGGTTAGGGTTAGGATCCCTTTATCACCTTGATGGTGGGGGGTTAGGGTTGGGGTTAGGATCCCTTTATCACCTTGATGGTGGGGGGTTAGGGTTAGGGTTTGGGTTTAGATCCCTAGGGTTAGGGTTAGGGTTAGGGTTTGGATCCCTAGGGTTAAGGTTAGGGTCCCTTTATCACCTTGATGGTGGGGGGTTAGGGTTAGGGTTTGGGTTTGGATCTCTAGGGTTAGGGTTAGGGTTAGGGTTTGGATCCCTAGGGTTAGGGTCCCTTTATCACCTTGATGGTGGGGGGTTAGGGTTAGGGTTATTATTAGGATTATGGTTAGGATTAGGGTTAGGATCCCTTTATCACCTTGATGGTGGGGGGTGGCTTATCAGTGTGTAGACTTGTTTTTTTCTATGGAAAAGCATGCGTTTAAAAACGCAACCAAACGCATGTGCTTAAAAACGCATGCGTTTACATAGACAGCAATACTTTTTTGCGGCAAAAAAAGCATGCATTTTTTTGCGGCAAAAAAACGCCTCTAGAAATTACTACATGTTGCATTTCTGCAACAAAATGCAAGCAGAGAAACGACGCATGCGTCGTCAAACGCGGCAAAACGCATACAAAAAAAAACACATGCATTTTTAATGTTAAATATAGGGAAAAAAACGCATGCTTTTTTTGTGCTAAAACGCAGCGCCAAAAAACGCAAATGTGAAACCAGCCTACCATTTTACATCAGTTCTTATATTTTCATTCATAGTTGAGCTGCTTGGCTTCAACTATGGTATGGTATGTCTTTTTGTCCCTAATTTTTACAATTCATAGATGTGAGGCCAAAAGTGTTCCTCCTGATAGTGTATAGCAGAGGTGTCAAACTGCATTCCTCAAGGGCCGCAAACAGGTCATGTTTTCAGGATTTCCTTGTATTGCACAGGTGATAATTTAATCACCTGCACAGAATGATTCCAGCACCTTGTGCAATAGAAGGAAATCCTGAAAACATGACCTGTTTGTGTCCCTTGAGGAATACAGTTTGACACCTCTGGTGTACAGTACAGACCAAAAGTTTGGACACACCTCATTTAAAGATTTTTCTGTATTTTCATGACAATGAAAATTGTACATTCACACTGAAGGCATCAAAACTTTGAATTAACACATGTGGAATTATATACTTACAAACAAGGGTGAAAAAAACTGAATATATGTCTTATATTCTAGGTTCTTCAAAGTAGCCACCTTTTGCTTTGATGACTGCTTTGCACACTCTTGGCATTCTCTTAATGAGCTTCAAGAGTTAGTCACCGGGAATAGTTTTCACTTCACAGGTGTGCCCTGTCCGGTTTAATAAGTGGGATTTCTTGCCTTATAAATGGGGTTGGGACCATCAGTTGTATTGTGCAGAAGTCTGGTGGATACACAGCTGATAGTCCTACTGAATAAACTGTTAGAATTTGTATTATGGCAAGAAAAAGGCAGCTAAGAAAAACGAGTGGCCATCATTACTTTAAGAAATGAAGGTCAGTCAGTCCGAAAAATTGGGAAAACTTTGAAAGTGTCCCCAAGTGTAGTGGCAAAAATCATCAAGCGCTACAAAGAAACTGGCTCACATGAGGACCACCCCAGGAAAGGAAGACCAAGAGTCACCTCTGCTTCTGAGGATAAGTTTATCGGAGTCACCAGCCTCAGAAATCGCAGGGTAACAGCAGCTCCGATTAGAGACCAGGTCAATGCCACACAGAGTTCTAGCAGCAGACACATCTCTACAACAACTGTTAAGAGGAGACTTTGTGCAGCAGGCCTTCATGGTAAAATAGCTGCTAGGAAACCACTGCTAAGGACAGGCAACAAGCAGAAGAGACTTGTTTTGGCTAAAGAACACAAGGAATGGACATTAGACCAGTGGAAATCTGTGCTTTGGTCTGATGAGTCCAAATTTGAGATCTTTGGTTCCAACCACCGTGTCTTTATGCAATGGAGAAAAGGTGAACGGATGGACTCTACATGCCTGATTCCCCACCAAAATTGAGGGCATACTGAACCAGCATGGCTACCACAGCATCTTGCAGCGGCATGCTATTGCATCTGGTTTGCGTTTAGTTCGACCATCATTTATTTTTCAACAGGACAATGACCCCAAACACACCTCCAGGCTGTCTAAGGGCTATTTGACCAAGGAGAAGAGTGATGGGGTGCTAAGCCAGATGACCTGGCCTCCACAGTCACCAAACCTGAACCCAATCGAGATGGTTTGGGGTGAGCTGGACCGCAGAGTGAAGGCAAAAGGGCCAACAAGCGCTAAGCATCTCTGGGAACTCCTTCAAGATTGTTGGAAGACCATTTCCGGTGACTAAATCTTGAAGCTCATCAAGAGAATGCCAAGAGTGTGCAAAACAGTAATCATAGCCAAAAGTGGCTACTTTGAAGAGCCTAGAATATAAGACATATTTTCAGTTGTTTCACACTTTTTTGTTAAGTACCGTATATACTCGAGTATAAGCCAATCCGAGTATTAGCCGACCCCCCTAATTTTGCCACAGAAAACTGGGAAAACTTATTGACTCGAGTATAAGCCTAGGGTAAGAAATGCAGCAGCTACAGGTGAATTTCAAATATAAAAAGAGGTGCTCCATACCGTTCATTATTGCCCCATAGATGCTCCATATAAAGCTGTGCCATATATAATGCTCCATACTGTTCATTATTGCCCCATAGATGCTCCATATAAAGCTGTGCCATATATAATGCTCCATACTGTTCATTATTGCCCCATAAGATGCTTCATATAAAATTGTGCCACTTATAATGCTCTGTACCGTTTATTATGGCCCCATAGATGCTCCATATAAAGCTGTGCCATATATAATGCTCTGTACCGTTCATTATGGCCCCATAGATGCTCCATATAAAACTGTGCCATATATAATGCTCTGCACCATTCATTATGGCCCCATAGATGCTCCATATAAAGCTGTGCCATATATAATGCTCTGCACCGTTCATTATGGCCCCTGTTGTGAATTCCACTCTTGGGCTCCCTCCGGTGGTTGTAAGTGGCACTTTTGTGAGTTCTGCTCTTGGGCTCCCTCCGGTGGTTTTAAGTGGAATGGCTGCTCCTTGGATTTAGCTGTCAGCAGCTGTTTCCACTGATTGTCTTTTCTGCTCGGCTATTTAGCCTGGCTCTTTCCTTCAGCTTGTGCCACTTGTCAATGGTTCCTGGTTGGATTCACATCTCTTTGGATTTCCCTGTTATCCTGACCAGTTCAGCAAAGCTTAGTCCTTGCTTGCTCTTTTCTGTCCACAGGTTGTGGACTTATCCGTTCTGTGCTTTCTATGTTAGTCCAGCTTGTCAGTATGAATTAATTCTGTGATGCTGGAAGCTCTGGGAAGCAGATTTACCCTCCATACCTTTAGTCAGGTGTGGAGATTTTTGTAAACTCTGTGTGGATTTTTTGTAGTGTTTAATACTGACCGCACAGTATTCCATCCTGTCCTATCTATCTAACTAGACTGGCCTCCTATGCTCATCCTAGTTTCATTCTGTGTATGTCTTTTCCCTCTCCACTCACAGTCATTACTTGTGGGGGGATATCTATCCTTTGGGGATTTTCTCTGAGGCAAGATAGCTTTCCTGTTTCTATCTTTAGGGGTAGTTAGTTCTCAGGCTGTGACGAGGTGCCTAGGGAGTGTTAGGAGCATCCCACGGCTACTTCTAGTGTTGTGTTGAGCTTAGGGACTTTAGTCAGTACAGATACCACCTCCTTCAGAGCTCGTCCCATGTTGCTCCAAAACCACCAGATCATAACAGTACAAGTGGCCAAAAATGAATTAAATGCATCTCAAAAGAAGGAAAAAATTCTAAACCATTTTTTTTTTCTGTGCTCTCTTTTGTCTTTTTTTTCCTCTTGATCTCTGGGTGGTTCAGGATTTATGCTCTGGCATGGATGTTCAGGGTTTGTTTTCTCGTGTGGATCAACTTGCTGCAAGAGTACAGAGTATCCAAGATTATGTTGTCCAGACTCCGGCTTTGGAGCCTAGAATTCCTACTCCTGATTTGTTTTTTGGAGACAGATCCAAGTTTTTGAACTTTAAAAATAACTGCAAATTGTTTTTTGCTTTGAAACCCCGTTCTTCTGGGGATCCCATTCAGCAAGTTAAAATCATCATATCCTTGCTGCGTGGTGACCCTCAGGACTGGGCATTCTCTCTTGAATCAGGGGATCCAGCATTGCTGAATGTAGACGCATTTTTTCAAGCGCTGGCTTTATTGTATGACGAACCTAATTCTGTGGATCATGCAGAAAAAACCCTGTTGGCCTTGTGTCAAGGTCAGGAAGCAGCAGAATTATGCTGCCAGAAATTTAGGAAATGGTCTGTGCTCACTAAATGGAATGAGGATGCTCTGGCTGCTATTTTCAGAAAAGGTCTTTCTGAAGCCCTTAAAGATGTTATGGTGGGCTTCCCTACGCCTACTGGTTTGAGCGAATCTATGTCTCTAGCCATTCAGATTGATCGGCGTCTGCGCGAGCGCAAAGCTGTGCACCATATGGCAGTGTCCTCTGAGCAGAGTCCTGAGCCTATGCAATGTGATAGGATTTTGACTAGAACAGAACGGCAGGAATTCAGACGTCAGAATAGGCTGTGTTTTTACTGTGGTGATTCTGCTCATGTTATTTCTGATTGCCCTAAACGTACTAGGAGGGTCGCTAGGTCTGTTACCATTAGTACTGCACAGCCTAAATTTCTTTTATCTGTGACCCTGATTTGCTCATTGTCGTCCTTTTCTGTCATGGCATTTGTGGATTCAGGCACTGCCCTGAACTTAATGGACTTAGAATTCGCCAGGCACTGTAGTTTTTCCTTGCAGCCTTTGCAGAGCCCTATTCCTTTGAGGGGCATTGATGCTACTCCATTGGCCAAGGATAAACCTCAGTACTGGACGCAGATGACCATGTACATGGCTCCTGCACATCAGGAAAATTGCCGTTTTCTGGTGTTGCATAACCTGCATGATGTTGTTGTACTGGGTTTTCCATGGTTACAGGAACATAATCCGGTGCTGGATTGGAAAACTATGTCTGTGACTAGTTGGGGTTGTCAAGGGGTACATAGTGACGTTCCTTTGATGTCAATTTCCTCTTCCCCCTCTTCTGAGGTCACTGAGTTTTTGTCGGATTTCCAGGATGTATTTGATGAGCCCAAGTCCAGTTCCCTTCCTCCACATAGGGACTGTGATTGTGCTATTAACTTGATTCCTGGTTGTAAGTTCCCTAAGGGCCGACTTTTCAATCTGTCTGTGCAAGAGCATGCCGCCATGCGGAGCTATGTTAAGGAATCTTTGGAGAAGGGGCATATTCAGCCGTTTTCGTCACCATTGGGAGCGGGTTTCTTTTTTGTTGTTAAGAAGGATGGCTCCTTGAGACCCTGTATAGATTATCGTCTTCTTAATAAGATCACGGTCAAATTCCAATACCCCTTGCCTTTGCTTTCTGATTTGTGTGCTCAGATTAAGGGGGCTAGTTGGTTTACTAAGATTGACCTCCGAGGGGCATATAATCTTGTTCGTATTAAACAGGGTGACGAATGGAAAACTGCATTTAATACGCCCGAAGGCCATTTTGAGTACCTTGTGATGCCATTCGGGCTCTCTAATGCTCCATCTGTGTTCCAATCCTTCATGCATGATATTTTCCGCAATTATCTTGATAAATTCATGGTTGTATATTTGGATGATATTTTGATTTTTTCCGATGATTGGGAGTCTCATGTGAAGCAGGCCAGGATGGTGTTCCAGATCCTTCGTGATAATGCTTTATTTGTGAAGGGGTCTAAGTGACTATTCGGAGTTCAGAAGGTCTCTTTTTTGGGTTTTATTTTTTCTCCCTCGTCTATGGAAATGGATCCTGTTAAGGTCCAAGCTATTCATGACTGGATTCAACCCACATCTGTGAAGAGCCTTCAAAAATTTTTGGGCTTTGCTAATTTCTATCGCCGTTTCATTGCCAACTTTCCAGTGTGGTTAAGCCCCATACTGATTTGACAAAGAAAGGCGCTGATGTGACGAATTGGTCCTCTGAGGCTGTTGAGGCCTTTCAGGAGCTTAAACGCCGATTTACTTCTGCCCCTGTGTTGCGTCAGCCGGATGTTTCTCTTCCTTTTCAGGTTGAGGTTGACGCTTCTGAGATTGGGGCAGGGGCCGTTTTGTCTCAGAGGGATTCTGATGGTTCTTTGATGAAACTGTGTGCTTTTTTTTCCAGAAAGTTTTCACCTGCGGAACGCAATTATGATGTCGGCAATCGGGAGTTGTTGGCTATGAAGTGGGCGTTTGAGGAGTGGCGACATTGGCTTGAGGGAGCTAAGCACCGCGTTGTGGTCTTGACTGATCATAAGAATCTGATTTACCTCAAGTCAACCAAGCGGCTAAATCCTAGACAGGCTCGATGGTCCCTGTTTTTCTCCGGTTTTGATTTTGTGGTCTCGTATCTTCCGGGATCTAAGAATGTTACGGCTGATGCCCTCTCTAGGAGTTTTTCGCCTGATTCTCCTGGAGTCCTTGAGCCGGTTGGCATTCTTAAGGAAGGGGTGATTCTTTCTGACATCTCCCCTTATTTGCGGCGGGTGCTTCGGGAATTTCAGGCTGATAGGCCTGACCGCTGTCCAGTGGGGAAGCTGTTTGTTCCTGATGGATGGACAGGTAAGGTGATTTCTGAGGTTCATTGTTCAGTGTTGGCTGGTCATCCTGGGATTTTTGGTACCAGAGATTTGGTTGCTAGGTCTTTTTGGTGGCCTTCCTTGTCGCGCGATGTGCGTGCTTTTGTGCAGTCCTGTGGGACTTGCGCCCGAGCCAAGCCTTGCTGTTCCGGCGCTAGTGGGTTGCTTTTGCCTTTACCGGTCCCTGAGAGGCCCTGGACGCATATTTCCATGGATTTTATTTCGGATCTTCCTGTTTCCCAGAAGATGTCTGTTATCTGGGTTGTTTGTGACCGGTTCTCTAAAATGGTCCATCTGGTACCTTTGCCTAAGTTGCCTTCCTCCTCAGATTTGGTTCCATTGTTTTTTCAGCATGTGGTTCGTTTGCATGGCATTCCGGAGAATATTGTGTCTGACAGAGGTTCTCAGTTTGTCTCTAGGTTTTGGCGGGCCTTTTATGCTAGGATGGGCATTGATTTGTCTTTTTCTTCGGCGCTTCATCCTCAGACTAATGGCCAAACTGAGCGAACTAATCAGACCTTGGAGACCTATTTGAGATGCTTTGTGTCTGCTGATCAGGATGATTGGGTGGCTTTCTTGCCGTTGGCCGAGTTTGCCCTTAATAATCGGGCTAGTTCGGCTACTTTGGTTTCACCTTTCTTTTGTAATTTTGGTTTTCATCCTCGTTTTTCTTCTGGGCAGGTTGAGCCTTCTGATTGTCCTGGTGTGGATTCTGTGGTGGACAAGCTGCAGCAGATTTGGACTCATGTGGTGGACAATTTGACGTTGTCTCAGGAAAGGGCTCAACGTTTTGCTAACCGCCGTCGGTGTGTTGGTCCCCGGCTTCGTGTGGGGGATTTGGTTTGGTTGTCTTCTCGTCATGTTCCTATGAAGGTTTCTTCCCCTAAGTTTAAGCCTCGGTTTATTGGTCCTTATAAAATTTCTGAAATTATTAATCCGGTGTCTTTTCGTTTGGCTCTTCCAGCCTCTTTTGCCATTCATAATGTTTTCCATAGATCTTTGTTGCGGAGATATGTGGTGCCCGTTGTTCCCTCAGTTGATCCTCCTGCCCCGGTGTTGGTTGAGGGAGAGTTGGAATATGAGGTTGAGAAAATTTTGGATTCTCGTTTTTCGAGGCGGAGGCTTCAGTATCTTGTCAAGTGGAAGGGTTATTGCCAGGAAGATAATTCTTAGGTTGTTGCCTCCGATGTCCATGCCACCGATTTGGTTCGTGCTTTTCACTTGGCTCGTCCTGATCGGCCTGGGGGCTCTGGTGAGGGTTCGGTGACCCCTTCTCAAGGGGGGGTACTGTTCTGAATTCCGCTCTTGGGCTCCCTCCGGTGGTTGTAAGTGGCACTTTTGTGAGTTCTGCTCTTGGGCTCCCTCCGGTGGTTTTAAGTGGAATGGCTGCTCCTTGGATTTAGCTGTCAGCAGCTGCTTCCACTGATAGTCTTTTCTGCTCGGCTATTTAGCCTGGCTCTTTCCTTCAGCTTGTGCCACTTGTCAATGGTTCCTGGTTGGATTAACATCTCTTTGGATTTCCCTGTTATCCTGACCAGTTCAGCAAAGCTAAGTCCTTGCTTGCTCTTTTCTGTCCACAGGTTGTGGACTTATCCGTTCTGTGCTTTCTATGTTTGTCCAGCTTGTCAGTATGAATTAATTCTGTGATGCTGGAAGCTCTGGGAAGCAGATTTACCCTCCATACCTTTAGTCAGGTGTGGAGATTTTTGTAAACTCTGTGTGGATTTTTTGTAGTGTTTAATACTGACCGCACAGTATTCCATCCTGTCCTATCTATCTAGCTAGACTGGCCTCCTATGCTCATCCTAGTTTCATTCTGTGTATGTCTTTTCCCTCTCCACTCACAGTCATTACTTGTGGGGGGCTATCTATCCTTTGGGGATTTTCTCTGAGGCAAGATAGTTTTCCTGTTTCTATCTTTAGGGGTAGTTAGTTCTCAGGCTGTGACGAGGTGCCTAGGGAGTGTTAGGAGCATCCCACGGCTACTTCTAGTGTTGTGTTGAGCTTAGGGACTTTAGTCAGTACAGATACCACCTCCTTCAGAGCTCGTCCCATGTTGTTCCTAAACCACCAGATCATAACAGGCCCCATAGATGCTCCATATAAAGCTGTGCCATATATAATGCTCCATACCGTTGATTATTGTCCCATAGATGCTCCATATAAAGCTGTGCAATATATAATGCTGCTGCTGCTGCAATAAAAAAAAATCACATACTCACCTCTCTTCGCTCAGGACGCTGGCGCTTTCAATACTTACCTGCTCCTCATGCGGCTCAGTCTCCAGCACTGACGCTCAGCAGAGGGCGCGCACTGACTACGTCACCGCGCCCTCCGACCTGAGCGTCACAGCCAGAGGACGCTGGAGACGGAGCCGCACCGGAGCGAGAAGCAGGTAAATATCGCGCAGCGCTCCCCTCCACGTATACTTACCTGCTCCTGGCGCGGTCCCTGCAGTCCCTGCTTTTCCACCGCTGCATTTTCTTCCTGTATTGAGCGGTCACATTTACCGCTCATTACAGTAATGAATATGCGGCTCCACCCCTCTGGGAGGTGAAGCCGCATATTCATTTTTGTAATGAGCGGTACCATGTGACCGCTCAGTACAGGAAGAATCTGCAGCGCTGGAAGAAGCAGGGACGCGCAGGGACTGCGCCGGGAGTAGGTAAGTATAATTAGATAGCCCCTGCTCCCCCTCCCCTGCCGACCCCGGGTATGACTCGAGTATAAGCTGAGAGGGGGACTTTCAGCCCCCAAAAATGGGCTGAAAAATCTCGGCTTATACTCGAGTATATACGGTATATAATTCCACATGTGTTAATTCATAGTTTTGATGCCTTCAGCGTGAATTCACAATTTTCATAGTTATGAAAATACAGAAAAATCTTTAAATGAGAAAGTGTTTCCAAACTTTTGGTCTGTACTATATATATAATATATATATACAGTTAGGGCCAGAAATATTTGGACAGTGACACAAGTTTTGTTATTTTAGCTGTTTACAAAAACATGTTCAGAAATACAATTATATATATAATATGGGCTGAAAGTGCACACTCCCAGCTGCAATATGATGGTTTCCACATCCAAATCGGAGAAAGGATTTAGGAATCATAGCTCTGTAATGCATAGCGTCCTCTTTTTCAAGGGACCAAAAGTAATTGGACAATGGACTCTAAGGGCTGCAATTAACTCTGAAGGCGTCTCCCTCGTTAACCTGTAATCAATGAAGTAGTTAAAAGGTCAGGGGTGGATTCCAGGTGTGTGGTTTTGTATTTGGAAGCTGTTGCTGTGAGCAGACAACATGCGGTCAAAGGAACTCTCAATTGAGGTGAAGCAGAACATCCTGAGGCTGAAAAAAAAGAAAAAATCCATCAGAGAGATAGCAGACATGCTTGGAGTAGCAAAATCAACAGTTGGGTACATTCTGAGAAAAAAGGAATTGACTGGTGGGCTTGGGAACTCAAAAAGGCCTGGGCGTCCACGGATGACAACAGTGGTGGATGATCGCCGCATACTTAATTTGGTGAAGAAGAACCCGTTCACAACATCAACTGAAGTCCAGAACACTCTCAGTGAAGTAGGTGTATCTGTCTCTAAGTCAACAGTAAAGAGAAAACTCCATGACAGTAAATACAAAGGGTTCACATCTAGATGCAAACCATTCATCAATACCAAAAATAGACAGGCCAGAGTTAAATTTGCAGAAAAACACCTCAAGAGGCCAGCTCAGTTCTGGAAAAGTATTCTATGGACAGATGAGACAAAGATCAACCTGTACCAGAATGATGGGAAGAAAAAAGTTTGGAGAAGAAAGGGAACGGCACATGATCCAAGGCACACCACATCCTCTGTAAAACATGGTGGAGGCAACGTGATGGCATGGGCATGCATGGCTTTCAATGGCACTGGGTCACTTGTGTTTATTGATGACATAAGAGCAGACAAGAGTAGCCGGATGAATTCTGAAGTGTACCGGGATATACTTTCAGCCCAGATTCAGCCAAATGCTGCAAAGTTGATTGGACGGCGCTTCATAGTACAGATGGACAATGACCCCAAGCATACAGCCAAAGCTACCCAGGAGTTCATGAGTGCCAAAAAGTGGAACATTCTGCAATGGCCAAGTCAATCTCCAGATCTAAACCCAATTGAGCATGCATTTCACTTGCTCAAATCCAGACTTAAGACGGAAAGACCCACAAACAAGCAAGACCTGAAGGCTGCGGCTGTAAAGGCCTGGCAAAGCATTAAGGAGGAAACCCAGCGTTTGGTGATGTCCATGGGTTCCAGACTTAAGGCAGTGATTGCCTCCAAAGGATTTGCAACAAAATATTGAAAATAAAAATATTTTGTTTGGGTTATGTTTATTTGTCCAATTACTTTTGACCTCCTAAAATGTGGAGTGTTTGTAAAGAAATGTGTACAATTCCTACATTTTCTATCAGATATTTTTGTTCAACCCTTCAAATTAAACGTTACAATCTGCACTTGAATTCTGTTGTAGAGGTTTCATTTCAAATCCAATGTGGTGGCATGCAGATCCCAACTCGCGAAAATTGTGTCACTGTCCAAATATTTCTGGCCCTAACTGTATATATATATATATATATATATATATCTCTATAATATAACGGTAGGAGCATCACTCTGTCCGAAGCCTTTATAGACTGCGCAAGAGCGACGCTCCTAGCGTTAGATTTTAGCCAGTGTCCGTATTCTAGAAAAAAAATGGCGCCGGAAAGCGCGGACTGCGCAGGCGCCGATTCCGGGAGCAGGGGGACATTTATGAACCGTAAACAGGGGACGTGGGGATATGGTGGACATGATCCCGCCCTCATGATGCTGTGGCAGTTCATGCCACAGCAATTTCTTACTTACGCCAACTGATTCCGGGCCATGAATGTCCCCCTGCTCCTGGAATCGGCGCCTCCGCAGTCCGCGCTTTCCGGCGCCATTTTCTTGGATACTGCAGTGTGTCTTCAAGAAAATGGCGTCGGAAAGCGCGGACTGCGCAGGCGCCGATTCCGGAAGCAGGGGGACATTTATGAGCTGGAAACAGGGGCGTGTGGACACGATCCCATCCTCATTACGCTGTGGCAGTTCATACCAGAGCAATTTCTTACTTATGCCCCCTGATTCCGGGCCATGAAAGTCCCCCTGCTCCCGGAATCGGCGCTTGCACAGTTCGCGCTTTACGGCACCATTTTCTTGGATACTGCCGTGTGTTTTCAAGAAAATGGCGCCGGAAAGCGCGGACTGCACAGGCGCCGATTCCGGGAGCATGGAGACATTTATGAGCCGGAAACAGGGAGCGTGATGCCATTTTGTGCGTGCACATTACACACAGTGTCTTTAAAAAAATGGCACCACATATTGTGAGATACGCACACGTTTACTCAGGTTCTATTTTATACGAGCACCATATCACAACATAGCAGCAGAACATACCAGGATGGGGACGTAGGATGACAGCACCACATCACAAAACGGGGGCGTAGGATGGGAGCAGCACATGACAGGATGGAGGCGCAGGATAGAAGCAGCACATGACATAATGTGAGCATCACATAACAGAATGGCAACATGCAGACGCACAAAACAGGATAAGACCACAGGATAGGGGCTGCACATGACAGAAAAAGAGCGCAGGATAAGAGCAGCATATGACAGGATGGAGGTGCAAGATGGTAGCAGCTTATAACAAAGTTAGGACACAGAATGGAAGCAGCACATACCAGGATGGAGACCATATACCAATATAAATGCTCGCCACCCGGGCGTAGAACATACAATGCAGAGCTGTTTGGTACAATAATCTTGAACAATACAAGTCACAACTGGTACAGGAAGAGAGAGGACCCTGCCCACGAGGGCTCACAATCTACAAGGGATGGGTGAGGATACAGTAGGTGAAGATAGAGCTGGCCGTGCAGTGGTTTATATATATAAAAATACATATAAGGCATACAGTGCAGAGCTATGTGTATATATGTATGTGTATATGGAGCGCCTGGGTTTTGTAGTATCTTATTGTTGAGCTTCTCATAAGGTCCTCACAACTATTGTAGATGTTCTAGATGTGTCTCTCTCTCTCTGTCCCCCGGATGGATAGGACAAACCCGTATGACTGGTGGCCTGAGGCTCTTTACAGGGACTCTAGCACGCCCCAGCCCCCACAAGTTGCCACTGTGCCTCCTGGGTATAGGGCGGATCAGTAACATGAAATTAGCTGTCCTGCCGGTCTCTGGAGCAAGGCATAAAGAACTGTTACTCCCTCGGTGTTCCGGGTACCGGATCCTGCGCCTCAGAAGGAGGCAGCCTGTGCAGAACTCCTTCTGGTTTCCACTCCTTTTGCTATGACTTCTTGTCACTCTATACAGTTCTCCTTCAGTGTCTCTTTCTTAGGATACTGCCGCATGTGGAGCAGGCGCAGCTCCATGGCCTTCTGTCTAGGCCTCTGACAGGATCCCATGCCTGTCAGGGACCAACTACCTGAGCGAAGCTCAGATAGCTGCTAACTGGGTGAAGCCCAGCCAGCTTCTGCCTAACTTCCTGTCAAGACCCCCAGTTTTACCTAATTGTGAAGAGTGCCCTAAGAAATAGGAGCATAGCTCCCCCCGGTGGACTGGAGTGTGAAATGTGTTGCATGGTTTGTGATAGCTGGTAAAGAGATCTCCTTTATTGCCTTCAAACGTAACATCACTCCCCCCTAGAAGAGAACGATATTACTGCAACGACCAGGACCCTGGGGCGCTGCATATATATATAAATACATACAGTGGGGCAAAAAAGTATTTAGTCAGTCAGCAATAGTGCAAGTTCCACCACTTAAAAAGATGAGAGGCGTCTGTAATTTACATCATAGGTAGACCTCAACTATGGGAGACAAACTGAGAAAAAAAAATCCAGAAAATCACATTGTCTGTTTTTTTAACATTTTATTTGCATATTATGGTGGAAAATAAGTATTTGGTCAGTAACAAAATTCCATCTCAATACTTTGTAATATATCCTTTGTTGGCAATGACAGAGGTCAAACATTTTCTGTAAGTCTTCACAAGGTTGCCACACACTGTTGTTGGTATGTTGGCCCATTCCTCCATGCAAATCTCCTCTAGAGCAGTGATGTTTTTGGCTTTTCGCTTGGCAACACGGACTTTCAATTCCCTCCAAAGGTTTTCTATAGGGTTGAGATCTGGAGACTGGCTAGGCCACTCCAGGACCTTGAAATGCTTCTTATGAAGCCACTCCTTCGTTGCCCTGGCGGTGTGCTTTGGATCATTGTCATGTTGAAAGACCCAGCCACGTTTCATCTTCAATGCCCTTGCTGATGGAAGGAGGTTTGCACTCAAAATCTCACGATACATGGCCCCATTCATTCTTTCATGTACCCGGATCAGTCATCCTGGCCCCTTTGCAGAGAAACAGCCCCAAAGAATGATGTTTCCACCACCATGCTTTACAGTAGGTATGGTGTTTGATGGATGCAACTCAGTATTCTTTTTCCTCCAAACACGACAAGTTGTGTTTCTACCAAACAGTTCCAGTTTGGTTTCATCAGACCATAGGACATTCTCCCAAAACTCCTCTGGATCATCCAAATGCTCTCTAGCAAACTTCAGACGGGCCCAGACATGTACTGGCTTAAGCAGTGGGACACGTCTAGCACTGCAGGATCTGAGTCCATGGTGGCGTAGTGTGTTACTTATGGTAGGCCTTGTTACATTGGTCCCAGCTCTCTGCAGTTCATTCACTAGCTCCCCCCGCGTGGTTCTGGGATTTTTGCTCACCGTTCTTGTGATCATTCTGACCCCACGGGGTGGGATTTTGCGTGGAGCCCCAGATCGAGGGAGATTATCAGTGGTCTTGTATGTCTTCCATTTTCTAATTATTGCTCCCACTGTTGATTTCTTCACTCCAAGCTGGTTGGCTATTGCAGATTCAGTCTTCCCAGCCTGGTGCAGGGCTACAATTTTGTTTCTGGTGTCCTTTGACAGCTCTTTGGTCTTCACCATAGTGGAGTTTGGAGTCAGACTGTTTGAGGGTGTGCACAGGTGTCTTTTTATACTGATAACAAGTTTAAACAGGTGCCATTACTACAGGTAATGAGTGGAGGAAAGAGGAGACTCTTAAAGAAGTTACAGGTCTGTGAGAGCCAGAAATCTTGATTGTTTGTTTGTTTCTGACCAAATACTTATTTTCCACCATAATATGCAAAAAAAAATGTTAAAAAAACAGACAATGTGATTTTCTGGATTTTTTTTTCTCAGTTTGTCTCCCATAGTTGAGGTCTACCTATGATGTAAATTACAGACGCCTCTCATCTTTTTAAGTGGTGGAACTTGCACTATTGCTGACTGACTAAATACTTTTTTGCCCCACTGTATATTATATATACAGGGGAGATGACATACAGGTATATACTATATACAGGAGATGACATACAGGTGTATACTATATATAAGGGAGATGACAAACATGTATATACTGAGGTGAAAATGAAAAGGTGTGAGTGCAAAATGAGAGGAGTGAGGGAAAATAGTGGAGTGATCGGAAAATGACAGATGTGGGGTCGAAAGAGGAGTGAGGGAAAATAGTGGAGTGATCGGAAAATGACAGATGTGAGGTCGAAATGACAAGTGTTAGGGGGGAATGAGAGGAGTGAGGGGGAAAATAAGAGAAGGGGGAAAATGAGAGGTGTAAGGGAGAAAATGAGAGGTGTAAGGGAGAAAATGAGAGGCATGATGGGAAAATAAGAGAAGTGAGGTGCTATAACTAACCACAGATATTTACTATGCCCAGGCAACGCCGGGCTCTTCAGCTAGTATATATATATATATATATATATATATATATATACATACAAGGCATACAGTGCAGGGCTGTGTGTATATATGCAGCGCCCCAGAGTCCTGGTCGTTGCAGTAATGTTATTCTTCCACGAGGGGGAGTGATATTACGTCTGATGGCACTGAAGGAGTTCACCTTGCCAGGTATCACAAACCATACACTACACTTCACACTCCAGTCCACCAGGGGGAGCCTTGCTCCTATCTACTAGGGCACTCCTGAAATTAGGGTAAAACTGGTGGGTTGGATAGAAAGTTAGTCAGAAGCTGACTGGGCTTGGCCCAGGCAACACCTGTCAGGCAGACAGCGGGAAAGGAGGAACACCACAAAGCTGCAGACAGAGGGCCCCAGACAGGAGTGGGATCCTGTCAGAGGCTTCGACAGAAAGACACGGAAATGCGCCTGCCCCATGTGCGGCTGTGAAAGGACAAGAAAGGAATTGTATTGTAGAAAGTGAGACTCGAAGTCATAGCACAAGGAGAAGAAAACAAGAAGGAGTTCTGCCCTGAGAGTGGCTGCCTCCTTCTGAGGCGCGTAGCCGGTGGCCGGAACACCGAGGGAGTAATAGACTCTACGCTTTACGCTGGTAACCAGGGTAAACATCGGGTTACTAAGCGCGGCCCTGCGCTTAGTAACCCGATGTTTACCCTGGTTACCAGTGAAGACATCGCTGAATCGGCGTCACACACGCCGATTCAGCGATGTCTGCGGGAGGTCCAGCGACGAAATAAAGTGCTGGACTTTCTGCTCCGACCAACGATGGCACAGCAGGATCCTGATCGCTGCTGCGTGTCAAACTGAACGATATCGCCAGGACGCTGCAACGTCACGGATCGCTAGCGATATAGTTCAGTGTGACGGTACCTTAATGTTAATAATAATTAATAAAAAAAAAAAATCATCATATACTCACCTTCCGGCGCCTTTCCCGCTCCTCGCGATGCTCTGGTAACTGGTCCAAGCATTGCGATCTCGCGAGATGATGACGTAGCGGTCTCACGAGACTGCTACGTCATCATCTCGCGAGACCGCAATGCACTCTTGAGACCGGAGCACGCGAGGAGCGTCGGCAAACGCTTCCTGGATCCAGGGGCCAACGGAAGGTGAGTATATACAGTGGGGCAAAAAAGTATTTAGTCAGTCAGCAATAGTGCAAGTTCCAACACTTAAAAAGATGAGAGGCGTCTGTAATTTACATCATAGGTAGACCTCAACCATGGGAGACAAACTGAGAAAAAAAAATCCAGAAAATCACATTGTCTGTTTTTTTAACATTTTATTTGCATATTATGGTGGAAAATAAGTATTTGGTCAGAAACAAACACTCAAGATTTCTGGCTCTCACAGACCTGTAACTTCTTCTTTAAGAGTCTCCTCTTTCCTCCACTCATTACCTGTAGTAATGGCACCTGATTAAACTTGTTATTAGTATAAAAAGACACCTGTGCACACCCTCAAACAGCAGGTTCCGGTGGCAAGGTTGCCATGCGATAAGGACCTTCCATGACGTCACAGTCACGTGACCGCGACGTCATCACAGGTCCTGCGCTCATACCAACCCTTGGACCGGAAGCTGCCGGGTGCACAGCACACAGGTGCCAGGACTGCAAGTCTATTTTTAACCTGTTACATTCGAGATTGGGCAATATACTACGTGGCTGGGCAATAAACTATATACTACGTGTCTGTGCTGTATACTACGTGGCTCTGTGCTGTATACTATGTCGCTGTGCAATATACTACGTGGCTGGACAATATACTACGTGGCTGGGCAATATACTACGTGGCTGGGCAATATACTACGTGACTGGGCAATATACTACGTGACTGGGCAATATACAACGTGACTGGGCAATATACTATGTGGCTGGGCAATATACTACGTCACTGGGCAATATACTACGTAGCTGGGCAATATAGTACGTGGCTGGGCAATATACTACGTAGCTGGGCAATATACTACGTGGCTGGGCAACATGCTACATGGTAGGGCAATATACTACGTGGCTGGGCAATATACTACGTGGGCTGTGCAATATACTACTTGGACATGCATATTCTAGAATACCCGATGCTGTGTTATATACCGCGTGGATGCTATATGGAGCGCCCCCAGACGCAGGGCCGCGGGTTACTCGGTACCGGTCCTCTCTGGCTCAGTTCTGGGGTTGTCACGGTGGCTGGACCCGGTCCGTGACCCTGCTAAGGGGCGTCCAATAAAAGAGATGATAACAGTCAGCTAAGACTTCGTGACGCCACCTGTGGTATTCGGTCAGGGTGACCGACGCTGCTTGGGGTCCACTGGGGTGATGTGATGGCAGCTAGATGGTATACCTTCCCACAGGTGAAGTATGTCCCCAGGGCTTCCCAGTGGTGTAGGTGGCGATGGTGTAAGGTGCAGTCAATAACGAGGACACAGGGTTGCAGTCTCTTTACCTCTTTACTGGTAACTTCAGGATCCTCAATCCAGAGCACTATCAACAGGGCTGTCTGAGACCAGCCGGTCCGAAGGCACATCCAGAGTTCCCTTTGCAGGTGGAAATCCTTGCCTACCACTAGCGCCTGTGTGTTGTAGTGCTTCCCTGCTGAGCATTCGGGATAGTCCTCACAACTTCTGTTCTCGTTCTTTCTAGTTCTTTCTCGTTCTTTCTATTCTCTATCTCCCAAGTTTGTTATGGCTAGGACGCACCCGTTTGATGGGAAGGCTCGGAGCTATTCTGAGACCCTAGAGACACCTCTCTCCACGGTTGCCCCCTATGTCTGCTTAGGTGATGTAAGGTAGACAGCCAACCTATAATTAACTGTCCTGCGGTATTTGAAGTAAGGCATAAAGTCAGTTACTTCCTCGGTGGTCCGGAAACCGGCTACGCACCTCAGTAAAATGTTGCTGTTCTTGGGGCACGACTCCTACTGGCTCTCCTTTATGCTTGATCTCGTTTCTCACTGTCCACAATATCCATCGCTTCGTGTCCTTTCTAAGGATACCGCCGCAAGGTAGTGCAGGCGCGGTTCTGTTTCGTACTGTTCTTGTCTCTAAGTCTCTGCCAGGTTCCCACGCCTAACAGGGACTCCCCTGAAGTCTCCCCCGCAACACCCCCTGCCACGGGATGTTGCCTGGGCAAAACCCAGTCAGCTTCTGTCCTAACTTCCTATCCAACCCCTAGTTTTACCAGTGTGAGGAGTGGCCTAATAAATAAAACCTTTTGCTCCCCCTAGTGGCCGGAGTGTGAAGTGTAATGTGTGCTAGTGATACCTGGTTAGATGAACTCCTTTAGTGCCATCAGACGTACCATCACTCCCCTTAGTGGCAGAGCGACATTACTGCAGCGACCAGGTCTCTGGGGCGCTGCACTCCCCCCCGGTTAAATCCAGTACTCCTGGACTGGGAAGAAGAACAACAATACATGGTAGCAAAAGACATGCAAATTTTTGAAATGCAAGGAAAATATAACAATGCTTCCCTTTATGGGAGGTGAGGGCACTTGAACGTTACAAACAAAAACAAGGTTAAATATTTTAAATAACACTCTGACTATAAATAACTTCTGGTACCCTGCTGGGTATTCTACTAAGTGCAAATTCTGAACAATAATTTACCTTCTCCTTTAAGGGCGTATAGGCTGAAACCACTAAAGGCTTACTATAAAATACTATAATGCAAACATAACTTTTTCTTGATTTTTCTAACTTCACAAATGCAGGACCACCTAGCTCCTTGTCTGGGCCTACTGCCATTGTTCTTCTATCAGCGCAATCAACCATCTCTCTATGGTTCTCAGGAGGACTCTCTCTAACCCCTACGGGTTCACTGTGTTGGAATTTGGCTTCCAACTTTTCCTGTCCTCAATCTCTAGTAACATTATTAACATTTTAACTTTCTTAAGGCAACATTATACTTAAGTGCAACACGTGAACATTTCCTTTAAAAGGGAACCAAGTCTCTTTGAGGTAGTGCAGATTCTCTCTATCTGCAAGTCCGTTGGAAAGCAAGAACTTCTGTGCTGTATTCAAAAACAGTCTCTTCACAAAGCCTTCTTTCTTTGTAAAACCAGTAGAGGGCACCTTTAAGAAGGTGCGAACTATTTACAAAACAGTTTGTGAATCATTCACCGTCCATGATTCAGCAGTCTTTTCAACAGTGATAAACTTGTGAAAAAATAAAATAAAACAATAGGGATCCCGGGTAAACAAAGGGACCCCTTTAAGGATTAACCCTAGACGGGTTCAAGTAGTAAAAGAGCAGGAAACAGTTAATTAACTATATACATTTGTCAGGTGTTCGAGGTTTATTTCTATAGCAGGTGACAGGACATCAGTCGGAAGTGCACACTTCCTCGCCGGGGAAGGTCTGTATCCGGACTCTCATCTGATGCTGTATTATCGTCGTGGATTTGTCTCTCCGGTGTGGTCAAGTCATTAGTGGGTTTGATATGGATGTCAATTTTTGTAGCAGATTCAGCAGAAGGAACGATACACACGGTGGTAGTAGTGTCAGGACCCGCTAGTTCAAAGACCAGGGGGTTACTGCCGTTAATCTTAATCGCGGCAGTAGATGGCGCCACAGGAGGCTCATATCGCTGGACATTCTTGGCATACCATCCTTGCTCACCCCGGTGGCGGGTGTAGGTCACATGGTCCCCCCTGCACAAGCTTCGATTAGGGGCCCTGCCACAGGACTGAATTTCCACGTTATAGTTGGCAACGAAGATTTCGGTCGGCAGTCCCAGCTCCAGTATGAAGCCCCAAACCCTCTTCGGGTGAAAGGCTAACACTGTCCCTCGTCTCACCGGATCCTTTTTGCCACGTTTAGTCTTAGATTTCGGTACTTTTTGGACAGTCTGTTTAGTTTGTTCTCGGCCTTCCCATTGTGAAACTAAGCATTGTCTATACTGCTCCCAGGTGAGCCCAACGACGTAAGAGCCCTCCTGTCTGGACCCGTCTGGTTGGATCCTTGGCGCATCGCATTCAAAGATCACCCGCTCGTGACTCACGTCTAATGGTTTGCCCATAGATGTTGGTAGCGGGGGCAGTATCCCCTTTGTGGCGTAAAGGGTTGCCACCCCAATCTCGGCAGAGGAAGGCCGGTCATAAATGGGACGGGGAACGGTCGCTGGAGCTGGATCGGTCGGTGGGGCAGGGTCACTTTTGGTACATGCGTCTGATGTGGTTCCACCGATGTCGATCGGCTCCACTGACGAGGACACTGGAGTCTGCTGCGGCTCTGACCACGGCTCTCCCTGTGCGATCTTCTGGCACAGCTCCGACTTCCATTTCTTCGCCATCGCCGACCCCATGTCTGGAGTGAGGTGGTTCGATGCCTCCTCTGGAAGCTCCAAGAAGTCCGGATCCCCCTGTGGCGGCAAGCCCTGGTTCGGCTCCGCTGGGTTGGAGTGATTCTGGGTCACGTCGTCATCGGTCAGGTACTCGCTGGTTGCCATCTCCACTCCTGGATCTGCGGCAGCACACACACGAGGCTCCTCCATTTTCTGTGGTCTGAGCTCCTTCATTCCTGAGCTCGTCATCTTGCAGCCGTAGTCGGAGGGGGCGGATGCTGCTTTTGGCGCCGCTTTCGCGATCTCCTCCCATGGCACGCCCTCCTTCTTCTCCTGCGCTCCTCGTGGCACGGCAATGGCGGCGGTTTTGGCGGGATTCTTTCGGTAATTAGCAATACACAGTCATTGCAATAAATCACGGTTCAAGCACAATTCAATCACAGTTCCAAGGCACACATGACCCAATTCTTCAGGCTTAAGTACGATCCTGTTCGTGATGCCAAGTTGGAGTGCCCCCAGACGCAGGGCCGCGGGTTACTCGGTACCGGTCCTCTCTGGCTCAGTTCTGGGGTTGTCACGGTGGCTGGACCCGGTCCGTGACCCTGCTAAGGGGCGTCCAATAAAAGAGATGATAACAGTCAGCTAAGACTTCGTGACGCCAGCTGTGGTATTCAGTCAGGGTGACCGACGCTGCTTGGGGTCCACTGGGGTGATGTGATGGCAGCTAGATGGTATACCTTCCCACAGGTGAATTATGTCCCCAGGGCTTCCCAGTGGTGTAGGTGGCGATGGTGTGAGGAGCAGTCAATAGCGAGGACACAGGGTTGCAGTCTCTTTACCGCTTTACTGGTGACTTCAGGATCCTCAATCCAGAGCACTATCAACAGGGCTGTCTGAGACCGGCCGGTCCGAAGGCATATCCAGAGTTCCCTTTGCAGGTGGAAATCGTTGGCTACCACTAGCGCCTGTGTGTTGTAGTGCTTCCCTGCTGAGCATTCGGGATAGTCCTCACAACTTCTGTTCTCGTTCTTTCTAGTTCTTTCTCATTCTTTCTATTCTCCGTCCCCCAAGTTTGTTATGGCTAGGACGCACCCGTTTGATGGGAAGGCTCGGAGCTATTCTGAGACCCTAGAGACGCCTCTCTCCATGGTTGCCCCCTATGTCTGCTTAGGTGATGTAAGGTAGACAGCCAACCTATAATTAACTGTCCTGCGGTATTTGAAGTAAGGCATAAAGTCAGTTACTTCCTCGGTGGTCCGGGCACCAGCTACGCGTCTCAGTAGGATGTTGCCGTTCTCGGGGCACGACTCCTACTGACTCTCCTTTATGTTTGATCTCGTTTCTCACTGTCCACAATATCCTTCGCTTCGTGTCCTTTCTAAGGATACCGCCGCAAGGTAGTGCAGGCGCGGTTTTGTTTCGTTCTGTTCTTGTCGCTAAGTCTCTGCCAGGTTCCCATGCCTGACAGGGACTCCCCTGAAGTCTCCCCCGCAACAACCCTTGCCACGGGATGTTGCCTGGGCAAAACCCAGTCAGCTTCTGTCCTAACTTCCTATCCAACCCCTAGTTTTACCAGTGTGAGGAGTGGCCTAATAAATAAAACCTTTTGCTCCCCCTAGTGGCCGGAGTGTGACGTGTAATGTGTGCTGGTGATACCTGGTCAGATGAACTCCTTTAGTGCCATCAGATGTACCATCACTCCCCTTAGTGGCAGAGCGACATTACTGCAACGACCAGGTCTCTGGGGCGCTGCACTATATACTACCTGGCCAGTGTTACATACTATGTTGGCTGTGTTATGTACTGCGTGGGCTGTTCTATATATTACGTGGCCAGTGTTCTATACTGCATGGGCTGTGTTATATATTATGTGGCCAGTGTTATATACTGTGTGGGCTGTGTAATATACCATGTGGCTGCTATATACTACATGGCCAGTGTAAGATACTATGTGGGCTGTATTATGTACTGCGTGGGCTGTGCTATATATTACGTGGCCACATTGGTTGTGTGAAAAACCGAGCCCATGTGCTTGAGTCCCGTGCTAAACGAGTGTCCCCCAATACACTCAGTAAGTGCAATCTCACTATATATATATATATATATATATATATATATATATATATACAGTACAGACCAAAAGTTTGGACACACCTTCTCATTTAAAGATTTTTCTGTATTTTCATGACTATGAAAATTGTACATTCACACTGAAGGCATCAAAACTATGAATTGATGCATGTGGAATTATATACTTAACAAAAAAGTGTGAAACAACTGAAATTATGTCTTATATTCTAGGTTCTTTAAAGTAGCCACCTTTTGCTTTGATGACTGCTTTGCACACTCTTGGCATTCTCTTGATGAGCTTCAAGAGGTAGTCACCAGGTAATGGTCTTCCAACAATCTTGAAGGAGTTTCCAGAGATGCTTAGCACTTGTTGGCCCTTTTGCCTTCACTATGCGGTCCAGCTCACCCCAAACCATCTCGACTGGGTTCAGGTCTGGTGAGTGTGAAGGCCAGGTCATCTCGCGTAGCCTCCCATGACTCTCCTTCTTGGTCAAATAGCCCTTACACAGCCTGGAGGTGTGTTTCGGATCATTGTCCTGTTGAAAAATAAATGATGGTCCAACTAAACGCAAGCCGGATGGAATAGCAGGCCGCTGCAAAATGCTGTGGTAGCCATGCTGGTTCAGTATGCCTTCAATTTTGAATAAATCCCCAACAGTGTCACCAGCAAAGCACCCCCACACCTCCTCCTCCATGCTTCACGGTGGGAACCAGGCATGTAGAGTCCATCCGTTCACCTTTTCTGCGTCGCACAAAGACACGGTGGTTGGAACCAAAGATCTCAAATTTGGACTCATCAGACCAAAGCACAGATTTCCACTGGTCTAATGTCCATTCCTTGTGTTCTTTAGCCCAAACAAGTCTCTTCTGCTTGTTGCTTGTCTTTAGCAGTGGTTTCCTAGCAGCTATTTTACCATGAAGACCTGCTGCACAAAGTCTCCTCTTAACAGTTGTTGTAGAGATGTGTCTGCTGCTAGAACTCTGTGTGGCATTGACCTGGTCTCTAATCTGAGCTGCTGTTAACCTTTGATTTCTGAGGCTGATGACTTGGATAAACTTATCCTCAGAAGCAGAGGTGACTCTTGGTCTTCCTTTCCTGGGGCGGTCCTCATGTGAGCCAGTTTCTTTGTAGTGCTTGATGGTTTTTGCCACTGCACTTGGGGACACTTTCAAAGTTTTCCCAATCTTTCAGACTGACTGACCTTCATTTCTTAAAGTAATGATGGCCACTCGTTTTTCTTTACTTAGCTGGTTTTTTCATGCCATAATACAAATTCTACAAGTAGGACTATCAGCTGTGTATCCACCAGACTTCTGCACAACACAACTGATGGTCCCAACCCCATTTATAAGGCAAGAAATACCACTTATTAAACCTGACAGGGCACACCTGTGAAGTGAAAACCATTCCCGGTGACTACCTCTTGAAGTTCAAGAGAATGCCAAGAGTGTGGCTACTTTGAAGAACCTAGAATATAAGACATAATTTCAGTTGTTTCACACATTTTTGTTAAGTACATATAATTCCACATGTGTTAATTCATAGTTTTGATGCCCTCAGTGTGAATGTACAATTTTCATAGTCATGAAAATACAGAAAAATCTTTAACCCCTTTACCCCCAAGGGTGGTTTGCACGTCAATGACCAGGCCAATTTTTACAATTCTGACCACTGTCCCTTTATGAGGTTATAACTCCGAAACGCTTCAACGGATCCTGGTGATTCTGACATTGTTTTCTCGTGACATATTGTACTTCATGATAGTGGTAAAATTTCTTTGATAGTACCTGCGTTTATTTGTGAAAAAAACGGAAATTTGGCGAAAATTTTGAAAATTTCGCAATTTTCAAACTTTGAATTTTTATGCAATTAAATCACAGAGATATGTCACACAAAATATTTAATAAGTAACATTTCCCACATGTCTCCTTTACATCAGCATAATTTTGGAACCAATTTTTTTTTTTGTTAGGGAGTTATAAGGGTTAAAAGTTGACCAGCAATTTCTCATTTTTACAACACCATTTTTTTTTAGGGACCACGTCTCATTTGAAGTCATTTTGAGGGGTCTATATGATAGAAAATGCCCAAGTGTGACACCATTCTAAAAACTGCACCCCTCAAGGTGCTCAAAACCACATTCAAGAAGTTTATTAACCCTTCAGGTGTTTAATAGGAATTTTTGGAATGTTTAAATAAAAATGAACATTTAACTTTTTTACACAAAAAATTTACTTCAGCTCCAATTTGTTTTATTTTACCAAGGGTAACAGGAGAAATTGGACCAAAAAGTTGTTGTCCAATTTGTCCTGAGTACGCTGATACCCCATATGTGGCAGTAAACCACTGTTTGGGCGCATGGGAGAGCTCGGAAGGGAAGGAGCGCTATTTGACTTTTCAATGCAAAATTGACAGGAATTGAGATGGGACGCCATGTTGCGTTTGGAGAGCCACTGATGTGCCTAAACATTGAAACCCCCCACAAGTGACACCATTTTGGAAAGTAGACCCCCTAAGGAACTTATCTGGATGTGTGGTGAGCACTTTGACCCACCAAGTGCTTCACAGAAGTTTATAATGCAGAACCGTAAAAATAAAAAATCATATTTTTTCACAAAAATTATATTTTTGCCCCCAATTTTTTATTTTTCCAAGGGTAAGAGAAGAAATTGGACCTCAAAAGTTGTTGTCCAATTTGTCCTGAGTACGCTGATACCCCATATGTGGCAGTAAACCACTGTTTGGGCGCATGGGAGAGCTCGGAAGGGAAGGAGCGCAGTTTGACTTTTCAATGCAAAATTGACAGAAATTGAGATGGGACGCCATGTTGCGTTTGGAGAGCCACTGATGTGCCTAAACATTGAAACCCCCCACAAGTGACACCATTTTGGAAAGTAGACCCCCTAAGGAACTTATCTAGAGGTGTGGTGAGCGCTTTGACCCACCAAGTGCTTCACAGAAGTTTATAATGCAGAACCGTAAAAATAAAAAATCATATTTTTTCACAAAAATTATATTTTTGCCCCCAATTTTTTATTTTTCCAAGGGTAAGAGAAGAAATTGGACCTCAAAAGTTGTTGTCCAATTTGTCCTGAGTACGCTGATACCCCATATGTGGCAGTAAACCACTGTTTGGGCGCATGGGAGAGCTCGGAAGGGAAGGAGCGCCGTTTGACTTTTCAATGCAAAATTGACAGGAATTGAGATGGGACGCCATGTTGCGTTTGGAGAGCCACTGATGTGCCTAAACATTGAAACCCCCCACAAGTGACACCATTTTGGAAAGTAGACCCCCTAAGGAACTTATCTGGATGTGTGGTGAGCACTTTGACCCACCAAGGGCTTCACAGAAGTTTATAATGCAGAGCCATAAAAATAAAACAAAATTTTTTTCCCACAAAAATTATTTTTTAGCCCCCAGTTTTGTATTTTCCCTAGGGTAACAGGAGAAATTGGACCCCAAAAGTTGTTGTCCAATTTGTCCTGAGTACGCTGATACCCCATATGTGGGGGGGAACCACCGTTTGGACGCATGGGAGGGCTCGGAAGGGAAGGAGCGCCATTTGGAATGCAGACTTAGATGGAATGGTCTGCAGGCGTCACATTGCGTTTGCAGAGCCCCTAATGTACCTAAACAGTAGAAACCCCCCACAAGTGACACCATTTTGGAAAGTAGACCCCCTAAGGAACTCATCTTGATGTGTTGTGAGAGCTTTGAACCCCCAAGTATTTCACTACAGTTTATAACGCAGAGCCATGCAAATAAAAAATATTTTTTTTTCCACAAAAATTATATTTTAGCCCCCAGTTTTGTATTTTTCCAAGGTTAGCAGGAGAAATTGGACCCTAAATGTTGTTGTCCAATTTGTCCTGAGTACGCTGATACCCGATATGTGGGGGGGAACCACCGTTTGGGCGCATGGGAGGGCTCGGAAGGGAAGGAGCATCATTTGGAATGCAGACTTAGATGGATTGGTCTGCAGGCGTCACATTGCGTTTGCAGAGCCCCTAATGTACCTAAACAGTAGAAACCCCCCACAAGTGACCCCATATTGGAAAATAGACCCCTCAATGAACTTATCTAGATGTGTTGTGAGAACTTTGAACCCCCAAGTGTTTCACTACAGTTTATAACGCAGAGCCGTGAAAATAAAAAATCTTTTTGTTTTCCCACAAAAATTATTTTTTAGCCCCCAGTTTTGTATTTTCCCAAGGGTAACAGGAGAAATTGGTCCACAAAAGTTGTTGTCCAATTTGTCCTGAGTACGCTGATACCCCATATGTTGGGGTAAACCCCTGTTTGGGCACACAGGAGAGCTCGGAAGGGAAGGAGCACTGTTTTACTTTTTCAACGCAGAATTGGCTGGAATTGAGATCGGACGCCATGTCGTGTTTGGAGAGCCCCTGATGTGCCAAAACAGTGGAAACCCCCCAATTATAACTGAAACCCTAATCTAAACACACCCCTAACCCTAATTCCAACGGTAACCCTAACCACACCTCTAACCCTGACACACCCCTAACCCTAATCCCAACCCTATTCCCAACTGTAAATGTAATCTAAACCCTAACCCTAACTTTAGCCCCAACCCTAACTGTAGCCCCAACCCTAACCCTAACCCTAGCCCTAACCCTAGCCCTAACCCTAGCCCTAACCCTAACCCTAGCCCTAACCCTAGCCCTAACCCTAGCCCTAACCCTAGCCCTAGCCCTAACCCTAACCCTAGCCCTAACCCTAGCCCTAACCCTAGCCCTAACCCTAGCCCTAACCCTAACCCTAGCCCTAGCCCTAACCCTAGCCCTAACCCTAGCCCTAACCCTAGCCCTAACCCTAGCCCTAGCCCTAACCCTAGCCCTAACCCTAGCCCTAATGGGAAAATGGAAATAAATAAATTTTTTTTTATTTTTCCCTAACTAAGGGGGTGATGAAGGGGGGTTTGATTTACTTTTATAGCGAGTTTTTTAGCGGATTTTTATGATTGGCAGCCGTCACACACTGAAAGACCCTTTTTATTGCAAAAAATATTTTTTGCAATACCACATTTTGAGAGCTATAATTTTTCCATATTTTGGTCCACAGAGTCATGTGAGGTCTTGTTTTTTGCGGGACGAGTTGACGTTTTTATTGAAAACATTTTTGGGCACGTGACATTTTTTGATCGCTTTTTATTCCGATTTTTGTGAGGAAGAATGACCAAAAGCCAGCTATTCATGAATTTCTATTGGGGGAGGCGTTTATACCGTTCCGCGTTTGGTAAAATTGATAAATCAGTTTTATTCTTCGGGTCAGTACGATTACAGCGATACCTCATTTATATCATTTTTTTATGGTTTGGCGCTTTTATACGATAAAAACTATTTTACAGAAAAAATAATTATTTTTGCATCGCTTTATTCTCAGGACTATAACTTTTTTATTTTTTTGCTGATGATGCTGTATGGCGGCTCTTTTTTTGCGGGACAATATGACGCTTTCAGCGGTACCATGGTTATTTATATCTGTCCTTTTGATCGCGTGTTATTCCACTTTTTGTTCGGTGGTATGATAATAAAGCGTTGTTTTTTGCCTCGTTTTTTTTTTTTTTTTCTTACGGTGTTTACTGAAGAGGTTAACTAGTGGGACAGTTTTATAGGTCGGGTCGTTACGGACGCGGCGATACTAAATATGTGTACTTTTATTGGTTTTTTTTTTTTTATTTAGATGAAGAAATGTATTTATGGGAATAATATTTTTTTTTTTTTTCATTATTTTGGAATATTTTTTTTTATTTTTTTTACACATTTGGAAAATTTTTTTTTAACTTTTTTACTTTGTCCCAGGGGGGGACATCACAGATCAGTGATCTGACAGTTTGCACAGCACTCTGTCAGATCACTGATCTGACATGCAGCGCTGCAGGCTTCACAGTGCCTGCTCTGAGCAGGCTCTGTGAAGCCACCTCCCTCCCTGCAGGACCCGGATCCGCGGCCATCTTGGATCCGGGGCTGGAGGGAGCAGGGAGGGAGGTGAGACCCTCGCAGCAACGCGATCACATCGCGTTGCTCCGGGGGTCTCAGGGAAGCCCGCAGGGAGCCCCCTCCCTGCGTGGTGCTTCCCTGCACCGCCGGCACATCGCGATCATCTTTGATCGCGGTGTGCCAGGGGTTAATGTGCCGGGGGCGGTCCGTGACCGCTCCTGGCACATAGTGCCGGATGTCAGCTGCGATAAGCAGCTGACACCCGGCCGCGATCGGCCGCGCTCCCCCCGTGAGCGCGGCCGATCGGCTATGACGTACTATCCCGTCCAGGGTCAGATAAGCCCAGGGCACCTCGACGGGATAGTACGTCTAAGGTCACAGAGGGGTTAAATGAGAAGGTGTGTCCAAACTTTTGGTCTGTACTGTATATATATATACAGTTAGGCCCAGAAATATTTGGACAGTGACACAAGTTTTGTTATTTTAGCTGTTTACAAAAACATGTTCAGAAATAAAATTATATATGTAATATGGGCTGAAAGTGCACACTCCCAGCTGCAATATGATAGTTTCCACATCCAAATCGGAGAAAGGGTTTAGGAATCATAGCTCTGTAATGCATAGCGTCCTCTTTTTCAAGGGACCAAAAGTAATTGGACAATGAACTCTAAGGGCTGCAATTAACTCTGAAGGCGTCTCCCTCGTTAACCTGTAATCAATGAAGTAGTTAAAAGGTCAGGGGTGGATTCCAGGTGTGTGGTTTTGCATTTGGAAGCTGTTGCTGTGAGCAGACAACATGCGGTCAAAGGAACTCTCAATTGAGGTGAAGCAGAACATCCTGAGGCTGAAGAAAAAGAAAAAATCCATCAGAGAGATAGCAGACATGCTTGGAGTAGCAAAATCAACAGTTGGGTACATTCTGAGAAAAAAGGAATTGACTGGTGAGCTTGGGAACTCAAAAAGGCCTGGGCGTCCACGGATGACAACAGTGGTGGATGATCGCCGCATACTTAATTTGGTGAAGAAGAACCCGTTCACAACATCAACTGAAGTCCAGAACACTCACAGTGAAGTAGGTGTATCTGTCTCTAAGTCAACAGTAAAGAGAAGACTCCATGACAGTAAATACAAAGGGTTCACATCTAGATGCAAACCATTCATCAATACCAAAAATAGACAGGCAAGAGTTAAATTTGCAGAAAAACACCTCAAGAAGCCAGCTCAGTTCTGGAAAAGTATTCTATGGACAGATGAGACAAAGATCAACCTGTACCAGAATGATGGGAAGAAAAAAGTTTGGAGAAGAAAGGGAACGGCACATGATCCAAGGCACACCACATCCTCTGTAAAACATGGTGGAGGCAACGTGATGGCATGGGCATGCATGGCTTTCAATGGCACTGGGTCACTTGTGTTTATTGATGACATAAGAGCAGACAAGAGTAGCCGGATGAATTCTGAAGTGTACCGGGATATACTTTCAGCCCAGATTCAGCCAAATGCTGCAAAGTTGATTGGACGGCGCTTCATAGTACAGATGGACAATGACCCCAAGCATACAGCCAAAGCTACCCAGGAGTTCATGAGTGCCAAAAAGTGAAACATTCTGCAATGGCCAAGTCAATCTCCAGATCTAAACCCAATTGAGCATGCATTTCACTTGCTCAAATCCAGACTTAAGACGGAAAGACCCACAAACAAGCAAGACCTGAAGGCTGCGGCTGTAAAGGCCTGGCAAAGCATTAAGAAGGAGGAAACCCAGCGTTTGGTGATGTCCATGGGTTCCAGACTTAAGGCAGTGATTGCCTCCAAAGGATTTGCAACAAAATATTGAAAATAAAAATATTTTGTTTGGGTTATGTTTATTTGTCCAATTACTTTTGACCTCCTATAATGTGGAGTGTTTGTAAAGAAATGTGTACAATTCCTACATTTTCTATCAGATATTTTTGTTCAACCCTTCAAATTAAACGTTACAATCTGCACTTGAATTCTGTTGTAGAAGTTTCATTTCAAATCCAATGTGGTGGCATGCAGAGCCCAACTCGCGAAAATTGTGTCACTGTCCAAATATTTCTGGCCCTAACTGTATATATATATATATGGCATACAGTGCAGAGCTGTGTGAATATATATATATATATATATATATATATATATATATATATATATATATATATATATATATATATATATATATATATATCTATACCACACATAAGTCCCACATCAACAACTGGGCACTTCAATTCATAATGTAAACCAATATTCCATATTATTCCATGAATAATTGAAATAAGAAGAGATCCCACAATAAAGATAAAAATTGACTTTTATTGTCAATTACATAAAAACAAATACCGTAAATAAAAAAGCAATTGTACTGTTTAATGGACATCGAACAGCTGAACACATAGATATATTAAGTGTAGCTGTATAGTACAGATAGATGACCATATTTTCATATATCAGTTTTACAGCTGACATGAGATATGTACATCCATAATATGCAGACACGGGGATATATAAAGAAAAAGAAAATTGCATCCAGATTAATCAGAATGACGGTCTATACAGCCTCCAATAGTGCCATCTAGTGCTAATATAATCAATGTCCTTGTTTCACAATGAACAGAACCGTGCAAAATATAATACCACTTGATGAACTAATGAAATCTAAACTAAACCCCCATATCTTTAAGGAATAATCCCAAAGATGTTAAAGAAAGTATGTATATAAATTATCTATGCCAGCAAATGCTATGTGCTCACCAGATTCCGTACACATGTACTCACCCCGACGTACGTTTCGCTGCCAGCTTCTTCCGGGGGCGTGTCAAGGTGAGGGGCAGCCGGGTTTAAGTATAACGCACCGCCAATCGGCATCTAGCAGGGGAGGAGATCTATGTCAGCCCTTGTCAGCGCAACGCGCATATCTCCGCCTCCCCATCAGGATGTTTCCCTGACAACGCTCAGTGGCACGCAAGCCATGACGCCTGCGTGTCAGTGTAAGAGCGTCCAGAGGAACTCCAGGAGGCCGGAGAATACGCGCATGCGCAGAGGCATGTAAACTCCGTAAGGAAGAAAAAGAACAGAACACTTTGGATGCTTGATCATAAAGGACTTAGACCTAGTGTGAAAAGAACTACGAACGAATGCTATGCTCAGTGACTATTCGTGCACAAAAACCTAATTTAAATGTGCAAAAAATATATATATCAAATGAGTGCCTGATAAAGACGTGACAGGAACCTCAAAAATGAAAATAATAATAATGATGACCAGTGGATAAAATAAATAAAAACCCACAAATATAAGTGAAAAGATATAATTATATATATATAAGATTATAAAATATACCCCAATAAATTAAACCTAAAAATCTACCAACCTATCCTAAAGTGATAGTGCATCCTACTATAAGGCCTATAAATACAAATGATATACAGCATGTTACGCCGCTTTATCATACTTAGCTGTCCGGCCAGCGCGCTCCCGACGCTCCTTCCTGCTCTCCGTCTTCCTGCTTCTCCGGCGCTCGTCCATTCTGCGGTCCGCGCATGCGCAGACGCGCTCCACTCGTCGCTGGGGCTTCTGGGAGGTCGTGACCCGGCGGCCCTGCCTCCAATATGGCGGCGCCCGTCGGTACTTCTTCCCAGCGCCTGCCCTGCTCAGATGCTTTTGCATCTATTGCAATTGCTGGGTTTTCGCCAGCATCTCTTTAGCTCCGGTCCCTGCATCCTTTGCTGTGACTCTTACTAATCCCAGTCCTGCCGTTCCTGCTGTGTCTTCCAGTCCTGCCGTTCCTGCTGTGTCTTCCAGTCCTGCCGTTCCTGCTGTGTCTTCCAGTCCTGCCGTTCCTGCTGTGTGTTCCAGTCCTGCCGTTCCTGCCGCATCTTCCAGTCCAGTGTTCCTGCCATTCCTGTCAGTCCTGCCGTTCCTGCTGTGTCTTCCAGTCCTGCCGTTCCTGCTGTGTCTTCCAGTCCTGCCGTTCCTGCTGTGTCTTCCAGTCCTGCCGTTCCTGCTGTGTGTTCCAGTCCTGCCGTTCCTGCCGTATCTTCCAGTCCAGTGTTCCTGCCATTCCTGTCAGTCCTGCCGTTCCTGCTGTGTCTTCCAGTCCTGCTGTTCCTGCTGTGTCTTCCAGTCCTGCCTTTCCTGCTGTGTCTTCCAGTCCTGCCGTTCCTGCCATATCTTCCAGTCCAGTGTTCAGTTTCCTGCCGTACCTATCAGTCCTGAGTTTCTGCCGTGCCTACCAATCCTGTGTTCCTGTCGTGTTCCGTCCTACCTGAGTTTTCATCTTACCAGTCAGTACTTTGCTGCCGCCGTCCATCTTGTGCCTCCACCATATTGGTCTCCTCTGTAGTTCCTACCTTGCCTCATCTTCTGTTCTTCCTCAGTCCTAACCTCAGTCATCCCTTTGGCTCCGGCAGTTGCGGCTTCACCCTCCTTGGGCCTGTCCCTAATGCTCCCTGTACTTGGAGTGGTTCCACCTGGTCCGCTCGCCCTCGGGGGCTCTGAAGCTGTGCCCCAGAGGGTCCACTTCTCTAGTCATTATACATCATATAAAGTGACAGTACATCCAATATAAAAAATACAAAATACAATAATGTACTACACTCCATTCACAAAACATACAGTCATAGTAAATGGCCCCTGATAAAAATCCACATACGGAGTGACCAAAATCACATATATCAAAGGTTCTATTAATAACCATGATAATATATATTATTATATTGATAAAAACGACGTGATATAAATATTAAAAGGGCATTATATACTACCAAAAGACATAATTGCATATATATCCATATACCTAGTGTAAATAATATATAAAGTGACAGTGTACAGTATAAACAACCAATATCACTAAATAAATAAACTCCAATTTCGTCCTTTCCACATCTATACTTGGGCGCGTCCAAATTCATCCAGTCATAAAGGACGCCGATGTCAACGAGACCTCCTTCCCACAGATCTTATAAAGAGATAAAAACTAAAATTAAAAAGAAAAAACACATGTTAGAAATAAATAAAAAAAACATCAAATAACCGGATACCACCCACCCATACAAAAAATGCATCACTATATAAACGCAGAAAAACCCATGGTTTAAGACCTAAAGGGCTGATCGTCCCCAAGCGTTATATCCAACGGCATTCGAGCCTAGCCAAACTCTCCCCTATGTCGCCACCACGTGAGCCCAGATCCAGCTGGTCAATCGCTTTGACCTTTAGGCCACGAGAATTGCAACCATGATGTTTCTTGAAGTGACGCGGTAGCGTCTTCAATTGGGTGTCATCCTCTATGGCCCGAGCTTTTTCAATATCTAACACGTGTTCTCTAACACAGATTTTGAGTACACGTGTGGTGAGCCCCACATAAACCTTTCTGCAGGGACGAAGCTAACCCAGAACAGTAGCGTAATTTCCTTCAGAAGACTTAGGGTACGTTTTAGAGCAGGAAGAACGAAAACTAGTAATTTATATATTTTACTCCGAAAGAAGGCAGCGTTTATAAAAAGGCATATAAAGATGTTACAATATGAGACATCTCAAATATGTATGGAGCGCCCCCAGACACAGGGCCACAAGTCACTCGGTACCGGTCCTTTCTCTTTCGGTTCTGCGGTTGTCACGGTGGCTGGACCCGGTCGTGACCCTGCTAAGGGGCGTCCAATAACGTTGGTGGTGCGGAGGGCGAGGAATAATGAGGACACAGAGTTCAGTTTCTTTACCTTTTACTGAAGGTTTCAGGATCCTCAATCCGGGGCACTTTCACCAGGGCTGTCTGAGACCGGCCGGTCCGAAGGCACATCCAGGGTTCCCTTTGCAGGTGAGAATCAGTGTGAATGCAGGTGAGCATTCAGGATAGTCCTCACAACTGCTGTTCTCATCCGTTTTAGATCTTTCTCTTCTTCGTCCCCCAGGTATGATATGGCTAGGACGCACCTTTATGACGGGTAGGCCTGGAGGTATTCTGGAACCCTAGTGTCGCCCCTCTCCCACGTTGCCTCCTATGTCCTTCTTAGGCGTGGTATGGTAGACAGCCAACCTGTAATTAACTGTCCTGCCGCTGTTTGAAGTAATGCGTGGAGACTGTTACTTCTTCGGTGCTCCGGCCACCGACTATGCGCCTCAGTAAGATGTTGCCTCTCTCTCTCGGCACGACTCCTACTGGATCTCCTTTGTGCTGATCTCGTTTACACTGCTCCACAATATCCTTCCCTTTCCTGTCTCTTTCTTAGGATACCGCCGCAAGGTAGTGCAGGCGCGGTTCCGTAACCATCTGTCCTTTCGCTAGGTACCTGCCAGATTTCCCAGGTCTGACAGGTCCTCCCTGGAACTCTCCCAGGCTTCGTTCTGCCTAACTTCCTGTCTGACCCCTAGTTTTACCAATGTGAGAAGTGGCCCAATAAATAAGCCTTTTGCTCCCCCTAGTGGCCGGAGTGTGAATTGTAGTGTGTGCTTGGTGATACCTGGTCAGTAGAACTCCTTTAGTGCCATCAGACGTACCATCACTCCCCTTAGTGGCAGAGCGACACTACTGCAACGACCAGATCTCTGGGGTGCTGCATGTACAAACGTAATTATAAAAATAACAGGGATTAAATAAGAAAGGTAAAACTCACATGTTCTCAGTTCATGTCAGGCAAAACCATGCTGGTAGACGGAACCCCAAATGTCCCAGTGCATCAGGAGGTCTGGATAGAAACAGCTCCTTAAGTAAAAACTCTGCTGAATCCCAGGCTGGGTTAAGTGTAAAGACTTTTAAACTCCAGCCTCGTGACATCACTAAAGGGGTTGAGTTAAGATCGCCCTCCTCTTTCCTCAGCTGTACAGTTTTTTCCAATCATTCCTATGATTGTCATATCTTCGCTGGAGAATCTGGCAGAGTTATAACACAAAAAGAAGAAATGTCCAGCTTCACCGAATCCATAAAAAATAATTTTCTTTATTCACAAACTATAAACATGGAGGATACAGACTTCAGCACGAACCATATGGGTGTGAATCTCAACGCGTTTCTGGGTACTAAGCTCCCTTAATCATGACATTGATTGATTCTACACGCCTGGACACAGCGGGTCCGTGCTCCCGAAGATTGGCTTATGCATCACGGGTGAGCTGGCTTATTTTTCCTCTTTCAGAGTTATAACACACCCCTCCTCCATCTTGTATTAAGATTTGCTCTCTATAGATACTAAATTCGGGCTAGTTGGGACACACAGTTCCAGAGAAATCCGTACTTTTTTACCTGTTGGAATTAGAGGCTAGTGCTTACAGGGGCTGATAGATCTGCCGATGGGCTTTAGCAATATGTACTTAATATTTTCCTAGCCCAAATCTGTGGCCCAGAATCTTACAAGATTAGGACAAAGAGCCTCATGTTTTAAAAGAGAGATCAGACCAGTTTCAGCTGGTGGGAGATTTGTGCCACCACAAGCGCAATATACCTTCTGACTTAGGGGCAGGGCAGAGCATTGAGAAGAAAAGCTTCACTCACACATAGAATTAAAGAGAGAGGGGGGGTTAGCCCACGGCAAAGCTTCAAAATCATATTACATTTCATACAATATCGTGACAACGCCCCCGCAAGAAGCTGGTGGCGAAACATATGTCGGGGTGAGTGTACGCCGAACGGGTACACGTGTACGGAATCTGGTGAGCACATAGCATTTGCTGGCATAGATAATTTATATACATACTTTCTTTAACATCTTTGGGATTATTTCTTAAAGATATGGGGGTTTAGTTGAGATTTCATTAGTTCATCAAGTGGTATTATATTTTGCACGGTTCTTTTCATTGTGAAACAAGGACATTGATTATATTAGCCTTTGGCACCATTGGAGGCTGTATAGACGAGTATTCTGATTAATTTGGATGCAATTTTCTTTTTCTTTAGATATCCCCATGTCTGCATACTATGATGTACATATGTCATGTCAGCCATAAAACTGATATATGAAAATATGGTCATCTACCTGTACTATACAGCTATACTTAATATATCTATGTGTTCAGCTGTTCGGTGTCCATTAAACAGTACAATTGCTTTTTTATTTGTTTTTAATCAAGCACACCACTGTTGCCCGGGTATTAATAAATTCATAATAATTCAATTACACAATTGTATATAAATATATTATTAAAAAACACCCAGAAAACACCCAGTGTGCTAATGGCGTAGTGGAACACTACTAAAGATTTAAAAAAAATCGTGCTCGCCACACGGTAAAAAATCAAGAAAGAAATCGTGACAGGAAATATCATCAGATAAAATATTATTTTATTACATACCAAATATTAAAACATATTAAAATCAAAATACGTTTCAGTATATATGTATACAATTAATGCTACGTGCCCATATCTGACTGGCTGTCATAAAAAGAATAGTTTTAGATCTCCATAAGGTCACTGATTTTGCCCACTTGGGAAAAACAAGAAAAAATGAAAAAATATCTTAATAAAAAATGGGGACTATATATAAAAAGTGCCGCAATGTGCATATAAAGTGACAATTAGAGAGTGCAATATATTGCATAGAACTAAAGTGCAGCAAAAATAGTGCAATAGTGTAAGGAAGGTAGGCAATGTAGGGATACACTTACTTCAATCAATTTATGCATACACCGCTATGGGCAGCCATGACAATCTGGGGCACCCATACATATATATGTGTATATATACATACATAGAAGGCATACAGTGCAGAGCCGTGTCATGATCATGCAGCGCACAAAGTTGTATAGACATTGTTAGAACTATGTGAAATGCCTCCACTCTACAATGTGAAGTCTGACTCCACCTACCCATGTGACGAATCACATGATCGTGACGTCATGAAAGGTCCTTTTGAGCAGTAGGATTCAGCATTCTCCGTCCTTCTATTGGCTGAATTCCCCTGGTAAGTGACTGAGGTTCCCCTAATGTAGTGAGCGCACATGGGACTGGTATGTGTGCCCGCCACTTGGCATCACTGTGTGCTGCCTGCCCATGTGCCCCTGTAGTAGCAGCCGTGTTGGCTGCAGGACCTGCCCTGTACACAGCTGGGTTTCTTGGAGGTGATTCTCTGTATGAAGGGCAGGAAGCCTCTCTGTGGCTGTGCGGCCATATCCGGCGCTCTGTGATTGTGTTATTACCATTTAGTTCTATAGCACCATTGATTCCATGGTGCTGTACATGAGAAGGGGTTACATACAAGTTACAGATATCACATACAGTAAACAAACTAACAATGACGGACTGATACAGAGGGGCGAGGACCCTGCCCTTGCAGGCTTACATTCTACAGGACTATGGGGAAGGAGACAGTAGGTTGAGGGTTGCAGGAGCTCCGGTGTTGATGAGGCGGTAGCTTCGGTGTTGGTGAGGCGGTAGCTCCGGTGTTGGTGAGGCGGTAGCTCCGGTGTTGGTGAGGCGGTAGCTTCGGTGTTGGTGAGGCGGTAGCTCCGGTGTTGGTGAGGCGGTAGCTTCGGTGTTGGTGAGGCGGTAGCTTCGGTGTTGGTGAGGCGGTAGCTCCGGTGTTGGTGAGGCGGTAGCTTCGGTGTTGGTGAGGCGGTAGCTCCGGTGTTGGTGAGGCGGTAGCTTCGGTGTTGGTGAGGCGGTAGCTCCGGTGTTGGTGAGGCGGTAGCTCCGGTGTTGGTGAGGCGGTAGCTTCGGTGTTGGTGAGGCGGTAGCTCCGGTGTTGGTGAGGCGATAGCTCCGGTGTTGATGAGGCGGTAGCTTCGGTGTTGGTGAGGCGGTAGCTCCGGTGTTGGTGAGGCGGTAGCTCCGGTGTTGGTGAGGCGGTAGCTCCGGTGTTGGTGAGGCGGTAGCTCCGGTGTTGGTGAGGCAGCAGCGGGGTCAGTGCAGGCTCTAGGCTTTCCAGAAGAGATGGGTTTTCAGGTCCCGTCTGAAGGATCCGAATGTGGTTGATAGTCGGACGTGTTGGGGCAGAGAGTTCCAGAGGATGGGGGATATTCGGGAGAAGTCTTGGAGGCGATTGGATGAGGAGCGAATAAGTGTGGAGGAGAGAAGGAGGTCTTGGGAGGACCGGAGATCACGTGAGGGAAGATATCGGGAGATTAGTTCAGAGATATATGGAGGAGTCAGGTTATGGATGGCTTTGTAGGTCAGTATTAGTAATTTGAACTGGATACGGTGTGTGCGGCTCTATCCGGCACTCTGTGGCTATAGCCGGCACTCTCTGTGGCTGTGTGTGACTATATCCGGCACTCTCTGTGGCTGTGTGTGTGGCTATAGCCGGCACTCTCTGTGGCTGTGTGTGTGGCTATAGCCGGCACTCTCTGTGGCTGTGTGTGTGGCTATAGCCGGCACTCTCTGTGGCTGTGTGTGTGGCTATAGCCGGCACTCTCTGTGGCTGTGTGTGGCTATATCCGGCACTCTCTGTGACTGTGTGTGTGGCTACAGCCGGCACTTTCTGTGGCTGTGTGGCTATAGCCGGCACTCTCTGTGGCTGTGTGTGTGGCTATATCCGGCACTTTCTGTGGCTGTGTGTGTGGCTATAGCAGGCACTCTCTATGGCTGTGGGCAGCTATATCCAGTTCTCTCTGTGGCTGTGTGTGTGGCTATAGCCGAGGCTCTCTGTGGCTGTGTGCGGCCATAGCCGGAGCTCTTTGTGGCAGTGTGGCTCTCTGTTTGTGGCTATATCCGGCACACTCTATGGCTGTGTTTGACTGTAGCCGACACGTCTCTTGCAAACACATTTTCCAGGACGTCCCTCCTGACATCTCCACCAGGAGGTAGTGCGTCTTATCTTTGATAGGGAAAGGAATGCAAAAGAGGTAAAATAGCCCCTCCCGACAACCACCCACCAGTGTTTTTCCTGTCCCTATCAGGAACATATGCTCAACGCGAAGAAAGAAGTACTTACTAAGGGCAGTCTCACACGTCCAGATAATTCAAGTACCGGAAAAATCGGTACCGGAATTATCCGTGTACGTGTGCCCGTGCATTTATGTGGCACATCAGTGTGTCGCCCGTGTGCCGACTGTGTACCAGATGGAGCGTGCAGGAGATAGCGCTAGAGATAAGCGCTGTCCCCTGCATCTGGTGCTGAAGCCGCCATTCATATCTTCTCTCCAGCAGCGTTCGCTGCAGAGAAGATATGAATAATCCTTCTTTTTTTTTTGTCTTGTTTAAAATAAAGATCCCTGCGCCCGCCCGCTGTTATTAAAATACTCACCCGACTCCCTCACAGTGTCCTGTCCTCGCAGCACCTTCTCCTGTATGAGCGGTCACGTGGGGCCGCCCATTACAGTAATGAACATGCGGCTCCACCCCTATGGCTGTAATCATGAATCATGACAGGGATCTTTATTTTAAACACGAGGAAAAAAAAAAAAAAGGATTTTTCATATCTTCTCTCCAGCGAACGCTGCTGGAGAGAAGATATGAATGGCGGCTTCAGCACAACGTGGGGGGGACAGCGCTTACTGTAGCGCTGTCTCCTGCACGGCACACGGACTGCACACGGACAGCGTCCGTGTGCGGTACGTGTTTTACACGGACCCATTGACTTTAATGGGTCCGTGTAATCCGTGCGCTCCCACGAATACTGACATGTCTCCGTGTTTTGCACACGGACCGTGAAAACACGCTGACATGTGCAGAGACACATTGATTTCAATGTGTCTACGTGAGTCAGTGTCTCCGGTACGTGAGGAAACTGTCATCTCACGTACCGGAGCCACTGACGTGTGAAACCGGCCTATTGGAGGTCTCTGTGAGTTTGAAGGGGGGGGTTCCATACCTTAATCATGTGACAGAGCCGGGCTGATACCTCTGGAAGAGGTTCCTCAGCATACAGTTGAGCTGGGTGTTCCTGTGTGTTGCCCTATTCCTCTGTAGGGGGCTCTAGGCTTCCTGTTGCAGCATACCCAAGCAGGGCACTTCTTGAGGAACTTCTGCCTGGCGTGCATCCATGATGATGCGTGCTTCCGATCCGCAAGTACCAGCCACCTCTAGCGTTCCGGCTTACGTTCCAGCGTGGAACGCATATGTCACAGAGATATGATGCATCATCGTAGTGGTGTGCGTTCCAGCGTGAACCGCAGGACCCTATTGAATGGTTTGATTGGCAGAAGATGGGTCTATTAGGATCTGACGAATCAGATGAATAGAAGCAAGGTGAGCAATGCTATTAAAATTGCTTAAAGTGAACCTGTCAGCAAGATTTTGTTAAGTAAACTAGAGGCATTGTCTTGTTGGCGTTGTTAACCTGATTAAAATGATACCTTGGGTGAAGAAATCTGTCTTGTGGTTCTTGTGTAATCAGTGTTAGGCCGGCGTCACACTAGGCGTAAGTAAATACGGTCCGTTTTTTACGGCCGTAATACGCAGTAATTGTCCCAAAACACTGTTCCGTATTCAATGCGTGGATGCGATTTTTACGCACAAATTTATCCGTGTGTCATCCGTATGGCTTCCGTATGGCGATTTTTTTCTTTCTCGCAGGCTTGCAAAATGGACATATCATGGATCCATCGGCTCAAATATTAGTAAAACTCTCTCTCTCTCTCTCTCTATATATATATATATATACAGTTAGGTCCATATATATTTGGACAGAGACAACATTTTTCTAATTTTGGTTATAGACATTACCACAATGAATTTTAAACAAAACAATTCAGATGCAGTTGAAGTTCAGACTTTCAGCTTTCATTTGAGGGTATCCACATTAAAATTGGATGAAGGGTTTAGGAGTTTCAGCTCCTTAACATGTGCCACTCTGTTTTTAAAGGGACCAAAAGTAATTGGACAATTGACTCCAGGGCTATTTCATGGACAGGTGTGGGCAATCCCTTCGTTATGTCATTCTCAGTTAAGCAGATAAAAGGCCTGGAGTTGATTTGAGGTGTGGTGCTTGCATTTGCAAGGTTTTGCTGTGAAGTAAACATGCGGTCAAAGGAGCTCTCCATGCAGGTGAAACAAGCCATCCTTAAGCTGCGAAAACAGAAAAAACCCATCCAAGAAATTGCTACAATATTAGGAGTGGCAAAATCTACAGTTTGGTACATCCTGAGAAAGAAAGAAAGCACCGGTGAACTCATCAATGCAAAAAGACCTGGGCGCCCATGGAAGACAACAGTGGTGGATGATCGCACAATAATATCCATGGTGAAGAGAAACCCTTTCCCAACAGCCAACCAAGTGCACAACACTCTCCAGGAGGTCGGCGTATCAATATCCAAATCTACCATAAAGAGAAGACTGCATGAAGGTAAATACAGAGGGTACATTGCACGGTGCAAGCCACTCATAAGCATCAAGAATAAAAAGGCTAGACTGGACTTTGCTAAAAAACATCTAAAAAAGCCAGCACAGTTCTGGAAGAACATTCTTTGGACAGATGAAACCAAGATCAACCTCTACCAGAATGATGGAAAGAGAAAAGTATGGCGAAGGCGTGGTACAGCTCATGATCCAAAGCATACCACATCATCTGTAAAACACGGCAGATGCAGTGTGATGGCTTGGGCATGCATGGCTGCCAGTGGCACTGGGTCACTAGTGTTTATTGATGATGTGACACCGGACAGAAGCAGCTGAATGAGTTCTGAGGTATTCAGAGACATACTGTGTGCTCAGATCCAGCCAAATGCAGCCAAACTGATTGGTCGTCGTTTCATACTACAGATGGACAATGACCAAAAACATAAAGCCAAAGCAACCCAGGAGATTATTAAAGCAAAGAAGTGGAATATTCTTGAATGGCCAAGTCAGTTACCTGTTCTCAACCCAATTGAGCATGCATTTCACTTGTTAAAGACTAAACTTCAGACAGAAAGGCCCTCAAACAAACAGCAACTGAAAACCACCGCAGTGAAGGCCTGGCAGAGCATCAAAAAGGAGGAAACACAGCGTCTGGTGATGTCCATGAGTTCAAGACTTCAGGCAGTCATTGCCAATAAAGGGTTTTCAACCAAGTACTAAAAATGAACATTTTATTTAAAATTATTGAATCTGTCCAATTATGTTTGGTCCCTTTAAAACCAGGGTGGCACATGTTAAGGAGCTGAAACTCCTAAACCCTTCATCCAATTTTAATGTGTATACCCTCAAATAAAAGCTGAAAGTCTGAACTTCAACTGCATCTGAATTGTTTTGTTTAAAATTCATTGTGGTAATGTCTATAACCAAAATTAGAAAAGTGTTGTCTCTGTCCAAATATATATGGACCTAACTGTGTATATATATATATATATATATATATATATATATATATATATACCGTATATATATATATATATATATATATATATATACTATCTAGCGCTGAATTTTTTATATATATATATATATATATATATATATATATATATACCGTATATACTCGAGTATAAGCCGACCCCCCTAATTTTGCCACAAAAAACTGGGAAAACTTATTGACTCGAGTATAAGCCTAGGGTGGAAATGCAGCAGCTATCGGTGAATTTCAAAAATAAAAATAGATCATTATTTCCCCATAGCTGTGCCATATAGTGCTCTGCACCGTTCATTATTTCCCCATAGCTGTGCCATATAGTGCTCTGCACCGTTCATATTTCCCCATAGATGCTCCACATAAATCTGTGCCGCCGCTGCTGCTGCAGTAAAAAAAAAAAAATGCCATACTCACCTCACTTGCTTGCAGCTCCCAGCATCCGGTCCCAGCGTCTCTCCGCACTGACTGATCAGGCAGAGGGCGCCGCGCACACTATATGCGTCATCGCGCCCTCTGACCTGCACAGTCAGAGCGGAGAGATGCCGGGAAGATGGAGCGGCGCCCGGCGGCTGGAACGGGGACAGGTAAATATGCGATACTTACCTGGTCCCGGCATCCGGCTCCTTCTCCCGGACAGCTGGTCTTCGGTGCCGCAGCTTCTTCCTCTATCAGCGGTCACCGTTACCGCTGATTAGAGAAATGAATATGTGGCTCCACCCCTATGGGAGGTGGAGCCGCATATTCATTTCTCTAATAAGCGGTCCCATGTGACCGCTGAACAGTGGAAGAACTGCAGCACCGAAGACCGTGGGACAGGCGGGGAGCACCAGGATCGCTGGAAGCAGGTAAGTATGCCTCAGCGCCCTCACCCGCCGACCCTGCCACCCACCTTGACTCGAGTATAAGCCGAGAGGGGCACTTTCAGCCCAAAAACTTGGGCTGAAAATCTCGGCTTATACTCGAGTATATACGGTATATATATAATGTATGTGTCTCACCAATATATTTACAATTATATGAAAAAGTTTGGGCACCCCTATTAATCGTAAGCTTAATGTTTTATAAAAAATGTTTCTTTTGCAACAGCTATTTCAGTTTCATATATCTAATAACTGTTGGACACAGTAATGTTTCTGCCTTGAAATGAGGTTTATTGTACTAACAGAAAATGTGCAATCTGCATTCAAACAAAATTTGACAGGTGCATAAGTATGGGCACCCTTATCATTTTCTTGTTTTAAATACTCCTACCTACTTTTTACTGACTTTTTTTGGTTTTCTAACCTCATTGAGCTTTGAACTTCATAGCCAGGTGTATGCAATCATGAGAAAAGCTACTTAACCCCTTACCGGCATCGGACGTACTATACCGTCCGATGCCGGCTCCCCTGCTTTGATGCAGGGCTCCGCGGTGAGCCCGCACCAAAGCCGGGACATGTCAGCTGTTTTGAACAGCTGACATGTGCCCGTAATAGGCGCGGGCAGAATCGCGATCTGCCCGCACCTATTAACTAGTTAAATGCCGCTGTCAAACGCAGACAGCGGCATTTAACTACCGCTTCCGGCCGGGCGGCCGGAAATGACGTCATCGCCGACCCCCGTCACATGTCCGGGGGTCGGCGATGCGTCTCCATTGTAGCCATAGAGGTCCTTGAGACCTCTATGGTTACTGATTGCCCGTCGCTGTGAGCGCCACCCTGTGGTCGGCGCTCACAGCACACGTGCAATTCTGCTACATAGCAGCGATCAGCAGATCGCTGCTATGTAGCAGAGCCGATCGTGCTGTCCCTGCTTCTAGCCTCCCATGGAGGCTATTGAAGCATGGCAAAAGTTAAAAAAAAAAGTTTAAAAAAATGTGAAAAAAATAAAAAAAAATAAAAGTTTAAATCACCCCCCTTTCGCCCCAATCAAAATAAATCAATAAAAAAAATATCAAATCTACGCATATTTGGTATCGCCGCGCTCAGAATTGCCCGATCTATCAAATAAAAAAAAGTATTAACCTGATCGCTAAACAGCGTAGCGGGAAAAAAACTCGAAACGCCAGAATTACGTTTTTTTGGTCGCCGCGACATTGCATTAAAATGCAATAACGGGCGATCAAAAGAACGTATCTGCACCGAAATGCTATCATTAAAAACGTCATCTCGGCACGCAAAAAATAAGCCCTCAACCGACCCCAGATCACGAAAAATGGAGACGCTACGAGTATCGGAAAATGGCGCAATTTTTTTTTTTTTTTTTTTTTAGCAAAGTTTGGAATTTTTTTTCACCACTTAGATAAAAAATAACCTAGTCATGTTTGGTGTCTATGAACTCGTAATGACCTGGAGAATCATAATGGCAGGTCATTTTTAGCATTTAGTTAACCTAGCAAAAAAGCCAAACAAAAAACCAATGTGGGATTGCACTTTTTTTGCAATTTCACCGCACTTGGAATTTTTTTCCCGTTTTCTAGTACACGACATGCTAAAACCAATGATGTCGTTCAAAAGTACAACTCGTCCCGCAAAAAATAAGCCCTCACTTGGCCAAATTGACGGAAAAATAAAAAAGTTATGGCTCTGGGAAGGAGGGGAGCGAAAAACGAACACGGAAAAACGAAAAATCCCCTGGTCATGAAGGGGTTAAAGTGGCCACTTGCAAGTTGCTCTCCTGTTTGACTCTCCTCTGAAGAGTGGCATCATGGTCTCCTCAAAACAACTGTCTAATGATCTAAAAACAAAGATTATTCAATATAGTTTTTCAGGGGAAGGATACAAAAAACTGTCTCAGAGATTTAACCTGTCAATTTCCACTGTGAGGAACATAGTAAGGAAATGGAAGAACACAGGTACAGTTCTTGTTAAGGCCAGAAGTGGCAGGCCAAGAAAAACATCAGAAAGGCAGAGAAGAATGGTGAGATCAGTCAAGGACAATCCTCAGATCACCTCCAGAGAGCTGCAGCATCAACTTGCTGCAGATGGTGTCACTGTGCATTGGTCAACTATACAACGCACTTTGCACAAGGAGAAGCTGTATGGGAGAGTGATGCGAAAGAAGCCGTTTCTGCAAGCACGCCACAAACAGAGTCGGCTGAGGTATGCAAAAGCACATTTGGAGAAGCCAATTTCTTTTTGGAAGAAGGTCCTGTGGACTCATGAAACCAAGATTGAGTTGTTTGGTCATACAAAAAGGCGTTATGAATGGCAGCCAAAAAACACAGCATTCCAAGAAAAACACTTGCTACCCACAGTAAAATTTGGTGGAGGTTCCATCATGCTTTGGGGCTGTGTGGCCAATGCCGGCACCGGGAATCTTGTTAAAGTTGAGGGACGCATAGATTTCTCTCAGTATCAGCAGATTCTTGACAATAATGTTCATGAATCAGTGACAAAGTTGAAGTTATGCAGGGGATGGATCTTTCAGCAACACAATGATCCAAAACACCGCTCCAAATCTACTCAGGCATTCATGCAGAGGAACAATTACACTGTTCTGGAATGGCCATCCCAGTCCCCAGACCTGAATATCATTGAACATCTGTGGGATCATTTGAAGAGGGCTGTCCATGCTCGGCGACCATCAAACTTAAAGGGACTCTGTCACCTGAATTTGGCGGGACTGGTTTTGGGTCATATGGGCGGAGCTTTCGGGTGTTTGATTCACCCCTTCCTTACCCGCTGGCTGCATGCTGGCTGCAAAATTGGATTGAAGTTCATTCTCTGTCCTCCATAGTACACGCCTGCGCAAAGCAATCTTGCCTTGTGCAGGCGTGTACTATGGAGGACAGAGAATGAACTTCAATCCAATATTGCAGCCAGCATGCAGCCAGCAGGTAAGGAAAGGGTGAATCAAACACCCAAAAACTCCGCCCATATGACCCAAAACCAGTCCCGCCAAATTCAGGTGACAGGTTCCCTTTAACTGAACTGGAATTGTTTTGTAAAGAGGAATGGTCAAAAATACCTTCATCCAGGATCCAGGAACTCATTAAAATCTACAGGAAGCGACTAGAGGCTGTTATTTTTGCAAAAGGAGGATCTACTAAATATTAATGTCACTATTCTGGTGGGGTGCCCATACTTATGCACCTGTCAAATTTTTGTTTGAATGCAGATTGCACATTTTCTGTTAGTACAATAAACCTCATTTCAAGGCAGAAACATTCCTGTGTCCAACAGTTATTAGATATATGAAACTGAAATAGCTGTTTTTACAAAACATTAAGCGTAAGATTAATAGGGGTGCCCAAACTTTTTCATATAACTGTGTGTATAATATATATATATATATATATATATATATATATATATATATACACATTTATTCTACCTATTCTATTCTAACCTGTCAGTGTGATTTTACTGTACACCGCGCTGAATTGCCGGCTTTTCTATAGAACACCGCTGCGTATTTCTCGCAAGTCACACGCATGGTCCGTGTGTAATCCGTAATTTTCTCGCCCCCATAGACTTTCATTGGCGTATTTTTTGCGCAATACGCTGCGATTTTCTACGCCCGTAACATACCGTTTATTACGGATGTGTAATATACGGCAGATAGGAGCTGCCCCATAGAGAATCATTGGGCCGTGTGCAATGCGTATTTTCTGGATGTATTTTCTGCGCTCATATGTCCATAAAACTCGCTAGTGTGACGCCGGCCTAAGAAGTTTTCAGTTAATGAGATGCTTGTGCTCTGGGGAGGACTCTAGTCGTATCTTCATTCTTTAGGCCAGAGAAACCAAGAAGAGAACTGCCCACAGTCTGCCCCAAAGCATATGGTCTGTCTCGCTTTCTGCCTCCATGATGAGGAAAATGTTTGTGCTTCGGGGCGGTCTGTGGGTAGGTCTTTTCTTGGTTTCTCTGGCTCAGAGTAGGAAGATAAAACTCTTCCTACAGGCACGTCTCAGAGTTTGAGCATATCATTAACTGAAAACATCTAAGGGTAAGTTCACACGCGGTGTTTTTTTTCTCTGCAGCAAAACCTGATCATCTTGGCAGGAAAGAAGCTGCGTCAAAACCGCAGGTTTAGGTGCATTTTTTGTGCGTTTTTTGACGCGTTTTATTCATGCGTTTTTTTTTCTTTGTGCATGCCAATAAAGTTGAGTGCACACAGAGAAAAAAACAACAACTTCCTGTAGATAGAATGGATAGATAGATTGATAGAATAGACTTTGTTAGGCCTCTTTCACACTTCTGTTTTTTACAATCAGTCACAATCCGTCAAAATGTTGAAAAGACGGATCCTGTGCAGATTGTAAAAAAGGGTGCACTGGATCAGTTTTTTTTGACGGATCCATCAAGGCTATGTGCACACGTTGTGTGTCTTCGCCGCCTTTTTCCACTGTGAAAATGCATACACAACACAACCCAGGTTAAAAATAATAAAAAAAACAAAACGTGATATTCTTACCTTCCGGCGACCCCGCAGCCTTTCCACGGCCTTCCCAATGCTCGTGATGCTGCCTTCAGCTCGAGTTCCCAGTCATCGGGTCATTGCGCAAGGCATTACTGGGAACGGGAGCTGCCAGCAGCATCGTGAGCATCGGGAAGGTAAGAATATCACGATTTTTTATTTTTTTAAATTATTTTTAACATTATATCTTTTTACTATTGATGCTGCATAGGTAGCATCAATAGTAAAAAGAGAGAGAGAAAGCGAGAAAGAATTTCCCTGACGGGAAATTCTTCCACGCATCCTCAGTTTGAAAAGACGGCATCATGGATCCCTGCTTTTGACAGTCAGCGATGGATCCTGCGTCCATAGGCTTCCATTATAGCCAATGACGGACAGCGCAGGATCCGTCGTTGAGCGTTTTTTTTTTTTTCCGACGTGCAGAAAAAACATTCCTCACCCGACGGACAGTAATTTTACTACGCATGAAATGGAAGGCCATCCATCACAATCCGTCGCTAATACAAGTCTATGTGAAAAAAACGGATCCAGCAGAAACATTTGCTGTATCCGTTTTTTTTCACAAAACGACGCATTGTGATGGAAAAAGAAAGACGGAAGTGTGAAAGAGGCCTTAGGCTCACCGACGCATACTGTGGAAGCGCCGCACAACGGGGGCAGCCGATGCTGTTTTTCAACGCATCCGCTGCCCCGTTGTGAGTTGTGGGGAGTTGGGGGCGGAGTTCCGGCCGCACATGCGCGGTCGAAAATGGCGGACACAATGCAGCAAAAAACGTTACATGTAACGTTTTTTGCTGCCGACGGTCCGCCACAACACGACGCAACCATCGCACGTGTGGCAAAGCGTCGCAATGTGTCGCTAATGTTAGTCAATGGAGAAAAAACGCATCCTGCAAGCAATTTAGCAGGATGCGTTTTTTTCTCCTAAACGACGCATTGCGATGTGCAGTGCATGATGCTAGTGTGAAAGTAGCCTTAGGCTGGGATCACACATGTGAGAAACACGTCCGTGTCTCACATGTGAAATCCAAGCTGTGGCGCTGGCACTCCAGAGCGGAGCGTACAGCCGCATAGCAATACATGGAGCCGCACGCTCCGCTCTGGAGTGCCGGCGCCACAGCTTGGATTTGACATGCGAGACACGGACGTGTTTCTCGCATGTGTGATCCCGGCCTTACTTGCAGTATCCTCTTTCCTGGCATTTTCCCATGGTCCAGAGGGTACCTCAGGTCAGGCTGTGAGGGAGCTCAGGCTCAGTGACGTCACCGCTTGTTACTGAGCCTGTGCCTGCTGCATCTCATTCATTCCCCAGTCGCTTCCAGCCGGGAGCGGTTACATTAGCAGCGCTCCCGGTTGTAAGCTTTATCTCCCCCAGATACTGCGTAGGACACTTGTTATATTGGACTGTGACGGATCAGGGAGTATACTTTTGCTTTTTTATTACAGAAGATCCATGGCTTCACTTTGGAATGGCAGAATAATAAACAGAAACTGTTTGTTTTTTTTTTTCATTAAAAGACTTTTTTCTGTGTGTGTTTATTTAACCCTTTAACCACTATAGGATTAGTAATGGATATTGACACCTCTCCATAACTAAGCTGGCTTAATGTCACCTTACAATAGCAAGGTGACATTAACCCCTCATTACCCTGCTTGCTACAGGGCAAGTGGGAAGAGCCGGGCAAAGCGCCAGATTTGGCGCATCTAATAGATGCACCTTTTCTGGGCAGCTGCGGGCTGCTATTTTTGGGCCGGGAGGCCTATATTAATGGCCCCTTACCAGCCTGGGAATAAGCCAGATTAATAATGGGATCGTGGGAACTTTCCTAGAAAGCTCCCAGGCTCGAGTTCATATGAGGACAACCAGCAGAGGGCGCCTCTTATGAACTCGAGCCTGGGAGCTTTCTAGGAAAGTTCCCACGATCTAGGGACAACCAGCAGAGGGCGCCTCACCACAAATGAAGGTAAATATAGGTCATTGACCTACTTTACCTTCATTCCCCGGGGTTTTGCAGCCAGGAACAACGCTGCATTAGCAGAGTTCGTGGCTGCAAAATATTTTAACCCCTTCAGATGGATTTACATCGTTGGACGTTACAGATCTGCGGAAGGTATGGATATTGTTGGTTTATTTTTTTTTTTTTTGTTACAGATCGAGGGTCTTCAGTGATTGGATTGAGCGTAGAATAAATTATTACAACAACCTTTGTTTTTATTTCATTAAAATATTTTTTAATAATGTGTTTGTGTTTTTTTAACCCTTTACTAGTATTGGATTAATAATGGATAGGTGTCATAATTGACGCCTCTCCATTATTAATTTGGCTTAATGTCACCTTACAATAGCAAGGTGGCATTAACCCTTCATTACCCCATATCCCACCGCTACACGGGAATGGGAAGAGAGTGGCCAAGTGCCAGAATAGGCGCATCTTCCAGATGTGCCTTTTCTGGGGTGGCTGGGGGCAGGTGTTTTTAGCCAGGGGGGGCCAATAACCATGGACCCTCTCCAAGCTATTAATATCTGCCCTCAGTCACTGGCTTTACTACTCTGGCAATTTTTTTCGCCATTTAACCCTTTAATTTAGTAGATAGAACGGCCAAATTTTGCATATACACACTACTAACATTAGTAGTGTGTATATGCAAAAAAATGGGGATATGACATGGTTTACTGTATGTAAACCATGTCTCATATCATGTCGGGTTTAGGAAGGAGAAAGCAAAAGCCGGTAATTGAATTACCGGCTTTTAAGCTATCTAGCGCTGGAATAAATATTAATATATATACATATATGTGTCTACTGACATATATATAATTTTTTTTTTTTTGACACATGGATCCCTTGTATAGCGGTATGTTGGTTTTGCAAGCCTGCGAGAAAAACACGCAGTACGGATGCCATACGGATTACATACGGAGGATGCCATGCGCAAAAAACGCTGACACACCCTGCCTACGGAGGAGCTACGGACCACTATTTTGGGGACTTTTCGGCGTATTACGGCCGTAATATACGGACCGTATTGTCTTACGCCGAGTGTGACTCCAGCCTTACACTGATTACAAGCTTAATCACCCCAGGTATCATTTTAATCAGTGTAGCAACATCAACATGACAATGCCTCTAGTTTACTTAGCAAAATACTGCTGACAGGTTCTCTTAACCCCTTCACGACATGTACGGCACATGTTTTGTCTCCCCCTTTGATATGGGCTCCGATGCTGATCCCACATCTTTTCTGGCATATGTTAGCTGTTTTGAACAGCTGACATCTGCCCAGAACAGCTGAGGGTGGAATCGCGATCCACTCGCAGCTGTTAACCCATTAAATGCCGCTTTCAAAATCAAACATACACCTATTTGGTATCGCCGGGTTTAGAATCGCCCGATCTATCAATATAAAAGAATTCACCCGATCGCTAAATGGCGTAACGAGAAAAAAAGTCAAAATGCCAGAATTAATTATTTATTTTTTTTGGTTTGCACCAACATTGCATTAACCCCTCTCTGACATCCGACTTACTATCCCGCCATGTGACCTGGGCCTGTCTGACCATAGACTGGATAGTACGTCATCGCGATTGGCTGTCCACACGGGGGGGGGTGCGCGCCCGGTTGTCAGCTAATTCTCACAGCTGACACATGGCACTAACTGCCTGGAAAGGTCACAGACCGCTCCCGGCACTTTAACCCCCGAAATACTGCAATCGAACACGATCACAGCATTTCGGAAGCCAGCGCAGGGGCTGACAGCCCCTGTGCCTTTGCATCGGAGACCCCACTGCGTGATGCGGGGTCCCGATCACTGCTATGGTAACCCGATGTCGTCATGTTGACATTCGGGTTACCAGAGCTAAGAAACTTCCTGGTCATGCGCAGTGTATGATCAGGAAGTCTCTTAGCGTCAGTGCACTGAGTGCAGCACTGACAGCTTCCATAGCATGCAGATACTGCTTCATCTGCATGCTATAGAAGCAATCAGCCTGCAAAAATGATTGTCTCATAGTGAGACAAAGTGTAAAAGTCCGAATAAAGTTTAAAAAAAAAAATTTTTAATTAAATTCTAAAAAAACTTTAAAAAAAAAATCAATATTCTATCACTAAATAATCATTTGAATGAAAAAAAAATTCTAAACAATAAAAGTACACTTATTTGGTATCGCAACGTCCGTAATGACCCGACCTATAAAGCTGTCCCACTAGTTATCCCCTTTAGTGAACACCATAAAAAACAATGCTTTATCATCATACCACCAAACAAAAAGTGGAATAACACGCGATCAAAGACTGATATAAATAATCATGGTGCCGCAGAAAACAAGCCCCCATACAGCTCCATCAGCAGAAAAATAAAAAAAATTATAGCTCTTAGAACAAAGGGATGCAAAAATAATTTTTTCGATAAAAGTTTTTTTTGTATAAAAGTGCCAAAACATAAAAAAGTATAAATGAGATGCAGTAATCGTACTGACCCGAAGAATAAAACTGCCTTATCAATTTTACCACACATTAAACGGTATAGACGCCCCCCCCAAAAGAAATTCATGAATTGCTGGTTTTAGTACATTCTGCCTCCCAAAAATCGGAATAGAAGCGATCAAAAAAAGACATGTGCCCTAAAATGGTACCAATAAAACCGTCAACTCGTCCCGCAAAAAACGAGACCTCACATGACTGTCGGCCGAAATATGAAAACAATTATGGCTCTCAAAATATGGTGATGCAAGAACTATTTTTGGAAAAAAAACGACTTTTAGTGTGTCACAGCTGCCAAACATAAAACCTGCTATAAGGTCTCTTTCACACGTCCTGATATTTCTGGTACCGGAGATGTCAGTGTCCGTGTGTGTGATACTTGCAGCACACGTGTGGCATGCGTGTGCTGCATCAGTACCACACAGATGGGTGCCAGGGAAGAAGCGTTACAGTAAGCGCTGTTCCCCAGTATTGGGTGCTGAACATGGCTCTCATCATTCTCCACATTTTTCCCCACAAATAATCGCAAGTCGTATCAAAGAAATTTTACCGCTAACATGAAGTGCAATATGTCACGAAAAAACAAGGTCAGAATCACCGGGATCCATTGAAGCGTTCCAGAGTTATAACCTCATAAAGTGACAGTGGTCAGAATTGGAAAAATTGTTTTGGTCATTAACATGCAAACCACCCTCGGGGGTAAAGGGGTTAAAATGCAATAACGTTCGATCAAAAAAATCATATCTGCATCAAAATGGTATCATTAAAAACATCAGCTCGGCATGCAAAAAAATCACGAGATCACGAAAAATGGGGATGCTACCAGTCTCGGAAAATGACGCAGGGTCATTTTCAGTTTTTTTCAGTTAAGGTCCTATATAGGGAATAGCGCCACCTAGTGAGTATTAGCATCTTTCAGTTGGAGGGCATATCACACTGCTAATCAAGTCCATTATAAAAAGTGTAACTTAATACTTAGTTGCATAGTGTGACCATACATCATTATAACTATAAGGCTATATTGAAACTACTGAGAACTTCTTTGCAGGGACTATCACTGGTTTCACACTAATTGTTTCTATGAACAACTGAGAACTTATATGGGACCATAAAATGATGCACTATGCATTTCATCTTGTATATGTCTAAATATTCTCGTAGTTTACCTGCATAGGGTTAACTACCTTGAATTACCGTACTCTATAATGTCATTTATAATGTCATTCTTTGTTTTAATAGCACTTTGCAAATGGATATGTGATTCTTCTTTTACTCACTAGGTGGCGATATTCCCTATATATGACTTTCCCTGTATATTATAATACTGACTTTATTCATAATGGTTCTAACCAATTGGTAAGGGGATTTCATGCAATCAATCATGTTTATGTAGGATATAAATAGTCTCTGCTTTATAGTATTTAGTTTCCTCGTGGAACTTGGGAATTTAACTATTACACAATTACATTTTATATGTAATCTGGGATTCCACATTCTTTCTCTGTACAAATCTCTTTTTACCAGTTTTTTTTTTTAATCCTTAATAAATGCTAATAAAAACTTTTTTAAGGCTATGTGCACACGTAGGAGATGTGGTGCAGAATTTTCATGGAGGGGTGCAGATCCGCACAAAAGAAGTGACATGCGCTTCTTTTAAATCCGCAGCAATTCCGCACTGATTTTTCCGCACCATCTGCACAGCTTTTTTTTTTTAACCACGATTTACATTGTACTGTACATCACAGTGCGGATCTGCAGTGTTTCTGCGCTGAAAAATCCGCATCATGTGCACCCAGCCTAAGCATATTGTTAGGTGGTTCACTCGCTGTGTAATGGTTGTTTCTGATCATACCACAGATCCTGGGCAGGGGAGGAAGCAAAAAAGAGTATACAGACATTACAGCACGGGATGGCAGCTGCTGGTTTTTGTGAAAAAAACCCAAAACATTTTCTGCCTGTGCACAAATATGTTTTACCGAACAGAAAGAATCAGCTGCAATACAATGCTATATGGGATTTTTTTTTTCAGAAAATTGGTGAACGAGGGGAAGTTTGGGTCTTTATGCAAATAAAGTGCTTTACGTTGGCTGGTTATTCAAAAGAAATATATAGGGGAAACCCCACGTCATTTTTAATTTTATTTACTAGGTTAAACCAGGCTAAAAAAAACACCTGTGTAAACACACTTAAAACGCATGTTCATTTTGTTTAACTGCGGATTTACTGCATTCAATGCAAGTCTAAGGGGAAATTTCGCACAGAAGGCTGAGCGTTCCCGCAAGAGAAATAGACATGCTGCGGTTCGGAAACTCGCATCGCAGGTGAATTTGCGCGGCATAAAAAAGTTTAGTTGGCACGTGATTTCGATTAATCCCATCCACTGTGCTTGTACTATACAGTGCAGCGTTTCAGGCTCGGCAAGAATGCACTGCGTCCAGAACGCTAGTAATACTGACCGTGGTCATGCACCATTAATATCACATTGATTTCGGGGGTTAAAAAAAGTACAGAACGCTTAATGTATGTGCTAAGCAGCCAATCATTATTTAAATTTTGTGTGTAAAAAAGTTTTTGTTTCTTTGTTTTGTTTTTTTAACCCTTTTTTCACTTTTCTTAATGCTCCTTCCTTGGGCTATCTCCTTGGCGCTCGCCTCTGCCCTCGGGCCCCATCTCCTTGGCGCTCGCTCAATCTCTGACAACAGCAGTTAACACAATTGCGCCAGAAGCGTGTCACTAATCCCGCCCATCGGTGCTCGTGTCACATGACCGCGGGTCTTTGATGGGTCGGCAGCAGACCCCGGTGGTTGTCATAGCCAGATAGTATTTCTGCTACACAGGGCAGGCTGAAGCACAAGTGATTGGATGACCAAAATACACATATTTGGTATTGCCAAGTTCAGAATCTCCCGATGTATCAGTATATAAAAAGAATTAATCCGATCAGTGAACGGCGTAATGAGAAAAAAAATCAAAACGCCAGAATTAAGTGCTTTTGGTCGCCACATCATTGCATTAAAATGCAATAATGGGCAATTAAAACATCATATCATATGCCAGAATGGTATCAATAAAACGTCAGCTCAGTGCACAAGAAAAATAAGCCCTCACCCGACCCAAGATCACGAAAAATGGAGACGCTACAAGTCTTAGAAAATGACATCCTTTTTTTTTTTTTTAACAAACTTTGGATTTTTTCTTTCACCACTTAAATAAAAAAGAACCTAGACATGGTTGGTAAATACGAACTCGTAATGACCTGAAGAATCATAATGGCAGGTCAGTTTTAGAATTTGGTGAACACGATTAAAAAAAACCCCCAAAAAACGAACAACCAAAAGACAATTGTGGAATTTCACTCTTTTTGCAATTTCACCGTACTTGGAATTTTTATTTCCCGTTTTCCAGTGCACGACATGGTAAAGCCGATGGTGTCGTTAAAAAGCACAACTCGTCCAGCAAAAAACAAGCCCTCCAATGGCCATAATGACGGGAAAATAAAATGAAATTATGTCTCTGGGAAGAAGGAGAGCAAAAAACTAACACAACAATGGAAAATGGCCCAGGGGTGAAGGGGGTAAAAAATAAATAGAAAATAGAATTGATTATGTATTTTGTATACTTTGCCTTAGTGTAATAAAAAGTCACATGTACCACAAAATGTTTTTTGTCATGCAAAAAAATTAGCCCTGGAAAATTGTAAAATTAATGGCTCTCACAATATGGTGACACAAATAGAAATTATTTTTTTCAGAATGTTTATTGTACAAAAATAATAAAACCTAAAAAATATATAAATTTTGGTATGACCTTATTCCTACTGACCCTCAAAATAGTTAATACTTTGTGCAGCACAGTGAATAGCATAGAATTTAAAACAAAAAAGACAAAATTCCTGTTTTGTTTATATTTCCATGAAACGTTAAAATTAACGTTAAATAAGTTGCATGTACCCCAAAATTCCACAGACACATCTCATTCTGGAAAAAAAGCTCACATATGACTGTCAAAACAAATAAAAACCCTATGGTTCCTGGAATGTGACAATAATAAAAAAAAAAGTAAAAAAAACAAAATATTGTAATAATGGACCATACTTACTGCATTACCGTAGTGTTAGAGACATTTTTCACACCATCAGCATGCCCGTGTTAAAGGGGATGTCTGGCCTTAGGCAACAAGTCTGCAGTCACTTTATTTGACTGCAGACTTGCGAATCATTACATTGCACACGCTGTGTGCAGTGAGGATTTTCCAGTGATGGGTGTGAGTAGTCATGAGACCGCTATGCGATTTGCACCTTTATGGCTACATTTGGGCTAGATGTATTCGGTCTAGAATAAGTAATAAAGTTAATCTGTCATAAAGCTTCTTCTATCCTTTGCAATGTTAAAGGGGTACTCTGGGATATAAAACTTTTTTTTTTTTTTTTACTGTCCCTGCCCTCATAAACTACGAAGATGGGATTGCCAGTGCACTTATCTTTAGATCACTTGTAATTCTGTGTGACAGGAGCTGCTCTCCACCTCTTCCCCCATCCGTCCGGGACATTACATCACACATCAGTGTTCAGCTCCTGGCTCTGTGTAACAGCCAGTCTCAGATTAGATTCTTTACAGAATGTGAGAAGGTCACTGGTAAAATATTGGAGGGGAGGGAGATATGTGTCACTTAATGTTAGCCTCGCAGATCTGAACCCAGAAGTATTATCCAGCATGTTATGTACTGAGAGGGGTTAATCGTCCGTAATAGGGCTGGGTTTTGGTGAACAGCTGAACACTGGGTGGGAGGCTGTCCACCATATCTCCACCCCAGGGTTTAGTCCAGAAGGGAAATATGAAGCCTTTGGATTCATTCAGTGTTTTGTGTGTCTGGAGATGAGATCTCCAGAGCTGTGCTCCTGTTAGAGACCTCAACCTTGTTTTTGTTTTCCTGAGTGGGCAAACCCTTCAGCCACACAGACTGTACCGTGTGCTATTTTGTTGTTTCCTGTAATGCCAGAAGGGCAGTGTTTGTTAACCTAATTTTGGACTTGTTTTTGCAGTACGTTTTTAATAAACCAGTTGAAAAGTTAAATGGAAATTGTTCTGGTGACAAAGTCTTTGAGCAGCCAAGTGAGTCGATCTACCACAATAGATACAGCTATTATGAAGAGACTGGATGATAGTAACAGCATGGAGCTGCACACTTTTGGAATATCCCAGACTGAAGGGTGAGCAGTGAAGAGAAGCTCCTGTCACACCTTCCCCCTGATAATGTCTCCCTGTCTGCAGTCCGAGTTGAGGGGACATGGCCTGCTCATGGCTTTTGATAGCAGCAGCCATCACCCTGATAATGTCTCCTTCGCTACAGGCCATGCCCCCGCCACGCTCTGTTACCTCGGACTGCAGACAAGGAGACATCAGCGGGCTTGTGTGACAACGGCTGTTCCTCACTGCTCACCCCTCCGCCTGAGACATTCCAGCAGTGTGCAGCTGCAGCTCCATGCTGTTACTATCACACAGTACCCTGATAATAGCTATTTCTCTGCAGAGAACAGGGGGCATGGTTGCGCTCCCTCTTCTCAAGCTGGCTGTTACAGGGGGGGAGCTGAACAATGGTGTTTGAGGTAATGTCCCAGATAGGAGAGGGGGAGCAGTGAGGAGCGGCTCCTGTCACACAGAATTACAAGAGTTATAAAGGTACTAAAGCTGCACTGGGCATCTCATCTTCATATTTTGAGGCAGGAACAGTACAAAACTTTTGATCTCCCCGGAGTACCCTTTGAATACCTAGAGTACACCGATTCTATCCGTGTGCTGTACGTGCTTTTCATGGACCCATATACTTGTATTGGCTCTTTTCATCCGTGATACTGGGAAAAAAACGGGCATGTCTCCCATAAGTTTTACATGGATGCGCGGTATGTGAAAAACCAGACATGTGAATAGTAACATAGTGTATAATGAATACATATCGTGTACATACATGTCTAAATGAGGCTTACATGTAAATTGTTTAATCTGTGCTCTGTGTTTCAGACATATATAGTATGAGTGACTAAAGAGAATCTAAACCTTCTGGCTATTCCTGACCAAAATGAATTCTGCTTGCTGGATAGTTGCATCTTCTACAAGGACCAGATTATGTCATAGACGAAGGTAGGTATATTTTTTCTTTTTTTCATTTATACTTCAACTTTGTGCTTTGAGACTGCAGCTACAGGGACTGCTGTTATTCCACATGTACCCAGAGTTGCAGTTAGGTTTTAAATCACGCAGGACACACATCCAGATAGGTAAATACTGTGGACAAGGAAAAAAAAGTTGTATATTGGTGTGTGTGTAGGGTGAGAGAGGTGTGCACTTTTTTCAGCGAGACGGAAAGAGGGTTAATGAGGAGCAATTCTACATCAAATTGTGCTCTGCTAAACTACCTTGTCATTTTCTTTTAAAAGGATTCTTATTGAACAGAGGAGTTGGTTCAGAAAAGTGTCAAAAAAGACTGAGCGAGTTGAAGCTTGGAGCAATTCTGGGTTAAGAAATTCCATTACAGAACCATCTCCGGTTTCTCGTAGCAGCATATTGAAAAAACTCTACAAACCGTTTCTGTTTACTGTTGGGGTACGTGTTACTTTACCTTTTAAGAAGAATATGAGACAATGATAAAAGTAGGGCCATCATCGTGCCATTATTGCGCCTCTGTCGGAGGGTTTCGCTTCAGTCACGCTGCCAACTTCGGACCATCTAGCCATACACTAAAGGGGCGAGTCGGAGAAGACACTCCTGATTTTTTACCTGGTTCATGTCTCTTAATAAATAGGGCGAGGCGTGTAGTGGCGCGCGTCGCTATGTTCATCACAACACAAATCATACTCCAACAAACCTCGCGTTTTGTGTGCAAAACTGTAAAGGCATAAAAATGGTTTAAAAAAAATATAATGTAGAGAGAAAAGCAGACTTGTTGAACAACTGATTTATTTATTTACTTTGGTTTATTCTTCTGCACCAGACTGTTCATCCAAGAAGCCTCACTACAAATCGTATACTGGGGTATCATACAGGGGTTCTGACATAATAAGCTGGAGATTTCCTCCCTCCCCACACTTCTCTTACAAAATCGTCAGTGCATCAAATACTTATTTTACCCACTGTAAGTTTTCCCACCCACAAAGAATGGAGAGGTCTGTAATTTTTATCAGCTACACTTCATCTGTGCAAGACAGAGTGTAAAAAAAAAAAATTCACATTGTATGATTTTTATATAATTAATTTGCATTTTATTGCATAAAATAAGTATTTCATACAATAGAAAAACAAGTCAGTATTTGGTGCAGAAAACGTTGTTTGCAGATCTTTCATGTTTCGGAGCTGTCATTGGACAACATTGAGTTTCAGCTCCTTCCAAAAATTTTCTATTGGGTTTAGGTCTGGAGACTGGCTTGGCTACTCCAGGGCAATGAAATGCTTCTTACCAAGCCAATCCTTAGTTCTGGCTGTGTGTTTCAGGTCATTGTCATGCTGGAAGACCCAGCCACGACCCATCTTCAATGCTCTTACTGAGAGAAGGACGTTGTTGGATAAAATCTTGCGATACATGACCCCATTCATCCTTCCTTCCATACGTGCAGTTGTCCTGTACCCTCCGCAGAAAAGCACCATGAAAGTATGATGTTTTCCCCACAATGCTTCACAGTTGTGACAGTGTTCTTGCTTCTGTACTCATCCTTCTTTTTCCTCCAAACACGGCGAGTGGAGTGATTCCAAAAAGTTCTATTTTGGTCTCCTCTGAAAAAATGACCTTCTCCCATGCCTCCTCTGGATCATCCAGAAGGTCATTGGTGAACTTCAAACGGTCCTGGATATGTGCTGGCTTGAGCAGGGGGAGCTTGCATGCCTTGCAGGATTTTAATCCATGATGACGTAGTGTGTTACTAACAGTAATGTTTGAGACTGTGATCCCAGCCATCTTTAGGTCATTGACCAGGTCCTCAAGTGTGTTCTGGGCTGATTCCTGACCTTTCTCAGAATCATCCTTACCACATGACGCAAGATCTTGCATGGAGCCAAAGACTGAGGAAGATCGAAAGTCATCTTCTGTTTCTTCCATTTTCTAATCGTTGCACGAACAGTTGTTGCCTTCTCACCAAGATGTTTGCCTATTGTCCTGTAGCCCATCCCAGCCTTGTGCAGGTCTACAATTTTGTCCCTGGTGTCCTTGGACAGCTCTTTGGTCTTGAACATGGTGGAGAGTTTGGAGTGTGATTAATTGAATGTGTGGACAGGTGTCTTTTATAGAGGTAATGAGTTCAAATATGAGTAATTAATACAGGTAATGAGTGCAGGAGGCTTGTTAAAGAAAAACTAACAGGTCTGTGAGAGCCAGAATTCTTGCTGGTTGGTAGGTGGTCAAATACTTATTTCATGCAATAAAATGCAATTTAATCATGTAAAAATATGCAATGTGATTTCCTGGTTTTTATTCTGTCTCTCACTGTTGAAGGGTACCTACGATAAAAATTGCAGACCTCTGCATTGTTTGTAGCTGGGAAAACTTGCAAAATCGTCAGTGTATCAAATACTTATATTCTCCACTGTACATAATTAGATTGCTCAATAATAAAAACAAAGAAGTGCTTCACGAGATAATCATACATGGTAAAGAATAAAATATCATATAGTGCCTACCACCAAGAAGCCGGACCAGTGTAAATGTATATGGACAGTCGGAAAAATATCAACCACAAACAAAGAAAGCACCACAAACCGACCATACAGTCCAATAAATTATTATTTTTTATTTTATTAATATATCATTCCAGATAAAAAAGTACAAAATAGGGAAATCAATACAGGTACAGAATATAGGCCAAAGTCCCAAATATCTAAATGGTATAGGACAAAATATATGAATAAAGAACAAGGACACACACTCAGGATAAAATGCAATATAAATATGACTGAGTAAGACACAAACGTGTATGAGAAAAATCAGAACACTATAGGAATCATAAGTATATGAATACCAGGTATATGCTGACAGGAAGTCTCAGTGAGTATCACTATAATTGCCCTGGTTTGACTAGTGGGTGTGATAACAAGAAAAACGGGTATAAAAGCAGCAAAGACACCCTTAAGTGTCAAATTACAAAAGTGTAAATCAAAAATAACCATAGTGCAAAAATGACAACACATCAATCATTATCATATACTAGATGGTGGCCCGATTCTAACGCATCGGGTATTCTAGAATATGCATGTCCACGTAGTATATTGCACAACCCACGTAGTATATTGCCCAGCCACGTAGTATATTGCCCAGCCACGTAGTATATTGCCCAGTCAAGTAGTATATTGCCCAGCCACGTAGTATATTGCCCAGCCACATAGTATATTGCCCAGCCACGTAGTATATTGCCCAGCCACGTAGTATATTGCCCAGTCACGTAGTATATTGCCCAGTCACGTAGCATATTGCCCAGTCACGTAGCATATTGCCCAGTCACGTAGTATATTGCCCAGTCACGTAGCATATTGCCCAGTCACGTAGTATATTGCCCAGTCACGTAGTATATTGCCCAGCCACGTAGTATATTGCCCAGTCACGCAGTATATTGCCCAGTCACGTAGTATATTGCCCAGCCATGTAGTATATTGCCCAGTCACGTAGTATATTGCCCAGCCACGTATTATATTGCACTGCGACGTAGTATACAGCACAGAGCCACGTAGTATATTGCCCAGCCACGTATGTCACAGGTTAAAAAATAAACATATATTCACCGTCCGTTCCGAGGGCCCCTTGTAGTTCTGTCGCCTGTGCACGCGGCAGCTTCCGGTCCCAGGGTGTGATGACGTCGCGGTCACATGACCGTGACGTCATGGCAGGTCCTTCTCACGCAGGACCTGTGAAGACGTCGTGGTCACATGATCGTGACGTCATGGCAGGTCCTTCACACGCAGGCGCGCAGGACCTGTGACGACGTCGCGGTCACATGACCATGACGTCATGGCAGGTCCTTGTCGCATACCATCCTTAGCACCGGAACCTGCCGCTTGCATGGAGCGGTCACCGGAGCGTCGCGAAAGGTGAGTATATAATGATTTTTAATTTTTTTTAATTTTTTTTAACATTAGATCTTTTTACTATTGACGCTGCATAGGCAGCATCAATAGTAAAAACTTGGTCACACAGGGTTAATAGCGGCGGTAACGGAGTGAGTTACCCACGGCATAACGCGGTCCGTTACCGCTGGCATTAACCCTGTGTGAGCGGTGACTGCGGGGAGTATGGAGCGGGCGCTGGGCACTGACTGCAGGGGAGTAGGGAGGGACTAATCGGACTGTGGCCGTCGCGGATTGGTCGCGGCAGCCATGACAGGCAGCTGGCGAGACCAATCAGCGACTTGGATTCCATGACAGACAGAAGCCGCGACCAATGAATATCCGCGACAGACAGAAGGACAAACAGAAAGACGGAAGTGACCCTTAGACAATTGTATAGTAGATTAAAAACGAAGTGAAATGCTGCATGAAATAATGATACCATGAAGTAGGTGTGAAGGTGAAGGAGAGACAGAGTAATCACTGTGAAAGAAGTAATCAAAAAGTGAAAGCAGTGTATAAGATCACTCACAATGAGACAGCAGGTCACTGGCTCCAGAATGGCGTCCTCCCTAACGCGCGTTTCGGCTCTTTGCCTTCATCAGGGGGTGTCATTATTTCATGCAGCATTTCACTTCGTTTTTAATATATGAAAATGATTGATGTGTTATTTTTGCACTATGGTTACTATTGATTTTCACTTGTTATTTGACACTTAAGGGTGTCTTTGCTGCTTTTATACCCGTTTTTAGTTCTATCACACCCACTAGTCAAACCAGGGCAATTATAGTGATACTCACTGAGACTTGTTATTCATGTACTTATGATTCCTATAGTGTTCTGATTTTTCTCATAAACGTTTGTGTCTTACTCAGTCATATTTATATTACATTTTATCCTGAGTGTGTGTCCTTGTTCTTCTTTTTTCATATATTTTGTCCTATACCATTTAGATATTTGGCACTTTGGCCTACATTCTGTACCTGTATTGATTTCCCTATTTTGTACTTTTTTATCTGGAATTATATATTAATAAAATAAAAAATAATAATCTATTGGACAGTATGGGTCGGTTTGTGGTGCTTTCTTTGTTTGTGGTCGATAATTAGATTACTGAAACAGTCACCAACATATAAAGCAACATACAGCAAGCTGTCAGAAAAGGAACATAATGAGACCAAAAAAGTTATACAATAAAAAGCCAAGTGACAACCGGAGGTACATGAGTAGGTCAAAATAGACAGTGGTGATTCCTTGATGAATTTTGCGCGTCTTACCACTAGTGCGAACCTTGCTTGAAATTGTATTTTTGTAAGGCTATGTTCACACATTGCATTTTTGCTGTGTTTCTTTCACTGCATCAAAATCTGCGAACAATACTCATGTTGTTTCATGTTTTACATGCATTTTCTGCAACATTTTTACCTACAATTTTCACTAATTTACATGAGTGTAAAGCGCTGCAAAAATGCTGAAAGAATTGACATGCTGAGTCTTGTGTCTCAAAAGAGCAGCAGGGCTCAACATTCACGCCGTAAAGAAAAAAAAAAAGCAGCTTGTGCATGAGATTTTAGAAATCTTATTGATTATGCTGGTACTCTAAAATGCTGCATAGTTTGCACACCAAATATGCTGCCACTTGTGAACATACCCATGGTGCACCATAGTACACCACAACTTATAATGAAGTTGTCAGGTGAGCCCCATCCCATTCGGGCTCCTCTGCAGCTCTGCCCTTTTTGGGGGAGCTGACTGAAGCAGACGTGAAAATGGCAAAAGTCAAGACAAAATGTGGTAACACTTGAAGGTGTTTTATGCCCATCAAACATATATTTAGGTGGATATAGTTATTTATATCGGCTAAAAAAAATTATAGCAGATTGCTTTATGTCAGCATGAAAAGCGTTGACAAAGTACTGTACTAACCCCTGTACTCAGTTTTCAGGTTGTTCTTTTGGAGCTGCTGCAATTTGGCAATATGAGTCCTTAAAGAGCAGAATGAAGAATTATCTAGATGATGTTCGAGCAGACTGGTTGGAAAACCTACGGCCAGCCAAACATGGAGACTTCAGGAAACAGGTCCGTGCTAGTTTTTATTCCTGATTTAGTCATTAGTAGTTCATACTCTATGGTAGTCCTACAGGGCTAATTATACTCATATGTAAGAGGTACCAAAAAAAAAGGTCTTGTATTGGCCAATCTGCTGCATCATTGTCAAAGAGGACCTGTCATTTATAATGTGTGCAAAACTATAAAGCACTGCGGAATATGTTAGCGCTATATAAAATAAAGATTATTATTATTATTTGCCTGAAATAAGTCATATTTACATGGTGCAAATACCACTGTTCTCCTGAATCTGGTGTTGCCTTTTTGCTCATGCTCCTATTTTCCCTGAGATTTGACCGTCTCTTCCCTAAAGATGTGCCTATTCTTTTAACCTTGGCCTCCTCTATGGGAGACATCTTTAGGATGACGCTCCCTCCTCCATCATTGCTTTCAACTGTATCAGCATCCAGGCCATAGAGTCGAAAGCGTGATGCACTCCAAATAAACTGTACTCACCATGCGATCCATATTTGGCTCGCAGGCCAGAGTTTGACATGTGTGGCATAGGTTGAAGTTTGCAAAAATGTGAATGGGGCATCCTTGGATACATAGATCCTTCAAATTGCCGTCACATCCACATAGCAAATGTGAAAAAGTAAAGATTGTGAGGTTGTTGGAACTTTATTAGTCAAAATAGGGTAACCACTGAAAATAGATTTGGGGGATAGGTGTAGAATAATCAAGACTGGTGTTTTTTTACACTTGCCTTTCAACAAACAATCCACTAGAGTAGGGTGCATTAAATTTATTAAGACTTGCAGGCCTCCTAGTAAATTTGCCTCCTCTTTCATCCAGCTGAACACGATAAAATGTAATTTCCATCAGGCAATAGATGGTGTACGTTTCAGCTACAGTTTTCTGACCTGCAATATAGTAAATTGTGACTTTGCTGTGCAGCACAGGTGGTGTGACATGGAGCCATTGAAGCTTTGCCTTGCAGCACAGGTGGTGTGACATGGAGCCATTGAAGCTTTGCCTTGCAGCACAGGTGGTGTGACATGGGGCCATTGAGGCTTTTCCTTGGAGCACAGGTGGTGTGACATGGAGCCATTGAAGCTTTGCCTTGCTGCACAGGTGTTGTGACATGGAGCCATTGAGGCTTTGCCTTGCAGCACAGGTGGTGTGACATTGAGCCATTGAGGCTTTGCCTTGCAGCACAGGTGGTGTGACATGGAGCCATTGAGGCTTTGCCTTGCAGCACAGGTGGTGTGACATGGAGTCATTGAGGCTTTGCCTTGCAGCACAGGTGGTGTGACATGGAGCCATTGAGGCTTTGCCTTGCAGCACAGGTGGTGTGACATGGAGCCATTAAGGCTTTGCCTTGCAGCACAGGTGGTGTGACATGGAGCCATTGAGGCTTTGCCGTGCAGAATAGGTGGTGTGACATGGGGCCATTGAGGCTTTGCCTTGCAGCACAGGTGATGTGACATGGAGCCATTGAGGCTTTGCCTTGCAGAACATGTGGTGTGACTTGGAGCCATTGAGGCTTTGCCTTGCAGCACAGGTGGTGTGACATGGAGCCATTGAGGCTTTGCCTTGCAGCACAGGTGGTGTGACTTGGAGCCATTGAGGCTTTGCCTTGCAGCACAGGTGGTGTGACATGGAGCCATTGAGGCTTTGCCTTGCAGCACAGGTGGTGTGACATGGAGCTATTGAGGCTTTGCCTTGCAGAATAGGTGGTGTGACATGGGGCCATTGAGGCTTTGCCTTGCAGCACAGGTGGTGTGACATGGAGCCATTGAGGCTTTGCCTTGCAGCACAGGTGGTGTGACATGGAGCCATTGAGGCTTTGCCTTGCAGCACAGGTGGTGTGACATGGAGCCATTGAGGCTTTGCCTTGCAGCACAGGTGGTATGACATGGAGCCATTGAGGCTTTGCCTTGCAGAATAGGTGGTGTGACATGGGGCCATTGAGGCTTTGCCTTGCAGCACATGTGGTGTGACATGGAGCCATTGAGGCTTTGCCTTGCAGAATAGGTGGTGTGACATGGGGCCATTGAGGCTTTGCCTTGCAGCACAGGTGGTGTGACATGGGGCCATTGAGGCTTTGCCTTGCAGCACAGGTGGTGTGACATGGGGCCATTGAGGCTTTGCCTTGCAGCACAGGTGATGTGACATGGAGCCATTGAGGCTTTGCCTTGCAGAACATGTGGTGTGACTTGGAGCCATTGAGGCTTTGCCTTGCAGCACAGGTGGTGTGACATGGAGCCATTGAGGCTTTGCCTTGCAGAACATGTGGTGTGACATGGAGCCATGGAGGCTTTGATTTGCAGCACAGGTGGTGTGACATGGAGCCATTGAGGCTTTGCCTTGCAGCACAGGTGGTGTGACATGGAGCCATTGAGGCTTTGCCTTGCAGCACAGGTGGTGTGACTTGGAGCCATTGAGGCTTTGCCTTGCAGCACAGGTGGTGTGACATGGAGCCATTGAGGCTTTGCCTTGCAGAACATGTGGTGTGACATGGAGCCATGGATGCTTTGCCTTGCAGCACAGGTGGTGTGACATGGTGTGACATGGTGCCATTGAGGCTTTGCCTTGCAGCACTGGTGGTGTGACATGGTGTGACATGGAGCCATTGAGGCTTTGCCGTGCAGCACAGGTGGTGTGACATGGGGCCATTGAGGATTTGCCGTGCAGCACAGGTGGTGTGACATGGGGCCATTGAGGCTTTGCCTTGCAACACAGGTGGTGTGACATGGGGCCATTGAGGCTTTGCCTTGCAGCACAGGTGATGTGACATGGAGCCATTGAGGCTTTGCCTTGCAGGACAGGTGGTGTGACATGGAGCCATTGAGGCTTTGCCTTGCAGAATAGGTGGTGTGACATGGGGCCTTTGAGGATTTGCCTTGCAGCACAGGTGGTGTGACATGGAGCCAGTGAGGCTTTGCCTTGCAGAATAGGTGGTGTGACATGGGGCCATTGAGGCTTTGCCTTGCAGCACAGGTGGTGTGTGTGACATGGAGCCATTGAGGCTTTGCCTTGCAGCACAGGTGGTGTGACATGGAGCCATTGAGGCTTTGCCTTGCAGCACAGGTGGTGTGACATGGAGCCATTGAGGATTTGCCTTGCAGGACAGGTGGTGTGACATGGAGCCATTGAAGCTTTGCCTTGCCGCACAGGTGGTGTGACATGGAGCCATTGAGGCTTTGCCTTGCAGAACATGTGGTGTGACATGGGGCCATTGAGGAATTGCCTTGCAGAACATGTGGTGTGACATGGAGCCATTGAGGCTTTGCCTTGCAGCGCAGGTGGTGTGACATGGAGCCATTGAGGCTTTGCCGTGCAGCACAGGTGGTGTGACATGGAGCCATTGAGGCTTTGCCTTGCAGCACAGGTGGTGTGGCATGGTGCCCTTGAGGCTTTGCCTTGCAGAACATGTGGTGTGACATGGTGTGACATGGAGCCATTGAGGCTTTGCCTTGCAGCACAGGTGGTGTGACATGGAGCCATTGAGGCTTTGCCTTGCAGCACATGTGGTGTGACATGGAGCCATTGAGGCTTTGACTTGCAGCACAGGTGCTGTGACATGGAGCCATTGAGGCTTTGCCTTGCAGCACAGGTGGTGTGACATGGAGCCATTGAGGCTTTGCCTTGCAGCACAGGTGGTGTGACATGGAGCCATTGAGGCTTTGCCTTGCAGCACAGGTGGTGTGACATGGAGCCATTGAGGCTTTGCCTTGCAGCACAGGTGGTGTGACATGGAGCCATTGAGGCTTTGCCTTGCAGCACAGGTGGTGTGACATGGAGCCATTGAGGCTTTGCCTTGCAGCACAGGTGGTGTGACATGGAGCCATTGAGGCTTTGCCGTGCAGCACAGGTGGTGTGACATGGAGCCATTGAGGCTTTGCATTGCAGCACAGGTGGTGTGACATGGAGCCATTGAGGCTTTGCCTTGCAGCACAGGTGGTGTGACATGGAGCCATTGAGGCTTTGCCTTGCAGCACAGGTGGTGTGACATGGAGCCATTGAGGCTTTGCCTTGCAGCACAGGTGATGTGACATGGAGCCATTGAGGCTTTGCCTTGCAGCACAGGTGGTGTGACATGGAGCCATTGAGGCTTTGCCTTGCAGCACAGGTGATGTGACATGGAGCCATTGAGGCTTTGCCTTGCAGCACAGGTGGTGTGACATGGAGCCATTGAGGCTTTGCCTTGCAGCACAGGTGGTGTGACATGGAGCCATTGAGGCTTTGCCTTGCAGCACAGGTGGTGTGACATGGAGCCATTTAAGCTTTGCCTTGCAGCACAGGTGGTGTGACATGGAGCCATTGAGGCTTAGCCTTGCAGCACATGTGGTGTGACATGGAGCCATTGAGGCTTTGCCTTGCAGAATAGGTGGTGTGACATGGGGCCATTGAGGCTTTGCCTTGCAGCACAGGTGGTGTGACATGGAGCCATTGAAGCTTTTACTTGCAGCACAGGTGGTGTGACATGGAGCCATTGAGGCTTTGCCTTGCAGCACAGGTGGTGTGACATGGATCCATGGAGGCTTTGCCTTGCAGCACAGGTGGTGTGACATGGATCCATTGAGGATTTGCCTTGCAGGACAGGTGGTGTGACATGGGGCCATTGAGGCTTTGCCTTGCAGCATAGGTGGTGTGACATGGAGCCATTGAGGCTTTGCCGTGCAGCACAGGTGGTGTGACATAGAGCCATGGAGGCTTTGCCTTGCAGCACAGGTGGTGTGGCATGGTGCCCTTGAGGCTTTGCCTTGCAGAACATGTGGTGTGACATGGTGTGACATGGAGCCATTGAGGCTTTGCCTTGCAGCACAGGTGGTGTGACATGGAGCCATGGAGGCTTTGCCTTGCAGCACAGGTGGTGTGACAAGGAGCTATTGAGGCTTTGCCTTGCAGCACAGGTGGTGTGACATGGAGCCATTGAAGCTTTACCTTGCAGCACAGGTGGTGTGACATGGAGCCATTGAAGCTTTGCCTTGCAGCACAGGTGGTGTGACATGGAGCCATTGAGGCTTTGCCTTGCAGCACAGGTGGTGTGACATGGTGTGACATGGAGCCATTGAGGCTTTGCCGTGCAGCACAGGTGGTGTGACATGGGGCCATTGAGGATTTGCCGTGCAGCACAGGTGGTGTGACATGGGGCCATTGAGGCTTTACCTTGCAACACAGGTGGTGTGACATGGGGCCATTGAGGCTTTGCCTTGCAGCACAGGTGGTGTGACATGGGGCCATTGAGGCTTTTCCTTGCAGCACAGGTGGTGTGACATGGAGCCATTGAGGCTTTGCCTTGCAGCACATGTGGTGTGAAATGGAGCCATTGAGGCTTTGCCTTGCAGCACAAGTGGTGTGACATGGAGCCATTGAGGCTTTGCCTTGCAGCACAGGTGCTGTGACATTGAGCCATTGAGGCTTTGCCTTGAAGTACAGGTGGTGTGACATGGAGCCATTGAGGCTTTGCCTTGCAGAATAGGTGGTGTGACATGGAGCCATTGAAGCTTTGCCTTGCAGCACAGGTGGTGTGACATGGAGCCATTGAGCCTTTGCCTTACAGCACAGGTGGTGTGACATGGAGCCATTGAGGCTTTGCCTTGCAGCACAGGTGGTGTGACATGGAGCCATTGAGCCTTTGCCTTGCAGCACAGGTGGTGTGACATGGAGCCATTGAGGCTTTGCCTTGCAGCACAGGTGGTGTGACATGGAGCCATTGTGGCTTTGCCTTGCAGCACAGGTGGTGTGACATGGAGCCATTGAGGCTTTGCATTGCAGCACAGGTGGTGTGACATGGAGCCATTGAGGCTTTGCATTGCAGCACAGGTGGTGTGACATGGAGCCATTGAGACTTTGCCTTGCAGCACAGGTGGTGTGACATGGAGCCATTGAGGCTTTGCCTTGCAGCACAGGTGATGTGACATGGAGCCATTGAGGCTTTGCCTTGCAGCACAGGTGGTGTGACATGGAGCCATTGAGGCTTTGCCTTGCAGCACAGGTGATGTGACATGGAGCCATTGAGGCTTTGCCTTGCAGCACAGGTGGTGTGACATGGAGCCATTGAGGCTTTGCCTTGCAGCACAGGTGGTGTGACATGGAGCCATTGAGGCTTTGCCTTGCAGCACAGGTGGTGTGACATGGAGCCATTGAAGCTTTGCCTTGCAGCACAGGTGGTGTGACATGGAGCCATTGAGGCTTTGCCTTGCAGCACATGTGGTGTGACATGGAGCCATTGAGGCTTTGCCTTGCAGAATAGGTGGTGTGACATGGGGCCATTGAGGCTTTGCCTTGCAGCACAGGTGGTGTGACATGGAGCCATTGAGGCTTTGCCTTGCAGAATAGGTGGTGTTACACGAAGCCATTGAGGCTTTACCTTGCAGCACAGGTGGTGTGACATGGAGCCATTGAGGCTTTGCCTTGCAGAACATGTGGTGTGACATGGAGCCATGGAGGCTTTGCCTTGCAGCACAAGTGGTGTGACATGGAGCCATTGAAGCTTTGCCTTGCAGCACAGGTGGTGTGACGTGGAGCTATGGAGGCTTTGCCTTGCAGCACAAGTGGTGTGACATGGTGTGACATGGTGCCATTGATGCTTTGCCTTGCAGCACAGGTGGTGTGATATGGAGCCATTGAGGCTTTGCCTTGCAGCACATGTGGTGTGACATGGAGCCATTGAGGCTTTGCCTTACAGCACAGGTGCTGTGACATGGAGCCATTGAGGATTTGCCTTGCAGCACAGGTGGTGTGACATGGAGCCTTTGAGGCTTTGCCTTGCAGCACAGGTGGTGTGACATGGAGCCATTGAGGCTTTGCCTTGCAGCACAGGTGGTGTGACATGGAGCCATTGAGGCTTTGCCTTGCAGCACAAGTGGTGTGACATGGAGCCATTGAGGCTTTGCCTTGCTGCACAGGTGTTGTGACATTGAGCCATTGAGGCTTTGCCTTGCAGCACAGGTGGTGTGACATGGAGCCATTGAGGCTTTGCCTTTCAGCACATGTGGTGTGACATGGAGCCATTGAGGCTTTGCCTTGCAGCACAGGTGGTGTGACATGGAGCCATTGAGGCTTTGCCTTGCAGCACAGGTGGTGTGACATGGAGCCATTGAGGCTTTGCCTTGCAGCACAGGTGGTGTGACATGGAGCCATTGAGGCTTTGCCTTGCAGCACAGGTGGTGTGACATGGAGCCATTGAGGCTTTGCCGTACAGCACAGGTGGTGTGACATGGAGCCATTGAGGCTTTGCCTTGCAGCACAGGTGGTGTGACATGGAGCCATTGAGGCTTTGCCTTGCAGCACAGGTGGTGTGACATGGAGCCATTGAGGCTTTGCCTTGCAGCACAGGTGGTGTGACATGGAGCCATTGAGGCTTTGCCGTACAGCACAGGTGGTGTGACATGGAGCCATTGAGGCTTTGCCTTGCAGCACAGCTGGTGTGACATGGAGCCATTGAGGCTTTACCTTGCAGCACAGGTTGTGTGACATGGAACCATTGAAGCTTTTACTTGCAGCACAGGTGGTGTGACATGGAGCAATTGAGGCTTTGCCTTGCAGCACATGTGGTGTGACATGGAGCCATTGAAGCTTTTACTTGCAGCACAGGTGTTGTGACATGGAGCAATTGAGGCTTTGCCTTGCAGCACAGGTGGTGTGACATGGAGCCATTGAAGCTTTTACTTGCAGCACAGGTGGTGTGACATAGAGCCATTGAAGCTTTTACTTGCAGCACAGGTGGTGTGACATGGAGCCATTGAGGCTTTGCCTTGCAGCACAGGTGGTGTGGCATGGTGTCCTTGAGGCTTTGCCTTGCAGAACATGTGGTGTGACATGGTGTGACATGGAGCCATTGAGGCTTTGCCTTGCAGCACAGGTGGTGTGACATGGAGCCATTGAGGCTTTGCCCTGCAGCACAGGTGCTGTGACATGGAGCCATTGAGGACTTGCCTTGCAGCACAGGTGGTGTGACATGGAGCCTTTGAGGCTTTGCCTTGCAGCACAGGTGGTGTGACATGGAGCCATTGAGGCTTTGCCTTGCAGCACAGGTGGTGTGACATGGTGCCATTGAGGCTTTGCCTTGCAGAACATGTGGTGTGACATGGTGTGACATGGAGCCTTTGAGGCTTTGCCTTGCAGCACAGGTGATGTGACATGGAGTCATTAAGGCTTTGCCTTGCAGCACAGGTGGTGTGACATGGAGCCATTGAGGCTTTGCCTTGCAGCACAGGTGGTGTGACATGGAGCCATTGAGGCTTTGCCTTGCAGCACAGGTGGTGTGACATGGAGCCATTGAGGCTTTGCCTTGCAGCACAGGTGGTGTGACATGGAGCCATTGAAGCTTTTACTTGCAGCACAGGTGGTGTGACATGGAGCCATTGAAACTTTTACTTGCAGCACAGGTGGTGTGACATGGAGCCATTGAGGCTTTGCCTTGCAGCACAGGTGGTGTGACATGGAGCCATTGAAGCTTTTACTTGCAGCACATGTGGTGTGACATGGAGCCATTGAGGCTTTGCCTTGCAGCACAGGTGGTGTGACATGGAGCCATTGAAGCTTTTACTTGCAGCACAGGTGGTGTGACATGGAGCCATTGAGGCTTTGCCTTGCAGCACATGTGGTGTGACATGGAGCCATTGAAGCTTTGCCTTGCAGCACAGGTGGTGTGACATGGAGCCATTGAAGCTTTGCCTTGCAGCACAGGTGGTGTGACATGGAGCCATTGAAGCTTTTACTTGCAGCACAGGTGGTGTGACATGGAGCCATTGAGGCTTTGCCTTGCAGCACAGGTGGTGTGACTTGGAGCCATTGAGGCTTTGCCTTGCAGCACAGGTGGTGTGACATGGAGCCATTGAAGCTTTGCCTTGCAGCACAGGTGGTGTGACATGGAGCCATTGAAGCTTTGCCTTGCAGCACAGGTGGTGTGACATGGAGCCATTGAGGCTTTGCATTACAGCACAGGTGGTGTGACATGGAGCCATTGAGGCTTTGCCTTGCAGCACAGGTGGTGTGACATGGAGCCATTGAGGCTTTGCCTTGCAGAATAGGTGGTGTGACATGGAGCCATTGAGGCTTTGCCTTGCAGCACAGGTGGTGTGACATGGAGCCATTGAGGCTTTGCCTTGCAGCACAGGTGGTGTGACATGGAGCCATTGAGGCTTTGCCTTGCAGCACAGGTGGTGTGACATGGAGCCATTGAGGCTTTGCCTTGCAGAATAGGTGGTGTGACATGGAGCCATTGAAGCTTTGCCTTGCAGCACAGGTGGTATGACATGGAGCCATTGAGCCTTTGCCTTACAGCACAGGTGGTGTGACATGGAGCCATTGAGGCTTTGCCTTACAGCACAGGTGGTGTGACATGGAGCCATTGAGCCTTTGCCTTGCAGCACAGGTGGTGTGACATGGAGCCATTGAGCCTTTGCCTTGCAGCACAGATGGTGTGACATGGAGCCATTGAGCCTTTGCCTTGCAGCACAGGTGGTGTGACATGGAGCCATTGAAGCTTTGCCTTACAGCACAGGTGGTGTGACATGGAGCCATTGAGCCTTTGCCTTGCAGCACAGGTGGTGTGACATGGAGCCATTGAGCCTTTGCCTTGCAGCACAGATGGTGTGACATGGAGCCATTGAGCCTTTGCCTTGCAGCACAGGTGGTGTGACATGGAGCCATTGAAGCTTTGCCTTACAGCACAGGTGGTGTGACATGGAGCCATTGAGCCTTTGCCTTGCAGCACAGGTGGTGTGACATGGAGCCATTGAGCCTTTGCCTTGCAGCACAGGTGGTGTGACATGGAGCCATTGAGCCTTTGCCTTGCTGCACAGGTGGCGTGACATGGAGCCATTGTGGCTTTGTCTTGCTGCACAGGTGGTGTGACATGGAGCCATTGAGGCTTTGCCGTGCAGAACAGGTGGTGTGACAAGGAGCCATTGAGGTTTTGCCGTGCAGCACAGTTGGTGTGACATGGAGCCATTGAGGCTTTGCCTTGCAGCTCAGGTGGTGTGACATGGAGCCATTGAGGCTTTGCCTTGCAGCACAGGTGGTGTGTCATGGAGCCATTGAAGCTTTGCCTTGCAGCACAGGTGGTGTGACATGGAGCCATTGAAGCTTTGCCTTGCAGCACAGGTGGCGTGACATGGAGCCATTGAGGCTTTGCCTTACAGCACAGGTGGCGTGACATGGAGCCATTGAGGCTTTGCCTTGCAGCACAGGTGGTGTGACATGGAGCCATTGAGGCTTTGCCTTGCAGAATAGGTGGTGTGACACGGAGCCATTGAGGCTTTGCCTTGCAGCACAGGTGGTGTGACATGGAGCCATTGAGGCTTTGCCTTGCAGCACAGGTGGGGTGGCATGGAGCCATTGAGGCTTTGCCTTGCAGCACAGGTGGTGTGACATGGAGCCATTGAGGCTTTGCCTTGCAGAATAGGTGGTGTGACATGGAGCCATTGAAGCTTTGCCTTGCAGCACAGGTGGTGTGACATGGAGCCATTGAGCCTTTGCCTTGCAGCACAGGTGGTGTGACATGGAGCCATTGAAGCTTTGCCTTGCAGCACAGGTGGTGTGACATGGAGCCATTGAGGCTTTGCCTTACAGCACAGGTGGTGTGACATGGAGCCATTGAGGCTTTGCCTTGCAGAATAGGTGGTGTGACATGGAGCCATTGAGGCTTTGCCTTGCAGAATAGGTGGTGTGCCATGGAGGCTTTGCCTTGCAGCACATGTGGTCTGACATGGTGTGACATGGTGCCATTGAGGCTTTGCCTTGCAGCACAGGTGGTGTGACATGGAGCCATTGAAGCTTTTACTTGCAGCACAGGTGGTGTGACATGGAGCCATTGAAACTTTTACTTGCAGCACAGGTGGTGTGACATGGAGCCATTGAGGCTTTGCCTTGCAGCACAGGTGGTGTGACATGGAGCCATTGAAGCTTTTACTTGCAGCACATGTGGTGTGACATGGAGCCATTGAGGCTTTGCCTTGCAGCACAGGTGGTGTGACATGGAGCCATTGAAGCTTTTACTTGCAGCACAGGTGGTGTGACATGGAGCCATTGAGGCTTTGCCTTGCAGCACATGTGGTGTGACATGGAGCCATTGAAGCTTTGCCTTGCAGCACAGGTGGTGTGACATGGAGCCATTGAAGCTTTGCCTTGCAGCACAGGTGGTGTGACATGGAGCCATTGAAGCTTTTACTTGCAGCACAGGTGGTGTGACATGGAGCCATTGAGGCTTTGCCTTGCAGCACAGGTGGTGTGACTTGGAGCCATTGAGGCTTTGCCTTGCAGCACAGGTGGTGTGACATGGAGCCATTGAAGCTTTGCCTTGCAGCACAGGTGGTGTGACATGGAGCCATTGAAGCTTTGCCTTGCAGCACAGGTGGTGTGACATGGAGCCATTGAGGCTTTGCATTACAGCACAGGTGGTGTGACATGGAGCCATTGAGGCTTTGCCTTGCAGCACAGGTGGTGTGACATGGAGCCATTGAGGCTTTGCCTTGCAGAATAGGTGGTGTGACATGGAGCCATTGAGGCTTTGCCTTGCAGCACAGGTGGTGTGACATGGAGCCATTGAGGCTTTGCCTTGCAGCACAGGTGGTGTGACATGGAGCCATTGAGGCTTTGCCTTGCAGCACAGGTGGTGTGACATGGAGCCATTGAGGCTTTGCCTTGCAGAATAGGTGGTGTGACATGGAGCCATTGAAGCTTTGCCTTGCAGCACAGGTGGTATGACATGGAGCCATTGAGCCTTTGCCTTACAGCACAGGTGGTGTGACATGGAGCCATTGAGGCTTTGCCTTACAGCACAGGTGGTGTGACATGGAGCCATTGAGCCTTTGCCTTGCAGCACAGGTGGTGTGACATGGAGCCATTGAGCCTTTGCCTTGCAGCACAGATGGTGTGACATGGAGCCATTGAGCCTTTGCCTTGCAGCACAGGTGGTGTGACATGGAGCCATTGAAGCTTTGCCTTACAGCACAGGTGGTGTGACATGGAGCCATTGAGCCTTTGCCTTGCAGCACAGGTGGTGTGACATGGAGCCATTGAGCCTTTGCCTTGCAGCACAGATGGTGTGACATGGAGCCATTGAGCCTTTGCCTTGCAGCACAGGTGGTGTGACATGGAGCCATTGAAGCTTTGCCTTACAGCACAGGTGGTGTGACATGGAGCCATTGAGCCTTTGCCTTGCAGCACAGGTGGTGTGACATGGAGCCATTGAGCCTTTGCCTTGCAGCACAGGTGGTGTGACATGGAGCCATTGAGCCTTTGCCTTGCTGCACAGGTGGTGTGACATGGAGCCATTGTGGCTTTGCCTTGCTGCACAGGTGGTGTGACATGGAGCCATTGAGGCTTTGCCGTGCAGAACAGGTGGTGTGACAAGGAGCCATTGAGGTTTTGCCGTGCAGCACAGTTGGTGTGACATGGAGCCATTGAGGCTTTGCCTTGCAGCTCAGGTGGTGTGACATGGAGCCATTGAGGCTTTGCCTTGCAGCACAGGTGGTGTGTCATGGAGCCATTGAAGCTTTGCCTTGCAGCACAGGTGGTGTGACATGGAGCCATTGAAGCTTTGCCTTGCAGCACAGGTGGCGTGACATGGAGCCATTGAGGCTTTGCCTTACAGCACAGGTGGCGTGACATGGAGCCATTGAGGCTTTGCCTTGCAGCACAGGTGGTGTGACATGGAGCCATTGAGGCTTTGCCTTGCAGAATAGGTGGTGTGACACGGAGCCATTGAGGCTTTGCCTTGCAGCACAGGTGGTGTGACATGGAGCCATTGAGGCTTTGCCTTGCAGCACAGGTGGGGTGGCATGGAGCCATTGAGGCTTTGCCTTGCAGCACAGGTGGTGTGACATGGAGCCATTGAGGCTTTGCCTTGCAGAATAGGTGGTGTGACATGGAGCCATTGAAGCTTTGCCTTGCAGCACAGGTGGTGTGACATGGAGCCATTGAGCCTTTGCCTTGCAGCACAGGTGGTGTGACATGGAGCCATTGAAGCTTTGCCTTGCAGCACAGGTGGTGTGACATGGAGCCATTGAGGCTTTGCCTTACAGCACAGGTGGTGTGACATGGAGCCATTGAGGCTTTGCCTTGCAGAATAGGTGGTGTGACATGGAGCCATTGAGGCTTTGCCTTGCAGAATAGGTGGTGTGCCATGGAGGCTTTGCCTTGCAGCACATGTGGTCTGACATGGTGTGACATGGTGCCATTGAGGCTTTGCCTTGCAGCACAGGTGGTGTGACATGGGGCCATTGAGGCTTTGCCTTGCAGCACAGGTGGTGTGACATGGGGCCATTGAAGCTTTGCTTTGCAGCACAGGTGGTGTGACATGGAGCCATTGAGGATTTGCCTTGCAGCATAGGTGGTGTGACATGGAGCCATTGAGGCTTTGCCGTGCAGCACAGGTGGTGTGACATGGAGCCATTGAGGCTTTGCCTTGCAGCACAGGTGGTGTGGCATGGTGCCCTTGAGGCTTTGCCTTGCAGAACATGTGGTGTGACATGGTGTGACATGGAGCCATTGAGGCTTTGCCTTACAGCACAGGTGGTGTGACATGGAGCCATTGAGCCTTTGCCTTGCAGCACAGGTGGTGTGACATGGAGCCATTGAGCCTTTGCCTTGCAACACAGATGGTGTGACATGGAGCCATTGAGCCTTTGCCTTGCAGCACAGGTGGTGTGACATGGAGCCATTGAAGCTTTGCCTTACAGCACAGGTGGTGTGACATGGAGCCATTGAGGCTTTGCCTTGCAGCACAGGTGGTGTGGCATGGAGCCATTGAGGCTTTGCCTTGCAGCACAGGTGATGTGACATGGAGCCATTAAGGCTTTGCCTTGCAGCACAGGTGGTGTGACATGGAGCCATTGAGGCTTTGCCTTGCAGCACAGGTGATGTGACATGGAGCCATTGAGGCTTTGCCTTGCAGCACAGGTGGTGTGACATGGAGCCATTGAGGCTTTGCCTTGCAGCACAGGTGGTGTGACATGGAGCCATTGAGGCTTTGCCTTACAGCACAGGTGATGTGACATGGAGCCATTAAGGCTTTGCCTTGCAGCACAGGTGGTGTGACATGGAGCCATTGAGGCTTTGCCTTGCAGCACAGGTGATGTGACATGGAGCCATTGAGGCTTTGCCTTGCAGCACAGGTGGTGTGACATGGAGCCATTGAGGCTTTGCCTTGCAGCACAGGTGGTGTGATATGGAGCCATTGAGGCTTTGCCTTGCAGAATAGGTGGTGTGACATGAAACCATTGCGGCTTTACCTTGCAGCACAGGTGGTGTGACATGGAGCCATTGAGGCTTTGCCTTGCAGAACATGTGGTGTGACATGGAGCCATTGAAGCTTTTACTTGCAGCACAGGTGGTGTGACTTGGAGCCATTGAAACTTTTACTTGCAGCACAGGTGGTGTGACATGGAGCAATTGAGGCTTTGCCTTGCAGCACATGTGGTGTGACATGGAGCCATTGAAGCTTTTACTTGCAGCACAGGTGGTGTGACATGGAGCAATTGAGGCTTTGCCTTGCAGCACATGTGGTGTGACATGGAGCCATTGAAGCTTTTACTTGCAGCACAGGTGGTGTGACATAGAGCCATTGAAGCTTTTACTTGCAGCACAGGTGGTGTGACATGGAGCCATTGAGGCTTTGCCTTGCAGCACAGGTGGTGTGGCATGGTGTCCTTGAGGCTTTGCCTTGCAGAACATGTGGTGTGACATGGTGTGACATGGAGCCATTGAGGCTTTGCCTTGCAGCACAGGTGGTGTGACATGGAGCCATTGAGGCTTTGCCCTGCAGCACAGGTGCTGTGACATGGAGCCATTGAGGATTTGCCTTGCAGCACAGGTGGTGTGACATGGAGCCATTGAGCCTTTGCCTTGCAGCACAGGTGGTGTGACATGGAGCCATTGAGGCTTTGCCTTGCAGCACAGGTGGTGTGACATGGAGCCATTGAGGCTTTGCCTTGCAGCACAGGTGGTGTGACATGGAGCCATTGAGCCTTTGCCTTGCAGCACAGGTGGTGTGACATGGAGCCATTGAGGCTTTGCCTTGCAGCACAGGTGGTGTGACATGGAGCCATTGAGGCTTTGCCTTGCAGCACAGGTGGTGTGACATGGAGCCATTGAGGCTTTGCCTTGCAGCACAGGTGGTGTGCAGCACCCAATTTTTTCCCCCTGATGTGACATCCAAAAAATCTGATCAGGATTTTAATTAAAGACCTCGTGTAAGGATTTGTACACTTTTCTTAGCTGCAATAGATTTGAATTTATAGTCCATGTCTTTTATTTTTTTACAGCTTTAGCATTATATATAACCACAAAATTATGGAGAATAAATAGATCTTACAAATAAACAAATGGAAAATTTTTGTTAAGGGATTATTAAAAGCCAGAATAAATCCAGATCTATATATTCATACAACCGGGTATAGTATAGGCCAGAGGTCCCCAACCTTTTTTGCACCAGGGACCGGCTTTAAGCAAGACCAGTTTTCCATGGCCTGGTGGGGTAGGGGTGGGGCTCTGGTCATATGGGGGTGGGGTTATGGAGGGGTGGAGCTTAGTGCATACTTATCATGTAATTATGACATTTATGATGAGAATGTGATTCACACATTCTCACACACACATTCACACACACACACACATTCACACACACACACACACATTCTCACACACACACACACACACATTCTCACACACACATTCACACACACACATTCACATTCTCACACACACACACACACACACACACACACACACACACACATTCACACACACACACATTCTCACACACACACATTCACACACACACATTCTCGCACACACATTCTCACACACACACATTCTCACACACACACATTCTCGCACACACATTCTCACACACACACATTCACACACCCCTCTCACCTCTCCTCACACTCTACCACAGCATCTCATTGCCTTCCTCTGACACAGCCGGCCGCTGAATGATGACGTCATCCAGCGGCGCGTCTGTGGGAGAGGAAGCAGGAAGACAGATCGCTGGGCAGCGGAGCTGCGGGGATTTCTCCCTGCCCGTCGCAGCCACCCTGCAGGGGCTCCCCTCCACCTCTGCACACGTTGGGAGCTGGCGCTCTGCAGCTTCTCTGTGCCGGCTGTCAGCTTGACAGTCGGCACAGAGAACAGCTGACTCCCTGACCGGGGGCGGCAGAATGCAGCCGCCGGGGGAGACACTGCGGACCGCCGAATGAGGCGGCCCGACTGCGCCCCTCCCTGCCGGCTGCGCCCGGGGCAAATGCCCCGGCTGCCCCCCCCCCTAGATACGCCACTGTGCGTGTCAGTGAGGAGAGCCTGCCGCCCCACCCCATTAGGAACACACCATGCTGCGCAGGAGGGCTGCGTCACTAAGACCCGCCTGACGCCCCGCCCCGTCCTGCATAATGTTCTCTGCCGGGAGCTGCGAGCTGTCACAGAGCGTGCTCTGACCAGGCGCAGGGCCGCGAAGCTAGCTGTCAGCGGCGCCGCGGACCGGCTGAAAAACCGCGGACCGGCGGTTGGGGACCTCTGGTATAGGCAATGCATTCAAAGCATAAACGAAAGCAAGGGCATTTTTTTTATAACAAATAATATGTAAATATGCTGATTATATGTAGCAAAGGATAGGGAGAGTATAAATATCTTATGGCTAAGGAGATCTAAAGTAAATGTCCATGTAAAGATGGTTCAATTAAAAAAAATAACACGGATGCTAGTAAGATATAATAAAAAATGATATGCAAAGGTAAATAAACAGTGGTATAAGATAAGCAAATACAATAATCAAAAAGCACATTCTACATATAGAGGCTGAGAGTACTCCAATGATACCTTAAGCAACTGGAGAAAAGGAGTAGCAAAAGACCACTGAGTGATAAAATACAGGAATATCCTTTATTAATAAATGAAAACAAAATCCGATTCAGACAAAGTCAAATGAAACATATTGCATAAATGGATAAGGGGAAGGAGGAAACATGCAGGTTAACTAAGGAAAGGCTGCAGGTCCAATGTAAGACTTGGGCAAGCAGAAGAAATGTGCAGTCACACTAGAGTGCTCAAAAAAAGGGCTCAAGTAGCATCACTGAATAATGTCATATAAGGTTATGGAATGCACCTATGTGCTGCCCAAACATATACTTCTGCAATATAGTGAGCACTTACCCATCGAAAAGGCCAGACTTGAGACAGCCTTCCAGCGGCCCCTAATGCGCGTTTTGGGTGCTCGCTGTATCAAAGGGGGGCTTACCACTTAAGGACAGGGAAAATGGTCTGAGGGGAAGATGGATGGTGTGAAATTCTTGAGCAAAGCCAGTTTCAGTCTGTCAGTGATATGAGACTGGGACGGAGATTCACCTTCCAACCAGACAAGGACCCAAAGCATACTTGAATGGTTTAAGGGGAGAGGTGGAAATGTTTTGGAGTGGCCTAATCAAAGTCCAGACTTCAATTCAATTGAGAATCTGTGGTCTCTTGAAGATTGCTGTTCGCCAGAGGAAACCATCTAGCCTGAAGGAGATGGAGCTGTTTTGCTTTGAATAGTGGGCAAAAATCCCACTAGCAAGATGTGGAAAGCTCATAGCTCATAGAGACTTATCCAAAGTGACTTGCAGCTGTAGTCGACAAAAAATGAAGCTCTACAAAGTATTGACTTTTGGGATTATTTTGTCCGATTTATTTGCTTCACAATAAAAAGAAAATCAAATGTTAACAGTTGTAGGCATGTTCTTTACATGAACTGATGAAATCCCTCAAACGTGAAATTCCAGGTTGTGAGGTAGCAACATGCAGAAAAATGCCAGGGAGGGAGGGGGGTGAATACTTTTGCAAGTCACAGTATTTATTCTTCTGTTTGTATCTTTCTTTGTAGGTGAATGAATGGTGGAATAGTCTGAGTGATGGACAGAAGACTGTGTCAGGTATAAAGTTGTACTATTACTGGAGTTACCTGAAAATCTCATTTTTATTTACTTCTTCTTATCAAACTTTTCACAGGTATAATTGCAGCTAATGTTCTTGTATTCTGCCTTTGGAGAGTACCCAACATGCAGCGCATAATGGTCCGATACTTCACTTCCAATCCTACATCTCGTAAGTTTCCTCCTCCAGCCTACAAACTATCTGATCTTTTTATGTATCTGTTATTACTTGGTAGGGGTCACAACAAGATGAGAGGGTGTCTTGTGTAATTATTGAATGAATTAATGTGGTATTTCTCTGAGGAACCAACAGGAAAAAATTGAATATTTGCTCCATTAGTTCTCTATGTATTAGATCTGAGTGCTTTCACAGCCATCTTCTTTCTATGATTATTACAGAACTAGATGGTGGCCCGATTCTAACGCATCGGGTGTTCTAGAATATGCATGTCCACGTAGTATATTGCACAGCCCACGTAGTATATTGCCCAGTGACGTAGTATATCACACAGCGACGTAGTATACAGCACAGAGCCACGTAGTATATTGCCCAGTTACGTAGTATATTGCCGAGTGACGTAGTATACAGCACGGAGCCACGTAGTATATTGCCCAGTCACGTAGTATATTGCCCAGCCACGTAGTATATTGCCCAGTCACGTAGTATATTGCCCAGCCACGTAGTATATTGCCCAGCCACGTAGTATATTGCCCAGTCACGTAGTATATTGCACAGCCCACGTAGTATATTGCACAGCCCACGTAGTATATTGCCCAACCACGTAGTATATTGCCCGGTGACGTAGTATATTGCACAGCCACGTAGTATATTGCCCAGTGACGTAGTATATTACACAGCCACGTAGTATATTGCCCAGTTACATAGTATATTGCCCAGTTACATAGTATATTGCCGAGTGACGTAGTATACAGCACAGAGCCACGTAGTATATTGGCCAGCCACGTAGTATATTGGCCAGCCACGTAGTATATTGCCCAGCCACGTAGTATATTGCCCAGTGACGTAGTATACAGCACAGAGCCACGTAGTATATTGCACAGTGAAGTAGTATACACCACAGAGCCACATAGTATATTGGCCAGTCACGTAGTATATTGGCCAGCCACGTACTATATTGCCCAGCCACGTAGTATATTGCCCAGTGACGTAGTATACAGCACAGAGCCACGTAGTATATTGCACAATGAAGTAGTATACACCACAGAGCCACGTAGTATATTGCCCAGTTACGTAGTATATTGCCGAGTGACGTAGTATACAGCACAGAGCCACGTAGTATATTGGCCAGCCACGTAGTATATTGCCCAGCCACGTAGTATATTGCCCAGTTACGTAGTATATTGTCGAGTGACGTAGTATACAGCACAGAGCCACGTAGTATATTGCCCAGCCACGTAGTATATTGCCCAGCCACGTAGTATATTGACCAGGCACGTAGTATATTGCACAGCCCACGTAGTATATTGCCCAGTGACGTAGTATATCACACAGCGACGTAGTATACAGCACAGAGCCACGTAGTATATTGCCCAGTTACGTAGTATATTGCCGAGTGACGTAGTATACAGCACGGAGCCACGTAGTATATTGCCCAGTCACGTAGTATATTGCCCAGCCACGTAGTATATTGCCCAGTCACGTAGTATATTGCCCAGCCACGTAGTATATTGCCCAGCCACGTAGTATATTGCCCAGTCACGTAGTATATTGCACAGCCCACGTAGTATATTGCCCAGCCACGTAGTATATTGCACAGCCCACGTAGTATATTGCCCAACCACGTAGTATATTGCCCGGTGACGTAGTATATTGCACAGCCACGTAGTATATTGCCCAGTGACGTAGTATATTACACAGCCACGTAGTATATTGCCCAGTTACATAGTATATTGCCCAGTTACATAGTATATTGCCGAGTGACGTAGTATACAGCACAGAGCCACGTAGTATATTGGCCAGCCACGTAGTATATTGGCCAGCCACGTAGTATATTGCCCAGCCACGTAGTATATTGCCCAGTGACGTAGTATACAGCACAGAGCCACGTAGTATATTGCACAGTGAAGTAGTATACACCACAGAGCCACATAGTATATTGGCCAGTCACGTAGTATATTGGCCAGCCACGTACTATATTGCCCAGCCACGTAGTATATTGCCCAGTGACGTAGTATACAGCACAGAGCCACGTAGTATATTGCACAATGAAGTAGTATACACCACAGAGCCACGTAGTATATTGGCCAGTCACGTAGTATATTGCCCAGCTACGTAGTATATTGCCCAGCCACATAGTATATTGCACAGCGACGTAGTATACAGCACAGAGCCACGTAGTATATTGCACAGTGAAGTAGTATACAGCACAGAGCCACGTAGTATATTGGCCATTCACGTAGTATATTGCCTAGCTACGTAGTATATTGCCCAGCCAGGTTTGTCACAGGTGAAAAAATAAACATATACTCACTTTTCTGTAGGCCTCTTGTAGTCCACGGCAGCTTCCGGTCCCGGCGTTGGTATGGGCGCAGGACCTGTGATGATGTCGCGGTCACTTGACCGTGACGTCATGGCAAGTCCTTCTGCCATACCATCTTTGCCACCGGAAACTGCAGCGGAAGATGGCGGCCGGCAGGAGCGGCTCAGCGGACTACAGAGGGTGAGTATAGCAGGTTTTTTTTTTTTTAAATTATTTTGAACATTACATTTTTTACTATTGATGCCGCATAGGCAGCGTCAATAGTAAAAAAGTTGGGGACACACAGGGTTAATAGCGACGGTAACGGGAGTGTGTTACCCGCGGTCCGTTACCGCCGGCTTTAACCCTGTGTTAGCGGTGACCGGAGGGGAGTATGCGGGTGACAGGCACTGAGTCCGGGGAGTAGGGGGCGGCCATTTTTTTCTGGACTGTGCCCGCCGCTGATTGGTCCCGGCAGCCATGACAGGCAGCTGGCGAGACCAATCAGCGAATGAATAACCGTGACAGACAGACAGACAGAAGGGCAGACGGAAGTGACCCTTAGACAATTATATAGTAGATATATATATGTATATATATATATATATATATATATGTGTGTGTGTGTGTGTGTATATATATATATTAATGCTGCAGCATTCAATCTAGCAAACCCGTAGTATGGTCAAACAGCTTGAGCATGGGGATGCTACCTATTCTCCATACTGACCACCCCCACTTTCTTCTTAACGAGCGATCTCCATGCTACCCTTTCTGTATACCTAGCGCAATTGCTACTCCATTCTCCATACTGAGCTCCCCTATTCTACCCATTCTCCATACCGAATCCCCAACATTATCTTCTACCGAGCTCCATACAAATATAAGGGAAAACTGCATTTACAGCAGCATGCACTGGAGCAGTCTGAACTGCGCCGGATGAAGCCACTGCCACCTGTAAGTTCCCAGAGCCAGGAACTCTGTGAGATTCTGATAACATCACTGGAAGTCAGGGGATTCTCATCCAGAGACCATGTGACTAGGCGAGCTGCTCAGGTTACAGAATTACTTGAGAAAGCTAGATATTTAGTAAAGTGCTTATCTATGCCAGCTACTTCACAAGAAGGGGACTTTCTAAAGTAGTGGCCAACCCCTTTAACAACCCTTTCGGAATAGTCCCAGGGTAATCGGAAAAACAAATACTTATCTTCTAGACTGGCAACATTTTTACCTGCTGAGCATTATTGTCTGTTGGTACCAACATTCGGCTGGGGAGTCGTGACCTCTGCAGCCAGTCAGCCTTCTTATATTGTGAGAGTGGAAGAAACAGTGTAGATGAGTGGCTGGGGTCCGCCATTACAAGGTATCTTCCACTACTGCCCTGTTAGGCCTACTAAATACTGGATTGTTTACATTTACAATTAATGGCGTTGTTATAGTTTAATTAGAGGTGTTCTTTTATTTGTCTTTACAGAGAGTCTGTGCTTGCCTATGATTCTGTCCACATTCAGCCATTTCTCTCTTTTCCATATGGCTGCAAATATGTATGTTTTATGGACCTTTTCATCCAGTATTGTTTCTATCCTGGGCCCGGAGCAGTTCTTGGCACTGTACATGTCAGCAGGTAAGCATATAAGGCAGCACACCTGAAAATAAGTGCAGAAAGGATGGAGGTGTTGCAACCAAAATACTTTTTTTTTTTTTTTAGCATATGTGAGGGAACAACTAACATTTTATGTATGAGAGTATGTACTGTATTGTGATAATGAAAAGCTCTGGCTATCATTTTTATGTACAATTATTATTTTTGATCTCAGACTGTTTTATGCGATGTAACACAGACATCAGTGTACCCCGATGAGGCGCCGTCAGTGCTCCCTGCCCCAGCTATTGTGCCATTGTCAGGTGTATGGATGGAGCCGCTGCTGAGGCCCAGAAAGTCTAGTCCGCTCTGCGGTGTACAGGAGGCTGTTTCTCACAAAAGGAACTAAAGTTGTCCACTACTTGGACAACCCCTTGTTATACCCCATATATGCGGACTTCCCATGTGGGCGCTGTCCTGCACTCGCTCTCCCGGGCTCTATGACACACGCCCAGTCAGCGCTGGCATCCCTGTCTCCATGAAGAGGAAGTGAGGGTTGTGGCTTCTGTCAGACTGCCTCTTCATGGAGACAGGGACGCCAGCGCTGCCTGGGCGTGTCATAGAGCCCGGGAGAGCGAGTGCCGACACAGGAGGGGACTATAGGCTTTATTATTTTACTGGGGCCAAACATTTAGATCAAGAAGGCGTTTTCCTAGTAGTGGACAACCCCTTTAATTTCAGCATGTATCACATTTTTTCCTTGTTTTATTTATTGTTGAAAATAAAAATAACTGGACCATTAGAAATGTCTAAAACACATGCATTTTCAATGTTGTGCTAGAATTTCCATCAGGTAGGAGACGCACAGGAGTGGTATTTGGTGCACAAATAAAAAAATCAGTATTGGCACCAAAAACAGTTCAAAGCTCATCAGATAGAGAAAATGAGACCGATAAATAAAATGCAGAGTTAAAAAACCGTGTAAATTATAACACCATGCATAAACTGAGACATGCCTTCAAATATATGCTGGGGCAGGAATTACGAGTCGGACTGAAGGTCCTAATTATTAATGAATTATGTCAAGCTATGAATGTGTATAGTTCCCTACGGCATATAGTAATGGCACAAGATACCAGATGCATGTAATAATGAAAGCATGTATACAGAAGGGGACCGGCGGGTACGTATGCGCTGGCATCCTCCCGGCCAGAGCCAGACTGGCGGGCGCAGCCTCACTCCATACACTAGATGGGGTGCCGAGTGACTACAGACTTTTCAATTAATCGTTTTTTTCTATTAGTTAGTGTTATTGCTTCTCACTAAATTGGTTTTTTTTTTAATTTTCCAATTTTTGCATGCTTTTGGAGTGCAGACTTTTCAGTACAATTTTTTTCAAATGCATATGAACTGGCTGTATGGTCTATTTCTTAGCTATTTTTATAATGATTGCTGGAATATTGGAGACCATTGTTCATGCCCCCAGGTTTACAGGGGTGGTCCAGGCTTGGGACTGAAGTCTGCAGTCACTCTATATGTGCCTGCTTCATCGCGACAGCGTGTGACTAGACGCATGTGGTTCTCTCCGTAAGTGTACTGAGAGAAGATGGACATGTCTGCTCAGCAAGTATGCATGCGTGCGTGCGGTCACATGACCGGTAGCTCGCAGTGGCGATACCGGGTATGCCTCCGACGTACAGGGACCGCAGACTTTTATCTCGGGCCTGGACAACCCCTTTAAAGTCGGTCATAGGGCAGATGTACCATGGAGACACGCTGTGAATATACACCATGGATGAAAGTACAAAACTGATGGTCGTAAGGGCAGTATGGGGTATATCAAATTCCTTATTGTTCGTCAAGCAAGACATTTTATCTATTCCAATAATATCTAGTGTCATCTTGGTGAAGTAAATGCCGGTGGGATTATTTATTGCAGCGCTGCATTCATTTTCTGTCTCGTAGGAGTTGTTTCTACGCTGGCAAGCTATGTGTGTAAAGCAGCCACCGGACGCTTTGGCCCATCCCTTGGTGCTGTAGGTATTTCTCCATTTATTTTTTTCTGCACCGTTTAATGTTGATGAAGCAGTAATGTTTTCAGAGAAAGCAGAGGAGCAGATGATTTTTATTTATTTTTTCTCACATTTTACCCCGTCCTTTTCTGCGGCAGCGGCTAAAGGAGATCTCTTTATACTCAGTTACAGAGCTCTGTATCCCCTCATCAGCTAAGAGGTAAAAGGGTTGTCCTCCTATTTGTGTAGCTTACTAAAGTCCTTGGTGTGGTTGGTGGTCCCGACAGCTCTGCTTCTGGCCCTGTGCTTAACAACAATGGACATGGCGGATGGATGAGTCTCCTCGCGCTAAAGGCATTCAGTTGGGCAGTCATTTCCTGCATGTTGCCAGCGAAGCATCGGTTCGGGAGCGGCAGGGAATTGCTCCGGGGATTGTATCTTGCTGGTTGCGTTGTGTTTTTTTGTTTCCATACGAACCATTTTTTTTTTTAAATCGAGACCTTTTTGTACACATTGTATTATTGGCCACATGTAGGAGTATAGGCAATTTTATGTCACACTTTGCGTCCTGTCATGAATTCTCTTTAACCCATCGCCTTTGTATCATTTTGTATTGTATTTCACCATCCTCTTCTTCCAAGAGCTGTAATTTTTTTATTTTTCCAACAACATAGCCATATGAAAGCTTGTGTTTGTGGGACAAATTGTAATTTTGAGTGCCACCATTCATTTTACTATACAATGTACTGAAAAATAGGGAACATTTAAAAAATATGCAATTTTGACATTATTTGTTTTGTTTCTATTTATGTCATTCATTGTATAGTAGAATTGACAGGTCAGCACGATTACAGCAATTCCAAAGGTGCATAGATGTTTTTTTTTTTATTTAAAGGGAATCTCTGAGCAGCTTTGTGCTGTATAATCTGGAAGCAGCATAATAGAGTTCAAGAAAGCCTGTTTCCAGCGATGTATCACTTACTAGCCTGCTTGTTGTAGTTTTGATAGAATGTGATTTATCTGATGTAGATGTAGCAGAGCTAAGACGTCTGGGCGGTGTATAACCCCTGACTGGCAGCTCCCTGTGCGCACTGTGCATTGTCAGCAAGCAGCCAGGCAGTGGTGGGGGCAGGGTTACAATATTAGCTGCACTGGGCTGCACATGACACTTAAGGTACCTTCACACTGAGCAACTTTAGAACGATAGCGATCCGTGACGTTGCAGCGTCCTGGATAGCGATCTCGTTGTGTTTGACACGCAGCAGCGATCAGGATCCTGCTGTGACATTGCTGGTCGGAGCTAGAAGGCCAGAACTTTATTTCGTCGCTGGATCACCCGCTGACATCGCTGAATCGGCGTGTGTGACACCGATCCAGCGATGTGTTCACTTGTAACCAGGGTAAACATCGGGTTACTAAGCGCAGGGCCGCGCTTAGTAACCCAATATTTACCCTGGTTACCATTGTAAATGTAAAAAAAAAAACACTACATACTTACATTCCGGTGTCTGTCGCGTCCCCCGGCGTCAGCTTCCCTGCACTGTGTCAGCGCCGGCCGGCCGTAAAGCAGAGCACAGCGGTGACGTCACTGCTCTGCTTTACAGCCGGCGCTTAGACAGTGCAGGGAAGCTGACGCCGGGGGACGCGACAGACACCGGAATGTAAGTATGTAGTGTTTTTTTTTTTTTTTTTTTACATTTACAAATGGTAACCAGGGTAAACATCGGGTTACTAAGCACGGCCCTGCGCTTAGTAACCCGATGTTTACCCTGGTTACCCGGGGACTTCGGCATCATTGGTCGCTGGAGAGCTGTCTGTGTGACAGCTCTCCAGCGACCACACAACGACTAAACAGCGACGCTGCAGCGATCGACATCGTTGTCTATATCGCTGCAGCGTCGCTTAATGTGACGGTACCTTTAGTCCTCTAGTTATAATCTCCTGCTGATGAAACACTGATTGTATTGAAACTACAGCACACAGCCTAATAAGTGACACATCCCTGGAATCAGGCTCTTGTGCCCTATATTACGCTGCGGTCATAAAAAAAAATGGCAAAACCCTGCTGACAGATTCACTGTAAGTTTTTTTTTTTTTTTTTTTTATATATATAGATACACAAAGGAACCCTGCAATGCATAGTAACTACAGTGGACATAAAAAATTACATACCTCTGTTTAAAATGCCCGTTTTTTGTCATGTAAAAAACCCTAGAAGGAATTATTTCAGAATTCTATCCACCTTTAATGTCACCTGTACTCTGTACAAAACCACTGAGAAGCAAACTGAAATCATTTTGAGGTGGAAAATATAAATAAGAAAAGTAAAACAATGTGATTACATAAGTGTGAACACCCTCAAAAAAGTTGCAGATGTGGTTGTGTTTAGAACTAGCCAATCACATTTAAAAGGAGTTGTCCACCACTGGGACAACCCTTTCTTAATCTAAAGTTTTGGCCTCGATAAAATAAAAAGGCACGTGCCGATGCTGTTCCTGAAGTGTCGGCACTCGCGATCCTGGGGCTCTTGTGCTCAAGTGACCCCGGTACCCAATCAGTGCTGGCATAATTGTCTCTGCCTTGAAACGTTTTGAACATTAGGAGAAAGTCAGAGATCAGTTGCAGCCCCGACTTCCCCTTCATGTTCAAAGTGTCAGAAGGCGGAGACAATTACACCAGCACTGATTGGGTACCGGGGTCACTTGTCACAACAACCACGCGAGAGCCCCGCGGCAGCCAGTGCCGACTCTGCTGGAACAGCGGTGTCATCGGAGGGGAGTATAAGCTTTTTAATTTTATTGGGGCACAATATCAAGAAAGGGGTTGTCCTAGTAGTTGACAACCCCTTTAAACTCATAGTAAATAGTTAGTACTCAGCTGCCATCATTTAAAAGGATTCTGAATAACTCCATATAAAGTTTAGCTGTTAGGATAGGATTTTCCTGACGTTTTCTTAGTTGCTATTTACAGCAAAGGCCATGGACCTTAAACAGCTTACAACACACCAAAGGGTTGAAAATGAACTCAACTCAATGAAGGGTCAAGAGAAGGGTACGATAGATACCATGCAACAATGTGATGATTGTTATCAGGAAGTGGCTTAAATTTTGCACAACAGTGACACTGCCTATAATTAGTTATCTCTCAAACTTGATGAAAAGACAAGATCAAAATTGGTCAAGAGGCCTATAGCAACATTGGAGGAGATGATCGAATTTCTGGCATGTACTAGTTGTGTACTGCATGTGACAACAATCTCTCATATTCTTCATACAGTGGGTGAAATAAGAATTGAAGTATTACACAGCTTAATTTATGGACATCTGTTGTTTGATTTCTTTGACTGTGTGGATTGGATTGGTTGTTACCGACATCTGGTGAGAATTTTATGTCAATTGCACCTTTAGAAATATATTTACTTAAAAAATTTGTGACACATTCAATACTTTTTTCGCTTGCGGTATGCCTGGCCCATGGGTTAAGGTGGCAAGACTTACAAAAAACATCCAGCTATGTTTAACCAAAACGTACATCAAATCTGTCAAAAGCATGTGTGAAAATGTTTGATGAGACAAAGGTTGTACGTTTTGGCCATAATTCCAAAAGGTATGCTTGGCTCAAAGCTAACGTTGCACAACCCCAAGAGAACACCATACCCTCAGTGAAACATGGTGGAGGCAGCTTTGTTTTGGGGCTGTTTTCCAGCAGATCAATCTGAGGCTTTAGTCCTGTTAGAGGAAATTACAAACAGTACCAAATATCAGTCAATTTTGCATTAAATCTTCAGGCCTCTGCTAAGATGATGAAGACACAAAAGAGAATAGTAAAACCAAAAACACTCAGTTTGAAAAAATGTTGCAGTAATCCGCAAGTGCTAGTAAAAGATGTAAAAAACAGGGTATTTGGTTGATACGTTTTTTGCAAAAAATGTATACTAAGCTGCTCTACCAATCTTCACGGTATACCCTTATCAGAGCAGTCCTAACTAATGTATGCAATCCCTATCTGATGTATTTAAAAACCTGATCATCTGTATATAACCTGTGTGAACAGGGTTCAGAGAGGAAAAATCCATGTGTGCATACAGGGTAGAACAGCTTTTGTGCAGATATCCCAAGAGGAGTGGTGGAACTCCCCAGTCTTGTAGACACAAGAGAACAATTATGGAAACAGGAACACATGGGCTACTTGCACAGTGAACAAGTCTGTATGATCATGTTCACACACCACCAAGAAACCTGAAGACACAAAAGAGAATAGTAAAACCAAAAACACTCAGTTTGAAAAAATGTTGCAGTAATCCGCAAGTGCTAGTAAAAGATGTAAAAAACAGGGTATTTGGTTGATACGTTTTTTGCAAAAAATGTATACTAAGCTGCTCTACCAATCTTCACGGTATACCCTTATCAGAGCAGTCCTAACTAATGTATGCAATCCCTATCTGATGTATTTAAAAACCTGATCATCTGTATATAACCTGTGTGAACAGGGTTCAGAAAGGAAAAATCCATGTGTGCATACAGGGTAGAACAGCTTTTGTGCAGATAGCCCAAGAGGAGTGGTGGTGTGTGAACATGATCATACAGACTTGTTCACTGTGCAAGTAGCCCATGTGTTCCTGTTTCCATAATTGTTCTCTTGTGTCTACAAGACTGGGGAGTTCCACCACTCCTCTTGGGCTATCTGCACAAAAGCTGTTCTACCCTGTATGCACACATGGATTTTTCCTCTCTGAACCCTGTTCACACAGGTTATATACAGATGATCAGGTTTTTAAATACATCAGATAGGGATTGCATACATTAGTTAGGACTGCTCTGATAAGGGTATACCGTGAAGATTGGTAGAGCAGCTTAGTATACATTTTTTGCAAAAAACTTATCAACCAAATACCCTGTTTTTTACATCTTTTACTAGCACTTGCGGATTACTGCAACATTTTTTCAAACTGAGTGTTTTTGGTTTTACTATTCTCTTTTGTGTCTTCAGGTTTCTTGGTGGTGTGTGAACATGATCATACAGACTTGTTCACTGTGCAAGTAGCCCATGTGTTCCTGTTTCCATCTCTGCTAAGATGATGAAGAGGCATTTCTCCTTCGCCTCATTGGGGGACACAGACCGTGGGTGTATTCTGCTGCCAATAGGAGGCTGACACTAAGTGATACAAAAATTGTTCTCCTCCCCTGCAGTATACACCCTCCTGCTGGCTCTCAGCTAACCAGTTCTTGCTTAGTGTTTGTAGGAGGTACATGGGTCTGTTTCAGACCCCAACGTTTTTATTTTATTGTTTACTTTTCTGTAAATTTTTATTTTTTAATTAACGGAGTGAAGGGGGCGACGGTTCCTTTCAAGGTTCCGATCTCCCCCGAACCATCAACAGGCGAGCACGGCGAGTCTACCTCCCCGTACCCTTTCCTGCGACGTGGGAAGCCATGCCTGAGCTCACTTCAGGGGCGACGGTTCCTTTCATGGTCCCGATCTCCCCACACCAGCAGCAGGCGACCACATGGAGTGTCGCCCCCATGTATCCTCTCCTGGAGCCAGGCTAATGCCGGACAACTGGCCCTGTCCACCCGGACTGAACTTCGTGGCTGTACAGAGGCCCCTCTCTACGGCGTCCGAGCAGCCCCCACTGTCCCACCACTGTGAAAGCGGATGGCACAAGGAGGCGGACGGTTCCTCTCCACCTCCCTAACAAACGGATGATGGATTGAGGCTTATCCCTGCACCGTCCACGCTGCACAGAACAGCGCTGAAACCCACTTCCGCGGCGGCTCCATGCCGGGACGCGCACCAATGGTGAGTGGATCCATCTTCAGAGGGATATCCACATGCTGACAGTCAGCCTCAGCCACTTCCCTGTGGCCCACCTCTCTGAGGTAACGCTCTGGATGGCTGCAAAAATTTAGTCCCCGGCTTCGGCCGATTTGTAGGCCGCATCCTGGAAGTCTTGCCTGGAACGACCCACTGGTGAAGTCCGCCGGCTACAGAAATTTAGGCCCCGGCTTAGGCCTATTCCACATCGTGTCTGTGGCTCCGCCCCCCAAATTGACGCTTCTCGCTCTCTGCGAGATTTTATCAACTCTGCAGCTCCCGGTGGCCATCTTGGTCCACCCGGCCAGCTCACACTGGGGTGACAGTATTTTTGCATTAAAGGGGCACATCGACTCTACATCAGTACCCGGGTAAGGAAGTACCTGGTCTTAAAGGCACATGACCAGTATTCCCTGGTCTTAAAGGCACATGACCAGTATTTCCTAGTCTTAAAAGCACATGACCAGTATTCCCTGGTCTTAAAGGCATATGGCCAGTATTCCCAGTCTTAAAGGCGCATGACCAGTATTCCCTGATCTTAAAGGTGCATGACCAGTATTCTCTGGTCTTAAAGGTGCATGACCAGTATTCCCTCGTCTTAAAGGTGCATGACCAGTATTCTCTGGTCTTAAAGGCGCATGACCAGCATTCCCTGGTCTTAAAGGCGCATGACCAGTATTCTCTGGTCTTAAAGGTGCATGACCAGTATTCTCTGGTCTTAAAGGTGCATGACCAGTATTCTCTGGTCTTAAAGGTGCATGACCAGTATTCTCTGGTCTTAAAGGTGCATGACCAGTATTCTCTGGTCTTAAAGGTGCATAACCAGTATTCCCCGGTCTTAAAGGCGCATGGCCAGTATTCCCCGATCTTAAAGGCGCATGGCCAGTATTCCCTGTTCTTAAAGGCGCATGACCAGTATTCCCTGGTCTTAAAGGCGTAGGACCAGTATTTCCTGGTCTTAAAGGTGCATGACCAGTATTCCCTGGTCTTAAAGGCGCTTGATCAGTCCGAGGAGCCCTCCGCCGCCGACCCCAGCTTTATCCTCTAGTTCCCCTCAGTGGACTTCTTCACTGACCAATCCATGGTTCTCTGACCAAGAGATTGAATCCCTCTGTGTACCCTCTGTGTTTGGAGTGCTCGCAGGACCAATATACATGGTCCCTATCCTACATGGGAGCCGTCAGCTAGCAGGGGCCGCAAGTATTCTAGAAACGTGCAGGCGTCTAGAAACATACAGGCATCTAGAAAACGGAAGTTTTTCGTTTCCTGCTCCCTCACCAATGATTTGATGACGACAAGGCTCTGAATATGGATTGGATATTGCCTGAGCTTGCCAGAGCTTCAGAGACTAAACTCCCTCGAGAGCATTTGCCATTCAATTCGAATAAGCGATTCACTGGACAGAAGCCTCTACGTGGGATGCCATGCCTGGCCTGTTTTTTTAGGGCGACGGGTCCTTTAAAGGGCACCGATCTCCCTACACCATCAACAGACGAGCACACGGAATGTCGTCTCCATGTTTCCTCTTCTGCATCCAGGACTAACGCCAGACAACCTGTCCTGTCCACCTGGAGACCTGAACTCTGTGGACATATAGAGGCACACTTTTTGGCGTACGAGCTCCCCCCTCTCCATCACCACTATTTAGTGGATGATGCAAGAAGGCAGACAATTCCTCTCCACTTCCCTGTTAGGAGGTTGATGGATCGAGGGTTCCTAATTTTTATCTCTGCACTGTGAAAAGAGGGGATGGCAAGAGTCTATGACCTGCTGGATGCAGCCGCTCATTCTGCCATGGGGCAGATTAACCGGGTAGAATCTCCTGTGGTATACCTACCAGTATCCCTACCTGATGGGTCATCAATTAAAAATACCACGGACTGTCAGATAGCAAATCTGGTTCGTTCCGTCTTGCGGCCTCGGGTCCAGCGCTCTATCCTCCCTAGCGGCCGCATGGATTGCTAGAGCAATGGTCTCCTGGCCGGGAGACCTTAACTACCTTGATTCACACCAGCAACAACTGGCCAATCAAATCCTTTGAGCGGGAGACTGACAAAGGATTGTATAAGGATTGTCCAGCACAGTCTAGATCTAAGGGATCTTGGTTCCAAACAGGGGAACGAAAAATAAGATCGACCCTGGACCTCAAACTTCTAACAGCCTTTGACATGGTCCTCCTTCTTTGGATGGAGTTCCTCCGCTCAGCCATTACTTCAACAGAAAAAGGTGCAGTTTCCGGCATCCATCGACATTCGGGTTGCTTGCCCTCTGCAAAAATTCCTTCGCCTTTCCATTCGTCAACAGCATTTTCAAGTCACAACCTTGTCCTTCGGCCTTGCTTCCGCACCCAGAGTGTTCGCTCGGGTCATGGCGGATGTCATGTTTCTCTTGCACTCTAGAGGCGTGCTCGTCCTGCCCTGTTTGGTCTGTCTAGCCGCCCTTCCAGGACTACGCTGAATCGTCTATATCTCTTGCGATACCTTCTCTCCTGGGCTGGCAGCTACACTTAGACAAGTTCTCCTCATTTCCAGCCCAGCAGATATCCTTTTTGAGGATGATCCTGCACACTTCTAGAAGGATGGTAATTCTTCCTTGAGACAAGGTCATGGCCCTTCAACAGGGAGCTCGCGCAAGGAGAGTTCTGAAGACTTGATTACTCAACTCCTCATTTCATTCGATTTGCTAAGAGAGTTCTGAGGAAAAATGGTGACGACTATGGAAGCGGTTTCCTTCGCTCCGCTCGTTTTCAGCAAGTCAAACAGACTTTCAGACAATAGTCTCTGAGCTCCTTCTTCATACAGGGCCTTTCAATGGTTATTAGTAACTACCAATGCCAGTCTTCTTCTCCCCATCATTGTTCTGGAGATCCGAACGGTAGTCTTACAGCAGGTCTACTGCCTTCTGGCGGGTCTCCCTATCCGAATTCAATTGGATAATGCCACGGGCGGTGCCTTACGTCAGTCATCTAGCAGGTACCCTGGGTCAGGCGCCATGAGTGAGGTACCTCACTTTCTCTGATGGGCCGACGTCTATTATTTGGTGATCTCGGCATTATATATCCCAGAAGTAGAACTCTGAACGGCAAACAAATTCAGCCGTCAGGGTTCCGCCTCAAGTCAGTGGGAACTTCACCCCGAAGTCTTCCATCAGATCTGTCCTTACTGGAGCTCTCCAGTTGTAGGTGGGATGACATCCAGACTGAAGGCCAATGTACTCGAGTTCGTGGTTCGGCCTCGAGATCCAGGAGCCATTGCTCTCCATGCTCTGGTTCTGCCGTGGTACCAGTTTCCATGTCTCCCCTTCCACTGCTTCCGAAAGCCTTTCGGAAGCAGAAAGGGGCCCCAGTGATCCTCAGACATCCGCACTGACCACGTCCGTTTTTTTGTTTGTGGAGCTAGTATCTTCTCGCCTTATCGCAGCACAACTGCAAGTAGGGACTTTCTCACAGGGAGTTTTTCACACGTAGTTCTTCCCTATCGCATACCGTTAGATCATTGGGACCTTATTATTCCTAGGAGCCTTACAGTAGGCTCCTTTTTCATTTGGGCAGACTTTACTATTAGGGAAAGTCGTCCCGTTCTCCTCTGCGATATTCTCACTCTGACGAGTCTTCGGAGCTAGCTTCTCTGCTCCTTCAGACTTTTTTCCCTTATTACCTTCGAGGCAAGGTTGTCCTTAGGCCATCTCCATCCCTTGTTACCAAGGTGGTACTGTATTACCACTGTTATGAGGGCACAGTTCTTCCCTCATCTCTTTTGGCTCCAGTCCACAAAATGGAATAAGATCCCCCATATTCTGGACGAAGTGAGTGCTCTGAGTAGGTACGTCTTGAGGACGGCGTCCTTCTGAAGGTTGGACGTTTTATTTGGGCTTCCTGACGGTAGAGGAAGGCTTCCTGACATTTTCAGGAAGGGTTTAGCCGTTTCATCGACCATGATAACATGGTGAATTCTTTTCACCATCCAGGAGTCCTTCCGTGCTAGATGTCAGCCTATTTCCCTGTCTATCAATGGTTCTAGGCACCAGGTGTCAGCAAGGCACGCCTGCAAGCTTGCGGATTCGTCCAGTCCGCATGCATTCTTGAAGCACTATAATTCCCACACTTCCACAGATGTGAGTCTGGGCAGGCGGACTCTGCAGGCCGCGGTGGCGCACTTGTAAGTAGCGGTTACACAGGGCCTGATCTATTGTTGTCCCCACCCAGGGACTGCTTTGGGACATCCCACGGTCTGTGTCCCCCAATGAGGCGAAGGAGAAATAGGGATTTTTGTGTACTCACCGTAAAATCCTTTTCTCCGAGCCATTCATTGGGGGACACAGCTCCCACCCTGTTATTAGCTTATGCTTGTTTTTTTAGAATATGACATGCTATACGCTCATATATTGTTATTGATCTCCTACTGCTTTTGCACCGAACTGGTTAGCTGAGAGCCAGCAGGAGGATGTATACTGCAGGGGAGGAGCTAACTTTTTTGTATCACTTAGTGTCAGCCTCCTATTGGCAGCAGCATACACCCACGGTCTGTGTCCCCCAATGAATGGCTCGGAGAAAAGGATTTTACGGTGAGTATACAAAAATCCCTATTTCACTTTCAGCAAAATGATCCAAGCATCCCTCCAAATAAAGAAAAAAAAAAGGCTTTGCCAATAGAATATCAGGGTTTTGGTCAGACCCAGCCAGTACCCAGTGGTGAAGTATAACGTGGCACAGCTGCGTTGGTGCACAAAATAGGTTCCCCAAACCAGTGAAAATATAATATAATAAATTGTCACTCAACTTGTATGAACATGATGCTTAGAAAATGATATTTTATTGCAGTCCAAAAATAAATAAACGTTTCGGTCTCAACACGACCTTCTTCAGTACACTGCATCAGACATATTGTACAGAAAATAGAAGTTTCAAATGAATACGTCAAAATATAGAAAAAATACAATCAGAAATATAAAGTAAATCTCAAATAATACTATTCCAAACAGGTGTATATTGATGGGAGTGAGGGTAGGAGAAAGTAAGGAGGGAAGAGAGAGAAAAAATAATAAATACATGCCCGACTGCTCTTGTATTGTAACAAACTAGGTGTCAACTGTACCCCAATCAAGGAAAAGAACGTATGGGGGCTCACTCTGAAAAAATATATGGGAGAATAATCTCCCTAAGGCTAGGTTCACATTGCGTTAATGGGTTAACACTAACGGACAGCGTTGCACGGCGAAAATGTCGCAATTAACGCCGTGCAACGGGTCCGTTAGCGCACCCATTGACAGCAATGTTATTTCTGCCTGTAGCGCATCGCTAGCGCGTGCCATTTTCGGCACGCGCTAGTGATGTGCCGTTCTTTTGTGACGGACCTCGAAAGCTGCTTGCAGCGTCCGAAGTCCGGTCCTCACTAGCGCAGATCGGGGATCTGCGCTAGCAGGGACGGCGAACGCGGACCAAAAAGAAACATTGCGTTAGCGCAATCCACTAGCGCTATGCGCTTAACGGATTGCCCTAACGCAATGTGAACCTAGCCTAAAGGAAAAACATGAGCGTGGATGTTGTGTGAGAAAACGAATAATGTGCGAAAAACACAATAATATACTAACCAAATGGAAAATTATTGTCCAGTCAGAGCAAAAAATGTAATCTTCCGATTGGCGTAGATGTCTAAAGAAAGGGTAAGTAGAAAAATAATTTGTGGCGTGTCCATAGGATCCTATTATTCTCCCATATAGTTTTTCAGAGTGAGCCCCCATACGTTCTTTTCCTTGATTGGGGTACAGTTGACACCTAGTTTGTTACAATACAAGAGCAGTCGGGTATGTATTATTTTCTTTCTCTTCCCTCCTTACTTTCTCCTACCCTCACTCCCATCAATATACGGTACATCTGTTTGGAATAGTATTATTTGAGATATACTTTATATTTCTGATTGTATTTTTTCTATATTTTGACGTATTCATTTGAAACTTCTTTTTTCTGTACAATATGTCTGATGCAGTGTACTGAAGAAGGTCGTGTTGAGACCGAAACGTTTATTTATTTTTGGACTGCAATAAAGTATCATTTTCTAAGCATCATATTCATACAAGTTGAGTGCCAATTTATTATATTATATACCAACCAGTACCCAGACCCAATTCAAATTTAAAATCCGTGGGTGACCTGAAGAAGGCACTCTGAAAGGAAGAGTGGGCAAGTATTGCCAATTATAGATGTGCCATGCTGATAGACTCCTAGCCAAAAAGACTGAATGCTGTCATAAACTCAAAACGTACTTCAACAAGGAATTATAGTGTGCATGTTTATGCAACCATACTATTTAAGTTCTCTTTTTTTCACCCACAAAGATTTCAGTTTGATTCTCAAAGGATTTGTACAGATTATTTGTGGCATTTAACCCCTATCTGACCTCGGACAGGATAGTACGTCCGAGGTCAGATCCCCTGCTTTGATGCAGGGCTCCGCGGTGAGCCCGCATCAAAGCCGGGACATGTCAGCTGTTTTGAACAGCTGACATGTGCCCATAATAGGCGCGGGCAGAATCGCGATCTGCCCGCACCTATTAACTAGTTAAATGCCGCTGTCAAACGCAGACAGCGGCATTTAACTACCGCTTCCGGCCGGGCGGCCGGAAATGACGTCATCGCCGACCCCCGTCACATGATCGGGGGTCGGCGATGCGTCAGGATGGTAACCATAGAGGTCCTAGAGACCTCTATGGTTACTGATGACCGGTGGCTGTGAGCACCACCCTGTGGTCGGCGCTCACAGCACACCTCCATTTCTGCTACATAGCAGCGAACAGCAGATCGCTGCTATGTAGCAGAGCCGATCGTGCTGTGCCTGCTTCTAGCCTCCCATGGAGGCTATTGAAGCATGGCAAAAGTAAAAAAAAAAAAAAGTTGAAAAAAATGTGAAAAAAATGAAAAAAATATAAAAGTTTAAATCACCCCCCTTTCGCCCCAATCAAAATAAATCAATAAAAAAAAATATAAAATCTACGCATATTTGGTATCGCCGCGCTCAGAATCGCCCGATCTATCAACTAAAAAAAAGCATTAACCTGATCGCTAAACAGCGTAGTGGGAAAAAATTCAAAACGCCAGAATTACGTTTTTTTGGTCGCCGCGACATTGCATTAAAATGCAATAACGGGCGATCAAAAGAACGTATCTGCACCGAAATGCTATCATTAAAAACGTCATCTTGGCTCGCAAAAAATAAGCTCTCAACCGACCCCAGATCACGAAAAATGGAGAAGCTACGGGTATCGGAAAATGGCGCAATTTTTTATTTTATTTTTTTTTTTAGCAAAGTTTGGAATTTTTTTTCACCACTTAGATAAAAAATAACCTAGTCATGTTAGGTGTCTATGAACTCGTACTGACCTGGAGAATCATAATGTCAGGTTAGTTTTAGCATTTAGTGAACCTAGCAAAAAAGCCAAACAAAAAACAAGTGTGGGATTGCACTTTTTTTGCAATTTCACCGCACTTGGAATTTTTTTCCCGTTTTCTAGTACTCGACATGCTAAAACCAATGATGTCGTTCAAAAGTACCGTATATACTCGAGTATAAGCCGACCCGAATATAAGCCGACCCCCCTAATTTTGCCACAAAAAACTGGGAAAACTTATTGACTCGAGTATAAGCCTAGGGTGGAAATGCAGCATTTACCGGTGAATTTCAAAAATAAAAATAGATCATTATTTCCCCATAGCTGTGCTATATAGTGCTCTGCACCGTTCATATTGCCCCATATCTGTGCCCCATATATGCTCTGCACCGTTCATTTTTGCCCAATATCTGTGCCCCATATAGTGCTCTGCACCGTTCATATTGCCCCATAGATGCTGCACAGATGCCCCATAGTGCTCTGCACCGTTCGTATTGCCCCATAGATGCTGCACAGATGCCCCATATAGTGCTCTGCAGCGTTCATTGTGCCCCATAGATGCTGCACAGATGCCCCATATAGTGCTCTGCAGCGTTCATTGTGCCCCATAGATGCTGCACAGATGCCCCATATAGTGCTCTGCAGCGTTCATTGTGCCCCATAGATGCTGCACAGATGCCCCATATATTGCTCTTCACCGTTCATATTGCCCCATAGATGCTGCACAGATGCCCCATATATTGCTCTGCACCGTTCATATTGCCCCATAATATGCTGCACAGATGCCCCATAGTGCTCTGCAGCGTTCATATTGCCCCATAGATGCTGCACAGATGCCCCATATATTGCTCTGCAGCGTTCATTGTGCCCCATAGATGCTGCACAGATGCCCCATATATTGCTCTGCAGCGTTCATTGTGCCCCATAGATGCTGCACAGATGCCCCATATAGTGCTCTGCAGCGTTCATTGTGCCCCATAGATGCTGCACATAAATCTGTGCCATGGCCGCTGCTGCTGCAACAAAAAAAAAAAAAAACACATACTCACCTCTCTTGATTGCAGCTCCCAGCGTCTCGTTCCGGCGTCTCTCCGCTCTGACTGATCAGGCAGAGGGCGCCGCGCACACTATATGCGTCATCGCGCCCTCTGACCTGAACAGTCAGAGCGCAGACGCCAGGAAGATGGAGGCGCCGGGAAGATGGAGCGACGCCCGGCGGCTGGAACATGGACAGGTAAATATAACATACTTACCTAGTCCCAGCGATCCTCGCGCTGTCCCTGCCTTCCTCCCCGTCTTCTGTGCTGCAGCCTCTTCCTGTCAGCGGTCACCGGCACCGCTGATTAGAGAAATGAATAGGCGGCTCCACCCCTATGGGAGGTGGAGCCGCCTATTCATTTCTGTAATGAGCGGTCCCACGTGACCGCTGAAGAGGGGAAGAAGCTGCAGCACAGAAGACGGGGAGGAAGGCAGGGACAGCGCGAGGATCGCTGGGACTAGGTAAGTATGCCTCAGCGCCCTCACCCGCCGACCCCACCGCTACCGTGACTCGAGTATAAGCCGAGAGGGGCACTTTCAGCCCAAAAATTTGGGCTGAAAATCTCGGCTTATACTCGAGTATATACGGTACAACTCGTCCCGCAAAAAATAAGCCCTCACATGGCCAAATTGACGGAAAAATAAAAAAGTAATGGCTCTGGGAAGGAGGGGAGTGAAAAACGAACACAGAAAAACGAAAAATCCCAAGGTCATGAAGGGGTTAAAGGTTGAAAAGGTTCTAAAGTGGTTCTTCTTGGTGTGATTTTTTTTTTCTGTGACAAAACCCTGAAATTTTTAAAGGGAACCTGTCATCAGGATTCTGCACAGTAACCTACAGACAGTGTCAGGTCGGCGCAGTTAATCTAATTAAAATGATACCTTGGTTGATGAAATCTTTCTTGTGGTTGTTTAATCTTTGTTTTCAGTTTTGAGTTAATGATATGTTCCTGTTCCGGGGCGGCCTGTAGTGCTCAGATTAGGTACTGTATTCATAAGTATGGCTTCTGACAGGTCACTGACCCCTCACTGACCTGCCCCCTATTTTACATAATCTGCACTCTGATATAGAGCTCCTTCTCTTCTGAGCTTTGTAGTGTGCCTAAAAAGTTCCGTTTTTGACCACATATGGGGTATTGCCATAGTCAGGAGACATTGCATAACAAATGTTATGGTCCATTTTCTCCTATTAGCCCTTTTGATAATTACCGTAAAAACTTGGGACAAAGCGAAGTTTTAGTAAAAAAATATATAACTTTTCATTTTCACAGCCCAATGTTACACAGTCCTGTAAAATAGCTGTGTGTTTAAAATGCTCACTATACCCTTAGAGGAATTCTTCAAGAGGTGTATTTTCCAAAATGGGGTCACTTGTTGGGGGTTTCTGTTGTTTTGGTACCCTGGCAGCTCTCCATTTGCGACAAGGCATCTGCAATCTATTGTAGACAATTTTGCACTCTAGAAATATGGGAATTGTTATTTATTAATGATTTTGTGTGGTATAACTATATGATTTAAGGGCATAAAAATTAAAAGTTTGAAATTTGCTACGTTTTTTAATTTATCAATTTTTCGATATATTTATAAATGCAAATCATATCAACCAAAATTTACCACTAACATGAAGTACAGCATGTCACAGAAAACAATCTCATAATTACGGAGATATGTTGACGTTCCAGAGTTTAAGTACCGTATATGTTTTAAGTCCAGCTCTTTTGATGTATATATAAGTGAGCTTTTCCCTGAAGGTCTGTTAAATGTCAATGATTATTTACTAAATATCCTTTTTTTATTACTTTTTCAGTCTGGAGCAATCATGACAATCCTCGCCGTGGTCTGTACAAAAATGCCTGAAGCCAGACTTGCCATCATTTTCCTCCCTATGTTTACATTTACAGCAGGAAACGTATGTATAAAATCTCTGCTCCGTTTGATAGCCACAGGTACATACTCTGTTGCCATAGAATTTCCCTAGGGGACACAGAACTTGGGGTACGTTCACAGGTTGCAAGTTTATATTGGTTGTATAGCTAGGGGGGTGGGGGTGCGGGGTACAATATTCATGGCCCCTTCCTAGGCTATGAATATCAGCCCGCAGCTGTCTGCATAGCCTTTTCTGGCTATTAATTATAGGGGTACCCAACGTTGTTTTTTTTATACGGGGGGGCTCCCCCTGTTTTGATAGCCAGAAAAGGCTAAATACAGTGGGTCAAAAAAGTATTTAGTCAGTCAGCAATAGTGCAAGTTCCACCACTTAAAAAGATGAGAGGCGTCTGTAATTTACATCATAGGTAGACCTCAACTATGGGAGACAAACTGAGAAAAAAAATCCAGAAAATCAAATTGTCTGTTTTTTTATCATTTTTTTTGCATATTATGGTGGAAAATAAGTATTTGGTCAGAAACAAATAATCAAGATTTCTGGCTCTCACAGACCTGTAACTTCTTATTTAAGAGTCTCCTCTTTCCTCCACTCATTACCTGTAGTAATGGCACCTGTTTAAACTTGTTATCAGTATAAAAAGACACCTGTGCACACCCTCAAACAGTCTGACTCCAAACTCCACTATGGTGAAGACCAAAGAGCTGTCAAAGGACACCAGAAACAAAATTGTAGCCCTGCACCAGGCTGGGAAGACTGAATCTGCAATAGCCAACCAGCTTGGAGTGAAGAAATCAACAGTGGGAGCAATAATTAGAAAATGGAAGACATACAAGACCACTGATAATCTCCCTCGATCTGGGGCTCCACGCAAAATCCCACTCCGTGGGGTCAGAATGATCACAAGAACGGTGAGCAAAAATCCCAGAACCATGCGGGGGGACCTAGTGAATGAACTGCAGAGAGCTGGGACCAATGTAACAAGGCCTACCATAAGTAACACACTACGCCACCATGGACTCAGATCCTGCAGTGCCAGACGTGTCTCACTGCTTAACCCCTTCCCGACCTTTGACGCATACGCTGCGTCCTGAAAGTCGGTGCCATTCCGACCCATGACGCAGCGTATGCGTCATGGTTTGATCGCGTTCCTGCGGGTCGGGTGACCGGGGTCAATGAAATGTCACCCGACCCGCAGGTACCTGAGGACCTCTAGTTGACCCCAGGGGGGGTGGCTTTGCCCCCCCGTGGCCACGATCGCTCCTGTGCCCTCTGTTTCACCCCCCTCCAGCTCTGATTGGAGAAAGCGTCCATGTGACGCTTTCACTCCAATCAGCGGTGGAGGGGCGGAGTGAAACATGTCTGACATCACTCTCCAGCTTCATCCCTTCCGTGGAAGCTGGAGAGTGAGGTCCCTGCGTGCCGCACCCGCCGCCGCCACTGCCTGATCGCCGCCGCCCGCTGCCAGATCGCCACCGCCGCTGCCTGATCGCCCCCTGCTGCCTGATCGCCGCTGCTGCCGCCTTCCGGTACTCCCCCCTCTGCCCCCCACTCCCCCCCCCCCCCCGTGATCACCCACCCCAGTGATCACTCTGATCACCCCCTGCCCCCCTGATCACGCCCCCCCTGCTGCTGCTGGCTCCTGCATTACCTCAGGCCCCTTCGCTTGACTGCTCCCCCGTGCCCCACTGATCGCCACCTGCCCGCCTTCTGGTACTCCCCCCTCTGCCTCCCGCTCCCCCAACCGTCCGATCCCCCCCCTGCCATCCGTTAACCCCTCCACTCCCTCCCACACCCCAGAAATCAGCCCCCTGCCCAGTGATCACCCTTTCTTGCTGCAGGCTCCTACATCTCCCCTGCCCCCTCCTTCCCCCCGCTCCTGACATCCACCTTCTGCCCCCCCCCCCCCGTGATCACCCGCCCCAGTGATCACTCTGATCACCCCCTGCCCCCCTGATCACCCCCCCACTGCTGCTGCCGCCTCCTGCATCTCCTCAGGCCCCTTCGCCTGACAGCTCCCCCGTGCCCCGCTGATCGTCGCCTGTCCTCCTTCCGGTCTGCTGATCGCCGCCTGTCCGCCTTCCGGTACTCCCCCTCTCTGCCTCCCGCTCCCCCCGCCGTCCGATCCCCCCTCCCGACCGCCACTCCCTCCCACGCCCCGGAAATCACCCCCCTGCCCAGTGATCACCCTTCCCTGCTGCAGGCTCCTACATCTCCCCTGCCCCCACATTTCCTCCGCACCTGACAGCCACCTCCTGCCCCCCCCGGTGATCACCCGCCCCAGTGATCACCCTGATCACCCACCCCTCCCCTCCCCCCCGCGCTGCTGCTGCCGGCTCCTGCGTCTCCTCAGGCCCCTTCGCCTGACAGCTCCCCCGCGCCCCACTTATCGCTCCCGCGTGATCGCTCCCGCGCCCTGCTGATCGCTCCCGCGCCCTGCTGATTGCTCCCGCGTGATCGCTCCCGCACCCTGCTGATCGCTCCCGCGTGATCGCTCCCGCGCCCTGCTGAACGCTCCCGCGTGATCGCTGCCGTGCCCTGCTAATCGCTCCCGCGCCCTGCTGATCGCTCCCGCGCCCTGCAGATCGCTCCCACGCCCTGCTGATCGCTCCTGCGTGATCGCTCCCGCGCCCTGCTGATCGCTCCCGCGCCCTGCTGATCGCTCCCGCGTCCTGCTGATCGCTCCCGCGCCCTGCTGATTGCTCCCGCGTGATCGCTCCCGCGCCCTGCTGATCGCTCCCGCGCCCTGCTGATCGCTCCCGCGTGATCGCTCCCGTGCCCTGCTGATCGCTCCCACGCCCTGCTGATCGCTCCCGCGTGATCGCTCCCGCGCCCTGCTGGCTGATCGCTCCCGCGTGATCGCTCCCGCGCCCTGCTGATCGCTCCCGCGTGATCGCTCCCGTGCCCTGCTGATCGCTCCCACGCCCTGCTGATCGCTCCCGCGCCCTGCTGATCGCTCCCGCGTGATCGCTCCCGCGCCCTGCTGATCGCTCCCGCGTGATCGCTCCCGCGCCCTGCTGATCGCTCCCGCGCCCTGCTGATCGTTCCCGCGTGATCGCTCCCGCACCCTGCTGATCGCTCCCGCGCCCTGCTGATCGCTCCCGCGTGATCGCTCCCGCGCCCTGCTGATCGCTCCCGCGTGATCGCTCCCGCGCCCTGCTGATCGCTCCCGTGCCCTGCTGATCGCTCCCGTGCCCTGCTGATCGCTCCCCTTACTGCTGCTGCCGGCTCCTGCATCTCCTCAGCCCCCCACGCCTGAAAGCCCCCTCCTGCAGTAAAGTTTCACTAAACACTCACACATACACACACGCACACTAATAAAGCTTAGTTTTTTTTACACGCACGCACACACAATGTCCCGCTCGTCCCAGTCACAAAGGCTGTACTCGGCAGAGGAGGCATATTCTTTTATTGCCTCCGAAGCTGATAGTGAGGGAGAGGACCCTACCTTTCTCTATTCCTCCCACTCTTCCTCCTCCAGTGACACGGACTCGCCACCACCACGAAGTCGCAGGACGAGAAATCGTCCGCAGCCCAGGGAAGAAGAGCCGGAGCCCAGGGAAGAAGAGTCGGAGGCCGGGGGAGAAGACCCACAACCAAGTGTGAGTAACCCCCAACCTAGTGCTAGTCACGCCCAACCTAGCACTAGTACCCCCACCTGGACCCCCGTCCCTGAAAATTTTGCTCCACGGATTCCTGATTTCATTCCCCAATCAGGAATCCAATTTGAGACTGCCAACCTCAGGGAAATAGACTTTTTCAAAGTCTATTTCTCTGAGTCAATCGTCAGTCTCATGGTGGAGCAAACAAACTTATATGCCCTGCAATTTTTTGCCCAAAACCCAGTTTCATCATTTTCTGCTTGGAGTCCCGTTGACTCTGCAGAAATGTTGAAATATTGGGGACTGGTCCTTCACATGGGAATTGTGAAGAAACCAGAACTTCGCCAATACTGGAGTACTGATATTTTATATCAAACTCCAATATATGGCATGGTTATGATTCGCAAGCGTTTTGAGGCGATTCATAAATTTCTCCACTTTAGGGACAACACGGACATCCTTCCCCGCGATGACCCGAATTTTGATAGACTGTTCAAAATTCGGCCGGTCATCGAACACTTCAGCAACAAGTTTGCTGAAGTGTACATTCCCCAAAGGGAAATTTGTGTGGATGAATCCCTCATCCACTTCAAAGGGAGGCTTCAGTTCCGTCAGTACCTGCCCAGATAGAGGGCGAGGTACGGGATTAAGCTCTATAAGATCTGCGAGAGTACCTCAGGGTACACTCTCAGCTTTAGAGTTTATCAAGGAAAGGACACCAGGATCCAGCCCCCAGAATGTCCACCTGCTCTGGGGGTGAGTGGGAAAATAGTGTGGGATTTGGTCCACCCACTGCTTGATAAAGGTTACCATCTGTACGTTGATAACTTTTATACAAGCATCCCACTCTTTCAATCCCTCTCTGCCAGAGCTACCGTTGCTTGCGGTACCGTGTGCAGAAACCAGAGGGGTCTCCCTTTGTCACTAATTGAGCAGGTTCTCCCAAAGGGTGAGAGCCGGGCCCAATGTAGTGGCAACATGCTTGTGGTCAAGTTCAAAGACAAAAGGGACGTCTTTTTCTTGACAACAATCCATGGTCCCGGCACCACGGCCACCACCGTTCGAGGTACCACAGCACAGGTCCACAAACCGGACTGTGCGCTGGGGTACAACAAACACATGGGGGGGAGTTGATCTTTCTGATCAAGTCCTCCAGCCCTATAGTGCCATGCGGAAGACAAAGGTGTGGTATAAAAAACTGGCTGTGCACATCGTACAAATGGCATTGTATAACGCATACGTGCTATCACGATGTGCAGGTCAGACCAACAACACCTTCCTTCAGTTCCAGGAGGCGCTGATAAAGGCCCTGATGTTTGGAGACGAGGAAGGAGCGGGCCCCAGCACTTCTGGAACTCAAGGTTCCCGTATGGTACCAGGGCAACATTTTCCCGGTGAGGGGCAAAAAAGAAAAAGGTGCCGGGTATGTTATAAAAGGGGGATAAGAAGGGAAACTCGTTTCCAATGTGAAACGTGGCCCGACAAACCTGGACTGTGTTTGGATGAATGCTTCAGAATTCATCACACGTCCGTGGACTAGCCACATCCTGATATTCGACTACAGCACTCACCCACACCAGGCTGATATGCACAATACACCACACACACCAACCTGACGTACACTACACCACACACCAACCTGACATACACTACACCACACACACCAACCTGACCCTACGTCAGGTTGGTATGTGTGGTGTAGTGTATGTCAGGTTGGTGTGTGGTGTACGTCAGGTTGGTGTGTGTGTGGTGTAATATACACCACACACACACACCAACCGGACGTACACTACACCACATGTACACTACCCACCAACCTGATGTGCACTACTCCACACAAGCCAACCTGACCCTACGTCAGGTTGGTGTGTGTGTTGTAATGTATGTCAGGTTGGTGTGTGGTGTGGTGTACGTCAGGTTGGTGTGTGTGTGGTGTAATATACACCACACACACACACCAACCAGACATACACTACACCACATGTACACTACCCACCGACCTGATGTACACTACTCCACACTCGCCAACCTGACCCTACGTCAAGTTGGTGTATGTGTGTGTTGTAGTGTATGTCCGGTTGGTGTGTGGTGTGGTGTACGTCAGGTTGGTGTGTGTGTGGTGTATACTACACCACACACACCAACCTGACGTACACTACACCACATCCTGATGTACACGATGTACACTACACACCAACCTGATGTACACTACTCCACACTCGCCAACCTAACCCTACGTCAGGTTGGTGTGTGTGTTGTAATGTATGTCAGGTTAGTGCGTGGTGTAGTGTACGTCAGGTTGGTGTGTGTGGTGTAGTATCCAACACACACACACCCCAACCTGACGTACACTACACACCAACCTGATGTACACTACTCCACACTCGCCAACCTAACCCTACGTCAGGTTGGTGTGTGTGTTGTAATGTATGTCAGGTTAGTGCGTGGTGTAGTGTACGTCAGGTTGGTGTGTGTGGTGTAGTATCCAACACACACACACCAACCTGACGTACACTACACACCAACCTGATGTACACTACTCCACACTCGCCAACCTGACCCTACGTCAAGTTGGTGTATGTGTGTGTTGTAGTGTATGTCCGGTTGGTGTGTGGTGTGGTGTACGTCAGGTTGGTGTGTGTGTGGTGTATACTACACCACACACACCAACCTGACGTACACTACACCACATCCTGATGTACACGACGTACACTACACACCAACCTGATGTACACTACACACCAACCTGATGTACACTACTCCACACTCGCCAACCTGACCCTACGTCAGGTTGGTGTGTGTGTTGTAGTGTATGTCAGGTTGGTGTGTGGTGTGGTGTACATCAGGTTGGTGTGTGTGGTGCAGTATACACCACACACACCAACCTGACGTACACTACAACACACACACACCAACCTGATGTACACTATGTATGTCAAAAAGTCAAATGGCGCTCCTTCCCTTCTGAGCTCTGCTGTGCGCCCAAACAGTGGTTTACCCCCACATATGAGGTATCAGTGTACTCAGGAGAAATTGCTCAAAACATTTTAGGATCCACTTTATCCTGTTGCCCATGTGAAAATGAAAAAAATTGAGGCTAAAAGAAAATTTTTGTGAAAAAAAAAGTACTTTTTCATTTTTACGGATCAATTTGTGAAGCACCTGGGGGTACAAAATGCTCACTATGCATCTAGATAAGTTCCTTGGGGGGTCTAGTTTCCAAAATGGGGTCACTTGTGGGGGTGCTCCAATGTTTAGGCACACAGAGGCTCTCCAAACGCGACATGGTGTCCACTAAAGATTGGAGCTAATTTTTCATTCAAAAAGTCAAATGGTGCTCCTTCCCTTCTGAGCTCTGCCGTGCGCCCAAACAGTGGTTTACCCCCACATATGAGGTATCAGTATACTCAGGAGAAATTGCTCAACACATTTTAGTATCCACTTTATCCTGTTGCCCATGTGAAAATGAAAAAAATTGAGGCTAAAAGAAAATTTTTGTGAAAAAAAAGTACTTTTTCATTTTTACGGATCAATTTGTGAAGCACCTGGGGGTACAAAATGCTCACTATGCATCTAAATAAGTTCCTTGGGGTGTCTAGTTTCCAAAATGGGGTCACTTGTGGGGGTGCTCCAATGTTTAGGCACACAGAGGCTCTCCAAACGCGACATGGTGTCCACTAAGGATTGGAGCTAATTTTTCATTCAAAAAGTCAAATGGTGCTCCTTCCCTTCTGAGCTCTGCCGTGCGCCCAAACAGTGGTTTACCCCCACATATGAAGTATCAGTGTACTCAGGAGAAATTGCTCAACACATTTTAGGATCCACTTTATCCTGTTGCCCATGTGAAAATGAAAAGAATTGAGGCTAAAAGAAAATTTTTGTGAAAAAAAGTACTTTTTCATTTTTACGGATCAATTTGTGAAGCACCTGGGGGTACAAAATGCTCACTATGCATCTAGATAAGTTCCTTGGGGTGTCTAGTTTCCAAAATGGGGTCACTTGTGGGGGTGCTCCAATGTTTAGGCACACAGAGGCTCTCCAGACGCGACATGGTGTCCACTAAAGATTGGAGCTAATTTTGTCATTCAAAAAGTCAAATGGCGCTCCTTCCCTTCCGAGCCCTGCCATGCGCCCAAACAGTGGTTCCCCCCCATATATGGGGTATCAGCGTACTCAGGACAAATTGGACAACAAGTTTTGTGGTCCAGTTTCTCCTTTTACCCTTGGGAAAATAAAAAAAATGTTGCTAAAAGATCATTTTTGTGACTAAAAAGTGAAATGTTCATTTTTTCCTTCTATGTTGCTTCTGCTGCTGAGAAACACCTGAAGGGTTAATAAACTTCTTGAATGTGGTTTTGAGCACCTTGAGGGGTGCAGTTTTTAGAATGGTGTCACTTTTGGGTATATTCAGCCATATAGACCCCTCAAACTGACTTCAAATGTGAGGTGGTCCCTAAAAAAAATGGTTTTGTAAATTTTGTTGTAAAAATGAGAAATCGCTGATCAACTTTTAACCCTTATAACTTCCTAGAAAAAAAAAAAATTTTTTCCAAAATTGTGCTGATGTAAAGTAGACATGTGGGAAATGTTATTTATTAACTATTTTGTGTCACATATCTCTCTGGTTTATCAGAATAAAAATTCAAAATTTGAAAATTGCGAAATTTTCGCCAAATTTCCAATTTTTTCACACATAAACGCAAAAATTATCGACCTAAATTTACCACTAACATGAAGCCCAATATGTCACGAGAAAACATTCTCAGAATCGCTAGGATCCGTTGAAGCGTTCCCGAGTTATTACTTCATAAAGGGACACTGGTCAGAATTGCAAAAAATGGCAAGGTCTTTAAGGTCAAAATAGGCTGGGTCATGAAGGGGTTAAGCCAGTACATGTCCGGGCCCGTCTGAAGTTTGCTAGAGAGCATTTGGATGATCCAGAGGAGTTTTGGGAGAATGTCCTATGGTCTGATGAAACCAAACTGGAACTGTTTGGTAGAAACACAACTTGTCGTGTTTGGAGGAAAAAGAATACGGAGTTGCATCCATCAAACACCATATCTACTGTAAAGCATGGTGGTGGAAACATCATGCTTTGGGGCTGTTTCTCTGCAAAGGGGCCAGGACGACTGATCCGGGTACATGAAAGAATGAATGGGGCCATGTATCGTGAGATTTTGAGTGCAAACCTCCTTCCATCAGCAAGGGCATTGAAGATGAAACATGGCTGGGTCTTTCAACATGACAATGATCCAAAGCACACCGCCAGGGCAACGAAGGAGTGGTTTCGTAAGAAGCATTTCAAGGTCCTGGAGTGGCCTATCCAGTCTCCAGATCTCAACCCTATAGAAAATCTTTGGAGGGAGTTGAAAGTCCGTGTTGCCAAGCGAAAAGCCAAAAACATCACTGCTCTAGAGGAGATCTGCATGGAGGAATGGGCCAACATACCAACAACAGTGTGTGGCAACCTTGTGAAGACTTACAGAAAACGTTTGACCTCTGTCATTGCCAACAAAAGATATATTACAAAGTATTGAGATGAAATTTTGTTTCTGACCAAATACTTATTTTCCACCATAATATGCAAAAAAAATGTTAAAAAAACAGACAATGTGATTTTCTGGATTTTTTTTTCTCAGTTTGTCTCCCATAGTTGAGGTCTACCTATGATGTAAATTACAGACGCCTCTCATCTTTTTAAGTGGTGGAACTTGCACTATTGCTGACTGACTAAATACTTTTTTGCCCCACTGTATATAGCTGTGGGCTGATATTAATAGCCTGGGAAGATCCATGGGTATTAACCCCTTCCCAGGCTATAAACATCGGCCGCTAGTCGCTGGCTTTCCCTCTCGGGCGCAGAAAATGGGGGGCCCACGCCATCTTCTTTTTATTGTTTTTTATAAATTAAACATATTGCGTTTAAGGCCGAGGTCACACTTGCAAGAAAATCGCATGAGTCTCTCGCATCAGTACCCGGTACTGCCAACGGCACTTGGGACCGGAGCGTGCAGCTGCATGTATTTCTATGCAGCTGAACGCTCCGGTCCCGAGTGCCTGCGGCAGTGTCGGATATTGAGGTGTGAAACTCGTGCGAGTTTCTCGCAAGTGTGATCCCGACCTAATGTAGATTTTGTGTGTGTCTTTATTTAGCTCTTTATGTACAATTTTTTATGTTTATTACTTAACATCGGGCTTGGTATTATCTATCTATCTATAGATAGACTAGATGGTGGCCCGATTCTAATGCATCGGGTATTCTAGAATATGTATGTATGTATATAGCAGCCACATAGTATATAGCACAGCCCACGTAGTATATGAGTACTACGTGGCCTGTGGTATATACTATGTGGCTGCTATATACATACATTCATATTGTAGAATACCCGATGCGTTAATACAGGCCACGCAGTAAATAACACAGCCCACGTAGTATATAACACAGCCCACACAGTATATAGCAGCCACGCAGTATATAACACAGCCAACGTAGTATGTAACAGTGACCCTTAGATAATTATATAGTATAGATATATACATCCCTCCCCCTATACAGTACAGATAATGGCCGGTATACACCGCCTCCTCCCTGCAGTGTCAGCACATTACACCAGGTATATATTATATACACACACTATGTATACATATATACACCCCTCCCCCTATACAGTACAGATAATGGCCGGTATACACCGCCTCCTCCCTGCAGTGTCAGCACATTACACCGGGTATATATTATATACACTTACTATGTATACATATATACACCCCTCCCCCTATACAGTACAGATAATGGCCTGCAACAACTCTATAATTGTCTCCTATTGAGCACATCTGGGACATGATTGGTCAGCAATTGCTAAGGGAGCTGCCAGCTGCAGATCTTGCTGATTTTCTGCAGAAGTGCATTTAGAATGGTAGAACATTCCTCAGACAACAATTAATAATCATATTGATAGTATGTCAAGGCATGTAAGTGTGTGAATTTCTGCATGCGGCGCTCATACTCTATACTGGATACATTTATTTTTTCATCATCTGCATATCATTAACATCTCTGTAGGTCTAGTCATTTCTATAATTCCATGACTTTTCCTTTTTGGTTTGTAATTTCAGAGTTGAAGTGTATATATAAATTGTAACTATTGTGCTCCTGTTAATTAGCTAATGCAATTATTCACACAATAAGTGCATCATCTTTGCCTCATACAGTATTTGTTTTTTTGCATAGGCTCTCAAGTTTATCGTTGCTTTGGATTCCATGGGTTTGATACTTGGCTGGAAGTTTTTTGATCATGCAGCTCATCTTGGAGGAGCCCTTTTTGGAATGTAAGTTTTCTGACCTCTTTTCTAAGTGGTAAGGTTTCTCCTTGTGGAGAGTGACATGCCAGGTCCGGCACGCCAATATAAGGAGACTTTTAAACGCCTTGCATGTTCCTCTGGGAAATTAAATATGCAAATTATCTCTTCGGAGGAAGAGGACTTGAACCACCTATTGGAAGTAGCAATCCTACAAGTCATTGTCGACCCTTTAACGAGCCTTTCAATATGACTCCACAAGAAGAAATCTTACCACTGAGATCCCAGTCTTCGCCTCTAACCCAGCCAAATCAGCTCTCATACTTTGTAATGACGAGGGGCATTACCCTGAAACACTGTGTCTGCAAAATGGAGATTCTGATTTGGCTTTTATCCCAAGTCATATTGCCAAGCTTTTCAAAGGGTTGATGTAACAAATGGAAACGGAGGCACAGATGATGAAGTTCACATTCATTTTTATTATAATTTAACGTGGAACCTTTGGGCCACGGCCTGGGGAGCTCCGAAGGGGGAGTGACTACATGAGCCCCAGACACCCGTGGAAAGACCCCTCGAACAGGGTCAGAATGGGATGCCTGGGCGACATGGTGCTACCTCCAGTTAGACCTTGGACTTGTGGTAGCTGACTCAGCAGGACAGACGGACAAGCAGAGTTAGCGGGTGACGTAGAGCTAACCGGTGGGTATCGGGGGTACGGGTAGAAGCTGGTTCCCACGGTACTGATGTTGTCCAGAGGTTCAGATAACTGGATGGGGGGACGAGACGGAACTGGAATAGGCAGATTGGAGATCTCCAGGAAAGCCAGGTAATTTCAGAAACAAGCACATGCTAGCAGGAACCGGAAGTTAGCAACTGAGGATACTTGTTGCTCCGGCACCCTCCCTATGGTGGAGGGGCTAGAAATAGTGATCATTAACATGCCATTGGTCAGAACTACTTTTTGGAAAATGTGCACGGTCTCTTTAAGAGACCGGGAGCGAGCACGCGCGCGCGCAACCTAAGCACACAGCCCGAAGACCTGCTGGCTGCATGCCAGGAGGCAGAGGAGCAAGGGGAAGCAGAGGCCCTGTCAGGACAGCGTGGAGCCAGCACAGAGCGTGAGTCTCGACGGGGACCCAGCGAAGGTACAGGGACCGGACCGGGTGTAACAGTTGATAATGACTGTTAGGATTGCTACTTCCAATAGGAGGTACTAGAGTTCAAGTCCTCTTCTTCTCTGAAGAGACAATTTGAATATCTGATTTATTTTTGATATACTGTATTTTTCGGATTATAAGATGCACTATCATTTCCCCCAAATAACATGGCCTTGGAATAAGCGCAAGACTCAAGTGAGCAATGAAAACTGCAAAATGATGATGATGGAGGCGGAGGGGGAGCGCTTGTGGTTTTACAGGACTAGTAATTTCTCAGGAGCTGACAGGGAGGGGGAGGAAGGTGATGAGAAGTTAAAGGGACTCTGTCACCTGAATTTGGAGGGAACAATCTTCAGCGATAGGGGCGGGATTTTCGGGTGTTTGATGCACCCTTTCCTTACCCGCCGATTGTATGCTGGCTGCAATATTGGATTGAAGTTCATTCTCTGTCCTCCATAGTACACGCCTGCACAAGGCAAGATTGCCTTGTGCAGGCATGTACTACGGAGGACAGAGAATGAACTTCAATCCAATATTGCAGCCAGCATGCAGCCGGCGGGTAAGGAAAGGGTGAATCAAACACCCGAAAACCCCGCCTCTATGGCTGAAAATTGTTCCCTCCAAATTCAGGTGACAGAGTCCCTTTAACTGCTGTATAGAAATTATTGGGCTGGGGGACATGTGGCTGGAATCTCATGAGTTAACTCTTCAGCCTAGAATCTAACTACCACACATACTGTCCAGGTTCTGATGGTTAATATTCTCGGCAAGAAGCTGTTCACTATGTAAGATAAAATCTCTCACAGCAGAAGAATATTGCTATGAAATGAACATATAACTTGGACTAATAGTATTATGTTTTTGTTGTGTACATTATTTCCACTGCAGCTGGTATGCCTTGTATGGCCATGAGCTTATCTGGAAAAAGAGGGAACCCTTAGTGAAGATTTGGCATCAGTTCCGGAGTAACCCCCCAAGAAGTGGAGGATCTTGACATCAGAGCAACAGTTATCTTAACGCTGGCAGCAAGACTTTATTACTAAATTAATATGGACACTCATATATACATACATTTTGATTATTGCCTAGTAAATGTGTTTGACTCGTTTTCTTGAGAAATCTCACTCAAAGTCTGAAAAATTAAATACAAGACCTATATTTTTTGGAGAGGAAGCATATTTTTGGAAGAATATTAAATTTTTTATGTGCCATAAAATGCAACATTTTTAAGTCACATTTAGAAATCAAATTTAGGTTTGAGCATGAGATTATAAAAGCAGTGTGGTATTTTCATGTTGAACTCTCAAAGGTGCTGTCTGGTTTTTCAGCTAAGACTCATTTATTAGGGCCTTACTTACACATTCTTGATTCTATAAGTATTTAAAACTGAAGAAATACATTTCACTGCACATACAGTGGTGAACAAAAGTTCTGCATTTTTTAAAGTGTGATTATGTCTGTCTTGTTGTTGTGATTATATTTTCCTGGTGATGAATTGAAAATGCATGAAGTTGTGATCATGCAGGACCTTAATTTTACCAGAATTCTTTGGAATATAGATATGATCATTTAATTAAAAAAAACTGACTGCCACAATTTTTACATATACTATTTATTGATCACAACATAGAGCGCAATTCATTGTTTACAATGCCATACCATAGTATTTTGTAGCATAACCTCTTGCTTTATTTACTGCACCACACCGATGGGGCATTGAAGCCACTAGGGTATTCAAGACATCATGAGGGATCTTGCTCCATTTGCAAATCTGCAAACCATTCATCTATATTGCTATGTGTACAGGCCCCAACTTGTCATCCTAACTCATCCCAAAGGTGCTCTGTAGGATGTATTGCTATGGGTACAGGCCCCAACTCATCGCCCTAACTCATCCAAAAGGTGGTCTCTAGGGTCAGGTGATTCGCTTGCCCACTGCAACAGGCTAACATTTAAAATGGATGTGTTCTTAGGATCATAATGGAATTTCCAGCCCCTACCTACTTTGATTTTACCATGTAACAGCACTACATGCTCCAGTATATTCTTGTACATGGTAGCATTCATATTTCTGTCAATTCTTTGCAGAGGGCCAATGGCAGATGCAGAAAAGCAGCCCCAAACCATGACGTTGCCACCACCATGTTTCACTGTAGGTGTTTGATACCTTACATCAGTACGTTTTCCAATTGGGCAGTATATATAGTGTTTGCTTTCACTACCAAACAGATGTATCTTTTATTTATCCGAACCCAACACCTTAGACCAATCTGTCTCTTTCCATTTGGGTATTTTCTTTGGCAAACTTAAGTCAGACCTTCCTGTTCTTTGCAGAGATGAAAGGCTTCTTGACTGGAACTCATGCATTCAACCCTATTGCTCCTAGCTGTCACACCACAGCTTGGCGACTCACTTTGACACCAGATTTCACACAAAATGAATGAAGAATATGAACAGCCTTTTTCTGACTTTTTCTATAATCTGACCAACTTTGGAGGAAGTTTTCCATGATCGTCCACTTCTAGGTTTGTCAGCTCTTCCATAACCTTCCTTTCCTTTCTTTATAATACGTGACACTTTATTCTGAGAGCAGTTGAATTCCATAGCTACCTCTTTTTGGCTTTTCCCTGACTTCACTCGCAGAATAATAAGTTTACTAACATCTGGTGATAAATTTGGTCTTAGTCTCTGCCATGTTTAACCAAAAAACACACACACAGAAAAAATGTAGGCAAAACTACCGATGACAAAATGTGCAAAACACTTGGCGCAGCAAATGTTGAAAACTAACACATAAAGGGATTAAGCAAAGGTCAAACACAATTTTTATCCTCATAGCTGACAACCATTTGCTTCTGGTTTACTAAAATTACTAGGAAAATGGCATCACAACAACCAGACAGAAGTAATCACACTTTTAAATAAAACGCAAAAAATTTTGGTTGCCACTGTGCAGTGGATGTGAAAAGTCTGCGCACACCATGATAATAGTTTAAAACAAAATGAGTCCTGTCAGAAACAAAATGAACAAGTCATTTTGAGGGGTGTTCAGAATTAGCCAATCACATTACGGAATCTGTCAGCAGGATTTCACTCACGAGCTATTTACATGCGCATGTAGCTATTTCAAAGTCATGTCCAGCAATACCTTTTACATGGCCAGTCTGTTCCTCAATTACTGAATTGATATAAAAATGGAACCAATATGCAAATGAGGCATAAATTTAAAGCTGTTCATATTTATGCAAGTACACTACTTTAGTTCTTTATTTTTTATTTATTACACTTTAGTCCACAAAGTAGAAGAGACCACAGCAATCCACACAAATTCCAACAGTCTGATGATGGGTTTGGGGCCCAAAACAGATGATTGTCAGGGTGGCTTGTCTGATTTTTGACTGCCAATCATTTTGTTCTCCCTCAGATAAAGCCGCCGTCAACTATGTCTGGCAGGGGCTTTTTCATTGAGAACATGAGTGCCCTGCAGAGTAGGCATCATTTGGCTGGCAGGTGCCTGTGTGTGTCCTTTTCGCCTTTGATCTCTGAATCTTTATGACTTTTCACATTTCCATCCCACCCCTACAAACGTGGGTTACCAATAGGTTGTTATTTAAGTTAAAGGTTGCTGAAGGCCTCGGTAGCTGCTATGTCAGTGTTATAGTGAAGCTCAGTTACAGACTGGTCTCCAGAGAAGACCGTCATTTAACTCCATACCGACCTATAATGTACTGATAGATCATATGCCTGCTTCCTGATTTAGATGCAGGTTTGCACTCTGAGCACGCATCTTTACCTGCATATGATGGCTAATTTAATCAGCCATCATGTGCCTCTAATGTCTGCGGGTGGAGTGGAACTCGGCCAAAAGCTATTAGCCTGTTAAATCCTGTTGTCAGTCTTTGTCGTTCCAACCTACTATCGGCACACCTGTGACTTGATCACGGGGTCCTGATGGGTTGCTATGACAGTTGGGGGTCTGCTGAAGATTTCCGTGCTTGTTATTGTGATTCACCTTGAAAGCCAGCACTTGATTTTAGCTATAAATAGCAGTGTTGATGCACTGCATTGTATAGCACAAGCGATTAAATGATCGCAACCTCAAGTTCCCTAATGGGTCTATTGAATACAGTAAAAAAGTAAAAGAAAAAAAAGACACAAATTCAAATCACCCACCTTTTGGCCCATTAAAAGTCCAATCTATCAAAATGTAAAATAAATTAATCAAATCGGTAAGCGGCATAATGAGAAAAAAAATGAACTTCAGAATTTACATTTTGGTCGCTGCAATATTGTAATAATATGGTAACAGGTGATCAAAACATCGTATGTACCCCAAAATGGCATCAGTAAAATGTCATCTCAGGGCGCAAAAAAATAAAACAGCACATGGCACCGTATCCCGAAAAATCAAAACGTTAGGTGTCTCGGAATATGGTGACACAAGAAAGGTGTTTTTGTTTTTTCCTCTTTGAATTCCTGAATTTATTTCACTTAAAAAAAAAAAAAACTATGCATCTTGGTATCTATGTAAACATATTGACCTGGATAATATTGCCAGGTTAGTTTTAATGTATAGGGAACACCGTAAATAAACCCAAAAAACAATTCTGAAATTGCATGCATACTGATATTACCACCATGTGGTGACATATAGTGGTAGAAACCAGTCCTGCAGAACATGTTATTACTGAGACGAGGGGTGCTCGAGTCGAACTGTTAGCCAATTTTAAATTCGAGCTGTTTTGGGCGGTGTTCGAGTCGTTCGATGAACTCGAACAATTTGCTTAAAATTCAGCTGTTCAAGTTTCTGTTCGATAACTGTTCGTTCATCAAAAGCCTAACTTGATTTTCACATTAAAACTGTTTATCATTGTTAATAGACTGTTTCAGTGTATAGTGAGCGGGGGATAGATCTGTGTTAAAATAACGCTGATCTCCATTTTTTTTTTTTCTTTCCCGAATTTACAGTGGGGCGGCGCAGTCTTTCAGCCTATCAGCAGAGCACACACACAGCAATGTGCATGTGACGCACACAAGCAAGGGCATGTGTCATTGGCTGTGTATGTCACATGTCCTTGCCCTATAAGAGCCAGCCATTTTCCCCGTCGCCACCATTTCCTCTCTGCTGCAGCTTAGTGTTAGACGGCACCGCTGTTGCTGTGGGCGCTGTACAGACTGAGTCTTTTTGGGAGCGAATTTTCTGAGAGATGGGTTTAGGGAGTCGGGACTAGTTGTAATATCAGCCCTTTTCAGGGTAGGTTACAGCAGTTCATAGCACTTTTTGCCAGGCAGGTCTGTGCCAGTGCTGTGCAAGTGTTTGTCACAGCATTTGGTGTAATCTAGCTCAGCCAATCCTTTTGGGCTAGTAGCATTGTCTGGTAGTCATCTGAGTAGCCCGCCTGTGAAGCTAGCTACACCGCCTGTGTATCTAAATTTGTACTGTATCTAACCCAGTAAATCGTTTTGGGCTTAGTAGCAGTGTCTGCACGTCAGCGGAGTAGCCCGCCTGTGAAGCTAGCTACACCGCCTGTGTATCTAAATTTGTACTGCATCTAACCCAGTCAATCGTTTTGGGCCTAGGAGCAGTGTCTGCACGTCAGCGGAGTAGCCCGCCTGTGAAGCTACACCGCCTGTGTATCTAAATTTTTACTGCATATAACTCAGTAAATCGTTTTGGGCCTAGGAGTACAGTTTGGCCACTCAGCTCTGCTTGGTTTCCATCCTTCGTTTTTTGTACCAACAACTACAGATACAGAGTTGCCAATTAGTAAAGCACCAAAATGAGTGGCAAAAGGCCTGCTGCTGGTGGAAAGGGGAATAGGCGTGTTGGAAAGGGAAAAAAAGGTTGTGTCCGTGGGGTAGATGGTAAAGCAACAGTAACATCTGCAGAAGAAAGACCATCTTCCAGCCAAAGTAAGATGTCTACTTGTTTTCGTGGACAATCTGATATGATCCCTTTCTTACGACCATCGCTACGAGCATCGCTACAAATTCCAGATGAGGCACAAAAACAGCAGGTGCTTGAACGGATATCAAGTGCTCATTCAAGTGGGCTGTCCTTCACCTCAACATCACAAATACTCCAGTCCTCAGAGGTGTCACCCCAATCTCACTGGCTTCCTCACAGCTCCCAAGTCTCCAGCCGCCCGTCTGAGTATGGGGTAACACAGATGGTTGAGTCTGCAGAGCTGTTTACTCATACTATAGCCTGGGAATCAGAGGTCTGCTCCAGAGCTTCTGTGAATCCAGATGAGGAAATGATCTGCACTGATGCCCAGAAGCTTTGTGAGTCAGATCTAGGCCCAGATGAAGAAGGTTCTAAGCATAATGTAGACCCTCGGTTCCCAAACTGTAACTCCTGTTGGTGGAGACAATGAGGAAGATGATGATGAGACTGAGATACCTGATTGGAACGAAAACTTGACTTTTTGGTCAGGGCAGGAAGAGGTTGGCTCTGAGGATGACAGGTGTGAGAACACGCAGGGTGATGATGACGAGGTTGGAGACCCCACTTACTGTCAACCCACAATCTGCCAGTCCATGAGGTCAGCAGAGTAGGTGGAGGAGGATGCTAGTGACAAGTCTGACGAGGAGGTTATGTTGCGCCTTCCTGGACAGAGACGGAGTACTCGAAGCACATCAACAACTGCATCCTCATCCACAACTGTGCCTCTGAGCACAAGTCGTGGTGGCTCTTCAGGTAATACGGGCTCTAAGCCTTGCATAGCCTGGGCATTTTCTGAGATCGCAAAGGCTGACCCAACTCCTGTTGTCTGTAAGATTTGTCACCAAAATCTCAGTAGAGGCCAAAAAATGAATAGTTTGAGTACTTCATGCATGAACCGTTACATGGATATGAGGCATAAGTTGCAGTGGGAAGCTCACTGTGCTACAGTGTGGCCTAGTGGGCCGGCCCAACCACCGTCTGCCCCATCAAGTGCATCCGTGGCCTCTTCATCCTGTGGGGACAGCAGTCCACACATGGTTTTGGACGCAGATCTTCCACCTCTTTACCCGCAACAGCCAGTGTGATTGGCAGGTCATCAGGACATTTGCAAGTGGAAACACCTGTTGGTGTTGAGCGCTCTCCGACGTCGAGACTACATTTTAATCAAAGCAACAGCAGTTTGCCGGGGACACCCTACTCAACCCCGTCTAAGCACGGCAGCCAGCCCTCGGTCCCTCAGATGTGGACAAGTAAAAGACCATTTCCTCCTAGCCATGGCTGCTATCCAAGTCTTGCCGTCCCCACGAGTTGCTCGTCAATCCTCTGTATCTAGAAGTTCCTCCACTGCTTCTGCCTCCTTAACCTCCTCTTCGTCCTCCACCTGCACCCAAAGCCTGTCTGGTAATGCCACCCACGTTCTAACTGTGCAGAAGGAATCATGCACACCTCTACTATACTGTCACAAGGGCTCAACGGCATCAGGCGGTGTTTACCTTGAAATATCTGGGAAATGTGAGCCACACAGCTGAAGAGTTGTGGTCAGCTCTGGTGAACGAGTTCCATCAATGGTTGTCTCCACTGAACCTGCAGCCAGGGAAGGCCGTGTGCGACACACAAGTGCCTTGTATGACTCATGTTTTGAACGTGTTGTCCAGCAATTTTTATCCAACTATCCCGGACTAATTGGGCTTCTGCAGGGGGCATGGTCGCTGTGTGCTCACTTCCGCCGTTCGCATCTCGCAGGTCAACGACTTACATCTCTACAGAAGTCACTGGGCCTGCCAGTTCACCGGCTGAAATGCGATGTGCCCACACGGTGGAATTCATCTCTGCACATGTTGCAGCGACTGTGGCAGCACCGTCGAGCCCTGGTGCAATACGTTATGACGTATAGCCTGGGCCAACGAGATCCTGAGGTGGAGCAAATCACGCTGCAAGAGTGGTCTCAGATCAGGGACCTATGCACCCTTCTGCACAGTTTTGAAATAGCGACGAAGATGTTTAGTGCTGACGATACCATTATAAGCATGACTATTCCGGTCATTTACATGCTGGAACACACCTTAAACAGTATTCGGAGTCAGGTGGTGGGACAAGAGGAGGAGGAACCATTAGGAGTCGTATGCGGAAGGGATAATATCTCCAAGGTCCAGATGGTCGGCAGCAGGGCTGCCACTAGCAATTTTGGGGCCCCATACTGGCAAAATTTTCGGGGCCCCCTTGAGACTCCGCCCAGGCTCCACCCCAGCCCCTCCTCCAGGCTCCACCCCTCGAACTGTCCACAGTCCCACCGCTCTCTCTTGGAAAAACTCCACTTCTCACCAATCACACATTAACAGTTCCCATCACCAGATCACACATATAGCTGCAGCTTTTGTTTTGGCCAAAAGATTTTTTAAGCCGCCACCATAACACGGTAGACACTTTTGGCCGGGCCCTACTCTACTGTAACCTATTAAATATTTGTTAAAATATGCAATACAATTTAGGTATATTTTTATTTATTTTTTCAATTTTTAAAATGACCAATAATATCACATAGAAGGAACAAATACCACAACACCATGACCAGACCACATATTACCACCACAGTGATCGAATAATATCACATACAAGGAACAAATACCACAACACCATGACCAGACCACATATTACCACCACAGTGATCGAATAATATCACATACAAGGAACAAATACCACAACACCATGTCCAGACCACATATTACCACCACATAGTGACTGAATACTACAATTCTGATCAGTAATTTAAAAAAAAGCACCATACTATCACCATAAGTGCCATTATACACAGGAGATCTGTACTTAGTATGCAGTGTCTGTGTACAGATAATATAGTGATCACTAGTGAAATTATACACAGGAGCTCTGTATACAGTGTATAGTGTCAGTGTATAGGTAACACACTAACTCACCAGTGACGTCTCTAGGTGAAGTCCTTCATCTTTCATCCAGCACAGATCGCCATCATTTCATCCAGCCAGGACTTCTCTCTGCAGGAAATAACACAGTTATCTCGAGCTCCGCTTGCAGAACACATTACTTAATTTTTCACAACTTCTACATTACACCACATGAAGAAGGCGATATAGTGTCACTCTATACAGTAACAGGACCGCCCCCCATTTAAAACAGTATACTCAAAAAATAAAATAAATACATCACTGCAGTAATAATATCCCTAAATTATCCCCTATGGTATTAATAATATCCCCCAGCCTGGCCCCGTGTGTCTCATTCCTGGCGTCAGCCAGATGTTCTCCCATCCTGCCCTCATGAGTATCCATTCTGCCCCATATGATCTCCCCATCCTGCCCCATGTGATCTTTCCATCCTGCCCCATCTGTCTCCATCATATCCATCCTGCCCCATGATCCTGCACGATCTGTCTCCAATTCTGCCCCCAGTGTCTCCAATCATGCCCCATGTCTCCATTCTGCCCCCTATGTCTCCAACCATGCCCCCATGTCTGCAATCCTGACACTTGTCTCCAATCATGCCCCCTGTGTCTCCATTCTGCCCCATCTGTCTCCAATCCTGCCCCATCTGTCTCCAGTCATGCCCGCATGTCTTTCATCCTGCCCCGTGTCTCCAATCATGCCCCGTATCTCCATTCTGCCCCGTGTCTCGCATTCTGCCCCAATGTCCAGCATTCTGCCGCTGGGTCTCACAGTCTGCCCCTGTGTCCAGCATTCTGACCCACTGTGTCCACCATTCTGTCCCACTGTGTCCAGCATTTCTGCCCCTGTGTGTCCAGCATTCTGTCCCACTGTGTCCAGCATTCTGCCCCTGTGTGTCCAGCATTCTGTCCCACTGTGTCCAGCATTCTGTCCCACTGTGTCCAGCATTCTGTCCCACTGTGTCCAGCATTTCTGCCCCTGTGTGTCCAGCATTCTGCCCCACTGTGTCCAGCATTTCTGCCCCTGTGTTCCAGCATTCTGCCCCACTGTGTCCAGCATTTCTGCCCCACTGTGTCCAGCATTTCTGCCCCACTGTGTCCAGCATTCTGCCCCACTGTGTCCAGCATTTCTGCCCCTGTGTGTCCAGCATTCTGCCCCACTGTGTCCAGCATTTCTGCCCGTGTGTCCAGCATTCTGCCCCACTGTGTCCAGCATTCTGCCCCACTGTGTCCAGCATTTCTGCCCCTGTGTGTCTACCATTCTGTCCCACTGTGTCCAGCATTTCTGCCCCTGTGTGTCCAGCATTTCTGCCCCACTGTGTCCAGCATTCTGCCCCACTGTGACCACCATTCTGCCCCACTGTGTCCAGCATTCTGTCCCTGTGTCCAGAATTCTGCCCCTGTATCCAGCATTCTGCCCCTTTGTCCAGCATACTGCCCCTTTGTCCAGCAAACTGCCCCTGTGTCCAGCATCTCTGCCCCTGTGTAGCATTCTGGCCCTGTGTCCAGAATACTGCCCCTGTGTCCAGCATAATGCCCCTGTGTCCTGCATAATGCCCCTGTGTCCAGCATAATGCCCCTGTGTCCAGCATAATGCCCGTGTCCAGCTTTCTGCCCCTGTGTCCAGAATACTGCCCCTGTGTCCAGAATACTGCCCTTTGTCCAGCATAATGATCCTGTGTCCAGAATACTGCCCCTTTGTCCAGCATTCTGCCCCTGTGTCCAGCATAATGCCCCCGTGTCCAGCATCTCCTCTGCCCGTGTCCAGCTTTCTGCCCCTTTGTCCAGCATTTTGCCCGTGTCCAGCATCTTCTCTAACCAGCTTTCTGCCCCTTTGTCCAGCATAATGCCCCTGTGTCCAGTATACTGCCCCTTTGTCCAGCATTCTGCCCCTGTGTCCAGCATTCTGCCCCTGTGTCCAGCATTCTGCCCCTTTGTCCAGCATAATGCTCCTGTGTCCAGAATACTGCCCCTGTGTCCAGCATAATGCCCCTGTGTCCAGCATAATGCCCCTGTGTCCAGAATACTGCCCCTGTGTCCAGCATAATGCCCCTGTGTCCAGCATAATGCCCCTGTGTCCAGAATACTGCCCCTTTGTTCAGCATTCTGCCCGTGTCCAGCATTCTGCCCCTGTGTCCAGCATTCTGCCCCTTTGTCCAGCATAATGCCCCTGTGTCCAGCATAATGCTCCTGTGTCCAGAATACTGCCCCTTTGTCCAGCATAATGCCCCTGTGTCCAGCATAATGCCCCTGTGTCCAGAATACTGCCCCTTTGTCCAGCTTTCTGCCCCTTTGTCCAGCATAATGCCCCTGTGTCCAGAATACTGCCCCTGTGTCCAGCATAATGCCCCTTTGTCCAGCATAATGCCCCTTTGACCAGCATTCTTCCCGTGTCCAGCATAATGCCCCTGTGCCCAGCTTTCTGCCCCTTTGTCCAGCATAATGCCCCTGTGTCCAGAATACTGCCCCTTTGTCCAGCATTCTGCCCCTGTGTCCAGCATAATGCCCCTGTCTGTGTCCAGCTTTCTACCCCTTTGTCCAGCATTCTGCCCCTGTGTCCAGCATCTCCTCTGCCCCAGCATGCCCAGTATTCTGCCCCTGTGTCAAGCATACTGCCCCGGGCCCCCTCCCCTGGATCGCCGCTACCAAAAAAAAAAAAAACTTCTTACCTTGCCATGCTCCCGCGGCGGGCGAAGCTCCTCCACGCAGGTGAAGGACGCACTCGCCGGCGGCTGACGATGATGTCAGACGCCGGCGAGGTGCGACTGCGCACTGCCGCCATTCAAGTCAATAGTGAGCCGCAGCGCCTGCAGGGGGGGCCCGGTGAGCAGATGAGACGGGGCCCGATGCGGGCCCCCTCTGCCCACCGGGCCCCATACGCCAGTCATGGCTGTCATGCCCTGATGGCGGCCCTGGTCGGCAGCACCAAGGCGGCTGGCATTGGAGGGTGGGTGAGAAGGACACATGAGTGCCTTGCTGCACTACCTGCAACATGACCCTCGGATTGTCAGAATCCGAAGTAATGCCAACTACTGGGTTGCCACACTCTTAGATCCCCGGAACAAAAGTAAAATTGGCTAAATAATTGCTGCCATAGAAAGGGATTCACGCATGCAGGAGTATCAGCAGAGACTGTTACAGAATCTAACATCTGCTTTTCCACAAAACACCAGTGGTGCACGTAGTGAATCTCTGAGTTCTAACTTGCCAACCGTGGGACTGTCGAGTCATCACTCAAACCGTAACAGTAACATCGTATCTGGTGGTAACAGCAATTTTTTCCAATCATTTCAAGAATTTTTTAGACCATCCTTTGCAAGTCCACAGGAGACAAGAAGTCTGACGCATAGCCAACGCCTAGAGAGGATGGTACAGGAGTATTTCCAAGTTAACATCGATGCCATGACTGTGTAACTGGACCCTTGCTCATTTTGGGCTTTCAATCTGGAAAAATGGCCTGAGCTCGCCACTCACGCCTTGGAGATCTTGTCATGCCCCGAAGCCAGCGTTCTCTCTGAACGTGTGTTCAGCGCTGCTGGTAGTGTGCTGACAGATAAGTGCACGCGGCTGTCCAGTGACTATGTAGACAGACTAACGTTCATCAAGATGAACAAATCCTGGATCCGCAAGGACTTTTTTATCCCTGTGTCATCCTGGGGAGACTAAAAGCTTGATGATTTTTGAAAATCACCTCACCAACCATTTTAAGAAACTCTGGTGAAACTGAGGCCACTTAAGTGGTGTCTGTGCCCCAATTTTTGGAAAAAATGGAGACTCTTTTTGGAGTCTCCTTTCTGTATTTTACATGACGTTGGCATCATCATCAATTCCAGGTGGGTGGGGTCGCCCCCCCCCGCCCCCCTTTAACCTTTAGAAACTACATACACTATGGCTTGGGGTAACACAGATGGTTGAGTCTGCAGAGCTGTTTACTCATACTATGGCCTGGGATTCAGAGGTCTGCTCCAAAGCTTCAGTGTCTGCTAGTCAGCAAAGTAGCCCACCCATGAAGCAAGCTACACCGCCTGCTTATCTAATTAATAATTTTTAACTGCATCTAGCCCAGGAAATCCTTTTGGGCCTAGTAGCATTTTGTGCTACTCAGCAGAGTACCCCACCCATGAAGCAAGCTACACCGCCTTCTTCCTTTCTCAAGGCTGCCGTCACACTAGCAGTATTTGGTCAGTATTTTACATCAGTATTTCTCAGCCAAAACCAGGAGTGGGTGATAAATGCAGAAGTGGTGCATATGTTTCTATTATACTTTTCCTCTGATTTTTCCACTCCTGGTTTTGGCTTACAAATACTGATGTAAAATACTGACCAAATACTGGTAGTGTGACGGCAGCCTAACCCCTCAGCTCTGGGGTGTCCGCCCTCCCTCCAGCTCTCTCCTCACAGATGCACTACCGCGGGTATTCACACTGTGGTGAATCTTTTGGGCCCAGGCATAAGAAGCCATCAAGGTAATGGATAATATGTGCACCCTTAGAAACGTCCATGACGACCCATTCGAGGAAGCAACTAAACGCCTCAAATAGTGAGCAGGATATGGAGCACCCCATTGGCAAACAGCGATCTATGTAGTATGCTCCTTCACAGAAGCAGCCCAATAGGCGGACACTGTTCGGAGGCACAGGTAGTAACCGGAACGCCCCCTCAATGTCTGTTTTGGTCATTAGGGTGCCCCTTCCCAACTTCTTGGCCCACCTGATTGCCTCGTCAAAGGAGGTACAGTATATAGTACTGTACTTGGTTCCGCGTCGATGTTGTCGTTTACTGGATATGACAAATGGTGTATTAGTCTGAATGTATTGGGTTCCTTTTTTGGAATGACTCCCAACGGGGATACCACTACATCATCTAAGGAAAGTGTTCTGAATGGACCCACCATTCTACCTAAAGATATTTATTTTTTTTATTTTTTTGTCACGACGTCTGGGTGGTGGTAGGCTGATTTTAGATTTTTACTCCAGCCTTTCTTCATTTTAGAAGGGCATGACATGCCTATATCTGTGTTTCCTCCTCCTTTTACTCCTCCACCTCTTTTCTTTTTGCATGACTATATATACTTGTGACTTTTCCATGTGTTTGTTGTGTCTTCTGAGCAGTATGTCAGCTTTTGGACACCTTTTAAGGTGTTTTCTATGTGTTTGTGTTTGGCTGCCCTTGGTTTCAATGGGGTTCGACGGTGTTCGTCGAACATTCATCGAACACGCCCCAATTTGATGAACCAAACCGAGCTCGAACATTAGGGGGGTGGCTCAACACTAGTTATTGCAGTACAGTTATAGTGACATACAGCTGATGTTCATTCTGATGGAGTCGTTCACCTTTCCACCTGGCTCAGACTGAGATAACTTCTTCCAGCCATGACTTGTCTGCACATATTACAACAAAGATACATTTGACTTCTCACTTTTCTTGCACTGTCTCCATCTCTTCCCAACTTGCACTCATTTCTCAATTCAAAGCTGAGCCGCTGCCATATGTGTCCCTATTACAGCACCTGCTGTTTGGCACAATAAATGTGCTCCTCTTACTGCCCCACAAAGTAATATCCACCGCTGTGCACCTTACATAATAATAATTCTCATCTTGTGGCCTCTAGATGGTAAAATTGCCATTTCCCCTTGAAAATATTAGTGCCCCATGCATGTTGGCTAGAAAATAGTGTCCACATTTTGCCTCTAGAAAGCTATAATGCCCCCTATGCATCCATGATGGTCACAGTACCTGAGTGACCCAATAACAATCTTGCTTCTTAAGTGCCCACTTAACATTTAATAAAGTCCCCGAGATCCAAATGTACAGCTCCTCTATACACAGTATATTAGGCTCACAACTCCCCTACACACACAAGGATGGGCCCACAGCGCCACTATATACAATATGAAGGGCCCAAAGCTCCCCTATATACAATATGATGGGCCCACAGCTTCCCTATACACAGTATGATGGACCTACAGCTCCCTTATACACATGGTGGCCTGCAGTTCCGCTATACACTGCATAATGGCCCTGACATAATCAATAACATATATATCATAAAAACAACATACGGTATATATAATACATGTAATGATAGACAAAGCAATTTAATGAGTAACAGGTGCAAGAGCATATAGATCCCAAATATTAGTGGGGATAGGACAGATTCTAACCACTATATTGTAATACCATATAAATGCGACCCACTTAGGGTTGCTCCCTCAGTCTCAATCAGAGATTCCTATTAATCAAATTTAAGTAATAGAAAAATCACCAATATGGATAAAGTATGTACCACTTTAAAGGAGCATGAGTGTATACTAAAGGTCACACACTGTCCTTCGCGTGGGCTTCCTCGGGGGGCTGTAGCTGGCTATGTCTTTTCTTGCGCATTACTAAGTCCCGACCGTCCGAGCCATAACGACACATGCGTGGCACGTCACCAATCAGCAACCGCGTCACATCTGGCCTCAACGTGCACAGCGTGGTGGGGCAAACCCCCTAAGACGTCATTAAACCAGGATGTGCCGGTACAAGAGGCCTTCGGCGACGCAGTCAGAGAGCGTGACCACCACGCAAGCGTACTGGCATAGACGGAACCATGTCATGTCAGGGAACCTCTTCACATGGACATTTTTCTTAAGGGCAGAGATAGCCCAGCATTAATATGCCAATATCAGGTAAGTATTACATAGATCACACTGGAGCGATATAAATACAGAAAGGGGATACTATAAGCTGCCTCGCTAATTTACAAGCGCTCTTTTTAAAGTAAATGGAATACCACAGCAAGAGTGATAGCCCAGCCTGGAAAATCAATATTTTGGGAATAAAACCCATTATAATTACAAATATTAGAAAACAGTATAACTTCAATACATTAAAGTGACAGTGCATAGTAATATAAAAATTAAAGTGACAGTGCTAAAATTATATCGAAGAGAGCAATTAATATGCTCAATATAATAAGAAAAAGAGCCTACAATATCATTGCATATATAAAAAATGTACAACAAAAAAATAGACATTCCCCCAAAGACATATATATAGTACATATGTGTATAACCACAATGTACACATATATACATCATACTGACAGATACATACTACCCAATATCAAACATTACATACAGTATAATTTTAACAAAGTATATGTCCATTATAACCAGGAAGTTTAGTATTCCCAAAAGCAATTCATAGGGTCCTCCGACATCAAGTTGATAAGCCAATCACATCCGAATTTCAACATAGTACTTCAGGACGGGATTCAGAGAATATTACCGTTATATTAAATTACTATAGAAAAAGAAAAACAAGACAATACATAAATAAAAAACAAATCCAAAGAACATAATCTTAGAAAAATAGAACAAAGCTCAAGTGCTCATTAAGACCCGCTGGTGATTGGTGCCCAAGACCGTAATCCAGCTACACTCCCGCTGTGCCAGTATCCGTTTTGCATCCCCACCTCTGATGCCTAAGCGGATTCTATCAATACCCTACATTTTAAACTCTGCTGGATTGCAATTATGATGTATCCTGAAGTGCTGGGAAATCGTTTTCAGTGGGATTTGCACCTGTTACTCATTAAATTGCTTTGTCTATCATTACATCTACTATATAATTGTCTAAGGGTCACTTCCCTCTGTCTTTCTGTCCTTCTGTCTGTCTTTCTGTCTGTCACGGATATTCATTGGTCGCGGCCTCTGTCTGTCATGGAATCCAAGTCGCTGATTGGTCGTGGCAAAACGCCCACGACCATTGCCATGACCAATCAGCGACGGCCACAGTCCGGCGGCAATATGACCGCTCTTTCCTCCCCGCAGTCAGTGCCCGCTCCATACTCCCCTCCAGTCATCCAGTCAGCCCTCACACAGGGTTAATGCCAGCGTTACCGGAGCGCGGTGTAATGCACTCCGGTTACGCAGCTATTAACCCTGTGTGACCAACTTTTTACTATTGATGCTGCGTATGCAGCATCAATAGTAAAAATATCTAATGTTACAAATAAGAATAATTAAAAAAAAAAGGTTATTCTCACCCTCCGACGTGGCACGCTGTCCTCAGCAGTGCAAACGGCAGGTTCCGGTGCCAAGAATGGTATGCGAGAAGGACCTTCCATGAAGTCACGGTCATGTGACCGTGACGTCATCACAGGTCCTGCGCTCATACCAACCCTGGGACCGGAAGCTGACGCGTGCACCGCACACAAGGCCAGGACTTCAAGGAGCCTTCGGAAGGTGAGTATATGTTTATTTTTTATTTTAAGTGTTTTTTAACCACAAAAAGAGAAAAAAAGCCAGCTCACCTAATGAAACACCGGTACAGGGCCATCCTGGTCAGACGTGAATACATGGTAAAGACTGAAAAAATTCACCTCCAGCTCCTGGGATAAAATTTCCAAATTTCTTTATTCGAAAAAACATTAAAATTCCATTGAGGATTCCGGGACAGAAAAACATCAGACAGATGAAAGAGCGACGTGTTTCGATCAACACAGTGATCTTTGTCAAAGCTCTAACATTATTAGCCACAAACGGTATATATACCCTATGCCACCAATCAAAATCAAAGAGCAAATCACATGATATATGTTAATTGTGGCTGAAAGGTCCTAAAACAGTATGAACAATACATACAAACATCAAAACAGCATATAATATATAAAAACTGTCAGGAAACGGTTCTGAATAAATATTCCCAATTTACAAAACTACAAAATCGACAAAATTACTAGTGGAACATTATCTCATTACATTCGTTACAACCATCAGGGAGTCTAGTGCCGAGATAATAAATCCACAAGGCGTCACATGTAAGAAGCCAGCGCTGTAAATCACCTCCCCGTGGCATAGAATGAACCCTTTAAATACTATACACACAAAATGTGGCTGTACTTTTTTAACCACGCATATAGTGCCCACATATAATGTGGCCAGTGTTATATACTGCGGGGGTCGTGCTATATACTGCGTGGCTGCTATGTACTGCATGGGCTGTGCGTGGGCTGTGTTATGTATTATGTGGCCAGTGTTATATACGGCGGGGGCTGTGCTATATACTGTGTGGTTGCTATGTACTGCGTGGGATGTGCTATATATTACATGGCCAGTGTTATATACTGCGGGGGCTGTGCTACAGTTAGGTCCATATATATTTGGACAGAGAAAACATTTTTCTAATTTTGGTTCTAGACATTACCACAATGAATTTTAAACAAAACAATTCAGGTGCAGTTGAAATTCAGACTTTCAGCTTTCATTTGAGGGTATCCAAATTAAAATTGGATGAAGGGTTTAGGAGTTTCAGCTCCTTAACACGTGCCACCCTGTTTTTAAAGGGACCAAAAGTAATTGGACAATTGACTCCATGGCTATTTCATGGAAAGGTGTGGGCAATCCCTTCGTTATGTCATTCTCAATTAAGCAGATAAAAGGCCTGGAGTTGATTTGAGGTGTGGTGCTTGCATTTGGAAGGTTTTGCTGTGAAGTAAACATGCAGTCAGAGGAGCTCTCCATGCAGTTAAAACAAGCCATCCTTAAGCTGCGAAAACAGAAAAAACCCATCCGAGAAATTGCTACAATATTAGGAGTGGCAAAATCTACAGTTTGGTACATCCTGAGAAAGAAAGAAAGCACCGGTGAACTCATCAATGCAAGAAGATCTGGGCACCCACGGAAGATAACAGTGGTGGATGATCGCAGAATAATCTCCATGGTGAAGAGAAACCCCTTCACAACAGCCAACCAAGTGAACAACACTCTCCAGGAGGTAGGCGTATCAATATCCAAATCTACCATAAAGAGAAGACTGCATGAAAGTAAATACAGAGGGTTCACTGCACGGTGCAAGCCACTCATAAGCATCAAGAATAAAAAGGCTAGACTGGACATTGCTAAAAAACATCTAAAAAAGCCAGCACAGTTCTGGAAGAACATTCTTTGGACAGATGAAACCAAGATCAACCTCTACCAGAATGATGGAAAGAGGAAAGTATGGTGAGGGCGTGGTACAGCTCATGATCCAAAGCATGCCCCATCATCTGTAAAACACGGTGGAGGCAGTGTGATGGCGCGGGCATTCATGGCTGCCAGTGGCACTGGGTCACTAGTGTTTATTGATGATGTGACACAGGACAGAAGCAGCCGAATGAATTCTGAGGTATTCAGAGACATACTGTGTGCTCAGATCCAGCCAAGTGCAGCAAAACTGATTGTCCATTTGTAGTATGAAACGACGACCAATGACCCAAAACATAAAGCCAAAGCAACCCAGGAGTTTATTAAAGCAAAGAAGTGGAATATTCTTGAATGGCCAAGTCAGTCACCTGATCTCAACCCAATTGAGCATGCATTTCACTTGTTAAAGACTAAACTTCAGACAGAAAGGCCCACAAACAAATAGCAACTGAAAACCACCGCAGTGAAGGCCTGGCAGAGCATCAAAAAGGGGGAAACACTGCGTCTGGTGATGTCCATGAGTTCAAGACTTCAGGCAGTTATTGCCAACAAAGGGTTTTCAAACAAGTACTAAAAATGAACATTTTAATTAAAATTATTGAATCTGTCCAATTACTTTTGGCCCTTTTAAAAACAGGGTGGCACATGTTAAGGAGCTGAAACTTCTAAACCCTTCATCCAATTTTAATGTGGATACCCTCAAATGAAAGCTGAAAGTTTGAGCTTCAACTGCATCTGAATTCTTTTGCTTAAAATTTATTGTGGTAAGGTCTATAACCAAAATTAAAAAAATGATGTTTCTGTCCAAATATATATGGACCTAACTGTATATACTGCATGGCTGCTATGTACTGCGTAGGCTGTGCTATATATTACGTGGCCAGTGTTATATACTGCGGGTGCTGTGCTATATACTGCGTGGCTACTATATACTGCATCGGCTGTGTTATATAGTACGTGGGCTGTGTTATATACTGCGTGGCCTGTATTAACGCCGCGGGTATTCTACAATATGTATGTATGTATATATCAGCCACATAGTATATAGCACAGGCCATGTAGTATTTGTCTGCTATATACTACTTGGCTCCTATATACTACGTGACCTGTGCTATATACTATGTGGCTGCTATATACATACATGCATGATTTTAATTAGCAGGAGACTGCAAAGTAAGGGGTCTAGCCCATTTTGGCTCTCACTGAAGAGCTGGAGGAAGGTGAGTTTAAGTACTCCTTTCATTTTGGTGCTGGTGCTGTGTGGCGGCCATTGTTGCTGTGGCTTTGTGCTGGTGGGGTGATGGGGACTCAGTCTTGCAGCATGGGTGCTGTGGGGCAACAGGCCGTCTGCCCTGCTGGTGCATTGCCGCTGTGGCGGTGGGCGCCGCATGGCTCCGCTCCGTTAGGGCGGTAGGACCCACTACGAGGTTTGCTGTGAAGTGGCAGTGGGCTTCATACAGTCATCAGAATGTTAAACTGAAAACCTCATATTCAGTTATATAAATTTTTGCCTAGTGGCTTTAGATAAACGTATTATTTTGGGATGTGCAGTTCATGCTCTTTTTTTTTCTTTTTTGCAAAGCATATACATACATACATACATATATATTCTAGAATACGCGATGCATTAGAATCGGGTCACCATCTAGTGTATTAAATATATGTTGTTTTTATGATATATGTCTTGAATAAAAATCTTAATTATTTGTATTTCTGAGACGTTCTACAGTCATGGCCAAAAGTATTGACACCCCTGCAATTCTGTCAGATAATATTCATTTTCTTCCTGAAAATGATTGCAAACACAAATTATTTGGTATTATTATCTTCATTTAATTTGTCTTAAATGAAAAAACACAAAAAGAATTGTCCTAAAGCCAAATTGGATATAATTCCACACCAAACATAAAAAAGGGGGTGGACAAAAGTATTGGCACTGTTCGAAAAATCATGTGATGCTTCACTAATTTGTGTAATTAACAGCATCTGTAACTTACCTGTGGGACCTAACAGGTGTTGGCAATAACTAAATCACACTTGCAGCCAGTTGACATGGATTAAAGTTGACTCAACCTCTGTCCTGTGTCCTTGTGTGTACCACATTGAGCATGGAGAAAAGAAAGAAGACCAAAGAACTGTCTGAGGACTTGAGAAACCAAATTGTGAGGAAGCATGAGCAATCTCAAGGCTGCAAGTCCATCTCCAAAGACCTGAATGTTCCTGTGTCTACCGTGCACAGTGTCATCATGAAGTTTAAAGCCCATGGCACTGTGGCTAACCTCACTAGATGTGGACGGAAAAGAAAAATTGACAAGAGACTTCAACGCAAGATTGTGCGGATGTTGGATAAAGAACCTCGACTAACATCCAAACAAGTTCAAGCTGCCCTGCAGTCCGAGGGTACAACAGTGTCAACCCGTACTATCCATCGGCATCTGAATGAAAAGGGACTGTATGGTAGGAGACCCAGGAAGACCCCACTTCTTACCCCGAGACATAAAAAGCAAGGCTGGAGTTTGCCAAAACTTACCGGTAAAAGCCTAAAACGTTTTGGAAGAATGTTCTCTGGTCAGATGAGACAAAAGTAGAGCTTTTTGAGCAAAGGCATCAATATAAAGTTTACAGGAGAAAAAAGAGGCATTCAAAGAAAAGAGCACGGTCCCTATAGTCAAACATGGCGGAGGTTCCCTGATGTTTTGGGGTTGCTTTGCTGCCTCTGGCACTGGACTGCTTGACAGTGCATGGCATTATGAAGTCTGAAGACTACCAACAAATTTTGCAGCATAATGTAGGGCCCAGTGTGAGAAAGCTGGGTCTCCCTCAGAGGTCATGGGTCTTCCAGCAGGACAATGACCTAAAACACACTTCAAAAAGCACTAGAAAATGGTTTGAGAGAAAGCACTGGAGACTTCTAAGGTGGCCAGCAATGAGTCCAGACCTGAATCCCATAGAACACCTGTGGAGAGATCTAAAAACGGCAGTTTGGAGAAGGCACCCTGGTGCTGGTACTGATGGTGGTGGTGGTGGTGGTGCACCTGGTGGTAGTGGCAAAAGCACAATAGCACCTAAGGCTGGAGGTGTTGAGCCAGCGTCATTGTCTGGCTACACAAGGCCTCGAAGGCTCACTTTTCCGGGAGTAGTAAAACAGCTTTTAAAGCCGGAGCAGCAGGAAAAAGTTTTGCCTTTCATTGCTGACTCAGCCTCTAGCTCTTTCGCCTCCTCTTCAGAAAGTTCCAAATATAAAAGCAGCGAGTTGTCAGTGGATGCTCCCGGTCAGAAACAAGACGTTTCCTTGTGTCCTTCACCCAAACCAAAAGTGAAGGATGCGTCAGGCGACACTACAGGTTACCCCATGGAGCTCTTTACACATACCATGCCTGGGTTAGAACGGGAAGTTGTTAACTGCCCATTACAAGATGAATAGATGAATCGGACATGGAGTGCACTGATGCACAGCCACAGCTAGATTATAATGCTGTTCCATTGACTCAGATCACTACATTGCCCTCGCAGTGTACTGAGCCAGAATCTGACCCTGATGAGACTATGGTGTCCCGTCCCGAACGCTATAGCACCTTACACGGTGACACAGAGGAAGGTGCACATGACATTGAAGAGGAGGTGATAGATGACCCAGTTGTTGACCCAGATTGGCAGCCATTGGGGGAAGAGGGTGCCGCAGTCAGTAGATCTGAAGCGGAGGAGGATGATCCGCAGCAGCCATCTACATCGCAACAGCTGTCATCTGGCAGGCCCGTATCAGGCCAAAAACGTTTGTCAAAAACAAAAACAGTTTTAGGACAGCGTGGCCATCTGGTGAAAGTAGCACAGCGTGCAATGCCTGAAAAGGTATTCCATAGTAGGAAGAGTGCAATGTGGGAATTTTTTAACCAAGATCCGAATGATCATTCAAAAGTTATCTGTAAGAAACGCTCAAAGACCTTTAGCAGAGGGAAGAATCTTCAAAATTTAAATACAACGTGCATGCTTACACATTTAACCAGCATGCACTTGCAAGCATGGACTAACTACCCAATGTCCCGTACCGTTGGTGCACCTGCTCAGAGTGAAGGTAGTCAGCAACGCTACATTGCTTCCCTCACTGTAAGCCCACCGATTAGGACATCACCAGTAGCAAATGTGGAGGTATCGTCGCAAGGCCAAAGCAGTCAGGGAATCACAAGGTTATTGGTAGGAAATACTATATGTAGGCCAAAATCGAGAATACCATCACCAACCCTCTCTCAATCTGCCATTTCCACCACCACCACCACCGCTAGTTCCACCATATGCACCTCTCCAGTCCAGCTCACCCTACAAGAGACTCTCGTTAGGAAAAGAAAGTACTCATCCTCTCATCCGTGTACACAGGGTTTGAACACCCACATTGCTAGACTAATCTCGTTAGAGATGATGCCCTACCGGTTCGTTGAAAGCAAAGCTTTCAAAGCCCTGATGGCCTACGCAGTACTCCGCTATGACCTACCCAGTCGACATTTGTTTGCGAGAAAAGCCATCCCAGCCCTCCACCAGCATGTCAAAGACCGTATTGTCCATGCACTGAGGCAATCAGACAGTAGAAAGGTGCACCTCGCAACAGATGCTTGAACCAGTACAGTAGGCATGGCCAGGGACGTTACGTGTCCATCACGGCACACTGGGTTAATGTGGTGGATGCAGGGTCCACAGGGGACAGCCATAGTGGGACAGTTCTGCCTAGCCCATGGTCTAGAAAACAGTTGATGGAAGGCGTTCGCCACCACTCCTCCTCCTCCAGAAGCGACCACTCCATCCGCAGCTGCCAGTGTTGCACACGAGGTGTCCCATTATCGAACAGCTAGTGGTAAGCATCAGCAGGCTGTGTTAGAAATTAAGTGTTTGGGCGACAACAGACACACCGCAGAAGTACTGGCCGAGTACTTGCAGCAACAAACTCAGTCATGGCTGGGCACTGTACATCTTGAGGCAGGCAAGGTAGTCAGTGATAATAGAAGGAATTTTATGGCTGCCATAGCCCTTTCAGAACTTAAACACATACTTTGCCTGGCTCACACCTTAAACCTGGTGGTGCAGTGCTTCATCAAAAATTATCCGTAGTTACCAGCCCTGCTCCTGAAGGTGCGAAGACTTTGCTCACACATCCGCCGGTCGCCCGTACCCTCCAGCCGTATGCTGAACCGTCAGCGATCGCTGAACTTGCCCCAGCACCGCCTAATAATCGACGTTGCAACAAGATGGAACACCACACTGCACATGATTCAGAGGCTGTGCGAACAGAGGCGTGCTGTGATTAATTTGTGGGAGGATACACATACACGGGCAGGCAGTTGGATGGCGCCCAACAAGCGCCGTTTCGCCACAAGCTTCTTCTAAATGGGGCGCCCCATTTAGAAGAAGCTTGTGGCGAAACGGCGCTTGTTGGGCGCAGGAGGCTTCCACATCACCCGGACTCGGCGTGCACAGACCCCTGACACAAACCATCTACAGGTATTTAATCATTTATGAAGCGAGGCTTGTACTATATGACACAATCAGTCTAAGCATATGGTGACATTTCTATTACCCAGCAGTTATTATAGCACTCTCGTTGCTAATACACTTAGTCCACCTGCTTTCCCTAATTACAAAGTGAGGCTTATACTAGCACTTTTTATGCTAATACACTGAGTTTCCCCGCTTGGTTATCATATGCCCCCTTTCCCTCCCCCTCGCTTCCTCCAAACAGTATTACCTTATATATGGTTCTGTGCACTGTTATTAAGGCACTTATATCCTAGCAGCTGTTTTCATTTGGCATACTTTTGGTAGCCCTTGATTCATTATGTAGCTATTTTTGGGATACACTTGCTAAACCGTACCGTAGTGCTGTGGTGTGCCCTCTCTGGTATCTGGAGGTTTTCCGTTTCCCCCCCCCCCTTTTTGTCATTGTCTAATCTTAATTGTTACACACTTTTTAGAACAAGTTTTCAATAAATTTATTGCTTTTATTAGTACTTCTTTCTCACTTCTTTTTTCTATGGTAACCACCATTTGAAAATGTGTTGACATCCTGATGTAGTCCAAAAGCTTTGCCGGGTTTTCACAAAGCTCTGTGTACAATGAGTGGTAGGCTCCACGGCTCTGTCGGAGTTCAACAATGGGGTGTTGCCAAAAGCGACGACGATTACATCTTCTCTGGATTTCTCTTCTCCTTTCTTCCTCACAAGCCACAGCATAAGCAAAAGCCAATTTCAAAGATAAGTCCAGATTCATATTAAAGTTCTCCACGATTTCCATCTTGCAGCAGCATCCAAAGGAGTCAATTTCTGCTGTGCAGTGTCTCTATATACAGAAAACCCATAAGCCACGCCCATTGGGAAATACCGTACGCATTCGCGTAAACAACGCAAACGCATGCAAAAATGCATACAAACGCATGCGATTGCACTTTTCCATTACGTCCCTCCGGACAGCACCAAGGAGGTCGTCCTTCCTTGACCTATAGCGAGACAGGATCACAGGGAGGTTAAAAGGCCCCTCCCACCTCCACCCTCCAGTGTTTTTCCTGTCCCTACAGGGACGATTGTATGAGGTTGCTCCTAGAGCGATGATAGCCTGTGGACATCTATTGCCTTCTCTTCCCCTTTCAAGTGGTCTGTGGCTGACACTTCACTGGGTAGAGGTCCCTCAGCTATCAGTTGCTGTACCAGACGGACTCAAGGATCAGGGGTCTCGGCCTTCCCTTCCCCTTGTCAGACTGACTGTGGCCGACTCCTCTTTGAGAGGCTCCTCAGCCAACATCCAGCCTGTGCAATGGGCTCAGGGGGATCATTCGGCATGTCCAATCCTTCCCCTTTTCAAGCAGCCCAGGGTGGAAACTCCCTGATGGGGAGTCCCTTAGCCCCAGAGACCAGTTGAGCAGACAGGCTCCTGGGTAGAGCCACTTCCTCCCGATGGGGGGCTCTCGGCTCGGACGCTGGCCGACAAAACACCGCTACTTCTGGAAGTCGTGTGGTGGAGAAGGCCTTTGCGCTTCCGGTGATGTCAGAGCGGGACCCGGGACCCAAGATTGGCATGCATTCCACGGTGAAATGCGTAAGGGGGCACAGGAGAGGAAATCATTGGCAGTAATGCAGCATTCCTGACAGGATGCCGCTTTCTTCCACGGTAGGCTCTCGGCGTTACCAGCTCCCCCTGTTTTCTAGCAGGTATGAAGCCAGCACAGGTGAGTGCATGGTGGAATGTTGCGTTGATGGCCTAGGCCTCTGGGCTGACTCTGGTCTCCTGCCTTTGTGCCATAGCTGTGCCTGGAACCCATGTGCAGAGGTATGTTTCCACATATATGCAGCTAGGCCTTGGACCTCTGGACTATGGTAGGGCCATATGTCCAGGCTACATCTCATGACTGGACTTCAGTTAGTTGCATGTCTTGTCTGCACAGAGCCTTATGATTGGGCTTCAGAGTGACTTTTTGGAAGCATGTTTTCCATTTCTTGGTTCAATAAACAAGTGTTTCACTTTTCTTTGCAACTTAACTACTCCATCCATAGTAAGACACAGTAGATAATATCCCTCTGTGATGGAAGAAACCTACCTATTCTCTAGCGTAGAATATGGTTACTCCCACCATGGCAGTCTGGGTGTATAAATAGGATATGTATGTGTGTATATGTGTGTATATATATATATATATATATATATATATATATACTAGCTAGGCATAGTAAATATCTGTGGTTAGTTATAGCACCTCACGTCTCTTATTTTCCCATCATGCCTCTCATTTTCTCCCTTACACCTCTCATTTTCTCCGTTACACCTCTCATTTTCCCCCTTCTCTTATTTTCCCCCTCACTCCTCTCATTCCCCCTAACACTTGTCATTTCGACCTCACATCTATCATTTTCCGATCACTCCACTATTTTCCCTCACTCCTCTCCTTTTGCACTCACACCTTTTCATTTTCACCTCACACCCCTCATTTTCACCTCAGTATATATATGTTTGTCATCTCCCTTATATATAGTTTACACCTGTATGTCTTCTCTTGTATATAGTATATACCTGTATGTCATCTCCCCTGTAAATAGTATATACCTGCTGTATGTCATCTCCTCCTGTATATTGTACAGTGGGGCAGAAAAGTATTTAGTCAGTCAGCAATAGTGCAAGTTCCACCACTTAAAAAGATGAGAGGCGTCTGTAATTTACATCATAAGTAGACCTCAACTATGGGAGACAAACTGAGAAAAAAAAATCCAGAAAATCACATTGTCTGTTTTTTTATCATTTTATTTGCATATTATGGTGGAAAATAAGTATTTGGTCAGAAACAAAATTTCTGCTGTATGTCATCTCCTCCTCTATATACCTATGTGTCATCTCCTCTTTTAGATAGTATATACCTGTATGTCATCTCCTCCTGTATATAGTATATACGTGTGTCATCTCCTGTATATAGTATATACCTGTGTGTCATCTCCTCCAGTAAATAGTATATACCTGTGTGTCATCTCCACTGTATATAGTATATACCTGTGTGCCATCGCCCCTGTATATAGTATGTACCTGTATGTCATCTCCCCTGTATATAGTATATACCAGGTTGTCATCTCCTCCTGTATATAGTATATACCTGTATGTCATCTCCTCCTGTATACAGTATATACCTGTGTCATGTCCTCCTGTATATAGTATATACCTGTATGTCATCTCCTCCTGTATATAGTATATACGTGTGTCATCTCCTCCTGTATATAATATATACCTGTAAGTCATCTCCTCCTGTATATAGTATATACCTGTGTGTCATCTGCTCCTGTATATAGTATATACCTGTGTCATGTCCTCCTGTATATAGTATATACCTGTATGTCATCTCCTCCTGTATATAGTATATACGTGTGTCATCTCCTCCTGTATATAATATATACCTGTAAGTCATCTCCTCCTGTATATAGTATATACCTGTGTGTCATCTGCTCCTGTATATAGTATATACCTGTGTGTAATCTGCTCCTGTATATAGTATATACCTGTGTGTCATCTCCTTCTGTATATAGTATATACCTGTGTGTCATCTCTCCTGTGTATAGTATATACCTGTGTGTCATCTCCTCCTGTATATAGTATATATCTGTGTGTCATCTCCTCCTGTATTTGACCGCATTCACACGTTATTTGGTCAGTATTTTTAACTCAGTATTTGTAAGCTAAATTGGCAGCCTGATTAATCCCCCGCCAACAGGAAGCCCTCCCCCTGGCAGTATATATTAGCTCACGCATACACATAATAGACAGGTCATGTGACTGATAGCTGCCATATTTCCTATATGGTACATTTGTTGCTCTTGTAGTTTGTCTGCTTATTAATCAGATTTTTATTTTTGAAGGATAATACCAGAATTTTGTGTGTTTTAGGGCGAGTTTCATGTGTCAAGTTGTGTGTGTTGAGTTGCATGTGGTGACATGCATGTAGCGACTTTTGTGAGATGAGTTTTGTGTGGCGACATGCGTGTAGCAACTTTTTGTGTGTCGAGTTGCATGTGACAGGTTAGTGTAGCAAGTTGTGTGCAGCAAGTTTTGCGCATGGCGAGTTTTGAGCGTGGTGAGTTTTATGTGTGGTGCATTTTGAGTATGTGCTAGTTTTGTGTGAGGCAACTTTTGCATGTGGCAATTTTTCCGCGTGTGCAAGTTTTGCATGTGGCGAGTTTTCCTTTTGGTGAGTTTTGCACGTGTGGTGAGTTTTGCGTGAGCCTAGTTTTGCATGTGGAGAGTTTTGTGCGTGGCAAGTTTTGAGCGGCGACTTTTTTGTTTCGACTTTTGTGTGGCGAGGTTGGTGTATGTGTGGTGAAATGTGTGCTGAGGGTGGTATATGTGTTCAAGCACGTGGTAGTGTGTGGCGCCTTTTGTGTGTGTGTTCATATCCCCGTGTGGTGAGTATCCCATGTCGGGGCCCCACCTTAGCAACTGTATGGTATATACGGTACTCTTTGGCGCCATCGCTCTCACTCTTTAAGTCCCCCTTGTTCACATCTGGCAGCTGTCAATTTGCCTCCATCACTTTTCCTTTCACTTTCTCTCCATTATGTAGATAGGGGCAAAATTGTTTGGTGAATTGGAAAGCGCGGGGTTAAAGTTTCGCCTCACAACATAGCCTATGACGCTCTCGGGGTCCAGACGTGTGACTGTGCAAAATTTTGTGGCTGTAGCTGCGACACCTCCAACACTTTTCCTTTCACTTTTTCCCCATTATGTAGATAGGGGCAAAATTGTTTGGTGAATTGGAATGCGCGGGGTTAAAGTTTCGCCTCACAACATAGCCTATGACGCTCTCGGGGTCCAGACGTGTGACTGTGCAAAATTTTGTGGCTGTAGCTGCGACGGTGCAGATGCCAATCCCGGACATACACACATACATTCACATATACACACATTCAGCTTTATATGTTAGATATATATATATACACAGTATTAATACACATATATAGATAAATAAGTTGATATACATATAATGTCTGGACTAATAATCTCAAGTATTGGAAGATTTTTGCTAGCACCACCACCACCTTCATCGATTTAGAGTCCAGTCTCCCTGTGTCTAACATCAGTAAAACAGGAGTGATGATCCACGTTTCTCTTTCAGCACTTCTAATGAGAAGCCCGACGTTGGTAATGGCAGGGGATATTACCTGCCGGATGGCATATTCCTTAGTTTCAATAGTATCGAACCCTTACTCGGGGTTTAGACATCTAAGGATTTGGAATAGACTTGATCTCCTGGATGAGCAATGTGCGTACATCCCAATGCTCTGCCATTATCCATGTACTAACTGTTATTGGTTTGATATTCCCGCAGTCCAGGGCCTCTGTCCTGCAGGTCTCCTTGTAGTACGGTAAGCTGGTCTGTAAACAAGGTTTAACCTGAGCCCAGAAGGACCGATGAAGGAACAGTTTTGGGTTGTTAAGCACATGCAGCCGATTACTGGTCTGTACAGTCCTCATTGTGCGGTGGCTGTGACTATCACCATATTTTGCTGGGCAATAAGGTTTTCTAAACCTATTCTGGGGCTGCGGTGTTTATAAGTATCTATCACAATAACTGTAATAACTTGCTGTGGTTCATTATTGGTATTGGAGTACAATGGGTGTATTTCACTCTCTGTTTCTGCTGCATACCTCGTTTACACATTCATACTGAAATTGGCCATTATAGATGTATCAGACACTCACTATGGTGATTTTCTTTGCGGATCTCATTAGATATCTGTGTTTTTTATGATCTTTTGGATCATTCATATACAGTATCTAGTCTGTTTTTTGCCTGGGACTTTGGTTCTTGGGGTTCTATACCTACCCAGGGAGTTTTTCTTTGGTATTCTCAATGGTGCTGTTCAGAGGGACGTAATGGAAAAAGGAAATTAGACCTACCCGCAATTCGGTTTCCAGTCCCTCAGGACAGCACCCATAGTTCCCTCCCTTATGTCTCTCTTTAGGCTTGCACGGGATTAATCTTCCGGAAGATCGTTCGCCCGTCGGGTCGCCATGGATTGAGATTAAGATGAAGCCGTTAAATGGTTTATTACACACGTGTTTGTAAGGACGCGTTTAGACCATTTCTTTCCATCCTTCTGTGGTACTTTGAAAAAATACTGGAGGGTGGAGGTGGGAGGGGTCTTTTAACCTTTCTGTGATCCTGTCCCGCTATAGGTCAAGGAAGAACGATCTCCATGGTGCTGTCCTGAGGGACTACCTGGAAACCGAATTACCGGTAGGTCTAATTCCCTTTTTTTTTTACGTCATGCGTAAGAGCATGTGGATAAAAAACGCTGCGTACACATGCAGATGATACACTGCGGACACATACGCAAATGTGAACTTAGCCTAAGTCCCTCAAAGTCACTTCAAATGCAATGTGGTCCGTAAAAAAATGATTTAGTAAATTTTGTTGTAAAAGTGAGATATTGCTGATGAACTTTTAACCCTTATAACTTCCTAAAAATTATGTTTCAAAATTGTGCTGATGTAAAGTAGACATGTGGGAAATGGTATTTATTAACTATTTTGTGTGACATAACTCTCTCGTGTAAGGGCATAAGAATTTCATGTTTTAAAATTGTAACATTTCCAAACTTTTTGCCAAATTTCTGATATTTTCAGAAATAAAAACAAGTCATATTAAACAAATTTTGCCACTATCATGAAGTACAATATGTCATGACAAAACTGTCTCATAATCAGTGTGATATGATGAAGCATGAGTTATTACCTCATAAAGTGACACTAGACAGAATTGAAAAAATTGGCCCAGTCACGAAGGCGAAAACAGGCTCTGTGGTGCGAAAGGGTTAAAGACATACTTTACAATACAAGTTAATGGAAAGGCTAAAAAAAAAAAGGCCGGGCATCTTTTAGAGCATTTTGCCTGCATGGAAACTATTTATTGTCAAATTATGTTAAATAACATCCACACAAAAAAAAAGTTTTAGCAAAAACGCAAAAAAAAAAACTTTGGAGGTTTAGGAAACTAGCAAAAAATAAACACTAAAAAATTTCAGAGGATGTTTTCTGAAGCTCCTTTCTTGGCTGGTTCACTTGCCTGAAAATGACATTGTGTGTATATATATACAGTATATATATATACAGTGGGGCAAAAAAGTATTTAGTCAGTCAGCAATAGTGCAAGTTCCACCACTTAAAAAGATGAGAGGCGTCTGTAATTTACATCATAGGTAGACCTCAACTATGGGAGACAAACTGAGAAAAAAAAATCCAGAAAATCACATTGTCTGTTTTTTTAACATTTTATTTGCATATTATGGTGGAAAATAAGTATTTGGTCAGAAACAAACAATCAAGATTTCTGGCTCTCACAGACCTGTAACTTCTTCTTTAAGAGTCTCCTCTTTCCTCCACTCATTACCTGTAGTAATGGCACCTGTTTAAACTCGTTATCAGTATAAAAAAGACACCTGTGCACACCCTCAAACAGTCTGACTCCAAACTCCACTATGGTGAAGACCAAAGAGCTGTCAAAGGACACCAGAAACAAAATTGTAGCCCTGCACCAGGCTGGGAAGACTGAATCTGCAATAGCCAACCAGCTTGGAGTGAAGAAATCAACAGTGGGAGCAATAATTAGAAAATGGAAGACATACAAGACCACTGATAATCTCCCTCGATCTGGGGCTCCACGCAAAATCCCACCCCGTGGGGTCAGAATGATCACAAGAACGGTGAGCAAAAATCCCAGAACCACGCGGGGGGACCTAGTGAATGAACTGCAGAGAGCTGGGACCAATGTAACAAGGCCTACCATAAGTAACACACTACGCCACCATGGACTCAGATCCTGCAGTGCCAGACGTGTCCCACTGCTTAAGCCAGTACATGTCCGGGCCCGTCTGAAGTTTGCTAGAGAGCATTTGGATGATCCAGAGGAGTTTTGGGAGAATGTCCTATGGTCTGATAAAACCAAACTGGAACTGTTTGGTAGAAACACAACTTGTCGTGTTTGGAGGAAAAAGAATACTGAGTTGCATCCATCAAACACCATACCTACTGTAAAGCATGGTGGTGGAAACATCATGCTTTGGGGCTGTTTCTCTGCAAAGGGGCCAGGACGACTGATCCGGGTACATGAAAGAATGAATGGGGCCATGTATCGTGAGATTTTGAGTGCAAACCTCCTTCAATCAGCAAGGGCATTGAAGATGAAACATGGCTGGGTCTTTCAACATGACAATGATCCAAAGCACACCGCCAGGGCAACGAAGGAGTGGCTTCGTAAGAAGCATTTCAAGGACCTGGAGTGGCCTAGCCAGTCTCCAGATCTCAACCCTATAGAAAACCTTTGGAGGGAGTTGAAAGTCCGTGTTGTGAAGCGAAAAGCCAAAAACATCACTGCTCTAGAGGAGATCTGCATGGAGGAATGGGCCAACATACCAACAACAGTGTGTGGCAACCTTGTGAGGACTTACAGAAAACGTTTGACCTCTGTCATTGCCATCAAAAGATATATTACAAAGTATTGAGATGAAATTTTGTTTCTGACCAAATACTTATTTTCCACCATAATATGCAAATAAAATGTTAAAAAAACAGACAATGTGATTTTCTGGATTTTTTTTTCTCAGTTTGTCTCCCATAGTTGAGGTCTACCTATGATGTAAATTACAGACACCTCTCATCTTTTTAAGTGGTGGAACTTGCACTATTGCTGACTGACTAAATACTTTTTTGCCCCACTGTATATATATATATATACCATTAGGAAACGGGCTTGCAGAGTTTTTTGAGGAATTTTTGGGAGCGTACTTAAAAGAAAGAAACTTGAATGGGTCTTCCTAATATTTTCATTGTAAGGTCACTTGCTGGTCATATGTTCAATTTTGTGAACATTTTTTTTCCTCGTCAGGCTTTGAAAAATGACTGGTGGGAGAAAACAAAGTGCATGTCTTTATTTTGAAACGATTACTGATGGATATCGCACTGTCCAATCAAAAGGCTATGAAAATTGCTTCAGGAAAAAACTCAACAAACATTCCAGAAAAATTAAAAACTTAAAAAATTCCCAATGGAAGGAGCGTTTCCTGAAGCAGTGTCCACTAGAGCTGTAGTTTTTGATCACCTTAAAAAAGCTCTCAGTGTGCACATACAGATGTCTGAATATGGCCTAATGGTTTTTCAGGTATGTGTTTGAGCCACGTTTTTCACAGATATAACATCTACACATTACAATATACAGGTGCTTCTGACAACATTAGAATATCATCAAAAAGTTAATTTCAGTTCTTCAATACAAAAAGTGAGTCTCATATATTATGTAGAGTCATTACAGACATAGTGATCTATTTCAAGTGTTTATTTTTGTTAATGTTGATGATTATGGCTTATGGCCGGTGAAAACCCAAAAGTCATTATCTCAGTAAATTAGAATACTTTATAACACCAGCTTGAAAAATGATTTTAAAATCTGAAATGTTGGCCTACTGAAATGTATGTTCAGTTAATGTACTCAATACTTGGTCGGGGCTCCTTTTGTATCCATTACTGCATCAATGCAGCGTGGCATGGCAGCAATCAGCCGGAGGCACTGCTGAAGTATTATGGAAGCCCTGGTTGCTTTGATAGCAGCCTTCAGCTCGCCTGCATTGTTGGGTCTGGTGTCTCTTAACTTCCTCTTGAAAAAAATACCCCATAGATTTTCCATGGGGTTAAGGTCAGGGGAATTTGCTGGCCAATCACGCACTGTGATACCGTTGTTTTTAAACCAGGTATTGGTACTTTTGGCAGTGTCGACAGGTGCCAAATGCTGCTTGAGAATGAAATTTCCATCTCCAAAAAGCTTGTCGACAGAGAGAACCATGAAGTGCTTTAAAATTTCCTGGTAGATGACTGCACTGACTTTGGTCTTGATAAAACACAGTGGAACTGGAGCGCCCCCAAGGACTAGGGGTTACTCGGAGCCGGGCCCTTCGGTTCTCGTCAGGGATGTCATGGTGGCTGACCTGGTCCTTGGCCCTAGGGAGACGTCCGTTGTAAATGGGGAAAGGTCTTTAAAGGGATAGTGTTTGTGGCGCTACCTGTGGTATTCGGTCAGGGTGACCAACGTTGCTTACTGGGGTGATGTTATGGCAGCTAGATGGTATACCTTCCCACAGGTGAAGTATGTCCCCAGGGCTTCCCAGAGTGTAGATGATGGATGGTGTGAGGCGCGGTAAAGAACGAGGACACAAGGTTACAGTCTCTTTACTTTTACTGAAGGCTTTAGTGTCCACAGTCCAGAGCACCAGGTCACAGGGCAGGCAGAGTCCAGCCGGTCCGAAGGCAAATCCAGAGTCCCCTTATCCAGGTGGAAATCAGTAGCCTTCCTCTAGCACCTGAGTGTTGTAGTTCCTCCCTGCTGAGCTTCTCAGTGAGGTCCTCACAACTATTGTAGATGTAATGTCTCTTTCTCTCTGTCCCCCTGATGGATAGGATAGGACAAACCCGTATGGCTGATGGCCTGAGGCTTTTTACAGGGACCCTACGATGCCCCGGCCTCCACAAGTTACCACCGTGCCTCCTGGGTATAAGGTCGGGCAGCCAACGTGAAATTAACTGTCCTGCCAGTCTCTGAAGTAAAGCATAGAGATCCATACTCCCTCTGTGTTCTGGCTACCGGCTTCTGCGCTTCAGAAGGAGGCAGCCTGCTCCTCGTTGGTCTCCCTCTGATATTTCTCTCCTTTGCTATGACTTCGTTTCTCACTCACTACAAGACATTTCCCTCTTGATATCTCTTTATTTGGATGCTGCCGCACGTGGGCAGGCGCAGCTCCGTGGACCCTCGTCCTCCGCAGACCTCAGTCTGCATCTGGCTCCCTCTCACTCCAGCCAGCTTCAGCTTCAGTCTGCATCTCCTCTGCCTCTGCCTAACTTTCTGTCCAGACTCCCAGTTCTACCTAATTGTGAGGAGTACCCTAATAGATAGAAGCATGGCTCCCCCTGGTGGCCTGGAGTGTGAAGTGTGTTGTGTGGTTTGTGATACCTGGTAAGGTGATCTCCTTTATTGCCCTCAGACGTAACATCACTCCCCCTGGTGGAAGAACAACATTACTGCAACGACCAGGACTCTGAGGCGCTGCAGAACTACACCAACAGATGAGATGGCTCCCCAAACCATCACTGATTGTGGAAACTTCTCACTAGACCTCAAGCAGCTTGGATTGCGTGCCTCTCCACTCTTCCTCCAGACTCTGGGACCTTGATTTCTAAATAAAATGCAAAATTAAATTTCATCTGAAAACAACATCTTGGACCAATGAGCAACAGTCCAGTTCTTTTACTCCTTGGCCCAAGTAAGACACTTCTGGCGTCTGTTTGTCATGAATTGCTTTACACAAGGAATGTGACACTTGTAGCCCATGTCCTGGATACGTCTGTGTGTGCTCTTTAAGCAATGAGTCCAGCAGCAGTCCACCCCTTGTGAATCTCCCCCAAATTTTTGAATGTACCTTTTTCTACAACACTTTCCTTGCAATCAACTTTCCATTAATATGCTTGGATACAGCACTCTGCGAACAGCCATTTTCTTTAGCAATGACCTTTTGTGGCTTACCCTCCTTGAGGAGTGTGTCAATGACTGTCTTCTAGACATCTGTCAAGTCAGCACTGCAGACTTCCCCATGACTGTGGAGCCTACTGAAACAGTCTAATGGACCTTTTTAACCCTGCTGTTCTGTTCGCATTTGCTATACACTTGTACTGTTCCCGGGTCAATATGACCCGACCTATTAATTCTTGATTTTTAGCTACTCTAAGTGTTTTATTTGAATACTTTTTTCATTATTATAGTGTATGTGAACATGGTTGATCATAAACAAATGAAAAATTTAAATTTAAACTTAATAATTTATTTTTTTTTCATAAAAAGGTTACACAGGCTTTTTACAATTTGATTGTTGGCATTCTGCACACAAATAACAAAGAAGCTTTACATTACTATTACTAAAACATGAAATTTAACTTTTTGAAAACAACATTTATAAATCAACAAATGAAAAATCTTAAAAACTTCAACCTTTTTAGAAAGAAAAAAGAAAAACTGAACATGTTCATGCTTTTTTACACCGAACACAATAATAAGACACATGTCCTTTACACAGATATTTTGAACATCCAGCACATGTCAGATTAGTCTTATTGTCACAGGAAGATGGACAGAAGCTACATCTCTTCCTTTTTTTGCTGGTAGCTGTGCTGCTGGTAGCTGTGCTGGTGGAGGCCGTGGATGTGGAGTCTCTTTCTTGAGCATGCTGGACACTTTTTACAATGGCTGTTGCTCCTTCACTTCTGGGGGTCACTTTTCTGCTCTCAATATATGGCCTAACCAGGGATTTGCCCAATTCCTCAAGAAATAATCTTTTATGCAGCTTATTCCGGTTCCAATCGGGGTCGATTTCTCTCCATAAGACAAATGCATTGTATGCAGAAACGTCCAGTATGTTATAAAATAAAATCATTGGCCACCGATTGGTTTTGCGTTTGCATGTATATGTTGATATTGCTTGGTCTAAAGCAGGGGTCCCCAACTCCAGTCCTCAAGGCCCACCAACAGGTCATGTTTTCAGGATTTCCTTAGTCTTGCCCAGGTAATAATTGCAGCACCTGTGCAATGCAAAGGAAATCCTGAAAACATGACCTGTTGGTGGGCCTTGAGGACTGGAGTTGGGGACCCCTGGTCTAAAGTATCAACTGCTCCCTTTGTGGCATTATAATCCAAAATAATGTCAGGCTTTCTGTCTTCTCCATCACTTACGGCATTGTCATGGTGCATTGTGCTCATTAGAATTACCCAAGTTTGAAAAAGAAAAGAATATTTGTAAAGATATGTATTCACAGCGTCAGTCAATAGACATTTTAGAAACATTTTTATCCAAGTTTTGAAGAAAAAAAGAATACCTGTAAAGATGTGTATTCACAGCTCAGTGCTCTCTCTCTCACAGATTCCAGTGTCTCTTTCACAGGACTTAGCTTCAGGGTGTAAGTCAAATGACTGGTGTCCAATTTATAAGACAACAGTGTCTTCTCTCACAAACTGAAAATGCATTTGACTAAATAAATACTTGATGACTGATGACAGTGAAACCCCCAGCCTTTAAATGATAGACAACCAGTCTCCTCTCTCACAAACAGCAAATGGATAATACTAGATAATTACTTGTTTACTGATAAGAACAGTGAAACCACCACCATTTTGAGATGAAGTACACATAAAAAAACATAACTTTTGCAGGCAGAAATAATCAGAGACCTGTAGAACAGTATAAAATGCTATCAGGTCATATTGACCCGAACAGTACAAGTGTAACAATCAGCGTGTAGCAAAAAGTAAACAAAAAAACAAAAACAAAAAAAAAATATAGAGAGAGCTCCACAAATGAGGAGAAGTCAAGATACCACTAGTTTCAAATCCTCATATAAAAAAATCTAAAGGGTCTCAAAATCATTTCGGATCATATTGACCCGAACATTACAGCAGGGTTAAACGCTTAAGAAGCCTTTGCAGGTGTTTTTGTTAATTATTCTAATTTACTGAGATAATGACTTTTGTGTTTTCATTGGCTGTAAGCCATAATCATTATTATTATTATTATTATACATTTTTATAGCGCCATTTATTCCATGGCGCTTTACATGTGAATACGGGGCAAATATAGACAAATACATTAAACATGAGCAGATAACAAGGCACACGAGTACATAAGGAGGGAGGACCCTGCCCGCGAGGGCTCACAGTCTGCAGGGGGTGGGTGAGGATACACTAGGAGAGGGAAGAGCTGGCTGTACGGCTGTTCAGTAGGTTGAGGATCACTGCAGGCTGTAGGCTTGTCGGAAGAGATGAGTCTTCAGGTTCTTTTTGAAGGTTTCTATGGTAGGCGCAAGTCTGATGTGTTGGGGTAGAGAGTTCCAGAGTATGGGGGAAGCACGGGAGAAGTCTTGGATGCGGTTATGGGAAGAAGAGATGAGAGGGGAGTAGAGAAGGAGGTCTTGGGAGGATCGGAGGTCGCGTGTAGGTAGGTACCGGGAGACCATGTCACAGATGTATGGAGGAGACAGGTTGTGGATGGCTTTGTATGTCAGTGTGAGGGTTTTGAACTGGAGTCTCTGGGCGATAGGAAGCCAGTGAAGGGCTTGACACAGGGGAGAGGCTGGGGAATAGCGGGGGGACAGGTGGATTAGTCGGGCAGCAGAGTGTAGGATGGATTGGAGTGGTGCCAGAGTGCTAGAGGGGAGTCCAGAGAGTAGGAGGTTGCAGTAGTCGAGGCGGGAGATGATAAGGGCATGCACTAGCGTTTTTTGCAGTGTTGCGGTCAAGGAAAGCACGGATCCGGGAAATATTTTTGAGTTTGAGACGACAGGAGGAGGCAAGGGCTTGGATATGTGGCTTGAAAGAGAGGGCAGAGTCGAGGATCACCCCGAGGCACCGGGCGTGTGGGACTGGGGATAGTGAGCAGCCATTGACATTGATGGATAGGTCTGGTGGAGGGGTAGAGTGAGATGGGGGAAAGATGATGAATTCTGTTTTGTCCATGTTCAGTTGTAGAAAGAGAGCAGAAAAGAAGGCTGAAATGGCAGACAGACAGTGCGGGATTTTGGTAAGCAAGGAGGAGAGGTCAGGTCCGGAGAGGTAGATCTGCGTGTCGTCAGCGTAGAGATGGTACTGCATACCGTGGGATTCTATGAGCTGTCCCAGGCCGAAAGTGTAGATGGAGAAGAGTAGGGGTCCTAGAACAGAGCCTTGAGGAACACCGACTGACAAGGGGCGAAGTGAGGAGGTGGTGTGGGGGAGGGAGACACTGAATGTTCGGTCTGTCAGATATGACGAGATCCAGGAAAGGGCCAAGTCTGTGATGCCAAGGGATGAGAGGATTTGTAGCAAAAGGGAGTGGTCTACAGTGTCAAAGGCAGAAGACAAGTCCAGGAGAAGGAGGACAGAGTAGTGTCGCTTGCTCCTGGCAGTTAGTAGGTCATTGGTGACTTTAGTTAGGGCAGTTTCAGCTGAGTGATGGGAACGGAAGCCTGATTGTAACCGATCAAAGAGGGAGCAGGAGGAGAAGTGGGAGGACAGTTGAAGATGGACGTGTTGCTCCAGCAATTTGGAGGCATAAGGGAGAAGAGATATCGGGCGATAGCTAGACACAGAGGATGGGTCGAGGGAGGGCTTTTTGAGGATGGGTGTGATCTTGGCATGCTTGAAGGATGAGGGAAAGACACCTGTTGTGAGTGAGAGGTTGAAGAGGTGCGTTAGGGTTGGGATGAAGACCGTGGAAAGGTTAGGGATGAGGTGGGATGGGAGCGGGTCAAGCGTGCAGGTGGTGAGGTGTGATCTTGACAGGAGGGTGGAGAGCTGATCTTCTGTCATGGTGGAGAAGCTGGTTTTGGAGGAGCAGGGTTGAGGAGCTAAGAGGGGCAGTGGGCGCTGTGGGCCAAAGCTTTCTCTGATCGTATCGATCTTCTGTTTAAAGAAAGAGGCGAAGTCATCAGCAGAAATGAGGAGGGAGGGAGGAGGTGCGGGGGGACGGAGTAGAGAATTGAAAGTGTTGAAAAGCTGTTTAGGGTTGTGGGACAGGGAGGATATGAGGGATGAGAAGTAAGTTTGTTTTGCGGCAGTGAGCGCAGACTTGAAGCTGGCGAGGGACTGCTTGTATGCAGTGAAGTGGTCGGCAGAGTGGGATCGCTTCCATCTCCGCTCAGCAATCCTGGAAGCCCGTCTCAATTCTTTGGTCAGGCTGGTCAGCCAGGGCTGCCTGTTAATTGTACGAGTTTTACTATGCATGAGTGGGGCGGCCGAATCGAGTGTTGCTATTATTGTGGTGTTATAAAAAGTAATCATCAACATAAACAGAAATAAACACTTGAAATAGATCTCTCTTTGTAATCTAATATATAAAGCTGAATGTGTGTGTGTGTGTGTGTGTCTGTGTGTGTGTGTGTGTGTATGCGTGTGTGTGTGTGTGTGTGTGTGTGTGTATGTATGTCCGGGATTGGCATCTGCACCATCGCAGCTACAGCCACAAAATTTTGAACAGTCACACGTCTGGACCCTGAGAGCATCATAGGCTATGTTGTGAGGTGAAATTTTAACCCCGCGCTTTCCAATTCACCAAACAATTTTGCCCCTATCTACATAATGGGGAAAAAGTGAAAGGAAAAGTGTTGGAGGCAAATTGACAGCTGCCAGATGTGAACAAGAGCGATGGCGCCAAAGAGTATATACCGTACAGTTGCTAAGGTGGGGCCCCGACATGGGATACTCACCACACACGGGGATATGAACACACACAAAATGGGCCACACACTACCACGTGCTTGAACACATATACCACCCTCAGAACACATTTCACCACACATACACCAACCTCGCCACATAAAAGTCGAAACACAAAAGTCGTCACTCAAAACTCGCCACTCAAAACTCACCACGCGCAAAACTCGCCACATGCAAAAACTAGGCTCACGCAAAACTCGCCACAAGTGCAAAACTCACCTCATGGAAAACTCGCCACACGCAAAACTTGCACACGCGGAAAAATTGCCACATGCACAAAAGTTGCAACACATGCAAAAGTTGCCTCACACAAAACTTGCACATACTCAAAAGGCACCACACATAAAACTCGCCATGCACAAAACTCGCCATGTGCAAAACTTGCTGCACACAACTTGCTACACTAACCTGTCACATGCAACTCGACACACAAAAAGTTACTACATGCATGTTGCCACACAAAACTCATCTCACAAAAGTCGCTACATGCATGTCGCCACACGCAACTCAACACACACAACTTGACAAACGAAACTCGCCCTAAAACACACAAAAGAATGGTATTGTCCTTCAAAAATAAAAATCTGATTAATAAGCAGACAAACTACAAGGGCAACAAATGTACCATATAGGAAATACGGCAGCTGTCAGTCACATGACCTGTCTATTATGTGTATGTGTGAGCTAATATATACTGCCAGGGGGAGGGCTTCCTGTTGGCTGGGTATTTATCAGGCTGCCAATTTAGCTTACAAATACTGAGGTAAAAATACTGAGCAAATAACGTGTGAACGAGGTCTAATACAGGAGGAGATGACACACAGGTATATACTATATACAGGAGGAGATGACACACAGATATATACTATATACAGGAGAGATGACACACAGGTATATACTATATAGAGGAGGAGATGACATACAGGTACATACTAAATACAGGAGGAGATTACATACAGGTATAAACTATATACAGGAGGAGATGACACACAGGTATATACTATATGCAGGAGCAGATGACCTACAAGTATGTACTATATACAGGAGGAGATGACTTACAGGTATATGCTATATATAGAAGATGACATACAGGTATATACTATATACAGGAGGAGATGACACAGATATATACTATATACAGGAGGAGATGACATACAGGTATATACTATATATAGAAGGAGATGACATACAGGTATGTACTACATATAGAAGATGACATACAGGTATATACTATATACAGGGGAGATGACACAACAGGTATATACTATATACAGGGGAGATGACATACAGGTATATACTATATACAGGAGATGACATACAGGTGTATACTATATATAAGGGAGATGCAAACATGTATATACTGAGGTGAAAATGAGGGGTGTGAGGTGAAAATGAAAAGGTGTGAGTGCAAAATGAGAGGAGTGAGGGAAAATAGTGGAGTGATCGGAAAATGACAGATGTGAGGTCGAAATGACAAGTGTTAGGGGGGAATGAGAGGAGTGAGGGAGAAAATGAGAGGTGTGAGGGAGAAAATGAGAGGTGTGAGGGGGAAAATGAAAGATGTGATTGGGAAAATGAGAGGTGTGATGGGAAAATAAGAGAAGTGAGGTGCTATAATTAACCACAGATATTTACTATGCCCAGGCAACGCCGGGCTCTTCAGCTAGTTTACTATATAGGAAAATCTCCTCAGATGCTGTGAGCCTCAAAGTAAAATGTCCTGGTTAGTCATAGCAACCAATCAGAGCTCAGCTTTCAGGTGTAAAACCGTACTGGGAAAATGAAAGCTGCGCTGTGGTTGGTTGCTAAGGACACACTCTGTGGGGCTGCACTTGCCAACAGGCCGTTGTTTTTTTGTCCGATAAATCAGGGTTTATGTTGAATTTGCAGATAAAGGGCCGAGCTTAGTAAAGTCGCTGGGTTTGGGGGTTTAGACTCGATCACGGCCTCACAGGCCTGGTCCGGGCCTCAGGCGGCCATGTTTTCCCTGCGTTTCTGGCGCCATTAGTCGCACGGTTACTGATTTCTCGACCTGATATTTCGCACCGCTTGATGTCTGATGTGTGAATGGGCAACAGCGATTCCCTGCGCCTGAATAATTCATATCTGCGTGTGACTGAGCGGAGAAATATCAGCGATAACGTAGGGTTAACAGATGCCAGGCCTGTGGACATCCTGCTGCCACCTAGCAACCGATCGTCCCAGCGTCCCCCCGCCGTTACCATGGCAACCAGTTGGCCTTTTATTAATGTCTATCTGCGCATCCGTCTTGTAGACCCCGCAGCGCAGAAATCTGCTCCCGGCAGCCATGTAAACACTCGCCCCCATCATCCAGCTCAGAAAAGAACATCACCCAGCTCGCCCGGACCCCTGAAAGGAAAATCTCCCAAATACTACAGCAACAAGGCAACGAAAAAAAATACCCTGCAAAACTACATCCAGGAACGCAGTGTGGCCCCCCATCTGTCACTGCTGGGCCCGCGGCCATATTGGACATCACCCCGCTATACCACTATCAGATAATAAATAATGTGACAGCTTTCTAATATGGCGGGGTTCCAATTCCTCACAGCTTTTCCAGATTTCCTGCTTGCTGGCAGTGAGTGGAAGCATTGTTCACACTCTCTGGGCCCCTAGTCTAATATATAAAGCTAAATGTGTGTGTGTATGTGTGTATGTGTGTATGTCCGGGATTGGCATCTGCACCGTCGCAGCTACAGCCACAAAATTTTGCACAGTCACAGGTCTGGACCCTGAGAGCGTCATAGGCTATGTTGTGAGGCAAAATTTTAACCCCGCGCGTTCCAACTCACCAAACAATTTTGCCCCTATCTATATAATGTGGAAAAAGTGAAAGGAAAAGTGTTGGAGGCAAATTGACAGCTGCCAGATGTGAACAAGGGGGACTTAAAGAGTGAGAGCGATGGCACCAAAGAGTATATACCGTACAGTTGCTAAGGTGGGGCCCCGACATGGGATACCACACACGGGGATATGAACACACACACAAAATGCGCCACACACTATCACGTGCTTGAACACATAAACCACCCTCAGCACACATTTCACCACACATACACCAACCTCGCCACATAACAGTCGAAACACAAAATTCGCCGCTCAAAACTTGCCACGCGCAAAACTCGCTACATGCAATTCTAGGCTCACGCAAAACTAGCCACACGTGCAACACTCACCTCATGGAAAACTTGCCACACGCAAAACTTGCACACGAGGAAAAATTGCCACATGCACAAAAGTTGCAACACATTCAAAAGTTGCCTCACACAAGACTTGCACATACTCAAAACGCACCACACATAAAACTCACCACGCGCAAAATTGCACACAACTTGCTACACTAACCTGTCACATGCAACTCGACACACAAAAAATTGCTACACGCATGTCGCCACACAAAACTCATCTCACAAAAGTCGCTGCATGTATGTCGTCACACGCAACTCAACACACACAACTTGACAAATGAAACTCACCCTAAAACACACACAAGTCTGGTATTATTCTTCAAAAATAAAAATCTGATTAATAAGCAGACAAACTATAAGAGCAACAAATGTACCATATAGGAAATACGGCAGCTGTCAGTCACATGACCTGTCTATTATGTGTATGTGTGAGCTAAAATATACTGCCAGGGGGGAGGGCTTCCTGTTGGCTGGGGATTTATCAGGCTGCCAATTTAGCTTACAAATACTGAGGTAAAAATACTGAGCAAATAACATGTGAATGAGGTCTAATACAGGAGGAGATGTGTTGTGAATTCTGTGGCTGAGTTCACTTCTGTGGTCACAAGTGGTATTGCAGTCTCTGGGCTTCCTCCCTCAGGTGTTTTGGTGAGCTCGTTGGCTGCCTTGCTATTTAGCTCCACCTGAGTCTGTCTTCCTTGCTCCTTGTCAATGTTCCAGTGTTGGATCTGAGCTACTGCATCTTTCCTTGGGCCTGCTGCTCTGCTAGATAAGTGCTTCTAGTTTGTTTTCTGTTTTTTCTGTCCAGCTTGTTATTATCTTTTGCTGGAAGCTCTGAGAAGCAAAGGGGTGCACCGCCGTGCTGTTAGTTCGGCACGGTGGGTCTTTTTGCCCCTTTGCGTGGTTTTCGTTTTAGGGTTTTTTGTAGACTGCATAGTTCTCTTTGCTATCCTCGCTCTGTCTAGAATATCGGGCCTCACTTTGCTGAATCTATTTCATTCCTACGTTTGTCTTTTCATCTTGCTAACAGTCATTATATGTGGGGGCTGCCTATTCCTTTGGGGTATTTCTCTGAGGTAAGTCAGGCTTGTATTTCTATCTTCAGGCTAGTCAGCTCCTCAGGCAGTGCCGAGTTGCATAGGTAGTGATAGGCGCAATCCACTGCTGCTTCCAGTTGTGTGAGGATAGTTCAGGTACTGCAGTCTACAGAGATTCCACGTCTCAGAGCTCGTCCTATTGTTTTGGGTTATTGCCAGATCTCTGTATGTGCGCTGATTATTGCACGCTGTGTTGCCTGATTGCCAGCCATAACAGTACAAGGAGCCATTCAATGATTTCCAATAGAGGGAAAAAAGAAATCCTGACATCATTTTTTTTTCTTAGCTCTGTCTTCAGTCTTTTTTTTCCCCTAGACATTAGAGTGCTTCAGGACACAGCTGTGGACATGGATATTCAGGCTCTGTGCTCCTCAATGGATAATCTCGTTGTAAATGTACAAAAGATTCAAGATACTATTGATCAGAAATCGATGCTAGAACCAAGAATTCCGATTCCTGATTTGTTTTTTGGTGACAGAACTAAATTCCTGAGCTTCAGAAATAATTGTAAGCTATTTTTGGCCTTGAAACCTCATTCTTCTGGTAATCCTATTCAACAGGTTTTGATTATTATTTCTTTTTTGCGCGGCGACCCACAGGACTGGGCGTTTTCTCTTGCACCAGGAGATTCTGCATTGAGTAATGTTGATGCATTTTTCCAGGCGCTGGGATTGCTTTACGATGAGCCTAATTCAGTGGATCAAGCTGAGAAAAATCTGCTGGCTTTATGCCAGGGTCAGGATGATGTAGAAGTATATTGTCAGAAATTTAGAAAATGGTCAGTACTCACTCTGTGGAATGAATCTGCACTAGCGGCTTTGTTCAGAAAGGGTCTCTCTGAAGCTCTTAAGGATGTAATGGTGGGATTTCCTATGCCTGCTGGTTTGAATGAGTCTATGTCCTTGGCCATTCAGATCGGTCGTCGCTTGCGCGAGCGTAAATCTGTGCACCATCTGGCGGTATTGTCTGAGAGTAAGCCTGAGCCTATGCAGTGCGACAGGACTATGACTAAAGTAGAACGGCACGAACACAGACGTTTGAACAGACTGTGTTTCTATTGTGGTGATTCTACTCATGCTATTTCTAATTGTCCTAAACGCACTAGGCGGTTCGATAGCTCTGCCGTTATTGGTACTGTACAGTCCAAATTCCTTTTGTCCATTACCTTAATGTGCTCTTTGTCATCATATTCTGTCATGGCGTTTGTGGATTCAGGCGCTGCCCTGAATCTGATGGATTTGGATTATGCTAAACGTTGTGGATTTTTCTTGGAGCCTTTGCGGTGTCCTATTCCGTTGAGAGGAATTGATGCTACACCTCTGGCCAAGAATAAGCCTCAGTACTGGGCCCAGCTGACCATGTGCATGGCTCCTGCACATCAGGAAGTTATTCGCTTTTTGGTACTGCATAATTTGCATGATGTGGTCGTGTTGGGGTTGCCATGGCTACAAACCCATAATCCAGTATTGGATTGGAACTCTATGTCGGTAACCAGCTGGGGTTGTCAGGGAGTACATGGTGATGTTCCATTTTTGTCTATTTCGTCATCCATTCCTTCTGACATCCCAGAGTTCTTGTCGGACTTTCAGGATGTATTTGAAGAGTCCAAGTCTGATGCCCTTCCTCCGCATAGGAATTGTGATTGTGCTATCGATTTGATTCCTGGTAGTAAATTCCCTAAGGGTCGTTTATTTAATTTGTCCGTACCTGAACACACCGCTATGCGCAGTTATGTGAAGGAGTCCCTGGAGAAGGGACATATTCGCCCATCGTCGTCACCATTGGGAGCAGGGTTCTTTTTTGTAGCCAAGAAGGATGGTTCGCTAAGACCGTGTATTGATTACCGCCTTCTTAATAAGATCACTGTTAAGTTTCAGTATCCCTTGCCATTGATTTCTGACTTGTTTGCTCGGATTAAGGGGGCTAGTTGGTTTACTAAGATTGATCTTCGTGGTGCGTATAATCTGGTGAGAATCAGGCAGGGAGATGAATGGAAAACGGCATTTAATACGCCCGAGGGTCATTTTGAGTATCTGGTGATGCCGTTCGGACTTGCCAATGCTCCATCTGTTTTTCAGTCTTTTATGCATGACATTTTCCGTGAGTATCTGGATAAATTCTTGATTGTTTACTTGGATGACATTTTGATCTTCTCAGATGATTGGGAGTCTCATGTGAAGCAAGTCAATATGGTTTTCCAGGTACTGCGTGTTAATTCCTTGTTCGTGAAGGGATCAAAGTGTCTCTTCGGTGTGCAGAAAGTTTCATTTTTGGGGTTCATCTTTTCCCCTTCTACTATCGAGATGGATCCGGTTAAGGTTCAGGCCATCCAGGATTGGACTCAGCCGACATCTCTAAAAAGTTTGCAGAAATTCCTGGGCTTTGCTAATTTTTATCGTCGCTTCATCTGTAATTTTTCTAGCATTGCCAGACCATTGACCGATTTGACCAAGAAGGGTGCTGATTTGGTTAATTGGTCTTCTGCTGCCGTGGAAGCTTTTCAGGAGTTGAAGCGTCGTTTTTGCTGTGCCCCTGTGTTGTGTCAACCTGATGTTTCTCTTCCGTTCCAGGTCGAGGTTGATGCTTCTGAGATTGGTGCAGGGGCGGTTTTGTCACAGAGAGGTTCTGGTTGCTCAGTGTTCAAACCATGTGCTTTCTTTTCCAGGAAATTTTCTGCTGCTGAGCGTAATTATGATGTGGGCAACCGAGAGTTGCTGGCCATGAAGTGGGCATTCGAGGAGTGGCGTCATTGGCTTGAGGGTGCTAAGCATCGCGTGGTGGTTTTGACTGATCATAAGAACCTTACTTATCTTGAGTCTGCCAAGCGCTTGAATCCTAGACAGGCCCGTTGGTCGTTATTTTTTGCTCGTTTTGATTTTGTGATTTCATACCTTCCGGGCTCTAAAAATGTGAAGGCGGATGCTCTGTCTAGGAGTTTTGTGCCCGACTCTCCGGGGTTATCTGAGCCGGCGAGTATCCTCAAGGAAGGAGTCATTGTGTCTGCCATCTCCCCTGATTTGCGGAGAGTGTTGCAGAAATTTCAGGCTAATAAACCTGATCGTTGTCCGGCCGAGAAACTGTTCGTCCCTGATAGGTGGACTAGTAAAGTTATCTCTGAACTTCATTGTTCGGTGCTGGCCGGTCATCCAGGAATCTTTGGTACCAGGGAGTTGGTTGCTAGATCCTTCTGGTGGCCATCTCTGTCACGGGATGTGCGTGCTTTTGTGCAGTCCTGTGGAATTTGTGCTAGGGCTAAGCCCTGCTGTTCACGTGCCAGTGGGTTGCTTTTGCCCTTGCCGGTCCCGAAGAGGCCTTGGACACATATTTCGATGGATTTCATTTCTGACCTTCCCGTTTCTCAAAAGATGTCTGTCATTTGGGTGGTCTGTGATCGTTTTTCTAAAATGGTCCATCTGGTGCCCTTGGTTAAATTGCCGTCCTCCTCTGATTTGGTGCCTTTGTTCTTCCAGCATGTGGTTCGTTTACATGGCATTCCTGAGAATATTGTTTCTGACAGAGGTTCCCAGTTTGTCTCGAGGTTCTGGCGAGCCTTTTGTGGTAGGATGGGCATTGACCTATCTTTTTCCTCGGCCTTCCATCCTCAGACTAATGGCCAGACCGAACGAACCAATCAGACCTTGGAAACATATCTGAGATGTTTTGTTTCCGCTGACCAGGATGATTGGGTGTCATTTTTGCCGTTGGCTGAGTTCGCCCTTAATAATCGGGCCAGCTCGGCTACCTTGGTCTCTCCATTTTTCTGCAATTCTGGGTTCCATCCTCGTTTCTCTTCAGGACAGGTTGAGTCTTCGGACTGTCCTGGTGTAGATTATGTGGTGGACAGGTTGCAGCAGATCTGGACTCAGGTAGTGGACAATTTGACCTTGTCCCAGGAGAAGGCTCAGCTTTTCGCTAATCGCAGACGCCGTGTGGGACCCCGACTTCGTGTTGGGGATCTGGTTTGGTTATCTTCTCGTCATATACCTATGAAGGTTTCCTCTCCTAAATTTAAACCTCGTTTTATTGGTCCGTATAGGATTTCTGAGATTCTCAATCCGGTGTCTTTTCGTCTGACCCTCCCAGACTCCTTTTCCATACATAATGTATTCCATAGGTCGTTGTTGAGGAGATACGTGGCACCTATGGTTCCATCTGTGGAGCCTCCTGCCCCTGTTTTGGTGGAGGGGGAATTGGAGTATATTGTGGAGAAGATTTTGGATTCTCGTGTCTCTAGACGGAAACTCCAGTATCTGGTCAAATGGAAGGGTTATGCTCAGGAAGATAATTCCTGGGTTTTTGCCTCTGATGTCCATGCCCCAGATCTTGTTCGTGCCTTTCATGTGGCTCATCCTGGTCGGCCTGGGGGTTCTGGTGAGGGTTCGGTGACCCCTCCTCAAGGGGGGGGTACTGTTGTGAATTCTGTGGCTGAGTTCACTTCTGTGGTCACAAGTGGTATTGCAGTCTCTGGGCTTCCTCCCTCAGGTGTTTTGGTGAGCTCGTTGGCTGCCTTGCTATTTAGCTCCACCTGAGTCTGTCTTCCTTGCTCCTTGTCAATGTTCCAGTGTTGGATCTGAGCTACTGCATCTTTCCTTGGGCCTGCTGCTCTGCTAGATAAGTGCTTCTAGTTTGTTTTCTGTTTTTTCTGTCCAGCTTGTTATTATCTTTTGCTGGAAGCTCTGAGAAGCAAAGGGGTGCACCGCCGTGCTGTTAGTTCGGCACGGTGGGTCTTTTTGCCCCTTTGCGTGGTTTTCGTTTTAGGGTTTTTTGTAGACTGCATAGTTCTCTTTGCTATCCTCGCTCTGTCTAGAATATCGGGCCTCACTTTGCTGAATCTATTTCATTCCTACGTTTGTCTTTTCATCTTGCTAACAGTCATTATATGTGGGGGCTGCCTATTCCTTTGGGGTATTTCTCTGAGGTAAGTCAGGCTTGTATTTCTATCTTCAGGCTAGTCAGCTCCTCAGGCAGTGCCGAGTTGCATAGGTAGTGATAGGCGCAATCCACTGCTGCTTCCAGTTGTGTGAGGATAGTTCAGGTACTGCAGTCTACAGAGATTCCACGTCTCAGAGTTCGTCCTATTGTTTTGGGTTATTGCCAGATCTCTGTATGTGCGCTGATTATTGCACGCTGTGTTGCCTGATTGCCAGCCATAACAGAGATGACACACAGATATATACTATATACAGGGGGAGATGACACACAGGTATATACTATATACAGGGGAGATGACACACACATATATACTATATACAGGGGAGATGACACACAGGTATATACTATATACAGGAGGAGATGACAGACTGGTATATACTATATGCAGGGGAGATGACATACAGCAGGTATATAATATTTACAGGGGAGATGACATACATGTATATACTATATACAGGAGATGACATACAGGTGTATACTATATATAAGGGAGATGACAAACATGTATATATTGAGGGGAAAATGAGAGGTGTGAGGTGAAAATGAGGGGTGTGAGGTGAAAATGAAAAGGTATGAGTGCAAAATGAGAGGAGTGAGGGAAAATAGTGGAGTGATCGGAAAATGACAGATGTGAGGTCGAAATGACAAGTGTTAGGGGGGAATGAGAGGAGTGAGGGGGAAAATAAGAGTGAGGGGGAAAATGACAGGTGTAAGGGAGAAAATGAGAGATGTGAGGGGGAAAATGAGAGGCGTGATGGGAAAATAAGAGACGTGAGGTGCTATAACTAACCACAGATATTTACTATGCCCAGGCAATGCCGGGCTCTTCAGCTAGTGACTATATATGAGTTTCACTTTTAGTATTGAAGAATTTAAATAAATTAACTTTTTGATGATATTCTAATTTTGTGAGAAGCATCTGTATGTAGCTGTTCAGATCTGTTTTTTTGCTGACTGTATGTTTGCAAACAAAAACTCATAGAAATGTATATAATATTAAGTTCTCACTGTGAGTTTTTGACGTTGCGGGTACGCAACAGCTTTCCATGCGTTTACAGTGCAATGTAACCCTATGGAAACCGCAATCCGCATTGCCCAAGCTGCAGAAAAAAACGCGCGGAAACGCTGCTGGTTACATTCCGCAGCATGTCAATTCTTTGTGCGGATTCCGCTGCGGTTTACACCTGCTCCACAATAGGAATCTGCAGGTGGAATCCGCACAAAATCCGCATTAAAAACTGTGGTAAATCCGCGGTAAATCCGCAGGTAAAACACAGTGCCTTTTACCTGCGGATTTCTAAAATCCGCTGCACAAAAATCCGCAGAGCTCCATTCTACGTGTGCACGTACCCTGACAGTTCCAGCAAAATGTACAGAATTTATAGAAATCTCATGCCCACTGTTTTGTTTTTACGCTGCATAAACTGACTTGCAGTGCCTGTTTGAAATCTACAACAAGTCAATTTGTCTTGCGAGTACGCTGAGTTTTATGTGCGGAATTTCCCGATAGATCTACATTAGGTTTGGAAAATCCTCACATAAAAAACATATACTTTATTAGTTTCTGAAGCTAAAATGCACTACAACCACATGTAAACTGCACATGACTATAAATTAAGTTTTGTCAAAGAAAAATACCGGGAAGTATTATACACAAAGCAGCTGTCACGATCCAACTGGCGAGTGACCTGGGACCAGGAGACACTTTTCCTGGCCCTAAAACTAAGGGGCACCCTAGCTCACCCTGTTCCCCGGGATACTTCAGAAGACGAAGATGCCGGGGCCTCCGTCCTTGCATTATCTCCTACAACAGCCCTACGTCTGTCCCCTTCCCCGACCCGGGAAAGAGACGCTACTGTGTACCACAGTACACCAACCCGACAGACGGGGACAGAGATAAGGGTATAAAGAAAATACACACACAAAATATACACTCACATTTAACAGAGGTATTCACTAGGATGTGTAGGGAGGGGGAAGAAGGCAAAATGGGAAAGGATAAGGAATTTCCAAGCGTACAAATCAAGCAACAATCTCTAATAAACTCCTCCAGCTCTCCTTTCCACACCAGCTTCTCTCACTTCAGATCAATGTAGCTAAAGCTCAGACAAGGACCTGGTAATGGACCCCAACTTTTATAGGGAAGAGGAGTGGTTAACTGAGCACATCTGAATGCAGGAACTTCCAACATGGCCGATTAACCCCTGTTCTGCTGAAAGAAACAAACACGTTTAATACACTGGAGAAGTGCTTCTTCTCAGCAGCGGAGTAGGAGCCGCCAGACGCTGCGGTCTTCTGGCTCTGCTCTGTTGCGATAACCCCCCTTTATTTGCAATTACAGATGTCATACGTTTCCTGTAGAACTTGACCAAGTTTGCACACACTGCAGCAGGGATTTTTGCCCACTCCTCCATACAGATCTTCACCAGGTCTTTCAGGTTCCCGGCTTTCGCTGGGCAACACTGACTTTCTGTTTCCCTCCAAAGATCCTCTATTGGTTACAGGTCAAGAGGTTGGCCAAGCCACTCTAGGACCCTGAAATGCTTTTACGGAGGCACTCCATAGTTGTTCTGGCTGTGTGTTTAGGGTCATTGTCATGCTGGAAGACCCAGCCATGGCCCATGTTCAGTGCTCTTATTGAGGGAAGGAGGTTGTTGGCCAAAAATCCCTCAGGTTCGTCATCTGTTAATGTAAGGTCATGCAATTGGGTAGAGCAAATGCGGCGCGCCCCCACGTAAGGGCAATGGGGTACTCGGTACCGGGTCCTTCAGTTCCCTCAGCTGGGATGTCATGGTGGCCCGACCTGGACTGTGGCCCTATGAGGGGCGCCCAAATAAAAGGGGAGAACAAATAGTTTGTAGATGATGGTAGTGTTCGTGACGCCACTTGGGGTGTTCAGTCAGGGTGACCGACACTGCTTAGGGGTCTGCTGGGGTGATGGAATGGCAGCTAGATGGTATATCTTCCCACAGGTGAAGTATATCCCCAGGGCTTCCCAGAAGTGTAGATGTTGATGGTAGATGGTGCAAGGCACGGTGAATATCGAGGACACAATGGGTGCAGTCTCTTTACCTTTACTGAAGGCTTCAGCATCCACAGTCCAGGGTGCCGGATGACAGGGTAGGCAGAGTCCGGCCGGTCTGATGGCAATTCCAGAGTCCCCCTATCCAGGTGGAAATCAGTAGCCTTCCCCTTGCGCACAGTAACGTAGAAGGTCCCTACGTGCATTAGCTAACATAGGTGTTATGATCTGGTGGCCTTGGAGCAGCATGAGACGTACTCTGGAGAAGGTGGCACCTGTACTGACCGCAAACCCTGAACTTAGCAGCGCAACTAGAAGTAGCCGTGGGGGGTACCTAACACTCCCTAGACCCCTCGACGCAGCCTAAGAACTAACTACCCCTAAAGACAGAAACAGGAAACCTATCTTGCCTCAGAGAAAATCCCCAAAGGATAGACAGCGCCCCACAAATATTGACTGTGAGAGGAGAGGGAAATAACATACGCAGACATGAAATCAGGATTTAGCATAGGAGGCCATACTAGCTAAAAAGAAAGAATAGAACAGAGTACTATGCGGTCAGTATTAAAACACTAGAAAATATCCACCACAGAAAATACAAAACACCACATCTGACTAAAGACATGGAGGGTATATCTGCATCTCCAGAGACACAGCTAGGCTGCAAAAAATCCTTCACAGACAAAGCTGGACAAGACAAAACATGAAAATGCACAGAACTATAAGGTCCACAGCAGGTGGACAGCAAAAACAAAGCCAGGACTTATCTTTGAAGAAAAGCACAGCGAACAGGAGAGACCAGAAGGGATGTGAATCCTCCAAAAACAATGGACAACTGGCACTGACTAAAGGATCAAGCAGGACTAAATAGCTGAGTCCAAATTGAACACACCTGATAAATGCTGCGATCCACAGACAGCAGCACTACCACTCATAATCACCGGAGGGAGCCCAAGAGCAGAATTCACAACACATAGGGTCCTCACTCTTGTTACTCTTCTATCTGTCCCCCAGATGGATAGGACAAACCCGTATGACGGTGGTGGCCTGAGGCTTTTTTATAGGGTTAAAATATTTTGCAGGCAGGAGTTCTGTTAATGCAGCGCTACTCCTGCCTGCAAAACCCGAGCGAATGAAGGTAAAGTAGGTCAATGACCTATATTTAGCTTCATTTGCGGTGAGGCGCCCTCTGCTGGCTGTTCCTAGATCGTGGGAACTTTCCTAGAAAGCTCCCTGGCTCGAGTTCATATGAGGACAACCAGCAGAGGGCGCCCTCTTATGATCTCGAGCCAGGGAGCTTTCCAGGAAAGTTCCCACGATCTAGGAACAGCCAGCAGAGGGCGCCTCACCGCAAATGAAGCTAAATATAGGTCATTGACCTACTTTACCTTCATTCGCTGGAGTTTTGCAGCCATGAGCAGCTGCATTAACAGAACTCCTGCCTGCAAAATATTTTAACCCCTTCAGATGGATTTACATCGTTGGACCTTACAGATCCTCGGAAGGTATGTATATTCTTGGTTTATTATTTTTTTTTATTTACAGATCGAGGGTCTTCAGTGAGTGGATCGAGAGTAGAATAAATTAATACAACAACCTTTGTGTTTTTGTTCATTAAATTCATTTTTAATAATGTGTGTGTGTTTTTTTTTTTAACCCTTTACTAGTATTGGATTAATAATGGATAGGTGTCATAATTGACGCCTCTCCATTATTAATTTGGCTTAATGTCACCTTACAATAGCAAGGTGGCATTAACCCTTCATTACCCCATATCCCACCGCTACACGGGAATGGAAAGAGAGTGGCCAAGTGCCAGAATAGGCGCATCTTCCAGATGTGCCTTTTCTGGGGTGGCTGGGGGCAGATGTTTTTAGCAAGGGGGGGGGCCAATAACCATGGACCCTCTCCAGGCTATTAATATCTGCCCTCAGTCACTGGCTTTACTACTCTGGCGGAGAAAATTGTGCGGGAGCCCACGCCAATTTTTTCCGCCACTTAACCCCTTAATTTACTAGCTAGAGCGGCCAAATTTTGCATATACACACTACTGACATTAGTAGTGTGGAATATGGAAAAAAAATGGTGATATGAGATAATTACTGTATGTAAACCAGGTCTCATATCATGTCGGGTTTTAGGAAGGAGAAAGCAAAAGCCGGTAATTGAATTAATATATATACATATATGTGTCTACTGACATATATATATACAGTGGGGCAAAAAAGTATTTAGTCAGTCAGCAATAGTGCAAGTTCCACCACTTAAAAAGATGAGAGGCGTCTGTAATTTACATCATAGGTAGACCTCAACTATGGGATGCAAACTGAGAAAAAAAAATGCAGAAAATCACATTGTCTGTTTTTTTAACAATTTATTTGCATATTATGGTGGAAAATAAGTATTTGGTCAGAAACAAAATTTCATCTCAATACTTTGTAATATATCCTTTGTTGGCAATGACAGAGGCCAAACGTTTTCTGTAAGTCTTCACAAGGTTGCCACACACTGTTGTTGGTATGTTGGCCCATTCCTCCATGCAGATCTCCTCTAGAGCAGTGATGTTTTTGGCTTTTCGCTTGGCAACACGGACTTTCAACTCCCTCCAAAGGTTTTCTATAGGTTTGAGATCTGGAGACTGGCTTGGCCACTCCAGGACCTTGAAATGCTTCTTACGAAGCCACTCCTTCGTTGCCCTGGCGGTGTGCTTTGGATCATTGTCATGTTGAAAGACTCAGCCACGTTTCATCTTCAATGCCCTTGCTGATGGAAGGAGGTTTGCACTCAAAATCTCACAATACATGGCCCCATTCATTCTTTCATGTACCCGGATCAGTCGTCCTGGCCCCTTTGCAGAGAAACAGCCCCAAAGCATGATGTTTCCACCACCATGCTTTACAGTAGGTATGGTGTTTGATGGATGCAACTCAGTATTCTTTTTCCTCCAAACACGACAAGTTGTGTTTCTGCCAAACAGTTCCAGTTTGGTTTCATCAGACCATAGGACATTCTCCCAAAACTCCTCTGGATCATCCAAATGCTCTCTAGCAAACTTCAGACGGGCCCGGACATGTACTGGCTTAAGCAGTGGGACACGTCTGGCACTGCAGGATCTGAGTCCATGGTGGCATAGTGTGTTACTTATGGTAGGCCTTGTTACATTGGTCCCAGCTCTCTGCAGTTCATTCACTAGGTCCGCCCGCGTGGTTCTGGGCTTTTTGCTCACCGTTCTTGTGATCATTCTGACCCCACGGGGTGGGATTTTGCTTGGAGCCCCAGATCGAGGGAGATTATCAGTGGTCTTGTATGTCTTCCATTTTCTAATTATTGCTCCCACTGTTGATTTCTTCACTCCAAGCTGGTTGGCTATTGCAGATTCAGTCTTCCCAGCCTGGTGCAGGGCTACAATTTTGTTTCTGGTGTCCTTTGACAGCTCTTTGGTCTTCACCATAGTGGAGTTTGGAGTCAGACTGTTTGAGGGTGTGCACAGGTGTCTTTTAATACTGATAACAAGTTTAAACAGGTGCCATTACTACAGGTAATGAGTGGAGGAAATAGGAGACTCTTAAAGAAGAAGTTACAGGTCTGTGAGAGCCAGAAATCTTGATTGTTTGTTTCTGACCAAATACTTATTTTCCACCATAATATGCAAATAAAATGATAAAAAAAACAGACAATGTGATTTTCTGGATTTTTTTTTCTCAGTTTGTCTCCCATAGTTGAGGTGTACCTATGATGTAAATTACAGACGCCTCTCATCTTTTTAAGTGGTGGAACTTGCACTATTGCTGACTGACTAAATACTTTTTTGCCCCACTGTATATATATAGACAGTATATATGTTTTTTTTTTTTTTTTACACATGGATCCCTTGTATAGCCGTATGTCGGTTTTGCAAGCCTGCGATAAAAACACGCATTACGGCTGCCATACGGATTACATACGGAGGATGCCATGCGCAAAAAACGGTGACACACCCTGCCTACGGAGGAGCTACGGACCACTATTTTCGGGACTTTTCAGCGTATTACGGCCGTAATATACGGACCGTATTTTCATACGCTGAGTGTGAAGCCGGCCTCATAGACCTGAGACAGGGACAAGGGGGCATCCTCTACGTGTGGAAGAAAGAAGGTTTAAGCATAATCACAGACACGGATTCTTTACTGTAAGAGCAGCGAGACTATGGAACTCTCTGCTGTATGATGTTGTAATGAGTGATTCATTACTAAAATTTAAGATGGACTTAAAGTCTTCCTTCAACCTTAATAATTATGTTACTATGAAATATAGGGGCTTCTACTATACTAGTAGCACAAAGGCTCTGGAAAAGCACTTTGGCTCCTCGCCTCCCAAAAGAAATCCAGTAAATTCTGCACTCCAAAATCTAAAAGCCATCTTCCCTTCTAAGCCCCAGAATATTTAAACCACATTTAATGTCCACATTTGGCATTTCTCTTGTGATGAGAGCCCTTTTAATTAAGGCTACGTTCAGACTAGCGTTGTGCGTCGGCGACGCAACGCACAACGCACGCAAAAACGCGGCAAAACGCACGCAAAAACGCTGTGTTTTGCGACGCGTGCGTCGTTTTTTGCCGAAAATCGGACGCAAGAAAAATGCAACTTGTTGCGTTTTCTTGGTCCGACGCTTGCGGCAAAAATGACGCATTTGTCGCAAAACGCAACAAACAAAAACGCATGCGTCCCCCATGTTAAACATAGGGGCGCATGACGCGTGCGTCGCCGCTGCGTCGCCCGACGCACACTAGCACAACGCTAGTCTGAACGTAGCCTTACAGGTGCTTGTCTACAAGAGAACAAGCTTTGCACAATGTAGTGTACACTTCAATGTACAGGCACAACAATTTTCACTTGGCAACATCCATTGCTGCTTGAAAACACCCATATGTTCAAAATTGTCACTATACTTGTACTCCAGATGTAATTTCAAAAATGGGGTCACTAGAAGGGGATTCTACTCTTCTGGCAGTTAGGATCTCTGTATAAGGAATCCGCAAATTATTCCATGAAATGTGTTCTCCAAGTGTCATATAGAGCTACGTTTGTCCCGAGTCTTGCGGAGAGGCTAAACAGTATTGTACAGCCACATATTATTATTATTATTATTATTATTATTATTATTATTATTATGGGGTGTTGCCAATTTCAGAAGAAATTGTATGACAAATTTTGGTGCTATTTTACCATTTCCCCATCTGAAGATGTAAAATCTGGGGCTAAACCAATTTTTGTGTGGTATAAATGTAATTATTTTTTCTTCAGTGCCCAATAGTAGAAAATTATCTGGCAAACCTGCAGTGTCAATATAATCACTCCACCCATGGATGAATTCATTGAGAGGTGTAGTTTGTAAAATGAGATCACTTATGGGGGGCTCTCCCAGTGGGTCACGGCACCTGCAAACCATAACATTAAAATTTGCACAATAATATGATACACACTACAATATCGTACTCAAAGAGTGGTAATCATTAGTGATGAGCGAGTATACTCGTTGCTTGGGTATTCCCGAGCACGCTCGGGTGGTCTTTGAGTATTTTGGCGTGCTCAGAGATTTAGTTTTCATCGCCTCAACTGCATGATTTGCGACTGTTAGATAGATTGAATACATGTGGGAATTCCCTAACAAACAGGCAACCCCCACATGTATTCAGGCTGTCTAGCAGTCGTAACTCATGCAGCTGCTGTGACGAAAACTAAATCTCCGAACACGCCAAAATACTTGGAGACCACCTGAGTATGCTCTGGAAAACCCGAGCAACGAGTATACTTGCTCATCACTAGTAATCATATAATGTTAGAGTTGAAAGGGACCTCAAGGGTCATCGTATCCAACACCCTGATCAATGCAGCGCAGGATTCACTAAACTGTGTCAGACAGATGTTTGTCCAGGTGAGGAGAACTCACCACCTCTCGTGGCAGCCTGTTCCATTCATTGATCACCATCACAGTCAAAAAGTTTTTTCTAATATCTAATCTAATCTCCCTTTCAGTTTCATTCCATTGTTTCTCGTGTTTTCATGTGCAAGTGAGAATAAGGATGATCCCTCTGCACTGTGACATCCCTTCAGATATTTGTAGACCCCTACTAAGTCTCCTCGTAGCTTTCTTTTATGCAAGCTAAACATTCCCAGATCCTTTAATTGTTCCACATAGGACATACTTTGCAGTCTGCTCACCATCCTGGTAGCTCTTCTCTAAACTTGCTCTAGTTTATCAATGTCTTTTTCAAAATGTGATGCCCAGAACTGGACACAATATTCCAGAAGGTGACACCATTAAGGTTACCGCCAGTCACACACAGCCGTGATGGCACCCATGAAATTGTTCCAGAAAATCAAGTATTTCTCCCAGAAAATTATTGAATTACCTTATATTCTCGAGTATAAGCCGACCCGAGTATAAGTCGAGACCCCTAGTTTTGCCACACTAAACTGGGAAAACTTATTGACTCGAGTATAAGCCTAGGGTGGTAAATGCAGCAGCTACTGGTAAATTTAAAAAATAAAAATAGATACCAATCCTGCAAGAACAATGAACAACTGGCACTGACTAAAGGATCCTGCAAAGCTATATACCCCAGTCAGTCCTGCAATTAGTAGATACACATGTCCACTCCTGCAATCCAGGCACAACTGCATTACCCTCTACAACCACTGGAGGGAGCCCAAAAGCTGAATTCACAACAGTACCCCCCCCCTTGAGGAGGGGTCACCGAACCCTCACCAGAGCCCCCAGGCCGATCAGGATGAGCATGATGAAAGGCACGAACCAAATCAACGGCATGGACATCAGAGGCAGAAACCCAAGAATTATCCTCCTGGTCATAACCCTTCCACTTGACAAGGTACTGAAGCTTCCGCCTTGAAAAACGAGAATCCAAAATCTTCTCAACAACATATTCCAACTCCCCATTGACCAATACAGGGGCCGGAGGATCAACAGAGGGAACAACGGGCTCCACATATTTCTGCAACAAAGATTTATGGAAGACATTATGAATAGCAAACGAGGCCGGAAGCACCAGGCGAAAGGACGCCAGATTAATAATCTCAGAAATCCTATAAGGACCAATAAATCGAGGCTTAAAGGGACGCTGTCACCTAAATTTGGAGGGAACAATCTTCAGCCATGGAGGCGGGGTTTTTGGGTGTTTGATTCACCCTTTCCTTACCCGCTGGCTGCCTGCTGGCTGCAATATTGGATTGAAGTTCATTCTCTGTCCTCCATAGTACACGCCTGCGCAAGGCAACATTGCCTTGTGCAGGCATGTACTATGGAGGACAGAGAATGAACTTCAATCCAATATTGCAGCCAGCATGCAGCCAGCGGGTAAGGAAAGGGTGAATCAAACACCCAAAACCCCGCCTCCATGGCTGAAGATTGTTCCCTCCAAATTCAGGTGACAGTGTCCCTTTAAACTTAGGGGAAGAAACCTTCATAGGAACATGACGGGAAGATTACCAAACCAGATCCCCAATCCGAAGCCGGGAACCAACACACCGACGACGATTAGCAAAACGTTGAGCCTCCTCCTGAGACAGCACCAAATTGTCCACCACATAAGCCCAAATCTGCTGCAACCTGTCGACCACAGAATCCACACCAGGAAGGTCAGAAGGCTCAACCTGCCCAGAAGAAAAACGAGGATGAAAACCAAAATTACATTTAGATCTAACTACCCCTAAAGACAGAAACAGGAAACCTATCTTGCCTCAGAGAAAATCCCCAAACGATAGATAGCCCCCCACAAATATTGACTGTGAGAGGAGAGGAAAATAACATACGCAGATATGAAATCAGATTTTAGCATAGGAGGCCATACTAGCTAAAAAGAAAGAAAAGAAGAGAGTACTATGCGGTCAGTATAAAAACGCTAGAAAATATCCACCACAGAAGATACGAATCACCACATCTGACAAAAGACATGGGGGGTATAACTGCATCTCCAGAGAAAAAGCCAGGCTGCAAAAAATCCTTCACAGACAAAACTGGACAAGACAAAAACATGAACATGCACAGAACTATTTGTTGCAGAGTGCGTCTTCTTGCAGTCACCGCTGTACTTAGGAGAGCTTCAATCAGCAAGATATCTTGAGTAAACAGTATTTACTTCATACTGGATAAACATGAGATACAATTCAGTGTCACACAGTCTGTGCACTGAACACAACACATTCATGAAGAAAAGCAAAAACAGAAAGTAAGAAAACAACCAACAACTGAGAGCTTCCCTCCCCACATTACAGCAAGTATATAACTTTACACACTATCGCCATCTGCTGTCTGGTTAGTATAAAGTCCTCCTTTCACTTATAATAAGTTCTAATCTGTTGCATATGCCAACACCCTTTCTCAACAGTAAAGACTTATTCAATCAAACCCAACTTTTTTATTAGTCTCTGATGTTTATCAGCATTCAACGCCTTCGTGAAAATGTCTGCTGTCATTTCTTCAGTAGGACAGTACTCTAGCTTCAAGACTCCTTGTTCCTGATGATCTCTCAAGAAATGATATTTCACATCAATATGCTTGGTTGTTGGATTGACTCTTTCCATCTGAGCAAGAATAAGACATCCTTGATTGTCCTCTTTTAGTTTTGTTGGTGCCAACTGTGGTTGTCCTAATTCTGTCAACAATTGTCTTAACCACAGTACTTCTTGACTCGCATGTGCTGCTGCAACATATTCTGCTTCTGTTGAAGATAGTGTCACAATTAGTGTTGAGCGATACCGTCCGATACTTGAAAGTATCGGTATCGGATAGTATCGGTTGATACCCGAAAAATATCGGATATCGCCGATACCGATATCCGATACCAATACAAGTCAATGGGACACCAAGTATCGGAAGGTATTCTGATGGTTCCCAGGGTCTGAAGGAGAGGAAACTCTCCTTCAGGCCCTGGGATCCATAGGGATGTGTAAAATAAAGAATTAAAATAAAAAATATTGATATATTCACCTCTCCGGCGGCCCCTGGACATCACGCTGGTAACCGGCAGGCTTCTTTGTTTAAAATGAGCGCCTTTAGGACCTGCGAATGACGTCGCGGCTTCTGATTGGTCGCGTGCCGCCCATGTGACCGCCACGCGACCAATCAGAAGCTGCGACGTCATTCGCAGGTCCTTAATTCCTAGAATTAGGAGTTTAGTGAATGAGAATGACGTCGCGGCTTCTGATTGGTCGCGTGGTGGTCACATGAGCGGCACTCGACCAATCAGAAGCCGCGACGTCATTCGCAGGTCCTAAAGGCGCTCATTTTAAACAAAGAAGCCTGCCGGTTACCAGCGTGATGTCCAGGGGCCGCCGGAGAGGTGAATATATCAATATTTTTTACTTTAATTCTTTATTTTACACATCCCTATGGAACCGATACCCGATACCACAAAAGTATCGGATCTCGGTATCGGAATTCCGATACCGCAAGTATCGGCCGATACCCGATACTTGCGGTATCGGAATTCTCAACACTAGTCACAATTGACTGTTTCTTACTTGTCCAACTTATTGGTCCACCTGAGAGGAAAAAAATATGTCCACTGGTAGATCTTCTGTCAGTTGGATCTCCAGCCCAATCTGCATCAACATATCCTGTTAAAATGCAATCATCGCTTGTGGGTAATTTCAGCTTAACATTGCTAGTTCCTTTCAAATAACGCATTACTCTCTTCACAGCATTCCAATCAGCTTTATTTGGTTTTGATACCTTTCTACTCAGGATTCCTACTGCTGCTGCGATGTCTGGTCTTGTAACGGTCGCTAGATACAGTAGTTTTCCTATTGCTGTTCTGTATTCTTCATTATTTGGTAGCATATTTTGTTCACTGTTCATCTCTTTGAGATAATTAGTTTCCATTGGAGACTTTACTGTTTTTGCATCCTTTAATCCAAATTCTTCTGTATGTCTTGAATCATGTGATTTTGATTCAGTAGGAAACTTCCGTCTTCTTTTCTTTCTACTTGTATTCCTAGATATTGTTTTACATTTCCCAAGTCTTTGATTTCGAAATGTTGATTCAGGATTTTTAGAATGTTTTCATTATCCCTTTCTTGTTCAAAACAAATCAAAATGTCGTCTACATATATGAGTATGTAAATCCATCTATTAATCAGCCTTTTTGTGTATAAGCATGGATCAGCTTTGCTTCTTTGAAATTTTTCATTTGTAAGTACTTCCGTGATTTTGTCATTCCACGCTTTAGCTGCTTGCTTTAAACCATATATGCTTTTCTGTAGTTTACAAACTTTGTTTGGATTTCTTTCATCTTTGAATCCTGGAGGTTGTTCCATATAAATGTCTTCTGTTAAATCTCCATTCAGAAAAGCTGTCTTTACATCCAGATGTCTCAGTTGCATCTGTTTCATTGCTGCAACTGTAAGTAAAGTTCTTATTGTAGTGTGTTTGACAACTGGAGCAAATGTCTCATCATAGTCTTCTCCATATTTTTGAGAATACCCTTTAGCTACGAGTCTTGCTCGGTATCTTTCAGCTGTGCCATCTGTTTGGTATTTAACTTTAAAAATCCATTTACATCCTATGGTTTTTCTTCCTTCTGATAAATCTGTTAGTGTCCATGTATTTGAATCTTGCATGGATTAAATTTCTGTTTCTGTTGCTTCTATCCATTTATTAGCTTCTTCTACAGGAAGTTTAGATATTTCTTCCCAAGAAGTAGGCTCATCGATTTTTCTTGTGCTTGTCTTGTATGAGAGACGTTTCGGTGGTTTTCCTTTGTTCTCTCTCATTGAACGTCTTGGTTCTGTGTCTGTTTGTAGTTGTGATTCTTCACTTTCAGTATTTTGTTCTTCATTAATTTCTACTTCTTTCTCATCAGATATTTCTTCAGTTGTGTCATTATTGGTTTTCTCATTTTTTGTTTCAACTGAAATCATAACGTCTTCATTTAAATCTTCAATGAATGTCACACTGTTACTCACCGTAACTCTGTCTGTTTTGGGATCTAGGATTCTGTATCCTTTGCAATTTTCACTATATCCAACAAATATTCCTTCCATGGATCTGTTTTGAAGTTTGGAACGTTTTTCTGTTGGAATGAATATGAAAACTTTACATCCAAAAACTTTTAAATGATTGACACTTGGTTTCTTACCTTGCCACAGTTCATATGGAGTTTTCGTCAGTTTTCTGGAAAAAAGTCGGTTCTGTAGATAAGTAGCTATCATTGCTGCCTCACCCCAATATTTCTCTGGTAGTTTGGAATCCGTCAGCATACATCTAATCATCTCTGTTAGAGTTCTGTTTTTTCTTTCTGCTACTCCATTTTGTTCAGGTGTGTATGGAACCGTTTTCTGGTGTTCTATCCCATTTTGTCTTAAGTAGTCTTCTATTCTGTGACCTGTAAATTCACCTCCATTATCACTTCTGATGACAATTGGCTTCCTTTGAAATTTGTTACTTGATCTTGTTACATAGTCTACAAGTTTATCAAAAACTTCACTTTTGTTTTTAATTAAGTATGTGACTGTGTATCTTGAGTAATCATCTATAAAAGTCAACATGTATCTATTGCCTCCTGATGTAGTCACTTTCATGGGTCCACATACGTCAGTATGCACCAAATCAAGTGGTCTTTCGCTTTTCATCTAACTTTCTTTTGGAATAGATATCCTTGTGGCTTTGGATTTTATACAACATTCACATCTTATGGTAATTGAGCAATCTGATATCTTTAAATCTTTTGTCAATTCTTTTCTCTGTAGTTCCCTTATACTGTCAGGGTGTCTATGTCCTAGACGTCTATGCCACATGTGAATACAGTTTTTGTGATCATGTGTACATACCTTCATCTGTTCCTTTGGTGTGTCAAAATGATATAATTGTTCATCTGCCTTGACTTTGGTTATCACCTTGTTTCCTGCAATAATTGCACACTCATTGTCTTTGAATTTCACTGTAAGTCCTTTTGCTGTTAAACGTTTCACAGATAATAATCCGCCTTCCAATTTTGGAACATACAACACATCTTGTACAAGTATCTTTGAATCTTGTCCGAACTTGTTTGAACAATTTAGCATACCTTGTCTGATACCTTCTGCGGTTATTTTGCTTCCATCTGCGAGATAAATGGCTTCTTTCTTATCTAAATCAAGATCAGTAAAGAAATTCTTGTCACTTGTCATATGACTCGTTGCTCCTGAATCAATAAACCAACCAAGTGATGATTTCTTGTCTGTTACTTTAAATGTGCCATTCCAATTATTCTCACATGAGTCGGAAATTGTGTTTTTTACTTTCTCTGTATGGTTTTTATGTTGTAATTTTTGTTGTTCTGCTTTCCATATGGTACAGTCTTTCTTTAAATGACCTTTTTTCTTACATCTGAAGCATTCTCTCGTCTCTTTATTATAGGGTTTTTGGAATTCTGTAGCTTTAAGAGCGTTTTCACTGTCCTTTTCAGAAGAATCATTTCTTTGTTCTTTTCTTCTCTGATATTCATCTATTAGTCTTGTTTTCACAAAATCTAATGTAATGTCAGCTTCTGGTCTCGTCTCAAGGGCATTTATCAAGGCTGTATACGAATCTGGTAAACTGCACAACAATATAGCTGCTACATGACTTTCTTTAACATCTTCACCAATAGATCTTAGCTGTGATATCACTTCCATCATTGAGAATATGTGCTTCTGCATATCGTCATTTGCACTCAATCTCATACTGTACAGCTTTCTTAATAAAAACAACTTGTGATTCAAGCTAGGTCTTTCATACAGTTTTCTTAATGCTTCCCACATTCCCTTAGCTGTTTCATCATTTCTTATATGTATTAATTGCGCATCATCCACTAATAAGCTAATGGTGGCTCTCGCTTGTATATTCTTTTTATCCCATGTCTGATTATCTTGATCTGGTCTTGCTGTAACCATTAGTTCCCATAGATCATCCTTAGATAACAACATCTCTACTTTGAATTTCCATAACTGATAATTTTCACTATTCAGTTTAGCTACTGTAAATTTCAGTTCTGTGTTACTCATCATCTTTATATAGTCTTACTTGTTTAGAGAGTTGTACTGAAGATATTCTCCTGTATGTCCTGTGAATTCTCTGCAATTATATCCAGCTCCTGGGATGGTGAATTTCTCTGTCACTCTGTATCTGGATTTATTTCCTTCTGTTTACAGAGCTTATCTGTGTGCTCCGTTATCTGGGGTTATAAACCAGGATCCTTCTGCCTGGGCTTGCAGTGCAGACCTGTAGTGTCTGGGGTGCCTGGGCCCATAACCTGTTGCAGAGTGCATCTTCTTGCAGTCACCGCTGTACTTAGGAGAGCTTCAATCAGCAAGATATCTTGAGTAAACAGTATTTACTTCATACTGGATAAACATGAGATACAATTCAGTGTCACACAGTCCGTGCACTGAACACAACACATTCATGAAGAAAAGCAAAAACAGAAAGTAAGAAAACAACCAACAACTGAGAGCTTCCCTCCCCACATTACAGCAAGTATATAACTTTACACACTATCGCCATCTGCTGTCTGGTTAGTATAAAGTCCTCCTTTCACTTATAATAAGTTCTAATCTGTTGCATATGCCAATACTATTAAGGTCCACAGCAGGTGGACAGCAAAAACAAAGCCAGGACTTATCTTTGTAGAAAAGCACAGCAAACTGGAGAGACCAGCAGGGAAGTGAATCCTGCAAGAACAATGAACAACTGGCACTGACTATAGGATCCTGCAAAGCTATATACCCCAGTCAGTCCTGCAATTAGTAGATACACATGTCCACTCCTGCAATCCAGGCACAACTGCATTACCCTCTACAACCACCGGAGGGAGCCCAAAAGCTGAATTCACAACAGTCGGGCAACCAACGTGGAAATAACTGTCCCGCCAGTCTCTGAAGTATTGCATAGAGATCTTTACTCCCTCGGTGTTCTGGCTACCGGTACTGTGCCCCATATCACTCCCCCTGGTGGAAGAATAACATTACTGCAACGACCAGAACTCTGGGGCACTGCACAAACAATTAACTTAAAATACAAATATATGTTGCATAACATTGGTGAATGAAGTTGTGGTGCTATTAGAGTCATATTTAATATTTTGTGTGACTTCCATGAGCTTGAAGGACTGCATCCATGCGGTTCAACAATGATTCATACAATGTATTAATGAAGTCATCAGGAATAGCAAAGAATGCAGTCTTACATGCCTCCCAGAGTTCATCTAGATTCTTTGGTTTTGTCTTCCAAGCTTCCTCTTTCATCCTACCCCAAACATGCTCAATGATGTTCATGTCGGGTGACTGGGCTGGCCAGTCATTGAGCACCTTGATCTTTTTTGCCTGTAGGAACTTTGTTATAGAGATGGATGTATGAGATGGAGCACCATCCTGCTGCACAATTTGACCCCTTTTATGATTTGGAATATAAGAGGTAGCTAATACTTTTTGATTTTTTAGGCTATTGATATTGCCTTCCACCTTGCAAATGTTTTGCACACCCCCATACTGCATGTAACCCCAGACCATGATCTTTCCAAAACTAAATATAACTGTTTTCTGGATGTATCTTGGATCCATACGGGCTCTAGTAGGTCACCTGCAGTATTTACGGTGGCTTTGGTGTAATTCTACTGAAGATTCATCAGAGAAATCCACCTTCTGACACTTTTCCGGCGTCCATCTGTTTAGCAGGCTGTGGGATTTTGCAAATGCCACATGTTTTTTATTTGCCTTTTGTTTAGTGCTGGCTTCTGGGCACTGATTCGACCATGGAGGCCATTTCGAGATACAATCCTACAAACTGTTCTAGTTGACACAGGCACTTGAGGTGACCAGGCCTGATGGAGCTCTGCTGTAGTGGAAGAGGGGCTTGCTATGGATTTTATAACCAACAAACGTTCCTCCTGAGCAGTTGTCTTGCGGGCTCTGCCGGATCTGGGCTTGTCAAACACATCTCCAGTCTCTTCAAATCTTTTTTTAATTCTTTTTACTTGATGCTTAGATACATTAAAGGTGCCAGCCACCTCTGCAGTGGATCTGGTCTTCAGCCTCTTGATAATCCAGGCTTTGGTTGCAGGCTGGATTTTTGGCATGTTATCAGAGCTCAAGTTGCAGTTCAAGTGAAGGTCTAGGGTGCTGGATTTCTGTTTATACACACACACACACACACACACACTAATTAACCGACCATTTACTGAGCACAGGTGAGGAAGTAAACTAGGATTGGGTGCATTAAATGACCAGGCGACAAAACTTTTGTCTTGCCAAAATCTGACCATTCTGTGATCCATAAAGTGATCAATATTTCTGCATAGATGCCAATTTATTTTCTTAACTTAAACTTCATTTCGGAGGGTTTCAGCTTTCAAAAGAATAATGGATGAATTTAACGTCAGGTTATAAGCTTTTAATTACATAACATGGATAAGCGACATAACTTCTGTCAGGGAGTGTAGTATGAATTTATAGGGGGACCCTACATCATTTTTTTTCTAAACTCACCAGTAAAGGCTAAGCAAACAGCTGTGAGCTTTTATTAAAGGGAATCTGTCACCTAGATTTTCGTATATAGGCTGCGGCCACCGCCATTAGGGGCTTATCTACATCATTCTGTAATACTGTAGATAAGCCCCCAATGTAACCTGAAAGATAAGAAAAACAAGTTAGATTATACTCACCTGGGGGGCGGTCCCACTGCAGTCTGGTCCGATGGGCGTCACGGTCCGGGTCTGGCGCCTCCCATCTTCATGTGATGACATGCTCTTCCTTGCTTCCTGTTGTGGCTTATGCGCAGGCGTACTTTATCTGCCCTGTAAAACCAAAAACACATGGGCCACCTGCATAGCGAACAAGTCTGTAGGAACCTGTTCACACCACCAAAGAACTTGAAAACACAAAAGCGCACAGAGAGGTAAAAAAATACTCTGTTGTAAAAAAGTCACAGTAAATAAGTAAGTGCTAGTCAAAAAATGAAAAAATAAAGGGTATTTAGTCAATATGTTTTTTTGCAAAAAAAGTATGTTAAGCTGCTCCACCAATCGCCAAGGTATACCCATAATAGAGCAGTCCTGTCTAATGTATATAATCCCTATCTGATGTATTTAAAGACCTGATCATCTGTATAGCACCTGTATGAACAGGGCTCAGAGAGAAAATATTCACGTTGAACATGCGAGATGGAACAGCCCTGTGCAGAGCAAAGTACTGCAGTGCTCAGGCGCCGGGAAAGGTCCGAGAAGCCCAGCGCCTGTGCACTGCAGTACTCAACAGGGCAGAGAATTATGCCTGCGCAGGAGCCACGATAGGAAGCCAGGAACAGGACGTCATCGCATGAAGATGGGAGGCGCTGGACCCGGACCGTGATGCTGACCGGACTGCACCAGACCGCCCCCTCCAGATGAGTATGCAGCGCCCCAGAGACCTGGTCGTTGCAGTATGACGCTCTTCCACTAAGGGGAGTGATGGTACGTCTGCTGACACTAAAGGAGTTCTCCTGACCAGGTATCACCAGAACACATTACACTTCACACTCCGGCCACTAGGGGGAGAAAAAGGCTTTATTTATTGGGCCACTCCTCATACTGGTAAAACTAGGGGTTGGGGAGGAAGTTAGTCAGAAGCTGACTGCTTTGGATTCAGGCAACATCCCGTGGCAGGGGGTGTTGCAGGGAGAAGACACTGGGGGGTCCCTGTCAGGCGTGGGAACCTGGCAGGTGCCTAGCGACCAGAGCAGAACGTAACGGAACCGTGCATGCACACCCCGCGGCGGTATCCAAGAGAGAGACACGAAGGGAAGGATATTGTGGAACAGTGTAAACGAGATCAAGCACAAAGGAGTACCAGTAGGAGTCGTGCCGTGAGACCGAGGCAACATCCTGCTGAGGCGCGTAGCCGGTGGCCGGAACACCGCGGGAGTAACTGACTCTAGGCCTTACTTCGAACTCCGCAGGACAGTTAATCATAGGTTGGCTGTCTACCTTACTACACCTACGAAGACATAGGGGGCAACAGTGGTTGAGGGGCGTCTCTAGGGTCCCTGAAGACCTCCAGGCCTTCCCGTCATACGGGTGCGTCCTAGCCATAACATACCTGGGGGACGTTGAACTAGAAACATCTGGAACCAAAGAGAGAGAGAGAGCTGTAGAGAACGAACGAACGAGAACAGCAGTTGTGAGGACTATTCCGAATGCTCAGCAGGGTAGGACTACAACACACAGGCGCTAGTGGTAGGCAACGATTTCCATCTGCGAAGGAAACTCTGGATGTGCCCATCGGATTGGCCGGTCTCAGATAGCCCTGTTAAGCGTGCTCTGGATTGAGGATCCTGAAGTCTTCAGTAGGGTTGAGCGAAGCGGGTCGGCCATTTTCAGAAGTCGCCGACTTTTGGCAAGGTCGGGTTTCATGAAACCCGATCCCTGTGTGGGGTCGGCCATGAGGTCGGCGATCTTCTGAATCTGGTATCGGAATTCCGATACCGAGTTCCGATATGTTTGCAATATCGGAAATCGGTATCGGAATCCATATTTAAGTGTAAAAGAAAGAATTAAAATAAAAAATATTGCTATACTCACCCTCTGATGCGCCCTGGTACTAACCGGCAGTCTTCCTTCCTTAGAATCAGCACTTGAAGGACCTTCGGTGACGTCGCGGCTTGTGATTGGTCGCGCGACGGCCCATGTGACCGCTCACGCGACCAATCACAAGCCGCGACGTCACCGAAGGTCCTTCAAGCGCTGATTCTTAGGAAGGAAGGCTGCCGGAAAGAAGCAGGGCGCATCCAAGGGTGAGTATATTCTTATTAGGTATATACTCACCCTCGTACGCGCCCTGCTTCTTTCCGGCAGCTTTCCTTCCTAAGAATCAGCACTTGAAGGACCTTCGGTGACGTCGCGGCTTGTGATTGGTCGCGTGTGCGGTCACATGGGCCGTCGCGCGACCAATCACAAGCCGCGACGTCACCGAAGGTCTTTCAAGCGCTGATTCTAAGGAAGGAAGACTGCCGGTTTGTACCAGGGCGCGTCAGAGGGTAAGTATAGCAATATTTATTATTTTAATTCTTTCTCTTACACTTAAATATGGATCCCAGGGCCTGAAGGAGAGTTTCCTCTACTTCAGACCCTGGGAACCATAGTAACCCATTGCAATGCATTGGGTTTCGGGTTTCGGCCGACCCCGACCCCGACTTTTTTATAGGATCGGCCGATTTCACTCGACCCGACTTTTGAGAAAGTCGGGTTTCGTGAAACCCGACCCGATCCTATAAAAGTAAAGGTCGCTCAACCCTAGTCTTCAGTAAAGAGGTAAAGAGACTGCAACCTTGTGTCCTCGTTATTGTCTGCACCTCACACCATTACCATCTACCTTACTGGGAAGCCCTGGGGACATCCTTCACCTGTGGGAAGGTATACCATCCAGCTGCCATTCCATCACCCCAGCGGACCCCACAGCAGCGTCGGTCACCCTGACCAAACACCACAGGTGGCGTCACGAACCCCTGACAGACTGCACCACCTTTATTGGACGCCCCTTAGCAGGGTCGCGGACCGGGTCTAGCCACCGTGACAGCCTCAGAACCGAACCAGAGAGGCCCGGTACCGAGAACTCGTGGCCCTGTGTCTGGGGGCGCTCCAACTTGGCGTCACGAACAGGATCCTACTTAAGCCTGAGAAGCAGGTCATGTGTGCCTTGGAACTTTGACTGAAACGTGTTTGGACTGTGATTTATTGCAAAGACTGTGTATTGCTATCTGCCGCGAGATTCCCGCCAAAACTGCCGCCATTGCCGCGCCACGAGGAGCGCAGGGGAAGAAGGAGGGCATGCCATGGGAGGAGACTATCAAAGTGGCGCCAGAAGTGCTGACCACCCCCTCCGATTACTGTTGCGGGGGGATGATCTGCCCCAAAGCAGAGGAGAACCGCCCCCTGACTTGCAGCGGCGGGAACCAAGACAAGAAGGAGCCACTCCCCCAGGAAATGGAGGAGCAGCGTGTGAGTGCCATTGCAGACCCCGGAGAGGGGATGACGACCAGCGGGTGCCCGAGCGATGAAGGAGCGATCCTGGCCTGTCCCTGTCAGCCCTGTCAGACCGGAACTCGAACCTGCCGCGGCTGGAGGGCTCGGATTTCTTGGAGCCGCGGGCGGAGGAGCCAAGTCAGCCTATCCCGATCGTGGAGCCAGCCGATGTGAAGCAATGGAGATCGGAGCCGTCACTGAGGGCCGCATCGGTAGAACCACGGTCCGAGCTGCAGCCGACTCCAGCGTCCTCGTCAATGGAACCGATCGGCATCGGTGGAACCACATCAGACGGAGGTATGGAAAATGCCCCTGCCCTCCTGATCGATCCGGCTCCCGCGGCCGCTCCCCGTCCTGACAGAGACCGACTCCCCGCTCCTGAGCTGGTGGTTATAGCCCCCGGCACCATGGAGAAGCTGGTGCCCCCCGCTACCGACGACTATGGGGATACCACTGGGAGTAAGCTCAGAGGGGGTGATCTTCCAATGGGACACCCCAAGGATGGGGCCAGACGGGACTAGACAGGAGGGCCTCAGCGTCGCTGCGCTTAATTGGGAACAATATAAACAATATCTAGTTTTACACTGGAAAGACCGAGAAGAGACAGAACAAAGTGACCCACCGAAAGTACAAGGACCAAAGACAGAACGCAGTAAAGGGAGTCCGGTAAAGCGGGGTTGGGGCTATAGACAGGAACCGGGGCTACCGACGGAAATCTTCTTTACTAGCTACAATGTCAAGGTCCCGCGCCACGATAGAGGTGACGGACAGCTGCTACACAGAGGGGACCAGGTGACGTACACCCGCCATCGGAGTGCGCAAGGGTGGTGCGCTCGAAATGTCTACCGATGCGAGCCGGTAATGGCGCCACCTGCTGTCCTGACTACGACTAACCCTGATTTGACGAACTCCATCCCTGTCACCACAGTGTGCATTATCGCCGCTACTGAACTTGCAACCAAAGCTGACATTCAGATCCAGACACCGGGTGACCTGGCCGCATCTGAGAGACGAACCCACGACACTGACACCACATCAGGCGAGAACACAGAACCAGGGCTTCCACGGCCGGGAAGTGTTCGTTACCGATGGATGCCTTGCAACCTATTATAGAACTAAACCTCGAAGACCTGAATATGTATGCAGCGCCCCAGAGATCTGGTCGTTGCAGTATGACACTCTGCTACTAAGAGGAGTGATGGTACGTCTGATGGCACTGAAGGAGTTCTCCTGACCAGGTATCACCAGAACACTTTACACTTCACACTCCGGCCACTAGGGGGAGCAAAAGGCTTTATTTATTGGGCCACTCCTCACACTGGTAAAACTAGGGGTTGGGGAGGAAGTTAGTCAGAAGCTGACTGGGTTGGATTCAGGCAACATCCCGTGGCAGGGGGTCCATGTACATAGTTAACTGTTTCTTGCTGCTGCTTAAAACCCATCCAGCGTTATTCCTAAAAGGGGTCCCTTTGTTTACCCGGGATCCCTATTGTTTATAGTTCTTTTTCTATTTTTGCACATGTTCATCATTGTTTAAAAGACTGCGGGATCATGAACAGTGAATGATTCAAAACTGTTTTGTATATAGTTTGCACCTTCTTAAAGGTGCTCTCTACTGGTTTTACAAGCGAAAGAAGATTTTGCGAAGATAATGCTTCTGGACATGACGCAGAAGGTCTTGCTTTCAGTGGACTTGCAGACAGAGAGAATCTGCACTATTTCCTAGAGACTTGGTTCCCTCTTAAAGGGAATGTTGACATGTTGCTTTGGAAAAGATCGAAACGTTAATAATGTTGAAAGTTAGTAAAGTTTGATAATGTTAATAAAGATTGAGGACAGGAAAGCTTGAAGTGAACCCATAGGGGTTAGGGAGAGAGTCCTCCTGAGAACCGTAGAATGATGGTCGGTACAATGACAGTTGGCCCAGCCAAAGAGCTAGGCAGTCCTGCATTGGTGAAGCTAGAACGGAAAGAAAAGTTGAGTTATTTATATAGTATTTTATAGTAGGCCTTTGGTGGGTTCAGCTTATACGCCCTTAAAGGAAAAGTTAAATTATTGTTCAGAGTTTGCACTTGGTAGAATACCTGGCTGTGTACTGAGAGTTATTTATAGTCAGAATGTTATTTAAAAATATTTAACCTTGTTTTTGTTTGTAACGTTCAAGTGTTCTCACCTCTCATAAAGGGAAGCATTATTCTAATTACCTGTTTTAAGCATTTCAAAATTTGGTATGTCTTTTGCTGCAATGTATTGTTGTTCTTCTTCCCAGTCCAGGAGTACTGGATTTAACCGGGGGGGAGTGCAGCGCCCCAGAGACCTGGTCGTTGCAGTATGACGCTCTGCCACTAAGGGGAGTGATGGTATGTCTGATGACACTAAAGGAGTTCTCCTGACCAGGTATCACCAGAACACATTACACTTCACACTCCGGCCACTAGGGGGAGAAAAAGGCTTTATTTATTGGGCCACTCCTCACACTGGTAAAACTAGGGGCTGGGGAGGAAGTTAGTCAGAAGCTGACTGGGTTGGAACCAGGCAACATCCCGTGGCAGGGGGTGTTGCAGGGAGAAGACACAGGGGGGTCCCTGTCAGGCGTGGGAACCTGGCAGGTGCCTAGTGACCAGAGCAGAACGTAACGGAACCGCGCCTGCACACCCCGCGGCGGTATCCAAGAGAGAGACACGAAGGGAAGGATCCTACTGAGGCGCGTAGCCGGTGGCCGGAACACCGCGGGAGTAACTGACTTTAGGCCTTACTTCAAACTCCGCAGGACAGTTAATTATAGGTTGGCTGTCTACCTTAAATTTCCTAAGAAGACATAGGGGGCAACAGTGGGAGAGGGGCGTCTCTAGGGTCACGGAAGACCTCCAGGCTTTCCCGTCATACGGGTGCGTCCTAGCCAAAACATACTGGGGGACGAAAAACTAGTAACATCTGGAACTAAAGAAAGAGAGAGAGCTGTAGAGAACGAACGAACGAGAACAGCAGTTGTGAGGACTATTCCGAATGCTCAGCAGGGTAGGACTACAACACACAGGCGCTAGTGGTAGGCAACGATTTCCATCTGCGAAGGAAACTCTGGATGTGCCCATTGGACCGGCCGGTCTCAGATAGCCCTGTTAAGCGTGCTCTGGATTGAGGATCCTGAAGTCTTCAGTAAAGAGGTAAAGAGACTGCAACCTTGTGTCCTCGTTATTGTCTGCACCTCACACCATTACCTTACTGGGAAGCCCTGGGTACATCCTTCACCTGTGGGAAGGTATACCATCCAGCTGCCATTCCATCAACCCAGCGGACCCCACAGCAGCGTCGGTCACCCTGACCGAACACCACAGGTGGCGTCACGAACCCCTGACAGACTGTACCACCTTTATTGGACGCCCCTTAGCAGGGTCGCGGACCGGGTCTAGCCACCATGACAGCCTCAGAACCGAACCAGAGAGGCCCGGTACCGAGAACTCGTGGCCCTGTGTCTGGGGGCGCTCCAAGTACAATATAACTTGTTTTTCTTATCTTTCAGGTTTCAACTGGGGCTTATCTACAGCATTACAGAATGCTGTAGATTAGCCCCTAATGGCGGTGGCCGAAGCTTATATACGAAAAAGTAGGTAACAGCTTCCCTTTAATAGCTTGAGAACCTTTGGGGATATTGTCCCTTGTCCCAGATTAATAACATCAGCCCCGAGCAGGTGGCTTTCCCTCTGCTAATTATGAAAATTATTTTACACAGGCGGTACAGAGGGTGCTGAATACTGTTCCCATCATTGTTGCCTGGTCAAGCTGATCTCAGGGAGACTAAGCGACGATGATGAGAGCTGCCTTCAGCAGCTGATGCCTAGGAACAGAGCGAATTGTATTGGTTTTCCCAGGTGTTGGGACATGTCACACGGACACATGGACTGCACATGGATGTGAAACAAAGACAGCAAACAAACATGCGGAAGTCACGCAGATGTCACACGGATGTCACATACGTACATACGGACGGCACGCGGACCACGGATCTCACCTGTTTTTTTCCTGTACAGGAATCACAAGGACAAGGGAAAGAGGCCTTAGGCCGGGTGCAGATGAGTGTATTTTTAGTTTAAGTGCGATCTGATAAAAATTGCAACGCACTTGGACCAATGTTATTCTATGGGAAAGTGCACATGCCGCCTTTATTTCTCTTACCATGCCAGTCCTAGGAAAAATTGAGACATGCCCGGGTTTGAGCCGATATTCGGATCACAGTCAGCCATACAAGTCAATGAGACTGTGGAAAACATCTGAGTGTATTCCAATTTCCGCGCACTGACGCAATAGAGAAGATGGAGACAATTTTTTTTCCATCTTCTCATCCAAAACAATTGGATCACACTCTGATTAGCATGTGATTTGCATAACCAGCCCGATTCTCTCAGATGACAGGACACACGGTCGCCTGCTCCCAGCCATTACAGCAATGTCTTTACGTTACAAAATGAGATTTTGGAGCAAAAACTGCCGATATCTCAAAACTCCTGAACGTTGAATTTCTGCATCAAAAACTTAGCAAACTGATTCCGTGCGCACACATGCCTTTAGTTTACGTCCACAGAGGTTTCTGAGGCAAATATGGAGCGTATCTGCGCCAACAACTCAGAAAAAAGCCGCCATGTGGAGAAGGCCTTATAGTCCTTGGAAATCCCATGTACATGTGGGAAAAATCCGCACAGAAATGGAATCAGGACGGCTCTCAGATCTAGTGTGGAGTTCACCCTATTCTATGCTTAGCAATGGAGGAAGGTGAGATCCAGCAGTAACACCTGCAAATGTGCGCATTAGGCTGGAGAAACACTAGCGATTTTAAAATCAGTGTGATTTTGATGCAGGAGAGTTGGACGAGTGTAATGCAAATGTCATGCGAGTGTCATGCTTTTTTTATGTGAGTACAATCTGATTTTTCCCACCTAGCATCCGATTTACATTCGACTGCAGTGCGATTGTTATCCGATTGCAATGCGATTTTTAACATAAGCTTTTACATAGAGCAACTATCTGTCATTTACACACATCGTTTTCAAAGGAAATATTTGTCACAACACACACACATATATACACCTCTGTCAAAAATTAAGAGACCACTGCAAAATATTCAGTTTTTCTGATTTTTCTCTGTATAGGTGTATTTTTGAGTAAAATGTAAATTGTGCTTTTATTCTATAAACTACTGACAACATTTCTCCAAAGTTCCAAGCAATACATTTTGTATTTCTTTTCTGAAAATGAGAAATGGTCAAAATAACAAAAAAATGCATTGCTTGCAGACCTCAAATAATGCAAAAAAATCCAAGTTCATAATCATTTAGAAACAACAATACTAACGTTTTAACTCAGGAAGAGTTCAGGAATCAATATTTTGTGGAATAACCATGATTTTTAACCCCTTAGTGACAGAGCCAATTTGGTACTTAATGACCAGGCCAATTTTTGCAATTCTGACCACTGTCACTTTATGAGGTTATAACTCTGGAACGCTTCAACGGATCCCGCTGATTCTGAGACTGTTTTTTCGTGACATATTGTACTTCATGTTAGTGGTAACATTTCTTCGATATTACTTGCGATTATTTATGAAAAAAACGGAAATATGGCGAAAATTTTTAAAATTTTGCAATTTTCAAACTTTGTATTTTTATGCCCTTAAATCAGAGAGATATGTCATGAAAAATAGTTAATAAATAACATTTCCCACATGTCTACTTTACATCAGCACAATTTTGGAAACAAAATTTTTTTTTGTTAGGGAGTTATAAGGGTTAAAAGTTGACCAGCAATTTCTCATTTTTACAACACCATTTTTTTTTAGGGACCACATCACATTTGAAGTCATTTTGAGGGGTCTATATGATAGAAAATAATGAAGTGTGACACCATTCTAAAAACTACACCCCTCAAGGTTCTCAAAACCACATTCAAGAAGTTTATTAACCCTTTACGTGCTTCACAGGAACTGAAACAATGTGGAAGGAAAAAATGAACATTTAACTTTTTTTTGCAAACATCTTAATTCAGAACCATTTTTTTTATTTTCACAAGTGTAAAAACAGAAATGTAACCATAAATTTTGTTATGCAATTTCTCCTGAATACGCCAATACCCCATATGTGGGGGTAAACCACTGTTAGGGCGCACCGCAGAACTTAGAAGTGAAGGAGCGCCGTTTGACTTTTTCAATGCAGAATTGGCTGGAATTGAGATCGGACACCATGTCACATTTAGAGAGCCCCTGATGTACCTAAACAGTGGAAACTCCCCACAAGTGACACCATTTTGGAAACTAGACCCCTTAAGGAACTTATCTAGATGTGTGGTGAGCACTTTGAACCCCCAAGTGCTTCACAGAAGTTTATAACGTACAGCCGTGAAAATAAAAAATCGCTTTTGTTTACACAAAAATGATCTTTTCGCCCACAAATTCTTATTTTCACAAGGGTAACAGGAGAAATTAGACCACAAAAGTTGTTGTGCAATTTCTCCTGAGTACGCTGATACCCAATATGTGGGGGTAAACAACTGTTAGGGCGCACCGCAGAGCTTGGAAGAGAAGGAGTGCCGTTTTACTTTTTCAATGTAGAATTGGCTGGAATTGAGATTGGACGCCATGTCGCGTTTGGAGAGCCCCTGATGTGCCTAAACAGTGGAAACCCCCCACAAGTGACACCATTTTGGAAACTAGACCCCTTAAGGAACTTATCTAGATGTGTGGTGAGCACTTTGAACCCCCATGTGCTTCACAGAAGTTTATAACGTAGAGCCGTGAAAAAAAAAAATTGCATTTTTTCTACAAAAATGATCTTTTTGCCCACAAATTTTTATTTTCACAAGGGTAACAGGAGAAATTAGACCACTAAAGTTGTTGTGCAATTTCTCCTGAGTACGTCGATACCCAATATGTTGGGGTAAACCACTGTTTGGGCGCACCGCAGAGCTTGGAAGTGAAGGAGCGCCGTTTTACTTTTTCAATGTAGAATTGGCTGGAATTGAGATCGGACGCCATGTCGCGTTTGGAGAGCCCCTGATGTGCCTAAACAGTAGAAATCCCCCACAAGTGACCCCATTTTGGAAACTAGACCCCCCATGGAACTTATCTAGATGTGTGGTGAGAACCTTGAATGCCCAAGTGCTTCACAGAAGTTTATAATGCAGAGCCGTGAAAATAAAAAATATTTTTTTTTTCACAAAAAAGATTTTTTAGCCACCAAATTTTTATTTTCACAAGGGTAACAAGAGAAATTGGACCCCAAAAGTTGTTGTCCAATTTGTCCTGAGTATGCTGGTACCCCATATGTGGGGGTAAACCACTGTTTGGGCGCACAGCAGAGCTCGGAAGGAAGGAGCGCCGTTTTGGAATGCAGACTTTGATAGAATGGTCTGCGGGTATTATGTTGCGTTTGCAGAGCCCCTGATGTACCTAACCAGTAGAAACCCTCCACAAGTGACCCCATTTTGGAAACTAGACCCCCCAAGGAACTTATCTAGATATGTGGTGAGAACTTTGAATGCCCAAGTGCTTCACAGAAGTTTAGAATGCAGAGTCGTGAAAATAAAAAAAAATTTTTTTTACCACAAAAAAGATATTGTAGCCCCCAAGTTTTTATTTTCACAAGGGTAACAGGAGAAATTGGACTGTAATAGTTGTTGTCCAATTTATCCCGAGTACGCTGATGCGCCATATGTGGGGGTAAACCACTGTTTGGGCGCACGGCAGAGCTCGGAAGGGAAGGAGCGCCTTTTTGGAATGCAGACTTTGATAGAATGGTCTGTGGGCATTATGTTGCGATTGCAGAGCCCCTGATGTACCTAAACTGTAGTAACCCCCCAAAAGTGACCCCATTTTGGAAACTAGACCCCCCAAGGAACTTATCTAGATGTGTGGTGAGAACTTTGAATGCCCCAATGCTTCACAGAAGTTTAGAATGCAGAGTCGTGAAAATAAAAAATATTTTTTTTTTCACAAAAAAGATTTTGTAGCCCCCAAGTTTTTATTTTCACAAGGGTAACAAGAGAAATTGGACCCCAGAAGTTGTTGTCCAATTTATCCCGAGTACGCTGATGCCCCATATGTGGGGGTAACCCACTGTTTGGGCGCACGGCAGAGCTCAGAAGAGAGGGAGCACCATTTGACTTTTTGAGCGCAAAATTGGCTGTCGTGTTTGGAGACCCCCTGATGTACCTAAACAGTGGAAACCCCCCAATTCTAGCTCCAACCCTAACCCCAACACACCCCTAACCCTAATCCCAACCTCATCCATAATCCTAATCACTAACCCTAACCATAATCACAACCCTTACCCCAAAACAACCCTAATGTCAACCCTAACCATAACCCTAATCAAAACCCTAAATCCAACACACCCCTAATCCTAATCTCAACCCTAACCTCAAACCTAACCCTAATCCCAATACACCCCTAATCACAACCCTAACCTTAACCCTAATCCCAAACCTAACCCTAATCCCAAGCGTAACCCTAATGCCAACCCTAACCCTAAAACCAACCCTAATCCAAACCCTAACCCTAATCCCAGCTCTAACCCTAACTTTAGCCCCAACCCTAGCCCTAACTTTAGCCCCAACCCTAACCCTAGCCCTAGGGCTACTTTCACATTTGCGTCGTTTGGCATTCCGTCGCAATCCGTCGTTTTGGACAAGAAACGGATCCTGCAAATGTGCCCGCAGGATGCGTTTTTTGCCCATAGACTTGTATTGCCGACGGATCGTGACGGATGGCCACACGTCGCGTCCGTCGTGCACTGGATCAGTTGTGTTTTGGCGGAGCGTCGGCACAAAAAAAGTTCAATGAAACGTTTTTTGTACGTCGCATCCGCCATTTCTGACCGCGCATGCGTGGCCGTAACTCCGCCCCCTCCTCCCCAGGACATAGATTGGGCAGCGGATGTGTTGAAAAACTACAGCTGCTGCCCACGTTGTGCACAATTTTCACAACGTGCGTCGGTATGTCGGGCCGACGCATTGCGACGGCCCCGTACCGACGTAAGTGTGAAAGAAGCCTAACCCTAAGTTTAGCCCCAACCCTAACCCTAAATTTAGCCCCAACCCTAACCCTAAATTTAGCCCCAACCCCAACCCTAAATTTAGCCCCAACCCTAGCCCTAACCTAACCCTACCCCTACCCCTAACCCTACCCCTAACCCTAACCTAACCCTACCCCTAACCCTACCCCTAACCTAACCCTAACCTAACCCTACCCCTAACCCTAACCTAACCCTACCCCTAACCCTACCCCTAACCCTACCCCTAACCTAACCCTAACCCTACCCCTAACCCTAACCCTACCCCTAACCCTACCCCTAACCCTACCCCTACCCCTACTACCCCTAACCCTACCCCTAACCCTACCCCTACCCCTAACCCTAATTTTAGCCCCAACTGCTGTTCTCCTGCCGGCCGGCAGATGGAGACAGATGGCGGGCGCACTGGGCATGCGTCCGCCATGTTCTGCTGCCGGCGCCCAGGAGGAGCAGCAAGAGGATCCAGGGACCTAGGTGAGTATGCTAGGGTCCCCGAATCCCCCTATTTCTCTGTCCTCTGATGTGCGATCACATCAGAGGACAGAGAATTACACTTTACTTTTTTTTTCTTTTTTTTTTTTTTTTTTGCGGTCGCCGGTAAACAGTTAATTACCGGCGATCGCAAAACAGGGGTCGGTAATACCGACCCCGATCGTGCTCTTTGGGGTCTCGGCTACCCCCGGCAGCCGAGACCCCAAAGATTCTCCCGGTGCCGGCCGGCGGGCGCACTGCGCATGCGCCCGCCATTTTGAAGATGGCGGCGCCCACCGGGAGACACGAGGAGCATCGGGGGAGCTAGGTGAGTATTGGGGGGCCACCTGGGACCCCTTTTCTCTGTCCTCCGATGTGCGATCACATCGGAGGACAGAGAAATTAAAAAGAGATCGTTTTTTTTTTTTTTGCGATCGCCGGTAAACGGTTAATTACCGGCGATCGCAAATGCGGGGTGGGTTAAAAAACCCCCGAATCATGTTCTCTGGGGTCTCGGCTACCCTCGGCAGCCGAGACCCCGGAGAAAATCGGCCTCTGGGGGGCGCTATGGACTTTTTCCACAGCGCCGTTAATTAACGGTGCTGTGGTTTAAGTACCCTTAGCGGCCGCCGTTAAAAGGCGTATCGGCGGTCGCTAAGGGGTTAATCACAGCTTTCATGCGTCTTGGCATGCTTTCCATCAGTCTTTCACACTGCTTTTGGGTGACCTTATGCCACTCCTGGTACAAAAATTTAAGTAGTTTTTCTTTGTTTGATGGCTTGTAACTATCCATCTTCATCTTGATTAGATTCCAGAGGTTTTCAATGGGGTTCAGGTCTGGAGATTGGGCTGGCCATGACAGGGATTTGATGTGGCGGTCCTTCATCCAGACCTTGATTGACCTAGCTGTGTGGCATTGCGCATGGTCCTGCTGGAAAAAAACAGTCCTCAGAGTTGGGGAACATTGCCTGAGCAGAAAACTGTTTTTCCAGGATAATAACCTTGTACGCGGCTTGATTCATACATCCTTCGCAAAGATTAACCTGCCCAATTCCAGCCTTGCTGCGCTCCCATGGGAAAATGCCAGTGATGAGGTCACCGAAGTTCAAGCTCAGTGTCTTTACAGCAGATCACCGTGAAAAATTATCACCGTGATCTGCTGTGAAGATACGGTGCTTGTACTGCGGTGACCTCATCACTGGGATTTTCCCATGGTCCAGAGGTCACTGCAGTTCAGCACGGTTGGGAGCGCAGCCTCAGTGACGTCACTGAAGATGCACTCCCAGCAGCTCATTCACCAGTGGTTTTCAGCTAGGACGGTCACATCTTGGCACCGTCTTGGTTGAAAACTAACTATCCCCCAGACATGCATTACAGCATGGGACACACCACGACGGACAGGTATGGTATATTGTTGCTTTTTTATTTTACTTTTATTACCGGAGATTGAGGGCTTCGCTGGAATTAGGTGACATCTTAAGTATAGTTTAATTAAGAATATTAAAGGAGTCTGTGTCTTTCTTTCAATTAAAGGACTTTTTTTTGGGTATCTGCTTTCTTACAATGTAACTATGGGGTTAGTAATGGGGGTGTCTTATTGACGCCTCTCCATTACTAACCTCGAGGATTGATGTCTCCTGATGGTGACATCAACCCCCCAACTATTACCCCATTTGCCACCGCTACAGGGCAAGTGAGAAGAGTGAAGCTAGGTGCCAGAATTGGCGCATCTTAGAGATGCCTCTTTTCTGGGGTGGCTAAGAGCTGATGTTTATAGCCGGGGGGGGGGGGGGGGGTGCAAGATCCATGGCCCCTTCCTAGGCTATTAATATCAGGCCACAGCTGTCTGTATAGCCTTTGCTGGTTATTAATTATGGGGTGTCCCCTCATTATTTTATTTGAGGGTCCCAAATTTTAATAGCCAGTAAAGGCTAAGTATACAGTTGAGAGTTGACATTAATAGCCTGGGAAGCTCCATGGGTTTTACCCCCTTCCCAGGCTATAAACATCTGCCCCAGTCATCGACTTTCCTTCTGCTGGTTATGAAAATTGCGCAGGAGCTTACGACATTTTTTACAAAAAATAATCTTTTATTAATTCAATACATGTACAGTAATTTGCACACACTGTACTCATTGTATTTGTCACTGACATCTATATACCTATTCTATATGTACCATATTTTCTGGACAATAAAATGCACCGGACCATAAGATGCACCCCAAATTGGGGTGGAAAGTAGCAGAAAAAAAGATTTTTATAAGATGGGGGTCCGTCTTATTTTCCGAAATTAAGGTATCTTACCTGAGAGCCGGCTGTGGTACAGCGGGGTCACAGAAGGCAGGGTCCCTTCTTCAGGAAGCCGACGGCAGCAGAAGTGGGGCAATGCTGCAGTGCTGGTGTGTGATGCTGTGGGTCCGGTGTTGGTGGTGAGGCAGAGTTGGAGCAGGGTCCCATCTTAAGGATACCGGCAGTGGCAGAAGTGGGGCAATGCTGCAGTGCTGGGGAGCGATGCTGCGGGTCCGGTGTTGGTGGTGAGGCAGAGCTGGAGCAGGGTCCCATCCTCAGGATGCCCGCAGTGGCAGAAGTGGGGCAATGCTGCGGATCATGGAGCAGGGTCCCTTCTTCAGGATGCCAGCGGCAGAAATGTGGCGACGCTGCGGCCCAATGTCCATGGTGAACAGAGCCGAGTGCATCACCGGTTTCCCTGCGGCTATCTTCCTGAAACCGTGGAGGCTTCAGGAAAATGGCGCATGTGCAGATTGAGATCTAGGCGGCCATTTTTCTGAAGCAGAGTGCCGCTGAGATTTCAATCTGCACACATGCGGCCCACGGCTTCAGGAAGATGGCCGCAAGGAAACCGGTGATATACTCTGTTCATCGCGGACACCGGGACGTGGCGCCAACACAATTTTGCCACCAGCATCCTGAAGAAGGGACCTTGCTCAGGTGCACTCTGCACTGCCCACCAGCGCAGCATCGCCACACCTCTGCCCACAACCCCCTGGTAAGCGTGCGTTCGCACTATAAGACGCATCCCCCATTTTCCTCCCAAATTTTTTTTGGGAAAGGGAACGTCTTATACTCTAAAAAATACAGTATTTACTGTATGTAATCCATCTCTTCTATCCTATCGGCTCCTACTGTGATCGTGAACCGAGCTGGAAAAAAAAGCAGATGAAGACAATGATAGATTAGCATTGGTCTGAATTCAATCCGATTTTTTATCGGACTGCATTCATCCGATTGTATCACAAGTGGGAATGAGCTGAGGATTCTGGCTCCCTCACTACCCTTAGGATATGTGCACATGTTGCAGATTAGGCTTAGGAATTTCTGGTGCAGATTCTGCCTCTCCTGGCAGAAAACGCACCTGCAGATTTGTTGCATTTTTTGTGCAGTTCTGCAGCGTTTTTTGTGCGTTTTTGCTGCGTTTTTTTTTTGTGTGGATTTGCTGCGTTTTTTACCCCTGTGGATTTCTATAATGGAATGGGTACAAATCCACAATGTGTGCACATACCCTTACATTTTCCTCACGTTTAGGCTGTCGTCACATTATCAGTATTTGGTCAGTATTTTACATCAGTATTTGTAAGCCAAAACCAGGAGTGGAACAAATAGTGGAAAAGTATAATAGAAACATTTGCACCACTTCTGCATTTATCACCCACTCCTGGTTTTGGCTTACAAATACTGAGGTAAAATACTGACCAAATCCTGCTAGTGTGACGGCAGCCTCATTGGTACAATGGTGAGCAGCCAATTCTAAAGAGAAACACCTGGGGCGGATCAGAGGAAACACCGGATTCCTAATTAGTAGTCGGGAAAAGAGCATCAATGCAATACTGAAAACCAACACTAGGGGCGTAAGGCTGCTCAGACCAAACACACAGCCACTGACTCCAGTGACAACAGCAGCGAGAACGCAAACTGAAAAAGCTCTTTGAACACTCGAGCCTTCCGTTGCCGACAGTCCTCTCACGTGACCTTTGCTGCCGTGTCTCCTGACGTCATTAGTATGTGTTATTGTGGCGGAGGGGCAGGAAGAGGACTCTGTACACAATGACGAACGGTAAACGAGTGGCTGGGATGTAACTGTATGGGGTGAGGAGTCCTCGGTGATCACAGCGGTGCTTGTCATGATAGGCGGCCGTGCAGACGGAGCACATCCTTATACTAGTGCGGACGCGGTATTACTGTATGAGGGATTGGCCACGTGATCAGGGAGGAAATCCACGGAGTCTTCATTACCGGAGACCGTGCAGAGAAAAAGTATACAGACCACTATATATAATACCATGTACACATATAATGGAGGTATAGAGCGGTATATATAACACCATGTGTACACATATAATGGAGGTATAGAGCGCTATATATAACACCATGTACACATATATAATGGAGGTATAGAGCGCTATATATAACACCATGTACACATATATAATGGAGGTATAGAGCGCTATATATAACACTATGTACACATATATATTGGAGGTATAGAGCGCTATATATAACACCATGTACACACATATAATGGAGGTATAGAGCGCTATATATAATACCATGTACACATATATAATGGAGGTATAGAGCGCTATATATAACACCATGTACACATATATAATGGAGGTATAGAGCGCTATATATAACACCATGTACACATATATAATGGAGGTATAGAGCGCTATATATAACACCATGTACACACATATAATGGAGGTATAGAGCGCTATATATAATACCATGTACACATATATAATGGAGGTATAGAGCGCTATATATAACACCATGTACACATATATAATGGAGGTATAGAGCGCTATATATAACATTATGTACACATATATAATGGAGGTATAGAGCGCTATATATAACACCATGTACACGTATATAATGGAGGTATAGAGCGCTATATATAACACCATGTACACGTATATAATGGAGGTATAGAGCGCTATATATAACACCATGTACACATATATAATGGAGGTATAGAGCGCTATATATAACACCATGTACACATATATAATGGAGGTATAGAGCGCTATATATAACACCATGTACACATATATAATGGAGGTATAGAGCGCTATATATAACACCATGTACACACATATAATGGAGGTATAGAGCGCTATATATAATACCATGTACACATATATAATGGAGGTATAGAGCGCTATATATAACACCATGTACACATATATAATGGAGGTATAGAGCGCTATATATAACATTATGTACACATATATAATGGAGGTATAGAGCGCTATATATAACACCATGTACACGTATATAATGGAGGTATAGAGCGCTATATATAACACCATGTACACGTATATAATGGAGGTATAGAGCGCTATATATAACACCATGTACACATATATAATGGAGGTATAGAGCGCTATATATAACACCATGTACACATATATAATGGAGGTATAGAGCGCTATATATAACACCATGTACACACATATAATGGAGGTATAGAGCGCTATATATAATACCATGTACACATATATAATGGAGGTATAGAGCGCTATATATAACACCATGTACACGTATATAATGGAGGTATAGAGCGCTATATATAACATTATGTACACATATATAATGGAGGTATAGAGCGCTATATATATAACACTGTACCCATATATAATGGAGGTATAGAGCGCTATATATAATACCATGTACACATATATAATGGAGGTATAGAGCGCTATATATAACACCATGTACACATATATAATGGAGGTATAGAGCGCTATATATAACATTATGTACACACATATAATGGAGGTATAGAGCGCTATATATAACACCATGTACACATATATAATGGAGGTATAGAGCGCTATATATAACACCATGTACACACATATAATGGAGGTATAGAGCGCTATATATAATACCATGTACACATATATAATGGAGGTATAGAGCGCTATATATAACACCATGTACACATATATAATGGAGGTATAGAGCGCTATATATAACATTATGTACACATATATAATGGAGGTATAGAGCGCTATATATAACACTGTACCCATATATAATGGAGGTAGAGAGCGCTATATATAACATTATGTATACATATATAATGGAGGTATAGAGCGCTATATATAACACTGTACCCATATATAATGGAGGTAGAGAGCGCTATATACAACACTGTACCCATATATAATGGAGGTATAGAGCGCTATATATAACACTGTACCCATATATAATGGCGGTATAGAGTGCTATATATAACACCATGTACACGTATATAATGGAGGTATAGAGCGCTATATATAACACCATGTACACACATATAATGGAGGTATAGAGCGCTATATATAATACCATGTACACATATAATGGAGGTATAGAGCGCTATATATAACACCATGTACACATATATAATGGAGGTATAGAGCGCTATATATAACACCATGTACACATATATAATGGAGGTATAGAGCGCTATATATAACACCATGTACACACATATAATGGAGGTATAGAGCGCTATATATAACACCATGTACACATATATAATGGAGGTATAGAGTGCTATATATAACACCATGTACACATATATAATGGAGGTATAGAGCGCTATATATAACACCATGTACACATATATAATGGAGGTATAGAGCGCTATATATAACATTATGTACACATATATAATGGAGGTATAGAGCGCTATATATAACACTGTACCCATATATAATGGAGGTATAGAGCGCTATATACAACACTGTACCCATATATAATGGAGGTATAGAGCGCTATATATAACACTGTACCCATATATAATGGCGGTATAGAGTGCTATATATAACACCATGTACACGTATATAATGGAGGTATAGAGCGCTATATATAACACCATGTACACGTATATAATGGAGGTATAGAGCGCTATATATAACACTGTACCCATATATAATGGAGGTATAGAGCGCTATATATAACACTGTACCCATATATAATGGCGGTATAGAGTGCTATATATAACACCATGTACACGTATATAATGGAGGTATAGAGCGCTATATATAACATTATGTACACATATATAATGGAGGTATAGAGCGCTATATATATAACACTGTACCCATATATAATGGAGGTATAGAGCGCTATGTATAACACTGTACCCATATATAATGGAGGTATAGAGTGCTATATATAACACCATGTACCCATATATAATGGAGGTATAGAGCGCTATATATAACATTATGTACACATATATAATGGAGGTATAGAGCGCTATATATAACACCATGTACACATATATAATGGAGGTATAGCGCGCTATATATAACACCATGTACACATATATAATGGAGGTATAGAGCGCTATATATAAAACCATGTACACATATATAATGGAGGTATAGAGCGCTATATATAACACCATGTACACATATATAATGGAGGTATAGAGCGCTATATATAACACTATGTGCACATATATAATGGAGGTATAGAGCGCTATATATAACACCATGTACACGTATATAATGGAGGTATAGAGCGCTATATATAACACCATGTACACATATATAATGGAGGTATAGAGCGCTATATATAACACCATGTACACATATAATGGCGGTATAGAGCGCTATATATTACACCATGTACACGTATATAATGGAGGTATAGAGCGCTATATATAGCATGTACACATATATAATGGAGGAATAGAGCGCTATATATAACATGTACACATATAATGGCGGTATAGAGCGCTATATATAACACCATGTACACATATAATGGCGGTATAGAGCGCTATATATAACACCATGTACCCATATATAATGGAGGTATAGAGCGCTATATATAACACCATGTACACATATAATGGCGGTATAGAGCGCTATATATAACACCATGTACACGTATATAATGGAGGTATAGAGCGCTATATATAGCATGTACACATATATAATGGAGGTATAGAGCGCTATATATAACACCATGTACACATATAATGGCGGTATAGAGCGCTATATATAACACCATGTACTCATATAATGGCGGTATAGAGCGCTATATATAACACTATGTACACATATATAATGGAGGTATAGAGCGCTATATATAACACCATGTACACGTATATAATGGAGGTATAGAGCGCTATATATAGCATGTACACATATATAATGGAGGTATAGAGCGCTATATATAACACCATGTACACGTATACAATGGAGGTATAGAGCGCTATATATAGCATGTACACATATATAATGGAGGTATAGAGCGCTATATATAACACCATGTACACGTATACAATGGAGGTATAGAGCGCTATATATAGCATGTACACATATAATGGAGGTATAGAGCGCTATATATAACACCATGTACACATATAATGGCGGTATAGAGCGCTATATATAACACCATGTACACGTATATAATGGAGGTATAGAGCGCTATATATAGCATGTACACATATAATGGAGGTATAGATCGCTATATATAACACCATGTACACATATATAATGGAGGTATAGAGCACTATATATAACATCATGTACACATATATAATGGAGGTATAGAGCGCTATATATAACACCATGTACACACATATAATGGAGGTATAGAGCGCTATATATAACACCATGTAAACACATATAATGGAGGTATAGAGCGCTATATATAACACCATGTATACGTATATAATAGAGGTATAGAGCGCTATATATAACACCATGTACACGTATATAATGGAGGTATAGAGCGCTATATATAACACTATGTACATATAGATAATTGAGGTATAGAGCGCTATATATAACACCGTGTACACATATATAATGGAGGTATAGAGCGCTATATATAACACTATGTACACACATAATGGAGGTATAGAGCGCTATATATAACACCATGTACACATATATAATGGAGGTATAGAGCGCTATATATAACACTATGTACACATATATAATGGTGGTATAGAGCGCTATATATAACACCATGTACACACATATAATGGAGGTATGGAGCGCTATATATAACACCATGTACACACACATAATGGAGGTATAGAGCGCTATATATAACACTATGTACACACATAATGGAGGTATAGAGCGCTATATATAACACTGTACACATATAATGGAGGTATAGAGCGCTATATATAACACTATGTACACATATAATGGAGGTATAGAGCGCTATATATAACACTATGTACACACATAATGGAGGTATAGAGCGCTATATATAACACCATGTACACGTATATAATGGAGGTATAGAGCGGTATATATAACACTATGTACACACATATAATGGAGGTATAGAGCTCTATATATATAACACTATGTACACACATAATGGAGGTATAGAGCGCTATATATAACACCATGTACACATATATAATGGAGGTACAGAGCGCTATATATAACACTATGTACACATATATAATAGCGGTATAGAGCGCTATATATAACACCATGTACACACATATAATGGAGGTATAGAGCGCTATATATAACACCATGTACACATATATAATGGAGGTATAGAGCGCTATATATAACACCATGTACACATATATAATGGAGGTATAGAGTGCTATATATAACACCATGTACACGTATATAATGGAGGTATAGAGCGCTATATATAACACCATGTACACGTATATAATGGAGGTATAGAGCGCTATATATAATACCATGTACACATATATAATGGAGGTATAGAGCGCTATATATAACACCATGTACACATATATAATGGAGGTATAGAGTGCTATATATAACACCATGTACACGTATATAATGGAGGTATAGAGCGCTATATATAACACCATGTACACATATATAATGGAGGTATAGAGCGCTATATATAATACCATGTACACATATATAATGGAGGTATAGAGCGCTATATATAACACCATGTACACATATATAATGGAGGTATAGAGCGCTATATATAACACCATGTACACATATATAATGGAGGTATAGAGCGCTATATATAACACCATGTACACATATATAATGGAGGTATAGAGCGCTATATATAACACCATGTACACATATATAATGGAGGTATAGAGCGCTATATATAACACTATGTACATATAGATAATGGAGGTATAGAGCGCTATATATAACACCATGTACACATATAATGGAGGTATAGAGCGCTATATATAACACCATGTACATATAGATAATGGAGGTGTAGAGCGCTATATATAACACTATGTACACATATATAATGGAGGTATAGAGCGCTATATATAACACCATGTACACACATATAATGGAGGTATAGAGCGCTATATATAACACCATGTACATATAGATAATGGAGGTATAGAGCGCTACATATAAAACTATGTACACATATAATGGAGGTATAGAGCGCTATATATAACACTATGTACACCTATATAATGGAGATATAGAGCGCTATATATAACACTATGTACACACATAATGGAGGTATAGAGCGCTATATATAACACCATGTACACATATATAATGGAGGTATAGAGCGCTATATATAACACCATGTACACATATATAATGGAGGTATAGAGCACTATATATAACACCATGTACACATATATAATGGAGGTTTAGAGCTCTATATATAACACCATGTACACACATATAATGGAGGTATAGAGCGCTATATATAACACCATGTACCCACATATAATGGAGGTATAGAGCGCTATATATAACACCATGTACACACACATAATGGAGGTATAGAGCGCTATATATAACACCATGTACACGTATATAATGGAGGTATAGAGCGCTATATATAACACCATGTACACATATATAATTGAGGTATAGAGCGCTATATATAACACTATGTACATATAGATAATGGAGGTATAGAGCGCTATATATAACACCATGTACACATATATAATGGAGGTATAGAGCGCTATATATAACACTATGTACACACATAATGGAGGTATAGAGCGCTATATATAACACTATGTACACATATACTGGAGGTATTGAGCGCTATATATAACACTATGTACATATAGATAATGGAGGTATAGAGCGCTTTATATAACACCATGTACACATATATAATGGAGGTATAGAGCGCTATATATAACACTATGTACACACATAATGGAGGTATAGAGCACTATATATAACACTATGTACACATATAATGGAGGTATAGAGCGCTATATATAACACTATGTACATATAGATAATGGAGGTATAGAGCGCTATATATAACACCATGTACACGTATATAATGGAGGTATAGAGCGCTATATATAACACTATGTACACATATATAATGGAGGTATAGAGCACTATATATAACACTATGTACACACATATAATGGAGGTATAGAGCACTATATATAACACTATGTACACACATAATGGAGGTATAGAGCGCTATATATAACACTATGTACACACATAATGGAGGTATAGAGCGCTATATATAACACTATGTACACATATAATGGAGGTATAGAGCGCTATATATAACACCATGTACACATATATAATGGAGGTATAGAGCGCTATGTATAACACTATGTACACATATATAATGGAGGTATAGAGCGCTATGTATAACACCATGTACACATATATAATGGAGGTATAGAGCGCTATATATAACACTATGTACACACATATAATGGAGGTATAGAGCGCTATATATAACACTATGTACATATAGATAATGGAGGTATAGAGCGCTATATATAACACCATGTACACATATATAATGGAGGTATAGAGCGCTATATATAACACCATGTACACGTATATAATGGAGGTATAGAGCGCTATATATAACACCATGTACACGTATATAATGGAGGTATAGAGCGCTATATATAACACCATGTACACGTATATAATGGAGGTATAGAGCGCTATATATAACACCATGTACACATATATAATGGAGGTATAGAGCGCTATATATAACACCATGTACACGTATATAATGGAGGTATAGAGCGCTATATATAACACCATGTACACATATATAATGGAGGTATAGAGCGCTATATATAACACCATGTACACGTATATAATGGAGGTATAGAGCGCTATATATAACACCATGTACACATATATAATGGAGGTATAGAGCGCTATATATAACACCATGTACCCATATATAATGGAGGTATAGAGCGCTATATATAGCATGTACACATATATAATGGAGGTATAGAGCGCTATATATAACACCATGTACACATATAATGGCGGTATAGAGCGCTATATATAACACCATGTACACGTATATAATGGAGGTATAGAGCGCTATATATAACACTATGTACATATAGATAATGGAGGTATAGAGCGCTATATATAACACCATGTACCCATATATAATGGAGGTATAGAGCGCTATATATAACAACATGTACACATATATAATGGAGGTATAGAGCGCTATATATAACACTATGTACATATAGATAATGGAGGTATAGAGCGCTATATATAACACCATGTACACATATAATGGAGGTATAGAGCGCTATATATAACACCATGTACATATAGATAATGGAGGTGTAGAGCGCTATATATAACACTATGTACACATATATAATGGAGGTATAGAGCGCTATATATAACACCATGTACACACATATAATGGAGGTATAGAGCGCTATATATAACACCATGTACATATAGATAATGGAGGTATAGAGCGCTATATATAACACTATGTACACACATAATGGAGGTATAGAGCACTATATATAACACTATGTACACATATAATGGAGGTATAGAGCGCTATATATAACACTATGTACATATAGATAATGGAGGTATAGAGCGCTATATATAACACCATGTACACATATATAATGGAGGTATAGAGCGCTATATATAACACCATGTACACATATATAATGGAGGTATAGAGCGCTATATATAACACTATGTACACATATATAATGGAGGTATAGAGCGCTATATATAACACCATGTACACATATATAATGGTGGTATAGAGCACTATATATAACACCATGTACACACATATAATGGAGGTACAGAGCGCTATATATAACACCATGTACACACATATAATGGAGGTACAGAGCGCTATATTTAACACCATGTACACACATATAATGGAGGTATAGAGCGCTATATATAACACCATGTGCACACATATAATGGAGGTATAGAGCGCTATATATAACACCATGTACACATATATAATGGAGGTATAGAGCGCTATATATAATACCATGTACACATATATAATGGAGGTATAGAGCGCTATATATAACACCATGTACACATATATAATGGAGGTATAGAGCGCTATATATAACACCATGTACACATATATAATGGAGGTATAGAGCGCTATATATAAGACCATGTACACATATAATGGAGGTATAGAGTGCTATATATAACACCATGTACACATATATAATGGAGGTATAGAGCGCTATATATAACACCATGTATACATATATAATGGAGGTATAGAGCGCTATATATAACATTATGTACACACATATAATGGAGGTATAGAGCGCTATATATAACACTATGTACACATAATGGAGGTATAGAGCGCTATATATAACACTGTACACATATATAATGGAGGTATAGAGCGCTATATATAGCACCATGTACACACATATAATGGAGGTATAGAGCGCTATATATAACACCATGTACACATATATAATGGAGGTATATAGCGCTATATATAACACTATGTACACATAATGGAGGTATAGAGCGCTATATATAACACTGTACACATATATAATGGAGGTATAGAGCGCTATATATAACACTATGTACACATAATGGAGGTATAGAGCGCTATATATAACACTGTACACATATATAATGGAGGTATAGAGCGCTATATATAACACTATGTACACATATATAATGGAGGTATAGAGCGCTATATATAACACCATGTACACATATACAATGGAGGTATAGAGCGCTATATATAACATGTACACATATATAATGGAGGTATAGCGCGCTATATATATAACACTATGTATACATATATAATGGAGGTATAGAGCGCTATATATAACACCATGTACACATATATAATGGAGGTATAGAGCGCTATATATAAAACCATGTACACATATATAATGGAGGTATAGAGTGCTATATATAACACCATGTACACATATATAATGGAGGTATAGAGCGCTATATATAACACCATGTACACATATAATGGAGGTATAGAGCGCTATATATAACACCATGTACCCATATATAATGGAGGTATAGAGCGCTATATATAACACCATGTACACATACAGTAATGGCCAAAAGTATTGACACCCCTGCAATTCTGTCAGATAATACTCAGTTTTTTTCTGAAAATGATTGCAATCACAAATTCTTTGGTATTATCTTCATTTAATTTGTCTTAAATGAAAAAGCACAAAAGAGAATGAAGCAAAAAGCAAAACACTGATTATAATAATAATAATAATAATAATAATCTTTATTTTTATATAGCGCTAACATATTCAGCAGCGCTTTACAGTTTGCACACATTATCATCACTGTCCCCGATGGGGCTCACAATTATTTCACACAAAACTCCAAAAATGGGCCTGACAAAAGTATTGGCACCCTCAGCCTAATACTCGGTTGCACAACCTTTAGCCAAAATAACTGCGACCAACCGCTTCCGGTAACCATCAGTGAGTTTCTTACAATGCTCTGCTGAAATTTTAGACCATTCTTCTTTGGCAAACTGCTCCAGGTCCCTGATATTTGAAGGGTGCCTTCTCCACACTGCCATTTTTAGATCTCTCCACAGGTGTTCTATGGGATTCAGGTCTAGACTCATTGCTGGCCACCTTAGAAGTCTCCAGTGCTTTCTCTCAAACCATTTTCTAGTGCTTTTTGAAGTGTGTTTTGGGTCATTGTCCTGCTGGAAGACCCATGACCTCTGAGGGAGACCCAGCTTTCTCACACTGGGCCCTACATTATGCTGCAAAATTTGTTGGTAGTCTTCAGACTTCATAATGCCATGCACACGGTCAAGCAGTCCAGTGCCAGAGGCAGCAAAGCAACCCCAAAACATCAGGGAACCTCCGCCATTTTTGACTGTAGGGACCGTGTTCTTTTCTTTGAATGCCTCTTTTTTTCTCCTGTAAACTCTGTGTTGATGCTTTTGCACAAAAAGCTCTACTTTTGTCTCATCTGACCAGAGAACATTCTTCCAAAACGTTTTAGGCTTTTTCAGGTAAGATTTGGCAAACTCCAGCCTGGCTTTTTTATGTCTCGGGGTAAGAAGTGGGGTCTTCCGGGGTCTCCTACCATACAGTCCCTTTTCATTCAGACGCTGACGGATAGTACGGGTTGACACTGTTGTACCCTCGGACTGCAGGGCAGCTTGAACTTGTTTGGATGTTAGTCGAGGTTCTTTATCCAACATCCGCACAATCTTGCGCTGAAATCTCTTGTCAATTTTTCTTTTCCGTCCACATCTAGGGAGATTAGCCACAGTGCCATGGGCGTTAAACTTCTTGATGACACTGCGCACGGTAGACACAGGAACATTCAGGTCTCTGGAGATGGACTTGTAGCCTTGAGATTGCTCATGCTTCCTCATAATATGGTTCCTCAAGTCCTCAGACAGTTCTTTGGTCTTCTTTCTTTTCTCCATGCTCAATGTGGTACACACAAGGACACAGGACAGAGGTTGAGTCAACTTTAATCCATGTCAACTGGCTGCAAGTGTGATTTAGTTATTGCCAACACCTGTTAGGTGCCAATACCTTTGTCCACCCCCTTTTTATGTTTGGTGTGAAATTATATCCAATTTGGCTTTAGGACAAATCTTTTTGTGTTTTTTTCATTTAAGACAAATTAAATGAAGATAATAACAAGGAATTTGTGTTTGCAATCATTTTCTGGAAGAAACTGAGTATTATCTGACAGAATTGTAGGGGTGTGAATACTTTTGGCCATGACTGTATATAATGGAGGTATAGAGCGCTATATATAACACTATGTACACATATATAATGGAGGTATAGAGAGCTATATATAACACCATATATATATGGTTTAACAATGATAAATGTAAGGTTATACACATGGGAAGAAGGAATCAATATCACCATTACACACTGAATGGGAACCAACTGGGTAAATGACAGGGAGAAGGACTTGGGGATCCTAGTTAATGATAAACTTACCTGGAGCAGCCAGTGCCAGGCAGCAGCTGCCAAGGCAAACAGGATCATGGGGTGCATTAAAAGAGGTCTGGATACACATGATGAGAGCATTATACTGCCTCTGTACAAATCCCTAGTTAGACCGCACATGGAGTACTGTGTCCAGTTTTGGGCACCTGTGCTCAGGAAGGATATAATGGAACTAGAGAGAGTACAAAGGAGGGCAACAAAATTAATAAAGGGGATGGGAGAACTACAATACCCAGATAGATTAGCGAAATTAGGATTATTTAGTCTAGAAAAAAGACGACTAAGGGGCGATCTAATAACCATGTATAAGTATATAAGGGGACAATACAAATATCTCGCTGAGGATCTGTTTATACAAAGGAAGGTGACGGGCACAAGGGGGCATTCTTTGCGTCTGGAGGAGAGAAGGTTTTTCCACCAACATAGAAGAGGATTCTTTACTGTTAGGGCAGTGAGAATCTGGAATTGCTTGCCTGAGGAGGTGGTGATGGCGAACTCAGTCGAGGGGTTCAAGAGAGGCCTGGATGTCTTCCTGGAGCAGAACAATATTGTATCATACAATTATTAGGTTCTGTAGAAGGACGTAGATCTGGGGATTTATTATGATGGAATATAGGCTGAACTGGATGGACAAATGTCTTTTTTCGGCCTTACTAACTATGTTACTATATATATAACACCATGTACACATATATAATGGAGGTTTAGAGCGCTATATATAACAATATGTACACATATAATGGAGGTATAGAGCGCTATATATAAACCGTGTACACCTATATAATGGAGGTATAGAGCGCTATATATAGCATGTACACATATATAATGGAGATATAGGGCGCTATATATAACACCATGTACACATCTATAATGGAGGTATAGAACGCTATATATAACACCATGTACACACATATAATGGAGGAATAGAGCCCTATATATGTATATCTACTATATAATTGTCTAAGGGTCACGTCTGTCTGTCTGTCACAGATATTCATTGGTCGCGGCGTCTGTCTGTCGTGGAAATCCAAGTCGCTGATTGGTCGCGGCAAGACAGCCACGACCAATCAGCGACGGGCACAGTCCGGAAGAAAATGGCCGCTCCTTCCTCCCTGCAGTCAGTGCCCGTCGTCCGCATACTCCCCTCCGGTCAGCGCTCACAGAGGGTTAATGGCAGCGTTGACCGCGGTGTAACGCACTCGGTTAACGCTGCTATTAACCCTGTGTGACCTACTTTTTACTATTCATGCGGCCTATGGACAAAAGTATTGGCACTGTTCGAAAAATCATGTTATGCTTCTCTAATTTGTGTAATTAACAGCACCTGTAACTTACCTGTGGCACCTAACAACAGGTGTTGGCAATAACTAAATCACACTTGCAGCCAGTTGACTTGGATTAAAGTTGACTCAACCTCTGTCCTGTGTCCTTGTGTGTACCACATTGAGCATGGAGAAAAGAAAGAAGACCAAAGAACTGTCTGAGGACTTGAGAAACCAAATTGTGAGGAAGCATGAGTAATCTCAAGGCTACAAGTCCATCTCCAAAGACCTGAATGTTTCTGTGTCTACCGTGCGCAGTGTCATCAAGAAGTTTAAAGCCCATGGCACTGTGGCTAACCTCCCTAGATGTGGAGGGAAAAGAAAAATTGACAAGAGATTTCAACGCAAGATTGAGCGGATGGTGGATAAAGAACCTCGACTAACATCCAAACAAGTTCAAGCTGCCCTGCAGTCCGAGGGTACAACAGTGTCAACCCGTACTATCCGTCGGCATCTGAATGAAAAGGGACTGTATGGTAGGAGACCCCGGAAGACCCCACTTCTTACCCCGAGACATAAAAAAGCCAGGCTGGAGTTTGCCAAAACTTACCTGAAAAAGCCTAAAACGTTTTGGAAGAATGTTCTCTGGTCAGATGAGACAAAAGTAGAGCTTTTTTGGCAAAGGCAACTACATAGAGTTTACAGGAGAAAAAAAGAGGCATTCAAAGAAAAGAACATGGTCCCTACAGTCAAACATGGCGGAGGTTCCCTGATGTTTTGGGGTTGCTTTGCTGCCTCTGGCACTGGACTGCTTGACCGTGTGCATGGCATTATGAAGTCTGAAGACTACCAACAAATTTTACAGCATAATGTAGGGCCCAGTGTGAGAAAGCTGGGTCTCCCTCAGAAGTCATGGGTCTTCCAGCAGGACAATGACCCAAAACACACTTAAAAAGCACTAGAAAATGGTTTGAGAGAAAGCACTGGAAAGACTTCTAAGGTGGCCAGCAATGAGTCCAGACCTGAATCCCATATAACACCTGTGGAGAGATCTAAAAATGGCAGTTAGGAGAAAGCACCCTTCAAATATCAAGGACCTGGAGCAGTTTGCCAAAGAAGAATGGTCTAAAATTCCAGCAGAGCATTGTAAGAAACTCATTGATGGTTACCGAAAGCGGTTGGTCGCAGTTATTTTGGCTAAAAGTTGTGCAACCAAGTATTAGGCTGAGGGTGCCAATACTTTTGTCTGGCCCATTTTTGGAGTTTTGTGTGAAATGATCAATGTTTTGCTTTTTGCTTCATTCTTTTTTGTGTTTTTTCATTTAAGACAAATTAACCCCTTCATGACCCAGCCTATTTTGACCTTAATGACCTGGCCGTTTTTTGCAATTCTGACCAGTGTCCCTTTATGAGGTAATAACTCAGGAACGCTTCAACGAATCTTAGCGGTTCTGAGATTGTTTTTTTTTTTGTGATATATTGGGCTTCATGTTAGTGGTAAATTTAGGTTGATAATTTTTGTGTTTATTTGTGAAAAAAATGGAAATTTGGCTAAAATTTTGAATATTTTGCAATTTTCAAATTTTGAATTTTTATTCTATTAAACGAGAGAGTTATATGCCACAAAATAGTTAATATATAACATTACCCACATGTCTACTTTACATCAGCGCAATTTTGGAAGCAAAATTTTTTTTTGCTAGGAAGTTATAAGGGTTAAAAGTTGACCAGCGATTTCTCATTTTTACAGCAAAATTTACAAAACCATTTTTTTAGGGACCACCTCACATGTGAAGTCAGTTTGAAGGGACTATATGGTTGAAAATACCCAAAAGTGACACCATTCTAAAAACTGCACCCCTCAAGGTGCTCAAAACCACATTCAAGAAGTTTATTAACCCTTCAGGTGCTTCACAGCAGCAGAAGCAACATGGAAGGAAAAAATGAACATTTAACTTTTTAGTCACAAAAATGATCTTTTAGCAACAATTTTTTTTATTTTCCCAAGGGTAAAAAGAGAAACTGGACACCAAAAGTTATTGTACAATTTGTCCTGAGTACGCCGATACCCCATATGTGGGGGGGAACTACTGTTTGGGCGCACGACAGGGCTTGGAAGGGAAGGAGCGCCATTTGACTTTTTCAATGAAAAATTGGCTCCAATCTTTAGCAGACCATGTCGCGTTTGGAGAGCCCCTGTGTGCCTAAACATTGGAGCTCCCCCACAAGTGACCCCATTTTAGAAACTAGACGCCCCAGGGAACTTATCTAGATGCATAGTGAGCACTTTGAACCCCCAGGTGCTTCACAAATTTATCCGTAAAAATGAAAAAGTACTTTTTTTTCACAAAAAAATTCTTTTAGCCTCAATTTGTTAATTTCCACATGGGTAACAGGATAAAATGGATCCTAAAATGTGTTGGGCAATTTCTCCTGAGTACACCGATACCTCATATGTGGTCACAAACCACTGTTTGTGCACACGGCAAGGCTCGGAAGGGAAGGAGCGCCATTTGACTTTTTGAATGAAAAATTAGCTTTAATCTTTAGCTGACACCATGTCGCGTTTGGAGAGCCCCTGTGTTCCTAAACATTTGAGCTCCCCCACATGTGACCCCATTTTGGAAACTAGACCTCCCATGGAACTAACCTAGATGTGCGGTGACCACTTTAAACCCCCAAGTGCTTCACAGAAGTTTATAACGCAGAGCCGTGAAAATAAAAAATCATTTTTCTTTTCTCAAAAATTTATTTTTTAGCCCACAATTTTTTATTTTCACAAGAGTAACAGGAGAAATTGGACAAAAGTTGTTGTCCAGTTTGTCCTGAGTACGCTGATACCCCATATGTGGGGGGAACCACTGTTTGGGCACACGTCGGGGCTCAGAAGGGAAGTAGTGACGTTTTGGAATGCAGACTTTGATGGAATGGTCTGCGGGCATCATGTTACGTTTGCAGAGCCACTGATGTGCCTAAACAGTAGAAACCCCCCACAAGTGACCCCATTTTGAAAACAAGACCCCCAAGGAACTTATCTAGATATGTGGTGAGCACTTTGAACACCCAAGTGCTTCACAGAAGTTTATAACGCAGAGCCGTGAAAATAAAAAAATAATTTTTCTTTCCTCAAAAATGATGTTTTAGCAAGCAGTTTTTTATTTTCACAAGGGTAGCAGGAGAAATTGGACCCCAATAGTTGTTGCCCAGTTTGTCCTGAGTATGCTGGTAACCCATATATGGGGGTAAACCACTGTTTTGGCGCACGTCGGGGCTCGGAAGCGAGGGAGCACCATTTGACTTTTTGAACGCAAGATTGGCTGGAATCAATGGTGGCGCCATGTTGCGTTTGGAGACACCTGATGTGCCTAAACAGTGGAAACCCCTCAATTCTAACTCCAAAACTAACCCCAACACACCCCTGACCCTAATCTCAACTCTAGCCATAACCCTAATCACAACCCTAACCCCAACACACCCATAACCACAGCCCTAACCCCAATACACCCCTAACCCTAATCCCAACCCTAATCCAAAGCCTAACCCCAACACACCCCTAACCATAACCCTAACCACAAGCCTAATCTTAACCCTATTTCCAACCCTAGCCCTAATTCCATCCCTAACTCTAATTCCAACCCTAACCCTAAGGCTATGTGCCCACGTTGCGGATTCGTGTGAGATTTTTCTGCACCATTTTTGAAAAATCCGCGAGTAAAAGGCACTGCGTTTTACCTGCGTATTTACCGTGGATTTACAGTGTTTTTTGTGCAGATTTCACCTGCGGATTCCTATTGAGGAACAGGTGTAAAACGCTGCGCAATCTGCACAAAGAATTGACATGCTGCAGAAAATACAACACAGCGTTCCCGCGCGGTATTTTCCGCACAATGGGCACAGCGGATTTGGTTTTCCATAGGTTTACATTGAACTGTAAAGCTGATGGAAAACTGCTATGAATCTGCAGCGGATTGGCCGCCAAAACCGCACCGTGTGCACATAGCCTAATTCTAAGGGTATGTGCACACGATGCGGAAAACGTTGCGGATCCACAGCGTTTCCGCCGCTGCTGGTCCGCAGCAGTTTCCCATGAGTTTACAAAAAACGCTTCGCACATGCTGCGGAAAAAAAACTGCGCGGAAACGCAGCGGTTTACATTCCACACATTTCTCTTTCTGCGGATTCCGCAGCGGTTTTACAACTGCTCCAATAGAAAACTGCAGTGAAATCCACAGAAAAACCGCGGTAAATCCGCAGCGGTTTTGCACTGAGGATTTATAAAAACCACTGCGGAAAAATCCGCAGAGGACCAGAATACGTGTGCACATTCCCTAACCCTAACCCTAGTTCTAACTGTAGTGGGAAAAATTTTTTTTTCTTTATTTTATTATTGTTCCTACCTATGGGGGTGGGGGTGATAAAGGGGGGGGGTGTTCATTTACTTTTTTTTATTTTGATCACTGTGATAAAACCTATCACAGTGATCAAAATGGACATGGAACGAATCTGCTGGCCGGCAGATTCGGCGGGCGCACTGCGCATGCGCCCGCCATTTTGGAAGATGGCGGCGCCCATGGAGAAGACGGACGGACGGACATCGGGAGCCTCGGTAAGTATAAGGGGGGGAGATCGGAGGACGGGGGAGCGGAGCACAGGACGGAGGGGAGCGGAACATAGATCGGAGGGCTGGGGGGGGCCATCGGTGGGGTGGGGGGGGGGCACATCAGTGTTTCCAGCCATGGCTGATCATATTGCAGCATCGGCCATGGCTGGATTGTAATATTTCACCAGTTTTTTAGGTGAAATATTACAAATCGCTCTGATTGGCTGTTGAAAGTGAAACTGCCAATCAGAGCGATCGTAGCCACGGGGGGGTGAAGCCACCCCTCCTGAGCTAAAGTACCACTCCCCCTGTCCCTGCAGATCGGGTGAAATTGGAGTTAACCCTTTCACCCGATCTGCAGGGACGCGATCTTTCCATGACGCCACATAGGCGTCATGGGTCGGATTGGCACCGACTTTCATGATGCCTACGTGGCGTCATGGGTCGGGAAGGGGTTAAATGAAGATAGTAATACCAAAGAATTTGTGATTGCAATCATTTTCAGGAAGCAACTGAGTATTATCTGATAGAATTGCAGGGGTGTCAATACTTTTGGCCATGACTGTAACTATTTTTTATTTTAATTCTTTTTTTTAACAGGGATGGTGCATACTACGTGACTGGGCAATATACTACGTGGCTGGCCAATATACTACGTGACTGGGCAATATACCACGTGACTGGGCAATATACTACGTGACTGGGCAATATACTACGTGACTGTGCTGTATACTACGTGACTGTGCTGTATACTACGTGACTGGGCAATATACTTCGTGGCTGGGCAGTATACTACTTGACTGGGCAATATACTACGTGGCTGGGCAATATACTACCTGGACATGCATATTCTAGAATACCTGATGTGTTAGAATTGGGCCACCATCTAGTGTGTATGTATGTGTGTGTATATATATACAGGTCCTTCTCAAAAAATTAGCATATAGTGTTAAATTTCATTATTTACCATAATGTAATGATTACAATTAAACTTTCATATATTATAGATTCATTATCCACCAACTGAAATTTGTCAGGTCTTTTATTGTTTTAATACTGATGATTTTGGCATACAACTCCTGATAACCCAAAAAACCTGTCTCAATAAATTAGCATATCAAGAAAAGGTTCTCTAAACGACCTATTACCCTAATCTTCTGAATCAACTAATTAACTCTAAACACATGCAAAAGATACCTGAGGCTTTTATAAACTCCCTGCCTGGTTCATTACTCAAAACCCCCATCATGGGTAAGACTAGCGACCTGACAGATGTCAAGAAGGCCATCATTGACACCCTCAAGCAAGAGGGTAAGACCCAGAAAGAAATTTCTCAACAAATAGGCTGTTCCCAGAGTGCTGTATCAAGGCACCTCAATGGTAAGTCTGTTGGAAGGAAACAATGTGGCAGAAAACGCTGTACAACGAGAAGAGGAGACCGGACCCTGAGGAAGATTGTGGAGAAGGACCGATTCCCGACCTTGGGGAACCTGAGGAAGCAGTGGACTGAGTCTGGTGTGGAAACATCCAGAGCCACCGTGCACAGGCGTGTGCAGGAAATGGGCTACAGGTGCCGCATTCCCCAGGTAAAGCCACTTTTGAACCATAAACAGCGGCAGAGGCGCCTGACCTGGGCTACAGAGAAGCAGCACTGGACTGTTGCTAAGTGGTCCCAAGTACTTTTTTCTGATGAAAGCAAATTTTGCATGTCATTCGGAAATCAAGGTGCCAGAGTCTGGAGGAAGACTGGAGAGAAGGAAATGCCAAAATGCCTGAAGTCCAGTGTCAAGTACCCACAGTCAGTGATGGTGTGGGGTGCCATGTCAGCTGCTGGTGTTGGTCCACTGTGTTTCATCAAGGGCAGGGTCAATGCAGCTAGCTATCAGGAGATTTTGGAGCACTTCATGCTTCCATCGGCTGAAATGTTTTATGGAGATGAAGATTTCATTTTTCAGCACGACCTGGCACCTGCTCACAGTGCCAAAACCACTGGTAAATGGTTTACTGACCATGGTATTACTGTGCTCAATTGGCCTGCCAACTCTCCTGACCTGAACCCCATAGAGAATCTGTGGGCTATTGTGAAGAGAAAGTTGAGAGACGCAAGACCCAACACTCTGGATGAGCTTAAGGCCGCTATTGAAGCATCCTGGGCCTCCATAACATCTCAGCAGTGTCACAGGCTGATTGCCTCCATGCCACGCCACATTGAAGCAGTCATTTCTGCCAAAGGATTCCCGACCAAGTATTGAGTGCATAACTGAACATTATTATTTGATGGTTTTTTTGTTTGTTATTAAAAAACACTTTTATTTGATTGGATGGGTGAAATATGCTAATTTATTGAGACAGGTTTTTTGGGTTATCAGGAGTTGTATGCCAAAATCATCAGTATTTAAACAATAAAAGACCTGACAAATTTCAGTTGGTGGATAATGAATATATAATATATGAAAGTTTAATTGTAATCATTACATTATGGTAAATAATGAAATTTAACACTATATGCTAATTTTTTTTAGAAGGACCTGTGTATGTGTGTATATATATATATATATATATATATATATATATATATATATATATATATATATATATATATATATATATATATATATATATATATATATATATATATACATACATATATACATACACACACACACACACACACACACACACACACACACACACACACACACACACACACACACACCATGTACACATATATTGGAGATATTGAACCCTATATACACTGCTCAAAAAATAAAAGGAACGCTTAAACAGACCATAACTCCAAGTAAATAAAACTTCGGTGAAATCAAACTGTCCACTCAGGAAGCAACACTGTTTGACAATCAATTTCATATTCTGTTGTGCAAATGGAATAGACAACAGATGGAAATTATTGGCAATTATCAAGACCCACTCAATAAAGGAGTGGTTCTGCAGGTGGGGACCACAGACCACATCTCTGTACCAATGCTTTCTGGTTGATGTTTTGGTCACTTTTGAATGTTGGTTGCTCTTTAACACTCGTGGTAGCATGAGACGGACTCTACAACCCACACAAGTGGCTCAGGTAGTGCAGCTCATCCAGGATGACACATCAATGTGAGCTGTGGCAAAAAGGTTTTCTGTGTCTGTCAGTGTAGTGTCCATAGGCTGGAGGCTCTACCAGTAGAAAGGCCAGTACAGCAGGAGACGTAGAGGGGGCCGTAGGAGGGCAACAATACAGCAGCAGGGCGGCTACCTCAGCCTTTGTGCAAGGAGGGAGGAACAGGAGGAGCACTGCCAGAGCCCTGCAAAATGACCTCCAGCAGGCCACAAATGTGCATGTGCCTGCACAAACGGTTAGAAATCGACTCCATGAGGATGGTCTGAGTGCCCGACATCCACAGATGGAGGTTGTGCTCACAGCCCAACACAGTGCAGGCCTCTTGCATTTGCCACAGAACACCAGCAGGTTCACACTGAGCACATGTGACAGACGTGACAGAGTCTGGAGACACCGTGGAGAGCGATCTGCTGCCTGCAACATCCTTCAGCGTGACTGGTTTGGCAGTGGGTCAGTAATGGTGTGGGGTGGCATTTCTTTGGAGGGCCGCACAGCCCTCCATGTGCTCGCCAAAGATAGCCTGACTGCCATTAGGTACCGAGATGAGGTCATCAGACCCCTTGTGAGACCATATGCTGGTGCGGTTGGCCCTGGGTTCCGCCTAATGCAGGACAGTGCCATACCTCATGTGGCTGGAGTGTGTCAGCAGTTCCTGCAAGATGAAGGCATTGAAGCTATGGACTGGCCCGCTCGTTCCCCAGACCTGAATCCGATTGAACACATCTGGGACATCATGTCTCGCACCATCCACCAACGTCACATTCCACCACAGACTGTCCAGGAGTTGGCGGATGCTTTAGTCCAGGTCTGGGAGTAGATCCCTCAGGAGACCATCCGCCGCCTCATCAGGAGCATGCCCAGGCATTGTAGGGAGGTCATACAGGCACGTGGAGGCCACACACACTACTGAGCATCATTTCCTTGTCTTGAGGCATTTCCACTGAAGTTGGATCAGCCTGTATCTTCATTTTCCACTTTGATTTTGAGCATCATTCCAGCTCCAGACCTCCGTGGGATATTAGTTGTGATTTACGTTAATAATTTTTAGGTTTTATTGTTCTCAACACATTCCACTATGTAATGAATACAGATTTACAACTGGAATATTTCATTCAGTGATGTCTAGGATGTGGGATTTTATTGTTTTTTGAGCAGTGTATATAATGGAGGTATTGAACACCATACCGTATTTTGCGGTTCATAAGACGCACCCCAAATTTTAAGAAATGGCTGTTAACAGGAACAGTAGATGTCAAGATACGGTCTGGAAGACCAAGCAAAATTTCAGAGAGCTGCTCATAGGACTGTTAGGCAAATCTGAACCCCCGCTTCCCTGCAAAAGACCTTCAGATAGATTCAGCAGACTCTGAAATTGTGGTATATTATTCTACTGTTCAGAGACACCTGCACAAATATGACCTCTCCTGCATCCTCACCATAAAATTCAGCTTTAGAAGTAGGCAAAATAACATCTATAAGCAAGACTGCTACATTTTGGAAACAAGTCCCGTGGACCAATGAGGTGAAAATAGAATTCTTTGGCCACAATGATCAAAGGTATGTGTGGAGGAAAAAGGGCACAGAATTTCAGGAAAAGAACATCTCGCCAACCATTAAGCATGGGGGTGGATCAATCATGCTTTGGGGTTGTGTTGCAGCCAATGGCACAAGGGACATTTCAATGGTAGAGTTCAAGAATGGATTAAATGAAATTTCACAAAATTTTTGAAGCAAACATAACATCATCTGAAAAAAGCTGAAGTTGAAAAGAGGATGGCTTCTACAGATGGATTATGATCCTAAACACATCCAAATCCAGAATAGACGACGTCAAAAGGCTCAATCTGAAGGTATTACAATGGCCCTCACAGCCCCCTGATCTGAACATCATTAAAAATCTATGGCTAGACCTCATAATATTAGGCGGCCCAGGAATCTCACAGAACTGGAATCATTTTCCAAGGAAAAATGGGTGAAAATCACTCAAACAAAAATCAAGACTCTTGTTTGTCTACAAAAGGTGTTTAAAAGCTGTGAAACTGTCAAAGTGGTGTGCTACCAGGTACTAACCATGAAGGTTGCCCAATCCTTCGCACTAGCTCATTTTCCTTTTTGTAATTTTTAAATATAAAAGATGAAAATATATACATATATATTTTGCCTAAAATACAAATGTGTCATCTTTAAATGGAACCTATCAGCAGGATTTTACTTCGTAAACTACATTGTCAGGTTGGCACCTTTTAGACTAATTAAAATGATACCTTGGTTGATGAAAACCTTCTTGTGGTTGTTAAATCTTTATTTGTATTTTTCAGTTAATGAGATTCTCATGCTTCCAGGCAACCTGTGGGAAGAGCTTTATGTGGTGCTCTGATTATTCATCTGTATGGGGTTATGACAGGTTACTGATCCCTGAAAAGTGCAAATACAGATTAAACAGCCACAAGACGGATTTCATCAACCAAAGTATAATTTTATTCAGTACTAGCTGAAGAGCCCGGCGTTGCCTGGGCATAGTAAATATCTGTGGTTAGTTATAGCACCTCACTTCTCTTATTTTCCCATCACGCCTCTCATTTTCCCCCTCACTCCTCTCATTCCCCCCTAACACTTGTCATTTCGACCTCACATCTGTCATTTTCCGATTACTCCACTATTTTCCCTCACTCCTCTCATTATGCACTCACACCTTTTCATTTCCACCTAACAGCCCTCATTTTTACCTCACACCTCTCATTTTCCCCTCAGTATATACATGTTTGTCATCTTCCTTATATATAGTATACACCTGTATGTCATCTCCTGCATATAGTATATACCCGTATGTCATCTCACCTGTAAATAGTATATACCTGCTGTATGTAATCTCCTGTATATAGTATATACCTGTATGTCATCTCCTGTATATAGTATATACCTGGTGTATATAGTATATATAGGTGACGGGCACAAGGGGGCATTCTTTGCGTCTGGAGGAGAGAAGGTTTTTCCACCAACATAGAAGAGGATTCTTTACTGTTAGGGCAGTGAGAATCTGGAATTGCTTGCCTGAGGAGGTGGTGATGGCGAACTCAGTCGAGGGGTTCAAGAGAGGCCTGGATGTCTTCCTGGAGCAGAACAATATTGTATCATACAATTATTAGGTTCTGTAGAAGGACGTAGATCTGGGGATTTATTATGATGGAATATAGGCTGAACTGGATGGACAAATGTCTTTTTTCGGCCTTACTAACTATGTTACTATGTTACCTGTATGTCATCTCCTCCTCTATATACCTATGTGTCATCTCCTTTTTTTATATAGTATATACCTGTGTTATCTCCTGTATATAGTATATACGTGTGTCATCTCCTCCTGTATATAGTACATACCTGTGTCATCTGCTCCTGTATATAGTATAAACCTGTGTCATGTCCTCCTGTATATAGTATATACTACGTGTCATCTCCCCTGTATATAGTATATACCTGTGTCATCTCCTGTATATAGTATGTACCTGTATGTCGTCTCCTCCAGTATATAGTATATACCTGTGTCTCCCCTGTATATAGTATATATGTGTCATCTCCTCCTGTATATAGTATATACCTGTGTCATCTCCTCCTGTACAGTCATGGCCAAAAGTTTTGAGAATGACACCAAAATTATATTTTCACATGATCTGCTGCCCTCTGGTTTTTATTAGTGTTTGTCTGATGTTTATATCACATACAGAAATATAATTGCAATCATATTATGAGTACCAATAGGTTATATTGACAGTTAGAATGAGTTAATGCAACAAGTCAATATTTGCAGTGTTGACCCTTCTTCTTCAAAACCTCTGTACATACATACGACATGCACCATGCGACGACATGCACCATGGATTACATGCACCATGCGATTACATGCACCATGCGGCGACATGCACCATGCGGCAACATGCGACATGCAACGTGCGGCGACATGCACCATGCGACGACATGCGACATGCACCAGGCGGCGACATGCACCATGTGACGACTGACAACATGCACCATGTGATGACATGCACCATGTGATGACATGCACCATGTGATGACATGCACCTTGCGACGACATGCACCATGCGACGACATGCACCATGCGACGACATGCACCATGCGACAACATGCACCATGTGACAACATGCGTCATTGGACATGCGACATGGGACATACAGTACATACAGTACATACATACATCAGACATACAGTACATATAACATAGATTACATACTCACCATCACTTGTCACTTTGTCACCTGTAAAAAATATTAAAATGATAAACAAACACTATACTCCCTGATCCGCAACGAGTGTCCCAGGACGATCTCCCGTGGAGAGCAGGAGCATCAGCTGATGCGACCGCTCTCCAGGGCTACAATGATGGAAGGTATCCTTCCACAATGTATTCCTCACAATGTATTCCTACGCCCCTGTGAGAAAATAGTCCCTAGTCTCACTTTATGCCATTGCTGTGTGAGAAATTTTCCCACGCAGCAATTGCCATAAAGTGAGACCAGTGAACTATAGTAACCTCTCAGTGATGCACCGCAGGAGCCATTGTCTCCTGTCAGTGTGTCACTGAAGGTCCTGTAGAGCAGTGACATCACCCGATGTCACTGTTCTATAGGGGAGATCGTCGTGGGACACTCATTATTAATTGGACTACGGCGGACAGGTAGTATACGGTTTATTTTACGTTTTTCGCTCATTAAGGCCTCTTTCACTCTTGCGTCGGTACGGGTCCGTCGCTATGCGTCGGGCTGACGTACCGACGCACGTTGTGAAATTTGTGCACGACGTGGGCAGCGGATGCAGTTTTTCAACGCATCCGCTGCCCATTCTGAAGTGCGGGGAGGAGGGGGTGGAGTTTCTGCCGCGCATGCGCGGTAGAAAATAACGGGCGCAACGGCCAAAAAAACTTGAACGTTTTTTTCGTGCCGACGGTCCGCCAAAACACGACAGATCCGTTGCACGACGGATGCGACGTGTGGCCATCCGTCGTGATCCGTTGCTAATACAAGTCTGGGTAAAACGCATCCTGCGAGCACATTTGCAGGATCCGTTTTTCCCACCGGATCATTGTGCCGGATCCGTTTTTCTCCGCCGGATCGTTTTTTCCACCAGATCCGGTTTTTCCGCCAGATCCGTTTTTTCCACCAGATCCGTTTTTTTTCCGCCGGATTTGTTTTTTCTCATAGAGATGTGTTAGCGCAGGATTGTGCCTAATGGCCACACATTTCATACGTTTTTTGCAGGATCCGTCAAAAAAGCTGTTTCTGCCGGATGGAAAACACATACAGAGGAACCGTTTTTCTGTCTGTCGAAAAAATGCACAGCGGCGGATCTAGCAAAAAATGGATGAAACGTGTGGCCATCAGGCGCACTCCGGCGCTAATACAACTCTATGAGAAAAAAAACAGATCTGGCGGAAAAAAAAACGATCCAGTGGAAAAAAATAGATCCTGCAAATGTGCTCGCAGGATGCGTTTTGTACCCATAGACTTGTATTAGCGACGGATGGCCACACGTCGCGTCCGTCTTGCAACGGATCTGTCGTGTTTTGGCGGACCGTCGGCACAAAAAAAGTTCAAGTGAACGTTTATTTGGCCGTCGCGCCCACCATTTTCTACTGCTCATGCGTGGCAGAAACTCCGCCCCCTCCTCCCCGGACATCAGAATGGGCAGCGGATGCATTGGAAAACTGCATCCGCTACCCACGTCGTGCACAAATTTCACAACGTGCATCGGTACGTCGGCCCGACGCATATCAATGGACCCGTACTGCCGCAAGAGTGAAAGAGGCCTTAATGAGTGTTGAATTTGAAAAAGAAAGCGGAAAAAAACGACGTGAGCTCCCGCGCAATTTTCTGCGCCAGAGGGGGAAAGCCAACGGCCAGGGGCCAATATTTGTGGCCTGCTATGAATATCAGCCCGCAGCTGTCTGCGTAGGGTTTACTGGCTATTAAAATAGGGGGAAATGATGTGGGGTCCCCTTTATTTTATAGCCAGAAAGGCTACGCAGACAGCTGCGGGCTGATGTTCATAGCCTAGAGAGGGGCCATGGCCCGGCTACAAATACCAGTCCGCAGCCGCCCCAGAAATGGCAGTGGGATATGGGGTAATAAGGGGTTAATGTCACCTTGCTATTGTAAGGTGACATTAAGCCGGGTTAATAATGGAGTGGCGTCAATAAGACGCCTATCCATTATTAATCCTAGAGTAGTGAAAGAGTTAAAAACAAAATAAAGACACAGCCAGAAAAAAGTATTTTATTCTTAATTTCAGCATACTTACCATACTTCAGCGCCTGCAAAAAACTGTTATCGAACTCCCTCCTGTGGTCATGAATGGTACTTCGGCGAGTTCTGTCCATGGACTCCCTCTGGTGGCTGTGAGTGGAGCTGCTGCTTCTGAGGTTCCTTCCACAGGTGACGTAGTTTATTCTTTGGCTGGCTGTTCTATTTAACTCCACTCAGATCGTTACTCCATGCCAGCTGTCAATGTTCTTGTACTGGTTCAGTTTGCTCTTGGATCTTTCTGGTGACCTGTCTACTCCAGCAGAAGCTAAGTCCCTGCTAGTTATTTATTTGTTCATTGTTTCCTTGTCCAGCTGGCTATCATGATCTTGCCCTGCTAGCTGGAAGCTCTGGGATGCAGAGTGGCACCTCCGCACCGTGAGTCGGTGCGGAGGTCTTTTTGTACACTCTGCGTGATCTTTTTGTAGGGTTTTGTGCTGACCGCAAAGATACCTTTCCTATCCTCAGTCTGTTTAGTAAGTCTGGCCTCCCTTTGCTAAAACCTGTTTCATTTCTGTGTTTGTGACTTTCATCTTATCTCACAGTCAATATATGTGGGGGGCTGCCTTTTCCTTTGGGGAATTTCTCTGAGGCAAGGTAGGCTTTATTTTCTATCTTTAGGGCTAGTTAGCTCTTAGGCTGTGAAGAGGCGTCTAGGTCCTGTTAGGTACGCTCCACGGCTATTTCTAGTTGTGTGATAGGATTAGGAATTGCGGTCGGCAGAGCTCCCACTTCCCAGAGCTAGTCCTGTGAGAGTTTAACCATCAGGTCGTTCCGGGTGCTCCTAACCACCAGGTCCATAACAGTACAGCTGGCTCAAAGTATTAATGCATCTCAATAGAGGGATAAGAGAAGTTCTGAGACCGTTTTTTTTTTCTCTGCAGTGTTTTTTGTCTTTCTTTTCCCCTAAGCCTTTGGGTGGTTCAGGACACAGGTGTAGATATGTACATTCAAGGTCTGTCCTCTTGTGTGGATCATCTCACTGCAAGGGTACAAAACATTCAAGATTTTGTGGTTCAGAATCTGATGTTAGAGCCTAGAATTCCAATTCCTGATTTGTTTTCTGGGGATAGATCTAAGTTCCTGAATTTCAAAAATAATTGTAAACTGTTTCTAGCTTTGAAACCCCGCTCCTCTGGTGACCCCGTTCAACGAGTAAAAATCATTATTTCTTTGTTGCGTGGTGACCCTCAAGACTGGGCATTTTCCCTTGCGCCAAGAGATCCTGCATTGCGTGATGTAGATGCGTTTTTTCTGGCGCTTGGATTGCTTTATGATGAACCAAATTCAGTGGATCAGGCAGAGAAAATCTTGCTGGCTTTGTGTCAGGGTCAGGATGAAGCGGAGGTGTACTGTCAGAAGTTTAGAAAGTGGTCTGTGCTTACTCAGTGGAATGAGTGTGCCCTGGCGGCAATTTTCAGAAAGGGTCTCTCTGAAGCCCTTAACCCCTCTGTGACCTTAGACGTACTATCCCGTCGAGGTGCCCTGGGCTTATCTGACCCTGGACGGGATAGTACGTCATAGCCGATCGGCCGCGCTCACGGGGGGAGCGCGGCCGATCGCGGCCGGGTGTCAGCTGCTTATCGCAGCTGACATCCGGCACTATGTGCCAGGAGCGGTCACGGACCGCCCCCGGCACATTAACCCCTGGCACACCGCGATCAAAGATGATCGCGATGTGCCGGCGGTACAGGGAAGCACCGCGCAGGGAGGGGGCTCCCTGCGGGCTTCCCTGAGCCCCCCGCAGCAACGCGATGTGATCGCGTTGCTGCGAGGGTCTCCTCACCTCCCTCCCTGCTCGAGCCCCGGATCCAAGATGGCCGCGGATCCGGGTCCTGCAGGGAGGGAGGTGGCTTCACAGAGCCTGCTCAGAGCAGGCACTGTGAAGCAGCCTGCACTCCTATCAGATCAGTGATCTGACAGAGTGCTGTGCAAACTGTCAGATCACTGATCTGTGATGTCCCCCCCTGGGACAAAGTAAAAAAGTAAAAAAAAAAATTTCCAAATGTGTAAAAAAAATAAAAAAAAATATTCCAAAATAATGAAAAAAAAAAAAAAATATTATTCCCATAAATACATTTCTTCATCTAAATAAAAAAAAAAAACCAATAAAAGTACACATATTTAGTATCGCCGCGTCCGTAACGGCCCGACCTATAAAACTGGCCCACTAGTTAACCCCTTCAGTAAACACCGTAAGAAAAAAAAAAAAAAAACGAGGCAAAAAACAACGCTTTATTATCATACCGCCGAACAAAAAGTGGAATAACACGCGATCAAAAGGACAGATATAAATAACCATGGTACCGCTGAAAGCGTCATATTGTCCCGCAAAAAAAGAGCCGCCATACAGCATCATCAGCAAAAAAATAAAAAAGTTATAGTCCTGAGAATAAAGCGATGCAAAAATAATTATTTTTTCTGTAAAATAGTTTTTATCGTATAAAAGCACCAAACCATAAAAAAATGATATAAATGAGGTATCGCTGTAATCGTACTGACCCGAAGAATAAAACTGATTTATCAATTTTACCAAACGCGGAACGGTATAAACGCCTCCCCCAATAGAAATTCATGAATAGCTGGCTTTTGGTCATTCTTCCTCACAAAAATCGGAATAAAAAGCGATAAAAAAATGTCACGTGCCCAAAAATGTTTTCAATAAAAACGTCAACTCGTCCCGCAAAAAACAAGACCTCACATGACTCTGTGGACCAAAATATGGAAAAATTATAGCTCTCAAAATGTGGTATTGCAAAAAATATTTTTTGCAATAAAAAGGGTCTTTCAGTGTGTGACGGCTGCCAATCATAAAAATCCGCTAAAAAACTCGCTATAAAAGTAAATCAAACCCCCCTTCATCACCCCCTTAGTTAGGGAAAAATAAAAAAAAATGTATTTATTTCCATTTTCCCATTAGGGCTAGGGTTAGGGCTAGGGCTAGGGTTAGGGCTAGGGTTAGGGCTAGGGTTAGGGTTAGGGTTAGGGCTAGGGTTAGGGCTAGGGTTAGGGCTAGGGTTAGGGCTAGGGTTAGGGCTAGGGCTAGGGTTAGGGCTAGGGTTAGGGCTAGGGTTAGGGCTAGGGTTAGGGCTAGGGTTAGGGTTAGGGCTAGGGTTAGGGCTAGGATTAGGGTTAGGGTTAGGGTTGGGGCTACAGTTAGGGTTGGGGCTAAAGTTAGGGTTAGGGTTTAGATTACATTTACAGTTGGGAATAGGGTTGGGATTAGGGTTAGGGGTGTGTCAGGGTTAGAGGTGTGGTTAGGGTTACCGTTGGAATTAGGGTTAGGGGTGTGTTTAGATTAGGGTTTCAGTTATAATTGGGGGGTTTCCACTGTTTCGGCACATCAGGGGCTCTCCAAACACGACATGGCGTCCGATCTCAATTCCAGCCAATTCTGCGTTGAAAAAGTAAAACAGTGCTCCTTCCCTTCCGAGCTCTCCTGTGTGCCCAAACAGGGGTTTACCCCAACATATGGGGTATCAGCGTACTCAGGACAAATTGGACAACAACTTTTGTGGACCAATTTCTCCTGTTACCCTTGGGAAAATACAAAACTGGGGGCTAAAAAATAATTTTTGTGGGAAAACAAAAAGATTTTTTATTTTCACGGCTCTGCGTTATAAACTGTAGTGAAACACTTGGGGGTTCAAAGTTCTCACAACACATCTAGATAAGTTCATTGAGGGGTCTAGTTTCCAATATGGGGTCACTTGTGGGGGGTTTCTACTGTTTAGGTACATTAGGGGCTCTGCAAACGCAATGTGACGCCTGCAGACCAATCCATCTAAGTCTGCATTCCAAATGATGCTCCTTCCCTTCCGAGCCCTCCCATGCGCCCAAACGGTGGTTCCCCCCCACATATCGGGTATCAGCGTACTCAGGACAAATTGGACAACAACTTTTGTGGACCAATTTCTCCTGTTACCCTTGGGAAAATACAAAACTGGGGGCTAAAAAATAATTTTTGTGGGAAAACAAAAAGATTTTTTATTTTCACGGCTCTGCGTTATAAACTGTAGTGAAACACTTGGGGGTTCAAAGTTCTCACAACACATCTAGATAAGTTCATTGAGGGGTCTAGTTTCCAATATGGGGTCACTTGTGGGGGGTTTCTACTGTTTAGGTACATTAGGGGCTCTGCAAACGCAATGTGACGCCTGCAGACCAATCCATCTAAGTCTGCATTCCAAATGATGCTCCTTCCCTTCCGAGCCCTCCCATGCGCCCAAACGGTGGTTCCCCCCCACATATCGGGTATCAGCGTACTCAGGACAAATTGGACAACAACATTTAGGGTCCAATTTCTCCTGCTAACCTTGGAAAAATACAAAACTGGGGGCTAAAATATAATTTTTGTGGAAAAAAAAATATTTTTTATTTGCATGGCTCTGCGTTATAAACTGTAGTGAAATACTTGGGGGTTCAAAGCTCTCACAACACATCAAGATGAGTTCCTTAGGGGGTCTACTTTCCAAAATGGTGTCACTTGTGGGGGGTTTCTACTGTTTAGGTACATTAGGGGCTCTGCAAACGCAATGTGACGCCTGCAGACCATTCCATCTAAGTCTGCATTCCAAATGGCGCTCCTTCCCTTCCGAACCCTCCCATGCGCCCAAACGGTGGTTCCCCCCCACATATGGGGTATCAGCGTACTCAGGACAAATTGGACAACAACTTTTGTGGTCCAATTTCTCCTCTTACCCTAGGGAAAATACAAAACTGGGGGCTAAAAAATAATTTTTGTGGGAAAAAAATTTTGTTTTATTTTTATGGCTCTGCATTATAAACTTCTGTGAAGCCCTTGGTGGGTCAAAGTGCTCACCACACATCCAGATAAGTTCCTTAGGGGGTCTACTTTCCAAAATGGTGTCACTTGTGGGGGGTTTCAATGTTTAGGCACATCAGTGGCTCTCCAAACGCAACATGGCGTCCCATCTCAATTCCTGTCAATTTTGCATTGAAAAGTCAAACGGCGCTCCTTCCCTTCCGAGCTCTCCCATGCGCCCAAACAGTGGTTTACTGCCACATATGGGGTATCAGCGTACTCGGGACAAATTGGACAACAACTTTTGAGGTCCAATTTCTTCTCTTACCCTTGGAAAAATAAAAAATTGGGGGCAAAAATATAATTTTTGTGAAAAAATATGATTTTTTATTTTTACGGTTCTGCATTATAAACTTCTGTGAAGCACTTGGTGGGTCAAAGTGCTCACCACACCTCTAGATAAGTTCCTTAGGGGGTCTACTTTCCAAAATGGTGTCACTTGTGGGGGATTTCAATGTTTAGGCACATCAGTGGCTCTCCAAACGCAACATGGCGTCCCATCTCAATTTCTGTCAATTTTGCATTGAAAAGTCAAACTGCGCTCCTTCCCTTCCGAGCTCTCCCATGCGCCCAAACAGTGGTTTACTGCCACATATGGGGTATCAGCGTACTCAGGACAAATTGGACAACAACTTTTGAGGTCCAATTTCTTCTCTTACCCTTGGAAAAATAAAAAATTGGGGGCAAAAATATAATTTTTGTGAAAAAATATGATTTTTTATTTTTACGGTTCTGCATTATAAACTTCTGTGAAGCACTTGGTGGGTCAAAGTGCTCACCACACATCCAGATAAGTTCCTTAGGGGGTCTACTTTCCAAAATGGTGTCACTTGTGGGGGGTTTCAATGTTTAGGCACATCAGTGGCTCTCCAAACGCAACATGGCGTCCCATCTCAATTCCTGTCAAGTTTGCATTGAAAAGTCAAATAGCGCTCCTTCCCTTCCGAGCTCTCCCATGCGCCCAAACAGTGGTTTACTGCCACATATGGGGTATCAGCGTACTCAGGACAAATTGGACAACAACTTTTTGGGTCCAATTTCTCCTGTTACCCTTGGTAAAATAAAACAAATTGGAGCTGAAGTAAATTTTTTGTGTAAAAAAGTTAAATGTTCATTTTTATTTAAACATTCCAAAAATTCCTATTAAACACCTGAAGGGTTAATAAACTTCTTGAATGTGGTTTTGAGCACCTTGAGGGGTGCAGTTTTTAGAATGGTGTCACACTTGGGCATTTTCTATCATATAGACCCCTCAAAATGACTTCAAATGAGACGTGGTCCCTAAAAAAAAATGGTGTTGTAAAAATGAGAAATTGCTGGTCAACTTTTAACCCTTATAACTCCCTAACAAAAAAAAAAATTGGTTCCAAAATTATGCTGATGTAAAGGAGACATGTGGGAAATGTTACTTATTAAGTATTTTGTGTGACATATCTCTGTGATTTAATTGCATAAAAATTCAAAGTTTGAAAATTGCGAAATTTTCAAAATTTTCGCCAAATTTCCGTTTTTTTCACAAATAAACGCAGGTACTATCAAAGAAATTTTACCACTATCATGAAGTACAATATGTCACGAGAAAACAATGTCAGAATCACCAGGATCCGTTGAAGCGTTTCGGAGTTATAACCTCATAAAGGGACAGTGGTCAGAATTGTAAAAATTGGCCTGGTCATTAACGTGCAAACCACCCTTGGGGGTAAAGGGGTTAAGGATGTCATGGTGGGATTTCCCACGCCTGCTGGTCTGAATGAGTCTATGTCCTTGGCCATTCAGATTGTTCGGCACTTGCGTGAGCGCAAAGCTGTGCACCATTTGATGGTATTCTCTGAGAATAGGCCTGAGCCTATGCAGTGTGATAGGACTTTGACCAGAGCTGAACGGCAAGAACACAGACGTCGGAATGGGCTGTGTTTTTACTGTGGTGATTCCACTCATGCTATCTCCGATTGTCCTAAGCGCACTAAGCGGTTCGCTAGGTCTGCCACCATTAGTACTGTACAGTCTAAATTTCTTTTGTCTGTTACTCTGATTTGCTCTCTGTCGTCCTATTCTGTTATGGCATTTGTGGATTCAGGCGCTGCCCTGAATTTGATGGACTTGGAGTTTGCCAGGCGCTGTGGTTTTTTCTTGGAGCCCTTGAAGTATCCTATTCCATTGAGAGGAATTGATGCTACGCCTTTGGCCAAGAATAAGCCTCAGTACTGGACTCAATTGACCATGTGCATGGCTCCTGCACATCAGGAGGATATTCGCTTTTTGGTGTTGCATAATCTGCATGATGTGGTCGTTTTGGGGTTGCCATGGCTACAGGTCCATAATCCAGTATTGGATTGGAAATCTATGGCTGTGTCCGGCTGGGGTTGTCAGGGGGTACATGGTGATGTTCCATTGCTGTCAATTTCGCCTTCCACTCCTTCTGAAGTCCCTGAGTTTTTGTCAGATTACCGGGATGTATTTGAAGAGCCCAAATCCGGTGCCTTACCTCCTCATAGGGATTGCGATTGTGCTATTAATTTGATTCCTGGTAGTAAGTTTCCTAAGGGCCGACTGTTTAATTTATCTGTGCCAGAGCACGCCGCTATGCGGAGTTATATAAAGGAATCCTTGGAGAAAGGTCATATTCGCCCGTCGTCATCTCCGTTGGGAGCAGGGTTCTTTTTTGTGGCCAAGAAGGATGGCTCTTTGAGACCTTGTATTGATTACCGCCTTCTTAATAAGATCACAGTCAAATTTCAGTACCCTTTGCCGCTGCTGTCTGATTTGTTTGCTCGGATTAAGGGGGCTAGTTGGTTCACCAAGATAGATCTTCGAGGGGCGTATAATCTTGTGCGCATTAAACAGGGCGATGAATGGAAAACAGCATTTAATATGCCCGAGGGCCATTTTGAGTACCTGGTTATGCCATTCGGGCTTTCTAATGCTCCATCTGTGTTTCAGTCCTTTATGCATGACATCTTCCGAGAGTACCTGGATAGATTCATGATTGTATATTTGGATGATATTTTGGTCTTTTCGGATGATTGGGAGTCTCATGTGAAGCAGGTCAGAATGGTGTTCCAGGTCCTTCGTGCAAATTCCTTGTTTGTGAAGGGGTCGAAATGTCTCTTTGGGGTTCAGAAGGTTTCATTTTTGGGTTTCATTTTTTCCCCTTCTACTATCGAGATGGACCCTGTTAAAGTTCAGGCCATTTATGATTGGACTCAGCCGACATCTGTGAAGAGCCTGCAGAAGTTCCTGGGCTTTGCTAATTTTTACCGTCGCTTCATCCCTAATTTTTCTAGTGTTGCTAAACCGTTGACTGATTTGACCAAGAAAGGTGCTGATGTGGTCAATTGGTCCTCTGCGGCTGTAGAGGCTTTTCAGGAGTTGAAGCGTCGTTTTTCTTCTGCCCCTGTGTTGTGCCAGCCAGATGTTTCGCTCCCGTTTCAGGTCGAGGTTGATGCTTCTGAGATTGGAGCAGGGGCTGTTTTGTCGCAAAGAAGTTCTGATGGCTCGATGATGAAACCATGTGCCTTCTTTTCTAGAAAATTCTCGCCTGCTGAGCGCAATTATGATGTTGGCAATCGAGAGTTGTTGGCCATGAAGTGGGCATTCGAGGAGTGGCGACATTGGCTTGAAGGAGCCAAGCATCGCGTGGTGGTCTTGACGGATCACAAGAACTTGACTTATCTCGAGTCTGCCAAACGCTTGAATCCTAGACAGGCTCGATGGTCGCTGTTTTTCTCCCGTTTTAATTTTGTGGTTTCGTACCTTCCGGGCTCTAAGAAAGTGAAGGCTGATGCCCTGTCAAGGAGTTTTGTGCCTGACTCTCCGGGTGTTCCTGAGCCGGCGGGTATTCTTAAAGAGGGGGTAATTTTGTCTGCCATCTCTCCTGATTTGCGGCGCGTGCTGCAGAAGTTTCAGGCTGATAGACCTGACCGTTGTCCAGCGGAGAAACTGTTTGTCCCTGATAGGTGGACTAGTAGAGTTATCTTTGAGGTTCATTGTTCGGTGTTGGCGGGTCATCCTGGAATCTTTGGTACCAGAGATTTGGTGGCTAGATCCTTTTGGTGGCCTTCTTTGTCACGGGATGTGCGTTCTTTTGTGCAGTCCTGTGGGACTTGTGCTCGGGCTAAGCCCTGCTGTTCTCGTGCCAGTGGGTTGCTTTTGCCCTTGCCGGTCCCGAAGAGGCCCTGGACGCATATTTCCATGGATTTTATTTCAGATCTCCCTGTCTCTCAAAGGATGTCGGTCATTTGGGTGGTCTGCGATCGCTTCTCTAAGATGGTCCATTTGGTACCCTTGTCTAAATTGCCTTCCTCCTCTGATTTGGTGCCATTGTTTTTCCAGCATGTGGTTCGTTTGCATGGCATTCCGGAGAACATCGTCTCGGACAGAGGTTCCCAGTTTGTTTCGAGGTTTTGGCGGTCCTTTTGTGCTAAGATGGACATTGATTTGTCTTTTTCTTCGGCTTTCCATCCTCAGACAAATGGCCAAACCGAACGAACTAATCAGACTTTGGAAACATATCTGAGATGCTTTGTTTCTGCTGATCAGGATGATTGGGTGTCCTTCTTGCCTTTGGCTGAGTTCGCCCTTAATAATCGGGCCAGCTCGGCTACTTTGGTTTCGCCTTTTTTCTGTAATTCTGGTTTCCATCCTCGTTTCTCTTCAGGGCAGGTTGAGCCTTCGGACTGTCCTGGTGTGGATACGGTGGTGGACAGGTTGCAGCAGATTTGGACTCATGTGGTGGACAATTTGACATTGTCCCAGGAGAAGGCTCAACGTTTCGCTAACCGCCAGCGCTGTGTTGGTCCCCGACTTCGTGTTGGGGATTTGGTTTGGTTGTCATCGCGTCATGTTCCTATGAAGGTTTCCTCTCCTAAGTTTAAGCCTCGTTTCATTGGTCCGTATAAGATTTCTGAAGTTCTCAATCCTGTGTCAACTTCTTTTGCCATCCATAATGTGTTCCATAGGTCGTTATTGCGGAGATACGTGGCGCCTATGGTTCCCTCCGTTGATCCTCCTGCCCTGGTGTTGGTCGAGGGGGAGTTGGAGTATGTGGTAGAGAAGATTTTGGATTCTCGTATTTCGAGACGGAAACTCCAGTACCTGGTCAAGTGGAAGGGTTATGGTCAGGAAGATAATTCCTGGGTTTTTGCCTCTGATGTTCATGCTGCCGATCTAGTTCGTGCCTTTCATTTGGCTCGTCCTGATCGGCCTGGGGTCTCTGGTGAGGGTTCGGTGACCCCTCCTCAAGGGGGGGGGGGGTACTGTTGTGAATTCTGTTATCGAACTCCCTCCTGTGGTCATGAATGGTACTTCGGCGAGTTCTGTCCATGGACTCCCTCTGGTGGCTGTGAGTGGAGCTGCTGCTTCTGAGGTTCCTTCCACAGGTGACGTAGTTTATTCTTTGGCTGGCTGTTCTATTTAACTCCACTCAGATCGTTACTCCATGCCAGCTGTCAATATTCTTGTACTGGTTCAGTTTGCTCTTGGAGCTTTCTGGTGACCTGTCTACTCCAGCAGAAGCTAAGTCCCTGCTAGTTATTTATTTGTTCATTGTTTCCTTGTCCAGCTGGCTATCATGATCTTGCCCTGCTAGCTGGAAGCTCTGGGATGCAGAGTGGCACCTCCGCACCGTGAGTCGGTGCGGAGGTCTTTTTGCACACTCTGCGTGGTCTTTTTGTAGGGTTTTGTGCTGACCGCAAAGATACCTTTCCTATCCTCAGTCTGTTTAGTAAGTCTGGCCTCCCTTTGCTAAAACCTGTTTCATTTCTGTGTTTGTGACTTTCATCTTATCTCACAGTCAATATATGTGGGGGGCTTACTTTTCCTTTGGGGAATTTCTCTGAGGCAAGGTAGGCTTTATTTTCTATCTTTAGGGCTAGTTAGCTCTTAGGCTGTGAAGAGGCGTCTAGGTCGTGTTAGGTACGCTCGACGGCTATTTCTAGTTGTGTGATAAGATTAGGAATTGCGGTCGGCAGAGCTCTCACTTCCCAGAGCTTGTCCTGTGTGAGTTTAACCATCAGGTCGTTCCGGGTGCTTCTAACCACCAGGTCCATAACAGTCACTGCTCTATAGGACCCTCAGTGACACACTGACAGGAGACAATGGCTCCTGCAGTGTATCACTGAGGTTACTAAAGTTCAAAGTCTCACTTTACGGGAATTGCTGCGTGGGAACATTTCTCATGCAGCAATGCCATAAGTGAGGCTAGGGACTATATTTTTCACAGCGGCGGAGGAATCCCTTCCTCCCGTAACTGTGTTTTTGGGGCCCCTGGAGAGCGGTTGCGACAGCTGTTGCTGCTGTTCTCCACGGGAGATCGTCGAGGCACACTCGTGGATTTCTGCGGACAGGGAGTATATTGGTTGTTTGTTTTTTTCACCTTTTTTTTTTACAGATGACACTGGCTTCGGGGATCAAAATGACAAGTAATGGTGAGTATGAACTCTATGTTTAGTGTACTGTATGTCATGTATGTACTGTATGGAGTATTTTTTTTTTTTCATTCAACACATTAGCCGGATGATGGGACTACTACTGTCCCATCATTGGCTAATGTGTCAATCACTGTCAGTGTGGTAGGCATCGTCCGATGGGACTTGTAGTCCCATTGGACGATGCCCGCACTGAGACACTCCGCACAGAGACACGCTGCACGCTGCAGAGACACCCCACAGAGACCCCGCCCGCCGCACAGAGACCCCGCATAGAGCCCCGGCACACACGCAGAGAGCCCCACGGTCACGCACAGACACCGCCCGCACACACACACCCAGTCTCTGCCCACGCACCGCCCACACTTCATTATACTGCATCATTGCACTATAGGAACTTCCGATTTCCGATATCGCAAAAATATCGGAACTCGGTATCGTAATTCCAATACAGCGAATATCGTCCGATACCCGATATTTGCAGTATCGGAATGCTCAACACTAGTGATGACACAACAATCTGAAGCAGCAGTACACAAGCCAACGTGTGTTGGAGCTACGTACTCAGCGGGCACCATACCCACATGAGTAAGCACTATATGTATCACCTTATTAGCACTATGCACTTTATCACAGCGTTAACACATGTTTGTGCCTAGTATTTTGCCATTTTGTTTTCAACTGTGAAACGCTGCGTGAATAAGATTTAGTAGATGTTGGCCAGATTGTAACGCATCGAGTACTCTAGAATATGTATGTAGTATATAACAAAGCCCACGTAGTATATTGCAATGTGGACACCATATCCCTGTTAAAAAAAAAAAAAAAAAAAGAAAGAAAATAAAATAAAAAATAGTTATATACTCACCTTCTGGCGTCCCCCGCATCCAGGCCATACGTTCCGATGCCAGTAATGCCTTGCGGCCATAACACGTGATGATGTAGCGGTCTCGCGAGAACGCTACGTCATGTTCGGGCATTGCCGCAATGCATTATTTGGACCGGATCGTCGCGAGTAGTGTGAAAGGCTGGCACGGAAGGTGAGAATATAATGTAATTTTTTTTTTTGTATCACTTTTAACATCATATGTTTTTATTATTGATGCTGCATAGGCAGCATCAATAGTGAAAATTGGGCACACTTATACGATTAATGACAGCATTAAAGGACTGCGTTACACCGCGTTATGCCATGGAGAAACGCAGTCCTAAAACGCTATGTGGGCGCTGACTGGAGGGGAGTACGGAGGGGGCACTGACTGGACGGAAGTAGTGGGGGGCCAATTTGCGGCCGGACTGTGCCTGTATATGAGCACAAATAGTGTAAAATAAGAACACACATAATATATACATGCACACAAGTGTATGTAGATGGACATATATACCCACACATGTACTGTGTAATTTACATATCTAAGACATATACGCAGTGAGAACTCGTTACAATATATCATATATGTATACTAAACTATACTATGAAATAGATGAGAAAGAAAAAAAGCTCAAAGCTTGATCACCATGGTTGTGCAGCTCTTGGTGCTGCTTTACAGCTTGTGACCAAGATGTGACCTCTCCTCATCAGCCTGAACGTAGAGGAGGGAGGGGTTAGGGTGTGTTTTGGAGTGGGTGTGCCAGGTGCAGAGTTACAGGCGAGTGCAATGCATCATGGAACTTGTAGTATTAGACCACAATAACTCAGGAGAAAGGAAGTTGTCGATTAACCCCATGAGAGTTGGATCCAGCACTAAAGATGTGCTGCTACACCATGATAACAGGTAATATTGCTAAAATAAACACAGTAGATGTTTTCAGTGGCACATAATAGCAAGATTTATGAAAAAAAACAACAACTTTATAGTAGTGGACAACTTCTTTAATTTCACAATAACCACAATTTTTTACCAGGGGTGCCCAAACTTTTACATGTCACTGTATATAATGGAGGTATAGAGCACCATGTTTAACATCATGTACACTTATATAATGCCTCTGCTAGCAACATCAGAAAGTACAGTTCATGCCACCAGCCCAAACATTGAATCTTGAGGAATGCACTGCCCTTGGGAAACAGGAAATAGGGTGGCGGGCAACCTGACCATAAGGAAGACCCTTTTAAACAGCATTTGTCGATGATCCTCATTTATCTTGTTAATAAATATCCTTTTGTTCACTTCTGTGTTTGAGAACTCCGTTGTAAATCCATCAAAAAATGCTGGAAAAAAAATGCATCGGGATTTTTTATTTTGTCCAGTAAAATTTCCGATCCCTTTATTGTAAATTAGGTACGTTGGCTGTCTCTGGTTTATTCTGCTCCTATGATAATGTAAAAGGGGGGGTCTGAGGGCACCGCTTTAAATAAATACAGGATCATCAATAGCAAGTGAGAGCAACATATACAGTGGGGGAAATAAGTATTTGAAACCTTGCTGAGTTTGTAAGTTTGCCTACTGACAAAGACATGAACAGTCTATAATTTTATGGGTAGGTTAATTTTAACATTGAGAGATAGAATATCAGAAATAAAAACCAGAAAATTACATTGTATAAATTATATACATTTATTTGCATTTTGCAATACGAAATAAGTATTTGATCCCTCTGGAAAACAAGACTTAATACTTGGTGGCAAAACTTTTGTTGGCAAGCACAGCAGTCTGACTTTTTTGTAGTTGATGAGGTTTGTGCACATGTCAGGAGGAATTTTGGTCCACTCTTCTTTGTAGATCATCTCTAAATCAATAAGATTTTGAGGCTGTCGCTTGGCAACTCTGAGCTTCAACTCCCTCCATAAGTTTTCTATGGGATTAAGGTCTAGAGACTGGCTAGGCCACTCCATGACCTTAATGTGCTTCTTTTTGAGCCACTTGGCCTTGGCTGTATGTTTTGGTTCATTGTCTTGCTGGAAGACCTAGACACAACCCATTTTTAATGTCCTGGCAGAGGGAAAGAGGTTGTCGCTCAAGATTTTACGGTACATGGCTCCATCCAATCTCCCATTGATGCGGTGAACTAGTCCTGTGCTCTTAGCAGAGAAACAACCCCAAAACATAATGTTTCCACCCCCATGCTTGACAGTGGGGATGGTATTCTTTGTTTCATAGGCAGAATTTTTTTTCCTCCAAACACTGCCAGTTGAGCTAATGCCAAAGACCTCAGTTTTTGTCTCCTCTGACCACAGCACCTTCTCCCAATCACTCACAGAATCATCCAGGTGTTCTTTGGCAAACTTCAGATGGGCCTGCACATGTGCCTTCTTGAGCAGAGGGACCTTGTGGGCACTGCAGGATTTTAAACCTTTACAGCGTAATGTGATACCAATGGTTAATTGGTGACTGTGGTCCCAGCTGCCTTGAGATCATTATCAAGTCCCCCCTGTGTAGTTTTAGACTAATCTCTCACCTTCTTCCACAGTGGTTAGCACAGCAGCCTTGCAGCGCTGGGGTCCTGGGTTCTAATCCCACCCAGGACAACATCTGCAAAGAGTTTGTATGTTCTCTCCGTATTTGCGTGGGTTTCCTCCGGGTACTCCGGTTTCCTCCCACATTCCAAAGACATACTGATAGGGATTCTAGAATGTGAGCCCCAATGGGGACAGTGATGATAATGTGTGCAAAACTGTAAAGCGCTGCGGAATATGTTAGCGCTATATAAAAATAAAGATTATTATTATTATTCTTCATGATCAAGGATACCCCACGAGGTGAGATCTTGCATGGTGCCCCAGATCGATGTTGATTGACAGTCATTTTGTATTTCTTTCATTTTCCTACTATTGCACCAACAGTTGTCTCCTTCTCACCCAGCGTCATACTTATGATTTTGTAGCCCATTCCAGCTTTGAGCAGGTCTATGATCTTGTCCCCGACATCCTTATAAAGCTCTTTGGTCTTGCCCATGTTGTAGAGTTTCGAGTCTGTGGACAGGAGTCTTTTATAAAGGTGACTATATAAGACAGCTGTCTTTATTGCAGGTAATGAGTTAATTAGGAGCGTCTAACTGGTCTGTAGGAGCCAGAACTCTTAATGGTTGGTAGGGTCTCAAAAACTTACTTCTAACTGCAAACTGCATATAAATTTATACAATGTGATTTTCTGGATTTTATTTTTGATATTCTATCTCTCAATGTTAAAATTAACTTACCCTTAACATTATAGACTGTTCATGTCTTTGTCAGTGGGCAAACTTACAAAATCAGCAAGGGATTAAATACTTATTTCCCCACTGTAGAAGGAAAATGGAAAAAAGACATGCTATATATAACGGAATCAACAGAGAAAATTTATAAGTTCTCATTGATTCACGCTACAAAAAATAGTTACAATTAAAAAGTCAACAGCATGACTACAAATACTATAAAATAGTTACAATTAAAAAGTCAACAGCATGACTACAAATACTATAAAATAGTTACAATTAAAAAGTCAACAGCATGACTACAAATACTATAAAATAGTTACAATTAAAAAGTCAACAGCATGACTACAAATACTATTACCCAAAATAGGGTGACAAGCCCTCTCAATATATCCTAGATGGGACCCAAGTTGATTAAGTAATATGTGAAATATGTACAAACCGTACCTATCACCACGTATTGGAATACCCACAATAAAGCAATATACCCAGCTTTAGTACTACTAAATTCTATATATATATATATATATATATATATATATATATATATATATATATAATTGTCTAAGGGGTACTTCCGTCTTTCTGTCTGCAACTTCCGTAACGGAAATCCCGCGTCGCTGATTGGTCTCGCCATCTGCCTGTCATTGCCCGGCGCCCGCACACTCCCCTCCAGTCACCGCTCACACAGGGTTAATGTCAGCGGTAACGGACCGCGTTATGCAGCGGGTAACGCACTCAGTTATCGTTGATATTAACCCTGTGTGTCCCCAACTTTTAACTATTGATGCTGCCTATGATGGCTGCTATATACTATTGATGCTGCCTGTGATGGCTGCTATATACATACATATTCTAGAATACCCGATGCGTTAGAATCGGGCCACCATCTAGTATAAAATAATCAGATGCCCAAGCCTATCAGTAACATGCATAAATCCACATAGTAGTAGGTAAGTATGTAAAGGAAAAAAATGAAAGCAAAAATAGCAGTCACTTAAGAGAATAGGTGAACTGTAAACCTGTTGGAACACAAAATTTGTGATTCATGAAAGTGCTTGATGAAACCTCTTAATGAAAGAGGAGAAGAAAGCAGTACCTACCTACAATAAGCTAGGATGCCTATGATGTTAATCAGAAAACGAGCATGGTGGCCTGGATCAATATAGTCAACGCACATGACAGGGCAGGATGCACAACGCGTGTCGCCAACCAAGTGTGGCTTCCTCAGGGGCCTGAGGGCCTGCTTCTCTAAATAGCACAACACCTGATTTTAGAAAATGCAGACAGAAAGTGGTTTTATGTTGGGGACTTAATGTAAATATTTTAGTGTTCAGGTTTAAATGTTTGATATTTCCAATCCTTCTTCCTCTCAGCTTACACCTTGGATGGACTCCTGGTCTTTGCTCTGCTTTTTGTCTGTACCTGCGCATATTTCAGGAAGGTTCCACGTTTACGTTCCTGGCTTTTGTCGGAGAAGAAAGGAGTATGGGGAGTGTTCTATAAGGGTAAGTGTGTAGGTTTTCAAAAATTGCTGTTACTAGAGTTGCCAGCTGCTTAATAATTGGATTGTCCTGCATTAGAAAAAAGGATCTGTTTTATATCCATAAATAGCACTACGCCTATCCATAGACCTGGTCATTTTTATTTTATTTGTTTTACTCCCTAATTTAACGTCAAGTACACAATGATTTACAGACCTCATCATCACTGTCCCTATTGAGGCTCACAATTTAAATATTATATCTCTTGGCTAATAATCAGCCCATGTACAGGCGTGGCACTGTTTCTGGAAAAAATAAACAGAACTTTTTTTATGATGCTACATTATTTATTTAGTTTAGATTTCTAATTTTCAGCATATTATGGGGCGTCTCCCTCTGTTAGTCAGAATGTGGAGGGCTGCCATCCACTAAATACAGTGTACACTCATTGTTTTCGGTAAACACCCTGAAGTGAGAAGCTTCTTATGAGCTACTCTGGCTGTATTTTTCAGATCACTGTCAGCCAAGGTAAGCCTCCTGAACTAGTGTCATCTCTCGCTGCAGGCATCCATGGCACATGATCCGGATTTTTCTGGTGCCCTTAGTCCCTAGGCGACCACTGCTTTCTACTGTAATTGTGTCTAGGTATATGTTCTCATGGTCTGATGGTATTATTTATGTTGTTCCTGTGGTTGTATGATTTGGTAACTATTAACTGCAAGTGTCAAGTTATTTGTAGACCTTATAGTACTATTTGTTCTCTCACCCATGACAGCACCATGGATTGAAGCGATCTACCCTTCAAGGACAGGAAAACTACAGAATAAAAGGGTGGTACGTCTCCCTCACATCAGCTAGTTTAATGTCCTTGATGGGGAACCTTTTCAGTGGGCGTACCTGAAGTTTAAAGATGCATGTCAGGAGTTTCCAGGCCTGGCCAGGGCGACTCATGCAGCGGGATTGCCCCTGCCTCGGCTGGTGCAGGATCCTGAAGCGCCACCACTGGGTCCAGGGGGCCTTCATGGGTAAGTGAGAGCGGGCAGCCGCAGGTCCATGTTCAGTGGCTTATCGGCTTCCCTGCATCTCTAACTGCGCAAAGGCGCTTTCTTATGAAGCACGCGTGACAGGGTCAGATGACCAGAAGTGATTTCCAGGGATGGTGCTGGATGATGCCAGAAGGCAACACGCTGTTGGTGGGTCCCGCTTTAAAAAAAACGATGAAACCAACAGGAGAGCTTTCTGTCTAAAGCTCCAGCGGTCTCACCAGGCAAAATGGAGTTTCCGGAGCCAGAACAGCAACCGCAACAACACCAGCAGCGAATGGTGCGGCAGCATGATGATCCCTAAATGACTTCATGGTGTTGTGAATGTGACAGTGGCAGCAGTGAACGCTACAATGGAAGAAGCGGCAGGTCCGCTCAGCAGAGCAGAGGCTCCAGCAAGGAGGACCAGTCTCCAGCCTTCAGAGGAGATCTATCCTATCTTATAAGAAGTCCTTTCAGAGCAGAAGATTTAATCGGAGGAGACCCCACAGAGATGAGGACAAATGGCAGGATAGAAGGAAGAATGGTAGAGTCTTTCTGTTTGGAACACGCCACCATGACAGTATGAAACCCTCCCAGTGATGCGTTCCGTCAGGTGGGGGGAATGCTGTCTCTTCCTTCCTGGGAAAAGATTTCCGGAAGCAACTGGATCATCAGCCTAATAAAGACAGGCTTAAAACTGGAATTCCAAGAAGTTTTCCAAACAAATTTCGCCCGGATTCACCTGCAGTCCTCACAGGAAGATCAACTGGCCTTAGAGTACGAAGTTCTGGACTTGGTAAGAAAAACAGTCCTCTCGGAGGTCCCCTTTCAGGAGAAAGGGAAAAGCTTTTATTTCCCGCTGTTTCTGGTGAGAAAGCCGGATGGAACTTTAAGGATTATCATCAACCTGAAAAAGTTGAACAAATTCCTGAGAACTCAGACCTTCAACATGGAGTCAATAAAACCAGCTGTGAAAATACTCTTTTCGGAATGTTTTACGGCAGTTTTAGACCTGAAGGATGCTTATTATCATGTTCCAATACACAAGGATCACCAAAAGTTCCTCAGTGTACTGTATCCACAAATGGGCTGCTCAGGCACTTTCAGTATAGAGGTCGAATGGAAGAGCTAGCAATAGCTCCCGTAGTGTTTACCAAACTGATCTCAGGAGTAAAAAAAAATACGCACTGATTATTCCTTATCTTTTTGATTCTAGTAAACTCCGGTTGGCACCGAGGAATTCAGATGGAAGGGTTCATGACTTCCTTAAATGACTTAAGAATTCTCTTAAATTTAAAATAATCAATGCTAGAGACAGAAAACATACAGGAGCTTCTGGAGCTCATATTGGACTTCAAGAAATGGAAGTGTAGTCTTCTAGAAGAAAAAAGGACGGGAAGAAAGGATTATCCGTGAGATATCATGGGTGTTGAAAGTCCCCATCCATATCCCTCTGAAAAGCCATGCCCCTTCTGTGTTCCTTGATCTCTTACATCCCAGTGATACTTTGGGCCTAGTTTCACACCAGAGAGCAACAATGGGACGTATTGATGAATGAGATTTCTCTGGGAGGGCATCTAGAGTGGCAGATGACACTATCCCAAGAGAGCACACAATCCCTCAGTTGGTGGCTAATAAGGGGAGTGCGTTGTGTAAACATGAATACTATGGTGACTATGGATGCAAGCCAAAGGGATGGAGGGCTCATCTAAAAGATGTCATAGTCAAAGCAGTTTGGACAAGACACTAGATAGTAGTGTCATCGAACATGAAACAACTGTTAGCAGTAGAAAAGGCTATAGGAAAGCTCTTATTCTCACTTCAGGGCTGCCATGTGAGTTTTTGGGGCAATCAATTAGTGGTAGCCTATCTAAATCATTAAGGGGGAACCCGATCCAGGCCCTTCATGGAGGTAGCAGGCTGCATCTTTCAGTTGGCAAAGGACTAACTCATTTCACTGACAGCCCTCCATATAAAGGGAAAAAAATTACAGAGCAGATTTTCTGAGCCAAAACCAGTTAAGGCAGGGAGAGTGGGTGTTGAAACAATTAGTCATCAACCAGATTGTGTGTGGGGCCTCCCGGACATAGACCTGTTTGCGAACAGTCAGAACAGAGGGGTGAAAACTTTTGTTCCCTAGACCCACAGGGGAGTCTTCAGCTACTGGACGCTTTCTTCATTCCCTTGGGATCACAGTCTGGTCTATGCATTTCCCCCAGTAATTTTGATTTCAGCTGTCCTTAGGAACATCAGAGAGGACAGAGTGAGGGTTATACTAATTTCCCCCTTCTTGCCAAGAATGATGTGGTTGTCCTGGTTAAGGATAATGTAGGTCACCAATCCTTGGGTGCTTCTGGAGTTTCTGGACCTTCTCTCCCAGGGACCAGTGCACCATCCTCAGGTAGCCAATCTGCATTTGACAGCTTGCAATTTGAGAGGGCGTTATTGAGGGACAGAGGATTTTCTCCTAATTTAATTTCACCCTACTTCAGAGTAGTAAGGTTTTCACCACTAAGGTCTACAGTAATACCTGGAGAAAGTTTCTTTCCTCCTCAGGGGCAAAGATGCAGGACGTGGTTCCAATTACTGCCATCCTAGAGTTTCTACAGAGGGGTTTAGAACAAGGCCTTTCTTCCAGTACTCTTAAAGTCCAGGTTTCTGCACTGGCAGGTAATTCCTGGATCTCTGGGTTGGTTAGGGTATCCTCTAGCTATAGGACCAATTTTAAGCAAAGATTTCCTCCCTGGGATTTGAATTTGGTTCTAACACCTCTGATCAATTCTCCATTTGAACCCCTAGAGTCATTGTCACTTAAGTTCCTCTCACTTAAGATCACTTTATTGGTGGCTTTAACATCAGCCAGCAGGATTAGTGACATTCAGGCCCTGTCGGCAGGCCATGCCTTCACACAGATCCTGGAAGATAGGCCAGGTCTGGTTTAAGAATGACTCTATCTGCTAAAGGTAGCTACCCATTTTCAGATTTCTAAGGAGGTAGTCCTTCCTTGGTACAAAAAGATGGAAGTGAAACTTTTCGCATAAGATGTAAAGAGGTGTCTGGTTGAGTACCTGTCAGTCACACAGACTTGAAGAAAGAATATGTCTTTATTTGTTTTTTTCAAGGGCCTTGTGAGGGGCTTAAGACCTCAAAATGTACAATAGCTAGATGGATTAGAGAGGCCATCAGTTTACCCTACTCGTTGAGTGGGAATGTTGTTCTAGAAGGATTAAAAGCTCACTCCACAGAAGCAGTGGCAACCTCCTGGGCTGAAAGGTCGAAAGTTTCCATAGAGCAAATTTGTAAAGCAGCAAAATGGTCGTCTCCCTCAACTTTCTATAAGCACTATAGGTTGGATCTGGCCTCTTCCTCTGATCTCACCTTTCGGGCAAGGGTTCTACAGGCTGTGGTTCCTCTTTTTTGTGTGTGTGTAAGTCAGTGTGTTTAAAGTATTATGATATTAATGTTTGAATTATTGTAATAACCTTTTGGAAGTCGGGATTATTGGAGACTGGGCAAAAAGGCCCTCAAAAAATTTTTGGGTGATCACTCCCCGAGAGAGTGCCAACTCAAGAATACGCAGCAACTCATTCTGAAATGAAGCGACAGGATTGTATGTGAGGGTGGAATAGGCCTCCTTATCCCTCAGCTGTCTGAAGGCCTCTTGTTCATACATCCTAGTGGGCAAGACCACCACGTTCCCCCCCCCCCCCCCTTGTCAGCAGGCTTAAAAACAACATCACACAACTCTCTTAATTCAGAAAGTGCTTGTCTCTGCATGCCCGTTAAGTTATCATTAATTCTCCCAGTAGGGATATTCCTAAGTTCCTGCATTACCAACTTGCAGAAAATTTCTATTTGTGGGCATAATGACAGGGAGGGGAATGTGGTGGACCTAGGGATAATGGATCTAGGAAAATTACCTGTAGATACATCAGAGACTTCTCCCGCTAGCTCCTCAAGAACTCGTAAGGCCTCCTGTTCAGCCCTGGTATTAAGATCCGCACTTGATTGGTTCTTTGAATACAATTTTTATTATTATGCTTACCTTACCTATTTCTAATATTTATACTCAGGCTACCCATATATATGTTGTTTATACATTACTATTAATGTGTTGATATATTTTTAAATTTGTGGAATATCCTGGTTTGTATGGATAGCCGGTCATTGCCTGTTTGCATCATCGTTAGTTCGACCTGTCCAGTGATTCTGATTTTATTATTCACACTTATTGTTTGCCTGCTTTTGTACTTAATTACTAATAAAGTTATATATACATTTTTCTAAAACTACCTTTATGGCAAATAGTATTTATTTGAGTACAATATGGTTACATTTGGAAGTTTAGGCTCTTTTTCTCTTTTATGATTTTCATACTATGAAGGTGGCATTTGTAAGTTGTAAGCCTCTCATATGTTTTAAGGTTTTTTTTAGGGGGTGGGTGAGACATACACAACCGTTCAAAAGTTTAGGGTCACCCAGACAATTTTGTGTTTTCTATGAAAACTGATACTTTTATTAATCAAATGAGTTGCCAAATTAATTTAAAATCTAGTCCAGACATTGACAATGTTTGAAAAAAAGATTTTTATTTGAAATAATAATTTTCTCCTTCAAACTTTGCTTTCGTCAAAGAATGCTCCCTTTCCAGCAATTACAGCATTGCAGACCTTTGGCATTCTAGCAGTTAATTTGCTGGGGTAATCTGGAGAAATTTCACCCCATGCTTCCAGAAGCCCCTCCCACAATTTGGTTTGGCTTGATGGGCTCTTTTTTGCACCATACGGTCAAGCTGCTCCCACAACAGCTCAATGGGCTTGAGATCTGGTGACTGCGCTGGCCACTCCATTACAGATAGAATACCAGCTGCCTGCTTCTTCCCTATATAGTTCTTGCATAATTATTTGTAGGTGTGCTTTGGGTCATTGTCCTGTTGTAGGATGAAATTATCAAGCACTGTCCACATGGTATGGCAAGGCGTTGCTGGGGTCCAACAATTTTCAAGAATTGGCTGAATGGAGCGGTGATCAATTATGTGCACTATTCATTTTTAATGGGACTGCCTTAAATAGCCGAACAGAATGCTGTGAACAGATGCTGCAGGCTACACATTTACAACAAGTCTGTGTTTTTGTTTGTTTGTTTTCCCCTCTCTCCAAGAGTGTCCCTTTTGAATAGGTAAGGGTTATTGACTGATTCCATATTTATTTTGTAATTTCCTGTCTCTTTATCTTTCCCAATCTCTGATTACGCCTCCCGCCGTTCAGTCTTGCTTCTACTTTAAAACCATTGGTTACTGTTAGAAGTAGTATTTCCAGTTTTTCTAGATGTTCTGTGGTTATGTGAGTGTAAGAAGTATGTATAGATATGCTGAGCAAACAAATGTGCTGTTTTATTGCTATCCATGTTAAATAACTAGCTATGATTAAGGCATAGCATATTAACACTTAATATTAAAGAGGTTGTCCACAACTTTTACATTGATGATCTATTTTTAGGATAGGTTATCAGTGTCTGATCAGTGGGGGTGCAATACCCAGCGCCCCCGCCGATCAGCTGTTCCCAGTGTCTGCGGCAACTGGAACTGATCTGTGCAGAACTGATTAGTTCTGGCCAACTCTGGGAACAGCTGATCGGCTCTTTCTGTATATATACAGTGGCTACTTTGAAGAACCTAGAATATAAGACATAATTTCAGTTGTTTCACACTTTTTTTGTTAAGTATATAATTCCACAGGTGTTAATTCATAGTTTTGATGCCTTCAGTGTGAATTTACAATTTTCATAGTCATGAAAATACAGAAAAATCTTTAAATGAGAAGGTGTCCAAACTTTTGGTCTCTACTGTGTATATATATATATATATATATATATATATATTATTATCCACAAACACATCTATAAGAAACAGATTTGTGAGCTATGTTTTAGAGTTAAGGTACCTTCACACTAAACGATATCGCTAGCGATCCGTGACGTTGCAGCGTCCTCGCTAGCGATATCGTTCAGTTTGACACGCAGCAGCGATCAGAATCCTGCTGTGATGTCGTTGGTCGGGGCTAGAGGGCCAGCACTTTCTTTGGTCACTGGCTCTCCCGCTGACATCGCTGAATCGGCGTGTGTGACACCGATTCAGCGATGTCTTCGCTGGTAACCAGGGTAAACATCGGGTTACTAAGCGCAGGGCCGCGCTTAGTAACCCGATGTTTACCCTGGTTACCATCCTAAAAGTAAAAAAACAAACGCTTCATACTTACCTTCGGCTGTCTGTCCCCGGCGCTGTGCTTTCCTGCACTCACTGTGAGCACAGCGGCCGGAAAGCAGAGCGGTGACGTCACCGCTCTGCTTTCCGGCCGCTGTGCTCACAGCCAGTACAAAGAAGCACAGCGCCGGGGACAGACAGCGGTAGGTAAGTATGAAGCGTTTGTTTTTTTTACTTTTAGGATGGTAACCAGGGTAAACATCGGGTTACTAAGCGCGGCCCTGCGCTTAGTAACCCGATGTTTACCCTGGTTACCGGCATCGTTGGTCGCTGGAGAGCGGTCTGTGTGACAGCTCTCCAGCGACCAAACAGCGACGCTGCAGCGATCCGGATCGTTGTCGGTATCGCTGCAGCGTCACTTAGTGTGAAGGTACCTTTACTTCATGCTGAATACAACTATTAACTAAAGCCGACATGCCAAGAGAATGGATTTGGCTGATTTTATTGTGTAAGGCATAAAGTGCTGTAAACGGCAATGAAGCCATAAATGATCTCCTTCAGGATCTGTGCACACGTTGCAGATTTGTTACAAAACCTGAAGGATTTCCTGATGCCAGCAAAGTAAATGAAAATCCTGAAGTCTCATGCACACGTTGCTTATTTGTGACTTGCAGATTTTAATCTGCAGCATGTCAACTCTTTCAGCTTTTTTGCTGCTCTTTTCCTGCCAAGAGATGCAGATATTTTGGCACCAAATACTTAGTGTGTGCACATCCTGCCATAATCGGCACCATCTGTAGAAAAAGTTTTGGTAAATAAATCCTTTTGATGAATGTATGTGGCTAATGTAAGCTATTTCTTTTCTAGCTGCAGTGATCGGATCTCGTCTGCACTTACCAGTGGCTTTGTCCTGTTTTGCCATGGCCTTCTATGTTTTGTTTATAAAGTGATACCCTTAATTCGGCTCCCCAGCAAAGGATGCGTGAAAAATGGAGAAGGGAAACCTTTAGATTATTATGGATGAAGACACTTGGTGGTAGCCTGATTGCAACATACAAAAATAAACTGAACTCCTTATTACTTTGCTGAAATGAATTGTAAATGTTTTGTATGTGCTATATCTTAGCAATGATTCTACAAGAAAATGTAGAATTGCGTCTTTGGTTCTCTTTATATCATTTTCAGAAGACTCTTATGACTTTGACAGCTTTCTTTAGAATTCCATGTGCACACATTGAGAAACCGCACCACACATGTGTCTTGTATAAAGGCTTATTCCCAGTAATGAATAATGGTGAGCTGCATTGCCAGACACAGCCCGTACACTGATTTAGTAAAATAAAGCCCAATTTTCCTTATCTCAGAACGCCCTTGCGAAAGACCAAAACGTTTTAGGCTATGTGCACACGTTCAGGAATTCATGCAGAAAATTCCTGAGAATTCCGGACATTTTCTGCATGAAATCTGCAAGAAAACCGCATGCGTTTTTGCCGCGGTTTTGACGCGTTTTTGACGCGGTTTTTTCCGGACACTTCCCAATGCATTTTGGAGTGGGAAGTCCGCAAAAAAACCGCAAAAAAGATAGAGCATGTCCGGATTTTGTGCGGTATGCGTTTTTTTTGCGGAAAAAAACGCATCATGTGCACAAAACATCCGGAGTTCATTCTAAATGATGGGATGCTTATTGTATGCGGTTTTATTGCGTTTTTATCGGGAAAAACCGCGAAAAAAACGCAACGTGTGAACACAGCCTTAATGTTGCAGTAGCGAATAGTGGTTCCGTAATAAAGAAGCCTTTTATATTTTTGTATCTATATGTAAAGTATTTAAAGCATAGCTGTCGTTTCAGGTAAACTTGTTATAGCATGTCTGTGTCTCTCCAACTCCCCTCTTCATCTTTAATGAGCAGGGACTGTACATCTGATCCCTCCATTATCAAACTCTGTCTTCACTAAATATAGAACTTAAGGTACCGTCACACTAAGGCTACTTTCACACTAGCGTTAACTGCAATCCGTCACAATGCGTCGTTTTGCAGAAAAAACGCATCCTGCAAAAGTGTTTGCAGGATGCGTTTTTTCTCCATTGACTAACATTACGCGACGCATTGCGACGGATTGCCACACATCGCAACCGTCGCGCGACGGTTGCGCCGTTTTTCGGCCGACCGTCGGCCGCAAAAAACGTTCCATGTAACATTTTTTGCAGCCGACGGACCGTCTTTTCCGACCGCGCATGCGCGGCCGGAACTCCTCCCCCACCTCCCCGCACCTCACAATGGGGCAGCGGATGCGCTGAAAAGCAGCATCCGCTGCACCCGTTGTGCGGCGGAGGCAACGCTAGCGTCGGTAACCTCGGCCCGACGCACTGCGACGGGCCGGGCCCGACGCTAGTGTGAAAGAAGCCTAAGCGACGCTGCAGCGATACCGACAACGATCCGGATCGCTGCAGCGTCGCTGTTTGGTCGCTGGAGAGCTGTCACACAGACCGCTCTCCAGCGACCAACGATGCCGGTAACCAGGGTAAACATCGGGTTACTAAGCGCAGGGCCGCGCTTAGTAACCCGATGTTTACCCTGGTTACCATCGGTAAAGTAAAAAAACAACCACTACATACTTACCTACCGCTGTCTGTCCCCGGCGCTGTGGTTCTCTGGTCTGGCTGTGAGCACAGCGGCCGGAAAGCAGAGCGGTGACGTCACCGCTCTGCTTTCCGGCTGCCCGGCGCTCACAGCCAGACCAGAGAACCACAGCGCCGAGGACAGACAGCGGTAGGTAAGTATGTAGTGGTTGTTTTTTTACTTTAACGATGGTAACCAGGGTAAACATCGGGTTACTAAGCGCGGCCCTGCGCTTAGTAACCCGATGTTTACCCTGGTTACCAGCGAAGACATCGCTGAATTGGCGTCACACACGCCGATTCAGCGATGTCAGCAGGAGAGCCAGCGACGAAATAAAGTTCTGGCCTTTCTTCCCCGACCAGCGACATCACAGCAGGGGCCTGATCGCTGCTGCCTGTCACACTGGACGATATCGCTAGCGAGGACGCTGCAACGTCACGGATCGCTAGCGATATCGTCCAGTGTGACGGTACCTTTACCAGTAAATTGAGAATGAAAAATCAGGAGGCTGGGGGTGAAGAGAGAAGTAATTTTCTTTAATAGGATGTATTACAAAGTTTCTTATCTGCGCTTGTACCAATATTTTATGAAAAAAAAATTAAAAAATCCAAATGACAGTTACTCTTTTATGCAGTTATTTTACATTTCACCAACTTGTTGTATTAGGGTCAGCAATGTTACCAAAGAATCTCATCATATGCAGAATATACTGCAGAAAGAATCATATTCGTTGAAAATATAAGAATATTTGTATGTTATGTTTGTGTAAGAAGGTGGTTTTGGGTGCTGTTTTATGTCATTATTTGGGGAGAAAGAAAGCATTTTCTTTAATAAAAAGAAATGATGTGATGCAGATTACAGCTGTGAAAATTTTGTGAATAAAATCCCTCTCCCCTCAGCTGGATTTATTTAAAGGGAACCTGTCAACAGGATTGTCCACAGTAACCTACAGTGTCAGGTCAGCGCCGTTATACTGATTACAATGATACATTGGTTGATGAAATTGTCTTGTGGTTGTTGCTTAATCTTTATTTTCTAGTTTTCAGTTAATGAGATTATTGTGCTCCGGGGCGGCTTGTGGTGGGGATGGATGTGGTGCTCTACTTAAAAATTCATCATTGAATTTTACATACTTCATATACGATTGTGGGGTTAGAAAAACATTTTTACATTCAACAAAATGGCACTGAAGGCATCACCTGCTTAGCAGCATTTATCCCTGATTTCATTTTGATGGAGCCAAATTTTTTTTTCCAGCAAAATGGTGCCAGCGGCGCTTGCGCAGTGCCAGCCATCGGAAAGCAATAAATGCTATGGCACCATTTTGATATATATAATTTTTTACCTCACAATAGTAATATACAGTATGGAAAATAGGGGGCTGGTCAGAAGCCATACTGGTGAATAGCTAATGAGAGCACCACACGAAGACCCCCCACACCCCCAACAGGCCGCCTTGGAGCATGAGCATATCATTAGCTCAAAACTGAAAATAAAGATTAAACAGCAACCACAAGACGGATTTCAGGTCCCAGGTATCATTTTAATCAGTATAATGGCACCGACCTGACACTGTGTGTAGGTTACTGAGCACAATCCTGTTGACAGGTTCCCTTTAAAAAAAACAAATGAAAAAAACTGTGCTTTACTCACCTCTGGGTCCAGAGCTGAATCTCAATTGCTGCAGTCTGTTATTGTCTGCTCCTGATATCTCGCCTGCCTTATTAGAAAACACCAGTGATTGTCTTACCGCTGTCTCTAACATCATGTCCTCCCTCTATCTGAAACTAAACCTGTCAAAAACTGAACTCCTCGTGTTCTCTCCTTCTACTAACCTACCTTTGCCTGACATTGCCATCTCCGTGTGCGGTTCCACCATTACTCCAAAGCAACATGCCCGCTGCCTTGGGGTCATCCTTGATTCTGACCTTTCATTCACCCCCTACATCCGATCACTGATCACTGGCTCGCTCTTATCTGCATCTCAAAAACATTTCTAGAATTCGCCCTTTTCTTAATTTCGACTCTGCAAAAACTTACTGTTTCACTTATTCATTCTCGTCTGGACTATTGTAACTCTCTACTAATCGGCCTCCCACTTACCAAACTCTCCCCGCTCCAATCTGTCCTGAATGCTGCTGCCAGGATCATATTCCTCACCAACCGTTACACCGATGCCTCTACCTTGTGCCAGTCATTACACTGGTTACCCATCCACTCCAGAATCCAGTACAAAACTACTACCTCATCCACAAAGCACTCCATGGCTCAGCACCACCCTATATCTCCTCTCTGGTCTCGGTCTACCACCCTACCCGTGCCCTCCGCTCCGCTAATGACCTCAGGTTAGCATCCTCAATAATCAGAACCTCCCACTCCCGTCTCCAAGACTTTACACGTGCTGCGCCGATTCTTTGGAATGCACTACCTAGGTTAATGCGATTAATCCCCAATCCCCACAGTTTTAAGCGTGCCCTAAAAACTCATTTGTTCAGACTGGCCTACCGCCTCAATGCATTAATGTAAGGATCCCTGTGTGGCCTATTTAAAAAAAAAAAAAAAAAAATGTTCTCATTCACTTTATGCAGTTAATAGCCCTCTGTGTCTGTACTGTTACATACTTAGGCAGTTAACTGGTTCATGCAGCTTTACATGATCACCCGAGCCTTACACTATGGCTGGTCCGAATAACTATAGCATTTGTTACCATCCACCTCTCGTGTCTCCCCTTTTCCTCATAGTTTGTAAGCTTGCGAGCAGGGCCCTCATTCCTCCTGGTATCTGTTTTGAACTGTATTCCTGTTATGCTGTAATGTCTATTGTCTGTGCAAGTCCCCTCTATAATTTGTAAAGCGCTGCGGAATATGTTGGCGCTATATAAATAAAATTATTATTATTATTGTCTGCAGCGTTGATGTCATGTACATAACACTGCAGCCAATCACTGAGCTCTGCGGTTCATGGTGTCTACTTGGGCAGAGCCACTGAGATTAGTCATTGTCTTCAGCAATGTCTACATCAAGTCAATGCTGCAGACAATAAAAGGTACTGATGGCAGCGACAGAAACTCAGCACTGAACCAGTTTTTTTTTTTTTAACTATCTCCTGCCTACACAGTGTTTATAAGTCGCTGCTCTTGCTCAGTGATAGTGGTTGCTGTATAAATAGTCTGCAATGTCTGGGTGCCCACCTCCAGTAGGTATACACGCTCGAAAGTGATGCCCTGGAGAGTGCATGTTCGCTATACTGGTACCGTTCTAGTTTATGGCCCGTTAGCGCATACATACAGATCTTTTTGTGGAAGGGGAGGGTTGTATTTGGACATAAGCCCTGACGGGGCCACCAAACTGGTGCTTGAACGCAATATGAAAGTACTCCAACACACTATTCCATAATCTGCTGTATAATATAGTGCCAACAGATTGGACTGCATGCACAACATGAATGGTTCACTGTAAACGTCATGGAAAATCATTATGTTGGAGAAAATGGCTGTAATTTGGAAGTTCGTGTAAGAAATGCATATGAAATGTGAATACATATTATTAATTCTATATCATGGAAAGATTCAGTACGATATGCAGTCAGTCGGTAGTATCAGATGTTTCCAACTAAAGAATATCTATAACTGATTTACAGCCTGCTCAGCTTTAGAGCCAGTTGTCAGTGAGTCCTGGGGGTGCATTACAGCCACTGTTCTCTACACTAAGCAGTGACTGAAACGATGCCATCGCCACCCCTATGGCTGAAACAGCAAGAGGGCCAGGTTAATAGCGTTATTTACATGACGGGTTCCCTTTATACGGCGTGATGATCACGCTGGCGTTTAATCCCTCTGATGCCTCTATCAATAGTGAAATATTACCCAAAAAAGAAAAAATGAATCACAGAGCAAAGTTCTTATTAGATATATTAATTTAAATAAATACCGTATATACTAGAGTATAAGCCGACCCCCCCTAATTTTGCCACAAAAAATGGGAAAACTTATTGACTCGAGTATAAGCCTAGGGTGGAAAATGGAGCAGCTACCGGTTAATGTCAAAAATAAAAATAGATACCAATAAAAGTAAAATTAATTGAGACATCAGTAGGTTAAGTGTTTTTGAATATCCATATTGAATCAGGAGCCCCATATAATGCTTCATTCAGTTCAATATTGCCCCATAGATGCTCCATATAAAGCTGTGCCCCATATACAATGCTCTGCACCGTTAATTATTGCCCCATAGCTGTGCATATAGTGCTCTGCACCGTTCATTATTGCCCCATAGCTGTGCATATAGTGCTCTGCACCGTTCATTTTTGTCCCATAGCTGTGCCATATAGTGCTCTGCACCGTTCATTTTTGTCCCATAGCTGTGCCATATAGTGCTCTGCACCGTTCATTATTGCCCCATAACTGTGCCATATAGTGCTCTGCACCGTTCATTTTTGTCCCATAGCTGTGCCATATAGTGCTCTGCACCGTTCATTATTGCCCCATAGCTGTGCCATATAGTGCTCTGCACCGTTCATTATTGCCCCATAGCTGTGCCATATAGTGCTCTGCACCGTTCATTATTGCCCCATAGCTGTGCCATATAGTGCTCTGCACCATTCATTATTGCCCCATAGCTGTGCCATATAGTGCTCTGCACCATTCATTATTGCCCCATAGCTGTGCCATATAGTGCTCTGCACCGTTCATTATTGCCCCATTGATGTACCATAGAAAGCTGTGCCATTGCTGCTGCTGCTGCAATAAAAGAAAAATGCCATACTCACCTTCCTTGCTTGCAACTCCCCAGCGTCCAGTCCCGGCGTCTCTCCGCACTGACTGATCAGGCAGAGGGCGGCGCGCACACTATATGCGTCATCGCGCCCTCTGATCTGCACAGTCAGTGCGGAGAGACACCAGGAAGATGGAGCGATGCCCGGCATGTGGAACGGGGATAGGTAAATATGCGATACTTACCTGCTCCCGGCGTCCCGCTCCTTCTTCCGGACAGCTGGTCTCCGGGTGCCGCAGCCCCTTCCTCTATCAGCGGTCACCGTTACCGCTGATTAGAGAAATGAATATGCGGCTCCACCCCTATGGGAGTGGAGTCCATATTCATTTTTCTAATGAGCGGTCCCACGTGACCGCTGAAGAGGGGAAGAGCTGCAGCACCCGGAGACCGTGGGACAGCAGGGGGAGCGCCAGGATCGCAGGGACTAGGTAAGTATGCCTCAGCGCCCTCTCCTCCTCACCCGCCGACCCTGCCACCCACCGTGACTCGAGTATAAGCCGAGAGGGGCACTTTCAGCCCAAAAATTTGGGCTGAAAATCTCGGCTTATACTCGAGTATATACAGTAGTTAAAAAAGATGATGAGTACGTACAACAAATAATGTCAAGGCTAGTGACACCTAAGAACCATGTCAGGCAGGGTTAGGGTACAGTCATATTAGTAAACAAGTCCCTCTATTACAGATGCTTGTGTGGGGTAATATAAATAAATAGACACTTGAACAAGTAAATAAAAGGTCCACAAGTAAATGCTAATGAGTAAGATCAATACAACGTGCTTTAAGGAACCATAGTACACTTAATCGTGTCGTATACAACAACCACCATCACAGATTTGCTACCCTTAAAGTGAAGGCATGCACATATCACAGAGGGAAGAGAGCATAAGTAAGTAAATAAATTATACCAACCTAATGCCAAGACATGGACAAGAGGCCCCGACGCGCGTTTCAGTGCTTCCTCACGCCCCCCGAGGAAGCACTGACAGCGAAACGCGCGTTGGGGCCTCTAATTTATTTACTTATGCTCTCTTCCCTCTGTAATATGTGCATGCATTCACTTTGAGGGTAGCAAATCTGTGATGGTGGTTGTATACGACACGATTAAGTATACTATGGTTCCTTAAAGCACGTTGTTTTGATCTTACTCATTAGCATTTACTTGTGGACCTTTTATTTACTTGTTCAAGTGTCTGTTTATTTATACTACCCCACACAAGCATCTGTAATAGAGGGACTTGTTTTCTAATATGATTGTACCCTAACCCTGCCTGACATGGTTCTTAGGTGTCACTAGCCTTGACATTATTTGTTGTATGTACTCTTTTATCATCTTTTTTAACTATTTATTAAAATTGATATATCTAATAAGAACTTTGCTCTGTGATTCATTTTTTCTTTTTTGGGTAATATTTCAGCTTTTGATGTGATAGAGCTATATTATTTTTTTCCATTGATTTTTGGTTTACTCTATCAATAGTGACAGCGACATCATGGGGTATTGCAGACAACGCAATCATTTTGTGTCGATGGTCTCCATGATGACCTGGGCCAAAAGATGGCCGCGGTGTCACCCAGGGATGGTGACCTGTAAGCTCCTGCTCAGAGCAGGAGCTGACACCTGCTCAGAGCAGCAGCTGACATTGCAGAGCATTAGATCAGTAGTCAGGGCAGTCAAAGTTAACCCCTTCCCGACCTGTGATGCCACGTAGGCGTCATGAAAGTCGGTGCCAATCTGACCTGTGACGCCTATGAGGTGTCATGGAGGGATCGCGTCCCTGCAGATCAGGTGAAGGGGTTAACTCCAATTTCACCCGATATGCAGTGACAGGGAGAATGGTACTTTAGCCCAGGGGGATGGCATTGCCCCCACGTGTCTACGATCGCTCTGATTGGCTGTTGCACTTTCAACAGCCAATCAGAGCAATTTGTAATATTTCACCTATGAAATTTGGTGAAATATTACAATCCAGCCATGGCCGATACTGCAATATCATCGGCCATGGCTGGAGACCGCGATCTGACCTCCCCGCGATCTGCCGCCGCTGTCAGTCTTTCCTCCCCTCCGTTTTGTGCTCCGCTGCCCTCTACTGCTTTCCTCTCCGCTCCGGTGCCCCCTTGCTGTCCAATCCCAACTCCCCCATTATGCTGGAGTCCCGGGGACCCTCCTGTTGTCAGTCCGGCATCTTCGATGGGCGCCGCCATCTTCCAAAATGGCGGGCGCATGAGCAGTAGCACGTGCACGTAGCCTTAGGGTTAGGGCTGGAACTAGAGTTAGGGCTGGAATTAGGGTTAGGGTTGGAATTAGGGTTAAGATTAGAGTTAGGGGTGTTTTGGGGTTAGTGTTGGAGTTAGAATTTAGGGGTTTCCATTGTTTAGGCATATCAGGGGGTCTCCAATCACGACATGGCGCCACCATTGATTCCAGCCAATCTTGCATTCAAAAAGTCAAATGGTGCTCCCTCCCTTCCGAGCCCCGACGTGTGCCCAAACGGGTTTACCCAAACATGTGGGGCATAAGCGTACTCAGGAAACATTGTACAACAATTTTGGAGGTCTAATTTCTCCTGTTACCCTTGGAAAAATAAAAAAATGGGGGCTAAAAAATTATTTTTGTGGGGAAAAAAAGATTTTTTTATTTTCACGGCTCTGCTTTATAAAATTCTGCGAAGCACTTGGTGGTTCAAAGTGCTCATCACAAATCTAGATAAGTTTCTTGGGGGGTCTAGTTTCAAAAATTGGGTCACTTGTGGGTTTCTACTGTTTAGGTACATCAGGGGCTCTGCAAACGTAACATGACGCCCGCAGACCATTCCATCAAAGTCTGCATTTCAAAACGTCACTACTTCCTTTCCGAGCCCCGACGTGTGCCCAAACAGTGGTTTACCCCCACATATTGGGCATCCGCGTACTCAGGACAAACTGGACAACAACTATTGGGGTTCAGTTTCTCGTGTTACCCTTGTGAAAATAAAATATTGCGGGCTAAAAAAAATGATTTTTTATTTTCACGGCTCTGCGTTATAAACTTTTGTGAAGCACTTGGGGGTTAAAAGTGTTCATCACACATCTAGATAAGTTCCTTGGGGGCTCTAGTTTCCAAAATGGGGTCAATTGTGGGGGAGTTCAAATGTTTAGGCACACAGGGCTCTCCAAACGTGACATGGTGACCGCTAACGATTGGAGTTAATTTTTCATTCTAAAAGTCAAATGGCGCTCCTTCCCTTCCGAGCCTTGCCGTGTGCCCAAACAGTGGTTTACCCCCACATGTGAGGTATCGGTGTACTCAGGAGAAATTGCCCAACACATTTTAAGATCCATTTTATCCTGTAACCCATGAGAAAATGAAAAAATTGAGGCTAAAGGAATTTTTTTTTGTGAAAAAAAAGTACTTTTTCATTTTTACGGATCAATTTGTGAAGCACCTGGGGGTTGAAAGTGCTCACTATGTATCTAGATAAGCTCCTTGGGGGGTCTAGTTTCCAAAATGGGGTCACTTGAGGGGGAGCTCCTATCTTTAGGCACACAGGGGCTCTCCAAACACGACATGGTGTCCGCTAACAATTGGAGCTAATTTTTCATTCAAAACGTCAAATGGCGCTCCTTCCCTTCCGAGCCCTGTTGTGCGCCCAAACAGTGATTCCCCCCACATATGGGGTATCGGCGTACTCAGGACAAATTGTACAATAACTTTAGGGGTCCAGTTTATCCTGGTAAAACCCTTGGGAAAATAAAAAAATTGTTGCTAAAAGTTCATTTTTGGGACTAAAAAGTTAAATGTAAATTATTTCCTTCCATGTTGCTTCTGCTGCTGTGAAGCACCTGAACAGTTAATAAACTTCTTGAATGTGGTTTTGAGCAGTTTTTAGAATGGTGTCACTTTTGGGTATTATCAGCAATATAGACCCCTCAAAGTGACTTCAAATGTGAGGTGGACCCTAAAAAAAAAATGGTTTTGTAAATTTTGTTGTAAAAATGAGAAATCGCTGGTCAAATTTTAACCCTTATAACTTCCTAGCAAAACAAAATTTTGTTTCCAAAATTATGCTGATGTAAAGTAGACATGTGGGAAATGTTATTTATTAACTATTTTGTGTCATATAATTCTCTGGTTTAACAGAATAAAAATTCAAAATTTGAAAATTGCAAAATTTTCTAAATTTTCGCCAAATTTCCGTTTTTTTGACAAATGCAAAAATTATCGACCTAAATTTCTCACTAACATGAAGCTCAATATGTCACGAAAAAAACAAATCGCTAGGATCCGTTGAAGCTTTCTTAAGTTATTACCTCATAAAGGGACACTGGTCAGAATTGCAAAAAATGGCCAGGTCATGAAGGGGTTAATATCCCATACTGGGACAATGTAAAAAAAAGTTTAAAAAAAATCACAAAGTAAAGAACAAAAGAAGAAAAAATATTAATCCAATGAATACATTTATTTATGTAAAAATAAACAAAGTACATATTTGGTATTGCTGCATCCATAACAACCCACCCAATAAAACTGTGCTGCTATTTAACCCCTTCAGTGAATACTAATTAAAAAAGAGAAAAAAGATGATGCTTTATAATACCGCCGAACAAAAAGTGGAATAAAAAGCAATAAAAAAGACTAATGTAAATTAAAATGGTATCTCTGAAAACATCATCTTGTACCGCAAAAAAAGAAGCTGTCATACAGCTCCGTCGGCCGAAAAATAAAAGTTATAGCTCTCATAATAAAGTGATGCAAAAATATTGTTTTTCTATAAGTTTTTATTGTGTAAAAGCATGAAAACATAAAAAAAATTATAAATGTGGTATCGCTGTAATTGTACTGACCCAAAGGATATAGTTGTCTTATCAATTTTACCACACATGGAACAGCATAAAAAAAAACCCAAAAAACAATTCTGGTTTTTGTTCATTCCAAAATAAAAAAAAAGTCAACTCGTCCCACAAAAAACAAGCTCTCACATGACTGTCAGTCGAAATATAGAAAACTTCTAGCTATCTAAAAATGCGGATGCAAAAAACTTGTTTTTGCAATAAAAAGCGTCTTTTAGTGTGTGACAGCAGTCAAACATAAAAACCCGATTTAAATTTAGTATCTCTGTAATCGCACCTACCAGAAGAATAAAGTGGTTTAGTCGCTTATACCACACGAGGAACAGCATAAAAAAATTAATAAAACCAATTTTTTACCTGCTGTTGATTAGTTCATTCTGCCTCCCAAGGATCACAGTAAGGCCGGGGTCACACACAACGTATAAAAAATCTGTCCGATTATGTCTGCTGAGAATCACACAAATGTTCTCCGTATGGTGATCCGTATCTCATCCGTGTGCAATGTGAGGATGCGATTTTTTTCTCAAAAAAGTATCCTTGTGCCATCTGTATCTCATCCGTATGGTGAGATTTTCTCACACACTTGCAAAATGAGCAAATGAAGGTTCTCTGACCTGAAAATCATTAGAAATTAATCTGCAACCCTATTTATTGGCTCAATAACAAGTCCCCTCCTCCTTGCTTGGCTTGAGAGTTTTTGCTAGTGTATTTTGTGAGCTGATTTGTCTGCAACATGTTATATAGGCTAACCTTTAACCACACTGAGCAGGTGCTTTTACACTGGGTTTTGTCCCAGTGTTTTGGGGCACCTTACCCAGTGATTGTGGATCCGAGGAGGCGGAGAAGAACCTGGGTCCATCCACTTATGAGGCAACGGGTGACTAAAGGGCATTTTCATCGTCTCTACACTTCACTCCGCAGCCATCCAGACAAATTTTACCAATATACTCGGATGAGCCTGGCAACATTTGATATTCTACTTGAGACTCTGCGCCCTGGTATCACCTATAAGGACACCTTGATGCGCAAGTCTATTTCGGCAGAGGAGAGGCTTCTACTTAATTTACGGTATGTCAAAAAAATGTATGATGCGTATGTGTTTGATGTATTTTCTACACATTTTTTTAAATTTAATATAATTATGCCTTTCACATTACTTGCTCTTTGTATTTCTGCTCTGTTCCCTAGGCATTGTATACCTGCTGTAACTTTTTGAGGCAGGGCTTAGTTTGCACTTTACATTAAATGTTAAGTTGCAGTAACCTTGGTATGATGATGCATGGATAAGTCCTAACCTTTTTTTTCCATTCTAGATTTCTAACAACTCGTCTGTCCTACGCGGCACTACATCTGGAGTTCCTAATAGGCAAATCAACAATTTCAGGCATTGTTCAGGCTACGTTCTCACAAATTTGGTCACGATTGCATGAATCTGTCATGCCTGAGCCAAAACAACAAGACTGGCTGCGTATTGCCCGTGGGTTTGAGGAGACGTGCCCGTTTCCTAACTGTATTGGAGCCCTGGATGGGAAGCACATCTGTGTACGTAAGCCGCCCAACTCTGGCTCCCAATATTTTAATTATAAAGAATACTTTTCAGTAGTGCTGTTGGCCCTGGTCGACAGCGCATACATGTTTCAAATTGTTGATATTGGGGCCTATGGCCAAACAGGAGACTCCCAAGTGTTCCATACTTCCATTATGGGTCGTCGTATGCACAGTATTCAGTTGCACCTCCCACCCCCACGTCAGCTACCACTGTCTAATTTTGAAACTGTCCCTTATGTAATGGTTGGTGATGAGGCCTTCCAACTAACTAGGAAACTCATGAGGCCCTATCCGCGAAGAACCCTGGACCACTGGTGTCGAATCTTTAATTTCCGCCTTTCCCGTGCACGACGCCTGGTGGATTGTGCCTTTGGCGTGTTCTACAGTCTGCAATTCAATTATCAAAGCATTTGTTGTTCTTCACAACTTCATAAGAATTCACGACTGTAGTGCAAATGCTGGTGATGTTAAGGATGCAAATAATGTCCAGGCTACTTCACATGGACATCATGCCCGTTGTCCGCCCTCTGGACTGAAAGTGCGGGATGTCTTTACTAACTGTTTTGTATCTCCAGAGGGATCTACTCCGTGGCAAGAGAATGCAGTGTCCATGTTATAATTTTGTTTGGTTATGTGTGTAAAATAAAATGGTTACCTTTTCAAAATTGTGATTTTTTTTTTTTTAAAATGTGTTCACAAAATTGATCTAAACATCATCTATATATCTGTAGAAAGTAAAACACACTTTTAACTAACTGAGTTTACTGACATAATGTTTGTATGTCACAATAACCATATTTACAACATATGGAAGTTATGGGCAATATTATCAGCCCTCAATGTTTTTTTCACATATTAAAACATAAAAAGCAAAAAACATCAAACCTTAAAAATAAATAACAAAAGCATGCATGATGGAGCATGGAAGGGACTGGGTGTGGGAAATGCTGGTACTGAGCATTTTGGTTTTGCGGAACATAATAAGTCTGGGTATTTGCATGAACCATTTGTGGATACCCCCCAGAATGTCCATGTCGACCATACCCATGTAGTGGCCACTCTCCTACACTGGGTATGGTCAAGTGGCCATACTGGTGATGTGCCCCTGCTCTTCTCCATTTACACCTTCGGCCTGGGACAGCTCATAGAATCTCATGGCTTTCAGTATCATCTATGCTGATGACACACAGATCTACATCTCTGGGCCAGATATCACCTCCCGACTAACCAGAATCCCTCAATGTCTGTCCACTATTTCATCCTTCTCCTCCGCTAGATTTCTGAAACTTTACATAGACAAAACAGAATGCATCATCTTTCCCCCATCTCACGTGACCCCCCCAACGAACCTATCCATTACAGTAAATGGCTGCCCACTCTCCCCAGTCCCAAAAGCTCGCTGCCTCGGGGTAATCCTTGACGCTGATCTCTCTTTCAAACCACTTATCCAAGCCCTTTCCACTTCCTGCCGACTTCAACTCAAAAATATTTCACAAATCCGTTCATTCCTCAACCAAGAATCTGAAAAAACCCTAGTCCATGCCTTCATCATATCTTGCCTTGACTACTGCAACCTCCTGCTCTGTGGCCTCCCCTCGAACACTCTCGCACCCCTCCAATCTATTCTATGCTGCCCGACTAATCCACCTGTCCCCCCGCTATTCCCCAGCTTCTCCCCTCTGTCAATCCCTTCACTGGCTCCCCATTGCCCAGAGACTCCAGTACAAAACCCTAACCATGACATACAAAGCCATCCACAACCTGTCTCCTCCATACATCTGTGACCTCGTCTCCCGGTACTTTCCTGCACGCAACCTCCGATCCTCACAAGATCTCCTTCTCTATTCCCCTCTTATCTCCTCTTCCCACAATCGCATACAAGATTTCTCTCGCGCATCACCCCTACTCTGGAACTCTCTACCACAACATATCAGACTCTCACCTACCATCGAAACCTTCAAAAAGAGCCTGAAGACCCACCTCTTCCGACAAGCCTATAACCTGCAGTAACCACCGATCGACCAAACCGCTGCATGACCAGCTCTACCCTCGCCTACTGTATTCTCACCCATCCCTTGTGATTGTGAGCCTTCGCGGGCAGGGTCCTCTCTCCTCCTGTACCAGTTATCACTTGTATTGTTTAAGATTATTGTACTTGTTTTTATTATGTATACCCCTCCTTACATGTAAAGCCCCATGGAATAAATGGCGCTATAACAATAAATAATAATGTGCAGCTGGTGGCATGAATTGAGCATATTGTGGCAGATGTTGTATTATGCCTTCAGGTATTTGTGGTGAAGGACTGGGAGGGGGTTCACTCTCAGATCTTGTGTTCTCCTCTGGTTGTGCAGCCATTTGGAGAAAGTTTTTCCTAGAAAGTTGCCATCTTTCAAGGTAAGACAATATTGGAATGGAGTTATTGGGTGGGGTGCAAGCATCTAAAACTATTTGAAGTGCACCTCTGGCCTCACTTCTCTGGGGATTGGGCGGAGATAGTGTGCCAGACTCTGTGCATACACCTCTTCTCCGTCATCATTGGCAGTGCGGGACAGGTAGTTCAATACCCAAGTATCCAGTTGCTGTTTGGTTCCAGTGGTGGAAAGCTCCCTCTTGCAGTGCCCACGGCGTGAGACTACTGCAGGCTGTGGTGAGGTTCTCAGTTGGGAGTGTTGGGCTGCCACTCTGCCCATGAACCTCCTGTTCTTCATTTTGCTCCTGTCCCGCAGAAGGCCGTGATGGTTGTTGGTGACTTGTTGACGGTTGTGAATATGCTCCAACCTGTTCATCCTCTTCACCAACTGGGTTGATGTGGACCTCCGAATCTGAGCCAGTCTTCTGCTCAGTTAGGTTTGATTCTGTTCTGTTTTTCATATAAAAAAAAATATTTCATACTGTAACACTACGTGACAAATGTGTGCTGTGCTGACTCAAGCACTTACGGACGGAGATCAAGAACGAGCCAGAAAACTTAACCTATCATAGTAAATATATTTTCTCTTTTTGGGTCCCTCTGACCCACTCCTGGCCCGATTCCGTCGCTCTCTGCGGAACTGGTCACTGCAGCTCCGCCACCGTCTCATGACATCAGACACTACAAAGTTAACCAAAAAATTTGTCACATTATGATGACAGCGACTATAGGCAAATGAGGGTTAAAGCCTAATGTGGCATGCTACTTGACAAGTGTAAAGTTTAAAACAGCCAGGCTATCAAGCATAACATCACATATGATGTTGTATTTGTTGCTTCCATTTAAGCCACTTATTTTTTTTTTTTTAAATAAGGGTAGCACTTACTCATTTCATGCTGCACCTGAGGTGTACTTTCTTCATATGTAGCAAACATTTGCCGGCATATACGCCTTCATGAGGCATCTTTGAGGGCACGGTCGGCTTAATGTGCATCACGGACATCCCATATTTCAGGCCTCTCCTGCACCAAATCAGAAGATCCACCTTAATATGCCTTGACATCTTGCTGTATTCCGTGGAGGCGTGCAGGTGGCTTGTTGTTGAACTTCCCAGGCTATTTAGCATCTCAAAGCTTCCTAAATAATGGCTGAGGCCATTTCCTGTCACCTGGCCAATGCCTGAGAATTTCAAGTCACACGCATGGTCCATGTGTAATCCGCATTTTTCTTGCCCCCATAGACTTGCATTGGCGTTTCTCAGCTGAGAGACACGGACAATTGCAGCATGCTGCGATTTCACTTGCAAGTGTAATACGGATGATAAAAAAACGGATGATGGAAGCTGCCCCATAGATTAACATTGGGCTGAGTGTTATGCGATTTTTTTTTTATAGCTGAACACTCATCCATATTACGCTGTAGTGTGACCCCGGCCTAAGGCTCGGCTTACATTTACTCTGCGCTATATGCTTAGCGTTTACACTGGGGTTTTGGTGTAAATCTCTGAAATACGTGATTCAGGCGGATCCCCCGGAGGAAGATTCCCTATAATGAGGCAGATGGAGACACTGTGGACGCCGTCTGACCTATAATCCATCTTTTTAATTGTACATAAAAGCGTGGTCCGCCACAGTTTTGTGCACTTCTGAAAGAAGGACAACACTGAACAGAGGCCAGAAGGGTTCCAGAGTAACTTTGCTGCCTCATAGTGAATGGACCCCTCGAGTTTCATCTGAATCCCGTTACTCTGAGATTTAGATGGAAACCCCAATGTAAGTGCTTAACGTAGAGCGCCGGATAAATGTGATCCCAAATGTAATGTAAAATCATCACAACAAAAGCTACAACTCAACCCACATCAAAAGCAAGTTCCCACTCACGTCCGTCATCTGTCAATGGAAATATAGGGGGGCTTTCACGTTACTGGTAGTACAAAGGCTCTGGAAAAGTGCTATAGCTCATCACCCCTCAAAAGAAATTCAGGAAATTTTGCCCTCCCAAATCCAAATGCCCCCTCCCTTCTGAGCCCCACTGTGTGTCTAAACCACATTTATCGTCCACATGTTTGTCATTTCTGTAGTGATGACAGCCCTCCAAATTTACAGGTGTAATGTCTCCAGAAGCATGAGCTAGGCATAACTTGTTTCTGGAAAATGCTTATATTGTATAGGATCCAAAACAACTGACAGATTTTCATGACTTTCCTTTAGATAACATGAGTGAGCAATAGGGATTGATGGTTTCATATTTTCATTGTGAAGCAACACTGCCTTCAAACTTTTCTGGGATGAGTCAATAAACAATCGCCAATCTGCTACAAAATACTCTTGATTCAGTTCTTCAAAAGGCCATTCACATTGTTACAGTACACCATTGGTCCATCAACTGTGAAAAATTGTGTTAAAATGTTGCTTCTGTTTCGGTAATATCACACTTTGACATCATCATGAAGAAGATTCTTCTGTTTCAACCTAGATGCAAGAAGTTCAGCTTCATTTTTTGACAATGAAAGGTCTGATGAGCTCATTTAATTCATGTTGAGTAAAGCATTCTGGCTGCTACATCTCCATGAGGTCTCCATGTCTTCGCCAGTAGCTTCAGCAGCACCATAGTCTTCATATTCTACTTCATTTTCATCCAATCCAGACAACGGTGTTACAGGAACTGGCAAGGTACCATTATGTGGAACTAGCTTAATCACAGATTCAAGTTCAGGGTAATTAATCTTATGTTTGTTCTTTGTAGTAAACCCCTTCAGTTTGACAAAACAAATGTAGCAGTCATCACTATTATTTTTGGGTTCTCTCCAAATCATAAGAACAGCAAATGGCATAGCCACTTTCCTCATATTCAATCAGTCACGAAGACCATTTGAGCAACTTGAGCATATCACATGAGGGGTCCAGCTTTTGTCTTGATCACCAAGTGGACACTTAAATTACATCTGGTACATCTTTTTAATATCATGAGTGATTGAACGTACTTGGCCTGTTGATGTAAAAGAGCTACACACATAGCAGATTCTTCAGATGATTGATACACTGTCAGGGCATTTTTGTCCATTAACTCAGATCAAACAGAAGAGTAAGTTCAGATCAATGGTGGTGGTAAACTCCCCCAAAAAATGCGATGAGCCGACTGACTATTTGTAGATATTTTCCCATAGATGACAGAAGCAGCTTGAATTTAGAACTGATTTTACTGGAGGTAATCTGGTAGATAACTATATACAGTTGTGAGGTAAACGTGTCAGCCTATTCCTTACAGATGAACACTTGCAGACAGGCAGTTTCTCAGTGTGATATTGGCTGCTTTCAGGTTCTCTCTCTGGAGACCCTCACTCAGTTATACCTCAGTGGCTGAGCCGTTTTCATCCCTCTGAGGTGACCTGCCCTCCCAGAAATGCTGTGAAAATCCTCTCAAAATGGCGGCTGTCCGCTGCTTTCTCTTCTACCTCCCTGTGGCAGGGCTCAGATCCCTGTAGCGGCCTGTCTCCTGTCAGTCTCACCAGTCCTTGCTGCCATCACCATCCTTTTCTGACTGACTCAAATCTTACCGCCTCATAACAGTTAGCTCCTCCCCATAACGTGACTTTCCGAGAAGCAGTCATTGGTTGACTGCACTGTCAATACTCCTTTCCATAAAACTTACTAAAACCTTTACAGATGTTGTCCCTGTAAGAAAGTTCACAATTAAGTAAGACAAGCAACGAAATGGGACCAACATAGGAAAAGCCATATACATTGAAAATGCAGAAATAATGTAATAACAAAAATACTTCTATCTCAGAAACTTTATGTGATAGAGCAAAGCAAGCATATTTTTGGAATCAGCACATCAAACTGCATAAAACAGACATATTATTTTTGCTGATGATTTTTTTGTGTTGACCAGTGTTATTTTTGTTGTCACAGGCGCAGTCACTTTATTTATATTGTCACATATTGCCATTTTGTCACATAGTGACATTTTTTGTCACATGACACAGATGTTATCACTATATTTCTCACATTATCATATCAAGTTATATATGTTAATCATATCCACACTTCATATTAGTCACATATTAATATTCACTATTACCGTATATACTCGAGTATAAGCCGACCCCCACAATTTTGCCACAAAAAACAGAAAACTTAATGACTCGAGTATAAGCCAAGGGTGGGAAATGCAGCAGCTACCTGTAAATGTCAAAAATAAAAATAGATACCAAATAAAAGTAAAATTAATTGAGACATCAGTAGGTTAAGTGTTTTTGAATATCCATATTGAATCAGGAGCCCCATATAATGCTCCATAAAGTTTGATGGGCCCCATTAGTTGCTCCATATTAAAATATGCCCTATATAATCCTGCATAAAGGTTAATAATGGCCCCATAAGATGCTCCATAGACATATTTGCCCAATATCATGCTGCGCAAATGCTGATTATAGCCCCATAAGATGCTCCATAAAGATATTTGCCCCATATAGTGCTGCACAAACGTTGATTATGGCCCCATACAGACACTTGCCCCATACAGTGCTGCACAAACGTTATGGCCCCATATAGACACTTGCCCCATACAGTGCTGCACAAACGTCATGGCCCCATATAGACACTTGCCCCATACAGTGCTGCACAAATGTTATGGCCCCATACAGTGCTGCACAAAGGTTATGGCCCCATACAGTGCTGCACAAACGTTATGGCCCCATACAGTGCTGCACAAATGTTATGGTCCCATACAGTGCTGCACAAAGGTTATGGCCCCATACAGTGCTGCACAAACATTATGGCCCCATATAGTGCTGCACAAACGTTATGGCCCCATATAGTGCTGCACAAAGGTTATGGCCCCATATAGTGCTGCACAAATGTTATGGCCCCTTATAGTGCTACACAAACGTTATGGCCCTTTATAGTGCTGCACAAACGTTATGGTCCCAGAGATGCTCCATACAGACACTTGCCCCATTTGCTGTGATAAAAAAAAAAATCACATACCTCTCGCTCAGGCCCCCGGCGCTTTCAATATTCACGTGCTCATCGTTCCGGCGCCGCTCCATCTTCAGCACTGACGTTCAGGCTGAGGGCGCGCACTAACTACGTCACCGCACCCTCTGACCTGAGCGCCACTGCTGAAGATGGAGTGGCGCAGGAACGAGGAGCAGGTGACTATCGCGCAGCGCAGCGCTCCCCTCCCCATTATACTTACCTGCTCCTGGCGCTGTGCAGTCCCTGCTTCCCCGACGCTGCAGCTTCTTCCTGTAGTGAGCGGTCACCGTTACCGCTCATTACAGTAATGAACATGCGGCTCCACCTCTATGGGAGGTGGAGCCGCATGTTCATTACTGTAATGAGCGGTACCATGTGACCGCTCAGTACAGGAGGAAGCTGCCGGCGCCGGGAAGCCAGGGACCTGCAGGGATCGCGCCAGGAGTAGGTGAGTATAATTAGACAGCCCCCGCTCCCCCTCACCTGCCGACCCCTGGGTATGACTCGAGTATAAGCCGAGAGGGGGACTTTCAACCCAAAAAGTTTGCTGAAAATCTCGGCTTATACTAGAGTATATACAGTATATACATATATAGTCTTGTGCATATTTTTCATACTTATTGCATTAGGTTGCTGTCCATTATATTGGATAAATATTTCTTTCATGCATATTTTTTGCACCTTACACATTTATATATTTATTGATGCCATTGCCTTTTTAGTGTGTTCATGGCACTGTATTCCATGCCTTCTTTATTTGGACTTCATTATGATGGTTGCCATCCAGTATACGCGTCCTCTTCCTCTTTCTGGCTTCATTGCAATGGCCTCTGTCTTGCGCATGCACTCCGTGCCCTCTGGAGGGACCTCGCATATCTGGCTTGAAACATCACCTGTGGATTTCCCCATGACATGCACATGTGGTGAATGCCGGGATGCGAGGATCTTCCGGCGGCACGCATGCGCAGAACGGACATGCCGCACAATGAAGCCCGTTATAAAAAGCCGGTCTGGAGAACCGGAGAGCAGGCGCTGGCAAGCCTGCAGCACTACCTGTCAGATCGCTGATCTGACACAGTGCTGTGCAAAGTGTCAGATCGCTGATGTCCCACCCTGGGACAAAGTAAAAAAGTAAAAAAAAAAAGATATTTACATGTGTAAAAAAATTTAAAAAAGCCCTAAATAAATATATATATATATATATATATATATATATATATATATATATTGTTCTTTATGTAAATAATAAAAAAAATAAAAGTGCACATATTTAGTATTGCCGTGTCCATAACGACCCAGCCTATAAAACTGTTCCACTTAACCCCTTCAGTGAACACCTTAAAAAAATAGGCAAAAAACAATGCTTTATCATCATACCGCCGAACAAAAAGTGGAATAACACATGATCAAAAAGATGGATATAAAGAAACATGGTACCCGAAAACGTTATCTTGTCCCACAAAAAACGAGCCCCAATACAGTGTCATCAGCAAAAAAATTAAAAAGTTATAGCCCTCAGAATAAAGCAATGCAAAAATAATTATTTTTACTATAAAATAGCTTTTATATTGTATAAAAGCGCCAAAACATAAAAAAAATATAAATGAGGTATCTCTGTAATCGTACAGACCCGAAGAATAAAACTGCTTTATCAATTTTACCAAACGCGGAACGATATAAACGCCTCCCCCAAAAGACATGCACAATTGCAGATTTTTGTTCATTCTGCTTAACAAAAATCGGAATAAAAAGTGATCAAAAAATGTCATGTTCCCGAAAATGGTACCAGTAAAAACGTGTGGGAAATGTTACTTATTAAGTATTTTGTGCGACATATCTCTGTGATTTAAGGGCATGGAAATTTAAAGTTGGAAAATTGCGAAATTTTCAAAATTTTTGCCAAATTTCCATTTTTTTCACAAATAAACTCAAGCAATGTCAAGGAAATTTTATCACTAACATGAAGTACAATATGTCATGAGAAAACACTGTCAGAATCATAGGGATCCATGCAAGCATTTCAGAGTTATAACCTCATAAAGGGACAGTGGTCAGAATTGTAAAAATTGGCCCGGTCATTAACATGCAAACCACCCTTGGGGGTTAAGGGGTTAAAGGTAGAAACATTTCTGAAATGATTCTTTTTGGTATGATTTTTTTTTACATGACAAAAACATGACATTTTATTAGGGGTACGGAGTGGCGGTGCATGTTGAAAAAACTAAATTTGATATTGCTCAATGCCTGCAGCCACCAGCAACTTTCTGGCCGCAGGCATTCAGCACACTGAAAACCATCACCGTATTACAGGTCAAAAGCGCAGCTCCTTCACAAAGGTTGCATCTAACCACTTTTAAAGGATGATGTCAGCATGCACAGCACCTCAGAGAGCGCTGCATGCTTCAGTCCACAGTCTGAAGTGGCACCATGCTGGGATGCAGTGCTCTATGGCTGCTGATCACAATGCTGTTATTATCAATTTACTGCCAACAGCTCCTATCAAAAAACCCTGAAAAGCAGGGCTGCTCACTGATTCCATTTGGCTGCCCTGCGGCCAATCAATTTTAGTTTGTGTGACTTCTGCAACTCCCCATCTTGGGAAATGAGATTGGTGGCTCAGCTATGCTGCTACAAACTGTCAATCTTCAAGAGTGCCCTGCCCAAGCATACAGGAGGCAAAGGAGAAGTGCACTCCTTAAGACAGAAAATTATGCAACTTTTAATTAATGGTAAAAAAAAAGGGGTTAGCTGAAGATTATCAAAAGAGATGAACCTAAAAATATTTTTAGGGAAAAAATGTAGTCTCCATTGAGGCACACCCTGTCTGCAAATTAAATTCTAAAGTTCTTCGAGAACTAAATGGTTAAAGGGGTTTTCCTAGGTACAAAGTATATTTTTATCAATAGATCTTGGAATAATAATATCCACAATTGGACAAATTAAAATATGCTCCTGAGATAATCTTATAAAAGTGCCCCTGCTATATACTGTTATTTGCTGTGTCTGATCATACAGAGTTGCTGCAGTTCATGGTGGGCACGCGGCCGGCCGCAACCAATCAGCGATGGGCACAGTCCGGCCGCAAATTCGCCCTTGCCTATTCCCCTTTAGTTAGTGCCCACATAGCCTTTTAGCAGTCTGTTAAACGGACTGCGTTATACCGCGGCATAACGCGGTGTAAAGCAGTCCGTTAACGCTGCTACTAACCCTATGTGACCAACTTTTTACTATTGATGCTGCCTATGCAGCATCAATAGTAAAAAGATCTAATGTTAAAAATGATTAAAAAAAAATAAAAAATCATTATACAGTTATATGAAAAAGTTTGGGCACCCCTATTAATCTTAAGCTTAATATTTTATAAAAATTGTTTGTTTTTTTGCAACAGCAATTTCAGTTTCATATATCTAATAACTGTTGGACAAAGTAATGTTTCTGCCTTGAAATGAGGTTTATTGTACTAACAGAAAATGTGCAATCTGCATTCAAACAAAATTTGACAGGTGCATAAGTATGGGCACCCCACCAGAAAAGTGACATTAATATTTAGCAGATCCTCCTTTTGCAAAAATAACAGCCTCTAGTCGCTTCCTGTAGCTTTTAATGAGTTCCTGGATCCTGGATGAAGGTATTTTTGACCATTCCTCTTTACAAAACAATTCCAGTTCAGTTAAGTTTGATGATCGCCGAGCATGGACAGCCCTCTTCAAATGATCCCACAGATGTTCAATGATATTCAGGTCTGGGGACTGGGATGGCCTTTCCCGAACAGTGTAATTGTTCCTCTGCATGAATGCCTGAGTAGATTTGGAGTGGTGTTTTGGATCATTGTCTTGCTGAAAGATCCATCCCCTGTGTAACTTCAACTTTGTCACTGATTCTTGAACATTATTGTCAAGAATCTGCTGATAGTGAGAGGAATCCATGCGTCCCTCAACTTTAACAAGATTCCCGGTGCCTGCATTGGCCACACAGCCCCAAAGCATGATGGAACCTCCACCAAATTTTACTGTGGGTAGCAAGTGTTTTTCTTGGAATGCTGTTTTTTGGCCGCCATGCATAACGCCTTTTTGTATGACCAAACAACTCAATCTTGGTTTCATCAGTCCACAGGACCTTCTTCCAAATAGAAATTGGCTTCTCCAAATGTGCTTTTGCATACCTCAGCCGACTCTGTTTGTGGCGTGCTTGCAGAAACGGCTTCTTTCGCATCACTCTCCCATACAGCTTCTCCTTGTGCAAAGTGCGTTGTATAGTTGACCGATGCACAGTGACACCATCTGCAGCAAGTTGATGCTGCAGCTCTCTGGAGGTGGTCTGAGGATTGCCCTTGACTGATCTCACCCTTCTTCTTCTCTGCCTTTCTGATGTTTTTCTTGGCCTGCCACTTCTGGTCTTAACAAGAACTGTATCTGTTCTTCCATTTCCTTACGATGTTCCTCACAGTGGAAATCGACAGGTTAAATCTCTGAGGCAGCTTTTTGTATCCTTTGCCTGAACAACTATGTTGAATAATCTTTGTTTTCAGATCATTAGACAGTTGTTTTGAGGAGCACATGATACCACTCTTCAGAGGAGATTCAAACAGGAGAACAACTTGCAAGTGGCATCTTTAAGTAGCTTTTCTCATGATTGCATACATCTGGCTATGAAGTTCACAGCTCAATGAGGTTAGAAAACCAAAAAAAGTGCTTTAGTAAGTCAGTAAAAAGTAGGTAGGAGTATTTAAAACAAGAAAATGATAAGGGTGCCCATACTTATGCACCTGTCAAATGTTGTTTGAATGCAGATTGCACATTTTGTGTTAGTACAATAAACCTCATTTCAAGGCAGAAACATTACTGTGTCCAACAGTTATTAGATATATGAAACTGAAATAGCTGTTGCAAAAAAAACAATTTTTATAAAACATTAAGCTTAAGATTAATAGGGGTGCCCAAATTTTTTCATATAACTGTATTCTCACCTTCCGGCGTCTTTCCCGCTCCTCGCGACGCTCTGGTTCCAAGAATGCATTGCGGCAATGACCGGAGATGACGGTGCGGTCTCGCGAGACTGCTGCATCATCACGTGTTATTGCCACAAGGCATTACTGGGAACGAAGCGTCACGAGGAGCATCACTGAATGCCTGGGCTGGATCCAGGGGCTGCCGGAAGGTGAGTATATAACTATTTTTTATTTTAATTATTTTTTAACAGGGATATGGTGCCCACATTGCTATATACTACGTGGGCTGTGTTATATACTGCGTGGGCTGTGTTATATACTGCATGGCCTGTGTTATGTACTCTGTCTCTGTGCTATATACTACGTGGCTGTGCAATATAATACGCGAGCTGTGCTGTATACTACGTGGCTGTGTTATATACTGTCTGAGCTGTGTTATATACTACGTGGGATCTGTTATATAATACGTGGGCTGTGCTCTATACTATGTGGGCTGTGTTATATATTACGTCGGCTGTGTTATATACTGCGTGGGCTGTTATGTACTACATTGGCTGTGTTATATACTACGTGGCTGTGCTATATACTACGTGGCTGTCTTATATACTACGTGGCTGTGTTATATACTATGTGGGCTGTGTTATATACTACGTGGGCTGTGTTATATACTGCGTGGTCTGTGCTATATACTACTATACATATTCTAGAATACCCGATGCATTAGAATCGGGTTACCATCTAGTGTAAAATACTGACCAAATACTGCTAGTGTGATGCAGCCTAAGGCTGGAGTCTCACTTTCATACAAAAAAGCGGCCCAATTTTCAGCCCCAAGAGATGCCAGAGTACAATCTGATTTTTGATTGCGTGTATTATGTGAGTGCAATCCGAGTATGTGATTTTTTCCTCACATTCATTGTGCATGCAATCAGTATGCAATGTGTTTTTAACATGATCTTTTACACACTGTAAATACCAAATGTTAAATTAACCCCTTATAGACCGCCGATATGTCTTTTAACGGCTGTAGTTAAGGGTACTTAAACCACAGCGCCATTGGAAAAAGTGTATAATGCCCCCTAGAGTTGGATTTTCTCTGGGGTCTCGGCTTCCGGGGGTAGCTGAGACCCCAGAGAACATGATTCGGGTCGGGGTTGTGATAGCCGTTAAAAACCATGGTTTTTAATTTAACCCCTTCATGACCCAGCCTATTTTGACCTTAACCCCTTCATGACCTTGGGATTTTTCGTTTTTCCATGTTCGTTTTTCACTCCCCTCCTTCCCAGAGTCATAACTTTTTTATTTTTCCGTCAATATGGCCATGTGAGGGCTTATTTGCGGGACGAGTTGTACTTTTGAACGACATCATTGGTTTTAGCATGTCGTGTACTAGAAAACGGGAAAAAAATTCCAAGTGCGGTGAAATTGCAAAAAAAGAGCAGTCCCACACTCGTTTTTTGTTTGGCTTTTTTGCTAGGTTCACTAAATGCTAAAACTGACCTGACATTATGATTCTCCAGGTCAGTACGAGTTCATAGACACCTAACATGACGAGGTTATTTTTTACCTAAGTGGTGAAAAAAAATTCCAAACTTGGCTAAAAAAAAAAAAAAATTTGCGCCATTTTCCGATACTCGTAGCGTCTCCATTTTTCATGTTCTGGGGTCGGTTGAGGGCTTATTTTTTGCGTGCCGAGATGACGTTTTTAATTATAGCATTTTGGTGCAGATACGTTCTTTCGATTGCCCGTTATTGCATTTTAATGCAATGTCGCGGCGACCAAAAAAACGTAATTCTGGCATTTCGAATTTTTTTCTCGCTACGCTGTTTAACGATCAGGTTAATGCTTTTTTTAAATTGATAGATCGGGTGATTCTGAACACGGCGATACCAAATATGTGTACATTTGATTTTTTTTTTTTAATTGATTTATTTTGATTGGGTCAAAAGGGGGGTGATTTAAACTTTTATGTATTTTTTTTTTTTCACATTGTTTTTAACTTTTTTTTTTTTACTTTTGCCATGCTTCAATAGCCTCCATGGGAGGCTAGAAGCAGGCACAGCATGATCGGCTCTGCTACATAGCAGCGATCTGCTGTTCGCTGCTATGTAGCAGAATTGCAGGTGTGCTGTGAGCGCCGACCACAGGGTGGCGCTCACAGCCACTGGTGATCAGTAACCATAGAGGTCTCAAGGACCTCTATGGTTACAATACTGAAGCATCGCCGACCTCTGATCATGTGACGGGGTCGGCGATGCCGTCATTTCCGGCCGCCCAGCCGGATGCGGTAGTTAAATGCCGCTGTCTGCGTTTGACAGCGGCATTTAACTAGTTAATAGGCACGGGCAGATCGCGATTCTGCCTGCGCCTATTACGGGCACATGTCAGCTGTTCAAAACAGCTGACATGTCCCGGCTTTGGTGCGGGCTCACCGCCGGAGCCAGCATCAAAGAGGGGCTTCTGACCTCGGATGTACTATCCCGTCCGAGGTCAGAAAGGGGTTAATGACCTGGCCGTTTTTTGCAATTCTGACCAGTGTCCCTTTATGAGGTAATAACTCGGGAAAGCTTCAACGAATCTTAGCGGTTCTGAGTTTGTTTTTTCTTGACATATTGGGCTTCATGATAGTGGTAAATTTAGGTCAATAATTTTTGCGTTTATTTGTGAAAAAAATGGAAATTTGGCTAAAATGTTGAAAATTTTGCAATTTTCAAATTTTGAATTTTTATTCTGTTAAACCAGAGAGATATGTGACACAAATTAGTTAATAAATAACATTTTCCACATGTCTACTTTACTTCAGCACAATTTTGGAAACAACATTTTTTTTTGCTAGGAAGTTATAAGGGTTAAAATTTGACCAGCGATTTCTCATTTTTACAACGAAATTTACAAAACCATTTTTTTAGGGACCACATCACATTTGAAGTCAGTTTGAGGGGTCTGTATGGCTGAAAATACCCAAAAGTGACACCATTCTAAAAACTGCACCCCTCAAGGTGCTCAAAACCACATTCAAGAAGTTTATTAACCCTTCAGGTACTTCACAGCAGCAGGAGCAACATGGAAGGAAAAAATGAACATTTAACTTTTTAGTCATAAAAATGATGTTTTAGCAACAATTTTTTTTATTTTCCCAAGGGTAAAATGAGAAACTGGACACGAAACGATATTGCACAGTTTGTCCTGAGTACGCCGATACCTTATATGTGGGGGGAACCACTGTCTGGGCGCACGACAGGGCACGGAAGGGAAGGAGCGCCATTTGACTTTTTCAATGAAAAATTGGCTCCAATCTTTAGCGGACACCATGTCGCGTTTGAAGAGCCCCTGTGTGCCTAAACATTGGAGCTCCCCCACATGTGACCCCATTTTGGGAACTAGATCCCCCAAGGAGCTTATCTAGATGCATAGTGAGCACTTTGAACCCCCAGGTGCTTCACAAATTGATCCATAAAAATGAAAAAGTACTTTTTTTCACAAAAAAAATTTTTTAGCCTCAATTTTTTCATTTTCACATGGGCAACAGGATAAGATGGATCCTAAAATGTGTTGGGCAATTTCTCCTGAGTACACCGATACCTCATATGTGGTCACAAACCAAGGCTCGGAAGGTAAGGAGCGCCATTTGACTTTGAAATGAAATATTAGCTCGAATTGTTAGCGGACACCATGTCGCTTTTGGAGAGCCCCTGTGTGCCTAAACATTGAAGCTCCCCCACATGTGACCCCATTTTCGAAACTAGACCTCCAATGGAACTAATCTTAATGTGCGGTGACCACTTTAAACCCCCAAGTGCTTCACAGAAGTTTATAACACAAATTGATCTGAAAAAATGAAAAAGTACTTTTTTTTCACAAAAAATTTCTTTTAGCCTCAATTTGTTCATTTCCACGTGGGCAACAGGATAAAATGGATACTAAAATTTATTGGGCAATTTCTCCTGAGTACACTGATACCTCAGATGGGGGGGGGGGTTAACCACTGTTTGGGCATGCGGCAGGGCTCGGAATGGAAGGAGCGCTATTTGACTTTTTGAATGAAAAATTAGCTCCAATCGTTAGCAGACACCATGTCGTGTTTAGAGAGCTCCTGTGTGCCTAAACATTGGAGCTCCCCCACATGTGACCCCATTTTGGAAACTAGACCTCCAATGGAACTAATCTTAATGTGCGGTGACCACTTTAATCCCCCAAGTGCTTCACAGAAGTTTATAACGCAGAGCCATGAAAATAACAAATCATTTTTCTTTCCTCAAAAATTATTTTTAGCCTGCAGTTTTTTATTTTCACAAGAGTAGCAGGAGAAATTGGACCCCAAAAGTTTTTGTCCAGTTTGTCCTGAGTACGCTGATGCCCCATATGTGGGGGGGAACTACTGTTTGGGCACACGTCGGGGCTCGGAAGGGAAGTAGTGACTTTTGAAATGCAGTCTTTGATGGAATGATCTGCGGGCGTCACGTTGCGTTTGCAGAGCCCCTGATGTGCCTAAACAGTAGAAACCCCCCACAAGTGACCCAGTTTTGGAAACTAGACCCCCCAGGCAACTTATCTAGATATGTGATGAGCATTTTGAACCCCCAAGTACTTCACAGAAGTTTACAACGCAGAGCCGTGAAAATAAAAAATAATTTTTCTTTCCTAAAAAATGATGTTTTAGCAAGCAATTTTTTATTTTCGCAAGGGTAGCAGGAGAAATTGGACCCCAATAGTTGTTGCCCAGTTTGTCCTGAGTATGCTGGTACCCCATATGTGGGGGTAAACCACTGTTTGGGCGCACGTCAGGGCTCGGAAGGGAGGGAGCACCATTTGACTTTTTGATCGCAAGATTGGCTGGAATCAATGGTGGCGCCATGTTGCGTTTGGAGACCCCTGATATGCCTAAACAGTGTAAACCCCTCAATTCTAACTTCAACACTAACCCCAACACACCCCTAACCCTAATCCCAACTGTAGCCATAACCCTATTCAGAACCCTAACCCCAACACACCCCTAACCACAACCCTAACCCCAACACACCCGTAACCCCAATCCCAACCCTAATCCTAACCCTAATCCCAACCCTAACCCTAATCCCAACCCTAACCACAACTTTAACCCCAACACACCCCTAACCATAACCCTAACCACAAGCCTAATCTTAACACTATTTCCAACCCTAGCCCTAATTCCAACCCTAACTCTAATTCCAACCTTAGGGTTACTAAGGCTATGTGCCCATGTTGCGGATTCGTGTGAGATTTTTCTGATTTGATGTGTGCACATAGCCTAATTCTAACACTAGCCCTAACCCTAATCCTAACCCTAACCCTAGTTCTAACCCTAACCCTAGTGGAAAAAAAAATATTTTCTTTATTTTATTATTGTCCCTACCTATGGGGGTGATAAAGGGAAGGGGGGGTCATTTACTATTTTTTTTATTTTGATCACTGTGATCAAAATATACCTGGAACGAATCTGCCAGGAAGATGGCGGCGCCCGTGGAGAAGACGGATGGACACCGGGAGGCTCGGTAAGTATGAGGGGGGGGATCTGAGCACAGGGGGATCGGAGCACGGGGGGTGGGGGGCGGGATCGGCCATGGCAGCATCGGCCATGGCTGGATTGTAATATTTCACCAGTTTTCATAGGTGAAATATTACAAATCGCTCTGATTGGCAGTTTCACTTTCAACAGCCAATCAGAGCGATCGTAGCGACAGGGGGGGTGAAGCCACCCCCCTGGGCTGAAGTACCACTCCCCCTGTCCCTGCAGATCGGGTGAAATTGGAGTTAACCCTCCATGACGATCCCTCCATGACGCCACATAGGCGTCACAGGTCGGATTGGCACCGACTTTCATGATGCCTACATGGCATCACAGGTCGGGAAGGGGTTAATTTCTCCTCTGATGTGATCGCACATCAGAGGGGAGAGAAATAGGGTCCCTCAAGCCCCCTATGGTTCCTTATGTACCGAAAAAGCTGTTCCCCGGTCCCCTGTCCCCCTCCTCCGACAGAAAGATAATGGCGGGCGCATGCGCAGTGTCCCGGCTGGCACCCAGCAACCAATGAGAATTTTCTCATTGGCTGCTGGGTTTTGATTACTGTAATATACCATATCACAGTGATCAAAACCCCTAATATTTGATAAACATGGCAGCACTTGGGCTGTACCTATTTCTTCTCTCCTTGTAGTTGTTTTGGGAGAGAAGAGAGATAGACTACAGTTGAAGTGCTGCCCTGTCAGAGTCATAAAACATTATTTCTGCGTCCGCAAGCATCCTATTTACCCATCCCCGTTCTTCATAATCCCTGCATCATCGTCAGAGGATTATAAATAAACAAATTTTTTTTTTTAAATATTTTTTTAAATATTTTTTTTTAAATAATTTTTTAGGGATACACATATTAGGGTTAGGGTTAACAGGAAAAAAATACTAGAGTTAGATTAGGGTTAGTTTTTAGTTAGGCAGGGAAATAAATGAAATGGCCCACAGAACTTTTAATGCGGAGCAAGCTTACAGCCTGCTTTGTTCCGGCAGCTCCGGCAGTGAAACAGAATCTGTCCCTGAAGCTGAGCAACTTTCAGACAGTGACGACGACACTTCCTCCATGGGATCCCCCAAGCCCAATTATTGCGGAGTCGGTCATCATTGCTGAAGCTTCAGAGGCAGGACCAAGTACAGCTGTGGTATAATGACACCTCATTTTCCCCTCAAATTCCCCCATTTTCTGCAGTCCCTGGAATAAGAGTAGATGTCACCAATTTTACCCCTATTGATTTTTTCCAAATTTTCATTAGCCCCGAAGTCCTAGAATGAATTGCCCACCAAACAAACCTATATGCCCGACAGTACATTTCCCAAAAATCCACTGCCTTTCATTCCTGTCCCTGGATCCCCACAAATGTGCTCAAAATAAAAAAAATGTTAGGCCTTACCCTGAATATGGGTTTAATAAAAAGACCCATACTTCACTCTTACTGGGCAACAAAAGCTGTCCACAGCACCCCTGTATTTGCAGCTGTCATGTCCCGAGTCCGTTATGAAGCCCTGATGAGATTCCTCCACTTCAATGACAATTCCCAAGCCCCCCAAGAACTGACCCCAACTATGATAGGCTAAATAAATTGAGATCCCTAATTTCCCTCCTACAAAGTGTCTCAAAATAAAGTGGGTAACAAATTGTGGGGTCCATTTTTTGGTGTAATTTCTGACAAAAGTGAGAAATTCAGGTCTAAAATAAGATTTTTGGGAAGAAATGAACTTTTTCAATATGACAACCTAATGTTATCAAATTCTGTGTCATACCTGTGGGTTCAAATTGCTCAATATACCCCTGGGTAAAATCTCCTGGGCTGGCGGTGCCTGGTGTGATAAACATAGTGGGGCAGAGTCCCGTATGAAGTCCTAAGTGGCCGTTTTTAGCCTTATTAAACCTACTAAATAAATAAATAATTAAAATAAAATGTTTGGGGTCCCCTCAATTTTTTTAATAACCAGCTAAAGGAAAGCAGACAGTTGCAGGCTGATATCTGGCTGGGAAGAACATGGAGCTTTCCAGCCTATTATTTTCAGCTCACAGCTGTCTGTCATAATAGCCTTCATCCGCCCCAGAAATGACACATCCATTAAATCTGCCAATTCTAGCGCTTAAGCTCTGCACTTCCGGATTGCCGTGGAGTTTTGGCAAGTGGGGTTGACATCGGCTGTTTTATGTCCGCTGACATCAAGTCCAGGGGTTAGTAATGAAGAGGCGTCTCCCTGTAAGTTAAAAGACAAAAACACACATACAAAAAAGTCCTTTATTTGTAAATAGCACTCTTAGACAATTACCCTCTTTTTCCCATTTAATACCATAAAAAAATTAATTCAAAGGGTCCGCCGTAATCCATAATATCATCCGATGATGATTACCACCTTTGCTACATCCGGAGGCTGTGATGAGCAATGACATCAGTAATGGTAACACAGCAGCAGTCGGAACACACTGAGAGTAGCATGTGAATCCTGCTGCTGTGATGTGTGATGACGTAAGTAAGATTATCGCAATTCACAGCCGATGAACTGTGGTAATGTTACTGATGTCACCGCTCGCAGCGTGTGAGCTTATTGCTGGTTTTAGGATGTAAAGCTACATATATCTCAATAAACCTTCTGTGTATTTCAACTTAAATGTTGGAATGACAGGACAAGGATCTCATTATGGTATTAGGCCACATGCATAAGTTGATTGACACGGGGTTACCATAGCATCTGATTCTTCCTACTTTGGCGCTGAGAAGAAGCGCTTCTTCATTTTTATGGTGTTTATTCCTTTTGGCAGAACAGGGGTTAATCGGCCATGTTGGAAAACTCTGAGATTGCAGCTTAGCTCAGTTTGCCACTACTTTCCCTTTTATAATCTCGGATCTGATGCAACTTCATGTCAGAGTTAGCATTTGCTGCATGGCTTCAGGAGGAAGATGTGTTGGAGGTGTTATCTGTGACTGTTGTGTGGTTTGTAAGTGTGGCAATTCCCTTCCCTTCTATGATTTTGTTTATTCCTTATCCTCCACTTCCCAGTGTATTCCTTTGTTATATGTGAGTGAATATTTTGTATGCCTGGAGTTTTCTGTTAACCTTTGATTGTGTAGCCTTGTTTGTCGGGTTGTTGTACTGCAGTGCACAACAGCGCTCCTCTTCCCTGGGTGGGGAAGAGAATAGATGCAGGGCTAACTCAAGAGATAAGACAAGGGTGGTAGCTCTGGCATCTTCACCTTCAGAAGTATCCCTGGGAATAGGACAATCTAGGGTGCCCTCTAGTGGTAAGGTCAGGGAAGGAGCCCCTGGTCCCGGGTCACCTGACAGTTGTGTCTTAACATTGAGTATTTGTTGAGTTTTTTACCTCATTATTTGTACAGTATGTCAAAACCAGGAGTTGGTAAAAAATGCAGAAGAGGTGCATGTGTTTCTATTATACTTTTCCTGTGATTATTCCTCTTCTGGTATTGGCTTATAAATATTGAGGTAAAAAACTCACCAAAATCAGCGAGAGGTAAAAACGTAGGCCAGTCCTCCTGCCGAGCTGCCACAAAGTACCTTAAAATTTGTTCCAAAGATTGATTTGTTGTCTCAGTCTGACCATTGGTTTCAAGCTGGTAAGTAAATGACAAATCAATCTCGAGTTTACTACAAAAAGCTCTCCAGAATTTAGAGACAATTTGTACTCCCCTATCAGACACAATGTTAAGTGGGATCCCATGTAACCTTACAATATGAGAAATAAACAACATGGAGAGTGTCTCTGCATTAGGTAATCCTGACAAAGGAACAAAATGTGCTTGCTTGCTGAATGGGTCAACTACCTCCCAGATAGCAGTTTTCCCACCAAACAGAGACAAATCCGTAATGAAATCCATGGACAAATCAGTCTATTGTCTTTCTGGAATTGGCAATGGAGCCAATTCTCCGGCTGGCCAGGCATGACTCACTTCAGCGCCTGCACAGAGTTCACAAACAGATACAAAATCTATAATATCATTATGCATGGACAGCCACCATAAAAGTATAGCAATGACTTTCCATATAGCAGTAACCCCAGGATGGCCAGAATCATGAAATTCCTGTAACACTCACAATCTTAGGTACACAGGTACAAATAATTTAGACTCTGGAGCAATGGAAGGGGCTAATGACTGGACTTTATGGATTTCACAGTTCCAAATCCGAGGTTACAATAGAAGCCACTAGTGATGGGAAAACCCATGGATGTACGGAGCTGCGGGTTTCGTCGAACAGTTAAAAAATTTTTTGGTTAGGGTACCAGAACAGTACCCGAACCCAGATTCCATGAATATGTATGGGAGCCCGAACATTCAGTATTTGCCATACTGTCATGTGTATGACAGTGCGGCAAACACTACCTCTGATCGGCGGTAAGATTAATATCGTTGGTCGGAGAGCCACGGCTCCCACGATGTCAGATGACCGCATGAGCCCGCATCTGTGATTGGGGGTAAAAAGTTTACCTTCAATCACAGGCGTCAGCTGATGGGACTACTACTCCCATCAGCCTATCGCCTGCTGCTGCAAATAACAGCGAGAGCAGGTGGCAGCTGATGGTAGTATTCGTCAGCTGGCAAAATAAATTAGTAAATAAAAAATGGCATGGGTTCCCCTGTTTTTTGATAACCAGATAAAGCAAAACTGACAGCTTCAGGTTGCAACCCTCAGCTGTCAGCTTTAGCAAGGCTGGTTATCAAGAATAGAGGGGTCCCGCACTGTATTTTTCTTTGTTTAACTAAATAAATTAAAAAGACGGCATGGGGTCCCCCCACAACCAGTCAAGCTAAAGCAGACAGCTGGGGGCTGGTATTCTCAGGCTGGTAAGGGGCCATGGATATTGCCCCCCCCAGCCTATAAATAGCAGCCCACAGTCGCCCTAGAAAGGGTGAGTCTGTTAGTCCTTTATTTGAAATAAAAAGACACATTTTTACTTTTTTGTTTAAAAATAACAAATACAGTTATACTCATCTAAAGTCCATTCCATTGAAGCCATGCTGCAGCATGTACTATGTATCCTGAACATACGTTTCTGCCTGTAACCCTGTGCACACTGCAGTCCTTCGACTGATGAAGGTCATTGTAGGACCAAAACATTTCTTTATTTTTGGATTGCCTGCACAAAATAAAGTTATCTGCTTACAATATTTAACTGAGTGCCAAGTTTTCTACAAGATTTAAATAGGATAGGATCCTAATTGGGCATCATCCACAGGAGTGCCGAAATTACCAATTTTGGTCCGGTAACTTATATTGTGGTGACTTCAGACTCTGTCATTTCTTAGCCCGACCCTGAGTCATTGACACCAATCAATATCAGGACTGTGAATAAGCAGCCATGGAAGCCCCTGTACTAACCCAGCAGGTAAATTATGCAAGACAAAACAGCAAATGGATTAAGAACGAAGTGCTCCCATTTGAAGTGTAAATTTCATCGTTACACGTTTGACAAAGTTCTGAAGTAGCGGTGTCTTGTCATTAGCTAAAATTTGAATGGGTTTTCCAAACTAACTGTCCCTAATACTAATTTTAAACAGTCCTGAATCAATAACAGTAGCTGCAGATCTGCAGTCAATGAAAGCCGATGCTGGCAATACCTGGTTCTTGAAGGACAAATCCTCTAGCGGAGGAGAAAAAAGGTACCTTAAAGTCTGGGTGACCCGCTCGACAATCATCCAGAATTAGGCATTTCCTGACCACTTGCTTGCATAAGGGAGAGTTGGGCAGTTCTTTAAAAAATGTCCAGTGAGACCACAGTAATGACAGTTGTCCAAGATTGTGCCTACACCTCCTTTCCACAGCATGAGAACTGGCAATTCCAACCTCCATCAGCTCCAACTCAGGTAAATGGATATGCTCTAGGGAAATATAAATGGTATCCCTCTGCTCACTATATCTGTCACAAATTCTGCAGTACATCCGTATGACCTGGGTCATGCGACCAGCAAAGAACAAGGGGGAGCATGATGAGCCAGCACATCCTTAACCCCTTTGCGACATGCGCTGTATTAGTACTGCTCTGCGAGAGGTGCGTTCCCGCTGAGAACAGTACTAGTACGGCGCCGCGATCGCACGGCCTCACGCTGAGTGCATCGGCGATCGCATGCATGTGTCAGCTGTATATGACAGCTGACACCCCACAGCCACGTCCATGAACGGTGCTAGCACCGGTCGTGGGCAATTAACCCCTCTGATGCCGCTGTCAGTAGTGACAGTGGCATAGAGAAGCATTGTCCTGATGGTCTCAATGGAAACCCCCGACACCAAGATGGTCGCGGGGCCATTTCGGGTCCTGCAGGGAAGGTGACTTGCGAGCGCCTGCTGAGAGCAGGCGCTGACATGCCTCCTTCCCTGCCAGTCAGATCCTGATCTGATACTCTGCAGTGCAGAGCGTCAGATCAGCGATGTACTGTAAAACAGTAATGTCCCATACTGGGACAATGTAATAAAGTAAAAAAATATACAGTCATGGCCAAAAGTATTCACACCCCTGCAATTCTGTCAGATAATACTCAGTTTCTTCCTGAAAATGATTGCAAACACAAATTATTTGGTATTATTATCTTCATTTAATTTGTATTAAATTAAAAAAACACAAAAAGAATTGTCCTAAAGTCAAATTGGGTATAATTTCACACCAAACATAAAAAAGGGGGTGGACAAAAGTATTCACACTGTTCGAAAAATCATGTGAAGCTTCTCTAATTTGTGTAATTAACAGCACCTGTAACTTACCTGTGGCGCCTAACAGGTGTTGACAATAACTAAATCACACTTGCAGCCAGTTGACATGGATTAAAGTTGACTCAACCTCTGTCCTGTATCCTTGTGTGTACCACATTGAGCATGGAGAAAAGAAAGAAGACCAAAGAACGGTCTGAGGACTTGAGAAACCAAATTGTGAGGAAGAATGAGCAATCTCAAGGCTACAAGTCCATCTCCAAAGACCTGAATGTTCCTGTGTCTACCGTGCGCAGTGTCATCAAGAAGTTTAAAGCCCATGGCACTGTGGCTAACTGTTGTGAATTCTGTTGTCGGGCTCCCTCCTGTGGTCATGAATGGTACTTCGGCTGGTTCTGTCCATGGACTTCCTCTGGTGGGTGTTTCTGAGTTTCCTTCCACAGGTGACGAGGTTAATTCGTTAGCTGGCTGCTCTATTTAACTCCACTTAGATCTTTGCTCCATGCCACCTGTCAATGTTCCAGTATTGGTCTAGTTCACTCCTGGATTGTTCTTGTGACCTGTCTTCCCAGCAGAAGCTAAGTTCCAGCTTGTATTTCTTGGGTTTGCTATTTTTCTGTCCAGCTTGCTATTTTTATTGTTGCCTTGCTTGCTGGAAGCTCTGGGACGCAGAGGGAGCACCTCCGCACCGTTAGTCGGTGCGAAGGGTCTTTTTTGCGCCCTCTGCGTGGTCTTTTTGTAGGTTTTTGTGCTGACCGCAAAGTAACCTTTCCTATCCTCGGTCTGTTCAGTAAGTCGGGCCTCACTTTGCTAAATCTATTTCATCTCTGTGTTTGTATTTTCATCTTTACTCACAGTCATTATATGTGGGAGGCTGCCTTTTCCTTTGGGGAATTTCTCTGAGGCAAGGTAGGCTTTATTTTTCTATCTTCAGGGCTAGCTAGTTCCTTAGGCTGTGCCGAGTTGCATAGGGAGCGTTAGGCGCAATCCACGGCAATCCATTTCTAGTGTGTTTGATAGGATTAGGTATTGCGGTCAGCAGAGTTCCCACGTCCCAGAGCTCGTCCTTTATTATCAGTAACTATCAGGTCATTCCGTGTGCTCTTAACCACCAGGTCCATTATTGTCCTGACCACCAGGTCATAACAGCTAACCTCCCTAGATGTGGACGGAAAAGAAAAATTGACAAGAGATTTCAACGCAAGATTGTGCGGATGTTGGATAAAGAACCTCGACTAACATCCAAACAAGTTCAAGCTGCCCTGCAGTCCGAGGGTACAACAGTGTCAACCCATACTATCCGTCGGCGTCTGAATGAAAAGGGACTGTATGGTAGGAGACCCAGGAAAACCCCACTTCTTACCCCGAGACATAAAAAAGCCAGGCTGGAGTTTGCCAAAACTTACCTGAAAAAGCCTAAAATGTTTTGGAAGAATGTTCTCTGGTCAGATGAGACAAAAGTAGAGCTTTTTGGGCAAAGACATCCACATAGAGTTTACAGGAGAAAAAAAAGAGGCATTCAAAGAAAAGAACACGGTCCCTAAAGTCAAACATAGCGGAGGTTCCCTGATGTTTTGGGGTTGCTTTGCTGCCTCTGGCACTGGACTGCTTGATCGTGTGCATGGCATTATGAAGTCTGAAGACTACCAACAAAATTTGTAGCATAATGTAGCGTCCAGGGTGAGAAAGCTGGGTCTACCTCAGAGGTCATGGGTCTTCCAGCAGGACAATGACCCAAAACACACTTCAAAAAGCACTAGAAAATGGTTTGAGAGAAAGCACTGGAGACTTCTAAGGTGGCCAGCAATGAGTCCAGACCTGAATCCCATAGAACACCTGTGGAGAGATCTAAAAATGGCAGTTTGGAGAAGGCACCCTTCAAATATCAGGGACCTAGAGCAGTTTGCCAAAGAAGAATGGTCTAAAATTCCAGCAGAGCATTGTAAGAAACTCATTAATGGTTACCGGAAGCGGTTGGTCGCAGTTATTTTGGCTAAAGGTTGTGCAACCAAGTATTAGCAGTGGCGTAGGAAGGGGGGTGCGGGGGGGTGGGCCGCCCTGGGCGGCACAATGCGGGGGGCGGCCGGCGCTGCAGGAGGAGGAAGAAAAAAAAAAAAAGACGCGGGCACTTTAAATCTTCGGGCGGCGCCGTCCGCCGCCAAGACCAGGCTCCCCCCACCCCCGGCCCCCGCTCTAATACTCACCTCTCCCGGTTCCTGCGGCAGCTGCAGCGTCTTCAGCGCCCTCTGACTCTGCGACGTCTCAGGGCAGAGGGCGCGTTGACGTCATCACTGTGCGCACCGCTCAGCCTCTCTGTCCTGAGCGCTGCAGAGCCGGAGAGACGCTGACTGGCTGCACCGGACCTGCGCTAGGAACGGGAGAGGTGAGGATTTTTTTTTTCTTTATGTCTAACTCTGGGGGCAATGCTGGAGACACTGGGGCAATACTGGAGACCATGGGGCAGATTGCTGGACACACCGGGGCAATACTGGAGACCATGGGGCAGATTGCTGGACACACTGGGGCAATACTGGAGACCATGGGGCAGATTGCTCGACACACTGGGGCAATACTGGAGACCATGGGGCAGAATGCTGGACACACTGGGGCAATACTGAAGACCATGGGGCAGAATGCTGGACACACTGGGGCAGAATGCTGGACACACTGGGGCAATACAGGAGACCATGGGGCAGATTGCTGGACACACTGGGGCAATACTGGAGACCCTGGGGCAGATTTCTGGACACATTGAGGCAATGCTGGAGACCCTGGGGCAGACTTCTGGACATACTGGGGCAATGCTGGAGACCCTGGGGCGGATTTCTGGACACTGGGGCAGATTGCTGGACACACTGGGGCAATGCTGTGCACGCTGGGACAGATTGCTGTGCACGCTGGGGCAGATTGCTGGACACACTGGGGCAATGCTGTGCACGCTGGGGCAGATTGCTGTGCACGCTGGGGCAGATTGCTGTGCACGCTGGGGCAGATTGCTGTGCACTCTGGGGCAGATTTCTGTGCACACTGGGGCAGATTGCTGTGCACACTGGGGGCAATGCTGGACACACTGGGGGCAATGCTGGAGACCCTGGGGCAGATTTCTGGACACACTGGGGCAATGCTGGACACTGGGGCAGATTGCTGGACACTGGGGCAGATTGCTGGACACACTGGGGGCAATGCTGGACACACTGGGGCAATACTGGAGACCCTGGGGCAGATTTCTGGACACATTGAGGCAATGCTGGAGACCCTGGGGCAGATTTCTGGACACATTGAGGCAATGCTGGAGACCCTGGGGCAGATTTCTGGACACACTGGGGCAGATTTCTGGATATACTGGGGCAATGCTGGAGACCCTGGGGCAGATTTCTGGACACTGGGGCAATACTGGACACTGGGGCAGATTGCTGGACACGCTGGGGCAATGCTGGACACTGTGGCAGATTGCTGAGCACACTGTGGCAGATTGCTGTGCACACTGTGGCAGATTGCTGTGCACACTGGGGCAATGCTGGAGACCCTGGGGCAGATTTCTGGACACACTGGGGCAATGCTGGACACTGGGGCAGATTGCTGGACACACTGGGGGTAATATGCTGGACACACTGGGGCAATGCTGGACAACATGGGGGTAATATGCTGGACACACTGGGGGCAGGACTTGAGGCATGGGCAGAATGTAGATACGGGGCATGATTGGAGACACGGGGCAGGATTGGATCATGGGGCAGGATTGGATCATGGGGCAGGACGGATACGATGGAGGCTGGTGGGGCAGGATGGGGAGATCATATGGGGCAGAATGGATACTCATGAGAGCAGGATGAGAGAACATATGGCTGGAGCCAGGAATGAGATAAACGGGGCCAGGGTGGGGAATATTATTACCATAGGGGGTAATTAAGGGATAGTATTACTGCAGTGATGTATTTATTTTATTTTTTGAGTATACTGTTTTAAATGGTAGGGCGGTCCTGTTACTGTGCAGAGTGACACTATGTCACCTTTTTTTCTTCATGTGGTGTAATGTAGAAGTTGTGAAAAATTAAGTAATGTGTTCTACAAGCGGAGCTCGAGATAACTGTGTTATTTCCTGCAGAAACGAGTCCTGGCTGGAAGGAATGATGGCGGTCTGTGCTGGATGAAAGATGAAGGACTTCACCTAGAGACGTCACTGGGGAGTCAGTGTTACCTATACACTGACACTATACACTGTATACTATATACAGCGGTCCTGTGTACAATGTCACCAGTGATCACTGTATTATCTATACATTATATACAGAGTTCCTGTGTATAATACCACCAGTGATCTCTGTATTACCTCTACACAGACACTGCATACTAAGTACAGATCTCCTGTGAATACTGGCACTTATGGTGATAGTATTGTGTTGTTTTTTTTTATTACTGATCAGTATTGTAGTATTCAGTCACTATGTGGTGGTAATATGTGGCCTGGAAATGGTGCGGTGGTATTTGTCCCTTGTATGTAGTATTATTCGGTCACTATGTGGTCTGGTCATGTGTGGTGGTATTAAGTCACAGGTTTGGCATGTGGGGGTGACACCATTAGGCCCAGTTTAAGTTCTACAAAACAGGAAAACCATTTTTGGTAACCTTTGTGTGTATTGAGCCGGGGGGGGGGGGGCGCCAAACTCGGGAACAGCCCCGGGCGGCAAAAGCTCTAGCTACGCCTCTGAGTATTAGGCTGAGGGTGCCTATACTTTTGACTGGCCCATTTTTGGAGTTTTGTGTGAAATGATCAATGTTTTGCTTTTTGCTTCATTCTCTTTTGTGTTTTTTCATTTAAGACAAATTAAATGAAGATAATAATACCAAATAATTTGTGTTTGCAATCATTTTCAGGAAGAAAATGAGTATTATCTGACAGAATTGCAGGGGTGTGAATACTTTTGGCCATTACTGTATATAATATAATGTGTAAAAATATTAATTTCAAAACCCCCAAATAAAGAAAAAAATATTTTACCAATAAATACATTTATTTATGTAAATAAAAAAAAATAATAAAAGTACACATATTTGTCGGTAACAATTCGCTCTATAAAACTGTCCCACTAGTTAACCACTATAGTGAACACCGTACAAAAAAAAAAAACGAGTCAAAAAACAATGCTTTATCATCATGCCGCCGAACAAAAACTACTATAAAACGTGATCAAAATGACAGATGTAAATAAAAATGGAGTCACTGAAAACGTCATCTTGTCCCACGAAAACCAAGCCGCCAAACAGCTCTATCAGCAGAAAAATAAAAAAGTTTTAGCTCTCAGAATAAAGCAATGCAAAAAATAATTAATTTTTTCCATAAAATAGTAGTGTAAAAGCGCCAAAATATAAAAACTATATAAATGAGGTATCACTGTAATCGTACTGACCCAAAGAATAAAGCTGTCTTACCAATTTTACCACATGCAGAATGGTATAAAAATAAGCAATTCCTGAACTGCTGGTTTTTATTCATTCTGTCTACCAAAACTCGTAATAGAAAGCAATCAAAAAATGTCATGTGCCCGAAAATAGTGCCAATAGAAACGTCAGCTAATCTCGCAAAAAACAAGCCCTCACATGACTGTCGGCCGAAATATGAAAACACTATACCTTTCAAAACATGGTGATGCAGTTTTTGCAATAAAAGGCGTCTTTTAGTGCGTGACAGCAGCCAAACATAAAAAACGATATAAATCTGGTATCACTGTAATCACACCAACCCAAGGAATAAAGTCACCTAATCACTTATACCTTATGAGGAACAGCATAAAAAATAAAGAAAACCAATTCTTCACATGCTGTTGACTTTTTCATTCTGCCTTCCAAAGATCGCAGTAAGGCTTGGCACACATTTATCCTGCGCTCTGCACTGAGTGCTTACACCGGAGTTTCTGTGTAAATCTCTGAGATACATGATTCAGACAGAACCTCTGGCTGAACATTCCCTATGATGAGGCAGATGGAGGCACTGTGGACGCTGTCTGACCTGTGATCCGGCGGTGTCCGTCTTTTTAAGATTACATAAAAGTGCCATCCCGTCGGCTGCTGTTTTTGTGCACGTCTGAAAAGAAGGAAACCGTGGAACAGAGGCCAGATGGAATCCAGAGTAACTCTGCCTCACTATAGTGAACGAATCCATTGGGGGTTTCATCTGAATCACGTCACTCAGAGATTTAGATGGAAACCCCAAAGTAAGTACTCTGTGTAGAGCGCCGGATAACTGTGATACCAAACGTTATGTAAAATGTTCCCAATAAAAGCTTCCATTCAATCCACAAAAAAGCAAGTTCCCACTCAGATATGTCATCTGTTAACAGACATATAGAGGGCTTCCATGTTAGTCAAAAATTGTCAAAATCGTCACTACATCTGTAGATAAATTCCCAAAGGGTTATTATTTCCAAAATGGGGTCACTTGAGGGGGATTCTGCTTTTCAAGCACTTAGAGGCTCTTTATATGGAATCCACAAACTAGTCTAGGAAAATCTGCGTTCCAGATAAAATAGCACTCTGACCCTCCTGAGTCACTTCTTATGGCAAAGTAGTACTGTACAGCCACATATGGGGTATTTTTACAATCAGCAGAAATTGTGGGACAACTTCTTCTGCCATTTTACCCATTTCCCATGTAAAGCTTGGGGCTTACACACAGTCTTGGTGGTAAAAATGTAAATTATTTTTTCTTCACTGCCCAATGGTATAAAAGTCTGTGACACACCTGTGGTGTCAATATAATCACTGTACCTCTAGATTAATTTATTGAGAGGTTTAAATGGTAAATGGGGTCACTTATGGTGGTTCTGCTATCTCAGGGGCTCTGTCAATATAACATGGCACCCTTAAACAAGTGCCGCAAAATCTGCACTGTAATATGGCGCTACTTCCCTTCTGAGCTTTGCACTGTGCCTCAAAAGTAGTTTTCAACCACATATGGGGTATCGGTGAACTCAGGAGAAATTATACAACAAACTTTGGGATCCATTTTCTCCTTTTTCCCTTTGCGCAAAATTTTTAGCTAAAAAAGATTTTTGTTTGAAAAATTTGTTTTTTTTATTTTTATTTTCACAGCTTAACGTTATAAACTTCTGTGAAGCACATGGGTGTTGAAGGTGCTCAATACACATATCTAGATAAGGTCCCAAAGGGGTCTAGTTTCCACTATGGTGTCACTTGTTAGGGGTTTCCAAGGTTTAGGCAAATTAGGGGCTCTCCAAACTCGACTTGGCGTCTGCTAATTATTCCATCAAATTTTGGATTCCAAAAGTCAAATGGCACGCCTTCCCTTCCATGCCCTGCCGTGCTCGCAAACAGTAGACCCCACATATGGGGTATCGGCATGCTCAGGAGAAATTGCACTACAAAATGAATGGTCCATTTTCTCCTGTTACCCTTGTAAAAGTAAAAAAAAAAAATAGGTCTAAAGGAAAATTTTTGTGAAAGAAAAGTAAATGTTTATTTTTTCATTCCACATTCCAAAAATTCCTGTGAAGCATCTGAAGGGTTAATAAACTTCTTGAATGTGGTTTTGAGTACCTTGAGGGGTGCAGTTATTAGAATGAAGTTATTTCTAGGTATTTTCTGTCATATAAGCCCCTCAAAGTCTATTCAAGTGTGAGGTGGTCCCTAAAAAAAAGGTTGTTGCAAATTTTGTTGTAAAAATGAGAAATCGCTGCTCAACTTTTAACCCTTATAACTTCCTAACAAAATAAAATGTTTCAAAAATTGTGCTGACTCTCTGATTTAAGGGCATAAAAATTAAAATTTCACAAATAAACGCATGTTATACTGAAGAAATGTTACTACTATCATAAAGTACAATATTTCGCGAGAAAACAGTCTCAGAATCACCGGGATCCGTAGAAGCGTTCATGAGTTATGACATCACACTGGTCTGAATTGTAAAAATTGGCCTGGTCATGAAGGTGAAAACAGGCTCTTTCTCAAAGGGGTTAAGGCTATGTGACCACACTGCGGATTCATGTGCGGATTTTTCCTCACCGTTTTTGAAAAATACTGCGGATTTACAAGGATTTCCTGCGGTTTTTTTTGTGCAGTTTTACACCTGCGGATTCCTATTGAGGAGCAAGTGTAAAACACTGCGGAATCCACACAAAGAACTTGCTGCGGAAAATGCAACGCAGCGTTTCTGTGCAGTATTTTCCGCACCATGGGCACTGCGTGTCACGCTCGCGCCTTGACTGGTGGGCGTGAGCTCGGGGGGGTTTGTGGCCCCACTGTGCCACAAACCAGACTACCCTGGAAGGGGCGTGACTGACAGCTGCCTGGGTTTTCACTGGAGCCTCTGATGGTGAGGTCAGGCTTGTGCAGCAGGCAGCTGCCAGGTGCTACTCCAGGGTGGTGTATGGCTGTGGCTGCTGATCCCACTTGGGAGACAGGAACACCTGGATTGGTGCGGGCATTAGGCAGGACTGGCAGAAGAGCACGGCTGGAACACAGACGAGTAGGCTGGCACGGCTGGGACAGGGCTGGCAGAGACACGGCAGGAAACAGGACTGGCTAGGACAGCAGGAACACAGGACTGGAAGGCAGGGCAGGACTGGCAGGAACACAGGATTGGGAGGCACTGCAGAGAACACAGGACTGGAAGGCAGGGCAGGAACGGCAGGACTGGCAGGAACACAGGATACACAGGACGGGTTGATGTGGTGTATGAATCAGGCTGCACTCTGATGACATCCGAGTGCAGTCCTATTGTGAGTGTGATGAAGGAACAGGTAGGGACCTGTACACACAGAAGATGCAGGTACGGAAACAAGCCAGAAGGAAAGGAGAATGAAGGAACAGGTAGGGACCTGTTCACACAGGAGGACCAAGTAACAAGTAGAAGGTAGAACTAAGAGAAGAGAAGGAGAAGGCAGAGCCAAGGACGGAGCCGCAAGAGGCGGAGCCAAGGGCGGAGACGCTGGAGGCGGAGCCAAGAGCGGAGACGCTGGAGGCGGAGCCAAGAGCGGAGACGCTGGAGGCGGAGCCAAGAGCGGAGACGCTGGAGGCGGAGCCAAGAGCAGAGACGGAGCCAAGTGCAGAAACACAGGAGGCGGAGCCAGATAGTACCGCAAAGAGCGGGGCCAGATAGAACCGCAAAGAGCGGAGCCACAGAGCAAAGCCAGAGAGTGCGAAGCAAGGTCTGAGTGCAGAGCCGCAAGAGTGCGGAGTGAAAGCAGACAGAAAACACAAGGAAAGAAAGCAGGGAAGAAAGCCACAGACAAGGAGACCGAGAAAAGACAAAGTACAGACAAGGCAATAGAACAAGACACAGGGACAAAGACACAGGGACCAGGATATTCTGCCTCCTGGAGGGCGGACTACAAGAACAAGGCAAAAGCACAGAGAAAAGCTCAGAGGGAGTAACTCAGAGCAAGGCCAGACAAACTCAGCAGCTAAACACTAACTGAGCTAACACATTGCACAGGCCCAGAGCACAGGGTGGAGCTGCACTATATACAGGAGGCCTCTTGGTAATTGGTCAGGAACTGATTGGACAGATGCACCTGATTCCTATAAGAACCAGAGAGTTCAGGCGCCGGCCCCCTATACACATAGCCATGAGGCATGCAGAGAGCAGAGACACAGAACATGGAGCTGGCATTAAAGAGAAAGCACATCATGGCCTGGAGCAGTGGGTAAGATTGTGTGAGAGATGTGAGGCCATGCTGTGATGCCAGCAGAGTTGTTACAGTAACCCCCCCTTTACGGCCCCTCCTCTTCAAGCCCGCCAGGACAACCTGTAGAAGGAGGACAGGAGGACACAGTCATAGCCATCACAACATTCCTCTCGTAGAATGAGGTATTTGAGACATTAAAGATCTCAGGATGCTCAGTCTCTTTGAGTCCAGTAAGATCAGCCTCCCACTCAGAAGACACAAGGGACAGGACTTCTTTCATCTGGTCAACAGAAAGCAGGGACTTGGAAGCTTGTGATTTCACCACAACATAGTCTGATTCTTTGGACACTGAAGACACCTTCACTGGATCCAACTTAAGTCCATCATTACAAGAAAATTGGACCTCCTCCTTTAGACCGGTGGGAAGCAGAGATGAGAACACTTCAGTCTTGGGATCTTCGCCCGATAGCCAGATGGAAACTGGTGGCATACATATAGGAAACATCTTCAACCTGGTACCCTGAAAAAACTGGACCTCCTCTTCAAGATTAGAGGATGAGTAAGTCTCTGTCTTAGTATTATCAGCAAGTAGCCACTTGGAAGCAGAAGACATACATTTAGCAAGACCCATCAGCCAGTTGCTCTGACAAGACTGGACCATTTCTTCCTCCGGATTGGTGAAGAACAGTGATGCAAGAGCTTCAGCTTCAATTTCTTCATCCACCTGCCACATGGAATCCGAAGGCATCATTACAGGAAGCATCTTCTTCCCAAAGTTCATAGAAAATTTTTTAAGTGACAGGGATGTTCCTGGGAACTGGTCACAGGTATTGACACTGGAGGTGTGCGGAGAGGACTCCACTGTTTCCTTTACTTCAGTGAGGTCAGCACACCGTGACTCAATAGCCAGCTGATTGGGTGGAGAAGATATCAACACTGTAGGTTGACCTAGCAGTTTATGAACAAGAAACTTCTGGAGACTTGATAGTTCCAAACGCAGAACCACGCTGGGTCTTTGGACCGGAACGGGCAGCAGAGTATCCGGTTCAGAACGACCGACGGGCGGACTGGTCAACAAGTGGAAAACAAATCTCTCTGTATACAATGCTCCGATTTGGAACTGTAGTTGTCCCTTCAACACTAGACTGTTCATAAGTAGGACTCGGCAATCACCAAACACCTTCACAGGATTCTGGAGCAGTGGAACAGGAATCACACTTAGACTCCGTCTGGTTAGCAGCTTTAACACATCTGCAGGACCGAAGCTCCCACAAGGCACTGGAACAGACTCAGACTTTAGCGGAAGGGAGTTATTCTCACCAAGGGCAGTCTCTCCTACTGGCCCGAGGTTTTGGAGCTTTAGATCCCCTGGACAGAGGTCTTCCAGGTGTTCCTCACAACAGCAGCGACATAGTAAGCCCTTCTTACGACTGGTCTTAGACTGATGCTTTGCCAGTCCACTCTTGACAGTCTTTTTGGGTTCTATTAGAGTAGCTGCTTTAACGGGTAGAGGAACTGGAGGATCACAGACGGTCATGGCTTGACGTGGAGGTTTCTTCACAGGTTTCGCCCGTCTGGAGCGCCTCTCGGATCTAGATGGGGAAGACTTCACAGGAGCAGCAGGACGAGGCTTGTCAAAGACTTTACAGAAGGCCACCAGGAAGGCCCCAAGACTCAAGACGATAGGATCCCCTGCTTCCCAGAGGGGACAAATCCATAATAAAGCATCTCCTACTAGGTAGGACATGATGTAGGCCACCTTAATCCGGTCAGAGGGAAAACAAGCTGCATTCTGCAGGATGTAGCGCAAGCACTGTTCCAGGAAGCTTTGGCATTCTTCTGGATTCCCATAGAACCTAGGTGGGTCAGCTGTGTCGTGCTCCTCCTCATAGGCCCGGAGTTGATCGTAGAGAGCGTTTGAAATTATGATTGGGCCCGAGGTCTCCTCAATTGGAACGACACAGGGCGGAACAAATTCTTCAGCTTGCTCATACTGGTAGACAGAAAGTTCATCATGCTCTGAGAGCGGTAGGACATGGGATACAGCGGAGGCCAGGGCCTGTGCAAACTGTCACGCTCGCGCCCTGACTGGTGGGCGTGAGCTCGGGGGGGTTTGTGGCCCCACTGTGCCACAGACCAGACTACCCTGGAAGCCCTTGCTCCACTAGGTTTACGCCTACATTTTAGAAAGTGGGGGTGGTGGTAGATTATGTCATATTATCTTAAAAACATTTCTAGTTGTTTCAGAGAGGCACGCTGTCACGCTCACGCCCTGACTGGTGGGCGTGAGCTCGGGGGGTTTGTGGCCCCACTGTGCCACAAACCAGACTACCCTGGAAGGGGCGTGACTATGACAGCTGCCTGGGTTTTCACTGGAGCCTCTGATGGTGAGGACAGGCTTGTGCAGCAGGCAGCTGCCAGGTGCTACTCCAGGGTGGTGTCTGGCTGTGGCTGCTGATCCCACTTGGGAGACAGGAACACCTGGATTGGTGCGGGCATTAGGCAGGACTGGCAGAAGAGCACGGCTGGAACACAGACGAGTAGGCTGGCACGGCTGAGACAGGGCTGGCAGAGACACGGCAGAGAACTCAGGGCTGGCAGAGACACGGCAGGAAACAGGACTGGCTAGGACAGCAGGAACATAGGACTGGAAGGCAGGGCAGGAACGGCAGGACTGGCAGGAACACAGGATTGGGAGGCACTGTAGAGAACACAGGACTGGAAGGCAGGGCAGGAACAGCAGGACTGGCAGGAACACAGGATACACAGGACGGGTTGATGTGGTGTATGAATCAGGCTGCACTCTGATGACACCCGAGTGCAGTCCTATTGTGAGTGTGATGAAGGAACAGGTAGGGACCTGTACACACAGAAGATGCAGGTACGGAAACAAGCCAGAAGGAAAGGAGAATGAAGGAACAGGTAGGGACCTGTTCACACAGGAGGACCAAGTAACAAGTAGAAGGTGGAACTAAGAGAAGAGAAGGAGAAGGCAGAGCCAAGGACGGAGCCGCAAGAGGCGGAGCCAAGGGCGGAGATGCTGGAGGCGGAGCCAAGAGCGGAGACGCTGGAGGCAGAGCCAAGAGCGGAGACGCTGGAGGCGGAGCCAAGAGCGGAGACGCTGGAGGCGGAGCCAAGAGCGGAGACGCTGGAGGCGGAGCCAAGAGCGGAGACGCTGGAGGCGGAGCCAAGAGCTGAGACGCTGGAGGCGGAGCCAAGAGCTGAGACGCTGGAGGCGGTGCCAAGAGCAGAGATGGAGCCAAGAGCGGAAACACAGGAGGCGGAGCCAGATAGTACCGCAAAGAGCGGGGCCAGATAGAACCGCAAAGAGCGGAGCCACAGAGCAAAGCCAGAGAGTGCGAAGCAAGGTCTGAGTGCAGAGCCGCAAGAGTGCGGAGTGAAAGCAGACAGAAAACATAAGGAAAGAAAGCAGGGAAGAAAGCCACAGACAAGGAGACCGAGAAAAGACAAAGTACAGACAAGGCAATAGAACAAGACACAGGGACAAAGACACAGGGACCAGGATATTCTGCCTCCTGGAGGGCGGACTACAAGAACAAGGCAAAAGCACAGAGAAAAGCTCAGAGGGAGTAACTCAGAGCAAGGCCAGGCAAACTCAGCAGCTAAACACTAACTGAGCTAACACATTGCACAGGCCCAGAGCACAGGGTGGAGCTGCACTATATAGTGGAGGCCTCTTGGTAATTGGTCAGGAACTGATTGGACAGATGCACCTGATTCCTATAAGAACCAGAGAGTTCAGGCGCCGGCCCCCTATACACATAGCCATGAAGCATGTACAGAGCAGAGACACAGAACATGGAGCTGGCATTAAAGAGAAAGCACATCATGGCCTGGAGCAGTGGGTAAGATTGTGTGAGAGATGTGAGGCCATGCTGTGATGCCAGCAGAGTTGTTACACTGCGGATTTGGTTTTCCATAGGTTTACATGGTACTGTAAACCTGATGGAAAACTGCTGTGGATCCGCAGGCAAATCCTCACCGTGTGCACATAGCCTAAAAGTTTCAGTTAGACCTCTATGGAATTTGCACCTGAGGGCAACATCGTTCCACTGAACTTTGATCGACAATTGATGGAATTTTGTAAAATATTCATAAGTGGTTTGGCTCCCTTGTGTCAGATTCATCTTTGCCTCAGTGACCTTGATTATGTCAGGTCAATCATAAATAGTGTTGAGCCACCCCCCTAGTGTTCGAGTTCAGTTCGTCGAATTGGGGCGTGTTCGACAAATGTTCGACGAACACCGTCGAACCTCATTGAAACCAATGGCAGGCAAACACAAAACACATACAAACACATAGAAAACCCATAGAAAACACCTTTAAAGGTGTCCAAAAGCTGACAAACTGCTCAGAAGACACAACAAACACATGGAAAAGTCATAGGTACATATAGTCATGCGAAAAGAATACAGGTGGAGGAGTAAAAGGAGGAGGAGACACAAATATTGGCATGTCATGTCCTTCTAAAATCAAGAAAAGCTGGAGTAAAAATCTAAAATCAGCCTATCAACACCCAGACGTCGTGACAAAAATTTTTAAAAAGAAATATCTTTAGGTAGAATGGCGGGTCCAGTCAGAACACTTTCCTTAGAAGACGTAGTGGTATCCCCATGGCGAGTCATGCGAAAAAAGAAGCCCAATACATTCAGACTAATCCACCATTTGTCATATCCAAGGGGCAGGTCAGTAAAGGACAACATCGACGTGGAACCAAGTACAGTACTATATACTGTACCTCCTTTGATGAAGCAATCAGGCGGGTCAAGAAGTTGGGAAGGGGCACTCTAATGGCCAAACAGTCATTGAGGTGGCATTCCGGTTACTACCTGTGCCTCCGAATAGTGTCTGCCTATTGGGCTGCTTCTGCGAAGGAGCATACTACATAGATCGCTGTTTGCCCATGGGGTGCTCCATATCCTGCTCACTATTTGAGGCATTTAGTTACTTCCTTGAATGGGTCGTTATGGACGTTTCTAAGGGGGCACATATTATCCATTACCTCGACGACTTCTTATGCCTGGGCCCAAAAGATTCACCACAGTGTGAATACATGCGGTAGTCCACCTGTGAAAAGGAGAGAGCTGGAGGGAGAGCGGACACCCCAGAGCCGAGGGGTTAGATTGAGAAAGGAAGAAGGCGATGTAGCTTGCTTCATGGGTGAGGTACTCTGCTGAGTAGCAGACACTGCTTCTAGGCCCAAAGTATTGCCTGGGCTAGATGCAGTTAAAAATTAGTAATTAGATAAACAGGTGGTGTAGCTTGCTTCATGGGTGGGCTACTTTGCTGACTAACAGACACTGAAGCTTTGGAGCAGACCTCTGAATCCCAGGCCATAGTATGAGTAAACAGCTCTGCAGACTCAACCATCTGTGTTACCCCAAGCCACAGTGTATGTAGTTTCTAAAGGTTAAAAGGGGGGGGAGTGACCCCACCAACCTAGAATTGACGATGCCAACGTCATGTAAAATACATCAAGGGGACTCCAAAAAGAGTCTCCATTTTTGCCAAAAATTGGGCCACAGACACCACTTAAGTAGCATCAATTTCCACAGAGTTTCTTAAAATGGTTGGTGAGGTGATTTTCAAAAATCATCAAGCTTATAGTCTCCCCAGGATGACACAGGGGTAGAAAAGTCCTTGCAGATCCAGGATTTGTTCATCTTGATGAACGTTAGTCTGTCTACATTGTCACTGGACAGCCACGTGCGCTTATCTGTCAGCACACCACCAGCAGCGCTGAACAGATGTTCAGAGAGAATGCTGGCTGCGGGCCACAACAAGATCTCCAAGGCATGAGTGGCGAGCTCAGGCCATTTTTCCAGATTGGAAGCCCAAAATGTGCAAGGGTCCAGTTCCACAGTCATGGCATCGATGCTAACTTGGAAATACTCCTGTACCATCCTCTCTAGGTGTTGGCTATGCGTCAGACTTCTTGTCTCCTGTGGCCTTGCAAAGGATCGTCTAAAAAATTCTTGAAACGTTTGGAAAAAAATGCTGTTACCACCAGATACGATGTTACTGTTACGGTTTGAGTGATGACTCGACAGTCCCACAGTTGGTAAGTTAGAACTCAGAGATTCACTACGTGCACCACTGGTGTTTTGTGGAAAAGCAGATGCAAGATTCTGTAACAGTCTCTGCTGATACTCCTGCATGCATGAATCCCAGGAATTATTTTGCCAAATTTACTTTTGTACCGGGGATCTAAGAGTGTGGCAACCCAGTAGTCGGCATTACTTCCTGTTCTGACAATCCGAGGGTCATGTTGTATGTAGTGCAGCAAGAAGGCACTCATGTGTCTTGCGCATCCAGGAGGACCAAGTCATTGTTTTCTTGGTGGCAGCGAGGTGAGAATCATGCTTCCTTCCTCTGCCCTCTCCCCCCAACCTCACACAACAGAAATTGGATCAAGGTCTCCCTCATCTGATGAGTCTTCCATGCCCAGCGCCAGTTCGTCCTCCACTTCTTCCTCGGCTCCTGCACCTTCCTCATCAGTTTGGCTGCTACCATGCGCCCTCGGTAATCCCTCTCCCCCACCCTCTAATGCCAGCTGCCTTGGTGCTGTCGACCGTCTGGACCTTGGAGATATTATCCCATCTGCATACGACTCCTTCTATTCCTCCTCCTCCTCCTCTTGTCCCACCACCTGACTCCAAATACTGTTTAAGGTGTGCTTCAGCATGTAAATGACCGGAATAGTCATGCTGATAATGGCATCGTCAGCACTAAACATCTTCGTCGCTATTTCAAAACTGTGCAGAAGGGTGCATAGGTCCCAGATCTGAGACCACTCCTGCAGCCTGATTTGCTCCACCTCTGCATCTCGTTGGCCCAGGCTATACGTCATTACGTATTGCACTAGGGCTCGTCTGTGCTGCCACAGTCACTGCAACATGTGCAGAGTTGAATTCCACCGTGTGGGCACATCGCATTTCAGCCGGTGAACTGGCAGGCCCAACGACTTCTGTAGAGATGTAAGTCATTGAGCTGCGGGATGTGAATGGCGGAAGTGAGCACACAGCAACTGCGCCCTCTGCAGAAGACCATCTAGTCCGGGATAGTTTGATAAAAATTGCTGGACAACCAGGTTCAAAACGTGAGCCATACAAGGCACGTGTGTGACATTGCCCCAGCACCCAGGTTTGCAGCATTGTCGCACATTGATGGAACTCGGTCTGCAGAGCTGACCACAACTCCTCAGCTGTGTGACTCACATTTCCCAGACATTTCAAGGTAAACACCGCCTGATGCCGTTGAGTCCTGGTGACAGCATTAGTAAGGAGGTGTGCAGGATTCCTTCTGCGCAGTTAGAACGCACGTGGCATTCCCAGACAGGCTTTGGGTGCAGGTGGAGGACCGAGAGTTGAGGAGACAGAAGCAGTGGAGGAACTTCTAGATACAGGGGATTCTCGTGGGGACGGCAAGACTTGGACAGCAGCCCCTTCTCCTGCTGTCACCATAGTTACCCAGTCACCGACATATAGCGCCCCTGTCCACGTCTACTTGTCCAAGTGTCTGTGGTGAAATGCACCCTGTCACACACAGGGTTTCTCAAGGAAGCAGTGATTTTGTGTGTGACATGCTGGTGTAGAGCAGGCACAGCTTTCTTTGAGAAGTAGTGGCAACTTTGCATCTGGTACTGGGGCACTGCGACGGACATAAGGTCTCAAAAATCCTCTGTGTCCACCAGGTGAAAAGGCAGCATTTCTGTAGCCAACAGCTTGCAGATGGTAAAATTCAACCTCTTAGCTTTGTCATGGCTAGGGGGGAAAGGTCTTTTACTTGTCCACATCTAAGGGACCGAGGGCTGGCTGCCGTGCTTAGACGGGGTTGAGTAGGGTGTCCCCGGCAAACTGCTGGTCTGTGAGGAAGGTGCAGGCAGAGATGTTATGTTACCTTGATCAAAATGTGGTGGTATCAAAGTCGGAGAGAGCTCAACACCAGCAGGTGTTTCCAGTTGCAAATGTACTGACAACCTGCCAATCACACTGGCTGTTGCGGGTAAAGAGGTGGAAGGTCTGCGTCCAAAACCATGTGTGACTGCTGTCCCCACAGTCACAGAGGATGAAGAGGATGCGGATGCACTTGATGGTTGGCCCAGCCCACTAGGCCACATTGTAGCACAGTGAGCTTCCAACTGCAACTTATGCCTGATATCCATGTGACGGTTCATGCATGAAGTACTCAAACTATTCATTTTTTGGCCTCTACTGAGATTTTGGTGACAAATCTTCCAGACAACATGAGTTGGGTCATCCTTTGCGATCTCAAAAAATGCCCAGGCTATGCAAGGCTTAGAGCCCGTGCGACTTGAAGAGCCACCACGACTTGTGCTCAGAGGCACAGTTGTGGTTGAGGATGCAGTTGTTGACGTGCTTCCAGTACTCTGTCTCTGTCCAGGAAGGTGCAACATAACCTCATCGTCACTAGCATCCTCCTCCACCTCCTCTGCTGACCTCACGGACTGGCAGACTGAGGGTTGACAGTAACTGGGGTCTCCAACCTCGTCATGATCACCCTGTGTTCTCACACCCATCGTCCTCAGAGCCAACCTGAAAAGTCAAGTATTCGTTCTAATCAGGTATCTCAGTCTCATCATCATCTTCCTCATTGTCTCCACCAACAGGAGTTACAGTTTGGGAACGAGGGTCTACATTATGCTCAGAACCTTCTTCATCTGGGCCTGGATCCGACTCACAAAGATTCTGGGCATCAGTGCAGATCCTTTCCTCGTCTGGATTCACAGAAGCTCTGGAGCAGACCTCTGATTCCCAGGCTATAGTATGAGTAAACAGCTCTGCAGACTCAACCATCTGTGTTACCCCATACTCAGACGGGCGGCTGGAGACTTGGGAGCTGTGAGGAAGCAAGTGCGATTTGGGTGATCCTCTGAGGACTGGAGTACTTGTGATGTTGAAGTTGAGGTGGAGGAGAGCCCACTTGAAGCAGCACTTGCTATCCGTTTAAGCAGCTGCTCTTTTTGTGCCTCATCTGGAATTTGTAGCGATGCTCGTAGCGATGGTCCTAAGAAAGGGATCATATCAGATTGTCCACGAAAAGAAGTAGACATCTTACTTTGGCTGGAAGATGGTCTTTCGTCTGCAGATGTTACTGTTGCTTTACCACCTACCCCACAGACACAAGTTTTTTGCCCTTTCCAACACTCCTATTCTCCTTTCCACCAGCAGCAGGTCTTTTGCCACTCAGTTTGGTGCTTAACTAATTGGCAACTCTGCAGTTGCTGGCACAAAAAACGATGGATGGAAACCGTGCAGAGCTGAGTGGCCAAACTGTGGTACTAGCCCAAAACGATTTACTGGGTTAGATGCAGTAAAAAATTATTAGATACACATGTGGTGTAGCTAGCTTCACAGGCGGGCTACTCCGCTGATGTGCAGACAATGCTACTAAGCCCAAAATGATTTACTAGGTTAGATGCAGGAAAAATTTAGATACACAGGCGGTTTACCTAGCTTCACAGTCGGGCTACTCTGCTGACGTGCAGACACTGCTACTAAGCCCAAAACGATTTACTGGGTTAGATGCAGGAAAAATTTAGATACACAGGCGGTGTAGCTAGCTTCACAGGCGGGCTACTCCGCTGATGTGCAGACACTGCTACTAAGCCCAAAAAGATTTACTGGGTTAGATGCAGTAAAAATTTAGATACACAGGGGGTGTAGCTAGCTTCACAAGCGGGCTACTCTGCTGACATGCACACACTGCTACTAAGCTCAAAACGATTTACTGGGTTAGATGCAGTACAAATTTAGATACACAGGTGGTGTAGCTAGCTTCACAGGCGGGCTACTCAGATGACTACCAGACAATGCTACTAGCCCAAAAGGATTGGCTGAGCTAGATTACACCAAATGCTGTGACAAACACTTGCACAGCACTGGCACAGACCTGCCTGGCAAAAAGTGCTATGAACTGCTGTAACCTACACTGAAAAGGGCTGATATTACAACTAGTCCCGACTCCCTAAACCTATCTCTCTCTATCTAACTGCAAATTCGCTCGCAATTCACACTCTTAGGCCGGCTTCACACTCAGCGTATGAAAATACGGTCCGTATATTACGGCCGTAATACGCTGAAATGTCCCGAAAATAGTGGTCCGTAGCTCCTCCGTAGGCAGGGTGTGTCAGCGTTTTTTGCGCATGGCATCCTCCGTATGTAATCCGTATGGCATCCGTACTGCGTGGTTTTCTCGCAGGCTTGCAAAACCAACATACCGCTATAGAAGTGATCCATGTGTCCCAAAAAGAAAAAAAAATATATATATACTGTCTATATATATATATATATATATATATATATATATATATATATATATATATGTCAGTAGACACATATATGTATATATATTAATATTTTTTCCAGCGCTATACAGCTGGAAAGCCGGTAATTCAATTACCGGCTTTTTCCTTCTCCTTCCTAAATCCCGACATGATTTGAGACATGGTTTACATACAGTAAACCATGTCTTCTCTCCATTTTTTTTGCAGATTCCACACTACTAATGTCAGTAGAGTGTATCTGCAAAATTTGGCCGTTCTAGCTCTTAAAATAAAGGGTTAAATGGCGGAAAAAATTGGCGTGGGCTCCCGCGCAATTTTCTCCGCCAGAGTAGTAAAGCCAGTGACTGAGGGCAGATATTAATAGCCTGGAGAGGGTCCACGGTTATTGGCCCCCCCCTGGCTAAAAACATCTGCCCCCAGCCACCCCAGAAAAGGCACATCTGGAAGATGCGCCTATTCTGGCACTTGGCCACTCTCTTCCCATTCCCGTGTAGCGGTGGGATATGGGGTAATGAAGGGTTAATGCCACCTTGCTATTGTAAGGTGACATTAAGCCTAATTAATAATGGAGAGGCGTCAATTATGACACCTATCCATTATTAATCCAATTGTAGTAAAGGGTTAAATAAAACACAAACACATTATTCAAGGTGGTTTCTTCAAAGTGGTCATCAAATATACATCTGTTCTTTGCATATTACAAAATTGTGCAGGGCCACACAAGCTTTCACCACCTCATCAACAGTGTCAGTCTTCAGGTTTATAACGGTCAGCAGAACTCGCCATTTGGCTGTTAGAATCCCAAAAGTGCACTCCACCATTAGGTGGTAATTAAAAACTCTTTTAGTTGGCGTCAATTCATTACTTGAGTATGGCTTCATCAGGTTTTCCGAAAGTTGGAACGCTTCATCTCCAACACATACAAATGGCATTGGTGGCCCAGAGGTTTCAGGCAGCGGTCTTGGGGGTGGAAATTGGAAGGTGTCATGCCCCTTGCAGACACTTTAAAAACTTGCGAATCATTGGAGATGCCATAGGCCCCAATATCGACCGCTAAAAAAATTTTTATTCTGCATCTGCGATGGCCATGAGCACAATGGAGAAATATTTCTTGTAGTTCAAATATTCTGAGCCAGATGCATCAGGTTTGAAGATGCGGATATGTTTCCCGTCCTCTGCACCCAAGTAATTGGGAAACTGACAAATTTGTTGGAATTTTTCTGCAATCTCCAGCCAACTCCCCATTGTGGGATGTGGGATAAATTTTTCATGCAAACAGTCCCACAATGCACAGCAGGTGTGCTAAATAATCCCCGATATGGTGGAAATCCCGAGTCTAAACTGAAAATGTAGTGAGGAAAGTGATTCTCTAGTTGCAAGGAATCTGTGAAAAAAGGCAAGGCAATAATTAGTACAAAATACCAGCAACAACATTACAGTTAAAAGTATGCTTTAACAGTAGGAGATACAATAAAAATGGCTTACAGAAGAATCACCATCTGTCGGTGAAATGGAGAAGCGGCAATATGTGTCACTTCTTCGGATGAGGTGTCCAATCCGTTCCACAAAAAAATCAAAGTTCTCCATTTGCATACGCACGTAACTGAAAAAGTTCTCTGGGTTTCCTCTTAACTCCATGTATAATGTTGAATACATACCACGTGTCATTCTCTGTGTTGTGATTGAGTGGATCCAAAAACGTTCACGCAGACGCATGATGCACTGTCTTTCTCACTCCTTCTCCATAACAATCGCTTTCAAATGTTTTGCCTCAAAAGTGAAATCCACGGCGCATGTTCGGTCGTCGGCGGTGACAGTCATGTCTTGCTGATCTCCGCTACCCGACCTACCTATTTAGGCCCTAATTAGCACCTGAACTACGCCAAACGCACCACAATTGGACTCACTACACTCTCAGGTGACCATCTTCCTGGCGATGCCTAAGAAGGGAGGCACGGCACAACCGCCGGGCCGTAACATCGCGGATCTTTTTCAGAGCGGCGGCACCTCCAAGATGGCTACTACGACTTCTTTCCTCTCGGCCTCTGAAGGGAGCGCGGGAGATATTATAGACCAGGACGAGACCGGTCCCCACATGGAGACAACAATCTCCCCAGCAGCTCTTACCAAGTCCTTACAAGAGACTTTCCGGTCAGAACTTACCTCAGCTATGCAGAAGATCTCCTCCCAGATACAGGACATTATGCAGGAAAAGATGGATGCCACTGCAGACGCCTTAGAAGAAGATCGTGAAACCCTCAAACTACATGCAGAACGTGTCACAGAACTAGAACTCCGATGCGAAGACTATGAGAACAGATCACGTCAGGGTAATCTGCGGATCAGGGGACTCCCCGAAAATATTGTAGCACTCAAAGACACTGCTACCGCTCTTTTCACCGCGCTACTCCCTGACACAGAACAGTCTATGCTGCATATCACCAGAATCCATAGAGCCCTGGGAAGGCCGCGCAATAATGATGTGCCCAGGGATGTGATTCTAAAACTACACTATGAGGAGGCACGAGATCTAATCCTGAATGCTGCACGAGATAATACTGATCTGCCGGGACTGCCATCTTCAGTACATATCTATGCGGATATCGCGTCAACCACACTCGCCAGGAGGAGATCCCTCAAACCAGTAACAGCAGCTTTGCAGACGGCACAGATTAAATACAGATGGAGCTTCCCCTTCGCCCTCATCTTTACATACAACTCTCAACTATACACCTGCCGTACACTAGAAGAAGGGAAACAGGCCATGATTAAAGCTGGGATCCCGATCTCCATAGAGACTTCAGCCATGCCACAGAGAAAACCAAGACCATCAAAAGAATGGCAGAACACCCCCAGAACGAGGAGCCAAAAGGCACGGATAGTTTGATGTGTCTAACTTACAAGATCATCTGCCTTGTTTCCTGGGGGGCGAAGTGGGTTGTTATTGTTCACACTGAATGCTCCTGGAGTTGGGGGGAAGGGGATGATAGTTCCTTGCCGTCTCTCCTTTCAGCCCTCCAGAATTAGTAATTGTATACTGATCGTTTACATAGATAAACTATTCTGGCTTTAACGCAAGAGGACCATCAGATTCCTACATCTTTAATCAACCCTATTTCTTCCCTACCCTACCCCTCTCTGATTCCCCCCTGCTCTCCCTTCTCTCCCCAACAATTCCTATTCCGCAGTTCCCTCCTTCCCCCCTTTCCTCCTCCTTCCCCCCCTTTCCCCCTTTCCCCCCTTCCCTTCTTCCCTCCCCCTCCCTCCTTCCCTATCCCTTCCCCCCTCTCCCTTCCTCCCCCCCTCCCCCACCTTTCCCCCCTCTTCCTTCTTCCCTCCTCCTTCCCTCCCCCCATTCCTCTCCTCCCCCCTTCCTCCCCCCCTTTTCCCCCTCGCCCTTCCTTCCCCCTCCTTCCTCAGAGACACTAAGCTACAATTAGATACTATTCTTACAAATAAAACAGAGAGAGCGTTAACATGGACTAAGTCAACTTTTTATAAATACGCAAATAAACCATCTGGCATGTTGGCACGTAGGCTCAGATGCAAAGAATTCTTAAATAATGTCACCTCCATCAAAGATTCCAAAGGCAGAATTTCCGCACACCCGGATATAGTATACGAAACATTCCGAGACTACTATCAGAAACTATATACCTCCCCACAGATATCCTCGCCACAATCTTTATCCTCTTTCCTAGATGAATTAAAAATACCTAAAATCCCCAACTCCACTGTAGATCAACTCCATCCGCCAATATCTGAAGACGAAATCTCTGCAGTAATTAAAAACCTAAAGAAAAACAAAGCCCCCGGACCCGACGGCCTCACGGCACTATATTACAAGAAATTTACAAACATCCTCACACCACACATTAAAAATTACTGTAATGCTCTACTAAATGGCACCCAGATGCCCCCTGAATTCTATATTGCCCATGTGACGGTAATCCCAAAACCAAAGAAGCACCATCTCCTTCCCAAGAATTATAGACCTATATCGTTGTTAAATGTTGACCTCAAACTCTTTACATCCATCATTACTACTAGACTCAACAAATTATTACCTACCCTTATTCACCGTGACCAAGTGGGGTTCATACCTAATAGACAAGGCCCCGACAATATTAGGAGAAATCTAAATATTATACATTCAGCAAACTTCCACAAACAACCCCTGCTACTATTAGCTTTAGACATAGAGAAAGCTTTCGACTCGGTCTCATGGTCCTACCTATTTGAAGTCCTATCCAGATTTGGCATCCCTCGCACCCTTATTTCATGCCTCCAACTACTGTATGACAGCCCTACAGCTTATTTGAAACTCCCGTCAACTAGACCTACTCCTATCAACATACAAAGGGGGACGAGGCAGGGCTGCCCACTTTCTCCAGCCCTGTTTGCCATGGCCATGGAGCCACTAGCTGAGGCAATAAGGCTTAACCCGAACATACTTTGGCCTGTAGGACTTGGCGCACAATATAAGGCAAGCTTATTTGCGGATGATTTATTGCTGACTTTGTCCAGTCCACTTACCACTCTCCCAAATTTGTTTTCAGTCCTACGTAGATTTGAGTCGATCTCAGGACTCAAAATTAATGTTGACAAATCCGAAGCTCTATTTCTTAACACCACTAAGGACATGCAAACAAATATTATTTCCCAGTTTAAATTTACAAAAAATGAACATTATATAACTTACCTCGGAGTCAATCTCACCTTTCATAAGTCGACCTTATTCAAGTGGAACTATCTCCCGTTAATAAAAAACCTCCGAGCTGACTTAACTAGATGGTCTGCCATGAAGTTGACCTGGTTGGGCAGATTGCATGCAATTAAAATGGTCTCCCTGCCCAGATTTCTGTACTTATTCCGCTCTCTCCCCATTCCGTTGCCCCATAAGACTTTACACGAGATTCACTCTATGATTTCAAAATTTATTTGGCAGGGAAAAAAACCCAGAATCCGTCAAAAAACAATGTTCATACACAGAACTTTCCATGCCCAACTTCACACTGTATTACAAGTCGGATCAGTTGGCCCAATTGACTAATGCCTGCGCTGCCAACCATGCTCCGAGATGGGTTGGCCTGGAATCATCCTTCTTACTTCTGTTTTCCTTGCCTGGCCTTATGTGGTCCACAAAAAAACTACCAAAAGGCTTACACATTACAGCACCTTTCACAGCACATTCCCTGATCCTTTGGAGGAAGGAAAGGTTTAAATTTGATCTCCAATCTAAGTCCTCCCCACTGACCCCCCTCTTCTGTAACCCCATGTTCCCACCAGGACTTGACCCACGTTCTTTTGCTTGGTGGAAAGTTAATGGAATTACCACTCTAAAACACCTCTGCTCACCCTTTAATATAATTTTATCTAGACAAGAATTCCTCCATAAATACAATCCATCCATTAACGAAACCTTTCGTATCTATCAGGTTTTCCATTTTGCGGAACAGTTTCTACAACATAAAATCCCTTTTCACGCGACTGGCTTTGAACAGAGGTGTATGGACAACCCACTGGGAAGGGGAACTATTTCTCTGCTATACAAATCTCTCAATGCGGCACATGGAGTCGAAAAATTACATTATATGAAACAGTGGGAGGAAGACCTGGGTATTCAATTAACTTTGGAAAATTGGAGGCGATGCTGTGACACAGTTTCCAGGGGTAGTCATCAAGCCTCCCTGGCAGAGACATCCATTAAAGTCCTACACAGAACATACCAAGTCCCAAGTCCCAAGTAAAGATAAATGCTTTAGAGGATGTGGCGCAGTGGAAGATATGAAGCATATTTGGTGGGAATGTCCGATAGCCTCGACTATGTGTCGGGAAGTAGGATTAATAATTGAAAAAATGTATGGCGGGGCAATACAACTTGATCCGGCCACATTCCTTTTGGGAGCCAAGTACCCAGGCTTTTCTAACAAATTCCACAGGTTGATAGGCCAGCTGCTTATGGCCGCTAAGCTACATATAGCTACCAACTGGAGGTCGCCATTTCTCTCTGTCCAATCAGTTAGAGATAAAATGAATACAATCCTCTTATATGAACGTATACATGCGACTAGGGAAGATTTGTGGGAGGCCTTCTACCAAATTTGGAAACCGTGGATGGATCTGAACATGAACTTGAATCTTGAACAAACCTTGACTTTATCTATTTGAGACTTCATTATCCTGTGAGAGATTCTGATGACACTGGGGTTGAGCCTACGTTGGGTGGGGTGCGGGGAGGTGGGAGGCGGAACTCATAAAACGGAGCAAAGTATAATCCTGACTTGTAAATGTACTGCAGCTTACCATAAAGTAAAGTGCAGAATCTCATTTCCTTCCCCATTTTCCCTCTTTTATGTCCCCCCATGTTCTTGTCTCGTCATATCTGTATTTTCGAATTTGAGTTAATATATGTATGTTTTTTCCTCTTTGTTCAGATTTAAGCTTATTGAACTCCCTTGTAAGGAATCTGTTGTTCAATTGCTATGTTATTGAAAATAAAAAGTTATTGAAACTAAAAGTGAAATCCACAGAAATCTTCAGAATGTTTGCCATCAAGCCTTCCATCTTCACCACTTGCTTTACAACCTGTCAAAGATGGGCTGTAGGAACACTGTATATATAGGTTTTCAGTAGCCAATCACATTTGGGAGCCTCCCATGGGCATTTTTAAAAAAACAGATCTGTCATAATCCGTCATAAAACGGATAAAAAAACGGACAAGGCGAATGAAAAAGTAATGCAAAAAAACGGATCTGCTAGTCAGATCCAGTGGAATAACGGATCCGTGGCATCAGTTTTTCACAATTTACGATGGATACGTCGAGCCGCCGAATTGAGCCTGATGGCAAAAAACTGATGTGTGAAAGCAGCCTAACTGCCTGCAACGAAGAGTTATAGAGGGCTTTCATAAAGCTAAACACCTAGCCATGCAACTAGAACTGCGATGATTTAAGGTTCTAGTGCTCTTTAGCCAGATCCTGAATCATTTGGGTCAGATTTGCCACCTGTTCACAAACCATGTGAATGGGATCCATGCTAGCGAAAAAAAATTGCATATGGCCAGTCGTAGCTTTGCTTGGTGGTGTGTGTACCTAGTGTTTAGAGTTCTTCTATTCTGGTCTTTGCTGCCTGACCACAGATTTTGCCTTTTGACCATTCTTTTGTATTTCCCCTTTGCCTTTGACAAACTTTGACCTTTGCCGCCTGACCTCAAACTTTGCCTTCTGACCATTCTTTTGCTTTACCCTTTTGCCTTTGATGTACCCTTGTGGTATTTAACCCCAGACTCCTTGAATCCTTTGTCTCACAGTTTGACTATTGTCAGCCTGCTACATAGCCAGGTACTCACCTGGTGGAAACCCAGCAGGCCCAGCCAGATTGGGCATATGGGCTGTCACTCAAAATACTGACAGCTCACCACACGCCTGCCTCTGATTGAGCGGCTGTCACTCACAATACTGACAGCCCAGCATGCCCCTAATTCTATGGAGTGGCTGAGCTGTCACTCACTGCATCCCTAGAACACCATGAGTGGTGAAATCCTGAAATATATGTGAGCATGCAGCCATTGTGTTTAATGGACCTGTCTGATATGAAAAACAAAGCTTCCTAGCAAAGTTACTCCAATCTAGGACTGGAGTGAGATATTTAATCATGAATTTGATGACTAGGCCTTACCATGCCCCTGTAGTTACACCCACTATAGCGGAGCTAGACTAATCTGCTGTGATAACACCAAATGTTTTACACAACCCTCTGCTTCTCCAAAAGTTTACTACTTTTTCCAGATATTTAACTCTAAAATTCTAGCATAAACACCTGCATTGGGTTCAAAATCCCTAAAAAATATATTCTTTATCTTTAATATATGAAATACACCAGTGTTACGTTACTTTATACATTTTTTGAATAGTATATGTTACAATTGTATTATTTTAAATTCCCATTTTACATGTAAAATTAAAATAGTCAGTAATTTAGTTCCAAACTAATGTCAGGGCTGAGACAATGGAGTAGAGGTGTGTGCTCATATTAAATCCTTCCCCTCTCCTTGATAACAGGTGCCGTACTTCACCTCTCCTCTTTCTACTTTTCTAGTAGACAGGTGTTGGCTGCAGCGAACAAGTCATGACTGCACCAGCACTATTATGTCAGGGTCAGAACCGTCGCCTATACTTCGTCTGGTGTCTGATGCTACTTTTCAGCTTCATCCCAGTTCAAGGACAGCAGCTCCATGCTTGTAAGGAGGTAAGATGAATTAAGATATAGAGTGAAAAAAAGGTTTAATTAAATGCAAAAATTGCCTTGCACTTTACCAAAAAATGCTTACAAAATGTTTTTGCATGGAGACCTGTAAAGGGTTAACGTGAGCAGGGTGTAGGTAGATTTGTAATTCTACTAAATGATATTGTTGTAGGGTTGTGTAAGCTCTTGGATGCCTGACAGCTGTTGGGACTCTCAGGGCTGTGCCTCGTGTGCTTAGCAGTCTGCATGAGGAGCACAAAGAAGCTCATGGTGGCTGTACACCAATATTCCAGAACCTGAGCGTGGGACCATGCGCAAAGCTGTGATATGGAAAGACCATGTTAGAAACGGTGTGAAAATGTTACTACACCTCTAAGAAGGCAAATCTCTCATGTGCAACGTGAAATGTCTTTTTATGAGATGTATATTACTTCTACCAATATACCTTACTCTATGAATTGCCCCATGCTCTGATGTAGTTTTTACAATTGATGCATGTAAAATAAGTTGGTAAGAATTACATTGTAAAACCAGGTGCAGCCGTAAATGTGATTAATAACTTATGTAGCCCGAATTGGAATCAGTAAAAATCCATCACTCGTCTCAATCAGCAGAATAGTTAAAAATGTTACGTTTCCTGGAAAATGTCATAAGGCAAAAGAAAAGAGTTTGTTGTTTGGGTTTTTTTTTTTTTTTTTTCTAAGTTTGGTATCGTGGGATTGCACTGACCTGGACAATCATGTGTCCGGGTCATCTTTGCCACACAATGAATGATACAAATACAAAAGCCCAAAAGTAATGACCGAATTAAAAAATAAAAAAAAAATCCCACTTTTTTATCACCCTCAGAAGTGAAATGAATGTAAACAACAAGCCCTCCAAAATCGTGAAATATTTCCTGGCCATGAAGGGGTTAAATACACAAGAAATCCATTGTTTCTCTTGCAGAAAAGATTTTTTTTTTTCTTTTTTAAAACCTTTTCAAATTTCAGAGTAAAGCCCCCCACCAACCCCCAAACAACACTCCTCCCCCTCCCCCCCCCCCCCCAAATGAATGTGCGCAGTCCGCCGTGCTTCATATCTATAGAGGTATTTAGTACGTTGGTGTTGATGGTAAATATCTCTGTTTGCATGATACCCAGGAGAACCCGCACATGGAGGCCTGGTAACTTGCCTACTAGGGTGCCATATCGCCTCCACACACTGTACGTAGAGCAGGTGACATGCACGTGGCTCCGCATGCTGTGTACACTGATCGTTCTTCACCCGCAGCATACATGAGACAGACACATTTGGCTTCTGTAAACGGTATGGAAAAGGATGTGTAGAGAAAACACATTCAAATTTTGAAGAAAAAAAAAAGAAAGTTTTGTAAGAAGATGAATAACAAATGTTACAAATTATCCAAAACACTTCGTGTAAATGGGAAGTGACTGAGGAAAAACTCATAAAATGCCTGATACAGGATCTGGAAGCCAAATTAATGACTTCAGCAATCAATACTGGCCTGTTTGTTGTATAAAAACTAGTTATTAGAAGTAAGAGACTGACTTTTGCAAAGCAATTTCTCACCAGCCTTAAATCCCACAGGTAAACTCAGACTGAGGTGCCAAGGGCCCACCAGTAGTAATGAATCTGGGGGACCTCTGTCCAGTTCCATAAAAAATTTCAGTTACAAATGTACCTGTTTCTATATCTTAAACTAGGTAGTTTAATTGAATGTTGATAGGTTTCCCTATGTAAAGACAAGGGAAACAAGTGTTTTGTGCCAACTAGGGTTGAGCAAAAAGGATCGGACAAATTAAAAAATCGCCAACTTTCGGCAAAGTCGGGTTTCATGAAACCCGACCCGATACTAGTGTGGGATTGGCCATGAGGTCGGCGATCTTCGCGCCAAAGTCGCGTTTCGTATAACATTTTCAGTGCCATTTTTCAGCCAATGAAGGAGGACGCAGAGTGTGGGCAGCGTGATGACATAGGTTTCCATCCCCACCATCTTAGAGAAGGGCATGACAGTGATTGGCTTGCTTTCTGCGGTGTCACAGGGGCTATAAAGGGGTATGCAAGCCGACCGCTATCTTCCTTCTGCCGACCGTCGCATAGGGAGAGGTTGCTGCAGCTGCATCAGAAGAAGGGATATAGTTAGGGAGGGAAGATTAACCCCCCAAACTGCTTGTGCTGTAGCGATATCCACTGTTAAACACCACCTTTTCTTTGCAGGGACAGTGGAGTTTATATTTTTGTGCATCAGCTCTGTAGCTTATTAGGCTGACTTATTAGGCTCCCTGATAGCTGCATTGCTGTTTGTACGCCGCTGTGCAAACCAACTGCTTTTTTAAAAGCAAAAATCCTGTTGCTCCTTTCTGTACAGTTCTCTTGTTTATTTGTCCACACTTTTGTGTGCAGCAGTCCTTTTTATTGCTGCCATACTTGTCCTGAGATCATTGTAGGGAGATTGAAATTGTACTACAGTCCTTGTATTTTTTCATATATCTTCCAGCCACGTTCTGCCACCTACATTGTGTAGTGTAATACACTGGGCCTGAGTTTTGGCTCAGTCTCCCCCTCAAAAAAAGATTTAAATTCTCAACAAGTTTATATACACCTTCAACCTTGTTTAACAGTACCATATATCGGTTGTTATTTTGATTAGATTTTTCCAAAAATGAGGAAGTCTGGTGGAAGAGGCCGTGGGCGGTCGTTGCCAGCTGGTACTGATGGTGGTGGAGCATCTGGTGGTAGTGGGGAAAAGCAAAATAGCACCAAAGGCTCGAGGTGTAGAGGCAGCGTCATCGTCTGGCTACACAAGCCCTCGAAGGCTCCCTTATCTGGGAGTAGGAAAACAGCTTTTAAAGCCGGAGCAGCAGGAAAAAGTTTTGGCTTTCCTTGCTGACTCAGCCTCTAGCTCTTTCGCCACCTCTTCAGAAAGTTCGAAATATTATAAGCAGCGAGTCGTCAGTGGATGCTCCCGGTCAGGAACAAGTTGCTTCCTTGTGTACTTCAACCAAACCAAAAGTGAAGGATGCGGCAGGCAACACAACAGTTTACTCCATGGAGCTCTTTACACATACCGTGCCTGGGTTAGAAAGGGAAATTGTTAAAAGCCCATTACAAGATGAATCGGACATGGAGTGCACAGATGCACAGCCACAGCTAGATTTTTATGCTGTTCCATTGATTTAGATCACTACATTGCCCTCGCAGTGTACTGAGCCAGAATCTGACCCTGATGAGACTATGGTGCCTCGTCACGAATGCTATAGCACCTTACACGGTGACACAGAGGAAGGTGCACATGACATTGAAGAGGAGGTGATGGATGACCCAGTTGTTGACCTAGATTGGCAGCCATTGGGGGAAGAGGGTGCCGCTGCAGTAGCTCAGAAGCGGAGGAGGATGATCCGCAGCAGCCATCTACATCGCAACAGCTGTCATCTGGAAGGCCCGTATCAGGCCAAAAACATTTGTCAAAACCAAAAACCATTTTAGGACAGTGTGGCCATCCGGTGCAATGCCTGAAAAGGAATTCCATAGTAGGAAGAGTGCAGTGTGGGAATTTATTAACCAAGATCCGAATGATCAGTGCAAAGTTATCTGTAAGAAATGCTCAAAGACCTTTAGCAGAGGGAAGAATTTCCAAAATTTAAATACAATGTGCATGCTTAGACATTTAACCAGCATGCACTTGCAAGCCTGGACTAACTACCAAACGTCCCGTACTGTTGGTGCACCTGCTCAGAATGAAGGTAGTCAGCAACGCTACATTGCTTCCCTCACTGTAAGCCCACCGGTTAGGACACCACCTGCAGCAAATGTGGAGGTATCGTCGCAAGACAAAAGCAGCCAGGGAATCACAAGGTTCTTGGTAGGAAACACTGTATGTAGGCCAACATCAAGAATACCATCACCAACCCTCTCTCAATCTGCCATGTCCACCACCACCCCCACTAGTTCCACCATATGCAGCTCTCCAGTCCAGCTCACCCTACAAGAGACTCTCGTTAGGAAAAGAAAGTACTCGTCCTCTCATCTGCATACACAGGTTTTGAACGCCCACATTGCTAGACTAATCTCGTTAGAGATGATGCCCTACCGGTTGGTTGAAAGCAAAGCTTTCAAAGCCCTGATGGCCTATGCAGTACCATGCTATGACCTACCCAGTCGACACTTCTTTGCGAGAAAAGCCATCCCAGCCCTACACCAGCATGTCAAAGACCAGATTGTCCATGCACTGAGGCAATCAGACAGTAGAAAGGTGCACCTCACAACAGATGCATGGTCCACAGGGGACAGCCATAGTGGGACAGTTCTGCCTAACCCACGGTCTAGGAAACAGTTGGCTGTAGGCGTTCGCCACCCCTCCTCCTCCTCCAGAAGCGAAAGCTCGTCCACAAAGCGCAGTTGCACGACCACTCCATCCTCAGCTGCCAGTGTTGCACACGAGGTGTCACATTATGGAACACCTAGTGGTAAGCGTCAGCAGGCTGTGCTACAAATGAAGTGTTTGGGCGACAACAGACACACCGCGGAAGTACTAGCCGAGTATTTGCAGCAAGAAACTCAGTCATGGCTGGGCAGTGTACATCTTGAGGCAGGCAAGGTAGGCAGTGATAACAGAAGGAATTTTATGGCTGCCATAGCCCTTTCAGAACTGAAACATATACTTTGCCTGGCTCACACCTTGAACCTGGTGGTGCAGTGCTTCCTGAAAAATTATTTGGAGTTACCATCCCTGCTCCTGAAGGTGCGAAGACTTTGCTCGCACATCTGCTTGTTGCCCGTACACTCCAGCCGTATGCTGAGCCATCAGCGATCGCTGAATCTTCCCCAGCACCGCCTAATAATCGATGTTGCAACAAGGTGCAACTCCACACTTCACATGCTTCAGAGGCATGCTGTAATTTATTTGTGTGAGGATACACATACACGGGCAGGCAGTTGGATGGCAGACATGGAGTTGTCTGGTGTGCAGTGGCCGAAGCTCCAAGACCTCTGTCAAGTCCTTCAGTGTTTTGAGGAATGCACACGGCTGGTAAGTGCAGATGACGCCATCATAAGCATGAGCATCCCACTAATGCGTCTGCTGATGCAAAGTTTGACGCATATCAAAGAGCAGGCGTCTGCAGCCGAGGGGGAGGGAAGCCTTGATGACAGTCAGCCATTGTCTGGTCAGGGAACTCTCCTGGACGAGGTGGCAGACGAAGAGGAGGATGATGGGGATGAATATTTATGGGAGGAGGATGCTTCTCGGGGGGCAATAGAAACTGGTGGTGCTGCAAGGTAGGTACAGGGTTTTTGCGGGACACAAGTGATGTTGATTTGCAAGAAAGTGCTATTCAACCCAGTACAAGCAGTGAATTGACACCTGGAACATTGGCCCACATGGCAGAGTATGCCTTGCGTATCCTAAAAAGGGACCCCCGCATTATAAAAATGATGACCGATGACGATTACTGGTTGGCCTGCCTCCTGGATCCACGATATAAAGGAAAATTACAAAATATCATGCCACATGAGAACCTGGAGCAAATATTGGCTACCAAACAAGCAACTCTTGTAGACCATTTGGTTCAGGCATTCCCAGCACACAGAGGCGGTGATGGTTCTCACACGAGCTGTAGGGGGCAACATGACAGAGGTGTTAGAGGTGCACAAATCCGAAGTGGCGTTGGACAGAGGGGTTTTATGACCAGGTTGTGGAGTGATTTTGCAATGACCGCAGACACGACAGGTACTGCTGCATCAATTCAAAGTGACAGGAGACAGCATTTGTCCAGTATGGTTACGAACTATTTTTCCTCCCTTATCGATGTTCTCCCTCACAGGTCATTCCCCTTTGATTACTGGGCCTCTAAAATAGACATCTGGCCTGAATTGGCAGAATATGCATTACAGGAGCTCGCTTGCCCTGCTTCTAGTGTGCTATCAGAAAGAGTCTTCAGTGCTGCTGGTTCAATACTGACCAATAAAAGGACACGTCTGGCTACCCAAAATGTTGATGATCTAACCTTCATTAAAATGAACCAATCATGGATTTCAAATTATTTTGCCCCACCTTCCCCTGCTGACATGTAGCTTGCCTGAAAAATGTCTTGCTTTTGGCCTCCTCTTACTTGATTGCTCCAATTCCGCCATTTGTAGCTGCTGAATATCCACCATAGGCCATTTTTATACCTCCTTAAATGGGCTGACTCCCCCCACAGGGCCGTGGTCACCACTTGGCGCAAGCACCCGTGCGAGTTTGCCTGGACAGGTGGGTGTGCCCACTCTTGGGCGACGGCACTGGCACAGGGTCCCTCATAGTACAATGAAGTGTCTCTGATGGTGGTGGTGCACAGCCAACGTCAGACACATCATCGTAATATGAGGGGCCCTGTGCCAGTACTGCCGCCCACGAGAGTGTTTTCCCCCCCCCCAGCTGCAACAGTGCTCTACCACTTGCAAAACTTACCTCTCCCTGCTTCACCACTGTGTAGTCTGTGCTGTTAAATGCTTCAATGGCACTGCCAATACAAATTTGTTGAAATGATAGATGATAGTAAAAATATACAGGAGCCCTGGCCTCCATTTAGACCAGTTAATACTTTGCGCCAACTACCACTGTCTGCTACTCGGCAGAGGAGCCCACCCCTGTACCTTGCTATGCCACCTGTTTGTTTATGAACAATTTTTTGGCAGACATTTAGCCCACTTTATTATTTTGGCCTACTAACTGTCAGCCACTCCTTACAGTTGCCCTCCACTGAAGAAACCTATGCCGCCTGTGCACTCCTTTTACAAATTTTGAACTGCATTTAGCCTACTTTTTTATTTTAGGCCTACTAAGTCTCTCTGCGCCACTCAATACAGTTGAGAATCCTCACCAGTCTAAGGCATTTCCCTGTTATGCAGTACTGCAGTGCGCAGGCACTGAGCCTCTGACCTTTCCCGGTGCCTGCACACTGCAGTACTTTACTCTGCCCTCCAATAGGGCAGAGATGAACGCCTGCACAGGAGCGCCAATGCCGGGGAGTGATTTAGAAGCAGGAAAGTGGCGCCGCTAGAAGATGGGAGGCGCCAGACCCGGACTTGCTACACCCATTGGAACGGACCGCCCCCGGGTGAGTATAATAACTTATTTTTCTTCACTTGCAGGTCGGACCAGGGGCTTATCTACATCATTATAGAATGCTGTAGATAAGCCCTGAAAGTCGGTAGCCGCATCTTAAAGCGGCAAAATCTGCTGACAGGTTCCCTTTAAATGACACAATTCATTTTACTATTGGGGATGAGCAAACGTGATTGGTGATGCTCTCACTTGAGTATCTGGGTTCCCGGACATACTCATTATCTGGCATGCATTGGGCGGTGCTCGATGTAAAACTCAAATTCACCCCCATTACGTTTGTCGCTTGTTACTTAGCCAATAAGCATGCAGGGATTGCCTTGGCTTCACTGTAATGCCATAGCCATCTTGATTATTCCATTACTGTGATTGGCTGGCTGTGTGACATCAGTGGTTATAAAAGAACAGGCGCCGTCCGGCTCTGCACACTGACTCCTTTGCACAGTTCTGTGACACTTTATATTGGAAGGAGAGAATGCTTGTCTTGACCTGTGTCACTCGCCCGCCAGGGCCGTAGGGTACTCAGTACCGGGTCCGGTGGTGTTCACAGGGGGATGTCACGGTGGCTGCGATCCGGTCCGTGGCCCTTGGCGCCCATGGGAAAGGTGTTTAAAGGGAATAAAGTTTGTGTTCGTGACGCCACCTGTGGTTTTTGGTCAGTGGGGACCGACGCTGCTTTAAGGGGTCCTCTGGGGTGATGTTATGGCAGCTAGATGGTATAACTTCCCACAGGTGAAGTATGTCCCCAGGGCTCCCAGTGTGTAGATGGAAGATGGTGAGGAGTGCAATAAAGAATGAGGACACAGGTTTGCAGTCTCTTTAACCTTGGTTTACTGAAGACTTTAGCATCCACAGTCCAGAGCACCAGATCACAGGGCAGGCCGGCTTGAAGGCAAGTCAGGAGTACCCTTACCCAGGTGGAAATCCAAAGCCTTCCTCTAGCGCTGTGGTGTTGTAGTTCCTTACGGCTTAAAGCTCCACATAAGGTCCTCACAGATGTTATCTCTCTCTCTGTCCCCCGGGTAGGATAGGACATAACCCGTATGACTGGTGGCTTGAGGCTGTTTATAGGGACTCTAGCACACCCCGGCCTCTGAGGGGTGCCGCCGTGCCTCCTGGGTGTTAGGTCGGACAGGTAACGTAGAGTTCAGCTGTCCTGCCGGTCTCTGATGTAAGCCATAGAGGTCGTTACACCCTCGGTATTCCTGCTACCGGTCTCTGCACCTCAGAAGGAGGCGGCCTGCTCGGGGCTGGTCTCCCCCTGGTATTCTTTCCTGTGTTTTGCTCTCCTGCATGCTCTCTGCAATGTATTCGGCTCTCTCAATGTCACTTTCCAGGAGCTGGAGCACTGCGACTACACAGCTCCGTAAACCTTCTGCTGCCTCACTTTTTTTTTTTTTTCATACAAATTTCTTTATAGATACTATAACTTGTGATTTTTACATTATAATTTTTTTTTTAAGCTTTTTAGACTTATTAAGAGAGAAATTTACTTTTCCTTTAACTTTTTTTTACTTTGTCCCTATTTGTTACTATGGGACTTTCATTTTTGGCAGACTGATCGCTTGGACAGCATCCTCCTGCTGTAGGAACTCAGCTGTGCACTGACAGAGATAGTTGCTGATCATGCACTTTGCATGATTAGCAACTTTTCTAGCTGTAGTGACTCTGATGTCATCATGACTTCGGGTCACCATGGCAACGATCGGGACTCGGTGTCGCGCTCTGATGTCTCTGATCTAAAGGCAGAGGGGCTGTCAGCATTCTGGCGACTCATGGAATGCTATGATCGCAGCATTTTGGGGGTTAAAGTGCCGGAAGCGGTACGTGACCGCTCCTGACTAGGGTTGAGCGAAACGGGTCGAACATTTTCAAAAGTCGCCGACTTTTGGCGAAGTCGAGTTTCATGAAACCCGATCCGACCCCTGTGCGTGGTCGGCCATGCGGTACGCGACTTTCGCACCAAAGTCGCGTTTCAATGACGCGAAAAGCGCCATTTCTCAGCCAATGAAGGTAAACGCAGAGTGTGGGCAGCGTGATGACATAGGTCCTGGTCCCCACCATCTTAGAGAAGGGCATTGCAGTGATTGGCTTGCTGTCTGCGGCGTCACTGGGGCTATAAAGGGGAGTTCCCGCCGACCGCCATGTTACTGCTGCTGATCTGAGCTTAGGGAGAGGTTGCTGCCGCTTCGTCAGAAGCAGGGATAGCGTTAGGCAGGGTCCATTAACCACAAAACCGCTTGTGCTGTAGCGATTTCCACTCCCAACACCACCTTCGGTGTGCAGGGACAGTGGAAGCTCCTTTTTTTTTTTTTTTTTTTTTTTTTTTTTTTTTTGTGGGAGATTAAGATTGACATTTCTGCTAGAGTGCCATCTCTGTCTGTGTCATCTCTCACTCAGTGGGCCATAGAAAGCCTATTTATTTTTTTGCTTGATTTGGGTTCCAAAATCTACCAGAAAAAATCACAACATCAATCAGTGGGAGATTAATATTGGCCTTTGGGCTTGTGTGCCAGTCCTAAGCGTGCCATCTCTCTCTCTCAGATAGTGGGCCATAGAAAGCCTATTTATTATTATTTTTTTTATTGGGTTTATAAATTTTCCCTGGAAAAAAAAAAAATGGGAGATTAATATTGGCCTCTGGGCTTGTGTGCCAGTCCTGAGCGTGCCATCTCTCTCACAAATAGTGGGCCATAGAAAGCCTATTAATTTTTTTGCTTGATTTGGGTTCCAAAATCTACCAAAAATAATCACTAAATCAATCGGTGGGAGATTAATATTGGCCTCTGGGCTTGTGTGCCACTCCTGACTCCTGTGTGCGTCCTCTCTCACTCAGTGGGCCCTACAAAGCCTTTTTTTTTTTTCCTAAATTCTCCCTGAAACAATCATTTCATTTTATTTGTTTTATAAATTCTTCTGTAAAAAATAATTTTTTTAAAAATTTTTTTTTTTTTTCTGAAGTCTCCCTTTTAAAAAAAAAACAAACACAAATCAGTGGGAGATAAATATTTACATTTGCACTTCAGTGACAGTCCTGCGTGTGTGCCATCTCATTTGTTGCCAACAACAACAGAGTGTGTAACATTGTGGCTGATTTTCGTTGTGGTCTCACCCACCTGTAAAGGGGTAGCTAAATCATACTGAAGTTATAGCTCACCGTGTAAGTTGTGTGACAGCAACAAATACCGTTCGTTTGGTAACGTTTTTAAAACAATGAGGAAGTCTGGTGGAAGAGGTCGTGGCCGGGGGCGTTCATTGTCAGCTGGTAATGAGGGTAGTGGTAGTGGTGGAGCATCAGGTGGTCGTGGGAAAAAAAATATTGCACCTAAGTCTGGAGCTGTGGAGCCAGGTTCGTCGTCTGGCTACACAAGGCCTCGAACCCTCCCTTTTCTGGGAGTAGGAAAACCGCTTTTAAAGCCGGAGCAGCAAGAGCAAGTTTTGGCTTGTCTTGCTGACTCAGCCTCTAGCTCTTTTGCCTCCTCTCGTGAAACTGGTAAAAGTAAAAGCAGCGCGTCGTTAGTGGATGTTCACGGTCAGGGACAAGTCGCTTCCTTGTCATCTTCAGCAAAAACAACAACAGAGAAGAATGCAGCAGGCGACACAACGGGTTACTCCATGGAGCTCTTTACACATACCGTCCCTGGCTTAGAAAGTGAAGCAGTTAACAGTCCATACCCATTACAAGTTGAATCTGACATGGAGTGCACTGATGCACAGCCACAGCCAGACTACTATGCTGGTCCTTTGACTCAGACCACAACATTGCCCTCGCAGGGTGCTGATCAAGAATCAGAACCTGATGAGACTATGTTGCCCCATCACGAACGCTATACCACCGACCGACACGGTGACACAGACGAAGTTGCACACGAGCTACAAGAAGAGGTAATAGATGACCCAGTTCTTGACCCCGATTGGCAGCCATTGGGGGAACAGGGTGCAGGCGGCAGCAGTTCTGAAGCGGAGGAGGAGGGGCCGCAGCAGGCATCAACATCGCAACAGGTTCCATCTGCCGGGCCCGTATCTTGGCCAAAACGCGTGGCAAAGTCAAAACCTGTTGGAGGACAGCGTGGCCATCCGGTTAAAGCTCAGTCTGCAATGCCTGAAAAGGTATCCGATGCTAGAAAGAGTGCAGTCTGGCATTTTTTTAAACAATATCCAATTGATCAGCACAAAGTAATCTGTCAAAAATGTTCAACTACCTTAAGCAGAGGGCAGAATCTGAAAAGTCTCAATACAAGTTGCATGCATAGACATTTAACCACCATGCATTTGCAAGCTTGGACTAACTACCAAACGTCCCTTAAGGTTGTAGCACCCTCGGCCAATGAAGCTACTCATCAACGCACGCAACATCCCTTCCGGCAGTGTAGGGCCACCATTTTCTGCACCACCTGCAGTATCTGTGCAGGTTTCTTTGCCAGGCCAAAGCAGTCAGGGTCAGGGAATCTCCAGTTTCGTAGTAGGAAACACTGCATCTAGGGCACCGGCGGCAACAATACCATCTCCCACCGTCTCTCAGTCTGCCATGTCCACCGGCACCCCCGCTAGTTCCACGATCTCCAGCTCTCCAGTCCAGCTCACCCTACATGAGACTATGGTTAGAAAAAGGAAGTACTTAGCCTCGCATCCGCGTACACAGGGTTTGAACGCCCACATAGCTAGACTAATCTCGTTAGAGATGATGCCCTACCGGTTAGTTGAAAGCGAAGCTTTCAAAGACCTGATGGACTACGCTGTACCACGCTACGAGCTACCCAGTCGACACTTTTTTTTCCAGAAAAGCCATCCCAGCCCTCCACCAGCATGTTAAAGAGCGCATCGTCCATGCACTCAGGCAATCTGTGAGCACAAAGGTGCACCTGACAACAGATGCATGGACCAGTAGGCATGGCCAGGGACGTTACGTGTCCATCACGGCACACTGGGTAAATGTGGTGGATTCAGGGTCCACAGGGGACAGCAAGTTTGGGACAGTTCTGCCTAGCCCACGGTCTAGGAAACAGTTGGCTGTAGCCGTTCGCACCCCCTCCTCCTCCTCCTCCTCCTCCTCGTCCTCCTGCAGAAGCGAGAGCTCGTCCACAGACCGCAGTCGCACAACCACTCCATCCGCAGCTGCCACTGTTGCACACCAGGTCTCCCATTATGGGGCAGCTACTGGCAAACGTCAGCAGGCTGTATTGGCTATGAAGTGTTTGGGCGACAACAGACACACCGCGGAAGTTCTGTCCGAGTTCTTGCAGCAAGAAACGCAGTCGTGGCTGGGCACTGTAGATCTTGAGGCAGGCAAGGTAGTGAGTGATAACGGAAGGAATTTCATGGCTGCCATCTCCCTTTCCCAACTGAAACACATTCCTTGCCTGGCTCACACCTTAAACCTGGTGGTGCAGTGCTTCCTGAAAAGTTATCCGAGGTTATCCGACCTGCTCCTCAAAGTGCGTGGACTTTGCTCACATATCCGCCGTTCGCCCGTACACTCCAGCCGTATGCAGACCTATCAGCGTTCTTTGAACCTTCCCCAGCATCGCCTAATCATAGACGTTGCAACAAGGTGGAACTCAACACTGCACATGCTTCAGAGACTGTGTGAACAGAGGCGGGCTGTTATGTTTTTGTGGGAGGATACACATACACGGGCAGGCAGTAGGATGGCAGACATGGAGTTGTCAGGTGTGCAGTGGTCGAAGATTCAAGACATGTGTCAAGCCCTTCAGTGTTTTGAGGAATGCACACGGCTGGTTAGTGCAGACAACGCCATAATAAGCATGAGCATCCCCCTAATGTGTCTGCTGATGCAAAGTTTGACGCACATAAAGGATCAGGCGTCTGCAGCTGAGGAAGAGGAAAGCCTTGATGACAGTCAGCCATTGTCTGGCCAGGGCAGTGTACAGGACGAGGTAGCGGGCAAAGAGGAGGTGGAGGATGAGGAGGATGATGGGGATGAGTATATTTTTAATGAGGAAGCTTTCCCAGGGTCATTGGAAATTGGTGGCGTGGCAAGGGCGGGTTCTGGTTTTTTGAGGGACACAAGGGACGTAGATTTGCCTGCAACTGCCCCTCAACCAAGCACAACCGCAGATTTGACAACTGGAACTTTGGCCCACATGGCGGATTATGCCTTGCGTATCCTCAAAAGGGACACACGCATTACAAAAATGATGAACGATGACGATTACTGGTTGGCCTGCCTCCTTGATCCTCGCTATAAAGGCAAATTGCAAAATATTATGCCACATGAGAACTTGGAACTAATATTAGCAACAAAACAATCAACTCTTGTTGACCGTTTGCTTCTGGCATTCCCTGCACACAGCGCCCGTGATCGTTCTCACACGAGCTCCAGGGACCAGCAGACCAGAGGTGTTAGAGGGGCAGAAATCAGAAGTGGCGTTGGCCAGAGGGGTTTTCTGACCAGGTTGTGGAGTGATTTTGCTATGACCGCAGACAGGACAGGTTTTGCAGCATCAATTCAAAGTGACAGGAGACAACATTTGTCCAGTATGGTTACTAACTATTTTTCATCCCTTATCGACGTTCTCCCTCAACCGTCATTCCCATTTGATTACTGGGCATCCAAATTAGACACCTGGCCAGAATTGGCAGAATATGCATTGCAGGAGCTTGCTTGCCCGGCAGCTAGTGTCCTATCAGAAAGAGTATTCAGTGCTGCAGGTTCAATACTAACTGAAAAAAGGACTCTTCTGGCTACCCAAAATGTAGATGATCTAACCTTCATTAAAATGAACCACAACTGGATTTCGAAATCTTTTGCCCCACCTTGCCCGGCTGACACCTAACTTTCCTATGAAAAGGTCTTGCCTGTGGACTCTTCTGAATGACTTTTCCAATCTCGTAATTTTCTGCACCTGATTGTCCAGCATACGACATGTTTACTCCTAACAAAATGGCCAAACTCCCCACACGGGGCCGTGGTATCGCCACTTTGCGCCAGCACCCGTGAGAGTGCTGTTTGTCTGAAGAGGTGGGTGTGCCCGCTTTTGGTCGACGGCACTGCCACTGGGTCCCTCATAGTACAATAAAGTGTCTCTGGCGGTGGTGGTGCGCACCCAACGTCAGACACACCATTGTAATATGAGGGGCCCTGGGCCTGTACCGCCGGCCACAAGACAGTTCCCCCCCCAGCTCAAACAGTGCTCTACCACTAGCAAAATTATCTCTCACAGCTTCACCAATGTTTAGTCTATGCGCTGACATCCTTCAATGCCTGGCACTGACAATACCATTGTTTTGACATTTTTGTTATGTTAGGCCTTCGAAGCCTGTCTGCGGTCCGTTCTTTCTACAACTACTACACTGACCAGGCCACTGCTGGCCGTGTTCCCCTGGAACCAATTTAAACTTGCCTACAGCCAGCCCAATTTTGTTATGTTAGGCCTTCTTAGCCTGTCTGCCGTCACTCCTTCCACTAGACTTCCACTGACCAGACCACTGTTGCCCGTGTACCCATGGAACCAATTTTAAATTGCCAACAGCCCAATGTTATGATGTTAGGCCTTTGATGCCTGTCTGCGGTCCCTCCTTCCACTAGGCCTCCACTTACCTGTTTACTGCTGCCCGTGTTCCCCTGGAACCAATTTTAAATTGCCTACAGCCAGCCCATTTTATTATGTTAGGCCTTCGAAGCCTGTCTGCGGTCCCTCCTTCCACTAGGCCTCCACTGACCTGTCTACTGCTGCCCGTATTCCCCTGGAACCAATTTTAAACTGCCTACAGGCAGCCCAATTTATTATGTTAGGGCTTCGAAGCCTGTCTGCGGTCCCTCCTTCCACTAGTCCTCCACTGACCTGTCTACTGCTGCCCGTGTACCCCTTGAACCAACATCATAAAATAAAAAAAAAGTATTTTGCTTATAAAAAAGAAAATACTGGTGAGATATCAAATGCAGACATTTTAACATTAAAAACAAACACACAACTAAAATCTGGTACAGTACTAAAAATGGCCACCAGCTACAATTACTTTATCCTGCAAGTATTTAACTGAAAGGTTTTTTAAATTGAAAACACAGATATGGCATCCACCGAGTGTTGTCCTGTCGCGTCTTCTTTATATTATTGCCGAGAAGATGCAAAACAATGAAAATAATAAAATCATTAATTACCAAAATAATAGAGAAAGTCAACACCACATTGCAAATAAACATTCATTCCAAATAAAGAAGCAGGGCGCGTCCGAGGGTGAGTATATACCTAATAAGAATATAATCACCCTCGGACGTGCAATGCTTATTTCCAACAGCCTTCCTTCCTAAGAATCAGCCCTTCCGTGGTGTAGAGAGACGTTGTGTTACACTTCAAGGTGTTCCCCAGGTTGTCTTTCCTGAGCTTCGATCTTCCGGCTCTCGTTTAGTAGTTCTTGGAAACTACACTGCATTAGGCCTTCAAATTGGGTATGGGGTGTAGAGAGAGGGTGTGTTACACTCCAAGGTGTTCCCCAGGTTGCCTTTCCTGAGCTTCGATCTTCCGGCTCTCGTTTAGTAGTTCTTGTAAACTACACTGCATTAGGCCTACAAATTGGGTATGGGGTGGAGAGAGATGGTGTGTTACACTCCAAGGTGTTCCCCAGGTTTCCTTGCCATTGCTTCGGTCTTCCGACTCTCGTTTAGTAGTTGTAGAAAAGTACACTGCATTAGGCCTACAAAATGGGTATGGGGTGGAGAGAGATGGTGTGTTACACTCCAAGGTGTTCCCCAGGTTGCCTTTCCTGAGCTTCTATCTTCAGGCTCTCATTAAATTGTGGTTAAATGGAACAACTGCATTTGGCGTACTAGTTGGTTTGGGGCCTACTATCGGTGTCTGCCACTCCTTGCTGTTCTCCTGGTTTCCTGTCCTGAAATTCCATTTTCAGGCTCTCGTTAAGTAGTTGTTAATGTTAGACTGCATTTGGCCTACTAGTTGGGTTGGGGCCTACTATCGGTGTCTGCCACTCCTTGCTGTTCTCCTCCACTGAACAAAGCTGTGCCGCCTGTTTACTACGGTTGCCAATTTTGAACTGCATTTCGACTACTTACTGATTTGGCCCTACTCTCTGTGTCAGCCTCTCATTCCAGTTGTCCTCCACTGCAATGCCCCCTGGTTATTCCTGTGTTACCAATTTTGAACTGCATTTAGCCCACTTTATTCTTTGGGCCTATATCTGTGTTTCCACTTCATCGTGCCCATTGCCCAACCAGTGATGGATGAGTCTGCTGGTACATTGACCCATAACGCAACATTCCCCGTGCATGCTACACAACAACATTGTGACCCTGCTGAAAGTCAGGTTGCTCTTCCCGCATACCATACCACCTTACACGGGGACAAAGAGGAAGGTGCAGATGAAAGTGCAGGTTCCTTCATCAGGTGGGGGGAGGAATACTAGTTGGCGACGTCACTGGCACAGGGCCTCTCATAGTACGCAAAAGTGTTGCTGCCGGTGGGAGGCGCCCCCGCCGTGCAAACACACCGCTGTACTTTGAGGGGCCCTGTGCCAGTGCCAATGCCAACAAGTGGGCCCCCCCTGCTTGCTCAGGATCACAGCACTTGCAAAGTTGAAATACTTACCTCTCCCTGCTCCACTGCCGTGACGTGGTCCAGATTTCCTGGGCCCACTAATTACTTGAACCAGCCCTACCCCACACAACTTTAGCCAAATGACCCCCAATTTCAAATGCCTTCCAATTATTATAAGGTAAATTACGCTTGACAAGCTTCATTAAGAAGAATGGATGGTTTTGACATTAAAATGGGCACTGTTGTGAATTCTGTGGCTGAGTTCACTTCTGTGGTCACAAGTGGTATTGCAGTCTCTGGGCTTCCTCCCTCAGGTGTTTTGGTGAGCTCGTTGGCTGCCTTGCTATTTAGCTCCACCTGAGTCTGTCTTCCTTGCTCCTTGTCAATGTTCCAGTGTTGGATCTGAGCTACTGCATCTTTCCTTGGGCCTGCTGCTCTGCTAGATAAGTGCTTCTAGTTTGTTTTCTGTTTTTTCTGTCCAGCTTGTTATTATCTTTTGCTGGAAGCTCTGAGAAGCAAAGGGGTGCACCGCCGTGCTGTTAGTTCGGCACGGTGGGTCTTTTTGCCCCTTTGCGTGGTTTTCGTTTTAGGTTTTTTTGTAGACTGCATAGTTCTCTTTGCTATCCTCGCTCTGTCTAGAATATCGGGCCTCACTTTGCTGAATCTATTTCATTCCTACGTTTGTCTTTTCATCTTGCTAACAGTCATTATATGTGGGGGGCTGCCTATTCCTTTGGGGTATTTCTCTGAGGTAAGTCAGGCTTGTATTTCTATCTTCAGGCTAGTCAGCTCCTCAGGCAGTGCCGAGTTGCATAGGTAGTGATAGGCGCAATCCACTGCTGCTTATAGTTGTGTGAGGATAGATCAGGTACTGCAGTCTACAGAGATTCCACGTCTCAGAGCTCGTCCTATTGTTTTTGGTTATTGCCTGATCTCTGTATGTGCGCTGATTACTGCACGCTGTGTTGCCTGATTGCCAGCCATAACAGGGCACTCTAGGTGTTTTCCTGGCCCCCACTCACTGCCGACTATGCTGCCCCATTGACTTGCATTGGGTTTCGTGTTTCGGTCGATCCCGACTTTTCGCCATAATCGGCCGATTTCACTCGACCCGACTTTTGAGATAGTCGGGTTTCGCGAAACCCGGCTCGACTCTAAAAAGGTCAAGGTCGCTCAACTCTACTCCTGACACTTAGTGCCGGGTGTCAGCTGTCAGAATCAGTGCACGGGCGACCACAAGGAGGTAATAATCCGTCCCTGGTCAAATGGGCCCAGGGCACAAGGATGGATAATTAATTAATAAATATATATATATATATATCTGTCCTTGGCAGTGGTTTCCTAGCAGCTATTTTACCATGACGGCCTGCTGCACAAAGTCTCCTCTTAACAGTTGTTGTAGAGATGTGTCTGCTGCTAGAACTCTGTGTGGTATTGACCTGGTCTCTAATCGGAGCTGCTGTGAACCTGCGATTTCTGAGGCTGTTGACTCGGATAAACTTATCCTGAGAAGCAGAGGTGACTCTTGGTCTTCCTTCCCTGGGGCGGTCCCCATGTGAGCCAGTTTCTTTGTAGCGCTTGATGGTTTTTGTCACTGCACTTGGGGACACTTTCAAAGTTTTCCCAATTTTTCGGACTGACTGACCTTCATTTCTTAAAGTAATGATGGCCACTCCTTTTTCTTTACTTAGCTGCTTTTTTCTTGCCATAATACAAATTCTAACAGTCTATTCAGTAGCACTATCAGCAGAGTATCCACCAGACTTCTGCACAACACAACTGATGGTCCCAACACCATTTATAAGGCAAGAAATCCCACTTATTAAACTTGAAGCTCATCAAGAGAATGCCAAGAGTGTGCAAAGCAGTCATCAAAGCAAAACGTGGCTACTTTAAAGAACCTAGAAAAAAAAAAAAAAAAAAATATATATATATATATATATATATATATATATTTTACTGTGCTAGGCTCAAAAAATATTTGGTTTCCTATGGGATGGGTGGTTAAAAATTGGACGGCACACACATGGTCATAGTGCCGTGCAATGTATTTTTTTTTTTTTTCTCGCACCCATTGACTTTGGCGACTGATCTGAAGCTCGCATCCACTTTTAGCATGCTGCAATATTTTTTTTTTTTTTAATCGATTGCATTTGTCAGGTTTCATTGCAAGTGTGAGCGACCCCTAAAGGTACCTTCACACATAACGATATTGTTAACGATATCGTTGCTATTTGTGACGTAGCAACGATATCGTTAATGAAATCGTTCTGTGTGACAGCGACCAACGATCAGGCCCCTGCTGGGAGATCGTTGGTCGCTGAATAAAGTCCAGAACTTTATTTCGTCGCTGGACTCCCTGGAGACATCGCTGGATCGGCGTGTGTGACACCGATCCAGCGATGTCTTCACTGGTAACCAGGGTAAACATCGGGTAACTAAGCGCAGGGCCGCGCTTAGTAACCCGATGTTTACCCTGGTTACCATGCTAAAAGTAAAAAAAAAACAAACACTACATACTTACCTACAGCTGTCTGTCCTCCAGCGCTGTGTTCTGCTCTCCTCCTGTACTGGCTGTGAGCCGGAAAGCAGAGTGGTGACGTCACCGCTCTGCTTTCCGGCTCACAGACAGTACAGGAGGAGAGCAGAGAAGCAGAGCGCAGCGCTGGAGGACAGACGGCTGTAGGTAAGTATCTAGTGTTTGTTTTTTTTTACTTTTAGCATGGTAACCAGGGTAAACATCGGGTTACTAAGCGCGGCCCTGCGCTTAGTTACCCGATGTTTACCCTGGTTACCGGCATCGTTGGTCGCTGGAGAGCGGTCTGTGTGACAGCTCTCCAGCGACCAAACAGCGACGCTGCAGCGATTCGGATCGTTGTCGGTATCGCTGCAGCGTCGCTAAATGTGAAGGGGCCTTTAGAATGGAAGTATCTATCTGATTACTTATTGCTGGTTAAAATTGTTCCATGAGAATTGTCTAGTCTATATTTTGTCAGTAGCTGGCATTAGTTATCAAGCTCATCAGGAACTGTGTACTCTTCACTTTTGCATCCTCCTCCATCATGTGGCACCATCTGTTCATGTAGACTTTAAAAGGTCCTTTCTAAGAAAACACCTCAATTGTTTGTCTTTTTCTGAGTCATCAAGGTCATAAGTAATCTGTTAATCTAAACCAGGATATACAGGTACAGACTGTAATACATTATATTGTAGATTTTGTGAAAGTGATGTATGTACTTTTGTCATGGCTTAAATGTTTTTGCTTTAAATTGAGAGTGATGACACAAACAAATATAGAAAGCGTAGGGCTTTATTGCCTTGAAACAATGCAGTGGTTTTTTTTTTTCCTAAAAAAACTGTGTGATACTGACCTTAAAGGGAACCTGTCACCTGAATTTGGCGGGACTGGTTTTGGGTCATATGGGCGGAGTTTTCGGGTGTTTGATTCACCCTTTCCTTACCCGCTGGCTGCATGCTGGCTGCAATATTGGATTGAAGTTCATTCTCTGTCCTCCGTAGTACACGCCTGCACAAGGCAAGATTGCTTTGCGCAGGCGTGTACTATGGAGGACAGAGAATGAACTTCAATCCAATATTGCAGCCAGCATGCAGCCAGCGGGTAAAGAAAGGGTGAATCAAACACCCGAAAACTCCGCCCATATGACCCAAAACCAGTCCCGCCAAATTCAGGTGACAGAGTCCCTTTAACCAAATAATAGCTGTTAGGTGGTTTAGTGCAAATGGTGTATGTTGCAAGTTAATAGTTAAAGAAATCTGTTCAAACATCTATATACTTTTAAAATGGGTTTAGTATGATTTAGAAGATTAAAATTGTTTAGTATAGTAAAATGATTGCTAAGATAAGACTTGAAGGGAACCAGTTGGTCTACTGTCACACTATCGGTATTTGTTCAACTCTTGGTTTTCGATTACAAATACTGAACTGGGCTATCAGAATCAGAGGAAAGTCTAATAGAAACACGTCATCTCTTCTGTAGTTATCACCCACTCCAGGTTTTGACTTACAAATACTGATGTAATATACAAACCAAATCCTGAACGTGTGAATGTGGCCTTGTTGAGAAAGGTATCCGATATGCAGACAGGACGTTATAGGGCAGAAGTTTAACAAATTTCTATACATATTGGACATATTGGTAAAGCTTCAAGAAAACATTGTGAATCTTTGGAATCCCTGGTTTTTGTATCCATAAGAGTCTATTGGGCAGTCCTATTCAGTAGCAATTGATTGTTTTCTCTTCGCCACGACAGCACCCACTTGAGAGAGGGGATCCGCCCCTAGGAACAGGAAACCCTCTGGAGAGAATAAAAGGGGCGGTCCCCCTCGCTCCCACAGTTGGTTTCCTGTTCCTACGGGAGACCTGGAGAGAAGAGGATTCCCAGCCTGGACGCCGCTTGCGCGGTTTACCTGAATAGGGACGGCAAGGGCTCCAGAGCTGGAAGCAGCGTCGGGGGTCCTGTCTCAGCTTCCCCCCTCTGCTGGCAGGTACCGTGAGGCCAGGATCGGGGAGGCGCCTGGCTCACGGAGAAGCATCCAGCAGACCTGCGGGCCGGACCGCTGGGGTAAGATCCTGTGACGCCAGCCTCGGGTGGCGCACAGGCAGCGTGGGGCCAGTAATTTCTCCCCCGGAAGTATTACTACAACTTCCGGGGTGATGGAGGAGGAGGACGGCACCTGCGCGATCGCTGGATAGAAGTGCAGGCGCACACAGCAGAGCCGCAACCCGGATGTAGTGGTCACTTCCGGGTGCGGCAGGAAGAAGATGGCGGCCCCCATAACAAAAGGACGCCGGCGCTGATTCCCGGCGTCCATCATGGCATCTCCTCAAGAGACAACGTTGCCTTCTTCTGAAGTTAACGCTGTTACACCAGGAAGCCGGACTAGCAGCCGCAGATCATCCTCCAAGAGCGCCAGGGAAAAAAGATCGGACCGGTCGGTTCCTCCATCTGTGCCTCCGTCTCCTCCTCTCCAGCCGGTATTATGACAGCTTCAGGGGTGAGTATGTGCCTACCCTATTTTAAGCTGATTATACTCCCTCTTTCATCGAATTCCCTAGGTTAAAAGAACAGGGAAATCCAAACATAAGCAATGTGCCTTATGCTCTCAGCCGCTCCCGGATACCTATTTAAAAAAGTTATGCCAGTCTTGCATCGAATCCACCTTACGAGAGGAGTCTTCAGTAAGGTCGGATGATATACGTAGCATGATAAGAGAAGAGTTGCGAGCTTTTCGAAACTCGGATAAAATTCCTGGAAGTAGGAAGAAATACAGCTCTCCTATATCTGAACAGTCATCTGAGGTTGAGGATAAGGAGTCGGACAGTTCCCAAGAGGTTATATCCTCGGAGGGTGAACAGGATACATGTTTCCCTACAGAAAGCATTGACAATTTAGTCAGATCAGTACGTAACACCATGGGTATGGAAGAAACTAAGACCCTTAAAACACCACAGGACGTGATGTTTGCTGGCCTGTCCGAGAAAAAGAGACCTTCCTTTCCTATTATTCCAGCAATAAAGGAGTTAGTCAAAAAAGAGTTGGAAAGTCAGGGGCAAAGAGGGTTGCCGTCTTCTTCAAAACGTCGCTATACCTTTAATGACGAGGATTTCTCCAAATGGGTAAAAGCCCCAAAAGTAGATGCGGCAGTGGCATCCACTTCTAAGAAATCTTTATTGCCTGTTGAAGATTCAGGATCCTTGCAAGACCTGCTCGATCGGAAAGCAGACTCCCTTTTAAAAAGAGCTTAGGAATCCTGTACAGGAGCTTTTAGACCAGCTATCTCGGCCACATGTACTGCTAGATCCATGATGGTTTAGTTGAATGATCTGGAAGAAGGCTTAAAAGGTGGCCTTTCCCGCAATAAACTCATGTCATCTATTCCGTTAATTAGAGGAGCTACTGCCTTTTTGGCAGATTCTTCGGCTGATTCCATCCGATTAGCAGCCAAATCAGCAGGTCTAACCAACGCGGCTCGCCGCGCCTTGTGGCTAAAGGGGTGGAAAGGAGATCCACAAACAAAATCCAAGTTATGTGGTCTGCCCTGCCAGGGTGAGTACCTATTTGGTACTCAATTGGATGACATTCTTACCAAAGCAGGTGAGAGGAAGAAAGGGTTCCCCAATAACACTTATCTTCCATCTTATAGGAGAGCGTTCCGAAAGCCCATGTTCAACAGAAGACGGGACTATAAAAACCAGGACCGTTGGGCTAATAAGGACTTTAAGCAGAAAGGAGCCTTCTTCGGAAAACGCCCTTTCAAACCTGAGGATAAACCCCGCTAGGACAGATCTACCCGTTGGTGGTAGGTTGTCCTTCTTCTCCACACAATGGCTGGCAATAACCTCTAATTCATGGGCAACTAGCCTTATAACTACAGGCCTAAAACTAAGATTTTCTCAAGTTCCCCCGGACTCGTTTTGTTTGCCTTCCTTAGGTTCACCATCACAACAAGAGGCCTTGGAACAGGAAATAATAACTTTCCTGTCCAAAGGAGTATTAGTGGAAGTCCCTTTTCATTAAAAAGGAAGGGGATTTTATTCCCCTTTATTTTTGATTTCAAAACCCGACGGATCATATAGAACAATAATTAACCTTAAGAGACTAAATGTCTTCTTTGAGAACCAAACTTTTAAAATGGAATCCATTCGGTCAACTATTAAGCTTCTGTTTCCCCATTGCTTCATGGCAGTTCTTGACCTTAAAGATGCATACTATCATCTTCCAATCTTCAGAGAGCATCAACAATATCTACGGGTGGCAGTTATGGTCAAAGGTCAGATACGGCATTATCAATACACATCAATGCCCTTTGGACTATCAATAGCCCCTAGAGTTTTCACAAAACTGATGTCAGAGGTAATGTCATATTTGAGGTTAAAAGATACCCTCATAATACCCTATTTAGATGACCTATTGATAGTCGGGAACTCTCTTTCTCAATGTCATCAACGCTTATCTGATTCAATTTCATCCTTACAGGGGTTAGGGTGGTTAGTGAATTGGGAAAAATCTAAATTGTCCCCCACAACTGAGCAAAAATTTTTAGGAATTATTCTAGACTCTACAAATCAAATGTGCTTTCTTCCCGAGTCAAAACAAATAGCAATCATAAACAAAGTACAATCAGTGATTAACCACCCCCTAATTTCCCTAAGAGAAGGTATGTCCCTTCTTGGTTCCTTCACTTCTTGCATTCCAGCTGTTCCGTGGGCCCAATTCCATAGCAGGAAATTGCAGTATACAATACTTCGTGAGGAAGAAAGGTTACATGGCCGATTAGATACTCGTATTTCCTTAACGACAGACGTGATACAATCTCTCACTTGGTGGTTAAATCCAAATCATCTTTCCAGTGGGGTCCCCTGGGTGGTCAAACCATCAAAAACTGTTTTCACTGACGCCAGTCCTAGTGGTTGGGGAGCACATTTAGAAAACCAAATAGTGCAAGGTCTGTGGTCTCCTAGAGAATCAGATGATTCTTCTAATAAAAAAGAGCTGAAGGCTGTTTATCATGCCTTATCTGAATTTCTTCCGCAGCTACACGGAACACATACAAGAGTCTTCTCAGACAACATGACAGCGGTAGCATATATAAACCACCAAGGAGGAACAAGATCGGAAGGACTCATGTCTATAGCCAACGATATTCTAGCCATGGCAGAGGAACACCTCCTGTCCCTATCAGCGCTACATGTGAGAGGAATCGACAATTCGAGAGCAGATTTCCTCAGTCGCCACACTCTCCACCAAGGAGAGTGGGTTCTAAATCATCGTATCTTTTGTATGATAATAAAAAAGTGGGGCACTCCCGAGATAGATCTCTTTGCGACAAGACAAAACAGGCAAGTCAAAAAATTTGCATCATTGTTCCGATCTGACAATCCAGATATCTTCGACGCCCTACAAGTACCATGGGTATTCAAGAAGGCATATGCCTTTCCCCCGCTGATACTACTTCCGACAGTGATCAGGAAGATAAGGGAGGACAGGGCAAACGTGATCCTAATTGCTCCGTTCTGGCCCAAGAGGCCATGGTTTTCCTGGCTGAGAGCCATGTCAATCTCAGACCCATGGATCCTCCCGGAGGATCGGGATCTTCTCTTCCAAGGCCCCTTCAACCACCCTCAGGTGAAGGGTCTACGGTTAACAGCCTGGAACTTGAGAGGCAGCTGCTAAAGATGAGAGGGTTCTCAAACAAAGTGATTGACACTCTACTACTAAGTAGAAAAAAGTCCACTACCTCCATCTATGCAAGAGTGTGGAAAAAATTTCTAAACCTCTACCCAGCGGCCCTGTCAAACGAAATTCATATTCCTATAATTCTAGAATTTCTTCAAAAAGGGCGCGATCTAGGTCTGGCAGTCAGTACCTTTTTTAAAAGTACACATTTCTGCGCTGGGGACTTTATATGGTCTTGATATCGCAGGTAATAAGTGGGTAGCCAGATTTGTTGCAGCATGCCAGAGGTCAGAGACAGTTCGAATTCCCCATGTACCTCCTTGGGATGTTAATTTAGTTCTCGAAGCTCTTACAGATCACCCTTTTGAGCCTCTACATTCAGCTCACATAAAACATGTCTCCCTCAAGACAGCTCTTCTTGTCGCCTTAGTATCAGCGAGAAGAGTAAGTGACATACAGGCACTATCGATAGATCCTCCCTTTATGTCTATATTCCCAGATAGAGTTGTCCTTAAGACAGACCCTTCATACTTACCCAAAGTATGCACTAAATTTCACAGATCGCAAGAAATTTTCCTTCCCTCCTTCTATGATATCCCTACAAGTCAGGAAGAACAAAAATACCACACATTAGATGTGAGGAGGGCCATATTGGCCTATTTGGATAGGACTAGTGCCTGGAGGAAGAGCAGGGCTCTCTTTGTTTCTTTCCAGGGTCATAGAAAAGGAGCCGGAATCACGAAGGGTACTTTATCTCGGTGGATTCGAGATGCAATATGTCTGGCCTATTCATCCAAAGGGGAGAATCCGCCTGAGACCGTAAGAGCACATTCCACCCGGGCGATTGCATCATCCTGGGCTGAACGAGCGGAGGTTCCGATAGAACAGATATGTAAGGCCGCAACCTGGTCTTCGCCTACTACCTTCTATAATCACTATAGATTAGATCTATCTGCCTCATCTGACTTGTCCTTCGGTAGATCAGTCCTTAACACGGTGATCCCTCCCAAATGACTATCTCTGAAAGTCTCTCAAGTGGGTGCTGTCGTGGCGAAGAGAAAACACCGGATTACGTACCGGTAATGCTCTTTTATAGAGCCACGACAGCACCCCTTCACTTCCCACCCTTATAGGTTTTTTATTTAGAAGCACAGTTAAGGGTGTTTGGTTCTTGTAGTTAGCCATACTTAAGTTAACTAGTTATAAACGATGATATTGAATGACCTACTAAAGTCTGGTGGGCGGTTCCTCGCAATCTCTGTAAACCCAACACTGGGAGCGAGGGGGACCGCCCCTTTTATTCTCTCCATAGGGTTTCCTGTTCCTAGGGGCGGATCCCCTCTCTCAAGTGGGTGCTGTCGTGGCTCTATAAAAGAGCATTACCGGTACGTAATCCGGTGTTTTCCATGTATCGCTGTGTATATAGAAATAGCTGTCAATCGCCTGAGTAGGACCGCCCATAAATGCATACATCTGGAATTTCAATATATAAATTTAAATGTTACACTTTAATCTTTTCACACAAACTAATAAATTAATCTACACAGCTTCTCTTTACCATGCTGTAGACAGATGGACTTTGCATCTAGAGATGTTCAGAAACTATCATTAAACATAAAATCGGCACGAATATGGCTCATTTGGATTAGGGAATAGTTTTCCAAACATTCACTCATTTCTATTTACAACCTGATAGGTTCCCTTTAATTAACATGCAGAAATATATAGGTAATTTCAGAGATCCCTCAAGATCGTTTCATACCCTGGACTGTAGTCACAGCACTACTACTTAGCCTGGAAGAGAGATGTCTACACAAAGTCCAATTTCAATATGTCAAATTTTGTTTGAATGCAGATTGCACATTTTCTGTTAGTACAATAAACCTCATTTTAAGGCAGAAACATTACTATGTCCAACAGTTATTAGATCTATGAAACTGAAATAGCTGTTGCATAAAAAGCAATTTTTATAAAACATTAAACTTAAGATTAATAGGGGTGCCCAAACTTTTTCATATAACTGTATGTGCCCTAATAATGCAATTTAGAGCCAAAGACACCGTATGTACATGCAAAAGGTAAAATCTACATACTGTATCTATGGTTGACGCGCAAACTATATATATTAGACAGACCTGACCCTATGCCAGATCTAATGAACTTTGTGTGAATTTGTATTATTGAGTCAATTTAGAAGACGTTTGTAAGAATTGTCTTCGTGAACATTTTAAGGTTAGTTGATCTCTAAATTGGACTCTTTTAACTCCTTAACAGGTGGTGGTTGAAGGCCCTTATTACTGATTGCCATTTTAAAACGCTATAAGAAATGATTGTAAAGCATCCATCGGCAAGCAAAAATCCCACGGGTGGCAGCTGTACATAACTGACACCCTGCAGCATCAGCCTTGACAGGTTTTGAAACAAATTGGGACCAAACAACTTCTTAAATACCACTGTCCTTCATGACAGCAGCATTTAAGTTGCTAAAAAGGAGGTCAAAGGATCCCGTTTGACACCATCAGTCCCTGCAATCGTAATTGCGTGTGCCGATAGTTGCCATGACACCCCGAGGTCATCTGATAACTAGAGATGAGGAAGGAGGGGAGTTTCCAGAGCGTCCATCCAGTTTAAGAAAAATTTCAATTTTATTTGAACATTTAAAAAAAAAAAAAAAAAAAATTTAAAAAAGAGAGAGACCCTGTGCCTGACTCGTTTCTGGCTCACCACAACGCCCTTAGTCATAGGATCTAATACAAGATAAATGGACAGGTTTACATATAACAAGCAAGGCAACTAATGACATTGCAAAAACAGCTGGACACACACAGCATAAATCTCTCCTTTCAAAGCACATCAAAACTGCATAAATTTGTAACTTGTATTACCGCATAGTTTTAATAGATGTCTTTCAGTTTAATAGTTATATATGAAAAAAGTCATTCCTATAATTCATGCCGTGTGGATGTTTGATATCTAAGATCAAAATCCAAAAGGCTTCCCGCAGTGGTGCGCCAGAAACGCGCGTCAGACAGTCTCTCTTTAAAAAAAAAAATGTACATTTTACTAAAACTGGATGGACGTGTTGAAAACTCATCTCCTTCTTCCTCACTTCGGCTGAAATTACCAGCAGGTACAGCACCCACCAGTTATATTCAATTGCGACTGTTTCTGATATATGTCTCAGCGTGTCAAGCTCCAACTTTTCCCTCTCTCCCACAGACACTTATTGATAACTAGAGATGAGCAGACTTGTTTGGAAAACGTTCACCAATCTCCAATTCGGCATGAGCGTAGCACATTCAGATTCATATTCTGTTTCCTGAGCATTTTTCCTCAGTCGGCAAAATTTGGTCACATTTTAGTAAATGATCCCGTTTCCACTACTGCTTTTTTCACATTGTCTAGAATTGTGATGATGTATGATGATCAGGTGGGATGGGAGCGATGTGTTTTATGAAGGGAGGGGGTGTGTCTATGTAAGGAGGAAGGCCGAGCAGCGGGTACCTGCATCATACTGGGTCTCGAACTGCTGAGGCTGTGTCCCATGTTGCCTGGGAGGATAGTATTGGGGACTTGACGGGCCCCGTGACTCGGGGAGAGGGAGCTAGGCTAAGCCGGGCAGTGAGGGGAGAGCGCGCGAAGTAGCAGGCAGTTTCCCGCCGTCGGCGAGAGTACAGCAGTGTGTGCCGCGCGCTCTGCACCCAGCGCAGCAGAGCCAAGACGTGCCGCGACCAGGCTTATCCGAACACTCGAGCGGTACAGGGACCGATAAGAGCGCCGGGCGCCCGGATAAATGTTGGACCGTGCTTGTACGGAGAAGTGTGGGCCTGTTATAAGACATGGAGGCTTATGGACTAGGGGCTCAGCGGGTAACACCTGAGACCGACCACTGGGGCCAGAAGTCAGACCATTGACAAAGGACCCCAGCTCAGGACTCTACGCCGGCCGTTGCTGGTACTACAACCCCCATTGGACTGTATATCAAGGAGGACAAAGTGGGAGTCACAATAAGTGCTGTTTAAATCTTGTGGCATTAATCCTTGTTCTCCCTTTAATTCTTGTTCACTAACTCCCTGAGAGGAGATTATGTTCACCGTTACTGTTAAATTAACCCCTTCACCCGAAGCCTGTTTTCAACTTACTGACCAGGCCATTTTTTTCAATTCTGACTACTGTCACTTTACGAGGTCATAACTCTGAAACGCTTCAACGGATCCTGGTGATTCTGAGATTTGTTTTCTCGTGACATATTGTACTTTGATAGTGGTAAAATTTCTTCAATTTGACTTGTGTTTATTTGTGAAAAAAATGGAAATTTGGCGAACATTTTGCAATTTTTAAACTTTTAGTTTTTATGCCCTTAAATTAGTCATGTCATGCAAAATAGTTAATAAATAACTACCTACATGTCTGCTTTCTTTTGTTAGGAAGTTATAAGGGTTAAAAATTGACCAGCGATTTCTCATTTTTACATCAAAATTAGCAAAACCATTTTTTAGGCACCACCTCACACTTGAAGTAACTTTGAGGGGTCTATATGACAGAAAATGCCCAAAAGTGACACCATTCTAAAAACTGCACCCCTCAAGATACTCAAAACCACATTCTAAAAGTTTATTAACCCTTCAGGTGCTTCACAGGAATTTTTGGAATGTTTTTTAAAAAAAAAAGTAACATTTTAACTTTTTTCACAAAATGTTTAATTCCGATCCAATTTGGTTTTTTTTACCAAGGGTAACAGGAGAAATAGGACCACAAAAGTCATTGTACAATTTGTCCTGAGTACGCCGATACCCCACATGTTGGGGTAGACCATTGTTTGGGCACATGGCAGAGCTCGGAAGGGAAGGAGCGCCATTTGACTTTTAAATGCAAAATTTGCTGGATTTGAGATCGGACACATGTCGCATTTGGAGAGCCCCTGATGTGCCTAAACAGTAGAAACCCCCCACAAGTGAAACCATTTTGGAAAGAAGACCCCCTAAGGAACTTATCTAGATTTGTGGTGCGAACTTTGAACCCCCAAGTGTTTCACTGCAGTTTATAACGCAGAGCCGTGAAAATAAGTTTTTGTTTTTTTTTCCCACAAAAATTATTTTTAGCCCCCAGTTTTGTATTTTTCCAAGGGTAAAAGGAGAAATAAGACACCATAAATTGTTGTCCAATTTGTCCTGAGTACGCTGATACCCCATATGTGGGGGTAAACCCCTGTTTGGGTGCATGGGAGAGCTCGGAAGGGAAGCTGTAGGGTTAACTAGTGGGATAGTTTTATAGAGTGGGTCGTTACGGACGCGGCGATACCAAATATGTGTACTTTTATTGTTTTTTTTATTATTATTTACATAAATAGATTTATTGGGAAATTTTTTTTTTTTTTCTTTATTTGCGGATTTTTTTTTTTTTTTTTGTACATTCTATTTCTCTTACCCCCATAACGGCACCACGGGGAGAGAGGGATCCGCCCTCAGGGACAGGAAACCCACAGGTCAAAAAGGCGGGACCTCTCCTCCACCTCAGTTCAGTTTCCTGTCCCTGACTGGGAACCCACAGCTTACCTATTGTCACGGGATACCGGGGAACATCGGGCCGATTTCTAGCAGCCGGGGGCCCTGCCGCGGTCAGGGATGGACGTCTTCCCTGAAGGCACAGTCCGGGGTCGGCGGGCCCTGTGTGTATGTGCAGGGAAGAGGCAGTGAAGAGGACGGTCTGCCTCTTCTCTTCTGCAGCAGCTGGTAATAGGTAGCGGCGGCTACCTGGTTTGACACCGCTGGTCTAGGGCTCATGGGAGGTGGTGGCGGCGGTCACCGACAGGAAGCAGCAGCACGGTGAGAGCAACAGCAGCTGCTGTGATCCTTCCGACCCTCCTAGGGGCCGGCAGCCAGTAGAGCGCGTGCGGGGTCTGGCCGAAGTCACTGCGCAGGCACGAGGGGTCATTTCTGTGTCGCAAGGTACCTCTGGGAAACCAGATGTTGCCTTGCACCATATGCTGAGGATAAGAACGGCAGAGAAACCTGGCGCCGCTGCTCAGCATTTTGACAATGAGTGGAAAAGAGCAGCCGGTAGAGGAAACTCTACAATCCCCACCAAAGGAATGCCCGCAGCAGCACCATCACCCGCAGAAGAAGCAGGATAAACCTATGCAACGCCACAGCTCGGGATTGCAACGCCACAGCTCGGGATCCCAACGCAGCAGAGACTCCAGTGGGTCCGGGAGAAAATCAGTGGTTCAAATGCAGGAGGCATCCCCAAGACCAGAACCGGTATCTCCCCCACATTAGGAGGGTAAGTGACCTCCGTGAATGTATATATTCTAAATAGGGGTTTATTGTATTTCTTAGGGAAAGAAATGCACGGCGAAATCCAAACACAAAGTGTGCCCACTCTGCTCGGCAGATTTACCCGTTACATGGGTAAAAAAGCTCTGTGCACTATGCATAGAGAACACCATAAATGAAGAACGGACGCTCGCCCTAAAAAAAAAACGCACAAGATCTGATGTTTAGTGGGCTAGAACAAAGGAAGCATAGGGCGTTCCCGTTAAATGAAAGAATACAGGCCCTAATAAAAAAGGAGTGGAAGAGGCCAGATAAAGTCCTGTTAACCCCTAAGAGAAAGTACCCATTTGACGACCAGCCTGTGCTTCCTGGGGACAAGCACCAAAATTAGATGTCGCTATTGCGAAGGCCTCAAAAAAAAAAAATTCACTACCCTTTGAGGATATGGGAACCCTCAAAGACCCTATGGATAAGAGAGCCGATGTCTTCTTAAAAGGCTCCTGAGAAGCTGCTAGCGGGAAATTAAAACCTGGAATAACTGCCACATGCACGGCAAAAGCATTAATGGTATGGCTGGATCACCTGGAAACCCAATTTAAAAAATAAGACCCCAAGAAAGTCTATATTGGACTCTGTGTCGGTAATGAGGGGAGCTGCGGCATATTTAGCGGACGCCTCCATAGACTCGGTGAGGCTGACAGCATAGATCCGCTTCATTTTCAAACGCAGCCAGAAGAGCAATATAGTTGAAGTGCTGGCCAGGTGACTTACAAACCAAGGCAAAACTATGCTCCATACCATGTGAGGGGGAATTTTTATTCAGGCCTACCTTAGATGATATTCTCGAAAAAGTCTTAGACAAGAAAAAAGCCTTCCCAGGGTTTCCCAATCAATCCTATAGGTGGCCCTTTCGAGGGAGGAAATTTATGCAGAGACGCCCCCCCCCCAAAAAAAAAAAAAAAAAAAAACATGGATGGGAAGAAAAAAAAATTTAAAGGCAGAGGTTTTATGTTCAACAAGCCAGATAATAAAAAACAGCCTTAATGAAGGTGCACCCCAGGTAGGAGGGAGACTGACATACTTTCTCCAAGCCTGGGAAAAAATATCAGGGAGCACTTGGACTTTAAACATAATAGAGACGGGTCTGAAGTTGAAATTTCATACAAAGCTACACCATCAATTCGTAGCAACGCCACAAAGGAAATCAGAGACCGAACAGCTGGGCATTCAGAAAGAAGTCTACAGTCTCCTAGCAAAGAATGTCCTACAGGAGGTCCCACAACAGGAGAAAGCAACAGATGGACGAAGTCAGATGGGACTTTCAGAACAATAATAAACCTGAAGAAGTTAAACAAGTACCTAGTGAAAGAAAGTTTCAAGATGGAAACAATAAAATCATGTCAGAACCCTTCATCCGTCTTGTTTTATGACCGTCATAGACTTAAAAGACACATACTATCATGTGCCGATCCATCCGGATTACCAAAAATATCTCAGGGTGGCAGTAATGATGCAAGGGGAGCTGAAACATTATCAATACAGACCTCTCCTGTTGGACGTTGCCATAGCCCCGAGGGTGTTTTCAAAACTAATGGCAGAAGTGATGGCCCACATAAGGGAACAAAATGTGTTAATTGTCCCTTATCTGGACGACCTCCTAGTAATGGGCAAATCCTCTCTCCATTGCAGTCAGCAGTTAAGGTACCTTCACACTGAACAAATTAACAACGATATCGCTAGCGATCCGTGACGTTGCAGCGTCCTGGATAGCGATATCGTTGTTTGACACGCAGCAGCGATCTGGATCCTGCTGTGACATCGTTGGTCGGAGCAGAAAGGCCAGAACTTTATTTCGTCGCTGGATCTCCCGCAGACATCGCTGAATCGGCGTGTGTGACACCGATTCAGCGATGTCTTCACTAATAGCCAGGGTAGTGCAGGGAAGCAGAACGCCGGGGGACGCGACAGACACCGGAATGTAAGTATGTAGTGTTTGTTTTTTTTTACATTTACACTGGTAACCAGGGTAAATATCGGGTTATTAAGCGCGGCCCTGCGCTTAGTAACCCGATGTTTACCCTGGTTACCCGGGGACTTCGGAATCGTTGGTCGCTGGAGAGCTGTCTGTTTGACAGCTCTCCAGTGACCACACAGCAACGCTGCAGCGATCGGCATCGTTGTCTAGATCGCTGCAGCATCGCTAAATGTGACGGTACCTTTAGACAAAGTAATGGCAGCCCTATCAAAACTAGGTTCGTTATTGAACCCAGAGACATCCAGAATTATCCCAACACAAGTACAACAGTACTTAGGGATAATAATACACTCAACAAAACAAGAATGTCGTCTTCCAGAAGTAAGTGTCCAACATGATACAACTAGTGGACCATTTTAAGACATTCTCCAGTCATTACTTTACGGAAAGCAATGTCCATATTGGGATCAATGATGGCCTGCATTCAAGCGGTCCAATGGGCTCAGGGTCACTCCAGAGATCTCCAGTGGGAAATATTAGAAGCAGAATCCCGCTTAAAGGGAGATTTGGAGAAGCACCTAAAAATCTCCTCACAAACAATAGCTTCCCTAGCTTGGTGGAAAGACCCGACCAATCTCACCTGGGGGGTTCCATGGGTATGGCCGGTTTCAGTAACTCTGACCACGGATGCGAGTCCATGGGGTTGGGGAGCCCATCTAAATGATCAAATTGCCCAGGGCCCATGATCAGGGGTAGAAAAACTCTTCACTTCAAACATGAAAGCTTTTGGCAGTTAAATATGCGCTCAACCACTTAGTTCCCATCACGTAAGGGTACTGACAGACAACAGGGTGGTAGTGGCATATTTGAATCACCAGGGGGGAACGAGGTCCCAATCTCTGAGTGACGAAATCCATTCTGTTACAAGTAGAAACAAACCTGTTTTCTCTGACGGCCCTTCATATCAAAGGGACAGAGAATCAGGCTGCAGATTTTTTAAGCAGAACACAGCTGAAGCAGGGGGAATGGGAATTAAACCAAGAAATTTTCAATCACCTAGCGGATCATTGGGGGGCCCCGGATATAGATCTGTTCGAAAACAGTCAAAACCGGAAAACACAGGCATTCTGTTCAGTAGATTCACGGGGGAATCCAGTGACCCTAGACACCTTTCTAATTCCCTGGAATTTCCAACTAGCTTATGCCTTTCCCCCCGATTAGCTTTGGTTCCATTAGTTCTAAAGAAGATCCGGGAGGACAGAGCAAGAGTGAACATGATAGCCCCATTTTGGTCAAAAAGAACGTGGTTTCCTTGGCTACACCTAATGTATGTAACAGAGCCTTTGGTCCTCCCAGATATCCCAAACCTTCTGTGCCAGGGGCCAATAAATCATCCACAAGTAAAAAACTTGCATATCACAGCCTGGAATTTTGAGAGGGAGCTTTTAGTCGGGAAGGGGTTTTCTCCAAATCTAGTTTCAACTGTGTTGGTCAGTAGGAAACCGGTAACTACGAGAGCATATGGCAAAGTCTGGAAAAGATTCTTCTCTAGTTCAGGGGTCAAATTATCAGGGGAGATCCCAATTCAGGAAGTACTGGAATTCCTCCAAAAATGGTTACAGAAAGGCTTGGCAACAAGCATTCTAAAAGTTCAAATTGCAGCATTAGGCGCCCTTCATAACTATGACTTGGCAGGGAACCGCTGGATAAAAAGGTTTATTAAAGCTTCAACTAGATCCAGACCTGTCATACATCACACTTCTCCTCCCTGGCATCTGAACCTAATTCTTTCTGCACTAACTAAAGCGCCTTTCGAACCCTTATCGCAGGCTTCTTTAAAAATAATTTCCCTGAAAACCTCTCTACTAGTAGCGCTAACCTCAGCTCGCAGAATCAGTGACTTAGTCTCTATCAGCTTACTCACCTCTAACCCAGATATTAGAGGACAGAGTAGTCCTTAGGACTGATCCATCCTACCTTCCTAAAGTGGCATCATGATTTCATATATCCCAAGAGATATCTTTACCATCCTTTTGCCCAAATCCCAAAAATGAAAAGGAAAGGGCTCTGCACACACTAGATGTGAAGAGATGTCTGACCTATTATATATCAGCCACGTGGGAGTATAGGAAAAGGAGGTCTCTGTCTGTTTTCAGGGGCCAAACAAAGGACACAAATCATCAAAAGCCACGTTGGCGAGATGGGTAAGGGATGCCATCGCCTTGTCATATACCTCATCCAACGAAGCCGTTCCAGACACAATTAAGGTTCATTCAACCAGATCGATGGCAACCTCTTGGGCAGAGCGAGTGGGAACATCAATCGACCAGATATGTAGAGCAGTCACTTGGTCCTCTCCCTCTACATTTTTTAAGCACTACCAACTTGACCTAGCTTCCTCTTCAGACTTAACCTTCGGTAGAAGAGTTCTGGAGGCAATAATCCCACCCTATATACACATTCTATGAAATTCTCTCCATGGTGCCGTCATGGGGGTAAGAGAATATCATAGTTACTCACCAATAACTGTGTTTCTCTGATCCCATGACGGCATCCGTATATTCCCTCCCTTCACATATGGGCGTGCACACTACTAATGTTTAGTCACGCGGTGTCGCAAGAAAAAATAAATAAATATATATATATATATATATATATATATATATATATATATATATATATATATATATATATATATATATATATATATATATATATATATATATATATATATATATATTATATAATTTTTGTGTATAGATATATGGATCGCCCCCAGACACAGGGCCGCGGGTTACTCGGTACCGGTCCTCTACTGTCTCAGTTCTGGGGATGTCACGGTGGCTGGACCCGGTCCGTGACCCTGCTAAGGGGCATACAATGAAAGGTGATAGGAGTCTGTCAAGGTTTCGTGACGCGACCTGTGGTATTCGGTCAGGGTGACCGACGCTGCTTGGGGTCCACTGGGGTGATGTGATGGCAGCTAGATGGTAAACCTTCCCGCAGGTGAAGTATGTCCCCAGGGCTTCCCAGTGAGGTGGATGGTGATGGTGTGCGGTGCAGGCAATAACGAGGACACAGGGTTGCAGTCTCTTTACCTCTTTACTGAAGACTTCAGGATCCTCAATCCAGAGCACGATTAACAGGGCTGTCAGAGACCGGCCGGTCCGATGGCACATCCAGAATTCCCCTTGCAGGTGGAAATCGTTGTCTACTAATAGCGCCTGTGCGTTGTAGTGCTACCCTGCTGAGCATTCGGTATAGTCCTCACAACTTCTGTTCTAGTTCGTTCGTTCTTTCTTTCTTTCTTTCTTTCTTTCTTTCTTTCTTTTTTTCTTTCTTTTTCATTCTATTTTGTTCCAGATGTTACTAGTTTCTCGTCCCCCAGGTATGTTATGGCTAGGACGCCCCCTATGTCTTCGTAGGAAATTTAAGGTAGACAGCCAACCTATAATTAACTGTCCTTCGGAGTTTGAAGTAAGGCATAGAATCAGTTACTTCCTCGGTGTTCCGGCTACGCGCCTCAGTAGGATGTTGCCGTTCTCGGGGCACGACTCCTACTGGATCTCCTTTGTGCTGATCTCGTTTCTCACTGTTCCACAATATCCTTCGCTTCGTGTCTTTCTTAGGATACCGCCGCAAGGAAGTGCAGGCGCGGTTCCGTAACGTTCTGTCTGTTCACTAGGTACCTGCCAGGTTCCCACGCCTGACAGGGACCCCCCTGAATCTTCTCCCTGCAGCACCCCCTGCCACGAGGTGCTGCCTGAATCCAACCCAGTCAGCTTCTGATCTAACTTCCTGTCCAACCCCTAGTTTTACCAGTGTGAGGAGTGGCCCAATAAATAAAGCCTTTTACTCCCCCTAGTGGCCGGAGTGTGAAGTGTAGTGTGTGCTGGTGATACCTGGTCAGAGAACTCCTTTAGTGCCATCAGACGTACCATCACTCCCCTTAGTGGCAGAGCGATGTTACTGCAATGACCAGATTTCTGGGACGCTGTATCTGACAGGCGATCTGACAGGCAGTGAAGGAGGCTTTCCGGTGCCTGCTCTGAGCAGGCGCCAGCTAGCCACCTCACTTCTTGACCCGGAAGGAGTCCCGCGGCTATCTTGGATCCGAGGACTCCTTCTGGATCACCAAAACAACGCGATCTCATCGCCCCCCCATCCCTGCGTGATGCCACTCTATCGCTGTCACTACTGACAGCGGCATCAGAGGGGTTAAATGCCAGCGCCAATCGGGGGCATTGCTGCAGAGTGTCAGCTGTCATACACAGCTAACACCCGCACGCGATCGCCGTGGCACTCACTGTGAGGCCGCGCAATCGTGCCGCCATACTAGTACTGCGGTTTGCGGGAACTCAGTTCCCGCAGAGTAGTACTAGTACGGCGCATGTCAGGAAGGGGTTAAAAAGTATGGTTATACTGCATTTGTAGGGACGAGAGCCAAGCTAGCGGTCTTTCCTGTGTGTCTGGGCCGGAACCATTGGGGCTGTCACCAGTGTTGCAGTACAGGGCAGCTGTCTGATGGGGGCGAGTCCGACATAAATAGCAGTTTGAGCGGGAAGACGGGACACTTGGCGGGGACTGAGCTTGTGAGTAGTGAAATGGTTAACTCCCTCTTCATGGACCCACGCCTGCTACCTGTGCCGATACCCCCAGCTAGCCAGACTGCCGACACACCCTACCCTCAGCCCAGAGAGACTTCCGCACTGGGTAGTAACCAGGATAGAGTGCATACCTTGAGCAGAGCCACCGCTTAGTCCCATCCTTGTAGTGCCTTCTAAGGACCGACCCATGCCTGTGGCTGTGTCCACTGGACTGTGTACATCTACTGCGGCCTTGCTCACTGAACTTTCTGCTTCTTCTTCTGTGCCGCCTACCATCACCTCTACCCCACCGTGCACACCGATCAGGTCGCATGCCGAAGAACCCAAAGGATTCGTCGTTGCAAGTAGAAAGTGCATCGCTCACCTGCCGGACCGGGTCGGAGACATCTCGCGCCACCAAGGTATCTTCCAGCCACCTTCCTCCAGTGCACAGAGACTGATAAGTTAACCTGCTAAATTCTAGTGCATTTGACCCCCCCCCCATCCTCAAATCACATCCTTTACTGCTCTGCTTGTACCATTACTGTTCCTATACATAAAGAACCTGTTAACCCTTGCTCTGCCTCCTGTGTGTCACTGCATCCTACGCACCTAACCTCCTACACATTGCTCTGTGATCCCTGCGTACTGCATCTCAGCACCTGTTTACATCTAGGTTAGAGGAGCTAATTTATTTCTTTAACTTAAAGTGTACATTCCAGCAGCCAATCATGGCGCAGAAACCATCCACAATGCCATGACACAAGGTCTTCTGTGATTGGCTTCTAAAGTAATATGTTCCTATCCATATAAAAAGTGGACTTCTTGTTTTGCTGCTTTTTTTTCAGTGTCACAGAGCAGAGAAGCCGCTCCTGCTAGCTCTGCTTCTGCAAGTGAACTTGTCAGTTCTGACTAGGCACTGAGTGACTCTGGTGGCTGTGTGGGCAGGGGGTCAAGTGGCTGCTCCACATGTCTTTGAATCTCCAAGGTTTGCGGGACAAACCTCTGTATCGAACACTTCTTCCACTGCTACTGGCTCCTCCGCCTCCTCTAGAGCCTCCACCTGTGCCCTCATCCTCTCCTTTAATCAGACACACATTCCAACAGTACAGATAGAATCCTCCCTACTGTGCAGCCATGGCTCGCCGCAATCAAGCAGTGTTCAAGTTAATATGCTTTGAAGATCCCAGTCACACAGCTCAAGAGCTGTGGACAGCTATGCAAGCTGAGCTAGAGCAATGGCTGTCTCCACTGAACCTGGAGCCAAGGAAGGCTGTGTGCAATAACTGTGCAAACATGGTGGTGCTCCTACGCCGGGGCAACCTCCACAGACATGCCTCAACCTGGTGGTACAGAAATTTCACCACCACTATCCTGGCCTGGATGCGCTGCTGCAGAAAGCACGGTCACTGTATGATCAATTCCCCAGATCATACCGTGCATGTAATTAACTTGCATCACTGCAGAGCCCTTTTGACCTACCAGTTAACCATTTGGTTTGCGATATTCCAACACAGTGGAATTCTACTCTGCACATGTTGCAGCGACTGGCAGCAGCAATGCTCGCTGGTGCAGTATGTCCTTTTGCATAGCCTGGGCCAACACAGTATGGATGTGGGGCAAATCATGCTTACGGAGTGGGCATAGATGAAGGACCTCTGCACTCTTCTCCACAGTTTTGAAATGGCTACTAAGATGGATAGTGCTGACAATGCCATCGCCAGCACCACTATTCCAGTCATCTACACACTGGAGCACAATTTGTATAGTCTGTGTAACACCCCAGGTAACCGGTTGTTACAGTGGTATTGCCTTGCTCACGAAGAGGGCGATGCCATTCCTGGAAGCAACGATGCTCCCTTTAACAGGTAACAAATGCATACAACACTCTTCTGACTCCAGGCCAGAAGGAGGAGCTCGAGACCCAGATTCAGGGGGAACTTCCCTACATACAGTGCCTTGTGAAAGTATTCGGCCCCCTGGAAGCTTGACCCCCCCCAGCCCCCCCCCCCCCCCCCCCCCCCCACACACACACACACACACACACACACACACACACACACACACACACACACACACACACACACACACTTTTCAATTTTGAATTTCCACAAAATTTTTAATAACTAATACATTTCGTTCAACTTCACAATTGTGTTCCACTTGTTGTTGTTTCTTCACCAAAAATTTACATTTGGTATCTTTATGTCTGGAGCATGATATGTGGGAAAAGGTTGAAAAGTTCAAGGGGGCCGAATACTTTCACAAGGCACTGTATATTATGGCTGGAGGAGTGAGTGCAGTCCGTCAGAGGAACAGAGAGCAGTCAGACAGAGTCTGAGAGTGAGGAGTGGAAAGCCGGGGCCATGCAGACACGTGATTCTGCAGCTCCTCGAAAGTGGAGAGGGAAACAGAGCAGTCTGTAGGAGACTGATAGGGGAGAAGAAGCGAAGAAGAGGAAAGAGCTGGAGGAGAGCTGTGACTGCGCTCCCTCCATGCTGAAGCGCAGAATACTGGAGGCCGGAATTCTGAGGTTGTGGGGGTAACTGTATGCCCCACAGCAGAAACCGGAGGGCAGGAAATTTCAAGTCGCCTTTCCACCATTAACACCTGAAGGCAGAGCAGCGCATAGTGCCTGGAGTTATAACTAGAGACATCTGTAAAAAGGCTTGAGTTGCCTGCCATGCTGGTAGTGTCCTACTTAAAAAGGAGAGAGAGAAAGTGAAGACATTGTGTGAAGCCTAAGGCAGCAAGGGACTACAACACAGCGCAGTAAGGAAGGTTTCCAACCCCACCTGGCTAAGGAGATTTCTGAATTGCTTCCAAGCTGGCCGAACCACACCAGCATCTGTGATCCGTACCCTGGACTGTGGCTGCCTGATACCAGCAAAAGGTAAAAAGACTGCAACCTTGTGTCCTCCAATTCTTTCCGGCACTACAGTCTGTCATCTCTGCCTCCTTCATCGGGAGCCCTGGGGACTAAGCTCACCTGTTTGAAGCCACACCATCATTGCTGCAGTGCCATCATCCTTAATGGACCCCTTTTAAGCATCGTCTGTTATCCCTGACAAAATACCACACGTGGCGTCACGAACATTCTTTATTAACAACAATCCCTTTAAAGATCTTCCTTTTAACTTGGATGCCCAGGGCCACGGATCTGGTCACTGCCCCATGACCACCCCTTTAATGAGTACCCCAGGGTCCTAGCAGGAGGTAGAAGCAGAGGAGGATGCTGACGGAAAAAGAGATTTCAAATTTCTCGACTGTCATTGCACAAGCAGGTGCCATGGGAGGGTGGCTTATAGCGATCGAGGGGGGGGGGGGGGGGACTCATAGTACCAGACATACGTTTATTGAAGGAGCAGGAACAAATGGAGGAGGCTGAGGTGATGGACACGCAGGAGATGAAGAGGATAATGATCCCCTTTGTTGTCCATGGTTGATGGGAGGGGACAGAGAAGGCAACCTTGAGTGTTACCCTGCCAACCAACACACTATGGACTTGGATCTCATGGAAGCACCTGACACATGAGCACCTTCTTGCTGCACTATCTTCAACATGATGCCCGTATTCAAAGGGATGCGTGCATGCTGGACTATCGAAACGCTTGTAGACCATCTTTAGAGTGGTTTTCCCCAAGAAAGCAGTGAGGTACAGTGTTTTCCCAGTTCTAGCCGTTCAACCCCAGGAACGTCAATGCATCATTGTAAAAACATTAGCAGCAGCGTAAGTGGCAGAAGCAATTTCTGTGAGTCGTTTCATACATTTTTTTAGACCAGCCTGTGCACCAGCAGAACAGAGTACAAGCTTGACAAGTTGTGAACGACTGGAGAGGATGATGCAGGAGTATCTGAAGCTCAATATCCTTGCCATTGTGGGGGGAGGGGTTGGACCCTCTTGCATTTTGGTCTTCAAAAAAATGGAAGAGTGGCCTGATTCACCTGTTATGGTTTGGAGGTTTTGTCATGCCCAGCAGCCAGTGTTCTCTCGGAATGTGTCTTCAACACTGCTGGTGGTGTCCTGACAGATAAGCGCATCTGGCTGTCCCTTAAAGGATAGATCACCTAACTTTCATCAAAATGAACAAGTCATGGATCTTCAATGTCTTTTGCAACTCAGTCGCAAAAGCGATTAAAAATTTAATATGTTAATAAAAAAAAAAAAATTGGTGTAATTGAAAACGTCACACTTTCCTGTACAGCTGGCATCAGGCACTCTTCCAGCATCTTTTCAGTTGTTTTGCGTCTCACAAATGTTCTTCTGTGTGATCCAAACATCTCAAACTTGGATTCGTCTGTTCATAACACTTTTTTTCCAATCTTCCTCTGTCCAATGTCTGTGTTCTTTCGCCCATATTAATCTTTTCCTTATATTAGCCAGTCTCAGATATGGCTTTTTCTTTGCCACTCTGCCCTGAAGGCCACCATCCCGGAGTTGCCTCTTCACTGTAGACATTGACACTGGCGTTTTGCATGCACTATTTAATGAAGATGCCATTTGAGCACATGTGAGGCGTCGATTTCTCAAACTAAAGACTCTAATGTACTTGTATTGTTGTGCAGCGGGCCTCCCACTTCTCTTTCTACTCTGGTTAGAGCCTGTTTGTGCCCTCCTCTGAAGGGAGTAGTACACACCATTGTAGGAAATCTTCAGTTTCTTAGCAATCTCTCACGTGGAATAGCTTTCATTCCTAAGAACAAGAATAGACTGTCGAGTTTCACATAAGGTTTTTTTTTTTTTTCTGGCCATTTTGAGAGTTTAATGGAACCAACAAATATAATGCTCCAGATTCTCAACTAGCTCAAAGGAAGGTCAGGTTTATAGGTTCTCTAATCAGCCAAACCTGTTTTTAGCTGTGCTAACATACTTGCACAAGGGTTTTCAAGGGTATTCTAACCATCCATTAGCCTTCTTACAGTTAGCAAACCAAAGTACCATAAGAACACTGGAGTGATGGTTGTTGGAAATGGGCCTCTAAACACCTATGAAGATATTGCATTACAAACCAGACGTTTGCAGCTAGGATAGTCATTTACCACATTAACAACGTATAGTGTATTTCTGAATCATTTAATGTTAGCTTCATTGGAAAAAAATCTGTATTTCTTTCAAAAATAAGGACATTTCAAAGTGACCCTACACTTTCGAATGGTTGTGTAAATCTGGTCTTTCTATAATTGCACTGACCACAGTTCTACCGATCTGTGCATGTCTAAAAAGATGGATACCACTGGAACAGACGCCAAGCAAAGTCCGAAGTCTCTACATCTGTCTAATAGTGATTGGTTTCATCGGGGGTTTGTAATTGAACTGCATTTTTGCGGCATTTCCATAGAAACATTGTAGTAGTGCTCAGCGGAGAACACAAAAAATATGATCTCAGCCTTATACCGAAAGCGATCAAAAAAATATTATGTACCTTTATATACTCGAGCATAAGCCGAGGTTTTCACAAATTTTTAAAATTTACCAGTAGCTGTTGATTTCCCACCCTAGGCTTATACTTGAGTCAATAGGTTTTCCCAGTTTTTTTTTTTTTTTTTTTTGGGTGGCAAAATTAGGGGTGTCTGCTTATATTCAAGTATATACAGTACCTAAAATGTTACTGATAGGGTTTTTATCTTATCCCACAGAAAACCAGCCCTAATTCAGGTCCCGTCATCTGTTAATGGAACTGTAGGGGGTACTGACGTCACTGGTAGAACAAAGACTCTGGAAAAACGACATGGCTCCTACCCCTTCAAATAGTAACATAGTTAGTAAGGCCGAAAAAAGACATTTGTCCATCCAGTTCAGCCTATATTCCATCATAATAAATCCCCAGATCTATGTCCTTCTACAGAACCTAATAATTGTATGATACAATATTGTTCTTCTCCAGGAAGACATCCAGGCCTCTCTTGAACCCCTCAACTGAGTTCGCCATCACCACCTCCTCAGGCAAGCAATTCCAGATTCTCTCTGCCCTAACAGTAAAGAATCCTCTTCTATGTTGGTGGAAAAACCTTCTCTCCTCCTGACGCAAAGAATGCCCCCTTGTGCCCGTCACCTTCCTTGGTATAAACAGATCCTCAGCGAGATATTTGTATTGTCCCCTTATATACTTATACATGGTTATTAGATCGCCCCTCAGTCGTCTTTTTTCTAGACTAAATAATCCTAATTTCGCTAATCTATCTGGGTATTGTAGTTCTCCCATCCCCTTTATTAATTTTGTTGCCCTCCTTTGTACGCTCTCTAGTTCCATTATATCCTTCCTGAGCACCGGTGCCCAAAACTGGACACAGTACTCCATGTGCGGTCTAACTAGGGATTTGTACAGAGGCAGTATAATGCTCTCATCATGTGTATCCAGACCTCTTTTAATGCACCCCATGATCCTGTTTGCCTTGGCAGCTGCTGCCTGGCACTGGCTGCTCCAGGTAAGTTTATCATTAACCAGGATCCCCAAGTCCTTCTCCCTGTCAGATTTACCCAGTGGTTTCCCGTTCAGTGTGTAATTGTGATATTGATTCCTTCGTCCCATGTGTATAACCTTACATTTATCATTGTTAAACCTCATCTGCCACCTTTCAGCCCAAGTTTCCAACTTATCCAGATCCATCTGTAGCAGAATACTATCTTCTCTTGTATTAACTGCTTTACATAGTTTTGTATCATCTGCAAATATCGATATTTTACTGTGTAAACCTTCTACCAGATCATTAATGAATATGTTGAAGAGAACAGGTCCCAATACCGACCCCTGTGGTACCCCACTGGTCACAGCAACCCAGTTAGAGACTATACCATTTATAACCACCGTCTGCTTTCTATCACTAAGCCAGTTACTAACCCATTTACACACATTTTCCCCCAGACCAAGCATTCTCATTTTGTGTACCAACCTCTTGTGTGGCACGGTATCAAACGCTTTGGAAAAATCGAGTAAAATCCAGTGACTTCTGCGCTCCAAATCCAATTACCCCCCCCCCTCCTTCTTCGGAGCCCCACTATGCCCACTTCCTTCTCAGCCCTGGTGTGTGGCCAAACAGCTGTTTCTAATGACATGTAGAGAAAAATTTAATACATTTGTGAGATCCAATTTCACAATTTAACCTTTGTGCAACTGACAAATTTGCAGCTAATAACATTTTAGTGGAATTTTCTTTTATTTCCACATTTATTATTATTTATTATTATTAAGAATAATAGTGTTGTTATTATTATTATGCCATTTATTCCATGGCGCATTACACGTGATAAAGGGATATACATAAAAAAAAAAATAAAAAAAAACTACAGTAATCTTAAATACAAGTTACGACTGGTACAGGAGGAGAGAGGATCCTGCCCGCGAGGGCTCACAATCTTAGAGTCCAATGTTAAACTTTTGGTTAAAATATTCGACAAACTAATCAGCGAATATTGTAAATTCTGTGAGCGTAATCGAAATCTAATATTGAAATATTGGCTAATCTCTAGCCACAACTTCTCATTGTCATTCCACCACAGGCTTGGGGGAAGGTGGAAGGAGGCCACCCCTCACTGTTGGAGTGTTCAAACAACATGCATAGGTTGGTGCTCTGCTATATGAAGGTCAACATATTGGCAAACATTCAAACATTGTGTCTGTTTCCCAAACCTAGTAGAACAATACTAGGACTGCAATATGGCAGTCATTGAACATTAGTTCAATGACAATAAGGGTCTACATTCAGGCCATGTGCACACGTACAGTATTTTTCGCGTTTTTTTTTTTTTTGCTATAAAAATGTGATAAAAAGTGAAAAAAAAGCTTACATATGCCTCCTATTATTTATAATGTATTCTGCATTTTTTTTGTGCAAATGTTGCCTTTTTTCCGCGAAAAAATCGCATCGCAGAAAAAAAAGCAACATGCTCATTAAATTTGCGGAATTGCGGTGACTCCGCACACCTAGGAATGCATTGATCTGCTTACTTTCCGCATGGGGCTGTGCACACCATGCGGGAAGTAAGCAGATTATGTGCGGTTGGTACCCAGGGTGGAGGAGAGGAGACTCTCCTCCACGGACTGGGCACCATATAATTGGTTACAAAAAAAAAAAGAATTAAAATAAAAAACAGTGATATACTCACCTTCGATGTCTTCCTGCCTCTCAGCGGTGCACGCTGCTGCTTCCGTTCCTATAGATGTTCTGTGTGAAGGACCTGTGATGACGTCGCGGTCTTGTGATTGGTCGCGCGACCGCTCACGTGACCGACGTCATGGAAGGTCCTGCACACACACACACCATCTATAGGAACGGACTCCGCTGAGATCGGCTGTCTGCGGGTGAGTATAACCATTTTTTTTATTTTATTTTATTATTTTTAACATGATATCCTTTACTATTGATGCTCCATAGACTGCATCTATAGTAAAAAGTTATAGTAAAAAGTTGGTCACACTTGTCAAACACTATGTTTGACAAGTGTGACCAACCTGTCAGTCAGTTTTCCAAGCGATGCTACAGATCGCTTGGAAAACTTTAGCATTCTGCAAGCTAATTACGCTTGCAAAATGCTAAGAAAACCGGGAAAAAAACGCAAAAAACGGATTTCTTGCAGAAAATATCCGGTTTTCTTAAGGAAATTTCTGCAAGAAATCTGTTATGGCTGGCAATCAGGCAACACGGCGTGCAGTAATCAGCGCACATACAGAGATCTGGCAATAACCCAAAAACAATAGGACGAGCTCTGAGACGTGGAATCTCTGTAGACTGCAGTACCTGATCTATCCTCACACAACTGGAAGCAGCAGTGGATTGCGCCTATCAACTACCTATGCAACTCGGCACTGCCTGAGGAGCTGACTAGCCTGAAGATAGAAATACAAGCCTGACTTACCTCAGAGAAATACCCCAAAGGAATAGGCAGCCCCCACATATAATGACTGTTAGCAAGATGAAAAGACAAACGTAGGAATGAAATAGATTCAGCAAAGTGAGGCCCGATATTCTAGACAGAGCGAGGATAGCAAAGAGAACTATGCAGTCTACAAAAAAACCTAAAACGAAAACCACGCAAAGGGGCAAAAAGACCCACCGTGCCGAACTAACAGCACGGCGGTGCACCCCTTTGCTTCTCAGAGCTTCCAGCAAAAGATAATAACAAGCTGGACAGAAAAAACAGAAAACAAACTAGAAGCACTTATCTAGCAGAGCAGCAGGCCCAAGGAAAGATGCAGTAGCTCAGATCCAACACTGGAACATTGACAAGGAGCAAGGAAGACAGACTCAGGTGGAGCTAAATAGCAAGGCAGCCAACGAGCTCACCAAAACACCTGAGGGAGGAAGCCCAGAGACTGCAATACCACTTGTGACCACAGAAGTGAACTCAGCCACAGAATTCACAACAGAAATCCTGACGTGTGCACATACCCTCATTCTCACATGTCCCTGGAACTACTAAAATAATGTGTCTGGATAGTTCAGATTAAATGCTGTCACTAGAGTTGAGCGACACCCGACTATCTCAAAAGTCGGGTCGAGTGAAATCGGCCGATTATGACGTAAAGTCGGGATCGACCGAAACACGAAACCCAATGCAAGTCAATGGGGCAGCATAGTCGGCAGTGAGTGGGGGCCAGGAAAACACCTAGAGTGCCCATTTTAATGTCAAAACCATCCATTCTTCTTAATGAAGCTTGTCAAGCGTAATTTACCTTATAATAATTGGAAGGCATTTGAAATTGGGGGTCATTTGGCTAAAGTTGTGTGGGGTAGGGCTGGTTCAAGTAATTAGTGGGCCCAGGAAATCTGGACCACGTCACGGCAGTGGAGCAGGGAGAGGTAAGTATTTCAACTTTGCAAGTGCTGTGATCCTGAGCAAGCAGGGGGGGCCCACTTGTTGGCATTGGCACTGGCACAGGGCCCCTCAAAGTACAGCGGTGTGTTTGCACGGCGGGGGCGCCTCCCACCGGCAGCAACACTTTTGCGTACTATGAGAGGCCCTGTGCCAGTGACGTCGCCAACTAGTATTCCTCCCCCCACCTGATGAAGGAACCTGCACTTTCATCTACACCTTCCTCTTTGTCCCCGTGTAAGGTGGTATGGTATGCGGGAAGAGCAACCTGACTTTCAGCAGGGTCACAATGTTGTTGTGTAGCATGCACGGGGAATGTTGCGTTATGGGTCAATGTACCAGCAGACTCATCTATCACTGGCTGGGCAATGGGCACGATGAAGTGGAAACACAGATATAGGCCCAAAGAATAAAGTGGGCTAAATGCAGTTCAAAATTGGTAACACAGGAATAACCAGGGGGCATTGCAGTGGAGGACAACTGGAATGAGAGGCTGACACAGAGAGTAGGGCCAAATCAGTAAGTAGTCGAAATGCAGTTGAAAATTGGCAACCGTAGTAAACAGGCGGCACAGCTTTGTTCAGTGGAGGAGAACAGCAAGGAGTGGCAGACACCGATAGTAGGCCCCAAACCAACTAGTACGCCAAATGCAGTTGTTCCATTTAACCACAATTTAATGAGAGCCTGAAGATAGAAGCTCAGGAAAGGCAACCTGGGGAACACCTTGGAGTGTAACACACCATCTCTCTACACCCCATACCCAATTTGTAGGCCTAATGCAGTGTAGTTTCCAAGAACTACTAAACGAGAGCCGGAAGATCGAAGCTCAGGAAAGGCAACCTGGGGAACACCTTGGAGTGTAACACAACGTCTCTCTACACCACGGAAGGGCTGATTCTTAGGAAGGAAGGCTGTTGGAAATAAGCATTGCGCGTCCGAGGGTGATTATATTCTTATTAGGTATATACTCACCCTCGGACGCGCCCTGCTTCTTTATTTGGAATGAATGTTTATTTGCAATGTGGTGTTGACTTTCTCTATTATTTTGGTAATTAATGACTTTATTATTTTCATTGTTTTGCATCTTCTCGGCAATAATATAAAGAAGACACGACAGGACAACACTCGGTGGATGCCATATGTGTGTTTTCAATTTAAAAAACCTTTCAGTTAACTACTTGCAGGAGAAAGTAATTGTAGCTGGTGGCCATTTTTAGTACTGTACCAGATTTTAGTTGTGTGTTTGTTTTTAATGTTAAAATGTCTGCATTTGATATCTCACCAGTATTTTCTTTTTTATAAGCAAAATACTTTTTTTTTTATTTTATGATGTTGGTTCAAGGGGTACACGGGCAGCAGTAGACAGGTCAGTGGAGGCCTAGTGGAAGGAGGGACCGCAGACAGGCTTCGAAGCCCTAACATAATAAATTGGGCTGCCTGTAGGCAATTTAAAATTGGTTCCAGGGGAACACGGGCAGCAGTAGACAGGTCAGTGGAGGCCTAGAGGAAGGAGGGACCGCAGATGCGCCAATGTTTCCCCCATACCAAATTTGTAGGCCTAATGCAGTGTAGTTTCCAACAACTACTAAACGAGAGCCGGAATATCGAAGCTCAGGAAAGGCAACCTGGGGAACACCTTGGAGTGTAACACACCCTCTCTCTACACCCCATACCCAATTTGAAGGCCTAATGCAGCGTAGTTTCCAACAACTACTAAACGAGAGCCGGAAGATCGAAGCTCAGGAAAGGCAACCTGGGGAACACCTTGGAGTGTAACACACCCTCTCTCTACACCCCATACCCAATTTGAAGGCCTAATGCAGTGTAGTTTCCAAGAACTACTAAACGAGAGCCGGAAGATCGAAGCTCAGGAAAGGCAACCTGGGGAACACCTTGGAGTGGAACACACCATCTCTCTACACCCCATACCCAATTTGAAGGCCTAATGCAGCGTAGTTTCCAACAACTACTAAACGAGAGCCGGAAGATCGAAGCTCAGGAAAGGCAACCTGGGGAACACCTTGGAGTGTAACACAACGTCTCTCTACACCACGGAAGGGCTGATTCTTAGGAAGGAAGGCTGTTGGAAATAAGCATTGCGCGTCCGAGGGTGATTATATTCTTATTAGGTATATACTCACCCTCGGACGCGCCCTGCTTCTTTATTTGGAATGAATGTTTATTTGCAATGTGGTGTTGACTTTCTCTATTATTTTGGTAATTAATGATTTTATTATTTTCATTGTTTTGCATCTTCTCGGCAATAATATAAAGAAGACGCGACAGGACAACACTCGGTGGATGCCATATCTGTGTTTTCAATTTAAAAAACCTTTCAGTTAACTACTTGCAGGAGAAAGTAATTGTAGCTGGTGGCCATTTTTAGTACTGTACCAGATTTTAGTTGTGTGTTTGTTTTTAATGTTAAAATGTCTGCATTTGATATCTCTCCAGTATTTTCTTTTTTGTAAGCAAAATACTTATTTTTATATTTTCTGACGTTGGTTCCAGGGGTACACGGGCAGCAGTGCCCTGGTCAGTGTAGTAGTAGTTGAAAGAATGGACCGCAGACAGGCATCGAAGGCCTAAAATAAAAAAATTGGGCTGGCTGTAGGCAATTTTAAATTGGTTCCAGGGGTACACGGGCAGCAGTGGTGTGGTCAGTGGAGGCCTAGTGGAAGGAGTGACCGCAGACAGGCATCGAAGGCCTAAAATAATAACACATGGCTGTAGGCAATTTTAAATTGGTTCCAGGGGTACACGGGCAGCAGTGGTGTGGTCAGTGGAGGCCTAGTGGAAGGAGTGACCGCAGACAGGCATCGAAGGCCTAAAATAATAACACATGGCTGTAGGCAATTTTAAATTGGTTCCAGGGGTACACGGGCAGCAGTGACCTGGTCAGTGTAGTAGTAGTTGAAAGAATGGACCGCAGACAGGCATCGAAGGCCTAAAATAAAAAAATTGGGCTGGCTGTAGGCAATTTTAAATTGGTTCCAGGGGTACACGGGCAGCAGTGGTGTGGTCAGTGGAGGCCTAGTGGAAGGAGTGACCGCAGACAGGCATCGAAGGCCTAAAATAATAACACATGGCTGTAGGCAATTTTAAATTGGTTCCAGGGGTACACGGGCAGCAGTGACCTGGTCAGTGTAGTAGTAGTTGAAAGAATGGACCGCAGACAGGCATCGAAGGCCTAAAATAAAAAAATTGGGCTGGCTGTAGGCAATTTTAAATTGGTTCCAGGGGTACACGGGCAGCAGTGGTGTGGTCAGTGGAGGCCTAGTGGAAGGAGTGACCGCAGACAGGCATCGAAGGCCTAAAATAATAACACATGGCTGTAGGCAATTTTAAATTGGTTCCAGGGGTACACGGGCAGCAGTGGTGTGGTCAGTGGAGGCCTAGTGGAAGGAGTGACCGCAGACAGGCATCGAAGGCCTAAAATAATAACACATGGCTGTAGGCAATTTTAAATTGGTTCCAGGGGTACACGGGCAGCAGTGACCTGGTCAGTGTAGTAGTAGTTGAAAGAATGGACCGCAGACAGGCATCGAAGGCCTAACATAACAAAAATGTCAATACAATGGTATTGTCAGTGGCAGGCATTGAAGGATGTCAGCGCATAGACTAAACATTGGTGGAGCTGTGAGATAATTTTGCAAGTGGTAGAGCACTGTTTGAGCTGGGGTGGGGGGAAACTGTCTTGTGGCCGGCGGTACAGGCCCAGGGCCCCTCATATTACAACGGTGTGTCTGACGTTGGGTGCGCACCACCACCGCCAGAGACACTTTATTGTACTAGGAGGGGCCCAGTGGCAGTGCCGTCGACCAAAAGCGGGCTCACCCACCTCTTCAGACAAACTGCACTCTCACGGGTGCTGTCGCCAAGTGTCGATACCACGGCCCCGTGTGGGGAGTTTGGCCATTTAGTGAGGTGTAAACATGTCGTATGCTGGACAATCAGGTGCAGAAAATTACGAGATTGGAAAAGGCATTCAGAATAGTCCACAGGCAAGACCTTTTCAAAGGAAAGCTAGGTGTCAGCCGGGCAAGGTGGGGCAAAAGATTTCGAAATCCAGTTGTGGTTCATTTTAATGAAGGTTAGATCATCTACATTTTGGGTAGCCAGACGAGTCCTTTTTTCTGTTAGTATTGAACCTGCAGCACTGAATACTCTTTCTGATAGGACACTAGCTGCCGGGCAAGCAAGCTCCTGCAATGCATATTCTGCCAATTCTGGCCAGGTGTCTAATTTTGATGCCCAGTAATCAAATGGGAATGACGGTTGAGGGAGAACATCGATAAGGGATGAAAAATAGTTTGTAACCATACTGGACAAATGTTGTCTCCTGTCACTTTGAATTGATGCTGCAGTACCTGTCCTGTCTGCGGTCATAGCAAAATCACTCCACAACCTGGTCAGAAAACCCCTCTGGCCAACGCCACTTCTGATTTCTGCCCCTCTAACTCCTCTGGTCTGCTGGCCCCTGCAGCTCGTGTGAGAACGATCACGGGCGCTGTGTGCAGGGAATGCCAGAAGCAAACGGTCAACAAGAGTTGATTGTTTGGTTGCTAATATTAGTTCCAAGTTCTCATGTGGCATTATATTTTGCAATTTGCCTTTATAGCGAGGATCAAGGAGGCAGGCCAACCAGTAATCGTCATCATTCATCATTTTAGTTATGCGTGTGTCCCTTTTGAGGATACGTAAGGCATAATCCGCCATGTGGGCCAAAGTTCCAGTTCTCAAATCTGCGGTTGTGCTTGGTTGAGGGGCAGTTTCAGGCAAATCCACGTCACTTGTGTCCCTCAAAAAACCAGAACCCGGCCTTGCCGCGCCACCAATTTCCAGTGGCCCCGGAAAAGCTTCCTCATTAAAAATATAATCATCCCCATCATCCTCCTCGTCCTCCTCCTCCTCTTCGCCCGCTACCTCGTCCTGTACACTGCCCTGGCCAGACAATGGCTGACTGTCATCAAGGCTTTCCTCTTCCTCAGCTGCAGACGCCTGATCCTTTATGTGCGTCAAACTTTGCATCAGCAGACGCATTAGGGGGATGCTCATGCTTATTATGGCGTTGTCTGCACTAACCAGCCGTGTGCATTCCTCAAAACACTGAAGGGCTTGACACATGTCTTGAATCTTCGACCACTGCACACCTGACAACTCCATGTCTGCCATCCTACTGCCTGCCCGTGTATGTGTATCCTCCCACAAAAACATAACAGCCCGCCTCTGTTCACACAGTCTCTGAAGCATGTGCAGTGTTGAGTTCCACCTTGTTGCAACGTCTATGATTAGGCGATGCTGGGGAAGGTTCAAAGAACGCTGATAGGTCTGCATACGGCTGGAGTGTACGGGCGAACGGCGGATATGTGAGCAAAGTCCACGCACTTTGAGGAGCAGGTCGGATAACCCCGGATAACTTTTCAGGAAGCACTGCACCACCAGGTTTAAGGTGTGAGCCAGGCAAGGAATGTGTTTCAGTTGGGAAAGGGAGATGGCAGCCATGAAATTCCTTCCGTTATCACTCACTACCTTGCCTGCCTCAAGATCTACAGTGCCCAGCCACGACTGCGTTTCTTTCTGCAAGAACTCGGACAGAACTTCCGCGGTGTGTCTGTTGTCGCCCAAACACTTCATAGCCAATACAGCCTGCTGACGTTTGCCAGTAGCTGCCCCATAATGGGAGACCTGGTGTGCAACAGTGGCAGCTGCGGATGGAGTGGTTGTGCGACTGCGGTCTGTGGACGAGCTCTCGCTTCTGCAGGAGGACGAAGAGGAGGAGGAGGGGGTGCGAACGGCTACAGCCAATTGTTTCCTAGACCGTGGGCTAGGCAGAACTGTCCCAAACTTGCTGTCCCCTGTGGACCCTGCATCCACAACATTCACCCAGTGTGCCGTGATGGACACGTAACGTCCCTGGCCATGCCTACTGGTCCATGCATCTGTTGTCAGGTGCACCTTTGTGCTCACAGATTGCCTGAGTGCATGGACGATGCGCTCTTTAACATGCTGGTGGAGGGCTGGGATGGCTTTTCTGGAAAAAAAGTGTCGACTGGGTAGCTCGTAGCGTGGTACAGCGTAGTCCATCAGGGCTTTGAAAGCTTCGCTTTCAACTAACCGGTAGGGCATCATCTCTAACGAGATTAGTCTAGCTATGTGTGCGTTCAAACCCTCTGTACGCGGATGCGAGGCTAAGTATTTCCTTTTTCTAACCATAGTCTCATGTAGGGTGAGCTGGACTGGAGAGCTGGAGATCGTGGCACTAGCGGGGGTGCCGGTGGACATGGCAGACTGAGAGACGGTGGGAGATGGTATTGTTGCCACCGGTGCCCTAGATGCAGTGTTTCCTACTACAAAACTGGTGATTCCCTGACCCTGACGGCTTTGGCCTGGCAAAGAAACCTGCACAGATACTGCAGGTGGTGCGGAAAATGGTGGCCCTACACTGCCGGAAGGGATGTTGCGTTGCTGACTAGCTTCATTGGCCGAGGGTGCTACAACCTTAAGGGACGTTTGGTAGTTATTCCAGGCTTGCAAATGCATGGTGGTTAAATGTCTATGCATGCAACTTGTATTGAGACTTTTCAGATTCTGTCCTCTGCTTAAGGTAGTTGAACATTTTTGACAGAAGACTTTGCGCTGATCAATTGGATGTTGTTTAAAAAAATGCCAGACTGCACTCTTTCTAGCATCGGATACCTTTTCAGGCATTGCAGACTGAGCTTTAACCGGATGGCCACGCTGTCCTCCAACAGGTTTTAGCTTTGCCACGCGTTTTGGGCAAGATACGGGCCCGGCAGATGGAACCTGTTGCGATGTTGATGCCTGCTGCGGCCCCTCCTCCTCCGCTTCAGAACTGCTGCCGCCTGCACCCTGTTCCCCCAATGGCTGCCAATCGGGGTCAAGAACTGGGTCATCTATTACCTCTTCTTGTAGCTCGTGTGCAACTTCGTCTGTGTCACCGTGGCGGTCGGAGGTATAGCGTTCGTGATGGGGCAACATAGTCTCATCAGGGTCTGATTCTTGATCAGCACCCTGCGATGGCAATGTTGTGGTCTGAGTCAAAGGACCAGGATAGTAGTCTGGCTGTGGCTGTGCATCAGTGCACTCCATGTCAGATTCAACTTGTAATGGGCATGGACTGTTAACTGCTTCACTTTCTAAGCCAGGGACGGTATGTGTAAAGAGCTCCATGGAGTAACCCGTTGTGTCGCCTGCTGCATTCTTCTCTGTTGTTGTTTTTGCTGAAGAGGACAAGGAAGCGACTTGTCCCTGACCGTGAACATCCACTAACGACGCGCTGCTTTGACATTTACCAGTTTCACGAGAGGAGGCAAAAGAGCTAGAGGCTGAGTCAGCAAGATAAGCCAAAACTTGCTCTTGCTGCTCCGGCTTTAAAAGCGGTTTTCCTACTCCCAGAAAAGGGAGCGTTTGAGGCCTTGTGTAGCCAGACGACGAACCTGGCTCCAGACTTAGGTGCAATATTTTTTTTCCCACGACCAGCTGATGCTCCACCACTACCCTCATTACCAGCTGACAATGAACGCCCCCGGCCACGACCTCTTCCACCAGACTTCCTCATTGTTTTAAAAACGTTAACAAACGAACGGTATTTGTTGCTGTCACACAACTTACACGGTGAGCTATAACTTCAGTATGATTTAGCTACCCCTTTACAAGTGGGTGAGACCACAACGAAAATCAGCCACAATGTTACACACTCTGTTGTTGTTGGCAACAAATGAGATGGCACACACGCAGGACTGTCACTGAAACGCAAATGTAAATATTTATCTCCCACTGATTTGTGTTTGGTTTTTTTAAAAGGGAGACTTCAGAAAGAAAAAAAATTTTAAAAAAATTATTTTTTACAGAAGAATTTATAAAACAAATAAAATGAAATGATTGTTTCAGGGAGAATTTAGGAAAAAAAAAAAAAAAAGGCTTTGTAGGGCCCACTGAGTGACAGATGACGCACACAGGAGTCAGGAGTGGCACACAAGCCCAGAGGCCAATATTAATCTCCCACTGATTGATTTAGTGATTTTTTTTGGTAGATTTTGGAACCCAAATCAAGCAAAAAAATTAATAGGCTTTCTATGGCCAACAATTGGGGAGAGAGAGAGAGATGGCACACCCAGGAGTCAAGACTGGCACACAAGCAGAAGGGGCAATATGAATCTCCCACAGATTTTTTTTTTTTTTTTTTCAGGGAGACTTGAGAGAAAAAAAAATACAAAAAAAATGATTTTTTTTCAGGAATAATTTAGAAACCAAAGAAAATAAAATGATTGTTTCAAGGAGAATTTAGAAAACAAATAAAACAAAAAATAGGCTTTCTAGGGCCCACTGAGTGACAGATGACGCACACAGGAGTCAGGAGTGGCACACAAGCCCAGAGGCCAATATTAATCTCCCATTTTTTATTTTTTTCCAGGGAAAATTTATAAACCCAATAAAATAATAAAAAAATAGGCTTTCTATGGCCCACTATCTGAGAGAGAGAGAGATGGCACGCTTAGGACTGGCACACAAGCCCAAAGGCCAATATTAATCTCCCACTGATTGATTGATTGATTTTTTCAGGTAGAATTATGAACCCAAATCAAGCAAAAAAATTAATAGGCTTTCTATGGCCCACTGAGTGAGAGATGGCACACACAGGAGTAAGGAGTGGCACACAAGCCCTGAGGCCAATATTTTTCTCCCACTGATTGATGTTGTGATTTTTTCTGGTAGATTTTGGAACCCAAATCAAGCAAAAAAATAAATAGGCTTTCTATGGCCCACTGAGTGAGAGATGACACAGACAGAGATGGCACTCTAGCAGAAATGTCAATCTTAATCTCCCACAAAAAAAAAAAAAAAAAAAAAAAAAAGGAACTGTCCTTCAATTACTATCTCCCTGCAGTAATCTCAGCCAGGTATGGCAGGCAGCAATAAGGAGTGGACTGATGCACAAATTAAATAAAAAGTGTGGACAAACAAACAAGATAGCTGTGCAGAAAGGAAGGAACAAGAGGATTTGTGCTTTGAAAAAAGCAGTTGGTTTGCACAGCGGCGTACACACAGCAATGCAGCTATCAGGGAGCCTTCTAGGGCAGCCCAATGAGCTACAGCGCTGAGGAAAAAAAAAAAAAAGGAGCTTCCACTGTCCCTGCACACCGAAGGTGGTGTTGGGCAGTGGAAATCGCTACAGCACAAGCGGTTTTGTGGTTAATGGACCCTGCCTAACGCTATCCCTGCTTCTGACGAAGCGGCAGCAACCTCTCCCTAAGCTCAGATCAGCAGCAGTAACATGGCGGTCGGCGGGAACTCCCCTTTATAGCCCCTGTGACGCCGCAGACAGCAAGCCAATCACTGCAATGCCCTTCTCTAAGATGGTGGGGACCAGGACCTATGTCATCACGCTGCCCACACTCTGCGTTTACCTTCATTGGCTGAGAAATGGCGCTTTTCGCGTCATTGAAACGCGACTTTGGCGCGAAAGTCGCGTTCTGCATGGCCGACCACGCACAGGGGTCGGATCGGGTTTCATGAAACTCGACTTCGCCAAAAGTCGGCGACTTTTGAAAATGTTCGACCCGTTTCGCTCAACCCTAGCTGTCACCACACCATCTAATCTTCCTAAGAAGCCTAACCTTAGGGGTGGGCTACGTAGAATGTAATTTTCTTCATGTCCGACCTGTCAGACATACAAAATTACAAAATTGAGATTATATAGTAATGAGATTTAAATCGCAGCAACGGATATGTTTGTGATTTTTTTTTATTTTTTATTTTTTAATTTGTTGCATTTCCCTAAAAGAAACTGCAATCAAAATTCTTTATGTACCAAAACAAAAGTCAACTCTCCATACAAAAAAACAAGCCCTTACACAAGTCTAAAATTAAATAATAAGGCTGGTTTCACACTTGCGTTTCAAAACGCATGCGTTTTTAAAAAAAAAAAAAACGCATGGTGAAAAAACTCGTGCAAACGCTGCGTTTTTTTGACACATGCGTTTTTGCATGTGGTGAAAAATACGCAACGTTTTGACGCGCTAAGTCTACGTTCAGACTAGCGTTGTGCTAGTCTGCGTCGGCGCCGCGTCGGGCAACGCAGCGGCGACGCACGCGTCATGCGCCCCTATGTTTAGCATGGGGGACGCATGCGTCTTTGCTTGTTGCGTTTTGCGACGCGTGCGTCTTTTTTGCCGCAAGCGTCGGACCAAGAAAACGCTACAAGTTGCATTTTTCTTGCGTCCGATTTTCGGCAAAAATCGACGCACGCGTCGCAAAACGCAGCGTTTTTGCATGCGTTTTGCCGCGTTTTTCGGTGCGTTGTGCGTCGCGTCGCCGACGCAGCGGCGCACAACGCTAGTCTGAACGTAGCCTCATGCGTTTCTCATGCGTTTGCGTTTTTTAAACGCATGCTGAGAAATGTGTGACAGCTGCCAATCATCAAAATAAAGTAAAAAAACCCCACTATAAACAGAAATAGTTAGGGTTAGGGGTAGGGATCATAACCCTAACGGGATCCTAACCCTAACCCTACCCCTAACCCTAAAGGGATTAGGGGTAGGGATAGGGTTAGGATCCCTTTAGGGTTAGGGTTAGGATCCCTTTAGGGTTAGGATCCCTTTAGGGTTAGGATCCCTTTAGGGTTAGGGTTAGGATCCCTTTATCACCTTTATGGTGGGGGGTGGCATATCAGTGTGTTTTCTGTTTTTTTTTTTTTTTTTTTTTTTTTTTTTTTTTTATAAAAACGCATGCGTTTCCATTGACTACAAAAAGAGAGAAGCCAGCGCTGCTTGTGGTCAGAACGCAATTTGAAAAGCGCAAATGCGCATATTAAATTCTGACTGTATATCAAAATGAGATATTTAGCAAACAACTGATCAATTCTTTGAGCCACCCCGCCACGTCACGGCAATCTCTTGGGGCAGTCCTGCTCTATGATTTTTATATTCGCTGTGCCATTACGGCCTCCTTAATATGCTGGGAGAAAGACCACATTAGCACCGCTGTAAGTTTTTTTTTTTTTTTTTTTTTTATTTTATGTTTTACTCACTGTGCCATTACGGCCTCCTAAATGTGTTAAAAGCGGGACCATATTGAATGCAAACCGTACCTGTAGCTTTTCCGAATCACTCCCATGGCGCCAGAAAGGGTATGCGACAATAACGGTCGACCAGGTCCAAGCATGGACATGTCAGATCTGACCTCCACAATGCCTGACAAGCACCATGGCTTAAAGAGAGAGACAGGCCCAGGCACAGGTGTGGTACTGGATGGGCAGTGTGGAGGTTGGATCCAAAATGTCTGTCTGGACCTGGTCAACCTTTATCCTCGCTTGCCTACTCTGGCGCCATGGGGGTGACTCAGTAATGCTCAAGGTACAGCATGCTTTTAATGTGGTCTTGCTTTTAGTTCATTTAGGAGGCCTTTATGGCACAGCGAATATAAAAAAACGTAGTGTAGGACTGCCCCAATATGAGATTGCCGTGAAGAGGCGGGGTGGCTCAAAGAATTTGATCAATTGTTTGCTAAATGTCTCATTTTGAAAATACAGTTTGAAATTAATATGTGCATTTGCACTTTATGTATTGCGTCTTAACCTTAGGCTGCGCTGGCTTCTCCCCTTTTTTGTTTCCATTGACTCCAATGTATTTTTTGACACACAAAAAACGCATGAAAACGCATGCGTTTGTATGTGTCAAAAAAACGCCTCTCAAAAATACTACAAGTTGCATTTCTGAAAAAGAACGCATGCAGCAAAAAAACGCATGCGTTTCAAAACGCGACCCAACGCGTACAACAAAAAACGCATGCGTTTTCAATGTTAAATATAGGAAAAAAAACACATGGTTTTTTTTGTGCAAAAAACGCTGCAGACAAAAACGCAAGTGTGAAACCACCCTAAGTTACCAGTCTCAAGTAAATGTTTGTTTCACTATTTCCTATTTATTTATTTTACAAAATTCTGAAATTCTTTTTAGCCACTAAAATATAAAAAAACTACACTGTTTGAGCTGTAAACCTGTGTACTTACAACTTGCAAAAAAGGAAAAAAAGTTCCAGCACGTGGCATCTCTTCATAAAATCTTCAGCATTTATTTCTCACTAGCTGAAGAGCTCGGCGTTGCCTGGGCATAGTAAATATCTGTGCTTAGTTATAGCACCTCACTTCTCTTATTTTCCCATCATGCCTCTCATTCCCCCCTAACACTTGTCATTTCGACCTCACATCTGTCATTTTCCGATCACTCCACTATTTTCCCTCACTCCTCTCATTTTGCACGCACACCTTTTCATTTTCACCTCACATCTCTCATTTTCCCCTCAGTATATACATGTTTGTCATCTCCCTTATATATAGTATACACCTGTAAGTCATCTCCTGTATATAGTATATACCTGTGTCATCTCCCCTGTAAATAGTATATACCTGCTGTATGTCATCTCCTCCTGTATATAGTATATACCTGTATTTCATCTATTCTGTATATACTATACACCTGTGTCATCTCCTCCTATATATATAGTATATACCTGTATGTCATCTCCCCTGTATATAGTATATACCTGCTGTATGTCATCTCCTCCTCTATATATCTGTGTCATCTCCTCCTCTTTTATATAGATTATTTATTTATATAGCACCATTGATTCCATGGTGCTGTACATGAGAAGGGGTTACATACAAGTTACAGATATCACATACAGTAAACAAACTAACAATGACGGACTGATACAGAGGGGCGAGGACCCTGCCCTTACAGGATTATGGGGAAGGAGACAGTAGGTTGGGGGTTGCAGGAGCTCCAGTGTTCGTGAGGCTGTAGCTTCGATAGTGATGAGGCGTCAGCGGTGTCAGTGCAGGCTGTAGGCTTTCCTGAAGAGATGGGTTTTCAGGTTCCGTCTGAAGGATCCGACTGTGGTTGATAGTCGGACGTGTTGGGGCAGAGAGTTCCAGAGGATGGGGGATATTCGGGAGAAGTCTTGGAGGCGATTGGATGAGGATGAGGTGAATAAGTGTGGAGGAGAGAAGGAGGTCTTGGGAGGACCGGAGATTACGTGAGGGAAGCTATCAGGAGATTAGTTCAGAGATATATGGAGGAGACAGGTTATGGATGGCTTTGTAGGTCAGTATTAGTAATTTGAACTGGATACGCTGAGGGAATGGGAGCCAGTGAAGAGATTTGCAGAGGGGGGAAGCTGAGGAGTAGCGAGGAGAGAGATGGATTAGTCGGGCAGCAGAGTTAAGGATGGACTGGAGAGGTGCAAGGGTGTTAGCAGGGAGGCCACAGAAAAGGATGTTGCAGTAGTCAAGGCGGGAGATGATGAGGGCGTGCACAAGCATTTTAGTAGATTGGGGGTTGAGGAAAGGACGGATCCTGGAGATATTTTTGAGCTGGAGTTGACAGGAGGTGGAAAGAGCTTGGATGTGTGGTTTGAAGGACAGGGCAGAGTCGAAGGTTACTCCGAGGCAGCGGACTTCGGGTACGGGGGAAAGCATGATGTCATTGACTGTGATAGATAGGTCAGGTAAGGAAGATTTATGGGATGGAGGAAAGATGAGTTCAGATTTGTCCACATTGAGTTTGAGGAAGCGAGAGGAGAAGAAGCAGGAGATGGCTGATAGGCACTCTGGGATTCTGGACAGCAGAGCGGTGACGTCTGGGCCAGAGAGGTAGATCTGAGTGTCATCAGCATAGAGGTGGTACTGGAATCCATGGGACTTTATGAGTTGTCCCAAGCCAAGTGTATAGATTGATAAGAGTAGGGGTCCTAGAACAGAGCGTTGGGGGACTCCAACAGAGAGAGGGTGGGATGAGGAGGTAGTATGGGAGTGGGAGACGCTGAATGTGCGGTTGGAAAGTATATACCTGTATGTCATCTCCCCTGTATATAGTACAGACCTGTGTCATCTCCTCCTGTATATAGTATATACCTGTCATCTCCATTGTATATAGTATATACATGTATGTCATCTCCTGTATAGTATATACCTGTCATCTCCTAATGTGTATAGTACAGATCTGTCATCTCCCCTGTATATAGTATATACCGGTGTCATCTCTTCCTGTATATAGTATATATCTGTATGTCATCTCCTCCTGTATTAGACCGCGTTCACACGTTATTTGCTCAGTATTTTTACCTCCGTATTTGTAAGCTAAATTGGCAGCCTGATAAATCCCCAGCCAACAGGAAGCCCTCCCCCCTGGCAGTATATATTAGCTCACACATACACATAATAGACCGGTCATGTGACAGACAGCTGCCGTATTTCTTATATGGTACAGTTGTTGCTCTTGTAATTTGTCTGCTTATTAATCAGATTTAAATTTTTGAAGGATAATACCAGACTTGTGTGTGTTTTAGGGTGAGTTTCATGTGTCAAATTGTGTTGAGTTTTGTGTGGCGACATGCGTGTAGCAACATTTTGTGTGTCGAGTTGCATGTGACAGGTTAGTGTAGCAAGATGTGTGCAACAAGTTTTGCGCGTGGCGAGTTTTATGTGTGGTGCGTTTTGAGTATGTGCAAGTTTTGTGTGAGGCAACTTTTGCATGTGTTGCAACTTTTGTGCATGTGGCAATTTTTCCACGTGTGCAAGTTTTGCGTGTGGCGAGTTTTCCATTAGGTGAGTTTTGCACGTGTGGCGAGTTTTGCGTGAGCCTAGTTTTGCGTGTGGCGAGTTTTGAGCGGCGACTTTTGTGTTTCGACTTTTATGTGGCGAGGTTGGTGTATGTGGTGAAATGTATGCTGTGGGTTGTATATGTGTTCAAGCACGTGGTAGTGTGTGGCGCATTTTGTGTGTGTGTTCATATCCCCGTGTGTGGCGAGTATCCCATGTCGGGGCCCCACCTTAGCAACTGTACGGTATATACTCTTTGGTGCCATCGCTCTCACTCTTTAAGTCCCCCTTGTTCACATCTAGCAGCTGTCAATTTGCCTCCAACACTTTTCCTTTCACTTTTTCCCCATTATGTAGATAGGGGCAAAATTGTTTGGTTAATTGGAACGGGCGGGGTTAAAATTTCACCTCACAACATAGCTTATGATGCATCTGACTGTGCAAAATGTTGTGGCTGTAGCTGTGACGGTGCCGATGCCAATCCCGGACACACACACACACACACACACACACACACACACACACACACACACACACACACACACACACACACACACACACACCCTAAATCCCTGACACGTTTCGACCAAAGTTCTTAGACATATGAACAATACATATAAGGATGTTTTTAATACCCATTCCATTAAAGGGAACCTGTCACTGCCAAAATGGAAGATGAGCTAAGCCCACCGGCATCAGGGGCTTATCTACAGCATTCTGTAATGCTGAGTGTAGATAAGTTCCCGATGTATCCTGAAAGATGAGAAAATGAAGTACAATATGTCACGAGAAAACAATGTCAGGATCCGTTGAGTTCCAGAGTGGCCAATTTTAACAATTCTGGCAACTGTCCCTTTAGGAGGTTATCCTAAAGGGACAGTGACCAGAATTGTTAAAATTGGCCCGGCCAGTAACGTGCAAACCACCCTTGGGGGTAAAGGGGTTAATGTGCACCTGAACACATGATTTGCCCTAGTTACTCATATTTTTAATTTTAACAATTTTAAATATCGTAGTTACTTACCGATAGCTGTATTTCTCTGATCCCATGAAGGCACCACGGGGAGAGAGGGATCCGCTCCCAGCGACAGGAAACCTACAGGTGAAAAAGGCGGTACCTCTCTCCCACATCATTTGGTTTACAGAGCCTTAACAGAACTTCAGCTGTAACTTAAATGGTTATCAAACAAAAATATTTTAATTTTAGGCTTATCAGAGGCACCGCATGACTAAATATTAATAACTAATCCTAGTGTGCACACCCACACGTGAAGGGAGGGAATGTACGGGTGCCGTCATGGGATCAGAGAAATACCGTTATCGGTAAGTAGCTCTTTCCCCCATGACGGCACCACGGAGAGAATTTCAAAGAATGTACATTATAGGGGGACCACTGCCTCCAGGACCCTTCTGCCAAAGGTGATGTCTGAAGAAGAAGTAAGGTCTAGTCGGCAGTGTTTAAAAAATGTTGAGGGAGAAGACCAAGTGGCTCCTCTGCATATCTGCTCAATTGCGGCTCCCGCTCTCTCTGCCCAGGAGGTCACCACCGATCTGGTCGAATGAGCTCTGACCCTTCTGGAAAGGCTTCATTACACGAAGAATAGGAAAGGATGATGGCGTCCCTTATCCATCTCGCCAGTGTGGCCTTCGATGTTTTATGCCCTTTGTTTGGACCCTGAAAGCACACAAACAGAGACCTATCCCTCCTACAGTCCCTCGTGGCTGCTAGATATTGGATTAAGCGTCTTTTAACATCTAGTGTGTGTAGGAGTTCTTCCTTTCTATTTCTGGGGTTTGGACAGAAAGAGGGCATTGAGTTTTCTTGAGATCTATGGAAACGTGGCGCCACTTTAGGACGATAGGATGGGTCAGTCTTAAGGACTACTCTATCCTCTAGTATCTTGGTTAGAGGCGGGTACGCTGATAAAACCTGCATATCGCTAATTCTGCGAGCAGACGTTAGTGCTACAAGGAGAGAGGTTTTGAGGAATACTTTTTTTAAAGAGGCTTGTGACAAAGGCTCAAAGGGTGCTTTAGTCAATGCAGAGAGTACTAAGTTTAGATCACAGGGAGGTGTAGTGTGGTGGACAACTGGTCTAGATCTACTGTACTTGAGGCCTTAATAAATCTCTTTATCCAGCGATTTCCTGCTAAGTCGCAGCTGTAAAGGGCACCTAGCGCTGCCACTTGAACTTTGTGTGCTTGTTGCTAAACCTTTTTCCAGCCCTTTCTGAAGGAACTCTAGCACTTCTTGAATTGGGATCTCCTCCGATAAACTGGCACCCGAAACTGACAAAAATCTTGTCCAAACCTTCCCTTATGCCCTAGTAGTCACTGATTTTCTACTTGACAGGAGAGTAGAAACTAGGTTTGAAGAGAATCCTCTTGGTTAGAAGCTCCGTTTCAAATTCCAGGCCGTCATATGCAAGTTCTTTACTTGCGGATGATTTACCAGTCCCTGACACAGAAGGTTCGGGATATCTGGAAGAACCCAAGGGTCTGTTATAGACCTTATCCATAGCCACGGGAACCATGCTCTTTTCGGCCAAAAAGGAGCTATCATGATCACCCTTGCTCTGCCTTCCGGAATCTTCCTCAACACTAAGGGAATTAACACTATTGGGGGAAAGGAATAGGCTAGATGAAAAAACTTGGAGTCACTAGTTTTTTCAAATTTATGAATGTCCTGTAAGTTCCATCCGGTTTTGTTCAAAGAAACAGAGGGGAGTAGAATCCCATGCCTTTCTCCTGGTCTGTGACTTCTTGCAGGACATTCTTTAAAAGACTCTGTATCTCTTTTTGAAGGCACAGTTGTTCGGCCTCTACTTTCCTTTGTGGTGTCATAATAAAGTGGTGAGATGGCATCGTATGGAATTTCAGCTTCAGCCCAGTTTTTATTATATTTAATATCTATACACTCCCAGATATTTTTTCCCAGGCTGGAAGAAAGTGCGTCAACCTACCTCCCACCTGGGGCACACCTCCATTGGGGCTGTTTTTTGTTAACAGGTTTGTTGAACATGAAGACTTTTCCCTTAAATCTTTTATCCCTCCCATCCTTCTTTTTGATTTTTAGGGGGCCTTCTACGCATAAATCTCCTGCTCTGAAAGGGCCGTCTATAGGATAAGTTGGGAAACCCCGGAAAAGCTTTTTTCTTGGCCCCTGCTTTCTCAAGAATGTCATCTAGTGTAGGCCCAAATAAAGTTTGGCTTTCGTTTGTAGGTCTCCCGGCCAACACTTAAGCCATAAAGCCCTTCTTTCTTCGTTTGAAAACGAAGCAGACCTTGCCGCCAGTCTCAGTCTATAGAGGCATCTGCTAGGAACGGAGCTGCTTCTTTCATTATTGAGACTGAGTCCAATATTGATTCTCTCGGGGATCTATCCTTTAGTTGTGACTCTAGGTGGTCTAGCCACACCATTAGTGCTCTGGCGGTACATGTGGCAGCTATGGCTGGTTGTAACACCTCCCCTCCCCCCCCCCCCTTCCCCGGCAGCCTCCCAATAACCCTTTAAGAATACTTCGGTCTTTTTGTCCGTGGGGTCCTTCAGGGTTCCCATGTCTTCAAAAGGCAAGGCAAATTTTTTTTAGAGGCTTTTGCAATGGCGACATCTAACTTTAGCACCTTTCCCCAGAAAAAGCAAACAGGGTCGTCAAATGGGTATTTCCTTTTTGGGGTTAAAAGGACTTTTTTATCTGGCCTCTTCCATTCCTTTTTTATTAAAGCTTGTATTTTTTTTATTTAATGGGAACGCTCTTCGTTTCCTTTGTTCTAGGCTGCTAAACATAAAATCTTGCTCTGTTTTCTTGGCCTGAGTCTCCACTAGCCCCATGGTTGTCCTAACTGCTTTTACTAAGGCATCTGTTTCTTCGATAGGGAAACAATTGCAACCCCCTTCTGAGGATGAGGGAGAGGAGAGTGAACTGCCTGAGCTATAACGGTCGCTATCTTCCTCACTGGAAGTTAACTCTGGGGATCTGTGCCTGCATTTATGCTTCCTTTTTAAACTTTTAACACACCTTCCATCTGGGTTTTGATTAACTCTTTTAGGTCAGATGCGAATCTTGAGGACTCTTCACATATAGTATTTTCTATGCATATAGCACAGAGCTTTTTTACCCACGTAGCGGGTAGCTCTAAAGAGCAGATTGGACACACTCTGTGCCTGGATTTTGCTGTACACTTCTTCCCCTAAAAAGACACAATAAACCCCATTTAGAATATGAACATTCATGGAGGTCACTTACCCTCCTAATGTAAAGGGGATACCCGTTCTGGCGTAGGAGTTGTTTCCTCGACTTAAACCGCTGTTGGTCTTCCAGATCCACCGGAGCCTCTGCTGCGCTGGGATCCTGGACTGCGACGCTGGGAAAAGGCGTCTTGCTGCTGTCTCTGCTGTTGGTGATGGCGCTGCTGCTGGCTTTTTTTGGAGGTGACTGCAGAGATTCCTCTGCTGGTTGCTCTCTCTCATGGTGAAAAAAATTGAGCACCGGCCTCATAGCTTAACTGCTTTTTATATACCCATATGCCATGCGCCACCCCAGAAAAGACCCCCGCACCTACGCAAGCTCCCAGAGATGCCTTGCAGTCAGCATGCGCTCACTTTACTGGCGCCCGGCCTCCAGGAGGGAGCATCAGAAGCGCTGGAGCAGCCGCCGATGCCCCCAAAGTTGCAGCACTTCCTGTAGGTGACCTCCGCCACTACCTCCCGGCCATAGGTGGAGTGGCGGTATGACACCAGGCGGCCGCCGCCACCTATTACCAGCCATTGTGAATTTTAGGGAGAGTCAGACTGGATACCTGCTTCACTGCCTCTCCATGCACATGCACAGGGCCCGCCGACCCTGGAATCGTGGCCTTCGGGGGAAAGTATCCATCACGTCCGTGGCAGGGTCCCCCGCTGCCTGAAAATGGCCAGATGGACTCCCAGCATCCCACGACGATCAGGTATGCTGTATTTTCCCCATCAGGGACAGGAAACCGAACTGATGTGGGAGAGAGGAACTGCCTTTTTCACCTGTAGGTTTCCTGTCCCTGAGGGTGGATCCCTCTCTCTACGTGGTGCCATCATGGGGGAAAGAGAAAGTTTGTTTTATTTTGAATTTGTTAAAATGGGATTTTTTTTGCCCTTTTTAGCTATGGAATATAAAACATTCAACAGTAACGCACACAGTTCGTTCGTGGAATGTTTAATAGGAAAGATTTTTGAAAAACTGAATTGTTGCAAAGATGTTATTTTATTTCAGTACTAGTTTTGAATTCAGCAAGCTCATTAGGACAGCTTATTGTTAATTTTTTTTTTTAGTAAAGGTAGAATGCATGGCTAGGGGCTGAATTTTATAATAAAAGGGGAGAAGCCAGCTCTGCTTGTGGTCAGAACGCAATACAAAAGTGCACATGCACATATTAATTTCTAACTGTATATCAAAAAGACATTTAGCAAACAATTGATCAATTTTTTGAGCCTCCACGCCACGCCAAGGCATTCTCATAATGGGGCAGTCCTACTCTACGATTTTTATATTCGCTGTGCCATTACGGCCTCCTAAATGAGTTGGAAGCAAGACCACATTAATCCCACTTTATGTTTTTTTATATTCGCCCTGCCATTACAGCCTCCTAAATGTATTAAAAGCGGGACCATATTGAATGCAAACTGTACATGTAGCATTTCAGAATCACTCCCATGGCACCAGAAAGGGTACGCGCAGATAAAGGTGAATTTTATACACCTTGGGCAATAGGACTAGGTGCATCACAATACTTTTTTCATATACTGTGTATATTATTTATATCTACAATGTATCTTGTGTGTATGTAATTTAAAAAAATATTAAGTTCAAACATTTTTAAGATGTAAAATGGATTTACTGGCTTTAGCTTTCTTTTAAAATACCTTGACAAAACAGCATTTTATTTTAATTCCCCAAACGTCTATTTTCAGCAAGCCAGGTGGACTAGACTGTTGTCTACAGGCTGACTTTTCAATTTATCCATTTTTCTTGGTCAAAAGTCTGAAATGTTAACTCTTCTTGTAGGTTGAATTGGTATTTCTAAATAGCTGAATGGCTAATGTTTTGCATCTTATATCAGCTAGTACAACTTACACACGTGATCAAAATGGTTGGTACCCCTCGTTTAATGACAGAAAAACCCACAATGGTCACAGAAATAACTTGAATCTGGAAAAAGTAATAATAAATAAATAAATGTATGTAAATGAACAATCGAAAGTCAGACATTGCTTTTCAACTATACTTCCACAGAATTAAAAACATAAATAAAACTCATGAAATAGGCCTGGACAGAAATTATGGTACCCTTAACTTAATATTTTGTTTCACAACTAGTGTTGAGCGATACCGTCCGATACTTGAAAGTATCGGATAGTATCGGCCGATACCCGAAAAGTATCGGATATCGCCGATACCGATACCCGATACCAATACAAGTCAATGGGACACCAAGTATCGGAAGGTATCCTGATGGTTCCCAGGGTCTGAAGGAGAGGAAACTCTCCTTCAGGCCCTGGGATCCATATTAATGTGTAAAATAAAGAATTAAAATAAAAAATATTGATATACTTACCTCTCCGGAGGCCCCTGGACATCACCGCGGGTAACCGGCAGCCTTCTTTTCTTAAAATGAGCGCGTTTAGGGCCTTCCATGACGTCACGGCTTCTGATTGGTCGCGTGCCGCTCATGTGACCGCCACATGACCAATCACAAGCCGCGACGTCATTCTCAGGTCCTAAATTCCTAGAATGAGGAGTTTAGGGCCTGAGAATGACGTCGCGGCTTGTGATTGGTCGCGTGGCGGTCACATGAGCGGCACGCGACCAATCAGAAGCCGTGACGTCATGGAAGGCTCTAAACGCGCTCATTTTACTTTCAAAATATTTTATTAGATTTTCAACTTTAATGGGAAAAGGGGGGGGGGAGGGGGAGATGGGGGGGCGGTGAGGAGGTGGGGGGGGGCAGGGAGGGAAAGGGTAAGGAGAGGGGAAAAAAAAGGGGGGGAGGGAAAAGGCAAACCCCCTGACATTAGGGGGGATAACAAAACGATTTTCACATTAGAAGTGCATAGATAATAAATTGCAGGAACTATGTACATTTACAAGATACTCAAGAACATGTGTAAGAGCAGTAATAACATTAAACAACACATTATTTGACTCTTTATGAGTCGACGAAAGCACTAAAAACAGGAGAACTTTTTATGATTGGCGAATGGGGCATGAACAGGACTGTTATTTCAAGTGATAGGAGTAGGGAATTGCTGATCCCATCTGGACCATTTTTTTGCGAATTTTAGGTACTGATTGTTAGCAATTGCGAAGTGGAACTCGTGGGATCTATGTAGTGAGATCCTTGAGATAATGTCTTTTGTTGATGGGGTTTGTTGAGTTTTCCAAAGGGAAGCAATGAAGTTTTTTACAACTAAACAGATATGTATCACCAATAGTTTCTGATTATGATCGAGCTGACCGAGTCCAAGAGACAACAAAGCTCCCTGGGGCTTCAAATCAAAGGGTGCATTTGTGAGTTTGTTGATAACTTCTTTAGAGATTTTCTTCCACAGAGGGTTTACCGCAGGACAGCTCCAGAATATATGCATGATGTCACCTCTTTGGCCACAGCCTCTCCAGCATTGAGCGGAATTTATGGTATCCATGTGTGCCAATCTACTGGGGGTGTAGTACCATCTTGAAACTACCTTGAAGTGAGTCTCTTGTAGAGCCATTGAGAGGGTGGACTGGTAAGAAGTGGTGAAAGCCTCCTCCCACTCCTCAATACTGTGGATACTTTTTATTTCTTGTTCCCACTTAGACATCGGGGGGCTCTTAGAAAGAATGAAATCTGAGTTGAAGCTGTTATATATGAATTTGTGGCTCCAAAATATGCAATGTCCTATGTTGCTTAGAAGTTTGATAGATGTTTCAGATAATTTAGGTCTCTTCCCCATAAAAGATCCTATGTTCTTTTTAAGTATCAAGAATTCAAGGAAGGAAGATGAATGAATACCATATTGACATTTCATATTTTGGAAGCTTATGAATGCCTCTCCTGTGTGTATATCCCCAATTTTCTTAATCTTTGAATCTAACCATATTTTAGGGAGGGTTTGGTCGATTATGGAATAAGCCAGGGAGATGGGGATATTTCTTAAGATAGCTGAGTGTTTAAGGCCTTTTTTTTTGTATGATAGTTTCTTCCAGGCTGAGGCTATTGCCTGGAAGAGGGGGTGAGAAACTGAATCTGGGAGGTTGCCAAATATTGTTTTGTAGATAACCGATTTTGGGTGACTATTATTGTTTAGTGCTGTCTCAAGATCTAACCATACTGGCGGGCTAGAGCTCTGCAGCCAATGGATACTCTGTTTTATAAGCAGGGTGTGGTAATGGGCTTTGATGTTTGGAATGTTAATCCCTCCGTTTATTTTTCTTTTACAAAGAGTCTGGGTGGCGCATCTTGACTTTTTTGAATTCCAAATGAAGGCTTTTATCTGTGCCTGTAGGTGGGTGAAGCTGATGTCTGGAAATGGCAGGGGAACGCATCTAAGGATGTAGAGGAGTCTAGGTAGGGTGAATAGTCCCATTGTCAGCACTCTACCCCACCATGACAGTGTGTTATCTCTATGTGTTAGGATTTCTTTGTTTAGTATTTCTTTTAGCAGGTTAAAATTTGATTTTATTGTCCCTTTAGTTGTTTTATTTATTATGATGCCTAAGTATGTGAGTTCCTTTTCACACCAATTCAAGGTTGTTAAGTTCTTTATGATTTGGGTTTGGTCTTTGTTAAGACCTATTGGAAGTATATTGGACTTGGCTTCGTTTATTTTAAAGTTTGAGAATGTGGAGAATCTTTCCATAATTTGAAGCACTTCGGGAATTGAGACTTCTGGGTTGGAGAGGGATAAAATGATGTCATCTGCGAAGAGTGAAATTTTATGGTGTCTAGTGGGTGTGGAGATGCCTGAGATTTTATTGTTGGATCTTATAATTTCTGCTAATGGTTCAATAACTAAGTTAAATAAGATCGGAGAGAGTGGGCAACCTTGTCTAGTACCATTCCTGATACTAAAGGGGTCCGAAATTTGACAATTGCAGTAGACGCTGGCCTTAGGATCGGAGTATAAGGCCATTATGTGTGATGTCATGGATTTGTCGAAGCCAAATTTGGCTAGGCATTCTCTTAAGAAGTCCCAGTTAACTCTGTCGAAGGCCTTTTCAGCGTCAAGTGACAGTGTTATGGGAATTCCTTGTTTCCTAGCCCAGCTTGTGATGTTGATGATTCTTCTGGTTGCGTCTGCTGGTTGCCTACCTCTCACAAATCCCATTTGGTCATTTGGAATCAATCTTGGAATAACCAGACCGATCCTATCTGCAAGAATTTTTGAATAGATCTTAACATCAACGTTTATTAAAGAGATGGGTCTAAAATTCTCCATGGCCTCTGGGTCTCCTTTTAATTTGGGGATCACCGATACTGTGGCCGCTAACATCTCCGTAGGGAAGGAGCCACGGCCGAAGATATAATTGAAAGTATCTGCCAGATGTGGGGAAAGATATTTTGAGAAAGCTTTATAATAAGCATTTGAGAATCCGTCAGGGCCTGGGGACTTGTGAAGACCAAACCCTTTAACAATATTCTCTATTTCATCAGGCGTTATAGGGGCTTTAAGGGCGGTGAGTTCTTCTGGTGTAAGGGTGGGGAGGTTTATTTGTTTTAGACATTCTTTGATTTTGTCTATTTTGTCCAATTTGTCTGTGGGGTCATTATTTTGGGGGTTTATGTTGTATAACTTGGTGTAGAATGCTGCAAATGAATTTGCTATCTCCTTTGGGTGAGAGATTTTTCCCATCCCATCTAGCTTATTAATTCTATTTATTCTACTATTGATTCTGTTCTTTTTTATTTTGTTGGCCATGTACTTGGTTGGTTTATTATGGGATGTATAAAATTTGTAATTTGACATTTTTACAATATTGTCATATTGAGAGAATAAAGTCTCTCAGAGTTCTGTTCTTAGTTTAGAGAGTTCATTTTGGGTATTCTGGGGGGCTGTGTTATTATTGAGTAGATTATTTTCTAATGTCCGAATTTTATTAGATAAGTCTTGAATTCTTTTCCTAGACTCCTTTTTTTTTCCCTGGATGCTATTCCCATCAGCACTCCTCTGATTACCGCCTTGTGTGCGCACCAGTTGATGCAGGGATTAGTTGACTCTGGTATATTAGCTTCAAAGTAATTCTTTATTGCAGTTTGTATTATGGTTTTATTAGCTGGATAATGTAGGGTTTTGGCGCTACATCTCCATAATCTGGCATTTAGGAGAGGGGGACCTATTATGAGTTTCCCAGAGACTGGAGCATGGTCTGAGATTGTCCTATCTCCAATTGAGATTTCCTTAATTTTTGTCAAGGAGTGTATATCTGTGACAATTAAATCTATTCTCGAAGCCGTTTGATGAATGTCCGAGAAATGAGTGTATTCTTTTGAATTAGCGTTTAGGCACCTGAAACAATCAAATAATTCGTTTTTGTCTAGCCAGATGTTGAGGCAGTCAGTGGCGGGCCTATTTTTGGAGGATGAGTCCAGCTTGTTGTCCGGGGTGACATTGAAGTCGCCCAGCAGAAACAAATTGCCTCTTCTGACCTCTTCGATTTTTTTCATGACTTTGTTTAGGAATGGGAGTTGGCCAATGTTTGGGGCGTAAATGTTTGCTATTGTGCATTCTTGTTCGTTTATTTTACATGTAAGTATGTGGAAGCGGCCTTTTTTGTCTTTGAGTTCACCCAAGGTCTCAAACGGGGTTGAACTCTCAATCATTGTTAAAACTCCTGCTCTTTTCTTTGTGTTACAAGATTCAAATATGTGTGGGAATTTATGATGGTTAAAGTAAGGATGGTTACCTTCCAGGAATTTGGTTTCCTGTAAGCAGATAATGTTGGCCTTGGACCCGGTCAGCTCCCTCCACAATGCGTGTCTTTTTCTTGGGTTGTTGAGCCCTCTTACATTATATGAGATCAAGTTCAGCTCCATTATGAGTTTTTACTGAGTGACTAGAAGGTAAGGATAAAAGGTTAGTAGGTAACTAGGTTATTAACAGATACTGGAAACGACTACAACTTAACTTTACTATTATACAGTTTTCAGACACTAGCGTCAGTTCCTGTAAGAAAGAAGAATGATTAATCCTGTTTATTAACGTAAGATGAATGATCAGATAGACCCAAAGGGATGCTACCCCCTCTCGACGGGAAACTCCTGTGGAAAAAAGAACAGGGCCAACATCCTAAAAGCAGAAAGTTCTAATCAGCCATCCCCCATCGGCAACCTTAGTGTCTTTTTCAATCTTTATCTCTAGTGGGGGTGTCTTTGATTGAATGAATGAAGTTCATTCCATCGTTAGGTGTGTAGATTGGAATGGTCCGCCCCCTAAAGTTCACTAGCAGTTTTAGTGGAAAACCCCATTTATAGGGGATGCCCTTTTCCCTAAGAAATGAGGTGACTTTATTAAATTCTTTGCGGCCTTCCAACGTTTCTTTAGATAGGTCCGGAAAGACTTTCAGGTCTTTGTAGGGTTCAAGGAAAAACTTGTTCATTCTGAGATAATTAATAATTTTTTCTTTGGTTTGGAAGAAGTGGATCCTTAGAATGGTATCCCTTGGCACGTCCGAACCGATTTTAGGAGGTCGAGGAAGTCTGTGGGCTCTGTCAATTATGAGATCAGAGGAAGACAGCTCCGGGATTGCTGTTTTGAAAATGTCCTGGATATGCTGTGGGAGATCTTCTTGTTTGATTGATTCCGGAAGCCCTCTAATTTTTGTTATTTCGGCGTCCCCTGTCCTCAATGTCCGCCATTTTAATTTTTAATTTGTGGATCTCTTCTGATAGGTACTCCAAGTCCACAGACGATTCTGCAGCTCCACTTTCTATTTTTTGGATTCTCCTTTCATGGTTCTCTATTTGTTTGTTGATTTTGTCACAGAATTTATCCATCTCTTCTTTAAATTCTTGTTTATGTTTTTGGAGTTCTTCCCTAAATACTGATCTCATTTCCTCAACCATACTTATCTGTGGTGTTTGGTTTTGAGGGTTTATTTCTGAATGGGCACTTGAAGGGCTTTCTCTTCTAAGTCTTTGTTTATCAGGGCTTTGGTTGGGGCTGCAGTCGTTGTATGATTCGTCAGAGTCGCTTATGTCTCTCAGGTTTTCATACTTTTCGCCCGATGCACCTGGCGTATTTCTTTTGGAAGAGAAGGAGGAGTCCATTTTCTCCATTTGGTGGGGATTTTCATCTGTTCTCGTTTTTCTTTTAACTATTGGTTGTTGGTTCACGTCTCTCGGAGGAGATCTGGATCTGGCTCTACGAGGACTAATGAGATTGACTTGGTCTTTGTGAGGCTTGTAGCTGCTATATGTTTTGTTTGGCAGTATTTTGTGACTTTGGTGATTGTTGGGTCTGCAAGGACCCTTTAGCTCTGGAGAAACTCATGATGAGTGGAGTGACTTGGAGTGGCTTATCAAGTTGATACCAGATTGATACCGGGGGGACCCGGTGTGGGAGCCGCCGCTCTTGTGTATCTTGTAGCGGCAATTACGTGGCTCAGTGGCACTATTGCAAATGTCTGTGGAAGATAGAGAGTAAGGCCACTAATTAACCAATGGAGTTGTCTTGTGTAGAACACTAGAGTCCTGTGTAGTTGGCACTGTGTGTTTTCCTTAAACTGGTCACTATAGTGTTGCGATTTATCCGCTAGAGCTTCACAGATTTCCAGGACGCTAGTGCGTTGTGGTTCGCTGAAGCGTCTTTTTTGGGCGCTTGGTGCGTCGAGAACGAATCGCTGTAGCGCTGCAAATGATCCGCTGGAGCGTTGTGAATAGGACTTTTGGGCTGCGTACAGCGCAGGAGCGTTGTGGGTTGCTATGGTGACGATGCTCGCTAGAGCGCTATAGTATACAGGTCGCTTCCCTTGCGACGCTGCGGCTGCTTCTCTATGGGGAGATTAATGGCCGGGTGCTGGGTGCGGGAGGAGGAGGGGCTCTTACCTCCTGTATGTAAGGCTCCGGTTGTGCCTGTACCTCCGGTCTGTGTCCGTGTCCTGGATGGTGCTCCCAGGCAGCGGCTGTAACCTGGTGAGTTTGCAGGTCTCTTCACCGCTTGTTGTGCCGCTCGCTCCTGAGAGTAGAGGAAGGAGGGGGGAGAGGCTGCTTTCCCGCCGCGGCTGTCTTCTCCGCCGTCTGGAGGCTCCGACGCAGCAAGGGACCAGTAGGGTTTCCTGCTCCGGTCTGGGCCTCGGGTCGCGTCTCCGCCGAGCCCGGCTGTGGTACAGCCGGTGATCGCTGCTTTAGCAGCCGCTTCTCTGTACTTGGCCCCGGCGTGTGCTGCGGGCTTTTGGTCACCCGGGTGCCGTGGAGGAGGGGGGGAGACGCTTCTGCGGTGGCTCCGCAGCGGCTGTCTCTCCTTATTTCGCCGGGCCTGGCTGTAGTAAGGCCGGTGAGCGCTGCTTTCTCAGCCGCTTCTCTGCGCTTGGCCTCGGCGTGTGCTGCGGGCTTTTGGTCACCCGCTCACCGCTACCGGGTGCCGTGGAGGAGGGGGGGAGACGCTTCTGCGGCGGCTCTGCAGCGGCTGTCTCACCTTATTTTGGCGGTCCCGGTGTCAGGAGGGCCCTGTTAGATAGTCTCTTTCCAGCCTCTTCTTAGTCCAGGAGGAACCTCACTGAGTCTGGGGAGGTGTGGTAACGCTGCAGCCAGCCGGCTGTGGAAATATAGATCCAGGCCTCAGAGTTGCGTTGTAGGCCTCAACTTCAAAAGTCCTCAGACTTAAAAAATACACGTCTGGAAAGGGGCTAGTCTGTGTCCTGGATCATTCCTATACGTTTTTAGGGCTGGATGGCTAGATTATTGTCGGTTTTTAGTTGGATTGGGATGTTTTTCCCTGGAGCTCCTGAACCTACGTCCTCATGCTGCAGGCTCAGGCCACGCCCCCCTTAAACGCGCTCATTTTAAGCAAAGAAGGCTGCCGGTTACCAGCCGTGATGTCCAGGGGCGTCCGGAGAGGTAAGTGTATCAATATTTTTTACTTTAATTCTTTATTTTACACATTAATATGGATCCGATACCGATTCCCGATACCATAAAAGTATCGGAACTCGGTATCGGAATTCCGATACCGCAAGTATCGGCCGATACCCGATACTTGCGGTATCGGAATGCTCAACACTATTCACAACCTTTTGAGGCAATCACTGCAAACAAACGATTCCTGTAACTGTCAATGAGACTTCCGCACCTCTCGATAGGTATTTTGTCCAACTCCTCAAGAGCAAACTGCTCAAGTTGTCTCATGTTTGAAGGTTGCCTTTTCCAGACGGCCTGTTTCAGCTCTTTCCAAAGATGCTGAATAGGATTTAGGCCAGGGCTCATAGACTGCCACTTCAGAATAGTCCAATGTTTTCCTCTTAACCATTCTTCGGTGTTTTAAGCTGTATTTTGGGTCATTATCCTGTTGCAAGACCCATGACCTGCGACTGAGACCTAACTTAGATACTGGGCAGCACTTTTCGCTCTAGAATCCCTTAATAGTCTTGAGATTTCATTGTACTCTGTGCATATTCTAGACACCCTGTGCCAGATACAGGAAAGCAGCCCCAGAACATAACAGAGCCTTAACCAGGGATTCAAGCTTCAGGAGGCTAATTTGCATATTCCAGGTGCCTTCTGGGAGAAGCGAAGTCTCCCTAAGCTAGAAGATCGTTGGGTACAGCCGGGACCAGCTGCTTCGAAAGCATCACCAAACCGCGCGCCGTAAGGCGCGCAAATTTTTGCCTGTAGGACATTATTGCAAGAGAGCTTGGCTGAGTAGATTACACAAGAAGGAAAACACACAGCAAGTCAGCAGGATCTAGGAGCAACATGGCAGATGTGACAACCTACATGGTGAGCTGCAGCATGTGCTACATGTTCACAGATCGACCAGAAGAAGAATCCAATTTCACCTGTCAGAAGTGTAGACTAGTGGCCCTTTTAGAAGAAAAGGTGCTGGGTCTGGAAGAAAGAATAGCAACTTTGAAACTCATCAAAGAGAATGAAGACTTTCTAGACAGAACAGAAGCATCTCTACTGGTCACAGAAGGTGAAAAAAGTGTCAGAGAACCTCCAAAAGCAGATGAGTGGAAGCATGTGACCAAAAGAAGCAAGAAGACCATGGAGAAATCACCAACCACACAACTGAAGAACCGATATCAAATCTTTGTAGAGGATGAAGATGGCACACCTAAGAATGAAGCAATACCAGCAAGCAAAAAAGAAAAGGGCACACAGCAACAAGTGACAGCAAAAAGTACAGCCAAGAAGCAACGAAGAGTGGTGGTGGTGGGAGACTCACTACTGAGAGGCACCGAAGCAGCCATCTGCAGACCGGACATAACTGCAAGAGAAGTATGCTGCCTTCCAGGTGCGATGATCAAGGATGTGACCGATAGGATACCAAAGCTCTTCAGCTCCAAGGACGTCCACCCATTTCTTCTGATACATGTTGGCACCAATGACACGGCAAGGAAGGACCTACCGACAATCTGCAAGGACTTTGAAGAGTTGGGGAAGAAAGTAAAGGAACTGGATGCACAGGTAGTTTTTTCTTCTATCCTTCCAGTAGACGGGCATGGCACCAGGAGATGGAACAGGATCCTTGATGCAAACAACTGGCTAAGACGATGGTGCAGACAACAAGGATTTGGATTCCTGGACCACGGTGTGAATTACTGGTATGATGGACTCCTCGCCAGAGACGGACTACACCTCAACAAACCTGGGAAACACACATTCGCCAGAAGACTCGCTACACTCATCAGGAGGGCGTTAAACTAGAAGAAGAGGGGACGGGAAGAAAAACATTAGACTCGAACAAAGACGACCCAGGAAAACATACTCAGAAGGGAGGTAAGAACATTTCTAAAACAATCCACAGTGAGGAGATTGGAACAAAACAAAATCCTCTAAACTGCATGCTCGCAAACGCCAGAAGCCTGACAAACAAGATGGAAGAACTAGAAGCAGAAATATCTACAGGTAACTTTGACATAGTGGGAATAACCGAGACATGGTTAGATGAAAGCTATGACTGGGCAATTAACTTACAGGGTTACAGTCTGTTTAGAAAGGATCGTAAAAATCGGAGAGGAGGAGGGGTTTGTCTCTATGTAAAGTCTTGTCTAAAGTCCACTTTAAGGGAGGATATTAGCGAAGGGAATGAGGATGTCGAGTCCATATGGGTTGAAATTCATGGAGGGAAAAATGGTAACAAAATTCTCATTGGGGTCTGTTACAAACCCCCAAATATAACAGAAAGCATGGAAAGTCTACTTCTAAAGCAGATAGATGAAGCTGCAACCCATAATGAGGTCCTGGTTATGGGGGACTTTGACTACCCGGATATTAACTGGGAAACAGAAACCTGTGAAACCCATAAAGGCAACAGGTTTCTGCTAATAACCAAGAAAAATTATCTTTCACAATTGGTGCAGAATCCAACCAGAGGAGCAGCACTTTTAGACCTAATACTATCTAATAGACCTGACAGAATAACAAATCTGCAGGTGGTTGGGCATTTAGGAAATAGCGACCACAATATTGTGCAGTTTCACCTGTCTTTCACTAGGGGGACTTGTCAGGGAGTCACAAAAACATTGAACTTTAGGAAGGCAAAGTTTGAACAGCTTAGAGATGCCCTTAATCTGGTAGACTGGGACAATATCCTCAGAAATGAGAATACAGATAATAAATGGGAAATGTTTAAGAACATCCTAAATAGGCAGTGTAAGCGGTTTATACCTTGTGGGAATAAAAGGACTAGAAATAGGAAAAACCCAATGTGGCTAAACAAAGAAGTAAGACAGGCAATTAACAGTAAAAAGAAAGCATTTGCACTACTAAAGCAGGATGGCACCATTGAAGCTCTAAAAAACTATAGGGAGAAAAATACTTTATCTAAAAAACTAATTAAAGCTGCCAAAAAGGAAACAGAGAAGCACATTGCTAAGGAGAGTAAAACTAATCCCAAACTGTTCTTCAACTATATCAATAGTAAAAGAATAAAAACTGAAAATGTAGGCCCCTTAAAAAATAGTGAGGAAAGAATGGTTGTAGATGACGAGGAAAAAGCTAACATATTAAACACCTTCTTCTCCACGGTATTCACGGTGGAAAATGAAATGCTAGGTGAAATCCCAAGAAACAATGAAAACCCTATATTAAGGGTCACCAATCTAACCCAAGAAGAGGTGCGAAACCGACTAAATAAGATTAAAATAGATAAATCTCCGGGTCCGGATGGCATACACCCACGAGTACTAAGAGAACTAAGTAATGTAATAGATAAACCATTATTTCTTATTTTTAGTGACTCTATAGCGACAGGGTCTGTTCCGCAGGACTGGCGCATAGCAAATGTGGTGCCAATATTCAAAAAGGGCTCTAAAAGTGAACCTGGAAATTATAGGCCAGTAAGTCTAACCTCTATTGTTGGTAAAATATTTGAAGGGTTTCTGAGGGATGTTATTCTGGATTATCTCAATGAGAATAACTGTTTAACTCCATATCAGCATGGGTTTATGAGAAATCGCTCCTGTCAAACCAATCTAATCAGTTTTTATGAAGAGGTAAGCTATAGACTGGACCACGGTGAGTCATTGGACGTGGTATATCTCGATTTTTCCAAAGCGTTTGATACCGTGCCGCACAAGAGGTTGGTACACAAAATGAGAATGCTTGGTCTGGGGGAAAATGTGTGTAAATGGGTTAGTAACTGGCTTAGTGATAGAAAGCAGAGGGTGGTTATAAATGGTATAGTCTCTAACTGGGTCGCTGTGACCAGTGGGGTACCGCAGGGGTCAGTATTGGGACCTGTTCTCTTCAACATATTCATTAATGATCTGGTAGAAGGTTTACACAGTAAAATATCGATATTTGCAGATGATACAAAACTATGTAAAGCAGTTAATACAAGAGAAGATAGTATTCTGCTACAGATGGATCTGGATAAGTTGGAAACTTGGGCTGAAAGGTGGCAGATGAGGTTTAACAATGATAAATGTAAGGTTATACACATGGGAAGAGGGAATCAATATCACCATTACACACTGAACGGGAAACCACTGGGTAAATCTGACAGGGAGAAGGACTTGGGGATCCTAGTTAATGATAAACTTACCTGGAGCAGCCAGTGCCAGGCAGCAGCTGCCAAGGCAAACAGGATCATGGGGTGCATTAAAAGAGGTCTGGATACACATGATGAGAGCATTATACTGCCTCTGTACAAATCCCTAGTTAGACCGCACATGGAGTACTGTGTCCAGTTTTGGGCACCGGTGCTCAGGAAGGATATAATGGAACTAGAGAGAGTACAAAGGAGGGCAACAAAATTAATAAAGGGGATGGGAGAACTACAATACCCAGATAGATTAGCGAAATTAGGATTATTTAGTCTAGAAAAAAGACGACTGAGGGGCGATCTAATAACCATGTATAAGTATATAAGGGGACAATACAAATATCTCGCTGAGGATCTGTTTATACCAAGGAAGGTGACTGGCACAAGGGGGCATTCTTTGCGTCTGGAGGAGAGAAGGTTTTTCCACCAACATAGAAGAGGATTCTTTACTGTTAGGGCAGTGAGAATCTGGAATTGCTTGCCTGAGGAGGTGGTGATGGCGAACTCAGTCGAGGGGTTCAAGAGAGGCCTGGATGTCTTCCTGGAGCAGAACAATATTGTATCATACAATTATTAGGTTCTGTAGAAGGACGTAGATCTGGGTATTTATTATGATGGAATATAGGCTGAACTGGATGGACAAATGTCTTTTTTCGGCCTTACTAACTATGTTACTATGTTACTATGTTACTATGTTTTTTCAGCCTCCTCCATGTTTCACAGTAGGAACAGTGCTCTTTTCTTGATATGCTTTATTTTTCTGTCTGTCAGCATAGAGCTGATGTGCCTTGCCATAAAGTCCATTTTTGTCTCCTCTGTCGATAGGTCATTCTCCTAGAAGCTTTGTTGCTTGTCAACATATAGTTTAGCAAATTCCAGTCTGGCTTTTTTATGAATATTTTTAAATAACACATTTACCTTAAACTGTCCTCCCATCTCTCTTCTTGCTCCCTCTTTGACCGCTTACAATCTGGCTTCCGGTCACACCATTCCACTGAAACTGCCCTAACTAAGGTCACCAATGACCTCTTAACCGCCAAGAGCAAGTGACACTACTCTGTCCTCCTCCTCCTGGACCTGTCGACTGCCATTGACACAGTGGACCATTCCCTATTATTACAGACCCGCTCATCCCTTGGCATCACAGACTTGGCCCTATCCTGGATCTCATCATACCTAACAGACCGGACATTCAGCGTCTCCCACTCACACACCACCTCCTCACCTCGCCCCCTATCTGTCGGAGTCCCACAAGGTTCAGTCCTTGGGCCCCTGCTCTTCTCCATTTACACCTTTGGCCTGGGACAGCTCATAGAAACTCATGGCTTTCAGTATCACCTCTATGCTGATGACACACAGATCTACATCTCTGGACCAGATATCACCTCCCTACTAACCAGAATCCCTCAATGTCTGTCCACTATTTCATCCTTCTTCTCCTCTAGATTTCTCAAACTCAACATGGACAAAACAGAATTCATCATCTTTCCCCCATCTCACGTGACCCCCCCCCCCCCAAAGAACCCATCCATTACAGTAAATGGCTGCCCGCTCTCCCCAGTCCCACAAGCTCGCTGCCTCGGGGTAATCCTTGACGCTGATCTCTCCTTCAAACCACATATCCAAGCCCTTTCCATTTCCTGCCGACTTCAACTCAAAAATATTTCATGAATCCGTTCATTCCTCAACCAAGAATCTGCAAAAACCCTAGTCCATGCCCTCATCATCTCTCGCATTAACTACTGCAACCTCCTGCTCTGTGGCCTCCCCTCTAACACTCTCGCACCCCTCCAATCTATTCTAAACTCTGCTGCCCGACTAATCCACCTGTCCCCCTGCTATTCCCCGGCCTCTCCCCTCTGTCAATCCCTTCTGTCAATCCCTTCACTGGCTCCCCATTGCCCAGAGACTCCACTACAAAACCCTAACCATGACGTACAAAGCCATCCACAACCTGGCTCCTCCCATCCTCTGTGACCTCGTCTCCCAGTACTTACTTACACGCAACCTCCGATCCTCACAAGACCCCCTTCTCTACTCCCCTCTTATCTCCTCTTCCCACAATCGTATACAAGATTTTCTCTCGCTTATCACCCCTACTCTGGAACACTCTACCACAACACATCAGACTCTCGCCTACCATCGAAACTTTCAAAAAGAACCTGAACACCCACCTCTTCCGACAAGCCTACAACCTGTAGTAACCACCGATCGACCAAACCGCTGCATGGCCAGCTCTATCCTCACCTACTGTATTCTCACCCATCCCTTGTAGATTGTGAGCCTTCGCGGGCAGGGTCCTCACTCCTCCTGTACCAGTTATGACTTGTATTGTTTAAGATTATTGTACTTGTTTTTATTATGTATGCCCCTCCTCATATATAAAGCACCATGGAATAAATGGCGCTATAACAATAAATAATAATAATAATAATAATAAATAATGGTGTCCTCCTGGGTAGTCTCCCATGAAGTCCACTTTAGCTCATACAATGACTGCTGGTGCGATCTGACCTTGATGTTCATTGAGCTTGAAGTTCACCTTTAATCTGTCTAGAAGTTTTTCTGGGCTTTTTGCTACCATTCGTATTATCCATTTCTTTGATTTGTCATCAATTTTCCTCCTGCGGCCACGTCCAGGTAGGTTGGCTACAGTCCCATGGATCCTAAATTTCTGAATAATATGTGCTATCTGCTGTCACAGGAACATCAAGCTGCTTGGAGATGGTCTTACAACTTTAACCTTTTAACATGTTTTTCTATAATTTTCTTTCTAATCCCCTGAGACAACTCTTTCCTTCGCTTCCTCTGGTCCATGTTGAGTGTGATACACACCATGTCAATATCTGTAGCCCTATATACAGGCCCACTCACTGATTCCAGGATTGTAGACACCTATGATGCTAGTTTGTGGACACACCTTGTTTTAACATCTCCCTTTTGTCACATTATTTTCAGGGGTACCATCATTTCTGTCCAAGCCTATTTCATGAGTTATTTATTTTTTAATTCTGTGGAAGCATGGTTGAAAAGCAGTGTCTGACTTTCATTTGTTCATTTTAATAGATCTTTTATTTATTACTTTTGTCAGATTAGTTATTTCTGTGACCATTGAGGGCTTTTCTGTCATTAAACAAGGGGTACCAGCAAATTTTGACCACGTGTGTATTCTCTATCTTTGCTAGACAGTGACATGGGGTCATTGAGCAATAATGTTTGATGTTATGTTGATTATACATTGTCTAGGTCAGCTAGTTTTTGACTTGCAAATGGATTACATAATCAAACAATGCGAGTTGTCACCATTTTTCCTCTTTTACCTTTTGAATGCTGGTTTGAAAGACAGTGGTTAACTATAAAAAGAGGATATGTACCTCAATATACAGAGATACAGTGCCTTGTGAAAGTATTCGGCCCCCTGGAACTTTTCAACCTTTTCCACATATCATGCTTCAAATCTAAAGATACCAAATGTAAATTTTTGGTGAAGAATCAACAAGTGGAACACAATTGTGAAGATGAACAAAATGTATTGGTTATTTTAAATTTTTGTGGAAATTCAAAAACTGAAAAGTGGGGCGTGCAATATTATTCGGCTCCTTTAACTTAATACTTTGTTGCGCCACCTTTTGCTACGATTACAACTGCAAGTCGCTTAGGGTATGTCTCTATCAGTTTTGTACATCGAGAGACTGAAATTCTTGCCCATTCTTCCTTGGCAAACAGCTCGAGCTCAGTGAGGTTTGATGGAGATCGTTTGAACAGCAGTTTTCAGCTCTTTCCACAGATTCTCGATTGAGGTCTGGACTTTGACTTGACCATTAGTGATGAGCGAATATACTTGTTACTCGAGATTTCCCGAGCACGCTCGGGTGTCCTCCGAGTATTTGTATGTGCTCAGAAATTTAGTTTTCCTTGCAGCAGCTGAATGATTTAAATCTGTTAGCCAGCTTGATTACATGTGAGGATTGTTGTGAATTCTGTTGTCGGGCTCCCTCCTGTGGTCATGAATGGTACTTCGGCTGGTTCTGTCCATGGACTTCCTCTGGTGGGTGTTTCTGAGTTTCCTTCTACAGGTGACGAGGTTAATTCGTTAGCGGGCTGCTCTATTTAACTCCACTTAGATCTTTGCTCCATGCCACCTGTCAATGTTCCAGTATTGGTCTAGTTCACTCCTGGATCGTTCTTGTGACCTGTCTTCCCAGCAGAAGCTAAGTTCCAGCTTGTATTTCTTTGGTTTGCTATTTTTCTGTCCAGCTTGCTATTTTTATTGTTGTCTTGCTTGCTGGAAGCTCTGGGACGCAGAGGGAGCGCCTCCGCACCGTGAGTCGGTGCGGAGGGTCTTTTTTGCGCCCTCTGCGTGGTCCTTTTGTAGGTTTTTGTGCTGACCGCAAAGTAACCTTTCCTATCCTCGGTCTGTTCAGTAAGTCGGGCCTCACTTTGCTAAATCTATTTCATCTGTGTTTGTATTTTCATCTTTACTCAGTCATTATATGTGGGGGGCTGCCTTTTCCTTTGGGGAATTTCTCTGAGGCAAGGTAGGCTTTATTTTTCTATCTTCAGGGCTAGCTAGTTCCTTAGGCTGTGCCGAGTTGCATAGGGAGCGTTAGGCGCAATCCACGGCTATTTCTAGTGTGTTTGATAGGATTAGGGATTGCTGTCAGCAGAGTTCCCACGTCCCAGAGCTCGTCCTTTATTATCAGTAACTATCAGGTCATTCCGTGTGCTCTTAACCACCAGGTCCATTTTTGTCCTGACCACCAGGTCATAACAGAGGATTCCCTATCAACCAGGCAACCCCCACATGTACTTATGCTGGCTAGTAGCTGTAAATCATTCAGCTGCGGCGATGAAAACTAAATCTCAGAGCACTTACAAATACTCGGAGGAAACCTGAGCATTCTCGGGAAATCTCGATTAACGAGTATATTCGCTTATCACTATTGGCCATTCTAACACCTGGACATGTTTATTTGTGAACCATTCCATTGTAGATTTTGCTTTGTTTGGGATCATTGTCTTGTTGGGAGACGCATCTCTGTCCCAGTCTCGCGTCTTTTGCAGACTCCAACAGGTTTTCTTCAAGAATGGTCCTGTATTTGGCTCCATCCATCTTCCCATGAATTTTAACCATCTTCCATGTCCCTACTGAAGAAAAGCAGGCCCAAACAATGATACTGACACCACCATGTTTGACAGTGGGGATGGTGTGTTCAGGGTGATGAGCTGTCTTGCCTTTACGCCAAACATATATTGTTTGGCATTGTTGCCAAAAAGTTCGATTTTGGTTTCATCTGACCAGAGCACCTTCTTCCACATGTTTAATGTGTCTCCCAGGTGGCTTGTTGCAAACTTTAAACAACACTTTATATGGATATCTTTGAGAAATGGCTTTCTTCTTGCCACTCTTCCATAAAGGCCAAATTTGTGCAGTGCACGACTGATTGTTGTCCTATGGACAGACTGTCCCACCTCAGCTGTAGATCTCTGCAGTTCATCCAGAGTGATCATGGGCCTCTTGGTTGCATCTCTAATCAGTCTTCTCTTTGTTTGAGTTGAAAGTTTAGAGGGATGGCTGGGTCCTGGTAGATTTGCAGTGGTATGATACTCCTTCCATTTCAATATGATCGCTTGCACAGTGCTCCTTGGGATGTTTAAAGTTTTGGAAATCGTTTTGTATCCAAATCCGGCTTTAAACTTCTCCACAACAGTATCACAGACCTGCCTGTTGTGTTCCTTGGTCTTCATGATGCTCTCTTTTCTTCAAACAGAACCCTGAGACTATCACATAGCAGGTACATTTATACAGAGACTTGATTACACACAGGTGGATTATATTTATCATCATTAGGCATTTAGGACAACATTGGATCATTCAGAGATCCACAATGAACTTCTGGAGTGAGTTTGCTGCACTGAAAGTAAAGAGGCCGAATAATATTGCACGCCCCACTTTTCAGTTTTTGAATTTCCACAAAAATTTTAAATAACCAATAAATTTCGTTCAACTTCACAATTGTGTTCCACTTGTTGATTGTTCACCACAAATTTACATTGGGTATCTTTGCTTGAAGCATGATATGTGGGAAAAGGTTGAAAGGTTCCAGGTGGCCGAATACTTTCACAAGGCACTGTACATCAAGCCATCCAATCATCCAAAAAATCAGAGACTCTCTGCAGGACAGCTGTCAAGACCTCATCGCATAGTTCCATCACGAGGGATACAGCTTTGTCATTTTACAGGATGCCAGGTTAGGGGACCACTGCCCCAGCTGAAAAAATACAGCTCTTCTCCATTGACCATTGCTGATCCATGGATACATTTGGGTAGTCAGGATTTGGACCCACCGGTCACCTCAGCCACATGGATATATTTGTGAAAGGCAGGAATGGGACCCACTGGTCACCTGGCTCCATGGAGATGTTTTGAGGCCAGGTTGTGACCCTCTGGTCAACTGGCCATGTACCTCACTGGACTGTCATATTCCTAAGCTTGTCATTACCTCCTCTCTGTGCATGCCACAGGTGGGGTAATTGGCCCCGAAAGCACTGAAGTCTCAGCTAATCTTATCCTGGCGAGTCAGCGGAAGGGTGAGACTCTGTAATTTGCATCATCTTGGGTATTTTGCTGGGACTGTTCTACGTGTTATTTGCCTGTATTGTAGTTCAGCAAAGTATTGCCACACTGTTAAACCCTCACCATGTGTTGTCTGAGTAGTATTTTGCCCACAGTAAAAGGAGAGCAGGCGTTCGGTGGAATGATTTCTGGTCCTTGCGGTTTTGGCTAGCGGACCTGGGTACCAGCTGACAAACCCCCCACACCCACTCCACCTTATCCCTTCCCCCTCCCTGGAGTCTCCAGTTACCCCTCCAGCGTGTTTTTTTTTTTTTTTTTTTTTTAAATTGCACCGCTGGAGTGGTGCTTTAAATGTAGTTCCCCTGACCTGTCATATAATCATCTTCATTGTTTTCCTCACTGCTCTGGTCTGTCCCTGTGGAAAGGGACCTGCCGATGTACTCTAGTGTCTCTTTTCAATACAAGTCTGAGAGCCTCGTTCTGGTTCTCATAGACTTGTATTGAGAGCTTGTGAACAGAATTTCTGGCTCTCAGTAGCTGCGGGACTGAAGCAGTGCTGAAATTCAGGAAAGACACGAGTATGAGTAGATCATCAAGGGCTGGGGGCTTACACTTTCTAAGCGCCACTCCAGCACTGATAAAGAAAAGAAACAAATGCTGGAATGGTGCTTTTAATTTCAACACTGTTTCAACATACTCACTTTATGTGGTGCATTTTATATTTGACTGTAGACTTTAAATCCTATTGGATTGAATAAAACTCGTAAAACACACACACACACACACACACACACACACACACACACACACACACACACACACACACACACACACATCACCCTAATTATTTCCTTCACTGTATAAACACCATATTTCAAATTATTATGCAAATGATATTTTTCTCTGATTTTCCTAAATGGTTGGTGCAATTGACAGTCGGTCTAAAAAGTCATCACCCGTTAGAATATACATCAAATTTTATTGAAGAAACCTCCCAATGATAACAGTATAATCTCCAAAATGATTAAAAATTTAAAATGCGCTGTTCCAAATTATGAGGCACAGTAGAATTTCTAAACATTTGATTTGTTTTAAAGAACTGAAAATGCTCATTTGTTTAATTTGCAGCATTAGGATGTCACATTCACTGAACAAAAAAAGCTATTTAACGCCAAAACATCCTAAGGCTAGGTACCCATTGCGTTAATGGGACCGCGCTAACGGACAGCGTTGCACGGCGAAATTAACGCCGTGCAATGCGTCCGTTAGCGTACCCATTAACAGCAATGGGGACGCGCATCATTAGCGCTTGCCATTTTCGGCACACGCTAGCGATGTGTCGGTGTTTTGTTGCGCACCGCAGACGCTGCTTGCAGCATCCGAGGCGCGCCCGCGGTCCGTTCCCCGCTCTCGCAGATCGGAGATCTGCGAAAGCGGGGACGTTTAACGCGACCCCTTTACAAAACATTGCGTTAGCGCAATCCGCTAGCGCTAGGCGCTAAACGGATTGAACTAACGCATTCTGAAACTAGCCTTACAGGCCAACTTATATGTTAACATAGGAACCCTTCCTTGATATCACTTTAACAATTCTTGCATCCATTGAACTTGTGAGTTTTTGGAGAGTTTCTGCTTGTATTTCTTTGCAGAATAGCCTCCCAGAGCTGCTGTTTTGGTGTGAACTGCCTCCCACCCTCATAGATCTTTTGCTTGATGATACTCCAAAGGTTCTCTATAGGTTTGAGGTCAGGGGAAGGTGGTGGCCACACCATGAGTTTAACTCCATTTATGCCCATAGCAGCCAATGACTCAGAGGTATTCTTTGCAGTATGAAATGGTGCATTGTCATGCGTGAAGATGATTTTGCTCCTGAAGGCACGTTTCTGCTTTTTATACCATGGAAGAAAGTTGTCAGTCAGAAACTCTATATACTTTGCAGAGGTAATTTTCACACCTTCAGGGACCGTAACGGGCGCTACCAGCTGTTTCCCCATGATTCCGACCCAAAACATGAGTCCTCCACCTCCTTGCTGACATCGCAGCCTTGTTGGGACATGGTGGCCATCCACCAACCATCCACTACTCCATCCATCTGGACCATCCAGGGTTGCTCGACACTCATCAGTAAACAAGACTGTTTAAAAAGTAGTCTTCATGTATGTCTAAGCCCACTGCAACCGTTTCTGCTTGTGAACACTGTTTAGGGGTGGCCTAAAAGTAGGTTTATAAACCAAAGCAAGCCTTTGAAGGATCCCACGCCTTGAGGTTGGAGGGACTCCAGAGGCAGCAGCAGCTTCAAATACGTTTGCTGGTTTGTAATGGCTTTTTAGCAGCTGCTCTCTTAATCCAATGAACTTGCCTGTCAGAAACCTTCCTCATTATGCCTTTATCAGCAAGAACATGTCTCTGCTCAGATTCAGCCACAAATCTCTTAACAGTACGATGATCACACTTAAGTTTTTGGGAAATATCTAATGTTTTCATCCCTTGACCAAGGCATTGCACTATTTGATGCTTTTCGGCAGAAAAGAGATCCTTTTTCTTTCCCATGTTACCTGAAAACTGTGGCCTGCTTACTAATGTAGAACATCATTTTTAAGTAGTTTTCCTTTATTTAGAATCCCCTGCAAAACTAATTATGATATGGGATTAAGATTGATTTCAGTGATCCACTGAGCCCTGGGACAATACCACCCATGAGTTTATTTGAAGAACAAAACAATTAAGGCTACTTTCACACTAGCGTCGTACTCGGCCCGTCGCAGTGCGTCGGGCCGACGTACCGACGCATACTGTGGAAGCGCCACACAACGGGGGCAGCGGATGCATTTTTCCAACGCATCCGTTGCCCCATTGTGAGTTGCAGGGAGATGGGGGCAGAGTTCCAACCGTGCATGAGTGGTCGGAAATGGCGGACACGATGCTCAAAACGTTGCAAGCAACTTTTCTTTTGTTCGGAGGGTCCGCCACAACACAACGCTATATATATATATATATATATATATATATATATATATATATATATATATATATATATATATATATATATATATATATATATATATATATATATATATATATATATATATATATATATATATATATATATATATATATATATTCTCAATGAATTAACACATGTCGAATTATATACTTAACAAGAAAGTGTGAAACAACTGAAATTATGTCTTATATTCTAGGTTCTTCAAGGTAGCCACCTTTTGCTTTGATGACTGCTTTGCACACTCTTGGCATTCTCTTGATGAGCTTCAAGAGGTAGTCACCAGGAATGGTTTTCACGTCACGGGTATGCCCTGTCAGGTTTAATAAGTGGGATTTCTTGCCTTATAAATGGGGTTGGGACCATCAGTTGTGTTGTGCAGAAGTCTGGTGGTTACACAGCTGATGGCTCTACTGAATAGACTGTTAGAATTTGTATTATGGCAAGAAAAAAGCAGCTAAGTAAAGAAAAACAAGTCGCCATCATTACGTTAAGAAATGAAGGTCAGTCAGTCTGAAATACTGGGAAAACTTTGATCGTGTCCCCAAGTGCAGTTGCAAAAACTATCAAGCGCTGCAAAGAAACTGACTCACATGAGGACTGCCCCAGGAAAGGAAGACTAAGAGTTTAGGTGAGTCAACAGACTCAGAAATCACAGGTTAACAGCAGCTCAGATTAGAGACCAGGTCAATGCCACACAGTTCTGGCAGCAGACACTTCTCTACAACAACTGTTAAGAGGAGACTTTGTGCAGCACGCCTTCATGGTAAAATAGCTTCTAAGAATCCACTGCTAAGGACAGGCAACAAGCAGAAGAGACTTGTTTGGGCTAAAGAGCACAAGGAATGGACACTAGACCAGTGGAAATCTTTTGCTTTGGTCTGATGAGTCCAAATTTTAAATCTTTGGTTCCAACCACCGTGTCTTTGTGCGACGCAGAAAAGGTGAACGGATGGTGTTGTGAATTCTGTGGCAGAGCTCCCTCCTGTGGTCACAAGTGGTACTTCGGCTGATTCTCTCTATGAGCTTCCGTTGGTGGAGGAAAGTGGTACTGCGGCTTCTGAGTTTCCTTCCTCAGGTGATGTGGTGAAGTCGTTAGGTGCTGCTCTATTTAACTCCACCTAGTGCTTTGATCCTGGCCTCCAGTCAATGTTCTAGTATTGGACTTGTTTCCTCCTGGATCGTTCCTGTGGCCTGCTGCTCTGCATAGCTAAGTTGCTCTTGTGTTATTTGTTTTTCTTGCTTGCTGGAAGCTCTAGGACGCAGAGGGTGTACCTCCGTGCCGTTAGTCGGTACGGAGGGTCTTTTTGCCCCCTTTGCGTGGTTGTTTGTAGGGTTTTGTGTTGACCGCAAAGTTACCTTTCCTATCCTCGCTCTGTTCAGTAAGTCGGGCCTCACTTTGCTAAATCTATTTCATCTCTACGTTTGTCTTTTCATCTTACTCACAGTCATTATATGTGGGGGGCTGCCTTTTCCTTTGGGGTATTTCTCTGAGGCAAGGTAGGCTTATTTTCTATCTTCAGGCTAGCTAGTTTCTCAGGCTGTGCCTAGTTGCATAGGGAGCGTTAGGCGCAATCCACGGCTGCCTCTAGTGTGGTTGGAGAGGATTAGGGATTGCGGTCAGCAGAGTTCCCACGTCTCAGAGCTCGTTCTATGTTTTTGGGTTATTGTCAGGTTACTGTATGTGCTCTGACTTCTATGTTCATTGTGGTACTGAATTACCTCATCATAACAGGATGGACTCTACATGCCTGGTTCCCACCGTGAAGCATGGAGGAGGTGTGATGGTGTGGGGGTGCTTTGCTGGTGACACTTTTGGGGATTTATTCAAAATTGAAGGCATACTGATCAGCATGGCTACCACAGCATCTTGCAGCGGCATGCTATTCCATCCGGTTTGCGTTTAGTTGGACCATCATTTATTTTTCAACAGGACAATGACCCCAACACACCTCCAGGCTGTGTAAGGGCTATTTGACCAAGAAGGAGAGTGATGGGGTGCTACGTCAGATGACCTGGCCTCCAGTCACAAGACCTGAACCCAATCGAGACTGTTTGGGGTGAGCTGTACCACAGAGTGAAGGCAAAAGGGCCAACCAGTGCTAAACATCTCTGGGAACTCCTTTAAGAATGTTGGAAGACCGTTTCCAGTGACTACATCTTGAAGCTCATCAAGAGAATACAAAGAGTGTGCAAAGCAGTCATTAAAGCAAAAGGTGGCTACTTTGAAGAACCTAGAATATAGGACATATTTTCAGTTGTTTCACACTTTTCTGTTAAGTATATAATCCCACATGTGTTAATTCATAGTTTTGATGCCTTCAGTGTGAATTTACAATTTTCACAGTCATGAAAATACAGAACAATCTTTAAATGAGAAGGTGTGTCCAAACTTTTGGTCTGTACTAATATATACTGTACTTTGGTCTGTACTATATATAATTATATATATATATATATATATATATATATATATATATATATATAGTACAGACCAAAGTACAGTATATATTAGTACAGACCAAAAGTTTGGACACGCCTCATTTAAAGATTTTTCTGTAAAATTCACACTAAAGGCATCAAAACTATGAATTAACACATGTGGAATTATATACTTAACGAAAAAGTGTGAAACAACTGAAATTATGTCTTGTATTCTAGGTTCTTCAAAGTAGCCACCTTTTGCTTTGATGACTGCTTTGCACACTCTTGGCATTCTCTTGATGAACTTCAAGAGGTAGTCATTGGAAATGGTCTTCCAACAATCTTGAAGGAGTTCCCAGAGATGCTCAGCACTTGTTGGCCCTTTTGCCTTCACTCTGCGGTCCAGCTCACCCCAAATCATCTCGATTGGGTTCAGGTCTGGTGACTGTGGAGGCCAGGTCATCTGGTGTAGCACCCCATCACTCTCATTATTGGTCAAATGGCCCTTACACAGCCTGGAGGTGTGTTTGGGGGTCATTGTCCTGTTGAAAAATAAATAATGGTCCAACTAAACACAAACCGGATGGAATAAGCATGCCGCTGCAGGATGCTGTGGTAGCCATGCTGGTTCACTATGCCTTCAATTTTGAATAAATCCCCAACAGTGTCACCAGCAAAGCACCCCCACACCATCACACCTCCTCCTCCAAGCTTCATGGTGGGAACCGGGCATGTAGAGTCCATCCGTTCACCTTTTCTGCGTTGCAAAAAGACACAGCGGTTGGAACCAAAGATCTCAAATTTGGACTCATCAGACCAAAGCACAGATTTCCACTGGTCTAATGTCCATTCCTTGTGTTTTTTAGCCCAAACAAGTCTCTTCTGCTTGTTGCCTGTCCTTAGCAGTGGTTTCCTAGCAGCTATTTTTCCATGAAGGCCTGCTGCACAAAGTCTCCTCTTAACAGTTGTTGTAGAGATGTGTCTGCTGCTAGAACTCTGTGTGGCATTGACCTGGTCTCTAATCTGAGCTGCTGTTAACCTACGATTTCTGAGGCTGGTGACTCACATAAACTTCTCCTCAGAAGCAGAGGTGACGCTTGGTCTTCCTTACTTGGGGCGGTCTTCATGTGAGCCAGTTTCTTTGTAGCACTTGATGGTTTTTGTCACTGCACTTGGGGACACTTTCAAAGTTTTCCCAATTTTTCGGACTGACTGACCTTCATTTCTTAAAGTAATGATGGCCACTCCTTTTTCTTAGAATTTGTATTATGGCAAGAAAAAAGCAGCTAACAGTCTATTCAGTAGGACTATCAGCTGTATATCCACCAGACTTCTGCTCAACACAACTGATGGTCCCTACACCATTTATAAGGCAAGAAATCCCACTTATTAAACCTGACAGGGCACACCTGTGAAGTGAAAACCATTTCCGGTGACTACCTCTTGAAGCTCACCAAGAGAATCCAAGAGTGTGCAAAGTAGTCACCAAAGCAAAAGGTGGCTACTTAGATGGTGGCCCGATTCTAACGCATCGGGTATTCTAGAATATGCATGGCCACGTAGTATATTGCCCGGCCACGTAGTATATTGCCCAGCCACGTAGTATATTGCCCAGCCACGTAGTATATTGCCCAGCCACGTAGTATATTGCCCAGCCACGTAGTATATTGCCTAGTGATGTAGTATACAGCACAGAGCCACGTAGTATATTGCACAGCAAAGTAGTATACAGCACAGAGCCACGTAGTATATTGCCCAACCACGTAGTATATTGCCCAGCCAGGTTTGTCACGGGTTAAAAAATAAACATATACTCACCTTTCCGAGGGCCCCTTGTAGTCCATGGCAGCTTCTGGTCCCAGGGTTGGTATGCGCGCAGGACCTGTGATGTCATGGCAGGTCTTTCTAGCGCAGGCGCGTAGGGCCTGTGATGACGTCGCAGTCACATGACCGTGACGTTATGGCAGGTCCTTCTCGCGCTGTCGCGCAGGGCCTGTGATGATGTCGCGGTCACATGACCGTGACTTAAAGGGACACTGTCACCTGAATTTGGAGGGAACAATCTTCAGCTATAGGGGCGGGGTTTTCGGGTGTTTGATTCACCCTTTCCTTACCCGCTGGCTGCATGCTGGCTGCAATATTGGATTGAAGTTCATTCTCTGTCCTCCGTAGTACATGCCTGCACAAGGCAATCTTGCACAGCGCAGGCGTGTACTATGGAGGACAGAGAATGAACTTCAATCCAATATTGCAGCCAGCGGGTAAGGAATGGGTGAATCAAAAACCCCGCCTCCATGGCTGAAGATTGTTCCCTCCAAATTCAGGTGACAGTGTCCCTTTAATCGCAGGTCCTTCTCCAATACCATCTTTGCCACCGGAACCTGCAACAGAAGATGGCGCCCGGCACGAACGACTACGGAGGGTGAGTATAGCAGGTTTTTTTTTTTTATTATTATTTTTAACATTACATTTTTTACTATTGATGCCGCATAGGCAGCGTCAATAGTAAAAAGTTGGGGACACACAGGGTTAATAGCGGCGGTAACTGAGTGCGTTACATGCGGCATAACGCGGTCCGTTACCACCGGCATTAACCCTGTGTTAGCGGTGACCTGAGGGGAGTATGCGGGCGACAGGCACTGACTGCGGGGAGTAAGGTGAGGCCATTTTCTTCCGGACTGTGCCCGTCGCTGATTGGTCGCGGCAGCCATGAAAGGCAGCTGGCGAGACCAATCAGCGAATTAATAACCGTGACAGACAGAAGGACAGACAGACGGAAGAGACCCTTAGACAATTATATAGTAGATAAGACATATTTTCAGTTGTTTTACACTTTTTTGTTCAGTATATAATTCCACATGTGTTAATTCATAGTTTTGATGCCTTCAGTGTGAATTAACAATTTTCATAGTGATGAAAATACAGAAAAATCTTTAAATGAGGTGTGTCCAAACTTTTAGCCCGTTTTAATAAATATATATATATATATATATATATATATATATATATATATATATATATATATATATATATACACACACACACACACACACACACACACACACACACACACACACACACACACACACACACACACACACACACACACACACACACACACACACACACACACACACACACACACACTCACTCTCTGGAGTTTGTGAAACTGGCCTTACCCAAATGAAGTAGCAAATTTAAGATTTATTAAGGAAGCAAGGGCCTTCAGCTTGAGTTTACATCCTGGATCCGGCTCTCTTTCCCGTGTTATATTTATTTTTTATTTTAACAATACATGGGCTGCCAAGGCAAATACATTTAGCCTCAAGCACAAGAACAGTTTTTTTTAAACCTCAGTCATAAGGCCGTTTTTCATGAACATGTTCTATCCGTTTTATTCATTGATAGAGCACATGCCCATTCTGTTGGACTATTTAACTGCCTGTTTTTTGTGTACGTGTCAGCAAAAAAAAAATCAGATACATGTCAAATTTTCATCTGATTCATCTGTTCAGGTACAACAATTGCAGCAAGTTTGGCTTGGTGTATGAACGATGATAAAGAATTAATATTTTCTAATTTTATTTTTGAACATTTTAGACTTGCAATTCAGTAAATTAACTTTGGCTATATTCGCCGAGGTTACATTCCGCTACCTTCGATTAGTGCTGCTGTATTCCGATAAAATTATTTTCGAACGTGCACACTGAGATTGCAATGGAAGAGACTGACGCCTGCACATCTATACAATGTTTTGGGGATAACTTCCCATTATTCAGGATTTTTTTTTTTTAATTGGTTAAAAAGAAATTCACTAATATACCGTAAATGCTTAGATCAGAACACACATTAGCGTATGGCATCGGATGTGATCTGCTAATGGCACTCGGCTCCAGCTCTGCTGCAAGTGTGAGCCGTGTGTCAGTGCTCTGTGCTCCGATCCTCTCGCATGTGGGAAAAGCAGCACAGGTACAGAGAAGACTGAGAAATTAATTTCTCCATTTCCTCCATTGCCGGAGCCCGGAAAAATCACACTGTACTTGAGTGATATCAGAGTGCAGTGCGATGTTTAACATTCACCCATAGATGTGTATGGGCGCATGCGTTCCAATTCTCACAGCCATTTGCAGCATGCTGTGATTATTTTCGCATGCTGAATCGGCACGAGAAATTTATCACAGGTGTGAACTGCCCCATACATTAATATTGGAAGAGTGCAATACAATTGTTTGTTTGTTTTTTTTTAATCGGATTGCACTCTTCCGATTTCACCCTTTATGGTAAATTGTCTGTTGTTTCCTCATGATTTATAATTGAAATTTAGCTCCCTCTCTATTTTGACTTTTCCACTTCTACATTTTTTACCATTGTGGTTATAACTGGGTGTTGCTTTATTTTCTCTGTGGCTATTTTTTCACTTTACTACTATGATGAAGCCTGTCTAAATTTAGTGAAATTTGACCTCACATTGTTATTTTCTGTTACTTTTTGTCTATATAAGGAGAGAAAAATAGACCATAAAAGCCCAGATAAGTGAAAAATTGCAAAATACAATTAATCTTTATTAGAGATCAGAAGATCACAACGGCTTATGATAACAAGGGGCAGACACCCAGGATGATATAAGAACTACAAGTTAGGGAGTCATATTATCATATGAAAGCGCAATGACAGTAATTCTAAACGTATGTGTATATATAGTAGTTGGAAACTCCTACGATTGAGTGGGTGGATGGATGTCACTCGATTGAGAGTCTCCAATTACTCTTGTATTCAGCAGCAAGTATAGCTCATATACTAATATGTATTATATTTGCACTAGTACTTTATACAGTGCGCTGCTACTCTAATGGCTTTGCTATAACATGCCTCAATGTTGGGTATAGGACAGGGGTGTCAAACTGCATTCCTCGAGGGCCGCAAACATGCGTGTTTTCAAAATTTCCTTAGCATTGCCCAAGGTGCTGCAATCATTAGGTGTGTAGGTGATTACATTATCACCTGTGCAGTACAAGTGGATCGCCCCCCTCTCTGGTTCGGTTCTGAGGCTGTCACGGTGGCTAGACCCGATCCACGACCCTGCTAAGGGGCGTCCAATAAAGGTGGTGCAGTCTGTCAGGGGTTCGTGACGCCACCTGTGGTGTTCGGTCAGGGTGACCGACGCTGCTGTGGGGTCCGTTGGGGTGATGGAACGGCAGCTGGATGGTATACCTTCCGACAGGTGAAGTATGTCCCCAGGGCTTCCCAGTAAGGTAGATGGTGATGGTGTGAGGTGCAGGCAATAACGAGGACACAAGGTTGCAGTCTCTTTACCTCTTTACTGAAGACTTCAGGATCCTCAATCCAGAGCACGTTTTACAGGGCTATCAGAGATCGGCCGGTCTGAAGGACACTTCCAGAGTTTCCCTCACAGATGGAAATCGTTGCCCACCACTAGCGCCTGTGTGTTGTAGTCCTACCCTGCTGAGCATTCGGAATAGTCCTCACAACTGCTGTTCTCGTTCGTTCGTTCTCTACAGCTCTCTCTCTCTTTAGTTCCAGATGTTACTAGTTTCTCGTCCCCCAGGTATATTTTGGCTAGGACGCACCCGTATGATGGGAAGGCTTGGAGGTCTACCGGGACTCTAGAGACGCCCCTCTCCCAATGTTGCCCCCTATGTCTTCTTAGGAAATTTAAGGTAGACAGCCAACCTATAATTAACTGTCCTGCGGAGTTCGAAGTAAGGCCTGTAGTCAGTTACTCCCGCGGTGTTCCGGCTACATGCCTCAGTAGGATATTGCCTCGGTCTCACGGCACGACTCCTACTGGTACTCCTTTTTGCTTGATCTCGTTTACACTGTTCCACAATATCCTTCCCTTCTTATCTCTTTCTTAGGATTCCGCCGCAAGGAGGTGCAGGCGCGGTTCCGTTACATTCTGTTCTGTTCGCTAGGCACCTGCCAGGTTCTCACGCCTGACAGGGACCCCCCTGTGTCTTCTCCCTGCAACACCCCCTGCCACGGGATGTTGCCTGAATCCAACCCAGTCAGCTTCTGACTAACTTCCTCCCCAACCCCTAGTTTTACCAGTATGAGGAGTGGCCCAATAAATAAAGACTTTTTCTCCCCCTAGTGGCCGGAGTGTGAAGTGTGCTGATCATACCTGGTCAGTAGAATTCCTTCAGTACCATCAGACGTACCATCACTCCCCTTAGCGGCAGAGTGTCATACTGCAACGACCAGATCTCTGGGGCGCTGCATTGACACTACAAATGCATCAAATAATTTTGTACCTTTTAGGCAGTGAAAAAAAAAATTACTGTACTTTTCGGACTATAAGATGCATCTAGCTTTTGGAGAAGGAAAATAGAAAAAATAAATTGAGGCAAAAAATGTGGTCATGATGCACTGTTATAAGGGGGGGGGGGGTGGATCTGCTCCTGACATTGTTATAGGGGTAATGTCCCCCAATTCTGTACCAATATCCCCCACCCTGGTATATGTACAGTATGTCCCCAATACAGGTATACATGGCCACCTCATACCCATCATAGTAGACATGGCCCCTCAACCCCATCCATCCTAGTATACATAGACCTCTCATCCGGAGTGTGAAGTGTAATGTGTTCTGGTGATACCTGGTCAGGAGAACTCCTTCAGTGCCATCAGATGTACCATCACTCCCCTTAGTGGCAGAGTGTCATACTGCAACGACCAGGTCTCTGGGGCGCTGCACAAGGAAATCCTGAAAACATGACCTGTTTGCAGCCCTCGAGGAATGCAGTTTGACACCCCTGGTATAGGATACTATCCATGCAGCACCAAATGTAAAGTTGTTTAGAATTACTGGCATTGCACTTTAACATGATAATATGCTTCCCTAAAGACAGGATTCTTATATCATCCTGGGTGTGCACCCCTTGCTTTTGTCAGTTCTTATCCTTTTTCCTTCTTTCACAGCTTCTCCGATTCTCTTCGCCATCACGATCCTATAATATCATGTGGATTCCTATAGCATACTGCACAGTTGCAGATCTTAAGTGTGTGTGTGTATGTATGTATATAGAATATAGACACTACTTAGAAAAAGTTAGGGATATTTGGCTTTCGGGTGAAATTTATGGAAAACTTAAAGATCACGCTATAGTGACATTTTATCATGAAAGTAGGGCATTTAAGCAGAAGCATGCAATGGCGATTTTCTTATCTCAAACAATTTATGGAAACAAACGCCAACAGTGATGGGTATACCCCAATAAGACAATTTCAATAACTTGTCACGTGACCTTGTGCATCAATTACAGCTTGACAATGACGCCTCATGCTGTTCAAAGTCGAGTTATTGTCTGCTGAGTCATGGCATCCCACTCTTTTTGATGGATGGCCTTCAGGACATTGAGTTTCTTGGGTATAGAGTCATGAGCCTCTGAGATGATCCCATAGGTTTTTAAAAGGTTTCAGGCCTGGAGAAAGTGCAGGCCATTCTATTTTGAAGAACACCAGTCTCCAGCAACCATTCCCTAATAATGTGATCTTGATGAGCTGGCACATTGTCATCCATGAAGATGAAATTAGGCCTGTGTTCATGCAGAGACACAATAACGGGATTAATTATGTTTTTCACTTCACCCTTGATGGCACACCTGAGAGAGTGATCCGGCCACCCAGGCCAGGAAACCTAGTAAAATAAAAGGGTGGCACCACTTCCACACACTCAGGGAAAGTGGAGTAAATGGCACTCATGGTCATTGAAGTGCCGTTCACTGGCCCACAGTGAGCTTTGTTGCACATGCGGGTACAAGTGGCTGAGATGTAGATTCGCTGCATGCCTCGGATCACCGCACTGCCCCCCCACTATCGCCGCTCTGTGTGGTATGCTGTGGCAGCTGGAACACTCAGGAAATGGCGTGCTCTGCTAACATCACAGGTGCAAGGGAAAATGGCGGCGCCCTATGCGAGCGTCGCCGACTGGGGCGCACGTGGAATAGCGCATCCTGGTTGGTTTTCGCAGGGGGCAGTTTTCTGGAGGGACCGGAGGAGGCGGACCTGGAAGAGAGTGCTGTGGGTCCCACATAAAAGGGGACCCGATGACAAAGAAAGTGCTCATTCTTAAGCTCTCCTCCCTGAGGGCTATGGAGAATCAGAGACAGCAGCAGCTGCAGGAAGCGACTTTGTCAGCTGTGTGGACACAGCAAAGGGGGCAGCCATTCAATTAGCAGGAGCGGCAGCCGTGCCAGTCAGGGGAGTAGAGTGTCTTGGGCCTCATCAGTGTCCAGAGAGGATGCTTTATTTATCCCAAAATGGCCTGCGAATCTGGTACCCTTAAAGTGACAGCGGTTGGTGAGTGATCTTTGTGATAGGCCCCTTGTTTTTTGCTTAATTACTAGGAGATGCCTAAATTAGCTAGCGGTAAGAAGAACAACAGTGGATGGGAAGAAAAATGAATGTTCAGACTGAATTCACAAGATAATTAGCGAGCAGATCCTAGACTTTGCCTCAAGCCTTATCGCTGTCATCAGGGCTTAGGTGGAAGGCTCCATAAAATCCCTGTTTAAAAAAAAAAAATGTGAAGAAAAAAAATCTACTGGTGTCTCTTCTGAATCTTGCATTTCTGTTATCAGAAGGGAAATACCACAGTGAATCTTCATCCTCATCCTCCTCGGACAGTAACCTGGGGGGGCAGACAATGTTTTCTAGTGGAGGATACAGAAATGCTAGTTAAAGTCATTAGATCAACAATGGGCTTTAAAGAGAAGATGGCTAAATACCTAGGAGATGTGATGTTCGGAGGAGTTGGAGCAGAGGGGTTCAGGAGCAAAAAGCATTCCCCCTCTTAATGATTAAAAAAACCTTCATCAATCTGAAGAACCTCAACCGGTGGTTGGAAAAAAAAAATCACACCTTCAAGCTGAAATCAGTAAGCACGGCAATAAAACTGCTCTTTCACAATTGTTTCATCGTGGTCGTCTATTTAAAGTATGCTTATTACCACATCCTGATTCATACAGACCATCAAAGGTACAGGAGAAAATCAAGCATTACCAATTCAGAGTTCTTCCATTCATGATGTCAGTGATTCTAAAGGTCTTCACCAAGATAGTAGCCAAAATGACTGCCTACCTTCACATCTGGAACAGCATTATACAGGTCCTTCTCAAAAAATTAGCATATAGTGTTAAATTTCATTATTTACCATAATGTAATGATTACAATTAAACTTTCGTATATTATAGATTCATTATCCACCAACTGAAATTTGTCAGGTCTTTTATTGTTTTAATACTGATGATTTTGGCATACAACTCCTGATAACCCAAAAAACCTGTCTCAATAAATTAGCATATCAAGAAAAGGTTCTCTAAACGACCTATTACCCTAATCTTCTGAATCAACTAATTAACTCTAAACACATGCAAAAGATACCTGAGGCTTTTATAAACTCCCTGCCTGGTTCATTACTCAAAACCCCCATCATGGGTAAGACTAGCGACCTGACAGATGTCAAGAAGGCCATCATTGACACCCTCAAGCAAGAGGGTAAGACCCAGAAAGAAATTTCTCAACAAATAGGCTGTTCCCAGAGTGCTGTATCAAGGCACCTCAATGGTAAGTCTGTTGGAAGGAAACAATGTGGCAGAAAACGCTGTACAACGAGAAGAGGAGACCGGACCCTGAGGAAGATTGTGGAGAAGGACCGATTCCAGACCTTGGGGAACCTGAGGAAGCAGTGGACTGAGTCTGGTGTGGAAACATCCAGAGCCACCGTGCACAGGCGTGTGCAGGAAATGGGCTACAGGTGCCGCATTCCCCAGGTAAAGCCACTTTTGAGCTACAGAGAAGCAGCACTGGACTGTTGCTAAGTGGTCCCAAGTACTTTTTTCTGATGAAAGCAAATTTTGCATGTCATTCGGAAATCAAGGTGCCAGAGTCTGGAGGAAGACTGGGGAGAAGGAAATGCCAAAATGCCTGAAGTCCAGTGTCAAGTACCCACAGTCAGTGATGGTGTGGGGTGCCATGTCAGCTGCTGGTGTTGGTCCACTGTGTTTCATCAAGGGCAGGGTCAATGCAGCTAGCTATCAGGAGATTTTGGAGCACTTCATGCTTCCATCGGCTGAAATGCTTTATGGAGATGAAGATTTCATTTTTCAGCACGACCTGGCACCTGCTCACAGTGCCAAAACCACTGGTAAATGGTTTACTGACCATGGTATTACTGTGCTCAATTGGCTTGCCAACTCTCCTGACCTGAACCCCATAGAGAATCTGTGGGATATTGTGAAGAGAAAGTTGAGAGACGCAAGACCCAACACTCTGGATGAGCTTAAGGCCGCTATTGAAGCATCCTGGGCCTCCATAACATCTCAGCAGTGTCACAGGCTGATTGCCTCCATGCCACGCCGCATTGAAGCAGTCATTTCTGCCAAAGGATTCCCGACCAAGTATTGAGTGCATAACTGAACATTATTATTTGTTGGTTTTTTTGTTTGTTATTAAAAAACACTTTTATTTGATTGGATGGGTGAAATATGCTAATTTATTGAGACAGGTTTTTTGGGTTATCAGGAGTTGTATGCCAAAATCATCAGTATTAAAACAATAAAAGACCTGACAAATTTCAGTTGGTGGATAATGAATCTATAATATATGAAAGTTTAATTGTAATCATTACATTATGGTAAATAATGAAATTTAACACTATATGCTAATTTTTTGAGAAGGACCTGTAGTTCCTTACTTAAACAACTTCCTCATAGTGGGGGAATCGGAAGACCACTGAGCAACAAAAATTGAGAGATGTGAGCGTCGTCTTAGGCCAGCGTCACACTAGAGTTTTACGGATGTATGAGAGGCGCAAAAACAACGCATTGCACACGGACCAATGTTTCTCTATGGGGCAGCGCCTATCTGCCGTATATATTTCTCAGCTGTATTTTACGGACTGAGAAAGTCTCAGCATGCTGCGTTTGTCAGCGTATTGCGCAAAAATTCCACCAGTGAAAGTCTATGGGGGTGAGACAAATACGGATTACACACGGACCATCAGTGTGACTTGTGAGAAATACGCAGTGGTGTTCTATAGAAAAGTTGGCAATTCAGCGCAGTGTACAGTAAAATCACACTGACAGGTTAGAATCAATAGAATAAATGTCTACACATAGTATAGGGATATACATCCATCCATCCATTCATCCAACCAACCAACCCCTGGCAAAAATTATGGAATCGCTGGCCTTGGAGGATGTCCATTCTGTTGTTTTAACCCCTTTCTGACATATGACGTACTATCCCGTCGAGGTGGGGTGGGCCCGTATGACCGACGGGATAGTACGTCATACGCGATCGTCCGCGCTCACGCGGGGAGAGCGGCCGGGTGTCAGCTGACTATCACAGCTGACATCCTGCACTATGATCAAACATAATCGCAGTGTGCCGGCGGTATAGAGAAGCATCGTGCAGGGAGGGGGCTCCCTGCGGGCTTCCCTGAGACCCCCGGAGCAACGCAATGTGATCGCGTTGCTGTGAGGGTCTCTTACCTCCTCCTCCCTGCAGCAGGCCCGGATCCAAGATGGCCGCGGCATCCGGGTCCTGCAGGGAGGTGGCTTCACTGCCCCTGTCGGGAAGCCAGGAGAAGTGTACGTCAGATCGCTGCTCTGACACAGTGCACAGCAAAGTGTCAGATCAGCGATCTTACACTATAACATGATGCACCCCCCTGGGGCAATGTTACAGTGTAAAAAAAAAAAAATATTCACATGTGTAAAAATTAAAATAAAATCCCCCCCCCCCCCCAAAAAAAAAAATATTCTTCATATAAATACATTTCTTTATCTAAATAAAAAAAAAAAAAAGTACACATTTAGTGTTGCCGCGTCTGTAACGACCCCACCTATAAAACTATATCACTAGTTAACCCCTTCAGTGAATACCGTAAAAAAAGGCAAAAAACGCTTTTCTCATACCGCCAAACAAAAAGTGGAATATCACGCGATCAAAAAGACTGATATACAGTAAATAACCATGGCACTGCTGAAAACATCATCTTGTCCCGCAAAAAATGAGCCACCATACAGCATCAGCGAAAAAATAAAAAAGTTATAGTCCTCAGAATAAAGCGATGCAAAAATAATTATTTTTTTTATAAAATAGTTTTTATCGTATAAAAGCACCAAAACATAAAAAAATGATATCAATGAGGTATCGCTGTAATCGTACTGACCCGAAGAACAAAACTGCTTTATCAATTTTACCAAAAGCGGAACGGTATAAACGCCTCCCCCAAAAGAAATTCATGAATAGCTGGTTTTTGGTCATTCTGCCTCACAAAAATCGGAATAAAAAGCGATCCAAAAAATAAAAACGTCAACTCGTCCCGCAAAAAACAAGACCTCACATGACTCTGTGCACCCAAATATGGAAAAATTATAGCTCTCAAAATGTGGTAATGCAAAAAATATTTTTTGCAATAAAAAGCGTCTTTTAGTGTGTGATGGCTGCCAATCATAAAAAAAACGCTAAAAAACCCGCTATTAATTCAAACCCCCCTTCATCACCCCCTTAGTTAGGGGAAAAATTAAAACATTTTAAAAATGTATTTATTTCCATTTTTCCGCTAGGGCTAGGGTTAGGGCTATAGTTAGGGTTGGGGCTAAAGTTAGGGCTACGGTTAGGGTTAAGGCCCCTTCACATTAAGCGACGCTGCAGCGATACCGACAACGATCCGGATCGCTGCAGCGTCGCTGTTTGGTCGCTGGAGAGCTGTCACACAGACCGCTCTCCAGCGACCAACGATGCCGGTAACCAGGGTAAACATCGGGTAACTAAGCGCAGGGCCGCGCTTAGTAACCCGATGTTTACCCTGGTTACCATGCTAAAAGTAAAAAAAAACAAACACTAGATACTTACCTACAGCCGTCTGTCCTCCAGCGCTGCGCTCTGCTTCTCTGCACTCCTCCTGTACTGGCTGTGAGCCGGAAAGCAGAGCGGTGACGTCACCGCTCTGCTTTCCGGCTCACAGCCAGTACGGGAGGAGTGCAGAGCACAGCGCTGGAGGACAGACGGCTGTAGGTAAATATCTAGTGTTTGTTTTTTTTTTACTTTTAGCATGGTAACCAGGGTAAACATCGGCTTACTAAGCGCGGCCCTGCGCTTAGTTACCCGATGTTTACCCTGGTTACCAGTGAAGACATCGCTGGATCGGTGTCACACACGCCGATCCAGCGATGTCAGCAGGAGTCCAGCGACGAAATAAAGTTCTGGACTTTATTCAGCGACCAACGATCTCCCAGCAGGGGCCTGATCGTTGGTCGCTGTCACACAGAACGATTTCATTAACGATATCGTTGCTACGTCACAAATAGCAACGATATCGTTAACAATATCGTTATGTGTGAAGGTACCTTTAGGGTTGGGGCTACATTTACGGTTGGGAATAGGGTTGGGGGTGTGTCAGGGTTAGAGGTGTGGTTAGGGTTACCGTTGGGATTAGGGTTAGGGGTGTTTGGATTAGGGTTTCAGTTATAATTGGGGGGGTTCCACTGTTTAGGCACATTAGGGGCTCTCCAAACGCGACATGGCGTCCGATCTCAATTCCAGCCAATTCTGCGTTGAAAAAGTAAAACAGTGCTCCTTCCCTTCCGAGCTCTCCAGTGTGCCCAAACAGGGGTTTACCCCAACATATGGGGCATCAGCGTACTCAGGACAAAATGGACAACAACTTTTGGGGTCCAATTTCTCCTGTTACCCTTGGAAAAATACAAAACTGGGGGCTAAAACATAATTTTTGTGGGAAATTTTTTTTTTTTTCACGGCTCTGCGTTATAAACTGCAGTGAAACACTTTGGGGTTCAAAGTTCTCACAACACATCTAGATAAGTTCCTTTGGGGGTCTAGTTTCCAATTTGGGGTCACTTGTGGGGGTTTCTACAGTTTAGGTACATTAGGGGCTCTGCAAACACAATGTGACGCCTGCAGACCAGTCCATCTAAGTCTGCATTCCAAATGATGCTCCTTCCCTTCCGAGCTCTGCCATGCGCTCAAACGGTGGTTCCCCATCACATATGGGGTATCAGCGTATTCAGGACAAATTATACAACAACTTTTGGGGTCCAATATCCTCTCTTACCCTTAGGAAAATAAAAAATTGTGGGCGAAAAGATCATTTTTGTGTGAAAAATTATTTTTTTTATTTTTACGGCTCTACATTATAAACTTCTGTGAAGCCCTAGGTGGGTCAAAGTGCTCACCACAGATCTAGATAAGTTCCTTGGGGGGGTCTACTTTCCAAAATGGTGTCACTTGTGGGGGGTTTCAATGTATTGGCACATCAGGGGCTCTCCAAACGCAACATGGTGTCCCATCTCAATTCCAGTCAATTTTGCATTGAAAAGTCAAATGGCGCTCTTTCGCTTCCGAGCTCTGCCATGCGCCCAAACAGTGGTTTACCCCCACATATGGGGTATTGGTGTACTCAGGACAAATTGTACAACAACTTTTGAGGTCCATTTTCTCCTGTTACCCTTGGTAAAATAAAACAAATTGGAGCTGAATTAATTTTTTTGTGAAAAAGTTAAATGTTCATTTTTATTTAAACATTCCAAAAATTCCTGTGAACACCTGAAGTGTTAATAAACTTCTTGAATGTGGTTTGGAGCACCTTGAGGGGTGCAGTCTTTAGAATGGTGTCACACTTGGGTATTTTCTATCATATAGACCCCTCAAAATGACTTCAAATGAGATGTGGTCCCTAAAAAAAAAAATGGTGTTGTAAAAATGAGAAATTGTTGGTCAACTTTTAACCCTTATAACTCCCTAACAAAAAAAATTTGGTTCCAAAATTGTGCTGATGTAAAGTAGACATGTGGGAAATGTTACTTATTAAGTATTTTGTGACATATCTCTGTGATTTAATTGCATAAAAATTCAAAGTTGGAAAATTGCAAAATTTTCGCCAAATTTCCATTTTTTTCACAAATAAACGCAGGTAATATCAAATAAATTTTACCACTAGCATGAAGTACAATGTCAGAAGAAAACAAATGTCAGAATCACCTGTATATAGCATACCAGCTCAAGAGCCCGGCTTTGCCCTGGCATAGTAAATAACTGTGGTTAGTTATAACAAATTATAATGATTATCCTCCATCCCATAGCCCCGTGCCCATACTCCCTATATAAAAGGAGATGACATACAGGTATCTATAATATAACGCTGGGAGCGTCACTCTGTCCAAAGCCTTTATAGACTGCGCAGGCGCAAGCGCCGGCGCAGTCTGGCCCCTACAGAGTGACGCTCCCAGGAGATCGCGGTATGCGTAAGCACTGAACGCATACCGCGATCTCCACCGGAGAGTCAGGGACCGTGGACGCGCCAGGAGGGAGGGTAAGTATATTCACCTGTCCTCCGTTCCAGCGCTGCGTGCGGCTCTGTCTCCCGGCTCCTCTGCTGTGACAGAGTCCAGTCACAGGCAGAGGAGCCGGAGTGTGTGTTCAAGAAAATGGCGCCGGAAAGCACGGACTGCGCAGGCGCCGATTCCTGCTGCCGGAATCGGCGCCTGCGCAGTCCGCGCTTTCTGGCGCCATTTTCTTGAAGACACACCTGCAGTGGAGCCGGACGATAGGTGAGTAAGGTATATTTTTTTTTTTTATTTTTTTTTTTTTTTTTTTTTATATGGCAGCAGCATACGAGGGCATACACACTGGAGCGTCTTATGGGGGGCATATAATACATTAGTGGCGCAGGATGGGAGCAGCACATGACAGAACGGGCGCAATATGGCAGCGGCGCATGACAGAACGGGCGCAGGATGGCAGCAGCACATGACAGAACGGGCGCAGGATGGCAGCAGCGCATTACAGAACGGGGGCGCAGGATGGGAGCAGCACATGACAGAACGGGCGCAGGATGGCAGCAGGATGGGAGCAGCACATGACAGAACGGGCGCAGGATGGCAGCAGCGCATGACAGAACGGGCGCAGGATGGCAGCAGCACATGACAGAACGGGCGCAGGATGGCAGCAGCGCATGACAGAACGGGCGCAGGATGGCAGCAGCACATGACAGAACGGGCGCAGGATGGCAGCAGCACATGACAGAACGGGCGCAGGATGGCAGCAGCACATGATGGAGACCATATACCAATATAAATGCTCGCCACCCGGGCGTAGAACGGGTTCAATAGCTAGTATACTATATACAGAAGGAGACGACACAGGTACAGTTGTGGCCAAAATTGACACCCCTACAATTCTGTCAGATAATACTCGGTTTCTTCCAAAAAATGATTGCAATCACAAATTCTTTGGTATTATCTTCATTTACGGTAATTTGTCTTAAATGAAAAAACACAAAAGAGAATGAAGCAAAAAGCAAAACATTGATCATTTCACACAAAACTCCAAAAATGAGCCAGACAAAAGTGTTGGCACCCTCAGCCTAATACTTGGTTGCACAACTTTTAGCCAAAATAACTGCGACCAACCACTTCCGGTAACAATCAATGAGTTTCTTACGATGCTCTGCTGGAATTTTAGACCATTCTTCTTTGGCAAACTGCTCCAGGTCCCTGATATTTGAAGGGTACCTTCTCCAAACTGCCATTTTTAGATCTCTCCACAGGTGTTCTATGGGATTCAGGTCTGGACTCATTGCTGGCCACCTTAGAAGTCTCCAGTGCTTTCTCTCAAACCATTTTCTAGTGCTTTTTGAAGTGTGTTTTGGGTCATTGTCCTGCTGGAAGACCCATGACCTCTGAGGGAGACACAGCTTTCTCACACTGGGCATTATGAAGTCTGAAGACTACCAACAAATTTTGCAGCATAATGTAGGACATTATGCTGCAAAATTTGTTGGTAGTCTTCAGACTTCATAATGCCATGCACACGGTCAAGCAGTCCAGTGCCAGAAGCAGCAAAGTAACCCCAAAACATCAGGGAACCTCCGCCATGTTTGACTGTAGGCACCGTGTTCTTTTCTTTGAATGCCTCTTTTTTTTCTCCTGTAAACTCTATGCTGATGCCTTTGCCCAAAAAGCTCTACTTTTGTCTCTTCTGACCAGAGAACATTCTTCCAAAACGTTTTAGGTAAGTTTTGGCAAACTCCAGCCTGGCTTTTTTATGTCTCGGAGTAAGAAGTTGGGTCTTCCTTGGTCCCCTACCATACAGTCCCTTTTCATTCAGATGCCGACGGATAGTACGGGTTGACACTGTTGTACCCTCGGACTGCAGGGCAGCTTGAACTTGTTTGGATGTTAGTCGAGGTTCTTTATCCAACATCCGCACAATGTTGCGTTGAAATCTCTTGTCAATTTTTCTTTTCCGTCCACATCTAGGGAGGTTAGCCACAGTGCCATGGGCTTTAAACTTCTTGATGACACTGCGCACGGTAGACACAGGAACATTCAGGTCTTTGGAGATGTCCTTGTAGCCTTGAGATTGCTCATGCTTCCTCACAATTTGGTTTCTCAAGTCCTCAGACAGTTCTTTGGTCTTCTTTCTTTTCTCCATGCTCAATGTGGTACACACAAGGAAGCAGGACAGAGTTTGAGTCAACTTTAATCCATGTCAACTGGCTGCAAGTGTAATTTAGTTATTGCCAACACCTGTTAGGTGCCACAGGTAAGTTACATGTGCTGTTAATTACACAAATTAGAGAAGCATCACATGATTTTTTGAACAGTGCCAATACTTTTGTCCTCCCTCTTTTTTATGTTTGGTGTGGAATTATATCCAATTTGGCTTAAGGACAATTCTTTTTGTGTTTTTTCATTTAAGACAAATTAAATGAAGATAATAATACCAAATAATTTGTGTTTGCAATCATTTTCAGGAAGAAACTGAGTATTATCTGACAGAATTACAGGGGTGCCAATACTTTTGGCCATGACTGTATGTGTGCATATGTATGTGTGTATCCTCACCCCTCTGCCGCATTCATTAGGAGGGTCTGATAGCGTCATAAGGAATTGGGAGTTGAAAGTGGATGTCTTATAATAAACTGGGGTTTGGGAGAAGATGTTTTATAATGAATTGGTGTTGGGAGAAGATGTTTTATAATGAATTGGGTGTTGGGAGAAGATGTTTTATAATGAATTGGGGGTAGAAGAGGATGCTAACTGATACTAAGCAAAATTTGAATCTAGGCCCTTACCCTGTTGATCAGATGTATGGGGCCTTGTAGATTTCTAAAGTATTCAGACCCCTTTAAATTTTTCACTGTTTCATTGCAGACATTTTGTAAATTCAAGAAAGTTCATTTTTTTTCTCATTAATGTATACTCTGTACCACATCTTGACCGACAAAAATAAAAATGTAGAAATTTTTGCAAATTTAATAAAAAACAAAAACTGAAATATCATATGGTCATAAGTATTCAGACCCTTTGCTCAGACACTCGTGTTTAAGTCACATGCAGTCCATTTCCTTGTGATCCTCCTTGAGAGTTCTTCTCCTTCATTGGAGTCCAGCTGTGTTTAATTAAACTGATAGGACTTGATTTAGAAAGGCACACACCTGTCATATAAGACCTCACAGTGCATGTCAGATCAAATAAGAATCATGAGGTCATAGGAACTGGCCAAGGAGCACAGAGACAGAATTGTGGCAAGGCACAGATCTGGCCAAGGTTACAACAGAATTTCTGCAGTACTCAAGGTTCCAAAGAGCACAGTGGCCTCCAGAATCCTTAAATGGAAGAAGTTTGGGACCACAAGAAGTCTTCCTAGACCTGGACATGCAGCCAAACGGAGCAATCGTGGGAGAAGAATCTTTGTGAGAGAGGTAAAGAAGAACCCTAAGATCACTGGAGCTGAGCTCCACAGATGCAGTAGGGAGATGGGAGAAAGTTCTACAAAGTAATGGCAGAGCGACCAGACGGAAGTGGAGGGCCCGCTAGGACCGTGGGGTACTCGGGCGGGGTACTTAAAGGGGAAGGTTATGGCAGCGGTGACCCGGTCCGTGGCCCTGGGCATCCAATTAAAGGGGATGAAGTGTAGTGGACAATAAAGTCTATGGGGAAATGTTCGTGACGCCACCTGTGGTACTCGGCCAGGGATGGCCGATGCTGCTTAAAGGGGACCACTGAGGTTGATGGTATTGCAGCAGAGTTGGTACTGCTCCCCACAGGTAGAGCTTAGTCCCCAGGGCTACTGGTGCAGTTAGTAAGGGATAATAGCTGGTGGGGTTCAGGACTAAGGATGCAGGAAATAACGGGACGACACAGGGTTTGAAGTTTCTATTACCTTTTTACTGATATATTTCAGGTGCAGTCTGGGGCACAGGTTACAGGTGTAGATGGGGTCCAGATGCCGTGGGAGTAACTTGAGATCCACTTGGCCAGGTGGATTCGGAGGCCTTCCTTCTGTGCTGAATTCTGTCCCTTGCCGCCTGAAGCTTTACACAAGTTCCTCTTTGTCTGTTACTCCTAACCTGTATGGCTGTATGGTTGACAGCATGAGCCTTTCATGGGCACTGTCTTCTCACTGGCAGCCCCAGGCTCCTGACTTGCTGTGGTGCCTCCAGGTATTAGATGGGTCAGGAGACCTGCAATCTCCTGCCCTCCGGTTCTAGCTGCTGGGCCTTTAGTACCCGTGTAACCACGGACTCCGGTGTCCGGTTTCTTTTGATCTTAATCCTGGGAAGAGTTCAGTTATAGCTCCATTCCCAGTCTCTCTCTTCATGTGCTTCCTTTCCCTTCAGTGTCTCACACTAATCTCCCCAACTCCACCTCAAGACTAGAACATATAGGGAAGCTACTCTGAAACCAGGTTTGGAGCTCCCCCTTCTGGTCTGTAGTTAGGAAGGTGTTGTATGTTTGTGTTACCTGCTAAGTGGATCCCGTCTTACCTCCAGGCAAGACATGACCCCCCCCCCCCCCCCCCCGCGTGAGGAGGGCAGTGCCACTGTGGTAACCGGACTTCTGGGGCGCCACAAAAGCCTCTCCTCAGTGCAAGACATGAAATCACGCATAGTTTCCTAAAAAACACCATTAATGGCTCCTTGACTGAGACATAAGATTCTATGGTCTGATGAGATAAGGATAGACCTTTTTGGTGATAATTCTAAGCGATATGTGTGGAGAAAACTGACACTGCTCATCACCTGCCCAATGCAATCCCAACAGTGAAACATGGTGGTGGCATGGGGGTGTTTTTCAGTTGCAGGGACAGGACAATTGGTTGTCATTGAAGTAAACATGAATCTGGCCAAGTACGGAGATATCATGAATGAAAACCTCTTCCAAAGTGATTTGGACCTCAGACTTGGCCGAAGGAACACCTTTCAACAAGACACCCTATGCATACAGCTAAAATAACAAAGAACTGGCTTCAGAACAACTCTGTGACCATTTTTGAGTGGCCCAGACAGAGCTCTGACCTAAACCCAATTGAGCATCTCTGGAAAGATCTGAAAATGGCTGTCCACCAGCGTTCACCATCCATCCTGATGGAACTGGAGAGGATCTGCAAGGAAGAATGGCAGAGGATACTCAAATCCAGGTGTGAAAAACTCGTTGCATCATTTCTAAGAAGACTCATGGCTGTACTAGCTCAAAAGGGTGCTTCTACTCAATACTGAGAAAAGGGTCTGGATACTTATGACCATGTCATATTTTAGTCTTTCTTTATTAAATTTGCCAAAATTACATTTGTGTTTTTTTTTCTGTCACGATGGGGTACAGAGTGTACATTAATGAGAAAAAAATGAACTTTTTTTAAATTTACCAAATAGCTGCAATAAAACCGAGTGAAAAATGTAAAGGGGTCTGAATACTTTCCGTACCCACTGTATAAAGACATGTGTTCGTTCCCCCCATAAAATGATGTCTCCCATCGTGGCCTCTAACTGTAATAATACCCCCTTATCCTGGATTCCTTCATGGTATAATGTCCCCCATCCTGGGCCCCTCTTGAGAATAGTGTTTCCTGATCTTCTCCAACACATTTGAGAGAAAAAAAAAAGATTCTTTCCTTCCTCTGCTCTTAAAACACATGGTGTCCTCTTCCACAGCCAGCAAAGGAGCTGGCAGATGACTTCGGTGTGCCCGTCGTGGCTTATGACGTCACTGTCACAGACATGCCGATGTCAGCTGCTGGTCTCTGATTGGCCAGAGGAACACACTTCAGGTGGATATGCATCAGAATCTGAAAACTGAATTAGGTGCTGGTGACCTCTCATCCTGGTGCAGATGACTCGGCGAGATGTCAACCTCTGTGCAAGGAAGTATAAGGAAACACATGGCTGACGTTATTAGCCTAGCTTTGTAAGTTGTGAAATGATGCAATTTTTTTTTCCCTGCAACCATCGTGAATTGAATCATAATTTTTTAACTCATAAGTGACCTATGAATTTGAGGAAATTCAACTCAAAGTTGATCTGCATCAGATAATAAAGAACCCAGAGTTATTTTGAAGCAAAGGATGATTGTATTAGTGTTCCAGTCCTTCTTCTTCTAAAAAAAATAATAAATAAAAAATCTCGCAGCACGCTGACAAATTATCTGCTATGGCGCTTCTCAAATGTTGAGTTACACAAGCGAGTATAGTAAAGGATTGGCGTTTAATTACATAATGTACAAATGGAAAGCAATCAACCTTAATTGCTGAATCTGTTATTTTAGCTAGAGTTCAATCAATTTTTTCACCGATGTATAACGCCTTGACTCTAAACTGTCTCAAGATAATCTGGGCATTTTGCCAAGGAAGAGGAGTCTGTGTCATGGTAAGAAGAGCGCTATACTAACAAAAGCATAATTAGCTGAAGGTATACAAAATGAAATGAAGGGACATGCAAAATGGCGATCACTCAGATTCTCTTGTTTATTTTTCTAGTACTTTCCAGCCAGCTACTTCTGGTTAGCACTCCTAAACCAAGGCTGCCACAGCGATTTACTGCCAATTCAGACATGATGGCTTGTTCAGAAAACACATTTGGTTATTCCAAGGGGTTGTATCCTTTGTCACGGAAATCAGTGGTAGGGGAAGAATGATGCAAAAATGGGCACTTTGCTGGAGTTCTTATGAGGTCATTTACATCAACATAATCCAACATCAGAGTGGTGCTCTTCTTCTCTAGACAAAGCACAATGGTCACAGTTACTTAAATTGTTTACAACCCCCAAATATTAGTTTCATCAGTGGATATCCCGATAAAAGATTCAGGCTAAGCTGGAGTGCGGCATGCATTAACCCACGAACCTAATCCCCTCAACCATGTAAAGGAGTTTAACCATTAGAGCCAAGCTGAGAAGTTGTAAGCCTCAGTAAAAAATCCTCCTTCATTTGGTTGTAGTCCTGAGCCGTGTGGACCTGCAATATTCCCTTTGGGCCAGCTGACTGTCAGTACGCAGAGCAAATCATATGGCACAATCCACCTTTTCCCACTTTGAGACTTGGTACCATTCTATATTAGGGTCACATGAACTACTTTCCCTGTCCTGTTCACAGCCCACCAGAGCTGTATGCCCACAATTCTAGGCAAACACTTTTCTGCTTCTGAAAATAGAACTGCTCTAGTACAACCATAGCCCATTGTGTTGGTGAGAAGCATTTCCCAGAAATTAATACATTTGGTATTAAAATGGCAGTATAGGGCGTGATTACAGGATGATGGAGAAATGTGTGCACAACCAGCAGTCTGTAAGGTTTGATTGAATTAATAAAAGGGGGCGCTAGGACATAGAAAGGTGAGCAGAGTATCTGCAGCAAACAAATACAGCAAACCACTAAGGAAAGTCGGGGGGTTAAACATAGATTAGAATGCTAATGTTTGCACGAAGATGCTCCCACTCAGATAAATAAAAGGTGAAAAATATTAAAAAGGACTGTTCTGTCATAAAATAGTCACCAGAGGAATGATACTGACACATAGGTAGGAAGTTAAATTGTTTACCTCATTGCAGTACTTTTGCTGATGTTGTAAGGTACATATAAATGCTGGAGTCTTCTAGTGCGTTGAATTCCAGTTAGGAGTAATACATGCTCTGTGAAATTCTTCTGGAGTGCTGTCCCGGCCGATGACAGTTACTCCACAGCTCCCTCGTCTCACCGGTGCGCTAGCGTGGCTGTCACATTGATTTACCTCCAGAGAGCAAGAATCCCACAGGACCTTCGTGACGTCAATGGTCACGTGTTCGATTACGGGGTATGCAATGAACCAATACCTTCCTACTAGTTTCGGAAATCCATGGTTTCCTGCATCAGGGATAGTCCAACGGAGGAATTGGTAGCCTTATATATCTCTCCTCATCATTCTCAATTAAACGCAATCAGCTCAACCTCACAATTTAACCCTTTTGGTCTCAGAGAATCTAAATTAAAAATCCAGTAAGTTTCTGCATGGGACATCTGTTTCATATAATCCCCCTTTCTCCAACTTGACAGCTCGGGTATACTAAATAAAAAAGGAATTTGAATTTATCGAGACACCACATCCGAGAATTGCATTTTTCTACCAAAAGTTCATAAGAACCCAACTAATCCCCCAGGAAGGCCAATCATCTCCAACATTCAATATTTAACTGCTAACGTGTCTAAGTATGTAGACTGCCACTTACAAAAGGTGGTACCTTCTCTACCTTCTCATCTAAAAGACAGCACACACGTAATAAAAAATTCTTAATGAAATAGTGGCAAAATCATAACATTTTGGGTATGTTGAACATAACCTCATTGTACACTGTGATCTGACACAATTAAGGGTGTCAAGTAGCTACTTATTTTTTAAAAGCGTCCAATACATTACCGCAGGAACAAATTTCTTTAATTTCGAACTGTATATCATTTATTTTAACCCATAATTACTTTCACTTTGGAGCGGACTACTAGTCCCAGCAGTGGGGTACAGCCATGGGGACCATGTTTGCACCCAGCTATGCTAATCTTTATGTGGTGGGATAGGAGTCCCAAACCAACTATTCCCACGGAGCGCTGCGTGTGAACCTGGTCCTCTGGCACCGCTTCATTGACGATATTCTTTTTATTTGGTCAGGTAGCCCCAAAACACTTTCACAGTTTTTAATTGAAATTAATAAAAATGACTTTTTTTTTTATTTTACTGCAACCGTAAGTACTGAGTCTATAAACTTTTTAGATGTTAATATTTTCATAGATAACGGAACTTTTCAAACCCATACATACCATAAGCCAACGGATTCTAATAATTTTATCTCCATGAATATTTGCCACCTGCCAAGTTGGCTAATCAATGTTCCTAAGAGCCAGTTCATATGCACATACAGGAACTGCTCTAGAAAACAAGATTTTATAGAAGAAACCAATTTTTTAAAGAATAAATTCATAGGCAAGGGCTATGATAGGGAGTTTCTTTTAAAAGAGAGACAAAGTACAGGACCAATCATGGGACTCTTTACTCCAAAAAATGCCGAGGTATGATGCACAACAGGATATGAATGAAAAATTACCAATTATAATGCAAATACCCAGAAATACCCACATACTAAGGGAAATTGTGAAAAGACATTTTGGGGATCTTGAAAGAAGACAAAACAATTGGGGAATTGTTACCAATAGATCCAAAATTCATCTATAGAAAGGCAAAAAATGTGGGGAATCTCATAGCACCATCAGTACCTAATTTTAATTCAAGAAAAATATCCCTTTTGGGTCCCTTGGGAAATAAATCGGGTTATTACCCATGTCGTAAATGTAAGATTTGTAGATTATTAAATACGATGAAACAACTCACTATTTCAAATGGAAATCCGGACTGCACTATTTATGATTTCATTATTTGCAACACGTCAGGGGTCATTTACTCTGTTAGATGCCCCTGTGACAAACTATACGTGGGTCGTACAAAACGACCACTTAGTCCGCATTAGTTAACACCTTAGAAATATAAAAAAGAAATTTGCAGGACACCCCTTATCACAGCATTATGCAGATCAACATGGGGGATCTTTTTCTGGTACAGTGATCACTGGCCAAATTTTTGAAATCTGACCAGTGTCACTTTATGTGGTAATAACTCTGCAATGCTTCAACAAATCACAGTGATTTTGAGAATGTTTTTTTTCGTGACACATTATACTTTATGATAATGGTAAATTTAGGTCAATATGTTTTGTGTTTATTAATAAAAATTATCAAAAATTTGAGAAAAATGTTAAAAAATTAGCAATTTTCAAAATTTGATTATCCCTTTAATCCAGATGATCATACCACAGCAAACCATTAATAAATAACATTTCCCACATGTCGGCTTTACATCAGCATCATTTGTAAAATGTTGTTTTATTTCGTTAGCATTTTAGGAAGTTTAAAAATGTAGCAGCAATTTTTCATTTTTTTCAAGGAAATTTACTAAATTTATTTTTTTATGGACTTATCCATGTTTGAAGTGACTTTAGGGGTCTCATATATTGGGAAACCCCCAAACGTGATACCATTTTAAAAACCGCACCCCCTAAAAAATATCGAAAACTGCTGTCAGGTAGTTTATTAACCCTTCAGGTGCCATACAGGAATTAATGCAAAGTGGTATGACAGAAAAGAAAATGTGAATTTTTACCACCTAAATACCTCTAACTTTTGAACAGATTACTACAGCTGTCAGACTCTTAGGCCGCTATTTGATCATGAATTGCCACGGCAAACATCAGGACAAAAAAAAATCATGATCTGAGGGCACCAATTGGGATAAAGAGGAAGCCCCAACACTCTGTTAACCATATATAATGATGTAGTCACTATTTACAGCAGCATCTAAGGGGTTAAACAGATTTGGACGGTGCAAACACTGATTGTGGCTGATGCAGCAAGTTGTCAGCTATAGTGCACAGTCAACAGCTGCTGGATTGTTACCTGTATGGGGAGGCTATTCTCTTATATATCAGGTCAGTTAAAACGTATTGGCGGTCATTAAGGGGTTTGTCCCCTGCAGAAACTTACTGGATTTTTAATTTAGATTCTCTGAGACCAAAAGGGTTTAATTGTGCGGTTGAGCTGCTTGCGTTTAATTGAGAATGATGAGGTAAGATATATAAGGCTACCAATTCCTCCATTGGACCATCCCTGATGAAGGAAAACGTGGATTTCCGAAACTAGTAGGAAGGCATTGGTTCATTGCATACCCGGTAATCGAACACGTGACCATTGACGTCATGAAGGTCCTGCTGGCTTCACGCTCTCTGGAGCTAAATCAATGTGACAGCCACGCTAGCGCACAGGTGAGACGGGGGAGCTGTGGAATAGCTGTCACCGGCCGGGACAGCACTCCAGAAGAATTTCACAGAGAATGTATTACTCCTAACTGGAATTCAATGCACTAGAAGACTCCAGCATTTAGATGTACCTTACAACATCAGCAAAAGTACTGCAATGAGGTAAACAATTAAAGGGACTCTGTCACCTGAATTTGGCGGGACTGGTTTTGGGTCATATGGGCGGAGTTTTCGGGTGTTTGATTCACCCTTTCCTAAAGCAATCTTGCCTTGCGCAGGCATGTACTATGGAGGACAGAGAATGAACTTCAATCCAATATTGCAGCCAGCATGCAGCCAGCGGGTAAGGAAAGGGTGAATCAAACACCCGAAAACTCCGCCCATATGACCCAAAACCAGTCCCGCCAAATTCAGGTGACAGGTTCCCTTTAAGTTCCTACCTTTGTGTCCGTATCATTTCTCTGGTGACTATTTTATGACAGAACAGTCCTTTTTAATATTTTTTTTCACCTTTTATTTATCGGAGTGTGAGTATCTTAGCGCGAGCGTTAGTTTTCTAATCAAGGTTTGTTAGTTTACCTGTTTTGTGATTTCTTTATAAATGTATTATTCAATTCATCCTTGGTGCTACTAGGAGGTCTTTCTGTCGTCTTCCATGAATCTGCATTATGACTTGTGATTGTTCTTCTTACTTATGCTTTTGGCTCACACTCTCTTGCAGTAGGTGTGTATCCAGATGGTATGGTCCTTTCCTTGACCAATATGAGCGAGTGTGGTTGTAAGGGGGTGACAGAGTCAGTCATGTGCCTCCCCCCCCTCTTTGGACAGTGTAACATAGTTAGTAAGGCTGAAAAAAGACATTTGTCCATCCAGTTCAGCCTATATTCCATCATAATAAATCCCCAGATCTACGTCCTTCTAGAGAACCTAATAATTGTATGATACAATATAGTTCTGCTCTAGGAAGACATCCAGGCCTCTCTTGAACCCCTCTACTGAGTTCGCCATCACCACCTCCTCAGGCAAGCAATTCCAGATTCTCACTGCCCTAACCGTAAAGAATCATCTTCTATGTTGGTGGAAAAACCTTCTCTCCTCCAGACGCAAAGAATGCCCCCTTGTGCCCGTCACCTTCCTTGGTATAAACAGATCCTCAGCGAGATATTTGTATTGTCCCCTTATATACTTATACATGGTTATTAGATCGCCCCTTAGTCGTCTTTTTTTTAGACTAAATAATCCTAGTTTCGCTAATCTGGGTATTGTAGTTCTCCTATCCCCTTTATTAATTTTGTTGCCCTCCTTTGTACTTTCTCTAGTTCCATTATATCCTTCCTGAGCACCGGTGCCCAAAACTGGACACAGTACTCCATGTGCGGTCTAACTAGGGATTTGTACAGAGGCAGTATAATGCTCTCATCATGTGTATCCAGACCTCTTTTAATGCACCCCATGATCCTGTTTGCCTTGGCAGCTGCTGCCTGGCACTGGCTGCTCCAGGTAAGTTTATCATTAACTAGGATCCCCAAGTCCTTCTCCCTGTCAGATTTACCCAGTTGTTTCCCGTTCAGTGTGTAATGGTGATATTGATTCCTTCTTCCCATGTGTATAACCTTACATTTATCATTGTTAAACCTCATCTGCCACCTTTCAGCCCAAGTTTCCAACTTATCCAGATCCATCTGTAGCAAAATACTATCTTCTCTTGTATTAACTGCTTTACATAGTTTTGTACCATCTGCAAATATCGATATTTTACTGTGTAAACCTTCTACCAGATCATTAATGAATATGTTGAAGAGAACAGGTCCCAATACCGACCCCTGCGGTACCCCACTGGTCACAGCGACCCAGTTAGAGACTATACAATTTATAACCACCCTCTGCTTTCTATCACTAAGCCAGTTACTAACCCATTTACACACATTTTCCCCCAGACCAAGCATTCTCATTTTGTGTACCAACCTCTTGTGCGGCACGGTATCAAACGCTTTGGAAAAATCGAGATATACCACGTCCAATGACTCACCGTAGTCCAGCCTATAGCTTACCTCTTCATAAAAACTGATTAGATTGGTTTGACAGGAGCGATTTCTCATAAACCCATGCTGATATGGAGTTAAACAGTTATTCTCATTGAGATAATCCAGAATAACATCCCTCAGAAACCCTTCAAATATTTTACCAACAATAGAGGTTAGACTTACTGGCCTATAATTACCAGGTTCACTTTTAGAGCCCTTTTTGAATATTGGCACCACATTTGCTATGCGCCAGTCCTGCGGAACAGACCTCGTCGCTATAGAGTCCCTAAAAATAAGAAATAATGGTTTATCTATTACATTACTTAGTTCTCTTAGTACTCGTGGGTGTATGCCATCCGGACCCGGAGATTTATCTATTTTAATCTTATTTAGCCGGTTTCGCACCTCTTCTTGGGTTAGATTGGTGACCCTTAATATAGGGTTTTCATTGTTTCTTGGGATTTCACCTAGCATTTCATTTTCCACCGTGAATACCGTGGAGAAGAAGGTGTTTAATATGTTAGCTTTTCCCTCGTCATCTACAACCATTCTTTCCTCACTATTTTTTAAGGGGCCTACATTTTCAGTTTTTATTCTTTTACTATTGATATAGTTGAAGAACAGTTTGGGATTAGTTTTACTCTCCTTAGCAATGTGCTTCTCTGTTTCCTTTTTGGCAGCTTTAATTAGTTTTTTAGATAAAGTATTTTTCTCCCTATAGGTTTTTAGAGCTTCAATGGTGCCATCCTGCTTTAGTAGTGCAAATGCTTTCTTTTTACTGTTAATTGCCTGTCTTACTTCTTTGTTTAGCCACATTGGGTTTTTCCTATTTCTAGTCCTTTAATTCCCACAAGGTATAAACCGCTTACAGTGCCTATTTAGGATGTTCTTAAACATTTTCCATTTAATATCTGTATTCTTATTTCTGAGGATATTGTCCCAGTCTACAAGATTAAGGGCATCTCTAAGCTGGTCAAACTTTGCCTTCCTAAAGTTCAGTGTTTTTGTGACTCCCTGATAAGTCCCCCTAGTGAAAGACAGGTGAAACTGTACAATATTGTGGTCGCTATTTCCTAGATGCCCGGCCACTTGCAGATTTGTTATTCTGTCAGGTCTATTAGATAGTATTAGGTCTAAAAGTGCTGCTCCTCTGGTTGGATTCTGCACCAATTGTGAAAGATAATTTTTCTTGGTTATTAGCAGAAACCTGTTGCCTTTATGGGTTTCACAGGTTTCTGTTTCCCAGTTAATATCCGGGTAGTCAAAGTCCCCCATAACCAGGACCTCATTATGGGTTGCGGCTTCATCTATCTGCTTTAGTAGTAGACTTTCCATGGTTTGTTATATTTGGGGGTTTGTAACAGATCCCAATGAGAATTTTGTTACCATTTTTCCCTCCATGAATTTCGACCCATATGGACTCGACATCCTCATTCCCTTCACTAATAATATCCTCCCTTAAAGTGGACTTTAGACAAGACTTTACATAGAGACAAACCCCTCCTCCTCTCCGATTTTTACGATCCTTTCTAAACAGACTGTAACCCTGTAAGTTAACTGCCCAGTCATAGCTTTCATCTAACCATGTCTCGGTTATTCCCACTATGTCAAAGTTACCTGTAGATATTTCTGCTTCAAGTTCTTCCATCTTGTTTGTCAGGCTTCTGGCGTTTGCGAGTATGCAGTTTAGAGGATTTTGTTTTGATCCAATCTCCTCGCTGTGGATTGTTTTAGAAATGTTCTTACCTCCCTTCTGAGTATGTTTTCCTGGGTCTTCTTTGTTCGAGTCTAATGTTTTTCTTCCCGTTCACATTAACATAAACACTATGGAACTGCACACATTTAATGCATTTAATGTATTCCTTTATTGCTATTGTAATATGTATGTACTTTATCATTGTTTGATGTTATATTGTGATGTGTTTACGTTTACTTGGCATAGGGTTGGGGAAAGATATAGAAGATAGATTAGAGATGGAATAGAAGGGTAGCAGTAGCATAGGACAATAGTGGGGCACACCAGAGATAGAGAATGAGAATGTTAGAATAGGCTGTTAGCATAAGGGTTTTTCCAGGCTGGGAAGAGTTACATATGGGTGTAGTACAGGACAGTGGGATATAGTGAAGGGACTTCCTGGTTAGTGAGCAGAGCCCGGGCAGCCATGCCCAGGGCAAGAACTAGTAATGCAGCAGTGAAAGCAGTCCGATTGCTGTGGTGGTGAAGTTGCTGCGGCAATTAGGGACCCCAGGCTGGGCGGCATGGAAGTGGTCACCATCTTACACGGTAATCGTTCCAAGGAGGATCCGGGGCCCACAGCCGGGACTAGGCAAAGCTGAGATGGTGAGCCTTTTACCTTTTCCTATTGAAACTGGACAGGAGAATGGGAGGAAGCTGGTGGACCTAAGGGCACGAATGCAGCAGAAGGGATAGAGATTGTCCAGCAAGGCAGGGAATGCCAGGGCAAGGCAGAGAATGCAGGGAAAGCACCAGGAAAGTCATTGCATGAGAACTGTGCTATATCTGTGTCAAGAAGGGCCTGTTAAGTAAAGTTGAACTGTTAAGCATGGACATAGATTCTGGAGTCGTTTGTGAGAACTGGGAATCTAGATTCAGAGGTTCTTTCTGTTTCAGCCATCCCGGCTCCAAAGTAAGTGTTCTACTTTGCTTCCTTAGTGATTAGCCAGGGTGTGGCGATGCAGCAACTCCCCTCCATGATTACCACCCTGGTCTCCTTACATGGTCAACTGGACCTGGTATGGGTCTTCAAACATGGTTCCAAGCCCTTTCTCATGTGTTTCGTAATTACAACACCCTCTCCCAGTTATAGATCACTAGATGGTGGCCCGATTCTAATGCATCGGGTATTCTAGAATATGTATGTATGTATATAGCAGCCACATAGTATATAGGAGTACTACGTGGCCTGTGGTATATACCATGTGGCTGCTATATACATACATACATATTGTAGAATACCCAATGCGCTAATATAGGCCATGCAGTAAATAACACAGCCCACGTAGTATATAACACAGCCCACGCAGTATATAGCAGCCACGCAGTATATAGCAGCCACGCAGCCCACGTAGTATGTAACACTGGCCACGTAATATATAGCACAGCCCACGTAATATGTAGCACAGCCCATATAGTATCGAACAGTGGCCACGTAGTATATAGCATGCAGTATAGAACACAGCCACGTAGTATATAACACTGCCCACGTAGTATATAACGCAGCCCACGCAGTATATAACACTGGTCAGTGGCCACGTAATATATAGCACAGCCTACGCAGTATAGAACACAGCCCACATAGTATCTAACACTGGCCAGGTAGTATATAGCAGCCACGCGGTATCTAAGACAGCCAACGTAGTATTCAGCAGTGTGGGCACCATATCCCTGTTAAGAAAAAAAAAATTATTAAAATAAAAAATAGTTATATACTCACCCGGCGGGATCCAGCGTAGATCCAGCGATCCTCTGGCGATGCGCGCGTTTGCCACCATCTTGTGTTCCCAGGATGCATTGCGAAATTACCCAGATCACTTAGCGGTCTCGCGAGACCGCTAAGTCTTCTGGGTAATTTCGCAAAGCATCTCTGGGGCCAGAAGCTGGCGGCAGGCGGGAGCGCATCGTTGTACTACGGAAGGTGAGAATAGCAGGTTTTTGTTTTTTTATTATTTTTAACATTAGATCTTTTACTATTGATCCTGCATAGGCAGCATCAATAGTAAAAACTTAGTCACACAGGGTTAATAGCGGTGGTAACGGAGTGAGTTACCCACGGCATGATGCGGTCTGTTACCGCTGGCATTAACCCTGTGTGAGCGGTGACTGGAGGGGAGTATGGAGCGGGCGCTGACTGCGGGGAGTATGGAGCGGGCGCCGGGCACTGACTGCAGGGGAGTAGGGAGGGACTAATCGGACTGTGGCCGCCGCTGATTGGTCGCGGCAGCCATGACAGGCAGCTGGCGAGACCAATCAGCGACTTGGATTTCCATCACAGACAGAGGCCGCGACCAATGAAGATCCGGGACAGAGAGACGGAAGTGACCCTTAGACAATTCTATAGTAGATGACTTCTCTTAATCTCATCTTGATGTGAAAGACAGTGGTACACTTGGATTTCAGTCGCTGCAGTTTATAAGTGACAAACATCCTGTCTTAGCTGGGGACCCCAATAATACTACTTAGAGTTCCCTCACAAGAGCGTATAAGGCCAGATTCACACTTGCGTTTGGGTAGAGTGCGTAGGGCTGCATACTTCCTCCCTTAAGCTCTGCCCACTTCCACACTTCTTCCCTTAAGCTCCTCCTACTTTTGCATGTGTCCTGTGTACCTATCTTTAACATTGGGTACGCAGGGACATGCTTCGTATGCTGATGCATCCGCATGCGTTGTTTTGACGTGCGAGCTGATTGCACGGGAATGCAATAAGATATAATAAATTTGCTACCACTTTTGTAGTGGTTTCTGCACAAGGCCAGATCTAAGGCCATCCTAAACGGACATCCACAGAGACAAGGAGATATTTGCCTACCATGGGTCATTGTTTGAAATCTATCTAAAGTTTCAGGAACTAGCCTTGGAATAGCCTTGGGCTTTGTCTTCTTGGGACCTTATTGTCTGTGCTTTTTTGTGTGTAGCCAATACAGGTAAAAATCTAATGGCTTCTTTAGGGTTATATGCACACGTTGCAGATTTGACTGTGGAATTTTCTGTGCAGATTCTGCATTCCTTGGCAGAAAACGCAGGTTAGAATATGCGCCTTTTTTTGGTATGTGCACACGTTGCAGATTTCCTGCAGATCTGCAGCTTTTTTTTCCGCGCAGAAACGCTGCAGATCTGCAAGTGATTTACACTACAATATAAATCAATGGCAAAAAAAATACTGTGCTAATGGTGCAGAAAAATCTACACCAAAAACGCAGCAGTTTAAAAAAAGGACCATGTCAATTCTTTTTGCAGATCTGCTGTGTTTCTGCATCCATTCCATAATAGAAATCTGCAGGGGTTAAAAAAAAAAGGAAGAAATCTGCAATGTGTGCACATACCAAAAAAAGGCGCATATTCTAACCTAATTTATTTAACAGTAAATTAGACCATGGGTCACGAAAGGGAAGAGCGACTAGGAGCACAACACACCTCCTTTGATCCCTAAACACCATCCAGACATGTTGTTTTCTTACTCTTGCATTCTTCGTTCAGACAGGAGCGCATGTCTCTTGTGATGGGATCCAGGGCCGGACTGGCCATCTGGCAATTCTGGCAAATACCAGAAGGGCCTGTCTGGTCGTGGGCTGCCTTGTCTGCTACTTTAACAGAATCTGTGTTCTCAAGACATACATACTGTTAAGAGTTGTGACGAGCACAAAGTCACTGACTCGTCACAAACCCCAGCAGGACACAGGTATCATTACAAGACATATGGGTCTTGTAGTAAATCTTGCTTTTCTCCATCCAGGGTAATATTCATAATATATCCCATCTGGTGCTTGGGGAAGAGACAGCATGGACCTGTGATTTCAAATGCCAGGTGTTGTGAATTCTGTTGTCAAGCTCCCTCCTGTGGTCATGAATGGTACTTCGGCTGGTTCTGTCCATGGTCATGTCCTCTGGTGGTTGTGAGTGGGGCTGCGGCTTCTGAGTTTCCTTCCACAGGTGACGAGGTTAATTCATTAGCTGGCTGCTCTATTTAACTCCACTTAGATCATTGCTCCATGCCACCTGTCAATGTTCCAGTATTGGTCTAGTTCGCTCCTGGATCGTTCTTGTGACCTGTCTTCCCAGCAGAAGCTAAGTTCCTGCTTGTTTTTCTATTGTTTGCTATTTTTCTGTCCAGCTTGCTATTTTGATTTTTGTTTTGCTTGCTGGAAGCTCTGGGACGCAGAGGGAGCGCCTCCGCACCGTGAGTCGGTGCGGCGGGTCTTTTGCGCTCTCTGCGTGGTCTTTTTGTGGTTTTTGTGCTGAACGCAAAGTTACCTTTCCTATCCTCTGTCTGTTCAGTAAGTCGGGCCTCTCTTTGCTAAATCTATTTCATCTCTGTGTCTGTAATTTTCATCTTAACTCAGTCATTATATGTGGGGGGCTGCCTTTTCCTTTGGGGAATTTCTCTGAGGCAAGGTAGGCTTTATTTTTCTATCTCTAGGGCTAGCTAGTTCCTTAGGCTGTGACGAGTTGCATAGGGAGCGTTAGGAGCAATCCACGGCTATTTCTAGTGTGTATGATAGGATTAGGGATTGCGGTCAGCATAGTTCCCACGTCCCAGAGCTGGTCCTGTATTATTAGTAACTATCAGGTCATTCCGTGTGCTCTTTACCACCAGGTCCATTATTGTCCTAACCACCAGGTCATAACAGCCAGGGCTGAATTTCAGCCCCTGTCCATACCTGATGGGATCTGTGATATAAATCCTAAACCAGTGGTACTGTATGTGAATATATATCACCACAGTCTTCATCCCAACCCTAACCCATCTCTTCAACCTATCACTAACAACTGACATTTTCCCCTCAAGCTTTAAACATGCCTCAATCACACCTATCCTCAAAAAGCCCTCTCTTGACCCATCCTCTGTATCTAGCTATCGCCCTATATCACTTCTCCCCTTTGCCTCAAAACTACTGGAACAACAAGTCCATCTTGAACTGTCCTACCATCTATCTTCCTGCTCCTTCTTCGACCGCTTTCAATCAGGCTTCCGGTCACACCACTCCACTGAAACTGCCCTAACTAAGGTCACCAATGACCTATTAACCGCCAAGAGCAAGCGACACTACTCTGTCCTCCTTCTCCTGGACCTGTCCTCTGCCTTTGACACAGTGGACCATTCCCTGCTGCTGCAGACCCTCTCATCCCTTGGAATCACAGAATTGGCCCTATCCTGGATCTCATCATACCTAACAGACCGTACATTCAGCGTCTCCCACTCACACACCACCTCCTCACCTCGCCCCCTATCTGTCGGAGTCCCGCAAGGTTCAGTTCTAGGACCCCTGCTCTTCTCCATTTACACCTTTGGCCTGGGACAGCTCATAGAATCTCACGGCTTTCAGTATCATCTCTATGCTGACGACACACAGATCTACATCTCTGGACCAGATATCACCTCCCTACTAACCAGAATCCCTCAATGTCTGTCTGCTATTTCATCCTTCTTCTCCACTAGATTTCTAAAACTTAACATGAACAAAACAGAATTCATCATCTTTCCCCCATCTCACACGACCTCCCCAACGAACCTATCCATTACAGTAAACTGCTGCCCACTCTCCCCAGTCCCACAAGCCCGCTGTCTTGGGGTAATCCTTGACACTGATCTCTCCTTTAAACCACATATCCAAACCCTTTCCACTTCCTGCCGCCTCCAACTCAAAAATATTTCACGGATCCGCACATTCCTAAACCAAGAATCTGCAAAGACCCTAGTCCATGCCCTCCTCATCTCCCGCCTTGACTACTGTAACCTCCTGCTCTGTGGCCTCCCCTCTAACACTCTTGCACCTCTCCAATCTATTCTAAACTCTGCTGCCCGACTAATCCACCTGTCCCCCCGCTATTCCCCGGCTTCTCTCCTCTGTCAATCCCTGCACTGGCTCCCCATCACCCAGAGACTCCAGTACAAAAGCCTAACCATGACATACAAAGCCATCCACAACCTGTCTCCTCCATACATCCGTGACGTCGTCTCCCGGTACTTTCCTGCACGCAACCTCCGATCCTCACAAGATCTCCTTCTCTACTCCCCTAATATCTCCTCTTCCCACAATCGCATACAAGATTTCTCTCGTGCATCCCCCCTACTCTGGAATTCTCTACCACAACATATCAGACTCTCGCCTACCATCGAAACCTTCAAAAAGAACCTGAAGACCCACCACTTCCGACAAGCCTACAACCTGCAGTAACCACCGATTGACCAAACCGCTGCACGGCCAGCTCTACCCTCACCTACTGTATCCTCACCCATCCCTTGTAGATTGTGAGCCCTCGCGGGCAGGGTCCTCTCTCCTCCTGTACCAGTTGTGACTTGTATTGTTCAAGATTATTGTACTTGTTTTATTATGTATACCCCTCCTCACATATAAAGTACCATGGAATAAATGTCGCTATAATAATAAATAATAATAATAATAATAATAATAATAATAATAATAATAATGCATTTTCAATTAAAATGAATAGGCTTAACAAAAAGGATGGACATTTACTCCCATTCCTTCTTAAACTTATTCCTCAGACCTCTCTTTTCCGTACGTAAACCTATATGCATGGAATGATTTTCCCTTTCAGCTGCTTGCTGAATCCTGTACCTGGACCAAATACTAAAAAAACTATATATAGATATAGATATAGATATAGATATAGATATAGATATAGATATAGATATAGATATAGATATAGATATAGATATAGATATAGATATAGATATAGATATAGATATAGATATATATATATATATATATATATATATATATATATATATATATATATATATACATACAGTGGGGCAAAAAAGTATTTAGTCAGTCAGCAATAGTGCAAGTTCCACCACTTAAAAAGATGAGAGGCGTCTGTAATTTACATCATAGGTAGACTTCAACTATGGGAGACAAACTGAGAAAAAAAAATCCAGAAAATCACATTGTCTGTTTTTTTTATCATTTTATTTGCATATTATGGTGGAAAATAAGTATTTGGTCAGAAACAAACAATCAAGATTTCTGGCTCTCACAGACCTGTAACTTCTTCTTTAAGAGTCTCCTCTTTCCTCCACTCATTACCTGTAGTAATGGCACCTGTTTAAACTTGTTATCAGTATAAAAAGAAACCCGTGCACACCCTCAAACAGTTTGACTCCAAACTCCACTATGGTGAAGACCAAAGAGCTGTCAAAGGACACCAGAAACAAAATTGTAGCCCTGCACCAGGCTGGGAAGACTGAATCTGCTATAGCCAACCAGCTTGGAGTGAAGAAATCAACAGTGGGAGCAATAATTAGAAAATGGAAGACATACAAGACCACTGATAATCTCCCTCGATCTGGGGCTCCACGCAAAATCCCACCCCGTGGGGTCAGAATGATCACAAGAACGGTGAGCAAAAATCCCAGAACCACGCGGGGGGACCTAGTGAATGAACTGCAGAGAGCTGGGACCAATGTAACAAGGCCTACCATAAGTAACACACTACGCCACCATGGACTCAGATCCTGCAGTGCCAGACGTGTCCCACTGCTTAAGCCAGTACATGTCCGGGCCCGTCTGAAGTTTGCTAGAGAGCATTTGGATGATCCAGAGGAGTTTTGGGAGAATGTCCTATGGTCTGATGAAACCAAACTGGAACTGTTTAGTAGAAACACAACTTGTCGTGTTTGGAGGAAAAAGAATACTGAGTTGCATCCATCAAACACCATACCTACTGTAAAGCATGGTGGTGGAAACATCATGCTTTGGGGCTGTTTCTCTGCAAAGGGGCCAGGACGACTGATCCAGGTACATGAAAGAATGAATGGGGCCATGTATCGTGAGATTTTGAGTGCAAACCTCCTTCCATCAGCAAGGGCATTGAAGATGAAACGTGGCTGGGTCTTTCAACATGACAATGATCCAAAGCACACCGCCAGGGCAACGAAGGAGTGGCTTCGTAAGAAGCATTTCAAGGTCCTGGAGTGGCCTAGCCAGTCTCCAGATCTCAACCCCATAGAAAACCTTTGGAGGGAGTTGAAAGTCCGTGTTGCCAAGCGAAAAGCCAAAAACATCACTGCTCTAGAGGAGATCTGCATGGAGGAATGGGCCAACATACCAACAACAGTGTGTGGCAACCTTGTGAAGACTTACAGAAAACGTTTGACCTCTGTCATTGCCAACAAAGGATATATTACAAAGTATTGAGATGAAATTTTGTTTCTGACCAAATACTTATTTTCCACCATAATATGCAAATAAAATATTAAAAAAACAGACAATGTGATTTTCTGGATTTTTTTTTTCTCAGTTTGTCTCCCATAGTTGAGGTCTACCTATGATGTAAATTACAGACGCCTCTCATCTTTTTAAGTGGTGGAACTTGCACTATTGCTGACTGACTAAATACTTTTTTGCCCCACTGTATATATATATATATATATATATATATATATATATATATATATATATATATATATATATATATATATATATATATATATATATATATAGAGGTGTATGTATGTATATATATATATGTATATATATATATATATATATATATATATATATATATATATATATATATATATATATATATATATATATATATATATACACCGTATATATAGATAGATATATAGATAGAGGTGTATATATATAGTCTCTCTCTCTGTATGTATGTATATGTGTGTGTGTATATATATATATATATGTATATATATATATATATATATGTATATATATATATATAATTTTTTTTTTTTGTCTTCCAATCATTAGCACTAAAACTGTTGAAGCAGTTCCTTTTTTCCATCGATTCATAAGGAAACCTCATCATATTCCCCAATTAACAAGTTCCTTTCCATGAGACTAATTACAAATCACATTCTAGCACCTTTCTTACAGGTGCAGCATACTGTATTAACCCTTGGCTGAAGTGAAAATCATCCACTAGCTATATATTCACCATTTGCCACTTCTTTTCTTTTGATCAAACATTCTTTTCACATAGCTTGAACTATTTTAAGTATTCCTATCTGTTGGCTCCTGTGGAGAATAACACACATCCATGAGGTAACAGACACCCTAATTATTGCTAAGTTCTTGGAAAGAAATGAGAACACATCTGACTTGGGACAAGAGGAGCAGTCACAGAAACCAAGGTCTTAGCTGGATTCTGTGCTTTTCCTTTGTCTTTTTTTTTTTTGTACAGTCCTTGTGCATAAATGGCCCTATCATACCTCTTTCTCCATGCCTTCTTTTTCTTCGTTTGCTTTTCTTCTAGATCCTATAAACTATTGCCATCTTGCGAAATGTAATCATCCAGTCAATTCATGTATATTTGCTCACCTTTCAGCTTTGCATACTTTTTGTGGGGTTTTTCATTATTCCTATTGTACTTCCTCCTCCTCCACCTCTTCCTTCTCCTCTTCCTTCATCTATCATCTCTCAAGGACCGTCTCAAAATAAGTGCATATATGAGTAAGTGTAGTTTTAACTTCTCCAATTTGAGGGATGATGACAGTAAACAGAAACCGTAAATTAATTCAATGAAGACAGACCTTCCCGTTAAGAGATGGCAGTTGTTACAGATACAACTCAAAGTAGATGGGGGGGGGGGGGGGGAGGAGGAGGGGGAGGGGGGCAGCTCTCATCTCCTATCTCAGCAATGGGAAAGTGTGTCTTCACTGTGTAACATGGCACGAGGTGATAGCCGTGGGCGAGATACTCATCTTTTATGCCCTGGCACGTTACATGAAGGTGGGGTTCCTGGCTGGGTGGTGCTACATCCTTGCAGGCCTCATGTAACTGATGACATCGGTTGACCAGGACCAGATGTTTGACAGCTCAATGAGGGAGACCACCAGTTAAAACTTTTTACACAATGATAATTTGGTTGAAATTATGTACAGTGGATGGTGAGCACACCACTTGATGAATATTTCCTTTACAATAAGGAGCATTTTCCACACAGTTTCTAATCTTTTTACTCACTTTAACTCTATCTTCAGTCTTCCTTTCTAACTAACCACAACCCAGATCAGTACTACAGATAACAAAAGTCTTATTCTCAACCCACGGTTCCACGTCTTCTCCCCCCTCAAGCCGTTACTCGTATTCTGTCACTGGCCCTCTGGAACTCACACCTGGTGTACTCTTCGTCTTATGTACTCTGTCCCATATAGGCCTTGGCAGATTTCTAAACTCTGGGCTGTACTGCTAGGTATCTAATCCCAGGACAAGTCTCCCATCGATATAGTTTACATGAACAGGGCCATATTTAGAATCGTGCTGCCCTAGGCACAAGAGCGATATATTCCTCTATTTAAGACATTATGTCCCCAAACACCTGACAATGGGCTATATTCTCATTTACTGGCCTGAGATCTGATCAATGACTAATTTTAAAATGGTTCTTTTCACATAATATGATAATTTTATTACACTCAATGATGTCCTGTGAATAGTAGTCTTTTTTTATCACAAATGACTGGTTAATGCCAATATGTACACAGTTTGATAATCTTAATGAATAATCTTGATTATCGGTTTGTCTGGGGTTTTGCACTCGCCAAGTGTCATCTTTATTTGCTCCTTTTTGAGCACTTGGCTTTGCTTACTAGAACACACTATGGTCCTGGTCCTCAATGCTGTGAAAAGGGTTCCCCAAGACAAATAATAAAGTGACTCCTTTTTTCTATTCGATAAGTAGACAATCCAGCCATACTATTACTAAATAATACGCCCCATAGAGTGACTAAATACCACCATGCCATGGCTATATAACAGTACCCTATGGTAGGTGAATAACACCACTGTATTGTTTCCAAAATTGTACAACAATGCAGACCAGTTAAGATGATACAATCACATCACAATATACCATCTCCACTAAGGCCACATTCACACGTTCAATTTTTGGTCAGTATTTCACATTAATATTTGTAAGCCAAAGTCAGGGGTAGAACTGTCGGTGGAAAAGTATAAAGCTATATGCACTTGTTGAGTATTTGGTGAGATTTTTACATCAGTATTTGTAAGCCAAAACCAGAAGTGTAGGAATAAGGCAGAAGTTGTGACATGTTTCTATTATACTTTTCCTCTGTGTTACAGGCGAATAAGATGTAATTATTCAAATAATTAATGTTTCATAGGTAGTGTTGAGCGATACCTTCCGATATCCGAAAATATCGGTATCAGATTGGATCGGCCGATATCCAAAAATATCGGATATCGCCAATACCGATACCGGAAACCAATGCAAGTCAATGGGACAAAAATATCGGAATTAAAATAAAATCTTTCTTTCCTTGTAGGTTAATTCTACATGAAGGAAAACAACGAATAATAATGTAGAATGTATTGGGGGAGGTGGAGGAGACATGAAAGACATAGAGGTTTAGCCCAATCAAATGGAATAGCAGAAATTATTATATATATATATATATTTTTTTTAAGACGTTCGGAGTTACAAAGATATTGACTATGCGAAGCTTTTTTATATTTTGTCAGATATTTGTTTCACTACTTCCATGCTCTTCACCTTTTTTACTTCTCCAAACTTTCTTCATCATCCGCAGCAGCAGCATCTTTTTCATCAACTTCTCCTTCACCTTATTCATCTTCTTCTTCTTCACCTTCTTCCTATTATTCTTTTTTTTTTATATTCTTAATATTCTTCTTATTCAACTATTATTCTTCTTCATATTCTTCTTTTTCATCATATTCTTATTTGTGACAGGCATTCCTGTAGTTATCTAGAAAAGTTTGAAGATTACACCTTCCATTCTGCCTGTCACAAAATATTTACAACAGGATTTGTCCGCGTTCAGTTTGGCCTGCAGCAGCAGGTTTTTTCCAGGGGCACAACAAGGAGGAACGGACTCGCCCCCATACACTGCTTAGTCGTCTTCTGCTTATAATTTAGATAATATCTTTTGCTCTGATTTTTAGTCTTATGCTTAATGTTCTTCTGCTTCTTGTTCTTCTGCTTCTTGTTCTTCTGCTTCTTGTTCTTCTGCTTCTTGTTCTTCTGCTTCTTCTTCTTCTGCTTCTTGTTCTTCTGCTTCTTGTTCTTCTGCTACTTGTTCTTCTGCTTCTTGTTCTTCTGCTTCTTCTTCTTCTTCGGGGTGGTCTCTGGGGTCATCGTCGTCTCTGGGGTCGTCGTCTCTTGGGTCGTCAGCAGGGAGATCCAGAGTGATTACCAAAAGCCATTTCAAAAATCTTGAACTTGGAAATGTAGCAGAAGGTACAAGAAGGTTGAGGAACTGCCGAGAACCAGCTGATGGTACTGGAACCCGGATGGGTAGCCGAAGGTACAAGAGCCAATAGAACTACCGAGGACCAGCTGATGGTACTGGAACCCGGTTACTAAGCAGGAGGTACCCATGCCAGAAAGCACTACCAAGGACCACCAGACATTGGTGGAACTAGGATACCGAGAAGGAGGCACCTAAGCCAAAGGCTCTGCCTGGAACCAGCTGACGGTACTGGAACCTAAGGAGACCTATTCAAGATTGACTTCTAAAGAAATGCTGCGTTTGTCAGCGTATTGCGCAAAAAATACACCAATGAAAGTCTATGGGGGCGAGAAAATTACTGATTACACAGGGACCATACGTGTGACTTGCGAGAAATACGCAGCGGTGTTTTATAGAAAAGCCAGCAATTCCGTGCGGTGTACAGTAAAATCACCCTGACAGAATAGAATAAGTAGAATAAATGTGTACACATAGTATAGGAGTAGATGTATGTGTATATATATAGATATAGATATAGATAGATAGATAATCAGTCATGGCCAAAAGTATTGACACCCCTGCAATTCTGTCAGATAATACTCATTTTCCTCCTGGAAATGATTGCAAACAAAAATTATTTGGTATTATTATCTTCATTTAATTTGTCTTAAATGAAAAAACACAAAAAGAATTGTCCTAAAGCCAAATTGGATATAATTCCACACCAAACATAAAAAGGGGGTGGACAAAAGTATTGGCACTGTTCGAAAAATCATGTGATGCTTCTCTAATTTGTGTAATTAACAGCACCTGTAACTTACCTGTGGCACCTAACAGGTGTTGGCATGACTAAATCACACTTGCAGCCAGTTGACATGGATTAAAGTTGACTCAACCTCTGTCCTGTGTCCTTGTGTCTACCACATTGAGCATGGAGAAAAGAAAGAAGACCAAAGAACTGTCTGAGGACTTGAGAAACCAAATTGTGAGGAAGCATGAGCAATCTCAAGGCTACAAGTCCATCTCCAAAGACCTGAATGTTCCTGTGTCTACCGTGCGCAGTGTCATCAAGAAGTTTAAAGCCCATGGCACTGTGGCTAACCTCCCTAGATGTGGACGGAAAAGAAAAATTGACAAGAGATTTCAACGCAAGATTGTGCGGATGTTGGATAAAGAACCTCGACTAACATCCAAACAAGTTCAAGCTGCCCTGCAGTCCGAGAGTACAACAGTGTCAACCCATACTATGCGTCGGCGTCTGAATGAAAAGGGACTGTATGGTAGAAGACCCAGGAAGACCCCACTTCTTACCCCGAGACATAAAAAAGACAGGCTGGAGTTTGCTAAAACTTACCTGAAAAAGCCTAAAACGTTTTGGAAGAATGTTCTCTGGTCAGATGAGACAAAAGTAGAGCTTTTTGGGCAAAGGCATCAACATAGAGTTTACAGGAGAAAAAAAAAGAGGCATTCAAAGAAAAGAACACGGTCCCTACAGTCAAACAAGTTCCCTGATGTTTTGGGGTTGCTTTGCTGCCTCTGGCACTGGACTGCTTCACTGTGTGCATGGCATTATGAAGTATGAAGACTACCAACAAATTTTGCAGCATAATGTAGGGCCCAGTGTGAGAAAGCTGGGTCACCCTCAGAGGTCATGGGTCTTTCAGCAGGACAATGACCCAAAACACACTTCAAAAAGCACTAGAAAATGGTTTGAGAGAAAGCACTGGAGACTTCTAAGGTGGCCAGCAATGAGTCCAGACCTGAATCCCATAGAACACCTGTGGAGAGATCTAAAAATGGCAGTTTGGAGAAGGCACCATTCAAATATCAGGGACCTGGAGCAGTTTGCCAAAGAAGAATGGTCTAAAATTCCAGCAGAGCATTGTGAGAAACTCATTGATGGTTACCGTGCGCGGTTGGTCGCAGTTATTTTGGCTAAAGGTTGTACAACCGAGTATTAGGCTGAGGGTGCCAATACTTTTGCCTGGCCCATTTTTGGAGTTTTGTGTGAAATGATCAATGTTGTTCTTTTTGCTTCATTCTCTTTTGTGTTTTTTTTTTCATTTAAGACAAATTAAATGAAGATAATACCAAATAATTTGTGTTTGCAATTATTTTCAGGAAGAAAATTATTATCTGACAGAATTGCAGGGGTGTCAATACTTTTGGCCATGACACTAATAAATATATATAAATATATATATATATATATATATATATATATATATATATATATATATATATATATATATATATATATATATATATAATCTTATTTTCTGAGGTATAAGACGACCCCCAACTTTTCCATATAAAATATGAAATTTGGGATATACCCACCGTATAAGACTGGGGTCATCTTATACGCCCAGTCATCTTATACGGCGTGTGGTTCTCAGGGTCTGGAGGAGAGGAGTCTCTCCTTCAGGCCCTGGGATCCATATTCATGTAAAAAATAGAGAATAAAAATATGGATATACCCTCTGACGGCCCCAGGCTCTCAGCGCTGCAAGCGTCTGCCTCCGTTCCTAAGAATGCAGTGAGTGAAGGACCTTCGATGACGTCGCAGTAACGTGAGCGGTCTCTTCAACCTATCACTAACAACTGGTGTTTTGCCCTCAAGCTTTAAACATGCCTCCATCACACCTATCCTCAAAAAGCCCTCTCTTGACCCATCCTCTGTATCTAGCTATCGCCCTATCTCACTTCTCCCTTATGCCTCCAAACTACTGGAACAACACGTCCATCTTGAACTGTCCTCCCATCTCTCTTCTTGCTCCCTCTTTGACCGCTTACAATCTGGCTTTCGGTCACACCACTCCACTGAAACTTCCCTAACTAAGGTCACCAATGACCTCTTAACCACCAAGAGCAAGCGACACTACTCTGTCCTCCTCCTCTTCGACCTGTCGGCTGCCTTTGACACAGTGGACCATTCCCTATTATTACAGACCCTCTCATCCCTTGGCATCACAGACTTGGCCCTATCCTGGAACTCATCATACCTAACAGACCGGACATTCAGCGTCTCCCACTCACACACCACCTCCTCACCTCGCCCCCTATCTGTCGGAGTCCCACAAGTTTCAGTCCTTGGGCCCCTGCTCTTCTCCATTTACACCTTTGGCCTGGGACAGCTCATAGAATCTCACGGCTTTCAGTATCACCTCTATGCTGATGACACACAGATCTACATCTCTGGACCAGATATCACCTCCCTACTAACCAGAATCCCTCAATGTCTGTCCACTATTTCATCCTTCTTCTCCGCTAGATTTCTCAAACTCAACATGGACAAAACAGAATTCAAAACAGACCCCCCCAACGAACCTATCCATTACAGTAAATGGCTGCCCACTCTCCCCAGTCCCACAAGCTCGCTGCCTCGGGGTAATCTTTGACGCTGATCTCTCCTTCAAACCACATATCCAAGCCCTTTCCACTTCCTGCCGACTTCAACTCAAAAATATTTCACGAATCCGTTCATTCCTCAACCATGAATCTGCAAAAACCCTAGTCCATGCCCTCATCATCTCTCGCCTTGACTACTGCAACCTCCTGCTCTGTGGCCTCCCCTCTAACACTCTCGCACCCCTCCAATCTATTCTAAACTCTGCTGCTCGACTAATCCACCTGTCCCCCCGCTATTCCCCGGCCTCTCCCCTCTGTCAATCCCTTCACTGGCTCCTCATTGCCCAGAGACTCCACTACAAAACCCTAACCATGACGTACAAAGCCATCCACAACCTGTCTCCTCCATACATCTGTGACCTCGTCTCCCGGTACTTACCTACACGCAACCTCTGATCCTCACAAGACCTCCTTCTCTACTCCCCTCTTATCTCCTCTTCCCACAATCGTATACAAGATTTCTCTCGCGTATCACCCCTACTCTGGAACCCTCTACCACAACACATCAGACTCTCGCCTACCATCGAAACTTTTAAACAGAACCTGCAGACCCACCTCTTCCGACAAGCCTACAACCTGCAGTAACCACCGATCGACCAAACCGCTGCATGACCAGCTATCTATCCTCACCTACTGTATTCTCACCCATCCCTTGTAGATTGTGAGCCTTCGCGGGCAGGGTCCTCACTCCTCCTGTACCAGTTATGACTTGTATTGTATAAGATTATTGTACTTGTGTTTATTATGTATACCCCTCCTCACATGTAAAGCGCCATGGAATAAATGGCGCTATAACAATAAATAATAATATATCTATGTATGTGTGTATGTATGTATGTATGTGTGTGTATATATATATATATATATATATATATATATTATACATATATATACACACACACACACATACATACATACATACATACATACATACATACATACATACACATATATACATAGATATATATATATATATATATATATATATATATATATATAAACAATTGTTGTTGTTTTTTAAGAATATTTTAGCCAATGGATCCATGATATGTCCATTTTGCAAGCCTGCGAGAGAAAAATCGCCGTACGAAAGCCATACGGATGACACAGAAATTTGTGCGTAAAAATCGCATCCTCGCATTGAATATTACAGTGTTTTGGGACAATTACTGCATATTACGGCTGTAAAAAACGGACCTTATTTACTTACGCCTAGTGTGACGCCGGCCTAAGAGTTTGATAATCCTCTCCTAAGTTTCAATTGACATCTCTCGTGTTGGAGCTATGACTCATGTCAGTCCACTTGGTGCAACAGCTCTCCAAGGTGTGATCGCTCCTTTTTAGGTGCAGACTAACGAGCAGATCTAATTTGATGCAGCTGTTATTTTTGGGTATGAAAATTTACAGCGTGATTCCATAATTTTTTACTCAGAATTGATTGATTCCATAATTTTTCCCCTATGCTTGGTTAAAAAAAAGTAACCATTACTGATGACTACCACATTTTTTTTTTCTTTTTCTTTTAGTCTTTCTTAAAGCCAAAAAGTTGCCATTTGAAATGACTTTAGTTTTGTGCCATGTCTGTGATTTGCTTTTTTTCTACAAAATTAAACAACTGAATGAACATCCTCCAAGGCCGGTGATTCCATAATTTTTGCCAGGGGTTGTATAGCTTGTATACTCGTATTATAGTCAGTCTTCCTATGCCTCCAAAAATGATGCTGCAATCCTAGTACATAGTTACATAGTTATTAAGGTTGAAGGAAGACTATAAGTCCATCTAGTTCAACCCATAGCCTAACCTAACATGCCCTAACATATTGATCCAGAGGAAGGCAAAAAAAACCCATGTGGCAAAGAGTAAGCACCACATTGGGGAAAAAAATTCCTTCCCGACTCCACATACGGCAATCAGACTAGTTCCCTGGATCAACGCCCTATCAAGGAATCTAATATATATATACCCTGTAACATTATACTTTTCCAGAATGGTATCCAGTCCCCTCTTAAATTTAAGTAATGAATCACTCATTACAACATCATACGGCAGAGAGTTCCATAGTCTCACTGCTCTTACAGTAAAGAATCCACGTCTGTTATTATGCTTAAACCTTTTTCCTCCAAACGCAGAGGATGCCCCCTAGTCCCAGTTTCAGGTCTATGATTAAAAAGATCATCAGAAAGGTCTTTGTACTGTCCCCTCATATATTTATACATTAACATAAGATCACCCCTTAGTCTTCGTTTTTCCAAACTAAATAGCCCCAAGTGTAATAACCTATCTTGGTATTGCAGACTCCCCAGTCCTCTAATAACCTTGGTCGCTCTTCTCTGCACCCGCTCTAGTTCAGCTATGTCTTTCTTATACACCGGAGACCAGAACTGTGCACAGTATTCTAAGTGTGGTCGAACTAGTGACTTTGTATAGAGGTAAAATTATGTTCTCCTCATGAGCATCTATGCCTCTTTTAATGCATCCCATTATTTTATTTGCCTTTGTAGCAGCTGCCTGACACTGGCCACTGAATATGAGTTTGTCATCCACCCATACACCCAGGTCTTTTTCATTGACGGTTTTGCCTAGAGTTTTAGAATTAAGCACATAATTATACATCTTATTTATTCTACCCAAGTGCATGACCTTACATTTATCCCCATTAAAGCTCATTTGCCATTTATCAGCCCAAGCTTCTAGTTTACATAAATCATCCTGTAATATAAAATTGTCCTCCTCTGTATTGATTACCCTGCAGAGTTTAGTGTCATCTGCAAATATTGAAATTCTACTCTGAATGCTCCCTACAAGGTCATTAATAAATATGTTAAAAAGAAGAGGGCCCAATACTGACCCCTGTGGTACCCCACTGCTAACTGCTACCCAGTCCGAGTGTGCTCCATTAATAAACAACCTTTGTTTCCTATCCCTGAGAGTAATGGACTTCCAGTGCCCACACCTTTTTATAAGGTTTCTTAGGGGGATGGCTTAAAACAAGTTCCCAAACATGTTTACTCATAAGAACGCATGCGTACGCAAACTCAATCATACGCATGCAAACGCATGCACCTGCGTCTACAATGTTAAAGATAGGAAATCAAAGCGCATGCTGATGTATGCATCAGAAATGCTGCGGACACAACCGCAAATCTGAAACCAGCCTAAGGCACCTGCACGTGGAGTTTCCTGCATTCTCAGTCTGCATCAGACTATAACCATCTATGCTGGTTTCATAGCATCATATATATAATTAGTTTACCTTATCCAATAACTTGGAGACTGTGGGGATTACAGGTGATTTCCATTTTTAAGTTATTGAGGTAATTTTGTCAGTAGATATGGGGCAGAACATAATTCTGTATGGATGAAGGGATAATATCTATTCCCAGTTGTATTAATGCTAACTCAGAAGTAATTAATCAATTTGAAAAAAAAAAATAGAAAACCTGTATAGAGCCACACAATGTAATAAGTTAATACTTTTCTTTCTTAAGATAAGGTAACACACAGGTTTTCTGCCTTTTTATTATGGCAACAGCAGGACATTACTTAAAATATTGAAAGTCTATATCTTTTTATCACAGACTTTTTTAGCTCCTATCAGATTAGGAAATGGCAAGACCAAACTTAGAACAATCTCTTCTGTGTTCATTTTATAATTTCCTTTTTATACTGAATAACATTTTTTTTTCACTGTTGCCAGTCAGAATACCATTATGAATACACTGAATGCGACAGTAAAGGAACCAGATGGCGTGTGGCTGTCCCTCACACTCAAGGACTGTGCACAGGACTACCAGACCCAGTCAAAGGAACGGAGTGTTGTAAGTTAAAATTGAAACATGGAGTTTTCAGTTGATTTATTTCTTTACTTTTCGATTAATAGGTCTTCAAATGTTAGTGGCATCAATGTGTCATCTGTGTGCTGTCCTTGCTTAACATTGCAAAGTATAGGACAAGCTTTGTAAATTACTTAAAATGGTATTCCCATTAACAAAGTTAATTTTAAAATTGATTTTAATCAATATATCTTGAAATAATAACATTTTCCACAATTGGATGTGTTTATATAATTTGTCCCTGTGCTGAGATAATCTTACAAATGTGTCCCTGCTGTGAACTGTGTAATGTCTGTGTCTGTCTGTACAGGAACATGGTCTGATCATATCACAGAAGAGGAAGGAAAAGCGAATATATACAGATAGCACACCATAGGATCACAGCTGATTCCTTTTTGTGAGATAAAACCTTTCCTGTCTTAAAATGTTTTACCTCAAAGAAATAATTGTGATCCCATGCTGTAATGTCTGTTAACTTTTTTCCTTCCTCCCCTGCTCAGGAGATGTGGTAAGATCAGCCCAGCCATTACACAGTACCCAGCAGGGGCACATTTATAAGATTATCTCCGCATAGGGGCGTTTTTTTAAAAATGCTAAATTGTGGAAATTACTATTCCAAGATCTTTTTTTTTTTTTTTTTTTGCAAAACCAATGTTTAATGTGGGAAGGGAAGGAGAGAGAAGATCTTGTGAACAATTACGTAGACATAAATCAATTTAAGAGTGTTGGTTGTTCAAGGAGGATAATGCCGCTCCCATATATGCCACTTTTGGTAGAATCTGCCAAACTCGTTATTGAGTAAGGCGAATTTGAGCTCAAGCTCTCTGTGTTGCATCATAAGCTTGATGACGAAGGCTGCATTGGGCAGAGTGGCCTTTTTCCAATGACAGGCAATGGATTTTTTAGCTACCAAGCAGATATGTAAGATTATGCGCAATAAGGAACTGTCGATAAGGTTGGTGTCCAAGGAGAGAAGGGGTAGTTGTGGGGAGAGTGTGAAAAGGGAACCTGACAATTTAGAGATGATTGAAGAGATTTCCAGCCAAAAGAGGGCCGCAGTGGGGCAGCTCCAAAAAATATGTAATAGGTCGCCTTTACGACCACAGTTTCTCCAACATAGAGGGGAGTTGGATGGGCTGATGTGGGACAGTCTTGCTGGGGTGTAATACCACCTGGAGCACACCTTGAAGTGTGACTCCAGAAGGGACATTGAAATTGTTGATTGGTATGATGCCGAAAAGGCCTCCTCCCAATCGTCTGTAGACGCGGAGAGACCTAGGGATTTCTCCCAGGTTATGAGAGCTGCGCTTTTAACCAATGATTCATCTTTATTGAAACTATTGTAAATGAACTTGTGACTCCAGAAAATTAAGTGGTTTGGATTGGATAGAATTTTTGAAGAAGACTCCGAGAGTTTCAGTTTGAGGTTAAAAAACATGCTTAGGTTTTCCCTCAGGATCATGTATTCGAGGAAAAGAGATGAGGGGGCATTAAATTTATTTTTTAGTGAACTGAAGTCCATGGGTTTAGACCCAGTGTAGATATCGCCAAGTATTTGAATTTTTAAGTCAGCCCATATAGGGAGAAGGACAAGATTCAGAATTGAGTAGATGAATGACAAGGATAATTTGAGATGAACGGGGCTGTTTTGAGCACTATCCCCCTTTATTAAAGTTGAAGACCATGCGAGAGAAATCGCCTGAAAAATTGGGTTGTTATGGGTTTTGTTGGGGGAACTGGAAATAGCTTTGAGAATGATGGATTTAAGGGGTTTTCTTCCGTTGATCTCTTCCTCCAAGTCGAGCCATGCTGGCTCATTCTGGTCTGACCACCAGGGTGAGCTTTGTTTTAGTAGGAGTGTATTATAGTGGGCCGTAATATTTGGGAGATCCATTCCTCCGTGGATTTTTGTTTTGTAAAGGGATCTGGTATTTGTTCTGGGCTTTTTATCATTCCAAATGTATTTATTTAGCTTTGATTGGATCTTCAGCAGGGAAGATGTGGGGATGGGAAGGGGAATACATCTAAGGATATACAAAATTTTTGGTAGGGTAAACATCTTGACTGTTGGGTTTCTCCCCCACCAGGACAAACTATTGTCATTAAAAGTGGTGCAATCCTTTTTAAGTATTTCATCTATCTTTCTCAGGTTTGAGGAGGCAGTCTTATCAAGGTTTTTGTTAATTATGATCCCTAAGTATGGGAATTCTTCATTGCACCACTTGAATGATATTACCTTTTTCAAGGAATTGATTTCCTTTTTGCAGAGGTGGATGGGTAGGATGTTAGATTTTGAGCCGTTGATTTTGAATTTGGAAAGAGATGCAAAGTTTTCAAGTTCTCTGATAGTTTCTAGAGTGGAGATAACTGGGTTGGTTAGGGTTAAAATTGTCGTCTGCAAATAAACTGAGTTTATGATGGCGTTTGTTGGTGGATATGCCTGTAATGGAAGAATTTTGTCTAATGCGTTCCGCCAGGGGTTCAAGAGCCAAATTAAAAAGTAAAGGGGATAGGGGGCAACCTTGTCTAGTGCCGTTGTTAATATGGAAGGGGTCAGAGATATGGTTATTGCAGGTGACTTTAGCTGTAGGGCCTTGATATAATGTCATAAATGAGGAGATAAGTTTGTCATTAAAACCAAATTTTTGAAGGGTGTGTTTGAGGAAGCTCCAATCTATACGATCAAAGGCCTTTTCAGCGTCTAAGGAAACAAAGACTGTGGGGGTTTTGAATTTATTAGTGAGTTTAATTTGGTTCAGAATCCTTCTGGTGGCGTCAGCTGGTTGCCTATTTTTAATAAACCCCATTTGATCATTGACTATTAGTCTGGGGAGGATGACGCTAAGTCTATTGGCCAAAATTTTTGAGAACAATTTGATGTCTTTGTTCAGAAGAGATATAGGCCTATAGCTACTAGTAGCCATAGGGTTGGCCGCTTGTTTTGGGATAAGGACGATTGAAGCCTCCAACATTTCTGGAGGGAAGGAACCCGAATTAGATGCATAGTTAAATAGTTTTACCAGATGAGGTATTAAGTTTGTTCCGAAGGCTTTGTAATAAGAATTACAGAAGCCATCTGGCCCTGGGGATTTTTGCGATTTAAGGTGGTTGATGGCCTCTTCAACTTCTGAGGAGGAGAAAGGAGCTGATAGAGATTCAATTTCTTCCTTTGTAAGGGAAGGGAGGTTGATATTGGCGAGATAGGCTTTGATGTCCGAATCTTTTGGTGGGGGGGATGATGGGTCTAGATTTAGGTTATATAATTTAGAATAATATTTGGAAAATTCATTAACTATATCTTGGGGATGAGATAAAGTGGTATTGTCAGAGAGGGAAGAAATTCTGTTAATTTTGTTATGTATTCTAAATTTTTTTATTCTATTTGCCATATATTTGGTTGGCTTGTTCAGGGAGGAATATACCTTAAATTTGGAGGAATTGAGGGCTGCTTCGTAAGGTGAGAAGAGGAGGGATCTTAGGTCTTGTCTAAGGGAGTTTAAGTCTGTTTGGAGTTTAGATGAGGGGGAAGGGAGGCTAATTAAGGATTTTTCCAAGTCACGAATGTCTTTTTGGAGTTTTTTGATTTTTGCCCTTTTTTCCCTTTTTATTTTAGAGGATATGCTTATTAGGGTGCCTCTAATAACAGCTTTGTGGGCGCACCAATTAGTTGCGGGGTTGGTGATTTCTGGAGGGTTTTCATTGAAGTAGTGTGAGATATTATTACGAATCGTTGTCGCATGGATGGAATCATGGATGATAAACGAGGTGCATTTCCATGCTTTAGAGTTTTTTAGGGAGGGGCCAAGGCTAACTTCTCCAGTGACAGGGGAATGATCCGAGAGTGTCCTGTCCCCTATGTCCACCTTTTTGAATTTTTCGAGAGAGAAAATGTCTGATAATATCAGATCAATCCTGGATGCTGAATGGTGGACCGAAGAAAAGTGAGTGTATTCTCTTGATGTGGAATTAAGACATCTAAAGGTGTCGTAGAGCTCACTTTTATCCAGCCACCAATTCAGGTCCTCTGAGGCTGGTCTCAGGCCAGAGGAAGAGTCAAGCGTTTTGTCAGGGGTGGCATTAAAGTCACCTAGGAAGATAAGGTTACCCTTCTTAACCTTGTTGATTTTCTTCAGAAGCTTGGACAGAAAACTAATCTGGTTTTTGTTTGGGGCGTATGTGTTAATTATTGTACATTCTTGGCCGTTAATATTGCATATCAGGATGTGGTATCTGCCTTTTGGATCAGCATATTCCTCAGTGAACTCGAAAGGTACACTATTCCTGATCAGGGTAATCACCCCCGCCTTTTTGCTGGAATTACAGGCCTCAAAAATATGAGGAAAGCTACGATGATTAAAGTAGGGGTGATTCCCCGCCAGGAATTTTGTCTCCTGTAAGCATGCAATGTCTGTCTGAAGGCTGATCAACTCTCTCCACAAAGCATGTCTTTTTTGTGGGCTATTCAGCCCTCTAACATTATAGGAGAGTATCTTGAATGACATATTTACAAAGTAGAACAAAAAGGGCTGATGTAACCTAGGAGGAAACAAGCATAAATCACAACAGGTATACAAGGACCTAGATAAAACTCTTCCCTAGTATATCTATAAATCAGCCAAAACTTGGTGGGTACCTAGGGAGAAGAAAAATTAGAACAAAACTGGTAGGTCGGTAGAGCTACCTAGAAGAAAAAGAAAGGGGGTTAGTACACGTGGACGGGAATAAGGGGTTTATTACAAAATATGGTGAGGAAGGGAAAAGGAGACCCCTTACAATAAAGCTTAAGCACATATATGGAACATAAACGATCAACGGCCCAATGATCTGACGAAGTCCATTCCTTCCTCGACCGAATAGATCGGGATGATTTTTTCCCGGAAGGAGACTAGAAGTTTGAGCGGGAAGCCCCATCTATATTTAATGCCTCTGTCGCGGAGGGCTGATGTGACAGGCCTGAACTCTCTGCGACCCTCCAGGGTGTCTTTGGAAAAATCGGGAAAAACCTTCAGATTTTTGTAAGGGTCTGGGAAGGATTTTTTGTCCCTCAGGTAAGAGAGAATGGCTTCTTTAGTCTTGAAGAAATGAACTTTGAGAATAGTATCTCTAGGTAGATCAGCGGGGACCTTAGGAGGTTTTGGCAGTCGGTGGGCCCTGTCAATTGTTAGGTCTAGGTCTGATAGATCGGGTAAGGCTGATTTAAATATGTCTTTTATATGTTGAGATAACTGATCTTGAGGCACATCTTCAGGGATACCTCTGATTTTTAAGTTATTTCTTCTACTTCTGTCCTCCAAGTCGGCCATCTTGGAGCGTAAGTTCTTCAACTCAATGTTAACTCGGTCAAGTTCGTCAAATGAAATTGATGACCTGTGTTCGAGCCTGTTGATCCTTTCCTCATGTTTGGATAGTTGTCTGTCTATGTTGTCTATTTTATCGTCTAATTTGTCACAATATTTTTGGAAGTTAATATCCATTTCCGTCTTTAGTGTTTTGACGGCGATATTTAATCTTTCGTCCATTTTTGATGCTAGTTTATTAAGTAAATCTTCGTAATCTGGCGGATTAGAGCTTACGAAAGGGCCTGGGTTATCGTATTTAATTTTGCTCTTCATGGGGGTTGGATTTGGAGAGGTGTCACTAGAGTCAATCTCGTCTTCTACTCCAGAGTAATTTTCCGTAGATGTGTATTTCTCACTTATTGTGCCTGGGTTCGATCTTTTTAGGCTAGACGATGAGTCCATTTTTATTGGGGAAGATTTACTGGTTGGAGATTTGCTAAAGGATTCATATTCTAGAAGGTTAGGTAGGTCTCTCCTGGGAGACCTAGATCTGGGCCTGGGAGAGGAGAGGGAATTATGTCTGGTTATTTTTTCCTGGACTCTACGCCCTACTAATTTCTCCTGATTTTGGCCATGTTGAGATCTTGGTGACGAGGTTGGAGCGATTTTTCCTCTAGTTTTATTACTACTCATGGTGGCAGAAAGTAGAGAGTAGGCGATAGTACTCTGGCAGAGTTTATTCTGATGAATTTAGCTTGAGTGCGAAAAACACTATCTTGTAGTTTTTTTTTTGTTTGTTTTTTTTTCCCCTTGTCGTCTGTTATTGTGGGGAATAAAGTTCCTAATTTCTACAAGTCGATAGAAAGATTAGTAGAGGAATCTCTTAATGGGTTAAATTTAGAGATTTAGTACCAAGATTAGGATTAACAGCTATTGTTCTCTGATGTCTGCTCTAGGGATTGAGCAACAAGATGGCCCCTGCTTATTGATTCCTAGTTAATATGACTGGATCTACTTCCTATAGATAATTATAGTGAGGCCTTAGAAAATATTATGTGGCCGGGTGGAGGAGAAGATGAAGGTTTTATTTATCCTCTAATTATTAGCACAAATGTCTCCAGTTGAAAAAAAAAAAGTAGAAGGAGGGGGGGGGGGCTTTTTTATTGTAGCCCACTTGTTTTAGGAGCCTGAGGGTAGGTGAGGAGGTATGGAGAGGGATCGAACCCGTGACCCACCTAGACTGATCTGCAGTGAGTCTCAGGGACTGTCTGGCAGGTCACTAGCACCGTTAACAATCTTGCCTCTGGTATAGTGAGGCGAAATCAAGTGGGGTGATGACCTGGGGGAAGCCGAGGGTCAGGAGAGTCACAGCGTCGCTGCAGCCCCGTGCACACTAACCCGGTCTGACGAGCGGCGATGTCCGGCACAGCGTTGCTGGCAGCGTCGCGGTGGAGCTATGAGGGGCGGAGCTTCGGGTCTCCGTCTAAGACCGGAGCTCCGGTACTTGCTGTGTCTTCTTCCGTGGTCCGGGTCTGCTTAGCCGAGCCTGCCGGCTGGAGGGGGATCCTCCGTCTGCAGCTGCGGTGAGATCTCGGTGAGCGGCAGCGCCGCTGCGACTCCGCGCTTATTGTCAGCGCCTGTCAGGTGCTGGTGAAGGGGTCCCGGTGCACTGCTCCTGGAGGGGGAGGAGTCGCGCGGTGCGCGTCTTGCTCTGCCACCGACACTCCGGTGCCGGCCGTCTGGGGGGGATCGCCGAGTCTTCCTCCGAGGCAGTCAGTCAGGGATCTTCTGCTCCCTGGCTGGCTGATGATTGATGGTGCCGCTGCAGTTTCGCTCTCGCCGCCTGTGGGTAGCGGCCGGCGAGAGCGGGTCTCCGGCGGTACAGTAGGATCACGGGAAGGGACTTTTTTACCTTCTGTCTTCAGCTAGAGCCGGGTCGCAGATACTTGAAACTTAACTCTGCGTTTTCCTTTGCTGGGTGGTCGGTCAGGAGAACCTTGGGAGGTGGAGATGAACCTGTTCTGGGTTATATTCTCAGATACAGGAGGCAGAAATCCTCCATGCACAGCGCGGATGGATCCACTGGGCAGCAGCCGGTCTGAGGCCTAGTCGGGTTGGCACAGCTTAGGAGTCCCAAATGAGGAGAAATTAGCCCAGAACTTGGGTGGAGAGGATCTCCGATGAGTTAGGAGATATTAAAAGGGGTCTATGTGGCGAAAGGGGTCTCCTTAACGCGTTATATGTAGCTTAATTGGGACAAATCCCCTGGAGCTCCCTCTTCACAGGTGCTTCTCCATCGGCACCGAAGCCACGCATTCCAAGATCTTTTGATCAAAAGGAAGTTTGTGGAAAAACACATTTAATTTTTTTTTTAAATGTCCATCTGTGAAAACACTGACACTGATGCAAAACATTGAAACAGTACCTCTTTTTTTTTTTTTTTTTTTTTTTTTTTCCACGTCCAATGCTGTCAATAGATGGATCTTGGGTTTAACATGTATGAAGCTAGTTTTTAGGCCGGTTTCACACGTCAGTGGCTCCGGTACGTGAGGTGACCGTTTCCTCACGTACCGGAGACAGACTCACGTAGACACGTTAAAATCAATGTGTCTCATGTCAATGTGGCACATGTCAGCGTGTTTTCATGGACCGTCTGTCCGTTTGAAAAACACGGAGACATGTCACTGTTCGTGGGAGCGCACGTATTACACGGACCCATTAAAGTCAATGGGTCCATGTAAAACACGTACCGCACACGGATGCTGTCCATGTGCGGTCCGTGTGCCGTGCAGGAGACAGCTGTACTGTAAGCGCTGTCCCCCAGCGTGGTGCTGAAGCTGCTATTCATTTCTTCTCTCCAGCAGCGTTCGCTGGAGAGAAGATATGAAAAATCTTTTTTTTTTTTGTTTTTTTTTGGTGTTTAAAAAAAAAAAGATCCCTGTCGCCAACCCCCTCCCACCCCCTGTGCGCCCCCCCCCCACTGTTAAAAAATTACTTACCAGGCTCCCTCGCTGCTTCCTCGCCGCAGCTTCTCCTGTATGAGCGGTCACGTGGTGCCGCCCATTACAGTGATGAATATGCGGCTCCACCTCCCATAGGGGAGGCGAAGGTCCAAGTGGAGCAGGAGGGTGAGGAGGAGGTGGCGGTGTAGGTCGAAGATGTGTGCGGGGCGTAAGAAGCAACACTGTGGGTTTTTTTTAGGATGTGTAATACCCTGCAATTTTTTGGTTGCACTCTATGAGGAGACCATCAAATAGGAGATGTGGTCATGTTGCTAATAATGGTGATGTGGCTGCTGCAGGTAGAGAGAGCATGGTTAATCTGTGTCTGCTAAGCTCCCAAATGAAATTGCCTTCCTCTGGTGCAAGCAATCGACAGGACATTCTGTGTCATTTTGTAGGCACGAGTACCGTTGTATGAATTGTGAGGCAAGAATAAGTAGAGGTAATTTTAGATTGGTTGGCTAAGAGCGCTATCAGTCTTTTGCTTTGTTTTCCACCCAGTCCCCTGCTGAGAATGCATATTTTTCACATGCGTCCTGTATCTGTCTTCCACCTCACCCTCTTCAAATCAGGCAAGCAGTCTGAACCCCATATCAGGCAGCGTTCACTTCTGCTTTTTGATGACTCTGCTGGCTGTAGTTCCATGAACCATCCACCTGGCCCTTCCCCATAATTAAGAGATTGAGTGCACTCATGCCCAACTACTTGCTCTGTTGGAGGATGAGTACGTGGGAGGGGTAGTGGAAACTGTCAGCAGACTGCCACAGCACATCTGCTGTTGCAGATTATGAAACACAGGTGCAAATTGCTGCAGCTTTCTGGTTTTCTGCTGTGTGTACACAGGCAAGGATGGCAGGGGTGTAGACTGGGTGGAACATCATGATGGGGATTTTTATTTTTTTTTAGAGCACCATTGATTCCATGGTGCTGCACACGAGGAGGGGTTGCATTCAAAACACAAATTTAAATTAGATCGGACTAACAAATATTGACACACAGAACACAGGGAAGAGGACCCTACCCTTGCAGCCTTACGTGCTACAGGATAATGGGGAAGCAGACAGTATGTTTGGGGGTTGCAGCAGCTCTGTTGTTGGTGAGGTGGTAGAGTTATTATTGCAGGCTATAAGCTGTTCAGAACACATGGGTTATCAACTTCCACTTGAAAGTTCCGAATGTAGGGGATAAGCACAGTGTTGGGCCATAGAATTCTACAGGATGAGCGATGCTCGGGAGAAGTATTGCAGGCAATTGGATGAGGAATGTACGAGTTGTAGAGGTGAGAAAGAGGCCTTGGGAGGACCAGAGATTATGTGGTGGTAGATATCGGGAAAATAGTTCAAAGATTCAGTATATGGGGGAGACAGATTATTGATGGCTTTGTAAACCAGTGTTGGTTGTGGATACTTGAAGTGGATATGTTGTGGATAGCTTGAAGTGGATACATTGTTTAATTGGGAGACAAGGAAAGGATTTGCAGAGGGATGGAGTAGTGAGTACAGAAGTGGATTAGTAGGGCAGCAGAGTTATGGACAGACTGAAGAGGTGTAATAATGGAATGAGGGATAATGAGGTCCTAGACTCCACATGAAGTCAAGGCCATTTGAGTTACATGGGTAGTTCTGAGGACGAGTTGGTGGTCACGCTGCACAGCAAAAGAGGGTGCAGGGTGCAAAAGCACCGAAGTTGGCCCTTGGTGACTAAGTTGGCTGCTACAGGGCACAGAAGACAGCCCTTAGCCTTTTTTTTATGTCCATGTTGCATCCTCCTCTTACTCTTCTTCCACCACAGTCTCCTCATCCGGTCTGAAAGTGCAGACAGTGTGTGCGCACTGTTGGCTTTCTCACTCTGCTGCTACTCGCCAGCGTGACTTCTGCCTTTCTGCTCCCCGCCTTACATGTGCCATACTCACAAGGTGGAGCTCCACCTTGCATATGCTGGAGAGATTGTGCGAGCTGCAGCACGCGATAGTGTTTTTTTTAATTCTTTTATAAACTGTTATCTGGTATTGATATGGGGAGAAATATTGCACCTACATATTTGATAATTTATCGCCAGGTTCATAGAAAGACTTGTACATTTCAGTCCATTGTAATTAGAACAAGTAAAATTGATTTATATGTTTCATGAGTGCCATTGAGTGATTGCTGTTCCTATTACACATAAATAGGAGGAATTGAAATTGGTATTGTCCAATATCTGCAAAATTTGTTCTGTAAGTTATTCTTGCAGAGGATAAATCACATAAGTCTTTAACCCCTTTACCCCCAAGGGTGGTTTGCACGTTAATGACCGACCCAATTTTTACAATTCTGACCACTGTCCCTTTATGAGGTTATAACTCTGGAACGCTTCAATGGATCCCGGTGATTCTGTCATTGTTTTTTCCTGACATACTGTACTTCATAAAAGTGGTAAAATATATTTCATATTGCCTGCGTTCATTTGTGAAAAAAACTGAAATTTTGAGAAAATGTAGAAAATTTTGCAAATTTCCAACTTTGAATTTTTATGCAATTAAATCACAAAGATATGACACACAAAATACTTAATAAGTAACATTTTCCACATGTCTACTTTACATCAGCACAATTTCGGAACCAATTTTTTTTAAGGGAGTTATAAGGGTTAAAAGTTGACCAGCAATTTCTAATTTTTTACAACACCATTTTTTTTTTTAGGGACCACATATCATTTGAAGTCATTTTGAGGGGTCTATATGATAGAAAATAACCAAGTGTGACACCATTCTAAAAACTGCACCCCTCAAGGTGCTCGAAACCACATTCAAGAAGTTTATCAACCCTTCATGTGTTTCACAGGAATTTTTGGAATGTTTAAATAAAAATTAACATTTAACTTTTTTCACAAAAAATTTACTTCAGCTCCAATTTATTTTATTTTACCAAGGGTAACAGGAGAAAATGGACCCCAAAAGTTGTTGTACAATTTGTCCTGAGTACGCCGATACCCCATATGTGGGGGTAAACCACTGTTTGGGCGCATGGCAGAGCTCGGAAGCGAAGAGGCGCCATTTGACTTTTCAATGAAAAATTGACTGGAATTGAGATGGGATGCCATGTTGCGTTGGGATAGCCCCTGATGTGCCTAAACATTGAAACACCCCACAAGTGACACCATTTTGGAAAGTAGACCCCCTAAGGAACTTATCTAAATGTGTGGTGAGCTCTTTGACCCATTAAGTGATTCACAGAAGTTTATAATGCAGAGCCGTAAAATTAAAAAATCATATTTTTTCACAAAAATAATTTTTTCGCCCCCAATTTATTATTCTCCCAAGGGTAAGAGGACAAATTGTACAACAACTTTTGGGGTCCAATTTCTTCTAAGTACGCTGATACCCAATATGTGGGGGTAAACCACTGTTTGGGTGCAAAGGAGCGCTCGGAAGGGAAGGAGCGCCGTTTGACTTTTCAATGCACTTTTCCTGGTTCTCCTCTTATCTCTCTGACTGATCCTTCACTGTATCTTTTGCTGGTTCCTCCTCCTCTCACCTTCCCCTTACTGTTGGGGTTCCTCAAGGATCAGTCCTAGGTCCCCTCCTTTTCTCTTTTTGTCCAATAGGGGCAGTATACAATCAGTAGATTTGGTTTCCAGTACCATCTCTATGCTGATGACACCCAATTATACACTTCTTCTCCTGTTATCACGCCAACCTTTTTAGTAAACACCAGTGATTGTCTTACCGCTGTCTCTAACATCATGTCCTCCCTCTATCTGAAACTGAACCTGTCAAAAACTGAACTCCTCGTGTTTTCTCCCTCTATTAACCTACCTTTGCCTGACATTGCCATCTCCGTGTGCGGGTCCATCATTACTCCAAAGCAACATGCCCGCTGCCTTGGGGTCATACTTGATTCCGAGCTTTCATTCACCCCCCACATCCGATCACTGGCTCGCTCTTCTTATCTGCATCTCAAAAACATTTCTAAAATTCGACCTTTTCTTACTTTCGACTCTGCAAAAACTCTTACTGTTTCACTTATTCATTCTCGTCTGGACTATTGTAACTGTCTACTAATTGGCCTCCCTCTTACAAAACTCTCCCCGCTCCAATCTGTCCTGAATTCTGCAGCCAGGATCATATTCCTCACCAACCGTTACACCGATGCCTCTACCTTGTGCCAGTCATTACACTGGTTACCCATGCACTCAAGAATCCAGTACAAAACTACTACCCTCATCCACAAAGCACTCCATGGCTCAGCACCACCCTACATCTCCTCTATCGTCTGTCAACCACCCTACCCATGCCCTCCGCTCCGCTAATGACCTCAGGTTAGCATCCTCAATAATCAGAAACTCCCATTCCCGTCTCCAAGACTTAACACGTGCTGCACCGATTCTTTGTAATGCACTACCTAGGTTAATACGATTAATCCCCAATCCTCACAGTTTTAAGCGTGCCCTAAAAACTCATTTGTTCAGATTGGCCTACCACATCAACGCATTAACCTAACTATTCCTATGTGGCCCATTCAACAACAAAAAAAAACAATCAGGTTCCTCGCAACATGTTCTCATACACTTTATGCAGTTAATAGCCCTCTGTGTCTGTACTGCTACATACTTAGGCAGTTAACTGGTTCATGCAGCTTTACATGAACACCTGAGCCTTACACTATGGCTGGTCCGAATAACTAAAGCAATTGTTACCATCCACCTCTCGTGTCTCCCCTTTTCCTCATAGTTTGTAAGCTTGCGAGCAGGGCCCTCATTCCTCTTGGTATCCATTTTGAACTGTGATTTCTGTTATGCTATAATGTCTATTGTCTGTACAAGTCCCCTCTATAATTTGTAAAGCGCTGCGGAATATGTTGGTGCTATATAAATAAAATTATTATCAGGGTCAGATTCTGGCTCAGTACACTGCGAGGGCAATGTAGTGATCTGAGTCAATGGAACAGCATAATCTAGCTGTGGCTGTGCATCTCTGCACTCCATGTCCGATTCATCTTGTAATGGGCTTTTAGCAATTTCCCTCTCTAACCCAGGCACGGTATGTGTAAAGAGCTCCATGGAGTAAACTGTAGTGTCGCCTGCCGCATCCTTCACCTTTGGTTTGGGTGAAGGACACAAGGAAGCGACTTGTTCCTGACCAGGAGCATCCACTGACGACTCGCTGCTTTTAGATTTCGAACCTTCTGAAGAGGAGGCGAAAGAGCTAGAGGCTGAGTCAGCAAGGAAAGCCAAAACTTTTTCCTGCTGCTCCGGCTTTAAAAGCTGTTTTCCTACTCCCAGATAAGGGAGCCTTCGAGGCCTTGTGTAGCCAGACGATGACGCTGGCTCAAAACCTCGAGCCTTTGGTGCTATTTTGCTTTTCCCACTACCACCAGATGCTTCACCACCACCACCATCAGTACCAGCTGGCAACGACCGCCCACGGCCTCTTCCACCAGACTTCCTCATTTTTGGAAAAAATCTAACCAAAATAACAACCGTTATATGGTACTGTGAAACAAGGTAGAAGGTGTATATAAACTTGTGGAGAATTTAAATCTCCCTTTTTTTTTTTGGGGGGGGGGGGAGACTGCAATAAAACTCAGGCCCAGTGTATTACACTACACAATGTAAGTGGCAGAACGTGGCTGGAAGATATATCAAGTATGGCAGCAATAAAAAGGACTGCTGCACACAAGTGTGGACAAATAAGAGAACTGTGCAGAAAGGAGCAACAGGATTTTTGCTTTTAAAAAAGCAGTTGGTTTGCACAGCGGCGTACAAACAGCAATGCAGCTATCAGGGAGCCTAATAAGTCAGCCTAATAAGCTACAGAGCTGATGCACAAAAATATAAACTCCACCGTCCCTGCAAAGAAAACGTGGTGTTGGACAGTGGAAATCGCTACAGCACAAGCAGTTTCGGGGTTAATCTTTCCTCCCTAACTATATCCCTTCTTCTGATACAGCTGCAGCAACCTCTCCCTATGCTAAGATCGTCAGAAGTAAGATGGCGGTCGGCGTGCACGCCCCATTATAGCCCCTGTGACGCCGCAGAAAGCAAGCCAATCACTGTAATGCCCTTCTCTAAGATGGTGGGGACTGAGACCTATGTCATCATGCTGCCCACACTCTGCGTCCTCCTTCATTGGATGAGAAATAGCGCTGAAAGCGTCATACAAAACGCGACTTTGGCGTGAAGATCGCCAACCTCATGGCCGATCCCACACTAGGATCGGATCGGGTTTCACGAAACCCGACTTTGCCGAAAGTCGGCGATTTTTGAATTTGTCCGATTCATTTCGCTCAACCCTACTACTTACTATTCCTAGTACATAACCCTTATTACGTTCTGGAAAGTTCCCATCTTTGCACAGGAGTCTCCTTCATTGATTTGTGGAAGTCGTGACTCTGGTCTGCCAATACTATCAGCTAAAGGCATCAAAACCCAGTTAAGACCCACACAATTTCCAGAGCATGACAGGAAAGCAGCTTAGTCATGATTATCGCTCTCGGACACTTTACACATATGACGTCATTTGCATCACAGTTCTGTTTTTCAGACAGCACACTAAACGATGAAGGTCAATGTGCACACGAGAAATTCTTTTCCATACCAACCAGTCGTTTGTGTGCATGCAATAATCTCATCCATTTAATGTACTGTATGAGACTGCTATTCTTACAAATGGTCATTGCCCCATTCTGCGATGTGAACAAGGGGACAAATCTGCATACAGATCAAGTCACGCCTCCTATTTTATTTGCTGAAGATCTCATCCAGACGTACATGCATATCGTTTAAGCATGGACTGCTAATGCGCTGACTGCCCACGTCTGTCTTAACCTGAGCACATACCGTATGTTTCTATGAGGCTGTCCTGCTTGGGTCGGGAGACCCACAGCCAGTCTATGCATTGTCGTCCAATCTCGGACTGATTTGCATGGATGTCTGAATGAGCTTTTAGGCTCAGTTGACCGTAACATGTACACTACACATTTAAATACTCTTAAGACTTTTTTTTCCTGGGGTTCATATTGCAGCCACGGATACATTTGAATAGGGGCACAGGAATGGCTTGAACACTGTTTTTGTAAAATGTCCTGAAAATGGTAAATGTCATTTAACGTTTTCACATAGTAATACAGGAAAGAAATATATCTTGGTACCGTGTTAGCCAGTGTATAGAAAAATATTTAGAATTGAGAGTCCTCAGTGGTTGACTGAGGTCAACCACTGAGGACTCTCAATTCTAAATATTTTTCACATAGTAAGACATTTTAATCTTCTATTATGTACAATTGAGCAGCATTCCAGTGGGAGAACACTGTAGACTCAAGTGCCAGTTGCTTTTTTTTTTTTTTTAGTGAAACCTTATGTCTAGAATAATGAATTTAAAGCAGCCAACAAATGGTTTAGTGTTTTATTAGTGGTTGTTTTATTCCCCCAGCCTTCTCCTGTGCTGCTGGGCAATACCTAGACATGGCTGTGCAAGAATGTACTCCATGTGGAAAAGGAACATACTCCTTGGGAACAGGCGTTCATTTTGAGGAGTGGACAGAACTTCCACATGGATTCAAGAGCTTTTCAAACAACGCATATGGAACGGAGTATGGGAACTGCAGCATGTAAGTGGTTTGATCACTTTATCTAAATTTTAAGTTTTTTTTTCTGAATGTTGGTGTTTTTATATTTATATATAGCAAAAAAAGAATAAGGCCCCATTCAATGTATTGCTAGCCAAACTTCAAAAAGTATTTAAGAATGCAAATCTTTCTTTTTAGGTTTTAGGGCCAGTTCTCTTGACAGAGTAAAGGGCACCAAATTCATTGAGTCACCTGCCACATGATGATTTTGGCACCTCTGCAAAGTGTTGTGTGCATCTGTGCGCTGCACCAGAAATGCTTCTCCAGTCCCTGACATTTCTGGTGTAGAAAATGCTAATAGATTTGATTAATTCAACAGATGCTGGCTCCTCCCCACATTGCAAAATATTTTTGCACAATACAAAGTTTTTACCCCACTTTTGTTGCATAAAACTTTTGATGTATTGGCTCCTTTATCCTTTGTATATTCTACCAGTGGTGTAATTTAAAGGAATTTTCCCACGAACAAGTTCATTTTTATCAATAGATCTTGCAATATCAATAAGTTCCACAATTGGATGTGTTTAAATAAAATGTTCCTGTTCTGAGATAATCTTATAAATGTGCCCCTGTTGTGCTGCGTAATGGCTGTGCCTGACCATACAGGGACATAGTCTGATCATACCGCAGCTTTTGGGCAGCGGAGAAAGTAAGAGTATACAGACAGGATAGCATATACAGCTATGGCAAAAAATTAAGAGACCACTGCAAAAATTTCAGTTTATCTGATTTTTCTCTTTATAGCTGTATATTTTTGAGTAAAATGTAAATTGTTCTTTTATTCTATAAACTACTGACTACATGTCTCCGAAGTTCCAAGCAATAGATTTTGTATTTATTTTCTGAAATGAGAAATGGGCAAAATAACCAAAAATGCATTGCTTGCAGACCTTTAATAATGCAAAAAAAGTTCATCATCCTTTAGAAACAACAATACTAATGTTTTAACTCAGGAAGAGTTCAGAAATCAATATTTTGTGGAATAACCAATATTTTTCATCACAACTTTCATACGTCTTGGCATGCTTTCCACCAGTCTTTCACATTGCTTTTGGGTGACCTTATGCCACTCCAGGTACAAAAATTTAAGTAGTTCTTCTTTGTTTGATGGCTTGTGACTATCCATCTTCGATTACATTCCAGAGGTTTTCAATGGGGTTTACATCTGAAGATTGGGCTGGCCTTGACAGGGATTTTATGTGGTGGTCCTTCATCCACACCTTGATTGACCTAGCTGTGTGGCATGAAGCATTGTCCTGCTGGAAAAACCAGTACTCGGAGATGGGGAACATTGCCTGAGCACAGTGCAGGTCGAGCTGGGTGCTCCCGTCTTCAGCTGCATCCCTCCCAAGGGGATCTGGGAAAACAGCTGCTGTTCCGGCGACCGGTGTCCAAACCTGGAACTTCCGATGCGCCACGTCATCAGGGGGCACGACCGTGATGACTTCCTGGGGCGGGTCCGCTGTTCCCGGCCGGCATCTTGCCCCTTCAGCTGTGGGAGATCCGGCGCAGTATCGGGCTGGTCAGACTTCCGTCACTCTGTGCAGCATGCTGGGTATGTCCGGGGGGTGGAGCTTCAGACATGGGTCTCTGGAGCACATGGGTTTGGCGTGTGTTCCACAGGGAGCGTGTGCAGTATGGCCCAGAGATCGTTGACATCAAGATCATCAGCAGCTTGCTCGGAAGGAGGACATATCAGATGTCTTGAAGCCAGGTAAGGCAGACTACTTAAAGACTGACAGCATACTTGACTTGGTAAAGATGGAGAGTGCTAACCGTCCTGATGTCCAGTCCTTAGACCCGGACCATGTGAGTAGGACATAGTGGGGGTATCCTAGCAGGTCACCAAATTTAGAGCTACAGGACCTTTTTTATATATTTATTTCATGATAAAGAAGCGCCTTAACATTCAACTGCAGCAACTAAACGGAAGGCTAGCAGATGTCCCCTATGCTTGACCAGACTCCCAGAAGGACACCTTAAAAAACTAGTTAAGGGTGTATGTTGGGGTTACTTAGAGGAACAGACCTCTTTACTGGGCAGCATAAGATCCATGATCAGAGAGGAAGTGCAGACTACAGTGTCAACACTAGTACCAGCACAGGCCCCCCATCCTAAGAGACCCAGATGTGATGAGGATCCGAGCTCTGAGGAAGGAGAAGTCTCTGTCTATTCTATTTCGGATTCCGGAAAATATAGTGGCTACTTCGGTGGCCAGATCAATGAGTCTATGGGTTGAGGAATTAGAAAATCAGATTAAGAACAAAACTCCTAGAGAGGAAATTTTGAAGTCATTGCCACTATTGAAAATGGCGACTGATTTTATGGCAGGCACCTCAGCAGAATCGGTCCATTTCTGTGCAAGAGACAGTGCACTATACAATGCAGCAAGGCGGGCTCTGTGGCTTAGGTCATGGACAGGGGATACCCAATCGAAGAACAAGCTTTGTTTAATACCTTTCTCCGGCCTACATGTGTTCAGACCAATACTGGACGAATTACTTGAAAAAGCGTCAGATAAAAAGAAGAACTTCCCTGAAGAAAAGCCGAAGAGCATGCCGTTCTTTCGGAGGACTTGCTCCCACCCCAGGCAGGACTATAAAGGAAAAGGGAAGACTGGAAGGTGGAGTTGCCCCCAAAGGTAGCAAGGGTGGAAGTTCTCTTCAGGATCAAAGGCCAAGACCCAGCAGGCAATGATGCCAGAAGGGTTGGGGGGAGACTCCAGCACTTCCTGGAAAACTGGCGAGAGATCACCCGGAATCCATGGATTCTAAACAGTTAAGCAGGGGTACAAAATAGAATTCACCCAGTTGCCCCCCCAGGAGATATTGCCTTCCTCAAACCCTGTCCACAGCAGTTTATCAAAGACTCCTGAGAGACCTACAAGACCTTCTACAGTTAAGAGCCATAGTCCAGGTTCCCCATTCCCAGAGGTTCTGGGGTCATTATTCAAGCCTGTTTTCTATAAAAAAAAAAACAAAAAAAAAAACAGGAGGAAAATATCGGACAATAATAAATCTCAAACCACTAAATCAGTGGGTGGCCTACAAACAACTCAAAATGGGGTCCCATAAATCTGTTATACCATTAATCCAGAAGGACTCGGTAATGAGCACACTAGATTTAAAAAGTACCTACTACCATGTACCATCCACGCCTCTCATCAGCAATACCTCAGGTTTGCTATAAAAGACCAAGGTGGAATGCAACATTTTCAATTCAGGTGCCTGCCTTTCGGTCTCTCTACTGCCCCTCGGATCTTCACCAAACTCATGGCAGAGGTTATGGCCTTCCTAAGAGAAAGACAAATTCTGATTGTCCCTTGGACGATCTGCTGCTCATAGCAGACTCTCCACAACAGATGGAAGAATACTTGACGACAATTGTCAGTCCTGGGGAGGCTCATAAATCTAAAAAAAAATCAGATTTCAGACCAGAAAAGAAGCTGTTTCTTGGAGTTCTCCTGGATTGAAGACAGGAACACTCATACCTCCCGCAGTACAAACAGACAATCAGACAGGAGATTCAGTCGATATAAAAATGGAAATACTTCTCCATAAGGAAAGTCATGAGAGTCCTGGGTCTGATGACTAAATTTATTCCCAGTGGTCAATGGAGCCAGTTCCATTCAAGACACTTACAGCAGGAGGACCTTTAAGCATGGGATGGGAGAAAGATCACTGGACAACAGGATGCGGTTATCTGAAGAGGTTAAAAGATCACTGTCATGGTGGACCACTACAACAAACCTCGAAAAAGGAAGACCCTGGAGAATGTTTCTGTGTGTGAACATCACTATGGATGCAAGCCTCAAAGGCTGCGGGGCTTACATGGAAGGAAGTTACCTCCAAGGAACGTGGCCCACGTATGCAACAGGTCTTCAAACCACAGAGGGCTCAGAGCAGTCTGGGAAGCACTGAAGAGATAACTGGAAGAGTTAAAAGATCGACAGGTCAGAATCTTCTCAGACAATTTGACAACAGTAGCCTTCCTGCTACATCAGGGAGGTCCAAGGCACCGTCACTTGCAGGATCTGTCAAACGCAATATTTTCCTGGGCAGAGCTCACAGTAAAGTCAATCATGACAGTACACCTGAAAGGCTTGAAAAATCAGGTGGCAGACTTCCTAAGCAGGGAGAAGGTGTAACCCGCAGAGTGGTCCCTAAACCAGGAGGTCTTTTTTCAGCTGCCCCAGAACTGGGGCACACTGTAAATTGATCTCTTTGCCTCAAGGAAAAATACCAAAACAAAAAAGTTTTTCTCTTTAAATCCAGGAGATAGCCCGACAACGATAGACGCCTTGGCACAGAGCTAGAATGAGACTCGCTTACGCCTTCCCACCACTTGCTCTAATACAGAGTCCTGAGAAAGATCCAGGAGACCCAGCCATTGGTAATCCTAATAGTCCAATATTGGCCCAAAAGGATCTGGTTCTCCCTATTGAAGTGGATGGCCTTGGAAGATCCAGTCCATCTACCAGCAAGACAGGACCTCTTAATTCGTCAAATGCTAGAAATTTTACAACTGTCAGCTTGGATCCTGAGGAGATCCAGAGGTCAAAAGGCTTGTCTGAACTAGTTATTGCTACCATCCAAAACAGCAAGGAAGCCGGTGATTTTAGCAATATATCAGGTGGTCTGGAAGACCTTCTGCTCACAAAGTACAATTCCAGTATCCATCTCTCAGGGCCCAGATATCCCCCAGATCCTGGACTTTCTTCAGCCTGGCTTTGATAAAGGTTTGAGGCCTAGTACATTGAAATTGCAAATTTCAGCCCTGAGTCCTTTTTTTTTTTTTTTAACTTTCCTCTAGCTAAACATCCCTGGGTAGCGAGATTTGTTAAAGCTACTCAACGTTTCAGGCCCACAATACGTAGCTCAGTACCCCCCCTGGGATCTTATCCTGGTTCTGAACGGACTATGCAGAGAACCATATGAGCCCCTAGACCAGGCACACCTAAGGTCGGTGACTTTCAAGGCTCTCTTTCTAATAGCAATAACATTGGCGAGATGTATTGGCGAGATTCAGGCCCTCTCCATAAGGGACCCATATTTGAAGATTCAAGACGACTGTATTGTGTTAAGCCTGGATCCCGCCTTCCTTTCTCAAAGTTGCTTCAGACTTCCACAGAAATCAGGAAATTGCGTTGCCAGCTTTCTGCCAAAACTATAGCAATGAGAAGAAGCTCTCTCTTCACTCATTGGACGTAAAGAGAACAATTCTTCATTACTTAAAGATCAGAGAGCTGGAGAGTGGACTCTAATCTCTTCATCTAGATGGCTGGAAGAAATAGAGGGAAGAAAGCGTCCAAAGCTACTCTAGCTAAATGTATAAAATCAGTTATTAGCACAGCATATGTCTCGACAGGAAAGACCCTACCAGAAAGCCTCAAGGCTCATTTGTTGAGAGCAATCTCGGCTTCGTGGGCAGAAAGCACAGAGGCTTCCATGGACGAGATATGCAGGGTCACAACTTGGTCTAAGTCAAATACCTTTTGCAGGGATTATAAGTAGTGTTGAGCATTCCGATACCGCAAGTATCGGGTATCGGCCGATATTTGCGGTATCGGAATTCCGATACAGAGTTCCGATATTTTTGCGATATCTGGATCGGGATGAATATTCATGTGTAAAATAAAGAATAAAAATGAAAAATATGGATATACTCACCCTCGGACGCGCCCTGGTTGTAACCGCTGCAACCGGCAGCCTCCGTTCCTAAGAATGAGCGAGTGAAGGACCTGCGATGACGTCGCGGCTTGTGATTGGTCGCATGAGCGGTCACGCGACCGATCACAAGCCACGACGTCATCGAAGGTCCTTCACCCTGCATTCTTAGGAACGGAGGCTGCCGGTTACACCGCTAAGGTCCAGGGTCCGCCGGAGGGGTGAGTATATCCATATTTTTTATTTTTATTCTTTATTTTATACATGAATATGGATCCCAGGGCCTGAAGAAGGAGAGTTTCCTCTCCTTCAGACCCTGGGAACCATTCCAGGATCACTTCCGATATTTGTCCCATTGACTTGTATTGGTATTGGGTATCGGTATCGGCGATATCCGATATTATAAGTTGGACGTTCTGTCAAACCAACAGACAGCCTTTGGGAGGAAAGTCCTCCAAGCAGTAATCATGCCCTAATAGGAATTCTTTGGTATTTCTCCTGGTGGTGCTGTCAGGAGGGACATCCTGGAAAGTAGTCCTACCGGTAATGGTGTTTCCAGGAGTCCATCAAGACAGCACCCCTTATATACCCTCCCTTCGATTTCCTGTCTATGTGATATGAATATGTGTAGAGAGGAAGTTCAATAAAATAGCGTTGCATCCATCCTGGTGTGGTACTTGGGAAAATCACTGAAGGGTGGAAGTAGGGAGGGGCTATTTAACCTCTTCTGTGTTCCTGTCCCTATCAAGGATATGAAAGACAACCTCCTGGTGGTGCTGTCATGATGGACTCCTGGAAACACCATTACCGGTAGGACTAATTCCTACTTATTTGTTATTTTGACCATTTCTCATTTGCAGAAAATAAATACAAAATGTATTGCTTGGAACTTCAGAGACATGTTGTCAGTAGTTTATAGAATAAAATAATTAACATTTTGCTCAAAAATATACCTATAAAGAGAAAAATCAGACAAACTGAACATTTTGCAGTGGTCTCTTAATTTTTGCCAGAGCTGTATATGTTGTATAGGGGTGTAAGCGCATGACCACTACTTCAAAGGATTTGGTCCAGGTACCTAGAATATGAAAAAAGGATCAAAATCCTGCATATTGGCAGCTATTTGCAATGTCCCCTTTAAACTTTAAAATAAATAACACCATGTCATGGAAAACAAGTCACTATTTGACAAATTTTCTCCCCATGCAAAATTTCAAAGTAAAATGCTTCCATCTCATAAAAATTTGCCTTCTTTGACCTCCTTTTTCTTTTCAGCATCTTGCCTAGCCTCTGTTAGGAAATGCTTCAGTTGTGCTATGAAATCTATATAAGGGTGGAAACCTCCAACCATTGTTTAAGAAGGAGTCTTCTGGCCATCATATGCACAGTGACTTGAATAAATATTCATACCCTGTGAAAATTTTCACATTACACCCACTTAATTATATTTTATTTGCATTTTATGCAATATACGATCACAAAATAGTAAGTGTTTATGAAGAGTAAAGGTTGTGATACATGGTTTTCTAAATATTTTGAAAATCGAAATCTTAACATTGTTATGTGCATTTCTATTAAGTCTCCCTGATTTAATACTTTGTGGGACTACCTTTCAATGCAATTAATGCTGAAAGGCTTTTGGGGTTTGTCCAGGGGCATAGATAGAAATAAATAATATTTGGCGGCTCACAGAAGAGCACATTTCACAACTTTGAAACCCTTACAAAGTAATTTTCCACTTTCTTCCTATTGAAGCCTAGATTCCCCTTTCATTGCACCCATAAAATATGATGCCAGCAAAAGAGCTACACAAACACTGTATGATATCCCCACAGTGAATCCCTCCACAGTACCCTCCAATGCACAGTATGATGATTCTACTGGACCCCCTTCTACTCCCCCGGTAAAGTATTGTGACCCCCCAACACTGTATGATCCCTGAACTGTGACCCTTGCATAGCCCTCCATGCAGTATAATGGGCCTACATGCAGTATAATAGCCCCACACAGTATGATGGTCCGAACACAAACCTTCCTACTGAATAAATTCTTGTATATAGCATATGAGGTGCAGGTAGAGGGAGGGGGACGAAGGAGCTTACCACGCTGGAAATGTATAGCTGAAAATTGACTTGGAGTTCCTCCTGAGGGTGCCGTTTCCACTGGTGATCACAGGAAAGTAGACGGAAAAACATGGAAAAAATTCTGGTACAAAGATTCAGGGGAAATTTGATTTATTTATTGAAAAAAGGTTAAAACCTTAAAAGGCTATGCTTTTTCCCGTTTTTTGGTCTGTTTTTTGCCCCCCCCCCCCACACACATAGCCCTGCATACAGTATAATGACCCCCCACAAAATCCTGCATACAGTACAATGGCTCCCACATATCCTTCCAATTGTTATAATGGTCCCCACATAGCCCTACAAATAGTATAATGGCCCCCACATAGCCCTCCATATAGTCCTCCATATAGTATAATGCACCCGAGCCCTCCATATAGTATTTATTTATATAGCACCATTGATTCCATAATGCACTCCCCATAGTCCTCTATATAGTATAATGCACTCCCCATAGTCCTCCATACAGTGTTATGGCCACTGCAATGTACTCACTGATTTTACAAAAATAAATACAATATTCTTCTTGTTTTTTGCCTGGTATTGTCTGTGAAGCAAACATTCTGAAGCATTGTCTTCACTGCTTGGCACAGCGGGGCTGGGATGCTAATATAGTTGAATGCTGGCACATAAACCCTCCAACTCACGGGCCACATAGAATCTGCCGCCATTGGCGGTACACTACTGGGTATCTCTTAACCAGCTTTGCAAAGAAGAATGGACAAAAACTTCATCTTCTAAATGCTTAATCTAGCTGTAACTCGGTGAGATTGGATGGAGAGCATCCGTGGACAGCAATTTTCAATTCTTATGTTTTCTATGCACAAACGCTTTCACTGCCCTATATAAGTACCAAAAGCTGCATGAATAAACGCACTAACTGCCTTTGCGAAAGGGGATTCTAAAATAGAAATTAAGCCAATTTATATAAATGCGCTATATAGTACTATAAAAGAAAAGGATCATATAAATGGAAGTCATGGTTGACACTCTGTAGACTGGATGAAACGCGTGTAGGCATGTCAAACCACCAGGATAGGTGGGGTTCTTCTATTGTCTGTTAAGGGAGAGGTATGTGAAGATCCGAGGTAAAAATATGAATACTGCTGCATCTAATGTTGTAGAGGCTGGGATAGATTGAGTAGGTCAGCAATGTTTTCAGCGTTCCAGCTGAAACATGTAGGATTGCTTTTCAACTTGTTTTTGCCCACGGGTAATCTCGTAGCAGGTGACGTTACTTTTTCTGCAAGTGGCAGTTTGTTTTTCCTGAAGTGTTTGTACCAGCGATCCCGGCTGGAACGCTGAAAACACCGTGCTACGATGTTCTGACCGACCCGATCTATCCCTAACTCTACAGCATTATATGCAGCCATATTCTTATACCTACTTTGGGTATTCATGGACCTTTCATTTTACCAACAGTAGAAGATTTCCCCCATCTCAGATGTTTGACACAGAGCCTCAAGTAGCTTTCATGTGTTTCATTCCGTCTACACAGGAAGGCACAGTGACTTAAATTTCTATGATCCTTTTAATTTATATACGCTATGTTCACATTGCATTGGGTGCACGGTACTATATAGCAAATGTACATCTCTTCCTTTCAATTTTCAAGTCTTGCCACCGTTTCTCAGTGGGATTTAGGTCTGGACTGTGACATCCACACACATAAATATGCTTTGGTCTAAACCATTCCATTGTAGCTCTGGCAGCATGTTTAGGGTCATTATTCTGCTGGAAGGTAAATCTAGGCCGCAGTTTCCAATCTTTCGTAGCCTCCAGGATTGTCCTGTATTTAGCTACATCCACCTTCCTATCAACCCTGACCAGCTTCTCTGTGCCCGTGGAAGAAATGCTTCTCCACAGCATAATACTGCCACCAGGGGCGTAATGACTGCAGGTGCCGAGTTTGCAATCAGGCTCGTGAGCCTGATTCCTCAGAAACAGCAGAAACTTCAACTTAATATGCGTCTTTGGACACCATCCAGTGGGTGTATTGCGGTGGACAGACCCATCAGGTCAGTGTGTGGCAACACATGCTATCAGCCAATTAGAGACCAGCAGCTGACTGCATGGTAATGATGTCATGCAGGGGCGGATTATCAGAGGGTCAATATGGGCGGTAGCCCAGGGCCCAGTGGTGTGGGGGGGCCCTGGGCTACCGCACAGCCACAGATTGACCCTCCGATAATCGTCTGTGAATGCCCGCCGGCCAGTAGCAAAGCTACCAGAGGGGCAGAGGGTGCTGTCGCCCCGGAGCTCAGAGGGGCCCACCTGGAGCTAATGCCAATGCTAATTATATCGGTGTGCACAGCACGCCGATATATGTAAGCTCCACTGTAGTGCAGAGAGACCTGATCTCCCTGCACTACAGCTGTCTGTTCTATAGACCAGGACGCTGAATGCAACTGTACCTCTAAGCTGCAGGGGTCCAACTGCAGACACGCCCACATTGCATGCTGTGTCTGCAGGGGAGACCTCACAGCGCAGGGCACCGGCTTCTTCCTGCTGAGAGGAGCAGGAGAGAGTCAGGACGCTGCTTCTTCCCTCCCTGAGCCCTGCATACAGGAGCAGGACAGGAGATAAATAGGACGACGTAGGAGCTCAGGCTGCAGGGGCTGGAGGTGACTGCACTGTGCAGTGAGGAGGAGGCAGGACGGACACTGTTCCCCTCCTGACATGTCCCTGAGGTTTCTTGCATCCGTTTTGCTCTGTCTCTTTCAATCTGTCTCGCCCTCTGTCTCTTTCAATCTGTCTCGCCCTCTGTCTCTTTCAATCTGTCTCGCCCTCTTTCTCTTTCAATCTGTCTCGCCCTCTGTCTCTTTCAATCTGTCTCTTTCAATCTGTCTCGCTCTGTCTCGCTGGAGGACACACTGGGGCAGATTGCTGGAGACACTGGGGAAGATTGCTGGAGACACTGGGGCAATGCTGGAGACACTGGGGCAATGCTGGAGACACTGGGGCAGATTGCTGGACACACTGGTGGTAATATGCTGAACACACTGGGGCAGATTGCTGGACACACTGTCTGGGGGCAATGCTGGACACACTGGGGCAGATTGCTGGACACGCTGGGGGCAATATGCTGGAGTCAGACACTGGGGCAGGTTGCTGGAGACACTGTCTGGGGCAATGCTGGACACACTGGGGCAGATTGCGGGACACTGGGGCAATATGCTGGACATACTAGGGCAGATTGCTGGACACTCTGGGGGAAACATGCTGGATACACTGGGGCAGATTGCTGGACACACTGGGGGCAGGACTGGAGGCATGGGCAGAATGTAGACACGGGGCATGATTGGAGACACGGGGCAGAATGAAAGACATGGGGCAGGATTGGATCATGGGGCAGGATGGATATGATGGAGACAGATGGGGCAGGATGGGGAGATCATATGGGGTAGAATGAATACTCATGAGGGCAGGATGCGAGAACATATGGCTGGAGCCAGGAATGAGCTAAACGGGGCCAGGGTGGGGAATAGTATTACCATAGGGGCTAATTAAGGGATATTATTGCTGCAGTGATGTATTTATTTTATTTTTTGATTATACTGTTTTAAATGGGGGGGGGGTGGTCCTGTTACTGTGCAGAGTGACACTATATCGCCTTTTTTTCTTCATGTGGTGTAATGTAGAAGTTGTGAAAAATTAAGTAAAGTGTTCTGCAAGCGGAGCTCGAGATAACTGTTATTTCCTGCAGAGACAAGTCCTGGCTGGAAGAAATGATGGCGGTCTGTGCTGGATGAAAGATGAAGGACTTCACCTAGAGACGTCACTGGTGAGTCAGTGTTACCTATACACTGACACTATACACTGTATACTATATACAGAGGTCCTGTGTACAATGTCACCAGTGATCACTGTATTACCTATACACTATATACAGAGCTCCTGTGTATAATACCACCAGTGATCTCTGTATTACCTCTACACAGACACTGCATACTAATTACACATCTCCTGTGTATAATGGCATTTATGGTGATAGTATAGTGTTTTTTTTATTACTGATCAGTATTGTAGTATTCAGTCACTATGTGGTGGTAATATGTGGTCTGGAAATGGTGTTGTGGTATTTGTCCCTTGTATGTGCTATTTGGTCACCAAGTGGTTGTAATTTGTGGTCTGGTCATGGTGCGGTGTTCCTTGTATGTGATATTATTTGATCACTGTGGTTGTAATTTATGGTCTGGTCATGGTGCGGTGGTATTTGTTCCTTGTATGTGATATTATTGGTCAAAATACACCTAAATTGTATTGCAGATTTTAACAAATATTTAATAGGTTACAGTAGAGTAGGGCCCGGCCATTTTTCTGGAGTAATCTGGTTCGCGTATATCGTGACCCCCGTCACGTGACCCCCGTCACGTGACCCCCGTCACGTGACCCCCGTCACGTGACCCCCGTCACGTGACCGGGGGGGCCCACAGTGTCTGAACAGCCCGGGGCCCTGGCTACCCTTAATTCACCCCTGATGTCATGTGCTCCCATCACTTGCAGCGCTGTGTGGAGGGCCGGCGTTAGCGGCAGGCAGTCCAGGCAGCTGCCTAGGGCCCCCGCTCCCCCAGTGGCCCCCAGCCAGTCACCTGCCGCCAGCACTGACTGCCCCCCCACCAGTGCTGACGCATTCAACTATACCGGCGTCTATGATGCCGGTACAGTTCAAAACAATGATGAGGCAGAGAACGTCAGCTGACGCTCCCTCTCCCCTCATTCCCCTCTGCCTCTGAAACTGCAGGTGCGTGATGACATCATATCATCGCATACCTGCTATGTGCCGGGCAGACTGCAGCTGCTGAGACCGGAGGTGAGCCTTGAGCATTGGAAGCAGCACGAGGAGAGGTGAGGATTGTTTGTTTTTGTTTTTTGTTTTTTTTAAAGAAAAAGTATCTCAATGAGTGATTACTGGACTGTGGGGCCATTCTCCAGTGGGCTACGTTATATTCTATGAGAGAGGGCTGTATTAGATTCTATGGGGAAGGGCTGTATTAGATTCTATGGGGTCCTACATTAAATACTATGGGGGAGGATTGCTTAAAACTCTATGATGGGGCCACATTATATTCTATGGGGAGGTGGGCTGCATTATATTCTATGGGGGGCTGTATTATATTCTATGGGGGCGGATTGCATCATACTCTTTGATGGGGCTACATTATATTCTATGGGGACTTTATTATATTCTATGGGGGCCTACATTATATTATATGGGGGGCTGTATTATATTCTATGACAGGCTAGATTATATTCTATGTATTCAATTTATTATATTCTGAGGGGTGATTGCATCATACTAAAATTGTGAGTGTATTATACTATATGGAGGACTGAGTGTATTGTAATATGTGGAGGACTATATGAGCAGTGTATTATACTATATGAAGGACTATAGGGGGTGTTTAATACTATATGGAGTACTATGAGGCAAGTGTTATGCTGTATGGAGGACTATGGGGAGTGTATAATACTATATGGAGCACTATAAGGCGAGTATTATACTGTATGAAGGACTGAGGAATGTATTTTAATATATGGAGGACTATGAGGAGTGTATTATACTATATGGAGAACTGAATGTATTTTAATATATGAGGACTATATGAGCAGTGTATTACACTATATGGAGGACTATGGGTAGTGTATAATACTATATGGAGGACTGAGGAGTATATTTTAATATATGGAGGACTATAAGGAGTGTATTATACTATTTTGAGGACTATGGGGAGTGTATAATACTATGTGGAGGACTAGGGGGCACATTATATTATGTGGAGGACTATGGGATGTATTATACTATATGGAGGACTATGGGGAGTGTATTATACTATATGGAGGACTATGGGGCACATTATATTGAGGACTATGGGGTGTGCGTTTTACAATATGGAGGACTGTAGTGCACATTGTACTATGTGGAGGACTATGGGGTGTATTATACTAAACAAGCAAAATGCTGCATATTCATCGAGAGATTGGATTGTTTAGTCTGAAACAGAAATCCTTGTTCTCAGCAGCACATCGCCGGTGTAAGCTGTAGATGTGCTGCTGATAACATGATACTGTACGGGGACAGATTAATCTAATAGTGATTGTTCTGTTCCCATCATTCTTTCTCACAGTTGGTGTAAGGAGGCCGGGTAACAAGCATCGAATGACTTCAATATTGTCGATCACACTCGTTTAGCGGCCTGAACTCAGAGCATGTAAATACAGCATTTGGGGCCCCATTTTAAACTTTGTCCCTGGCTGTGTGGAATGTAGCATGGGAAGACAGGAAATGATGCACACTTCAGGGCTTGTCTAATGCAGGCCAGGAGTCAGGCTGTGTGACGTGGCCAGTGACGTGCCTGGGTCGATAGGTGGGTGCATCAGTGTGACATTCCGGGAGGTGTGACTGCTGGATATGTGGGCACAAGGCAGTGGCGCATGCCTGGAGGCATGTCAATGGGATGAGGTGAATGACGCGGGCGCACGGAGGTGGACGTAGGAGCTACATTATCTGGAAATGTGGGTGAGATGTGTCCTTCCTTTAAACCGGTACCATTTCATTGTGTCAGTGTGGTAAGGGAACTTCCACAAAGTTACTTGGTGTTTTTTGTTTTTTTCTTTCTTGTCATTTATTGCCAGGGAAAGAAGTGTGTGGCTAAAGCCAAGCTCAAGGAATGTGCACTTTGTAAATCCTTATTGCTCAACTGTTATCAGTATAGGCATTTCCCCAATGTCAGATGCTTCCACTAAAGCAGATTATGAGGACGACTCTGCTCATTCCTCCTTGTTAGCCTCCTCTTCAGACAGCGGCTGGGGGCATAATTGTTTCCCGCTTGAAGAAGTGGATAGGATGTTTAAAGTAGTCAGATTCACAATGGGCATTGTGGACATTAGGTCAGAAAGATCTGCGCAGGACATCATGTTTCGGGGCCTAGATTAGAAAAAGCGTAAATCCTTTCTATTAAATGTAAGGATCCAGGCTTTAGTACAGAAAGAGTGGAGAAAGCCAGAGAAGAGAGGCTCTCTTTCCCCCATCCTTCAAAAGAAAATGTACCTTTGAAGAGCCTTCTTCATCATCATGAGATAAAGCCCCTAAACTGGACATGGCAATAACAAAGGCCTCCAAGAAAGCTTCATGCCCTTTGATGATATGGGGGCATTGAGGGATTACCTTGACAGGAAAGTGGACGCTTTTCTGAAAGGTGTACGGGAGACATCAGCAGCGGTCCTGAAATCAGCGGTAGCAGCAATGTGTCCTACTAGGTTATTAATGATCTGTATGGATCATCTGGAATCCCTGTTAAAGGACAGGGTGGCAAGGGACCACATCTTGGCCACTATTCCGCTTATGCAGGGAGCAATGGCTTTCCGATCAGATGCTTCTGCGGACTCTGTACGGCCGGCAGCAAGGTTGGCTGTCCTCTACAACACTGCCCGTAGGGCCTTATGGTTGAAATTTTGGCCAGGGGACATTCAGGCCAGAACATGACTGTTTCATTCCTAGTGAGGGAGAATATCTAGAGAAAGCGAGAATGCCAAAAAGGTATTCCTTAGTCTATCTGTTCCTGTTCTATCTGTTCCTGCCTACAGATAGATGATCCTAAATAGGCAGTTTGTCTGTAGGAAACCTCTCATGGAGCAAGATAAATGGGAAGATTGCAGAAGGAAAGAGGCCTCATGTTTGGAACCTCTTTTCCGGAGGCCAGAAATCGGGTCAATGACTGACTCCCAGCCCAGGTATGTGGAAGGCTTTCCTCTTTCTTCCTTGCCTGGTAGTGAATTTCGGCCTGTAACTGGATTCTCAGCCTGATTAGATCTGGGTTAGTTAGAATTCCAATCTGTTCCACATGGAATATTTGTTTTGATTTCCCCCCACAATCTTCTCTAGCAATTGGCCTTGAGACATAAGTTTTGGACCCAGTTCAGAAAGCCACTCTTCTGGAAGTCCCAGGTTGTGAAAAAGGGGAGGGGTTCTACTTCCCTCTCTTTCTAATAAGCCAGCCGGACGGTTCATTCAGAACTATAATAAATCTGAAGGCTTTGAACAAATTTCTGAGTGTTCAGTCCTTTTATTGCCGACTTAATGGATTCCATTTTAAAGATGCCCTTTCCCCATTGTTTCATAGCCATCCTGGATTTGAAAGGTGCTTGCTATCATGTGCCCATACGTATGGAACATCAGAAATACCTCAGGGTTGCAATAGCCATTGATGGGGGTAGTTGGGCACTTTCAATTCGGGCCCCTCCCTTTTGGGTTAGCAATAGCTCCTCGGGTCTTCACAAAGGTGATTGCAAAGGGCATGACTCATCTCCGGGAAAAAGATGTGTTGATCATCACTTATCTCTGATTTCCAGTTGGTAGGCAAGTCAATTCACTATTGTACGAATCAACTGGAGGGAAGGAATGACTAACCTAAAGCACTTGGGCTGGCTACTGAATCTGAAGAAATCCAGATTAGAGACCCCCAAATGTTCAAGAGTTTCTAGGGCTCCTATTGAACTCGGAGGTGTAGGAATGATACTTTCCAGTGGTCAAAGTAGAAAAAAATCCAAGGTTAAGGGTTGAGAGCCATTGAAGGTCCCCTCCATATCCTTTAGGAGTGCCATGTCCCTCCTGGGTTCTTTAATATTGTGGTTTCAAGCAGTTCTGTGGACCCAGTTCCATTCCAGGGTCTTGAAATGGGATGTTTTACAGAACAAGATCTCCCTTAGGGGGCATCTGGAAGGTAGGATGACTCCATCCCTATGGACGGTGCAATCCCTCCAGTGGTGAATAGATATGGAACTCCTGTGGACAGGTTTGATCTGAGTTAAAAAAAAAAAAAAAGTTACAAGGGTTGTCACCAGAGATGCAAGCATCAGAGGGTAGGGGTTCATCTAGAAAGGGCTTTAGCCCAGGGGGTCTGGACTAGGAGTGAGAGAACACTTACATCAAAGTGAAGGAATTACTATCAGTACAGCAGACTGTAAGTAAATTCCTTGTATCCCTACAGGGCCAGCATGTCTGGCTCCTCTCGTCTTCAAGTGTCAGTGGCTTACATAAATCATACCAAACCCTTGATGAAGGTGGCAGATGGCTTGTTCCAGCTAGAGGAGGGTCATCTCCTTTCCTTGACTGCTCTACATATAAAAGGGAAAGATAACACCCACGTGGACTTCTTAATCTGCAATCTTCTATAACAAGGGTAGTGGGAGCTAAATCCAGACATCTTCAACAAAGTTCAGATGTGGGGTCTCCCAGTCATAGACCTTTTTGCCACCAAAAGGTGAAAAAGTTCTGTTCCCTTGACCCCATGGAGGATGCCCTAGTGGTAGATGCTTTCCTGGTTCCATGGGATTTCAGTCTGTCATATGCCTTTCCTGTAGTAGCCCTGATCTCACTAGGACAGGGCAAGGATTGTGTTGATTGCCCATTTTTGGCCCAGAAGACCATGGCTCTCATGGCCAATAACGTCTGTGTTCAATCGATGGGTTCTTCCGGAGATTACAAATCTTTCTCAAGGGCCAGTGCACTATCCACAAGCAGCTAACCTCCACTTGACGGAATGGAATGTGAAAGGGAGCTGTTAAAGGATAGATGTTTATCTTGTAATCTCATCTCCACCCTGATTCAATGTAGGAAGGCAGTCACAACCAGAATATATGCTAGAACTTGGCGAAAGTTTTTATCTTTTTCAGAGTCTAGTGTTGAGAATGGGGCGCCATTGTGGAGGGTTTTGGAATATTTTTTTTTTTTTTAAAGTCTCAATTTAGGTCTATCCACTAGTACCCTAAAAGTCCAGGTGGTGGCTCTCTGGCCTCTGTACAGCTGTGATTTGGCTAGTAATTATTGTGTCCTAGTTTATTAAAGCATCTTTGATATCTAGGACCATTTCTAAAGTAAAATTAGTCCCATGGGATTTGAATTTGTTTCTGGCAGCCTTAATGGATATACCATTTGAGCTCATAGAATTTGCACCCCTTAAGATTCTTTACCTTTAAAACAGCCCTGTTGGTAGCTTTAACATTGGCCAGAAGACCTCAGTGATGTTAAGGCTCTTTCTACAGCTGCACCTTTTAATCAAATTATAGATGACAGAGTAATCTTTAAGCCAGACCCAGCATACCTTCCCAAAGTTGCACCCCTATTCCATAGACTACAAGAGGTCGTCCTTCCTTCCTTTTGTTTTAATCCAATGAACCAGAAGGAGGAAAAACTTCATACTTTGGATGCTTGAAGACTCGTGGTCAGATATTTGTCAGCTACAGAGAACTAAAGAAAGCATAGTTAATTGTTTGTGTCCTTCCAGGGTTCCAGGAAGGGGCTTAAAACCTCAAAACCTGCATTTGCCAGGTGGATTAGGGAGGCCATTTCTGTAGCATACTCAGCAAGTGGCAAAGCGGCCGCAGAAGATTTATAGGCTCAATCCACACTGGCAATCTCCTTGGTGGAGTGTTATGATCCGGTGACCTTGGAGCTGCATGAGAACTTTCACTGGAGAAAGTGGCCACTATACTGACCGCAACCCTGAACTTAACAGCGCAACTAGAAGTAGCCGTGGAGTGTACCTAACACACCTAGACACCTCGTCACAGCCGGAGGACTAAATACCCCTAAAGATGGAAATCGGAATACTATCTTGCCTCAGAGAAAATCCCCAAAGGATAGACAGCCCCCCACAAATATTGGCGGTGAGTCGGAGAGGAAAAAACATACACAGGCAGAAAAAAACAGGATTTAGCACAGGAGGCCACTCTAGCTAGATAGGACAGAATAGGACAGAGTTCTGTGCGGTCAGTATTGAAGCCCTTCAAAAAATCCACAGCAGAATATAAAAAAAACTTCCTACATCTAACTAAAGATGTCGGAGCGTATATCTGCAACTCCAGTGAAACCAACCAGACTGAGAAAACACACACAGTCTAATCTGGACAAAAGAAAAACAAATGAACAGTACTGAAAATAAGCACACTGCATGTGTGCCACAGGAAAAGAAACAGACACTTATCTTTGCTGAACTGGCAGATAAGCAGGAGAGGCCAGGCAGATATCCAACACTTCCAAAGAAACATTGACAACTGGAAAGGGCTAAAGGATCCTGCACACCTAAATATCCCAGTCAGAATTGTAATTATCCGATACACCTGGCCAGGACTGCGAGTCAGAGACAACTGCATTCCCACCAACAACCACTGGAGGGAACCCAAGAGCAGAATTCACAACAGCAGAGTGAGTGAAAGTCTCAATGAAAGAGATTTGTAAGGCAACAACCTGGTCCTCTCCCTCATCTTTGTATATGCATTATAGATTGAATATGGGTGTGTCTTATTTCACCTTTGGGAGAAGGGTGCTCCAGTCTTTAGTCCCTCCCTGAATAATTGTTTTCTCTGTAATTCTCTTCTGGTGCTGTCATTGGTGATCGATAAGGTCTTGGTTACCTCTCGTTAACGGGGGGTTTTCAGAACCCATGACAGCACCCTTATATTCTGTCCCGTCATGTGTGGGTGAGCACGTCTTTCACTGGGTTGTGTTTCCACACCTTAAGTTTGTGTTGTTGGTCCACCCATGCTCTGTAATCCAACTGATGCCCTTGTAGCCTACAGGTTTCCTGTCTTTGGTGGTCAAATCTCCTCTTAGTGTTTCTCACATTTCAAGTGTACCTACGATAAAAATTACAGACCACTCCATTGTTTGTAGGTGGGAAAACTAGCAAAATCAGCAGTGTATCAAATATTTATTCACACTTCAGCTGCTGCAGAACCTTACAATACACACTTCGCCAGCGGGAGAACCTTGTAATAAACCCTTCAGCTGCTGCAGAACCTCACAATACACACTTCAGCTGCTGCAAAACCTCGCAATACATCTAGCTGGCATTGTTGCATTAAATTGATAGAATAGCTTTTATTTCCACATTGGGCCATTACATGGTGATCTGGAGATAGTAGTACAGTATATAATGTATAAATGCTGAGGCTTCCAATGTTATTTTGCCACATAAGGAACCTGACAGCGGATTCCTGCTGCACTACACCTCAGGCAGCATAAATCATATGTGGCGCCCCAGGGTCCTGGTCATCACAGTAATGAGAGTGATGCTATGTTTGGAGATAATGAAGGAGAATTCTTTGTCAGGTAACACAATGCATGCAACATGTACACACTCCAGACCAGGAGGGGGAGCTCTAAGCCTGTTTAAGGTGAACTCCCCTATAAGAACATTCTGATCTGGAGGGAAAAAGTTCAGTTCCTGTCAGAAAGACAGAGGGAAAGGAAACAAAGGAGCCCTGTGGCCTGAAGTGCTGCAGCTCCTAGGAAACAGATGGATAGAAAGCAGAACATATTGCAGCAAGCGTGAAGGAAAGCAAAGGAGAGGATATCAGAGGGAGATCAGCCAGGAGCAGGCTGCCTCCTTCTGAGGCGCAGAAATCCAGTAGCCGTAACACCGAGGGAGCAACTATCCTTTATGCCTTGTGTTGTGAATTCCGCTCTTGGGCTCCCTCCGGTGGTTGTAAGTGGCACTTTTGTGAGTTCTGCTCTTGGGCTCCCTCTTGTGGTTTCAAGTGGTATGGCTGTTCCTTGGAGTTAGCTGCCTTCAACTGCTTCCACTGATCGTCTTTTCTGCTCGGCTATTTAAGCCTGGCTCTTTCCTTCAGCCAGTGCCACTTGTAAATGGTTCCTGGTTGGATTCACATCTCTTTGGATTTCCCTGTTATCCTGACCAGTTCTGCTAAGCTAAGTTCTTGCTTGCACTTTTCTGTTCAGATTGTGGACTTATCCGTTCTGTGCTTTCTATGTTTGTCCAGCGTTATCAGTAGGAATTAATTCTGTCTTGCTGGAAGCTCTGGGAAGCAGATTTACCATCCACACCTTTAGTCAGGTGTGGAGATTTTTTGTAAACTCTGCGTGGATTTTTGTAGTGTTTTATACTGACCGCACAGTATTCCATCCTGTCCTATCTATCAAGCTAGACTGGCCTCATGTGCTCCTCCTGGTTTCATTCTGTGTATGTCTTTTCCCTCTCCACTCACAGTCATTGCTTGTGGGGGGCTAATCTATCCTTTGGGGATTTTCTCTGAGGCAAGATAGAAACAGGAAAGCTATCTTTAGGGGTAGTTAGCTCTTAGGCTGTGATGAGGTGCCTAGGGAGCGTTAGGAGCATCCCACGGCTACTTCTAGTATTCTGTTGATCTTAGGGACTGCGGTCAGTACAGTTACCACTTCCTTCAGAGCTCGTTCCATGTTGCTCCTAAACCACCGCATCATAACAGCCTTGCTCCAAAGACAGGCAGGACCGTTAATTTCACGTTACCTGCCCGCCCTATACCCAGGAGGCAAGGTGGCACTCCTTAGAGGCTGGGGCATGATAGTCCCTGTAAAATGCCTCAAGCCACTGGTCATATGGGTTTGTCTTATCCATCTGGGGGACAGAGAGAGATGACATCTGTGAGGACCTTATGAGAAGCTTAGCAGTAAGGGACTACAACACCGCAGTGCTAGAGGGAGGCTACTGATTTCCACCTGGACAAGAGGACTCTGGACTTGCCTCCAAACTGGCCGGACTCTGTCTGCCCTGTGATCCGGTGCTCTGGACTGTGGATGCTGAAGTCTTCAGTAAAGGTAAAGAGACTGCAACCTTGTGTCCTTGTTCTTCACTGCGCCTCTCACCATCCACCATCTACACACTGGGAAGCCCTGGGGACATACTTCACCTGTGTGAAGGTATACCATCTAGCTGCCTTAACATCACCCCAGCAGACCCCTTAAAGCAGCCTCGGTCACCCTGACCGAATACCACAGGTGATGTCACGAACATATCCCTTTAAAGAACTTTCCCTTTAATACGGATGTCCCAGTGCCACGGACCAGGTCAGCCACCATGACATCCCCCTGTGAACCGAAGGACCCGGTACCAAGTACCCCGCTGCCCTAACGGGGCACTCCACATACTTGGGGTTCATTGTGGGATTTGTGTACGTTTTATTCTGATACTGCCACTTTTTAGATAACCTATACATTTAATGTCCGTGCGGAGACTATGATGACTATCTCAAGAGTCCAGTCAACTGCACCTTCTCCCTGCTTTGCTCCCTTAGACAGACAGTTGTCCTCCTGTGTTTGTAATTCTGCAAGTTGATATTTACATGCGGAGTCCTAAAGGTGTGTAATATGCGGAGTTAGGATTTTGCTCTGCTTGCTGATTTTAAGCAATCATCGCATGATTGATCTCATGTGATTTGCAAACTTGTGATTATGTGCCAACTGATGTCACCTCATGCTGCTCTCAATTGAAAATTGGGCACCCTAGATTATGTATAAGATGAGATATATAGATAGAGTATAGATAATACACAGACAGCATATTATACTCGCGTATGTAGAATCCTTTTCCTTCCTGGGGTTCTGCAGCAGCGTCTTTATTTCTTCCAGTCACATGAGGCTGTCATGTGACCATAAGGTCCTGGCAGAATTTTCAGTCTTTGCTGAGATTGGTGGAGGAAGGAAGGTTCAGCTTCTTGTCTTCTCTGTCACTGCTATCAGTTGAGTCCTGCCACTGCTGGCTTACATTATGTGCCAGCATAGGGAGGCTGAGGCAGGAGAAGGGTCTGGAAGAGATTTGGCATGGCCTCATTTGTGAGGTTCTCTGCCAGAACAGGAACATTTTAGACTGGATGTGACCAGCACCTCCAAAATCGGGAGTGAGCTGGTTATGTACCCGAGTGTGGTATCTAGGTAACAATGCAGAATTCTGACTGTCAGTACATTACAAACTGTCAGCACTCTGCAGCCTCGGTACACACACAGAATAGGAAAAAGCCCAAACAACCACTTTAAGTGTAGTAAAGTAAATTAACTTTTTTTAATTAAATGATCAGTCTTTGCAAAATCATGAGTCTTGGTAATGCACTCTTTCATATCAAACTCCATGCTGAAAGAGCTGTTTCAGATGCTTTGTTCATGTACTTAGACCTGCAGTTCAAAACAGCTACTTGAAGTGCATGTACAAGATAGTTGAAACAGCCCTTCTTCATAATGGTTCAATGGAGAAAAGGAATCAAGATAAGTTAATTCATTATGTTATAGAGATACATAATTATACACAGTAATATGTTAATCAATAAAAAGTTTAGATACTCTTTAATTAACAATTCACAAATGCTAGAACGGATCCCATATGAAATGTATACAAGACAAAGAAGAGATCCCAACCGTTATGGTAAAAAGCAAATTTTATTGATCATACTTAAAAACAATATAGTAAAAAACAATTCTAAAAAAGCAAAATGCCATCTATAGGACACTAGAGCACACTAATGTATAGTACAAACTCCAGAAGGAGTCATATAGGATGCAACAAATACTGTAAAAAACCAAAGCCAAAATAATGCATAGTGCACCATAATATGCTATGGGCAGTTAATCATGTATATTCATATTAATAGAGCTTCCATGTTAGACACCGTCATCTATATATATAATTGTCTAAGGTCCACTTCCATTTGTTTGTCTGTTTGTCAGTCACGGAAATCCCGCATCGCTGATTGGTTGCGCCCAGCCGGCCGCGACCAATCAGCGACAGGCACAGTCCGGCCATGAATTATCCCCTCCCTACTCTCCTCCAGTCAGTGACCGCTACATCATCTCGGGTTATTGCCGCAAGGAATTATTGGAACGGAGCGTCGCGAGGAAAATCGCTAAAGGCCTGAGCTGGATCTGGGGGCTGCCGGAAGGTGAGTATATAACTATTTATTTTTTTATTTTAAATCTTTTTTTTTTTAAACAGGGATAAGTTGCACACATTGCTATATACTACGTGGCTGTGCAATATACTAGGTGGGCTGTGTTGTATACTGTGTGGGCTGTGTTATATACTGCATGGGCTGTTCTATACTACGTGGGCTGTTCTATATTACGTGGGCTGTGCTATATACTAAGTGGCTGTGCTATATACTAAGTGGCTGTGCTATATACTAAGTGACTGTGCTATATACTAAGTGGCTGTGTTATATACTACGTGGCTGTGTTATATACTACGTGGCTGTGTTATATACTACGTGGCTGTGTTATATACTATGTGGCTGTGTTATATACTATGTGGCTGTGCTATATACTAAGTGGCTGTGTTATATACTATGTGGCTGTTATATATTATGTGGCTGTAATATACTACGTGGCTGTGTTATATACTACGTGGCTGTGTTATATACTACGTGGCTGTTATATACTACGTGGCTGTGTTATATACTACGTGGCTGTGTTATATACTACGTGGCTGTGTTATATACTACGTGGCTGTGTTATATACTACGTGGCTGTGTTATATACTATGTGGCTGTGTTATATACTATGTGGCTGTGCTATATACTAAGTGGCTGTGTTATATACTATGTGGCTGTTATATATTATGTGGCTGTAATATACTACGTGGCTGTGTTATATACTACGTGGCTGTGTTATATACTACGTGGCTGTTATATACTACGTGGCTGTGTTATATACTATGTGGCTGTGTTATATACTATGTGGCTGTGCTATATACTAAGTGGCTGTGCTATATACTAAGTGGCTGTGCTATATACTAAGTGGCTGTGCTATATACTAAGTGGCTGTGTTATATACTACGTGGGCTGTGTTCTATGCTACGTGGGTTGTGAGACTCTTTTGCCCGGTGCCCTTAAAAACCTGGAGCTGGCCCTGGCTTCACTGATTGGTCGCACCCAGCCAGCCGCAAACAATCATCGACAGACACAATCTGGCCGCGAATTGGTGCGGTATTTGAACCATGCTTCACTAATTGGTCGCGCCTCGCTGGTCGAATCCTGTGTATTCATTGCATTTTTCTGAAATCTTCATAAATAAACTACATACATATTCTAGAATACCCGATGCGTTAGAATCGGGCAACCATCTACTTGTATCAATAAATGCTGAGCCATGTAATAACCATAATTATGAATGAAGACCCCTCAGGAGAAAAAACTCCATAAAAAATATATCACAAGATCTGTACACAGCTGGGTTAAAACAAAATTACATAGAGTCCCTGTGTATGGTGACACAAAGGTGCATAGGAGATATGCCAAAATCAATTAATACAATGTCTCCATAAGATGTCCATTAAAACAACCCATCTAAATATGCCAAGTGATAAATCATAATAATGGAGATAATTACCAAGTAGATCGTAGTAGTGCTCGTGGCGTCTCCTCACCCCTATTGGCGTTTCACCACCACCTTCTTCTTAAGGCCCCAGAAGAAGCTGGCAGCGAAACGTGCATCTTGCTTTTTTATAATTGTTTTTTTTACTATATTGTTTTTAAGTATGATCAATACAATTTGCTTTTTTATTATAACGGTTGGGATCTCTTCTTTGTCCCGTATACATTTCATATGGGATTCGTTGTGATTGTTGTGAAGTGCCCTAATATAATTGGACATATGTTGATTTAATTCACAAATGCTGTATAATAAATATTCTTCTAGGTCACAGTGGGAGGCCCGTGGTGAATATGTTGCCTCAAATACTGATGAATGTACAGCAACTTTGATGTATTCTGTGACATTAAAACAAGAGGGAACTATAAGCTTTGAATATTTATATCCTGATCGCAACATTCTCTTTGAATTCTATGTAAGTATTAACCCATGTCACCTTAATAAATATTAGACACACTATTGCATTTGAAGTTGTATGCCCAAGAATGCATTACTTGCAACTTTTTAATGCAATTAACTCTCCTGCTTCTGTATAGGGCTATCGTAGGCAGCGCATAAATGGGGTTCAGCTATTCTTAAAGTAACTATAGATAGTATTATCAAGGAACTCTGTCACTGACTGGCTGTGATCCTGTTAAAATGTGGGCAAAACTATTAAGACCAGATTCAATGTTTATGGGGGTTTTTTAAGTTCCTTTATCGTGTGGTATTGGTTGCTGTTTTTGGTTCCAAATTCTTCAACATGTCATACACAATTCATGAATTTGGTACAAAGTCAAAAATGGTCTCTTTTTTTTTTTTCTGCCTTGAACTGCTTTTATGACTTTTTGGCTCCAAAATGGCGCAAACATTGCACTAAAATATTGGCATACTTAAAAAATACACCGGGAGGGAGTGAAGATGCTCCAAATTTTGCAACTTTTTTTAAAAAAAGTCACAATTGATAATTCAGACAAAAATATCCGGAACTGCTTGAATCCACCAACAAATTGGGAACAAAATAACAAAAGGCTAGCACATAAAATAAATGTTAAAAAAAATGGTCCGAATAAAATAATGAATAGGGTGCAAACAAAAAAAGGAACGAAACTAGACAAAAACAGGTGCAAAAGCAATGATACATTAGGAACCATATCTAAACTTAAACAATTTTTAATTGGGATTGCTTAAAACAAGATAAGGTTATGTTTCTTAATCTATTTATTACCATCAAGATGCCAATAACATTTGTCTGAAAAATGTTTTACTTTTTAATGAAAATTTTAAACCTATGATGAGTACCAGTGTAAAAATGGCCACATTGCTAAAATAATCTCAAAATTCACTAGTAGCAAAAATAATTTTTCGTTGAATGTTTCTGCAGGTTCAAAATAATCAGTGTCAGCCAAGGGAGGAGAATTCAAGATGGATGAAAACCACTGAGACGGGTTGGCAATATCACCAAGTAATTAACAGTTATTGTGCTGGTCTATTGTCTTTTTAAATGCATCTGTATTTGTTCTCAGTGATTGAAGAATATATCTGTTACTGGCATGTGCCCAACTGTGGGGAAAAAAAGTTATGAGCAATATAAAATGGGGGAAACTACCTCCCTCAAAAAAAAAAATTTACCCTTCTTGTAAAAAGCTTCATATGTCTGCAAATTTACATGCGTCAAAACTAGATATCCTTCAAGACACATACTTATTTGCATGGCATCAGGTTTTCTGGTATTAATTCCCATCATGCACAAACATATGATCACCCGTAATAATAATTTTTGCCTGTTCTATAGTAACTGTATTTTCTTCTACTCTGCCAAATTATATACATAGATAATTATTTCTAGTTTTGTGTGACGTGTTTGAAATTCAAATTCATCAGCTTTACCAAATATTGCAAAAACTTCTTCTGCAAATCGGAATACTGAAAAGTCTCTAATAGAGATGAGCGGTGTTCGAGTCGAACTGTTAGCCAATCTCAAATTCGAGCTGTTTTGGGTGGTGTTCGAGTCGTTTGACGAACCCGAACGATTTGCTTAAAATTCGGCTGTTTTGCACATTAAAACTGTTTATCATTGTTAATAGACTGTTTCAGTGTATAGTGGGGAGGGCGGGGGATAGATCTGTGCTGAAATAATGCCGATCTCCATTTTTTTTTTCTTTCCCGCATTTACAGTGGGGCAGTGCAGTCTCTCAGCCTATCAGCAGTGCGCACACACACAGCAATGTGCATGTGATGCACACAAGCAAGGGCACGTGTCATTGGCTGTGTATGTCACATGTCCTTGCCCTATAAGAACCAGCTATTTGCCCCGTCGCCGCCATTTCCTCACTGCTGCAGCTTAGTGTTAGATGGCACCGCTGCTGCTGTGGACACTATACAGACTGTGTTTTTTTGGAGCGAATAGTCAGAGAGATAGGTTTAGGGAGTCGGGACTAGGATTGAGCGACTTTTACTTTTTTAGGGTCGAGTCAGGTTTTGCGAAACCCGACTATCTCAAAAGTCGAGTCAAGTGAAATCGGCCAATTATCGTGAAAAGTCGGGGATCGACCGAAACACGAAACCCAATGCAAGTCAATGGGGAAGCATAGTCGGCAGTGAGTGGAGGCCAGGAAAACACCTACAGTGCCCATTTTAATGGCAAAAACATCCATTCTTGGTACTGAAGCTTGTCAATCTTAATTTACCTTATAATAATAGTTAGGCTTTGGACATTGGGGGTCATGTGGCTAAAGTTGTGGGGGGTATGGCTGGGTCAAATATTTAGTGGGCCCAGGAAATGTGGACCACGTCACGGCAGTGGAGCAGGAAGAGGTAAGTATTTCAACTTTGCAAGTGCTGTGATCCTGAGCAAGCAGGGGTGGCCCACTCGTTCGCATTGGCACTGGCACAGGGCCCCTCAAAGTATGGCGGTGTGTTTGCACGGCGGGGGCGCCTCCCAACGGCAGCGACACTTTTGCGTACTATGAGGAGCCCTATGCCAGTGACGTCGCCAACAAGTATCCCCCCCCCAACTGATGAAGGAACCTGCACTTTCATCTGCACCTTCCTCTTTGTCCCCATGTAAGGTGGTATGGTATGCGGGAAGGGGAACCTCACTTTCAGCAGGGTCAAAATCTGGCTGTGTAGCGTGCAAGGGGAATGTAGCGGTCTGGGTCAATGTACCAGCAGAGTCATCTAGCACTGGCTGGGCAATGGGCAGGATGAGGAGGAAACACAGTTATAGTCCCAAATACAAAAGTAGGCTAAAAATAGTTCAAAATTGGTAACAGGACTAAACAGGCGGCATTGCTTTGTTCAGTGGAGGACAACTGTAATGAGAGGCTGACACAGTGAGTAGGCCCAAATCAGTTAGAAGGCTAAATGCTGTTCAAAATTGGTAACAGAAGTAAACAGGCGGCACTGCTTTGTTCAGTGGAGGAGAACAGCAAGGAGCGGCAGACACCGTTAGTAGGCCCCAACCCAACTAATAGGTCAAATGCAGTGTAGTATTAACAAGTACTTAACAAGAGCCTGAAGATCGAAGTTCAGGACAGGAGAACAGCAAGGAGCGGCAGACACCATTAGTAGGCCCCAAACAAAGTAGTAGCCCCCCTGCAGTTGTTCCATTTAACAACTATTTAACAAGAGCCTGAAAATAGAAGCTCAGGAAAGGCAACCAGGAGAACACCTTGGAGCGGCAGACACTGTTTGTAGTCCCCAACCAAACTAGTAGCCCCACTGCAGTTTTAAAATTCCGATAGGCTGAAAACCTGATAATTGTAGGTCATTTCTTTAAAGAGGACAGCTGTATTGAGTGGCGCAGCCAGACACTGCTAGTAGGCCTTACACCACAAAGTTGGCTCGATGCTGGTTTAAAAAAGGTTACATGGGTACACGGTCAGCATTGGTGTGGTCAGTGGAGGACAATTGGAAGGAAGGAACCGCAGACAGACTTAGTAGGCCTAACATAAAAAAGTAGGCTCAATGCAGTTTCAATTATCTTGCAGGGGTACACAGGCAGCATTGGTGTGGTCAGCAGAGGACTATTGGAAGGAGGGACCGCAGACAGACTTAGTAGGCCTAAAATAACAAAAGGAGGCTAAATGCAGTTTCAATTATCTTGCAGGGGTACACAGGCAGCATTGGTATGGTCGGCGGAGGACAATTGGAAGGAGTGTCTGACACAGTTAGTACTCCAAAATAATACATAGATGTTAATGTCTCGCAAAAAAACAAAACAAAAAAAAAAAGGTGGCATACTTAGGTACAGGGGAGGGCTCCTCTGATGACTTTCAGACATTGTTATTTGGTGCAAAGTATTTACTGGTGTAAATGTAGGACAGGGCCACTGAATATTTTAAGTAGCATCATACATGTCAACAAATTGGTATTGTCAGTGTCAGGCATTGAAGGATTTCACCGCATAGACTAAACAGCGGTGGAGCATTGACAGATAATTTTGCAAGTGGTAGAGCACAGTTTGAGCTGGGGGGCACTGTCTCGTGCCCGGAGGTACTGGCCCAAGGCCCCTCATGTTATAACGGTGTGTCTGACATTGTGTGCGCGCCACCACCGCCAGAGACACTTCATTGTACTATGAGGGACCCGGTGAATTGATGCTGCAGTACCTGTCCTGTCTGCGGTCATTGCGAAATCACTCCACAACCTGGTCAGAAAACCCCTCTGTCCAACGCCACTTCTGAGTCCTGTTGCCCCCTGCAGCTTGTGTGAGAACCATCACCGGCGCTGTGTGCTGGGAATGCCTGAATCAAACGGTCAACAAGAGTTGCTTGTTTGGTTGCCAATATTTGTTCAAGGTTCTCATGTGGCGTGATGTTTTGCAGTTTCCCCTTATAGCATGGATCCAGGAGGCAGGCCAACCAGTAATCGTCATCGGTCATCATTTTTATAATGCGGGGGTCCCTTTTTAGGATAGGCAAGGCATAATCTGCCATGTGGGCCAATGTTCCAGTTGTCAATTCACTGCTTGTGCTGGGTTGAGGAGCACTTTCGGGCAAATCAACGACATTTGCCTCCCTCAAAAACCCTGAACCTGGCTTTGCAACTCCATCTGTTTCTATTGCCCCCTGAGAAGCTTCCTCATCCAAAAAATACTCATCCCCATCATCCTCCTCGTCCTCCTCCTCTTCACCTGCCACCTCGTCCAGTAGACTTCCCTGACCAGACAATGGCTGACTGTCATCGTGGCTTCCCTCGTACTAGGTTGCAGACGCCTGCTCCTTCATGTGCGTCAAACTTTGCATCAGCAGACGCATTAGGGGGATGCTCATGCTTATTATGGCGTTGTCTACACTAACCAAGCGTGTGCATTCCTCAAAACACTGAAGGACTTGACAGAGGTCTTGGAGGTTCGACCACTGCACACCAGACAACTCCATGTCTGCCATCCAACTGCCTGCCCGTGTATGTGTATCCTCCCACAAATAAATGACAGCACGCCTCTGTTCGCATAGTCTCTGAAGCATGTGCAGTGTGTAGTTCCACCTTGTTACAACGTCGATGATTAGGCAATGCTGGGGAAGGTTCAAAGATCGCTGATGGTTCTGCATACGGCAAGCTACACCACCTGTTTACCTAACTACTATTTAACGGCATCTAGCCCAGGAAATCATTTTGTACCTAATAGCATTTTCTGCTGCTCAGCAGAGTACCCCACCCATGAAGCAAGCTACACCGCCTGTTTACCTAACTGCTATTTTGTAATGGCATTTAGCCCAGTAAATCAGTTTGGGCCTAGTAGAATTTAGTGATACTCAGCAGTGTACCCCACCCATGAAGCAAGCTACACCGCCTTCTTTCTTTCTCAATCTAACCCCTCAGCTCTGGGGTGTCCACTCTCCCTCCAGCTCTCTCCTTCTCACAGGTGGACTACCGCATGTTTTCACACTGTGGCGAATCTTTTGGGCGAGGTAATGGATAATATGTGCCGCCTTACAAACGTCCATGACAACACAATCGAGGAAGCAACTAAACGCCTCAAATAGTGAGCAGGATATGGAGCACCCCACAGGCAAACAGCGATCTGTGTAGTATGCTCCTTCACAGAAGAAGCCCAATGGGAGGACACTATTCGGAGGCACAGGTAGTAACCGGAACACCCCCTCAATGTCTGTTTTGGCCATTAGGGTGCCCCTTAACAACTTCTTGACTTGCCTGATTGCCTCATCAAAGGAGGTACAGTATATAGTACTGTACTTGGTTCCGCGTCAATGTCGTTTACTGACCTGCCCCTTGGATATGACAAATGGTGGATTAGTCTGAATGTATTGGGTTCATTTTTTGGCACAACTCCCAACAGGGGTACTACTACGTCTTCTAAGGAAAGTGTTCTGAATGGACCCGCCGCCATTCTACCTAAAGATATTTATTTTTTTTTTTTTTGTCAAGACGTCTGGGTGTTGGTAGAGTGAGTTTAGATTTTTACTCCAGCCTTTCTTGATTTTAGAGGGGCATGACATGCCTATATCTGTGTCTCCTCTTCCTTTTACTCCTCCACCTCTTTTCTTTTCGCATGACTATATGTAGTTGTGACTTTTCCATGTTTGCTGTGTCTTCTGAGCAGTTTGTCAGCTTTTGGACACCTTTTTAAGGGGTTTTTTATGTGTTTTCCATGTGTTTTGTATGTGTTTGTGTTTGCCTGCCATTGGTTTCAAAGGGGTTCGACGAACAGTCCGGCGAACACCTCCCTGATCGACGAACCGAACCCGAACACTAGGGAGGTTGCTCAACACTTGTCTCCTCACCTCAACATGCTTATCGTGTCACTCTCCACAAGGAGAAATGATACTTCTTGGATCGCAAGCTTTTTATTGCAAACTCATCCTTATTTCTTTATAAGTAACTTCAAACTATCTGACTAGGAGTAAACTAAAGGTACCTTCACACATAACGATATTGTTAACGATATCGTTGCTATTTGTGACGTAGCAACGATATCGTTAATGAAATCGTTATGTGTGACAGCGACCAACGATCAGGCCCCTGCTGGGAGATCGTTGGTCGCTGAATAAAGTCCAGAACTTTATTTCGTCGCTGGACTCCCTGCAGACATCGCTGGATCGGCGTGTGTGACACCGATCCAGCGATGTCTTCACTGGTAACCAGGGTAAACATCGGGTAACTAAGCGCAGGGCCGCGCTTAGTAACCCGATGTTTACCCTGGTTACCATGCTAAAAGTAAAAAAAAACAAACACTACATACTTACCTACCGCTGTCTGTCCTCCAGCGCTGTGCTCTGCTCTCCTCCTGTACTGGCTGTGAGCTGGAAAGCAGAGCGGTGACGTCACCGCTCTGCTTTCCGGCTCCCAGACAGTACAAGAGGAGAGCAGAGAAGCAGAGCGCAGCGCTGGAGGACAGACAGCGGTAGGTAAGTATGTAGTGTTTGTTTTTTTTTACTTTTAGCATGGTAACCAGGGTAAACATCGGGTTACTAAGCGCGGCCCTGCGCTTAGCTACCCGATGTTTACCCTGGTTACCGGCATCGTTGGTCGCTGGAGAGCGGTCTGTGTGACAGCTCTCAAGCGACCAAACAGCGACGCTGCAGCGATCCGGATCGTTGTCGGTATCGCTGCAGCGTCGCTAAATGTGAAGGGGCCTTAATGATCATTGGTAACCAGCAGTCTATTTAACACACTGAACAATAAGACTTTGTAGGTAACTTAAATTGTCAAAGTGGTTCAAAAATTACTTCTTTTTATTCGAGTCAGATGCCTTCTTTGCCAGCTTTCACAGAATTTATAAAGAGCTTTGTTCTTTCCTAAATGAAGAAGTCATGGCTTTTTCATAAGCTATCCAAAATTATCTCTTTATTCCAGGAGCAAAAAAAAATGGTGTTGCTTTTCACTTAAAGTAGTAATGACATTTTAGCAAAGTATAAAAAATCTCTTTTGTTATTGGCAAAAGGTTTACTGTTCTCAAACTTACTGTTCAATTATAAAAGCCATCCTTATTTGTAGTGCGTAGAATAAAAAAAGTTTACTAAAGGGCTGTTGCTGCAGCATATCACCAGTCAATAAATCCATAGTCATACTAGCCGAATCAGAACCTCTCTATATCACTTGAATCTTTTGCATTTTTATTCATTGACTAAGACAAACGCTCACACTGTGCACAATTATGAGGAAATTGGCATTTTTAATTAATAATTTTATATTTAACTGCAATTCCGACTATCAATCCAAAAGGTTAAAAAAAAAATACCTAAAGTAAAAGTGAGATTTTGTCTGTCTTATGAGAATATCTACAGTATTTGTGCATAGTTATTGTGAGTCTATAGTGTGCAGAATTATTATGCATCTAAATGAAAAAATATACATTTTCCCATCTCAATTGTTTATTTTCATCTGTTAAACTGAGAATAACCACCAAACCACTCGAAAATGTACAAAAATACAATTGACATTCCCCCCCCCCCCCCAAAAAAAAAAAAAAAAAAAATCAGAAACCAATACAGCAATGTAGCACTTGACAATGTTACTCATATACGATGTTGAAAAAACCACATAGGAGTCCCATAAATGCAGTCTGTTTTCCTATCTGATATGAAGAGCTCTGTGTCTTGACAAATTTTTTGCAAGCTGAAATAATAACCTGTTTTTTCAATAATTTCTATAGGTACAACTCACCCAAGGAACTAATGTTCTGTATTGGAGGACAATGGCTTTTAACTTGGGAACGAAAGGACAAAAAGCGGTATTGTTGAGGAATATTCTTATTACTGGTATGCTTAATGTTTAGTCTATCACACGCTTTTTCTTTGTGTAAGTGAAAAGCTGACATGTATGTGAAAACTGTGTTTCCTTTCGCAGGCGCTGCTTATACTTCAGAATGCTTTCCATGCAAGCCTGGTACATTTGCCCACAGTAGTGGCACCTCATCCTGTCAGCTATGCCCACCAAACACTTTTTCATACCGTGGAGCTGCCTCTTGTATGCCATGTGAATCTGATAAGTATTCAGGTAACCTTTTACATTGAATTACAGAAAGTGAATGCGAAACTCGGAGTTTAAATATCCTCGTAATGATATGGATTGACCTCTAAAACATATATTTATTAGAGGCTTGTTATGTCAGCAAGTACAAAATTATTTTTATTAGTCCATAAATACACATAATCAAGACCATAATAATGTGAACAAATCCATACAACAAATTCCATCCTGCGGGCCCAACCAATTTCTAATCCCAGAAGTAAAGCTAATGATGTCCGGCAGCAGTTTTTTTCTTTGTTTTCAATTGAAAATGCAGAAAGGATCTCTACACAGTATGATGCATTGATTGGACCAAGTTAGATTATTAGTATGCACCCACCCCATTGGAAAAAAAAATGTGGAAGCCCGAGCTTCAGTCCGTTGACCTTCTCCAATTCCATACTGAGTAAATGGCAATGCTAATATTTAGATAATCAACTGTTGGTAATTAAAAGGACTCTGTCACCCCCTTCAGCCATTAGAAACTAAAAGTAATGCTGCATTCTGACAAGGTGGCTTTTTTAGTTATTGGTGCAGTCAAAGCAGAAATAAAGCGTTTTATAATTTCACAAAAATACCTGTCTTTAGTCCTGGAGGCAGGTCTTAACCCCCCTGCTGCACACGCCACACTGGCGTCGCTCAAGGCTTCTTCAGCACCGGGCGCCGCCCCCTCAGCGCTGTTTTCAAATCAAATCCGGTGCCTGCGCTGTTTTGTTCTACCTGGGGCAGACGCAGTGAGCGCTACCCGTCTGACCTCAGATGCAGTCTTGCATACTGCGCCTGTGCGGCCACCCAGCTTGTGAATCTCAGCCCCGCAGTGTGTTATGCATTATGCACAGTGCGGGACTGGGATTCACAAGCTGGGTGGCCGCACAGGCGCAGTCTGCGAGACTGCATCTGAGGTCAGACTGGCAGCGCTCACTGCGCCTGCCCCAGGCAGAACAAAACCGCGCAGGCGCCGGATTTGATTTGAAAACCGTACGGAGGGGCGGCGCCCGGCGCCGAAGAAGCCTTGAGTGACGGCAGTGTGGCGTGTGCAGCAGGGGGGTTAAGACCTGCCTCCAGGACTAAAGACAGGTATTTTTGCGAAATTATAAAACGCTTTATTTCTGCTTTGACTGCACCAATAACTAAGGCTGGTTTCACATTGGCGTTTTTTGGGGTGTGTTTTTGCGGTAAAAAAACGCAAAAAAACGCATGTAAACGCGTGTAAACACTGCGTTTTTTTGGCGCATGCGTTTTTGCATGTGGTGAAAAACGCGGCGTTTTGACGCGTTTATATGCGTTTGCGTTTTTTAAACGCATGCTGAGAAATGTGTGACAGCTGCCAATCATCAAATTAAAGTAAAAAACCCACTATCAACAGAAATAGTTAGGGTTAGGGGTAGGGTTAGGGGTAGGGTTAGGGGTAGGGATCATAACCCTAACCCTAAAGGGATCCTACCCCTAACCCTACCCCTACCCCTAATCCTAAGGGATCCTAACCCTAACCCAACCCGTAACCCTACCCCTAACCCTAAGGGATCCTAACCCTAACCCTACCCCTAACCCTAACCCTACCCCTAACCCTAACCATAAAGGGATTAGGGTTAGGGTTAGGGTTAGGATCCCTTAGGGTTAGGGTTAGTTGTAGGGGTAGGGTTAGGGTTAGGATCCCTTAGGGTTAGGGGTAGGGTTAGGTTCCCTTTATCACCTTTATGTTGGGGGGTGGCATATCAGTGTGTTTTCTGGTTTTTTAATAAAAAAAGCATGCGTTTTTTACCGCAAAAAACGCATGCACAAAAAAACGCATGCGTCCCCATTGACTCCAATGTATTTTTTGGCCCCAAAAAAACGCATGAAAACGCATGCGTTTTTTTTGGTCCCAAAAACGCTTCTAAAAATACTACAAGTAGCATTTCAGAAAATGAACTCATGCAGTAAAAAAACGCATGCGTCAAAAAACGCGACCAAACGCGTACACAAAAAAACACATGCGTTTTCAATGTTAAATATAGGAAAAAAAAACGCATGTGTTTTTTTGAAAAAAAAATGCTGCAGACAAAAACGCAAGTGTGAAACCACCCTAAAAGAGCCACCTTGTCAGAATGCAGCATTACTGGTGCACAAGGTGGCTCTTTTAGTTTCTAACGGCTGGAGGGGGTGACAGTCCCTTTAATCAGTATTAATTTTTTAACTTTTTTTGTTTCTTAAAGGGACACTGTCACCTGAATTTGGAGGGAACAATCTTCAGCCATGGAGGCGGGGTTTTTGGGTGTTTGATTCACCCTTTCCTTACCCGCTGGCTGCAATATTGGATTGAAGTTCATTCTCTGTCCTCCATAGTACACGCCTGCGCAAGGCAAGATTGCCTTGTGCAGGCATGTACTACGGAGGACAGAGAATGAACTTCAATCCAATATTGCAGCCAGCATGCAGCCAGCGGGTAAGGAAAGGGTGAATCAAAAAACCCCAAACCCCGCCTCCATGGCTGAAGATTGTTCCCTCCAAATTCAGGTGACAGTGTCCCTTTAAATCCATTCATGAAAACAAATAAAAAGAGCAGTGATGTCCATATTATAGTGTTATAGTTGGCATAAAAAATGGGTTGCATGGAGTTAAGGTACCGTCACACTCAGCAACTTTCCAACAATCACGACCAGCGATACGACCTGGCCGTGATCGTTGGAAAGTCCTTGTGTGGTCGCTGGAGAGCTGTCACACAGACAGCTCTCCAGCGACCAACGATGCCGAAGTCCCCGGGTAACCAGGGTAAACATCGGGTTACTAAGCGCAGGGCCGCGCTTAGTAACCCGATGTTTACCCTGGTTACCAGTGAACACATCGCTGGATCTGCGTCACACACGCCAATCCAGCAATGTCAGCGGGTGATCCAGCGACGAAATAAAGTTCTGGCCTTCTAGCTCCGACCAGCGATGTCACAGCAGGATCCAGATCGCTGCTGCGTGTCAAACACAACGATATCGCTATCCAGAACGCTGCAACGTCACGGATCGCTATCGTTATCGTTGTAATGTTGTTCAGTGTGAAGGTACCTTTAGAGCTGGCCCTACTTTAAATGCAAAATATAATAGGCCAATAAATTTATATGATTATCTAAATTAACTTTATTTTTTATTTTAATCCTTTTGTGGAAGTACATTTTCAAAAAAATTAAAAGTATCCTCTCTGAATTACATACATTTTATTAAGTGAAGTGTGTATTTTCATCTATTGTTTTCCTGTTTTTAGCTGCTGGTTCTGCAGCATGTACACTTCGCCCCCCATGCACTGATAAAGACTATTTCTACACTCACATGCCATGTGATGTCAATGGAGAGGTAATATAGGCATTATCTGGCTAGCTATACATTTTTTTTTTGGTATTTAATAAAGAGAAAAACCTAACATGAAACCCTTGTTTTCTCTCGTTTAGACACAACTGATTTACAAATGGATTGAGCCTAAAATATGCAATGAGACTATCGAAAGTGCTAAAGTATTGCCAATGTCAGGCACCAAAATAGAATGTCCACCTTGTAACCCTGGCTTCCATCAATCCAACAGTACGATCTGTGAGCCATGTACTCTTGGCATGTTTTCAGATGGTACCAGTAAGTATTTTTAATAAAAAATTTAAGTAAGACCCGCTTATTTATACATGTTACATTACTGTCTTCGGCACACCCTTTTTACAAGAGGGGATGTGCTGCCAACCAACACAACACATGCCGCATAAAAGATGACGAGCATTTTGAGATTTGACCACTTGGGAAGTCTACGATGGGTAGATGATTAGGAACAAATATCCATCCATCTAGATAATTTGTTGCTAAATGGTTAGATGTATCTTTTTCCACATTGAGACCCTTTTGCATCCTGTCAGGAATGGAGAGGTGGCCACAAATGCATGATGTTAAATGTTATTTATGATATATTTAGTCTTTTTTTTTTATTGGGACTGGATTTTGGGTCCGGGATTTAAAAGTGAACAAAAATTTCTGGGTGGGAAAGGCCACTCCCATACTTCTAGGACAGGGCTTACAGGTCCTATAAAAAGCAGCTGGGTTGGCTAACGTGTGTCTGATATGTTGCAGTTAGAGAGTAGCAATGAGCGAATTTGTTCAGAAAACAATCACCGAGCATAAATTCAGCACAAACATGGCACATTCGGGGGATTCATGATCAGAAACACGAGCAAAATTTTATAAAATCAGAAAAAACGGTAACATTCGGTAAAAGTGTGGGAAAATATTTGCATTGCCACAAGTATTTTCAGCACTTTAGCAACGATAATGGTGGTTTATCATGAGTGATTGTCGCATGTTTGAGGGGAGGGGTTTGCGGAGCTCAAAGGTGCGATGTTCTTGTAAACAGTAATTTTTTTTTGGCACGGTTAGCAGCAAGATTTTAAATAGTTAGCTAGGTGGTTGTATAGTGTAGCTAGATAATGTCCACTGTGGCTGTTAAATTAACCTTTCAGTATTTTTTTTTTTGCCATTACGGAGTTCCAAAGACAAAGCCAGCAGGGCACATTTCATACAAGTGTGTTGTGCACTGCTTCTATTGTGCTTCATGCACGAGTATAGCAGCATAAATAATTTTATTCACTAGCTAAATGTTAAACAGCCTGCTGTATCCCACCTTGTCATTTTGTGCTGTGGTGAAATGAAATTTTCTGCAGATCTAAGGCACCTTAAAAAAATATAATTTTTCAGTTGTAAAAAGTTAGGCAGCCCGCCGTATCACACTGTCATTTTGTTGGGTTAAATTAAGCTGTAGAGGCCTGATCCAGAGGCCACAAAAAATTGTTCTGTTCCTAGTGTCATACAGTAGGGGACCTGACTTTAAAATAGCTTGTAGCATCTGTGTTATAGAGGCCTGATCCAGAGGCCACCAAAAAATCCTTCAGTTCCTAGTGTCATACAGTAGGCTGTCTCCACTGAACCTGCATCCACAGAAGGCCGTGTCTGATAACTGTGCGAACCTGGTGGCGACCCTACAACAAGGCAAGCTCACATACGTGCCTTGCATGGCTCACGTCCTTGACCTGGTGGTACAGCGTTTTCTCCGCCACTATCCTGGCCTGGGTGAGTTAGTATAGAAAACACATAAGATGTGTGCTCCTTTCCACAGTTCATACCCCTCTGCTCATCAACTTGCATCGATACAGAGGTCTTTGTCAATGCCAGTTAACAGGTTGATATGTGATGTACCTACACGGTGGAATTCCACCCTTCACATGTTGCAGCGACTGTGGCAGCAACAACTAGCCCTGAGACAGCATGCCATGTCGTATAGCCTGGGCCAATGCAGTATGGACATGATACATATCATATTTACAGAGTGGGCACAGATTAAGGACCTCTGCACCCTTCTGCACAGTTTTGAAATGGCTACTAAGATGGTTACAACTGATGACGCCATAATTAGCATCACCATTCCGGTCATCTATACGCTGGAGCAGACTTTGAATAGCCTGCGGGAGGAGATGTTGGTCCCAGAAGAAGAGGAGGAAGCAGAGGAGGATGCGGAAGGGATAATATTGTCTCTAAGTTCAAGACTGTTATCAAACAGGCGGGTGCCAAGGGAGGGCGGATTACGAAGATTGAAGGGGGCTGTTGATGATAACAGACAAACTATTATCGAAGATGCAAGATCCAAGGAACATATGGAGGAGGAAGAGGTGATGGCCAAGCAACTGTCAGATGAAGAGGATAATCCTCTACTCTCCGGTCGTGGTTGGCGGGAGGAGATGGAGGAAACGAGCCTCATTGTTACCCAGCCACCGTGAAAGGACTGTGTTTAGTATGTTAATCAGTTTGTACTGAAGAAAAGTTGTATTTTATTTTGGAATTTTATAAGAAAAAAATTTAGCTTTACACTATCTTGATATTAAATGTCCGTGGCTGTGCACACCCTAGCACCTAACGGAAAGCGTGTACCCAGTGGCATAACTTGAAACTCATGGGCCCCAATGCGAACTCTCCAACGGGGCCCCCAAATATTTTAAATCTGAAATAGCGCTATATATATATATATATATATATATATATATATATATATATATATATATATATATATATATATATTGTTTATTACAGGGGTTCTCCAAGAAATTGAGTAAAATAAATGCACAGTATATACAGGTGACAGCATATACAGTGTAAGAAACAAGTGAGAGCACGTACAGTATAACATACATTTTTACTCATGATTCTGAGAGGATTCTGTCGGACTGAAAAGAAATGCCTGGGATGGCCAAGGACAGTTTGTATTGTTTATCACCCATCCCCCTTTGCTCCAATAAACCAGAATGACCAAGAGAACTTTTCTTTGCCTAAGAACATTTATCTTCTCCTGCCTGAATCACTCCACTCCTCCTGTCCGGTTCAGTGAACAGAGAAATGCATATTCAGGATACCTGAAAAGGGTTTGGTACCATGTTAGCCAGTTGAAAAAAGAAATGCTCTCAGTGGGAAAAATAATATCTTCTTGTAGTTTATATCTTTTTAATGGCTAGCAAAAATAAAATAAATGATGTTACAAAGCAAGCGTTCAAGACTTAAGTCCGCTTGTTGCTTAGGCATGGTATAACAAAGTTTCTGAAGAAACACAAATCTATGCAGAAACAAACAAAAAAGAGGCAAGGTATAATAAATGAGCATGTAAATAGAGCTCAGAAAATGAATCCTTAATGGGATAAGATTAGTGGTGTGAATGTGTTATAATCCCAATATCCAAGAAAGATCAGAGGCCTGTTGCCCACAATGTCTCTAGAGCAGATTACTCAAATTCTGTAGTAAGTCAGAAATCCTCTTGACAGATTTAGTTCTGTGTAGATGGAATCAAAGACTCTACTAAGTTTGTATTCCCAAACCCTACGATGTTTTGGGATTTATAATTGCCTTTTAATATGACAACTTTCATATTGTTAATGTTGCGTCCAGAACCACAGAAATGTTGGTCAGCTCGGTTTCTGTCCTATTTCTCCAACATAGAGGCCCCCAATAGGACACACAGTGCACAGAATTAAGTACACCACATTGGAAGAAGAACATGTGAATGTTCTGGGAATCCTATAATCTTGCTGTTTGTGGGAATCTGTATCCTTTCTTTGGTCTCTACATGATTGCAGGTTTGTCAGCTTCAAATAACAAGGATAAGTTTCTATTGGTATATCTGAGGGCATTGAACTTCAGATCATGATGTTTCATAAATTTGGAGGTTGCTTGTAGCACAGCAAGAGAGGGTCTTTTGATATTGTGTTTATTCTGTCATCCTTGTGAAAGATGTGTTGAAATTTTTTAGCAGTTTTTCTCAGTACCTCAAGCAGTGGGTTGTAGGTCACCACCAGAAGTACACGATTATATTCCCCTTTTTCTCCGAATTGAAGTAATTGATTTCTGGGGATCATTGTAGTTGTAATGATCTGATCATCAATGGAGGTGGAGTGGTAGCATTGATTTAAAAATGTCTTTTTAAGATGGATTAAGTGTTCAACCCTGTCTGATGGGCTGGAAGAGATACGATTTTATCTAAGGGCCTGGTTGTAGACTATGGACTTTTTAATGGGTTTCGGGTGGAAGCTGTCCCATCTGATGTATGTAGGATGGTGAATTGATTTCCAATACACTGAAGTCTGTAATGAACTATTTTTGAATTTTTATGGCGGTATCCATAAAGTTGATTACATTGGACAACTCAAAAACGGAAAAGTTTGTGTGATGAAATGTATTGAATGTGGGTTTTTTTTTTGTACATATATTTGTGCTTCTTAAGAAACTTTGTTACACCATTCCTGAGGAAGGGACCTGAGAAATCTTGAAAGCTTGCTTTGTAAGGCTACATTCACATTAGTGTTGTGCGGTGCTGCGTCGGGCGCAACCGCGGCGACGCATTCGTCATGCACCCCTATATTTAACATGGGGGGGCGCATGGACATGCGTTGTCTTGCATTTTGTGACGATAGGAACCTAGATGAGCCCTACCTGCCAACGGTAGTCTTTGGTCACTACTGGTGGCATGACTTGCCTTTGTTTTTAACAATAAAGAATATTTGGGTATTTACATGATTTTTACTTTTGGATACCCTGTACAGTCTATCTAAGTCTTCATTTATCTACTGTCAGTCCATTAGGTTGCTGAAGAGAATATTTCAGAATGTGGAGATGCAAAAACTATTTTTTTTTCTATAAAATTGTTTTTAGTGTGTATATAAAAATAAAAAAAAAAATAAAATCTAACAATATGATATAAATATGGTATTGCTATATTCGTACTGAAGAATGACGATGTCTTATCAGCCATGCCACACAGTGCACCGTGTAAAAAATAAAAATAAAAATAAAAAAATAAAAAATCCTGAATTCCAGAAATATATATCTACAAAAAGCACGTGTGTAATAAAAAATAAACAAATAAAAAATATAGATATACCGCATATACTAGAGCATTGTTCCCCAACTCCGGTCCTCAAGAGCCACCAACAGGTCATGTTTTCAGGATTTCCTTAGTATTGTACAGGTGATAATTGCATCACCTGGACAGGCACGCATTCAATCACCTGTGCAATACTAAGGAAATCCTGAAAACATGACCTGTTGGTGGCTCTTGAGGACCGGAGTTGGGGAACACTGCACTAGAGCAGGCTCGGACTGGCCCACCGGGGAACCGGAGGATCCTCCGGTGGGCCCTGGCACTGACACTTGCTGGCAGGGCCACCCCCCCGCTCCAGGGCCCTCCCCCGCTCCAGGGCCCCCCCCCCCGCTGTCCGCCTTGAATACTCACCCTGCTCCAGCGATGGTCTCGACATCAGCACTGCAGCTCGTTCTGAACGAGCGGTCACGTGACACCGCTCATTAAGATCATGAATATGCACATATTCATGATCTAAATGAACGGTGTCACATGACCGCTCAAGCAGGAAGAAGGTGCTGCGCCGGCGCCGCCGCCTGGAGTCGGGACAGAGCGCAAGGGATGTCGGCACGGCCGTGCAGTGGGACAGGTGAGTATGAGGGACGGGGCTGAGGGACGGGGCTAGGGGACGGGGGGGGGGGGATGAAGGAGGACATAAGCCGGCGCGCCGAGCGGGTGCAGAGAGATAAGCCGCCATGCAGGGGGGAATATATGAGCCATGCAGGGGGGAATATATGAGCCATACAGGGGGGAATATATGAGCCATACAGGGGGGAATATATGAGCCATACAGGGGGGAATATATGAGCCATACAGGGGGGGAATATGAGCCATACAGGGGGGAATATGAGCCATGCATACAGGGGGGAATATGAGCCATGCATACAGGGGCGGAATATGAGCATTGCATACAGGGGGGAATATAAGCCATGCATACAGGGGGGGGGGATATGAGCCATGCATAGGGGGGGGTCATTATGCAGTATTGAGCATCATGTGTGGCCGTTATACAGTATGGAGCATCATTTGTGGCCATTATACAGTATTGAGCATTATGTGGGATCATTATACAGTATGGAGAACTGTGTGGCCGTTATACACTATGGAGCACTATGTGTGGGTGGCCATTATACAATATGGAGCACTGTCTGGCCATTATACAGTATGGAGCAATGTATGGCCATTATACACTATGGAGCATCATGTGTGGCCATTATACACTATGGAGCATCATGTGTGGCCATTATACAGTATTGAGCATCATGTGTGGCCATTATACAGTATGTATGGAGCATCATGTGTGGCCATTATACAGTATGGAGCATCATGTGTGGTGGCCGTTATACAGTATTGAGCATCATGTGTGGCCATTATACAGTATGGAGCATCATGTGTGGCCATTATACAGTATGAAGAACTGTGTGTGGCCATTATACAGTATGCAGCATCATGTGTGGCCATTATACAGTATGCAGCATCATGTGTGGCCATTATACAGTATGGAGCATCATGTGTGGCCATTATACAGTATGGAGCAATGTGTGGCCATTATACAGTATGGAGCAATGTGTGGCCATTATACACTATGGAGCATCATGTGTGGCCATTATACAGTATTGAGCATCATGTGTGGCCATTATCCAGTATGTATGGAGCATCATGTGTGGCCATTATACAGTATGGAGCATCATGTGTGGTGGCCGTTATACAGTATTGAGCATCATGTGTGGCCATTATACAGTATTGAGCATCATGTGTGGCCATTATACAGTATGGAGCACTGTGTGGCCATATTTTTGTTTGCTTATAATTATCGTATATAAAACAGTGTGATCAGCAGTGCTAAATGGCTGCGGTTGGGACGTGGATATGGGTGTGACTAGTTGTGAAATGGGTCTGGTCAGAGGCGTGGCCTAAAATTTGCCGCGGCGCACTACGCGCGCCGCAAACTTTATACCTCCTTCCCTTCTTCAAAAGTTGGGAGGTATGGTACCACATTTGCCAGATCATGGCAAGTGCCGCAAATCCCATAGGGAATGAATGAGGCCGAACGCAGTGTTGCCGTAAGTGATCTGGTATGCAGCAGATGCAGAAAAACTGCCCGATCTGCTGCAAAAGGCGACTTTCACATCAGCGATTCTGGCCAAAGTCACTGCGGATAGTGTCATACTCACCAATGGGGGAGGCAGCACTAAAAGTGCCTAGGGCAGCAGAAACACTAAATACGGCCCTGGGGGGCTACATTATATTCTGTGGGGGGACTGCATTATACTCAAGGTACTACATTATATTATGGGGGGCTACATCATACTATATGAGGGGTTACAGTATACTCTATGGGGGGCTGTATTATATTCTGTGGTGGGGCTGCATTATTCTCTCGGGACTACATAATATTATGGGGGCTACATCATACTATATGAGGGGGCTACAGTATACTCTATGGGGGGGCTTCATTATATTCTGTGGTGGAACTGCATTCTCTCGGGACTACATTATATTCTGTGGTGGGTGGCATTATACTATATGGGGGGGGCTGCATTATACCCTATGGGGTGCTACATTATATTCTATGGTGGGGACTGCGTCATACCTGAGAGGGTTGCATTATATTTTGTGGGGTGCTGCATTATATTCTATGAGGGGGGACTGCATTATATTTTATGAGGGGGCTACATTATATTCTGTGAGGGGGCTACCACAACCCTTGCTACATAATTAAGATGTGAACTACCTTATATTATACCCTAATATTAGCACTTTTTACCGCACAATTGGTGGTCTTGTATCTATTTCTATGTAGCTACATAGTGGGCCCCAAGAATGATTTTCTCTGGTGGGCCCAAGGTGCTCCAGTCCGACGCTGCACTAGAGTATAAGCCAACCCGAGTATTAGCAGAGGCAACTAATTTTACAACAAAGAATGGGAAAAACGTATTGACTCGAATATAAGCCTGGTATGAATTGTCCCCTCACCCCCCATCCAGGTATGCACAGCCTCCTCATCCCCATACTGGTATGCATGGCCCCTCATCCCCATCCTTGTGCGCATGGCTCCTCATCCCTATCCTTGTGTGCATGGCTCTTCATCCCTATCCTTGTATGCATGGGCCCTTATCCTTACCTTGGTATGCATGGCTCCTCATCCCTATATCTATCTATCTTTCTCTATCCCCATGATGGCACCACGGAGAGAGGGGTTCGCCCCCAGGGACAGGAAACCTAGAGGTGAAAAAGGGCGTACCTCTCTCCCACATCAGTTGGTTTCCTGTCCCTGATGGGGAACCTACAGCACGTACCTGAGGATACTTCATGGGATTCCAGGGGCTGGTCCAGTCGGTTCCTGACAGGGGGCGCCCAGTCACGGCTGGGTCGAGCAGGTTTTCTCTATGCCCCCTTTTTTCCCTTCCCTGAAGCACCACCGCTGGGGTCGATGGGCCTTATGGGTGAGTGTGAAGGGGGAGGCAGTGAAGAGGATCAAGCCTGCCTTCCCCACGATAAAAAAAAAAAAAAAAAAAAGGGGAGGCAGGTGGCGGCGGTCACCGAAATAGCCTCCGTACCGCGGCACAGCAGTACATGGAGGTAGCGGCGGCTACTTCTCCATGAGGTCCCAGACAAAGCCGGTATGGCAGAGGCCGGTGGGCCGGAGCGACATGTGGGACCGCTGAAACGCCAGTGCCATTGCCGCCTGAACCGGAAACTCCAAACAGGTGTGCGGGCAGGCGCCGGCAGACGGAACGCTGAGGCGCGCGTGGGCGTCCCCGCTTATATCTTCCTCTATGTGGGTGCCCGTGATCCGGAAAACCGGAATTCAGGCGGGCGCATGCGCAGATCGCCACTTCCGCCGGCGGCGCAAGCGATTTTAAGGAGCGCTTTCAGGCGGGAAAATGTGGACAATTCAAACCTCCTTTGCACTAAACACAGTGCGGAGGCCACTATGAGCGACAAGGAGCAGCAGGATGCACAGGAGATTGTACTGTTATCTCCTGAGCAAGCGCAGGTACAGCGGCACCAGCGCTCACAGCATCAGCGCAAGGGAAACACTTCCTCTCAACAGCGCAGCAGCAGTGGACGCTCAGGGTCACAACGCAGCCAGGTTTCTGCGAAAACCACACGACCAGTGACGAATCCAGTGGTGGATATAGTCCTCAGGCCTGAGACGGTATCTCTTATCCACAGGGGGTGAGTGATCTACGTGAAAGTGCTGAGTTTAATACGGGGTTACTCTTTTTCCTAGGGAACAAAATGTACAGACAAATCAAAGCACAGAGTATGTGCTATATGTTCAGAAGAGCTTTCTTCCTCCTGGGAGAAAAAGCTATGCAGCACTTGCATAGAGAAAACGATTCAGGAGGAATCCCCGGCATTTGCCTCAGACCTAAAGTCATTAATAAGGAGTCAGGTGGAGAGCGCCCTTCAAAGGCAATTAAAACCTCAAAGAAAAAACGCAAAACAAGTCATACGTCCCCTGAATCTAGTGTGGACGAGTCGGAAAGTGAAATATCTGATTCTAGTGATTCATCAGCCTCTGACACCTCTTCGCTATCCTCAGAAGGGGGATGCAGTTGCTTCCCTATCGAAGAGACAGACGCCCTGGTAAAAGCCGTCAGGACAGCAATGGGTCTGGTCGATGAACGCCCTAAAAAAACGGAGCAGGATATAATGTTCAGCGGTTTGGAACAAAAGAAAAGAAGAGCGTTCCCAATAAATGAAAAAATTAAGAGAGAATGGAAAAACCAGACAAAAAAGCTCTCTTGACTCCCAAGAGAAAATACCCTTTCGATGACCCAACCTGCTCATCCTGGAGTAAGGCACCAAAATTGGATGTAGCCACAGCGAAGGCCTCTAAAAAAATTTGCCCAGCCCTTCGAGGACATGGGTACCTTAAAAGACCCTATGGACAAAAAAGCTGAGACTTTCTTGAAAAGCTCCTGGGAAGCGGCAGGGGGTGGACTAAAACCAGCCATCGCGGCCACTTGGATTCCCAATTAAAGGAAAAAGTCTCAAGAGAGACAATTCAAAAGTCAGTGTCTGTGATGAAAGGTGCGGCAGCCTTTTTAGCTTTTTGGCTAGATTAGCAGCCAGGTCAGCCTCCTTCTCAAACGCCGCAAGACGTGCCCTAAAGCAGGGGTCCCCAACTCCAGTCCTCAAGGCCCACCAACAGGTCATGTTTTCAGGATTTCCTTTGCATTGCACAGGTGATGCAATTATTACCTGGGCAAGACTAAGGAAATCCTGAAAACATGACATGTTGGTGGGCCTTGAGGACTGGAGTTGGGGACCCCTGCCCTAAAGTGCTGGCCAGGGGACTTGCAAACAAAAAACAAACTATGCTCAATACCTTGTGAAGGCGAATTTTTATTTGGGTCAACATTAGACGACATCCTCGACAAAGCCGGGGATAATAAGAAATCTTTTCCCGGGTTCCCCAACCAGTCTTACAGGCGTCTCTTCCGGAACAGAAAGTTCATGCGGAGGAGACCCCCAAGAGGGAATAAAGATGGATGGGAAGACAAAGGAAATAAGAACAGAGGTTTTTTGTTCAACAAACCCCCTTCCCCCCCCCCCCCCCCGATAATAAGAAAACACAATGAGGGGATGGTCCCGCAGAATATGGTTTTCTTGGCTAAGAAAAATGTCCATATCAAGCCCTTGGGTTCTACCAGTCACTCTGAAACTTTTATCCCAGGGTCCGGTGTTTCACCCCAGTGTAAAGAACCTACACATGACAGCTTGGCTTTTGAAAGGAAGCTACTAAGTGATAAAGGTTTCTCACCCAATCTAGTATCCACTCTATTACAGAGTAGAAAACTCGTAACCACCAAAATATATGGGAAAGTGTAGAAAAAATTTATGTCGGTATCTGGCGCAGACCCATTCGGGGAAATCCCAATAGGAAAAATTCTTGAGTTCCTGCAGAAGGGATTGGAAAAAGGTCTAGCTACAAGTACTCTAAAGGTTCAGGTAGCAGCCTTGGGAGCTTTGTATAATCATGATCTAGCCAGAAATCGCTGGATCATGAGATTCATTAAAGCCTCAAGTAGGTCCAGGCCTATTCCTCTCCATAATACTCCTCCATGGGATCTAAACCTTGTTTTAAATGCTCTAACCAAACCTCCCTTTGAGCCCCTTGCGGACGCTCTTTTAAAGATCTTATCTCTAAAAACCACATAGTGGCCCTAACCTCGGCCCGCTGCGTCAGCGATATACAAGCGTTATCTGCATGCCCACCCTTTACTCAAATACTTGAAGACAGAGTCATTCTTAAAACTGACCCAGCTTACCTCCCTAAAATCGCGTTACAATTTCATAGAACGCAAGAGATCTCTTTGCCCTCCTTTTGTCCCAGCCCCAAAAATGAGGGGGAAAAAAACACTGCATACCCTAGACGTAAAAAGATGTCTGGTCCAATATCTATCAGCCACTAGGGAGTGCAGGAAGGATAGGGCTCTGTTTGTCTGCTTCCAGGGTCCTCGGAAGGGACAGAAAGCATCGAAAGCCACGTTAGCGAGATGGATAAGAAACACCATCGCCCTATCCTACTCATCCTGTGGGACAGCCATCCCGGAGAATATAAAAGCTCATTCAACCAGAGCAGTGGCATCATCCTGGGCGGAGAGAGCTGGCGCTTCGATACAACAGATATGTAGAGCGGCCACTTGGTCTTCCCAGTCTACATTTTTCAAACATTACCGTTTAGACTTGACCGCCTCTGATCTCACCTTTGGGCCAAGGGTTTTAGAGGCAGTGGTCCCTCCCTAAGAGTCACAAGCTATGCAAATCTCTCCGTGGTGCCATCATGGGGATAGATTTGATAAAGTGAATAGTTGTTTAACTCTTGCTTTGTGCTCCTGTGTCACTGCATCCGTGTACCTGTGTTACAGTAGCACACAGGATAAATGAGAACTGAGCTTTATTACGATATTTGGGAGAATATATAATCAACATCAGTTCAAGAATTGGTTTTATTAATTTAAGCTGTTCATCTTTTGGTATAAGTGATAAGTGGACGCTATTGTTTGAGTCCGTACGATTACAGCAATACTAAATTTATATACCGTAGCTTTTTTGTGTTTTGGCACTTTTTATTTTTAAACAATAAAGACACACTTAAAAAAACTAATAAAAAATTGTAGTTACTTACCGATAACGGTATTTCTCTGATCCCATGATGGCACCACGGGGAGAGGGGTCCGCCCCCAGGGACAGGAAACCTACAGGTGAAATAGGGCGTACCTCTCTCCCACATCAGTTGGTTTACAGAGCCTTAAGGCCCCGTCACACATAGCGACGCTGCAGCGATACCGACAACGATCCGGATCGCTGCAGCGTCGCTGTTTGGTCGCTGGAGAGCTGTCACACAGACCGCTCTCCAGCGACCAACGATCCCGAGGTCCCCGGTAACCAGGGTAAACATCGGGTAACTAAGCGCAGGGCCGCGCTTAGTAACCCAATGTTTACCCTGGTTACCATCGTTAAAGTAAAAAAAAAAAACAAACGCTACATACTTACCTATCGCTCTGTCCTCGGCGCTCTGCTTCTCTGGTCTGGCTGTGAGCGGCAGGCAGCCGGAAAACAGAGAGGTGACGTCACCGCTCTGCTTTCCGGCTGACCGGCGCTCACAGCCAGACCAGAGAAGCAGAGCGCCGAGGACAGACAGCGATAGGTAAGTATGTAGCGTTTGTTTTTTTACTTTTAGGATGGTAACCAGGGTAAACATCGGGTTACTAAGCGCGGCCCTGCGCTTAGTTACCCGATGTTTACCCTGGTTACCAGCGAAGACATCGCTGAATCGGCGTCACACACGCCGATTCAGCGATGTCAGCGGGACCTCAACGATAAAAAAATGGCCCAGGCCATTCCGACACGACCAGCGATCTCACAGCAGGGGCCTGATCGCTGGTACGTGTCACACATAGCGAGATCGCTACTGAGATCGCTGTTGCGTCACAAAACTTGTGACTCAGCAGCGATCTCGCTAGCGATCTCGCTATGTGTGACGGGGCCTTTATACAGAACTTCAGCTGCAACTCAATATTTGCACAAATTAAACTTAACCAATTTAACTTAACAGAGGCACAGTGACTAAAGCTAATTACTATTACATTATAATGTGCACATCTGTGTGTGAAAAGGGAGGGAATATACGGGTGCCATCATGGGATCAGAGAAATACTGTTATCGGTAAGTAACTACAATTTTTTATTAGTTTTTTTAAGTGTGTCTTTATTGTTTAAAAATAAAAAGTGCCAAAACACAAAAAAGCTACGGTATATAAATTTAGTATTGCTGTAATCGTACGGACTCAAACAATAGCGTCCACTTATCACTTATACCAAAAGATGAACAGCTTAAATTAATAAAACCAATTCTTGAACTGATGTTGATTATATATTCTCCCAAATATCGTAATAAAGCTCAGTTCTCATTTATCCTGTGTGCTACTGTAACACAGGTACACGGATGCAGTGACACAGGAGCACAAAGCAAGAGCTAAACAACTATTCACTTTATCAAAACAATAATAACCTCCTTCCAGAGAGAAAACAAGGGAAATACAGTTAAAGGGCTGAGGGTTTAACAGGATAACAGTAATTTAGATTAACAGTCTATCAGTTAATCCGATTCGGTGGTCCGTTTCTCTCTGAGTCCGATGGCTGTTTGGCTGCCGCCAGTGCTGAGTCTTCCAGCTTCCCCCGCTTGTGACAAACTGTGTTACTTCTGGTGGCAGTGTGCGGTCTCCGGTTTTTCCCACTGAACCGCTAGTCCACTTAACTGCTCGGCAGCCGGGCGTCTCGCACAACAATCTCCCACTCGGCGTGCTCTGTCCTGCACAGCCGGCGACGCTCCCCAGTTCTTCCTGCACTCATCCTCTTTCGTGGCCTAAGGCTACCCGCAGCACAATGCAGGTCCGCACTCTTGCCTCTCTCTGGTGGGAACCCACCCCTCGCTTCCCGCACAAACACTTTTGTACCTTCCTGGCTCACCATGCCCCTTCTTCCTGGGTTCAAGGTTTGCTCCGTCCTCCATCTCCTTCCCGCCTGCAACACCAGGTGCGGCCCCAGCAGTTTCAGATCCGGTGCCCTGTCAGCACCCACAACCTGGTCTTCTCACCTACACTACACTCAGCACTTACACGTGCTTCTCACAAAATTAAAATATCATCAAAAAGTTAATTTATTTCTGTTCTTCAATACAAAAAGTGAAACTCGTATATTATATAGAGTCATTACAAACAGAGGGATCTATTTCAAGTGTTTATTTCTGTTAATGTTGATGATTATGGATTACAGCCAGCAAAACCCCAAAAGTCATTATCTCAATTAATTAGAATACTTTATAACAACAGCTTGAAAAATAAAATGATTTTAAAATCCGAAATGTTGACCTACTGAAACATATGTTCAGTAAATGAACTCAATGCCTGGTCAGGGCTTCTTTTGCATCATTTACTACATCAATGCGGCATGGCTTGGAGGTGATCAGCCTGTGGCACTGCTGAGGTGTTATGGAAGCCCAGGTTGCATTGATAGCAGCTTTCAGCTCGTCTGCATTGTTGGGTCTAATGTCTCTCACCTTCCTCTTGACAATATCCCATAGATTTTCTATGAGGTTAAGGTCAGGCGAGTTTGCTGGTCAATCCAGTACAGTGATACTGTTGTTTCTATACCAGATATTGGTACTTTTGGCAGAGTGGATAGGTGCCAAGTCCTGCTTGAGAATGAACTTTCCATCTCCTAAAAGCTTGTTGGCAGAGGGAAGCACAAAGTGCTCTAAAATTTCCTGGTAGAGGTCTGTGCTGACTTTCGTCTTGATAACGCACAGTGGACCTACACCAGCAGATGACATGGCTCACCAAGCAATCACTGATTGTGGAAACTTCACACAAGACCTCAAGCAGCTTGGATTGTGTACCTCTCCACTCTTACTACAGACTTTGGGACCTTGATTTCCAAATAAAATGCAAAATTTACGTTCATCTAAAAACAACACCTTGAACCACTGAGCAAGTCCAGTCCAGTTCTTTTTCTCCTTGGCCCTGGTAAAATGCTTCTGGAGTTGTCTATTGGTCATGATTGGCTTGACACAAGGATTGCGACACTTGTAGCCCATGTCATGGATACATCTGTGTGTGCTTGCTCTTGAAGCAATGATTCCAGCAGCAGTCCACTCCTTAATCTCCCCCAAATTTTTGAATGGCCTTTTCTTAACAATCCTTTCAAGGCTGCAGTTATCCCGGTTGCTTGTGAACCTTTTTCTACCACACTTTTTCCTTCCACTTAACTTTCCATTAAAATGCTTGGATACAGTACTCTCTGAACAGCCAGCTTCTTTAGCAATGACCTTTTGTGGCTTACCCTCCTTGTGGAGTGTGTCACTGACTGCCTTCTGGACTTCTGGAACACATGCTCTGTCTGCAACAAGCTGCCATTTATCCATGACCTCATTATCACTGTAACAGAGTGTCGTCCCCAGCCTGTACACATGGATTATACTGTAATCAGGCTTACATTAGCATTCCTTGTCCTGTATCTGGTGGGGGCATTCTTGTCTTTGTTCCCCTCTGAAAGGGGCATCTCCGATTCACAAACCTGTAGAGAGACTGCAAACAGGGTTTCTGGAAGGTTCTTAATCCTTGGAGCTATATTTAAGGGGGTGGGTGTTGGGATCAGCCCTTTTGTTGGGCAGAGATACTAAGAGTGGTAGGACAACAAGCCACATCTTCTGTTAGTTGATGCTGTGTGTTTTCAAGGATCTGCAGCTGCAGCTGGATCCTGGTATCATGTATGGATATTGGAGATCATTTTGCCACATGGAATTGTGATGTCTCACCACCCTACTGGATTTAAGGACTGAATCTGAAGACTATTATTGTGTGGTGACTTGTGAAGGGCTGGGATCTTATGCTGAGGCGAGATCCCGGTGACCGTGTGTATTGTTAGAAGCTGCCACGTAGGACTGTGTTGTCACTCAAGGACTATTTCTATTTCTCTGGCATCGGATTGCTGGGTGGCGCCCCTGGATCTGCTCTCCTTCTGTGGACTCATTGTGGATTCATTGTGGACGCTGCAGAATTACTTTCATTTGCATTGTCCCAGTTCCCTGTTCCAATAAATCTTGTTAAATTGTTTATCGGCCTGGTGTCTTTCTGCTCTGTCGCATACCCCGTCACAATCACCAACAAACTCTCCTTCCTCGGCATCACTGAAACTTGGCACACCCCCACTGACTCAGGCTCTCCGGCTGCACTTTCCAATGGCGGATTCCACCTCTCTCACACCTCTCACCCCAGCACCAAATGTGGTGGAGCAGTTGGCTTGCTCCTGTCCGACACCTGCTCCTTTACTCCAATCCCACTAATTTAAGCTTTTATCGCTCACTGCCTCCTTCGGCCTCACTCAATGGTCCTCTGCGGCCACTCACAAAGATGGTCACACACTGGACCTTATCTTTACCCACTTCTTGTCCCTTATTAATCTCACTTACTTACCCCTCCCCCTGTCTGACCGCAAACTACTGACATTATCTTCTTTCTCCTGTCCTAATGCGCAACCCCCACTCCACATACTCACCCTCGCAGAAATCTCAAACACCTCAATTTACAATCTTTCTGAGTCCCTTCTCCCTCTTACAGACATAGCTTCCCTTCATGACACAGATGCTGCCTCTTTTTAGAACACCACAATAACAGCAACACTCAATTCGGCCACCCCCCTCATACATAGCAAAACTCATACAATCAACAGGCAGCCCTGGCTGACCAAAGACCTGACAGGCTTCCAGGGTCACAGCGGAGATGGAAGCGATCCCTGTTATGGACCTGGTGGTTAGGAGCACCCGGAACGACCTGATGGTTAAACTCACACAGGACAAGCTCTGGGAACTGGGAGCTCTGCCGACCGCAACCCCTAATCCTATCACACAACTAGAAATAGCCGTGGAGCATACCTAACACGACCTAGACGCCTCTTCACAGCCTAAGAGCTAACTAGCCCTAAAGATAGAAAATAAAGCCTACCTTGCCTCAGAGAAATTCCCCAAAGGAAAAGGCAGCCCCCCACATATATTGACTGTGAGATAAGATGAAAGTCACAAACACAGAAATGAAACAGGTTTTAGCAAAGGGAGGCCAGACTTACTAAACAGACTGAGGATAGGAAAGGTATCTTTGCGGTCAGCACAAAACCCTACAAAAAGACCACGCAGAGTGTGCAAAAAGACCTCCGCACCGACTCACGGTGCGGAGGTGCCACTCTGCATCCCAGAGCTTCCAGCTACCAGGGCAAGATCATGATAGCCAGCTGGACAAGGAAACAATGAACAAATAAATAACTAGCAGGGACTTAGCTTCTGCTGGAGTAGACAGGTCACCAGAAAGATCCAAGAGCGAACTGAACCAGTACAAGAACATTGACAGCTGGCATGGAGTAACGATCTGAGTGGAGTTAGATAGAACAGCCAGCCAAAGAATAAACTACGTCACCTGTGGAAGGAACCTCAGAAGCAGCAGCTCCACTCACAGCCACCAGAGGGAGTCCATGGACAGAACTCGCCGAAGTACCATTCATGACCACAGGAGGGAGTTCGATAACAGAATTCACAACAGATCCCTCTCTGCCGACAACTTCATTGCATACAAGCAGTCCCTCACCAGCTTCAAGTCCACGCTCACGGCCACAAAACAAACTTACTTCTCATCTCTCATATCCTCCCTGTCTCACAACCCTAAACAGATTTTCAACACTTTCAATTTGCTACTTCATCCCCCAGCACCTCCTCCCCCCCTCTCATTTCTGCTTAAGTCTTTGCCTCTTTCTTTAAACAGAAGATCAATATGATCATAGAAAGCTTTGGCCCACAGCGCCCAATGCCCCTCTTAGCTGCTCAACTCTGTTCCTACAAAACCAGCTTCTCCACCATGACAGAAGATCAGCTCTCCACCCTCCAGTCAAGATCACACCTCACCACTTGCATGCTTGACCCGCTCCCATCCCACCTCATCCCTAACCTCGCCACAGTCTTCATCCCAACCCTAACACACCTCTTCAACCTCTCACTCACAACTGTTGTCTTCACCTCATCCTTCAAATATGTCAAGATCACACCCATCCTCAAAAAGCCCTCCCTCGACCCATCCTCTGTGTCTAGCTATCGCCCAATATCTCTTCTCCCTTATGCCTCAAAACTACTGGAACAGTATGTCCATCTTGAACTGTCTTCCCACCTCTCCTCCTGCTCCCTCTTCGACTGGTTACAATCTGTCTTCCAACCCCATCACTCAACTGAAACTGCCCTAATTAAAGTCACCAATGACCTACTAACCGCCAAGAGCAAGCAACACTACTCTGTCCTCCTCCTGAAACTGTCTTCTGCCTTTGACACTGTGGACCACTCCCTCCTGCTACAGATTCTCTCATTTCTTGGCATCACAGACTTGGCCCTATCCTGGATCTCGTCATATGACAGACCGAACATTCAGTGTCTCCCTCTCCCATACCACCTCCTCACCTCATTACCTTGTCTGTCGGTGTTACTCAAGGCTCAATTATAGGACCCCTACTCTCTCCAACTACACCTTTGGCCTGGGACAGCTCATAGAATCCCACAGTTTGCAGTATCATCTCTTTGCCGATAACATGCAGATCTACCTATCCGGACCTGACCTCGCCTCCTTGCTCACCAAAACCCCACACTGTCTGTCTGCTATCTCGGCCTTCTTTTCTTTTCTTTTCGCTTTCTAAAACTGAACATGGACAAAACAGAATTCATCATCTTTCCCCCATCTCACTCTACCCCTCCACCAAACCTATCCATCAATTTCAATGGCTGCTCACTTTCCCCAGTCCCGCATACTCGGTGCCTCGGAGTGATCCTCGACTCTGCCCTCTCTTTCAAGCCACATATCCAAGCCCTTGCCTCCTCCTCCCATCTCAAACTCAAAAATTTTTCCCAGATTTGCACATTCCTTAACCACGAAACCACAAAAACACTAATGCACGCCCTTATCATCTCCCTTCTTGACTACTGCAACCTCTTACTCTCTGACCTCCCTTCTAGCACTCTGGCACCACTCCAATCCATCCTACACTCTGCTGCCCAAATAATCTACCTGTCTTAATACTATTCGCCAGCCTCTCCCCTATGCCAATGCTTTCACTGGCTATCTATCGTCAAGAGACTCCAGTTCAAAACCCTTATTATGACATACAAAGCCATCCACAACCTGTCTCCTATACATCTGTGACATGGTCTCCCAATACTTACATACATGCAACCTTTGATCCTCACAAGATCTCCTTCTCTACTCCCCTCTTATCTCTTTTTTCCACAACTGCATCCAAGACTTCTCCCGTGCTTCCCCCATACTGTGGAACGCTCTACCCCAACCCATCACTCTCACCTACTATAGAAACCTTCAAAAAGAACCTGAAGACTCACCTTCCAACAAGCCCTCGTGGGCAGGGTCCTCCCTCCTTCTGTACCTGTAAGTCCCTTGTTCTTTGCTCATGTTTATTGTATTTGTCTATATTTGCCCCCTTTCACATGTAAAGCGCCATGGAATAATTGGCGCTATAAAAAATGTATTATAATAATAATCTGTCAAGTCAGCAGTCTTCACCCATGTTGTAGAACCTACTGAAACAGACTAAAGGACCTTTTTAAACCCTTAGGAAGCCTTTGCTGGTGTTTGTTTATTATTCTAATTTACTGAGATAATGACTTCGGGTTTTCATTGGCTGTAATTGCCATAATCCTCAACATCACCTGCCTATGCACTCTTAATGGACTTACTTATGAAATATAATGTTTGCATTTGATATCTGGAGTGCCAAATTCCTTTTTCTACATAAACATTAACAGAAATAAACACTTGAAATAGATCACTCTGTAATGACTATATAATGAGTTGATATTCTAATTTTGTGAGAAGCACCTGTACATCGTCGTTTCTGTCTAAATCTAAAAAAAAAAAAAGGTGATTCTGACAAACCACCGAAGAAAATTCACTGTAATGAGGCCTATGCAGTCCCTTTAGCCAATGATACGGCTATGTCTATTATTTTAGACATGCACACAAGCGAAGTTGACCACAGTTTTGTGCACCACTGAAGAGATGAACACTGCTTGAACAGATGCCGGACAGAGTCCAGAGTAACTCTGCTGCCTTTTTATAGTGAATAGATTCATCAGTTCAATTGTTAATGCGGAAAACCCATATATTACCTTTAACAGTTGAAGGACTTGAATAAGGACTTGTTTTTTGTGGGGTGAGTTAAAACTTATTGGTGGCATTTTGGATCACTTATGTTTCAGTTTATCCTTTGTTTACAGTTGTGCTAAAGTTTCCATACTCCGGCAGAATTTTTGCTTTCTTGGCCATTTTTTCAGAGAATATGAATGATAACACCAAAACGTTTTCTCCACTCATGGTTAGTGGTTGGGTGAAGCCATTTATTGTCAAACTACTGTGTTTTCTCTTTTTAAATCATAATGACAACCCAAAACATCCAAATGACCCTGTTCAAAAGTTCACATACCCCATTTCTTAACACCGTGTATTGCCCCCTCTAACATCAATGACAGCTTGAAGTCTTTTGTGGTGGTTGTGGATGAAGTTCTTAATTTTCTCAGATGGCAGTGTTTTTATTTTTTACTAGTTTCCTTTAAATCTTGTTAAGCACTTGAAGGGTTAACTTTCTGAATGTGGCTTTAAATACTTTTAGGGGCGCAGTTTTAAAAATGGGGTTTTCTGGCATATAAGCCTCGACGTTAGTTTAGAAGTGAAGTGGTTCCTTAAAACTACAGCTTGCATAAATATATTGAAATAATGATATTGGGGTGACAGAGGGGCACTTCTCCCACTGTCTAAACTGCTAGCAAGTATATAGCAGGCTCTGTTCCTGAACCTAGCTGTCTGGCACCTATTGCTGTTAATATATGACAATGGCATGATGACTTGCAAAACAAATGCTAGGAGATTCAATTTATAGCACTGCTCCAGTGTTTTTATTTTTTATTGCAGCACAGGAGTGGTGCTACTAATCTAAGTTCCCTGTCCTTAGTCTTAAACTTACAAGTTTCCATCTTAACCTTTTAGTCAGCGCTGCTCCTGTAGATCTCTAGAAGTTTGTCACCGGTCAGATCACTACAGTGTTTGCTGGAGAGATCTGAAAGTCACAAGTCAGTGTAAGCCTATGAGAGCCTGAACGAGGCCAGAACGCGACTCACATAGATTTACATTGAGAGCTTTTGACCGTTTCCTCGGAGTTCCCAACAGTCAGAAGTTGCAGTCACAAGATGGCGGTATGGGATTGGAGGGGCACAATGAAAATCTGAAGACAATGGCTTCTAAGTATAAGACTAAAGGTACCGTCACACTCAGCGACGCTGCAGCGATATAGACAACGAGCCGATCGCTGCAGCGTCGCTGTTTAGGTCGCTGTAGAGAAGTCAAACACGGCAACACCAGAACGATGCAGGAGCGATCCAGTGACGTACTTATCGTTCTCGCTGGTTGTTAGCTCCATGTAAAAACATTGCTGACATCGTTGCTTTTGCTGTCAAACATAACGATACACGCCGACCTGACGACCAAATAAAGTTCTGGACTTCTAGCTCCGACCAGCGATGGCACAGCGGGATCCAGATCGCTACTGCGTGTCAAACACAATGAGATCGCTATCCAGGACGCTGCAACGTCACGGATCGTTGTTGTTCTCGTTGTAAAGTTGCTGAGTGTGAATGTACCTTAAGGTTATGGAACTTAGTTTAGTATCACTATTCCAGCAGTGAGTTAAAAAAAAATAAAAACACGGGAGTGGTGATATAGAACAGAAAAAAGAGAGCGAGTGTTGGCGACAGAGTAACGGAAGGGTTAAAGAAAGTTCTAGATCAAGTTCTACAGCAACTAGCTACTCAGATGGCCGGAATGCAGGGATTGAAGGACAAGTAATAAGAAGGCTCCTTTCCATAGCATTAACAGAGCTGAGGGAAGTGTAATTTCCCTAAGGAGCTTGAAGTAGTGGGCTATGGGTCAACGTGGTAAACCGTTCCAGGAAGGTTACCGAAGTCTTATTCCAACCAGGATGGAGCACGGGCTCTCTACTGTAGGATAAATAAAGTTGAAAGTCAGAGCCAGTAAACTCTCAGAAGTACCCTCTCACTCTGAAATTCTAACAGTGCCAACAAGAAATTCCATATGTAGCGAAAACGAAGGCCGGGGTCACATTAGCCTATAGCATACAATGCAAGAGCATGATATGAGATATTGTAGTTACTTTGCTCAAACTCTGCTGTGAGCATGAGCCGAGTGTCAGTTCACTGTGTTTAGATTCTCTCGCATGACAGAATTGCAGCACAGGTGCGGAGGAGATAGAGAAAGAAATGTCTCTATCTCCTCCATCGTCGGCATCCACGGTAATCGTCCTGAACTTGTTTGATATCTGAGTGCAGTCCGATGTTTCACACGCACCCATAGACTTGTATGGGTGAGTGCGATCCAATTCTTGGATGCAATAGCATTAGAAAGTACTTGCAGATATGAGCTACCCCATAGAATATCCATGGTCCTAGTGCTATGCTATTTATCACATAGCAGCAGGCTGTTTTATACGCTCATGTGAGCGAGACCCAAGTATAAGCCTCTGTCTACTGCAGAAAAAATGTTGAAGAATTACTGTGTTTTCTCCCAAGTATTGAAACCTTATTTAAAGAATGCCAGTAAATAAGCTTTTAACTTTGTGCAAAGGACTCTAGCCTCACTGAATGGTTGCAAAATATTAAAGTTCCTTATACAATCTAACCACTTGTGGCCCGAAGAGGGATAGGCATCAAACCTCCAGATCATACACACACGGGTTTTAACCTTTTCAAAAATTGCTTATGCTTGGTATCAATTGGGCATTAAATAACTAACTTAAAAAACTGGTACTTTACTTTGCAATCCAATTTTTGTGTTTCTTTTTGCTCTTTCCTTGCAGTCTGTAATAAGTGCCCAGTTGGTACAGAAGCTGCACTTGGTTTTGAGTACAAATGGTGGAATACCCTGCCTTCAAACATGCACAGCACAGTAATGAGTGGGCTGAACTTTGAATATCAGCAAGAGGCTGGTAAGTTAAGATAGAAAACATACTTTGCTATACGTTTGCTTCTTTTTTTTCTACTTTTTTCTTTTATTTTAAAGGCTTGAGGTTCACCCTGCATTTGGTGCAGGTCGTCGCACCGTCAAAACGACTCATGCATCGGCATCCGCATACATCTGCATGGCCTGTGTACCCAATGTTAAAGATTGGGCACACACGCTGCATGCAGCCATAGGCGGAGCTGAATGAAGAGGCACGGCAGTGGGCGGGGTTTCACTGAGGAAGTCCGCAGCCCTGCTGAACGCTAGTGTGAAACTAGCCTTATCCAATACTTTTAATAAACCAGTGAAAGATGTAAAAATACAGTGTTCTTGTATCTACCTCTATGGGCACAACAATGTACTACAACAATAGTATAATTGATCAGACAATCCCAGGCTCAAGTCCCCTAAGTTGACTAAAGAATGAAATGAAAAGATAAGAAGGTTTTAAAAAATATATATAAAAAAAATTTCAAATCCCCCTTCTTTTTCCCCTTTGAAAATATACAAGAAAGAAAAAACCTATTTGGTATCACCACATTCATAAGTCTGACCATCAAAATATTAAATTGATTAACTTGATTGGTAAATGCCGTAATGAGAAAAAAATCATAATGCCAGAAATTACAAAATGTTAAGTGTGTGTTTTTTGTCACTGCTTCTCCCTAAACAAAAAAAATAAACAAGATACAACTTTTGGCCATACAAGATGTTTTGTTCTGTATCATTAAAACCATCATCTTATCACAAACAAAAAATAAAAATAAAACCCTAATACTTGTGTAGCTCAACTGATGACAAAATAAACGTGTTACAGGTCTCGAATGCGGTGACACAGGCTAAAAAAAATGTACTTTTTTAAAAATTTCCTTTTTCATGTTTAGTATCTTTCAAACACCTCCCATGACAGACTAGATGCTTCACATTTGAACCTTGCTTCCTTTGGAAGAAACGCTATGCTGTCAAGGTCTTCAGGACAACCACTATGCCTTCATGACCATATACTTACTACAGAGGCCTCCTGTCTTCCAAAAACCCATGCTTACCATCTGCAGATGAACTTCTATTTGCTGATGGTTCTTTGGTGCGGATTGGGTCTTTGGTGCCAATTGGGTCTTTTGTGCCGATCGGGTCTTTGGTGCTGATGTTCATTTTTGTTTCTGACTGACGTGACCAAAACCTGTCTGTCATAAATTTTACAGTGGCTGAGGCTTCTTTCACTGCTAGCTTTAAAATATATCTGTGTTTTCTGGAACACAAGTAAAACGCTTATACCCAGGCCTAGTGTTACAAATGCTTTAGTCAAGTGTGTCTAACTGAAAGGAAACATTTATTAAGTGTAAGCAAGTCTACAAAACTTTGTAAACTATCCTTACAGGATAGAGATTTGGATCGCCCCCACGTAAGGGCAATGGGGTACTCGGTACGGGGTCCTTTAGTTCCCTCAGCGAGGATGTCACGGTGGCCCGATTCGGACCGTGGCCCTATGAGGGGTGCCCAATAAAAGGCAGAGTTTGTACAGAACGGTAGTGTTCGTGACGCCACCTGTGGTATTCGGTCAGAGTGACCGACGCTGCTTAAGGGTCCGCTGGGGTGATGGAATAGCAGCTAGATGGTATACCTTCCCACAGGTGAAGTATATCCCCAGGGCTTCCCAGAAGTGTAGATGATGATGGTGGATGGTGCAAGGCGTGGTGAATAACGAGGACACAATGGGTGCAGTCTCTTTACCTTTACTGAAGGCTTCAGCATCCACAGTCCAGAGTGCCGGATGACAGGGTAGGCAGAGTCCGGCCAGTCTGATGGCAACTCCAGAGTCCCCTTATCCAGATGGAAATCAGTAGCCTTCCCCTTGCGCACAGTAACGTAGTAGGTCCCTACTTGCATTAGCTACCATAAGGTCCTCGCTGTTGTTACTTCTCTCTCTCTCTGTCCCCCAGATGGGTAGGACATAACCCGTATGACAGTGATGGCCTGAGGCTATTTTATTTGGACCCTAGTGGCGCCCCTCCTCCGCGATTGCCACCATGTCTGGTTAGGTGTTTAGGTCGGACAGCCAACTTGGAATTGACTGCCTTGCCGGTCTCTGAAGTAAAGCGTCTAAAGAGTCTATCACTCCCTCGGTGTTCCGGCCACCGGATCTGCGCTTCAGATGGCGGCAGCCTGCTTCTAGCTGGTCTCCCACTGATTTTTCACTCTTGTTGCTATGACTTCTGTGCTCACTCACTACAGCACACTTCCCTTCTTGTCCTCTCTTAGGAGTCTGCCGCATGGGTTGCAGGCGCAGCTCTGTGTCCTTCTTTCCTTCCTCCTCAGACTTTTTAGTCTGGATCTGACCAGGATCACCCCAGCCAGCTCGACCTGGAGACCTTTCCTCGTCAGTCCCCAGCCAGGAGCTCTCCTCTCCTCCACTGAACTGACTAACTTCCTAACCAACCCACCAGTTTTACCCTATGTGAGGAGTGGCCTAGTGAACAGAACCCTTAGCTCCCCCTGGTGGACTGGCGTGTGAAGTGTGTGTGGCTGTGATACCTGGCAGGGTGAACTCTTTTGGTGCCATCAGACGTAACATCACTCCCCTTGGTGGAAGAACTACATTACTGCAACGACCAGGACTCTGGGGCGCTGCAAATGTCTATTTGAAGGCAAACATTCATCTTTGTTTTACAGGTTGGGAAGTGGCTGGAGATTATATATACACATCTGGCGGATCTTCAGATAATGATTATATGATACTCACAATGAACATTCCTGCCTTCAGGTAACTATAGTTAACCCAGATTTAAAAACAAAAACACTTTTATTGCCTTTTTCACTTACTTATTTTCTTTCCTATTCTTCTTCAGTTCCCCACAGCAATTACCTGAAGGTGGAGAAAGTAATGAGGTGTCACGGATTACGTTTGTGTTTGATATGAAATGTTCTGTGAACTGCCAGCTTTTCTTTATGAAGGTATGTTATGTATTCCATTAAAGAAGTTTTTTCATAGAGATCTTTTTTACGTATTCACATGTGCTCTCAGATTGCATAGCAAAAACCTAGCAACAGAATTCCTTTAAGGAGAACCTGTCCTGTGTTTTGCGAGTGTTGAACTTGTGAAGTTTTCCATTTAACTTACAAGCATTCTTTGACCCCTAGTTCTATTCTTGCTTTTCTCCCTTTCAGTGTACATGCAGCCAGACTACAGGTCCTTCTCAGAAAATTAGCATATAGTGTTAAATTTCATTATTTACCATAATGTAATGATTACAATTAAACTTTCATATATTATAGATTCATTATCCACCAACTGAAATTTGTCAGGTCTTTTATTGTTTTAATACTGATGATTTTGGCATACAACTCCTGATAACCCAAAAAACCTGTCTCAATAAATTAGCATATCAAGAAAAGGTTCTCTAAACGACCTATTACCCTAATCTTCTGAATCAACTAATTAACTCTAAACACATGCAAAAGATACCTGAGGCTTTTATAAACTCCCTGCCTGGTTCATTACTCAAAACCCCCATCATGGGTAAGACTAGCGACCTGACAGATGTCAAGAAGGCCATCATTGACACCCTCAAGCAAGAGGGTAAGACCCAGAAAGAAATTTCTCAACAAATAGGCTGTTCCCAGAGTGCTGTATCAAGGCACCTCAATGGTAAGTCTGTTGGAAGGAAACAATGTGGCAGAAAACGCTGTACAACGAGAAGAGGAGACCGGACCCTGAGGAAGATTGTGGAGAAGGACCGATTCCAGACCTTGGGGAACCTGAGGAAGCAGTGGACTGAGTCTGGTGTGGAAACATCCAGAGCCACCGTGCACAGGCGTGTGCAGGAAATGGGCTACAGAGAAGCAGCACTGGACTGTTGCTAAGTGGTCCCAAGTACTTTTTTCTGATGAAAGCAAATTTTGCATGTCATTCGGAAATCAAGGTGCCAGAGTCTGGAGGAAGACTGGGGAGAAGGAAATGCCAAAATGCCTGAAGTCCAGTGTCAAGTACCCACAGTCAGTGATGGTGTGGGGTGCCATGTCAGCTGCTGGTGTTGGTCCACTGTGTTTCATCAAGGGCAGGGTCAATGCAGCTAGCTATCAGGAGATTTTGGAGCACTTCATGCTTCCATCGGCTGAAATGCTTTATGGAGATGAAGATTTCATTTTTCAGCATGACCTGGCACCTGCTCACAGTGCCAAAACCACTGGTAAATGGTTTACTGACCATGGTATTACTGTGCTCAATTGGCCTGCCAACTCTCCTGACCTGAACCCCATAGAGAATCTGTGGGATATTGTGAAGAGAAAGTTGAGAGACGCAAGACCCAACACTCTGGATGAGCTTAAGGCCGCTATTGAAGCATCCTGGGCCTCCATAACATCTCAGCAGTGTCACAGGCTGATTGCCTCCATGCCACGCCGCATTGAAGCAGTCATTTCTGCCAAAGGATTCCCGACCAAGTATTGAGTGCATAACTGAACATTATTATTTGATGGTTTTTTTGTTTGTTATTAAAAAACACTTTTATTTGATTGGATGGGTGAAATATGCTAATTTATTGAGACAGGTTTTTTGGGTTATCAGGAGTTGTATGCCAAAATCATCAGTATTAAAACAATAAAAGACCTGACAAATTTCAGTTGGTGGATAATGAATCTATAATATATGAAAGTTTAATTGTAATCATTACATTATGGTAAATAATGAAATTTAACACTATATGCTATTTTTTTTAGAAGGACCTGTATTCCTGCAGCCTTTGGATTAATTCAGTTCCCATTTACCTGCGGAGGCTGCAGACATATCAACTTTTTTTCTGTGGTATTGCTGTGATTCAATATTGTGGCAGTTTCATAATGAACTTGTTGCCTGTTATTATTTAGAGAGGAAATGACTGTGGGACAGGACTCGGAGCATCGGGGTAGACAGACCAAAAAGGGCCCCTGTGCAAAACCAGTGTATGGGTCCTTTGTAGTCCAATAATGTGTCCTTGGCAGAACCCTCTTATTGCTTTTGAGTGTCTGAGGCTGTTCACACCTGCTTTTTTTTTTTTTTAAGTGAAGAGAGAGATGTCTTATTTTGATCCGAGTCACTGATCAAACTTGACAATGTAAATCTATGGGTCTATTAAAAAAAAAAAATGAAACATCACTTCGCTATCATCTATGTACAGTCCATGTGCTATGCAATTTTCATACTTGTTTGATGGAAGCTTAAATATCTTTCTCATATGCAGAAAATTACCGCTTAACCCTTCACCTTTTTTTTTTCCTGTTTTTTTGAGTTTACGTTTTTTGCTCCCCTTCTTCCCAGAGCATAACTTTTTTATTTTTCCTTCAATATGGCCATGTATGTAAGGGCTTCTTTTTTGCAAGACAAGTTGCACTTTTGAACAATAAAATTGATTGTTACCATATAGTGTACTGCAAAATGGGAAAAATATTCAAAGTGCGGTGAAATTGCAAAAAAAAGTGCAATTCCACAATTGTTTTTTTTTTTTATATACTGTGTTCATTAAATGCTAAAACTAACCTGCCAATATTATTCTATAGGTCATTATGAGTTCATTGATACCAACACATGTATAGGTTCTTATTTATTTAAGTGGTGAAAACAAAATTCAAAATTTGTAAAAATAAAAAAAAAAATTATAATTTTTTTTTTTTTGTAAAAGCGCCATTTTCCAAGATTCATAGTGTCTCCATTTTTGGGGATCTTAGGCTGGGCGAGGGATTATTTGTGCGCACCAAGTTTACGTTTGAACTGATGCAATTTCGGTGTAGATAGAATGTTTTGATTGCCCATTGTTGCAGTGACCAAAAAATTTAATTCTGGCTTTTTGTTTTTTTTCTCATTATGCCGTTTAGCGATCGGAATAATTATTTTTATATATTGATCGGGTGATTCCGAATGCGGCGATACCAAATATGTGTATTTTTTTATGTTTTTGGAATTGTTTTATTTTGAATGGGGGGCTGATTTTAATATTTGTTTAACTTTTTAAAATATTTTTTTTTTTACTTTTTTTTTTTTACTTTTCACTTGCTTCAATAGTCTTGAATAGTATGAGAGACTAGAAACTGCGATCACCCGATCGCCTGTGCTACACACAGCATGAAATGATCATCTGCTATGAGCGCTGCTGACTGCTGGGCGGTGCTCATAGCTATCCGGCAATGACAACAGGGGTCTCCTGCTGATCAGCTGTTCGGCTTCACAGCTGCATGTGTCGCGGCTGTGATAGTCACAGCACATGCAGGGATGGCCTGTTTGTTGGGCTTTCCATGCATGTGTTCTGCCTGTCACACAGCCGCGACACATGCAGCTGCGGAGCTGGACAGCTGATCAGTCAGTACGATCCAGGAAGCTGGGTTCCCTCTGCAACTTATTCAGTAAGCTCTATAGCTTGCCGAATAAGAGGGAACCGAGCAAATTCGTGCATCTCTAGTCAAGACATGCAATCACTGACAACGTGATTTTTATTTGAAACTATCAATGAAATATTTTATTTTTATTGATTTTTACTTCCTTATATAGCGCTATCATATTCCGCAGCGCTTTACACACATTATCATCACTGTCCCCAATAGGGCTCACAATATCCATTCCCTATCAGTATGTCTTTGGAGTGTGGGAGGAAACCGTTCTACCCAGTGAGAACATACAAACTCTTTGCAGATGTTGCCCTTGGTGGGATTTGAATCAGGACCCCAGCACTGCAAAATACCAGTAATAACCACTGACCTACCGTCTGGCCAATCTCATGTAGTTACATAGTTATTAAGGTTGAAGTCCATCTAGTTCAACCCATAGCCTAACCTAACATGCCCTAACATGTTGATCCAGAGGAAGGCAAAAAAAAACCATGTGGCAACTTTTTTACTGTATTGTATATTACAGTTTCTCCTTATTTGCCCATCACAATAGAGTTATTTATGTGGACCTCCTTCTTTTTTTTTTCTTAACTCTTAGGCCGTGAATATGGAAGTAAGTTCACTGATAGAAAGCTGGAATGGCACTAGAGATAAGCAGTCATATTCTCATCATTTGGTGATTAACGCAAACACTACTTTTTCTTGGGCATTCCAAAGAACCAGTTTTCGAACAGATGGAGTAAGTAAGCAGTCTGTATTAGTTTTGCGTGCTTATTATGCATACTTTTCCGCTTTATTCTGCTTTTGTTACAAAATCTTAGTTTGGGATACAGAAAGGGTCAGCTTATGCTTTCTGTGGGCATTTTGGGGCCATTGCTAGGTGGTATCAGGGTGGTGCTTAAATCTAGCATTATGGAGCAATAAAAAAAATGGTAAGTATGATTATACAATGCAGATTTTCTTATAATTGTATTTCACTGTCTTAAAGGGATGGAACTGCTATTAAACCTAAACTATAGAGACCAAAAAAACAACAAGACCTTTAAAGAGGACTTGTCACTGATTTTTTTTTTTTTTTTATATTGAACTGGACACACAATGCAATAGGCACTGCATAGTAGAATAAAACTTTTTATTTTGCATGCTCTTCTCACTGCAGACTAATGACTGTTGGACAACAGCAAACCCAAGTATGATTTACTGATGGCTTTCATCTCTTTCTGGCATTCCGTTTGGGGAGGGACAGTGCTGCAGACGCTTAGTCTCATTACATACACTTCTAGTGAAATTTGAATGAGGTTTACTGGCAGGACCAAATATACAGTAGCATTGTCAAAGCAAGTGCAATGCTTGTGATGCTGGAGATGAAAGCTGTTACTCACTCAGGTCTGCTGTGCTCTGGTACATGTAATCATTCTTTTAGGAGAGCAGACTGTGTCATTATATCTCACACACAGCCTGTTGTAAATTCTAGAAGGGGAATGGTCTTTTCCCCATTGTATGTAGATGCCTGCTTATGATTGGTAGAGCTCACAGCACTACGAGAGCTACTAGAAGTGTTTGCTATGAGACTGTGAGAGATGAAAACTATCTCACTCGGGCCTGCTGTGCTCCAGCACGTCTTCACTCCGCTGGGTAATGGAGCATAGAAGCTGACCGTTTTAATTTCTAAAGATGGTGACTTTCACAGGGTATTCTGAGTTTGACTTTGGGGACCCTGTAGTTAGAGGAAGCAGTCAAAGGAGGAGCACTTCCTGTAATGAAGATACCAATGCCTACCCCAACTTGATTTAGCAAGGATGGAGCAGCCTTAGCAACTACTGTGTTTTTACAGCAAAAAGTTGTTGGCCCATTAACTTTCTTTTTTTTTTTTCTTTTTTTTTTTTAAATATCCAGGGCCGCAAATATACAGCAGATATGGCAAAAATATATTCCATTAACATTACTAATGTAAAGGATGGGGTTGCATCCTGGTGTCAGCCATGTGCCCTGGGCACTGACTCTCAGTGTATCTCCTGTCTATCCGGCCATTACATAGACAAGAAAACAAGCAGCTGCATTTCTTGCCCAAAGAATACTTACCTGCCATCTCATTTAATTTTTGGAGAAGAATCTTGTACTGAATGTGGCCCAGAAACGAAGAGCAATGATGTAAGTAACAAGTATCAACATTAAATGAAAATAAAAATGTATATAAATATATAGGGACAGTATGTGGCAAAAAGTATTTGGACACCCTTTGTAATTCTGAAGTCCTGATGGATGAGCTATGCCCATAGCAAACAAGCAAATATAATCAAGCACATACCAGTGTACTCTCCATAGATAAACCTTTAGTAATGATTAGTAGTTGTAGTGTGGGTCATAATAAAGAGCTTGGTAGATAGGGCACCTTCATAGGATTCCACCTTTGCTACATGGCAGTTTGTGAAATTTCTGACCTGCACTTGTAATGTTCTGTTCATGCTTCATTTCAACCTCACATTTGGTGTATGCAGCAAGCAGGCTTCTAGTGCATATGCCGAACATATCCCTATGCACCTCGTGTATTCCTAAAATGTCATTTTGGCATATACTGGAGTTTGTCACTTGGGCATGTGGCACATAATGATTGCTAAGGCATGTGGTGTGTAAAACTTGTCCTCTGTTTCTTCGTTCACTACAGGGTTCAAATCTGCTTCGCATAATCACAAGACCTGTTTACAGGGAGTTCTATTAAGTGAGTTTTCATTAGTCCAACCACTGAATACAAGCCAAAGATGACAATTCATAATGCCAAAAGTTGGCTATAGTTACACAAAGTATGCCATCAGTGGACTCCAAAACAGTGAAAATGTCCTATCTGCCGTATTAAACTGATCCGTATTATACGGCTTTCTACGGCCGTAGAAAATCGCAGCATGCTGCGTTTGTCACCGTATTGCGCAAATAAAACGTCAATGAAAGTCAATAGAAGCCCCAAAATTACGGATTACACACGGACCAGCAGTGTGACTTGCGAGGAATACGCAGCGCTGTTAGAGAAAAAAGCCGGTAATTCAATTACCGGCTTTTGCTTTCTCCTTCCTAAACCCGACATGATATGAGACATGGTTTACATACAGTAAACCATCTCATATCACCATTTTTTTTGCATATTCCACACTACAAAAGTCAGTAGTGACTGTTCTAGATAGTAAATTTTGCACATACACACTACTAACATTAGTAGTGTGGAATATGCAAAAAAAAGGGGATATGAGATGGTTTACTGTATGTAAACCAGGTCTCATATCATGTCGGGTTTAGGAAGGAGAAAGCAAAAGCCGGTAATTGAATTACCAGCTTTCTGCTATCTCGCGCTGTATTAAGTAATAATATATATACATATATGTGTCTCCCTGACATATACATATATATATATAGAGAGAGAGAGAGACAGTATATATGTTTTTTTTTTTTTTAACACATGGATCCCTTGTATAGCTGTATGTCGGTTTTGGAAGCCTGCGATAAAAACACGCATTACGGCTGCCATACGGATTACATACGGAGGATGCCATGTGCAAAAAACGGTGACACACCCTGCCTACGGAGGAGCTACGGACCACTATTTTCGGGACTTTTCAGCGTATTACGGCCGTAATATACGGACCGTATTTTCATACGCTGTGTGTGACGCCGGCCTTACTCTGTCCACCACCACCCACATAAGTCTTCCCTTTGGAGGATAGCAAGTCAGTAATGAAGTCCATGGAGAGATGGGTCTAAGGACATTTTATTTATAAGTAAGGAATGGAAAATTCAAGCTGGACGGGTCTAGGGTGTTTTGCTTTGGGTACAGATTTCACAAGCCATGACTAGTGATGAGAGAGAATACTCATTGCTCAGGTTTTCCTGAGCACGCTCGGTTGGTCTCCGAGTATTTGTTAAGGTACCTTCACACTGAACAACATTACAACGTTAACGATAGCGATCCGTGACGTTGCAGCGTCCTGGATAGCGATATCGTTGTGTTTGACACGCAGCAGGTTACCATTGTAAATGTAAAAAAAAACCCACATAGTCACATTCCGATGCCTGTCACGTCCCCGGCGTCCGCTTCACTGCACTCCTGCTGCATCCTGTGTCAGCGCCGGCCGGCCGTAAAGCAGAGCACAGCGGTGACGTCACCGCTCTGCTTTACGGCCGGCGCTGACACAGGATGCAGGAGGAGTGCAGGAAAGCGGACGCCGGGGACGTGACAGGCACCGGAATGTGAGTATGTGTTTTTTTTTTTTTTTACATTTACAATGGTAACCAGGGTAAACATCGGGTTACTAAGCGCGGCCCTGCGCTTAGTAACCCGATGTTTACCCTGGTTACCCGGGGATTTCGGCATCGTTGGTCGCTGGAGAGCTGTCTGTGTGACAGCTCTCCAGCGACCACACAAGGACTTTCCAACGATCACGGCCAGGTCGTATCGCTGGTCGTGATCGTTGGAAAGTTGCTGAGTGTGACGGTACCTTTAGTGTTCGGAGATTTAGTTTTCATCCCGGCAGCTGAATGATTTACAGCTATTAGCCAGCTTGATTACATGTGGGGATTCCTTAGCAACCAGGCAACCCCCACATGTACTCATCTTGGCTAGTAGCTGTAAATCATTCAGCTGAGGCAATCAAAACTAAATCTCCGAACACTAAGGCTGCCGTCACACTAGCAGTATTTGGTCAGTATTTTACATCAGTATTTGTAGCCAAAACCAGGAGTGGGTGATAAATACAGAAGTGGTGCATATGTTTCTATTATACTTTTCCTCTATTTGTTCCACTCCTGGTTTTGGCTTACAAATACTGATGTAAAATACTGACCAAATACTGCTAGTGTGACGGCAGCCTAACAAATACTCGGAGACCACCCGAGCGTGCTCTGGAAAACCTGAGCAACGAGTATACTCGCTCATCACTAGCCGTGACTCATTCCTTAAAATCCTGGAATAGTGGTTTCACCTTAAACATAACATAAAGCTATTCATAGATGTGAGCTTGCTACAAATAAACACAATTGCAACGCAGAGGAGCTGGTCTCTGTGAAATAAAATCAGTTATGTAAGCATTTCAGCAGATTCTGTTAATCTAAATGGGTTCTGAATAGGGCAAAACACAGTACAGAGAAAGAGTTCAACAAAATTTCACAATGTGTCCATTGCTTGTAACTCTTCCATTGATAAGCTGATATTTATCACTGCACACTTGCATTTCAGCTATATAATGAATAATTTAATATTTACTAGAATTATATCAAGGTATATTAAAAAGCTTTCTTTCAGGAAGTTGCACATCTTCCACTTATAACCCCCCCCCCCCCCCAAAAAAAAAAAAAAAATGTCTAATTTGCTTTCCCCAGTCTAGAATGTTCTCAGAAAAAACATTGAAACATTGTTAACACACACTGGTTTCTAACGTCATAAAGGGAAACCATGTACTTTTTGCAAATTTAAACAAAAAACTTTTCTGGAAACTATTACTGTAGAATGACAAATGTTAGAACATTAAACAGTTTAACCACAAAACCATTTTTACTTTTACATTTGGTAAATTGCACCATATGCAAATTAAGTTATGTAGGGTGTATAGAATAAAAGAAAAATTGCAAGATGAACTGTAAATAACTGAAAATGGCAGTAATCTCTCAAATGTTTCTAAATATTTGCAGTCCGTTCAGGAAATGTATCTGGGTTTGAATTTGGCAATAAGGTTTATTAGCCCTACTGGCTGAGTACATTGGAAACCAGCACCAATGAATAGCAGTCTTTTTAGGTTTTTATTTTTAATACTATATTTCCAACAGGCCTAAACTACAGTCCCACATAATTCTCTTTGTATTTTAAATCACTCTCATCTTTAAAAATAACCTGTAATTTGGAGATAGAGAAAGTCGAGTGCTGCTACCCACCACCTATCTCCATATCCGTGGAATTTCAGAAATCTGATAATAAATAAAAATGTTAGTGATCTGCAAATGATGACAAAATGGAATTTTCAAAACCTTGATTTATTCAGTATCAAGTATGAGTGTCATGTCTATCGATTCTGTGATTTCCATAACTCTAGAACTTTCTTCTTAGTTTTACAATTTCATTAAGTGTGTGTGTGTGTGTGTGTGTGTGTGTATAGTATAATATGCATGTATGTAATGTATATAATGCAGATATACAGAGGGTATGGAAAGTATTCATATATCTTTAAATTTTTCACTCCAGCCATTTGGTAAATTCAAAAATGTTAATTTTTTTTCTCATTAAAGGGAATCGGTCACCCCATTTTAGACCTATAAGCTAAGGCCACCACCATCAGGGGCTTATCTACAGCATTCTATAATGCTGTAGATAAGCCCCGATGTAACATGAAAGAGAAGAAAAACAACTTAGATTATACTCACCCAGGGGCAGTCCCATTGCGGTCCGGTGGGCATCGCGGTCTGGGTCTGGCACCTCCCATCTTCATACGATGACGTCCTCTTCTTTGCTTCCTGTCGTGGCTCCTGCCAGGCGTACTTATCTGCCCTGTTGAGAGCAGAGCAAAGCACTCCTGTGCGCTTGCGCTGGGCCTCTCTGACCTTTCCCGATAAGTATGCTTGGCAGGAGCCGTGACAGGAAGCAAAGAAGAGGACGTCATCGTATGAAGATGGGAGGCCCCGGACCCGGACTGTGACGCCCATCGGACCGGACCGCACCGGGACCACCCCTGGGTGAGAATAATATAACTTGTTTTTCTTCTTTCAGGTTATATCGGGGGCTAATCTACAGCATTACAGAATGCTGTAGATAAGCCCCTGATAGCGGTGGCCTTAGCTTATGGGCCTAAAATGGGGTGACAGATTCTCTTTAATGTACACTCTGCACCCCATCTTGACTGAAAAGAAAAATCAGAAGTGTAGTAATTTTTGCTAATTTATTAAATAAGAAAAACTGAAATATCACATGGTAATAAGAATTCAGACCCTTTGCTCAGTTATTGAGTAGAAGCACCCTTTTGAGCTAGTACAGCCATGACTCTTCTTGGTAATGATGCAACAAGTTTTTCACACCTGGATTTGGGGATCCTTTGCGATTCTTGCTTGCAGATCCTCTCCAGTTCCGTCAGGTTGGATGGTGAACTTTGGTGAACAGCCATTTTCAGGTCTTTCCAGAGATGCTCAACTGTGTTTATGTCAGGGCTCTGGCTGGGCCAGTAAAGAATGGTCACAAAGTTCTTCTGAAGCCAGTCCTTTGTTACTTTAGCTGTGTGCTTTAGGGTCATTGTCTTGTTGGAAGGTGAACCTTCGGCCAAGTCTGAGGTCCAGAGCACTCTGGAAGAGGTTTTCATCCTGGATATCTCTGTATTTGGCGACATTAATGTTTCCTTCAATGACAACCAGTTGTCCTGTCCCTGCAGCTGAAAAACACCCACATAGCATGATGCTGCTACCACCATGTTTCACTATTGGGATTGTATTGGGCAGGTGATGGGCAGTGCCTGGTTTTCTCCAGAAATACCGCTTAGAATTATCACTAAAAAGGTCTATCTTCTCATCAGGCTAGAGAATCTCATTTCTCATAGTCTGGGAGTCTTTCATGTGTTTTTAGCAAATTCTATGAGGGTTTTCATGTCTTGCACTGAGGAGAAGCTTCCATCGGTCCACTCTGCAATAAGGCCCAACTGGTGGAGGGCTGCAGTGATAGTTGACTTTGTGGAACTTTCTCCCATCTCCCTACTGCATCTTTGGAGCTCAGCCACAGTGATCTTGGGGTTCTTATTTGCCTCTCTCAACAAGACTCTTCTCACACGATTGCTCAGTTTGGCTGGACGGCCAGGTCTAGGAAGACTTCTGGTGGTCCTAAACTTCTTCTATTTAAGGATTATGGAGGCCACTGTGCTCTTGAGAATCTTGAGTACTGCAGAAATGCTGTTGTAACCTTGGCCAGATCTAACAATTCTGTCTCTGAGCTCATTGGCCAGTTCCTTTGACCTCATGATTCTCATTTGGTCTGACATGCACTGTGAACTGAGATCTTATATAGACAGGTGTGTGCCTTTCCAAATCAAGTCCTATCAGTTTAATTAAACACAGCTGGCCTCCAATGAAGGAGTAGAACCATCTCAAGGAGGATCACAAGGAAATGGACAGCATGTGACTTGAATATGAGTGTCTGAGCAAAGGGTCTGAATACTTATGACCATGTGATATTTGTTTTTCTTTTCTATTAAATTGCAAAAATTACTACATTTCTGTTTTTTTCAGTCAAGATGGGGTGCGGAGTGTACATTGATGTGAATAAAATGAACTTTTTTGAATTTACCAAATGGCTGCAATGAAACAGAGTGGAAAAACTTTAAAGGGGTATGAATACTCTCCGTACCCACTGTATAATTAATGTTTAAGCAGTTTTTTCATACTGCAGTAATTCTGTGCTTATCACGAGTTTTGTGGATCCCTGACTTTTCTCCCCTAATAATTTGTTCTAGGCTCATTCCTTATGCTATAATGATTGCCACGTTACAATATCAGAGGGGAGAAGGGAACTGCAGTATGATTTTTCATTACTTCAGAACACAACAACATTTACTGGAAATCCCAGCTTCACAAGCAGAGGGGTGAAATTTTATCATCAGTTCAGTCTCAGCCTTTGTGGACACCAGGTTTGTTACTTTGCCTATAAATGTATAGTTAGAATAATCTGTTTTTAAGTCCTGTACAGTAAACCTGTAACCTATATTTTTAGAAATGTATCGCATTGCTTATGCATCATATGATTTTTAAAATACGTAAAATGCAGAACACATTCGGCAATAGCAGTAAGGCCGGTTTCACATGTCAGTGGCTCCGGTACGTGAGGTGACAGTTTCCTCACGTACCGGAGCCACTGACACACGTAGACACATTAAAATCAATGCATCTGTGCAGATGTCATTGATTTTTTGCAGACCGTGTCTCCGTGTGCCAAACACGGAGACATGTCAGTGTCCGTGGGAGCGCACAGATTACACGGACCCATTAAAGTCAATGGTTGCGTGTAAAACACGTACCGCACACGGACAGTCCGTGTGCCATGCAGGAGACAGCGCTGCATTAAGCGCTGTTCCCCCCACTGGTGCTGAAGCCCCATTCATATCTTCCCTGCAGCAGCGTTTGCTGTAGAGAAGATATGAATAATCGTATGTAAAATCAAGATCCAGGTCATGTCGTGTGAGACTGCCCTTAAACAGTGCTTGCTTGGGCACGTCATTCCTGCTGGCATTGGCCGCAGACATCACACCCCACAGTCAAGTTAATAGCAGCGGACATGGGGTATACAGTATGCACGGTCACGTCTGCAACCCATGTAAATGTACCAGCAAAGAGCAGCAGATGGTACAAGATGAATGGAAGGCAAGAAAGTATTAGTTCATTATTTTTACTGCTCTGCTGTGTGGCATTTTGCATATTACATAAAATCCCTTTTATCTTTTCAGTGCTGAGCAAATTGGATACTATGTCGAGATGTTATTGATAGTGATGAGTGAACGTGCTTGACACTACTCGGTACTCACCCAAGTATCCCTGTGCTCAGTGTACTCGGCGAGCACCGAGTATTTCCGGGATTATTCGGCAGGAGCTTGGGTCTCCACCCTGCAAATCTAGCACTCTTTAGAGCACCATTGACAATGCAGGGATTGTCAGCCATGCACTGTAATGCCACAGCCATCTTCGTTGTGGTATTACAGTTATTGGCTGGCCGCACAGCGTCATCAGGTGTATGAGACCTGGTGCCGCCCTGCTCGCCGCATTCTGCTCCGGACTTAGCGAGTTTAGGGAGAGCTTCTGCTGATGGGGTCAGAATCATCCTTTTAACCCCTTAAGCCCCGAGGGTGGTTTGCACGTTAATGACCGGGCCAATTTTTACAATTCTGACCACTGTCCCTTTATGAGGTTATAACTCTGGAATGCTTCAACGGATCTTGGCAATTCTGACATTGTTTTCTCGTGACATATTGTACTTCATTTTAGTGGTAACATTTATTCGATATAACTTGCGTTTATTTGTGAAAAAAACGGAAATTTGGCGAAAATTTTGAAAATTTCGCAATTTTCCAACTTTAAATTTTTATGCCCTTAAATCACAGAGATATGTCACGCAAAATACTTAATAATTAACATTTCCCACATGTCTACTTTACATCAGCACAATTTTGGAACCAAAATTTTTTTTTGTTAGGGAGTTATAAGGGTTAAAAGTTGACCAGCAATTTCTCATTTTTACAACACCATTTTTTTTTAGGGACCACATCTCATTTGATGTCATTTTGAGGGGTCTATATGATAGAAAATACCCAAGTGTGACACCATTCTAAAAACTGCACCCCTCAAGGTGCTCAAAACCACATTCAAGAAGTTTATTAACCCTTCAGGGGTTTCACAGGAATTTTTGGAATGTTTAAATCAAAAAGAATATTTAACTTTTTTTCACACAAAATTTATTTCAGCTCCAATTTGTTTTATTTTACCAAGGGTAACAGGATAAAATGGATGCGAAACATTGTTGTACAATCTGTACTGAGTACGCTGATACCCCATATGTGGGGGTAAACCACTGTTTGGGCGCATGGCAGAGCTCGGAAGGAAAGGAGCGCCATTTGACTTTTCAATGCAAAATTGACAGGAATTGAGATGGGACGCCATGTTGCGTTTTGAGAGCCCCTCATGTGCCTAAACATTGAAACCCCCCACAAGTGACACCATTTTGGAAAGTAGACCCCCTAAGGAACTTATCTAGATGTGTGGTGACCACTTTGACCCACCAATTGCTTCACAGAAGTTTATAATGCAGAGCCGTAAAAATAAAAAATCATATTTTTTCACAAAAATGATCTTTTCGCCCCCAATTTTTTATTTTCCCAAGGGTAAGAGAAGAAATTAGACCACAAAAGTTGTTGTGCAATTTGTCCTGAGTGCGACGATACCCCATATGTGGGGGTAAACCACTTTTTGGGTGCATAGCAGAGCTCGGAAGGGAAGGAGCGCCATTTGACTTTTCAATGCAAAATTGACTGGAATTAAGATGGGACACCATGTTGGTTTGGAGAGCCCCTGATGTGCCTAAACATTAAAACCCCCCACAAGTGACACCATTTTGGAAACTAGACCCCCTAAGGAACTTATCTAGATGTGTTTTGAGAGCTTTGAACCCCCAAGTGTTTCACTACAGTTTATAACGCAGAGCCGTTAAAATAATTTTTTTTTTTTCGCAAAAATTATTTTTTAGCCCCCAGTTTTGTATTTTCACAAGGGTAACAGAATAAACTGGACCCCAAAAGTTGTTGTCCAATTTGTCCTGAGTACGCTGATACCCCATATGTGGGGGGGAACCACTGTTTGGGCGCATGGCAGAGCTCGGAAGGGAAGGAGCGCCATTTGGAATGCAGACTTAGATGGATTGGTCTGCAGGCGTCACGTTGCATTTGCAGATCCCCTGATGTACCCAAACAGTACAAACCCCCCACAAGTGACCTCATATTGGAAATTAGACCTCCCACGGAACTTATCTAGATGTGTTGTGAAAACTTTGAACCCCCAAGTGTTTCACTACAGTTTACAACGCAGAGCCGTGAAAATAAAAAATCCTTTTTTTTTCCCACAAAAATGATTTTTAGCCCCCCAAATTTTTATTTTCCCAAGGATAACAAGAGAACTTGGACCCAAAAAGTTGTTGTCCAATTTGTCTCGAGTACGATGACACCCCATATGTTGGGGTAAACCCCTGATTGGGCGCACGGGAGAGCTCGGAAGTGAAGGAGCACTGTTTTACTTTTTCAATGCAGAATTGGCTGGAATTGAGATCGGACGCCATGTCGCGTTTGGAGAGCCCCTGATGTGCCTAAACAGTGGAAACCCCCCAATTATAAATGAAACCCTAATCCAAACGCACCCCTAACCCTAATTCCAACTGTAACCCTAACCACACACCTAACCCTGACACACCCCTAATTCTACTCCCAACCCTAATCCCAACCGTAAATGTAATCCAAACCCTAACCCTAGCCCTAGCCCTAACCCTAACCCTAGCCCTAACCCTAATGGGAAAATGGAAATAAATACATTTTTTTTAATTTTATTATTTTTCCCTAAGGCTAGGTTCACATTGCGTTAGGGAAATCCGTTTAGCACTAGCGGATTGCGCTAACGCAATGTCTTTTTAGGTGTCGTGTTTAGTGGTCGCGTTAACGTCCCCGCTCTGGAAGATCGGGGATCGGACCTCGGGCGCGCCGCGGACGCTGCAAGCAGCGTCTGAGGCGCGCCACAAAAGAACGGCACCTTGCTAGCGCGAGCCGAAAATGGCACGCTCTAGCGATGCGCTACACCCGAAAATCACATTGCTGTCAATGGGTGTGCTAACGGACCCGTTGCACGGCGTTAATTGTAACATTTTCGCCGTGCAACGCTGTCCGTTAGCGTTAACCCATTAACGCAATGTGAACCTAGCCTAACTAAGGGAGTGATGAAGGGGGGTTTGATTTACTTTTATAGCGTTTTTTATATCGGATTTTTATGATTGGCAGCTGTCACACATTAAAAGACGCTTTTTATAGCAAAAAAGTTTTTGCGTCTCCACATTTTGAGACCTATAATTTTTCCATATTTTGGTCCACAGAGTCATGCGAGGTCTTGTTTTTTGCGGGACGAGTTGACGTTTTTATCGGTTACATTTTCGGACACGTGACAGTTTTTGTGAGGCAGAATGACCAAAAACCAGCTATTCATGAATTTCTTTTGGGGGAGGCGTTTATAGCGTTCCGCGTTTGGTAAAATTGATGAAGCAGTTTTATTCTTCGGGTCAGTACGATTACAGCGATACCTCATATCATTTTTTTTATGTTTTGGCGCTTTTATACGATAAAAGCTATTTTATAGAAAAAATAATTATTTTGGCATCGCTTTATTCTGAGGACTATAACTTTTTTATTTTTTTGGTTATAATGCTATATGGCGGCTCGTTTTTTGCGAGACAAGATGACGTTTTCAGTGGTACCATGGTTATTTATATCCGTCTTTTTGATCGCGTGTTATTCCACTTTTTGTTCAGCGTTATGATAATAAAGCGTTGTTTTTTGGCTCGTTTTTTTTTTTTTTTCTTACGGTGTTCACTGAAGGGGTTAACTAGTGGGCCAGTTTTATAGGTCGGGTCGTTACGGACGCGGCGATACTAAATATGTGTACTTTTATTGTTTTTTTGTTTTTTTTTTAGATAAAGAAATGTATTTATGGGAATAATATTTTTCCACTTTTTGTTCAGCGTTATGATAATAAAGCGTTGTTTTTTGGCTCGTTTTTTTTTTTTTTTCTTACGGTGTTCACTGAAGGGGTTAACTAGTGGGCCAGTTTTATAGGTCGGGTCGTTACGGACGCGGCGATACTAAATATGTGTACTTTTATTGTTTTTTTGTTTTTTTTTTAGATAAAGAAATGTATTTATGGGAATAATATTTTTTTTTTTCTGCTTTATTTAGGAATTTTTTTTTTTTATTATTTTTTTTTTACAAGTGTGGAAATTTTTTTTTTTACTTTTTCACTTTGTCCCAGGGGGGGACATCACAGATCACCGATCTGACAGTGTGCACAGCACTCTGTTAGATCGGTGATCTGACATACTGCCGGGCAGGATTAGAGCTGCAGCTGCAGCCTGATCATGACCCGGAAGTGCTCCCTGCAGGACCCGGATGCAGCCCGGCGGCCATTTTGGATCCGGGGACTGCAGGGAGAAGACGCTCGGTACACGGTGAGTACATCACCGTGTACCGATCGTCTCAGGGAAGCCCGCAGGGAGCCCCCTCCCTGCGCGATGCTTCCCTGCACCGCCGGCACATCGCGATCATCTTTGATCGCGGTGTGCCGGGGGTTAATGTGCCGGGAGCGGTCCGTGACCGCTCCTGACACATAGTGCCGGATGTCAGCTGCGATAGGCAGCTGACACCCGGCCGCGATCGGCCGCGCTCCCCCCGTGAGCACGGCCGATCGCATATGACATACTATCCCGTCACTGGGAATTAAGTCCCAGGTCACCTGGACGGGATAGTACGTCATGGGATTAAGGGGTTAAAGCCAGGATCACACATACGCGAGATACGGCCGAGTCCCGCAGGTGAAAACCCAGCTCTGGTGCCGGAACTCCAAAGTGGAGCGTGCAGCTCCATGTATTGCTGTGCGGCTGCACACTCCGCTCCAGAGTGCCGGCGCCAGAGCTGGGTTTTCACCTGCGAGACACGGCCGTATTTTGCATATGTGTGATCCCGGCCTTATAGTTAGTGTAGGTCTGCCACTGTTCAGTTCCACAACTGCTGAGAAACCAACAGTCCTTTTTAGGGCTGTATCGGGGGTCCAGAGATTGCAGCGCTAGGTAGGAAGGGGGAGTCTATGTGCACATATCCACATCAGTGCAAGGCCTGCAGGCACTGTATGCAAGTACATAGCTCTCACTGCATACCTCCAAAAGCTCCATTACTGCCTGCTGCTGCTGCTTGGTTAATATATACCTAGCTACAGTTTTCTGTGGCATTTTTTTTCTTCACCTTATACCTGCTCATTTTATTCTAAAGCAATCCATAGCTCCCTTATTTCAACATTTATTTGCTTGGTCACGCTGCATACTACAGCCAGGCTATTGTAATCGAAGAACGTGCAAATCTACGTTTTTTTTCTTTCTTTTTTTTTTGTCCCAGACACCAGATGTGAGTGCACCAAAAAATCTTTTTTTGTGCATGTGTCATAGCCAATTTGTTGACACAATTTAGTTGTGCCCAAAATAATCAAGGCCACATTTAGATGAGTCTGTTATCTGAAGCTGATGGGTGGTGTATCTGTGGTGGAAAAATTTTAGCTTCGCAGGCATAAGTTGCAGAGTTCTGTCTGCTAGTCTTGTACTCATTTTTATTTTTTGCCAAATTTCACATACAAGAGAAAAAAAAATTATACAGTCTGTTATCTGTGGCTGCGGCCTGGTGTATCTGTGGAAGAAAAAAACAAAAAAGATGGCCTAAGTCTGGTATCAAGAGAAAACCAATGAATTACAAAAAAGGCCCTTAAAATATTCTTTAATGACAATAATTAAAATATAGGACTAGAAACCACACGTAACAAGCAACCAATGGCAGGGAACCCAAAAAATAGGATCAGATAGTCGTTGATTACAGATAATAACTAATAAGGAAAGGGCTAGGGAAGATAGATGTGCCTCGCCCTACTGGAATCCCTTCCTTGCAGAGGAGGTTGGCACCCTGGGATACGATATGGCGTCCCCGATCAATGTAGACTGACCCTAAAGACCCTAAAAGGTATCCCTACCAAAGCCACCACCCAAAACACACCACAAAAAAAACCACACAAAATGAATAGATACTTATGTGCTGTTGTTACTAATGGCTGTCGATGCAAAATGACGTTGGTAAACCTTGTTAAATTCCATCTGAGGAAATGTATTAACTATGAGTGATATCAAATCTGGAAGGATTAGGGATTTAGAAGGATGTATATATTAAACAATAAATACTCCCTTATTAATACTATTATTATTAATAAATACAGCGGTGAATAATCCTAGAAAAAGATTGGTGTCTCCGTCATTAGCAAATTGTCTGAGACGGTAGAGGAAAATATTGTCACTTCAACAGGAGACACATCTTATATGATACTGTAAACCTTCTCTACTGATAGAGTATATAAATAAAGGATATGATCACCTGTTCAGAGATCATACCTTATATTGGTAGAATGGGTAATGTACACTCATCATGGTAAAGTTACCAAAACCTCAGATGCTTAGTCATCAAGACAAGTATCTGCATCACCGCCAGAATCATTTGGGCATCATCGCCAGAATAGAACCATTATGATGTTCCAATAGTTACATGCACATGATGGCATATACATTGATAGTGGTGAGGTTACCAAAAACTCAGATGCTTTGGCACCATCAAAAATCTGCATCACCGCCAGAATCATGTACACATCACCAGAATAGAGCCATTATTACCATATTCAATAATTATATGTAAGTGATGGCACCACCAGAAATATGTGGGCATCATCGCCAGAGATATAATGATCCGTCAATATAGATAGATTGCATCACCGCCAGAAAAGTGATTAATTCATATATATGAGGGCATAATCACCACGCAATTGCATATAAATCAAATTAGTAAGGAGGCCATATAGTAATATTCATGACTAAAATGGTACAACACAGACATAATGGCAGGCAGCCAATTCAACAGCACAAGTGTGTGGTTATGGTACACTTATCTTAGGGAAGCAGTGTCCCATCCCGATGCGTTTCTCCCCAAAGGAGATCCCAAGGGGTTCATCAAGATGCTGCACGCGGTCCAAATATAGTGGAAAAATTGCAGCTTCGCAGGCATAAGTTTCAGAGTTCTGTTTAGTCTTGTTGTACTCATTTTTAATTTTTTGACAAATTTCACATACAGGAGAAAAAAAAATACAGTCTGTTATCTGTGGCTGTGGCCTGGTGTATCTGTGGTAGAAAAATCGTAGTTTTGCAGGCATACATAGAATAGTTCTGTGTGCTAGCCTTGTTCTACTTTTTCTTTTTTTTTTCAAAAATTCACAAAAATGTATACAGTCTGTTATGTCAGGCTGAGGCTTGGTTTATCTGTGGTGAAAAAATCATAGCTTTGCAGGCATACGTACCATAGTTTTGTGTGCTAGCCTTGTTCTACTTTTTTTTTTCATAAATTCACCAAAAACAACATTTTCTATACAGTCTGTTATGTCAGGCTCATGCCTGGTGTATCTGTGGTGGAAACATTGTAGTCTCGCAGGCATAAGTAGCATAGTTCTGTGTGCTAGCCTTGTAGTCATTTTTATTTTTTTTCCAAATTTCACATACAACAGAAAAAATAATTATACAGTCCGTTATCTGTGGCTGCGGCCTGTTTTATCTGTGGTGGAAAAATCGTAGCTTTGAAGGCACACTGATTAGATAAAATTTTGCTCCAAATAAAATACATTTGTGTTGAGGTTTTGAAATAATTCAATAGTCCATTTAGAATGCAATGCAAGGGGCGGGATACTGATGGTGCATGCAGAGGACGAGGCCGTGGCCAATCTGAAAGTGGGCCACAAAAAAGACCCACATCTTGTCGCTCGACCTTCCTGTCCTAGTTTCTAGGGGATCACAGCACACCACTATTGAAGCCAGAGCAGTGTGACACTATTGTTAGTTGGATAGCGGATAATGCTTCCAGTCACTTAGCCACCACCACCACCACCACCACCATGTCTTCCACATGGTCAAGTTCTAGAGAAAAGGCGTGCACTCAGCTAAATATGGAGTAGGTGCAGGCTGGACCTGGAGTCAATCCAGTCAAAATCATACAATAGAAAAAACAGCCGCACTTAGAGTATAGGTTTTCAAAATGCGTAACAAGAGTCAGATATTTATTTGAGTCACCAACAGAAGTAGAAAAAAGTGTCAAGGTAGGTAACGTTTCGACCCTGTAATGGGTCCTTATCAAACCTCACTTTTAAGATTATAGGAGCAGACCCCCACCAGACTGGACCCGCAGCTTTCACCAGGACCAATGTCCCTTTCCATGCCTTTCCGGATTAATTCAAATACTGCCATATAGCTCTGCTTGTGAGCCCCTAAACTCTACTGCGGCTCCTCTTTTTTTCTACTCCTATCTTCTTAAAAGTGAGGTTTGATAAAGACCCATTAAAGGGTCGAAACGTTACCTACCATGACACTTTTTTCTATTTCTGTGGTGACTCAAATATCTGACTCTTGTTACGCATTTTGAAAACCTATACTCTGAGTGTGGCTGCTTTTTCTCTTCCACATGGTCAAGTCTGAGTAGCCGTGAGTGTGGATCGGATATTCCTCACCCTGATTCTCCTTCCTCCCACCATGCCGAATGCCCTGAGATAACTGATCCCACACTTGGAAAACTGAACAGGTCTTCAGAGTGTCCCTTTCAAGATTCCGGACTCTCGCCCGGTTGAAGTCGGGCCAGCTGAGATCGCATGTAGCGATGCCCAAAGCTGTGACCAGCCACGTTCACACGAAGGTGATGGTGGAAAAGGATCACAAGAGGTGGACGATGATGAGACACAATTGCCAGAAAGTCAGGAGGAGGAGCAGGGTGTGGATGTGGAAGATGAGGTGGTGGATGACATGGTGACTGACCCAACCTGGCAGGAGTACATGCAGAGCGAGGACAGCAGCACACATGGGGAAGGAGGCATATCACCCCAACAGGCAGGAAGAAGCAGTGTGGTGGCCAAAGACAGAAGGCGTGCATTCATTCCTCGTAACACCAACATGAGGAAAGTTGCCATTCCAACTGTTAGATCTTCCCGATTCTGGTTATTTTTTTAAAGACTCTGATGATAACCCCAAACAGGCCATTTGCAGCACCTGCCATGCCTGCATCAGCAGGGGTAGCAAAATTACCAGCCTGACCACCACCAGCATTATCAGGCACATGGCAGCAAAGCACCCGACTTTGTGGGCCGAATCTCAGGCTCCAGGAACACTGTCTGCAGGTGACACCACTGCTTCTTCCACTGTTTTGCGTAGAAGCCAATCCCAGGTCCACCGTGCATGTGAAGATGCACCACATTCAAGCAGCACCATCATCAAACCCGTCCACATCTTTAGCCCAATCTTTGGAACGCAAGCGGAATTACCCAGACAACGCCCCACAGGCCACAGTACTAAATTCTAAAATTTCTCTTCTGCTTGCACTCGAAATGTTGCCTTTTAGGCTCATTGAGACGGAAGCTTTCCACAACCTGACAGCGGCGGCCGTCCCAAGGTACTTGGTCCCCAGTCGCCACTATTTCTCCCGGTGTGCCATACCGGTATTACACCAACATGTGTCCCACAACATTACCCATGCCAAACAAATGCTATTACTGGTAAAGTCCACCTAACCACGGACACGTGGACAAGTGCTTGTGGGCAGGGACGGTACATCTCACTGATGGCACACTGGGTTAACATAGTGGAAGCCGGGACCCAGTTGGACCTTGGGATGGAACACATCCTCCCCACGCTGAGGATTGCGGGCCCTAGGTCAATCAGGGTTGCCCCCACAGTCTACAGCTCCTGCACCACCTCCTCCTCCTCTTCAGCCTCCATCTCTGAAATCAACACATCAGTCAGAAGCTGGAAGCACTGCAGCACTGCCTCATCCAAGCGGCAACAGGCTGTGCTGAAGCTAATCTGCAAAGGTGACAAAACGAAAAATGTAGAAAAGTTGTGGACAGCGCTGAAAGAGCAGTCAGATATTTGGATGACACCACTGAACCTACAGCCAGGCATGGTTGTGTGACAATGGCCAGAACCTGGTGGCAGCTCTGAAGCAAGGTGAGCGCTCACACGTAACTTGCCTGGCACATGTGCTTAACCTCGTGGTTCAACGTTTTCTGAAAAGCTACCCAGAGCTGCCGGATCTGCTAGTGAAAGTACGCTGTCTGTCTGCCCATTTTAGAAAATCCACTACAATTTCAGCCGCCCTTGCCATGCTTCAGCAGCGTTTGCAGCTTCCGGCTCACTGACTGGTGTGTGATGGCTCACTGACTGGTGTGTGATGTCCCCACACGTTGGAACTCTACACTGCATATGTTGGAAAGGATTTGTGAGCAGAAGAGGGCAGTTGTTCAGACTCCACACATAAGACCTCAGGAGTGGACATGAATGTCAAGCATATGTAGCATCCTACAAAACTTTGAGGACTGCACCAAGATGGTGAACGGTGATGGGATAGTAACACCAGTTATGGCCTCACTATCCCGCTTCTCAGCATTCTGAAAACTTCTCTGCTCACAATTAAAGGGGATGCATTGCAGGCAGAGCACGTGGACATGGATCAAGGAACCATACAGGGGGATTACACTCAGCCCAGCCTCATGTCTTCCCAACGTGGATTGGTAGGCAATGAGGAGGAGGAAGAACAGGAGCTACTTTCATGCTCTATAGACGGTACTACATGTACAGCTGTCATACTGTCTGTTCAGCGGGGATGGCCTGAGGACAGGGAGGATGAGGAGGAGGAGGGCAGCATGGTCAGTCATCCTGTTGGTGAGGACACGGAAGTATTGCCTGTTAGCAGTCTGGCATGCATGTCTGACTTTATGTTGCGCTGTGTTTCACGTGACCCTCGCATTTTAAATATTTTTGGTGACACGAGTCATTACTGGTTGGTGACACTTCTAGACCCATGCTACAAGGAGAACTTTCAACCTTTTCTGCCAGAGTCAGAGAGGTGTACTAAAATGTTGAAGTACCAGAGGGTCCTTGTGATGGAATTACTTAGAAAATTCCCATGTGAGAACGCTGGCAGCAGACGTCAGTTTGTTGTACAACCAAGAAGTCCAAGCGAGAGAGACAGAAGTACAATCCAGCTCATGCAGGGGAACAAAGGCAAAGTTCTGGGACCATTTTCTCAGACTCTCCCATCGTGCTGGCACAAAGGCAAGGAGTGCTGTCACAAGAAGTGCAATGTTTGGGACGATGCTGAGGGAGTACCTTGCAGATCGTACAAATGTCCTCTGTGATTCCTCTGTGCCTTTGAGTATCCAAGCTGGACACGTGGCATGAACTGGCTCTCTATGCCTTGGATGTCCTGGCCTGCCCTTCTGCTATTGTTCTGTCAGAGCGGATTTTTAGTGCCTCTGGTGGAATTATCACAGATAAGCGCATCTGCCTGTCAACTGAAAATGCTGACAGGCTGACTCTTATAAAAATGAACAAGGGCTGGATTGGGCAAGATTTCTGTACACCCACAAGTAGGGTTGAGCGACCTTTACTTTTATAGGATCGGGTCAAGTGAAATTGGCCGATCCTATAAAAAAGTCGGGGTCAGGGTCGGCCGAAACTCGAAACCCAATGCAGTGCATTGGGTTTCCAATGGTTCCCAGGGTCTGAAGGAGCGGAAACTCTCCTTCAGGCCCTGGGATCCATATTTAAGTGTAAAATAAAAAATAAAAATAAAAAATATCGCTATACTTACCCTCTGACGAGCCCTGGTACTAACCGAGAACCTTCCTTCCTTCGAATCAGCGCTTGCAGGACCTTGCGTGACGTCGCGGCTTGTGATTGGTCTCGTGAGCGGTCACATGGGCGGCCGCGTGACCAATCACAAGCCGCGATGTCACGCAAGGTCCTGCAAGCGCTGATTCTTAGGAAGGAAGGCTGCCGGAAAGAAGCAGGGCGCGTCCGAGGGTGAGTATATTCCTATTAGGTATATACTCACCCTCGGACGCACCCTGCTTCTTTCCGGCAGCCTTCCTTCCTTCCTTCGAATCAGCGCTTGCAGGACCTTTCGTGACGTCGCGGTTTGTGATTGGTCGCGCGAGCGGTCACATGGGCGGCCGCGCGACCAATCACAAGCCGCGACGTCACCGCAAGGTCCTGGAAGCGCTGATTCGAAGGAAGGAAGGTTCCCGGTTAGTACCAGGGCGCGTCAGAGGGTAAGTATAGCGATATTTTTTATTTTAATTCTTTATTTTACATTAAATATGGATTCCGATACCGATTTCCGATATTGCAAACATATCGGAAATCGGGATCGGAATTCCGATACCACATTCAGAAGATCGCCGACTTCATGGCCGACCCCACACAGGGGTCGGGTCGGGTTTCATGAAACCCGACTTTGCCAAAAGTCGGCGACTTTTGAAAGTGGCCGACCCGTTTCGCTCAACCCTACCCACAAGTGAAAACCGTGAAACATAGCCTGTAATACATTGTCTTTTTTGTGAAACTGTATTGTGATGCACCTCTTCCCAACCACACATGGATTTCCGCTTCCTGATTTGGTCTGTTTGGTGTTAGCCTCCTCATTATCTTCATCCTCGTCATCTACAACCAGTACAGCACCAGGGTGAACATATCCGTGATGCAAAAGTCACTCAATTTTTGTGCAAGGGTGTTTTTCTGATGCCCGTTACTAATTAGAAACCAAAATAAACTCTCCCAGGGGGAACTGTCATCAAAATGAGATGTACGTATATTTTTCCCATTTATTCTTCTATATTCCAGTTTTAAAATATCTGCACCGTCCTTTTATGACCTAGTGTATACCTCTACAATATGAAAATATTGAAATACTATTATTTTTTTTTATATCCCTGTCTCTGAGCTGTTGCTAGGGACAAACATCTTGTTGCACACAATCTGGCATCATATATATGAATCTGTGTTAGTATGATTTATCTTTGTCTCCTCATTTCCACCACTAGATCACCACGCTTAACATGTTCTGTGCTGCTATAGGCAGTCCAATTTTTGTCAAGGGTATCTATGATGCCCATAGTATAGTTTTAAATAATGTATCCTCCTTGGGGAAATGTTTGTCTGCCCATGCACTGCGTGTATGGGCATTACAAGTCTAGGAGACACACTCCTTTACATTGGGCCTATTTTTTAATGAGGCCTTCAGCAATGTCTCCTCATTCTCCACCACTAGATCACCACGCTTAAAGGGACTCTGTCACCTGAATTTGGCGGGACTGGTTTTGGGTCATATGGGCGGAGTTTTTGGGTGTTTGATTCACCCTTTCCTTACCCGCTGGCTGCATGCTGGCTGCAATATTGGATTGAAGTTCATTCTCTGTCCTCCATAGTACACGCCTGCGCAAGGAAAGATTACCTTGTGCAGGCATGTACTACGGAAGACAGAGAATGAACTTCAATCCAATATTGCAGCCAGCATGCAGCCAGCAGGTAAGGAAAGGGTGAATCAAACACCCGAAAACTCCACCCATATGACCCAAAACCAGTCCCGCCAAATTCAGGTGACAGGTTCCCTTTAACGTGCTCTGTGCTGCTATAGGCAGTCCAATTTTTGTCAAGGGTATCTATGATGCCCATAGTATAGTTTTAAATAATGTATCCTCCTTGGGGAAATGTTTGTCTGCCCATGCACTGCGTGTATGGGCGTTACAAGTCTTGTAGACCCACTCCTTATCATTGGGCCTAGTTTTTAATTGTGCTAGGTGGGCAGGGGAGTCTATGTGCACATATCCACATATCTGCAAGGCTTGCAGGCACTGGATGTGAGTCTATAGATCTCCTGTATACATCAAAAGGCTCCATTACTGTCTGCTGCTACTTATGTTAAATATACCTAGCTGCAGTTATCTGTGGCAATTTTTTATTTTTCATTTTTAAGGTTATACCTGCTCATTTTATTATAAAGCAATCCATAGCCCCTTTTTTCGACATTTATTTGCTTCGTCATGCTGCAAACTACAGCCAGGTCATGGCAATACAAGAGCGTGAAAATATAATGTTTTACCTATTTTTTTTTTTTGGCAGGCATCAGATGTGAGTGGGCCTGAAAATCTGACCTTTTTTTGGGGTACTATCTAATATTTTGTAGTGTCTTACAACATTTTTGGACACCATTTTGCTGCCCCAAAAAAACTTTGGCTGTGGCCAAAAAATTTTGCTACAGTTGTTATATTTATTACTGTGAGTTTTACGCCACACGCAACGCATATCATTGCGCTAAATAGCTTAAAATTTTAGTACTTCAATTTTATATTTGGGTGTCATAGCCAACTTTTTGCCAAAATTTTTGTGTGCCAAAAAAAGCCACATTTTGATCAGTCTGTTATCTCTGGCCGACGCCTGGTGCATCAGTGGTGTCAAAATCCATGCTTTGCAGGCATACGTTGCATTCTTCTGTCTTCTACTTTTGGTCTACTCAGTATTTATTGTTTTAAAACATTTTTTTAATAAAAATTATAGTCTCGTCACATGCCTGGTGTATCTGTGGTGTCAAAATCTTCTGTTCGCAGGCATACATTGCGTTGCACTGTCTGCTAGTTTAGGTGTACTCAGTATTTTTTGTTTTACAAAAAAAAAAATTAAAGAAAATTTATACGGTCTGTTATGTCACGCTGAGGCCTGGTGTATCTGTGGTGGAAAAATCATAGCTTCGCAGGCATAAGTTGCATAGTTCTGTCTGCTAGCCTTGTTCTACTCTTTTTTTTTTTTTTTTTTTTTTTTTCAAAAATTCACCAAACCCCCCAAAAAAGTCCTCGACTTCAACCAACATCGCATGGTTCACCTTGATTCACATTTGCTATGTGATCTTGAAATGTTGTGTAGAAGAGCGTTCTCCTTGTCCTAATTTCTCTGAGTGTAAAAGAGCAGCCAATTATTCATATCTCGGGGGCTGACCAGGATGGGACCCCTTGGCTCTCACAACCAATAAGCAAACTGTGGATTATATTCACCAGATTTGTCTTTTTGCAGGATTTATTTCCGGAGGTGCGATTCTCACTTCGAACTGTAGCAGTTCGGTATCGAAATTCAGCCCCCAGTCACGTATCTCTTTCTGAATGCTCTCATCCTTGTGTATGTAGTTCTTGAACTTCCCAACTTGCCGCTCCCTCTGTTCTGGTGGTAAGCTGGTGTGAACGGCCAGGTCTTTCATGATGTTGAAGTCATTTCACATTCTGTTGGTCAGACCTGTTAGGTTACAGAACTCTGGCACCAGTACGCTGGCTCTGTCTGTGGCTCCCGGCTTGGGCCTCTGGCGGATGTTCACCATTATCGGCTGGATCATGTCTATCACTTGTTCATTGTATTGGTTCTTATAGTAGTCCACAAAGTTGATCTCGCTTCTGTCTGCCTTCTTGAAGGTGGACGCTGTAGTCATGTTCCAGGCGATCTCGTCTATACGGTAGGCTTTAGTGTTGTACTTGGTGAGGATGATCTGTCCGATCAGCTTCTTGCAGCAGGTGTCCTGAAACCTCTGAGGGCCACATGAGGAGTAGAGGCTGCTCATGATGTTATGCACATGTCTCGTTCCTGAGGACTTTATGCTGACATCAATGCTCAACATGATGCTGGACTAGTACTGGAGGATGGAGGTGGAAAACCCAGGACGTCAGACGTTTCGCGTTAACGCAAAACAGCCGTCATCTTTTCTTTTCTCTCCCCGCACCCCTCTGTACTTTACCATCTAATATGAAAGTCATGAAATAAAGGACTTTTCATTCAAGCTCCCATGGTGAGTGCCGCATACTTTTTTTCTGAATTATTTGAAGATATAAAATAACTTTCTAAATATGATAATCCACCCTTAAAAAAGTCACAGTTGCCAAATAACACCAATATAAAAGGAACAAACATTATCACCATACGGTTAGCTGGTTTGACTGCAAAATAGGTGTTCTCAACCAATTCTTCTTGTCCATTAAAATTGTAGACTTGCAGCCCAGGAGAGACAGGTTTGTCCAGTATTGTAGGCTTTATAGTCCTAAAGTGACATGTACAGTAGGATAGGGAAGGGTTATGGAAGGACCCATCAGAGAAGTGTTACCTTGCCGTGATTGATGGACACACATGAATCGGCCAATTTATGCGCTAAGAACCTTCTCTTTTTTTTGTAAGTACATCTTGCTAAGGGATAATGCAGTTGGAAGTTATTTCCTTTGACACTATATGTCTTGGCATTCACATAGTGTCGCTATGCTCTTCTTAATATATGCTTACCTTGTAATGTCTTCACATCCTGTTCCGTCCAGATGTGTCTGGATCCCAGAATACCAAGCGGCGGAAGTTCACCGACCGCCATATTGGGACACCCAAGTGATGGGTGTCTCAATATGGAAACTGCTGGTGGTACCAGCCTCTTGCGTGGTACCATCAGCGGAATACCGTCGCACCACACACGCTATATATGCCGTACGCACCACACACGCACACACACACACACACACACACACACACACACACTGTATATGCCACACACACTCTGTATATGCCATATGCAGCCTCTTGTGCGGTACAACCAGCGGAACACCGTCGCAAACACGCCACCGCTGGAATTAGCTGAATAATTCACTGACCGCCGCCATCTTTGTACAGGAGGAGCACATGTGCAGTTTTAATGTGCCCGCCGCTATCTGTCGGCACAAAGATTGCATAGGTCTGATTTACTGCTCCTGCACGAATTCCGCGCAGGCGCAGTGAATCATTCGGCTGATCCCGGCGGCAGAAACACCACGTCTACAGGCAGAGGAAGTCGGTCACATTAAAGGGGTTTTCCCACAAATCAAAGTTCATTTTAAAAATTGTCTGCTTTTGACAGTGTATGGAGCATAACACATCTCCTTGGCATGGGAGGAAGCAAAAGACAATACTGACATTTTGGCAGGGGATCACAGAGGATTAATTTTATCAGGTAAAATATTTCACTGACTGTTTTTAAACAATATTTTACCTCACAAACTGTATCCTCTGCAATCTCCTGCTGTAATATCAGTATTGTCTTTTGCTTCCTCCCCTGCCCAGGAGCTGTGGTATGTTCTGTACACGGTCAGACACAGACAATTTTTTAAATTAACTTTCGTTTGTGGAAAAACCCCTTTAAAAAGCTAATATCGATGCCAACATGGCTCCTTCAAAAAAGTACGCCAATGACAATGAAAGGGAAGCAGCAAAGGCATCACATGGGGGGAAGAGATACTCAACACTGCAAAGCCTCCCCCCATTGTGACATTACCACCCTCCCGATGCGATAGCATCGGGCCTCCATCTAGTTTATACATAATTTGCAGTCACTACAGCTTGCACCTATTCACACTTGGGAGGTGCTGGACAGGTTATTTTGCATACATATGGCAGTTAGTACACAACCTCATACACCAAGGCCAATATCTAATATATAAAGCTGAATGTGTGTATGTATGTATGTATGTGTGTATGTCCGGGATTGGCATCTGCACCGTCACAGCTACAGCCAAAAAAAATTTGCACAGTCGCACGTCTGGACCCCGAGAGCGTCATAGGCTATGTTGTGAGGCGAAATTTTAACCCCGCGCGTTCCAATTCACCAAACAATTTTGCCCCTATCTACATAATGGGGAAAAAGTGAAAGGAAAAGTGTTGGAGGCAAATGGACAGCTGCCAGATGTGAACAAGAGGGACTTAAAGAGTGAGAGCGATGGCGCCAAAGAGTATATACCGTACAGTTGCTAAGGTGGGGCCCCGACATGGGATACTCACCACACACAGGGATATGAACACACACACAAAATGCGCCACAAACTACCACGTGCTTGAACACATATACCACCCTCAGCACACATTTCACCACACATACACCAACCTCGCCACATAAAAGTTGAAACACAAAAGTCGCCACTCAAAACTCGCCACATGCAAAACTAGGCTCACGCAAAACTCGCCACACGAGCAAAACTCACCTCATGGAAATCTCGCCACACGCAAAACTTGCACACGCAGAAAAATTGCCACATGCACAAAAGTTGCAACACATGCAAATGTTGCCTCACACAAAACTTGCACATACTCAAAACGCACCACACATAAAACTCGCCACGCGCAAAACTTGCTGCACACAACTTGCTACACTAACCTGTCACATGCATCTCGAGAAAAAGTTGCTACACGCATGTCGCCACACAAAACTCATCTCACAAAAGTCGCTACATGCATGTCGCCACATGCAACTCAACACACACAAATTGACACATGAAACTCGCCCTAAAACACACACAATTCTGGTATTCTCCTTCAAAAATAAAAATCTGATTAATAAGCAGACAAACTACAACAAATGTACCATATAGGAAATACGGCAGCTGTCAGTCACATGACCTGTCTATTATGTGTATGTGTGAGCTAATATATACTGCCAGGGGGAGGGCTTCTTGTTGGCTGGGGATTTATCAGGCTGCCAATTTAGCTTACAAATACTGAGGTAAAAATACTGACCAAATAACGTGTGAATGCGATCTAATACAGGAGGAGATGACACACAGATATATACTATATACAGGAGGAGATGACACACAGATATATACTATATACAGGAGGAGATGACACACGTATATACTATATACAGGAGGAGATGACACACCGGTGTATACTATATACAGGAGCAGATGACACACAGATATATACTATATACAGGAGGAGATGACACACGTATATACTACATACAGGAGGAGATGACACACAGGTGTATACTATATACAGGAGCAGATGACACACAGGTATATACTGTATACAGGAGCAGATGACACAGGTATATACTATATACAGGAGGAGATGACATACAGGTATATACAGGTATATACTATATACAGGAGGAGATGACTTACAGGTATATACTATATACAGGAGGAGATGACACACGTATATACTATATACAGGAGGAATGACACACAGGTATATACTATATACAGGAGGAGATGACATACAGGTATATACTATATACAGGAGGACATGACACACAGGTATATACTATATACAGGAGGAGATGACATACAGGTATATACTATATACAGGGGAGATGACATACAGGTACATACTATATACAGTGGAGATGACACACAGGTATATACTATATACAGGAGGAGATGACATACAGGTATATACAGGTATACAGTGGGGCAAAAAAGTATTTAGTCAGTCAGCAATAGTGCAAGTTCCACCACTTAAAAAGATGAGAGGCGTCTGTAATTTACATCATAGGTAGACCTCAACTATGGGAGACAAACTGAGAAAAAAAAATCCAGAAAATCACATTGTCTGTTTTTTTAACAATTTATTTGCATATTATGGTGGAAAATAAGTATTTGGTCAGAAACAAACAATCAAGATTTCTGGCTCTCACAGACCTGTAACTTCTTCTTTAAGAGTCTCCTCTTTCCTCCACTCATTACCTGTAGTAATGGCACCTGTTTAAACTTGTTATCTGTATAAAAAGACACCTGTGCACACCCTCAAACAGTCTGACTCCAAACTCCACTATGGTGAAGACCAAAGAGCTGTCAAAGGACAACAGAAACAAAATTGTAGCCCTGCACCAGGCTGGGAAGACTGAATCTGCAATAGCCAAACAGCTTGGAGTGAAGAAATCAACAGTGGGAGCAATAATTAGAAAATGGAAGACATACAAGACCACTGATAATCTCCCTCGATCTGGGGCTCCACGCAAAATCCCACCCCGTGGGGTCAGAATGATCACAAGAACGGTGAGCAAAAATCCCAGAACCACGCGGGGGGACCTAGTGAATGAACTGCAGAGAGCTGGGACCAATGCAACAAGGCCTACCATAAGTAACACACTACGCCACCATGGACTCAGATCCTGCAGTGCCAGATGTGTCCCACTGCTTAAGCCAGTACATGTCCGGGCCCGTCTGAAGTTTGCTAGAGAGCATTTAGATGATCTAGAGGAGTTTTGGGAGAATGTCCTATGGTCTGATGAAACCAAACTGGAACTGTTTGGTAGAAACACAACTTGTCGTGTTTGGAGGAAAAAGAATACTGAGTTGCATCCATCAAACACCATACCTACTGTAAAGCATGGTGGTGGAAACATCATGCTTTGGGGCTGTTTCTCTGCAAAGGGGCCAGGACGACTGATCCGGGTACATGAAAGAATGAATGGGGCCATGTATCGTGAGATTTTGAGTGCAAACCACCTTCCATCAGCAAGGGCATTGAAGATGAAACGTGGCTGGGTCTTTCAACATGACAATGATCCAAAGCACACCGCCAGGGCAACGAAGGAGTGGCTTCGTAAGAAGCATTTCAAGGTCCTGGAGTGGCCTAGCCAGTCTCCAGATCTCAACCCTATAGAAAACCTTTGGAGGGAGTTGAAAGTCCGTGTTGCCAAGCGAAAAGCCAAAAACATCACTGCTCTAGAGGAGATCTGCATGGAGGAATGGGCCAACATACCAACAACAGTGTGTGGCAACCTTGTGAAGACTTACAGAAAACGTTTGACCTCTGTCATTGCCAACAAAGGATATATTACAAAGTATTGAGATGAAATTTTGATTCTGACCAAATACTTATTTTCCACCATAATATGCAAATAAATTGTTAAAAAAACAGACAATGTGATTTTCTGGATTTTTTTTTCTCAGTTTGTCTCCCATAGTTGAGGTCTACCTATGATGTAAATTACAGACGCCTCTCATCTTTTTAAGTGGTGGAACTTGCACTATTGCTGACTGACTAAATACTTTTTTGCCCCACTGTATACTATATACAGGAGGAGATGACTTACAGGTATATACTATATACAGGAGGAGATGACACACGTATATACTATATACAGGAGGAATGACACACAGGTATATACTATATACAGGAGGAGATGACATACAGGTATATACTAAATACAGGAGGACATGACACACAGGTATATACTATATACAGGAGGAGATGACATACAGGTACATACTATATACAGTGGAGATGACACACCGGTATATACTATATACAGGAGGAGATGGCATACAGGTACATACTATATACAGGAGGAGATGACACACGTATATACTATATACAGGAGGAGATGACATACAGGTATATACTATATAAAAGAGGAGATGGCACATAGGTATATAGAGGAGGAGATGACATACAGCAGGTATATACTATATACAGGGGAGATGACATACAGGTATATACTATATATAGGAGGAGATGACACAGGTATATAGTATATACAGAAGAGATGACATACAGGTATATAATATATACAGGCGGAGATGACACATGGGTATATACAATATACAGGAGGAGATGACATACAGCAGGTATATACTATTTACAGGGGAGATGCTATATACAAGAGAAGACATGCAGGTGTATACTATATATAAGGGAGATGACAAACATGTATATACTGAGGTGAAAATGAGGGGTGTGAGGTGAAAATGAAAAGGTGTGAGTGCAAAATGAGAGGAGTGAGGGAAAATAGTGGAGTGAGGTGCTAAAACTAACCACAGATATTTACTATGCCCGGGCAACACCGGGCTCTTCTGCTAGTTATCAATAAAACTGCTGTATAGAAGATTGAAAATGACCACATATTTATATACAAAAACTGTACTAAGTCCAATAGCACACCAACACAGTGACTATATAGTGGTACAGTGGGAAGTCCAGTGATTTACAGGTGACATCTTCTAGGATTCTTGTAGTCATTCTGTTTTCCTTCTCCATTTGTCCCTGACCACCATGAAGACTTACACGTCTTGTCTCTCAAGAGACTCACATCATTGGTTGATTCCTTTTTATTACAGTGGGAGCATTATACTGAGGATAGGCGATAAATGAGATTCTGCAATCAGCCCTTCAATAAAACATGCAATGCATCATGATTTCTGTGCCTACGTATAAAGTCAGAGCTACAACATGGGCCTATTGCCTTTGATATTCTGTGAAAACACTTTTGTATGTGTGAAAACTGAATACTAAAATCAGAGCTCTCATGTAAAAAAAAAGTCATGACCTCATACAATTCTCTTCATATCAATTCTTTCCTATAGGAACACTCTTTGTAGTGTGAGATATTATAGACATGTTGTTGTAAAATTCTGAAAATGGTCAAATATAAATGTATTGACTCATTTTTACAGGGGAGAAAATTGGCAGCATGTACGCAGAATGTTTCCGACACCACCCAAGGGTTAGAAAACGAGCCAAGGTCTTCTGTAAATTCCTATGTCTGCCAGTCCATTATTATACCATCAAACGCAGCTGGTCAAGGCAATTTTATGTCTTCACAGCCCATAGTCCTTGGTGATCAAATGATAGGTGAGTTTCCAGAAATAAGGACATTTTAAAGATATTCTGTTATGCTACAATATTGCATTATTACTGATGTTCTTTTATCTGAACCAGGTGTGACAACAGAAACAACGCTGGAAAAAATCACTTCTCCCGTGGACTTGTTTCCAGGAGAACATTCAGAACTAAAAGATGTCATATTCTACTACAGGTAAGCAGTGGTTTAAAAAATAAAAATAAAAAATGAAGATTTAAAATCCAATAGCCTATCACTTTTAATTTATGAATTTTCCTGAATTCTGTAGACCATTAATGTAAGAATTTCAAGCATAATGTGTCAAACACAAATGCACCATAAAGTGGGACTAGCAGTGGGTGACGTTCTGTAGACTCTGTGCATGCCGCTCACTGATGTCCATTAGTCCTAATCACTCATCAATGATAAAATCGCAACACTAAGAAAAGTCGTGAAATTATATATAATGTGTCACAGGATCGTGTTTAATGATATGCAAATGATTAATAAAAAGGAAACCTTTTCAAATCCGTAACATGTCTATCGATCCTGTGATTTCCATAACTCTACAACTGTTCCTTCTTGGTGTTGCAATTTCAATACTGAGGAGTGTCTCTTGATAATCTGCCTAGGGAGATTGCAGGATTGTGTTTTTCCCCCAATGATCCTCCTTCTATATGTTTCACCTTAACCGACACCTTATTCGCTATTAAGAATATAAAGTGTAAGCTTTTTATAAATTGAGTGCAGCAATTAAATTCGTACAGCCGTGAAAGAAAAAATTAATACTTCTCACTTTCTGTATTGCAGTATTGTGTTTGGAAAACAGACACAAAAACTGTGTGATTTCACTCTAAATAAAAAGCTTTGCAGCACCTACCCTCTCAATCCTTTGTAAAAAAAAAAATACCCTGTGAAATAGAAGCTAATGCTATGTTCAGACCATTAAAAATTTTCATCTGTGACCCAATAGCTACATTACACTTGGTTCAGACTGCAGCTCTGTTAGACTAGTCTCTAGTTTAACATTGGTCATTTGACAAAAAATGAACTTAATTGGTATCTGACAGCAGCACGATCCCTCCACCTCCCATATCAAACTGATAGGCTATGTTCACACGTTGCGTTTTTGTTTTTTGCTGTGCTTTTTTTTATCTTCTTTAAATTTAAAGCTGCATTTTACAGTACTATCAAAGGCTATGAGATCTCAGAAAACTCATACGCATACATTGCTTTTGTTTTTCCTGACTGATTTTGAAAGCTGCTGTGTTTTTGGAAACTGCAGCGTGTCACATTTTGCAGCATTTTTTCAATGAGTTTATAGCATTTTTTTCACCCATAGAAAGCAATGAGTAAGTGGGGAAAAATGCATTAAAAACATGCAGGTATCAGCTTTTGCTGCGTTTTTGTTGAAAAAACCTAAAGAAGTTAAATCATGCTTTTTGGGGGGGCACTAATCTTTATCAACATGCATGGGGTGTCTGAGGCCCACAGGGGGAACAGACCCTAGGGGCCCACCCTACAGCTATATGCAAATACCTTAGCCGTTCTCCCCGTTATAGTGGAGCATCAACTGTAAAACATAGGCGGCGGCTGCAGATCTACTGTTCGCTACCATAACTGGGATATGCAATTACAGTAGTTTGCATTAAAGGTGTTCTTTGAATGCAAGTTATCACCGATCCACAGGTCACGCAGGTGATAACTTATTGATCGGTGGAATCCGACCATTGGAAACCGCACCAATCGGAAGAATGGGGAACTTTTATCCTTGACAGGACACTTTTATCCCCATTTTAAAATGGAGCTGCAGATGTGATGTCTGACCGCAGCTCCATTCATCCTCTTTGGGGGCTTCCAGTAAAAGCCAAGTGCAGCCCCTTAGGGATTGACTGGATCAATGGTCGAGTCGTACATGCCACTCCATACTAATGGGGATAAGAGTTCACATTCTGCATATCGGTGCAGGTCCCAGCAGTCGGACTCCCACAAATCAATAACTTATCACTTATCCTTTGGCCACATTCCCACGTTCAGTATTTTACATCAGTATTTGTAAGACAAAACCAGGAGTGGAACAATCAGAGGAAAAGTATAGCAGAAACATATGCACCACTTCTGTATTTATTATCCATTCCTGGTTTTTGTTTACAAATACTAAGGAAAAATACTGACCAAAAACTGAATGTGTGAATGTTTCCTTAGGATAGGTTATTACTTATTTTCACCGTAGAACCCCTGTAAGTGCATATTTGCTTCTATGTAATAGTCACAGTACAGGGAGGGATTAAACGTCCAAGTATTTCAACTCTATTGTAAATCAAGAATCTTCCCTTTATGGAAATCAGAGAGAACAAGTGACCTCCATACACAACACAATCCACTATATACCTAGACCAATAATACACATACAAGGAACAAATACAGCTACACTGTGACCAGACTACATATTACCACTGCATAGTGATCGACTAATGCCACCTACAGGGGACAAATACTACCACACCATGACCAGACTACATTTTGCCACTACATATGGATTTTTAGGAACATTGGTAATCTAAGAGTATAATTTTAGTATCCGAGTTGTCCTAAGTTCGTTCCCATTCATATAAACAGTATACAGTATATCCCATTAATAAATATAAACTTTATATGAATAATAACGTCACTGCTGGTAAATACATGAATTCTCTATTAAGTATAGTGTGAATGTACTGTACTTACATTTGCTAAAGTTCCACAACTTTATATATCTCCCCGCTACCACTCTGACAGCCCTGTTTTGCATATAAGCTTCTTCTAATGGAGCGCCATTGACTTTTTTGCCCACTGATGATGTTATACACAGGTGCTCTGTATATAGTATACAGTGTGTGGTGTCAGTGTACAGGTAATGCAGTGATCACCAATGACACTATACACGGGAGCTCTGTATAGAGTAACATAGTAACATAGTTAGTAAGGCCGAAAAAAGACATTTGTCCATCCAGTTCAGCCTATATTCCATCATAATAAATCCCCAGATCTACGTCCTTCTACAGAACCTAATAATTGTATGATACAATATTGTTCTGCTCCAGGAAGACATCCAGGCCTCTCTTGAACCCCTCGACTGAGTTCGCCATCACCACCTCCTCAGGCATAGTAACATAGTTAATTGTGTATTGTGTACAGTTAATAGTGATCACCAGTGACATTATACACAGGAGCTCTGTATACAGTGGGGCAAAAAAGTATTTAGTCAGTCAGCAATAGTGCAAGTTCCACCACTTAAAAAGATGAGGCGTCTGTAATTTACATCATAGGTAGACCTCAACTATGGGAGACAAACTGAGAAAAAAAAAATCCAGAAAATCACATTGTCTGTTTTTTTAACAATTTATTTGCATATTATGGTGGAAAATAAGTATTTGGTCAGAAACAAAATTTCATCTCAATACTTTGTAATATATCCTTTGTTGGCAATGACAGAGGTGAAACGTTTTCTGTAAGTCTTCACAAGGTTGCCACACACTGTTGTTGGTATGTTTGCCCATTCCTCCATGCAGATCTCCTCTAGAGCAGTGATGTTTTTGGCTTTTCGCTTGGCAACACACTTTCAACTCCCTCCAAAGGTTTTCTATAGGGTTGAGATCTGGAGACTGGCTAGTCCACTCCAGGACCTTGAAATGCTTCTTACGAAGCCACTCCTTCGTTGCCCTGGTGGTGTGCTTTGGATCATTGTCATGTTGAAAGACCCATCCACGTTTCATCTTCAATGCTCTTGCTGATGGAAGGAGGTTTGCACTCAAAATCTCACGATACATGGCCCCATTCATTCTTTCATGTACCCGGATCAGTCGTCCTGGCCCCTTTGCAGAGAAACAGCCCCAAAGCATGATGTTTCCACCACCATGCTTTACAGTAGGTATGGTGTTTGATGGATGCAACTCGGTATTCTTTTTCCTCCAAACACGACAAGTTGTGTTTCTACCAAACAGTTCCAGTTTGGTTTCATCAGACCATAGGACATTCTCCCAAAACTCCTCTGGATCATCCAAATGCTCTCTAGCAAACTTCAGACGGGCCCGGACATGTACTGGCTTAAGCAGTGGGACATGTCTGGCACTGCAGGATCTGAGTCCATGGTGGCGTAGTGTGTTACTTATGGTAGGCCTTGTTACATTGGTCCCAGCTCTCTGCAGTTCATTCACTAGGTCCCCCCGCGTGGTTCTGGGATTTTTGCTCACCGTTCTTGTGATCATTCTGACCCCACGGGATGGGATTTTGCGTGGAGCCCCAGATCGAGGGAGATTATCAGTGGTCTTGTATGTCTTCCATTTTCTAATTCTTGCTCCCACTGTTGATTTCTTCACTCCAAGCTGGTTGGCTATTGCAGATTCAGTCTTCCCAGCCTGGTGCAGGGCTACAATTTTGTTGCTGGTGTCCTTTGACAGCTCTTTGGTCTTCACCATAGTGGAGTTTGGAGTCAGACTGTTTGAGGGTGTGCACAGGTGTCTTTTTATACTGATAACAAGTGTGAACAGGTGTCATTACTACAGGTAATGAGTGGAGGAAAGAGGAGACTCTTAAAGAAGAAGTTACAGGTCTGTGAGAGCCAGAAATCTTGATTGTTTGTTTCTGACCAAATACTTATTTTCCACCATAATATGCAAAAAAATGTTAAAAAAACAGACAATGTGATTTTCTGGATTTTTTTTTCTCAGTTTGCCTCCCATAGTTGAGGTCTACCTATGATGTAAATTACAGACGCCTCTCATCTTTTTAAGTGGTGGAACTTGCACTATTGCTGACTGACTAAATACTTTTTTGCCCCACTGTATAGTGTCAGTGTACAGGTAATACAGTGATCACCAGTTACATTATACACAGGAGCTCTGTATATAGTGTACAGGTAATACAATAACCACATACACAGAAGCTCTGTATATAGTTTATGGATAGGTAATGCAGTGATCACCGGTGACATTATACACAGGAGCTCTGTATGTAGTATCAGTGTACAGGTAATATACACTGCTCAAAAAAATAAAGGGAACACTAAAATCTCACATCCTAGATATCACTGAATGAAGTATTCCAGTTGTAAATCTTTATTCATTACGTAGTGAAATGTGTTGAGAACAATAAAACCTAAAAATGATCAGCGTAAATCACAGCTAATATCCCACAAAGGTCTGGAGTTGGAATGATGCTCAAAATCAAAGTGGAAAATGAAGTTACAGGCTGATCCAACTTCAGTGGAAATTCCTCAAGACAAGGAAATTATGCTCAGTAGTGTGTGTGGCCTCCACGTGCCTGTATGACCTCCCTACAATGCCTGGGCATACTCCTGATGAGGCGGCGGATGGTCTCCTGAGGGATCTCCTCCCAGACCTGGACTAAAGCATCCGCCAACTCCTGGACAGTCTGTGGTGCAACGTGACGTTGGTGGATGGTGCGAGACATGATGTCCCAGATGTGTTCAATCGGATTCAGGTCTGGGGAATGGACGGGCCAGTCCATAGCTTCAATTCCTTCATCTTGCAGGAACTGCTGACACACTCCAGCCACATGAGGTCTGGCATTGTCCTGTATTAGGAGGAACCCGGGGCCAACCGCACCAGCATATGGTCTCACAAGGGGTCTGAGGATCTCATTTCGATACCTAATGGCAGTCAGGCTACCTCTGGCGAGCACTTGGAGGGCTGTACGGCCCTCCAAAGAAATGCCACCTCACACCATTACTGACCCACTGCCAAACCGGCCATGCTGAAGATGTTGCATGCAGCAGATCGCTCTCCATGGCGTCTCCAGACTCTGTCACTGGTGCTCCGTGTGAACCTGCTTTCATCTGTGAAGAGCACAGAGAGCGCCAGTGTAGAATTTGCCAATCCTACTGCACAGCATCACTTCTCCCGTTCTGTATGCTGGATGTATGGGTGGTGTAATTCTCAGTATCTGTAGTATTCTGTATGCATACACTGCACCGCACTTTGTCCAGTCCTGTACACTGGGTGTAATTCTCAGTATCTGTATTGTGCTGTATGTATACACTGTATAGTAACACTTCTCTTGTCCTGTATACTAAGTGCAATTCTTAATATTATTCTGTATATATACTGCATAGTTCAACTTCTACTGTCTGATATACTGAGTGTAATTCTCAGTATCTGTATTATTCTGTATATATACACTTCACAGTATTACTTCTCCTGTCCTGTATACTGGGTATAATTCTCATTGTCTGTACTATTCATAATATATACGCTGCACAGTACCACTTCTTCTGTCATGTATACTGGTATAGTTCTCAGTATCTGTATTATTCTGTGTATATCTATATGCTTACAGTACCACGGCTCCTGTTCTGTATTGTTTTGTGGTATTTTCTTGCTCAATAAAATAGTTCTGATTTAAGAGAAAAGCCAGTTGGGGCCTGTCTCAATTGACTAATCTAATCCCAAGAGTTTGAGGATAAGATCAGATTGAATTCCATATGTACAAAGATCCACATATGACAGTGAAGGATAAGTTTCTGTAGAACTCTTCTCAAAAGATTAGAGAAAGGGCACCATATGTTTTATCAGTTTGTAGCTTGTGCTTTTTGGAGATTGTGTGCACTTATAACAATTAATGTAGACATATTAAATCTAGAACTCTAGACACAAACACACAAGGTCAAAATTGCTGGTACCCCTCCTTTAATGACAGAAAAACCCAAAAAGACAAAAATTGTCTAAGAAATAACTTGAAACTGACAAAAGTAATAATAAATAAATAAAAAATCTATGAAAATGTACAAATGAAAGTCAGACATTGATTTTCAACCATGCTTCCACAGAATAAAAAAAATAAATAAAACTCATGAAATAGGCCTGGACAGAAATGATGGTACCCTTAACTTAATATTTTGTTGCAGAACCTTTTGAGGCAATCACTGCAATCAAATGATTCCTGTAACTATCAATGTGACTTCTGCACCTCTCGACAGGTATTTTGGCCCACTCCTCAAGAGCAAACTACTCCAGTTGTCTCATGTTTGAAGGCTGCCTTTTCCAGACGGCATGTTTCAGCTCTTTCCAAAGATGCTCAATAGGATTTAGAAGGCCACTTTAGAATAGTCCTTTTTTTCCTTTTAGCCATTCTTGGGTGTTTTTAACTGTGTGTTTTGGGTCATTATCCTGTCGCAAGACCCATGACCTGTGACTGAGACCAAGCTTTCTGACTCTGGGCAGTGCATTTTTCTCTAGAATCCCTCGATAGTCTTAAGATTTCATTGTACCCTGCACAGATTCTCAACACCCTGTGCCAGATGCAGCAAAGCAGCCCCAGAACATAACAGAGCCTCCTCCATGTTTCACAGTATGGACAGTTTTTTTTCTTGATATGCTTAATTTTTCCATCTGTGAACAGAGCTGATGTGCCTTGCCAAAAAGTTCCATTTTTGTCTCATCTGTCCATAGGACATTCTCCTAGAAGCTTTGAGGATTGTCACATGCAGTTTGACAAATTCCAGTCCGGTGTCCTCCTTGGTCATCTCCCATGAAGTCCACTTTGGCTCCGACAACGATGAATGGTGCAATCTGATACTGATGTTCCTTGAGCTTAAAGTTCACCTTTTAATCTGCTTTGAAGTTTTTCTGGGCTCTTTTGCTACCATTCGTATTATCCATCTCTTTGATTTGTCATTCATTTTCCTCCTGTGGCCACGTCCAGGGAAGTTGGCTACTGTCCCATGGATCTTAAATTTCTGAATAATATGTGCAACTGTAGTCACAGGAGCATCAAGCTGCTTGGAGATGGTCTTTATAGCTTTTACCTTTAACATGTTTGTCTATACTTTTCTTTCTAATCTCCTGAGACAACTCTTTCCTTCGCTTCCTCTGGTCCATGTTGAGTGTGACACACACCATGTCACCAAACAGCACAGTGAGTATCTGTAGCCCTATGTACAGGCCCATTCACTGATTCCAAGATTGTAGACACCTGTGATGCTAATTAGTGGACACACCGTGATTTTACATGTCCCTTTTGTGACATTATTTTCAGGGGTACCATAATTTCTGTCCAGGCCCATTTCATGAGTTTTTTTTTTTTTTTTTAATATTGTGGAAACATGGTTGAAAGCAATGTCTGACTTTCATTTGTTCATTTTCATGCATTTTTTTAAATTTATTATTACTTTTGTCAGATTCAAGTTATTTCTGTGACCATTGTGGGTTTTTCTGTCATTAAATGAGGGGTACCAACAATTTTGACCATGTGTGTATGACTAGAGATGATGAAATTTGTTAAGATTTTGGCCCCGAATCTGATTTTTACGTATTCGGGCCACATTCAAACACTATTCGGGCCGAATGTATGTCTTATGATTGGTTCTAAACATATTCGGTAATTGACTCTAATGAAGTTCAGCTGTGTTTAACGAATATTGCAAAAACAATATTCAAATCCGATCGTATTCAGAACCGAATCTGAACAAATTTGCTCATCTCTACTTATGACTATTGGAGAGGGGATTGCAAAAAAGCCTTTGGGCTATGTGCACACGATGTGGAATTGGTGCGGATCCGCAGCGGATTTTTCCGCGCAGAAACGCTGCAGTTCCGCAATGTGATTTACAGTACATTGTAAGTCAATTGGGGAACAAAAAACCTGTGCTAATGGTGCGGAAAAATCCACACTGATTCCGCAGCAGAATGAAAATAAGTGCATGTCACTTCTTTTGTGCGGAACTGCAGCGGATTTGGACCCTTCCATGATAGAAATCCGCAGGGGTAAAATCTGCACAAATTCTGCATCAATTCCGCAGCTTTTCCGCACAAAATCCGCATAAAATCTGCTCCTGTGGATTTTGCCAGGAGAGGCGTATTTGGTGAAGAAAATTCTGCACCCCATTCCGCAGCGTGTGCACATAGCCTTACTCGATTACTGACGACTACTCTCTATAACAGCTGCTGGATTCCAAGTTCATGTTGCTCACAAACAGATTAACTTTTTTAATTTTACAGGTCCAAAGAAGTTACTCAGTCCTGTGTTTTTGGTCGCGCTACCACAGTCCGCTTGCGCTGTAATCCACAGAAAACTAGTTTAGGCACTGTGCGTGTACCAAGGTAAGACATTCTCTACAGATTTTGAAGTTTTATAGATACTATATTTTATGACCTTGATAATTTCTGCTATTTCTTAATCAATATGGTGTCTTAAAAATGTTTTTTTTTTACATCAATTTTTAAGAATGTTTATGTTCTTGATGCTGACAGTTATGACTTCAATTTCACTGAAAAATGAACTGATACTAACCATTTACCACATTTGTATCTTCAAAAGAATGTCTCTGCATAACCAGTAAGGGATCTGTCGTTGTCAACTGGACTCCTACTGTAATGACCCTTATTACATAAATCTCTGCCAGCTCAGTAATGCAAAATAAAAAAATGATGCAAATGAATATTCTGTATGTGCACTTTCAAAGTTTTATTTAGAGAATCCGTTTATAAAGTCCCTTTATAAAAGAGAGTAAAACCTAAGTCACTTAAGGGAGGAAATACAATAGAGCAGCATTTATAGTTGGAGAGTTAACTAAGTCCCGGAGGGAGCATTTGTAGTAGATGATTGAAGCAAAACTAAAGTGGTGGTCTACTACTTGCCAGGGTTTGAATAATAATTAAGCAAGGGGTAATTAAACGGTTTATCCAGGACTGTGATATAAACACTCTCCTTTTAGGATAGTTTCTGTAAGTAGCATGTCCAGCTGACTTAACAGCACCGGGACCCATGTTGGGGGAGACCCAGTAACATGCATATTGCTCAGTCAGGATGTTGTTTTCTGCCTTCTTCTCCATTTCAATACACTCTTTCCTATGACCCAGAACATTGGATGAAGAGCCTAGACTTCTGTCTGTGCTCATTAGATGCCTTCATATCTACTTAACCTTTAATAGTCAAACGGTGTCCATTGGAGAATGAAATAAAACAGAGGACCATTTGGTACAGTTTTGTCAAGACTTGCTGGTATAATTAAGAACGTCAGCTTGGCGCGCAAAAAATAAACCCTCACCCAGCCCCAGATAATGAAAAATGGAGATGTTTTGGATTCTGTTTTCACCACTTAAATAAGAAAGGACTTAGACATGTTTGGTGTCTGTGAACTCGTAATGACCTGGAGAATCACATTGGCTGGTCAGTTTTAGCATTTAGTGAACATGGTAAAAAAAAAAAAACTCTGGTATTGCACTTTTTTTGCAATTTCACCACACTTGGAACTTTTTCCCATTTTCTAGTAAAAGATATGTTAAAACCAATGGTGTCTTTCAAAAGTACAACTCATCCCGCAAAACACAAGCCCTCACATGGCCATATCGACCCAAAAATAAAAAAGTTATGGCTCTGGGAAGAAGGGGAGCACAAAACGAAAACGCAAAAACGAATGGAAAAACTTTTGGTCGTGAAGGAGTTCATTTGCAATAGAAAACATGTTTAAGAAAATTGAAATGCCAGAATAGTTTTTTTGCAATAAAAAGCAGCCAAAACTTTTGTATATAGCCCCAAAATGGTACTAATTGAATAATCCCGTCATCAAGCAAAAAACAAGCCCTCACTCGACTCAGGTGTTTTAATGGTAAAATGAAAAACGTTGCTGGTAATAGAAAATAGTGCCAAAAATCACAACAATGCCTCACTTCTAAATAGTCAAAATAATGTTGCTCTTTGAAGGCCAGTCACAGGCTGGGCTTCACAGAAGGACATATAAGGCAGTCATAGGGGCCTTCTGTAGGCACTGGCTGCCATGACGCCTAGCAATTGCATCACATATGGGCCAATAGGAGCTTGTGTAAGCATGCAATGGTGATCGTGGCGTTAAAGGAATAAATGGCCGCTTTTGGAGCAAGCTATGGTCCGTGCTGTTACAGGCAGATGCATTTGACCAATGAAAGATGACCACCTTGGATTTACGTTCAGACTCTCAGCTAATTTTCTCATCTATGGAATATTCTTATGTGGCCAGAAAGACTTTTCTAAATTTGTCATTTTCTATTTGACCTCGCAAATGTGATTAGTTCAGTGTCCATTTAAAGGTACTGACCGTTCTCCTATAAACCTTTTTTATGGGGCTTAATTATACATTTTTCTTGCAGTGATTGTCCAGAAGGAACCTGTGATGGCTGTGTATTTCATTTTCTGTGGGAGACGGAACACGCATGTCCACTCTGTACTGACAATGACTTCCATATCATCACAAGTGCTTGCCAGCATGGCATCCAGGTACTTAATAATTGTCATTTCAACTGGTTGTCCAAGTCTACAATATTTATGGCTCTCCCTTGAAGTCAGGGTGGGTTCCCATCTTCTGGCACCACCAAAAATGTTAACGGTATAGCCTTATATATTTGGTAGTGGCCGTGTCTGGTATTACAGCTCTGAGCAGTCCAGTCCCCTTTAACCCCTTTCTGCCAGCTGACGGAATAGTACGTCAGCTGGCAGTATCCCTGGCTTTGAGGTGGGCTTCGATGGTGAGCCCACCTCAAACCTTCAACAGCTGATGCGTGCGCAATGGGCGCGAGCAGAATCGCAATCCACCCGCACTCATTAACTAGTTAAATGCCGCTGTCAAACTCTGACAGTGGCATTTAACAAGCACTGCCAGCCACGCAGCCGGAACAGTCACGTGATCGGGGGTCATCGCATTGCCATCACAACCAGAGGTCTCCTTGAAACCTCTATGGTTGCTGATGGCAGATTGCTAAGAGTACCACCCAGTGGTCGGCGCTCATAGCAAGCCTGCAATTCTGCCGCATAGACGAGATCTGTGCATCACCTCTATGTAGCAGAGGTGATCGAGTAGTGCATGCTTCTTGCCTTCCATGGAGGCTATTGAAGCATGCCAAAATTAAAATAAAAAATGTGTTTAAAAATATAAAAAAATAAAAAAAATATAAAAATTCAAATCACCTCCCTTTCGCCCCAATCAAATTAAAACCATAAAAAAGTCAAACCTACACATATTTGGTATCGCCGAGTTGAGAATCGCCTGATCTATCAATAAAAAAAGGATTCACCTGATCGCTAAAAGGCGTAGCAAGAAAAAAAATCAAATGCCAAAATTACGTTTTTTTGGTCGCTGCGACATTGCATTAAAATGCAATAACGGGCGATCAAAGGAACGTATCTGCACAAAAGTGGTATCATTAAAAACATACAGTTTTCAGAAAATTGCGCAATTTATTTTTTGTTAGCACACTTTGGAATTTTTTTTACCACATAGATTGAAGTGAATGTAGACATGTTTGGTGTCTATGAACTCGTAATGACGTGGAGAATCACAGTGGCAGGTCAGTTTTAGTATTTAGTGAACCTAGCAAAAAAGTCAAACAAAAAACCAGGGTGGGATTGCACTTTTTTTGCAATTTCATCGCACTTGGAATTATTTTCCCGTTTACTGTTACCATTGGTTTTACCATGTCATGTATTGTTCAAAAGTACAACTCATCCCACAAAAAATAAGCCCTTACATGGCCATATTGACGGAAAAATAAAAAAGTTATGGCTTTGGAAAGAAGGGGAGTGAAAAACAAAAATGAAAATAAGAAAGGCGCTTCGGGGGTGAAGGGGTTAATAGAGATGAGATGCAATTCCAGATGGCATAACCACTACTAAAAATAATGCAAAGTTAAGAATTCCAGCACCCAAATGTGCCCTGAAAAATATATGACCAAAAATGTGAATGACTCTTAGTTTTTTATTATTTTATATGTATGGTGCTTTCTATTGATTTTTGTATATGGCTTCAAATAAGTAAACTAGTATGTATTTTTTAATTTATTATATTATCACTTTTTGATATATTTATACTTTTTTATATATATATATATATATGTACCTATTACTACATAATATGTCATTTTCAACATTGAAATTGCAACACCAATAAGGAAAAGTCATGGAATAATGGAAACCACAGGGTCATTATACATGTTAATTATATGCAAATGATTAAAAAATGGACACACAATCTGGAGGGACTGGAAGCTATGGTAGCACATTTAGGCCATGCAGGCCGGTCACATTAGCACAATTAACAAGCGGCCTGGCATTGTGGTGGTGAAAAACTGTTCCTTGGAAACTTTGATTTAGTGGTGGATATAGTGCAGGGGCGAACTGGGCCGGGGGCAGGGAGGCAAATGCCCCTCCCCAGGCGCACACGTCTGCGCCGAGGCTCGGGAGCTTTCTCTGAGCTGTGTGCATTGCCGTCTTTTACCTTGACGGTTGAGCAGCTCCAACTTTCTCCGCCTTCCCTGGACTTCTGGACTGGGCAGGTGACATGGTTGTAGCGAGAATGTATGGGCTCCTTGCAGGTCCTGACTACAGCCCATACATTCTAGATGTCTCAGTAGTGAATGTACTAGAATGTATGGGCTCCTTCCAGGTCCTCTCAACAGCCCATACAGTCTAGCTGATTCACTGCTGAAAATGATACAATGTATGGGCTTCTTCCAGGTATAGTGTCTGCCGTGACAAAAAGAGGAGCTGCGCCTGCTGGGGATCGCTTGTGAGTAGTGTTGAGCATTCCGATATTGCAAATATCGGGTATCGGCTGATATTCGCTGTATCAGATTTCCGATACGGAGTTCTGATATTTTTAAGATATCGGATACCGAAATCGGAAGTTCCTATAGTGAAATATTGCACTATAATGGAGTGTGGGCGGTGCGTGCGCGGAGACTGCGTCTGTGTGTGTGGGCGGGGTCTGTGCGTGACCTTGCGGGGGTCTGTGCGGGCCTGCCAGGGGTCTAAGCGGCCTGCCGGGGGTCTGCACGGGCCTGCCAGGGGTCTATACGGACCTCTCGGGGGGGGTCTATGTGGCCTGCCGGGGGTCTGTGTGGCCCTCTCTGGGGTCTGTACAGCCTGCTGGGGGGTCTGTGCGGCCTGCTGGGGGTCTGTGCGGCCTGCCGGGGGACTGTACGGGCCTCTTTGGGGTCTGTGCGGCCTGCCCGGGGGTTTGTGCGGGTGTGCAGGCATCGTCCGATGGGACTACAAGTTCCATCAGGCTATGCCTGCTACAATGGCAGTGATTGACACATTAGCCAATGATGGGACAGTAGTAGTCCCATCATCCGGCTAATGTGTTGAATGTAAAAAAAAAAAGATACATGCATACATACATGCATACATACATACATACATACATACATACATACATACATACATACAACATGCTACATACAACATGCTACAAACAATACATTCATACATTACATACAATATATTCATACATTACATACAATACATACTCACCATCACTTGTCATTTTCATCCCCGAAGCCAGAGTCATCTGTAAAAAAGATTAAAATAACAAACAACCAATATACTCCCTGATCCGTAGAAATCCACGAGTGTCCCACGACGATCTCCCATGGAGAACCGCAGCATGAGCTGATGTGACCGCTCTCTAGGGGCTCCAGGAATACAATGACGGGAGGAAGGTATCCTTTCGCACTGTATTCCTCCGCCGCTGTAAAAAAAATAGTCCCTAGTCTCACTTTTGGCATTGCTGTGAGAGAAATTTTCCCATGCAGCAATTGCCATAAAGTGAGACTGAGAGGTTACTATAGTTCAGTGATGCACTGCAGTAGCCATTGTCTCCTGTTAGTGTGCCACTGAAGGTCCTATAGAGCAGTGAAATCACCCGATGTCACTGTTCTATAGGGGAGATCGTCGTGGGACACTCGTTATTAATTGGACTATGGCGGACAGGTACTATACCGTTAATTATTTTACGTTTTTTTGCAGGCGCTGAAGTATGGTAAGTATGGTTAAATGAAGAATATTACTTTTTTCCTAATGTGTGTGTGTTTTATTAACCCTTTACTAGTATTGGATTAATAATGGATAGGCGTCTTATTGACGCCTCTCCGTTATTAACCCGGCTTAATGTCACATTACAATAGCAAGGTGACATTAACCACTTATTACCCCATATCCCACCGCTACATGGGAGTGGGAAGAGAGGGGCTAAGTGCCAGAACTGGCGCATCTTACAGATGCGCCATTTCTGGGGCGGCTGCGGACTGGTATTTGTAGCCGGGGTTGCCAATATCCATGGCCCCTCTTTAGGCTATGAATATCAGCCCGCAGCTGTCTGCATAGCCTTTCTGGCTATAAAATATAGGGGGACCCCACGTCATATTTTGGGGGGGGGTCACCCTATTTTAATAGCCAGTAAAGGCTACGCAGACAGCTGCGGGCTGATATTCATAGCAAGCTACAAATATTGGCCCCCGGCCGTCGGCTTTCCCCCTCTGGCGCAGAAAATTGCGCTGGAGCCCACGACAATTTTTTCCGTATTTTTCTTCTTTTTTTTAAATTTAAATGCTCATCAAGGCCTCTTTCATACTTGCGTCGGTACCAGTCCGTCGCTATCCGTCGGGCCGACGTACCGACGCATGTTGTGAAATTTGTGAACGACGTGGGCAGCGGATGCAGTTTTTCAACGCATCCGCTGCCCATTCAGAAGTCCGGGGAGGAGGGGGTGGAGTTTCAGCTGCGCATGCGCGGTAGAAAATAACGGACACGACGAGCAAAAAAGTGTTCGCTTGAACGTTTTTTCATGCTGACGGTCCACCAAAACACGATGGATCTGTTGCACAACAGATGCGACGTGTGGCCATCCGTCGCGATCCGTCGCGAATACAAGTCTATGGGTAAAAACGCATCCTGCGAGCACATTTGCAGATCCATTTTTTTCTCATAGTTGTATTAGCGCCGGATTGCTACCAATGATAAAGGGGTCTGTAAATGATGGAGGGAGTGCTGCAATTTGCAAATGATGATGGATTAGTGGCTTAAAAAAGTAGTGGGGTGCTGCAAATGATGGATGGGGGCTTCCAATGATGGAGGGGGTGCTGGAAATGATGGAGGGGGTGCTGGAAATGATGGAGGGGGTGCTGGAAATGATGGAGGGGGTGCTGGAAATGATGGAGGGGTACTGCCATTGATGAAGCGGGCTGTAAATGATGGAGGAGGTGCTACAAATGATGAGGGGGTGCGGCAAATGATGGACGGGGTGCTGCAAATGGAGGGGGCTGCCAATGATAAAAGGGGTGCTACAAATGATGGAAGGGGTGCTACAAATGATGGAAGTGAGAGCTGCAAATGATGGAGGGGTGCTGCCAATGATAAAGGGGTCTGTAGATGGTGGAGGGAGTTCTGCAATTTGCAAATGATGATGGTGTGGTGGCTTCAAAAAATAGAGGGGTGCTGCAAATGATGGATGGGGGCTGCCAAAGATGGAGGGGGGGCTGCCAATGATGAAGAGGATGCTACAAAGGATGAAAGGAGGCTGCCAGTGATGGAGGGGGTGCTACAAATGATGAAAGGGGGGCTGCCAATGATGGATTGGTGTGCTGCAAATCATAGAGGCAGGCTGCAAATGATGAGGGGGGGGGCTGCAAATGATGAAGGTGGATGCTACAAATGATGAAAGGGGGGCTGCCAATAATGGAGGGGGTGCTGGAAATGATGGAGGGGCTGCAAATAATGGAAAGGCAGGCTGCAAATGATGGAGGGAGGCTGACAATGATGGAGGGGGTCTGCCAATGATGGAGGGGGGCTGCCAATGATGGAGGGGGTGCTGCAAATGATAAAGGGTCTGTAAATGATAGAGGGAGTACTGCAATTTGCAAATGATGATGGAGTGGGGGCTTCAAATGATGGAGGGGTGCTGCAAATGATTGAAGGGGGTTCTGCAAATAATGGAGGGGGTGCTGCAAATGATGGAGTGGGGCTGCAAATTATGAAAAGAGGGCTGCAAATGATGGAGGGGTGCTGCCAATGATGGAGGGGTGCTGCCAGTGATGGAAAGGCGGGCTGCCAATGATGGAAAGGGTGCTGCCAATGATGGAGGGGTGCTGCCAATGATGGAGGGGGTGCTGGAAATGATGGACGGGATGCTGCCAATGATGGAGGAGGTGCTGCAAATGGAGGGGCTGCCAATGGTGGAGGGGTGCTGTAAATTATGGAGGGGGTGCTGCAAATGATGGAGGGGGCTGCCAATGGTGGAGGGGTGCTGTAAATTATGGAGGGGGAGCTGCAAATGATGGAGGGGCTGCCAATGATGGAGGGTATGCTGCCAATGATGGAGGGGGCTGCCAACAATAAAGGGGGCTGTAAATGATGGAGGGCGTGCTGCACATGATGGAGGGGGCTGCAAATTATGTGAGGGAGGGGACAGGGGACTGCACATGGTGAAGTGGGGGGAGAATGGAGGACTGCAAATGATGAAGTGAGGGTGAAGGGGACTGAAAATGGTGGTGAGGAACGGGAACAGTAATTGAATTGAAGGTGGGGGATGGGGAGAGCAAATGAGGACCTGGGAGAGAGCAAATAATGATGCATTTTCTGGGTGGTGGGAGTAAATGATGTATTGAATGTGGGGGGAAAGCAGTTGATGATAAATAGAGGGTGGGGGTGGAAAAGAAGACATGACAATGAATTGGGGTGGAAGGGCATGTGAATTTAATGAATCGGGGGAGAAGGAGGCACATAGTGGTGAACGTTGAGGATGGTGTGACTAGTAATGAATTGGGGGAAGAGTACAGGGGCTAGTTAATGTATATATTAGGTGGGGAAAATGGCTATTTGTAGTTGGTGAGGGCTCAGTGGTGAATTTTAATTTTTATATTTGAAATGGTGGATTGCATAAAAACGAATTATATATTAATGGTGGGTGCACGTCTGTTTTCAGATGTGTAGTGTAGAAGAAAAAGTGGGGAATGTGCTCTGGAAACACAGCTCTAGGTAAGTGTTGTTTTATGCAGAGACTAGTCCTGGCTGGAAGAAATTATGGCGGTCTGCGCTGCATGAAAAAGAAAAGCAAAGATGAGGTACTTCAGCTAGAGACGTCACTGGTGTTACCTGTACACTAACACTATACACTCTGTTACCGGTTCGCTGTACACTATACACAGAGCTCCTGTATATAATGTCACTTGTGAACACTGTATTACCTATACACTGACATATACAGACCTCCTGTGTATGATATCACTGGTGATCTCCGTATTACCTGTACACTGACACTATATACAGAGCTCCTGTGTATGTTACTGGTGATCACTGTATTACCTGTACACTATATGCACTATATACAGAGCCAATCACAAAAAATAGCCCCAAAGATCTAATGACCCATATAGAAAAGGGCAAAGTACCTGCATACATATGATACACAACCTGAGATACTCTATAGGGAAAAAGAGTCTCAAACCTAGATACTTGATAATACAATAAAGTTTTATTAATACAATACATTAAAATATAATGCAGAAAAGGTGCTAGATTGTACCAAAGGAGGGACTTTATGTCCTGGGAAAACCTACAATCTGAACCACAAATGTACTATAGCCATATACATAATAGTAAAACAGGAATGAAATAGGATACCATGAATAGGCACACTGAGCACAGGGGTCTGGCTACATAATCTACTATAATAGCTGCCAAGAGGCAATACACTAAGATATATGTGCACAAAGAACTCCCAAACAATTCTGCACAGTGGCACACAGGTACTCTAACATATGTTCCTAATGGAAAAAAACAGCTAGTACATACCGCTAAGTGGATCGGTGAGGAAGCCCGGACGTCCCTCTGCCCCGACGCGCGTTTCGCTCTGCTTCTACGGGAGGCGTGTCAGGGCAGGGGGGAAACCGGTTTAAATAATGCGAAGAGAAGTTTTATTGGGCGAGTGATGGAGACAGATCGAACAATGTGATGACGGAAGCCTGGTGGTGTCACAAGTCCTGTTTTTACAAAGTTACATAACTGCGCCTGCGCGCCAGGCGAATACTGTGTGGTATATAGATGGCCCGACTTGCACAATAGAGTACGCAACTACACCTACGTACCAAGGATATCCTGTACGATATATTAAAAGGCCGACTTGCGCGTGCGCCCCAGGTAGAGTATCTAACTGCGCCTGCGTAGTAGAAATGTCTATACAATGTTATCAGCCCAAATAGCGCATGCGCATACAATAGAATGGGTGTGCGTCCCACAACCCATGTAACTATGCTCGCTTACTAGGTATGTTTACTATCGGAGTCCTCACCCACGGTGCTAAAAATAGCGCATGCGCCCGAAGTGCAGCCGCTATCTAATGAAGATCTTATGGAACTAAATAACTGGCGCTTGCGTCCGAAAAATCAGAACAGCTCGTATTAGGCACTGAATGTGCAATATGTGTGAATGAAAAGTGACATAAACTTATTTAAATAGACTAAATATAAAGTGAAAGAATATAGTGATATAATACGGAGCAAATTATTACGCATGTGTTTGCTACAGGACCTGTAGGATAAAACAAGAGGGATCGCAAGCGGTCATGTGTGCCAACACATCAGGGCTATCAGCCCCAATGTATCAACAACACAAGTGACCATTCTAGATCCCTCAAACCCTTGGTACTATCTAGCACCTTTTCTGCATTATATTTTAATGTATAGTATTAATAAAACTTTATTGTATTATCAAGTATCTAGGTTTGAGACTCTTTTTTTTTCCTATAGAGTATCTCCGGTTGTGTATCACTATATACAGAGCACCTGTGTATAATGGCATTAGTGTTGTGTTTTTTTTATTAATGATCAGTATTGTAGTATTTGGTCACTATGTGGTGGTAGTATGTGATCTGGTTATGATGTGGTGGTATTTCTCCCTGTATGTGGTATTATTTGGTCACTACATGGTGGTAATATGTGATCTGGTCATGGTATGGAGGTATTTGGTCCTTGCATGTGGTATTATTCAGTGACAATGTGGTAGTAATATATGGTGTGGTTATGGTGTGACGGTTTTTGTCTCTTGCATGTGGTATTAGTGGTCATTCTAAAAAATATATGTGACTCATTCCCCTAAAGAAAAATAAATAAAATTAAACCTAAAAAGAGGATTGGATATTTTAGGAAATGTTTAATAGGCAAGAGTAGAGTAGGGCCCGGCCAAAAAAGTCTACCTTGTCGTGGTGGTGGCTTAAAAATTCTTTTGGCCAAAACAAAAGCTGCTGGTTTTATGTATGTGATCTGGTGTTTGCTGGGAATTGTTAATATCAGATTGGTAAGCATGTGGTGTAGAAGATGAGTTATTCCAAGAGTGGGTGGTGGGACTGTGGAAGGTTCACGTTGTGGAGGCAGAACTGGGGTAGAGCCTGGGCAGAGTCTCAAGTGGTCCCCAAAATTCCTAGTGGCAGCCCTGACTGTAATCGTGTGTGTGTTCTGCAGGACTGGTATCTACCAATATACGGTTCCTGTAAGGTGGGAATATTGCTCTTTTTAGTAGCTTTTTTTAAAATTTATTTAGTAACAGGTTATGCTTTGGTCGTTTGGTGTCATTTGTCTCTATATAGAGTGTTTTGCTATGTAGAGGCAAAGGTCATTATATTATGTATTCGCGGTGTGGTGGTGATGGTAGTGGGCATTGTGCAGCCGTATTGTTTTGGCCTTTTATAGTAGTAATATTAATAATATTGGTCTTTGCATTGTGTGTTTTTGGTTAGCAACAGTGGTATACTGTAATTATATATACATGCTATATTAAATGGCTAAAGGTTGGTCATATGGGGAGACATGCACTTTGGGGCTTGGGCCCTTGATCTTTAAGGACCCTAGCAATGCCCCTGCTTTACTGTGTGTTTACATGTCCGTGCTTCTGGAGTTGTATGTATGTTTGTAAGTAAGCTCAATTATGGTGCCATATCTAAGCAGTAACCTTGGTCCTGGTACTGTATCGATGTAGTAATCTAGATTCTGGTACGATATGCATGTGGAGCGCCCCCAGACACAGGGCCACGCGTTCTCAGTACCGGGCCTCTCTGGTTCGGTTCTGAAGCTGTCACGGTGGCTAGACCCGGTCTGCGACTCTGCTAAGGGGCGTCCAATAAAGGTGGTACAGTCTGTCAGGGATTCGTGACGCCACTTGTGGTGTTCAGTCAGGGTGACCGATGCTGCTGTGGGGTCCGCTGGGGTGATGGAATGGCAGCTGGATGGTATACCTTCCCACAGGTGAAGTATGTCCCCAGGGCTTCCCAGTAAGGTGGATGGTGATGGTGTGAGGTGCAGTCAATAACGAGGACACAAGGTTGCAGTCTCTTTACCTCTTTACTGAAGACTTCAGGGTCCGCAATCCAGAGCACGCTTAACAGGGCTATATGAGACCGGCCGGTCCGATGGGCACTTCCAGAATTCCCTTTGCAGGTGGAAATCGTTGCCTACCAATAGCGCCTGTGTGTTGTAGTGCTACCCTGCTGAGCATTCGGAATAGTCCTCACAACTTCTGTTCTCGTTCAGTCGTTCTTTCTAATATGTTCCAGATGTTTCTAGTTCAACGTTCCCCAGGTATGTTATGGCTAGGACGCACCCATATGACGGGAAGGCCTGGAGGTCTTCCGGGACCCTAGAGTCGCCCCTCTCCCACTTTTGCCCCCTATGTCTTCGTAGGTGTTTAGGTTAGACAGCCAACCTATAATTAACTGTCCTGCGGAGTTTGAAGTAAGGTGTAGTCATTTACTCCCTCGGTGTCCCGGCCACCGGCTACGCGCCTCAGGAGGATGTTCCCTCGGTCTCACGGCACGACTCCTACTGGCTCTCCTTTGTGCTTGATCTCATTTCTCACTGTCTCACAATATCCTTCGCTTTGTCTCTTTCTTGGGATACCTGTTATGATACGGTGGTTTAGGAGCAACATTGAACGAGCTCTGAAGGAAGTGGTAACTGTACTGACCGCAGTCCCTAAGCTCAACACAACACTAGAAGTAGCCGTGGGATGCTCCTAACTCTCCCTAGGCACCTCGTCACAGCCTAAGAGCTAACTACCCCTAAAGATAGAAGCAGGAAAACTATCTTGCCTCAGAGAAAATCCCCAAAGGATAGATTAGCCCCCCACAAATAATGACTGTGAGTGGAGAGGGAAAAGACATACACAGAATGAAACCAGGGATGAGCACAGGAGGCCAGTCTAGCTAAATAGATAGGACAGGATGGAATACTGTGCGGTCAGTATTAAACACTGCAAAAATCCACGCAGAGTTCACAAAAAAATCTCCACACCTGACTAAAGGTGTGGAGGGCAAATTTGCCTCCCAGAGCTTCCAGCAAGACAGAATTAATTCATACTGATAAGCTGGACAAACATAGAAAGCACAGAACGGGTAAGTCCACAATCTATGGACAGAAAAGAGCAAGCAAAAACTTAGCTTTGCTGAACTGGTCAGGATAACAGGGAAATCCAAAGAGATGTGAATCCAACCAGGAACCATTTACAAGTGGCACTGGCTGAAGGAAAGAGCCAAGCATAAATAGCCGAGCAGAAAAGACGATCAGTGGAAGCCGCTGCAGACAGCTAAATCCAAGGAGCAGCCATACCACTAGAAACCACAGGAGGGAGCCCAAGAGCAGAACTCACAAAAGTGCCAGACGTGTCCATTTTTTGGTCAGTATTGAACCAGCAGCACTGAAGACTCTTTCTGATAGCACACTAGAAGCAGGGCAAGGGAGCTCCTGTAATGCATATTCTGCCAATTCAGGCCAGGTGTCTATTTTAGATGTCCAGTAATCAAAGGGGAATGATATGTGAGGGAGAACATCGATAAGGGAGGAAAAGTAGTTCGTAACCATACTGGACAAATGCTGTCTCCTGTCTCCTTGAATCGATGCAGCACTACCTGTCGTGTCAGCGGTCATTGTGAAATCACTCCACAACCTGGTCATAAAACCCCTCTGTCCAACGCCACTTCGGATTTGTGCACCTCGAACACCTCTGCCATGTTGCCCCCTACGGCTCGTGTGAGAACCATCACCGCCGCTGTGTGCTGGGAATGCCTGAACCAAACGGTCTACAAGAGTTGCTTATTTGGTAGCCAATATTTGATCAAGGTTCTCATGTGGCATGATATTTTGTAATTTTCCTTTATATCATGGATCCAGGAGGCAGGCCAACTAGTAATCGTCATCGGTCATCATTTTGATAATGCGGGGGTCCCTTTTTAGGATACGCAAGGCATACTCAGCCATGTGGGCCAATGTTCCAGGTGTCAATTCACTGCTTGTGCTGGGTTGAGGAGCACTTTCTTGCAAATCAACATCACTTGTGTCCCACAAAAACCCTGTACCTGACCTTGGGAACGCCACCAGTTTCTATTGCCCCCTGTGAAGCATCCTCCTCCCATAAATATTCATCCCCATCATCCTCCTCCTCCTCCTCCTCCTCTTCATCTGCCACCTCGTCCAGGAGAGTTCCCTGAGCAGACAATGGCTGACTGTCATCAAGGCTTCCCTCCTCCTCGGCTGCAGACGCCAGCTCCTTAATGTACGTCAAACTTTGCATCAGCAGACGCATTAGTGGGATGCTCATGTTTATGATGGCGTCGTCTGCACTTACCAGCCGTGTGCATTCCTCAAAACACTGAAGGACTTGACAGAGGTCTTGGAGCTTCGACCACTGCACACCAGACAACTCCATGTCTGCCATCCAACTGCCTGCCCATGTATGTGTATCCTCCCACAAATTAATTACAGTACGCCTCTGTTCGCACAGCCTTTGAACCATGTGCAGTGTGGAGTTCCACCTTGTTGCAACGTTGATTATTAGGCGGTGCTGGGGAAGATTCAGCGATCACTGATGGTTCAGCATACGGCTGGAGTGTACGGGCGACCGGCGGATGTGCAAGCAAAGTCTTCGCACCTTCAGGAGCAGGGCTGGTAACTCTTGATAATTTTTGAGGAAGCACTGCACCACCAGGTTCAAGGTGTGAGCCAGGCAAGGTATGCGTTTCAGTTATGAAAGGGCTTTGGCAGCCATAAAATTCCTTCAGTTATCACTGACTACCTTGCCTGCCTCAAGATGTACACTGCCCAGCGATGACAGTTTGTTGCTGCAAGTACTCGGCCAGTACTTCCGCAGTGTGTCTTTTGTCACCCAAACACTTCATTTCTAACACAGCCTGCTGACGCTTACCACTAGCTGTTCGATTGCCTTGTGCAGGCGTGTACTACCGAGGACAGAGAATGAACTTCAATCCAATATTGCAGCCAGCATGCAGCCAGCGGGTAAGGAAAGGGTGAATCAAACACCCGAAAACTCCGCCCATATGACCCAAAACCAGTCCCGCCAAATTCAGGTGACAGGTTCCCTTTAAGGTTAAAGGAACACTTTAAGTCCATCTAGCTCAACCCATAGCCTAACCTAACATGCCCTAACATGTTGATCCAGAGGAAAGCAAAAAAAACCCATGTGGCAAATAGTAAGCTCCACTTGGGGAAAAAAATTCCTTCCCGACTCCACATACGGCAATCAGACTAGTTCCCTGGATCAACGCCCTATCAAGGAATCTAGTATATATACCCTGCAACATTATACTTTTCAAGAAAGGCATCCAGTCCCCTCTTAAATTTAAGTAATGAATCACTCATTACAACATCATACGGCATAGAGTTCCATAGTGTCACTGCTCTTACAGTAAAGAACCCGCGTCTGTTATTATGCCGAAACCTTCTTTCCTCCAGATGTAGAGGATTCCCCCTTGTCCCTGTCTCAGGTCTATGATTAAAAAGATCATCAGAAAGGTCTTTGTACTGTCCCCTCATATATTTATACACTAAAATAAGATCACCCCTTAGTCTTCGTTTTTCCAAACTAAATAGCCCCAAGTGTAATAACCTATCTTGGCATTGCAGACCCCCAGTCCTCTAATAACCTTGGTCACTCTTCTCTACACCCGCTCTAGTTCAGCTATGTCTTTCTTATACACCGGAGACCAGAACTGTGCACAGTATTCTAAGTATGGTCGAACTAGTGACTTGTATAGAGGTAAAATTATGTTCTCCTCATGTGCATCTATGCCTCTTTTAATGCATCCCATTATATTATTTGCCTTTGTAGCAGCTGCCTGACACTGGCCACTGAATATGAGTTTGTCATCCAGCCATACACCCAGGTCTTTGACGGTTTTGCCCAGAGTTTTAGAATTAATCGCATAGTTATACTTCTTATTACTTCTACCCAAGTGCATGACCTTACATTTATCCCCATTAAATCTCATTTACCATTTATCAGCCCAAGCTTCTAGTTTACATAAATCATCCTGTAATATAAAATTGTCCTCCTCTGTATTGATTACCCTGCAGAGTTTAGTGTCATCTGCAAATATTGAAATTCTACTCTGAATGCCCCCTACAAGGTCATTAATAAATGTTAAAAAGAAGAGGGTCCAATACTGACCCCTGTGGTACCCCACTGCTAACCGCGACCCAGACCGCGTGTGCTCCATTAATAACCACCCTTTGTTTCCTATCCCTGAGACAGCTCTTAACCCACTTACACATATTTTCCCCTATCCCCATTATTCTCATTATATGTATCGACCTTTTGTGTGGCACCGTATCAAAAGCTTTTGAAAAGTCCATATACACTACGTCCACTGGGTTCCCTTGGTCCGGTCCGGAACTTACCTCTTCATAGAAGCTGATCAGATTAGTCCGACATGAACAGTCCCTAGTAAACCCATGCTGATACTGGGTCATGAGGTTATTCCTCTTCAGATACTCCAGTATAGCATCCCATAGAATGCCCTCCAGGATTTTACCCACAGTAGAGGTTAAGCTTACTGGCCTATAATTACCGAGTTCAGTTTTTGTCCCCTTTTTGAATATTGGCACCACATTTGCTATACGCCAGTCCTGTGGTACAGACCCTGTTATTATGGAGTCTTTAAAGATTAAAAATAATGGTGTATCAATGACTGCACTTAGTTCCTGCAGTACTCGGGGGTGTATCCCATCCGGGCCCGGAGATTTGTCAATTTTAGTGATTTTTAGACGCCGCCGTACTTCCTGCTGGGTTAAGCAGGTGACATTTAATGGGGAATTTTTATCACTAGTCATTTTGTCTGCCATGGAATTTTCTTGTGTAAATCCTGATGAAAAAGTAAGTTGGCATATTGGCTTTTTCCTCATCCTCATCAACTATTTCACCCAGACTATTTTTAAGGGGGCCAACACTATCATTTTTTGGTTTCTTACTATTTACGTAGTTAAAGAATATTTGGGGATTATTTTTACTCTCCCTGGCAATGAGTCTCTCTGTCTCAATCTTTGCTGCCTTGATTTACTTTTTACAGAATTTATTTAATTTTTTGTTTTTATTTAATGCCTCCTCACTACCTACTTCCTTTAATTCTCTAAATGCTTTCTTTTTGTCACTTATTGCACCCCTTACAGCTCTATTTAGCCATATTGGTTTCCTCCTATTCCTAGTATGTTTATTCCCATACGGTATATACTGTGCGCAGGTCCTATCCAGGATGCTAATAAATGTCTCCCATTTTCTTTGTGTATTTTTATGTCTCAGGATATCGTCCCAGTTAATTGCACCAAGACCCTCTCTCATCTGTTGGAAATTTGCCCTCCTGAAGTTTAGTGTCCTTGTAACCCCTCTACTACACATCATATTAAAGGATACATGAAAATGTATTATTTTGTGATCACTATTCCCCAAGTGACCCCCAACCTTTATATTTGATATGCAGTCTGGCCTGTTGGTTAATATTAGGTCTAGCAGTGCCCCCCTTCTTGTTGGGTCCTGAACTAGTTGTGAAAGGTAATTGTCTCTCACAGTTGTCAAAAACCGATTACCTTTGCTGGAACTGCAGGTTTCTGTTCCCCAATCTATTTCAGGGTAGTTGAAGTCCCCCATAATAATGACTTCCCCTTGAGTCGCAGCTTCATCTAGTTGCTTTATGAGGATATTCTCCATTGCTTCCATTATTTTTGGAGATTTATAACAAACCCCTATCAGTAATTTATTATTTTTCCCCCTCCCCTTATCTTCACCCACAGGGACTCTAGATTTTCATTAGATTCACCTATATTATCACGCTGGATGGGTTTAAAGGACGATTTTACATATAGACACACCTCTCCCCCTCGCCTATCCATTTGGTCATTTCTGAACAGACTATAGCCATGTAAGTTTACAGCCCAGTCATGGCTCTCATCCAGCCACTTTTCAAATATCCCCACCATGTCATAATTATGCTCCAACAACATTAATTCTAATTCGTCCATTTTGTTGGCAAGACTTCTGGCATTAGTATACATGCACTTGATGTTCCTCTCTGTACCTTCATTCTTTCTTAAATTATTGATCTAACCCCACCCCCCATGCCACCGCCACCCCTATCTTCCTTATTTGTGCCCAGGTCTCTATCTGCACTATCTTCCCCTCCTATAAAATGAATACCCTCCCCCCCAATCCCTAGTTTAAACACTCCTCCAACCTTCTAGCCATTTTCTCCCCCAACACAGCGGCACCCTCCCCATTGAGGTGCAGCCCGTCCCTAGTGTAGAGCCTGTAGCCAACTGAGAAGTCGGCCCAGTTCTACAGGAACCCAAACCCCTCCTTCCTACACGAATTCTTGAGCCACTTATTAACCTCACTAATCTCCCATTGCCTCTCTGGCGTGGCACGTGGTACAGGCAGTATTTCGGAAAATACTACATTGGAGGTCCTTGCTTTCAGCTTGCAGCCAAATTCCCTGAAATCATCTTTAAGGACCTTCCACCTATCTCTAACTTTGTCATTTGTGCCAATGTGCACCATGACCGCTGGGTCGTCACCAGCCCCTCCCAGTAATCAGTCCACCCAATCTGCGATGTGTCGGACTCGAGCGCCAGGTAAGCAGCACACCGTTCGACGATCCCTGTTTTTGTGACAGATTGCACTATCTGTTCCCCTAAAATTGCATCCCCCACTACCAGCACCTGTCTGGCCTGCCCTGCTCTCCTATTTCCCTCCTTACTGGAGCAGTCACTCCTCCGGCTTTCAGAGGACTTGCCTTGCTGCAGCAGTGCTACCCCTGTACTGGCACCCCCCTCATCTGCCAACTTAGCAAACTTATTGGGGTGTGCCAGATCAGGACTAGCCTCCCTGGCACTCTTCCCTCTATCCGGTCTTCTAACTGTCACCGAGCTTGCTACTTCACCGTCCTGCAGCTCCATCCTACCATCCCCCACCTCATCTATCACATTGAGCGTCTGCTCAGTGAGCAGAAGACTCCTTTCCATGTTGTCAATGGATCTCAGTGTTGCCAGCTGCACAATTAGATCCAGTATCTGGGCTTCCAAATTCACAATGTGCTCACATCTCGCACAGCAGTATGCACCCTCGACCGGCTGATCAAGGATTGCATACATGTGGCAAGATGTGCACTGGATGGCATTAACAATAGTGGAGCACATTTCCTAATGGGGATTGCACCAGACAGAACCGTTAAATAAAAAAAAACAAAAAAACAAAAACAAATGCAAAGTATTAATAAAATACAGACAGCAATTCAGTAATTATTCCCTTGGAAACTCCCTGAATCCAAAGTCACTGAATCACAAGTCACACTTACCGCCATTCACACTTACGCTTAGACCAGTTAATACTTTGCGCCTACCACCACTGTCTGCTACTCAGCAGAGGAGCCCACCCCAGTACCTAGCTATGCTGCCTGTTTAGTCCTGTTACCAATTTTGAACTGCTTTTAGCCTACTTTTGTATTTGGGCCTACTAACTGTGTCTGCGCCACTCATTACATTTGTCCTCCACTGAACAAAGCAATGCCGCCTGTTTAGTCCTGTTAACAATTTTGATCTGCATTTAGCCTACTTTATTATTTGGGCCTATATCTGTGTTTCCTCCTCATCCTGCCCATTGCCCAGCCACTGCTAGATGAGTCTGCTGGTACATTGACCCAGACCACTACATTCCCCTTGCACTCTACACAGCCTGAATCTGACCTTGCTGAAAGTCAGGCTCCCCTTCCCGCATACTATACCACCTTACATGGGGACAAAGAGGAAGGTGCAGATGAAAGTGCAGGTTCCTTCATCAGGTGGGGGGGGCATACTCGGCGACGTCACTGGCACCTCATAGTACGCAAAAGTGTCTCTGGCAGTGGGAGGCGCCACCCGCCGTCAAACACACCGCCGTACTATGAGGGGCCCTGTGCCAGTGCCAACTATTGGGCCCCCCCTGCTTGCTCAGGATCAGAGCACTTGCAAAGTTGAAATACTTACCTCTCCCTGCTCCACCGCCGTGACGTATTCTGCCTTTCCTGGGCCCACGAAAATCTTGAGCCAGCCCTACCCCCCACAACTTTACCAAATGACCCCCTGTTTTCAATGCCTAACTATTATTAAAAAGTAAATTAAGATTGACAAGCTTAAGAAATAAGAATTGATGTTTTTGGCATTAAAATGGGCACTGTAGGTGTTTTCCTGTCCTCCACTCACTGCCGACTTTGATTCCCCATTGACTTGCATTGGGTTTCGTCATTACAGTACAGTTATAGATGGTGACTTACAGCTGACGCTTTTTCTGATGGAGTCAAGTATTTTTCCCTCTAGCTCAAACCGATATAACTTTTTCCAGCCACGACTTTTCTGCAGCGTTTACAGCAGAGACACATTTGACTTCTCAAATTTCCAGCGCTGTCCCCACTTATTCCCAACCTACAAAAACTCCTCAACCTGCTGTCATCCAAATGCTGCTTCTGTATGTGCCCTATTACTGCACCTGTTGTGGGACACAAAAACAGGTTTCCTCTTACGATTCCACATAGGAATGCCTACCACTGTGCCAGTTACAAATTAAAATTCCTTCTTTGAGCCACTCAATTGGTAAAATTGACCCCTAGAATATATTCTTACCCCTAGAAAACTGTGCACACATTTTGACCCCTAGTAATAATGTCCCCTGTATGGCCCTTTGACAGTCACAATACCCAGATTGTTGCTATAACAAAAAGTGCCTACTTAACGCTTAATCTCTCCTGAGCACTCCCATGTACAGTTCCCTTATACACTGTACAGCAGAGGTGTCAAACTGCATTCCTCGAGGGCCGCAAACAGGTCATGTTTTCAGGATTTCCTTGTATTGCACAGGTGATAATTTAATCACCTGCACAGAATGATTCCAGCACCTTGTGCAATGCTAAGGAAATCTTGAAAACACTCATGGTTTGAGGCCCTCGAGGAATGCAGTTTGACACCTCTGCTGTACAGTATAAAGTAGCTATGGACACCTCATACTATGTATAAGGAAGCTGTGGGCCCATCATACTCAGTATGGCATCCTCAGAACTTTACACAGTATGAGGTCCCTATTCCTACCCTATGCAATATAATGCCTAAACAGTTCTCTATACACAGTATAATGGGTCCATAGCTCACCTATACACAGTATATCACCACAGTTCCCCAGTATACAGTATAATGTCCCCACAACTGTTCTAGACACAGTATATTACCACCCAAACTGTATACCTCCACAATAGTCACCACACTGTATAATGGGCCTTACGGAAGCCCCCACTGTATGATGCCCTCCCACTTTTTGATGGCCCCCACCACCGCATGATGGCCTCACTGTACGTTGGCTCCACATTTGTCCCCACACTGGATGATTCCCCTCTTACTGTAGCAGGGCTCCCTTAGTAGCACCCACTCTATAGGAGGGGCCCCACAGACTGTATCGTGGTCCCCTTGGTAGTTCCCACTATGTATGAGGTTTCCTTTGGTAGCTCACACACATAATGGCAGTCACAGAATATTAAAAAAAAAAAAAATCGTATACTCGACTAACACCTACCCTTAACCCCAATCCGTAACCCCTATGAGTCTAGCAGCGGACAGCAGCAGGTCCCTGGTAGACTGATGCGATGACATCCTGTGAAGTCCTCATTCTGCTCTGCCAGGGACCTGCCGTTCTGCAGGCCGCTGGCTTAAAGGGACCCGTGGCCTACAAAATTGAGAGCAATAGTGCAGGGTGACCATGTCTCCCTGCTCTACTGCATATTAACTGTCTATGCCAATACAGTTGAAGGTGGCTGTTGCTCCTTGTGGGCCCTTCTGAGTCAGAGGCCCAGAGAGACTGCCCCCCTCTGGAAATTCTACTACTGGGTATAACGATTACCTTATGACACTGTTGTCCACACGGTACTATACACCAATCTTCAACCATCATTGCATCCAAAACAAAGACTCATTGAAGAGGACAGACCTCATTTCTAAACTCCATTACTCAAATTCAGTTTTTGGTCTCTATCTGTAGACCATGTGCGCAATGACATGAAGAGGCCTTCATGAGAGAATGTCACAAACAATGCTATTTACAGGATTAGTCTGGGGTAATACAAATGTATATATAAAAAAAAAAAAAAAATCAGTCCTATGTTGATTCAGAAAAGTAGGACGAGTGAGTAATAATAATAATAATAATCTTTATTTTTATATATCCGCAGCGCTTTACAGGTTGCACACATTATCACAATGCGATTTTTTTTTTTTTTTTTTTTTTTTTTTTTTTTCCCCCCCCCCCCCAACTGGAATCCATGTGACATCTATTTGACATGAGTATGCAATCTGTATACAACGCATTTTTTATATTATCTTTTACATACTGTGTAATTTAAAGCTAATTTACAAAACTAATAAAGCAATCTTATATACAGGGATAGATAGAGAGAAAGATATTAGATGTATAATAGATAATAAATAGAATAGATAGATATATAAACTTACACCCTTTATAGCCATTCATGTTGAATCATAGAATTGTAGAGTTGGAAGGGAACTCCTGGGTTATCTGGTCCAACCCCCTGCTCAAAGCAGGATTCACTAAATCATCCCAGACAGATGTCTGTCCAGCCTCTGTTTGAAAACTTCTATGGAAGGAGAACTCGCCACATCTCGTGGCAGCCTGTTCCACTCACTGATCAACACAACTGTCAAAAAGTTTTTTCGAATATCTAATCTGTGTCTCCTCCCATTCAGTTTCATCCCATTGCTTCTAGTCTTTCCTTGTGCAAATGAGAATAAAGATGATCCTTCTACAATGTGACAGCCCTTGAGATATTTGTAGACAGCTATTAAATCTCCCCTGTCTTTTTTGCAACCTAAACATTCCCAAATCCTGTAACCGTTCGTCATAGAACATGGTTTGCAGACCTGTCCCCATTCTGGTCACTCTTCTCTGAACTTAATCCAGTTTGTTGATGTCTTTTTTTAAAATGTGGTGCCCATAACTGGACACATTATTCCAGATGAGGTCTGACAAAAGTGGAGTAGAGTGCAATAATTACTTGACGTGATCTAGACTGTATGCTTCTGTTAATACATCCCAGAACTGTATTTGCCTTTTTGCTGCTGCACCACACTGTTGACTCATGTTCAGTCTGTGATCTATTAGTATACCCAAGTCTTTTTCACATGTGGTGTTGCTTAGCCATATACCTCCCATTCTGTATATGCTTTTTTCACTTTTTTTGCTCAAATGTAGTACTTTGCATTTTCCCTGTTAAAAACATTGTTAGTTGCAGCTCACTGGGCCAGTTTATTTATATCTTTTTGAATCCTCTCTAGAATTATATATAATACTATATATATGTATAGTATCCCTCCTAGCTTTGTGTCATCAGCAAACTTAATCAGTTTACCCTCAATTAAAGGGTGTTTAGCCATGTTTAACCTATAAACAATAAAATAAATAATGAAAACAAAATTACTTGGGGGGGGGGGGGGCTTTTTTTTTTATAACCAGCCAAGTTAAAGCAGAGCGCTATGGACTTATTATTGCTAATGCAGTAATCAAAAATAGAAACAAACAGGAAAAAAAACTAGTCCCTCATTCACCAATTTATTGTCAAAAATGTTTCCATAAAGCTCCAACGTAGTCTACGTTCCCAGAATCTCGCTCTGGAGACTGTGAATAGCCGTAAAGTGACCCCTATTCACATGCGCTGGGTAGTGACGATAACGCTAATCAGAGCCACCGGTTCTCACTGACTGCATCATGTGCAAGCAATGCTGATGAGAGTTGTCGTCAGTACCTGGCGTCTGTGATTAGTCGGCACTTTACTGCTATTAAGTTGCTGGATTCGGAGAACGTGGACTACATGGGGGCATGGTCTCTTGTTTTTATTTTTGTCTTTTTATGTTTTTCAGGTATTTATTTCTGGACTACATTGAATTTGTTGGATTATGGCAAACCTGCATGGGATTTTTTTTTATTTTTCAATAAATTGGTAATGAGGGATAGTGTGCAGGAGCCTTTATTCAAATAAAGTTTTATTTTTTTCTGTGTGCATTTTTATAGGACACAGTATATACACAGTCAATCGCAACAAGCTGGGATTCTTTCCTTATTTAATAACAGTGGTGCAAGTGCAATTCTATTTTTTTTCCTCGCATTACACTTGTCTGATTTATACACAATTGGCCTTATGGTGAGGAGTGAAAACAATAATACTAAAACAGATACCATAGTTATATAAACCATCTAAAATAGAGGCCTTCTGCCAGATATATTATGGACAATCCATAGATACTATTTTAACACCAAAAACACGAAGCAGCAGTCCTTTAAAAAAAAATATTACAAAATTTATTCAAATACATATAAAGACAGGTAAATAAACATCTACATTACATATAGCGACAAGGTAATCAGAAGGGCTCAGTGGGAACAGGAAGACTAGCTCACTCAAGAACAAAATATAGTAGATATGGGAAATGAACCATGGAGAGTTAGTGCAAAAATGGCAATCGTAAAGTGCCAGTGCTCCAGCATTTAAAATCACCCCAATAAAAAACATGGTATTGCTGGTAAAATTATAGTCAGCCAAAAGGTTTAGCTAGGAGAGATAATCTCCAACAACTCACCAATGCATGTATGGAGAGTAAAATCTATCACTTAGTCCACATGCTAGCCCCCAGAGGAAGCCCACGCAAAACGTGCGTTGGGGCTGCTGACTGACTCATCCTAGTAGAACATTATGGGTAAGAAGAATGTAGACTAAGTGATAGATTTTACTACCCATACATGCATTGGTGAGCTGTTTGGGATTTTCTCTCCTAGCTTAATCTTTTGACTGACTATAATTAATAACACTTTTACCAGCAATACCATGTTTTTTATCGGGATGATTTGAAATACTGAAGCACTGGCTCTTTGGCATTTTTGCACTGAGTAACTCTCCATGGTTAATTTCCCATATCTACTACATTTTGTTCTTGGATGAGCTAGTCTTCCACTTAGCCATTCGCATTACCTTGTCTCTATATGTAATGCACATGTTTATTTACCTGTCTTTATATGTATTTATTTGAATACTTTTTGTAATAATTTTTTGAAAGGACTGTAGCTTCTTGTTTTGGTGTTCAAATCTTATGGTGAGGAGTTTACAATGTACTGTAGCTGTTATCCTTCCCACTAGCCTTCATTCCAGACACACAAAGAGCTCAGTATGAGGCCGGCGTCACACTACCGTGTTTTACGGGCGTAAGAGAGGTGCAGAAAATACGGATTGCATACGGTACAATGCTTCTCTATGCCCCAGCTCCTATCAGCTGTATTTTACTGATCCGTATTATACAGTCTTCTACGGCCGTAGAAAATCGCAGCATGCTGTGTTTGTCACCGTCTTGCACAAAAAATACACCAATGAAAGTCTATGGAGGCGAGAAAAATACGGAGTACACACGGACCAACAGTGTGACTTGCGAGAAATACGCAGCGGTGTTAGAGAGAAAAGCCGGCAATTCAGTGCGGTGTACAGTAAAATCTCACTGACTGGTGAGAATAGAATAGCTAAGATAAATGTCTACACATAGTATAGGGGTATATATATATATATATATATATATATATATATATATATATATATATATATATATATATATTAGCTGAAGAGCCCGGCGTTGCCTGGGCATAGTAAATATCTGTGGTTAGTTATAGCACGTCACTTCTCTTATTTTCCCATCACGCCTCTCATTTTCCCCCTCACATCTCTCATTTTCTCCCTCACACCTCTCATTTTCTCCCTCACTCCTCTCATTCCCCCCTAACACTTGTCATTTCGACCTCACATCTGTCATTTTCCGATCACTACACTATTTTCCCTCACTCCTGTCATTTTGCACTCACACCTTTTCATTTTCACCTCACACCTCTCATTTTCACCTCAGTATATACATGTTTGTCATCTCCCTTATATATAGTATACACCTGTATGTCATCTCCTGTATATAGTATATACCTGTATGTCATCTCCCCTGTATATAGTATATACCTGCTGTGTGTCTTCTCCCCTGTATATAGTATATACCTGTATGTCATCTCCTCCTATATATAGTATATACCTGTATGTCATCTCCTCCTGTATATAGTATATACCTGTGTCATCTCCCCTGTATATAGTATATATCTGTGTGTCATCTCCTCCTGTATATAGTATATACCTGTATGTCATCTTCTATATATAGCATATACCTGTATGTCATCTCCTCCTGTATATAGTATATCCCTGTAGGTAATCTGCTCCTGTATATAGTATATACCTGTGTCATCTCCTCCTGTATTTAGTATATACCTGTATGTCATCGCCTCCTGTATATAGTATGTACCTGTATGTCATCTCCTCCTCTATATAGTATATACCTGTGTGTTATCTCTCCTGTATATAGTATATATCTGTGTGTCATCTCCCCTGTATATAGTATATACCTGTATGTCATCTTCTATATATAGCATATACCTGTATGTCATCTCCTCCTGTATATAGTATATCCCTGTAGGTAATCTGCTCCTGTATATAGTATATACCTGTGTCATCTCCTCCTGTATTTAGTATATACCTGTATGTCATCGCCTCCTGTATATAGTATGTACCTGTATGTCATCTCCTCCTCTATATAGTATATACCTGTGTGTTATCTCTCCTGTATATAGTATATATCTGTGTGTCATCTCCCCTGTATATAGTATATACCTGTGTGATCTCCTGTATTAGACCTCGTTAACATGTTATTTGCTCAGTATTTTTACCTCAGTATTTGTAAGATAAATTGGCAGCCTGATAAATCCCCAGCCAACAGGAAGCCCTCCCCCTGGCAGTATATATTAGCTCACACATACACATAATAGACAGGTCATGTGACTGACAGCTGCTGTATTTCCTATATGGTACATTTGTTGCTCTTGTAGTTTGTCTGCTTATTAATCAGATTTTTATTTTTGAAGGCTAATACCAGACTTGTGTGTGTTTTAGGGCGAGTTTCGTTTGTCAAGTTGTGTGTGTTGAGTTGTGTGTGGCGACATGCATGTAGCGACTTTTGTGAGATGAGTTTTGTGTGGCAACATGCGTGTAGCAACTTTTTGTGCGTCGAGTTGCATGTAACAGGTTAGTGTAGCAAGTTGTGTGCAGCAAGTTTTGCGCATGGCGAGTTTTGCGCGTGGTGAGTTTTATGTCTGGTGCCTTTTGAGTATGTGCAAGTTTTGTGTGAGGCAACTTTTGCATGTGTTGCAAATTTTGTGCATGTGGCAATTTTTCCGCGTGTGCAAGTTTTGCGTGTGGCGAGTTTTCCATGAGGTGAGTTTTGCACTTGTGGCGAGTTTAGCGGGAGCCTAGTTTTTGCATGTGGCGAGTTTTGCGCGTGGCGAGTTTTGAGCAGCGACTTTTGTGTTTCGACTTTTATGTGGCGAGGTTGGTGTATGTGTGGTGATATGTGTACTGAGGGTGGTATATGTGTTCAAGCACGTGGTAGTGTGTGGCGCATTTTGTGTGTGTGTTCATATCCCCATGTGTGGTGAGTATCTCATGTCGGGGCCCCACCTTAGCAACTGATCGGTATATACTCTATTGCGCCATCGCTCTCATTCTTTAAGTCCCCCTTGTTCACATCTGGCAGCTGTCAATTTGCCTCCGACACTTTTCCTTTCACTTTTCCCCATTATGTAGATAGGGGCAAAATTGTTTGGTGAATTGGAAAGCGCGGAGTTAAAATTTCACCTCACAACATAGCCTATGACGCTCTCAGGGTCCAGACGTGTGACTGTGCAAAATTTTGTTTCTGTAGCTGCGACGCCTCCAACACTTTTCCTTTCACTTTTTTCCCCATTATGTAGATAGGGGCAAAATTGTTTGGTGAATTGGAACGCGCGGGGTTAAAATTTCGCCTCACAATATAGCCTATGACGCTCTCGGGGTCCAGACGTGTGACTGTGCAAAATTTTGTGGCTGTAGCTGCGACGGTGCAGATGCCAATCCCGGACATACATACATACACACACACATACACACATTCAGCTTTATATAGTAGATATATATATATATATATATATATATATATATATATATATATATATATATATATATATATATATATATATATATATATATATATATATATATATATATATATATATATATATATATATTCATATATATATATATATATATATTATGTCAGTGAGACACATATATGTATATATATATATTATGTCAGTGAGACACATATATGTATATATATATTAATATTTCATGCAGCGCTAGATAGCTTAAAAGCCGGTAATTCAATTGCCGGCTTTTGCTATCTCCTTCCTAAACCCGACATACAGTAAACCATCTCATATCCCTTTTTTTGCATATTCCACACTACTAATGTTAGTAGTGTGTATGTGCAAAATGTGGGCTCTGTAGCTATTGAATTAAAGGGTTAAATCGCAGAAACAATTGGCGTGGGCTCCCGCGCAATTTTCTTCGCCAGAGTGGTAAAGCCAGTGACTGAGGCAGATATTAATAGCCTGGAGAGGGTCCATGGTTATTGTCCCCCCCCCCCCCCCCCCCCCCCCGGCTAAAAACATCTGCCCCCCAGCCACCCCAGAAAAGGCACATCTGGAAGATGCGCCTATTCTGGCACTTGGCCACTCTTTTCCCACTCCCACGTAGCCATGGGATATGGGGTAATGAAGGGTTAATGTCACCTTGCTATTGTAAGGTGACATTAAGCCAGATTAGTAATGGAGAGGCGTCAATTATGACACCTATCCATTATTAATCCAATTGTAGGAAATAGTTAAAACACACACACACACATAATTACAAAGTCTTTAAGTGAAATAAATACACAGGTTGTTGGAATAGTTTATTATTCTGGTAATCCACCTGAAGACCCTCATCCTGTAAAAAAGTTAAAATAAAAAAACAACAATATCTGACGATCTGTCACGTCCAACGGTTGTAAATCCATCTGAAGGGGTTAACTATTTTTACAAGCAGAAGCCTGCTAATGCATCTGTGCTTCTGTCTGTAAAACCCCAGCAAATAAATGGAATGTAGGTCAGTTGCAGTGAGGCGCCCTCTGCTGGTTGTCCTCATATGAACTGGAGCGTGGGAAAATATTCAGAAAAGTTCCCAGGCTTATTCCCAGGAATATACAGTATATATGTTTGTATGATTTATTTAACACATGGATCCATTGTATGTCCGCATGTCGGTTTTGCAAGCCTGCGAGAAAATCTCGCAGTACGGATGCCATAGAGATTACATACGGAGGATGCCATGCGCAAAATACGCTGACACACCCTGCCTACGGAGTACTTACGGATCACCATTTTTTAACTTTTCTGGCGTATTACGGCTGTAAAATATGGACCGTATTTTTATACGCTGAGTGTGACGCCGACCTCACATTGATTTGGTGGTGGGACCAGTGATATTACCATTTCTACAAAATGTCCCAGGAGCCTTTTTTCCCCCAACATGACAATGTCAAAATCAACAATAGTGCGGTCTGTATGACCCACTAATAAATACACTTAAAATGATCTATGACTGTTTAGTGAGGAGAGCTGTTGTAAGCTAAAACATAACTTTTAATGCATTATCTAAAACTGGATAAATCATACAAACAAAGCAAAGTTATAAAGTGCAAAAAGTTACCAATGCTCAATAATAAATGGTGTGATCTCATCGCTGTTGTAGTAATTCTCTGCAGGTACGCAGGAGCCTGGAAGGTTACTATGTAGACGCCCATATATTTCTGGCGAGGATGCCCTTATGTCTGTACATAGGTCTATCTAGTATATAATACCATGTTTATCTCTGGCGATGATGCCCTTATGTCTGTCTATGAGCTCCATTAGCACAAGACATTATGTGATGTCCAGAGGACTATACAGACTGTCTCTTGTACATCAAGGCTGAATTGTCAGTATCTGTATCAATCATTGCATCATCTAAAGAACTGCTATATCTCATTGAGTAATCGTTGGTGATCAAGAGAGCAATAGAGTACATAACAATAACCAATAGATATTTGTGGCAACAACTGTTGATCTGTATTATTTATTATTCTATATAGGACACCACTGAGAGATATTACTTAGGAGGTACCAATTGTTGGCCTACTCCATAAAGTCTATAGTGGCTCAAAATATCTTTGTCCAGTATATACGGATCAACACTATTCAACAGCAACAGCACCTTTTATTTTCAATTTCTGGTGTGTTTGGTGGTGGCTTTTTTTTGGAAGGGACACCTTTTTAAGGTCTCCTAGGGTTAGCCTACGTTGAGCGGGGGCGCCATATCCTTTCCCAGGATGCCAACCTCCGCTGCAAGGAAGGGTCTTTCATTAGGGAAAGGCACTTCTATCCTCCCTAGTCCATTTTCCTGCATTATTTAACAAAAAAAGCGTGAATATTTTTCTTTACGGGCATATACTGTAAAAGTAATTGGGCTGCCTAACCCAGTACCAGATCCAACATTAAGGTTCCCTCCCATTTTTTGTGTGTGTTTATTTTTCCTTTGGTATTTTAATCATTATTATTAAAAGTTATTGTTTTAGGTCTTTTTTTGTAATTGTTGGTTCTCATATTTGATATAAGACCTTATGTCATTCTTTGTGGTTTCTTAGCCTTACTTGGGACTGTTCTTGTAATTGCAGGGGCACGTCAGGAGATATCAGAAATCCCCCCCCCCCCCTTTTCTAAATAGTCCAGTTTTATTTCCAGTGTTTAGTGCTATATAGTCCAGTTTTTTATCCAGTGTTAGATAAAACATTCAAAAGTTATGTTTTAGCTTGCACTATCTCTCCTTGTTAAATACCCTACACGACGATGCCAGATTTGTCTCCCATCAAGGACATCTGCGTCGTAATTGTTCTGCATTTGCTATGGGAGCGGCAACCAGAGGATCTTGTTGATTTTCATACCCAAATGCATTGAGCATGGCAGAAAATTCTTCAGACATTCATTTTAACCTCATTGATGGCATGCCAAGGAATGTAAGTCAATACTGACTAAAATGAGATAATGTTTGAAAAATGTGTTGCCATTTTTTCATCATTTGCATAACATTACTATGATTAGTGATCCTGTTATTCCCATAATACCATGAGTTTTGCTTCCTGGGTGTTGCAAGCTCACTGTTGAGGAGTGTATATGTATAGGTTCATATTTGTACATTTTAATATGAAAGGGAGTTATCACACAGTATTCTTATTGCAGAACTCCATAGCCTTGTCTTGCATTGGCAATTTAATCCATTCTTTCCAACATAAATATTAAACTCTTTCTACCCTAACCATTTTAACATGTTCATATTGTGACGCCCAGGAGACCGGGATACCCAGCACCGGACCAATGGAGTCTGTCTCTTGAGGGGGATGTCACGGGTGGCTTGACCCGGTGCTGTGGCCTCAGGCAATGCACAGTGTAAGGGGTATCACGAGGGGACAGGCACTTACTTGATCAGCAGCAGGTTCTCCCAGCGGTGACGATCCCGATCCTGGATAGATGGCTATTGTCCAAATGAAAGACTGAGGCACTGAAACGTTTAACCAGTTTACTTTAACATAAAAGGATTTACAACCAGTCCTGTCACCGGAGTCTGTATGGGAACTCTGAGTTACTTTGACCCTGCCGGGGTCTTCGCCTCTTATTGTGCGCAATTTCTGTGTGGCCCTGCTGCTGTATGTGAACTGGCTGCCGGCCCAATCTGTCCCCTCCGGGTCCTGGTTCGACGGGCAACCCGAGTCCTTTTATCGGCTTACCCCCTCCGGGAGTACCGCTGAACTCTGTGTCTGTTGCTGCGTCCGACCCTAGTGAAGCTGATATCACCTCACGTTTTTCCGGTTGCTGTATTATATATAATGAATACAGCCACGGATCCGGTATCCGTCTTTGCGCCTGTTCTGGGTAGTGATTAATGCTACCCGGTTCTCACAATGTCCCTTTTCTCTGTCCCTCTTCTCCTCAGGCTGGTGATTTGGGCCTGGAAACCGTCATAGGGCTGTTAGAAATTCAGCTGTATGACCTCTCACTATCAGCTCCTTAGCCCAACTGCCATTTCTTCTCTCAGACCAGAATGGATTAAGGGGAGTCTCTGGAGCTCCCCCTTCTGGCCGGAGGTGGTAGTGCAGTTTTGCTATCTTAATATTTGTGTTTACTGTCAGTAACTATTTTTGTGGCAAATACCCCTAGGGGTGCCACAATATCCATAATTTTACTGTACTACTTTGCTCTCCGCATCACTACCTTGAACAGCAGTTAAGTCAGACCAGATTTTGCTCTGAAAATTTCAAGTGTTCCCATTTTGGAGTACCTAAAGTGTGCTAGATCTAAAGTAGCAGAGTGAAGTCTCCTATTTATGGGAGAATATATCCTTAACCTGGACATTGTTGCTCATAGATAGGACGGAATAAACTTTCAGGTCTCGCCTAGAAATCAATCAAGATTTTTAATAAAACTGAGGCTGGAAAATATTGGATTAGGTTGGGCCTGTCCATCCCTGTCCTCTTTTCTCTAGGGATTCTACATGATTCCATGAAAGATCTGCTTTCTCCCTGAAATTGTACTACAGGTCCTTCTCAAAAAATTAGCATATAGTGTTAAATTTCATTATTTACCATAATGTAATGATTACAATTAAACTTTCATATATTATAGATTCATTATCCACCAACTGAAATTTGTCAGGTCTTTTATTGTTTTAATACTGATGATTTTGGCATACAACTCCTGATAACCCAAAAAACCTGTCTCAATAAATTAGCATATTTCACCCATCCAATCAAATAAAAGTGTTTTTTAATAACAAACAAAAAAACCATCAAATAATAATGTTCAGTTATGCACTCAATACTTGGTCGGGAATCCTTTGGCAGAAATGACTGCTTCAATGCGGCGTGGCATGGAGGCAATCAGCCTGTGACACTGCTGAGATGTTATGGAGGCCCAGGATGCTTCAATAGCGGCCTTAAGCTCATCCAGAGTGTTGGGTCTTGCGTCTCTCAACTTTCTCTTCACAATATCCCACAGATTCTCTATGGGGTTCAGGTCAGGAGAGTTGGCAGGCCAATTGAGCACAGTAATACCATGGTCCGTAAACCATTTACCAGTGGTTTTGGCACTCTGAGCAGGTGCCAGGTCGTGCTGAAAAATGAAATCTTCATCTCCATAAAGCATTTCAGCCGATGGAAGCATGAAGTGCTCCAAAATCTCCTGATAGCTAGCTGCATTGACCCTGCCCTTGATGAAACACAGTGGACCAACACCAGCAGCTGACATGGCACCCCACACCATCACTGACTGTGGGTACTTGACACTGGACTTCAGGCATTTTGGCATTTCCTTCTCCCCAGTCTTCCTCCAGACTCTGGCACCTTGATTTCCGAATGACATGCAAAATTTGCTTTCATCAGAAAAAAGTACTTGGGACCACTTAGCAACAGTCCAGTGCTGCTTCTCTGTAGCCCAGGTCAGGCGCCTCTGCCGCTGTTTATGGTTCAAAAGTGGCTTTACCTGGGGAATGCGGCACCTGTAGCCCATTTCCTGCACACGCCTGTGCACGGTGGCTCTGGATGTTTCCACACCAGACTCAGTCCACTGCTTCCTCAGGTTCCCCAAGGTCTGGAATCGGTCCTTCTCCACAATCTTCCTCAGGGTCCGGTCTCCTCTTCTCGTTGTACAGCGTTTTCTGCCACATTGTTTCCTTCCAACAGACTTACCATTGAGGTGCCTTGATACAGCACTCTGGGAACAGCCTATTTGTTGAGAAATTTCTTTCTGGGTCTTACCCTTTTGCTTGAGGGTGTCAATGATGGCCTTCTTGACATCTGTCAGGTCGCTAGTCTTACCCATGATGGGGGTTTTGAGTAATGAACCAGGCAGGGAGTTTATAAAAGCCTCAGGTATCTTTTGCATGTGTTTAGAGTTAATTAGTTGATTCAGAAGATTAGGGTAATAGGTCGTTTAGAGAACCTTTTCTTGATATGCTAATTTATTGAGACAGGTTTTTTGGGTTATCAGGAGTTGTATGCCAAAATCATCAGTATTAAAACAATAAAAGACCTGACAAATTTCAGTTGGTGGATAATGAATCTATAATATATGAAAGTTTAATTGTAATCATTACATTATGGTAAATAATGAAATTTAACACTATATGCTAATTTTTTGAGAAGGACCTGTATCTTTTATGAACAAATAGTGGAGCTCAAATCTTCAGAAATATTCTCCCTTAATCTCGCTCCAGCTACTTATGTAGTCTGTTGTATTGATTCATGGACGGACACTTAGGGCCCAATATTAATTAATATTAGTAAGTCTCACGCTAGAATTATAGTTTGCAAAATTTAGGTGCAGCTTGGAATAGCACATAAATTTTGCGACTTGATGTTTCAATGACAGTTACTCCCAGCTCCAACAAAGTGGGCATAGCTGAGGAGAGACGGCATGATGGGGGAAGGATGACCCAACTTGTCTAATTAATGGCAACCTGTGGCATTTCCTATTCCAGAAATCTCACTCTAGTCAGGAACTGACAGGAGTGAGATATCTGGTGTAGTGCATATCATTATAGGCACATCATTCATCAGACTCTAGAGATTCATGAAGATGCGTGCACCATCACCTGACTCCAGCATGCCCCATCATCCAGACCAGAGTGAACAATGCCAGTCTTGATTAATCAGGCCCTAAAAGTTTAACTAGAGAAGTTGACTGATGCCAGTTGCTTGCTTAAGCAGTTGGGGACTTCACTCTATCATGTAAAGAGTTGGAGTCATTCTCAGGGTGGAGTTGCAGAATGTGATACCTTCAGACTTTTAAGGAGTTCCCGTGATAAAAGGACATCTTAAAAAATCCTGTGAGTTGCAAAATACTCCGGTCACATGGAAGCGCACAGGACACAGATGAAGGGATTAAAAGTTTCTTTGTTTATTGAAATCCACAACGCGTTTTGACGGAACAGCTCCGTCTTCATCAGGTGCCTTCATCTGTGTCCTGTGCGCTTCCATGCGACCGCAGTATTTTGCAACTCACTGTTTATTCCTCTCCTGAGGCACCTTGCAGGAGCTGCATTGGACCTTTCTCAATCAACATCTCCCCTGACCGCCAGCTTGGCACTCCGTTAGCCTGTCCTTTCTGTATCTATTTGCATCTTAAAAAATCCTGTCAGACAATACCACAGTTAAAGTTAACATCAGCAGGAGGTACCAGGTCTAATCTTCTTATTAACTTATTAATTCACTCTAGCTGTGGCACAATTGAGATGCTCTTTAAATGTGGAAGTAAATTTGTCATTCACTAAATCATTAATTGAGGTTCTTATCCCAAAACATGTTTCACCACTCCTCTCCTATTTGCGAGGGCCATTGATATATTTTCTATCCATAAGAACAGGAAATACAAAAACTTCTTCGTTCTCAATCCTCAGGATTTGCCCTCTCAATCAATGCTCTCACAATGTTTTAGTTATATATATATATATATATACTAGATGGTGGCCCGATTCTAACGCATCGGTATTCTAGAATATGCATGTCCACGTAGTATATAGCACAGCCACGTAGTATGTAGTATAGTGCCCAGTCACGTAATATATTGCACAGCCCACGTAGTATATAGCACAGCCCATGTAGTATATTGCCCAGCCCACGTAGTATATAGCAATGTGGGCATCATATCCCTATTAAAAAAAAGAATTAAAATAGTCAATAGGTATATACTCACCTTCCGGAGCCCCCGGATCCAAGCGAAGCGGTTACCGATGCTCCTCACGCGCTCCGGTCTCAAGAGTGCATTGCGGTCTCGCGAGATGATGACGTAGCGGTCTCGCGAGACCACTACATCATCATCTCGCGAGATCGCAGCATGGACCGGTTACCGGAGCGTCGCCAGCGGGAAAGGCCTGTTGTGGATCCGAGGGGCCGACGAACAGTGAGTATATAATGATTTTTTATTTTTTTTATTATTTTTAACATTAGATCTTTTTACTATTGATGCCGCATAGGCAGCATCAATAGTAAAACGTTGGTCACACAGGGTTAATAGCAGCGTTAACCGAGTGCGTTACACCGCGGCATAGCGCGGTCGAGTAACGCTGCCATTAACCCTGTGTGAGCGCTGACTGAAGGGGAGAGTATGGAGGGGGCACTGACTGCGGGGAAGAAGGAACGGCCATGTTGCTGCCGGACTGTGCCCATCGCTGATTGGTCGTGGCTGTTTTGCAGCGACCAATCAGCGACTTGGATTTCCATGACACAGAGGCCGCGACCAATGAGTATCAGTGACATACAGAAGGACAGACAGACGGAAGTGACCCTTAGACAATTATATAGTAGACTAGATGGTGGCCCGATTCTTACGCATCGGGTATTCTAGAATAACCAATTCTAGGCACGTAGTATATTGCCCAGTCACGTAGTATATTGCCCAGCCACGTAGTATATTGCACAGCCACGTAGTATACAGCACAGACACGTAGTATATTGCCGAGCTACGTAGTATATTGCCGAGCTACGTAGTATATTGCCCAGTCACGTAGTATATTGCCCAGTCACGTAGTATAGAGCACAGAGCCACGTAGTATACAGCACAGAGCCACGTAGTATACAGCACAGAGCCACGCAGTGTATTGCCCAGCCACGTAGTATATTGCCCAGCGACGTAGTGTATTGACCAGTCACATAGTATATTGCCCAGCCACGTAGTATATTGCCCAGTCACGTAGTATATTGGCCAGCCACGTAGTATATTGCCCAGCCACGTAGTATATTGCCCAGTCACGTAGTATATTGCCCAGTCACGTAGTATATTGCCCAGTCACGTAGTATATTGCCCAGTCACGTAGTATATTGCCCAGTCACGTAGTATATTGCCCAGCCACGTAGTATATTGCCCAGTCACGTAGTATCTACCTCTCTGGCCCAGATGTCACCTCTCTGCTGTCCAGAATCCCGAAGTGTCTGTCAGCCATATCCTCCTTCCTCACCTCTCGCTTCCTAAAACTCAATGTAGACAAAACCAAACTCCTCATCTTTCCCCCATCTCGCGTATCCCCCCTACCTGACCTATCTATTATGGTAAACGGCATCACGCTCTCTCCCGCACCTGAAATCCGCTGCCTCGGGGTAACTCTCGACTCTGCCCTGTCCTTCAAACCGCACGTCCAAACTCTTGCCACCTCCTGTCGCCTCCAACTCAAAAATATTGCCAGAATCCATTCCTTCCTCAGCCCACAATCTACCAAAACTCTTGTGCATGTCCTCATCATCTCCCGCCTTGACTACTGCAACACCCTCCTCTGTGGCCTCCCTGCTAACTCTCTTGCACCACTCCAGTCTGTCCTCAACTCTGCTGCCCAGCTAATCCACCTCTCTCCTCGCTACTCCCCTGCTTCTCCCCTCTGCAAATCCCTCCACTGGCTCCCCATTCCCGAACTAATCCAGTTCAAACTACGAACACTGATCTACAAAGCCATCCACAACCTGTCCCCTCCCTATATCTCTGAACTAATCTCCCAATATCTTCCCTCACGTAATCTCAGATCCTCCCAAGAGGATCTGAGATTGCACGGTGGCGCAGTGGTTAGCACAGCAGCCTTGCAGCGCTGGGGTCCTGGGTTCTAATCCCACCCAGGACAACATCTGCAAAGGGTTTGTATGTTCTCTCCGTGTTTGCGTGGGTTTCCTCCGGGCACTCCGGTTTCCTCCCACATTCCAAAGACATACTGATAGGGAATCTAGATTGTGAGCCCCATCAGGGACAGTGATGATAATGTGTGCAAAACTGTAAAGCGCTACGGAATATGTTAGCATTATATAAAAATAAAGATTATTATTATTTATTATTAAGACCTCCTACTCTCCTCCACACTTATTCGTTCCTCACACAACCACCTCCAAGATTTCTCCCGAATATCCCCCATCCTCTGGAATTCCATGCCTCAACACGTCCGACTATCCACCACCCTCAACTCCTTCAGACGGAACCTGAAAACCCATCTCTTCAAGAAAGCCTACAGCCTGCAATAACCATTCTGCCGCCTCACCATCGCCAGAGCTGCCGCCTACCTTCTGTCTCTTCCTCATAGAATGTAAGTCTACAAGAACAGGGTCCTCTCCCCTCTGTACCAGTCTGTCACTGTAAACCTGCTTACTGTAATCAATATCTATAACCCTGTATGTAACCCCTTTCTCATGTACAGCACCATGGAATTAATGGTGCTATATAAATTATTATTAATAATAATAATATTGCCCAGTCACGTAGTATATTGCCCAGCAACGTAGTATACAGCACAGAACCACGTAGTATATTGCCCAGCCACGTAGTATATTGCTCAGTCACGTAGTATATTGCCCAGCAATGTAGTATACAGCACAGAGCCACGTAGTATACAGCACAGAGCCACGTAGTATATTTTCCAGTCACGTAGTATATAACACTGCCCATACAGTATATAACCTGAAAACTCATCTCTTCAGGAAAGCCTACAGCCTGCACTGACACCGCTGCTGCCTCATCACCAACGAAGCTACCGCCTCACCAACACCGGAGCTACCGCCTCACCAACACCGGAGCTCCTGCAACCCTCAACCTACTGTCTCCTTCCCCATAATCCTGTAGAATGTAAGCCCGCAAGAGCAGGGTCCTCGCCCCTCTGTATCAGTCCGTCATTGTTAGTTTGTTTACTGTATGTGATATTTGTAACTTGTATGTAACCCCTTCTCATGTACAGCACCATGGAATCAATGGTGCTATATAAATAAATAATAATAATAATAATAATAATAACAGTGGCCACGTAATATCTAGCACAGCCCATGGAGTATATCAGACAGCCCACATAGTATATAACACAGCCCACGTAGTATACAGCAGTGTGAGCACCATATCCCTGTTAAAAATAATAATTAAAATAAAACAGTTATATACTCACCCGCCGGGACCGAATCCAGTGAGGCTCTGGCGCAGGCGATGAGCGCGCGGCTGCTGCCCTCTTCCGTTCCCAGGATGCATTGCGAAATTACCCAGATGACTTAGCGGTCTTGCGAGGCCACTAAGTCTTCTTGGTAATTTCGCAATGCAACGGAGGGTGAGTATAGCAGTTTTTTGTTTTTTGTAATTTTTAACATTACATTTTTTTTACTTTTGATGCTGCCTATGCGGCAGTTGGGGACACACAGGGTTAATAGCGGCGGTAACTGAGTGCGTTACCCGCGGCATAATGCGGTCCGTTACCGCCGGCATTAACCCTGTGTGAGCGGTGACCGGAGGGGAGTATGCGGGCGCCGGGCACTGACTGCGGGGAGTAAGGAGCGGCCATGTTCTTCCGGACTGTGCCCATCGCTGATTGGTCATGGCTGTTTTGCCACAACCAATCTGCGACTTGGATTTCCATGACAGACAGAGGCCGCAACCAATGAATATCCATGACAGACAGACAGAAGGACAGAAAGACGGAAGTGACCCTTAGACAATTATATATTAGATATACAGATGCTTTCTTGTATGTTTTCTCCTTCTTTTTCTTCCCAAGTTCAGTCAGAAAATAAGAAAAGAAAGGGCAACTATGATATTTCTTAAGGTTTTCTAGGTCGTTTGGGGAACCAGCTATTTACACTATTCTAATTTCCTTGCAGCAATTTTGTGTACCACAGAATGACACCTTATAGTCATAATGATCGCAAGAGTGCAAAGAGGCAAAATTGGAAGAATGCTTCAGATTCCAATGGACATATTTTTAGATGTCAAATGGGTTTCCTTTATTCAATTTAAATCCTTGATATGCTTCCTTGGTGTAAAAACAAACTCTAAAACAAGCTATACTCACCCTTGCCTCACTGCTGCAGCACTCTGAACGCTCAATTACTGGGCTTTTTGGTCATGCCATTGTACACGAAGAACATAAAGACGAGTGAATGACTAACTTCAGTAGTATCAACCACTGAGGACTCTCAATTCTAAATATTTTTCTAACTTCAGTAGTCACATCCATTGCTGGACCGTCGGAGGAAGTGTGTGGCTAAATTGGATGTTTTAACACTTGGAATGGCTATAGAGGATAGAAAATGTATAAGGCCGGTTTCACACGTCAGTGGCTCCGGTACGTGAGGTGACAGTTTCCTCACGTACCAGAGCCACTGACACACGTAGACACATTAAAATCAATGCATCTGTTTAGATGTCATTGATTTTTTGCGGACCGTGTCTCTGTGTGCCAAACACGGAGACATGTCAGTGTTCGTGGGAGCGCACGTATTACACGGACCCATTAAAGTCAATGTAAAACACATACCGCACACGGACGTTGTCCGTGTGCAGTCCGTGTGCCGTGCAGGAGACAGCGCTACATTAAGCGCTGTCCCCCCCACTGGTGCTGAAGCCGCGATTCATATCTTCCCTGCAGCAGCGTTTGCTTTAGAGAAGATATGAATAATTGTGTTTAAAATAAAGATCTATGTGCCCCCCACCCTCCCACCCCTTGTGCGCCCCCCCGCTGTTGTGAACATACTCACCCGGCTCCCTTGCTGGCGCTGCTTCCTGTTCTGGCTGCATCTTCTACTGTATCAGCGGTCACGTGGTGCCGCCGATTAGTCATGAATATGCGGCTCCACCTCCCATAGGGGTGGAGCCGCATATTCATTACTGTAAATGAGCGGCCCCACGTGACCGCATACAGGAGAAGATGCGGCCAGAACAGGAAGCAGCACCGGCGAGGGAGCGAGCCGGGTGAGTATTTTCAGAACAGCGGGGGGGGGGGGGGCACATAGATCTTTATTTTAAACACAATTATTCATATCTTCTCTACAGCAAACGCTGCTGCAGGGAAGATATGAATGGGGCTTCAGCAACAGATGCTGGTACGTGTGGTACCCAGCACGGTGCATGTGGTACCCAGTGGGCACACGGGCGGCACACGTGTGCCGCTCGTGTGCCACACTGATGTGCCACAGAAACGTAGGGGGACACGGATAATTCCGGTACCGATTTTTTTCCGGTACCGTAATTATCTGGGCGTGTGAGACTGGCCTAAAAAAAAAAAACTTGAAGTTTTTTTTTTTTTATGACAAACTCCTATCAAATGTACTGAATGTATGTAGATTACAACTTTAATAATTTACAGCTTTATTTAAGATAAAAGTGTCATTTTTAAATTCTATATTTTAGTTAATTGTTTTTATTTTACAGAAAACAACTGCAGTGTGGCATAAACCACAATTATGTGTTGGAGGCATTGATCTTCCACCTCAAACAATTAGTATCTGTAAAGCTACAGATTTCTGGCTAAAGGTTGGCGTAATTAGTGGGATTTGTTCTGCACTTGTGCTCATGGCAGTCACTGGTTACTTCTGGAAGAAAAATCGAAAGTAAGTGTTTATAAAATGTACATGACCAAAACATGCATATCTATTTTTATTCTTAAAATGATTTACAAAGTCAAAATAAGCAGACGTGGAAGCAATCGTGCAGAATATCCTGTTGAAGTTGATATTCCTGAACTTAATTTCATATTTTCAATATTTCCTAGGTTGGAGTATAATTATTCACGACTGATGATGAATGCTCCATCCAAGGAGGGTGAACTTCCAGCTGCTGACAGCTGTGCTATTATGGAAGGAGAAGATGCAGACGATGAGCTGTTATATAGCACCCGTCATTCTATATTGCGTAAATTTATATCATTGACCGAAAAGGTGAGTTTTGCTTCTTAAATATATATATTTTTTAAATTCCACAATGTTGACAAGACGAAATTAAGATTACTTTATCAAACTGGTTAGGGAACAAGACAGTAACATGAGAGTAACGGGTCATTGTTTGCTGATTTAAAAAAACAAACTATGTAAGGTAAAACAATAAGATATGGCAGATTAATGTTGATGAATGTGCAGTAGATTAATTTGATTCTTGCTTATACAGTAAATAGAAGTATACTGTGAATTACAAGGCAGGAGAAGGACTTGGGTATTCTGGTTACAAGTAAGCGGAGCAGCAAAAGCAAACAAGATTTTAGTATGTATATAAAGCAAAAAGATAAAATCCTGTGATCCCAACGTATTGTGACCCCTCTATAAATCATTTGGGAGGCCATATCTAGAATATGGGATCCAGTTTTGGGCACCACATTTTAAAAATGATATCACTATGTTACAAAGGTTTTGTTCCTCGGACAATTTTGAGTGTTCCTGATAGATTTTTTCATGTTCGATTTCAAAAATGACTTTTCCTATCACGTAAGGTTTTTAAGAAATGATACGAAACATTATAATATTCTGTTATAATTCTAAAAACACGGATTATCAATGCGCAACAATTCCAGGGAAGTTCTTGTCCTTTGAGCAACTTTATTGTATCTTATAGATTTTAATATGCTGAACACAAATATTTGCTCCATAAGTCTGTATCACGTAAGGTTTTTAATCCCTTCATGACCAGAGCTTTTTGCGATTTTTCGTTTTCGTTTTTCGCTCCCCTTCTTTTCAGAGCCATAACTTTTTTCAAAGTTAAAAACTAAAACGAAAAATCGAATAAGGCTCTGGTCATGAAGGGGTAAAAAACGTACGTGACACAGACTTTTGGAGCACATATTCGTGTACAGAATATCAAAATCTATTAGATACAATAAAATTTTCTCAGGTGACAAGAACTTCCCGGAAATTTGTTGCGCAGTGTATTCAGAAGTTAGAATCAGTTCCAAGGCGGCAACTAGATTATTACAAGGGATCGAAGGCCTGTCATATGAGGAGAGGTTGGAAAAGTTGGACTTGTTTAGCTTAGAAAAAATACGCCTCAGATAAGATCTTATTTATATGTATAAATATATGTGTGGCCTTTACAGAGGACAGCACATGACTTATTCCTTCCAAGGAGCATACTAAGGACCGGGGGCACTCATTACATGTGGAAGAAAGATGATTCCGGCAGCTAAATATGAAAGGGTTCTTTACAGTTACAGCAGTCAGACTGTGGAATTCTTATGTATGGCAGATACTATAACAGCATTTAAAAAGGGCTGGATGTTTTTCTCAAAATAAATGGCATTAAGGGTTACAAATAATCTAGTGATAATGTAGCTATTGAAATATTGATCTTGAATGTGCTGTTTTTTTTCCATCTTATATAATTAGTAGCTATTGAACCCTTTCTACGCCCGGGTGGCGAGCATTTATATTGGTATATTGTCTCCATCCTGGTATGTGCTGCTTCCATCCTGCGCCCTAATCTTGTCATGTGCTGCTACCATCTTGCACCCCCTTCCTGTCATGTGCAGCCCTCATCCTGCACCCCCTTCCGGTCATGTACAGCCCCCGTCCTGCTCCCTCATCCTGTTTTGTGCGCCTCCATCTTGTCATGAGCTACTCTCTTCCTGTGCCCTCATCTTGTCATGTGCTCCCATCCTGCGTCCCAATTCTGGTATGTGCTGCCCCATCCTGGTATGTGCTACTCCAATTCTGCGCCCCCATCATGTCATATGGTGCTCTCATCCTGCGTCCCCATCCTGTCATGTGATGCTCTCATCCTGTGTCCCTATCCTGTCATGCTGCTTCCATCCTGTGCCCCCATTCTGTCATGTGCTGCTCCCATCCAGTGCCCCCATTCTGTCATGTGCTGCTCCCATCCTGCGCCCCCATTCTGTCATGTACAGTAAAAAGTCACTGGCTTGCTGTGCTGTCGTATTTTATATATAGATTCAGTGCAGATATGATCTTTTGATCACCCGTTATTGCATTTTTAATTTTTTTTTCTACTTTTCGCATGCTTCAATAGACTCCATGGGAGACTAGAAGTTGCCACAACCCAATCAGCTCTGCTAGATAAAGGCGATGATCAGATCGCCTCTATGTAGTAGAATTACTCACTTGCTATGAGCGGCAACCACTGGGTGGCTCTCGCAGCAAGCCAGTAGTGACAACCATAGAGATCTCCAGGAGACCTCTGGTTGTCATACCAATGAACTGGTGACCCGCGATCACATGACTGGCGTCTCCGGTGAGCTGATTTCCGTCCCAATGGCCGGAAGCTCGAGTTAAATGCCACTGTCAGCATTTCACAGGAGCATTTAACGGGTTAATAGCCGGGGGTTGGATCGTAATTACACTTACGGCTATTCCTGTTCCCGTCATAGAATGCACCAGTATATCTTTGGTTTGTTGCTGATGTATAGTGGGGGCTCAGGTAAAACCTTGCTCCATACAGTACAGGTGCCGGCTGTATTATGCAAGTGGTACCTATCTTTAATAGTAATAATGAGAAGACCTTCTCAAGACCCCCATGAGGGACATCTTAGTGCTCCGATGAAGCCCACCCTATGACTTGGCTTCATAAAAGCTGGTTAACCCCTTCACGACATTTGACATACCTATAGGTTCGTTTCTGCGATCATGTACGACACATACGTGATAGCAAAACCCCGGCTGTCCCACCCAGGAGCGGTGCCCCCACTGCTCCTGGCTATTTAACCCTCTAAATGCTGCAATCAAAATGTATCGCAACATTTAGGAGGCAGGGAAAGGAAAGAGTCTCCCTCCGATCGGCACCCCCTCAACATCTTCGCGAAGGCCCTATTCTCGTCAGGACTACCTCTGGGTCTGCCAGCAACCATGGTTTGTTTAAACCATGCCTGGAGCATAATATAAGAAGCTTCTGTCAGTGTAATGCACTGCAATGCATTATACTAGTGATCAAAGAAATAAAAGTTAAAGTCCCCAAAATATTTCCAATAAAAGCTTAACCACAATCCACTAAAAAAAGCAAGTCCGTACTCAGGTCCACCATCAGTCAATGGAAATAAAGTGGGCTTCCTTTTTCCTAGCAGCACAAAGGTTTTGGAAAAGCGCTATGCCCCCCTCCCTCCCAAAAAAATAAATTAAATAAAATCCAGCAAATTCTATGCTCCCAAATCCAAATGTGCCCTCCCTTCTGAGCCCCACAGTGTGCCCAAACCACATTTCACGCCCACATGTTTGGCATTTCTGCAGCGATGAGAACCTGCTTAATTTACTAGGCACTTTTTTCTCTAGTCACCTTCCACGACAGCCACTTCGGAGGTTGTCTTCCCCACCCTAATAGGGGACAGGAACACAAGAGGTTAAATACCCCTCCCCTTCCTGCACCGCCAGTGTTTTCCTGTCCCCTATGGGGCATGAAGAGATTCTGAAGGGGCTGCTGTGGCCGGCGACGGAGCTCCACTTACCGGGAAGCCGGGCGGCATGGAGGTCGGGCTTCCCTCCTCAAATAATGCTGCTCCCGTCTCCTCTCTTCGGAGGGACTCGGGACCTTCCCGCCCCTCCGGCACTCCCTTGGGGAGTAATGCGGGGCGGTGACGTGCTTGCCGGGGGCCTCCTGCAGCCCCCCGGTTCCCTCCTCCCATGGCTGCAGCGCTGGAGGTGGCGCGCGTCCCGGGCTGTGGCCGGAGGCCTGACTACTTCCGGGTTAACGTGCGTCACTTCCGGTTCAATCAGAAAGCGTTCCATGGAGCGCACGCCGGCCGGCAATAGCGTCCAGGCAGCTAAACACGCCATACAGCAGCGTTTTTGGGGGGCGTTCCAGGACCCTACCCCAATCGGGCTACACGTGGGGGGAGGAGCACTATCACGCTGGGACCACCGATCCTTTTATAAAGTGATCCGGGTAGCAAGGTAAGCTGTCTGACTGTTACACTGACGGACATGAACGGTGACAGACCCCCTTGCTCTGCATCTGCAGATGCCAGCGTTCCCCCTCCTACCAAAGTAAGTAGCAGGTGTCGGGCCCAGCTATCCCTTATATTTGTATGTGCATTCATGTATATATGTATATGGAGCTATATACCCCTAAGTGGCTTAGCAAACCCTCTCTCTCTCTCTCATAGGGAGAAAAGGTTTCCGATCCTAAAAAGTCAAGCCGTAAATGTAAAGTGTGTACGGCCAAACTCCCATCAACATACGGGAAAAAGCTCTGCCAGTCCTGTACGGATGAGGTCCTACACGCTGAACAACCCTCGCTGCTGGATAGCATTAGATCCCTCATTAAAGATGAGGTCCATTCTTCTATGGCTACCTTCTCACAGATGTCGGTGCCTCAGCCACCCCCTCCAAAAAAGAGGAAAAAAGCCCCAGTAGAATCCGACCCGGACTCGGGAGAGATCCAGTCCTCAGGTTCAGAGGATAACTGGGAAAACGAAGGCTCCACTTCTACCCCCACCTGTAAATCAGAAAGCAAAAAATATTATTTTAGTTCTGAGGACATGAGTGACCTAATCGGTTTAGTAAGAGGCACCATGGGGGTAGAGGATGAAGAAATTACACTCACAGTACATGATGAGATGTTTGAGGGTCTGAAACCCAAAGATCAAAAAGGGTTTCCAGTACATAAGAATTTACGGGATCTAATTCTGCATGAATGGGACCTCCCTGAAAAAGGTCTGACTGTACCATCGGAACTAAAAAAAACGGTACCCATTGGATGGGGATAACTCCTTATGGGAGACCCCGAAAGTGGATGTACAGGTGTCCAGGGTAACTAAAAAAAACTGCCCTTCCCTTTGAGGACTCTTCGCAACTCAAGGATCCGATGGATCGTAAAATAGAGAGTTTGTTAAAAAAGTCCTGGGACACCTCCACAAATCTGCTAAAGTCTAATATAGCCTCTACTTGCATGGCCAGATCTCTATTTATCTGGTTACACAAACTTGAGGATCACTTGACTCAAGGCACCCCAAGAGAGGAGATTTTAGACTCCCTACCCTTGCTACAGAAAGCAACGGGGTTCCTAGCCGATGCTTCTGCTGAATCGGTTCGAGTAGCCGCGAAAGCTGCCGTTCTCTCTAACTCGTCCAGGAGAGCATTCTGGATAAAATCCTGGGGAGGCGATTTTGTCTCCAAGTCCAAATTATGTAGCATACCCTTTCAGGGTCATAATGTATTTGGACCCGTTCTGGACGATATTTTGGATAAGGCGGCAGATAAAAAGAAATCTCTCCCTGAGCAGAAGATCCCTAAAAAACGCTTTTTTCGTCCCTCCCGTGACAAATCCTCGCAGAGAGGAAAAGGCAAAATGGGAAGGTGGAGTTATCCTAAGGCAGGCAGGGGCAAAAATATCCTGGCCCTTCAGGCCCAGCAAACCCCAGATAAGCAATGACTGTGCTCCGGTCGGGGGTCGACTCTCACGATTTTTCACCGAGTGGCAAACCATCTCCACAAATCAGTGGGTCCTTCATACCATTTGAGAGGGATTAAAAATAGCATTCGTGAGACCACCCCCACAATGCTTAAAGATAACCTCCCTTCAAAACCCAGATCTCCAAAACTCCTTGTTACAAGATCTACAAAAACTAATGCAATCAAATATGATTTCTCAGGTGCCGAAGTTAGAGGAAGGACGTGGTCATTATTCACGCCTTTTTCTGATAACCAAGCCGTCGGGGAAAAATAGAATTATCATAAATTTGAAACCCTTAAACGAATCGGTCCGATACAGGAGATTCAAAATAGAGACAGTCAAATCAGTAATCCCCCCCCATCGGTCAAAATTGGATGGTGGCGACTGTGGACCCGAGGGATGCGTATTACCATGTGCCAATCCATCCAGAGCACAGGAAATTCCTCAGGTTCGCAGTCTCCAAGGGTCACCAGATCAAACATTTCCAGTTCAATGTTCTCCCCTTCTGCATTTCTTCGGCCCCACGGGTTTTCACAAAGATTATGGCGGAAGCGATAATCTTCATCCGTCAACAGGGAATATGCATAGTCCCGTATTTAGACGACCTGCTTATCATGGCTCCATCTGCCTCCCGTCTGGAAACAGACGTATCAAAGTCCCTAGAGATATTACAAACCCTGGGTTGGATCCCAAATCTTGAAAAATCAGAGGTCCATCCCTCCACAAGAAGGATATTTCTGGGGGTGCTACTGGACTCGGATGTAAGAACATCTTTTCTACCCAAAGGTCATCAAATCAACCTTGTCTGCAAGGTAACCAAGTTCAGAGGCCAGCGTGCACCGACCCTCAGAGAATCGATGTCTGTACTAGGGTCCCTGACCGCATGTATACAATCGGTTTCCTGGGCCCAAGCTCACACACTAGCTCTCCAGACTTACGTGCTCCTACATTCCAGGAGACGACAGACTCCATTAAGTCAGAAGATACTTCTCCCTGGCCATGTGAAATCAGCGCTAAAATGGTGGCTAGATTACCAAAATCTCCAGAGAGGGGTCAGCTGGGACCACCTTCCCCTAAAAACACTCCGCTCAGATGCCAGCAAAAGAGGCTGGGGTGCGGTGGTAGAGGGTTTCCACTTTCAGGGACAATGGACATCGAACATCAGCAGCAGCTCCTCGAATCTAAGAGAATTGAAAGCTGTGGAGGAGGCCCTAAAGGCATCATCTGCACTGATCAAAAATCATCACGTTCGTATTTACTCGGACAATATGACCAGAGTAGCCTATCTACGACACCAGGGGGGGACAAAGTATGCCTCTCTAAAAGAAGTAGCTGCAAGAATATTTTTCTGGGCAGAGAAAAACCTTCTATCGGTCACAACAGTACATCTGAGGGGATTGGACAACACTCAGGTGGATTTCCTCAGCAGGAAAGACGTTCATCCAGGAGAGTGGTCCCTAGACCAAGCAGTGTTTCAGTCCCTAACCGAAAAATGGGGTACTCCAGAGGTGGATTTATTCGCCAACAGGCAAAATGCGAAGGTAGAAACATTTTTCTCCCTTCATCACAGAGACAAGGCACAGGGAATAGATGCCTTTTCACACCAGTGGAAATTCAACCTTGCATATGCCTTTCCTCCCATTCCCATGCTGGCGAGAACTCTGCAAAAAATCAGGACAGACGAAGTGACCACAATCTTGATTGCCCCATTGTGGCCCGGGAGGAGTTGGTACGGCGCCCTATTAGATATGGCCCTGGAAGGTCCCTGCCTTCTACCTCAAAAGACCGATCTCCTACACCAGGGTCCCCTACTACATCCGGACCTGAACAGATTGAAGTTGGCGGCATGGCTACTGAAGCCACAATCTTAAAAGCTAAAGGACTCTCAGATGACGTAATCCAGACCCTTCAAAAAACCAGAAAGGCGGTAACCAATGCCATCTACACTAAGGTCTGGAAAAAATTTACGTCCTGGTGCTCCCCAGAATCCTGATATAGCGAGGATCTTACAATTTTTACAGAAGGGCTTGGATATAGGCCTTACCCCTAGCACACTCAAAGTGCAAGTATCGGCCCTTAGTAGCTTTTTTGACTCAAATTTAGCTAATCACCGCTGGATCAAGCGATTTATGACAGCCGCATACAGAATTCGTCCTACACTCCGTAATAGGGTACCCTCCTGGGACCTCAATACTGTACTTAACGCACTAACCCAGGATCCATTTGAACCCCTGGATGCTATAACCATAAAAAAACTTAACTTTGAAAACAGTCTTTCTAGTCGCAATCACTACGGCTAGACGTATTGGTGAATTACAGGCCCTGTCAATACAGGAACCCTATCTAACGGTCACTGCGAATAGCATTGTACTAAAACTAGAAACCGAAACCCCTCCAACCCTAAAGAACAGACCTTCCACACCTTGGATGTTCGCAGGGTGGTCTTATTTTACTTACAATAAACTGAAACCTGGCGAATTGATCAAAATTTATTCATTCAGTTCTCGGGACGAAACAGGGGAAAGAAGGCGGCAAAAAACACCATCACAAACTGGATCAAACAGTCTATTTGCTTGGCTTATTCATCGCAGGGACTGGATCCACCTGCCTCTCTGAAAGCACACTCTACCCGAGCAATGGCAACATCGTGGGCAGAGAGGGGGAATGCCTCATCAGAGCAGATATGCAGAGCCGCCACCTGGTCGTCCATCCATACGTTCACCAGACATTACCGGCTAAATTTCAATAGGGATTTAACATTTGGCAGACGTGTTCTGCAGGCTGTAGTCCCTCCCTAGAGAAATTAGCTGTTGGTACTACTCCGAAGTGGCTGTCGTGGAAGGTGACTAGAGAAAATAGAATTATTCTTACCGTTAATTCGGTTTCTAGGAACCTTCCACGACAGCACTAATTTCCCTCCCTACCTGATATTCTTATTGGATGATTCCTGCACTTTTGTGGTAACTATACATGCTACCGTGTCCAGGAAAACACTGGCGGTGCAGGAAGGGGAGGGGTATTTAACCTCTTGTGTTCCTGTCCCCTATTAGGGCGGGGAAGACAACCTCCGAAGTGGCTGTCATGGAAGGTTCCTAGAAACCAAATTAACGGTAAGAATAATTCTATTCTCTAGAAGCAAGAGCTGGGCACAATCTGTGGATTCTAACACATTTTGTGAACTACAATGGCAGATATGCAATTTTCACTAAGCAACATCCATTACTGTTTGTTTGGAAAACACCCATGGAGTAAAAGTCATCACTACACTTATATATAAATTCCCAGAGGGGTGCAATTTCCGAAATGAAGTCACTTGGGGGAGAATCTGCTCTTCTGGCATTTAGGGGAATACCACATACCACTGTCAATTTATGTGGTAATCACTCTGGAATGCATCACCGGATGCCACTGATTCTGAGAGTGCTTTTTTTTTTACCTATTGTACTTCATGATGGTGGTAAATGTGACATGCAGAAATAGTGCGAACTGCTGTTGCTTCAAAAGCATCCAGCAACTAGAGGGGTTAACAGGAGACAGGGAGTGGTTAGCAGGTTAGCAGAGCCCCAGGGGGATTGTGGGAAACTTGTTGACTGTTCTGACAGTGTGGCGCCCCTGAGGTCTGGTCGCCAGAGAGGTACTGCACCTCATCCAGAGGTGTGGGACTCTGCTCTTGGGTAAGGAGGGGACATTACCCAGGACCCACACACTTGCATCCAACATTACATCACCTCAGCCTGGCAAGTTGGGCAGACCCTAGAGAAAGGGGCAGGATCTCACTTAGGTGCGAGACGTAGTGACATTTGGAGAGAAAGTTAGTCAGTCTGGGAGAGTAAGTAGATGTAGTGAGATGTGCAGAAAGGAGCTCCCAGAGAGAGGGAGCTAGAGAAAGGTGAAGCTACAGAAAGAAGAGAAAGAAGGGGTTCAAAAGGTACGGGTAGTGAGCAATCCACCCGTGAGGCCCGCATCGACGCTGACCATCGCCTCTCTGCTGTGCCTGTGATATCGCTGATCTGACACAGTGCACAGCAAAGGGACAAAGTGAAGAAGTTTAAAAAAAAAATCCTAAATAAAGAAAAAAAAATATTGTTCCAATAAATACATTTCTTTATCTAAATTTAAAAAGCAATAAAAGTACACATATTTAGTATCACCGCGTCCATAACGACCCAACCTATAAAATTGTCCCACTAGTTAACCCCTTCATTGAACACTGTAAAAAAAAAAAAAAAAAAAAAAAAAAAAATGCAAAAAACGACGCTTTATTATCATACCACCAAACAAAAAGTGGAATAACACACAATCAAAGACGGACATAAATAACCATGGAAAACTTTGGTTCCAAAATTGTGCTGTTGTAAAGTAGACATGTGGGAAATGTTACTTATTAAGTATTTTGTGTGACATATCTCTGTGATTTAAGGGCATAAAAATTCAAAGCCGGAAAATTGCTAAATTTTCAAATCTTTTGCCAAATTTGTTTTTTTCCCAAGTAAACACAGGTAATATCAAAGAAATGTTACCACTACACTATCGTGAAGTACAATATGTCATGAAAAAACAATGTCAGAATCATCAAAATCCGTCAAAGCGTTCCAGAGTTATAACCTCATAAAGGGACAGTGGTCAGAATTGTAAAAATTGGCCCGGTCATTAACGTGCAAACCACCTTTGGGGGTAAACGGGTTAAACCAGGGAGTTATATCACACAAAATAGTTAATAAATAACATTTACCATGTCTAATTTCCATCTGCATAATTTTTTTAAAATATTTTTTTTTGTTAGGGATTTAAAAGGGTTAAAAGTTGATCAGAAATTTCTAATTTTTCCAACAAAATGTACAAAACTTTTTTTTTTTTCAGGCACTACATCATACTGTACTTGAAGTGACTTTGGGGGACCTACAGTGCCTTGTGAAAGTATTCGGCCCCCTGGAACTTTTCAATCTTTTCCCACATATCATGCTTCAAACATAAAGATACCAAATGTACATTTTTGGTGAAGAATCAACAAGAAGTGGAACACAATTGTGAAGTTGAAAGAAATGTATTGGTCATTTTAGATTTTTGTGGAAATTCAAAAAGTGAAAAGTGGAACTTGCAATATTATTCGGCCCCTTTACTTTCAGTGCAGCAAACTCACTCCAGAAGTTCATTGTGGATCTCTGAATGATCCAATGTTGTCCTAAATGCCTAATGATAATAAATATAATCCACCTGTGTGTAATCAAGTCTCCGTATAAATGCACCTGTGATAGTCTCAGGGTTCTGTTTGAAGCACAGAGAGCTTCATGAAGACCAAGGAAAACAACAGGCAGGTCTGTGATACTGTTGTAGAGAAGTTTAAAGCCAGATTTGGATACAAAATGATTTCCAAAACTTTAAACATCCCAAGAAGCATTGGGCAAGCAATCATATTGAAATGGAAGGAGTATCATACCACTGCAAATCTACCAAGACCCGGCCGTCCCTCTAAACTTTCATCTCAAACAAGGAGAAGACTGATCAGAGATGCAGCCAAGAGGCCCATGATCACTCTGGATGAACTGCAGAGATCTACAGCTGAGGCGGGACAGTCTGTCCATAGGACAACAATCAATCATACACTGCACAAATCTGGCCTTTATGGAAGAGTGGCAAGAAGAAAACCATTTCTCACAGATATCCATAAAAAGTGTTGTTTAAAGCTTGCAACAAGACACCTGGAAGACACACCAAACATGTGGAAGAAGGTGCTCTGGTCAGAAGAAACCAAAAACGAACTTTTTGGCAACAATGCCAAACGATATGTTTGGGGTAAAGGAAACACCGCTCATCACCCTGAACACACCATCCCCACTGTCAATCACGATGGTGGCAGCATCATGGTTTGGGCTTGCTTTTCTTCAGCAGGGACCGGGAAGATGGATGGAGACAAATACAGGACCATTATTGAAAAAAACCTGTTGGAGTCGGCAAAAGACCTGAGACTGGGACGGAGATTTGTCTTCCAACAAGACCATGATCCCAAACATAAAGCAAAATCTACAATGGAATGGTTCACAAATAAAAGTATCCAGGTGTTAGAATGGTCCAAATCAAAGTCCAGACCTCAATCGAATCGAGAATCTGTGGAAAGAGCTGAAAATTGCTGTTAACAAACTATCTCCATCAAACCTCACTGAGCTTGAGCTGTTTGCCAAGGAAGAATGGGCAAGAATTTGTCTCTCGATGTACAAAACTGATAGAGACATACCCCAAGCGACTTGCAGCTGTAATCGCATCAAAAGGTGGCGCAACAAAGTATTAAGTTAAATGGGCCGAATAATATTGCACACCCCACTTTTCAGTTTTTTTTTATTCCCCCCCAAATTTAAAATAATCAATACATTTTGTTCAACTTCACAATTGTGTTCCACTTGTTGTTGATTCTTCACCAAAAATCATCTTTCATCAAAAAGCATCTTTGTTTTGAAGCATGATATGTGGGAAAAGGTTGAAAAGTTCCAGTGGCCGAATATTTTCACAAGGCACTGTATATGATAGAAAATAGGGATAATCTACCTGGAGCGGGGGTTCCATAACGAATCCCCTAGGGGGCCAACCTCTGCTGTCAGGAAGGGGAATGGAGGTACAATTTGTCTCCCTTAGAATTTTTCTATAATACTTTATTCATTATCTATATTGTTCTTAACAATTTAAATAATCTGACCTTGACCGCTTCACTCACTATGAGATGGTGTGTGTTTTTTATGACCTTAGTTAAAAATTATATTTTATGAGGTTTTTCTCTTTCATGGTATTCTCCCTATACAGAGACCCTAAGTGCTAGAAGATCATAATCTCCCCTCAAGTGACCCCATTTTGGAAATTATACCCCTTTTGGAATTTATGTACAGGTGTAGTGACTATTTTTACTCCATGGGTATTTTCCAGAAACAAGCAGCAGTGAATATTGCTTAATGAAAATTGCAAATCTGCCATTTTAGTGCCCAGTACATTATGCCCTGCCTGTGCTTCTGGATACATACACCCGTAAACTAGGCAGAATTTCATCGCTACAGAAATGCCAAACATGTGAACACTAAATGTGGTTTAGACACACTGGTGCTCAGAATGGAGGGGGCATTTAGATTTAAGAGCACAGAATTTGCTGAATTTCTTTTGGGGGCAAGGAACAATTTCACGTTTTCAGAGCCTTTGTACTACCAATAATGTGGAAGCCCCCTGTATTTCCATTAACAGATGATGGACCTGAGTGGGGACTTGCTTTTCTTTTGGAGTGATTTGAAGCTTTTGTTGGGAACATTTTACATTACATGTGGGATCACATTTATCTGGCGCTCTACACTGAGCACTTTTGGGTTTCCAAAAGTTTGGATTCAGATGAAACTCCTGAGGGATCCATTCACTATAATGTGGCAGCAGAGTTCCTCCGAACTCTAGCCCCTGTTCAGCGTTGTCCTTCCTTTCAGAAGTGCACAAAACTGTGGTGGACTGCAGATTTATGGACGCCTAAATAGAAATGTGTATAGCGCCCCCAGCGCCAGAATTTTTCTGTGGTCTAAGCTACTGGGGGTAGCTGATACCTGAGAGAAAATGATTCGGGTCGGTTTTTACCAACCCCAGTGTTGCGACCGCAATTATTAATGGAATAACAGCGACTGCAAAAAAAGTCTGATTTCATATTTAATTTCTCTCTCCTCTGATGTGATCGCACATCAGAGGAGAGAGAAATGGGATCCCCTGATCCTTCCCCGGTAGCTCCGGTGTACCTGCATCCCCCCGTCAATTCCTCATGCTGGCGGCATCTTCTTCCAAGAAGAAAATGGTGGCAACAATAGGAAATTTTTCCTATTGGTTCATTTTGGTTCATTTTGATCACTGCGATAGACCCTGTCACAGTAATCAAAATAAAAAGAATTAAAAATCAACCCCCCCTTTATCACCCCATTAGTTAGGTAAAAACAATAAAAATAAAAAAAGGATTTATTTCCATTTAACCATTAGGGTTAGGGTTGGGGCTATTGTTAGGTTTGGGGCTATTGTTAGGTTTGGGGCTATTGTTAGGTTTGGGGCTATTGTTAGGTTTGGGGCTATTGTTAGGTTTGGGGCTATTGTTAGGTTTGGGGCTATTGTTAAGGTTTGGGGCTATTGTTAGGGTTGGGGCTATTGTTAGGGTTGGGGCTATTGTTAGGGTTGGGGCTATTGTTAGGGTTGGGGCTATTGTTAGGGTTGGGGCTATTGTTAGGGTTGGGGCTATTGTTAGGGTTAGGGCTACGCTTGGGGTTGGGGTTATGGTTGGGATTACAGTTAAGGTTGAGATTAGGGTTAGGGATGTGTTAGGGTTATGGTTAGGGTTGAGATTAGGGTTAGGGGTATATTGGGGTTAAGGTTGAAGTTAGAATTGGGGAGTTCAACTGTTTTGGTACATCAGGGGGTCTCCAAACGTGACTTGGCGCCACCATTGATTCCAGCTAATTTTGTGTTCAAAAATTCAAACGATGCTCCCTCCTTCTGAGCCTTGCTATACACTCAAACAGTGGTTTTTCCACACATACAGGGTATTGTCGTACTCAGGAGAAATTGCACAACAAATTTTGTGGTCCATTTTCTCCTGATAAAACTTATGAAAATAAAAAACAAATGGTTCCAAAGTAAATTTTTTGTGAAAAAAGCAAAATGTTCATTTTTTCCTTCCACATTGCTTTAGTTCTTGTGAAGCACCTGAAGGGTTAATACATTTATTGAATGTGGTTTTGCGCAAGTTGAGGGGTGCACTTTTCAGAATGGTGTCACTTCGTATTTTCTGTTATATTAACCCACAAACTCACTTCAAATGTGAGGTGGTCCCTAAAAAATGGTTTTGTTAATTTTGTTGGAAAAATTAGATCGCTGGTCAACTTTTAACCCTTATAACGTCCTAACAAAAAAATTGTTTGCAATATTGTGCTGATGTAAAGTTGACATATGGGAAATGTTATTTATTAACTATTGTGTGTGACACCACTCTCTGATTTAAGGGTACAAAAATAAATTTTGAAAATTGCAAAATTTTCTAAATTTTTGCCAATTTTCTGCTTTTTTTTATAAATAAACACAAGTTATATTGAAGAAATTTTACCTTTAACATGAAGTACAATACAAGTACAAACAGTCTCAAAATCAGTGGGATACGTTGAAGCGTTATAGAGCTATAACTTCTAAAACAGGACAGTGGTCAGAATTGTAAAAATGGGCTTAGTCATTAAGTAGCAAATTGGCTCTGTCACTAAGGAGTTAATGTTTGGATGTCTTGATGTATATCTGTATATGGTATCTGTTACAGAGGCGCATATATCCTCCTTTTAGTGTTAACAGCTATTCTTAAAGTCCGTATCCAGAGGTAAAGGGGAAGAATGATGAAAAGATCAACTCTCATTATTTGATTATTTAATCTATTTCCATAGTTTATCCTCCTCTGTTTTGTGAGTCAGCAAGCTAGTTGGCATTGACAATGTGTAATTAATTAATATATCAGCAAATATCATTGTTCAATTATCCTGCATATCCTGTATCCAGGATAACCGCACAATATGTTACGTCAAATGTCAACTTACAAGTCAATATTACAGGCTTATACAAACAAAAGTCTGTTTTCTTGACCTACTAGAAAGAAACACACAAATTCAATAGTCAACATATAGCTAAGTCATTGATTCCTGGCTTACTGAAAATAGATGTCAGATTAATTAAGATAAAATGCTGTGTCGCCACACAAGCTTCCAATCCTGGTGGCCCGGATGTCATCATGACTGCCTCGGGTCACCATGGCAACGATTGCGATGATGCCGCGAAGGCAACGATCTGTGGGGAGAGAGGACCCCTTCGCTCTCTCTGCCCTCTAAATACAGCAATCGATATTGATCACAGCATCTAGGGGGTTACACTGTCTGGAGCCAGGTGTCTGCCATCATGTTAGATGAACACCCGGCAGCAAACATGCAAGCAGTGTCTGTAAGCTAAGATCACTAGGACATATCCCATACATCCAAGGGTCGGTAAGGCATTGCCTTCTATGACTTAAGGGATACATCCAAGGTCGGAAAGGTGTTAACTTAATCGTTGGAAATGTGACCGAAAACTGACTTTATACAGTAATTTATTTTAGTTTACAAACTGATTTAGGTTCGAGCTTTCCACAGAACTGCAATTTAACGCATTGGTTTAGTTATGTGACTTTCATGACGTTTAAACAACTGTTTCGTAACAAGCTCAACTGCACAAGCATATGCTTTCAAAAGTAGAATAGTTAATAGTGTACATTTTGTTAATTGGTAAAATTCAATATTTGGTGTGATTACTCTACTAGCAAACAGCATTAAAGCATCATTTCTTCAAGGACAATAAACTTTCTGCACAGTATTTGAAGCACGTTGGCAGGGAGGTTGTTCCAAACCATTTCAAAAACTAACCACAAATTTTCTGTGGATATAGGCAGGCAAAGAAAAACTAATGTGTCCAAGTAATCCCAGACAGATTGTGTTGAGATCAGAGCTCTGTGGGGGCAATGATATCACTTTCAGGACTCCTTGTTCTTCTTTATGCTGAAGATGGTGGACAACCCCTTTAAGAACTACCAGGACAACCCCTTCTTAAACTTCATGTTGGGTCCCAAGAAAATAATAAATCTTATAATGACCTCCTGTACCGGCGCTGTTCCCGCGGTGTCAGCACTTTCTCTCCCCATGGCTGTGATACGGTATTATGACACGTGATGCCTGGCGTCCAATCTGCATTGGTGTCATTTTCTCTGCCTTCGGACAAACTGAACATGTGGAGGAAATCTGTAATCAGCTGAAGCCCTTGCTTCCTCTTAATGTTCAGTTTGTCCAAAGGCAGAGACAGTGATGCCAACGCTGATTGGTCACCGGCATCACATATCACAATACCACATTACAGCCTCGGGGAGAGCAAGTGCCGACACAGTGGGAGCAACGCCAGCGCGGGAGTTGACTATAGGCTTTATTATTTTATCAGGGCCGAACATTTAGTTTAAGAAGGGGTTGTCCTAGTAGTAGACAAACCATTTGCTGACATTGGCTGCATGTTTGGGGTTTTGCCCCTCATTACAAGAAATTTGGAGGCAATAAGATGTTTCATTAATGATATAGCATGATGTATAAGTATCTATCTGTATTTCTCAGCATTGAGGGCAATTTAAATACTGACAAAAATGAAGACAACTTCTGCCTGAACTTCTCTGAACAGTAGATGAATGTAGCTTGGTCCAAATGGTTGCTGCTAGTTATGAGCTGATGTCACAGCTGGATTTCTCCCACTTTCAAAGGGAAGAAAGCAATATGTTTATGTTCACTCGAGGACTGTTAAGCGCGTGTGCGGATCGTGGACCGAGAAGAGCCTGAAGGGGTATGGCTAAGTAACACCCAATTCTTAACTGGAGCTCTTGATAGTGGGGTTAGACTTTGCTATAGATGGATGCCAGGTATTACTCCAAGACAGACCTCTGATGCATGGCAGCTGACCTCCAAAGGACACGAATGTAATGACAGGTGCTGGCAGGAATACAAGCAAGCACGGCATTCAGAGCAGGTATACTGACTTTCATGGCTGATTCACAGGCAGGTACTGGCAGACATGGCTGCTATACAGACAGGCAGGTGTTGGCGGGCACGGCTGATATACTGGCAGATTCACACAGGGTACTTAAAATGTAGTAGCAAGTGTACACACTGATCACTAATGTTGCACCGCAACAACAGAATAGAGATAGATACTAATTCTGACTCAGCTGGTTTAGGAAAGGTACTGCTTATGACACAGTAGGTGTGGAAAAAAGAACTGCTAAAGACAGCAGGTTTAGGGTAGAGACTGATTCAGACCATAGGTTTGGAGGAAGGTACTGATTCAGACACAGCAGGTGTGGAAACAGGTGCTGAGTCAGACATAGAAAGATACAGCGACAGATCCAGATTCTGAGACCAGTTCAGGGAAAAATCCAGATTAAGATACAAACAGGCTTAAAAGTGAGGTCCTAATTCAGATGAGCAGGGCCGCCATCAAGGCATTACTGCCCTGACTGGCGTATGGGGCCCGCATCAGGCCCCATCTCTTTTGCTCATCGGGCCCCACTGGCAGGCTTCTGCCAGTGCAGGAACTGAACCTGTGTCCGAGACGCGGGTTCAGTTAAACTCTATTGCCATGTGGACCCAGGCAGGCATGGCAATAGTTAAAAGCTGCCAGCCAATCGGAGGCTGGCAGCTGACATCAGCATGCACATCGTCAGCATATAATGTCATTGTCATTCGCCGGCGAGTGCGCGCTTGAACTGCATGGAGTGCACTTCACTGCAGGAGCATGGCAAGGTAAGGAGAAAGTTTTTTTTTTTTGTTTGTTTTGTTTTTTTCTTATTGAAAGTGGCAGGGGGGCAGGATGGGAGACACGGGGGTATGATGGGAGACACTGGGAAGAATGGAGACACAGGGGGCAGGATCATGGGGTAGGATGGAGACAGATGGGGCAGGATGGAGACACATGGTGCAGGATGGATACAATGGACACAAATTGGGCAGGATCATGGGGCAGATGGAGCCGGATCACGGGGCATCACATGAAGGCAGAATGGATACTAATGAGGGCAGGAAGGGAGAACATATGGCTGGAACCAGGAATGAAACACACGAAGGCCAGGGTGGGGGATATTATTACCATAGGGGCTAAGTATTATTACCATGGGGCAGTCCTGTTCCTTTGCAGAGCGACACTATGTCGCCTATTGTTTCTTCATCTGGAGTAGTGTAGAAGTTGGGGAAAAAATTAAGTACTACCTAGGATAATACGATTAATCCCCAATCCCCACAGTTTTAAGCGTGCCCTAAAAACTCATTTGTTCAGACTGGCCTACCGCCTCAATGCATTAACCTAACGATCCCTGTGTGGCCTATATTAAAAAAAAAAAAAAAAAAAAATTAATTAACTGGTTCATGCAGCTTTACATGAACACCCAAGCCTTACACTATGGCTGGTCCGAATAACTATAGCAATTGTTACCATCCACCTCTCGTGTCTCCCCTTTTCCTCATAGTTTGTAAGCTTACGAGCAGGGCCCTCACTCCTCTTGATATCTGTTTTGAACTGTATTTCTGTTATGCTGTAATGTCTATTGTATGTACAAGTCCCCTCTATAATTTGTAAAGCGCTGCGGAATATGTTGGCGCTATATAAATAAAAATTATTATTATTATTATTATTAAGTAATGTATTCTGCAAGCAGCGCTCTAGGTAACTGTGTAATTTCCTCCAGAGACGAGCCCTAGCTGGAAGAAGTGATGGCTGTTTGTGCTGGATGAAAATGAAAAGCAAAGATGGACATCACCTAGAGACATCACTGATGTGTCAGATTGTTACCTGTACACTGACCCTATACACTGTAAACTATATACAGCGGTCCTGTGTACAATGTCATGAGTGATCACTGTATTACCTTTACACTGACTATATACAGAGCTCCTGTGTATAATGTCGTTGATCACTGTATAACCTGTACAATATATACAGCAGTCCTGTGTATAATGTCACTGTTGATCACTATATTACCTGTACACCAGAGGCGTAGCTAGGGTTTTGGTCCAGGGGGGGCGAAGCTTCTGAGTGGGCCCCTAACCAGATAACCTTGATTACAACTCGATGACGCCCCCTAATAGTGGAGAACCTCAGCAGATGACCGCACTGTTACTGAAGATAATCTCTATATAACGACCAACATGGATATTACCGCCACATGGTCAGTGGTAAATACCAGCCCTACAGAGCATATAAGAGATCACAGCACAGTTATTGATAATGTCTTACCATTGACGTTCTTTATGATGGAATCGTCACTTTTCCCGTCTTTTCCATCTAGCCCAGACCGACATGACAGCTTCTTCCAGCTACAACTTGTCTGCAGAGAAAACAACAGACACGTTTCACTTCTCACATTCCAGCCATCACCATCTATTCTCAACCTGCACAAACCCCTAATCCTGCTGATACCCTAATACTGAGCCGCTGCTGCCATATATTTCCCTATTACTACACCTGATACCCCAATACTGAGCCGCTGCTGCCCTATGTGTCCCTATTACTGCCCGATACCCCAATACTGAGGCAGCACCGTATGTGTCCCTATTACTGCACCTGATACCCCAATACTGAGCCGCTGCTGCCGTATGTGTCCCTATTACTGCCCCTGATATCCCAATACTGAGCCGCTGCTGCCGTATGTGTCCCTATTACTGCCCCTGATATCCGAATACTGAGCCGCTGCTGCCGTATGTTCCCCTATTACTGCACCTGATACCCCAATACTGAGCCGCTGCTGCCGTATGTGACCCTACTATTACTGCACCTACTCTGTGGTTCTCTGTACCCTCTAAATTCTAAAGCACCCCTCTATAATATAGTAATGCTGGGTGCAAGTGCCCTAGAAAAGAGCCCACATTTTGCCCCTAGAAAGTAATAATGCCCTCTGTGTGCCCCTTTGATAGTCACAGTAACCTGAGTTCCCCTATTTCAATAAGTGCCCACTTTACATTTAATAATGTCCCGAGTCTCCCCCCCGTACAGCTCCCCTATACACAGTATAATGCCCCCTAACTGTATAGTACCACCCACACAGTATACTGACCCCTTAGTAGCCTTCAAACTGTTTGATGGCTCCAACACTGTAATCCCCATACTGTATGATGGCCCCATAGATAAACGCCATATAGTATAATGTGCCAGATAGTCCTCAATATAGCACAAGGCAGCACCCCTATAGGCAGACCCTGTAGTATAAGGCAGCACCCCCCCCATAGACAGATCCTATTAATAAGGCAGCACCCCCCCCCCGATAGACAGATCCTATTAATAAGGCAGCACCCCCCCCAAATAGACATCCTATTAATAAGGCAGCACCCCCCCCCCAAATAGACAGATCCTATTAATAAGGCAGCACCCCCCCCATAGACAGATCCTATTAATAAGGCAGCACCCCCCCGATAGACAGATCCTATTAATAAGGCAGCACCCCCCCCAAATAGACAGATCCTATTAATAAGGCAGCACCCCCCCCCAAATAGACAGATCCTATTAATAAGGCAGCACCCCCCCCCATAGACAGATCCTATTAATAAGGCAGCACCCCCCCAATAGACAGATCCTATTAATAAGGCAGCACCCCCCCCCAATAGACAGATCCTATTAATAAATACTCACCTCTCTTCCTCCTTGTTCTTCCAGCGGCGCTCCCGCTCACATCTACACTGACTGCGGGCGCCGGACAGTGACGTCATCGCGCCCGCTGTCAGTGTGGGGGATGATGGGAGAAGGAGCGCAGCGCTCCTTCCCTCATCACTGCGGTAAGCTGTACAGCTCACATTGCGATAGTGGGCGGGGGGCCCACTGCTGGCACCGGGCCCCCCCGCCTGCTCAGGGGCCCTATAGCGGCAGAGCAGGGAGATCAATTCTCCCTGCCCTGTCACAGAATGTAACTGCATCGGCGCGCTGCACGCGCCGATGCAGTTGCATTAGCGTAGCTCCGGGTGGGCCCCCTCAGAGAACGGGGCCCGGGGCGATGGCCCCCTCTGCCCCCCCGGTAGCTACGCTACTGCTGTACACTGATACTGTATACAGAGCTCCTGTGTATAATGTCACTGGAGATCACTGTATTACCTGTACACTGTACACTATATACATAGCTCCTGTGTATAATGTCACCGTAATCACTGCATTACCTGTACACAGACACTGCATACTAAGAACAGCTCTCCTGTGTATAATGGAACTTATGTGGTGATATTAGTATTTTTTTTTTAATTAATGATCAGTATTGTAGTATTTGGTCACTACGTGGTGGTAATATGTTGTTCACTATGGTGCGGCAGTATTTCTTCCTTGTATGTGCTGCTGTTTGGTCACTGTGTTGGTAATATGTGGTCTGGTCATGGTGTGGTGGTATTTGTTCCTTGTATGTGCTATTATTTGTTCACAATGTGGTGGTAATATGTGGTCTGGAAATGGTTTGGAGGTATTTGTTACTTGTAGCTGGTATTATAGATCACTATATAGTGGTGTGTCTGGTTATGATGTGGTGGTATTTGTCCCTTGCATGTGATATTATTGGTCATTGTATTGGATATTTTAGCAAATTATTAATAGGATAGAGTAGGGTAGTGCTCGGCCAAAAGATTCTACCTGGTCATGGTGGCAGCTTAAAAAATCTTTTGGCCAAAACAAAAGCTGCCGGCTGTATGTGTGATATGGTGATGGGAACTGTTAATGTGTGATTGGTGAGAAGTGGAGTTTTTCCAGGAGAGAGCGGTGGGGCTGTGGACAGTTCGAGGGGTGGAGCCTGGGGGGAGTCTCAAAGGGGCCCCGAAAATTCTAGTGGCAGCCCTGCAGATGAGATCTGACACAGGTACATGCTCATGGAAAACCTGACAACGGCATTAGTAGCTTACAGAAAAGCAGGACACTAAAATCCTTGGTGTTGACCAGGCACCTCCCTTAACTCCTTAACGACCGCCGATACGCCTTTTAACGGCGGCAGTTAAGGGTACTTAAACCACAGCGCCGTTAATTAACGGTGCTGTGGAAAAAGTAAATAGCGCCCCCCAGAGTCCGATTTTCTCCGGGGTCTCGGCTGCCGGGGGTAGCCGATACCCCAGAGAACATGATTCGGGGGGGGGTTTTACCGACCCCGCTTTTGCGATCACCGGTAATTAACCGTTTACTGGCGATCGCAAAAAAAAAACCCAAAAACGCGATATCTTTTTAATTTCTCTGTCTTCCGATGTGATCGCACATCAGAGGACAGAGAAAAGGGGTCCCAGATAGCCCCCCGATACTCACCTGTCTCCCCCGGTGCTCCTTGTGGCTCCCGATGGGCGTCGCCATCTTTTTCCAGCAAAAAAATGGCGGGCGCATGCGCAGTGCGCCCGCCGGCCGGCACCGGGAGATTCTTTGGGGTCTCGGCTGCCGGGGGTAGCCGAGACCCCAAAGAACATGATCGGGGTCTGTTTTACCGACCCCTTGTTTTGCGATCGCTGGTAACTAACTGTTTACCGGCGACCGCAATTAAAAAAAAAAGTAATTTGTAATTCTCTGTCCTCTGATGTGATCGCACATCAGAGGACAGAGAAATAGGGGGATTCGGGGACCCTATTATACTTACCGGTGTCCCTGGGTCCTCCCGCGTCCTTCTCCTGCCTGCCGGCGTCTTCATGGGGAAAGAAAATGGCGGGCGCATGCGCAGTGCGTCCGCCATCTGTCGCCATCTGCCGGCCGGCAGGAGAAGAGCAGTTGGGGCTAAAATTAGGGTTAGGGTTGGAGCTAAATTTAGGGTTAGGGTTGGGGCTAAATTTAGGGTTAGGCTTCTTTCACACTTACGTCGGTACGGGGCCGTCGCAATGCGTCGGCCCGACATACCGACGCACGTTGTGAAAATTGTGCACAACGCGGCAGCGGATGTAGTTTTTCAACACATCCGCTGCCCAATCTATGTCCTGGGGAGGAGGGGGCGGAGTTACGGCCACGTGTGCGCAGTCAGAAATGGCGGACGCGACGTACAAAAAAACGTTACATTGAACGTTTTTTTTGTGCCAACGGTCCGCCAAAACACAACTGATCCAGTGCACGACGGACGCGACGTGTGGCCATCCATCACGATCCGTCGGCAATACAAGTCTATGGGCAAAAAACGCATCCTGCGGGCACATTTGCAGGATCCGTTTTTTGTCCAAAACGACGGATTGCGACGGATGCCAAATGACGAAAGTGTGAAAGTAGCCTTAGGGTTAGGGTTGGGGCTAAAGTTAGGGTTAGAGTTGGGATTAGGTTTAGGGTTTGGATTAGGGTTGGCATTAGGGTTAGGGTTGGCATTAGGGTTACGCTTGGGATTAGGGTTAGGTTTGGGATTAGGGTTAAGGTTAGGGTTGTGATTAGGGGTGTATTGGGATTAGGGTTAGGTTTGAGGTTAGGGTTGAGATTAGGATTAGGTGTGTGTTGGATTTAGGGTTTTGATTAGGGTTATGGTTAGGGTTGACATTAGGGTTGTTTTGGGGTAAGGGTTGTGATTATCGTTAGGGTTAGTGATTAGGATTATGGATCGGGTTGGGATTAGGGTTAGGGGTGTGTTGGGGTTAGGGTTGGAGCTAGAATTGGGGGGTTTCCACTGTTTAGGTACATCAGGGGGTCTCCAAACACGACAGCCAATTTTGCGCTCAAAAAGTCAAATGGTGCTCCCTCCCTTCTGAGCTCTTCCGTGCGCCCAAACAGTGGGTTACCCCCACATATGGGGCATCAGCGTACTCGGGATAAATTGGACAACAACTTTTGGGGTCCAATTTCTCCTGTTACCCTTGTGAAAATAAAAACTTGGGGGCTACAAAATCTTTTTTGTGGAAAAAAAAATATTTTTTATTTTCATGACTCTGCATTATAAACTTCTGTGAAGCACTTGGGCATTCAAAGTTCTCACCACACATCTATATATTTTCCTTGGGGGGGTCTAGTTTCCAAAACGGGGTCACTTGTTTCTTCTCTTTAGGTACATCAGGGGCTCTGCAAACGCAACCGAACGCCCACAGACCATTCTATCTAAGTCTGCATTCCAAAACGGTACTCCTTCCCTTCGGAGCTCTGCCGTGCGCCCAAACAGTGGTTTAGCCTGTTGGAATAAGTTTAAATGCAACAACTCCATTCCTGTTGTAGTCTGCATTGAATGTCTATGAGTGTTCATTTGTCAGCTATGCTGTGATTGTTAAAGTTTGTACAAAAAAAAAGGTCAGAGGACTCTCACTGATTGCATCATTCTGCTGCTGTTTCCTTCACAGAGAGACATGTGTTACATGGACTAGATTATATCGGTAGTTACTGTCAAAGCTTTCTTATTTTGTTCCAGTTCAAGCTGCATATATTAAACACAGTTTGCCTTACGTTGGATTCTGCTGCTTATATGAAGTAACACGCGCTGCTGTGGTAATACTCCGGCTAACAGGTTTTGGGCCCAGCCACCGGAAAGTAAATGGTAAAAAGCCCAGTCACCGGAATAAGCAGCGAGCCAAGCGCAGACAGCACAGAGGAACCCCCGGAATACAAGGACACCGGAACGCAAAGGTACCGCAGTGTACAGAGCACCGGACAGCGCAGCTTAAAGGGCCAGTAACAAAAAAAAAAAAGGTACAAGAGACAAGAATGTCTACAGAAAGGAATGCAGTGAAGTACACAGTGCCAAGTCTCACAAATCACAATTACAGCTCCTGGAAATTCAAGGTAAAGATGTTACTTATAAGAGAGGGTACATGGAAATGTATTGAACAGCCTGTGCCTGACCCAGTACCGGGTGATTGGCTAGAGACTGATCAGAAAGCACAAAGCACTATTTCCCTCAGCATAGATGATAACCAGATTGTACATGTATGCAAATGTGATACTGCAAAGAAAATGTGGGAAGAATTACAGAAAGTGCATGAAAGGTCAAATCTCAGCAATAAGCTATATCTTATGAGAAAGCTGTATCAGTCTAAATTAAGTGATGGCCAGCATATGCAGGACTATATCAGAAACACCCTAGAGATTGTGGAGCGCCTAAGGGGTATTGGTGAAGAAATTAAAGATTTTCATGTTGCTGCATTACTATTAAGTGGTCTTCCAGAAAGTTATGACACGCTTGTGACTGCATTAGATGCCAGACCAGATGATGAACTCACACTAGAATATGTGAAAGGGAAACTTGCAGATGAATACAAGAGAAAGTCAGAGACTATTAGCAATAATATATGCAAAGCAGAAGCAGCATTAAAGACACAGTACTTTTCTAAAGCTCAGAGTCATTTAAAGGAAACTCGTGAATGTTTTGTCTGTAAAAAGCCTGGTCACCTTAAAACAGACTGCAGAGTGTGGAAAGCAAGAATGAATCAGTTTAAAAAGCAGGACAGTCATCAAAAGGTTAAAACAGCTGTAAAGAAGGAAGATGCATGTATTGCGACTGCATTTGGGGTCAGCACAAGCCCATATGCAAACCATGTTTGGTGTATTGACTCTGGAGCGACTGCTCACATGACACGTGATAAAGATTTCTTCATTAATCTAGATGAAAGCAAGTCTGAAAAGGTAATTTTAGCTAATGGTCACTATATGACATCAGAAGGAATAGGAGATGGTTATCTCCATTGTCAAGTTCAATCCTCAGCACAAGTCAGAAAAATCCCAGTTAAAGACGTGCTGTATGTTCCCAAACTTGAAAGTAACCTTTTATCTGTAAAGAAGCTTGCACAACAGGGAAATATAGTTACATTTAAGGATGACAGATGCATCATTTCAAAGAAGGGTCATACCCTTGCCGAAGGAAAAATCAAAGATGAACTTTATCAGCTGAAATGCAATGAAACTGTTTACAGTGCTAGACAAGATTTTCATAAGGACTGTATTCATGTGTGGCACAGACGCCTAGGCCACAGAGATCCAGAAGCAGTAAAGAAACTAGCTCAACTTGCAAATGGTATTGCAATCAACCAGTGTAATCAAACAATGAAGTGCACAAGTTGCCTAAAAGGGAAAATGTCCAGAAAATCGTTTCCTAAAGTAAGCACTACTAAATCTGCACAGATACTGGATTTGATACATACAGATGTGTGTGGTCCAATGAGTGTTCTTACTCCCAGCAAGAAGAGATATTTTCTCACATTCATTGATGATTATTCCAGATATACTGTTACTTACCTACTTCAAAGTAAAGATGAAGTTCCACAGAAACTTGAAGAATATCTTGCTGCAGTTCTTAACAAATTTGGAAGAATACCAAAGGTACTGCGAGCAGATAATGGAACTGAATATACAAGTGGTAAAGTGCAAACCATCCTGAAAAAGAATGGAATCGTGTTCCAGACAACCGTTCCATACAACCCAGAGCAGAATGGCACAGCAGAGAGAAAGAACCGAACTCTTTGTGAAAGTGGAAGAAGTATGCTATTTGATGGAAACCTACCTACAACATATTGGGGAGAAGCCATCATGACTGCTACCTATCTTCAAAATCGACTGCCAAGTAAAGCTACAAGTAAAACTCCATATGAGCTATGGAACTGTGAGAAGCCCAACCTGAAGCATCTCAGGATATTCGGAAGCAAAACTTTTGTGCATGTTCCCAAAGAAAAACGTTCTAAGTGGGAATCTCATGCAAAGGAAGGAGTTCTTGTGGGGTACAGTGAAACTCAGAAAGGATACAGAATCCTGCACCCACAGACCAACACAGTAACAATCAGCAGAGATGTAGTGATTGATGAAAACTCAGTATCGCTCAAATTTCATGAGGTTACGCAAATAATTCAACCTAAGGAACAAGAATTTCAGTCAGTGATTCCAGACATTGAAGAGAATCTCAAAGAAAATACTGAAGTCTGGATATGCTCTGAAAGTACTGAAAAAGAAACAGAAGAACCAAGCCAACCTCAGGAGATCAGAAGATCAGGAAGATCAAATAAAGGAATTCCAGCTAAACGCCTTTCTTATATGGTCAGATCAATTCCAGAAGAAGAGCCACAGTCATGGCAGGAAATGCAAAAACTGCCTATTCATAAGAAGCAAAAATGGATAAAAGCTGCTGATGAAGAAATGGAATCCCTTCATAAGCTCAAAACATGGGAGCTCACAGAGCTACCTCAAGGCAAGAAAGCAATTGGATGTAAGTGGGTCTTTAAGAACAAATATGACTCCGAAGGTAATGTTCACCGTTTTAAAGCAAGATTGGTCGCAAAAGGATATTCACAAAAATATGGTGAAGATTATGATGCTACTTTTGCTCCAGTTGCCAAGCAAACTACATTCAGAACTTTATTATCCATAGCTGCTGTTCAGCAGATGAAAGTAAGACATTTTGACATCAAAACAGCCTTTCTACATGGAGACATTGAAGAAGAGCTGTACATGACTCAACCAGAAGGCTATGTTAAAAGGGGTAAAGAGAACCTTGTTTGCAGAATGCAAAAATCTCTCTACGGCCTTAAGCAATCAGCAAGAGCATGGAACACTAAGATGAACAAAGTGTTAATCGACGAAGGATTTAAAAGGTCTCAAGCGGATCCATGTTTGTATACAAAAGGTGTATCACAAGATTGGATGTATGTTATTCTATATGTGGATGATGTAATAATAGCGCATCAAGAAGAGAGAGAAATTTCAAAACTAGGTCAAATTCTGAACAAGCATTTCGAGACCAAGGACCTTGGAGATGTGACATACTATTTGGGAATCCAAATCCAGAGAGAGGAAGATGGAAGTTTTCTTCTTAATCAAAATTCTAAAATCTCCACAGTTCTAAACCAGTTTGGAATGTCAGAAGCCAAAGGCATATCAACTCCAATGGATCCATCTTACCTAAAATTGGAAGGAGAAGAAGATCTGCTACCCACAAATGACAGTTACAGACAAGCAGTGGGGGCACTTCTATACATAGCAACCACAACCCGTCCAGATATCTCAGCCACAGTGGGAATTCTCTGCCGACGTGTAAGCAAGCCACGCCAAAGAGATTGGAATGCAATTAAGAGACTTCTTCAGTATCTTAAGGCAACCCAAGAGTTAAGTCTAAAGATTTCTGCATCAGGAGATCTAATTCTCAGAGGATATGTAGATGCAGATTGGGCTGGAGACTCAAGTGATCGAAGATCAACAAGTGGTTACTTGTTCAAGTTAGGACACACTTCAATCTCATGGTCCAGTAGAAAACAAGTGTCAGTTGCATTGTCTTCTACAGAAGCAGAATATACATCAGCTGCTCATGCAAGTCAAGAGTTAATTTGGTTGAAGCAACTTTTGGAAGAATTCGGCAAACCACTAGCTGAACCAACTGTTATCTATGAGGACAACCAAGGATGTATCAAGCTCGCCAGCAGTGAAAGGATAAGTGCAAGAACAAAGCACATTGATGTTAAACATCATCACTTGCGTGACTTAGTAGAGCGTGAAGTTCTAAAGTTCGTTTACTGTGAATCTGACAAGATGTTAGCAGATGTTTTGACAAAGCCATTGTCAAGAGCCAAGTTTGAAGAATTCAGAACTGCAATGGGACTAACAGGATAAGCAGTTGTTGAGTGGGGGTGTTGGAATAAGTTTAAATGCAACAACTCCATTCCTGTTGTAGTCTGCATTGAATGTCTATGAGTGTTCATTTGTCAGCTATGCTGTGATTGTTAAAGTTTGTACAAAAAAAAAAGGTCAGAGGACTCTCACTGATTGCATCATTCTGCTGCTGTTTCCTTCACAGAGAGACATGTGTTACATGGACTAGATTATATCGGTAGTTACTGTCAAAGCTTTCTTATTTTGTTCCAGTTCAAGCTGCATATATTAAACACAGTTTGCCTTACGTTGGATTCTGCTGCTTATATGAAGTAACACGCGCTGCTGTGGTAATACTCCGGCTAACATAGCCCCACATATGGGGCATCAGCGTACTCAGGAGAAATTGCATAACAACTTTTGTGGTCTAATTTCTCCTGTTACCCTTGTGAAAATAAGAATTTGTGGGCGAAAAGATCATTTTTGTGTAAACAAATGCTATTTTTTATTTTCATGGCTCTACGTTATAAACTTCTGTGAAGCACTTGGGGGTTCAAAGTGCTCACCACACATCTAGAGAAGTTCCTTAAGGGGTCTAGTTTCCAAAATCGTGTCACTTGTGGGGAGTTTCCACTGTTTAGGCACATCAGGGGCTCTCTAAACGTGACATGGCGTCCGATCTCAATTCCAGCCAATTCTGCATTGAAAAAGTCAAACGGCGCTCCTTCACTTCCAAGTTCTGCAGCGCGCCCAAAAAGTGGTTTACCCCCACATATGGGGTATTGGCGTATTCAGGAGAAATTGCATAACACAATTTATGGTTACATTTCTGTTTTTACAATTGTGAAAATAAAAAAAATGGTTCTGAATTAAAATGTTTGCAAAAAAAAGTTAAATGTTCATTTTTTCCTTCCACATTTTCAGTTTCTGTGAAGCACGTAAAGGGTTAATAAACTTCTTGAATGTGGTTTTGAGAACCTTGAGGGGTGTAGTTTTTAGAAAGGTGTCACACTTGGTTATTTTCTATCATATAGACCCCTCAAAATGACTTCAAATGTGATGTGGTCCCTAAAAAAAATGGTGTTGTAAAAATGAGAAATTGCTGGTCAACTTTTAACCCTTAACTCCCTAAAAAAAAAAAAAAATTTGTTTCCACAATTGTGCTGATGTAAAGTAGACATGTGGGAAATGTTATTTATTAACTATTTTTCATGACATATCTCTCTGATTTAAGGGCATAAAAATACAAAGTTTGAAAATTACAAAATTTTAATAATTTTCGCCATATTTCCGTTTTTTTCATAAGTAATATTGAAGAAATGTTACCACTGTCATGAAGTACAATATGTCACGAAAAAACATTCTCAGAATCAGCGGGATCTGTTGAAGCGTTCCAGAGTTCTAACCTCATAAAGTGACTGTGGTCAGAATTATAAAAATTGGCTCGGTCATTACGTACCAAATTGGCTCTGTCACTAAGGGGTTAAATACCAGATGCTGTCCAGATTTTGTGCAGATTTTGGGTGGAACTCAACTGCGTTTTTACACCTGCGGATTCCTATTATGGAATAGGTGTAAAATGCTGTGGAATCCGCACAAAGAATTGACATGCTGCAGAAAATAAACCGCAGCGTTTCTGCGCTGAATTTTCTGCAGCATGTGCACCGTGGATTTTGTTTTCCATAGGTTTACATGGTACTGTATACCGCGTGGAAAAGTGCTGCGGATCCGCGTGGCAAAATCTGCTGCGGATCCGCAGCCAAATCCGCAACGTGTGCACATACCCCAAGGAGCTCGCACGCTACCCTTTATAAGACACAGGAAGCGCATGTGCGCGCACACTATGCAAGATGACTGCAACTGGAGCGCCGGGATAGCAAGTACTTCAGCATCCCTACCTGAGGGAGGATGAGACACCCAGGGATGCTGACATTATAGTGTTTTGCATTTGCTGCTCCACTTACTTGAAAGAACCCTGTGTGTACAGTGCTCAACATTGCCCATTGAAGCTTTTTCAAAAAAGCTTAAACTGCACCTGTTGAAACCCCCCAGTCTGCTTTGAAGTCTTAGGCTACTTTGACACATCAGGTTTTTTGTGTCAGGCTAAATCCAGCTCTTGGGAGAAAAACCGGAACCGGAAAAATTAAAAACCGCAACCGGTTTTTCCCCCAGTGACTTGTATTAGCCCGGATTGCGCCGGATGGCCCAGCGTTCCTTCTGGTTTGATTCCGGTGTCTGGAAAAAACGTCTACTGTAACATTTTTTGTCTGCGGCGAAAAAGCCGGAAGGGCCGGATCCGGCCTTTCCAGCTTTTCACTACAATGCATGTCTATGGATGCCGGATTGCGCCGGATCCGGAAAAAGGCGAATCTGGTGGCCTGATCCGGCTTTTTACACTGAGCATGCTCAGAAACTATGTGCCTGCCCCCAGGACACATATATAAAGCAATGCCATTGAGGCCTTCACTCATTTCCAGCCATACTGCCAGCCAGAGAGACCTCACCCTGCCAAGACTGAAGAACAAAGGAGCCAGAGAGCGGAGCCAGCTACAAAGTTGCCACAGGGGCCAGCCAGCTATAACCTGCCACAGAGCCCAACCCACTCTCCTGCCACAGAGCCCAGCCAGCCACGGGCCTGCCGCAGAGCCCAGCCAGCTATAACCTGCTGCAGAGCCCAGCCAGCTATAACCTGCCGCAGAGCCCAGCCAGCTATAACCTGCTGCAGAGCCCAGCCAGCTATAACCTGCCGCAGAGCCCAGCCAGCTATAACCTGCCGCAGAGCCCAGCCAGCTATAACCTGCCGCAGAGCCCAGCCAGCTATAACCTGCCGCAGAGCCCAGCCAGCTATAACCTGCCGCAGAGCCCAGCCAGCTATAACCTGCCGCAGAGCCCAGCCAGCTATAACCTGCCTCAGAGCCCAGCCAGCTATAACCTGCCGCAGAGCCCAGCCAGCTATAAACTGCCGCAGAGCCCAGCCAGCTATAACCTGCCGCAGAGCCCAGCCAGCTATAACCTGCCGCAGAGCCCAGCCAGCTATAACCTGCCGCAGAGCCCAGCCAGCTATAACCTGCCGCAGAGCCCAGCCAGCTATAACCTGCCGCAGAGCCCAGCCAGCTATAACCTGCCGCAGAGCCCAGCCAGCTATAACCTGCCGCAGAGCCCAGCCAGCTATAACCTGCCGCAGAGCCCAGCCAGCTCTAACCTGCCGCAGAGCCCAGCCAGCTCTAACCTGCCGCAGAGCCCAGCCAGCTCTAACCTGCCACAGAGCCCAGCCAGCTCTAACCTGCCGCAGAGCCCAGCCAGCTCTAACCTGCCGCAGAGCCCAGCCAGCTCTATCCTGCCGCAGAGCCCAGCCAGCTCTCCTGCCACAGAGCCCAGCCAGCACTCCTGCCACAGAGCCCAGCCAGCTCTCCTGCCACAGAGCCCAGCCAGCTCTCCTGCCACAGAGTCCAGCCAGCTCTCCTGCCACAGAGCCCAGCCAGCTCTCCTGCCACAAAGTCCAGCCAGCTCTCCTGCCACAGAGCCCAGCCAGCTATAACCTGCCACGGAGCCCAGCCAGCTCTCCTGCCACAAAGTCCAGCCAGCTCTCCTGCCACAGAGCCCAGCCAGCTCTCCTGCCACAGAGCCCAGCCAGCTCTCCTGCCACAGAGCCCAGCCAGCTCTCCTGCCACAGAGCCCAGCCAGCTCTCCTGCCACAGAGCCCAGCCAGCTCTCCTGCCACAGAGCCCAGCCAGCTCTCCTGCCACAGAGCCCAGCCAGCTCTCCTGCCACAGAGCCCAGCCAGCTCTCCTGCCACAGAGCCCAGCCAGCTATAACCTGCCACAGAGCCCAGCCAGCTATAACCTGCCACAGAGCCCAGCCAGCTCTCCTGCTATAGAGCCCAGCCAGCCAAGCCGTACCAGAGCAGCCATGTCGTCTTCTGGGAGCCCTCCCTCCCGTCGGCAGCGCACAGAGGTAAATGTTTTAAACATAATTTTGCTCTCTTGCTCTCTCTCCCTCGCTATCTTTTGTGTATGTGTGTGAGCGTGTGTATGTGTGTGTGTGTGCATGTATGTGTGTGTGCGTGTATGTGTGTGTATGTATGTGTGTACGTTTATGTATGTCTGTGTGTGTATTTGTGTATGTATGTGTATATATTAATGTATTTTGACATTTTTCATCTTTGTAGGAAGCTGCTGAAGCTGCTGCCACAGTCCAAGTGCTGTGCTCGGTGCTCCCCGAAGAAGAGGGAAGGTGTGGAGAAAGACCTGGAGCGGGATGACAATTGGTATGTTTCTTTCATGTATCGTGGAACCATAACCTCACACTACACACAACACATAGCAACACAAGATAGTTACAGACACACAACACATAATAAATGATCATTATAGATATCACATGGCACACTACACATAAAAAGGCTACATACAAGCACATAATTATGTTTTTTTCTCTTCTAGAGTTCGGATTCTGGGCTCAATCCAGAGGTCCTCCCAGTGGCTCCCAGGGTCGTCGGCATGCAAGTCATGGCGGCCGTCAACGTGTAAGCATTTTTTTTTTTTTAAGGTTTATTCTTTGTTTACAATTTAGTTTTACCGTATATACTCGAGTATAAGCTGACCCGAGTATAAGCCGACCCCCCTAATTTTGCCACAAAAAACTGGGAAAACTTATTGACTCGAGTATAAGCCTAGGGTGGAAATGCAGCATTTACCGGTGAATTTCAAAAATAAAAATAGATAATTATTTCCCCATAGCTGTGCCATATAGTGCTCTACACCGTTCATATTTCCCCATAGCTGTGCCCCATATAGTGCTCTGCACCGTTCACTGTGCCCCATAGCTGTGCCATATACAGTGCTCTGCACCGTTCATTGTGCCCCCTAGCTGTGCCATATACGGTGCTCTGCACCGTTCACTGTGCCCCATAGGTGTGCCATATACGATGCTCTGCACCGTTCACTGTGCCCCATAGGTGTGCCATATACGATGCTCTGCACCGTTCACTGTGCCCCATAGGTGTGCCATATACGGTGCTCTGCACCGTTCACTGTGCCCCATAGGTGTGCCATATACGGTGCTCTGCACCGTTCATTGTGCCCCATAGATGTGCCATATACGGTGCTCTGCACCGTTCACTGTGCCCCATAGCTGTGCCATATACGGTGCTCTGCACCGTTCACTGTGCCCCATAGATGTGCTCCATATACGGTGCTCTGCACCGTTCACTGTGCCCCATAGATGTGCCATATACGGTGCTCTGCACCGTTCACTGTGCCCCATAGATGTGCCATATACGGTGCTCTGCACCGTTCACTGTGCCCCATAGATGTGCTCCATATACGGTGCTCTGCACCGTTCACTGTGCCCCATAGATGTGCTCCATATACGGTGCTCTGCACCGTTCACTGTGCCCCATAGATGTGCTCCATATACGGTGCTCTGCACCGTTCACTGTGCCCCATAGATGTGCTCCATATACGGTGCTCTGCACCGTTCACTGTGCCCCATAGATGTGCTCCATATACGGTGCTCTGCACCGTTCACTGTGCCCCATAGATGTGCTCCATATACGGTGCTCTGCACCGTTCACTGTGCCCCATAGATGTGCTCCATATACGGTGCTCTGCACCGTTCACTGTGCCCCATAGATGTGCTCCATATACGGTGCTCTGCACCGTTCACTGTGCCCCATAGATGTGCTCCATATACGGTGCTCTGCACCGTTCACTGTGCCCCATAGATGTGCTCCATATACGGTGCTCTGCACCGTTCACTGTGCCCCATAGATGTGCTCCATATACGGTGCTCTGCACCGTTCACTGTGCCCCATAGATGTGCTCCATATACGGTGCTCTGCACCGTTCACTGTGCCCCATAGATGTGCTCCATATACGGTGCTCTGCACCGTTCACTGTGCCCCATAGATGTGCTCCATATACGGTGCTCTGCACCGTTCACTGTGCCCCATAGATGTGCTCCATATACGGTGCTCTGCACCGTTCACTGTGCCCCATAGATGTGCTCCATATACGGTGCTCTGCACCGTTCACTGTGCCCCATAGATGTGCTCCATATACGGTGCTCTGCACCGTTCACTGTGCCCCATAGATGCTCCACATTAATCTGTTCTGCCGCTGCTACTGCTGCAATAAAAAAAAAAAAACACATACTCACCTCCCTTGATTGCAGCTCCCGGCGTCTCGTTCCGGCGCCTCCATCTTCCCGGCGTCTCTGCTCTGACTGATCAGGCAGAGGGCGCCGCGCACACTGTATGCGTCATCGCGCCCTTTGACCTGAACAGTCAGAGTGCAGACGCCGGGAAGATGGAGACGCCGGGAAGATGGAGCGACGCCCGGCGGCTGGAACGTGGACAGGTGAATATAACATACTCACCTAGTCCTGGCGATCCTCGCGCTGTCCCTCTGCCTGGTCTTCGGTGCCGCAGCTTCTTTCTCTATCAGCGGTCACCGGCACCGCTGATTAGAGAAATGAATAAGCGGCTCCGCCCCTATGGGAGGTGGAGCCGCTTATTCATTTCTGTAATGAGCGGTCCCACGTGACCGCTGAAGAGAGGAAGAAGCTGCAGCGCCGAAGCCCGTGGGACGGCAGGGACAGCGCGAGGATCGCTGGGACTAGGTAAGTATGCCTCAGCGCCCTCACCCCCTCACCCGCCGACCCCACCGCTACCGTGACTCGAGTATAAGCCGAGGGGGGCACTTTCAGCCCAAAAATTTGGGCTGAAAATCTCGGCTTATACTCGAGTATATACGGTAATTTGTTTTTTCCTTTCTTTTAACAGGCTTCACAGCGTGCTCCTGATTCTGACGGTGAGGAGGTCGGCCTCGATATTGACCTCCTCATTGATCTTGTCGAGACAGGGAGCAGCTGTGGAACATGAGTGACCGCCACCATGCTGATATCATCGTGACCCCGCGACTCTGGGAGCAAGTCTGCCAAGAGCTTATTGCGAAGTGGGAGGACCTCGATGTTCGGGCCCAGAATCAAGAACGTAAGTATACTCTGTTCAGTTTTCTTGATGCATTCTAAAAAAAATTTTCTAACCAAGTTGTGTTTCTCCTTTTTTAACAGGTGAGAAGATTGTAAAACGGTGGCGGTCGATTAGGGATCGCTTCAAGAAGGAATTCAATAAAGAGATGCAGGCCCCGAGTGGATCTGGAGGACGCAGAAGCAAATACAAGTATGCCGAAGCCCTGTCGTTCCTCAGGTCAATGATGGTGACACGAAGGTAAATATTACCAATTAATTAAACCAATATTTTACATGTCTAACCCTCTTTTGCTCTTTCAGCCAGGGCCATGCAATTATAGTATATTAGTTGTTTGTTTTTTCTCTCTTGTTCCACAGCACCGTCGGCAGCACTCGGGAGCCTGCAGCACAGTTGAATCCTTCTGGGGTGATCCCTCAGGAGGCTGCCACCGAGGGACACTTTGACAGTGCGGGCCCCTCTGCACCTTCCCACTCTGCACCTTCCCAGCCTTCCCACACATTGGATCCCTCTGTCCCATCCGCGAGCGCTGGAGCATCCTGGCCGGTTCCATTGCATGTATCTGCTGGTGAGGATATAGCTTTTCCTGTACCCCACCCCTCTGCTGCTGCCACCTCTAGTACACCTGTAGCATTGGGGTGCCATCGGCAGAGAGGTCAGGTACCCGTACCACCAACATGCCCATGCCCCATCCCACCAACCCCACCATCAACCACATCGTGCCCGTGCCCCTTACCACCAGCCACAATACCAGCGTCCCGTCCGTGCCCCTTCCCACCAATATGATTATTCCGACCCATACCACTTCCCATCTACTTCATCCACGCCTCCTTTCCCTGCCCACTACCAACAGCCTCTTTCACCTCCTTCCCAACCCTCTTTTCCACCCATCACTGCTTCTGCCTTCCAATCCTCCCAAAACATCACCTACACCCCTCCATCCTACCAAACTCCTAACCCCAATCCCACTTTCCTGTCCACCCGCTCAATTGCCTTCTCCACTCCTTCACCACTACCTATTGATCCTTCCCCTCCACCAACACATTCCTCTCTCCACACTCCCACTGTCGAAGTGTCCCTATCTGACAGCACCTCCAGCACTATCTCCACCCCGACTTATTCCAATCTATAGTTTTGTGTGCTTTTTTGTGTTTCAAAATAAGTTTGTTTTTGTTATTTAAAAAAAATGTAATAAAACTGTGTTGTTTACAGCTATCTTGTATTTATTCTTTATAAGGTATAGATAACACTTTGGGTAAACAAGGTTTATTGGTCAGAGGTAAAATACTTTGGGTACAACCCAAACAGATGCACAACTTGTGTAAAAGGTAAAACCAAACAGGTACACAACTTTGGTAAAATGTAAAATCAAACAGGTACACAACTTGGGTAAAAGGTTAAATACTTTGGGTACTACCCAAACAGGTACACAACATGGGTAAAATGTAAAAAAAGTTGTTACTATGTCCAAGACAAATTGTTTAAACTCATCCTGCCAGTGCATTCTTCCTTCAGGTGAAATAAAATATTCTGCAAATTGATCCCAAATTATGGAAACAGTGGCAGGACTTCTATACGTTTGGTTGCTATAATCAGCCAAGGTGGTTTGTTCAGACTGGTCCTCAATGGAAATCTGTTCCTTGGATAGCACATACAGGTCCTTCTCAAAAAATTAGCATATAGTGTTAAATTTCATTATTTACCATAATGTAATGATTACAATTAAACTTTCATATATTATAGATTCATTATCCACCAACTGAAATTTGTCAGGTCTTTTATTGTTTTAATACTGATGATTTTGGCATACAACTCCTGATAACCCAAAAAACCTGTCTCAATAAATTAGCATATTTCACCCATCCAATCAAATAAAAGTGTTTTTTAATAACAAACAAAAAAACCAACAAATAATAATGTTCAGTTATGCACTCAATACTTGGTCGGGAATCCTTTGGCAGAAATGACTGCTTCAATGCGGCGTGGCATGGAGGCAATCAGCCTGTGACACTGCTGAGATGTTATGGAGGCCCAGGATGCTTCAATAGCGGCCTTAAGCTCATCCAGAGTGTTGGGTCTTGCGTCTCTCAACTTTCTCTTCACAATATCCCACAGATTCTCTATGGGGTTCAGGTCAGGAGAGTTGGCAGGCCAATTGAGCACAGTAATACCATGGTCAGTAAACCATTTACCAGTGGTTTTGGCACTGTGAGCAGGTGCCAGGTCATGCTGAAAAATGAAATCTTCATCTCCATAAAGCATTTCAGCCGATGGAAGCATGAAGTGCTCCAAAATCTCCTGATAGCTAGCTGCATTGACCCTGCCCTTGATGAAACACAGTGGACCAACACCAGCAGCTGACATGGCACCCCACACCATCACTGACTGTGGGTACTTGACACTGGACTTCAGGCATTTTGGCATTTCCTTCTCCCCAGTCTTCCTCCAGACTCTGGCACCTTGATTTCCGAATGACATGCAAAATTTGCTTTCATCAGAAAAAAGTACTTGGGACCACTTAGCAACAGTCCAGTGCTGCTTCTCTGTAGCTCAAAAGTGGCTTTACCTGGGGAATGCGGCACCTGTAGCCCATTTCCTGCACACGCCTGTGCACGGTGGCTCTGGATGTTTCCACACCAGACTCAGTCCACTGCTTCCTCAGGTTCCCCAAGGTCTGGAATCGGTCCTTCTCCACAATCTTCCTCAGGGTCCGGTCTCCTCTTCTCGTTGTACAGCGTTTTCTGCCACATTGTTTCCTTCCAACAGACTTACCATTGAGGTGCCTTGATACAGCACTCTGGGAACAGCCTATTTGTTGAGAAATTTCTTTCTGGGTCTTACCCTCTTGCTTGAGGGTGTCAATGATGGCCTTCTTGACATCTGTCAGGTCCCTAGTCTTACCCATGATGGGGGTTTTGAGTAATGAACCAGGCAGGGAGTTTATAAAAGCCTCAGGTATCTTTTGCATGTGTTTAGAGTTAATTAGTTGATTCAGAAGATTAGGGTAATAGGTCGTTTAGAGAACCTTTTCTTGATATGCTAATTTATTGAGACAGGTTTTTTAGGTTATCAGGAGTTGTATGCCAAAATCATCAGTATTAAAACAATAAAAGACCTGACAAATTTCAGTTGGTGGATAATGAATCTATAATATATGAAAGTTTAATTGTAATCATTACATTATGGTAAATAATGAAATTTAACACTATATGCTAATTTTTTGAGAAGGACCTGTAATTGTGCAGTACAACACAAGCTTTCACTACCTCATCCACAGTGTCTGTCTTCAAGTTAATGGATGTCAGGAGAACTCTCCATTTGGCGGTTAAGATCCCAAACGCACACTCCACCATTCTCCGTGCACGTGTGAGTCGGTAGTTGAAAATTCTTTTAGTATTGTTTAAACCACGGCTGGAGTAGGGTTTCAAAAGATGTTCTGAAAGCTGAAAGGCTTCATCCCCAACACAAACAAAAGGCAGTGGTCTAGGGGGGAAATTGAAAGGTTTGTCCATACAAATGCCGCCCCATAGAAGACAGTTTGAAAACTTGGGAATCATTTGAGCGGCCATACGCCCCAATATCCATCGCAACAAATTTGTAATCCACATCAGCGATGGCGATCAGCACAATGGAAAAGTACTTTTTATAGTTGAAATACTCGGATCCAGAACCAGCCGGTTTCACGATATGGATATATTTCCCATCCACCGCGCCCAGCAATTGGGAAACTGAGACACTTCCTGGAATCTGTCAGCTACTTCCAACCATGTCTGCATTGTGGGATGTGGGATGAATTCATTGTGCAGAGAGTCCCACACTGCACGGCAAGTGTGCCTCACTAGTCCAGATATGGTTGAAATTCCCAGTCTGAACTGGAAATGTAGTGAAGACAGGGATTCTCCAGTAGCTAGGAATCTGTTAACAAAAGCAAGGCAGAAATTACTGCAAAGTAAAAATATCAATCAATGAAAGTGCGCTACAAGAGTACATAAAAAAAGAATGCTTACCGAAGAGTGACCATCAGACGCTCATCCGGTGTAATGGAGAATCTGCAATATGTATCACTCCTTCAGATAAGATGTTCAATCCGCTCCACCAATACATCAAAGTTCTCCACTTTCATCCGCACATAGCTGAAAAACTTCTCTAGGTCTCCTCGTAGCCCCATGTATAAAGTAGAAAATCCCCGCGTCATTCTCTGTGCCGTGATGGGGTGGATCCACAAACGGCGTCGTCGCAGACGCATGATGCGCTGTCTCTCTCGCTCCTTCTCAAGAACAATTGTTTTCAATCGATTTGCCTCCACGATGAAATCCACGTTGTTCTGAAGAATCTTCGCAATAATGCCATCCATCTTGCTCTGTATCTTGCTCCTCTCCAACCAGTCACTGATGGGCTGCAGGAACACTGTATATATAGGTTTCAGCGAGCCAATCACATTTTTAGCCTGTCAGGGGGCATTTTTAAAAACCGGATTCATAAAAAAACCGGATGGAAAACCGGACGAAACGGATGACAACCGGATGGGACGGATCCGGTTTCTCCCCGGATCCGGACACCTGATCCCGCTGAAAAACGGATCTGTCTCATCCAGTTTCCACAAAATAAGCCGGATCCGACGCTGCGGCGCGACACCGGACCTGGCATGCGGCGAAAAACCTGATGTGTGAAAGTAACCTTTGCCTGGGAGAGACCTTGTTGATCCAGTTTAATTACATTGTGTGATGCTGCTGTGCTTAATGTTGCCATGGTGTATGATTTCTGACCTCAAACAGTCAGTGGCCAATCGTTTATATAAAACCTCACACCTGTTTGGTTTCGATCTATCTCTATATATTTGTCAATCACAGAAGAGGTAGTGAAGATTGAGGGAAAACAAGTAGGTGAGAAGAAGTGTTGAGCGAATATGATCGGAATTAGTCACCGAATCTGAATTTGGCATATTCATGCTGTATTAGTACTTTATTTGTGCCAAATTTATGTTTGATGATCAGTTCCAAACATTTTCGGTAAATTTCTTCTCCCATTGACTCCAGTGAAGTTCGGCTGTGTTCGGAGAATATTGAAAAAACAATATTCACCTCCGATTGTAATCGTAAACGAATTTTGAAAAATTTGCTCAACTCTAGTGAGAAGGTGTATATAAATGATTTGCCTCGTCGCAAAGCACCAAGCACCTGTACTTAGTTTTAACCAGTCATCCTTTGGAGTCCCTTTAAGCCTCTCCTACAACTGTTTCAGATTGTCAATGGCTGTATTTTAACTACATATGAAAATACTGACACTCTTAACCTGTTTGGCGTAATTGGTTATGCATAAACCTGACTGTAATCCTACAACATCCCTGACTTTGTACAAGTGTTCCTGTCTTTAACTTTTGCACAGTTCAAAATGTTTGTGTGTGTATATGTATATATATATATATATATATATATATATATATTTAAACCAAGCAACAGCACACATGAAGCATCATTTTGCTAAAATGCAAAGCTATTATTCAACTTCTGATGTGTGTAAAATCTCAATTTTTATTTTCCTTTTTTTATTTTTTTCCAGAGAACATCAGATGGATTTGATTGTGTGCCTTTAAAGTCGTCAGCAGAACATATGGACATGTAGCAAAAAGCTTGAAATTCTACATTTATATTACATGTTATTTAAACCAGAAGATGTCAGTTAAGATAGCAATGTGAGGATGCTCATGTAGAGCTATGGCTGCTATTCATTAGGTGTAAAAAAAACATGACTGCAGTCAAACGCTTGGTCATTATTGCATACCACTGAATATACCAAACATTTTCTATGTGTAAAATAAAGTTTTATGCATAACTTTTTAAGCGGTGATACTGAGGGGAACCACGGAAATAGTTGCCTCACAAGGGGAACCATTTCTTCTATTTCTTACCTGTAAGACCATTTTCACACTATCAGTATTTGGTCAGTAATTTACATCAGTATTTGTAGCCAAAACCAGGAGTGGAACAATTAGAGGAAAAGTATAATAGAAACATATGCACCACTTCTGTATTTATCACCCACTCCTGGTTTTGGCTTACAAATACTGATGTGAAAAACTGACCAAATACTGATTGTGACAATAACCTAAGAATATTTTATATTTTCAACACCAAGGTTCTATCATTTTTGCTGATCATTATATTCCAGCCCAGATTGGTTGACTGTTTTGCTCAACATCTTTTAGCAAAATAAAAGAAGTTAATCCCTACGCTACTACACGTGCTTCTCACAAAATTAGAATATCATCAAAAAGTTAATTTATTTCAGTTCTTCAATAAAAAAGTGAAACTCGAATATTATAGTCATAAGACAAAATTACTGAACTGAGAGCAGTACACAGACATCAACCGATTAACGTGGAATTATAAATAGCGATGTATATGTGCTCATGGAGGAATGGCAGACCATTCGGATATAAAGTAGAACCCAACAGCAAAAAGACCGAATGAAAGTCCGAGGGAAAAGTATAAATAAATAAAGGGTAGGCAAAACAGAATATTAAGTATTAAAACACCTTTATTATAAATATATGGTGATGTGGTGGCACAGAAAACAAGGGGTGCCTGAACGTATAAACAGTTATACAATAAATAAGGAAGGTAAAGTCAGGGAATTAGATAAGTAAAAGAAACAAAAAGAAAAAAAAGGGGGTACCGTAATCCAGGCGAGGTAAGAGGTGTATGTATATATATATATATATATATATATATATATATATATATATATATATATATATATATATATATATATATATATATATATATATATTATGGAAACATCCAGTAAGTGTAAAAATGGAGGGCACAAAACAAGGTATCCAGAGAACAATTAATAAAGTTCTAGAGTGTTTAGAATCTGATTATAATGTATGAGGACAAAGGATACATGCTAACCAAAAGTGCACACGTGAAGCAGTTATAATTGTAGGTAAGGGAGCCGCATGGTATATGTGGCGGTTTTCCTAAAGAAAAAGTACCACTGATGAGTTCATAGAGTAAAATGAAGTAATGTTACCTGGCTAGGTTGCCGTATATGTGCGGCACACACCCCGATGCGTTTCTGACAACGTTTTGTATTGAAGAAGTGAAATAAATGAACTTTATGATGATATTCTAATTTTGTGAGTAGCACTTGGATGTGTTAGAGAACTTTAATTTGGATAGCCTTAGTGTACAGTAAGCTCACATGTTGCAGATCTTGTAACAGAAATTTCTGAGAAAATCTCAATTGGGCCAAATTCACGTGTCCAAATTTTTTTCAAGTATCAAACTTTTTTTCTTTACAGTGTGTTGTATACAGTTAGGGTTAGATAAAATGTTGCGCTCTTAATGTGTTTCATTTCTGAGGTTTTTTATGCATAAAAAATAAAACCATTTACAGAAACAGCAAAATGAATGAGATTTGTAAATTGTTATTCACATAGCAGATTTTTTTCCTTGCATTGTGTTGACCTATGGTGCATTAAGAAAAAAGTAGCATGTCTTTGTTTTCTGTTATGCTGCAATTGTTTCCGTCTTGAAATCATGGTATCAGCAAAAAAAATAAAAAATTGTACCATTAACATGTGCAAAAAATTGCATCAAAAACACTCACAATATCCATTTGTCATAGTATGAGTTTTTCTTGCAGTACAAAAAAAATCAGAAAAGCTGTGTGTGAACATAGCCATAGAGCAGTGCTTCCCAAACTCCAGTCCTCACGGCCTCCAACAAGGCATGGTTTCAGGATTTTCCGTAGTATTGCACAGGTGATGGAAATATTATCAATGCATCTGAAACTGCCAGAGGCTCTCAGCTGTGCAATACTAAGGAAATTCTGGGGGTTGAAGAACAGACAGCAGCTGCATCAGCCTAGTCCTCCATAAAGCATGATCTCGGTAAGGTTCTGTTTAATGCTAAACCAAGTTTTTGTAAAAATAAATAAAAATCCTTATTATACTGTAGTTTAATTTTTATTAAAATAGTTATGTCTTTGCATATACCACAATGCTGCAATGGAACTACCGTACTTACATGAGTGTTGTGTTCTCCATTAAAACAACATTTTAAAGGTGTTAGACACTATTTTAACAAATGTGTTTGGGACATTTTGGCACTTTCTGATCGATGGGTGTTGGGGTACGTGCCTATGATCTAGAATAGCAGTGTTTTGGACGCAGCTCACCTGCGCGGTGTCCAAAAAGCTGTGTTCTAGGCTACAAGCACATGGAATGAGATTTCTAGAAATCCCATGTTTACTGTGCTGCTTTTTGGCGCTGCGTATACTCACCCGTAGTGCGAGTTTGAGCTGCAGCATGGCAATTATCTGCAGTGGAAACACTAGTCATTTCACCCATAGCCTTTCATTAGATGCAGTAAATCTGCATGGTTCAGTTAACACATGCTGATTAACCTGCGTGATTAGAATGCAGCATTTTGGATGCAAAAATAAGCTATGTCCGAAATGCTGCTTCCTTATCATGGACATGCAGCGCCCCATAGATCTGGTTGTTGCAGTATGACACTCTGCCACTAAGGGGAGTGATGGTACGTCTGATGGCACTGAAGGAATTCTACTGACCAGGTATCACCAGCACACATTACACTTCACACTCCGGCCACTAGGGGGAGAAAAAGGCTTTATTTATTGGGCCACTCCTCACACTGGTAAAACTAGGGGTTGGCTAGGAAGTTAGTCAGAAGCTGACTGGGTTGAATTCAGGCAACATCCCGTGGCAGGGGGTGTTCCAGGGAGAAGACACAGGGGTGTCCCTGTCGGGCGTGGGAACCTGGCAGATACCTAGCGAACAGAGCAGAACGTTACGGAACCGCGCCTGCACTACCTTGCGGCGGTATCCTAAGAAAGAGACACGAAGCGAAGGGTATTGTGGAACAGAGAGAAACAAGATCAAGCACAAAGGAGAGCCAGTAGGAGTCGTGCCGTGAGACCGAGGCAACTTCCTACTGAGGTGCGTAGCCGGTGGCCGGAACACCGCAGAAGTAACTGACTCTAGGCCTTACTTCGAACTCCGCAGGACAGTTAATTATAGGTTGGCTGTCTACCTTAAATTTCCTACGAAGACATAGGGGGCAAAGCGTGGAGAGGGCCGTCTCTAGGGTCCCGGAAGAGCTCCGAGCCTTCCCGTCATACGGGTCCATCCTAGCCATAACATATCTGGGGGACGAGAAACTAGTAACATCTGGAACAAGAGAGAGAGAATTAGAAAGAACAAACGAACGAGAACAGAAGTTGTGAGGACTATTCCGAATGCTCAGCAGCGTAGCACTACAACAAACAGGCGCTACTGGTAGGCACTGATTTCCACCTGCAAAGGGAACTCTGGATGTGCCCATCGGACCGGCCGGTCTCAGAAAGCCCTGTTAAATGTGCTCTGGATTGCGGATCCTGAAGTCTTCAGTAAAGATGTAAAGAGACTGCAACCTTGTGTCCTCGTTATTGTCTGTACCTCACACCATCGCTATCTACATCACTGGGAAGCCCTGGGGACATACTTCACCTGTGGGAAGGTATACCATCTGGCTGCCATTCCATCACCCCAGCGGACCCCAAGCAGCGTCGGTGATCCTGACCGAACACCACAGGTGGCGTCACGAAACCTTGACAGACTCCTATCACCCTTTTATTGGACGCCCCTTAGCAGGATCAAGGACCGAGTCCAGCCACCGTGACATCCCCAGAACTGAGACAGAAAGGACCGGTACCGAGTAACCCGTGGCCCTGTGTCTGGGGGCGATCCAGAAACATAGCCTTACACATTCTCCTCCAGCACTTGTCAGTTCAGGCTTCCTCTCCTATCCATAAAATGGGTGTTGGAGTCATCCATCAATTTGTGGAGCGGAGAGCTGTGCAGTCTCTGGTGAATGATGCACTAATGCAGAAGGAGACCCTATAATTATATAATAGTAAGTGCCTCATGTCCATAACACACTTCTTAACATAAATAGAAAGTGGCCGACCTCTTAAAGGGAACCGGTCCTCAGTATTGGCCGATTTAAGATATGGCCATCACCTTTCAGGGCTTATATACAGCATTTATAATGCTGTACAGTATATCAGCCCCCAACCCGATCTGGAGGAGAGGAAAAATAACTTTTATTATACTCACCTGCGAGGCGGTCCGGTCCAAGGAGTGTTGCTGGTCCTGGTCCGGCGCCTGCCATCTTCATGCAATGCCATCCTCCTTCTTGCTTTGTGTGGATGACGTGTCCCTGCATCATCCTCACAGTTTCCTCACGCACCTGCGCTGGTGTACTCTGCCCTGTTGAGGGAAGAGCAAAGTACTGCAGTGCGCAGGCGCTGGGCCTCTCTGATCTTTCCCGGCACATGCGCACTGCAGTACTTTGCTCTGCCCTCAACAGGGGAGATAAGTATGCCTGCGCCGGAGTACGACACGAAGCAAGCAGGAGGACGACATTGTATGAAGATGGGAGTCGATGGAGCAAGAAGAGCGACACCCCTCGGACAGGACCTCCCCGCAGGTGAATATAATAAGCTATTTTTCATCTCTTAGGCTATGTGCACAAGTTGCAGAATTGCAGCGGACACTCTCTGCCGAGGGAAATACGCAAGCGGAATTGGCATGCGTATTGCCGCTAAACACTAACGTTTCGCAAGCGTAATTAGCTTGCAGAATGCTAGCGTTTTCCAAGCAATCTTTAGCATCGTTTTGAAAAATGATTGACAGGTTGGTCACACTTGTCAAGCATAGTGCTTGATAAGTGTGACCAACTTTTTACTATTGATGCTGCCTATGCAGCATCAATAGTAAAAAGATATAATGATAAAAAAAAGTGATATTCTCACCTTCCGGCGGCCCCTGCAGCCTTCCCCATCCTTGCGATGCTCCCGGCAACTCCTGTTCCCAGTGATGCCTCATGAGAGTGACGCCAGATGACGTAGCATCACGTGACACCGCTACGTCATTACAAGTAATTGTCGCAAGGCATCACTGGGAATGGGAGCTGCCGGGAGCATTGCTAAGGCCTGGGCTGGATCCGGGGGCCGCCAGAAGGTAAGTATATAACTATTTTTTATTTTAATTCTTTTTTTAGGGCCTGGAGGAGAGTCTCCTCTCCTCCACCCTGGGTACCATCCGCACATGATTTGCTTAATTTGCGCATAGTGGGCATAGCCCCATGCGGGAAGTAAGTGGATCAATGCATTCCATATATGCAAAGAAAATATTTGTTTCTCATGATGGCACTGTTGCTTTGCAGTGCTGGGGTCCAGGGTTAAATCCCACCAAGGACATCATCTGCAAGGGTGTGTTCTCACAGTGTGTGTGGGTTTCCCGTGGGTACTCTGGTTTGCCTCCACACTCCAAAATCATAGCGAATTTAGATTGTGAGCCCCAATGGGTACAATGCTGATAATGTCTGTTAAGTGCTGTGGAATTAATGGTGGTAAGGTGTATATTTAAGTGAGTAAAATAAACACCAGAACTTATATCAAACTAATTCAAACTTTCAATTGCTACAAACACTGTAAATGGTAATATAGGACATTTTAGTGCAAGAACAGGTACAAAATAAAAACTGTAAAAGAAAATAACATAGTAACATAGTTAGTAAGGCTGGGTTCACATTGCGTTAATGGGAAAGCGCTAACGGACAGCGTTGCACGGTGAAATTAACGCCGTGCAACGCGTCCGTTAGCGCGCCCATTCACAGCAATGGGAACGCGCAGCACTAGCGCGTGCCATGTTCGGGAAGCGCTATGCGACGCGCCGGTGTTTCCTGGCGCGCCCCGGACGCTGCTTGCAGCGTCCGAGGCGCGCCCGCGGTCCGTTCCCCGCTCTCGCAGATCGGGGATCTGCGAGAGCGGGGACGTACCGCGACCCCGGGATGCAGCCCCATTAAAAACATTGCGTTAGCGCAACCCAGCTAGCGCTAGCGCTAAACGGGTTGCACTAACGCAATGTGAACCTAGCCTTATCCCGATAAAAGACATTTGTCCATCCAGTTTAGCCTATATGCCATAATAATAAATCTCCAGATCTACGTCCTTCTACAGAACCTAATAATTGTATGATACAATATTGTTCTGCTCCAGGAAGACATCCAGGCCTCTCTTGAACCCCTCGACTGAGTTCGCCATCACCACCTCCTCAGGCAAGCAATTCCAGATTCTCACCGCCCTAACAGTAAAGAATCCTCTTCTATGTTGGTGGAAAAACCTTCTCTCCTCCAGACGCAAAGAATGCCCCCAGGGTGACCGACGCTGCTTAGGGGTCCGCTGGGGTGATGTTATGGCAGCTAGATGGTATACATTCCCACAGGTGAAGTGTGTCCCCAGGGCTTCCCAGAGTATAGATAGTGGATGGTGGATGATGTAAGGTGCATTGAATAACGAGGACACAAGGTTGCAGTCTCTCTACCTTTACTGAAGGCTTCAGCATCCACAGTCCAGGGTAGGGACCACAGGGTAGGCAGAGTCCGGCCGGTCTGAAGGCAAATCCAGAGTCCCCTTATCCAGGTGGAATTCAATAGCCTTCCTATGCGCACAGTAACACAGTAGGTCCTTACTTGCATAAGCTCCAATAAGGTCCTCACTGTTGTTACTCCTCTCACTGTTCCCCGTGGTCGGACAGAACAAAACACGTATGACCGGTGACTTGAGACTTTGGTTAGGGACTCTAGAACGCCTCCTGTGTATAAAGGGCGGACAGGCAACTTGGAATCACCTGCCCTGCCGGTCTCTGAAGCAAGGCATTGAGCACTCACTCCCTCGGTATTCCGGCTACCGGATCGTGCACCAGAAGGATGCAGCTTCTCTCGGCCACTCTCCTCTCTGGTATCCACTTGTTGCTATGCCTTTGTTTCTCACTCACTGCAATACACTTCTCTTCTATATCTCTTTTTTAGGATGCTGCCGCACGTGGGGCAGGCGCAGCTCCGTGGACCCTCGTCCTCCTCAGACCGCAGTCTGATCTGACTGGACATCACTACAGCCAGCTCGACCTGGAGACCTTTCCGTCTTGGTCTCCAGCCAGGAACTCTCTAACTTTCCCTCCAACTACCAGTTTTACCTAACTGTGAGGAGTGGTCTAGTAAATAAACCCTTTGCTCCCCCTGGTGGCTGGAGTGTGAAGTGTGTTGTGTGGTTGTGATACCTGGACAGAAGATCTCCTTCATTGCCCTCAGACGTAACATCACTCTCCCTGGTGGAAGAATAACATTACTGCAACGAACCAGGACTCTGGGGCGCTGCACTAAAGTAACCAAGTTCAGAGCTTGAGAAGGGGAATGACATCCCTTAAGTTCTGCCACTTAAAGGGGTTGTCTGGCCTTGGGGTACAAGTCTGCAGTTACTATGTGACTGCAGACTTGTGAGACTTCACATTGCTTTTTGTAAGAATATTCCGGGGCTGGCACACCTCACTCATTGCAAATGTATGGTGACATAGTCTAGTCGGAATGTATGCAAAAATCCGATACTTGTGGTCACATGACCACCTGACGCCAGCACCAGTGTGACTAAGGGTACCGTCTCACAGTGGCACTTTTGTCGCTACGATGGTACGATCCGTGACGTTCCAGCGATATCCATACGATATCGCTGTGTCTGACACGCAGTAGCAATCAGGGACCCTGCTGAGAATCGTACGTCGTAGCAGATCGTTTGGAACTTTCTTTCGTCGCTGGATCTCCCACTGTCATCACTGGATCGGTTTGTGTGACACCGATCCAGCGATGCGTTCGCTTGTAACCAGGGTAAACATCGGGTTACTAAGCGCAGGGCCGCTCTTAGTAACCCGATGTTTATCCTGGTTACCATCGTAAATGTAAAAAAAAAAAACAGTACATACTCACATTCCGGTGTCCGTCAGGTCCCTTGCCGTCTGCTTCCCGCACTGACTGACTGCCGGCCGTAAATTGAAAGCAGAGCACAGCGCACTGTGTGACAGCTCTCCAGCGACCACACAACGACTTACCAACGATCACGGCCAGGTCGTATCACTGGTCGTGATAGTTGGTAAATCGTATAGTGTAACGGTACCATAAAACTTGTACCCTAATGCCAGACAATCTCTTTAATCCCACAGTTGAGGATGATGTATAAATGTGCAGCTGCTACAAAAATTAAAGGGAATCTGTCAGAAGGATCAACCATCCTAAATCATCCATATGAGCATGGTGATTGTCATAAAAAAATATTAAAAATCCTTGAGGTCCTTCATATTCCCTTCTTTTTTTTTTTTTTTTTTTCTTTCATCAACCATTTGTCCTGAGGAGCTGGGAGCTAGCAATCAAACTGGTCTTACTCTTCATGTAAAATGGCAGTGACACAGCTATGTGAAGCAGATTAAATAAAATGCGAGGCTTCCTCTTTATGTCCAGGTGATTGCAGCGGATGATTATTGACCACATTGAGAGAGACCGGAAAGCCTTATTGGGGTCTGAAGTGGAACAAAGATGATATGACATCCTTTACCAATAGCCACAGTGACAGTACAATGAGAGAATAGACAGTATAGCTCTGGGAGAAAAAATAGAATATAGGATTTTCTATACATCCAATATTATTGAGATGTACATTGTTGTATAACTAGGCCAAAAATACACATTTTCTCCCAATTATAACCCCCACCAAAAAGCCCAAAATCCATAGGGGCCATATAACTACCAGTAGCTAGGCAATGTTTGGTTTCTAAGTGTAGCTAAAATCCTGATAGAAAAGATGACATCAGTCTTGACCTTCTGTGATCACTCTGAGGAGTTATTACATAAATTTTGGATTTCCAAAAATTATGAAGGGCTGAGTCCTACCTACAACCGGGTTCTTGTGAGGTCATCATAGAGGGGTGTGTGGGTGGGACTCTAGGTCTAATAAAAGATCGATCCCAATTATCATTAGTATTCATGCAGAGAGCTACATATCGTGCATGCAGGGGCCCTGTTCATCTACAGCCAAATCAAAGCGCTCTCCTTCGGCTAAACTGAATAGTCTCTGCGATCGGTGTAGTAAGCCCTCCTGTTAATCCCTTTTATTTTATGCAACGGTTTATGCTGTTTTGTTTTGTCCCCCTTGTAAAATCTTTTGTATAATTTTCATAAACACTGCCTCCTTTTGGATGAAATATAAAACGTATTAGTTCTGTTTCTTCTGTTCTGTAAACTATGCCTCGAAGTCATAGCTACCGCTAATGGTATCTAATCGACCGAAACAGATTAGTGGTGGTGGCGAGTACTCTGGGGTTATCTAAGAGTTGGCTGTGACCGTAACGGGGTGTGTACATGAGTCGCTGGTCAGGGCCGTGGGGTACTCGGTACCGGGTCCGGTGTTCACAGGGGGATGTCACGGTGGCTGCGACCCGGTCCGTGGTCCTGGGCGCCCATGTAAAAGGGAAAGGTCTTTAAAGGGAATAAAGTTTATGTTCATGACACCACCTGTGGTATTCGGTCAGGGTGACAGACACTGCTTTAAGGGGTCCGCTGGGGTGATGGTATGGCAGCTAGATGGTATACCTTCCCACAGGTGAAGTATATCCCCAGGGCTTCCCAGTGTGTAGATAGTAGAATGGTGAGAGGTGCAGCAAGGAACGAAGACACAGGTTTGCAGTCTCTTTACCTCGTTTACTGATGACTTCAGCAGCCACAGTCCAGGGCACTGGATCACAGGGCAGGTAGGGTCTGGCCAGTTTGGAGGCAAGTCCAGAGCCCCCTTATCCAGGTGGAAAATAGAAGTCTTCCTTTGCGCTGTAGTGGTGTAGTCCCTTACTGGGACGTTATTCTGACAGCTAAGTGTCTGGTTTCTTTTGGGCTAACCACCCCCTTTCTTTCACTGGCTGTTGCTGATATCATCTATTTTTTGTCTATCCGACTGTGCATGTGTATCGGTACCTACTATTGGCTATTAGAACCCACTGGGTAGCTCATCTAGTGTGTAGCTTGAAATATCCCTTTAAGACTTTGTACCAGTGTGGCATCATGTTATTACTGTGTACCTAGAGACAATGGTAGCTATATTGAGTTGTGTTACATTGTTTCACATTCTAAAATATATTGATTGTTTTGCCAAGGGGGTGCTACCATGCACTGTGTCTCTTAGGCTAAATCAGGTCATTTGTTATTCTGTACCTGTTCTCCCACTGTCATCTCGCCATTTGATGCACGGAGTTATGTCCCTTGCTGATACTTAACGGGACTGCTGTATTGCAACGCTGGGAGCACATGTTTTGTTTGGCTCCACGCACTAGTATATATATATATTTTTTCTCGAGTGTCTCTTGGCTAATATGAGATGTCATTGAGGGAGGACGGTATATAGATTTTTGTGCACCTTAGTCTCTCTACCCTACATCTTCCTTCATTTCTTTTTATTGCTTATTGTTTTCCCTCCTATAGCTGACTAGTTTCATTAACAGGGATAGCAGGTGTCAGCCGTCGCGGAGTGGGGGCGCCAAAATATCTATCAGGGTGCCAACCTCCACTGCAAGGAAGGGATAGCAGGTGAGTGTAGGGTTATCTGTGAGGAAAGGTGCACTAGTGGATTCGTTTTTGTATTCCATTTTTCTGTGTTCACTGGGAAGTGGTATTTTTTAGATTATCTCTAAATAAAATATATATTGTTTTAAAGGGACTACATGTTACACGTTTTTTGATTTTCCCTTTCTTATTTATTTGTTTTCTGATGTTGTAGTCCCTTACTGCTAAGCTTTACATAAGGTTCTAACAGATGTTATCTCTTTCTCTGTCCCCTAGTTCGGATAGGACATAACCCGTATGACTGTGACTTGAGCCTGTTTTATAGGGTCTCTTAGATGACCCGGCTCTGCGGGGTGTCACCGTGCCTCCTGGATGTTGGATCGGACAGGTAACATGCAATTAGTTGTCCTGCCAGTCTCTGATGTAAGGCATAGAGGTCCTTACAACCTTGGTGTTCCGGCTACCGGTGTTCTGCGCCTCAGAAGGAGGCAGCCTGCTTGGGGCTTGTTCCCTTCTGGTATCCTCTCCTGTGCTCTGCTTTCCTGCAAGCTCGCTGCAATCAATTCTGCTTTCTAAAATGTCTCTTTCTGAGAGCTGCAGCTCTGGGGGCATGCACAGCTCCGTAAACCCTCTGCCCTCATCAGACTGATATTTGGAACTTTCTAACTTTCCCTACAGACTAATATATATATATATATATATATATACTGTATATATATATATATATATATATATATATATATATATATATATGATCAAAAGCTCCCCTTGGTGGCCTTGAGTGTGAATGTGTTGCATGTTTGTGGTACCTGGTTACAGTTATCCTTTCTTGCCTCCAAACATAGCATCACTCTCCCCGGGAGGAAAGCAATGCTACTGTGACGACCAGGACCCTGGGGCACCACATACACATATTACATGTGTTGGAATCCGGAGGTGTATATGAGCTACGCTCACCGTTAATTTTCTAATAGCCGGCCTTGTGGTGCAAGCAGGTTGCGGCCTTCTCTATTGATCATCGGCTAATCATGTAATTGTCCAGACAATAGGAGGCAGGAGAGAGCTGGGCGCTCCAGATGTTCAGGTTCAGCCGAACAGATAAAAAAAAGTTCGGGTACCAAAACAGTACCTGACAGTACCCAGACCCCATTCACTTGAATGGGGGTCCGAATATCCAGTTTTGCCATGCTGTCGTGTGCATGACAGCGCGGCAAACTATGCTTCTGATCTACGTGAGCCCGTAGTGATCAAATCAGCTGTCATGTGCTGGAAAAGGTGTGGGCTCATCACCAGAGCCGCCACCAAACGGGGAGGAGTCCAATGTTAAATATATCCACCATTGGATGTTAAGGGCTTAATTGAAAGAATGACACGGACTCCTTTAATGATTCTAAATGTAAGCATACTCGCATCATCGACCATTCCATTGAAGCCATCCTCTCTTGTAATAAAACAAAAAAAACAAATATATCCCTCCATCTGTCAGTTGTTCTGACCCATGCCATAATCCATGTCTGGGGATAATCCATTTTCAACCTGGACGGTGCCCAGATACGACCGTCTAGACAGAACCACTGGGAGAATGAGCTGCTGCGAGCACACCATTAGTGACTAGCAGTGACGAGGCTGATTTCCCAGCTAGGCTCCTGAACTGCGGTGATGTCTATGAGATCCCCACTAGCAAAGTGAGAAAGTCTCATGGTGCAGCACTGAGCTCAGAGAGTTCACAGCAGTTCACTGTGAGAAATGAACTCGCAGGTGAACTCGCTGCTTCACTATGAGGTTTTTTCTCACTGTGCTAGCGGGGATCGCGCAACATCTAATTCATTGGTGGTTCTCAGCCTGGACGGTCACACCTTGGCACTGTCGAGGTTAAAAACTCTGTATATGGAGTTCATAAACTATTCTATGATTTGTTCTCCAAGAGTAGAATAGCTCTCCTTCCAGCCCGAGTCTCTGCGTGGCTAAGCAGTACTGTACAGCCACATATCAGGTATTGCCATGTTCAGCAGACATTGTGCAACAAATTATGTTGCCATTTTTACCCATTTCGCATTTGTGGCTAAGGCTACTTTCACACTAGCGTCGGACTTGGCCCGTCGCATTGCGTCGGGCCGAGGTTCTGATGCTAGCAGTGAAAATGAGGCACAACGGAGGCAGCGGATGCATTTTTCCTGCGCATCCGCTGCCCCATTGTAAGGTGCGGGGAGGTGGGGGCGGAGTTCCGGCCGCGCATGCGCGGTCGGAAAAAGCGGTCCGTCGGCAGCAAAAAACGTTACATGTAACGTTTTTTGCTCCAGGCGGTCCGCCACAACACAGCGCAACCGTCGCACGATGGTTGCAACGTGTGTCAATGCGTCGCAATGCGTCGCTAATGTTAATCTCTGGGGCAAAAACGCATCCTGCAAACAACTTTGCAGGATGCGTTTTTCCCCCTAAACGATGCATTGCGACGTATTGAAAAAAACGCCAGTGTGAAAGTAGCTTAAAACAAAATGTTTGTGTAAAAAAAAAAAAAAAACATCATATTTTTCAGACTATAAGACACTTTTTTCCCTCAAATTTTGGAGGAAAATGTGGGGTGCCTCTTATAGTCCAGATGTACCTGCTGTAGAAGGGGGTGGTATAGCAGTAGCAGTGGACGAGCAGGTCACAAGAGTCGGCGGTGTGGCTAACACCTGTGCCCGCTGTTAAAGAAAATGAATATTCACTGCACACCATGCCATTATGCCACCCACCTCCTTGCACTGAAGCCAGAGCGGTGGAAGGGACTATGGACATGTGTAGCAGTGACAATTCATGATCTTTGATGGCAGGCACACTGTTAGCCGCAGGCTTCCTGCAGCGGCTGGGAAATCATGTGTGCATGCTGTTACGGAGAATGAATAATCACTGCTCCCCATGACCATGGGAGTGGAGAGCAGTGAACACTCATTCTCTTTATTAGCGGGCACATGTGATCACCCAGCCGCTGCAGGAAGCCGGAGGTTGCAGCTATCCGTATGTCTGCTATTAACCCCTTTATGCCATTGGACGTTCTATCCCGTCCATGTGACCCGGGACTTAATCCCCATGGACAGGATAGTACGTGATCCCATCGTTCTGGTGGCATAGGGAAGCATCGCGCAGGGAGGGGGCTCCCTGCGTGCTCCCCTGAGACCCTCAGAACAACACGATGTGATCACGTTGTTCCGAGGGTCTCTTCCTATCTCTTCTTGCGCCGGCAAGCCTTGTGCTCTGCAAAGTGTCAGATCAGCGATCTGATGCTACATAGTGATGTCCCACCCTGGGGCAATGTAACAAAGTAAAAAAAATAAAATTAACATGTATATAAAAAAAAAAATTTAAATCCTAAATAAAGAAAAAAAATATATATTTTTCCAAAAATATACATTTCTTTATGTAAATAAAAAAACAATAAAAGTACACATATTTAGTATTGCCGCGTCCGTCACGACCCGACCTATAAAACTGTCCCACTAGTTAACCCCTTTAGTGAACACCGTAAAAAAAAGAGGCAAAAAACAATGCTTTATCATCATATCGCCGAACAAAAAGTGGAATACCACGCGATTAAAAAGATGGATATAAATAAACATGGTATCGCTGAAAACATCTTGTCCCACAAAAAACGAGCCGCCACAAAGTGTCATCAGCAAAAAAATAAACAAGTTATAGCCCTCAGAATAAAGCGATGCAAAAATAATAATTTTTTATATAAAATAGTTATTGTATAAAAGCGCCAAAACATAAAACAATGATATAAATGAGGTATCGCTGTAATCGTACTGACCTGAAGAATAAAATTGCTTTATCAATTTTACCACACGCGGAACGGTATAAACACCCCCCCCCCCCCAAAAAAAAAAAAAAGAAATTCATGAATTGCTGGTTTTTGTTCATTCTGCCTCCCAAAAATCGTAATAAAAAGCGATCAAAAAATGTCACGTGCCCAAAAATTGTACCAATAAAAGCGTCAACTCGTCCTGCAGAAAAACAAGACCGTACATTACTGTGAGCCAAAATATGGAAAAATTATAGATCTCAAAATGTGGTGATGCAAAAACTATTGCAATAAAAAGTGTCTTTTATTGTGTGACAGCTGCCAAAGAAACTCGCTATAAAAACCCGCTATAAATAGTAAATCAAACCCCCTTGATCACCCCCTTAGGGAAAAATAACAAAATAAAAAAAAATGTATTTAATTCTATTTTCCCATTAGGGTTAGGGTTGGGGCTAAAGTTAGGGTTAGGGTTGGGGCTAAAATTAGGGTTTGGATTACATTTACGGTTGGGATTAGTGTTAGGGGTGTGGTTAGGGTTAAGGTTGGAATTAGGGTTAGTTGTGTGTTGGGGTTAGGGGTGTGTTGGGGTTAAAGGTGTGGTTAGGGTTGGGATTAGGGGTGTGTTTGGGTTAGGGGTGTGGTTATTGTTATGGTTAGGGTTGGGATTAAGGTTAGGGGTGTGTTCGGGTTAGGTTTGGAGTTAGAATTGGGGGTTTCCACTGTTTAGGCCAGGGGTCCCCAACTCCAGGCCTCGAGGGCCGCCAACAGTGCAGATTTTCAGGATTTCATTAGTATTGCATCGGTGGTAATGTGATCATCTGCACAGGTGATGATTACAACCCCTGTGCAATACTAAGGAAATCCTGAAAACCTGCACTGTTGGCGGCCCTCGAGGCCTGGAGTTGGGGACCACTGGTTTAGGCACATCAGGGGATCTCCAAACACGGCATGGCATCCGATCTCAATTCCAGCCAATTCTGCATTGATAAAGTAAAACAGTGCTCCTTCCCTTCCGAGCTCTCCTGTGCGCCCAAACAGGGGTTTACCCCAACATATCAGCATACTCAGGTCAAATTGGACAACAACTTTTGGGGTCCAATTTCTCCTGTTACCCATGGGAAAATAAAAATTTGAGGGCTAAAAAATCATTTTTGTGGGGAAAAAATATTTTTTAATTTTCACAGGTCTGTGTTATAAACTGTAGTGAAACACTTGGGGGTTCAAAGTTCTCATAACACATCTAGATAAGTCCCTTGGGGGGGTCTAGTTTACAATATGGGGTCACTTGTGGGGGGGTTCTACTGTTTAGGTATATTATGGGCTCTGCAAACGCAACGTGATGCCCGCAGACCATTCCATCTAAGTCTGCATTCCAAACTGTGCTCCTTCCCTTCCAAGCTTTGCCATGCGCACAAACGGTGGTTCCCCCCCACATATGGGGTATCCGCGTACTCAGGACAAATTGGACAACAACTTTTGGGGTCCAATTTCTCCTGTTACCCTTGGGAAAAAAAATTGGGGGGCTAAAAAATAATTTTTTTATTTTCACAGCTCTGCATTATAAACTGTAGTGAAACACTTGAGGATTCAAAGTTCTCACAACTCATCTAGATAAGTTCCTTAGGGGGTCTACTTTCCAAAATGGTGTCACTTGGGCATAAACAGTGGAAACCCCCCACATCAGGGGCTTTCCAAATGCGACATGGCGCCCTATCTCAATTCCAGTCAATTTTGCATTGAAAAGTCAAACGGCACTCCTTCCCTTCCGAGCTCTGTTATGCGCCCAAACAGTGGTTTACCCCCACATATGGTGTATCACCATACTCGCCACACATTGCACAACAATTTTTGCGATCCAATTTCTCCTGATACCCTTGAGAAAATAAAAAATAGGGGGCAAAAAAATGTGAAAAAAAAATAATTTTTTATTTTTACGGCTCTACATTATAAACTTTTGTGAAGCACTTGAAGGTTCAAAGTGCTCACCACACATCTAGATAACTTCCGTAGGAAGTCTACTTTCCAATATGGTGTCACTAGTGGGGGTTTTTCACTGTTTAGGCACATTAGGGCTCTCCAAACGCAACATGGCCTCCTATCTCAATTCCAGCCAATTTTGCATTGGAAAGTCAAACGGTGCTCCTTCACTTCCGAGCTCTGCCATGCGCCCAAACAGTGGTTTCTCCCCACATATGGGGTATCAGCGTATTCAGGACAAATTGTACAACAACTTTTTGGGTCTAATTTCTCCTGTTACCCTTGGTAAAATAAAACAAATTGGATGTGAAGTAAATTTTTTGTGAAAACAAACTTAAATGTTCATATTTTTTTTAAACAGTCCAAAAATTCCTGTTAATCACCTGAAGGGTTAATAAACTTCTTGGATATGGTTTTGAGCAATGGTGTTGTAAAAATGGTATTCTGGTATGATTGATTGGCCACATCCTGTTCCTGGTATGATTGATTGGCCCATCCCCTTGCTGTTATGATTGCTGTTATGATTAGCCCCATCCCAGTCCTGGTATATATTCCTCTTCAGTAGAGCGCACTGTCAGCCGCTGGCAGTCACGTGTGCTGATACTTAAGAGAAATTAATATCATTCTGCAGCAGGAATCAGGAGGCTGACAGTGCGCGCTGCTGAAGAGGAATCACCGCAATCTCTGAACACTCAGTGAGTATTCCGGCATCTGTGCTCTGCTTGTGAGCAGCGCATGATATCCCTGCTGTGCTCTGCTGGTGAGCAGTGCATAATGTCCCTACCATGCGCTGCTTGCAAGCATTAAGCAGCTGCTGGCACCAGAGCAGGATGCCGCAACTGCGAGGGAGAGGAGGAAGGTAAGAGTAAAGGTTTGGTTTTTTTAATATTTTCTGATGGGGCCATGGATAACAGGACTGGGATAGGGCCAATCATACCTGCAAGGGGATGGGGCCAATCAATCATACCTGGAAGCCAGGAAGAAATGAATATTCATTGCCCTCAATGCCCATGGGCGTGGAATGCAGTAGAGTTGAGCGACTTTTACTTTTTTAGGATCGAGTCGGGTTTCGCGAAACCCGACTTTGTCAAAAGTCGGGTCGGGTGAAATCGCCTGATTATTTCGAAAAGTCGGGGGCCAACCGAAATACGAAACCCAATGCAAGTCAATGGGGAATCAAAGTCGGCAGTGAGTGGAGGACAACTACAGTGCCCATTTTCATGCCAAAAACATCAATTCTTATTTCTTAAGCTTGTCAATCTTAATTTACTTTATAATAATAGTTAGGCATTGAAAACAGGGGGTCATTGGGCTAAGGTTGTGGGGGGGTATGGCTGGCTCAAGCTTTTCGTGGGCCCAGGAAACGCGGACTACGTCTGCTAGGTGTCAAGTTCCCGCCTCTGCACAGGGGGAATCTCCAACCATTTCCGCTGTGGTCTCCCATTCTTCTCCAGCCGCAGTGAGGTCTGCTCAGCGGAGATGTCGGTCCTAGCGTCTAGCTCAGGCTAATACTGGATGACTGGTTAGGGTTACTACTGTACTACCCTTCTAGGCTCTGTTCTTGTAGCGAGCAATGTTCAGCAGCGAGCAGGTCTTTCTGGGACTAAGTCCAGATTTTCCCTTTCTGAGCATGACCAAGGGATGACCTCCCATTGGAGGTCGGGGGTCACATGCTTAGATACTGCAGCTAATCCCATTGGTCCTCTAGGAAGCTCCTAAAGGTGTTGTTCTTCTGTGGCAGACTCCCATTGGTTCTTCTCAGAAGGTCTTGTACTTGCTGCAGCTATAAAAGGTTTGAATGGCCGCACGGCCATGCGCTAGTATACAATTGTTATCGTGTGTGTGTTGATGAGTGCAAGTTGTTCCTTAAAAAACCCATCCCTTGTGTATGACTGTTCACGTAAGGTGTATGGATGCAATCTAGCGCCTGGCTGAACTCACAGCTTTAACACACGAAACAGCGTCTAACTGCTGTGACCGCCAGTGCAGAGCCGTGCGCTATTAGAGCGCTTACCTTACCCAAGTCTGGGTGGTTAGTGGCGTCCGCTAGTGTGGCACAGCATGCACTTCTGTGCATATTAGTTACCTCTGATACCCCAATTGTGGTGTCGATCACAAGAGGTCTACACTAACTCTAATCCTGTGTCCTGGGATAGAGTTCTGTGGTTACTTGCTTGCGCCCTCTGTGCGGTACCGCGACCCCGTGACTTAACAGGGATCGCTTTATTCATACAGGGTGAAGTTAACCCATGTGTGTATTCTCATTGTACCGCCATATAGTCCGTCATTACTTAGCAGCAGGTTCCATCTCTGCACGGAGGACCCCGGGCTGCGAACGCACCTTATATCTATTTAATTATTTGGTGCGTTCCACTAGCCCTAACAACGTCATGGCGGTGGAGCAGGGAGAGGTAAGTATTTCAACTTTGCAAGTGCTGTGATCCTGAGCAAGCAGGGGGGCCCATTAGCTGGCACTGGGACAGGGCCCCTCATAGTACGAAGGTGTGTTTGATGGCGGGTGGCGCCTCCCACTGCCAGAGACACTTTTGCATACTATGAGGGGCCTTGTGCCAGTGCCAAGGAGTATGCCCCCCCACCTGATGAAGGAACCTGCATTTTCATCTGCACCTTCCTCTTTTTCCCCAAGTAAGGTGGTATAGTATGCGGGAAGGGGAATCTGACTTTTAGCAGGGTCAGATTCTGGCTGTGTAGAGTGCAAGGGGAATGTAGTGGTCTGGGTCAATGTACCAGTAGACTCATCTAGCACTGGCAGGGCAATGGGCAGGATGAGGAGGAAACACAGATATAGGCCCAAATAATAAAGAAGGCTAAATGCAGTTCAAAATTGGTAACAGGACTAAACAGGCGGCATAGCTTTGTTCTGTGGAGGACAATTGTAATGAGTGGCGCAGACATAGGGAGTAGGCCCAAAATACAAAAGTAGGCTAAATGCAGTTCAAAATTGGTAACAGGACTAAACAGGTGGCATGGCTTTGTTCTGTGGAGGACAATTGTAATGAGTGGCGCTGACACAGGTAGTAGGCCCAAAATACAAAAGTAGGCTAAAAGCAGTTCAAAATTGGTAACGGGACTAAACAGGCGGCATAGCTAGGTACTGGGGTGGGCTCCTCTGCTGAGTAGCAGACAGTAGTAGTAGGCGCAAAGTATTAACTGGTCTAAATGGAGGCCAGGGCCCCTGTATATTTTAACTATCATCTATCATTTCAACAAATTTGTATTGGCAGTGCCATTGAAGGATTTAACAGCACAGACTACACAGTGGTGGAGCAGGGAGAGGTAAGTATTGCAAGTGGTAGAGCACTGTTCGAGCTGGTGGGGAACACACTCTCGTGGGCGCCGGTACTGGCACATGGCCCCTCATATTACGACAGTGTGTCTGACGGTTGTGCACCACGACCATCAGAGACAATTCATTGTACTATGAGGGACCCTGTACCAGTGCCGTCGCCCAAGAGTGGGCGCACCCACCTGTCCAGGCAAACGACACTCGCACGGGTGCTTGCGCCAGGTGGTGACCATGGCCCTGTGGGGGGAGTCAGCCCATTTAGAGAGGTATAAAAATGGCCTATGGTGGACATTCAGCAGCTGCAAATAGAGGAATTGGAGATGTCAGTAAGAGGAGGCCAAAAGCAAGACATTTTTCAGGCAAGCTACGTGTCAGCAGGAGAAGGTGGGGCAAAATAATTTGAAATCCATGATTGGTTCATTTTAATGAAGGTTAGATCATCAACATTCTGGGTAGCCAGACGTGTCCTTTTTTCGGTCATTATTGAACCAGCAGCACTGAAGACTCTTTCTGATAGCACACTAGAAGCAGGGTGTTATGGCTGGCAATCAGGCAACACAGCGTGCAGTAATCAGCGCACATACAGAGATCTGGCAATAACCAAAAACAATAGGACGAGCTCTGAGATGTGGAATCTCTGTAGACTGCAGTACCTAATCTATCCTCACACAACTATAAGCAGCAGTGGATTGCGCCTAACACTACCTATGCAACTCGACACTGCCTGAGGAGCTGACTAGCCTGAAGATAGAAATACAAGCCTGACTTACCTCAGAGAAATACCCCAAAGGAACAGGCAGCCCCCACATATAATAACTGTTAGCAAGATGAAAAGACAAACGTAGGAATGAAATAGATTCAGCAAAGTGAGGCCCGATATTCTAGACAGAGCGAGGATAGCAAAGAGAACTATGCAGTCTACAAAAAACCCTAAAACGAAAACCACGCAAAGGGGCAAAAAGACCCACCGTGCCGAACTAACAGCACGGCGGTGCACCCCTTTGCTTCTCAGAGCTTCCAGCAAAAGTTAATAGCAAGCTGGACAGAAAAAACAGAAAACAAACTAGAAGCACTTATCTAGCAGAGCAGCAGGCCCAAGGAAAGATGCAGTAGCTCAGATCCAACACTGGAACATTGACAAGGAGCAAGGAAGACAGACTCAGGTGGAGCTAAATAGCAAGGCAGCCAACGAGCTCACCAAAACACCTGAGGGAGGAAGCCCAGAGACTGCAATACCACTTGTGACCACAGAAGTGAACTCAGCCACAGAATTCACAACAGTACCCCCCCCTTGAGGAGGGGTCACCGAACCCTCACCAGAACCCCCAGGCCGACCAGGATGAGCCACATGAAAGGCACGAACAAGATCTGGGGCATGGACATCAGAGGCAAAAACCCAGGAATTATCTTCCTGAGCATAACCCTTCCATTTGACCAGATACTGGAGTTTCCGTCTAGAGACACGAGAATCCAAAATCTTCTCCACAATATACTCCAATTCCCCCTCCACCAAAACAGGGGCAGGAGGCTCCACAGATGGAACCATAGGTGCCACGTATCTCCTCAACAACGACCTATGGAATACATTATGTATGGAAAAGGAGTCTGGGAGGGTCAGACGAAAAGACACCGGATTGAGAATCTCAGAAATCCTATACGGACCAATAAAACGAGGTTTAAATTTAGGAGAGGAAACCTTCATAGGAATATGACGAGAAGATAACCAAACCAGATCCCCAACACGAAGTCGGGGTCCCACACGGCGTCTGCGATTAGCGAAAAGCTGAGCCTTCTCCTGGGACAAGGTCAAATTGTCCACTACCTGAGTCCAGATCTGCTGCAACCTGTCCACCACAGAATCCACACCAGGACAGTCCGAAGACTCAACCTGTCCTGAAGAGAAACGAGGATGGAACCCAGAATTGCAGAAAAATGGAGAGACCAAGGTAGCCGAGCTGGCCCGATTATTAAGGGCGAACTCAGCCAACGGCAAAAATGACACCCAATCATCCTGGTCAGCGGAAACAAAACATCTCAAATATGTTTCCAAGGTCTGATTGGTTCGTTCGGTCTGGCCATTAGTCTGAGGATGGAAGGCCGAGGAGAAAGATAGGTCAATGCCCATCCTACCACAAAAGGCTCGCCAGAACCTCGAGACAAACTGGGAACCTCTGTCAGAAACAATATTCTCAGGAATGCCATGTAAACGAACCACATGCTGGAAGAACAAAGGCACCAAATCAGAGGAGGAAGGCAATTTAACCAAGGGCACCAGATGGACCATTTTAGAAAAGCGATCACAGACCACCCAAATGACCGACATTTTTTGAGAAACGGGAAGGTCAGAAATGAAATCCATCGAAATATGTGTCCAAGGCCTCTTCGGGACCGGCAAGGGCAAAAGCAACCCACTGGCACGTGAACAGCAGGGCTTAGCCCTAGCACAAATTCCACAGGACTGCACAAAAGCACGCACATCCCGTGACAGAGATGGCCACCAGAAGGATCTAGCAACCAACTCCCTGGTACCAAAGATTCCTGGATGACCGGCCAGCACCGAACAATGAAGTTCAGAGATAACTTTACTAGTCCACCTATCAGGGACAAACAGTTTCTCGGCCGGACAACGATCAGGTTTATTAGCCTGAAATTTCTGCAACACTCTCCGCAAATCAGGGGAGATGGCAGACACAATGACTCCTTCCTTGAGGATACTCGCCGGCTCAGATAACCCCGGAGAGTCGGGCACAAAACTCCTAGACAGAGCATCCGCCTTCACATTTTTAGAGCCCGGAAGGTATGAAATCAAAAAATCAAAACGAGCAAAAAATAACGACCAACGGGCCTGTCTAGGATTCAAGCGCTTGGCAGACTCAAGATAAGTAAGGTTCTTATGATCAGTCAAAACCACCACGCGATGCTTAGCTCCCTCAAGCCAATGACGCCACTCCTCGAATGCCCACTTCATGGCCAGCAACTCTCGGTTGCCCACATCATAATTACGCTCAGCAGCAGAAAATTTCCTGGAAAAGAAAGCACATGGTTTGAACACTGAGCAACCAGAACCTCTCTGTGACAAAACCGCCCCTGCACCAATCTCAGAAGCATCAACCTCGACCTGGAACGGAAGAGAAACATCAGGTTGACACAACACAGGGGCACAGCAAAAACGACGCTTCAACTCCTGAAAAGCTTCCACGGCAGCAGAAGACCAATTAACCAAATCAGCACCCTTCTTGGTCAAATCGGTCAATGGTCTGGCAATGCTAGAAAAATTACAGATGAAGCGACGATAAAAATTAGCAAAGCCCAGGAATTTCTGCAGACTTTTTAGAGATGTCGGCTGAGTCCAATCCTGGATGGCCTGAACCTTAACCGGATCCATCTCGATAGTAGAAGGGGAAAAGATGAACCCCAAAAATGAAACTTTCTGCACACCGAAGAGACACTTTGATCCCTTCACGAACAAGGAATTAGCACGCAGTACCTGGAAAACCATTCTGACTTGCTTCACATGAGACTCCCAATCATCTGAGAAGATCAAAATGTCATCCAAGTAAACAATCAAGAATTTATCCAGATACTCACGGAAAATGTCATGCATAAAAGACTGAAAAACAGATGGAGCATTGGCAAGTCCGAACGGCATCACCAGATACTCAAAATGACCCTCGGGCGTATTAAATGCCGTTTTCCATTCATCTCCCTGCCTGATTCTCACCAGATTATACGCACCACGAAGATCAATCTTAGTAAACCAACTAGCCCCCTTAATCCGAGCAAACAAGTCAGAAATCAATGGCAAGGGATACTGAAACTTAACAGTGATCTTATTAAGAAGGCGGTAATCAATACACGGTCTTAGCGAACCATCCTTCTTGGCTACAAAAAAGAACCCTGCTCCCAATGGTGACGACGATGGGCGAATATGTCCCTTCTCCAGGGACTCCTTCACATAACTGCGCATAGCGGTATGTTCAGGTACGGACAAATTAAATAAACGACCCTTAGGGAATTTACTACCAGGAATCAAATCGATAGCACAATCACAATTCCTATGCGGAGGTAGGGCATCAGACTTGGACTCTTCAAATACATCCTGAAAGTCCGACAAGAACTCTGGGATGTCAGAAGGAATGGATGACGAAATTAACAAAAATGGAACATCACCATGTACTCCCTGACAACCCCAGCTGGTTACCGACATAGAGTTCCAATCCAATACTGGATTATGGGTTTGTAGCCATGGCAACCCCAACACGACCACATCATGCAAATTATGCAGTACCAGAAAGCGAATAACTTCCTGATGTGCAGGAGCCATGCACATGGTCAGCTGGGCCCAGTACTGAGGCTTATTCTTGGCCAAAGGTGTAGCATCAATTCCTCTCAACGGAATAGGACACCGCAAAGGCTCCAAGAAAAATCCACAACGTTTAGCATAATCCAAATCCATCAGATTCAGGGCAGCGCCTGAATCCACAAACGCCATGACAGAATACGATGACAAAGAGCACATTAAGGTAATGGACAAAAGGAATTTGGACTGTACAGTACCAATAACGGCAGAGCTATCGAACCGCCTAGTGCGTTTAGGACAATTAGAAATAGCATGAGTAGAATCACCACAATAGAAACACAGTCTGTTCAGACGTCTGTGTTCTTGCCGTTCTACTTTAGTCATAGTCCTGTCGCACTGCATAGGCTCAGGTTTACTCTCAGACAATACCGCCAGATGGTGCACAGATTTACGCTCGCGCAAGCGACGACCGATCTGAATGGCCAAGGACATAGACTCATTCAAACCAGCAGGCATAGGAAATCCCACCATTACATCCTTAAGAGCTTCAGAGAGACCCTTTCTGAACAAAGCTGCCAGCGCAGATTCATTCCACTGAGTGAGTACTGACCACCTCCTAAATTTCTGACAATATACTTCTACATCATCCTGACCCTGGCATAAAGCCAGCAGATTTTTTTCAGCCTGATCCACTGAATTAGGCTCATCGTAAAGCAATCCCAGCGCCTGGAAAAATGCATCAACATTACTCAATGCAGAATCTCCTGGTGCAAGAGAAAACGCCCAGTCCTGTGGGTCGCCGCGCAAAAAAGAAATAATAATCAAAACCTGTTGAATAGGATTACCAGAAGAATGAGGTTTCAAGGCCAAAAATAGCTTACAATTATTTCTGAAGCTCAGGAACTTAGTTCTGTCACCAAAAAACAAATCAGGAATCGGAATTCTTGGTTCTAGCATCGATTTCTGATCAATAGTATCTTGAATCTTTTGTACATTTACAACGAGATTATCCATTGAGGAGCACAGAGCCTGAATATCCATGTCCACAGCTGTGTCCTGAAGCACTCTAATGTCTAGGGGAAAAAAAAGACTGAAGACAGAGCTAAGAAAAAAAAATGATGTCAGGATTTCTTTTTTCCCTCTATTGGGAATCATTGGTGTGGCTCCTTGTACTGTTATGGCTGGCAATCAGGCAACACAGCGTGCAGTAATCAGCGCACATACAGAGATCTGGCAATAACCAAAAACAATAGGACGAGCTCTGAGATGTGGAATCTCTGTAGACTGCAGTACCTAATCTATCCTCACACAACTATAAGCAGCAGTGGATTGCGCCTAACACTACCTATGCAACTCGACACTGCCTGAGGAGCTGACTAGCCTGAAGATAGAAATACAAGCCTGACTTACCTCAGAGAAATACCCCAAAGGAACAGGCAGCCCCCACATATAATAACTGTTAGCAAGATGAAAAGACAAACGTAGGAATGAAATAGATTCAGCAAAGTGAGGCCCGATATTCTAGACAGAGCGAGGATAGCAAAGAGAACTATGCAGTCTACAAAAAACCCTAAAACGAAAACCACGCAAAGGGGCAAAAAGACCCACCGTGCCGAACTAACAGCACGGCGGTGCACCCCTTTGCTTCTCAGAGCTTCCAGCAAAAGTTAATAGCAAGCTGGACAGAAAAAACAGAAAACAAACTAGAAGCACTTATCTAGCAGAGCAGCAGGCCCAAGGAAAGATGCAGTAGCTCAGATCCAACACTGGAACATTGACAAGGAGCAAGGAAGACAGACTCAGGTGGAGCTAAATAGCAAGGCAGCCAACGAGCTCACCAAAACACCTGAGGGAGGAAGCCCAGAGACTGCAATACCACTTGTGACCACAGAAGTGAACTCAGCCACAGAATTCACAACAGCAGGGCAAGCGAGTTCCTGTAATGCATATACTGCCAATTCAGGCCAGGTGTCTATTTTAGATGCTCAGTAATCAAAGGGGAATGACCTGTGAGGGAGAACATCGATAAGGGAGGAAAAGTAGTTTGTAACCATACTGGACAAATGCTGTCTCCTGTCACTTTGAATCAATGCAGCATTACCTGTCGTGTCAGCAGTCATTGCGAAATCACTCCACAACCTGGTCATAAAACCCCTCTGTCCAATGCCACTTCGGATTTGTGCACCTCTAACACCTCTGCCATGTTGCCCCCTATGGCTCGTGTGAGAACCATCACCGCCGCTGTATGCTGGGAATGCCTGAACCAAACGGTCTACAAGAGTTGCTTGTTTGGTAGCCAATATTTGCTCAAGGTTCTCATGTGGCATGATATTTTGTAATTTTCCTTTATATCGTGGATCCAGGAGGCAGGCCAACCAGTAATCATCATCGGTCATCATTTTGATAATGTGGGGGTCCCTTTTTTTAAGATACGCGAGGCATACTCTGCCATGTGGGCCTATGTTCCAGGTGTCAAGTTACTGCTTGTGCTGGGTTGAGGAGCACTTTCTTGCAAATCAACATCACTTGTGGCCCGCAAAAACCCTGTACCTGACCTTGCAACGCCACCAGTTTCTATTACGCCCTGTGAAGCATCCTCCTCCCATAAATATTCATCCACATCATCCTCCTCCTCCTCCTCTTCATCCACACCTCGTCCAGGAGAGTTCCCTGAGCAGACAATGGCTGACTGTCATCAAGGCTTCCCTCCTCCTCGGCTGCAGACGCCAGCTCCTTTATGTGCGTCAAACTTTGCATCAGCAGACGCATTAGTGGGATGCTCATGCTTATGATGGCGTTGTCTGCATTTACCAGCTGTGTGCATTCCTCAAAACACTGAAGGACTTGACAGAGGTCTTGTAGCTTCGACCACTGCACACCAGACAACTCCATGTCTGTCATCCAACTGCCTGCCCGTGTATGTGTATCCTCCCACAAATTAATCACAGCATGCCTCTGTTCGCACAGCCTCTGAACCATGTGCAGTGTGGAGGTCCACCTTGTTGCAACGTCGATTATTAGGTGGTTTCAGCAATCACTGATGGTTCAGCATACGGCTGGAGTGTATGGGCGACCGGCGGATGTGCTAGCAAAGTCTTCGCACCTTCAGGAGCAGGGCTGATAACTCCGGATAATTTCTGAGGAGGCACTGCACCACCGGGTTCAAGGTGTGAGCCAGGCAAGGTATGTGTTTCAGTTCTGAAAGGGCTATGGCAGCCATAAAATTCCTTCCGTTATCACTGACTACCTTGCCTGCCTCAAGATGTACACTGCCCAGCCATTACTGAGTTTGTTGCTGCAAGTACTCGGCCTGTACTTCCGTGGTGTGTCTGTTGTCTCCCAAACACTTCATTTCTAAGGCTGCTTTCACACATCAGGTTTTTTCCTTCAGGCACAATCCGGCAGTTTCAGGCACAATACGGATCTGAATTTTTTCTTACGCCGGATCACTTTTTTCACCATAGAGTTGTATTAACGCCGGATTGTGCCTGAAGGACATGCGTTTCATTCGTTTTGTGCAGGATCAGTCCCTTCAGGGTTTTTTGCCGGACACAAAAAATGTCTACTGCAATGTTTTTTGTGTCCGGCGAAAAAGCCTGAAGGGATGTTTCCGGCAATAAACGCATGGAACAGTTGTGTGAATGAGCGTTTCCGGCGGCCGAATCCATTTTTTACACATTGAGCATGCCCAGAAGCTTTGTTTTTTTAAAAAATGGAAAAAATCTCCCGCTCTCGCTCTCGCTCTCGCTCTCACGCTCTCGCTCTCGCGCTCACTGTCGCTCTCTCGCGCTCTTGCTCTCTCGCTCTCTCTCGCGCTCTCTCTCTCGCGCTCTCTCTCTCTGTCTTTCTCTTTCTCTCTTTCACTTCTGTTTCCTAGACCATGGGCTAGGCAGAACTGCATCCACCACATTAAACCAGTGTGCCGTGATGGACACGTAACGTCCCTGGCCATGCCCACTGGTCCATGCATCTGTTGTGAGGTGCACCTTTCTACTGACTGATTGCCTCAGTGCATGGACAATGCGGTCTTTGACATGCTGGTGGAGGGATGGCTTTTCTCGCAAAGAAGTGTCAACTGGGTAGGTCATATCGTGGTACTGCGTAGGCCATCAGGGCTTTGAAAGCTTCGCTTTCAACCAACCGGTAGGGCATCATCTCTAACGAGATTAGTCTAGCAATGTGGACGTTCAAACCCTGTGTACGCGGATGAGAGGATGAGTACTTTCTTTTCCTAACGAGAGTCTCTTGTGGGGGGAGCTGAACTGGAGAGGTGCATATGGTGGAACTAGCGGTGGTGGTGGACATGGTGGATGGAGAGAGGGTTGGTGATGGTATTCTCAATGTTGGCCTACATACAGTGTTTCCTACCAAGAACCTTGTGATTCCCTGACTGCTTTGGCCTTGCGATGATACCTCCACATTTGCTGCTGGTGGTGTCCTAACCGGTGGGCTTACAGTGAGGGAAGCAATGTAGCATTGCGGACTACCTTCATTCTGAGCAGGTGCACCAACGGTACGGGACGTTTGATAGTGCAAAGTGCATGCTGGTTAAATGTCTAAGCATGCACGTTGTATTTAAATTTTGAAGATTCTTCCCTCTGCTAAAGGTCTTTGAGCATTTCTTACAGATAACTTTTGACTGATCATTCGGACCTTGGTTAAAAAATTCCCCCACTGCACTCTTCCTACTATGGAATATCTTTTCAGGCATTGCACGCTGTGCTACTTTCACTGGATGGCCACGCTGTCCTAAAACTGTTTTTGTTTTTAACACACGTTTTTGGCCTGATACGGGCCTGCCAGATGACAGCTGTTGCGATGTAGATGGCTGCTGCGGATCATCCTCCTCCGCTTCTGAGCTACTGGCAGTGGCACCCTCTTCCCCCAATGGCTGCCAATCTGGGTCAACAACTGGGTCATCTATCACCTCCTCTTCAATGTCATGTGCACCTTCCTCTGTGTCACCGTGTAAGGTGCTATAGCGTTCGTGACGGGGCATCAGTCTCATCAGGGTTAGATTCTGGCTCTGTACACTGCGAAGGCAATGTAGTGATCTGAGTCAATGGAACAGCATTAAAATCTAGCTGTGGCTGTGCATCAGTGCACTCCGTGTCCGATTAATCTTGTAATGGGCAGTTAACAATTTCCCGTTCTATGCCAGGCACGGTATGTGTAAAGAGCTCCATGGAGTAACCTGTAGTGTCGCCTGACACATCCTTCACTTTTGGTTTGGGTGAAGGACACAAGGAAACGTCTTGTTCCTGACCAGGAGCATCCACTGACGACTCGCTGCTTTTATATTCTAATTTTCTGAAGAGGAGGCGAAAGAGCGAAAGAGCTAGAAGCTGAGTCAGCAATGAAAGCCAAAACTTTTTCCTGCTGCTCCGGCTTTAAAAGCCGTTTTCCTACTCCCATAAAAGGGAGCCTTCGAGGCCTTGTGTAGCCAGACGATGACGCTGGCTCAACACCTCCAGCCTTAGGTGCTATTGTGCTTTTGCCACTACCACCAGATGCACCACTACCACCATCAGTACCAGCTGGCAACCACCACCCACGGCCTCTTCCACGAGACTTCCTAATTTTTTGGAAAATCTAACCAAAATAACAACCGTTATATGGTACTGAAAAACAAGGTAGAAGGTGTATATAAACTTGTTGAGAATTTGAATCTCCCTTTTGTTGGGGAGACTGACCCACAACTCAGGCACAGTGTATAAAACAATCTAAGTGGCAGAAAGTGGCTGGCTGACATACACCAAACTAACAGGACTGCAGTAGATCCACTTTATGAGAGTTTGAAACTCCCTTTTTTTGGGGGGGAGACTGACCCAAAAGTCAGGCCCAGTGTATATAACAACGCAATCTAAGTGGCAGAAAGTGGCTGGAAGATGTATGAAAAAATACAAGGACTATAGTACAATTTCAATCTCCCTACAATGATCTTAGGAAAAGTATGGCAGCAATAAAAAAAACTGCTGCACACAAAAGTGTGGACAAATAAACAAGATAACTGTGCAGAAAGGAGCAACAGGATTTTTGCTTTTAAAAAAGTTGGTTTGCACAGTGGCATGCAAACAGCAATGCAGCTATCAGGGAGCCTTATAAGGCAGCCTAATAAGCTACAGAGCTGATGTACAAAAATATAGCCTCCACTGTCCCTGCAAACAAATGGTGGTGTTGGACAGTGGAAATCGCTAAAGCACAAGCAGTTTCGGGGCTTAATCTTCCCTCCCTAGCTATATCCCTTCTTCTGATGAAGCTGCAGCAACCTCTCCCTATGCTACGATCGGCACAAGTAAGATGGCGGTCGGCGTGCACGCCCCTTTATAGCCCCTGTGACGCCGCAGAAAGCAAGCCAATCACTGTCATGCCCTTCTCTAAGATGGTGGGGACAGAGACCTATGTCATCACGCTGCCCACACTCTGCGTCCTCCTTCATTGGCTGAAAAATGGCGCTGAAAGCGTCATACGAAATGCGACTTTGGAATCTGTCCGATCCGTTTCGCACAACACTAGAATGCAGTGCATATTCATATCGCTTTAGCAGAAGGCACAGGAGTTAGCTGGAGCCACTGACTCCTGCCTTTGTGACCCGCTGCTCTTCCGATAACGCTTCCCCACCTCCCCACCACAGCCAGAGCCAATATATCTGGACTATAAGACACTCCCCCCCCATTTTCCTCCACATTTTGGGAGGAAAAAAGTGTGTATTATAGTCCGCAAAATACGGTAAGTGGAATTGCTTGTTTTTCCGTGTGCAGTGTGATGGAGGCCATGTATACCAGGATGTGGATGAGGAGGCCATGTATACCAGGATGGGGATGAGGAGGCCATATATACCAGGATGGGGATGAGGAGGCCATGTATACCAGGATGGGGATGAGGGGGACCAAGCATACCAGCATGGGGATGAGAGGTCTATGAATACTAGGATGGATGGGGTTGAGGGGCCATGTCTACTATGATGGGTATGAGGTGGCCATGTATACCTGTATTGGGGACATACTGTACATATACCAGGGTGGGGGATATTGGTACAGAATTGGGGGACATTACCCCTATAGCAATGTCAGGAGCAGATCCACCCCCCACCCGCCCCCCTTATAACAGTGCATCATGACCACATTTTTTGCCTCAATTTATTTTTTCTATTTTCCTTCTCCAAAAGCTAGATGCATCTTATAGTCCGAAAAGTACAGTCATTTTTTTTCTTCACTGCCTAAAGGTACAAAATTATTTGATGTATTTGTAGTGTCAATGCAGCACCCCAGAGATCTGGTCGTTGCAGTATGACACTCTGCCGCTAAGGGGAGTGATGGTACGTCTGATGGCACTGAAGGAATTCTACTGACCAGGTATCATCAGCACACTTCACACTCCGGCCACTAGGGGGAGAAAAAGGCTTTATTTATTGGGCCACTCCTCACACTGGTAAAACTAGGGGTTGGATAGGAAGTTAGTCAGAAGCTGACTGGGTTGGATTCAGGCAACATCCCGTGGCAGGGGGTGTTGCAGGGAGAAGACACAGGGGGGTCCCTGTCAGGCGTGGGAACCTGGCAGGTGCCTAGCGAACAGAGCAGAACGTAACGGAACCGCGCCTGCACACCCCGCGGCGGTATCCCAAGAGAGAGACACGAAGGGAAGGATATTGTGGAACAGTGAGAAACGAGATCAAGCACAAAGGAGAGCCAGTAGGAGTTGTGCCGTGAGACAGAGGCAACATCCTACTGAGGCGCGTAGCCGGTGGCCGGAACACCACGGGAGTAACTGACTCTAGGCCTTACTTCGAACTCCGCAGGACAGTTAATTATAGGTTGGCTGTCTACCTTAAATTTCCTACGAAGATATAGGGGGCAACGCGTGGAGAGGGGCGTCTCTAGGGTCCCGGAAGAGCTCCGAGCCTTTCCGTCATACGGGTGCGTCCTAGCCATAACATACCTGGGGGACGAGAAACTAGTGACATCTGGAACAAGCGAGAGAGAATTAGAAAGAGCGAACGAATGAGAACAGCAGCTGTGAGGACTATTCCGAATGCTCAGCAGTGTAGCACTACAACACACAGGCGCTAGTGGTAGGCACTGATTTCCACCTACAAAGGGAACTCTGGATGTGCCCATCGGACCGGCCGGTCTCAGAAAGCCCTGTTAAGCGTGCTCTGGATTGAGGATCCTGAAGTCTTCAGTAAAGAGACTGCAACCTTGTGTCCTCGTTATTGACTGCACCTCACACCATCACCATCCACCTTACTGGGAAGCCCTGGAGACCTACTTCACCTGTGGGAAAGTTTACCATCCAGCTGCCATTCCATCACCCCAGCGGACCCCACAGCAGCGTCGGTCACCCTGACCGAACACCACAGGTGGCATCACGAAACCTTGACAGACTCCTATCACCTTTTATTGGACGCCCCTTAGCAGGGTCACGGACTGGGTCTAGCCACCGTGACAGCCTCAGAACCGAATCAGAGAGGCCCGGTGCCGAGAACTCGTGGCCCTGTGTCTGGGGGCGCTCCATCAATATGATCACTGCACACTTAGATGAATTCACTGAGAGGTGTTGTTTGTAAATTTGTATCGTTATGGGGAGGTTCTGCTGTTCTGGCACCTCAGGGGCTCTTCCAGTGGGTCATGGCACCCGTAAACCATACAAAATCTTCATTATAATATGGTGCTCCTTCCCTTATGAGCTTTGTACTGTGCCTGAAAAGTATTTCCCGATTTACATATACGGTATGGGCACACTCAGGAAAAAATAGACTTCGCAGGTTGATGTGCATTTTCTCATATTAGTCCTTATAAAAATTGAAAACTTGGAGCAAAACAACATGTTAATAGTAAAAATCACCACCCAATGGTATAAAATTTTGTGAGGCACATGTAGTATAAACAGGCTCACTGCACCCCTAGATGAATTCATTGAGCTGTGTAGTTTATAAAATGAGGAGGCATTCTGCTGTTCTGGCACCTCACGGCTCCCTCAAACCATTCCAGCAAAATCTGAATTCCTGCATGGCGCTTCTTCCGTTCTGAGCTTTGCACTGTGCTTCAAAAGTATTTCTTGAAATCTTTGTACTTAGGAGAAATTGCTTAACAAATTGTTCCATTATTTTTCCTCTATTATCCCTTTTGAAAATTAAAAACTTGAGGCCAAAGCAACATTTTAATGGAAAAAATTGTAAATTTCCATTTAATCATTTAATACAATTCTGTGAAAAATGCCCACTACACCCCTGGAGAGTTGTAGTTTCCAAATCGGGGTCACTTATGAGGGTTTCTGCTGTTTTGGCACATCTGGGACTTGGCAAATGTGACATGCCATTTGTAATTTATTTCAGCCAAAATTGGACAACACTTCTAGGTTCCACACCTCCTAAGTTCCTTGAGGGGTCACTTGTGGGGGTTTAACTGTTTAGGCACATCAGGGACTCTTCATACACGATAAGGCATCCACTGTCTATTCCAGACATTTTTGCAGTTCAAAACTCAAATGGTGCTCCTTTCCTTCCGAGCGCTGCCATGTCCCCCGACAGTAGTTTTCCACCACATATGGTGTATCTGCCTGCTCAGATGAAATTTCACAACAAGTAAAATTTTTCATTTTTTTCTTCACCATTACTTTAATTCCTGGGAAGCACCTGAAGGGTTAATGAACTTGTGGTTTTGAGCACCTTGAGGGGTGCAGTTTTTAACCCCTTTCTGACCTCGGATGTACTATGCGAGGTCAGATCTCCTGCTTTGATGTGGGCTCTGGCGGTGAGCCCAGATCAAAGCCGCGATATGTCAGCTGTTTTGAATAGCTGACATGTGCGCGCAATAGTGGCGAGTGGAATCACGATCCACCGCCGCTATTAACTAGTTAAATGCCGCTGTCAAACGCTGACAGCGGCAATTAACTAAGGCTTCCGGCCGCATGGCCGGAAATGCGTGCATCGCCGACCCCCGTCACATGATCGGGGGTCAGCGATGCGTCGGCATAGCAAATAGAGGTCTCCTTGAGACCTCTATGGTTACTGATGCCGGCTTGCTGTGAGTGGCACCCTGTGGTCGGCGCTCATAGCAAGCCTGTAATTAAGCTACATAGGAGCGATCTGATGATCGATTCGCTGCTATGTAGCAGAGCCGATCAGGCTATGCCAGTTTCTAGCCTCCCATGGAGGATATTGAAGCATGGCAAAAGTAAAAAAAAAAAAAGTTAAAAAAAATATGAAATAAATAAAAATAACATAAGTTTAAATCACCCCCCTTTCGCCCCATTCAAAATAAAACAATAAAAATAAAATCTAATATACACATATTTGGCATCGCCACGTTCAGAATCGCCCGATCTATCCATAAAAAATGGATTAACCTGATCGCTAAACGGTGTAGCGAGAAAAGAATTTGAAACGCCAAAATTACGGTTTTTTGGACGCCGCGACATTGCATTAAAATGCAATAGCGGGCGATGAAAAGAATGTATCTGCACCAAAATGGTATCATTAAAAGCGCCAGCTCAGCCTCAGCACGCAAAAAATAAGCCCTCACCCGACCCCAGATCATGAAAAATGGAGACGCTACGGGTATTGGAAAATGGCGCAAGTTTTTTTTGTTGTTGTTTTTTTTTAGCAAAGTTGGAATTTTTGTTTTCACCACTTAGATAAAATGTAACCTAGACATGTTTGGTGTCTATTTTTTAGTTCATGTCATGGTAAAACCAATGATGTCGTTCAAAAGTACAACTCGTCCCGCAAAAAATAATTTTGTGCAATATAACTTTCTGGTTTAAGACCATGCAAAATAAAAGTTTGAAAATTGCAGAATTTTCATCATTTTCACCAATATTTTCACAAATAAACACAAAATGAATTTGTGTTTAATTTTGCCACTAACATAAAGCAGAATGGCCTGATCAGGAAGGTGAAAAGAGGCTCCGGGTGAAGGGGTTAAAGAAGCACTCCTTCCATCAACGTTTTTATCCTTAATTAATTTTTTTTCTTTTTCATTAAGTCTATGTAGAAACAGGAAGTCTAATGTCCCTGCGTTTATCATCCATCTCTACATCTCCTGTCCCAGCTGCTCCTGTCCTCAACCTACCAGTGACAGGGACTTTTGCAGTGACTTATAAGTTATGCAGGGAAAACGTTGTTGTTTTTAAGTGTTTTGTACATTGTTCTAAATAAAATTTATATGGTTATTGTACGATGAGGTTCTTGTGCAAGTTTTTGTAGGTCATTATATGTATATTGTACGGGACCGATATAGTTATATATAACCGGATGGGCATAGGGTGTAACCAGGTTCACTCTGTGTATTGTTTGTCTAATTGGCATTTGTATTTAAAGTAATTATTAGAGGCCTACCGCTACCTATATCATAGGTGTGTAGCCGTAGGTATATGCAGATAGAAAGTTGATCCGATGTCCGCCAGGTATCAATCCTTATGCCTAGAATAAACCTATGGCCTGTGAGACGTATAGCATATAGGTCCAGTGTTAAGAATAGATTATAAAATTTATCTAGAGTGTCAGTTCTTACCAGTGGTGGTCAATGGATGTGCGCCCGACTCCAATCAGGTGTCCGCCATTTAGTTGGAGAGGCATACCCTGTAAAACACCGTATGTTATAGAGGGGCGGACTTCCGTCCACGCCATGTGGGTGAGTCCAAGACCAGAACTGATGTACCGTTGCATTCCAGATACAGGGAGTGTTTGCGTACCATATCCATGGTGACGATTGATGTTGTGTGCCTTCCACTGCGGCGGCATATGTACCACCACTCTCAAGGCAACCTCAGTGTCATATAGGGTTACCATATGTAAATGAGGGGTACATGTTTAGCAATCGAGTAGGAGGATCAGGTACAAGAAGACCAGAGGGAGTAGACCAGGAAGGGAGTTGCGTGACGTACTCATTACAATCAGCTCTGCAAGAGGGAATATAACATATTAGTATTAGGCTATGTGCCCATGTTCAGGATTTTTAGTGTTTTTGCGGCGGTTTTCCGCTGCAAAAATGCTTAAAAAAATGCTTACATTAAGCATCCCATTATTTTAATGCATTCCGCAAAAAAAACAAATAGCCGGTAAAAACGCAGCATGTTCATTAATTTTGCGGAAAATCTGCGGATTTTCCACTATATTAGTGTATTGGGACGCTCTGGGAAAAAACGTGAGAAAAACGCGAGCGGATTTCCTGTGAAAGGAGTCCGGTTTTGATCCGGAAAATTCTGCGAACAATCCTGAATGTGGGCACATAACCTTAGGGAAACAGTATTATTTAATAGCAGATATTTCTACCTTGTGTATCCAATCAGGTTTACATTGGTATATTATTAAAAATTAACAAATTAATGATATCTACGTTAAAGGGGCAACGCATATTATCATTCTGCGTACAATATCCAGCCTCCAATAATCTCTAATGTTTTAAGCCAAATGTTACACACTTTATGTGAAAGATAATAAATCATATTCTCTGTTCCAACCTTTAGAAAGAGTCTGTAATTCAGGTATCCAAAAGGCTTCTTTCTTTTTAGAATACGTACACGGTCACCCCCACGTCTGGGGGCAGGTACGTGTTCTATGACGTGGAACTTTAACTGAGAAACATTATGTCCCATGGATACAAGATTATGAGGTAATGGTAGAAGTAAATTTCTGCATCTAATAGTGGACTTGTGCTTGGAAATCCTATACTTTATTGGCTGTGTTGTCTTACTGACATACAGTAAGCCGCTTGGGCATTTTATAAGGTAGACCACAAATGTGGTATCGCATGTAGCAAAGTCCCTAATGGTGTATATTTTCCCTAAGTGTGGATGGTGGATGATGTTGCCCCTGAGGACGTTGTTGCACTGGGTACACTGTAGTCACAGGAAAGTACCAATTTTTGGATTACGGAGAAACCTTTGTGTAGTGACCCGGCCTGAGTTGCCTATATCAGCTTTTACCAGTGAATCCCTGATATTAGGTGCCCGTTTGGAACAAGATAGGAAATTATTTTGGAATTCAGGAATGTTGGGGTGTGCAGTTTATAGAATCCCCCTATTATTATTACTATTATTTATTATTATAGCACCATTTATTCCATGGCGCTTTACTTGAGGAGGGGTATACATAATAAAAACAAGTACAATAATCTTGAACAATACAAGTCACAACTGGTACAGGAGGAGAGAGGACCCTGCCCGCGAGGGCTCAAAATCCACAAATATGCCTCCTGATGGCCTGATGTAAATCATATACATACGGGTGATATGTATGAACAAACGGTATATGTTTTGCCACTGTATGTCATGTGGTATCTGTTGGATTGAGAGCGTCAAGTACTTTGGTAGGGTAGCCCCGCTCCTCAAATTTGAACGCATCTCCTTGAGCCTTAATGTACTGAGAAGTATCAGATAAAATTCTGCGTACCCTTTTGAACTGGTACTTAGGAATGGACTTTTTGATATATGGAGGATGAAGACTCCAGTAATGTAAAAGACTCTTCCTATCTGTTGGTTTTGTGTAGAGATGAGTACTAAGTACCGTATACTTTGTGCGTCCTTTAATACCAGGGTATCCAAGAAGTTAACTTTATGTGTATCACTGGTATTTGTAAAAGTGAACTGGGCCATGCTGTGTTTAATTTCCAATAAAAGGTATCCAAGGTCTCTAATGGTCTCTAATGTGGCTGATCAGATACAAAAGATATGTCTTGTGGCCATCCCACATGTTCACTGGAAACGATGCCCGCACTTTTAACACCATCTGTGGTAGATCGGCTCACTCTGCTGCTCACGGAGGAAGACACTGGAAGGGTAAGTTCACACAGGGCATTTCTGCTGCATATTTTCTGCAGCAAAACCTGATCTTCTTGGCAGGAAAGAAGCTGTGCAAAAAATGCAGGTTTAGGTGCGTTTTTTTCTCGTTTTTGGTGCTTTGTTTCATGCTTTTTTTTCCTCTTTGTGCATGCCAATAAAGTTGAGTGCACACAGAGGAAAAAACAACTTCCTGTAGACAGAATGAATAAATAGAATGAATAGATAGATTGATAGAATAGATCGATAGATTACCTGTGGAAACCTATTTACTGGCTTTTCTAACTATTGTCCAGAGGTTACCTCAGGTCACGCTGTGAGGGAGAGAAGGTTGTGACGTCCCCGCTAGTTACTGAGCCTGCGCCCGCTGGGTATCATTAATTTCCCAGTAGCTTACAGCCGGGAGCGGTCGCATTCCCAGTTGTAAGCTTTATCTCCCCCAGGTACTGCGTGGGACACTCGTTATATTGGACTGCGTTGGAACAGGGAGTATTTGTGTTGGTATATTATTTTTGTTTTTATTTCAGGAGATCAAGGGCTTCGCTTGCAATGGCAGACTAATAAAGATTGTAAAACTGTGTGGTGTTTTATTTCATTAAAGGACTTTATTCTTACTGTGTGTTTATTTAACCCTTTAACTACAATAAGATTAGTAATTGATATGTGTCATATTGACACCTCTCCATTACTAAGTCGGCTTACAGTCATCTTACAATAGGAAGATGACATTAACCTCTCATTACTCTGCTTCCTACCGCTACAGGGCAAGTGGGAAGAGCCGAGCAAAGTGCCAGAATTGGCGCATCTAATAGATGCGCCTTTTCTGGGCAGCTGTGGGCTGCTGTTGTTAGGCTGGGGGGCCTACATCAATGGCACCTTATCAGCCTGAGAATACCAGCCCCCAGCTGTGAGCTTTAGGAAGGCTGGTTGTCAAAAATGGGATGGACCCCATGGCGTTTTTTTTTAATTATTTAAATGTGGCACCCCAGGGTCCTGGTCTTCACAGTGGTATTGCTTTCCTCCCAGGGAGAGTGATGCAACGTTCAGAGGCAAGGAAGGATAACTGTATCCAGGTATCGCAAACATGCAACACATTCATACTCCAGGCCACCAGGGGGAGCTTTTGGTCCTATTTACTAGGTGACTCTCTCTGTTTCTGTGTGTGTGTATATATATATATATATATATATATATATACACCAGGGGTGTCAAACTGCATTCCTCGAGGGCTGCAAACAGGTCATGGTTTCAGGATTTCCTTGTACTGCACAGGTGATAATTTAATCACCTACACACATAATGATTGCAGCACCTTGTGCAATGCTAAGGAAATCTTGAAAACACGCATGGTTTGCGGCCCTCGAGGAATGCAGTTTGACACCCCTGATATATCTAATATATAAAGCTGAATGTGTGTGTGTATGTATGTATGTCTGGGATTGGCACCTGCACCGTCGCAGCTACAGCCACAAAATTTTGCACAGTCACACGTCTGGACCCCGAGAGGGTCATAGGCTATGTTGTGAGGTGAAATTTTAACCCCGCACGTTCCAATTCACCAAACAATTTTGCCCCTATCTACCTAATGGGAAAAAATGAAAGGAAAAGTGTAGGAGGCAAATTGACAGCTGCCAGATGTGAACAAGGGGGACTTAAAGAATGAGAGCGATGGCGCCAAAGAGTATATACCGTACAGTTGCTAAGGTGGGGCCCCGTCATGGGATACTCACCACACACAGGGATATGAACACACACACAAAATGCGCCACACACTTCCCTCGTGCTTGAACACATATTACCCTCAGCACACATTTCACCACAAATACACCAACCTCGCCATATAAAAGTCGAAGCACAAAAGTCGCCGCTCAAAACTCGCCACGCGCAGAACTCGCCACATGCAAAAACTAGGCTCTTGCAAAACTCGCCACAAGTGCAAAACTCACCTCATGGAAAACTCGCCACACGCAAAACTTGCACACGTGGAAAAATTGCCACATGCACAAAAGTTGCAACACATGCAAAAGTTGCCTCACACAAAACTTGCACATACTCAAAAGGTACCACACATGAAACTCGCCACGCGCAAAACTCGCCATGCGCAAAACTTGCTGCACACAACTTGCTACACTAACCTGTCACATGCAACTCGACACACAAAAAGTTGCTACACGCATGTTGCCACACAAAACTCATCTCACAAAAGTCGCTACATGCATGTCGCCACACGCAACTCAACACACACAACTTGACAAACGAAACTCGCCCTAAAACACACACAAGTCTGGTATTATCCTTCAAAAATAAAAATCTGATTAATAAGCAGACAAACTACAACAAATGTACCATATAGGAAATACGGCAGCTGTCAGTCACATGACCTGTCTATTATGTGTATGTGTGAGCTAATATATACTGCCAGGGGGAGGGCTTCCTGTTGGCTGGGGATTTATCAGGCTGCCAATTTAGCTTACAAATACTGAGGTAAAAATACTGAGCAAATAACGTGTGAACGAGGTCTAATACAGGAGGAGATGACACACAGATATATACTATATACAGGAGAGATGACACACAGGTATATACCATATAGAGGAGGAGATGACATACAGGTACATATATATACAGGAGGAGATGACATACAGGTATATACTATATACAGGAGGAGATGACACACAGGTATATACTATATACAGGAGCAGATGACCTACAGGTATATACTATATACAGGAGGAGATGACATACAGGTATATGCTATATATAGAAGATGACATGCAGGTATATACTATATACAGGAGGAGATGACACACAGATATATACTATATACAGGGGAGATGACACACAGGTATATACTATATACAGGAGGAGATGACATACAGGTATATACTATTTATAGAAGGAGATGACATTCAGGTATATACTATACAGTGGGGCAAAAAAGTATTTAGTCAGTCAGCAATAGTGCAAGTTCCACCACTTAAAAAGATGAGAGGTGTCTGTAATTTACATCATAGGTAGACCTCAACTATGGGAGACAAACTGAGAAAAAAAAATCCAGAAAATCACATTGTCTGTTTTTTTTAACATTTTATTTGCATATTATGGTGGAAAATAAGTATTTGGTCAGAAACAAAATTTCATCTCAATACTTTGTAATATATCCTTTGTTGGCAATGACAGAGGTCAAAAGTTTTCTGTAAGTCTTCACAAGGTTGCCACACAATGTTGTTGGTATGTTGGCCCATTCCTCCATGCAGATCTCCTCTAGAGCAGTGATGTTTTTGGCTTTTCACTTGGCAACACGGACTTTCAACTCCCTCCAAAGGTTTTCTATAGGGTTGAGATCTGGAGACTGGCTAGGCCACTCCAGGACCTTGAAATGCTTCTTACGAAGCCACTCCTTCGTTGCCCTGGCGGTGTGCTTTGGATCATTGTCATGTTGAAAGACCCAGCCACGTTTCATCTTCAATGCCCTTGCTGATGGAAGGAGGTTTGCACTCAAAATCTCACGATACATGGCCCCATTCATTCTTTCATGTACCCGGATCAGTCGTCCTGGCCCCTTTGCAGAGAAACAGCCCCAAAGCATGATGTTTCCACCACCATGCTTTACAGTAGGTATGGTGTTTGATGGATGCAACTCAGTATTCTTTTTCCTCCAAACACGACAAGTTGTGTTTCTACCAAACAGTTCCAGTTTGGTTTCATCAGACCATAGGACATTCTCCCAAAACTCCTCTGGATCATCCAAATGCTCTCTAGCAAACTTCAGATGGGCCCGGACATGTACTGGCTTAAGCAGTGGGACACATCTGGCACTGCAGGATCTGAGTCCATGGTGGCGTAGTGTGTTACTTATGGTAGGCCTTGTTACATTGGTCCCAGCTCTCTGCAGTTCATTCACTAGGTCCCCCCGCGTGGTTCTGGGATTTTTGCTCAACGTTCTTGTGATCATTCTGACCCCACGGGGTGGGATTTTGCGTGGAGCCCCAGATCGAGGGAGATTATCAGTGGTCTTGTATGTCTTCCATTTTCTAATTATTGCTCCCACTGTTGACTTCTTCACTCCAAGCTGGTTGGCTATTGCATATTCAGTCTTCCCAGCCTGGTGCAGGGCTACAATTTTGTTTCTGGTGTCCTTTGACAGCTCTTTGGTCTTCACCATAGTGGAGTTTGGAGTCAGACTGTTTGAGGGTGTGCACAGGTGTCTTTTTATACTGATAACAAGTTTAAACAGGTGCCATTACTACAGGTAATGAGTGGAGGAAAGAGGAGACTCTTAAAGAAAAAGTTACAGGTCTGTGAGAGCCAGAAATCTTGATTGTTTGTTTCTGACCAAATACTTATTTTCCACCATAATATGCAAAAAAGTGATAAAAAAACAGACAATGTGATTTTCTGGATTTTTTTTTCTCAGTTTGTCTCCCATAGTTGAGGTCTACCTATGATGTAAATTACAGACGCCTCTCATCTTTTTAAGTGGTGGAACTTGCACTATTGCTGACTGCCTAAATACTTTTTTGCCCCACTGTATATAGGGGAGATGACACACAGCAGGTATATACTATATACAGGGGAGATGACATACAGGTATATACTATATACAGATGACATACAGATGTATACTATATATAAGGGAGATGACAAACATGTATATACTGAGGTGATGAGGTGAAAATGAGTTGTGAGGTGAAAATGAAAAGGTGTGAGTGCAAAATGAGAGGAGTGAGGAAAAATAGTGGAGTGATCAGAAAATAACTGATGTGAGGTTGAAATGACAAGTGTTAGGGGGGAATGAGAGGAGTGAGGGAGAAAATGAGAGGTGTGAGGGAGAAAATGAGAGATGTGAGGGGGAAAATGAAAGATGTGATTGGGAAAATGAGAGGCGTGATGGGAAAATAAGAGAAGTGAGGTGCTATAACAAACCACAGATATTTACTATGCCCAGGCAACGCCGGGCTCTTCAGCTAGTACATATATATATACAGTCATGGCCAAAAGTATTGACACTCCTGCAATTCTGTCAGATAATACTCAGTTTCTTCCTGAAAATGATTGCAAACCCAAATTATTTGTTATTATTATCTTCATTTAATTTGTCTTAAATGAAAAAATACTAAAGCCAAATTGGATATAATTCCACACCAAACATAAAAAAAGGGGTGGACAGAAGTATTGTTCGAAAAATCATGTGATGCTTCACTAATTTGTGTAATTAACAGCACCTGTAACTTACCTGTGGCACCTAACAGGTGTTGGCAATAACTAAATCACACTTGCAGCCAGTTGACATGGATTAAAGTTGACTCAACCTCTGTCCTGTGTTCTTGTGTGTACCACATTGAGCATGGAGAAAAGAAAGAAGACCAAAGAACTGCCTGAGGACTTGAGAAACTAAATTGTGAGGAAGCATGAACAATCTCAAGGCTACAGGTCCATCTCCAAAGACCTGAATGTTCCTGTGTCTACCGTGCGCAGTGTCATCAAGAAGTTTACAGCCCATGTAACTGTGGCTAACCTCCCTAGATGTGGACGGAAAAGAAAAATTGACAAGAGATTTCAACGCAAGATTATGCGGATGTTGGATAAAGAACCTCGACTAACATCTACACAAGTTCAAGCTGCCCTGCAGTCCAAGGGTACAACAGTGTCAACCCGTACTATCCGTCGGCGTCTGAATGAAAAGGGACTGTATGGTAGGAGACCCAGGAAGACCCCACTTCTTACCCCGAGACATAAAAAAGCCAGGCTGGAGTTTGCCAAAACTTACCTGAAAAAGCCTAAAACGTTTTGGAAGAATGTTCTCTGGTCAGATGAGACAAAAGTAGAGCTTTTTGGGCAAAAGCATCAACATAGAGTTTACAGGAGAAAAAAAGAGTCATTCAAAGAAAAGAACACGGTCCCTACAGTCAAACATGGCGGAGGTTCCCTGATGTTTTGGGGTTGCTTTGCTGCCTCCGGCACTGGACTGCTTGACCGTGTGCATGACATTATGAAGTCTGAAGACTACCAACAAATTTTGCAGCATAATGTAGGGCCCAGTGTGAGAAAGCTGGGTCTCCCTCAGAGGTCATGGGTCTTCCAGCAGGACAATGACCCAAAACACAATTCAAAAAGCACTGGAAAATGGTTTGAGAGAAAGCACTGGAGACTTCTAAGGTGGCCAGGAATGAGTCCAGACCTGAATCCCATAGAACACCTCTGGAGAGATCTAAAATTGGCAGTTTGGAGAAGGCACTCTTCAAATATCAGGGACCTGGAGCAGTTTGCCAAAGAAGAATGTTCTAAAATTCCAGCAGAGCATTGTAAGAAACTCATTGATAGTTACCGGAAGCGGTTGGTCGAAGTTATTTTGGCTAAAGGTTGTGCAACCAAGTATTAGGCTGAGGGTGCCAATACTTTTGTCTGGCCCATTTTTGGAGTTTTGTGTGAAATGATCAATGTTTTGCTTTTTGCTTCATTCTCTTTTGTGTTTTTTCATTTAAGACAAATTACCGTAAATGAAGATAATAATACCAAATAATTTGTGTTTGCAATCATTTTCAGGAAGAAAATGAGTATTATTTGACAGAATTGCAGGGGAGTCAATACTTTTGGCCATGACTGTGTATATATATATATATATATATATATATATATATATATATACATATATATATATATACTAGATGGTGGCCCGAGGCTAACGCATCGGGTATTCTAGAAGATGCATGTCCACATAGTGTATTGCCCAGCCAAGTAGTATGTTGCTCAGCCACGTAGTATGTTGCCCAACCACGTAGTATGTTGCCCAACCACGTAGTATATTACCCAACCACGTAGTATATTGCCCAGCCACGTAGTATATTGCCCAGCCACGTAGTATATTTCCCAGCGACGTAGTATATTGTCCAACCACGTAGTATATTGCCCAATCACGTAGTATATTGCCCAGCCATGTAGTATATTGCCCAGCGACGTAGTATATTGCCAATGACGTACTATATTGCCCAGCCACATAGTATATTGCCCAGTCACGTAGTATATTGCCCAGCCACGTAGTATATTGCACAGTTACGTAGTATATTGCCCAGTGACGTAGTATACAGCACAGAGCCACATAGTATATTGCACAGCGACGTAGAATACAGCACAGAGCCACGTAGTATATTGCCCAGCCACGTAGTATATTGCCCAGCTATGTAGTATATTGCCCAGCCACGTATGTCACAGGTTAAAAAATAAACATATACTCACCTTCCGAGGGAGCCCTTGTAGTTATGTCGCCTGTGTGCGGTGCACTCGGCAGCTTCCGGTCCCAGGGTTGGTAGCGCAGGATCCGTGATGACATCGCGGTCACATGACCGTGACATCATGGCAGGTCCTTCTCGCGCAGGCGCACAGTAGGGTAGGGTTATGGTTAGGGTTAGGGATAGGGTTAGGATCCCTTTAGGGTTAGGATCCCTTTAGGGTTAGGATCCCTTTATCACCTTTATGGTGGGGGTTGGCATATCAGTGTGTTTTCTGTTTTTTTTTAAAATAAAAACGCATACGTTTTTAACGCAAACGCATGTGCTTAAACGCATGCGTTTACATAGACATCAATAGGTTTTTTTGCGGCAAAAAAACGCCACAAAAATTACTACATGTTGCATTTCTGCAACACAACGCATGCAGAGAAAAAACGCATGCGTTGCAAAAACGCATCAAAACGCATGCAAAAAATGCATGCGTTTTTAATGTTAAATATAGGAAAAAAACGCATGCTTTTTTACTTTCTTTTACCGCAAAAACGCAAAAAAAAACCGCAAATGTGAAACCAGCCTTACCGAAGCGTCGCGAGGAGCGGAAAAGGCGGCGGAAGGTGAGTATATAATCATTTTTTTTTTTATTATTATTTTTATCATTAGATCCTTTTACTATTAACGTTGCATAGGCAGCATCTGTAGTAAAAACTTGGTCACACAGGGTTAATAGCGGCGGTAACGGAGCGAGTTACCTGCGGCATAACGCGGTCCGTTACCGCTGGCATTAACCCTGTGTGAGCGGTGACTGCGAGGAGTATGGAGCGGGTACCGGGCACTGACTGCAGGGGATTAGGGAGGGACTAATCGGACTCTGGCCGATTAGGCAGATGAAAGGCAGATGAAAAGTCCCATCCGCTGCTTCTGCTCTCACTGTAATTAGCGGCTGTAGGTGTCAGATGATGGGAACAGTTGTCCTATCAGCTGACACCAGTGACGAGGTGAAGTTTATACCTCCAATCACAGCTGAGCGCTCCCGCTGTCTTCTGACAGCGTGGGAACTGTGGCTCTCTGACCGGCGGGGATGATTTCCCTGCCGATCAGAAGCAGTGTTTGCTGTGCTGTCATGAATATGACAGTGTGTCAAACACTGTAATGTCGGGCCCACCATTCAAGTGAATGGGGTTCTGGTCCGCTCTGCTGGATGACCAGCTGCATGGACGCATCATGCAGCCTGCCATCTAGAGGTAGCAGAGTGGAGAGTGGGGTCACATCCGGCTGTCCTTGGCTTTTCTGCAGTAAATACGCTGCAAGAAAAGTCAACTTGCATATTTGCAGCGTTTTTTCACCATCCATTCAAGTCAATGGGTGGAAATCGCTGAAAACACGCTGGAAAAACACTCAAAGAAGTGACATGCTCTATGTCCAAAAAACACAGCAAACTACAAAATACTGATGACACAAAAAAAAACAATGTGTGTGCATGAGATTTCTGAAATCTCATAGGCTTTGCTGGTACGGTAAAAAGCAGCTGAAAATTATCAGCAAAAACGCCCTGTGTGAACTTACCCGAACACTGCAGCTTTAAGAACTTCCTTGGGCTTATTATAGGCAGGATAAACCCAGGTGTGGTAAAGAAAATATAGCCCTCTGGGCAAAGCAGGAAAACAAAACAAAATGGTGGCAGAACAAACACAGGCCTTCTGTGAGCGGGGTTCCTCAAGATCAGGGCTGACAAAACACTCACTGTTCAGTTTCTCAAGTCCATGCAGCACTTCCCTGGAGTGCTCCTTCTCCAGGCCCACACAATGAACACTGAGAGTTTTTTCCCTTCCGCCTTTTAAGCCTACATTTTAAGCATACATGTGACTCCTCCACCACATGACTGAACACATTACTGTGACCACACCAAGGTCCTGTCAGCACACAGTAATGACAGCCCTGTAGGGGGAGATATGGGGGGACACTCTCCCACCTGCTGTATGAATGCCCCCTAAAAACCAGCCATCAAAGATTTTTTCCTCTTAATATAATGCAGTCATATTATATAGCACTCTGTTCTTACAATTTCTCATTTTGCTCTTCTACCCCGCTAATTCTGCTCTTTTCCATTCTACTCCCCTGCCAGGGACTTTTGCAGTGACTTATGACTCATAGACAGGGGTGGATTAAGGGTAGCCAGGGCCCCGGGCTGTTCAGACACTGTGGGCCCCCCGGTCATGTGACGGGGTCATGTGATGGGGTCATGTGACGGGGTCATGCAAACAGGTCATCATATACCTGAACCAGATTATTCCAGAAAAATAGTTGCTGTGTGAAACTATAACCTGTCAAACATCCATTGATCTAGTCAATTTACCCTTGAGTTAGGAAGAAGAAAAAAAACAAAACACAGTACTATCTCTATAAGTGCCAGTATTCACAGGAGATCTGTACTTAGTTTGCAGTGTCTGTATAGAGGTAATACAGTGATCACCGGTGGCATTGTACACAGGACCTCTGTATATAGTATACAGTGTATAGTGTCAGTGTATTGGTAACACTGACTCACCAGTGACGTCTCTAAGTGAAGTCCTTCATCTTTCATCCTGCACAGACCGCCATCACTTCATCCAGCCAGGACTCGTCTCTGCAGGAAATAACACAGTTATCTCAAGCTCCGCTTGCAGAATACATTACCTAATTTTTCCCAACTTCTACATTACACCACATAAAGAAAAAGAGGCAACATAGTGTCACTCTACACAGTAACAGGACTGCCCCCTATTTAAAACAGTGTCCTCAAAAAATAGAATAAATACATCACTGCAGTAATAATATCCCTTAATTAGCCCTTATGATAATTATAATAATATGCCCCATCCTGGCCCCGTGTATCTCATTCCTGGCTCCAGCCATATGTTCTCCCATCCTGCCCTCATGGGTATCCATTCTGCCCCATATGGTCTCCCCATCCTGCCCCATATGATCTCCCCATCCTTCCCCATCAGTCTCCATCATATCCATCTTGCCCCATGATCCTGCACGATCTGTCTCCAATCCTGCCCCCCCATGTCTTTCATTCTGCCACGTGTCTCCAATCATGCCCCGTATCTACATCCTGCCCATGTCTCCAATCCTGCCCCATCTGTCTCCAGTCCTGCACCCAGTGTGTCCAGCATCTCTGCCCCAGTGTCAAGCATCTCTGCCCCCAATGTCCAGCATCTTTGCCCCCAGTGTCCAGCATCTCTGCCCCCAATGTGTCCAGCATCTCTGCCCCCAGTGTCCAGCATCTCTGCCCCCAGTGTCCAGCATCTCTGCCTCCAGTGTCCAGCATCTCTGCCCCCAGTGTTCCGCATCTCTGCCCCAATGTGTCCAGCATCCTGCCCCCAGTGTGTCCAGCGTCCTGCCCCCAATGTCCAGCATCTCTGCCCCCAATGTCCAGCATCCTTCCCCCACTGTGTCCAGCATCCTGCCCCAGCATGTCCAGTATATTGCCCCCAGTGTGTCCACCATATTGCCCGCAGTGTGTCCAGCATATTGCCCCCAGTGTGTCCAGCAATCTGCCCCAGTGTCTCCAGCATATTGCTCCCAGTGTGTCCAGCTATGTGCCCCAGTGTGTCCAGCATATTGCCCCAGTGTGTCCAGCATATTGCCCCCAGTGTGTCCAGCATCCTGCCCCCAGTGTGTCCAGCAATCTGCCCCAGTGTCTCCAGCATATTTCCCCCAGTGTGTCCAGCATATTGCCCCCAGTTTGTCAAGCATTCTGCCCCAGTGTCTCCAGCATTCTGCCCCCAGTGTGTCCAGCATATTGCCCCCAGTGTGTCCAGCATATTGCCCCAGTGTGTCCAGCATTTTGACTCCAGTGTGTCCAGCATTCTGCCTCAGTGTCTCCAGCATTTTGCCCCCAGTGTGTCCAGCATATTGCCCCCAGTGTGTCCAGCATATTGCCCCCAGTTTGTCCAGCATATTGCCCCCAGTGTGTCCAGCATTCTGCCCCAGTGTCTCCAGCATATTGCCCCCAGTGTGGACAGCATATTGCCCCCAGTGTGTCCAGCATATTGCCCCCAGTGAGTCCAGCATCCTGCCCCCAGTGTGTCCAGCATATTGCCCCCAGTGTTTCTAGCATATTGCCCCCAGTGTGTCCAGCATTCTGCCCCAGTGTCTCCAGCATATTGCCCCCAGTGTGTCCAGCATATTGCCCCCAGTGTGTCCAGCATCTCTGCCCCCAGTGTCCAGCATACTGGCCCGGGCCCCCCGGATTGCCGTTTGCAATTAAAAAAAAGAGTTCTCCTCACCTGTCCGGGCTCCTTCGGCGAAGCAGCTCCCTCCAGCAGCGCGCACTCGCCGGTGACTGACAATGACGTCAAACGCTGGCGATGTGCGCGCTGCAGCTGATGTCAGCTGTCAGCCTCCGATTGGCTGGCGGCTGTTAACTATTGACGTGCGGGCGCGCGCCCGCACATCAATAGCATTTAACTGCCACAGCGCCGGTAGGGGCCCGGTGAGCAGATGAGATGGGGCCCGATGCGGGGCCCCTCTGCCCATCGGGCCCATACGCCAGTCAGGGCAGTAATGCCCTGATGACGGCGGGCAATCTGAGCGGTAGCCCAGGGCCCCCCACACCACTGGGCCCTGGGCTACTGCCCAGATTGACCCTATTATAATCCACCCCTGCTCATAGAGGGAAAATTGACCACCTGTTTCTACATAGAGCTTGGAAGGACCTAGCTAGTCAGTTATAAATCACGTGACTGTTAGCACCACGTCGGATCCCTGCCCTGACAGTCAAAGTCTCTGGCGTGTCTCTTCACTCACCTGTGCTCCAGTCAGTTCTACTCTTCCCGATGCTCTGCATGCTTCCAGCCGGACCTTCAGCCATAAATTTAGAATACGCGCGCGCCCTCTTAAAAGGCCAGTGCATGCACTTGCTGTTTCCTTTCCAGCCTATGACTGTGGGACATTATGTATACAGCTCTGGCAAAAATTAAGAGACCACTGCAATATTTTCAGTTTGTCTAATTTTTCTCTTTATTGATATATTTTTGAGTGAAATGTAAATTGTTCTTTTATTCTATAAATTACTGACAACATGTCTCTGAAGTTCCAAGCAAAACATTTTTTATTTGTTTTCTGAAAATAAGAAATGGTCAAAATAACAAAAAAATGCATTGATTGCAGACCTCAAATAATGCAAAAAAAAATAGAAGTTCATAATCATTTAGAAACAACAATACTAATGTTTTAACTCAGAATTTGTGGAATAACCATTTTTTAATCACGGCTTTCATGCATCTTGGCATGCTTTCCACCAGTCTTTCACACTGCTTTTGGGTGACCTTATACCACTCCTGGTACAAAAATGTAAGCAGTTCTTCTTTGTTTGATGGCTTGTGACTATCCATCTTCCTCTTGATTACATTCCAGAGGTTTTCAATAAGGTTCAGGTCTGGAGATTGGGCTGGCCATGACAGGAATTTGATGTGGTTGTTCTTCATCCACACCTTGATTGACCTAGCTGTGTGGCATGGCGCATTGTCCTGCTGGAAAAAACAGTACTCAGAGTTGGGGAACATTGCCTGATCAGAAGGAATCAACTGTTTTTCCAGGATAACCTTGTATGCGGCTTGATTCAGACGTCCTTCACAAAGAACAATCTGCACAATTCCAGCCTTGCTGAAGCATCTCGCCGCTGGACTCACCGGCGGCTGCTCCTAGCCGGAGGCTGGACCGGGGAGGGTGGGTCCATCATGATGCTAGTGCCGAGTGGATGGGACAGCTTCCAGTTTACACCGGAAGGGACGTCACACGCTGAGGGAGAGCGGTGTGCTGACACTTCCGGGAGGAGGTTGATTCAGATCTACTATGGTGGTTGAAATGCCCAGAGAGCAGCAATCAATCCAGGATTCCATGTTTAGTAACCTGGAGGGGAAAAAACTGAGGGTTTTTCGCTTTCATGATAACTTATTGAATCTGATTAAGAGGGAATGGAAAAAGTCGAACAAAAAGATGTCAGTTCCGCAGACCCTGAAACGCAAATACCCATTTGACGAAGAAATCTGCGAAAAATGGGAAAAAGCTCCTAGATTAGATGCTGCTATTGCTAGTACCTCCAGGGGAATAGCACTTCCATTTGAGGACATGGGTGCCTTAAAGGATCCCCTCTACAAAAAAAGCTGATGCCTTCCTAAAATCAGCTTGGGAGGCATCAGAATGGTCATTTAAACCTGGGGTGGCCGCCACTTGTACAGCTCGCGCTATGGTCAAGTGGTTAGAGGAGTTAAGTGAACAGATAAGGGACAAATGTCCAAGAGAGAGACTACTGGAGGCAATACCTTCCTTACAAAAAGCAGCAGGGTTCCTAGCAGATGCTGCGGTTGACTCTGTCCGATGTGCTGCCCATGCATGCGCCCTGTCCAACTTGGGTCGAAGAGCACTGTGGTTGAAAAATTGGGCTGCAGACTTTCAATCGAAAGTGAAGCTCTGCGTGGTTCCTTGTGAAGGACAGTATCTCTTTGGGAAATCGTTAGATTAAATTTTGGAAGAAAAAACAATTTCCACCACCCCCTTCTCTAGATGTCGTTGGGGTGACTCTCAACTGTCCTTTCGAGGGTCAGGGAGAGGAGGCCGCTCAGGCGACAGGTCCATGCGAGGCAAATCCTGGAAAGAAAGGAAAGATAGAGTATTCCTCTTCAGTAAACCTCCCCATAAACCAGAGTGTCGGTGGCCCCTCGAATCTTCACGAAGATCATCTCCGAAATAACATCCTTCTTGAGGAAAGAAAACATACTACTGGTACCCTATTTAGACAACTTTCTCATTGTGGCATACAGCAAGGAAGACTGCATAAGAGCAGTCACAAGAGAACAGGAGGTGCTGACCAGGTTAGGCTGGATAATAAAATTTAAAAAATCAAGGATGGTTCCAGTTCAGATATAGGAATTCCTAGGGATCCAGTTAAATTCGGTCAAATGAGATTGTGTCTTTCCAGAAAGGAAAATCCTGGCCATACAACAAAAAAAAATAAAGCAGACACAAGCTGGCCAGTTCATCTCAGTAAGAGAAGCAATGTCCCTTCTGGGTATGCTAATGGCAACAATACCAGCGGTCCAATGGGCGCAAATACATACGAGAGAATTGCAGTGGCAAATCCTGTCTGAGCAGGCAAAGGACCCCTACAATTTAAATCAATAGATTATGTTATCGCCACAAGTGCAGGACTCTCTAAGGTGGTGGCTGAGGGCCGAAAGTCTAAAAAATGGCGTACCTTGGTCAGTTCAGAACGCAGTGGTACTGACCACAGATGCAGGTCCATTAGGCTGGGGTGCACATCTAGCAGACCAAATTCTACAGGTCCAGTGGGGTCCCTCAATGAGAGCAGCATCCTCCAACCTGAAAGAGTTAGCGGCGGTAAGACAGGCAATTCTCCAAGTAGGAGAGGACATCAAAGGAAAACATTTGGTAGTGTTGTCTGACAACAGCACGACCATGTCATACATAAACCAACAAGGGGGAACAAGTTCAGGGTCTCTGGAAGAAGCCAAGAGGCTGTTCATATGGGCAGAAAACAATCTCTTGTCCTTGTCAAGCACACACTTGAAAGGGGCGGACAACTTCGTGGCGGATTTCTTAAGCCGTCACATGTTACACCAGAGAGAGTGGTCCCTAAATCAGGAAGTATTTGGAGAAATCAGTGCCATCTGGGGTACTCCACAAGTGGATCTGTTTCCCACAAAACAAAATCGGAAAGTAAACAGGTTCTACTCCCTAAATCCAAGGGAAAACCCAGGAGCGGATGAACTCTTGCACCAATGAAAGTTTCAACTTGCTTACGCGTTTCCCCCGGTCCCACTAATCCCGATGGTCCTGAAGAAAATTCGGAAGGACGGGACACGAATAATTCTTGTCGCACCCTTCTGGCCAATGAGGGCATGGTTCACCTGGCTCAGACGCATGTCCATCTCAGACCCTTGGATCCTTCCAGATATCCCAAATCTCCTACACCAGGGTCCAGTAATACATCCTAAGGTGCACAGACTACATCTCACCACCTGGAACTTGAAAGGGGACTCCTACTAGTGAAAGGATTCTCAGACCCGTTAGTTACTACTCTGCTCCCTAGCAGAAAGAAAATCACAAAATCACAAAGGATAAATACCAGAAAGTCTGGGAAAAATTCCAGAATTTTCAGGACGACTGCTGTCTAATACAATCCAAGAAATCCCAATAACTGAGGTTCTGGAATTTCTCTAAAAAGGGCTAGAAAGAGGATTATCTACTAGTACCCTAAAAGTGCAAGTTTCTGCCCTAGGTACATTGTTTGATCAAGCACTGGCTGATCACCCCATTCGAGCCTCCTTTGCGGCCAGACCTTTTAAATCTCGACCGAAGGTAGCTCCCTTGGATCTAAATTTAGTATTGAATGCCCTAACTTCTCCTCCCTTCGAGCCTCTTACTTCCATTTCAATAAAGGCCCTGACTCTAAAGACAGTTCTCCTGGTTGCCCTTACATCAGCTCAACGTATTAGTGAGCTACAAGCTATCTCAGTAAACTCCCCATATACTACTTTTCTGGATGACAGAGTAATTATAAAAAATAACCCCGCCTTCCGTTCGAAGGTCAATTCAAAATTTTACAGGGACCAGGAGATAATTCTGCCATCTTATTGTGCCAATCCAAAATCCCAGGGAGAAGAAACCTTCCATTGCCTAGATGTCAGACGTTGCCTACTTCAATATCTAGAAGTATCAGAACCGTGGAGACAGTCATCAGTAGGGTTGAGCGAAACGGGTCGAACATTTTCAAAAGTCGCCGACTTTTGGCGAAGTCGAGTTTCATGAAACCCGATCCGACCCCTGTGCGTGGTCGGCCATGCGGTACGCGACTTTCGCGCCAAAGTCACGTTTCAATGACGCGAAAAGCGCCATTTCTCAGCCAATGACGGTAAACGCAGAGTGTGGGCAGCGTGATGACATAGGTCCTGGTCCCCACCATCTTAGAGAAGGGCATTGCAGTGATTGGCTTGCTGTCTGCGGCGTCACAGGGGCTATAAAGGGGAGTTCCCGCCGACCGCCATGTTACTGCTGCTGATCTGAGCTTAGGGAGAGGTTGCTGCCGCTTCGTCAGAAGCAGGGATAGCGTTAGGCAGGGTCCATTAACCACAAAACCGCTTGTGCTGTAGCGATTTCCACTGCCCAACACCACCTTCGGTGTGCAGGGACAGTGGAAGCTCCTTTTTTTTTTTTTTCCTCAGCGCTGTAGCTCATTGGGCTGCCCTAGAAGGCTCCCTGATAGCTGCATTGCTGTGTGTACGCCGCTGTGCAAACCAACTGCTTTTTTCAAAGCACAAATCCTCTTGTTCCTTCCTTTCTGCACAGCTATCTTGTTTGTTTGTCCACACTTTTTATTTAATTTGTGCATCAGTCCACTCCTTATTGCTGCCTGCCATACCTGGCTGAGATTACTGCAGGGAGATAGTAATTGAAGGACAGTTCCTTTTTTTTTTTTTTTTTTTTTTGTGGGAGATTAAGATTGACATTTCTGCTAGAGTGCCATCTCTGTCTGTGTCATCTCTCACTCAGTGGGCCATAGAAAGCCTATTTATTTTTTTGCTTGATTTGGGTTCCAAAATCTACCAGAAAAAATCACAACATCAATCAGTGGGAGAAAAATATTGGCCTCAGGGCTTGTGTGCCACTCCTTACTCCTGTGTGTGTAATCTCTCACTCAGTGGGCCATAGAAAGCCTATTAATTTTTTTGCTTGATTTGGGTTCTAAATTCTACCTGAAAAATCAATAAATCAATCAGTGGGAGATTAATATTGGCCTTTGGGCTTGTGTGCCAGTCCTAAGCGTGCCATCTCTCTCTCTCTCAGATAGTGGGCCATAGAAAGCCTATTTTTGTATTATTTTATTGGGTTTATAAATTTTCCCTGGAAAAAAAAAAAAAGTGGGAGATTAATATTGGCCTCTGGGCTTGTGTGCCAGTCCTGAGCGTGCCATCTCTCTCACAAATAGTGGGCCATAGAAAGCCTATTTATTTTTTTGGTTGATTTGGGTTCATAATTCTACCTGAAAAAATCAATCAATCAATCAGTGGGAGATTAATATTGGCCTTTGGGCTTGTGTGCCAGTCCTAAGCGTGCCATCTCTCTCTCTCAGATAGTGGGCCATAGAAAGCCTATTTATTATTATTTTTTTTATTGGGTTTATAAATTTTCCCTGGAAAAAAAAAAATGGGAGATTAATATTGGCCTCTGGGCTTGTGTGCCAGTCCTGAGCGTGCCATCTCTCTCACAAATAGTGGGCCATAGAAAGCCTATTAATTTTTTTGCTTGATTTGGGTTCCAAAATCTACCAAAAAAAATCACTAAATCAATCAGTGGGAGATTAATATTGGCCTCTGGGCTTGTGTGCCACTCCTGACTCCTGTGAGCGTCATCTGTCACTCAGTGGGCCCTAGAAAGCCTATTTTTTGTTTTATTTGTTTTCTAAATTCTCCCTGAAACAATCATTTTATTTTCTTTGGTTTCTAAATTATTCCTGAAAAAAATCATTTTTTTGTATTTTTTTTTCTCTAAAGTCTCCCTGAAAAAAAAAAAAAAAAAATCTGTGGGAGATTCATATTGCCCCTTCTGCTTGTGTGCCAGTCTTGACTCCTGGGTGTGCCATCTCTCTCTCTCTCCCCAATTGTGGGCCATAGAAAGCCTATTAATTTTTTTGCTTGATTTGGGTTCCAAAATCTACCAAAAATAATCACTAAATCAATCAGTGGGAGATTAATATTGGCCTCTGGGCTTGTCTGCCACTCCTGACTCCTGTGTGCGTCATCTGTCACTCAGTGGGCCCTAGAAAGCCTATTTTTTGTTTTATTTGTTTTCTAAATTCTCCCTGAAACAATCATTTTATTTTCTTTGGTTTCTAAATTATTCCTGAAAAAAATCTTTTTTTTTGTATTTTTTTTTCTCTCAAGTCTCCCTGAAAAAAAAAAAAAAAAAAAAATCTGTGGGAGATTCATATTGCCCCTTCTGCTTGTGTGCCAGTCTTGACTCCTGGGTGTGCCATCTCTCTCTCTCTCCCCAATTGTGGGCCATAGAAAGCCTATTAATTTTTTTGCTTGATTTGGGTTCCAAAATCTACCAAAAAAAATCACTAAATCAATCAGTGGGAGATTAATATTGGCCTCTGGGCTTGTGTGCCACTCCTGACTCCTGTGAGCGTCATCTGTCACTCAGTGGGCCCTAGAAAGCCTATTTTTTGTTTTATTTGTTTTCTAAATTCTCCCTGAAAAAATCATTTTATTTTCTTTGGTTTCTAAATTATTCCTGAAAAAAATCATTTTTTTTGTATTTTTTTTTCTCTAAAGTCTCCCTGAAAAAAAAAAAAAAAAAATCTGTGGGAGATTCATATTGCCCCTTCTGCTTGTGTGCCAGTCTTGACTCCTGGGTGTGCCATCTCTCTCTCTCTCCCCAATTGTGGGCCATAGAAAGCCTATTAATTTTTTTGCTTGATTTGGGTTCCAAAATCTACCAAAAATAATCACTAAATCAATCAGTGGGAGATTAATATTGGCCTCTGGGCTTGTCTGCCACTCCTGACTCCTGTGTGCGTCATCTGTCACTCAGTGGGCCCTAGAAAGCCTATTTTTTGTTTTATTTGTTTTCTAAATTCTCCCTGAAAAAATCATTTTATTTTCTTTGGTTTCTAAATTATTCCTGAAAAAAATCATTTTTTTTGTATTTTTTTTTCTCTAAAGTCTCCCTGAAAAAAAAAAAAAAATCTGTGGGAGATTCATATTGCCCCTTCTGCTTGTGTGCCAGTCTTGACTCCTGGGTGTGCCATCTCTCTCTCTCTCCCCAATTGTGGGCCATAGAAAGCCTATTAATTTTTTTGCTTGATTTGGGTTCCAAAATCTACCAAAAAAAATCACTAAATCAATCAGTGGGAGATTAATATTGGCCTCTGGGCTTGTGTGCCACTCCTGACTCCTGTGTGCGTCATCTGTCACTCAGTGGGCCCTAGAAAGCCTATTTTTTGTTTTATTTGTTTTCTAAATTCTCCCTGAAACAATCATTTTATTTTCTTTGGTTTCTAAATTATTCCTGAAAAAAATCATTTTTTTTGTATTTTTTTTTCTCTAAAGTCTCCCTGAAAAAAAAAAAAATCTGTGGGAGATTCATATTGCCCCTTCTGCTTGTGTGCCAGTCTTGACTCCTGGGTGTGCCATCTCTCTCTCTCTCCCCAATTGTGGGCCATAGAAAGCCTATTAATTTTTTTGCTTGATTTGGGTTCCAAAATCTACCAAAAAAAATCACTAAATCAATCAGTGGGAGATTAATATTGGCCTCTGGGCTTGTCTGCCACTCCTGACTCCTGTGTGCGTCATCTGTCACTCAGTGGGCCCTAGAAAGCCTATTTTTTGTTTTATTTGTTTTCTAAATTCTCCCTGAAACAATCATTTTATTTTCTTTGGTTTCTAAATTATTCCTGAAAAAAAATCATTTTTTTTGTATTTTTTTTTCTCTAAAGTCTCCCTGAAAAAAAAAAAAAAAATCTGTGGGAGATTCATATTGCCCCTTCTGCTTGTGTGCCAGTCTTGACTCCTGGGTGTGCCATCTCTCTCTCTCTCCCCAATTGTGGGCCATAGAAAGCCTATTAATTTTTTTGCTTGATTTGGGTTCCAAAATCTACCAAAAAAAATAACTAAATCAATCAGTGGGAGATTAATATTGGCCTCTGGGCTTGTGTGCCACTCCTGACTCCTGTGTGCGTCATCTGTCACTCAGTGGGCCCTAGAAAGCCTATTTTTTGTTTTATTTGTTTTCTAAATTCTCCCTGAAACAATCATTTTATTTTCTTTGGTTTCTAAATTATTCCTGAAAAAAATCATTTTTTTTGTATTTTTTTTTCTCTCAAATCTCCCTGAAAAAAAAAAAAAAAAAAAAAAAATCTGTGGGAGATTCATATTGCCCCTTCTGCTTGTGTGCCAGTCTTGACTCCTGGGTGTGCCATCTCTCTCTCTCTCCCCAATTGTGGGCCATAGAAAGCCTATTAATTTTTTTGCTTGATTTGGGTTCCAAAATCTACCAAAAAAAATCACTAAATCAATCAGTGGGAGATTAATATTGGCCTCTGGGCTTGTGTGCCACTCCTGACTCCTGTGTGCGTCCTCTCTCACTCAGTGGGCCCTACAAAGCCTTTTTTTTTTTTTTTTTTCCTAAATTCTCCCTGAAACAATCATTTCATTTTATTTGTTTTATAAATTCTTCTGTAAAAAATAATTTTTTTTTAATTTTTTTTTTTTCTGAAGTCTCCCTTTTAAAAAAACCAAACACAAATCAGTGGGAGATAAATATTTACATTTGCGCTTCAGTGACAGTCCTGCGTGTGTGCTATCTCATTTGTTGCCAACAACAACAGAGTGTGTAACATTGTGGCTGATTTTCGTTGTGGTCTCACCCACCTGTAAAGGGGTAGCTAAATCATACTGAAGTTATAGCTCACCGTGTAAGTTGTGTGACAGCAACAAATACCGTTCGTTTGGTAACGTTTTTAAAACAATGAGGAAGTCTGGTGGAAGAGGTCGTGGCCGGGGGTGTTCATTGTCAGCTGGTAATGAGGGTAGTGGTAGTGGTGGAGCATCAGGTGGTCGTGGGAAAAAAAATATTGCACCTAAGTCTGGAGCTGTGGAGCCAGGTTCGTCGTCTGGCTACACAAGGCCTCGAACCCTCCCTTTTCTGGGAGTAGGAAAACCGCTTTTAAAGCCGGAGCATCAAGAGCAAGTTTTGGCTTATCTTGCTGACTCAGCCTCTAGCTCTTTTGCCTCCTCTCGTGAAACTGGTAAAAGTAAAAGCAGCGCGTCGTTAGTGGATGTTCACGGTCAGGGACAAGTCGCTTCCTTGTCCTCTTCAGCAAAAACAACAACAGAGAAGAATGCAGCAGGCGACACAACGGGTTACTCCATGGAGCTCTTTACACATACCGTCCCTGGCTTAGAAAGTGAAGCAGTTAACAGTCCATGCCCATTACAAGTTGAATCTGACATGGAGTGCACTGATGCACAGCCACAGCCAGACTACTATGCTGGTCCTTTGACTCAGACCACAACATTGCCCTCGCAGGGTGCTGATCAAGAATCAGACCCTGATGAGACTATGTTGCCCCATCACGAACGCTATACCACCGACCGACACGGTGACACAGACGAAGTTGCACACGAGCTACAAGAAGAGGTAATAGATGACCCAGTTCTTGACCCCGATTGGCAGCCATTGGGGGAACAGGGTGCAGGTGGCAGCAGTTCTGAAGCGGAGGAGGAGGGGCCGCAGCAGGCATCAACATCGCAACAGGTTCCATCTGCCGGGCCCGTATCATGGCCAAAACGCGTGGCAAAGTCAAAACCTGTTGGAGGACAGCGTGGCCATCCGGTTAAAGCTCAGTCTGCAATGCCTGAAAAGGTATCCGATGCTAGAAAGAGTGCAGTCTGGCATTTTTTTAAACAATATCCAATTGATCAGCACAAAGTAATCTGTCAAAAATGTTCAACTACCTTAAGCAGAGGGCAGAATCTGAAAAGTCTCAATACAAGTTGCATGCATAGACATTTAACCACCATGCATTTGCAAGCTTGGACTAACTACCAAACGTCCCTTAAGGTTGTAGCACCCTCGGCCAATGAAGCTACTCATCAACGCACGCAACATCCCTTCCGGCAGTGTAGGGCCACCATTTTCTGCACCACCTGCAGTATCTGTGCAGGTTTCTTTGCCAGGCCAAAGCAGTCAGGGTCAGGGAATCTCCAGTTTCGTAGTAGGAAACACTGCATCTAGGGCACCGGCGGCAACAATACCATCTCCCACCGTCTCTCAGTCTGCCATGTCCACCGGCACCCCCGCTAGTTCCACGATCTCCAGCTCTCCAGTCCAGCTCACCCTACATGAGACTATGGTTAGAAAAAGGAAGTACTTAGCCTCGCATCCGCGTACACAGGGTTTGAACGCCCACATAGCTAGACTAATCTCGTTAGAGATGATGCCCTACCGGTTAGTTGAAAGCGAAGCTTTCAAAGACCTGATGGACTACGCTGTACCACGCTACGAGCTACCCAGTCGACACTTTTTTTCCAGAAAAGCCATCCCAGCCCTCCACCAGCATGTTAAAGAGCGCATCGTCCATGCACTCAGGCAATCTGTGAGCACAAAGGTGCACCTGACAACAGATGCATGGACCAGTAGGCATGGCCAGGGACGTTACGTGTCCATCACGGCACACTGGGTAAATGTGGTGGATTCAGGGTCCACAGGGGACAGCAAGTTTGGGACAGTTCTGCCTAGCCCACGGTCTAGGAAACAGTTGGCTGTAGCCGTTCGCACCCCCTCCTCCTCCTCCTCCTCCTCGTCCTCCTGCAGAAGCGAGAGCTCGTCCACAGACTGCAGTCGCACAACCACTCCATCCTCAGCTGCCACTGTTGCACACCAGGTCTCCCATTATGGGGCAGCTACTGGCAAACGTCAGCAGGCTGTATTGGCTATGAAGTGTTTGGGCGACAACAGACACACCGCGGAAGTTCTGTCCGAGTTCTTGCAGCAAGAAACGCAGTCGTGGCGGGGCACTGTAGATCTTGAGGCAGGCAAGGTAGTGAGTGATAACGGAAGGAATTTCATGGCTGCCATCTCCCTTTCCCAACTGAAACACATTCCTTGCCTGGCTCACACCTTAAACCTGGTGGTGCAGTGCTTCCTGAAAAGTTATCCGGGGTTATCCGACCTGCTCCTCAAAGTGCGTGGACTTTGCTCACATATCCGCCGTTCGCCTGTACACTCCAGCCGTATGCAGACCTATCAGCGTTCTTTGAACCTTCCCCAGCATCGCCTAATCATAGACGTTGTTACAAGGTGGAACTCAACACTGCACATGCTTCAGAGACTGTGCGAACAGAGGCGGGCTGTTATGTTTTTGTGGGAGGATACACATACACGGGCAGGCAGTAGGATGGCAGACATGGAGTTGTCAGGTGTGCAGTGGTCGAAGATTCAAGACATGTGTCAAGTCCTTCAGTGTTTTGAGGAATGCACACGGCTGGTTAGTGCAGACAACGCCATAATAAGCATGAGCATCCCCCTAATGTGTCTGCTGATGCAAAGTTTGACGCACATAAAGGATCAGGCGTCTGCACCAGAGGAAGAGGAAAGCCTTGATGACAGTCAGCCATTGTCTGGTCAGGGCAGTGTACAGGACGAGGTAGCGGGCGAAGAGGAGGTGGAGGATGAGGAGGATGATGGGGATGAGTATATTTTTAATGAGGAAGCTTTCCCGGGGTCATTGGAAATTGGTGGCGTGGCAAGGGCGGGTTCTGGTTTTTTGAGGGACACAAGTGACGTAGATTTGCCTGCAACTGCCCCTCAACCAAGCACAACCGCAGATTTGACAACTGGAACTTTGGCCCACATGGCGGATTATGCCTTGCGTATCCTCAAAAGGGACACACGCATTACAAAAATGATGAACGATGACGATTACTGGTTGGCCTGCCTCCTTGATCCTCGCTATAAAGGCAAATTGCAAAATATTATGCCACATGAGAACTTGGAACTAATATTAGCAACAAAACAATCAACTCTTGTTGACCGTTTGCTTCTGGCATTCCCTGCACACAGCACCCGTGATCGTTCTCACACGAGCTCCAGGGACCAGCAGACCAGAGGTGTTAGAGGGGCAGAAATCAGAAGTGGTGTTGGCCAGAGGGGTTTTCTGACCAGGTTGTGGAGTGATTTTGCTATGACCACAGACAGGACAGGTACTGCAGCATCAATTCAAAGTGACAGGAGATAACATTTGTCCAGTATGGTTACAAACTATTTTTCATCCCTTATCGACGTTCTCCCTCAACCGTCATTCCCATTTGATTACTGGGCATCCAAATTAGACACCTGGCCAGAATTGGCAGAATATGCATTGCAGGAGCTTGCTTGCCCGGCAGCTAGTGTCCTATCAGAAAGAGTATTCAGTGCTGCAGGTTCAATACTAACTGAAAAAAGGACTCGTCTGGCTACCCAAAATGTAGATGATCTAACCTTCATTAAAATGAACCACAACTGGATTTCGAAATCTTTTGCCCCACCTTGCCCGGCTGACACCTAACTTTCCTATGAAAAGGTCTTGCCTGTGGACTCTTCTGAATGACTTTTCCAATCTCGTAATTTTCTGCACCTGATTGTCCAGCATACGACATGTTTACTCCTAACAAAATGGCCAAACTCCCCACACGGGGCCGTGGTATCGCCACTTTGCGCCAGCACCCGTGAGAGTGCTGTTTGTCTGAAGAGGTGGGTGTGCCCGCTTTTGGTCGACGGCACTGCCACTGGGTCCCTCATAGTACAATAAAGTGTCTCTGGCGGTGGTGGTGCGCACCCAACGTCAGACACACCATTGTAATATGAGGGGCCCTGGGCCTGTACCGCCGGCCACAAGACAGTTCCCCCCCCAGCTCAAACAGTGCTCTACCACTAGCAAAATTATCTCTCACAGCTTCACCAATGTTTAGTCTATGCGCTGACATCCTTCAATGCCTGGCACTGACAATACCATTGTTTTGACATTTTTGTTATGTTAGGCCTTCGAAGCCTGTCTGCGGTCCGTTCTTTCTACAACTACTACACTGACCAGGCCACTGCTGGCCGTGTTCCCCTGGAACCAATTTAAACTTGCCTACAGCCAGCCCAATTTTGTTATGTTAGGCCTTCTTAGCCTGTCTGCCGTCACTCCTTCCACTAGACTTCCACTGACCAGACCACTGTTGCCCGTGTACCCCTGGAACCAATTTTAAATTGCCAACAGCCAAATGTTATTATGTTAGGCCTTTGATGCCTGTCTGCCGTCACTCCTTCCACTAGACTTCCACTGACCAGACCACTGTTGCCCGTGTACCCCTGGAACCAATTTTAAATTGCCAACAGCCCAATGTTATGATGTTAGGCCTTTGATGCCTGTCTGCGGTCCCTCCTTCCACTAGGCCTCCACTTACCTGTCTACTGCTGCCCGTGTTCCCCTGGAACCAATTTTAAATTGCCTACAGGCAGCCCAATTTATTATGTTAGGCCTTCGAAGCCTGTCTGCGGTCCCTCCTTCCACTAGGCCTCCACTTACCTGTCTACTGCTGCCCGTGTTCCCCTGGAACCAATTTTAAATTGCCTACAGCCAGCCCATTTTATTATGTTAGGCCTTCGAAGCCTGTCTGCGGTCCCTCCTTCCACTAGGCCTCCACTGACCTGTCTACTGCTGCCCGTGTTCCCCTGGAACCAATTTTAAATTGCCTACAGCCAGCCCATTTTATTATGTTAGGCCTTCGAAGCCTGTCTGCGGTCCCTCCTTCCACTAGGCCTCCACTTACCTGTCTACTGCTGCCCGTGTTCCCCTGGAACCAATTTTAAATTGCCTACAGGCAGCCCAATTTATTATGTTAGGGCTTCGAAGCCTGTCTGCGGTCCCTCCTTCCACTAGGCCTCCACTGACCTGTCTACTGCTGCCCGTGTTCCCCTGGAACCAATTTTAAACTGCCTACAGGCAGCCCAATTTATTATGTTAGGGCTTCGAAGCCTGTCTGCGGTCCCTCCTTCCACTAGGCCTCCACTGACCTGTCTACTGCTGCCCGTGTACCCCTTGAACCAACATCATAAAATAAAAAAAAAAGTATTTTGCTTATAAAAAAGAAAATACTGGTGAGATATCAAATGCAGACATTTTAACATTAAAAACAAACACACAACTAAAATCTGGTACAGTACTAAAAATGGCCACCAGCTACAATTACTTTATCCTGCAAGTATTTAACTGAAAGGTTTTTTAAATTGAAAACACAGATATGGCATCCACCGAGTGTTGTCCTGTCGCGTCTTCTTTATATTATTGCCGAGAAGATGCAAAACAATGAAAATAATAAAATCATTAATTACCAAAATAATAGAGAAAGTCAACACCACATTGCAAATAAACATTCATTCCAAATAAAGAAGCAGGGCGCGTCCGAGGGTGAGTATATACCTAATAAGAATATAATCACCCTCGGACGCGCAATGCTTATTTCCAACAGCCTTCCTTCCTAAGAATCAGCCCTTCCGTGGTGTAGAGAGACGTTGTGTTACACTTCAAGGTGTTCCCCAGGTTGTCTTTCCTGAGCTTCGATCTTCCGGCTCTCGTTTAGTAGTTCTTGGAAACTACACTGCATTAGGCCTTCAAATTGGGTATGGGGTGTAGAGAGAGGGTGTGTTACACTCCAAGGTGTTCCCCAGGTTGCCTTTCCTGAGCTTCGATCTTCCGGCTCTCGTTTAGTAGTTGTTGGAAACTACGCTGCATTAGGCCTTCAAATTGGGTATGGGGTGTAGAGAGAGGGTGTGTTACACTCCAAGGTGTTCCCCAGGTTGCCTTTCCTGAGCTTCGATCTTCCGGCTCTCGTTTAGTAGTTCTTGGAAACTACACTGCATTAGGCCTTCAAATTGGGTATGGGGTGTAGAGAGAGGGTGTGTTACACTCCAAGGTGTTCCCCAGGTTGCCTTTCCTGAGCTTCGATCTTCATGCTCTCGTTTAGTAGTTGTCGGAAACTACGCTGCATTAGGCCTACAAATTGGGTATGGGGTGTAGAGAGAGGGTTTGTTACACTCCAAGGTGTTCCCCAGGTTGCCTTTCCTGAGCTTCGATCTTCCGGCTCTCGTTTAGTAGTTGTTGGAAACTACGCTGCATTAGGCCTTAAAATTGGGTATGGGGTGTAGAGAGAGGGTGTGTTACACTCCAAGGTGTTCCCCAGGTTGCCTTTCCTGAGCTTCGATCTTCCGGCTCTCGTTTAGTAGTTCTTGGAAACTACACTGCATTAGGCCTTCAAATTGGGTATGGGGTGTAGAGAGAGGGTGTGTTACACTCCAAGGTGTTCCCCAGGTTGCCTTTCCTGAGCTTCGATATTCCGGCTCTCGTTTAGTAGTTGTTGGAAACTACACTGCATTAGGCCTACAAATTTGGTATGGGGGAAACATTGGCGCATCTGCGGTCCCTCCTTCCTCTAGGCCTCCACTGACCTGTCTACTGCTGCCCGTGTTCCCCTGGAACCAATTTTAAATTGCCTACAGGCAGCCCAATTTATTATGTTAGGGCTTCGAAGCCTGTCTGCGGTCCCTCCTTCCACTAGGCCTCCACTGACCTGTCTACTGCTGCCCGTGTACCCCTTGAACCAACATCATAAAATAAAAAAAAAAAGTATTTTGCTTATAAAAAAGAAAATACTGGTGAGATATCAAATGCAGACATTTTAACATTAAAAACAAACACACAACTAAAATCTGGTACAGTACTAAAAATGGCCACCAGCTACAATTACTTTCTCCTGCAAGTAGTTAACTGAAAGGTTTTTTAAATTGAAAACACAGATATGGCATCCACCGAGTGTTGTCCTGTCGCGTCTTCTTTATATTATTGCCGAGAAGATGCAAAACAATGAAAATAATAAAATCATTAATTACCAAAATAATAGAGAAAGTCAACACCACATTGCAAATAAACATTCATTCCAAATAAAGAAGCAGGGCGCGTCCGAGGGTGAGTATATACCTAATAAGAATATAATCACCCTCGGACGCGCAATGCTTATTTCCAACAGCCTTCCTTCCTAAGAATCAGCCCTTCCGTGGTGTAGAGAGACGTTGTGTTACACTTCAAGGTGTTCCCCAGGTTGTCTTTCCTGAGCTTCGATCTTCCGGCTCTCGTTTAGTAGTTCTTGGAAACTACACTGCATTAGGCCTTCAAATTGGGTATGGGGTGTAGAGAGAGGGTGTGTTACACTCCAAGGTGTTCCCCAGGTTGCCTTTCCTGAGCTTCGATCTTCCGGCTCTCGCTTAGTAGTTGTTGGAAACTACGCTGCATTAGGCCTTCAAATTGGGTATGGGGTGTAGAGAGAGGGTGTGTTACACTCCAAGGTGTTCCCCAGGTTGCCTTTCCTGAGCTTCGATCTTCCGGCTCTCGTTTAGTAATTCTTGGAAACTACACTGCATTAGGCCTTCAAATTGGGTATGGGGTGTAGAGAGAGGGTGTGTTACACTCCAAGGTGTTCCCCAGGTTGCCTTTCCTGAGCTTCGATCTTCATGCTCTCGTTTAGTAGTTGTCGGAAACTACGCTGCATTAGGCCTACAAATTGGGTATGGGGTGTAGAGAGAGGGTTTGTTACACTCCAAGGTGTTCCCCAGGTTGCCTTTCCTGAGCTTCGATCTTCCGGCTCTCGTTTAGTAGTTGTTGGAAACTACGCTGCATTAGGCCTTCAAATTGGGTATGGGGTGTAGAGAGAGGGTGTGTTACACTCCAAGGTGTTCCCCAGGTTGCCTTTCCTGAGCTTCGATCTTCCGGCTCTCGTTTAGTAGTTCTTGGAAACTACACTGCATTAGGCCTTCAAATTGGGTATGGGGTGTAGAGAGAGGGTGTGTTACACTCCAAGGTGTTCCCCAGGTTGCCTTTCCTGAGCTTCGATCTTCATGCTCTCGTTTAGTAGTTGTCGGAAACTACGCTGCATTAGGCCTACAAATTGGGTATGGGGTGTAGAGAGAGGGTTTGTTACACTCCAAGGTGTTCCCCAGGTTGCCTTTCCTGAGCTTCGATCTTCCGGCTCTCGTTTAGTAGTTGTTGGAAACTACGCTGCATTAGGCCTTCAAATTGGGTATGGGGTGTAGAGAGAGGGTGTGTTACACTCCAAGGTGTTCCCCAGGTTGCCTTTCCTGAGCTTCGATCTTCCGGCTCTCGTTTAGTAGTTCTTGGAAACTACACTGCATTAGGCCTTCAAATTGGGTATGGGGTGTAGAGAGAGGGTGTGTTACACTCCAAGGTGTTCCCCAGGTTGCCTTTCCTGAGCTTCGATATTCCGGCTCTCGTTTAGTAGTTGTTGGAAACTACACTGCATTAGGCCTACAAATTTGGTATGGGGGAAACATTGGCGCATCTGCGGTCCCTCCTTCCTCTAGGCCTCCACTGACCTGTCTACTGCTGCCCGTGTTCCCCTGGAACCAATTTTAAATTGCCTACAGGCAGCCCAATTTATTATGTTAGGGCTTCGAAGCCTGTCTGCGGTCCCTCCTTCCACTAGGCCTCCACTGACCTGTCTACTGCTGCCCGTGTACCCCTTGAACCAACATCATAAAATAAAAAAAAAAGTATTTTGCTTATAAAAAAGAAAATACTGGTGAGATATCAAATGCAGACATTTTAACATTAAAAACAAACACACAACTAAAATCTGGTACAGTACTAAAAATGGCCACCAGCTACAATTACTTTCTCCTGCAAGTAGTTAACTGAAAGGTTTTTTAAATTGAAAACACAGATATGGCATCCACCGAGTGTTGTCCTGTCGCGTCTTCTTTATATTATTGCCGAGAAGATGCAAAACAATGAAAATAATAAAATCATTAATTACCAAAATAATAGAGAAAGTCAACACCACATTGCAAATAAACATTCATTCCAAATAAAGAAGCAGGGCGCGTCCGAGGGTGAGTATATACCTAATAAGAATATAATCACACTCGGACGCGCAATGCTTATTTCCAACAGCCTTCCTTCCTAAGAATCAGCCCTTCCGTGGTGTAGAGAGACGTTGTGTTACACTCCAAGGTGTTCCCCAGGTTGCCTTTCCTGAGCTTCGATCTTCCGGCTCTCGTTTAGTAGTTGTTGGAAACTACGCTGCATTAGGCCTTCAAATTGGGTATGGGGTGTAGAGAGATGGTGTGTTCCACTCCAAGGTGTTCCCCAGGTTGCCTTTCCTGAGCTTCGATCTTCCGGCTCTCGTTTAGTAGTTCTTGGAAACTACACTGCATTAGGCCTTCAAATTGGGTATGGGGTGTAGAGAGAGGGTGTGTTACACTCCAAGGTGTTCCCCAGGTTGCCTTTCCTGAGGTTCGATCTTCATGCTCTCGTTTAGTAGTTGTCGGAAACTACGCTGCATTAGGCCTACAAATTGGGTATGGGGTGTAGAGAGAGGGTTTGTTACACTCCAAGGTGTTCCCCAGGTTGCCTTTCCTGAGCTTCGATCTTCCGGCTCTCGTTTAGTAGTTGTTGGAAACTACGCTGCATTAGGCCTTCAAATTGGGTATGGGGTGTAGAGAGAGGGTGTGTTACACTCCAAGGTGTTCCCCAGGTTGCCTTTCCTGAGCTTCGATCTTCCGGCTCTCGTTTAGTAGTTCTTGGAAACTACACTGCATTAGGCCTTCAAATTGGGTATGGGGTGTAGAGAGAGGGTGTGTTACACTCCAAGGTGTTCCCCAGGATGCCTTTCCTGAGCTTCGATCTTCCGGCTCTCGTTTAGTAGTTCTTGGAAACTACACTGCATTAGGCCTACAAATTGGGTATGGGGTGGAGAGAGATGGTGTGTTACACTCCAAGGTGTTCCCCAGGTTTCCTTGCCATTGCTTCGGTCTTCCGACTCTCGTTAGTAGTTGTAGAAAAGTACACTGCATTAGGCCTACAAAATGGGTATGGGGTGGAGAGAGATGGTGTGTTACACTCCAAGGTGTTCCCCAGGTTGCCTTTCCTGAGCTTCTATCTTCAGGCTCTCATTAAATTGTGGTTAAATGGAACAACTGCATTTGGCGTACTAGTTGGTTTGGGGCCTACTATCGGTGTCTGCCACTCCTTGCTGTTCTCCTGGTTTCCTGTCCTGAAATTCCATTTTCAGGCTCTCGTTAAGTAGTTGTTAATGTTAGACTGCATTTGGCCTACTAGTTGGGTTGGGGCCTACTATCGGTGTCTGCCACTCCTTGCTGTTCTCCTCCACTGAACAAAGCTGTGCCGCCTGTTTACTACGGTTGCCAATTTTGAACTGCATTTCGACTACTTACTGATTTGGCCCTACTCTCTGTGTCAGCCTCTCATTCCAGTTGTCCTCCACTGCAATGCCCCCTGGTTATTCCTGTGTTACCAATTTTGAACTGCATTTAGCCCACTTTATTCTTTGGGCCTATATCTGTGTTTCCACTTCATCGTGCCCATTGCCCAGCCAGTGATAGATGAGTCTGCTGGTACATTGACCCATAACGCAACATTCCCCGTGCATGCTACACAACAACATTGTGACCCTGCTGAAAGTCAGGTTGCTCTTCCCGCATACCATACCACCTTACACGGGGACAAAGAGGAAGGTGCAGATGAAAGTGCAGGTTCCTTCATCAGGTGGGGGGAGGAATACTAGTTGGCGACGTCACTGGCACAGGGCCTCTCATAGTACGCAAAAGTGTTGCTGCCGGTGGGAGGCGCCCCCGCCGTGCAAACACACCGCTGTACTTTGAGGGGCCCTGTGCCAGTACCAATGCCAACAAGTGGGCCCCCCCTGCTTGCTCAGGATCACAGCACTTGCAAAGTTGAAATACTTACCTCTCCCTGCTCCACTGCCGTGACGTGGTCCAGATTTCCTGGGCCCACTAATTACTTGAACCAGCCCTACCCCACACAACTTTAGCCAAATGACCCCCAATTTCAAATGCCTTCCAATTATTATAAGGTAAATTACGCTTGACAAGCTTCATTAAGAAGAATGGATGGTTTTGACATTAAAATGGGCACTCTAGGTGTTTTCCTGGCCCCCACTCACTGCCGACTATGCTGCCCCATTGACTTGCATTGGGTTTCGTGTTTCGGTCGATCCCGACTTTTCGCCATAATCGGCCGATTTCACTCGACCCGACTTTTGAGATAGTCGGGTTTCGCGAAACCCGGCTCGACTCTAAAAAGGTCAAGGTCGCTCAACTCTAGTCATCAGCCCTTTTTGTCTCCTTCCAGGGAACAAACAAGGGAAAAAAGGCCTCAAAATCAACTATCGCACGGTGGCTTCGTATGGCTATTTCACTTTCTTATCCTTCTTCAGGGCAAGCTCCTCCACTGGGTGTAACGGCCCACTCTACAAGGGCCATCACCACATCCTGGGCAGAAAGGGCGAATGCATCTGTGGAACAGATCTGCAATGCAGCAGTATGGTCTTCACCTTCCACTTTCTATCGTCATTATAGTCTAGATCTAGGGCTTTCAAATTTTGCCTTTGGGAGAGAGGTGTTATCTGTTGTTTTCCCACCCTAGGAGCCTGTTCTATTTCTTCCTCTCCTGTATCGGTGCTGTCATGGGGAAGGGAAAAAATTATAATTACTTACCGGTAATTTGATTTTCCAGATGCATGACAGCACCACATTTATTCCCTATCTTGGTGATGGTTGTGTGATGCACAAAAAAAAATGTAATTAGTAAATATGACTTTGTGGAAAGTGAATATAATATATATGTGATGTTTCGTAGATAAACGAAAAGTGACCCCTCTGGACCGTGACGACGAACCCCTCACGGACAAGCTGACCAGATGGACCACCCCCTATACAGGGAGAGTTAGGGGCAGGCCCGTGAGGATCGAGACAAAAAGGGAAAAATAACGGACTGACGATGACTGCTGGAACTCAGGGCAGAGAGTAGGAACTGGAGAGTATGACAGAGACCTGACAGGTACTCTGCAGGCACACTGGGACCGAGGGAGCAGGGAAGAGACACAGGGAATGGCAAAGTACTACAGAGACGAGGGAGCCGATGGGAACACTACGATGACATGGAGGCTGGCGGGAAAATACGGAGACACAGAGGCTGACGAGAGCAGGGAAAGGATATAGGAGCCGGGCAGGTACCGCAGAGAAACAGGAACTGAAGGAACACGGCAGGACCACAGGAAACAGGCAAGGCACTGCAGAGAGAAAAGGAGACCCAAGGTCAAAGGGCAAAGAGCGCAGAGACCACGGGCGGCCAGAAGCACATGTATACACAAATGAACATCAGGCACAGAGGAGCAGCAGGAAGCAGCTTACATACGAGCGTGGGAGACACTTCCGGGTTACAGTCCTCCAGGATGACGGAGAGGACAGGAAGGAGCGCCAGCAGAGGAATCAGATGTGCACAGAGCTGAATGCGACGCGCGCGCGCGCGCACCCGACAAGCTGCAGATGCCAGGGACGAGCACTGGAGAGAGGACGCTTCAGCAGAGGAGCTGCCTCGGGACGCCGAGGACGGGTAAGTATGACAGGGCGCGGGGAGCGGCGGTGGCATGACAGTATACATATCTGAACTAATAAGGCGGTTTCCTTGCATACTCTGAAAACAAACTGAGGAGAGAGGTGCTGCCCTCTTCTTTTATCTCTGCTGCAGGTTTCCTGTTCCTGGGGCAGAGGCCATCTCTCATGTAACGGTGCTGTCATGGATCTGGAAAATCAAATTACCGGTAAGTAATTATCATTTTTCCCCTTCATTTCACTTTTTCTGGACTCCCAGAGCCACAGACCGGGTCACTGCTGCCAGGACAACCTCCCTTAAAAACCGACATACCCGGCCCGAGTACCCCATGGTCCTAGCAGGCGCTCCATTTTGGTGTGACAAACAGGATATTGTAGACCGGTACCACTGGGTCCTGTATGCCAGAGACTTTATTGAACTACTAGCTAAAGAGCCCGGCGTTGCCTGGGCATAGCAAATATCTGTGGTTAGTTATAGCACCTCACATCTCTTATTTTCCCATAACGCCTCTCATGTTCCCAATCACATCTTTCATTTTCCCCCTTACATCTCTCATTTTCTCCCTCACACCTCTCATTTTCTCCCTCACTCCTCTCATTCCCCCCTAACACTTGTCATTTCGACCTCACATCTGTCATTTTCCGATCGCTCCACTATTTTCCCTCACTCCTCTCATTTTGCACTCACACCTTTTCATTTTCACCTCACACCTTTTCATTTTCACCTCACACCTCTCATTTTTACCTCAGTATATACATGTTTGTCATCTCCCTTATATATAGTATACACCTGTATGTCATCTCCTGTATATAGTATACCTGTATGTCATCTCCCCTGTATATAGTATATACATGTGTGTCATCTCCTCCTATATATAGTATATACCTGTATGTCATCTCCTTCTATATATAGTATATACCTGTATGTCATCTGCTCCTGTATATAGTATATACCTGTGTGTCATCTCCTCCTGTATTAGACCTCGTTCACACGTTATTTGCTCAGTATTTTTACCTCAGTATTTGTAAGCTAAATTGGCAGCCTGATTAATCCCCAGCCAACAGGAAACCCTCCCCCTGGCAGTATATATTAGCTCACACATACACATAATAGACAGGTCATGTGACTGACAGCTGCCGTATTTCCTATATGGTACATTTGTTGCTCTTGTAGTTTGTCTGCTTATTAATCAGATTTTTATTTTTGAAGGATAATACCAGACTTGTGTGTGTTTTAGGGCGAGTTTCGTTTGTCAAGTTGTGTGTGTTGAGTTGCGTGTGGCGACATGCATGTAGCGACTTTTGTGAGATGAGTTTTGTGTGGCAACATGCGTGTAGCAACTTTTTGTGTGTCGAGTTGCATGCGACAGGTTAGTGTAGCAAGTTGTGCGAGTATGTGCAAGTTTTGTGTGAGGCAACTTTTGCATGTGTTGCAACTTTTGTGCATGTGGCAATTTTTCCGCGTGTGCAAGTTTTGGTGTGGCGAGTTTTCCATGAGGTGAGTTTTGCACTTGTGGCGAGTTTTGCGTGAGCCTAGTTTTTGCATGTGGCGAGTTTTGCGCGTGGCGAGTTTTGAGCGGCGACTTTTGTGTTTTAACTTTTATGTGGCGAGGTTGGTGTATGTGTGGTGAAATGTGTGCTGAGGGTAATATGTGTTCAAGCATGTGGTAGTGTGTGGCGCATTTTGTGTGTGTGTTGATATCCCCGTGTGTGGTGAGTATCCCATGTCGGGGCCCCACCTTAGCAACTGTACGGTATATACTCTTTGGCGCCATCGCTCTCATTCTTTAAGTCCCCCTTCTTCACATCTGGCAGCTGTCAATTTGCCTCCAACACTTTTCCTTTCACTTTTCCCCATTATATAGATAGGGGCAAAATTGTTTGGTGAATTGGAAAGCACAGGGTTAAAATTTCACCTCACAACATAGCCTATGACGCTCTCGGGGTCCAGATGTGAGACTGTGCAAAATTTTGTGGCTGTAGCAGCGACGCCTCCAACACTTTTCCTTTCACTTTTTTCCCCATTATGTAGATAGGGGCAAAATTGTTTGGTGAATTGGAACGCGCGGGGTTAAAATTTCGCCTCACAACATAGCCTATGACGCTCTGGGGGTCCAGACGTGTGACTGTGCAAAATTTTGTGGCTGTAGCTGCGACGGTGCAGATGCCAATCCCGGACATACACACACACATACACACATTCAGCTTTATATATTAGATACAATCGCCACCATTACTGTGTCACAAGGCGCTCGGGAGAAGAGAGGCATGTCACCAGGCCGGGAACTTGGAAGAAAGGCGCGAAAACCATGCCCGCCCATTGTAGATACTTCCATGTACTAAAAACAAGTCATTCAGCCATGGAAATCCGCCTTCTAGTTTGGGATAGCGGGAAAAGAAAGAAAAAGGACTGCCCATGAAGGAGAGCGTGGGAACAGCATGGGGGTGTAACCATGGACCCGGAGCATAAGGTGGAAATGGAGGACTTCCCCAGCTGACCAGACGAGAACCCTGACCAGCTGCTAGCCATGGACCCGGAGTTCTTGGGAGCCGAGGTGTAGGAGCTGTGCCGCCAGCTCCTGAAATCGCACATCACCGCATTATTAAAAAGGAAAGCGGCCCTGCTGGAGAAGGTGTGTGAGCAGCGGCTGGCCAGGAGCACAGAGAATGGGTAGCATTCCGCTGAGAGCACACAGGAGCCGATTTAGGCTATGTGCACACGTTGCAGATTATAAACGCTATAAAACCGCAAATAATCTGCATACATTAAGCATCCTATCATTTTTAATGAAATCCGCAATTTCTGTGCCCATGATGTGCGTTTTTCCGCATGAAAAACGCATTGCGGAAAAATAATGAACCTGCTCATTAATTTTGCGTTTTTTTCGCGGTTTTCCCACTGTCTAATGCATTGGGAAGTGTCTGGGAAAAACTGCGCAAAAACCGCACAAAAAAACGCATGCGGATTTCATGCGGAAATCTGGCAGAAATGTCCGGATTTCCACAGGAATTTTCTGCATGAATTCCTGAACGTGTGCACATAGCCTTAATGGGATTCCCTGGGAGACCCAAACGGAGGGGAGCTGTGTAGAGACTATTAGCTGGGAAGAATATTGCCAGCAACAGACGCTCAAGTGGGAGCAGGAGGAGGAAGAGCACAACGCCCAGAAGAAGCAAGAGGTGACAGAACATAAATGTAACTAGTTAAGTAAACCTAGCTAAGTTGTGTTAAAGGTTTTATTAACTTAAAGACAATGTGGTCATGGCCAGTGAATGGCCAGAACTTTTATTGTACAAAGTTAGCACTTAATGTGCTCCTTGTTGGCTTTACATTACCCCTTAGAGTGTGAGTAGGACACCCGGCTAGGGACCTCACTGTAATTTATTGAGCTTGAATTGAGAAAGTTTTATTGAAAAAAAAAATACACAGTTTTATGCTCCTGTTATTTATATGTAACGTTAAAGTGAAAATACCTCCCATATAGGGAAGAAATAGTTTTTGATTGTTTACCCATTTGACTTGGTCAATTGCAATTCAAAAATGTGCATGTTTTTAACGTTTATTTTATTTACTCTGTTGCAGCCCTCTGACATGCTGTGTTTAACTGTGGGTCCAGTCGCCACAGAGGTACTGCACCTCAGCCAAGAGGTGTGGTACTCTGCTCTCGGGTAAGGAGGTGACACTACTCAGTACCCACACACTAGTATCCAACACCAGACCTCTCTAGGCCAGGGAGGGACTAGGTAGAAGGTGTGGGTGGAGAGAGTGACAGTTAGAGAAGTTGTCATGGATACAGGAGGGGGAGTCAGGAAGATTCTGGAAAGGCAGTGGGTTAGTGAGATAGTGGGAAGGAGTGGAGTGGAGCAGAGCAGACTTGAGAGACAGAAGCTCCTGACAGAAAAAAGAGAGAGAAGGGGCCTTAGGGGCCAGGGAAGTGAGGAATCCATCCTAGGCACCTGAATTCATGCTGACCGTAGTCGGGTGGAAGGACCAGGTTGCAGTGGGGGAATCGGCAGGAGAGGCAGGAGCCAGCACAGTGAGACGGCCAGGGAAGGAACTTTAAGGGACTCTGTCACCTGAATTTGGCGGGCTCTGTTAATGGTCAGATGGGCGGTGTTTTCTGTTCTTTCATGCACCCCTTCCTTTCCCGCTGGCCGCAATATTGTCTTGAATTTGATTAGGTTTCCTCCGTAGTACACGCGTGCGCAGTGCAATCTCGCCTTGCGCACGTGCAGTATGTTTTGCCAACTGCGGGCAAAACCGATAAGCATTAGTGCACATGTGCCGGCGCACTATGTCCCGGAAGTATTTTGCTGTGTTTCGGGACATAGTGCGCCGGCACATTTAAAGATTTTTCTGTATTTTCATGACTATGAAAATTGTACATTCACACTGAAGGCATCAAAACTATGAATTAATACATGTGGAATTATATACTTAACAAAAAAGTGTGAAACAACTGCATTTATGTCTTGTATTCTAGGTTATTCAAAGTAGCCACCTTTTGCTTTGATGACTGCTTAAAGGGAAGGTGCCGCGTTTTAATATTGTAAAAAAAAAACAAACCTCTTTAATTCCTTATTTTCATAAGTTATTTTCAAGTGCATAGTATTTTATTTTTTTTTTTTTTTATTCATTTTTTTTTCTGCCACTGGGCGCCGCCATTTTGATTTGCAGGACTGTAAGTGTAGCTGCACGACACTTACAGTCTTCACATACGGCTGCCCTGGGCATAAGACTCAGCAGTCGGCGTCCGACCCCATAGCTGCCATTATAAGCTTCTCTGCTCTGATGTGGCCACGCCCCCTGGGCGGTCTCCACATCACAGCAGAGGCAGGAGATCGGCACCATCTTGCTTTAGCCTACAGTGGAGTGTACCTGTGAGCTCCACTGTAGAGCCGTGTTGTTGGAGGAGCAGCTCCATCTGTCTCCTCTCACACTCAGCGGCCATTCCCTGTCCTCTGCTGCCTGTAATCTCTAGAATCGCTAGAGAGGGTGAAGTGCTGCGGTCTGATGTCCTCTTATCTGGAGCTGCAGAGAGGTAACAGAGGGGGAGGGGGAGAATCTCTGTGCTGCTCCGACCCTGTCTCACTATAGCTCCTCACAGGACATCAGACCCTGCATCTATCACTATACTGTGCTGAGCCAAGTATCTAATCCTCTCCTGTGCTGACCTGTGTATCTAATCCTCTCCTGTGTGATACTGTCTGCTGAGCCGTGTATCTAATCCTCTCCTGTGTGATAGTGACTGCTGAGCCGTGTATCTAATCCTATACTGTGTGCTGACCTGTGTATCTAATCCTCTCCTGTGTGATACTGTCTGCTGAGCCGTGTATCTAATCCTCTCCTGTGTGATACTGTCTGCTGAGCCGTGTATCTAATCCTATCCTGTGCTGAGCCGTGTATCTAATCCTCCTGTGGAATACTGACTGCGGAGCCGTGTATCTAATCCTCTCCAGTGTGATACTGTCTGGTGAGCCATGTATCTAATCCTCTCCTGTGTGATACTGTCTGGTGAGCCATGTATCTAATCCTCTCCTGTGTGATACTGTCTGCTGAGCCGTGTATCTAATCCTCTCCTGTGTGATACTGTCTGGTGAACCGTGTATCTAATCCTATCCTGTGCTGACCTGTGTATCTAAGGCTATGTGCACACGTCCGGATTTTTAGCGTTTTTTTTTTTTTGCAGAATTTCGCCATAAAAACGCTATAAATCCACTAAAAAAACGCTAACATTATGCATCCTATCATTTAGAATGCATTCCGCATTTTTTGTGCAGATGTTAGCGTTTTTTTCCGCAAAAAAAACGCATACCGCAAAAAATCCGGACATGCTCTATCTTTTTGCAGATTTCCTATCAAAAAGGACATTCCGGAAAATAAAAAAAAAAAGCAAAAAAACCGCAAAAAATCCGCGCAAAAAATGCGCAAATTCCGCAAGAAATCCGCGCAAAAAAAGCACGCGGATTTCTGGCAGAATTCTCAGGATTATGTCAGGAAAAAATCCTGACGTGTGCACATAGCCTAATCCTGTGAAATACTGACTGCTGAGCCGTGTATCTAATCCTCTCCTGTGTGATACTGTCTGGTGAACCGTGTATCTAATCCACTTCTATGCACTCCTCTCCCCCCTGCATATCTTTCCCCATTGCACACGCAACTCAATGTGTACGATAACAGGAGCTGCGAGCGTCATGCTGTATTATGGCATTATGTGAGATCTATATGACGGTATTATGTGATCTGTATGGTGGTATTATGCTTGATCAGTATTGTGAGAATTATATGGTGGTATTGTGTGTGATCTATATGGCGGTATTATGTGAGAACACTGGCAGCATTATGTGTGATCTATATGGCGGTATTATGTGAGAACACTATGGCAGTATTATGTGTGATCTATATGGTGGTATGTGAGAACACTGGCTGTATGTGTGATCTATATGGCGGTATTATGTGAGAACACTATGGCAGTATTATGTGTGATCTATATGGTGGTATGTGAGTACACTGGCAGTATTATGTGTGATCTATATGGTGGTATGTGAGAACACTGTGGCAGTATTATGTGTGATCTATATGGCGGTATGTGAGAACACTGGCGGTATTATGTGTGATCTATATGGCGGTGAGAACACTGGCGGTATTATGTGTGATCTATATGGTGGTATGTGAGAACTGTATGACAGTATTGTGTGATCTATTTGATAGTATTGTGTGTGATCTATATGGCGGTATTATGTGAGAATACTATGGCAGTATTATCTTCAGAAAGCGGACCCATTCTATGGTGGTTCTGGCTGAGCACCTGCACGCGGGTCTGGGGTAATAGAGGGGGCAGCATGACCTCCAGTTAGGTACAGTCAGGGGAAGGCTGGTGAGGCAGCTGAAGAGAGGGGTCTCATTTTTATTGTTACTATATGGCTACATTTCCTTCCCAGCGTCACCCCGGACTTCGCCTGTCACCTCGCTTTCACATATTGCCAGGACAGGATGGAGAAGACAGGATCTGAGGAGGGGAATGGGGTCTGCATGCAAAGTCTGGATCAGACCAGGCCATCAATCCGCAGAAATGTTTCCTGGATTTCTTTGGAGCAGACAAGCAGATGGTCCATCCATGAGTATAAAAGACAGTGCTCTATGTACAATCCCTGGCTGCTCCGCGGACCAAACAGGGGGCCCCCATAGACCAGCACACTGCTCTCCTGAAATACTCTGTGCTGCTCTGCTCCCTCCACCACATGTCTCCCAGAATCCTTGCTGCCTGCCATCCTCGGTGACTGTAAACTTGTCAGTATAAGGCTGCTTTCAAACTAGCGTTGGTACGAGCCTTTCGCAGTGCGTCGTACCGACGTATGCTGTGAAAGAAATGTCCGACGTGGGCAGCAGAAGCAGTCTTACGACGCTTCCGCTGCCCCATTGTAAGGTCTGGGCATGAGGGGGCGGAGTTTCGGCCGTGCATATGCGGTCGAAAATGGTGGACTCGACGCACAAACGTTACATGTAACTTTTTTTGTGGCGGCGGTCCACCAAAACATGACGCAACCGTCGCACGACAGTTGTGACGTGTGGCAATACGTCGCAATGCGTCGGTAATGTTAGTCTACGGGGAAAAAACGCATCCTGCAGACAACTTTGCAGGATGCGTTTTTTATCCTGAATGACGCATTGCAACGTACAGCCAACAACGCTAGTGTGAAAGTAGCCTAAGGCTGCCGTCCACTATCAGTATTTGGTCAGTATTTTACCTCAGTATTTGTAAGCCAAAACCAGGAGTGGGTGATAAATGCAGAAGTGGTGACATGGTTCTACTATACTTTTCCTCTAATTGTTCCACTCCTGGTTTTGGCTTACAAATACTGAGGTAAAATACTGACCAAATACTGCTAGTGTGACGGCAGCCATACTCTGCAGTCACCAACAAAATGGCTGCTCACTGGGTTCCTGAATATCATCCTCTCTAATCCCTTAGCAAACACCCAGAAGGAGAGGAGAGGAGACATCACACACGTCAGCAGACTCCGCCCATAATTACTGCAGTGCTGTAATGTGAGCTATTTGTACACTAGGTTTTTCTGAAATTTCAGCAGCTGCTCCCCCTAGTGTTGAAAAGTGGAAATTCCAATACTTTTCAAATTATTTTTCATATTTTACTAAATTATAAACGAATGATAATATTTTTTAAGAAAATGTAATCATTAATTCTTTACATTTTTACAATTTCTGAAAAAATTTTTTTTTTGATGGCACCTTCCCTTTAAATGAGAAGGTGTGTCCAAACTTTTAGTCTGTACTGTATATCCAAATAGCCCTTGGTAGAAAAAAGATTCCCCACCCCTGGTTTATCGGGACATGTCATTGTTTTTTTTTTGTGAACAGAGTCAGCGGAACATTTGTGGAGATACACTATGTGCAGAATTATTAGGCAAGTTGTATTTTAGAGGATTATTTTTATTATTGATCAACAACTATGTTCTCAATCAACCCAAGAGACTCATAAATATCAAAACTTAATATTTTTGGAAGTTGGAGTGTTTTTTTTTAGATTTGGCTATCTTAGAAGGATATCTGTTTGTGAAGGTAACTATTACTGAGCAGAATTATTAGGCATCTAAATAAAAACCAAATAGTTATATGAACTAATAGGACACCCCTATTAATCTTAGGCTTAATGTTTTATAAAAATTGTTTTTTTTTGCAACAGCTACAGTCATGGCCAAAAGTATTGACACCCCTGCAATTCTGTCAGATAATACTCAGTTTCTTCCTGAAAATGATTGCAAACACAAATTCTTTGGTATTATTATCGTCATTTAATTTGTCTTAAATGATTAAATGAAAAAACACAAAAGAGAATGAAGCAAAAAGCAAAACATTGATCATTTCATACAAAACTCCAAAAATGGGCCAGACAAAAGTATTGGCACCCTCAGCCTAATACTTGGTTGCACAACCTTTAGCCAAAATAACTGCGACCAACCGCTTCCGGTAACCATCAATGAGTTTCTTACAAAGCTCTGCTGGAATTTTAGACCATTCTTCTTTGGCAAACTGCTCCAGGTCCATGATATTTGAAGGGTGCCTTCTCCAAACTGCCATTTTTAGATCTCTCCACAGGTGATCTATGGGATTCAGGTCTGGACTCATTCCTGGCCACCTTAGAAGTCTCCAGTGCTTTGGGTCATTGTCTTGCTGGAAGACCCATGACCTCTGAGGGAGACCCAGCTTTCTCCCTACATTATGCTGCAAAATTTGTTGGTAGTCTTCAGACTTCATAATGCCATGCACACGGTCAAGCAGTCCAGTGCCAGAGGCAGCAAAGCAACCCCAAAACATCAGGGAACCTCCGCCATGTTTGACTGTAGGGACCATGTTCTTTTCTTTGAATGCCTCTTTTTTCTCCTGTAAACTCTATGTTGATGCGTTTGCCCAAAAAGCTCTACTTTTGTCTCATCTGACCAGAGAACATTCTTCCAAAACGTTTTAGGCTTTTTCAGGTAAGTTTTGGCAAACTCCAGCCTGGCTTTTTTATGTCTCGGGGTAAGAAGTGGGGTCTTCCTGGGTCTCCTACCATACAGTCCCTTTTCATTCAGATGCCTACGGATAGTACGGGTCGACACTGTTGCATCCTCGGACTGCAGGGCAGCTTGAACTTGTTTGGATGTTAGGCGAGGTTCTTTATCCAACATCCACACAATCTTGCGTTGAAATCTCTTGTCAATTTTTCTTTTCCGTCCACATCTAGGGAGGTTAGCCACAGTGCCATGGGCCTTAAACTTCTTGATGACACTGTGTACGGTAGACACAGGAACATTCAGGTCTTTGGAGATGGACTTGTAGCCTTGAGATTGCTCATGCTTCCTCACAATTTGGTTTCTCAAGTCCTCAGACAGTTATTTGGTCTTCTTTCTTTTCTCCATGCTCAATGTGGTACACACAAGGACACAGGACAGAGGTTGAGTCAACTTTAATCCGTGTCAACTGGCTGCAAGTGTGATTTAGTTATTGCCAACACCTGTTAGGTGCCACAGGTAAGTTACAGGTTCTGTTAATTACACAAATTAGTGAAGCATCACATGATTTTTCGAACAGTGCCAATAGTTTTGTCCACTCCCTTTTCTATGTTTGGTGTGGAATTATATCCAATTTGGCTTTAGGACAATTCTTTTTGTGTTTTTTTCATTTAAGACAAATTAAATGAAGATAATAACACCAAAGAATTTGTGTTTTCAATCATTTTCAGGAAGAAAATGAGTATTATCTGACAGAATTGCAGGGATGTCAATACTTTTGGCCATGACTGTATTTCAGTTTCATATATCTAATAACTGTTGGACACAGTAATGTTTCTGCCTTGAAATGAGGTTTATTGTACTAACAGAAAATGTGCAATCTGCATTCAAACAAAATTTGTCAGGTGCATAAGTATGGGCACCCTACCAGAAAAGTGACATTAATATTTAGTAGATCCTCCTTTTGCAAAAATAACAGCCTCTAGTCGCTTCCTGTAGCTTTTAATGAGTTCCTGGATCCTGGATGAAGGTATTTTTGACCATTCCTCTTTACAAAACAATTCCAGTTCAGTTAAGTTTGATGGTCACTGAGCATGGGCAGCCCTCTTCAAATGATCCCACAGATGTTCAATGATATTCAGGTCTGGGGACTGGGATGGCCATTCCAGAACAGTGTAATTGTTCCTCTGCATGAATGCCTGAGTAGATTTGGAGCGGTGTTTTGGATCATTGTCTTGCTGAAAGATCCATCCCCTGCGTAACTTCAACTTTGTCACTGATTCATGAACATTATTGTCAAGAATCTGATGATACTGAGAGGAATCCATGCGTCCCTCAACGTTAACAAGATTCCCGGTGCCGGCATTGGCCACACAGCCCCAAAGCATGATGGAACCTCCACCAAATTTTACTATGGGTAGCAAGTGTTTTTCTTGGAATGCTGTGTTTTTTGACCGCCATGCATAACGCCTTTTTGTATGACCAAACAACTCAATCTTGGTTTCATCAGTCCACAGGACCTTCTTCCAAAAAGAAATTGGCTTCTCCAAATGTGCTTTTGCATACCTCAGCCGACTCTGTTTGTGGCGTGCTTGCAGAAACGGCTTCTTTCGCATCACTCTCCCATACAGCTTCTCCTTGTGCAAAGTGCATTGTATAGTTGACCGATGCACAGTGACACCATCTGCAGCAAGTTGACGCTGCAGCTCTCTGGAGGTGATCTGAGGACTGTCCTTGACTGATCTCACCATTCTTCTTCTCTGCCTTTCTGATGTTTTTCTTGGCCTGCCACTTCTGGCCTTAACAAGAACTGTACCTGTGTTCTTCCATTTCCTTACTATGTTCCTCACAGCGGAAATTGACAGGTTAAATCTCTGATACAGCTTTTTGTATCCTTCCCCTGAACAACTATGTTGAATAATCTTTGTTTTCAGATCATTAGATAGTTGTTTTGAGAAGCCTATGATGCCACTCTTCAGAGGAGATTCAAACAGGAGAACAACTTGCAAGTGGCCACTTTAAGTAGCTTTTCTCATGATTGCATACACCTGGCTATGAAGTTCAAAGCTCAATGAGGCTAGAAAACCAAAAAAAGTGCTTTAGTAAGTCAGTAAAAAGTAGGTAGGAGTATTGAAAACAAGAAAATAAGGGTGCCCATACTTATGCACCTGTCAAATTTTGTTTGAATGCAGATTGCACATTTTCTGTTAGTACAATAAACCTCATTTCAAGGCAGAAACATTACTGTGTCCAACAGTTATTACATATATGAACCTGAAATAGCTGTTGCAAAAAACAACAACAATTTTTATAAAACATTAAGCTTAAGATTAATAGGGGGGCCCAAACTTATTCATAGAACTGTATATTCCCATCTCACTTGTTTATTTTCACCAGGTAAACCAATGTAACTACATAAAATTTAGAAATAAACATTTCTGACATGCAAAAACAAAACCCCCAAAAATTAGTGACCAATATAGCCACCTTTCTTTATGATGACACTCAACAGCCTTCCATCCATAGATTATGTCAGTTGCTTGATTTGTCTACGATCAATATTGCGTGCAGCAGCCACCACAGCCTCCCAGATACTGTCCCGGGAGGTAAACTGTTTTCCCTCCCTGTAGATCTCACATTTTATGAGGGACCACAGGTTCTCTATGGGGTCCAGATCAGGTGAACAAGGGGGCCATGTTATTATATTTTCTTCTTTGAGACCTTTTCTGGCCAGCCACGCTGTGGAGTAGTTGGAAGCATGTGATGGAGCATTGTCCTGTATGAAAATCATGTTTTTCTTGCGCGATACAAACTTCTTCCTGTACCACTGCTTGAAGAAGTTCTCTTCCAGAAACTGGAAGTAGGACTGGGAATTGAGCTTCACTCCATCCTTAACCCGAAAAGGTCCCACAAGTTCATCTTTGATGATACCAGCCCATACCAGTACCCCACCTCCACCTTGCTGGCGTCTGAGTGGAGCTCTCTACCCTTTACTGATCCAGCCTCTGGCCCATCCATCTGGCCCATCAAGAGTCACTCTCATTTCATCAGTCCATAAAACCTTTGAAAAGTCAGTCTTAAGATATTTCTTGGCCCAGTCTTGACGTTTTATCTTATGTCTCTTGTTCAAAAGTGTTCGTTTTTCAGCATTCCTTACCTTGGCCATGTCCCTGAGTATTGCACACCTTGTGCTTTTTGTTACTCCAGTAACGTTGCAGCTCTGAAACTGGCGGCAAATGGCATCTTGGCAGCTTCACGCTTGATTTTCCCCAATTCATGGACAGTTATTTTGCGCCTTTTTTTCCACGCTTCTTGCGACCCTGTTGGCTATTTGCCATGTAACGCTTGTTTGCCAAATTTGTGAAGCGTGATCACCGAACAATTTCAAGACTGCTGCATCCCTCTGCAAGACATCTCACAATTTTGGACTTTTCAGAGCCCGTCAAATCTCTTTTCTGACCCGTTTTGCCAAAGCAAAGAAATTTGCCTAATAATTAAGCATGCCTTAGATAGGGTTTTGATGTCATTAGACAACACCCTTCCTCATTACAGAGATGCACATCACCTGATTTACTTAATTGGTAGTTGGCTCTGAAGCCTGAACAGCTTGGAGTAGGACAACATGTATAAAAAGTATCATGTGATCAAAATACAACTTGCCTAATAATTCTGCACACAGTGTATGTACGATTTTGATCCAAGGTTCGGATCAAATTTAGTAATGCAAGTCTATGGTTCCCTGAAAAAAATTGGACCACATTTGGAAGTCATTTTAACTGACTGTCAGAAAGGAGGATGTGAATATTTTTTTAAAACATGAGAAAAACTGATGACACTCGGATAATACTCTGATCAAAATAATTGATCAGTTTTTCTCGTACATGAGGCAAACGGACATCTGATTGAGACCTAGATGTGTTATCCTTTATTATATTCATGCTTTTTTCCATAGCCACTCCTGCTTGTGCACTGTGTATTTTTTTTCTTTTAGTATTTTATATTTAGGTGTGTGGCATTAATTTTTGTATTTTGTCACCCTCACCTTCCTGACAACCTTATTACAGACTCAATTTTTTTCCCGTACAAATTTTTAATACATTCTCAAGCTGACACACAAACATATTTTTTAAAAAAGGTAATTTTGCTTCACTTATTTTTAGATAAAAGGAAAAAAAATATTTACACACATACATTTTTCCATACATATCACACACAATCGCATACAGATTACACACTTATTATACACTAGATGGTGGCCCGATTCTAACGCATCGGGTATTCTAGAGTATGTAGGTCAATGTAGTATATTGCCCAGCCACGTAGTATATTGCCCAGCCAGGTAGTATATTGCCCAGCCACGTAATATATTGCCCATCCACGTAGACTACACGCGGTACTGCATGCGATTATACCTAGCCCCCCTCCTGCTCATCACTAACCACAGGCAGTCAGTGAGCGCACAGAGGCCGCGGCGCAGCACTCACCCCTGGGGCCGGATAGTAGCCTCCTCCTGAAAATGCCATAGCTGCAGGCTGGAGAGAGAGATGAGGACTGGGTGCACTGCAGCTTCCGATCCCAGGGTTGGTATGAGCGCAGGACCTGTGATGATGTCGTGGTCACATGACCGTGACGTCATGGCAGGTCCTTCTCGCATACCATCCGTAGCATCGGAACCTGCCGCTTGCACTGCCGAGGTCAGGACGACACGTCGGAGGGTAAGAATAACGTTTTTTTAAATTATTATTTGTAACATTAGATCTTTTTACTATTGATGCTGCAAAGCTCTACCCTATGAGTGGATGGGCCAATGGTAATTGTCCCCTTGAAGGACAATTTGGAGGAAAACGCCGCTTTGTCTAGTGAACCACCTCCTATGGTCACTAAACAGGGACGTTTTCCCGACCGCTGAGGACATCTGGAGGCAAGATGTCCAGACTGCTGGCAGACATGACAGATCTTGAGTGCACGAGTGGTCCGAGACTTAGATCCCGCTCCTGACACCTCCATGGCCTCATGTGGCCCGGACGCTTGGACCGGAGATTCCAGAGGTTTGGAGAAGGTGAGAGTCAGCCGAAACCTCTGCCTACATTGGGCTCGCTCCATCCTTCACTCGTTAATACGAAGGTCGATGCGGGTAGATATTATTAGCTTCTCCAGTGTGGCGGGAATCTCCCTAGTGGCCAAAGCATCCTTCACATGGTCAGCCAGTCCCCTCCAAAAAACAGGGATGAGGACTTTATCCGGCCACTCCAGCTCTGATGCTAAAGTCCGGAAGTGGACGGCAAAATGGCTGACCATGGACGAGCTGTGTGTCAATGCCAGCAGTTGGAGCGCCATATCATGGGTGAAACGAGGTCCCAAAAAGACCTGTTTCAGAGTGCTCAAGAACCACGGAGCACTCTGCACCACAATCGTCGCACTCCCACAGTGGCGTAGCCCACTCCAACTACCTGTCCGACAGGAGGGATATTATAAATCCCACCTTAGCCTGCTCCATGGGAAAACATGCAGCCAGGAGCTCAAGATGTATAGCACACTGGCTCATGAATCCCCGACACAACTTACTGTCACCAGTAAACTTATCTGGCAACAGGAGGCGAGAGCAGGGGTGGCAGTGGACAAACTAGCTGCAGCCTGAACAGCTACTGTGGTAACATCCACAGCCGAGGTTGTGCGCTCGAGAGCCGCCAACCTTCCCTCCAGCTGCTGGATGTACCACTGTAGTCGCTGTTCGTCCGCCAATACTAGCCAGACCCTGGAGCTAGTATAATGTTAGTGCTGGCGGAATGCACCAAATAATATTGAGAATATAAGGTGTGTTTGCAGCCCGGGGTCCACCGTGCAGAGATGACTCCTGCTGCTAAGTAATCAGAGACAGTATATGGCAGTATTATGTGAACACACACGGCTTAACTTCACTGGGTATGTAAGGAGGCGAACCCTGTTTTGTCACAGGGCTGCAAAACCGCAGAGTGAACGTTAGTGTTTGGTCACAGGACTCTGCCCCAAGGGTTAGAGTCCCTCTAGACCCATTAGCGCTCGGCGCCGCAACTGCGGTGCCAGTGAGAAACTAAACGCTAAAGATTTAGCGCACTTAGTGCACGCAGCGCTGCTCTGGCGGATGCCACTAACCGCCCTAACTAGGGACCGGAAAGCGCACTAGCTGCGCACAGTGCTGCACTGGCGGAAGCTGCTGTAGTATCATGCCTCGTGCTGGATAACACTAACTGGTGCTAGTCAGCTCCACCCAAACCACATACATCAACACTGGGGGTTACTTAGGAGATTTCACCAGATAACATCCACACACACACATGATTTAATTTATACTAGCGCATGGCTGAGCGGCGCTGAAAATATTTTATAGCGGCGTCCTTCCCAGTGGTCCAGTCAGGGCGGCTTCAGGATCTGAGCATGTGACCCCTGACCTCCAATGAGAGGTTATCCCATGTGCATGCTCAGTTGATAAAAGCAGGACTTAGTCCCAGGAACGTCTGCTCGCCGCTGACCACTGTTGGTTATAATAGCAGAACCAGAAATAACCATGGTAAGAAGATGAACAGCATTGGGTTGAGTAAGACGCTGGGACCGGCATCTCTGCCGAGCAGGCTCTTCTGCAGAGGCAGGATAGGAGGCGTGCTGGCACCTGCTCGCAGCAGGCGCTCACAAGACACCTTCCCTGCAGGATCCGGAAGGACCCCATGGCCATCTTGGAGCGGGGAGACCATCAAGACAACACAATCGCATCTCGTTGTCCTGATGGAAGCGTGCAATGAACTCCCTCCCTGTGCGATGCCCCTCTGTCACTACTGACAGCGGCATCAGAGGGGTTAAATGCCCATGATCCGTGCTAGCATGCAGGGCCGGACTGGGCATCGGGGACTTCTGGCAAATGCCAGAAGGGCCACTGCCTGTAGTGGGTTGCTCGATCCGCGCATGCTGGCAAGTACCAGCGTCAGAGAGTGGAGAGAGGCAGCAGTACGCAAGATGAAAGGTAATACCTGCCAGTGGAACTGCTTCCCTAGCTCTCCCTGGAAGCACACAGTCAGTGTGGTGACATTATCTCCTGCTCTGATCTGCTTTCATTCCTGGCAGCAGAGAAGGAGAGACTGGGGGAGGTGCCGGGACTGAGCTGCTGTGAGCACTACAACCTGAAAAGCTGCAGTGCACATGGACATCAGCCTCCCCTGCACCACAGAAGTGTGTGTGTGTGTGTGTAATACATGAGCGTATGGTATCTGTAGTGTGTGTGTGTGTAATGTGTGTTATCTGTAGTCTGAGTGTAATCCATGTGTGTATGGTGTGTAATACTTGTGTGTGTGCACGCTGTATCTGTATTTATTTTTGGGATTTTGGGAGAGGGACATTTTTTCAGAGGACGCACATGCCGTCCCCCAAATTCTTGGCTGGTACCGCTTCATAGATGACATTTTTTTCATTTGGCACGGTTCAGTTGGTGACCTTGATTGTTTTGTTTCCAGGCTAAACCGCAATGACTACAACATTAGACTCACCTATTCCTGGCATCGGAGTGAAATTTCTTTTTTGGACCTGAAAATACAGGTACAGCCTGATGGTTCGCTTGGTACGGATGTATATAGAAAAGAGACATCAGTAAACGCACTATTACATGCGTCATCTGCACATACTGGGCCGACCATCAGAGCTGTACCTGTGGGCCAATTTCTCCGGATGAGGAGGATATGTACCTCAGAAGAGGCTTTTGAGCGTCAGGCTGTGGACCTTGGGGAGAGATTTAGTGAGCGTGGGTACAGCAAAAGATGCATCAAAAAAGGCTACAAAAGAGCCAAGCAAACAAATAGGACCTCTCTTTTATCCCAGGACCAATTGAAACACACGTCTGGAAATAAGAGGACAGGAACAAATGGACAGCAAGAAGGAACTAGGTTCATCACCACGTTTAATGCAAACTGGGATTAAATAAGGTCTGTCTTGTCCAAACACTGGCCAGTCTTGAAAACGGACCCTGTTCTCAGCCAACATCTATCAATCAACCCACTCATGACGGCCAGACGGAGCCAAAATTTACGTGACATACTGGTCAAAAGTCACTATGTGGCAAAATCCCCCACTATTTTTGGGAATAAAAACCCAAGGATAGGTTTCTTTCTATGTATGGATTGTTTGGCGTGCCAAAATCATCAGAGAGCAACATCTTTTACGTCCTCGGAAGGGTCGCAAAATTTTAAAATCAGAGAATATATTTCTTTTAAAAGTACATATGTTATATACTACGCAAAATGTACTTGCGATCTAGTCTATGTGGGACTGACCACACGTGAATTGCGTGTGAGAACACGCGAACACGTGAGAGAGATTATGGCAGCCAAAGATGAAAGTGAGGTGGATAATTTGAAAACTATCCCGAGACATTTTCGTGAGAAACACAATTGTATTCCGAATGATCTTAAAGTATGGGGGATCGACAGGATCCATGCTGGTATAAGAGGTGGTGATACTAAACGCCTTCTCTTTCAGCGAGAATGCAGGTGGATCACGGTTCTTAATACACTGGTCCCCTTTGGGCTCAATGAGCAAATTAGTTTTGCCTCTTTCCTCTAGTCTCGTTTAATTTTGGTATCTGGACTTGGTTTTTAAGTCTGTGTGTGTCCGTGTTATGTTATATTCATATTTTGTCTTTTTATCTTTATTTTTAGTTATCTAGTATGGGACTATCTTATGACCAAATGTCTACCTCACCGTGGAATATGACCATGAAAGCAGCAATTATTGTCTTACATTAATATGTGGACATCTGGAGCATGTTTTTTAGACACTGTATTTAATATTCGTTGTTGCATTTGCTTTAGTATTGTTATTATTATTATTTAATGTGTATATTTGAAGTATATGTATGTAAAATATGAATTTTTGTGATTATACATATTTTGCACAAGCACTTTAGTGAGCCATATTTAGTGTATTAATTTATATGATTTATTTACATATGAAGTGTACATTTCCATTATAGATACCTGCTCTTATGATCTCTATACTAGGTTGCACAGCACTTCGCACTTTTGTTGTATATGCAGCGTTCATCACTTCATATTGAGCGCAACACCGATCTGCTTCTGAGTTCGTAGGTACTGTGGGGACGTGTGCGCATGCCTGTGACGTCGGAGTGACGGTGCATCTTTGCCGGCGCCCATTGGGTGAGGCGGGGCTGTCATGGTTGCCATGGTTTTGGCTTCTCTGGCGTCTCGCAGCGCTCGGGAAGCCGCGCGATGATGCTAGTTCCGGCGCTGACGTCGGTAGCGCATGCGCAATTCACACGTCTCCGCAATTATTCCCAGGTGTGGTAGCATTATAAAATCCGGGTAGTGACACACGCTGTACGGCCCCCCGAAGAAGCCTACGCGAAACGCGCGTAGGGGCTGGCAATCCTCACATCCACACCACGACTGACATGGGTAAGGTCCAGTCCTGCATACTGTCTGTGACAGCTATTTCTACATATGCTCCTAGTGGGACTGAATGAGGAGTTCTTTTCACCTTTGATAGACTTGTTTTACGCTTCGAACCTTGGACCTTAAGTCACACTAACTTGTTGGTGTGGTATGTGATTGTTATCTGAACCCTTCACATAAGTAACCCTACATATACTATAGAATTTTACTTATTGCTCTGTTGATTGTATGTTACCATTTAATAAATATTTGAAATAATATTTTTCTATTTGGCAGCGTTTGGACTCCTTTTTTCTAATTATTTATAACCTGAAGAGCTGCAGTGCACATGGACAGTGCACATGGACACTTCTGTGGTGCAGGGGAGGCCCCTGCACCACAGAAGTGTGTGTGTGTGTAATACATGAGCGTATGGTATCTGTAGTGTGTGTGTGTGTAATGTGTGTTATCTGTAGTCTTAGTGTAATCCATGTGTGTATGGTGTGTAATACTTATGTGTGTGTGTGCGCTGTATCTGTAGTGTAATACTTATGTGTGTGTGTGCGCTGTATCTGTAGTGTAATACTTATGTGTGTGTGTGTGCGCTGTATCTGTAGTGTAATACTTATGTGTGTGTGCGCTGTATCTGTAGTGTAATACTTATGTGTGTGTGTGCGCTGTATCTGTAGTGTAATACTTGTGTGTGTGCGCTGTATCTGTAGTGTAATACTTATGTGTGTGTGTGCGCTGTATCTGTAGTGTAATACTTGTGTGTGTGTGCGCTGTATCTGTAGTGTAATACTTGTGTGTGTGCGCTGTATCTGTAGTGTAATACTTATGTGTGTGTGTGCGCTGTATCTGTAGTGTAATACTTGTGTGTGTGTGCGCTGTATCTGTAGTGTAATACTTGTGTGTGTGCGCTGTATCTGTAGTGTAATACTTATGTGTGTGTGCGCTGTATCTGTAGTGTAATACTTATGTGTGTGTGTGCGCTGTATCTGTAGTGTAATACTTATGTGTGTGTGCGCGCTGTGTCTGTAGTGTAATACTTGTGTGTGTGTGCGCTGTATCTGTAGTGTAATACTTATGTGTGTGTGTGCGCTGTATCTGTAGTGTAATACTTATGTGTGTGTGTGCGCTGTATCTGTAGTGTAATACTTATGTGTGTGTGTGCGCTGTATCTGTAGTGTAATACTTGTGTGTGTGCACTGTATCTGTAGTGTAATACTTATGTGTGTGTGCGCTGTATCTGTAGTGTAATACTTGTGTGTGTGTGCGCTGTATCTGTAGTGTAATACTTATGTGTGCGCTGTATCTGTAGTGTAATACTTATGTGTGTGTGCGCTGTATCTGTAGTGTAATACTTGTGTGTGTGCGCTGTATCTGTAGTGTAATACTTATGTGTGTGTGTGCGCTGTATCTGTAGTGTAATACTTGTGTGTGTGTGCGCTGTATCTGTAGTGTAATACTTGTGTGTGTGTGCGCTGTATCTGTAGTGTAATACTTGTGTGTGTGTGCGCTGTATCTGTAGTGTAATACTTGTGTGTGTGTGCGCTGTATCTGTAGTGTAATACTTATGTGTGCGCTGTATCTGTAGTGTAATACTTATGTGTGTGTGCGCTGTATCTGTAGTGTAATACTTGTGTGTGTGCGCTGTATCTGTAGTGTAATACTTATGTGTGTGTGTGCGCTGTATCTGTAGTGTAATACTTGTGTGTGTGTGCGCTGTATCTGTAGTGTAATACTTGTGTGTGTGTGCGCTGTATCTGTAGTGTAATACTTGTGTGTGTGTGCGCTGTATCTGTAGTGTAATACTTGTGTGTGTGTGCGCTGTATCTGTAGTGTAATACTTATGTGTGCGCTGTATCTGTAGTGTAATACTTATGTGTGTGTGCGCTGTATCTGTAGTGTAATACTTGTGTGTGTGCGCTGTATCTGTAGTGTAATACTTATGTGTGTGTGTGCGCTGTATCTGTAGTGTAATACTTGTGTGTGTGTGCGCTGTATCTGTAGTGTAATACTTGTGTGTGTGTGCGCTGTATCTGTAGTGTAATACTTGTGTGTGTGTGCGCTGTATCTGTAGTGTAATACTTGTGTGTGTGCGCGCTGTATCTGTAGTGTAATACTTGTGTGTGTGTGCGTGCGCGCGCTGTATCTGTAGTGTAATACTTGTGTGTGTGCGCGCGCTGTATCAGTAGTGTGTGTAATACTTGTGTATGCGGTATCTGTAGTGTGTGTAATACTTGTGTATGTGGTATCTGTAGTGTGTGTAATACTTGTGTATGTGGTATCTGTAGTGTGTGTAATACTTGTGTATGCGGTATCTGTAGTGTGTGTGTGTAATGTGTGCGGTATCTGTAGTGTCATCTAACAAAACTGCCACGCATCAGCCTGGGATGTGTCTCCTGGTAAGTGCTTCCCAGCCATAAGACGCACCCCCATTTTCCCCAAAAAATTTTTGGGGAAAAAGTGCATCTTATGGTCTGAAAAATACGGTAACAGCCGCCATCTTAATTTGTTCCTGGCGACCCTGCCGCCCTGTGCCACCATCTTGTGACCGATACTTCTGACCGAGTAGAATCAGAGGTAACAGTAAGGGCTCATACTCACTTGAGAGCAACTCGGATGAGTCTCGCACGGCAATACCAGGCACTGCACCTGGCACAGAGGAGCGGAGCGTGCAGCTGCATGTATTCCTAGGCGGCCACACGCTCCGATCTGAGAGCCGGGTTTTAACATGCGAGACTCATCCGAGTTGCTCGCAAGTGAGTATGAGCCCTAAGTGTATGAAAGACCTGTTCTAGCTCTCATAGACTTACATTGAGTTGTGACTTCTAGATTGCCCAGCACTGCTGGACACTGTCAGAATAACAATCAACTAAAATAAAAAAAAAAAATAAGAACGGAAACGAACATTCAGGTATTAAAAAGGTTTATTAACGTGACATATTTACAACATTCTTTTACAAAAAAATACAAAAAGTTTATTTTTTCTCATCTTTTTTTCAATTGTGTTCCATTCTTCTCTGCTGATCAGGCTGCACATCATCAACACAGGAGTATTGCCAGTGCACGGCACCTTCTGGACTCATGAAATAGTCAGTAAGGGCTTCTCGCACCCAGTCACTGGAGTTGGATGGCTGTCCTGGACCCACGTTGATCACTGGAGTAAATACTGCCTGCTGTGACTCATCTACCTCAGCGCTGTACTCACGAGCATAGTTATGGAGTACACAGCATGCCTTAATCACAGCGTCAACAGTGTCTGGTTCCAACTGGATGGGTGTGTGAAAGATCTTCCACTGACTAGTCATGATTCTGAAGGTGTATTCCACATATCTGCGAGCACGACTCAGCCGATAATTAAAAATCCTGCGCCGGGAATCCAGTCCCCTTCGTGGGTATGGGCACAGCAGATTGGTCATTAAGGGAAATGCCTCATCCGATACCATCACAAAGGGAACTGGAAGTGTAGAACCCGGCAAAGGTTGTGGGGCTGGAAGCGTTCCGCAATCTTCAAGAATTTGCAGACCAATCTGTGATGTACCCAACAGCCGAGAGTCCCCAGTACTGCCATAGGCACCAACATCAATGGCCACAAATTTATAATGTGCATCAGCCACCGCCATCAGGACCACGGATGAATACTTCTTATAATTAAAGACATGTGATCCTGATTGTGGTGGTTGCTGAACCCTTACATGTTTTCCATCAATGGCACCTATGCAGTTTGGGAAATCGGCCACAGTCTGAAAACCTGCTGCGACCTGCAGCCAAGTCTCGACAGTTGGGGAAGGCATCACGATGGGCTGCAACTTCTGCCAGATCACGTTACATGTGCCCCTCACAATTTGGGAAATGATGGATTTGCCAACCCTAAATTGGAGGTACAGTGATGCATAGCTCTCTCCTGTGGCCAGAAATCTATAAAGGAAAAGTAAAGATGATTAGAAACGCCACAAAACAATTAGTGAAATACAAGGCATAACTATTTAGGCCGGCTTCACACTTGCGAGTTTTACGGACGTAAGAGCGCAGAAACTACGTCCGTAAAACTCGCAAAAAATACGGCACAATTATTCTCTATGCCCCTGCTCCTATCTGCCGTATTTTACTGATCAGTATTATACGGCTTTCTACGGCCGTACAAAATCGCAGCATGCTGCGTTTGTCACCGTACTGCGCAAGAAATACGCCAATGAAAGTCTATGGAAGCGTGAAAAATACGGATTACACACGGACAAGCAGTGTGACTTGCGAGAAATACGCAGCGCTGTTAGAGAGAAAAGCCGGCAATTCAGTGCGGTATACAGTAAAATCACACTGACAGCTTACAGTAGAATAGGTAGAATAAATGTGTACACATAGAATAGGTATATATATATATATATGTCAGTGAGACACATATATGTATATATATTACTATTTTTTCCAGCGCTATACAGCTTGAAAGCCGGTAATTCAATTACCGGCTTTTTCTTTCTCCTTCCTAAAACCCGACATGATTTGAGACATGGTTTACATACAGTAAACCATGTCTTCTCTCCATTTTTTTTGCAGATTCCACACTACTAATGTCAGTAGTGTGTATCTGCAAAATTTGGCCGTTCTAGCTATTAAAATAAAGGGTTAAATGGCGGAAAAAATTGGCGTGGGCTCCCGCGCAATTTTCTCCGCCAGAGTAGTAAAGCCAGTGACTGAGGGCAGATATTAATAGCCTGGAGAGGGTCCATGGTTATTGGCCCCCCCCTGGCTAAAAACATCTGCCCCCAGCCACCCCAGAAAAGGCACAGCCTGGGAGCTTTCTAGGAAAATTCCCACGATCTATGAACAGCCAGCAGAGGGCGCCTCACCGCAAATGAAGCTAAATATAGCTCATTGATCTATATTTAGACTCATTCCCCGGGGTTTTGCAGCAAGGAGTAGCATTGCATTAGCAAAGCTCCTTGCTGCAAAATGTTTTAACCCCTTCAGAAGGATTTACATCGTTGGACGTTACAGATCTGCGGAGGGTAAGTATATTGTTGGTTTATTATGTTTTTTCTTTCACAGAACGAGGGTCTTCAGTGACTGGATTGGGCGTAGAATAAAATACTCCAACAACCATTGTTTTTATTTCATTAAAATAATTTTAAATAATGTGTTTGTGTTTTATTTAACCCTTTACTACAATTGGATTAATAATGGATAGGTGTCATAATTGACGCCTCTCCATTATTAATTAGGCTTAATGTCACCTTACAATAGCAAGGTGACATTAACCCTTCATTACCCCATATCCCACCGCTACACGGGAATGGGAAGAGAGTGGCCAAGTGCCAGAATAGGTGCATCTTCCAGATGTGCCTTTTCTGGGGTGGCTGGGGGCAGATATTTTTAGCCGGGGGGGGGCCAATAACCATGGACCCTCTCCAGGCTATTAATATCTGCCCTCAGTCACTGGCTTTACTACTCTGGCAGAGAAAATTGCGCGGGAGCCCACGCCAATTTTTTCCGCCATTTAACCCTTTATTTTAATAGCTAGAACGGCCAAATTTTGCAGATACACTCTACTGACATTAGTAGTGTGGAATCTGCAAAAAAAATGGAGAGAAGACATGGTTTACTGTATGTAAACCATGTCTCAAATCATGTCGGGTTTTAGGAAGGAGAAAGAAAAAGCCGGTAATTGAATTACCGGCTTTCAAGCTGTCTAGCGCTGGAAAAAATAGTAATATATATACATATATGTGTCAGTAGACACATATATGTATATATATTACTATTTGCTATTGTAAGGTGACATTAAGCCTAATTAATAATGGAGAGGCGTCAATTATGACACCTATCCATTATTAATCCAATTGTAGTAAAGGGTTAAATAAAACACAAACACATTATTTAAAATTATTTTAATGAAATAAAAACAATGGTTGTTGGAGTATTTTATTCTACGCCCAATCCAGTCACTGAAGACCCTCGTTCTGTGAAAGAAAAAACATAATAAACCAACAATATACTTACCCTCCGCAGATCTGTAACGTCCAACGATGTAAATCCTTCTGAAGGGGTTAAAACATTTTGCAGCAAGGAGCTTTGCTAATGCAATGCTACTCCTTGCTGCAAAACCCCGGGGAATGAGTCTAAATATAGATCAATGAGCTATATTTAGCTTCATTTGCGGTGAGGCGCCCTCTGCTGGCTGTTCATAGATCGTGGGAATTTTCCTAGAAAGCTCCCAGGCTGTGCCTTTTCTGGGGTGGCTGGGGGCAGATATTTTTAGCCAGGGGGGGCCAATAACCATGGACCCTCTCCAGGCTATTAATATCTGCCCTCAGTCACTGGCTTTACTACTCTGGCGGAGAAAATTGCGCGGGAGCCCACGCCAATTTTTTCCGCCATTTAACCCTTTATTTTAATAGCTAGAACGGCCAAATTTTGCAGATACACACTACTGACATTAGTAGTGTGGAATCTGCAAAAAAAATGGAGAGAAGACATGGTTTACTGTATGTAAACCATGCCTCAAATCATGTCGGGTTTTAGGAAGGAGAAAGAAAAAGCCGGTAATTGAATTACCGGCTTTCAAGCTGTCTAGCGCTGGAAAAAATAGTAATATATATACATATATGTGTCTACTGACATATATATATATATATATATATATATATATATATATATATATATATATGTATATATATATATATATATATATATATATATATATTTGTTTTTCTTTTTGGGACACATGGATCATTTCTATAGCGGTATGTTGGTTTTGCAAGCCTGCGAGAAAACCACGCAGTACGGATGCCATACGGATTACATACGGAGGATGCCATGCGCAAAAAACGCTGACACACCCTGCCTACGGAGTAGCTACGGACCACTATTTTCGGGACATTTCAGCGTATTACGGCCGCAATATACGGACCGTATTTTCATACGCTGAGTGTGAAGCCGGCCTTAATGTAAAGCATTTGTAGATTGCCTCTTTTGGGAAACATGACCAAAAATACATGAAATTACTGATCAGTCATCAGAGGCAGGTAACGGCTGTAAAGCAGTTACATTCTGCTATCAAACTCTAACATTCGGCGGATGAAAGCGCGTCCTGCCGGCCACCCGTCACCAATGCATTGCCATGACAGCATGGGGTCAGATGATGACATGGAGACCCTTCTCTGTACAACGGCCCGTGGGCAGCATTCAGGGGAGACGTTCGCTTCTGCTGTCCACAGCACAGATTTGCCACATTTAACCCTGGAGCTTTTTTGGATTTGCGTTTTTCGCTCCCCTCCTTCCCAGAGCCATAACTTTTATATTTTTCCATCAATATGGCCATGTCAGGGCTTATTTTTTGCGGGACGAATTGTGCTTTTGAACGACACCTTCAGTTTTACCATGTTGTGTACCAGAAAATAGGAAAAAAATTCCAAATGCGGTGAAATTGCAAAAAAGTGCAATCCCACACTTGTTTTTTGTTTGGCTTTTTTGCTAGGTTCACTAAATGCTAAAACTGAACTGCCATTATGATTCTCCAGGTCATTACGAGTTCATAGACACCTAACATGTCTAGGTTCCAAACTTTGCTAAAAAAAAAAAAAAATTCTGATACACTTAGCGTCTCCATTTTTCATGATCTCGGGTTGGGTGAGGGCTTATTTTTTGCGTGCCGAGCTGCTGTTTTTAAAGGGACTCTGTCACCTGAATTTGGCGGGACTGGTTTTGGGTCATATGGGCGGAGTTTTCGGGTGTTTGATTCACCCTTTCCTTACCCGCTGGCTGCATGCTGACTGCAATATTGGATTGAAGTTCATTCTCTGTCCTCCATAGTACACGCCTGCGCAAAGCAATCTTGCCTTGTGCAGGCGTGTACTATGGAGGACAGAGAATGAACTTCAATCCAATATTGCAGCCAGCATGCAGCCAGCGGCTAAGGAAAGGGTGAATCAAACACCCGAAAACTCCGCCCATATGACCCAAAACCAGTCCCGCCAAATTCAGGTGACAGGTTCCCTTTAATGATACCATTTTGGTGCAGACACGTTCTTTTGATCACCTGTTATAGCATTTTAATGCAATGTCACGGCGACCAAAAAAGTAATTCTGGTGTTTTGACTTTTTATTGCTATGCCGTTTAGCGATCAGGTTAATCCTTTTTTTTTTTTTTATTGATAGATCGGGCAATTCTGAACACGGCGATACCAAATGTGCAGGTTTGATTTTTTTTTTTTCCATTGCTTTACTTTGAATGGGCGAAAGATTGGCGTTATTATGTTTTTTTTAATTTTTTTCATATTTTTAAAAACTTTTTTTAAAACTTTTGCCATGCTTCAATAGTCTCCATGGGAGGCTAGAAGCTGGCACAACTTTTATCGGCTCTGCTACATACAGGCGATGCTCAGATCGCCTCTATGTAGCTGAATTGCTGAGTTGCTATGAGCGCCGTCCACAGGTTGGCGCTCACAGCAATCCGGCATCAGCAACCATAGAGGTCACAAGGAGACCTCTGGTTGTCATTCCGATGCACCGATGACCCCCGATCATGTGACGGGGGCTACCGATGCACGCACTTCCGGCCGGATAGCCGGAAGCGCTTGTTAAATGTCGCTGTCAGAGTTTGACAGCGGTATTTAAATAGTTAATAGTCGCGATTGGATCACTTTTCAACCTGCACCCATTGCGGGCACATGTCAGCTGTTCAAAACAGTTGACATGTCCCAGATTTGATGCGGTCTCACCGCAGGAGCCCGCATCAAAGCAGGGGGGTACTGTCATCGGACATACTATTCTGTCCGATGGCAGAAAGGGGTTAAAATAAAACACAAAAAAACATACCGTATATACTCTAGTATAAGCCGAGATTTTCAGCAAACTTTTTGGGCTGAAAGTCCCCCTCTCGGCGTATACTCGAGTCATACCCAGGGGTCGGCAGGTGAGGGGGATTGGGGGCTATCTAATTATACTTACCTGCTCCTGCCGCGGTCCCTGTAGGTCCCTGGCTTCCCGGCGCCGGCAACTTCCTCCTGTACTGAGCGGTCACATGGTACCGCTCATTACAGTAATGAATATGCGGCTCCACCTCTATGGGAGGTGGAGCCACATATTCATTACTGTAATGAGCGGTATATGCGGCTCCACCTCTATGCGAGGTGGAGCCGCATATTCATTACTGTAATGAGCGGTAACTGTGACCGCTCACTACAGGAAGAAGCTACGGCGCCGGGAAGCAGGGACCTGCACAGCGCCAGGAGCAGGTAAGTATAACGGCGAGGGGAGCACTGCGCTGCGTGATAGTCACCTGCTCCTCGTTCCGGCGCCGCTCCATCTTCAGCAGCGACCTGCACAGCGCCAGGAGCAGGTAAGTATAACGGCAAGGGGAGCACTGCGCTGCGTGATAGTCACCTGCTCCTCGTTCCGGCGCCGCTCCATCTTCAGCAGTGGCGCTCAGGTCAGAGGGCGTGGTGACGTAGTTAGTGCGCGCCCTCTGCTGAATGTCAGTGCTGAAGATGGAGCGGCGCCGGAACGATCAGCACGTGAATATTGAAAGCGCCGAGGCCTGAGCAACGGAGAGGTATGTGATTTTTTTTTTTATCACAGCATATGGGGCAAGTGTCTGTATGGAGCATCTCTGGGACCATAACGTTTGTGCAGCACTATATGGGGGCCATAATGTTTGTGCAGCACTATAAGGGACCATAACTTTTTTGCAGCACTATAAGGGGCCATAACGTTTGTGCAGCATTATATGGGGCCATAACGTTTGTGCAGCATTATATGGGGCCATAACGCTTGTGCAGCACTATATGGGGCCATAATCTTTGTGCAGCACTATATGAGGCAAATACTATTAGGATTATATGGGGCATATTTTAATATGGAGCATCTTATGGGGCCATAATGAACTTTATGGAGCATTATAGGGGGCTCCTGATTCAATATGGATATTCAAAAACGCTTAACCTACTGATGTCTCAATTAATTTTACTTTTATTTGCATCTATTTTTACTTTTGACATTAACCGGTACCTGCTGCATTTTCCACCCTAGGCTTATACTCGAGTCATTAACCCCTTAAGCCCCCGAGGGTGGTTTGCACGTTAACCTTTCATTCACCCCCTACATCCGATCACTGGCTCGCTCTTCTTACCTGCATCTCAAAAACATTTCTAGAATTCGCCCTTTTCTTACTTTCGACTCTGCAAAAACTCTTACTGTTTCACTTATTCATTCTCGTCTGGACTATTGTAACTCTCTACTAATCGGCCTCCCTCTTGCAAAACTCTCCCCGCTCCAATCTGTCCTGAATGCTGCAGCCAGGATCATATGCCTCACCAACCGTTACACCGATGCCTCTACCCTGTGCCAGTCATTACACTGGCTACCCATCCACTCCAGAATCCAGTACAAAACTACTACCCTCATCCACAAAGCACTCCATGGCTCAGCACCACCCTACATCTCCTCCCTGGTATCAGCCTACCACCCTACCCGTGCCCTCCGCTCCGCTAATGACCTCAGGTTAGCATTCTCAATAATCAGAACCTCCCACTCCCGTCTCCAAGACTTTACACGTGCTGCGCCGATTCTTTGGAATGCACTACCTAGGTTAATACGATTAATCCCCAATCCCCACAGTTTTAAGCGTACCCTAAAAACTCATTTGTTCAGACTGGCCTACCGCCTCAATGCATTAACCTAACGATCCCTGTGTGGCCTATTTATAATAAAAAAAAAAAAAAAAAAAAAAGGTTCCTCGCATCATGTTCTCATACACTTTATGCAGTATTAGCCCTCTGTGTCTGTACTGCTACATACTGGTTCATGCAGCTTTACATGAACACCTGAGCCTTACACTATAGCTGGTCCGAATAACTAAAGCAATTGTTACCATCCACCTCTCGTGTCTCCCCTTTTCCCCATAGTTTGTAAGCTTGCGAGCAGGGCCCTCACTCCTCCTGGTATCTGTTTTGAACTGTATTTCTGTTATGCTGTAATGTCTATTGTCTGTACAAGTCCCCTCTATAATTTGTAAAGCGCTGCGGAATATGTTGGCGCTATATAAATAAAAATTATTATTATTATAATGACCGGGCCAATTTTTACAATTCTGACCACTGTCCCTTTGTGAGGTTATGACTCTGGAACGCGATCTTGGCGATTCTGACATTGTGTTCTCGTGAGATATTGTACTTCATGTTAGTGGTAAAATTTATTCGATATAACTTGCGTTTATTTGAGAAAAAAACGGAAATGTAGCGAAAATTTTGAAAATTTCGCAATTTTCCAACTTTGAATTTTTATGCCCTTAAATCACAGAGATATGTCAGGCAAAATACTTAATAAGTAACATTTCCCACATGTCTACTTTACATCAGCACAATTTTGGAACCAAAATTTTTTTTGTTAGGGAGTTATAAGGGTTAAAAGTTGACCAGCAATTTCTCATTTTTACAACACCATTTTTTTTTAGGGACCACATCTCATTTGAAGTCATTTTGAGGGGTCTATATGATAGAAAATAACCAAGTGTGACACCATTCTAAAAACTGCACCCCTCAAGGTGCTCAAAACCACATTCAAGAAGTTTATTAACCCTTCAGGTGTTTTACAGGAATTTTTGGAATGTTTAAATAAAAATGAACATTTAACTTTTTTTCACACAAAATTTATTTCAGCTCCAATTTGTTTTATTTTACCAAGGGTAACAGGAGAAAATGGACCCCGAAAGTTGTTGTACAATTTGTCCTGAGTACGCCGATACCCCATATGTGGGTGTAAACCATTGTTTGCTAAAAGAAAGAACCTGGCACTCAACTTAATGCTCGTGAGATTTTAATGGTAGTAGCCAAAAAAACGTTTCGGTCCTATATCTGGACCTTCATCAGTTACGTACTATGATGAAAAAGTGAATGACTGTAGTGTCATATAAGGCACAGCATGGTCTGCGTCTGGTATTTGCGCAGATAGGTTTAGGCACACAGACTGGACTTATTAACGCTGATAGGTGCTGTGCTTGTGTCCAGACACGGAATCCCCGCTTGTGTCTTGACAAGCGGGGATTCCGTGTCTGGACACAAGCACAGCACCTATCAGCGTTAATAAGTCCAGTCTGTGTGCCTAAACCTATCTGCGCAAATACCAGACGCAGACCATGCTGTGCCTTATATGACACTACAGTCATTCACTTTTTCATCATAGTACGTAACTGATGAAGGTCCAGATATAGGACCGAAACGTTTTTTTGGCTACTACCATTAAAATCTCACGAGCATTAAGTTGAGTGCCAGGTTCTTTCTTATAGTATCACATGGTGTGGGAACCTACCTGGGCACCACTAGTAGTAGTGCACACGGCTTTATCTTTGATAAACCATTGTTTGGACGCATGGCAGAGCTCGGAAGGGAAGGAGCGCCGTTTGACTTTTCAATGCAAAATTGACTGGAATTGAGATGGGACGCCATGTTGCGTTTGGAGAGCCCCTGATGTGCCTAAACATTAAAACCCCCCACAAGTGACATCATTTTGGAAAGTAGACCCCTTGAGGAACTTATCTAGATGTGTGGTGAGCAATTTGACCCAACAAGTGCTTCATAGAAGTTTATAATGCAGAGCCGTAAAAATAAAAAATCATATTTTTTCACAAAAATGATATTTTTGCCCCCATTTTTTTATTTTTCCAAGGGTAAGAGAAGAAATTAGACCACTAAAGTTGTTGTGCAATTTGTCCTGAGTACACTGATACCCCATATGTGGGTGTAAACCATTGTTTGGGCGCATGGCAGAGCTCGGAAGGGAAGGAGCGCCATTTGACTTTTCAATGCAAAATTGGCTGGAATTGAGATGGGACGCCATGTTGCGTTTGGAGAGCCCCTGATGTGCCTAAACATTGAAACCACCCACGAGTGACACCATTTTGGAAAGCAGACCCCTAAGGAACTTATCTAGATGTGTTTTGAGAGCTTTGAACCCCCAACTGTTTCACTACAGTTTATAACGCAGAGCCGTGAAAATAAAAATCCTTTTTTTTTCACAAAAATGATTTTTTAGTCCCCAGTTTTGTATCTTCACAAGGGTAACAGGATAAATTGGACCCCAAAAGTTGTTGTCCAATTTGTCCTGAGCACGCTGATACCCTATATGTGGGGGAGAACCACTGTTTGGGCGCATGGCAGAGCTCGGAAGGGAAGGAGCGCCATTTGGAATACAGACTTAGATGGATTGGTCTGCAGGCGTCACGTTGCATTTGCAGAGCCCCTGATGTACCCAAACAGTAGAAACCCCCCACAAGTGACCCCATATTGGAAACTAGACCCCCCAAGGAACTTATCTAGATGTGTTGTGAGAACTTTGAACCCCCAAGTGTTTCACTACAGTTTTTAATGCAGAGCCGTGAAAATAAAAAAAATTTTTTCACAAAAATTATTTTTTAGCCCCCAGTTTTGTATTTTCACAAGGGTAACAGGATAAATTGGACCCCAAAAGTTGTTGTCCAATTTGTGCTGAGTACGCTGATACCCCATATGTGGGGGGGAACCACTGTTTGGGCGCATGGCAGAGCTCGGAAGGGAAGGAGCGCCATTTGGAATACAGACTTAGATGGATTGGTCTGCAGGCGTAACATTGCATTTGCAGAGCCCCTGATGTACCCAAACAGTACAAACCCCCCACAAGTGACCCCATATTGGAAACTAGACCACCCAAGGAACTTATCTAGATGTGTTGTGAGAACTTTGAACCCAAGTGTTTCACTGCAGTTTACAACGCAGAGCCGTGAAAAGAAAAAAATCTTATTTTTCCCACAAAAATGATTTTTAGCTCCCAAAATTTTTATTTTCCCAAGGATAACAAGAGAACTTGGACCCCAAAATTTGTTGTCTAATTTGTCCCGAGTACGCTGATACCCCATATGTTGGGGTAAACCTCTGTTTGGGCGCACCGGAGAGCTCGGAAGGGAAGGATCACTGTTTTACTTTTTCAACGCAGAATTGGCTGGAATTGAGATCGGACGCCATGTCGCGTTTGGAGAGCCCCTGATGTGCCTAAACAGTGGAAACCCCCCAATTATAACTGAAACCCTAATCCAAACACACCCCTAACCCTAATCCCAACGGTAACCCTAACCACACCCCTAACCCCGACACACTCCTAATTCTAATCCCAACCCTAATCCCAACCGTAAATGTAATCCAAACCCTAACCCTAACTTTAGCCCCAACCCTAACCCTAACTTTAGCTCCAACCCTAACTTTAGCCCCAACCCTAACCCTAACTTTAGCTCCAACCCTAACCCTAGCCCCAACCCTAACCCCAACCCTAACCCCAACCCTAGCCCCAACCCTAGCCCTAATGGGAAAATGGAAATAAATACATTTTTTTAATTTTATTATTTTTCCCTAACTAAGGCGGTGATGAAGGGGGGTTTGATTTACTTTTATAGCGTTTTTTATATCGGATTTTTATGATTGGCAGCCGTCACACACTAAAAGACGCTATTTTATAGCAAAAAAGTTTTTGCGTCTCCACATTTTGAGAGCTATAATTTTTCCATATTTTGGTCCACAGAGTCATGTGAGGTCTTGTTTTTTGCGGGACGAGTTGACGTTTTTATTGGTAACATTTTTGGACACGTGACAGTTTTTGATCACTTTTTATTCCGATTTTTGTGAGCAGAATGACCAAAAACCAGCTATTCATGAATTTTTTTGGGGGGAGGCGTTTATACCGTTCCGCATTTGGTAAAATTGATAAAGCAGTTTTATTCGTCGGGTCAGTACGATGACAGCGATACCTCATTTATATCATTTTTTTTATGTTTTGGCGCTTTTATACGATAAAAACTATTTTATAGAAAAAATAATTATTTTGGCATCGCTTTATTCTGAGGACTATAACTTTTTTATTTTTTTGCTTATGATGCTTTTTGGCGGCTCGTTTTTTGCAGGACAAGGTGACGTTTTCAGCGGTACCATGGTTATTTATATCTGTCTTTTTGATCGCGTGTTATTCCACTTTTTGTTTAGCGGTATGATAATAAAGTGTTGTTTTTTGGCTCTTTTTTTTTTTTTTTCTTATAGTGTTCACTGAAGGGGTTAACTAGTGGGACAGTTTTATAGGTGGGGTCGTTACGGACGCGGCGATACTAAATATGTGTACTTTTATTTTTTTAGATAAAAATGTATTTATGGGAATAATATTTTTTTATTTATTTATTTAGTAATTTTCTTTTTTTTTTTTTACACATGTAGAAATTTTTTTTTTTACTTTGTCCCAGGGGGGGACATCACAGATCGCCGATCTTACAGTTTGCACAGCACTCTGTAAGATCGGCGATCTCACTCACATCGCTGCAGGCTTACCAGCACCTGCAGTCGACCCGGAAGTACTCTCTGCAGGACCCGGATGCAGCCCCGCGGCCATTTTGGATCCGGGGACTGCAGGCAGAAGACGCTTCGGTACAAGGTGAGCACATCACCTTGTACTGATCGTCTCAGGGAAGCACGCAGGGAGCCCACTCCCTGTGCGATGCTTCCCTGTTTGATGCTTCATGTTTGATCGCGGTGTTCCGGGGGTTAATGTGCCGATAGGCAGCTGACACCCGGCCGCGCTCCCCCCATTAGCGCGGCCGATCGCTATGACGTACTATCCCGTCGGTGGGAATTAAGGCCCACCCCACCTCGACGGGATAGTACGTCATATGGGATTAAGGGGTTAAGTTTTCCCAGTTTTTTGTGGCATAATTGGGGGGGGTCGGCTTATACTTGGGTATATACGGTATTTGGTATCGCTGTATTCAGAAATGGCCAATCGAAAATTAAAAAAAAAACTAAATTATTCTCAAAAAATAATAAAAATAATTTGATTTACCGCAAGGTGATGAGCAGCTGTTCCTCAGCAGAAATCGCCTTTCTCATTGCTGTATCTGGATAGGTCAGCTCCGGGCCCAAGATCATTAACAGACGGTCAAATCCCTGTATGGGTATTCTGCAGAAAGAAAGAAATTTCTCTGGATCTCTGAAAAAAAATACAGAAAAAATAGTTAGGACACCATGGTGCTATTTTTTTTACACACGATCGTATCTTTACCCACGGTAACTTACCGCCTTAAATCTCTGTATAAGACATGGAAGTGCCCCTTCTTACTGCGCAGCTGCAGCGTTCTCAGCCTTCGCCTCGACTGCTCCTATAGATAACACAATGGGTCACTGCGCCACAGGGAACACGGAGACAGACTTATCACAGTAGTTACATACGTCCGCGTACCTGCCGTCTGCACCGCAGCAGTATGAGTAAGAATACGCCTAACAGCAGGTTTCTATAAGGCCGGCGGAGCCGTAATGGCTGCTCTGTGCTCATCTTCACTTCCAAAATGGAGACTGAAAAGAAAGAGGTCGAGCAAGGAAATTACATCACAAGTTTTTTTTTAATTTTTTTAAGTGTATCTTTATTTAGCTCTAAAGCATTCATGGCTGTACAAAACCGCATGCGGAAACGCAGCGTTTTTTGCTGCCAGGGGCTGCAGACATTACTGCACGCATAAACTGAGCATGCGCAGATAGCCTTAAGTTCTTTCCGTATCCCACGAATGATAGCGCGCAGTGTTACGCTGTTCCAGTCTCACACTGATGATGTAGAGCTCGGTGTTACGCTGTTTCCGTAACCCACGGATACGTAGCTTGTAGTATTACGCTGTTTCCGTAATTAACTAATTGTGCGTAGCTCGAGGTGCGCTGTTTCCGTATCTCACTAATGATGTGTAGCTCGGTGTTACGCTGTTTCCGTATGTCACTAATGATGTGTAGCGCGCAGTTTAACGCTAATTCCGTAAATCGATTGATACTTGATAATGAGACTGACGGAAACAACGTAATATGCCGAAAAAGTTTATTCGCTAAAAGGAAGCCCACTAGCCAATCCAAATGCTCGTCTCATTTGCGGGCATGATGTAGTAAATACCAGAAGAACGCTATTGGTGCTCCTTTTGAAGGCCGCTAATTGGCTGTAAGTGTGAGGTGGGCGGCACTGAGCGCAGCAGGAAAGCGTGTTTCGGAGTTGCCTGTAGCACCGCTGCTTCCGGCGTACGTACGCTGTAGCGGAAAGCGGCACTCAGCATTGTCCTGGTTGGCACAGAAGCCAAGGTAGGCGGCAGTGGACGGGCACAGGCTGTGCTGGCGGCTACACGGTGACCGCAGCAGTGGATGGCGCTGTTACTGCCCCGTCATGTGCATGCCTATTGGACGAGGTTAATGAGGTTGTTCCACCTTAAAGGGGTCCTCCACTGCTGGGCACTCCTTGCCTAATGGCTTCAGTGCCATGGAAATGCAACACCTTGGCTACTCCCCCCTCTCTAGTGATGTCAGCGCCCCTATACCCTGCAGCTCGTGTGACCGCTGCAGCCAATCGCTCGTCAGTATTCTGTTAGGAAATGCTAAGGGATGCAGCTGAGCAGTGCTCGCTGATTGGCTGCAGTGGTCACAAGGCCTGATGGAACCAGGGCTCTGACATTACTGGAATGCCAAAGCTGCAGGAGGGGAGCGGCCGCTGATTAGTTTTTTTTCTCTGTCACTGAAGTTATTAAGCAGGTGATGTGCAGATGTGGGGCGCCCCTTAATGTCACATCCTCCAGCAGACTGCTCTGGAATTCTCTGTGAAGCCCTTCTGATTGCCTGGAGTAGAGTTGGCAGGTGACGGGCCGTTCTGTCCGCTGCAGGCGATCACAGGGCGCAGTTGAGCATAAGATGAGCTGTCATCACTGCCTCTGGTGCGATGAGGGGAAGAGCTGGTGAGGATACCTGAACGCTAATGATACCCGCTGTCATTGTTATCAATGGCTTTAGATGCCTATCGGGGGCATTCTTTTTTTGGGGGGAGGGGAAGTGGCCATCATTCAAAATGTTGCCCAGTTTGCCTCCTGTAGCCTCTGTGTTGGTGTATTGGTAACTGCAGAATGAGGCAACTGAGAATCTTCCAGTCAGCGCTATCTAACTAGAGATGAGCAAAGTGATTGCAGGATCTGGTAATGTGGGGCCCACTAATTAGAAGAGGAAGCTGGCATTGCTCTGGTCCGGCTGCAGCAGGGCACTAATGTGGCCACTGATGAGGGTGCAGTCAGAAGGAGAAGCTGGCATTGCTCTGGTCCGGCTGCAGCAGGGCACTAATGTGGCCACTGATGAGGGTGCAGTCAGAAGGGGAAGCCGGCAATTACAGGAAGCTGGCATTGCTCTGGTCCGGCTGCAGCAGGGTACCTGTGTGGCCACTGATGAGGGTGCAGTCAGAAGGAGAAGCTGGCATTGCTCTGGTCCGGCTGCAGCAGGGCACTAATGTGGCCACTGATGAGGGTGCAATCAGAAGGAGAAGCTGGCATTGCTCTGGTCTGGCTGCAGCAGGGCACTAATGTGGCCACTGATGAGGGTGCAATCAGAAGGAGAAGCTGGCATTGCTCTGATCCAGCTGCGGCAGGGCACTAATGTGGCCACTGATGAGGGTGCATTTGTTTTGCTCAACTGTCTCCATAACTCCTGTTATCTGCTGATTTTTCAGATTTCCTCTACTGATTTATAACCACAAACTAAATCACATTTGAATGTGCAGGGGAAGCAAAAAGCCTATCAAATCCAAACCTTGCATAAGTTTTTGTGAAATCTAATTGAAAAATTGATTTTTAGGCCACAATATATTAAAGGGATAATCCACTACTAAGACAACCCTTTCTTATTCCCTTATGTCTGGACAAGTTAAAATAAAAATACTTTGGTTATGTTGACACGTTGTTTTTGTTGCCCTTTTTCTGCAGGCAAAACCTACTCTTGGCCGTAAAAAAAATTTGCTTACAAAGCAGGTTTTCCTGAGGTTTTTTTGTGCATATTGATAACGTTTAGTGCATAAAAAACCATGATGCAGCTTCCTGAGGTTTTTGCACTTCACTGCTTTCTATGGGTGAAAAAACGCTGCAAAAACACTGAACGAAGTGACATTGTGTAGTTTTCAAAAATGCATCAGTTTTTCAATTTAGGGTATGTGCACACGTCAGTATTTTTTCCTGACAAAATCCTGAGAATTCTGCCAGAAATCCGCGTGCTTTTTTCGTGCGGATTTCTCGCGGAATTTGCGGATTTTTAGCGTTTTTTTTTTTTGTAAATTTTCCGGAATGTCCTTTTTGAAAGGAAATCCGCAGAAAATCCGGAAAAAGATAGAGCATGTCCGGATTTTTTGCGGTATGCGTTTTTTTTTGCGGAAAAAAAACGCTAACATATGCACAAACAATGCGGAATGCATTCTAAAAGATAGGATGCATAATGTTAGCGTTTTTTTACCGGATTTATAGCATTTTTATGGCGAAATTCCGCAAAAAAAAACGCTAAAAATCCGGACGTGTGCACATACCCTTAGTCAGTAGAAGGTGTGGGTGTATGAGAATTCAGAAATCGCATAGCTTTTTCTGGGACTGTAAAACACAGCTTAAAATTTGCAGCAAAACTGCAACTTGTGAACATAGGCTTATACTCTCCTCCTGTGCTGACGTCGCTCCGCTGTTGGCATCCGGGTTCCCGGGGCTCACGTTAGTCCTGCTCCCAATCAGCATCGGCTTCAGTGTCTCCTTCAGACGTATTGATCATAAACGGGAAGCCGGGACTGCTGCCGATCTGACTTTCTCTTGATGTTGGATTTGTCAGAAGGAGGGGACAGTGAGGTCGTCTTCAAAAACACCCAATTTACTGAATGTATGTCTAGTCAGCCCCTCCTCCTCACTGCTCTCCTGGGGGCTTGCGGCTAGGCAGTATAGATGGATCTGTTCTAGCTCATGTCTTTACCACATGCAATGACTGCATATGCCAGTAGCTCCATTCTTATAGCTGACGTTCTTAAGTGACCAGGGGAATGGCAAATGCATTCACCAATACGGGGTACAGATAGTGGAGACACTGGCAGCTAATGTGGCCCTATATTCATTCAGTTAGGACTATACCTCAGTATAAAAATGTGTTTCCTAATCCGCCTGACAGCACCCAAGCATGGACTGCCCCCCGTAACGAAAAGTCTCGCCCTCTCCAATCATGTCTCCTGCCGCTGGCTAGAATGGCTTATGGCAGCCTCTGTCTCCTAGCAGATGTCCCCTGTCCAAGTCAAGGACTAGGAGGAACAAGGCTGTCTAATCAAATTGGGGCCCCCTGCAGCCATTCTGGGCAACCTCTGACTGGGACTGTGCACAAAAACATTCTCAATAACCTCTGTTTTAATACTGCTCTATATAGAATCTTCAAACTAAACACGTTTACTCTCTGAAGCCTAAGTTGGTACAAAAAAACTGGAATGTTATTTTTTCTTCTTTTTTTTCCCATGCAACCTATATGCAGTTTTTTTCCAGCCAAATCACAGCTTTAAAGGGAACCTGTCACCCCCAAAATCCAAGGTGAGCTAAGCCCACCGGCATCAGGGGCTTATCTACAGCATTCTGTAATGTTGTAGATAAGCCCCTGATGTATCCTGAAAGATGGGAAAAAGAGGTTAGATTATACTCACCCAGGGGCGGTCCCGCTGCGGTCTGGTCCGATGGGCATCGCGGTCCGGTCCGGAGCCTCCTATCTTCATGGCATGACGTCCTCTTCTTCTCTTCACGCTCCGGTGCAGGCGTACTTTGTCTGCCCTGTTGAGGGCAGAGCAAAGTGCTGCAGTGCACAGGCGCCGGGAAAGGTCAGAGAGGCCCAGCACGTGCGGACCTGGACCGCGACTCACATCGCATCGGACCGCCCGCCCAGGTGAGTATAATCTAACCTGTTTTTCTCATCTTTCAGGATACATCGGGGGCTTATCTACAGCTTTACAGAATGCTGTAGATAAGCCACTGACGCTGGTGGGCTTAGCTCACCTTCGATTTTGGGGGGTGACAGGTTCCCTTTAATAGACTTGCACAGTGGCAAATAGGGAGAGAAAGTAGCATAGTGTGATGGCCAGTAATGTATCTCACCTGCTGAAGTTGTGCAGATCAGGCACCACTCCGTGTATCTATATGCTGGAGCCGACCTGGTGTGCTGTAGGGAGGCTCAAATAGAAGGTAAAGGGTCCAGGTGCTGAGCGCTCCCAAACTACATGGGAAAATAATCCTGTTGGTGAATCAAAAATATGATAAAAAAAAAAAAAGAAAATCTTAATTAGAGCCACAATCCTATTAATGTGACCGTGCTAACGGACAGCGTTGCACGGCGAAATTAACGCCGTGCAACGCGTGCGTTAGCACGCTCATTAACAGCAATGGGGACGCGCATCACTAGCGCGTGCCATTTTCGGCACGTGCTGGCGATGTGCCGGTGTTTTGTGGCGCGCCGCGGACGCTGCTTGCAGCGTCCGCGGCGCGCCCGAGGTCCGTTTCCCGCTCTCGCAGATCGGAGATCTGCTAGAGCGGGGACGTTTAACGCGACCCCATAAAACAACATTGCGTTAGCGCAATCTGCTAGCGCTAGGCGATAAACGGATTGCACTAACGCAATATGAACCTAGCCTAAGTGCCAAGACTGCTGTAGACCGCTGGAGCATTGGTGCTGGAGCCGCAGGGGAATGATCACTTCTGTGAAAATTTGTTTTACATTCTTAGAAACCCTTCTTAAGACGTGTCTATTTCTGGACGTTTCCTACCTTGAATAAAGCTCGCAAAGCAATGAGGACAACTACAGCAGACACCCGAGGAAGGCTGTGAAAAAGGGTTGTGGTTTTAAGTTTATTCCATCATCTTTTCAATTCATCAACTTGTATTCATCTAAATGTTTTTTTTAAATTTGTTTACTAACCGTAGAATAAACCATACAACATACACATTTGCATTCGTCATTGTCAAGTACAACATGAAGTACAGATAATGATGTGCATTGTTAAGTTTCTAATAAAATGCAAAATTCTTAACCAAAATATTATTTATTATATGCAATATTTCAAGAATAGCAAATTGTGTATATCGAACTACCAATATCACTAAATTATACAGGTAGAAACATGGAACCATAAATCTTAAATTATAACGACGATTACAACAACTATTAGTTCGCCGCTTAAAAGAAAATTTAGCATTATACCTTCCTTCATGTGATGTCCTCAAAACAAGAAACCCAACGCCCTGCCCCGACATCCAATCATGGTTCTATAGAGTAAGGTTGGAAGAGTTCCATCTGCCCCAGATTTTTTTCAAACTTGCCCGGACACCCTCTATTTTGGTACAATGTACGTTCATATGGAATAACCGAATTTACCAATTCGATCCAAGCTCTAAGAGATGGGCATGAGCCACCCATCCACCGTAGTGTCAATACCTTGCGTGCCAGAAAGAGTCTCGCGTAGAAAAATCTCAAGGTAATGATCCCAAATCTCCTCATCCCATACTCCAAACAAGCACGTCAGTGGTTCAAGAGGGACAGGGATTGACAGCAGGGATGTCAATAAGTGACGTCACTTCCCTCCAATAATGAAGAATAATAAGGCACTTGCATATCATATGAATAAAATCTGCATCTAATGAGTGACATCTCAGACATGCTGATGATTGGAATCGACCCATTTTGAAAAGTTGTGTCTGTGTCATGTATGTACAGGTCCTTCTCAAAAAATTAGCATATAGTGTTAAATTTCATTATTTACCATAATGTAATGATTACAATTAAACTTTCATATATTATAGATTCATTATCCACCAACTGAAATTTGTCAGGTCTTTTATTGTTTTAATACTGATGATTTTGGCATACAACTCCTGATAACCCAAAAAACCTGTCTCAATAAATTAGCATATCAAGAAAAGGTTCTCTAAACGACCTATTACCCTAATCTTCTGAATCAACTAATTAACTCTAAACACATGCAAAAGATACCTGAGGCTTATATAAACTCCCTGCCTGGTTCATTACTCAAAACCCCCATCATGGGTAAGACTAGCGACCTGACAGATGTCAAGAAGGCCATCATTGACACCCTCAAGCAAGAGGGTAAGACCCAGAAAGAAATTTCTCAACAAATAGGCTGTTCCCAGAGTGCTGTTTCAAGGCACCTCAATGGTAAGTCTGTTGGAAGGAAACAATGTGGCAGAAAACGCTGTACAACGAGAAGAGGAGACCGGACCCTGAGGAAGATTGTGGAGAAGGACCGATTCCAGACCTTGGGGAACCTGAGGAAGCAGTGGACTGAGTCTGGTGTGGAAACATCCAGAGCCACCGTGCACAGGCGTGTGCAGGAAATGGGCTACAGGTGCCGCATTCCCCAGGTAAAGCCACTTTTGAACCATAAACAGCGGCAGAAGCGCCTGACCTGGGCTACAGAGAAGCAGCACTGGACTGTTGCTAAGTGGTCCCAAGTACTTTTTTCTGATGAAAGCAAATTTTGCATGTCATTCGGAAATCAAGGTGCCAGAGTCTGGAGGAAGACTGGGGAGAAGGAAATGCCAAAATGCCTGAAGTCCAGTGTCAAGTACCCACAGTCAGTGATGGTGTGGGGTGCCATGTCAGCTGCTGGTGTTGGTCCACTGTGTTTCATCAAGGGCAGGGTCAATGCAGCTGAAATGCTTTATGGTGAGAAGATTTCATTTTTCAGCACGACCTGGCACCTGCTCACAGTGCCAAAACCACTGGTAAATGGTTTACTGACCATGGTATTACTGTGCTCAATTGGCCTGCCAACTCTCCTGACCTGAACCCCATAGAGAATCTGTCGGATATTGTGAAGAGAAAGTTGAGAGATGCAAGACCCAACACTCTGGATGAGCTTAAGGCCGCTATTGAAGCATCCTGGGCCTCCATAACATCTCAGCAGTGTCACAGGCTGATTGCCTCCATGCCACGCCGCATTGAAGCAGTCATTTCTGCCAAAGGATTCCCGACCAAGTATTGAGTGCATAACTGAACATTATTATTTGATGGTTTTTTTGTTTGTTATTAAAAAACACTTTTATTTGATTGGATGGGTGAAATATGCTAATTTATTGAGACAGGTTTTTTGGGTTATCAGGAGTTGTATGCCAAAATCATCAGTATTAAAACAATAAAAGACCTGACAAATTTCAGTTGGTGGATAATGAATCAATAATATATGAAAGTTTAATTGTAATCATTACATTATGGTAAATAATGAAATTTAACACTATATGCTAATTTTTTGAGAAGGACCTGTATATATTATAGCTGGGGCATCCTATTATTGATTGATGGGGATACTCTAGTTGGAGATTCCAAAATATCTTCCCATTCTTCTTCTTCTTGCACATCAGAGAGAAGTCCCTCCCATTTCCCCTTAATAGATCTTATAGTAGATTCGACTCCCACTGACAGTAGATAGGTATATAAAGATGAGATAAGGCCCTGAGGACCTTGCGAATTAAAGGTACCTTCACACATAACGATATCGTTAAGGATATCGTTGCAACGTCATGCTTTTTGTGACGTAGCAACGATCCCGCTAACGATCTCGTTAGGTGTGACAGCGACCAACGATCAGGCCCCTGCTGGGAGATCATTGGTCGTGGGGAATGATCAGGACCTTTTTTTGGTCGCTGATCACCCGCTGTCATCGCTGGATCGGCGTGTGTGACGCCGATCTAGCGATGTGTTCACCTGTAACCAGGGTAAACATCGGGTTACTAAGTGCAGGGCCGCGCTTAGTAACCCGATATTTACCCTGGTTACCATTGTAAAAGTAAAAAAAAAAAAAAAAAAACACTACACACTCACATTCTGATGTCTGTCATGTCCCCCGCCGTCGTCCACAGGGTTAAAACTGCTTTCGGCAGGAGCGCTGCTAATGCACGCGCTCCGGCCGGGAGCTTCCCTGCACTGACTGTCAGTGCCGGCCGCTGTGCTCTGCTTTACGGCCGGCACTGACACAGTGCAGGGAAGCTTCTCGGCAGCAGCGCGTGCATTAGCAGCGCTCCTGCCAAAAGCAGTTTTAACCCTGTGGACGCCGGCCCTGCGCTTAGTAACACAATGTTTACCCTGGTTACCCGGGGACTTCGGCATCGTTGAAGACAGTTTCAACGATGCTGAAGTCTTTCCCCGGATCGTTGGTCGCTGGAGAGAGCTGTCTGTGTAACAGCTCCCCAGCGACCACACAACGACTTACCAACGATCACGGCCAGGTCGTATCGCTGGTCGTGATCGTTGGTAAATCGTTTAGTGTAACGGTACCTTAAGAATCCCTATCAAAGGTAAAGACGAAATAGCTCGACCTGCATCTTTACTTCTCATATGTAATTGAAGGGCGGATCTTAACTGTAAGTAACGAAAGAATTGAGGTCTCAGGATATCGTATTTAAATTGTAATTGTTCAAAGGACATGAAGGTCCCTTGGTCGTGTAGATTGGCTGTTGAAAAGACCCCGTGTGAGATCCAAAAGTCGGTGGATGGATGATTCAACAGCGCTGGGAAATAATTATTTTTCCACAGTCTAACCATTTATTTTTTTTATTTTTAACATTACTATTGATGCTGCATACCAGTGCAGGAGTAAAACCCGCAGCGGAAACCGCAAGACAAAACGTGATAAATCTGCAGGGATAACCGCAGCGGTTTTGCCCTGCAGATTTATCAAATCCGCTGCGGGAGAACCCGCAGGGACCCGAACCTACGTGTGCACATAGCCTTATAAGTCGTTCGGAGCACGAATTTGCAATATTGTGTTAGATGTATTATGCTGGCGCACCAAGTAGGCCAGAAATTTACTTGCTTGGTTTCCCAGTTCAAAATAGCATTGACGAGTAAAGAATAATTTGCGTTTAGATTTAGTATCTGCATGCTGAGTATATAACCTCTGAGAAGCTAGCCACTCGACTCTATTGCCATTAGTCTGGTTAGATATATATGCAGCCTCCGAGTCTTTCAGCCGTTGCGCCACCTCATCTGTTGTGAATTCTGTGGCTGAATTCACTCCTGTGGTCACAAGTGGTATTGCAGCCTCTGGGCTTCCTCCCTCAGGTGTTTTGGTGAGCTCGTTGGCTGCCTTGCTATTTAACTCCACCTGAGTCTGTCTTCCTTGCTCCTTGTCAATGTTCCAGTGTTGGATCTGAGCTTCTGCATCTTTCCTGTGGCCTGCTGCTCTGCTTAGATAAGTGTTACTTTGTTTTTGTTTCCGTTTTTTCTGTCCAGCTGTGCTATTCTCTTTTGCTGGAAGCTCTGAGACGCAAAGGGTGCACCGCCGTGCCGTTAGTTCGGCACGGTGGGTCTTTTTGCCCCCCTTTGCGTGGTTCTGCTTTAGGGTTTTTTGTAGACTGCATAGTTCTCTTTGCTATCCTCGCTCTGTCTAGAATATCGGGCCTCACTTTGCTGAATCTATTTCATTCCTACGTTTTGTCTTTTCATCTTGCTAACAGTCATTATATGTGGGGGGCTGCCTATTCCTTTGGGGTATTTCTCTGAGGCAAGTCAGGCTTATATTTCTATCTTCAGGCTAGTCAGCTCCTCAGGCAGTGCCGAGTTGCATAGGTAGTGTTAGGCGCAATCCACTGCTGCTTTTAGTTGTGTGAGGATAGGTTCAGGTATTGCAGTCTGCAGAGATTCCACGTCTCAGAGCTTGTTCTATTGTTTTTGGGTTATTGCCATATCACTGTATGTGCGCTGATTACTGCACACTGTGTTGCCTGATAGCACAGCATAACAGTACAAGGAGCCAAACCAATGATTCTCAATAGAGGGAAAAAAGAAGTCCTGACATCATTTTTTTTTCCTCAGCTCTGTCTTCAGTTTTTTTTTTTTTTTTTTTTTTTTTTTTTCCCCCTAGACATTAGAGTGCTTCAGGACACAGCTGTGGACATGGATATTCAGGCTCTGTGCTCCTCAATGGATGATCTCGTTATAAATGTACAAAAGATTCAAGATACAATTGATCAGAAATCTATGCTAGAACCAAGAATTCCTATTCCTGATTTGTTTTTTGGTGACAGAACTAAGTTCCTGAGCTTCAAAAATAATTGTAAGCTATTTCTGGCCTTGAAACCTCATTCTTCTGGTAATCCTATTCAACAGGTTTTGATTATTATTTCTTTTTTGCGCGGCGACCCACAGGACTGGGCGTTTTCTCTTGCGCCAGGAGACCCTGCATTGAGTAATGTTGATGCGTTTTTCCAGGCGCTTGGATTGCTTTACGATGAGCCTAATTCAGTGGATCAGGCTGAGAAAAATTTGCTGGCTTTATGCCAGGGTCAGGATGATGTAGAAGTATATTGTCAGAAATTTAGGAAGTGGTCAGTACTCACTCTGTGGAATGAATCTGCACTGGCGGCTTGGTTCAGAAAGGGTCTCTCTGAAGCTCTTAAGGATGTCATGGTGGGATTTCCTATGCCTGCTGGTTTGAATGAGTCTATGTCCTTGGCCATTCAGATCGGTCGTCGCTTGCGCGAGCGTAAATCTGTGCACCATCTGGCGGTATTGTCTGAGAGTAAACCTGAGCCTATGCAGTGCGACAGGACTATGACTAAAGTTGAACGGCAAGAACACAGACGTCTGAACAGGCTGTGTTTCTACTGTGGTGATTCCACTCATGCTATTTCTAATTGTCCTAAGCGCACTAGGCGGTTCGATAGCTCTGCCGTCATTGGTACTGTACAGTCCAAATTCCTTCTGTCCATTACCTTGATATGCTCTTTGTCATCGTATTCTGTCATGGCGTTTGTGGATTCAGGCGCTGCCCTGAATCTGATGGATTTGGATTATGCTAAACGTTGTGGATTTTTCTTGGAGCCTTTGCGGTGTCCTATTCCGTTGAGAGGAATTGATGCTACACCTTTGGCCAAGAATAAGCCTCAGTACTGGGCCCAGCTGACCATGTGCATGGCTCCTGCACATCAGGAAGTTATTCGCTTTCTGGTACTGCATAATCTGCATGATGTGGTCGTGTTGGGGTTGCCATGGCTACAAACCCATAATCCAGTATTAGATTGGAACTCTATGTCGGTAACTAGCTGGGGTTGTCAGGGAGTACATGGTGATGTTCCATTTTTGTCTATTTCGTCATCCATTCCTTCTGACATCCCAGAGTTCTTGTCTGACTTTCAGGATGTATTTGAAGAGCCCAAGTCTGATGCCCTACCTCCGCATAGGAATTGTGATTGTGCTATCAATTTGATTCCTGGTAGTAAATTCCCTAAGGGTCGTTTATTTAATTTGTCCGTGCCTGAACACACCGCTATGCGCAGTTATGTGAAAGAATCCCTGGAGAAGGGACATATTCGCCCATCGTCATCACCATTGGGAGCAGGGTTCTTTTTTGTAGCCAAAAAGGATGGTTCGCTAAGACCGTGTATTGATTACCGCCTTCTTAATAAGATCACTGTTAAATTTCAGTATCCCTTGCCATTGATATCTGACTTGTTTGCTCGGATTAAGGGGGCTAGTTGGTTTACTAAGATTGATCTTCGTGGTGCGTATAATCTGGTGAGAATCAGGCAGGGAGATGAATGGAAAACGGCATTTAATACGCCCGAGGGTCGTTTTGAGTATCTGGTGATGCCGTTCGGACTTGCCAATGCTCCATCTGTTTTTCAGTCTTTTATGCATGACATTTTCCGTGAGTATCTGGATAAATTCCTGATTGTTTACTTGGATGACATTTTGATCTTCTCTGATGATTGGGAGTCTCATGTGAAGCAAGTCAGAATGGTTTTCCAGGTACTGCGTGCTAATTCCTTGTTCGTGAAGGGATCAAAGTGTCTCTTCGGTGTGCAGAAAGTTTCATTTTTGGGGTTCATCTTTTCCCCTTCTACTATCGAGATGGATCCGGTTAAGGTCCAGGCCATCCAGGATTGGACTCAGCCGACATCTCTGAAAAGTCTGCAGAAATTCCTGGGCTTTACTAATTTTTATCGTCGCTTCATCTGTAATTTTTCTAGCATTGCCAGACCATTGACCGATTTGACCAAGAAGGGTGCTGATTTGGTTAATTGGTCTTCTGCTGCCGTGGAAGCTTTTCAGGAGTTGAAGCGTCGTTTTTGCTGTGCCCCTGTGTTGTGTCAACCAGATTTTTCTCTTCCGTTCCAGGTCGAGGTTGATGCTTCTGAGATTGGAGCAGGGGCGGTTTTGTCACAGAGAGGTTCTGGTTGCTCAGTGTTGAAACCATGTGCTTTCTTTTCCAGGAAATTTTCTGCTGCTGAGCGTAATTATGATGTGGGCAACCGAGAGTTGCTGGCTATGAAGTGGGCATTCGAGGAGTGGCGTCATTGGCTTGAGGGAGCTAAGCATCGCGTGGTGGTATTGACTGATCATAAGAACTTGACTTATCTCGAGTCTGCCAAGCGCTTGAATCCTAGACAGGCCCGTTGGTCGTTATTTTTTGCTCGTTTTGATTTTGTGATTTCGTACCTTCCGGGCTCTAAAAATGTGAAGGCGGATGCTCTGTCTAGGAGTTTTGTGCCCGACTCTCCGGGGTTATCTGAGCCGGCGAGTATCCTCAAGGAAGGAGTCATTGTGTCTGCCATCTCTCCTGATTTGCGGAGAGTGTTGTAGAAATTTCAGGCTAATAAACCTGATCGTTGTCCGGCCGAGAAACTGTTCGTCCCTGATAGGTGGACTAGTAAAGTTATCTCTGAACTTCATTGTTCGGTGCTGGCTGGTCATCCAGGAATCTTTGGTACCAGAGAGTTAGTGGCTAGATCCTTCTGGTGGCCATCTCTGTCACGGGATGTGCGTGCTTTTGTGCAGTCCTGTGGGATTTGTGCTAGGGCTAAGCCCTGCTGTTCACGTGCCAGTGGGTTGCTTTTACCCTTGCCGGTCCCGAAGAGGCCTTGGACACATATTTCGATGGATTTCATTTCTGACCTTCCCGTTTCTCAAAAGATGTCGGTCATTTGGGTGGTCTGTGATCGCTTTTCTAAAATGGTCCATCTGGTGCCCTTGGTTAAATTGCCTTCCTCCTCTGATTTGGTGCCTTTGTTCTTCCAGCATGTGGTTCGTTTGCATGGCATTCCTGAGAATATTGTTTCTGACAGAGGTTCCCAGTTTGTCTCGAGGTTCTGGCGAGCCTTTTGTGGTAGGATGGGCATTGACCTATCTTTTTCCTCGGACTTCCATCCTCAGACTAATGGCCAGACCGAACGAACCAATCAGACCTTGGAAACATATCTGAGATGTTTTGTTTCTGCTGACCAGGATGATTGGGTGTCATTTTTGCCGTTGGCTGAGTTCGCCCTTAATAATCGGGCCAGCTCGGCTACCTTGGCCTCTCCATTTTTCTGCAATTCTGGGTTCCATCCTCGTTTCTCTTCAGGACAGGTTGAGTCTTCGGACTGTCCTGGTGTGGATTCTGTGCTGGACAGGTTGCAGCAGATCTGGACTCAGGTAGTGGACAATTTGACCTTGTCCCAGGAGAAGGCTCAGCTTTTCGCTAATCGTAGACGCCGTGTGGGTCCCCGACTTCGTGTTGGGGATCTGGTTTGGTTATCTTCTCGTCATATTCCTATGAAGGTTTCCTCTCCTAAATTTAAACCTCGTTTTATTGGTCCGTATAGGATTTCTGAGATTCTCAATCCGGTGTCTTTTCGTCTGACCCTCCCAGACTCCTTTTCCATACATAATGTATTCCATAGGTCGTTGTTGAGAAGATACGTGGCACCTATGGTTCCATCTGTGGAGCCTCCTGCCCCTGTTTTGGTGGAGGGGGAATTGGAGTATATTGTGGAGAAAATTTTGGATTCTCGTGTCTCTAGACGGAAACTCCAGTATCTGGTCAAATGGAAGGGTTATGCTCAGGAGGATAATTCCTGGGTTTTTGCCTCTGATGTCCATGCCCCAGATCTTGTTCGTGCCTTTCATGTGGCTCATCCTGGTCGGCCTGGGGGTTCTGGTGAGGGTTCAGTGACCCCTCCTCAAGGGGGGGGTACTGTTGTGAATTCTGTGGCTGAATTCACTCCTGTGGTCACAAGTGGTATTGCAGCCTCTGGGCTTCCTCCCTCAGGTGTTTTGGTGAGCTCGTTGGCTGCCTTGCTATTTAACTCCACCTGAGTCTGTCTTCCTTGCTCCTTGTCAATGTTCCAGTGTTGGATCTGAGCTTCTGCATCTTTCCTGTGGCCTGCTGCTCTGCTAGATAATAATAATAATAATAATAATAATAATAATAATAATAATTTTATTTATATAGCGCCAACATATTCCGCAGCGCTTTACAAATTATAGAGGGGACTTGTACAGACAATAGACATTACAGCATAACAGAAATACAGTTCAAAACAGATACCAGGAGGAGTGAGGGCCCTGCTCGCAAGCTTACAAACTATGGGGAAAAGGGGAGACACGAGAGGTGGATGGTAACAATTGCTTTAGTTATTCGGACCAGCTATAGTGTAAGGCTCAGGTGTTCATGTAAAGCTGCATGAACCAGTTACCTGCCTAAGTATGTAGCAGTACAGACACAGAGGGCTAATACTGCATAAAGTGTATGAGAACATGATGCGAGGAACCTTTTTTTTTTTTTATTATAAATAGGCCACACAGGGATCGTTAGGTTAATGCATTGAGGCGGTAGGCCAGTCTGAACAAATGAGTTTTTAGGGCACGCTTAAAACTGTGGGGATTGGGGATTAATCGTATTAACCTAGGTAGTGCATTCCATCGATGCTAGATAAGTGTTACTTTGTTTTTGTTTCCGTTTTTCTGTCCAGCTGTGCTATTCTCTTTTGCTGGAAGCTCTGAGACGCAAAGGGTGCACCGCCGTGCCGTTAGTTCGGCACGGTGGGTCTTTTTGCCCCCCTTTGCGTGGTTCTGCTTTAGGGTTTTTTGTAGACTGCATAGTTCTCTTTGCTATCCTCGCTCTGTCTAGAATATCAGGCCTCACTTTGCTGAATCTATTTCATTCCTACGTTTTGTCTTTTCATCTTGCTAACAGTCATTATATGTGGGGGGCTGCCTATTCCTTTGGGGTATTTCTCTGAGGCAAGTCAGGCTTATATTTCTATCTTCAGGCTAGTCAGCTCCTCAGGCAGTGCCGAGTTGCATAGGTAGTGTTAGGCGCAATCCACTGCTGCTTTTAGTTGTGTGAGGATAGGTTCAGGTATTGCAGTCTGCAGAGATTCCACGTCTCAGAGCTTGTTCTATTGTTTTTGGGTTATTGCCATATCACTGTATGTGCGCTGATTACTGCACACTGTGTTGCCTGATAGCACAGCATAACACTCATCATCCTCCCTTGAGGTCACTTTAATATAAGAAATTGTGGAGGACAAACATCCCCTTAAGTATGCCTTAAGGGTGTCCCAAAACATATTGGTGTTCTGAGGCTCCGGGTGGGTAGAAATGAAACGGTTCAACTGGTCAACCGTTCTATCATTAGAATCTATTAGTTTTAACCAGAAAGGATTTAGCTACCATACCATACCATTATTTGACTGCCCATATCTAAGTTTAAGTATAAGGGTATGTGCACACGTCAGGATTTCTTGCAGAAATTTTGTTGACAAAAACTGGACATTTCTGCGAGAAATCCGCATGCGTTTTTTGACGTGTTTTTGTGCGTTTTTTTTTTTTCCCCCCAAATGCATAGAATAGCTGGAAAAACGCAGAAAATCCGCAAAATTAATGAACATGCTGCTTTTTTACCGCGATGCGTTTTTTTTTTCGCGGAAAAAAATGCATCATATGCACAAAACATGCAGTATGCATTCTAAATGATAGGATGCATAATGTATGCGTTTTTATAGCGAAAAAAAAGCAAAAAAAACCTGAACGTGTGCACATACCCTTACTAGGCTATGATCTGAAAACCCCCTATTACCATGTTCAACACTATGCACCCACATTGCTAATCCGCTGGATCCGAATATATAATCTATACGGGTCAGAGAACGCCTGGTGGATGAGTGGCAAGAATATCCCTTAAAGGGAACCTGTCACTGCCAAAATTGATGGTGAGGTAAGCTCACAGTCATCAGGGGCTTATCTACAGCATTCTGTAATGCTGTAGATAAGCCGCCGATGTTACCTGAAAGAGGAGAAAAAGAGGTTAGATTATACTCACCCAGGGGCGGTCCCGCTGCGGTCCGGTCAAATGGGCATCTCAGATCCACTCCGACGCCTCTCATCTTTATTCCATGACGTCTTCAACATTGCACCACTGCTCCCAAAGATTGTGTTCAGTATTGATTACTACATTACTGCTCCCATAGGAGTGGACATAGCAGGGTCACACATTAATTGTCCCCCCTTCCCCACCCAAAAAATATATATTTAGCGGAGTCACAAAAGCGCAGATCTCGAAACTTTGCAGTCCTTACAAAGTAATATTTGTCCTATTGAGCCCCATAATTCCCCATATAGTATAATGAGCCCCACATAGTGTTGCTCAGTATAATGGTCCCATATAGAAGTCCTGTAGATATAATTTCACATGCCCTCTACATATAATAAACTTGCACCCTTTAGTGCCTTTCATGTAGCACAAAAGGGTGTTTAGCCTTGTTTATCCTAATAAATAAAAAAAAAAAACACTCGAGAGTCCCCCCCCTATTTTTGATAACCAGCCAAGGTAAAGCAAACAGTTGTTGGCCAAAATTCAGGCTGGGAAGGTCCCTGGATATTGGGCCCATCCCAGTCTCAAAATACCAACCTGCAGTCGTCACAAAAGTGACATTTTACATTAGATTAGAATTCTGGCGCTTTGCCTGGCTCTTCCTGATTGCCCTAGTGCTTTGGCAATCGAGTAATGGTAGTTTGGGTTGATGTCTCCTGTAGGGTTGGTAATGGAAAAAAAAAGTCAGACAGAAAAATGTATTTACAGTTTTTATGTATAGTACCTGGATGATTCTAATTCTATTATAATAGTACTAGATGGTGGCCCGATTCTAACGCATCGGGTATTCTAGAATATGTATGTATATAGCAGCCACATAGTATATAGCACAGGCAACGACATATTCTTGAATACCTGATGCGTTAATACAGGCCACACAGTATATAACAGTGGCCATGCAGTATATAACAGTGGCCATGCAGTATATTACACAGGCCAAACAGTATATAACACAGCCCACGCAGTATATAACATTGCCCACATAGTATATAACACTGGCCACGTAGTATATAGCAGCCATGTAGTATATAACGCAGCCCACGCAGTATATTACATTGCCCACTTAGTATATAACACTGCCCACGTAGTACATAGCAGCCATGTAGTGTATAACGCAGCCCACACAGTATGTAACAGCCCATGTAGTATATAGAAATGTAGGCACCATATTCGTGGTTAAAGACTTAAAATAAAAAATAAACACATACTCACCTTCCGAAGGCCAATTGAAGTCCTGGCGCTTGTGTGCGGTGTACGCGGCAGCTTCCGGCCCAAGGGTTGGTATGAGCGCAGGACCTGTGATGACGTCGCGGTCACATGACCGTGATGTCATGGAAGGTCCTTCTCGCATAGCATCCTTGGCACCGGACCCTGCCGCTTGCACTGCCGAGGACACCGCGCCACGTCGGAGGGTGAGAATAACGTTTTTTTTTTTCATTATTATTTGTAACATTAGATGTTTTTACTATTGATGCTGCATACGCATCATCAATAGTAAAAAGTTGGTCACACAGGGTTAATAGCGGCGTTAATGGAGTGCGTTACACCGCGGCATAACGCAGTCCGTTAACGCTGCCATTAACCCTGTGTGAGGGCTGACTGGAGGGGAGTATGGAGCAGGCACTGACTGCGGGGAGGAAGGAGCGGCCATTTTGCCGCTGGACTGTGCCTGTCGCTGATTGGTTGTGGCTGTTTTGCCGTGACCAATCAGCGACTTGGTTTTCCATGACAGACAGAGGCCGCGACCAATGAATATCCGTGACAGATAGACAGACGGAAGTGACCCTTAGACAGCTATATAGTAGATGATTAATTGTTACTAAAATTAGCATGTACAATTAAGTAGAAGTTTTATAAATATGTATAGATTTTCTTTTAGGAAAGATAGCCAGCAAAATGTACACACCCACTTTTAGGCCTTTTTTTTAACTCATAGGATTGTTTACTACTTAGTTATTCCCTTAATGGATTTTTGTGCAATAGCGCTTGTACCAACAAGCATTTTTATAATTTAACATTTGCAGCAGTCCTTGATATGTTAAAGAGATTGTCTGATTACATGGTATTGATGACTTATCAGCATGATGGGTTCTCAATAGCAGATTGGTGGGGGCCCAACACCCGGCGCTGGCAGCGAATGTTAACACTTTGAATGGACCTTCTAAGTTCAGATCCATTCAAACTGTAGCGGCCTCTATCGGCCTACTAGTAATGAATAGGTGTCCTATAGGCACATGAATAGGTGTCCTATAGGCACCTCTCCATTAATAAGCAGTGGGCTTGATGCCACCAGACAATAGATGCGCCATTTCTGGGTGGCTGTGGGCTGCTATTTTTAGGCTGGGGGGGCCAATGTTCATTGCCCCTTACCAGCCTGAGAACACCAGTCCCCAGCTGACAGCTTTAGCTTGGCTGGTTGTCAAAAATGTGGGGGGTGGGACTTGCCTGGCTGGTTGTCAAAAATACAGAGGAAGATACAGTTGTTTTTGTATTTTCTTCTTTATTTAGAGCACAGGTGTCGGATGGTAAATACTCCCATCAAGTGCTCTTGGTGTTATTAGCTGCAACAGGCGTAGGCTGATGGACGCAGTATTCCCATCAGCCCGACGCTAAAGACCAGAGGTAAGCTTTTGCTGACTCGTGTCATTTGACAGTGTGGGAACCTCAGCTGTCTGACCAACGGTAATGATTTCACCTCCTATTAGAAGCGGTGTTTGCAGCAATATCATGCACATAATAGCGTGGCAAGCAGTGGATGTTCGGGGCCCCCATTCAAGTGAATTGGGTCTGGGTATTGTTCTGGTACCCGAATGCAAACTTTTTTTTTTTTTTTTTTTTAACTGTTAAGCCGAACCCGACTTTCCTGGGGTTTGCCCATCTCTACTCTTAATAGCTTTGCCCACAATGTGTTTAGGGCAAGCTTCTGCTATCAGATTGCCCATTGTCACTAAGGACAATGAACTTTCATTGCAGCATCTGGTCTCCATCTGGTGTCGCCCACATGCTCCTGGGATTATGGTGTTGTGGCATAATGTACAGTAGCTGAACGTAATCATTCAAAGTACATTAATAGCTCAGCATTACATCAATTTGGCGGTAGAACCAGTGGTAACATTGTGCCAAAGGGTTCCAGGAGCTGCTTTCAACATGACAACATGCTGCTGCGATCAGCCTGCATGACCTAAGTGTGCTACCATGGCAAGTAGCATCTGTTGGCTCATTTCCCATCAAGTACATCTGGAATGTCATTGGTCAGCAATTGCAAAGGTAGCTGCCAGCAGTGGATCTTGATTTGTATGTGCAAGTACATTCGTTGTTGCAAAACATTCCTGAGGCTACGTTTACATTAGCGTTGTGTGGGGCAGCGTCGGCGTTCACAACGCAGCTTTTTGTGACGCATGCGTTCATTTTTGCATGATTTTTGGCGCAGAAAAAACTGCATCATGCAGCGTCCTCTGCGCCCTGACAGTTGCGCCAAAATGAGGCATACGTCACAAGACAATGCATGTCCATGCGCCCCCATTTTAAATATAGGGGCGCATGACGCATGCGTCGCCGTTGCTGCGCCCGACGCTGCCCCGCACAACGCTAATGTGAACGTAGCCTTAAACAACCATTAATAACCTCATTAATAGCATACCACGGCGTGTGATTGTGTGTATTTTTGCACTTGGTGGTAATATTTGCTATTGAATAAGTCGATGTTTTGAAAGGTGTTTTTTTTTTTTTTCTCATCTCTTGCATATTAACATGTTTAATGATGCTACGATTTTTATAATTCCACAACCTTTCCTTGTCGGTTTTGTCATTTCAATACTGAGTGTGTGTCAAATGCTAAGAAGCATGCAGTGATCTTGGGGAAAGCAGTCACTTCATGCTCCTTAACATGCTACATGCAAGCAGTGGAGGTGTAGGCAGAGTTATCCATGTTGATACACATTATGCACGGTCATTGTTTTGTTCTGTGCTTTTTGCTTTCGTCTCCACAGCTTACATGTGAATTGTGAAGTGATCACAAGGAGAGCTCCAAGGTGTGTCAAATACAAGCTGTGATTGAAGCAGGCAAAGACCACAGATATGATTAGGAGGCAGAACAGCTGAAACGGTCATGGGGCGTGGCTGACGTTAAAGCAGGTGACGGGTAGCGGTGCACTCCCATTGATCTGTGACTTCAGGGATGGAGACGTTATCAGGGATCTGGCTTGCTTGTGGAGCAAAAAGTAAGCTACACCCCTGATCTGTGACTCCGTGTCCGAGAAGCGAGGTGGAGCAGTATCCGTGAATAGTTCTAAACTCATGATGTGCTAATTGAAAACCATAATATTGAAATAAATATATAGTTTTTTTATGTTGATAGAAATACAACTTAATCTCCCACAGTACCTCATCTATTACAAAAATGACCAAATTATGTACTGCTGCATCTGAAGTTTTAAACTCTAAACCATCCAAAATCCTCTATCCCATAGGGTGATCATCTCAAAATATTTTATTTTTCATGCCACCCTGCTTTGAAAAATAGGATAAAGAGATCAAAATGTCATATATATCTCAAATGGTAACAAAAAATACAGTTCTCTGTGTAAAACAAGACATTACAGTCTAACTCGCCCAAATAAGGGTATTTTCCCACAATCAGTAAATACTTGGTGGTTGAAAGCTGCGTCCATCCCGCAGCATCCATCCCACAGTGGCCAGATGTTACAGCACAGTGGATGTGATTTCAAGAAATCCCATCTGCACTAGCTTGCAGGGAACCCTCCGGCATCTCTGTGGAGACGGACATACGGCGTGTCTTTCCAGACCGCAAGCATGTCTATTTATGTAGAGGAGAAGCTTTGTCTCCATCACGTAAATTACCCATACACTTTAATTAGATGGGGTAAAACCGCATTATCTTCTTAGTCACATGCATATTAAGTTCGGGAATGCAGCTTACTGCACATGTGCTAATTTAAATAATGTCGTGCCTGGTTTCAGCCGTAAGTACACCTACACTGCAGTTCTCGCGATGAGCTGGCCCTCTCCGGTCACTAGCCAAGTTCTCACAATCAGCTTATCGCGAGAACTGCAGTGAATGTGTTCGCTGGGGACCAAGGTATCTCCGGTGATCATGTTCAAGCTCCGCTGTGTCTGGATGTCAGGCTGTATGGTGGCATAATGCCACCGTTCAGCCTGACATCCAGATGTAATAGAGCTGGATTCGTCATGGAACAGTATGTATATCTTCTTGGCGGACAGGTAAGGATATTGTTTTTTTTTTATTTTAATTCTCTTACAGGAGAACGAGTGGGTCGGTGGAATGGGCGATGCAGTAACTATAGTTTCATTAAAATTATTAAAGGAGTTTGTCATTATTTCAATTAGAGGACTTTATTCTGGCTGTGTCTTTGCCATGTAACTATAGGATTAGTCTGACAATACAAAGGTGACATCAACCCCACAAATATTACCCCACTTGCCACCGCTACAGGGCAAGTGGAAAGAGCCGGGTAAAGTTCCACAATTGGTGCGTCTTTGGATGTGCCAATTGTGGGGCGTCTGCGGGCTGCTATTTTTAGGCTGGTGAGGGCCAATATGCATGGGCCTCACCAGCCTGAGAATACCAGGCCGCAGCTGTCTGCTTTTTTGTTGGCTGGTTAACATACCGTATATACTCGAGTATAAGCCGACCCGAGTATAATTTTGCCACAAAAAACTGGGAAAACTTAGACTGGAGTATAAGCCTAGGGTAGGAAATGCAGCAGCTACCGGTGAATTTCAAAAATAAAAATAGATGCACCATACCGTTCATTATTGCCCCATATATGCTCCATATAAAGCTGTGCCACATATAATGCTCCATATCGTTCATTATTTGCCCATAGATGCTCCATATAAAGCTGTGCCACATATAATGCTCTGCACCGTTCATTATTGCCCCATAGATGCTCCATATAAAGCTGTGCCATATATAATGCTCTGCACCGTTCATTATGGCCCCATAGATGCTCCATATAAAGCTGTGCCATATAATGCTCCATACTGTTCATTATTGCCCCATAGATGCTCCATATAAAGCTGTGCAATATGTAATGCTGCTGCAATAAAAAAAAAAATCGCATACCTCTCTTCGCTCAGGACGCCGGCGCTTTCAATATTTACCTGCTCCTCGTGCGGCTCAGTCTCCAGCACTGACGCTCAGCAGAGGGCGCGCACTGACCACGTCACTGCGCCCTCTGACCTGAGCGTCACAGCCAGAGGACGCTGGAGACAGAGCCGCACCGGAACGAGGAGCGGTAAATATCACGCAGCGCTCCCCGTATACTTACCTGCTTCTGGCACGGTCCCTGCAGTCCCTGCTTCTTCCACCGCTGCATCTTCTTCCTGTATTGAGCAGTCACAGTTACCGCTCATTGCAGTAATGAATATGCGGCTCCACCTCTATGGGAGGTGGAGCCGCATATTCATTACTGTAATGAGCGGTACCATGTGACCGCTCAGCACAGGAACAATCTGCAGCGCTGGAAGAAGCAGGGACTGTAGGGACCGCGCCAGCAGTAGGTAAGTATAATTAGAGAGCCCCCGCTCCCCCTCACCTGTCGACCCCCGGGTATGACTCGAGTATAAGCCGAGAGGGGGACTTTCAGCCCAAAAAAATGGGCTGAAAATCTCGGCTTATACTCGAGTATATAGGGGACCCCACGCCATTGTGTGTATTTTTGCACTTGGTGGTAATAAGGAAAAAATGCCGTAAAAAGGTCCTCTTTAGTTGGAAAAATTCCTGGTTGCAAAGGCCTTGGGTTGTATGGGGGTAGATTAGTGTCGGTCTTTTTAAAGCTGTCCTTAAAATAAAGGAGGTAACCACTAAAGTAGACTAGATGGTTTACTGTAGAGTCCTTGTTCATTCTATTGCTCGCTGTTTAGTGCCGCTTTTCACTATAAAGCTTTTTACATTTTTCATTGTAGTCATTGCACCTTGCTATTTAGACTATGGTATATTCCTAATGCCCTTAGGACATTGACTGTTAAGGCCACAACTATAGGAGGACACATGCCTGAAGTGAACAGTAGTGTTGAGCCACCTCCCTAGTGTTCGGGTTCAGTTTGTCGAACAGGGACGTGTTCGACGAAATGTTCGTCGAACGTTTGATGAACACCGTCAAACCCAATTGAAACAAACCAATGGCAGGCAAAGACATGGAAAACACATAGTAAACACCCTAAAAGATGTCCAAAAGCTGACAAACTGCTCAGAAGACACAACAAACACATGGAAAAGTCACAACTACATATAGTCATGTGAAAAGAAAAGAGGTGGAGGAGTAAAAGGAGGAGGAGACACAGATATAGGCATGTCATGCCCTTCTAAAATCAAGAAAGGCTGGAGTGAAAATGTAAACTCACTCTACCAACACGCAGACGTCTTGACAAAAAAAAAAAAAAAAATCTTTAGGTAGAATGGCGGCGGGTCCATTCAGAACACTTTCCTTAGAAGACGTAGTGGTACCCCCGTTGGGAGTTGTGCCAAAAAATGAACCCAATACATTCAGACTAATCCACCATTTGTCATATCCAAGGGGCAGGTCAGTAAACGACAACATCGACGCGGAACCAAGTACAGTACTATGTACTGTACCTCCTTTGATGAGGCAATCAGGCAAGTCAAGAAGTTGGTAAGGGGCACCCTAATGGCCAAAACAGACATTGAGGGGGCGTTCCGGTTACTACCTGTGCCTCCGAATAGTGTCCTCCCATTGGGCTGCTTCTGTGAAGGAGCATACTACATAGATCGCTGTTTGCCCATGGGGTGCTCCATATCATGCTCACTATTTGAGGCGTTTAGTTGCTTCCTCGAATGTGTCGTCATGGACGTTTTGTAAGGCGGCACATATTATCCATTACCTCGACGACTTCTTATGCCTGGGCCCAAAAGATTCGCCACAGTGTGAAAACCGCGGTAGTCCACCTTTGAGGAGGAGAGAGTTGGAAGGAGAGTGGACACCCCGGAGCCGAGGGGTTAGATTGAGAAAAAAGAAGGCGGTGTAGCTTGCTTCATGGGTAGGGTACTCTGCTGAGTTGCACCAAATTCTACTAGGCCCAAAATGATTTCCTGGGCTAGATGCCATTAAAAAATAGTACTTAGGTAAACAGGCGGTGGGTGGCTGGGCTACTCTGCTGACTAGCAGACACTGAAGCTTTGGAGCAGACCTCTGAATCCCAGGCCATAGTATGAGGAAGCAACTCTGCAGATGACCTCACCCACCTGGAATTGACGATGGCAAAGTCATGTAAAACTCTGCAAGGGGACTAAATAAGTCTCCATTTTTTCCCAAAAATTTAGCCACAGACACCACTTAAGTGGCATCAATTTCGCCAGTTTTTTTAAAACAGTTGGTGAGGTGATTTTCAAAAATCAAGCTTTTATTCTCCCCAAGATGACACAGGGGTTGAAAAGTCCTTGCAGATCCAGGATTTGTTCATCTTGATGAACGTTAGTCTGTCTACATTGTCACTGGACAGCCGCGTGCGCTTATCTGTCAGCACACCACCAGCAGCGCTGAACACACGTTCAGAGAGAACGCTGGCTGCGGGGCACAACAAGATCTCCAAGGCGTGAGTGGCGAGCTCAGGCCATTTTTCAAGATTGGAAGCCCAAAATGAGCAAGGGTGCAGTTCCACAGTCATGGCATCGATGTTAACTTGGAGATACTCTTGTACCATCCTCTCTAGGCGTTGGTTGTGCGTCAGACTTCTTGTCTCCTGTAGCCTTGCAAAGGATGGTCTCAAAAAATCTTAAAACGATTGGAAAAAATTGCTGTTACCACCAGATACGATGTTACTGTTACGGTTTCAGTGATGATTCAATAGTCCCACGGTTGGCAAGTTAGAACTCAGAGATTCACTACGTGCACCACTGGTGTTTTGTGGAAAAGCAGATGTTAGATTCTGTAACAGTCTCTGCTGATACTTCTGCATGCGTGAATCCCTTTCTATGGCAGGAATTATTTTGCCAAATTTGCTTTTGTACCGGGGATCTAAGAGTGTGGCGCAACCCAGTAGTCGGCATTACTTCGGATTCTGACAATCCGAGGGTGATGTTGCAGGTAGTGCAGCAAGAAGGCACTCGTGTCTTGCGCATCCAGGAGGACCAAGTCCTTGTTGTCTTTGTGGTGGTGAGGTGAGAATCATGCTTCCTTCGTCATCCCTCTCCCCCCAAATTCGCACAACAGAAATTTGATCAAGGTCTCCCTCATCTGATGAGTCTTCCATGCCCAGCTCCAGTTTGTCCTCCACTTCTTCCTCGCCTCCTGCACCTTCCTCAACAGTTTGGCTGCTACCATGCGCCCTCGGTAATCCCTCTCCCCCAGCCTCCAATGCCAGCCGCCTTGGTGCTGCCAACCTTCTTGACCTTGGAGATATGATCCCTTCCGCATACGACTCCTCCTCCTCCTCCTCATCCTCATCTGAGACCACTCCTGCAGTGTGATTTGCCTCACCTCTTGATCTCGTTGGCCCAGGCTATACGTCATAATGTATTGCACCAGAGCTCGTCGGTGCTGCCACAGTCACTGTAACATGTGCAGAGTTGAATTCCGCCGTGTGGGCATATCGCATTTCAGCTGGTGAACTGGCAGGCCCAACGACTTCTGTAGAGATGCAAGTCGTCAAGCTGCGGGATGCGAACGGCGGAAGTGAGCACACAGCGACCGTGCCCACTGCAGAAGCCCATCTAGTCTGGGATAGTGGGATAAAAATTGCTGGACAACCAGGTTCAAAACGTGAGCCATACAAGGCACGTGTGTGCCATTGCCCCGGCGAAGGGCCGCACCCAGGTTTGCAGCATTGTCGCACTCAGCCTTCCCAGGCTGCAGGTTGAGTGGAGGCAACCATTGATGGAACTCGGTCTCCAGAGCTGACCACAACTCCTCAGCTGTGTGACTCCACGTTTCCCAGACATTTCAATGTAAACACTGCCCTGGTGACAGCATAGTGAGGTGTGCAGGATTCCTTCTGCGCAGTTACAATGCGGGTGGCATTACCAGACAGGCTTTGGTTGCAGGTGGAGGACCGAGAGGAGGTTGAGGAAGCAGAAGCAGTGGAGGAACTTCTAGATACAGAGGATCGACGAGCAACTTGTGGCAACGGCAAGACTTGGACAGCAGCCCCTTCTCCTGATGTCGCCGTCGTTAACCAGTGCCCAGTCACGGACATGTAACGCCCCTGTCCATGTCTACTCATCCAAGTGTCTGTGGTGAAATGCACCCTGTCACACACAGTTTCTCAAGGAAGCGGTAATGTTGTGTGCGACATGCTGGTGTAGCGCAGGCACAGCTTTCTTTGAGAAGTAGTGGCGACTGGGCATCTGGTACTGGGGCACTGCGACGGACATAAGGTCTCGAAAATCCTGTGTGTCCACAAGGTGGAAAGGCAGCATTTCTGTAGCCAACAGCTTGCAGATGGAGAAATTCAACCTTTTACCTTTGTCATGGCTAGGAAGAAATGGTCTTTTACTTGTCCACATCTGTGGGACTAAGGGCTGGCTGTCGTGCTTAGACGGAGTTGAGTAGGGTGTCCCCGGCAAACTGCTGGTCTGTGAGGATGGTACAGGTGGAGATGTTATGTTGCCTTGATCAAAATGTGGTGTCGATGTCCGAGAGCGCTCAACACCAGCAGGTGTTTCCACTTGCAAATGTCCTGACGACCTGCCAATCACACTGGCTGCTGCGGGTAAAGAGGTGGAAGGTCTGCATCCAAAACCATGTGCGACTGCTGTCCCCACAGTCACAGAGGATGAAGAGGACACGGATGCACTTGATGGGGCAGACGGTGGTTGACCCGGCCCACTAGGCCGCATTGTAGCACAGTGAGCTTTCCACTGCAACTTATGCCTCATATCCATGTGACGGTTCATGCATGAAGTACTCAAGCTAGTGATTTTTTTTTTGGCCTCTACTGAGATTTTGTTGACAAATCTTACAGACAACATGAGTTGGGTCATCCTTTGCGATGTCAAAAAATGCCCAGGCTATGCAAGGCTTAGAGCCTGTGTGACCTGAAGAGCCACTACGACTTCTGGTCTGAGGCACAGTTGGGGTTGAGGATGCAGTTGTTGACGTGCTTCCAGTACTCCGTCTCTGTCCAGGAAGGCGCACCGTTACCTCGTCGTCAGACTCGTCTCTAGCATCCTCCTCCACCTCCTCTGCTGACCTCATGGACTAGTAGACTGGGGGTTGACAGTAAGTGGGGTCTACAACCTCGTCATCATCATCCTGTGTGTTCTCACACCCGTCGTCCTCAGAGCCAACCTCTTTCTGCCCCGACCGAAAAGTCAAGTTTTCGTTCCAATCAGGTATGTCAGTCTCATCATCATCTTCCTCATTGTCTCCACCAACAGGTTAGTTTGTGAACGAGGGTCTACATAATGCTCAGAACCTTCTTCATCTGGGCCTTGATCCGACTCATAAAGATTCTAGGCATCAGCGCAGATCATTTCCTCATCTGGATTCACAGAAGCTCTGGAGCAGACCTCTGATTCCCAGGCTATAGTATGCGTAAACAGCTCTACAGACTCAACCATGTGTGTTACCCCATGCTCAGACGGGCAGCTGGAGACTTGGGAGCTGTGAGGATGCAAGTGCGATTGGGGTGACAACTCTGAGGACTGGAGTAGTTGTGATGTTGAAGTTGACATGGAGGAGAGCCCACTTCAACGAGCACTTGATATCCGTTCAAGCACCTGCTGTTTTTGTGCCTCGTCTGGAATGTTTGGCGATGCTTGTAGCAATGGTCGTAAGAGATCATATTAGATTGTCCACGAAAAGAAGTAGACATCTTACTTTGGCTGGAAGATGGTCTTTCTTCTGCAGATGTTACTGTTGCTTTACCACCTACCCCGCGGACACAACCTTTCCCCTTTCCACCAGCAGCAGGCCTTTTGCCACTCATTTTAGTGCTTAACTAATTGGCAACTCTGTATCTGTAGTTGTTGGCACAACAACCAATGGATGAACACCGAGCAGAACTGACTGGCCAAACTGTGGTACTAGGCCCAAAACTAATAACTGGATTAGATACAGTGAAAATTGAGATACACAGGCGGTGTAGTTAGTTTCACATGCGGGCTACCCAGATGACTATCAGACAATGCTACTAGCCCAAAAGGATTGGCTGAGCTAGATTACACCAAATGCTGTGATAAACACTTGCACAGCACTGGCACAGACCTGCCTGGCAAACAGTGCTATGAACTGCTGTAACCTACCCTGAAAAGGGCTGATATTACAACTAGTCCCGACTCTTCCCGACTCCCTAGACCTATCTCTCTCTGACAATTCACTCCAAAAAAACACTCTTAGGCTGTATAGCGCCCACAGCAGCAGCGGTGCCGTCTAACACTAAGCTGCAGCAGTGAGGAAATGGTGGCGACGGGGCAAATGGCTGGTTCTTATAGGGCAAGGAGGACATGTGACATACACAGCCAATGACACATGCCCTTGCTTGTGTGCATCACATGCACATTGCTGTGTGTGTGCACTGCTGATAGGCTGAGAGACTGCACTGCCCCACTGTAAATGCGGGAAAGAAAAAAAAAATGGAGATCGGTGTTATTTCAGCACAGATCTATCCCCCGCCCCCCCCCCCCGACCCACTATACACTGAAACAGTCTATTAACAATGATAAACCGTTTTAATGTGCAAATGAAGCGAGGCTTTTGCTGAACGAACAGTTATTAAACAGAAACTCGAACAGCTGAATTTTAAGCAAATTGTTCGGGATCGACAAACGACTCAAACACAGCTCAAAACAGCTCGAATTTGAAATTGGCTAACAGTTCGACTCGAACACCGCTCATCTCACGGTGGCACAGTGGTTAGCACTGCAGCCTTGCAGCGCTGGGGTCCTGAGTTCTAATCCCACCCAGGACAACATCTGCAAAGAGTTTGTATGTTCTCTCCGTGTTTGCGTGGGTTTCCTCCGGACACTCCGGTTTCCTCCCACATTCCAAAGACATGCTGATAGGGATTCTAGATTGTGAGCCCCATCGGGGACAGTGACGATAATGTGTGCAAAACTGTAAAGCGCTGCGGAATATGTTAGCGCTATATAAAAAATAAAGATTATTAGATTATTCTAGTGAAGAGCGCATCCTTCACTATGTTTGGAGATCTGCGTTTATGGTTCCTTTTGATAAGAGATTTCAGCTTGTGTGTGTGTGTGTGTGTGTTTTTTTTTTTTTTTTTTTTTTAAATTCTGGTGGTTAACTTTCAACCACTCCAAAGTATGTCTGTCATGAAAGATAAGGCGAGTACCCACTTGTATTCCATCTTTTTTTTTTTTTTTTTATCAAAAAAGAAAAACAAGTGTATTCCTTTCTCGGACCATTTCATTTAATAACTAAAAAGATTTTTGAAAACTGTCAATTTTCAAAATGTAATTATCCATGTAATTCAGATGGCCAGACCAAACAGAATAATTAATAAATAACATTACCACATGTTTGGTCCATCAGCATCATCAGTAAAATGTTTTTTTGTTTTCTTAGGATGTTAAAAGCTTTAAAATTGTAAAAGTAGATTTTCACTCTTTTTTTCAAGGAAATTAACAAAGCTTAATTTTTTAGAGACCTATTCCGTTGTAATGTGACTTTGGGGACCTTTAAATTGGAAATTGGCAAATGTGAGACCATTTTAAAAACCGTATCCCTCAAAATACACCAAATTGCTGTTAGCTAGTTTATTAACCCTTCAGGTGCGTTTCAGGAATTGATGCAAAATGGTATGAACTTAAAATTTTTATTTATTACAACCTAAATATTGCTAATTTCTGAAAAGGCCACTATAGCAGACAGACTCTTAAGGTCATGTCAACCATCAAAACCAGACAATCATGATCTCCGGGTTCCATTGGGGTTAAAGGGGATGTCCGATACAAATGGATATGTCTGCAGTCACTCTGTGTGACTGTAGACTTATTAATTCCCCCCTTCCCGCCCCCCCACCAGTGCACTTGCTGTGGGGATTCGCCGGCTTCTGGTCCAGGACTGGGAGGGTATGCATAAGTTAAAGTTTATATTGATCACTATGGGAAAAAAAAGTTCCGATTTTGGTCCAGAAAAGTTGGACTAGTGTCATGCAAGTACAATAAGATTTTTAACACCTAGCATCTGATTTACATGCAAGTGCGATCCAATTTGCAATGCAATTTTTAAAATGAGCTTTTACATAGAGAGTTGTTCTATGTAATTTGCACAGTTCTCCAAGGAGATATGTGCTTTGTGTGTAGTTCATTGTACATGGTTTTTTTTTTTGTTTTTTTAGTAAATTCTTTTTGGAAAACAAAAATGGAATGGGATCCATAAGATCCTCCAATTCTCGCACTCAGCCTTGCTCTTGGGGTGATATGGGGGGAGGAGGGGGTTGATGTCACCTTTGTATTGTCAGGGGATAGTAATGGAGAGGCATCTATAAGACGCCGCCAATACTAACCCCATAGTCATATTGTATAAAAAAAAAACCCTCAGATTAAAGACCTTTTAATTGAAATAACACTCCTTTAGTTTAAACCAAAGCAGCTATACTCAAATCAGTGCCCAATCCCCTGAAGCCAATGTCTCCTGTAGCAGAATCTATAATATAACGGTAGGAGCGTCACTTTGTCCGAAGCCTTTATAGACTGCGCAAGCGTGAAGCTCCTAGCGTTAGATTATAGCCAGTGTCCGTATTCTAGAAAAAAAACAAATTGCGCCGGAAAGCGCGGACTGCGCAGGCGCCGATTCTGGGAGCAGGGGGACATTTATGAACCGTAAAGAGGGGACGTGGGGACACTGTGGACGTGATCCCGCCCTCATGATGCTGTGGCAGTTCATGATACAGCAATTTCTTACTTACGCCACCTGATTCCGGGCCATGAATGTCCCCCTGCTCCCGGATTCAGCGTCTGCACAGTCCGCGCTTTCCGGCGCCATTTTCTTGGATACTGCAATGTGTCTTCAAGAAAATGGCGCCGGAAAGCGTTACTGCGCAGGCGCCGATTCCGGGAGCAGGGGGACATTTATGAGCCGGAAACAGAGGGTGTGTGGACACGATCTCGCCCTCATGACGCTGTGGCAGTTCATGATACAGCAATTTCTTACTTGGGCCCCCTGATTCTGGCCCATGAATGTCCCCCTGCTCCCGGAATCGGCGCCCGCGCAGTCCTCTCTTTCCGGCGCCATTTTCTTGGATACTGCAGTGTGGCACCACATATTGTGAGATACGCACATGTTTACTCAGGTTCTATTTTATACGAGCACCATATCACAACATGGAAGCAGCACATACAAGGATGGGGACGTAGGATGACGGCACCACATCACAAAACGAGGGCGCAGGATGGGAGCAGCACATGACCGGATGGAGGCGCAGGATAGAAGCAGCACATGACATAATGTGAGCATCACATAACAGAATGGCAACATGCAGACGCACAAAACAGGATAAGACCACAAGATAGGGGCTGCACATGACAGAAAAAGAGCGCAGGATAAGAGCAGCATATGACAGGATGGAGGTGCAAGATGGTAGCAGCACATAACAAAGTTAGGACACAGGATGGAAGCAGCACATACCAGGATGGAGACCATATACCAATATAAATGCTCGCCACCCGGGCGTAGAACGGGTTCAATAGCTAGTTAAAATAATAAGCAACCATGTTCCTCACCTGTCTGCAGAGAAGATAATCAATTTGTCACACGACGTGTCTAGTTCTGCTACATCTAGTTGGCAGGCTGCATTGTTAGGTGATACGACTAAACAGCCTGCCATCCATCAGATAAACAGCTGCGCGTTCTTGCTCAGCACCTCGCGGTGAACTCCTTTCACCTGACTGATGTCACCAGGAGCGTGAGAAAGTTATCACGCTCTTGGTGCCGTCTGAAAGGTCATGCGAGTTCACAGCCAAATTAACTGAGTTCAGTTCGCTGATGTCAGTGCGAGCACCTTTTAGAACTTTCCCCACGGCGCTTGTATGACAGTGAGTTGACATCAGTGAGGTGAAAGGAGTTCACCACGAAGCACTGAGCAGTGGTAGCATGCGCAGCGCAGTACCTCTGCTGGATGGTAGGCTGTATATTCACATCTAACAATGCAGCCTGCTATCTAGATATAGCAGAACTAGATGCATCGCGGGACAAATGGAGCGATAGGAAAGTTAGAGAGGGATGATTCCTGGTTGACCTCATACGGATCTAAAACCATATTGCAAGCAGTTTGGCTTTCACATTACTGGGTTGTTGGCTATCTGGTCTTTTTGACCCTAAAGAATGATTAACTCTATCCATATCGACATGGGTCTGACAGGCAATGCGGATGTTGCTATGGTGACTTATTTTCTGCATACAGTACTCTAGTTTTAACAAAAGGGCCATTGTAGTCATCTTCAATGGAGTCTAATTCTTGGCCATGTGCCTCCTGTACTTTAATGGTAAGTATTTAGTACAGTTCTCGAGTTCACGGATCTTCTGTGTTAGATTGGCGCTCAGGGAGGTAGCAGGTGTTGCAGGTTCCTACTGAAACATTTCTTTGAACAATTGTAGTAAGTTTGTATCTCGTAGACTGAGACAGGATCTAAATCTGGAGGTAACAAGTTAGGCTACTTTCACACTAGCGTTTTTGGGCGGACGTCAAAAGGCGTCGACGCGACGTGTCGACGGATGTGTCAAAAATAGTGAAGAACGGATGCAACGCATACAGTATTTCGACGGATCCGCTAGATGTTCCGTCAGAAAACTGGATCCGTTGTGTCCGTTTTTCCACGTTCACAGAAAGGAAAAAAATACGTCTATGGGGACCTATATCCTTAAAAAAATTCACAGATTAGTCATAAAAACGGATGAAATGGATGGTAAAAACAGACACACAAAATTCACAGAAAAAAATCCCCAGTGTTGACTAGATAAAAATTACCTTTATTGTTATTGTATTAAAACCTAACAAAAATAAGTGCACTTAACATAAACCATCACCATGACAACAACATATCATAGAAAAGACCAGGGTGGTGCCTAGCCCTGTATTGCACTACCTGCACCCTGCCTACCAGCGGAGGTTGGCACCCTATAATCCTGCACAATTGGCGCCCCCGCTCACTCCTATCCCTCCTACCCCTATTGGGCCCTAACTGGATGGGATAGGAACACATAAACAGTCATACAAAACCACAATCGTCTGTATGATTGAAAAAAGGGGGGGGTCTATGATGCTATCTACTCTGCCCCTACCTGTCAGCGGAGGTTGGCACACTACTACGGTACGACAGTGGCGCCCCCGCTCCACGACGACTATCCACTAGCCTGTCCCTTGTTAGATGTTTAAGGGTATAATATATAATAAGGTGCTGTAGTGCTTGTCAACCATGTATAAATACTCCCAAGGGTTACACGTATATGTACGGATCCCCTTAAGGCTACTTTCACACTAGCGTTTTCTGCAATCCGTCACAATGCGTCGTTTTGCAGAAAAAACGCATCCTGCAAAAGTGCTTGCAGGATGCGTTTTTTCCCCATAGACTTGTATTGACGACGCATTTGCGACGGATTGCCACACGTCGCATCCGTCGAGCGACGGATGCGTCGTGCTTTTGCGGACCGTCGAGAGCAAAAAACGCTACATGTAACGTTTTTTGCTCCTGACGGACCGCTTTTTCCGACCGCGCATGCACGGCCGGGACTCCGCCCCCACCTCCCCGCACCTTACAATGGGGCAGCGGATGCGCCGGAGAAATGCATCCACTACCTCCATTGTGCAATGCGTTAAACGCTAGCGTCGGAATCTCTCCCCGACGCATTGCGACGGAAAGATTCCGACGCTAGTGTGAAAGTAGCCTAATATGACACTCATTCGTAATCCATGTACTCCAGACACAATGCAGTTTAATGTACAGAAGCTATAAGTATCTGGCCTAGTGCTCATCCAGATCACCCTGGTGTGCTGATTAGTCACAGAAATATGCAATCCAAAATCACTGGGTGTCACCACTAATCGGACCCCAAACAAAAAACCACAATCAATCGGTCTCCTTGCTATTAGCATACCGTCCAGAACCCTTGGACACAACAATGTATATTACTTGTATATCTGTAAAAGTATCCCTTATAAACTTAGAGTATAAGAGTTTCTATGCCTAAAAAAAAAATGGGAGTCCCTTAAATGTGATTGGCTACTGGAAAATAGGGAAAACTATATATTTACTGTTTTTACAGCCCATCTTTGACAGGGTTTAGAGAAAGTGGCAGAGATGGAAGGAGTGCTTGTGAAGATTGCAAACGAGGCAGCAGCAAGACGGAGGATTATTCTACAGCGACGTCGCCGGCGACGACTATGGATACATCCCATAAATGCACTGCGGATGACCCGGGGCGTCTATTCTACTCTCTACATAGAGTTGCGGCAGAACCCGGAGAAATTTTATAATTGTGTTCGGATGAGGCAGGAACTCTTTGATTTTTTGCTGGAACAAGTTGGGGATGTCATCCAAAGGCAGGACACTTGGATGAGGCTTTCCATCTCACCGGCGGAGCGGCTGATGGTGACACTGCGGTAAGCCTACTTGTTTTTTTTTTTTTTTTTTTTTTTTCTTTATATATCATTGTTCATATTTAATGCCACGTAAACATGTTTTAACCTATGGAAAACGACATCAGCAGTGAACATGCTGCAGAAAATAGTGCGCTGAAACACTGCGTTGCGTTTTCTGCAGCATGTTAATATTTTTGTTTGTGGCCATTCCACAGTATTTAACACCTGTTCCATAATAGGAATGCATCACAACAGAACAAAAACTTCTGCAGTGCCATTTATCGAAACTTAAAAAAAAAAAAATATATAATATTTGTGTAAATTGCTTAAGTGTTATGTTGGTCTTTGCAATTTTTACTAACATTTTTATTTGTTTTTCACAGATTCCTTGCTACAGGAGAATCCCTAACTTCACTACATTACCAGTTCCGCCTTGGAATATCGACAATTTCCAGAATTGTGAAAGAGACCTGTTTGGCTATCTGGGATACCTTGCACCAGGAGTACATTCCACAACAAAGGACATCTCGCTGCAGAGTGCTGAACATTTTGAGAAACTGTGCCATTTCCCAAATTGCTTGGGTGCCGTAGATGGCAAACACATCCGTATTGCAAAACCGGCAGGATCTGGCTCAGAGTACTTTGACTACAAAAAGTACTTTTCAATAGTACTCATGGCCAAAGCAGATGCCAACTGCAAATTTATGGCTGCGGACATTGGAGCCTATGGCCGGTCCAACGACTCGCAAGTCTTCAAAACTTCTCCGATGGGCCGTTGTTTGTATGGAGATGCGTATGATTTTCCACCAGCAAGACCACTCCCGGGAACAACTGGACCAGCTATGTCATATGTATGTGTTGGTGATGAGGCATTCCAGTTATCGCCACACCTACTAAAACCGTATGCAAGCAGAGACGTGACCCGAACAAAAAGAGTTTTCAATTACCGATTAACTAGAGCCAGACGAGTGATGGAGTGCGCGTTTGGCATTTTAACCGCAAAGTGGCGAGTTCTGCTAACTGCCATAAGACTGCACACAGAGACTGTGGATGAGGTTGTCAAGGCCTTTGTGGTGCTACATAACTATGTACTTTCCAAGGAGCCTGTTTCCATCGATGATTCTGAGACCACCTTGTGGAATTACCACAGCAGCTCTGTTCGCTCCGCAGGTTCTGTTTCCAGAATGAGGGACCACTTTGCAGAGTATTTTGTGTCACCTGTAGGCAGAGTGCCATGGCAAGACAACATAGTGTGAGATCTTTCTTTCATGTCTCGGTGATTTTTGTTTCAGCACAAAGTGTTTTTATTGACATCAAGTTTTATTCATTAGTTTGCAAATGTTTTGTAATAAACCAAATATGTTATACCTTTTAACATGTGGTGTGTAAGTTTTTTTTTACCTTTTTGTTTGTTACCATACCAGCATACCTAAATGAAGGCACTGCACCAAAAAGTAGTTTTTAAACCATAAAAAATTTTATTAAACCTTTTTCGTTTCAACAACTTTTTTAATATCGTATTTTATTTTTTTTAGAAATCTTTTTCTTGTAAACAGTTAAAACTTTTTTTTTTTTTTTAATATTTCAACATGTGATTTGAAAATGAAAAATATTTTCACATAAAACAGTTTCACAATTCTGTAAAGTGTGGGGTGGAGATACTAGCGGAGGGGCTGGAAGGTTGGACCACGTCGATAGGTGGGGAAAGCCTACTGGGTTGGGGTGTAGTGGAAAGGGGGGGGGGAACAGGAGGCTGAGCAGGGGGGGTGTTGTTGGGGTAGGTGGAATACTAAATGGGGAAGGAAAGCTTGACCAGGAAGAAAACATTGGGGAAGACATTGGGATTTGGGGTTGGGAGTTGGGCCTGGGTTTGGTATTGGGGCTGGAAATGGGGCCTGGGCTGGGAAAGTTGTAGTGGCTGTGTGGAGAGGTGTGGGTGTTGGAGGGGCTTCGGACATGACCTGCACTAGAGCAGCATGGCAGCATTGCATTACCCGCATCTGCTGGTCAAGAGTTAGCTTTTCCATGCTCCTGAGCATGGATTGAAAAAAAAAAAAGGTTGTTTGGAGATTGACTTGCATCTGAATGCAGCCTATCCAAGCGACTGCTGTGTTCACTCATGCGTGTTAGCACCATGCTGAACCCAGCAGTCACTTGCTCTTCCAAAATTTTGAAAGAGCTTTGGAAGGCTGCATTCAGATGCAAGAACTCAAAAGCATAGCTCCTTTCCTGACCCCTCTGTCGCTGCCGCCACAAACCTAACGGTGGTGTAGAGGTTGCAGAATCAGAGGGTTGGGGTAAAGGGAACGCTAACCGTTGACCAGCAACATCAAGTAACGAAGGCTGCGATGATGCTCCAGTGCTGGCGGCGGTGGAAGTGGATGGGCAGAGGTACTGGAAGGGTCAGACGAGGGGTCAGAGGGGTGGGGGTCTACCGACGTGGCCCTCGGTGGCGGACTCCTGAGAGATCACTCCAGAGGGGTCCAAGGTAGATGCAGGCGCCCGATGGCTACAGACGGTGCTGTGAAATAGGAAAAAAAGGCAATATATTGTTAGGAAAAAGCCCTGACTGAAACCAAAAAAGTTAGACGGGTAAACATGGTGATTTATTCAATGGGCTGTTGAATATTTACCTTCTACTCAACATCGTTGCCCGGAGGAAGGACAGGGCATGGCTGTATTTATACCGAGTCCTTCTCCGTCCTGCTGAGCCACTCTGGGCCTGCATCTCCTGGTTAAACTCCCTCTTGAAGCGATCCCTGAGTGACCGCCACCGCTTCCTTATCCTTTCACCTGTGAAGACAAGAATGAAATTAAAAAAAGGGTTAATTACAATACATTCCATTCAGCGCAAATTATTAATGAAAAGTGAATACTTACATTCTTGAGTCTGCTGCCTTGGCTGAAGGTCCTCCCACCTCGGCAAAAGATTTTGACAGACTAACTCCCAGCGCCGACCGGTCACATGTGTATCAGCATGCCTGCGGTCAGCCATGTTCCACAGCGGCTCCCGCTCGCGGACATCCTCGATGAGGCAGTCCACATCAATGCCGCCGTCCTCACCATCTGAGTCGGGAGCACGCTGTGAAGACTGTGAAAAGAAAAAAATAAATAGTACACTGAAACCCAAAACTACCAAGAGAAAAAAAGAATTACAACTTACTCCTGGCTGACCGCTGCGGCGATGATGACGCCGACTCTGGGAGCGGATGTGAGGACCTTCATGGCGTTGGCCGGAATGTGCAGCAGACTAAAACAAAAGAAAAAGAATTATCTTTGATGTAGGCATATGTTGTATGTGTACAGTGATGTATGAAGATCTGTTTTGTGTTGGGTGCACTGTGATGTGTGAAGCAACTGTTTCGCCACAACTTACACTCTGTGTGCCCGCTCCTAGCGTTTCTCCACCCATCTCGTACCCTTCTGAGAGGCCCTCGGCTGCTTCAGCTTCCTGTGAAAACCTAATTAATGCATAAAGTGATTAACAGAAATTTTAACTAGAACACCATAAAATAATTTTTTTTTAACTGACCGCTTTAACTACACGCTGTCGATCTGGAGGAGGGCTCTCAGAAGAGGACATTCTTGCTGTGCTCCCTGGTGGCTCTGTAAGTAAAAAGACACTTGTAATCTGCTATACACATTGAATTGGCAGATTTGTGGTTTTCAAAACTTACATCAGGAAATTGGCTTGCTGTGTGTGCATGGTCGTGGTGGTCCCTGGTGGCTTGCAAAGGTGGCTGTGGTCCCTGGTGGCTCCGTAAGTATAAAGAATTTATAGTTAGACCCACCCCCCAAACTAGGTAATCTAAAAGATTTAATAACCACCCTGCTCAAATTACCGTATGTGAGCAATGTTCATGCAGGCCAACACCAACAGTTTTGAGAAACAAACCCAAAAACAAATAGACCCAAGGCACACCAGTCTGAGCTGGATTACCTACTTCAATAGTATGTGCAAGATGTAAAACCTTTTCCACCCACCCAAACAAAAAAAACAAACAAAGAAAACCATGTTAACCCCTTCATGACCTTGGGATTTTTCATTTTTCCGTGTTCATTTTTCACTCCCCTCCTTCCCAGAGCCATAACTTTTTTTATTTTTCCGTGAATTTGGCCATGTGAGGGCTTATTTTTTGCGGGACGAGTTGTACTTTTGAACGACATCATTGGTTTTAGCATGTCGTGTACTAGAAAACGGGAAAAAAATTCCAAGTTCGGTGAAATTGCAAAAAAAGTGCAATCCCACACTTGTTTTTTGCTTGGCTTTTTTGCTAGGTTCACTAAATGCTAAAACTGACTTGACATTATGATTCTCCAGGTCAGTACGAGTTCATAGACACCTAACATGACTAGGTTATTTTTTATCTAAGTGGTGAAAAAAAATTCCAAACTTTGCTAAAATAAAAAAAATTTTGCGCCATTTTCCGATACTCGTAGCGTCTCCATTTTTCGTGATCTGGGGTCGGTTGAGGGCTTATTTTTTGTGTGCCGAGATGACGTTTTTAATGATAGCATTTTGGTACAGATACGGTCTTTTGATCGCCCGTTATTGCATTTTAATGCAATGTCGCGGCGACCTAAAAAACGTAATTCTGGCGATTCGAATTTTTTTCTCGCTACGCCGTTTAGCGATCAGGTTAATGCTTTTTTTTAATTGATCGGGCGATTCTGAGCGCGGCGATACCAAATATATGTAGATTTGATTTTTTTTTTAATTGATTTATTTTGATTGGGGCGAAAGGGGGGTGATTTAAACTCTTATATTTTTTTTTATTTTTTTCACATTTTTTTTTACTTTTTTTTTTAACTTTTGCCATGCTTCAATAGCCTCCATGGGAGGCTAGAAGCAGGCACAACGCGATCGGCTCTGCTACATAGCAGAGATCTGCTGATCGCTGCTATGTAGCAGAAATGGAGGTGTGCTGTGAGCGCCGACCACAGGGTGGCGCTCACAGCCACCGGTCATCAGTAACCATAGAGGTCTCAAGGACCTCTATGGTTACAATGGAGACACATCGCCGACCCCCGATCATGTGACGGGGGTCGGCGATGACGTCATTTCCGGTCGCCCGGCCGGATGCGGTAGTTAAATGCCGCTGTCTGCGATTGACAGCGGCATTTAACTAGTTAATAGGTGCGGGCAGATCGCGATTCTGCCCGCACCTATTGCGGGCACATGTCAGCTGTTCAAAACAGCTGACATGTCCCGGCTTTGATGCGGGCTCACCGCGGAGCCCTGCATCAAAGCGGGGCTTCTGACCTCAGACGTACTATACCGTCCGAGGTCAGATAGGGGTTAATTTTTTCAATTCTGACCACTGTCCCTTTATGAGGTTATAACTCTGGAACGCTTCAACGTATCTTGGCGATTCTGACATTGTTTTCTTGTGATATATTATACTTCATGATAGTGGTAAAATTTCTTCGATATAATGTGCGTTTATTTGTGAAAAAAACGGAAATTTGGCGAAAATTTTGAAAATTTTGTTATTTTCCAACTTTGAATTTTTATGCCCTTAAATCACAGAGATGTGTCACACAAAATAATTAAGTAACATTTCCCACATGTCTACTTTACATCAGCACAATTTTGGAACCAAAAATTTTTTTTGTTAGGGAGTTAAAAGTTGACCAGCAATTTCTAATTTTTACAACACCAATATTTTTTTAGGGACCACATCACATTTGAAGTCATTTTGAGGGGTCTATATGATAGAAAATAACCAAGTGTGACACCATTCTAAAAACTACACCCCTCAAGGTGCTCAAAACCACATTCAAGAAGTTTATTAACCCTTCAGGTGTTTAATAGGAATTTTTGGAATGTTTAAATAAAAATGAACATTTAACTTTTTTTCACAAAAAATTTACTTCAGCTCCAATTTGTTTTATTTTACCAAGGGTAACAGGAGAAATCGGACCCCAAAAGTTGTTGTCCAATTTGTCCTGAGTATGCTGATACCCGATATGTGGGGGTAAACGACTGTTGGGTGCATGGCAGAGCTCGCAAAGGAAGGAGCGCAGTTTGACTTTTCAATGCAAAATTGACTGGAATTGAGATGGGATACCATGTCGTGTTTGGAGAGCCCCTGATGTGCCTAAACATTAAAAAACCCCACAAGTGACACCATTTTGGAAAGTAGACCCCCTAAGGAACTTATCTAGATGTGTTTTGAGAGCTTTGAACCCCCAAGTGTTTCACTACAGTTTATGACGCAGAGCCGTGAAAATAAAAATTCTTTTTTTCCCACAAATGATTTTTAGGATAGACAACAGAAGCACCAAAAAAAAGCAGTCAGAGAACGTCCAGTAATGAAAATATAAACAACTTTATTGGTTAAAAAGAGACACACAGGTATGCAGCATGGCAGGCAAAACGGATCCCCTATACGAGCCCACACACACATCTCATCTCATGTAAAAGGACCGAGCTAAGGTGCACAGTTTTCCATCATGGACCATGTACAAAACACATCCATATATATTTTTAAATAGCATCAATAGTGCAAAAGTATCAATTACTGGTACTCATGACCCTAAAGACAAGTGTCAGATATATAGTACATACCACAGTGGTGGGTCAATAGAATGTGCACCGAAGTCCAGTCCTCCCCGACGCGCGTTTCGGCGGGTAGCCTTCCCTGAGGGTTAGGGTTAGGGTTAGGCATACCTGTGTTTCTCTTTTTAACCAATAAAGTTGTTTATATTTTCATTACTGGACGTTCTCTGACTGCTTTTTTTTTGGTGCTTCTGTTGTCTATCATAAGTCCTATGTCTGTCTTGGTTGATATGACTGTTATAACTTAGTGTACTACTACATGATCTAAGTAACCTAGACGGACTATGTATGCTTTTGATTTGTATCCAAATGATTTTTAGGCCCCAAAATTTTTATTTTCCCAATGATAACAAGAGAACTTGGACCCCAAAAGTTGTTGTCCTATTTGTCCCAAGTACGCTGTTACCCAATATGTTGGGGTAAACCCCTGTTTGGGCGCACGGGAGAGCTCGGAAGGGAAGGAGCACTGTTTTACTTTTTCAACGCAGAATTGGCTGGAATGGAGATCGGACGCCATGTCGCGTTTGGAGAGCCCCTGATGTGCCTAAACAGTGGAAACCCCCCAATTCTAACTGAAACTCTAATCCAAACATACCCCTAACCCTAATCCCAACAGTAACCCTAACCACACCCCTAAACCTGACACACCCCTAACTCTAATCCAAACCCTAATCCCAACCATAAATGTAATCCAAACCCTAACTTTAGCCCTAACCCTAACTTTAACCTCAACCCTAACTTTAGCCCTAACCCTAACTTTAGCCCCAACCCTAACCCTAACCACACCCCTAAACCTGACACACCCCTAACTCTAATCCAAACCCTAATCCCAACCATAAATGTAATCCAAACCCTAACTTTAGCCCCAACCCTAACCCTAACTTTAGCCCTAACCCTAACTTTAGCCCCAACCCTAACCCTAACTTTAGCCCCAACCCTAACCCTAACTTTAGCCCCAACCCTAACTTTAGCTCCAATCCTAACCCTAGCCCCTAACGGGAAAATGGAAATAAATACATTTTTTTAATTATTATTATTTTTCCCTAATTAAGGGGGTGATGAAGGGGGGGTTTGATTTACTTTTATAGCGTTTTTTTATAACAGATTTTTATGAATGGCAGCTGTCACACACTAAAAGACGCTTTTTATAGCAAAAAAGTTTTTGCGTCTCCACATTTTGAGAGCTATAATGTTTCCATATTTTGGTCCACAGAGTCATGTGAGGTCTTGTTTTTTGCGGGACGAGTTGACGTTTTTATTGGTAACATTTTCTGACGTGACCGTTTTTGATCGCTTTTTATTCCGATTTTTGTGAGGCAGAATTACCAAAAACTAGCTATTCATGAATTTCTTTTGGGGGAGGCGTTTAGACCGTTCCGCATTTGGTAAAATGGATAAAGCAGTTTTATTCTTCGGGTCAGTATGATTACAGCGATATCTCATTTATATAGTTTTTTTATGTTTTGGCGCTTTTATACGACCAAAACTATTTTATAGAAAAAATAATTATTTTGGCATCGCTTTATTCTCAGGACTATAACTTATTTATTTTTTTGCTGATGATGCTGTATGGTGGCTCGTTTTTTGTGGGACAAGATTACGTTTTCAGCGGTACCATGGTTATTTATATCTGTCTTTTTGATCGCGTGTTATTCCACTTTTTGTTTGGCGGTATGATAAAGCGTTGTTTTTTGCCTCGTTTTTTTTTTTTTTCTTCTTACGGTGTTTACTGAAGGTATTAACTAGTGGGACAGTTTTATAGGTTGGGTCGTTACGGACGCGGCGATACTAAATATGTGTACTTTTATGTTTTTTTTTTATTTAGATAAAGAAATGTATTTATGGAAATAATTTTTTTTTTCTTTATTTAGGAAATTTTTTATTTTTATTTTTTTACACATGTGGAAATTTTTTTTTTTTTTACTTTGTCCCAGCGGGGGGACATCACAGATCGCTGATCTGACATTTTGCACCGCACTCTGTCAGATCAGCGATCTGACTTACAGCACTGCAGGCTTACCAAGCGCCTGCTCTGAGCAGGCACTTGGTAAGCCACCTCACTCCCTGCAGGACCCGGATGCCGTGGCCATTTTCGATCCGGGCCTGCTGCAAGGAGGAGAGGTAAGAGACCCTCGCAGCAACGCGATCACATCGCGTTGCTCCGGGAGTCTCAGGGAAGCCCCCTCCCTGCGTGATGCTTCCCTGTACCGCCGGCACACTGTGATCATGTTTGATCTCGGTGTGCGGGGGGTTAATGTGCCGGGAGCGGTCCGTGACCGCTCCTGGCACATAGTGCCGGATGTCAGCTGCGATAGTCAGCTGATAACCGGCCGCGATCTTTATCTTTTTCTTTATTTTTATTTTTTATACAGCGCTAACATATTCCGCAGCGCTTTACAGTTTTTGCACACATTATCATCACTGTCCCCGATGGGGCTCACAATCTAGAATCCCTATCGGTATGTCTGTGGAATGTGGGAGGAAACCGGAGTCCCCGGAGGAAACCCACACAAGCACGGAGAGAACATACAGCGATTGGCCGCGCTCCCCCTGTGAGCGCGGCCGATCACATATGACGTACTATCCCGTCACTGGGAATTAAGTCCCAGGTCACCTTGACGGGATAGTACGTCATATGGGATTAAGGGGTTAAAAATTACTAAAAAAAACCTTTTAAAAATGTTTAATTACCTTTTTTTTAACCATCACAATTAGGAGCTAAAATGCTCTTTATTTTAAATACAAGTATATCAACTGGAAATGGTTTTAACAGTAAAACAAAAAAAAAATTGAAAAAAACAAACACACACCCAAGACACACGCCACACACTAAAACCACATGCTGCACAGACCACAATACTTGGTAAATACATAACATTAAAAAAAATGCCCGGGCACTCACCAAGTTGCATGGATGTATGCACCCGCAATCACCCAGACGCACGCACGCACACATGCATGAAAGCACACAGGTGCCTGCACAACGAAGCACACGCACACAGGCACAGGCATAACACAGGCGCAGGCATAACGCACGCACGCACACGCACACACACACACACACACACACACACGCACACAGCCGTACGCAAACACACACAGATGCGCACACACAAAAAAGCACACAGGCTTATGCAAACACATACAGATGCACAAAAGCACACAGGTGGACCAAAACACAAAGACGCACACAGACACACACATACAAAATGGCAGGACTCCCACTGTCTGGATGCTGGCAGGCCTCAGGCTGGAGCTGGACGCTGGCTGGCTTCACAGTGGCAGGCCTTAGGTTGGCGCTGGACTCTGGCAGGACGCTGGCTGGTGCAGGATGATGGCAGGCCTCTGGCTATATTTAGGTTTGGCTCTGGCTGTGTTCAATACATCATACAGACACAAACACATGCACACGCACACACAGACATGCACACAAAGACACACGTAAAAATGGCAGTACTGACACTGGCTGGAAGGCTGTAGCTTGATGCAATCTTCTGGCAGCACAGTCAGGCCTCTGGCTGCCTAGGTTCTATAGCTGGCAGGCCTCTGGACGCTGGCTGTCTTCAGGCTGGCTGGCTGGCTGTCTTCAGGCTGGCTGGCTGTCTTCAGGCTGGCTGGCTGTCTTCAGGCTGGCTGGCTGTCTTCTTGCTAGCACATTTGGGGTTGAAGCCCCAGGCCGGGTTTATATAGATTTGGGGGTGTCTGGCCAATTAGCTGCAAAATCCGGATTCTGAGCATGCTCAGTGTAAAAAAAACAAACAAAAAAAAACGTATTGCAGCGCTGGATTCCGTCATACGACGTGTCACGACAGATCCTGCGTCCATAGGCTTCCATTCTAGCCAACGATGCATGCCGCAGGATGCGTCGCGACACGTTTTCCCGACGCAGACAAAAACCGTTACAATCAATGTTTTTTCCAGAGGACGGGCCGCCAAATTCCGATGCATCCGTTACACGACGCGTGACAATCCATCGCGATGCGTAGCCAATACAAGTCTATGGGAAAAAACGCATCCTGCGGGAGATTTTGCAGGATACATTTTTTTCACAAAATGACACATTTTGACGTCCGCCCGAAAACGCTAGTGTGAAAGTAGCCTTAGGCTATGTGCATATGTTGTGGATTTGCCTGTGGATCCGCAACGGATTGGCCGCTGCGGATTCTCAGCAGTTTTCCATCAGGTTTACAGTACCATGTAAACCTATGGAAAACAAATCCGCAGTGCCCATGGCGCAGAAAATTCTGCGTGGAAATGTTGCGTTGTATTTTCCGCAGCATGTCAATTCTTTGTGCGGATTTACACCTGCTCCTCAATAGGAATCCGCAGGTGAAATCTGCACAAAAACAGCGGGTAATCCGCAGGTATAACGCAGTGCGTTTTTACCTGCGGGTTTTTCGAAAACTGTGCGGAAGAATCCGCACACGAATCTGCAACGTGGGCACATAGCCTGAAGGCCATGGCTTGAGAAGCCTAGCATATACTCTGAAATAAATCCCTGATAAGAGGGAGGGAAGGCAGGTGGTCCTCATAAGGCCTCTTTCAGTTGTTTGGCGTCATTTTCCTCAAATAACGGATCCGTCAATTTTTTTTGACTTATCCGTTATTTTCCCATAGACTTGCATTAGCGACGGATTGTGATGGATGGTCGTCCGTTCCATCCGCCATGCGACGGATCCGTCGAAATTTGGCGGACGTTTTCTGAAAATAGACGGACATTGAAACATTTTTTGTCAACGCCGAAATGGCGGATCACGACGGATCCGTCGCGTCCGCCATTCCATAGAATGGCCGCCTATGGGCGACGGATCCGCCGCAACCGTTTTTTCGGCTGATCCGTCGCCCCAATCCGTTTTTTCAATTGCGCATGCTCCAAAAAGTAGATACTTTTCCCAGACAACCCCCAAGTAACGGATCCGTCAAAAAAACGGATCCGTTAGAACCGTTTTCTCAACAATTGTGACGGATCCGTCAATCCGTCACTATGTCGGTAGTGACTGACGCCAAACAACTAAAGTGTGAAAGAGGCCTTACCTGCTGTCAGATGTCTGAAGTTTGGAATCTTTCTTGGCAATTCATTTGCTTTCTATTGTGAGACACTGTAGATGAGAACGATTAAGGATGGTGGGAAGTCTGATTTTGGTTCTCGTACTGTGTATAACAGATGGGTGCAAAAAGAGAAGAGCACTCTTAACACGAGTTTTGTCTGAATTGCTTAAAATTAACCAACACAGTTCCTCCTCTCATTTTTCATTTTGTCCGTTTTTAACATGGTTCTTGAAGCTATGGTTTACATGGATAGAACATGTTCGACAAAGTAGAAAACAAGTAAACTTATGTTAAACATATACAAAACACAAATTGAATTTCAATTAAAAGGAGATAAAGGACAGAAGGGGGGGACATGGCAATCCTGCTTGAAAAATGTCAATCTCATTGACAGTTAAAGATACATGATAAAAGAGCATTGCTGCATGTACAGTTGTGGCCAAAAGTATTGGCACCCCTGCAATTTTGTCAGATAATACTGAGTTTCTTCCTGAAAATGATTGCAATCACAAATTCTTTGGTATTATCTTCATTTAATTTGTCTTAAATGAAAAAACACAAAAGAGAATGAAGCAAAACAAGCAAAACATTGATCATTTCATACAAAACTCCAAAAATGGGCCAGACAAAAGTATTGGCACCCTCAGCCTAATACTAGGTTGCACAACCTTTAGCCAAAATAACTGCGACCAACCGCTTCCGGTAACCATCAATGAGTTTCTCACAATGCTCTGCTGGAATTTTAGACCATTCTTCTTTGGCAAACTGCTCCAGGTCCCTGATATTTGAAGGGTGCCTTCTCCAAACTGCCATTTTTAGATCTCTCCACAGGTGTTCTATGGGATTCAGGTCTGGACTCATTGCTGGCCACCTTAGAAGTCTCCAGTGCTTTCTCTCAAACCATTTTCTAGTGCTTTTTGAAGTGTGTTTTGGGTCATTGTCCTGCTGGAAGACCCATGACCTCTGAGGGAGACCCAGCTTTCTCACACTGGGCCCTACATTATCCTGCAAAATTTGTTGGTAGTCTTCAGACTTCATATGCCATGCACACAGTCAAGCAGTCCAGTGTCAGAGGCAGCAAAGCAACCCCAAAACATCAGGGTACCTCTGCCATGTTTGACTGTAGGGACCGTGTTCTTTTCTTTGAATGCCTCTTTTTTTTTTCTCCTGTAAACTCGAAGTTGATGCCTTTGCCCAAAAAGCTCTACTTTTGTCTCATCTGACCAGAGAACATTCTTCCAAAACGTTTTAGGCCTTTTCAGGTAAGCTTTGGCAAACTCCAGCCTGGCTTTTTTATGTCTCGGGGTAAGAATTGGGGTCTTCCTGGGTCTCCTACCATACAGTTCCTTTTCATTCAAACACTGACAGATAGTACGGGTTGACACTGTTGTACCCTCGGACTGCAGGGCAGCTTGAACTTGTTTGGATGTTAGTCGAGGTTCTTTATCCACCATCCGCACAATCTTGTGTTGAAATCTCTTGTCAATTTTTCTTTTCCGTCCACATCTAGGGAGGTTAGCCACAGTGCCATGGGCTTTAAACTTCTTGATGACACTGCGCACGGTAGACACAGGAACATTCAGGTCTTTGGAGATGGACTTGTAGCCTTGAGATTGCTCATGCTTCCTCACAATTTGGTTTCTCAAGTCCTCAGACAGTTCTTTGGTCTTCTTTCTTTTCTCCATGCTCAATGTGGTACACACAAGGACACAGGACAGAGGTTGAGTCAACTTTAATCCGTGTCAACTGGCTGCAAATGTGATTTAGTTATTGCCAACACCTGTTAGGTGCCACAGGTGAGTTACAGGTGCTGTTAATTACACAAATTAGAGAAGCATCACATGATTTTTCGAACAGTGCCAATACTTTTGTCCACCCCCTTTTTTATGTTTGGTGTGGAATTATATCCAATTTGGCTTTAGGACAATTCTTTTGTGTTTTTTCATTTAAGACAAATGAAATGAAGACAATAATACCAAAGAATTTGTGTTTGCAATCATTTTCAGGAAGAAACTGAGTATTATCTGACAGAATTGCAGGGGTGTCAATACTTTTGGCCACAACTGTACCATATAAAAATATCATATGGAAAAAGAATTGGAGTATTCGTTTGGCAAATTGTAATACCGCAATGATGGAACCCCATGTACGAGATCGAATATGCAGAACTAAAGTGATGATATAATAATAAGTATAATTAAATGGTATATCTAAAGGCTCACGTGCACATAAGGCAAAAAACTGTTTTAAGCGCTAAGACAAAGTTGCCATGTTCTGTATATTTGTTTCCCTTATGACCAGTGTCACCTTGTGGCAATAACTCTGGAACGCTCCAGTATATCTATTCTGAAATTATTTTTTTTCGTGACACATTGTACTTTGTTAAAGGGAACCTGTCACCCCGTTTTTTGAGATTGAGCTATAAATACTGTTAAATAGGGCCTGCGCTGTGCGTTACTATAGTGTATGTAGTGTACCCCGATTCCCCATGTATGCTGAGAAATACATTACCAAAGTCGCCGTTTTCGCCTGTCAATCAGGCTGGTCTGGTCAGGTGGGCGTGTTCACAGCGCTCTTTTCTTCCCCAGCTTTCCGTTGGTGGCGTAGTGGTGTGCGCATGTCCAGAGTTCCGACTTCCCTGCGCCCACGTGAAGACACAGCGCGCGATCTGCGCTGTAATCCCTTGCATCGGTGGGGCGGCCATCTTCCTGGGGCCGCGCGTGCGCAGATGGAGTGCTCTGCTGCACGGGGCTTCAGGAAAATGGCCGCGGGCAGCCGCGCGTGCGCATTAGAGATCGCGGCGGCCATTTTCCCAAAGCCGAGATGCAAACTCGGCTTTGGGAAAATGGCCGCCGCGATCTCTAATGCGCACGCGCGGCTGCCCGCGGCCATTTTCCTGAAGCCCCTTGCAGCAGAGTACTCCATCTGCGCACGCGCGGCCACAGGAAGATGGCCGCCCCCACCGATGCAAGGGATTACAGCGCAGATCGCGCGCTGTGTCTTCACGTGGGCGCAGGGAAGTCGGAACTCTGGACATGCGCACACCACTACGCCACCAACGGAAAGCTGGGGAAGAAAAGAGCGCTGTGAACACGCCCACCTGACCAGACCAGCCTGATTGACAGGCGAAAACGGCGACTTTGGTAATGTATTTCTCAGCATACATGGGAAATCGGGGTACACTACATACACTATAGTAACACACAGCGCAGGCCCTATTTAACAGTATTTATAGCTCAATCTCAAAAAACGGGGTGACAGGTTCCCTTTAATGGCAAATTTGTTGATCTTTTCTGCGTTTTATTTATAAAAATATTATAAATTTGACATTCTAAAAAAAATTAGCAATTTTCAAACTTTGATTATCCCTTTAATCCAGAAAATCATACCACATAAAATACCAGACTATAAGACAAACTCCCAAATTTGGGAGGGTCTTATAGTCCGAATGTAGTTTACTGGGGCTGTGGCAGTGAAGTGGGCTCACAGGAGGCATTGTCGCTGCTGCACTAAGACGGTAGCAGCAGGAGTGGGGCGATACTGCCCGGTCTTGGGATGGGAGGAGGGGGCAGCGCAAGAATGTGGACCCTGGGTTTCAAGAAAATGCCGGCATTGAGGCAGGAGTCCCCTCTCTGTACGTGGATTTCCCTGTGATGGGCGTAAGGAAAATGGCTGCTGGAGGCGTTGTATGCACAGATTTAGATCTTGGCTCATCAGTTTAGATGCACATGACAGCCGATCAGATCAGCTGTCACATGCAGGGAAAGATGTGGGCTCAGCGCCGGAGCCCGCATCAAAGGCAGGAACACGACTGATGGCATATCTATACATCATTGGTCATGAACGGGTTAAGGTAGTTTTAAAAAAAAAAATTCCTCCCCGGAAGGTTGTGATGCGTCTTGTGGTCTGAAAAATACAATAGTTAATAAATAACATTACCTTATGTCTGCTTTACGTCAGCACCATTTATAAAATGTCATTTTATTTTATGATGATTGGAGGTTTAAAATTGTAGCAGTAATTTTCAAGGGAATTTACAAAACACATTTTATGGACATATTCAATTTTGAAGTCACTTTGTGGGTCCCATATGTCGTAAATTCCTCCCTAAAGTGAGACCATTTTGAATGTGGCACCCCTCAACATATTAAAAACTGCTGTCACATAGTTTATCAACCCTTGAAGGTGCTTTTCAGGAATTAATGCAATGTCACATGACATTTAGCATCTAAAAGTTGCTAACTTCTGAACAGGCTACTATAGTTAGCAGATTCTTAAGACCGACATTTGGCAATTAATGGTCATGGCAATCGAGGCTTTGTAATCAATAGCAGGCGGATGTGCAGTACCCCGCAGCACAGTCCCTGCAGCGGCCACTATCGGACTGCCAGCTCCACAAGTGAGTACTTCTAGCCAGCAAGCGTCGGACATCGGTAGCAGCTGATTGGTGGGGGTGCTGGGTGTCTGACCCCGGACGATCAGACATTGGTCATAAATGTAAAAGTAGTGGACAACCTTTTTAAATGGATGTATCCGCTAGATTTCTTTTATGTTTAATACAAATTTATGAATGTGATGTCACTTTTTTTTGTCTTGACTCCAGATTTCTTTGGATTTTGGTTTGAAGTGTGTACTCCATGAGTGGGCAAAGATCATCAAGAAAAAGATGTGGAGAAATCCACTCCGAACTTCCTTCACACTGTGAGCAGGTCTCCAGAACAGCATGTGTCTTAAGCAAGCTAATTGAATTGCCAACACCACCTCTGTCCCGACACCAGTTAAAGAGGTTGGAAGAACATCGGTATAAGAGCTGCGGGAAGTCACTTTTGGAGCCGTTAATGCAAGGATTTTGGGAATGGTTGGTCGGTCAGGTCCCTTCATGGATTGCACCAAATCTTATCACCATAATAGGACTTTTCATCAATATATTGACAACAGTAGTGTTAGTATGTTACTGTCCAACGGCAACAGAGCAGGTAAAATATAACATTGTGCTTGTTTTCCTCCCCCAAATGCACCATATGAAGATATATTATCGAAAATGCTTCTAGAATTTATATATATTGTATGTCCTATTGAAGGAGTATTCAAATCTCAAACATAGGATACTGTATATGGCATAAATGTGTAAGTACAGATGATTCCTATTTTGGGTAAATGGAGATCCTGTGATCCCTGATGCTGTGCAGCTGCTTTCACCATTGTATTCAATAAAGATGTGACCCTCTGCAGAAGTCTGTGAGGCTAATGGACTGGATGGACAGATATCTTTTTTCGGCCTTGTTAACTATGTTACTATAAGGTTATACACATGGGAAGAAGGAATCAATATCACCGTTACACACTGAACAGGAAACCACTGGGTAAATCTGTCACGGAGAAGGATTTGGGGATCCTAGTTAATTATAAGCTTACCTGGAGCAGCCAGTGCCATGCAGCGGCTCCCAAGGCAAACAGGATCATGGGGTGCATTAAAAGAGGTCTGGATACACATGATGAGAGCATTATACTGCCTCTGTACAAATCCCTGGTTAGACCGCATATGGAGTACTGTGTCCAGTTTTGGGCACCGGTGCTCAGGAAGGATATAAAGGAACTAGAGCGAGTACAAAGGAGGGCAACAAAATTAATAAAGGGGATGGGGGAACTACAATACCCAGAGAGATTAGCAAAATTAGGATTTAGTCTAGACAAAAGACTAATGAGGGGCGATCTAATAACAATGTATAAGTATCTAAGGGGACAATACAAATATCTCTCCGAGGATCTGTTTATACCAAGGAAGGTGATGGTCACAAGGGGGCATTCTCTGCGTCTGGAGGAGAGAAGGTTTTTCCACCAACATAGAAGAGGATTCTTTACTGTTAGGGCAGTGAGAATCTGGAATTCCTTGCCTGAGGAGGTGATGAACTCAGTCGAGGGGTTCAAAAGAGGCCTCATATCTTCTTGGAGCGTAACAATATTGTATCTTACAGTGATTAGGTTCTTTAGAAGGACATAGAGCTGAGGATTTATTCTGACAGAATATAGGCTGAACTGGATAGACAAATGTCTTTTCGTCCTTGCTAACTATGTTACTATGAATGGACTGGCTGAGCAAGTAGCACTAGAATTTCCGCATTTACACGCACTCGCTCACTCACAAAGAAATTTTTATTTATTTCCACCCCCTAATTGATTTGAACCTGTCCAATTGTTTATATAAATACTGTTCAGCAATACTACCATATTGCCTTGTTGGCATCATCTTGGAATGTAAACTAGATACATGCATGTAATGGCGCTAATGTACAGATTACATTGCTACCTTTTGGTTCTGAAATTCGCTTTACTCTTTTTTTTTTTTTTTTTTTTTTTTTTTAATCACCATTTGATGTTTTCTGCCAACTAAATTTTATGCACAGGGCCCGGAATGTACACGGGGTCTTCTCCTCCCTTTCTGATTCCTAAGCCCCTCCACCTTTCTCCAGCCTTAAATACTTGCCTCCTCTGTTTGAAATCTTAGCACTGACCTGTCATTCAGATTGGAGGGGCCAGGGAATCATAGACTGTGAATAAAAGACACCAGTCTACATTCTGTAATGCTGTAGATAGACCCCCGATGTATCCTGAAAGATAAGAAAAACAAGTGAGATTATACTCACGCAGGGGCGGTCCCGGTCTGGTCCGATGGGCGTCACGGTACGGGTCCAGCTCTTCCCATCTTCATACGATGACGTCCTCTTCCTGTCGCGGCTCCTGCGCAGGTGTAAATCTCTGCCCTGTTGAGGGCAGAGCAAAGTACTGCAATGCGAAGGCCCGGGAAAGGTCAGAGAAGCTTGGTTCCTGCGCACTGCAGTACTTAATGCTGCCCTCAACAGGGCAGGGAAGAGGACGTCATCGCATGAAGATGGGAAGCGCTGGAACCGGACCGCGACTCCCATCGGACCAGACCGCACCTGGGTGAGTATAAACTAACTTGTTGTTCTTTCAGGATACATCGGGGGCTTATCTACAGCGTTACAGAATGCTGTAGATAAGCCCCTGATGGCGGTGGCCTTAGCTTACAGGCGAAAAATGGGGTGACAGATTCCCTTTAAAGAAGATCATAGAGCAGATTTCTTCACCAATGTATCAGTTTAATCAGTATGAGGCTGCCGTCACACTATCAGTATTTGGTCAGTATTTTAGATCAGTATTTCTCAGCCAAAACCAGGAGTGGGTGATAAATACAGAAGTGGTGCATATGTTTCTATTATACTTTTCCTCTAATTGTTCCACTCCTGGTTTTGGCTTACAAATACTGATGTAAAATACTGACCAAATACTGATAGTGTGACGGCAGCCTTAGGCTGTGTGCACACATTGCGGTTTTTTCATGGTTTTTCCCGATAAAAACGCTATAAAACTGCAAAAAAAGCATACAATAAGCATCCCATCATTTTGAATGAATTCCGCATGTTTTGTGCACATGATGCGGTTTTTTTTCCGCGAAAAAAAAACGCATCGCGGTAAAAACTGCAGCATGTTCATTATTTTTGCGGGTTTCCCACTACAAAATGCATTGGGAAGTGTCCGGAAAAAAACGTGGCAAAAACGCATGCGGTTTTCTTGAGGATTTCTTGCAGAAAATGTCCGGTTTTTCTCAGGAATTTTCTGCGAGAAATCCTGAACGTGTGCACATAGCCTTACAGCCCCGTTACCGCAGTGTCTTTACTTTTTACATTACAAAATCGCACTGACAACGTCTCCTTAAGAACTATTTGTAGATCTGAAGATACTGTCACTCCAGCTCTATTCCCTGCCCAGTGCCACCTCCTCCTGTTTGACTGACTTCTCCATTGCCTAAAGTCACACCGCATAGAGGCCGCTAGTCAACACGGAGGAGGAGGTGCTGGGTTGAATTCTCATTCATTCTGGCTGCTTTGTATTTGCCCTGTAGATGTTATAAGTCAAAAGCCTCAATTATGAAATCATTGAAAAACTTGTCATTAAAATGGAGTCTTGAAATGCACTTGCAGGACAGTGAGCAGGCTTGATGTAACGTCTGGTTCATACAGCTGTTTGAAATATTGGGCCATGCCTGCAGAATGCATTCTTTTGATTGGCTCCGTGTGCTTGTCTGCTTTGTGGACAGTTGCCGGTCCATAAAATGACCAGAATGTTGCATTCTGCAAATGTTTTCCACATGCATCATTAGTCCGTGTGGAAAATTGCTCATATGCCCAATCACATTGGTACCATTGGTCCATTTGTAGTCTGGTACACACTAGTCTGAAATTCCCCTGGGGCTACATGCCCATGATCAGGAATAGTAATGCTGCGTTCTATAGCCCGCACTTGTCTTTTACGACTTTGCAGATTTACCACATCTAGTGACAGTCTAGTCATGGAAAGTATGCAGATGAGCGTCTCCGCTACAGAAATTAACATGCTGCGGCTCAGAAACCTGCACCGCAGGTCCGTTTACGAAGCGTTAAAAAGAAGCACAGTGGGCATGGGATTTCTATAAATCTCATCTCCTGCTCTTGTAATGTAGAGCGCAGCGAGAATACGTGGCGTCCAAAACGCTACTGTTCCAGATCGTGGGCACATAGCCACATAGAAGGGGACGAGTCCACCCAACATGAGCAGCATGTTTTCTAAGGTGCAGTGCAGAACTTACTGAAATCATGAGCATCTCCCTTCACGTCGAGCCCACCTTCTTTGTAAGAAGGCTGACTGGGTTGGAGTAAAAATACCAAAATTAGCTGCAAAATGAAGGTTTGATTAAAAAAGAATTGCAACCGTTTTAAGCGAGAGAACTGTCATTTGACGATTCCTTCTCGTTTTTGTGTTTTTATTTGTTCGGCAGGTTTCTTAATCCTGTGTAAAGTGAAAGGAGTGTTCTTTGTTTGTGAGCGCAGTGCTCCACTGCCTCCCATCTCCCTGTTTGCCAGGGGCGGGGCGCTTCTGAGGACAGTTCAGACCAGCCGTACGGGCACACCGATGGTCTGAACTGGGCACGCTCCTGTGCTGCTCCAAAGGCACATGCCCAATATAGCATCAATTTGAGACCAAATTCTGCCACATTTTAGTAAATCTCCTCTAATGCTCTGTTCTCACTGACCTTATTGCTCCTGATTCTGCTCAATATAATGTGTTTTTTTTTCCCCTAAAATTAATTGATCTATTAGTCTCCTTTAAACTCTTATGTTGTAAAGTGTCCTGCTTGGATTAGACTCTTGTCCTCGGATGTGATGGTGTTGTTTTTTGTTTTTTTTTAGATTAAATTTACATAAGTGGCCATGAAATTAAAGGACTAGGTAGCATGCATTTTCACTATGTGCCAGAAGCCTGTTTGTAATGGAAGTATATGGGTTTAATAATGATTTATTGGGCAACTCAGGTTTGAAATGGTTACAAAAAAATCACTGTTACCAGTGGTGCAAGGTTTCCAGGTACCCAGATAAAGAAATAGTAATATTTGTAGGCAGTTATAGCAGGAAAAAGGATAAGCCATATGAGTATGTCGTATATACACTTCAAAGAAAAACAGTGTCGGCTCTTTTACACCAGTGTATAGCAGCTGGATTTTACTGTCTGCATTATGGATGCCATTTTTTGCCTAAATGCAGGTTGCCTTACCTGAGTTAACAGCTATGCCCTTGAACCTGTTTGTTCAGGTCAGGAGACCCTTGGTCTAGATGGAAATTGCAGCTGCCATTAGGCTATATGAGACCTTTTCATTCTCTGGATCACAGTAATCTGACTACTACATATCTATAATATAACGCTGGGAGCATCACTGTCCGAAGCCTTTATAGACTGCGCAAGCGCCGGCGCAGTCTGGACCCCACAGAGTGACGCAGCCCAGGAGATCGTGGTATGCGTAAGCACTGAACGCACACCGCGATCTCCAACGGAGAAGCAGGGACGTGCCAGGAGGGTGAGTATGCTATATTCACCTTTCCCTTTCCAGTGCTGCGTGCCGCTCCGTCTTGCGGGTCCTCTGCCTGTGACGTTCAGTTCAGAGGGCGCGATGACGCGCTTAATGCGCGCCGCCCTCTGACTAAACAGTCAGTCACAGCCAGAGGACCCAGAAGACGCACGCAGCAGTGGATCGGGGCCAGGTGACTATAGCAAGTGCCAGGGGCCTGAGCTAGTGGCGACTCCGGCACCTGACCCCCACAGCGCGCCGGTGTCCCCGCCTGCTCAGGCCCCCAAGCACTCGGCGCTCAGCGACGATAGGTGAGTATGTTATTTTTTTTTTAAATATATATCGCAACAGCATACGGGGCATATAATACTATGGAGCATTTTATGGGGGCCATCAACATTTATGGAGCAGTATACGGGGCATATACTATGGAGCATCTTATGGGGGCCATAAACCTTTATGGAGCAGTGTACGGGGGCATATACAATGGAGCATCTTATGGGGGCCATCAACCTTTATGGAGCAGTGTACGGGGGCATATACTATGGAGCATCTTATGGGGGCCATAAACCTTTATGGAGCAGTGTACGGGGCATATACTATGGAGCATCTTATGGGGGCCATCCACCTTTATGGAGCAGCATACGGGGCATATACTATAGAGCATCTTATGGGGGCCATCAACCATAATCGAGCAGTATACGGGGCATATACTATGGAGCATCTTATGGGGGCCATCAACATTTATGGAGCAGTATACGGGGCATATACTATGGAGCATCTTATGGGGGCCATAAACCTTTATGGAGCAGCATATGAGGCATATACTATGGAGCATCTTATGGGGGCCATCAACCTTTATGGAGCAGCATACGGGGCATATACTATAGAGCATCTTATGGGGGCCATCAACCATAATCGAGCAGTATACGGGGCATATACTATGGAGCATCTTATGGGGGCCATAAACCTTTATGGAGCAGCATACGGGGCATATACTATGGAGCATCTTATGGGGGCCATCAACCATAATGGAGCAGCATATGAGGCATATACTATGGAGCATCTTATGGGGGCCATCAACCTTTATGGAGCAGCGTATGGGGCATATGGATGGGAGCAGCAAATTACAGAATAGGGTAGCACATGACAGGATGGGGGTACAGGATGGGAGCAGCACATGTCAGAATGGGGGCGCAGGATGGGAGCAGCACATGACAGAATGGGGGCGCAGGATGGGTGCAGCAAATGACAGAATGGAGGCGCAGGATGGGTGCAGCACATGTCAGAATGGGGGCGCAGGATGGGAGCAGCACATGACAGAATGGGGCCGCAGGATGGTAGCAGCACATGAAAGGATGGGGCGAGGTGCAGGATGGGAGCAGCACATGACAGCATGTGGGTGCAGGATGCAAGCACTACATGACAGGATGAAGGCGCAGGATGGGAGCAGCACATGACAGCATGGGGGTGCAGGATGGGAGCACCACATGACAGCATGGGGGCGCAGGATGGGAGCACATGACAGAATGAGGGCTCAGGAAGAGAGTAGCACATGACGGGATGGGGGCGCATGATGGTAGCAGCACATGACAGGATTGGGGTGGAGTATGGGAGCACCACATGACAGGATTGGGGTACAGGATGGGACCACCATATGACAGAATTGGGGTACAGGATGGGAGCACATGACAGGATGAGTGCTCAGGAAGACAGTAGCACATCACAAGATGGAGGCACACAAAACAGGATGGGGGCTGCACATGACAGGATGGTAGCAGCATATGACAAGATTAGGGCGCGGGATGGAAGCAACACATACCAGGATGGAGACCATATACCAATATAAATTCTCGCCACCCGGGCATAGAACGGGTTCAATAGCTAGTCAGAATATAAGGGCACTAGATGGTGGCCCTATTCTAACACATCGGGTATTCTAGAATATGTATGTATGTATATAGCAGCCACATAGTATATAGCACAGGCCACGTAGTATATAGGAGTACTATGTTGCCTGTGGTATATACCATGTGGCTGCTATATACATACATATTGTAGAATACCCGATGCGTTAATATAGCCCACGCAGTATGTAACGCAGCCCACGCAGTATGTAACGCAGCCCACGCAGTATGTAACGCAGCCCACGCAGTATACACCCCTCCCCCTATACAGTTCAGATAATGGCCGGTATACACCGCTTCCTCCCTGCAGTGTCCGCACATTATTTACACCGCCGTGCACACGCTGCGCCATCTCACCATGTAATCTCACCCACACACAGGCCCACCCCCGGGCCTCCTCTGCCAGAAAATGGTGCCGGTTCAGGGCTGCTCTCCAGGCCCCTGGTATTTCTCTCCGTACTCGGTACCTATTAAGTGTCCGGCGCACATGTAAGCAGCAGGGGAGCTCCTCGGTGAGGAGAACGAGTCATCCTCGTGCCGAGGGTGCGCCACCGGTGGCCACTTTCCAACCCGTCCGACACAGGGCCCGCCAAGGAGAACCGGCGTCACGAAAGTTGCGCAGTGGCGCTGGCCGGATACATAGCTGCAAATGTAAGTGCTCTATTCACGACGACAATCAGCGCAAATGGCGTGGCTACGTGACGGATCAAAGGACTGAGCCGTCGCTGATTGGTCGTGGCTGTTTTGCGGCGTCAAATCAGCGAGTTGGATTTCCATGACAGACAGAGGCCGCGACCAATGAATATCCGTGACAGACAGACGGAAGTGACCCTTAGACAATTATATAGTAGACTAGATGGTGGCCCGATTCTAACGCATCGGGTATTCTAGAATATGCATGTCCACGTAGTATATTGCCCAGCTACGCAGTATATTGCCCAGTCACGTAGTATATTGCCCTGCCACGTAGTATATTGCTCAGTCACGTAGTATATTGCACAGCGACATAGTATACAGCACAGAGCCACGTACTATACAGCACAGATACGTAGTATATTGACCAGTCCCACGTAGTATATAGCAGCCAAGTAGTATATAGTACTGCCCACATAGTATATAGCAGCCATGTAGTATATAGTACTGCCCATGTAGTATATAGCAGCCATGTAGTATCTAGTACTGCCCACGTAGTATATAGCAGCCATGTAGTATCTAGTACTGCCCACGTAGTATATAGCAGCCATGTAGTATCTAGTACTGCCCACGTAGTATATAGCAGCCATGTAGTATCTAGTACTGTCCACGTAGTATATAGCAGCCATGTAGTATCTAGTACTGTCCACATAGTATATAGCAGCCATGTAGTATCTAGTACTGTCCACGTAGTATATAGCAGCCATGTAGTATATAGTACTGTCCACGTAGTATATAGCAGTCATGTAGTATATAGTACTGCCCACGTAGTATATAGCAGCCATGTAGTATATAGTACTGCCCACGTAGTATATAGCAGCCATGTAGTATATAGTACTGCCCATGTAGTATATAGCAGCAATGTAGCCCACGCAGTATTTAGCAGTGTGGGCACATATCCCTGTTAAAGAATTAAAATAAAAAAGTTACATACTCACCCCTGGGATCCAACGGCGCTGTGGCGATGGGCGCGGGGCTGCCGCCATCTTCCGTTCCCAGGATGCATTGCGAAATTACCCAGAAGACTTAGCGGTCTCGCGAGACCGCTAAGTCTTCTGGGTAATTTCGCAATGCATCGTTGGGAATGGAAGATGGTGGCAGGCGCGAGCGGCTCGGCTGACTTCGGAGGGTGAGTATAACAGGTTTTTTGTTTATTATTGTTAACATTACATTTTTTTTTACTATTGATGCCGCATAGGCAGCAACAATAGTAAAGAGTTGGGGACACACAGGGTTAATAGCGGCGGTAACTGAGTACGTTGCCCGCGGCATAACGCGGTCCGTTACCGCCGACATTAAACCTGTGTTAGCGGTGGCTGGACGGGAGTATGCTGGCGCCGGGCAGTGACTGCGGGGAGTAAGGAGCGGCCATTTTCTACCGGACTGTGCCCGTCGCTGATTGGTCGTGGCTGTTTTGACGCGACCAATCAGCGACTTGGATTTCCTTGACAGACAGAGGCCGCAACCAATGAATATCCGTGACAGACAGGAAGACGGAAGTGACCCTTAGACAATTATATAGTAGATAATCTAGCAAAGTGCTAGGAGTTTAGACCGGACACCCCCCTCCATCCCCCTGCTCTTTTAGCTTTTGATATCTGATAATTACCATAATAGATCAGTCACATCATTAAGAACCACTGACAGGTGCCAGATAACTGGGCTTCATAGGAGACCAGTCATTTTACAAAGTAATTGCCACCTGTTATACAGGCAATCAAGAAATCTCAAGTTCAAGACTAATAGTGTAAAAAGGCATTGAAACTGCTTTTAAACAATGTGTATTAATATCGCCTTCCTTTTCTTTTCCTAACTCTAAATGACGAAATCTAAAAAAAATTTGGTATTGCTGCCCACACCATAATCTTATGTAATGAAATATTTTTAAAAAATTCCAAAAAAATGCAAAATAGAAACATTGTGGATGAAGTGCAGTCTGCTGCACCTCCCCTTTCTTTTCTTGGTGGGGGGGGGTTTCAAAGTTCCACTTTTTCTTTTAACCACTGATACATTTTAGTTGGTAACATGAGCAGTATCATTCAAAATTACACTTGGTCCTGCAAGAATACATGCCCAATTTTTATTGGAAAAATAAGAATGTTATGGCTATTGGATGTAGTGGAGGAAAAAAAAATTGTCCAATTCTTAATGGGTTAAACCTGCAATACCAGACTTGGAAACTTGTACTGTCCTTCATCTCAAGCTGGTGGCAGTCATTACAGTGTTAAATAATTTTTCTTTGGATGTAATGAAATTGGTGTCTGAAAGTTAATTGCAACTCTCTATCGTCCCCACAAGGCCCCAACGTGGACGTACCTGTGTTGTGCCGTTGGGTTGTTTATTTACCAGTCTTTGGATGCCATTGATGGGAAGCAGGCGAGAAGAACCAACAGCAGCACACCCCTAGGAGAGCTCTTCGATCATGGATGTGACTCTCTTTCTACAGGTATTTTTATCTCTATTCTGAGATAATCTGCTATTGTTTACAGGGCTGTGGAGTCAGTATAAAATGGGCAGACTTCGACGATAAATAATAAATTGGGTACATAAGTTCAGTGCAGGATGTGCTTTTTTTCATAAGTTTGTGAAAGTAATGTCCTTTAAATGTCTGTTCTAATCCTGATCTAAGAATCTGCCTTTAGTTCAGGTGAATCTGTGCTGCACTTTGCTCACTAGTGAGGTGTGCTGTGGAGTCGGGAGTCAGAGATTTTGCTTACCGACTCCACAGACCTGATTCTTTATGGGAATAGTGATCATTTTACATTTTGTTTTCTACATTTTAATGAGGACCATGGTTTACAGCCTTCTCTGAACTACTTGTGTGTTGTGCCACCACCAGTCAGCTGTGGTGGGTAGAGATAGGCGAACCCAAACGGTAAAGTTCATTGTTCATACCGAACACCTACTGTTCGGGCACAGACACTGAACACGGACTTCACCAGGAAGTCCGTGTTACTGTCCGGGTTCGGCCTCACGAGTACCGGGTGTTTGTGGTGCTGTCAATGCCGGTCAGACAGACGTGGTTCCCACTCTGACAAGAGAGTGTGAGAGCGCAACTGTGATTTGGAGGTATAAAGTTTACCTCCAGTCACTGTTGTCGACTCGTGGGACTACTGCTGTCATGGGACTACTGCTCGGCATGAAAGTGTGGCAAACCCTGGATGTTTGGGCCCCCCAATCTAGTGAATAGGGTTCGGGCCCGGGTACTGTTCTGGTACCCAAATCTTGCAATAATAATAAGTTCCACAATTGGATGTGGTTAAATAAAATGTCCCTGTGCTGAGATAATCTTATACATGTGCCCCTTCTGTATACTTTGTAATGGCTGTGTCTGACCGGGCAGGAACATGGTCTGATCATATCACAGCTCCTGGGCAGGAGAAGAAGGAAATAAATATACAGGCATTACAGCAGGGGATCACAGCTGATTCTTTTTGTGAGGAAAACACTTCATTGCCTGTTTTTTAAACAATGTTTTACCTCAAAGAATTATTTGTGATCCCGTGCTGTAATGTCTGTATACTCATTTTCTCTGATCGCCCATGACTGCACCACGGAGAGAGGGGATCCGCCCACCAAGGACAGGAAACCTACGGATAAAAAGGTGGTACCACTCTCCTGCATCAGTTGATTTCCTGTCCTTGATGGGAGACCTACGGACTTACCGGTTCAACGTTGGAATTCCGGGGCCAACCAGTCCGACTCAAGCAGCTGGGGTCCCTCTGCCTCGGCTGGGGTGGTGACCCGAAGCACCAACGCTGGGGGCTAGTGGGCCTCCAGGGTGAGTGGGGGAGGTGATAAGGAGTTCGCGGTCACCTCCCCAGGTAAGATGCAGCAGCGGCAACATCCAGGGGGGTCCCTCTGTGGTTGCGGGAGGTGCGGCGCGGCCCTCCCCTAGCACGCGTCAGCCTGCACACTGCACGCCATCGGGCATGCAGAGCCGCGCGGTAGGGTCTGCATAGGACCGGGGGTGCCGGTCAGCAGCGCCATATCTGCACTCCGGGCGGCCATCTTGAGAGTACGGCGCATGCCCGGAGTTGCGCTGGTCTCGCGAGACGCTGGGGCTTGGATCTGCGCAGGCGCCGCTGGAACCCGACTGCGCAGGCGTCGGCGTTCGGCGCTCCTCGCCGTTGTCTGGACGCCACAGCGCAGGTGACGCCGACCTGACGCTTGGGCGTTGCAAAGGCGCCGCAGAAGCGTCTGCGCAGGCGCCGGCGTTCAACGCTCCTCACCGTCGGCTGAGCGCTACTGCGCAGGCGCCGGGGAAAAAGAAAAAAAAAAAAGAAAAGCGGCGGGAGCTTTAAAAGGGAGGATTTACTTCCTCCCAGTGGCTCTGCAGTATATCGGCAAGAGCCTTAGGAGCTACTAGTTGTCGCAGCATCAAGCGCAGCACGCGTTATTGGCAGTGACAGCAGACCAGCAGCAGTATGAGCGACCCGGCATCTCCCTTGCCTGAATCACCTCCACCTATAGCATCGCCTCAGCAGCAGCAGCAGCAGCAAAAAAGGCGACAGCAGAAAGGTCACCAGGACACCAGCAAAGAACGCCAAAGGTCTCAACACAGCAAGGAGTCCAGCATGGCGTCAGGGAAAAAGCCAGAGGCAGAGAATCCCCAACCGGTATTTATGGGTCCTGGAGGTGGTAAGTTGATCTTCGTGAAAGTTAGAGACAGTAAGATTATTATTTGTCTTTTAGGGGAGGAAAAGCGTAGGTAAAACAAAGCACAAAGCCTGTGCCATCTGTAAAGAGGATCTTCCACCCGCATGGGAGAAGCAGCTATGTAATTCCTGCATACAGCAGACGGTATCTGAAAGCCTGCCCGGGTTTGCAACAGATCTTAAAAACCTGATTAAAGAGCAGGTGGAAGACACCTTTAGATCTCTTAAAAGGGGAAAAAAACGGAGAAGGACCAGACACAGGTCCCCGTCCACAGTCTCTAAATCTGACAGCGATAGCACGAGTTCAGCATCCTTCGACTCCTCCTCCTCATCCTCATCATCCACTTCTTCCTCAGGAGGTCACAATTGTTTCCCGCTAGAGGACACCGATGGCCTCATAAAGGCAGTGAGGAGTACTATGGGATTAGTAGACTCCCACCCTAAAAAGTCAGCACAAGACATCATGTTTGGGGGCTTAGAACAAAAAAAGAGAAGAGCTTTCCCGCTTAATGAAGCAATTGCAGCGTTAATTAAAAAGGAATGGAAAAAACCCATGAAAAAGACTCTCCTAACCCCAAAAAGGAAATACCCCTTCGAGGATGAATCCTGCTCCTTTTGGGAAAAAGCCCCCAAATTAGATGTGGCAATAGCTAAATCATCAAAAAAATTCGCTCTCCCGTTTGAGGACATGGGGGTCCTAAAAGACCCTATGGACAAGAAGGCGGACGCCTTCCTCAAGGGCTCTTGGGAGTCAGCGGGAGGAGGCCTGAAACCGGCAGTGGCAGCAGCTTGCACATCCCGCTCCCTAATGATCTGGTTAAATCAACTAGAGGGTCAATTAAAGGGGAAAACTTCCCGAGACTCGATGCTGAAGACATTACCTGTAATAAGGGGAGCGGCGGCTTTTCTGGCTGACGCCTCGGCAGACTCTATCAGATTAGCTGCCAGGTCAGCAGTGTTTGCTAATGCGGCCAGGCGTGCCCTCTGGCTTAAGAATTGGCCTGGCGATCTGCAAACAAAAACAAAACTGTGTACTATCCCCTGCGAAGGAGAGTTTTTGTTCGGTTCCACATTAGACGACATCTTGGAAAAAGCCGGGGACAAGAAAAAGTCCTTCCCCTCTCTAGGTCTCCCCTCTTACCGGAAGCCCTTTCGGAACAAGAGGTTTTTCCGCAAGAACCCTGGGAGAGGCCAGGGAAAGTGGGAGGATAAGAGGAACAAAAACAAGGGGTTCATCTTTAACAAAAACCCCAGCGATAACAAGAAACCTTCTCAATGAAGGTTCGCCCCAGGTGGGAGGGAGGTTATCTCTCTTTCTTCCAGCCTGGAAAAAAGATTACCTTCAGTCAATGGATTCTGAACATTATAGAATCAGGCCTGAGGCTGACATTCAAAAGATGCCCCCGTCCCTCTTTTACGATGACATCTATAAGATCTTCGGCAGAAGAACAGCTGGCACTGGAAAACGAGGTCATCGAGTTAGTAAAAAAGGGTGTACTCCTGGAGGTTCCCCCACAAGAAAGAGGGCAAGGGTACTATTCCCCTCTATTCCTGAGGAAGAAACCAGACGGTTCCTTCAGGACTATTATAAATCTAAAGAAACTAAACGATTACCTGGAGGTTCAAGCATTCAAGATGGAAACGATAAAATCATCCATCAAGATGTTGTTTCCCCAATGCTTCATGGTGGTCCTGGACCTAAAGGATGGTTATTATCACGTCCCAATACACAAGGATCACCAGAGATTCCTCAGGATGGCAGTTCACATCAGGGGAGTCCTAAAACACTTCCAATTTTCAGCCCTACCATTTGGTCTTGCCATAGCCCCGAGGGTTTTCACAAAGCTGATAGCAGAGGTAATGGCTCACCTCAGGGAAGAAAATACCCTAATCGTTCCATATCTGGACGATTTCTTGGTGATAGGCTCCTCCCCGCAACATTGCGAGGATCAACTGGCAATAGTGATGCATTCTTTGAAGGAATTGGGCTGGCTAATAAACATGGGAAAGTCCAGACTAATGCCTTCTCAGGTCCAGGAGTACCTGGGTCTCACTCTGGACTCCAAAAAGATGGAATGTCGACTCCCGGAGAACAAGATACAAAAACTAAGGAGTTTAGTATCGAGAACCCAATCTCTCCCCTCCATAACACTCCGTCAGGCCATGTCCCTCTTAGGCTCTATGACCGCTTGCATCCCCGCAGTCCAGTGGGCCCAATTACATTCGAGAACTTCAATGGCAGATATTGTCGGAGCAAATCCATCTAGGAGGGCATTTAGACGGGCAGTTAACTCTATCTCCTCGCACCAATCACTCTCTGACATGGTGGAAATCGCAGGAAAATCTTTCCCAGGGAGTCCCGTGGGTAATTCAGATCTCGAAAGTCCTGACCACGGACGCAAGCCCTTCAGGGTGGGGGGCTCATCTGGGCGACCTAGTAACCCAGGGCACTTGGTCTCTGTCTACAGTGAACAAATCCTCCAACATGAAGGAGCTCCTTGCAGTAAAATTTGCCCTTCAGGAATTCTTGGGGGTCCTTCACTCTCACCATGTAAGAGTAATGTCGGACAATCGGGTGGTAGTATCTTACCTAAATCACCAGGGGGGTACCCGTTCCAAAAATCTAATGGAAGTGACCAAATCAATCCTGCAAATAGCCGAGAGCAACCTCTTATCCCTAACAAGCCTACACATAAGGGGAGTAGACAACTACAAAGCAGACTTCCTCAGCCGCTCCAGTCTAAAACGGGGAATGGGAACTAAATCAGGCGGTATTCACCCAGATCACAGAAAGATGGGGTGTTCGCAAAATAGATCTCTTTGCGAGCCATCTAAACAAAAAAGTAGCCTCCTTTTGCTCCCTATCTCCCCTGGGGAACCCAGTAGCTGTGGACGCCTTCCTGATATCTTGGGGTCACCATCTGGTCGATGCCTTCCCTCCTCTTATTCTGATTCCAGCAGTGCTGAGGAAGATTCGGGAGGACGGGGCGCTGGTCATCTTAATTGCCCCGTTCTGGCCGAAGAGACCTTGGTTCTCATGGATGAGGAAGTTATCAATATCCGACCCTTGGGTATTACCAGACCTCCAAGATCTGTTTTCACAGGGCCCAGTCTGTCATCCACAGGTCAAGAACTTGCACTTGACAGCTTGGCTCTTGAAAGGAAATTACTAGAAAGCAGGGGGTTCTCTCCGGGCTTAATCTCAACTCTGTTACAAAGTAGGAAGCCTGTTACAACAAAACAATATGGCAAGATATGGAAAAAGTTTCTGTCATCATCAGGTGCAAAAATAGGGAAATAAATTCCCCTTAATTCCATATTAGAGTTCCTACAAAACGGGTTGGAGATGGGTTTAGCCACTAACACCCTAAAAGTTCACGTGGCGGCTTTGGGAGCCCTATTCAATTTTGATTTAGCCTCAAATAGGTGGGTCTCTAGATTCATCAGGGCGGCAGGAAGATCAAGGCCTCTTCCAGTAAAAGTTGTTCCTCAATGGGACTTAAACTTGGTCCTTAAAGCCCTGACTAGTTCTCCATTTGAACCATTACACGAATCTACAATAAAAAACCTATCTCTCAAAACAGCTCTATTAGTCGCCCTTACTTCTGCCCGTAGGGTTAGCGATTTACAGGCTCTCTCAGCTAACCCTCCCTACACACAATTCCTAGAGGATAGGGTCATTTTAAAAACAGACCCAGCATATCTCCCGAAAGTGGCTTCAAAATTTCACAGGTCTCAAGAGATATCTCTCCCCTCCTTCTGTCCTAATCCTAAAAATAAGGAGGAACAAACACTACATACACTAGATGTAAGAAGATGTCTCTTACATTACCTAGAAGTCACTAGAGAGAGTAGGGAGGAATCCTCTCTGTTCGTGTGTTTCCAGGGTCCCCGGAAGGGGAAAAAAGCATCTAAAGCCACCATAGCAAGATGGATCACGGACGCCATCAGTCTCTCATACTCGGCAAGTGGGATGTCCGTCCCCGGGGAGGTTAAGGCTCACTCAACAAGGGCAGTAGCGACTTCCTGGGCGGAGAAGGCCGGAGCTTCCATTGACCAGATATGTAGAGCTGCTACCTGGTCTTCACCATCCACATTCTATAGGCACTATAGATTGGACCTAATCTCCTCTTCAGACCTTACTTTCGGTAAAAGGGTTCTGGAGGCGGTGGTCCCTCCCTGAATGTACTATCTATGCAATTCTCTCCGTGCTGCCGTCATGGGCGATCAGAGAAAAATATAGTTCTTACCGATAACGGTATTTCTCTGAGCCCATGACGGGACCCGTACATTCCCTCCCTTCACTCGTGGGTGCTCACATCAAAATAGTGCCATAGTCTACTCATAGTGTTAAAAGTCACGCGGTATCTAGTTATGATAAACAGTTAAAATTTAACAAATGTTTAGTAGTCTCCCATCGTTCTCTATGTAAAACAACTGATGCAGGAGAGTGGTACCGCCTTTTTATCCGTAGGTTTCCTGTCCTTGGTGGGCGGATCCCCTCTCTCCGTGGTGCCGTCATGGGTTCAGAGAAATACCGTTATCGGTAAGAACTATATTTTTCTACCCCGCTGCCAAGGAGCTGTGTATGATCAGACCATGTCCCTGTGCGGTCAGATACGGCCATTACACAGTACACAGCAGGGGCACATTTATAAGATTAAATAAAATGTCCCTGTGATGAGATAAACGCATCCAATTGTGGAACATATTAATAATATTATTATTCCAAGATCTATTGATTAAAATTACCTTTTGTTTGTGGAAAAGCCCCTTTAAGCCCTCCTCTGTAACCAAAACTTTTAGGGAATTCCAGCGCAGGTACCATGTAATATTACGCATGCTTTTACTGGTTTATTAACGTGTAGATCTAATCCTCTCTATTTATATGTAATTTTATATTGAACAACTGTCAGCTTCATGACGTGTGACAGCTGGAATATTTCCATTATTTCATGTGCAGCATGACAAATGTTTTCTGGCCGGCTGACCACTTAGGCCTGTAGGACCGTCACTTGTGCCTCTGTGCCCTTCTTGGAATGTATGCTGGGAAAGCTCCTGATGCACATATTAACCTTGAGGGTATGTGCACACGTCAGGATTTCTTGCAGAAATTTTCCTGACACAAAAACGGACATTTCTGCCAGAAATCCGCATGCGTTTTTTTTTGCGTTTTTTCATGCATTTTTTACGCGTTTTTGGTGCGTTTTTTGCATGTTTTTTCCCAAATGCATAGAATAGCGGGAAAAACTTAGAAAATCCGCAAAATTAATGAACATGCTGCTTTTTTTTTTACCGCGATGTGTTTTTTTTCACAGAAAAAACGCATCATGTGCACAAAAATTGCAGAATGCATTCTAAATGATAGGATGCATGTGTCTGTGGTTTCTAATACGTTTTTATCGCAAAAAAACCTGAACGTGTGCACATACCCTTAGGCTATGTGCACATGTTCAGGATGTCTTGCAGAAAATTCCTGAGAAAAACCTGAAATTTTCTGCAAGAAATCTGCATGTGTTTTTTGCGCGTTTTTGGTGCATATTTGATGCGGTTTTTCCGGACATTTCCCAATGCATTTTATAGTGGGAAATCCGAAAAAAAAAAAAAAAAACGCAAAATTAATGAACATGTGCTTTTTACAGCGATGCGTTTTTTTGCGGAAAAAAACGCATCATGTGCACAAAACATGTGGAATTCATTCAAAGTGATGGGATACATATTGTATGCTGTTTTTTTGCGGTTTTATAGCGTTTTTATCGCGAAAAATCAGCAACGTGTTCACACAGCCTTACAGCAGGACGTCTGCTGAGCTTATAGTTCTACTAACACAACAGCCAGCCGTACCATCTTGTTGGAGACATTTTTTTTTTTTGCTCTGGCAAAATGGCGCCGATGGTGGTGCCTGGGCAATAGCATCTATCGCGTTCAGAATTATGCTACTGCGCAGGCACGGCCGGCGCCATTTTGAGGAAGAAATCTTTTTTCCCTAAACAAATTTATATAACTAAATACAATTAAAATATGGATATTATAGATTCGATCATGCCACAGCATAGGTGCCGACGAGGGCGCCTGAATGATGATTTTTTTTTTCCAAACAAAAACATATACAGTATGTAAAATAGAGGGCCAGTCTGTGAGGGATCAGGGACCTGTCAGAAGCCATACAGATGAATTGGTCGTGACTGTTTTGCCGCGACCAATCAACGATGGGCACAGTCCGGCAGCAAAATGGCCGCTCCTTCCTCCCCGCAGTCAGTGCCCGATCCATACTCCCCTCCAGTCAGCCCTCACACAGGGTTAATGGCAGCGTTAATGGACCGCGTTATGCCGCGGTTTAACGCACTCCATGAACGCCGCTATTAACCCTGTGTGACCAACTTTTTACTATTGATGATGCGCATGCAGTATCAATAGTAAAAAGATCTAATGTTACAAATAATAATAATAAAAAAAAAGGTTATTCTCACCCTCCGACGTGCGCGCTGTCCTCGGCAGTGCAAGCGGCAGGTTCAGGTGCCAAGGATGCTATGCGAGAAGGACCTTCCATGACGTTACGGTCATGTGACCGTGACGTCATCACAGGTCCTGCGCTCATACCAACCCTGGGACTGGAAGCTGCCGCGTGCACCGCACACAGGCGCCATGACTACAAAGGGCCCTCGGAAGGGGAGTATATGTTTATTTTTTTATTTTAAGTCTTTTTTTAACCTGTTACATACGTGGCTGGGCAATATACTACGTGACTGGCCAATATACTACGTGACTGGGCAGTATACTACGTGGCTCTGTGCTGTATACTACGTGACTGGGCAATATACTACGTGACTGGGCAATATACTACGTGACTGGGCAATATACTACGTGGTTGGGCAATATACTACATGGGCTGTGCAATATACTACGTGAACATGCATATTCTAGAATACCCGATGCGTTAGAATCGGGCCACCATCTAGTTTAGTTATAATCGTGTTTCATTTTCTGTTTAGGTTATTTCACACTAGCGTCGGTACGGGGCCGCCGCCATGCGTCGGCCCGACATAGGTTGTGAAATAAACGAACAACGGGGGCAGCGGATGCAGTTTTTCAACGCATCCGCTGCCCCATTGTAATGTCCGGGGAGGAGAGGGTGGAGTTCCGGCCGCACAAGCGTTGTTGGAAATGGCGGACTCAACGCACAAAAAAAGTTACATGTAACTTTTTTTGTGCCGACGGTCCGCCAAAACACGACGCATCCGTTGCACGACAGATGCGACGTGTGGCCATACGTCAGCTAATGCAAGTCTATGGAGAAAAAACGCATCCTGCGGGCAACTTTGCAGGATGCGTTTTTTCTCCAAAACGACGCATTCCGACATACGTCACACAACGCTAGTGTGAAAGTAGCCTTAGTCACGAGCGGCCACTCAATTTGATTTCCATAATTGCTCCGACATCACTAGATTACTATGTTTGCACAGTGTGTAGTGTGGAACCAGACCAAGTTTATATGATAATGTCTTGGTCTTGTCAACTGAGAATGACAGGATTAGTACAGTTGAATTAAATTAGTGATATGTGCAAAGTAAACATTTGCTGACCAAGGTGTGAGATTGAACAATACCTGAACAACTCATGGGTTGACCAATGTGTGAAAGTAAACTGTGTCCAACAAACTCAACAAAACTCTGCCAGTGTCTTAAGGTACCTTCACACTCAGCGACGCTGCAGCGATACCGACAATGATGTCGATCGCTGCAGCGTTGTTGTTTGGTCGCTGGAGAGCTGTCACACAGACAGCTCTCCAGCGACCAACGATCCCGAGGTCCCCGGGTAACCAGGGTAAACATCGGGTTACTAAGCGCAGGGCCGCGCTTAGTAACCCGATGTTTACCCTGGTTACCAGCGTAAACGTTAAAAAAACAAACACTACATACTTACCTACCGCTGTCTGTCCCCGGCGCTCTGCTTCTCTGCACTCCTCTGCACTGTCTGTGAGCACAGCGGCCGGAAAGCAGAGCGGTGACGTCACCACTCTGCTTTCCGGCTGACCGACGCTCACAGCCAGTGCAGGAGGAGTGCAGAGAAGCACAGCGCCGGGGACAGACAGCGGTAGGTAAGTATGTAGTGTTTGTTTTTTTAATGTTTACGCTGGTAACCAGGGTAAACATCGGGTTACTAAGCGCGGCCCTGCGCTTAGTAACCCGATGTTTACCCTGGTTACCAGTGAAGACATCGCTGGATCGGTGTCACACACGCCGATCCAGCGATGTCTGCAGGGAGTCCAGCGACGAAATAAAGTTCTGGACTTTCCTCAGCGACCAACGATCTCCCAGCAGGGGCCTGATCGTTGGTCGCTGTCACACATAACGATTTCCTTAATGATATCGTTGCTACGTCACAAAAAGCAACGATATCGTTAACGATATCGTTATGTGTGAAGGTACCTTTAGGTAAACTATTTTCGACCAGTTCAATGCCAATTCTGTTACATTTATAATTGTGTATTTTTTCATGAACTCATGTGAATGTTTTTGTTTAGAATGGTTTCTGTTTTTTCAGACATAAAAAGCTTTTTCCACTAAATATTTTGATCAAATTTCCCTTTTTTCCCAAAAATGATTTCACTTATGTCTTGCATGGGTTCACCTATGTTTTTGCTTCTGTTGTGGAAGCAAAGCTGAACTTTTGTGATCCTGAAAAACACAGCAAAACTTGCTTTTTATATGCAGCTTCTTTACTGCCAAGAGAGCAGGTTTTGCCTGCAGAAAAAAAAATGCAGCAATAACGCAATGTGTGACCATAGCCTAAGTGTGTTAAAGGGACTCTGTCAGCACAAATGACTGTTTAAAGGGAACCGGTCACCCCCAAAATCGATGGTGAGGTAAGCTCACCGTCATCAGGGGCTTATCTACAGCATTCAGCAATGCTGTAGATAAGCCCCCGATGTAACCTGAAAGAGGAGAAAAAGAGGTTAGATTGTACTCACCCAGGGGTGGTCCCACTGCGGTCCGGTCAAATGGGTGTCTCAGGTCCGCAAAGCAAAGTACTGCAGTGCGCAGGCGCTGGGCCTCTCTGACCTTTCCGGCGCCTGCGCACTGCAGTACTTTGCTCTGCCCTCAACAGGGCAGACAAGGTACGCCTGCGTCGGATCCGCGGCGTGAAGACCAGAAGAGGACGTCATGGAATGAAGATGGGAGGCGCTGTTCCGGACCTGAGACACCCATCGGAGCAGGACCGCCCCTGGGTGAGTATAATCTAACCTCTTTTTCTCCTCTTTCAGGCAACATCAGGGGCTTATCTACAGCATTACAGAATGCTGTAGATAAGCCCCTAATGACGGTGAGCTTACTTCACAATCGATTTTGGGGGTGACTGGTTCCCTTTAAGCCAAGTACAGGTGGTCGGTTCTTCATGGCAGGGCCAAATACTTCAATGCATTTTCCCAACTGCTTCTTTTCCCTCAATCCCCACCCTTTCCTCCCCCTACCCTTACTTTGACAGCTCTGGCTTCAGGGTGGTTCACTTGAATGTTTAATTACGCCATGTTACAACGTGTGCCTGTACTTTGAACAGTCATTCCGTGCTGACAAAGTCCCCTTTAACTCCTTCATGACCTTTGACATACCCATACATCTTAGTCGGGTTGAATGTATGCGGCACAGGCGTTGTGCCAGCGAGAGCTTGACTTACATAATAGCAGAGCTGCGGCTGTCACAGCATTGCCCACACTGCCCCTGGCCATTTAAGAGCCATACTCAATAGCGAGCACAGCATTTGGGAAACATGGGTTCCTCTTCCCTTCCGATCATCGCCGATTGTTGCCAGCCATGGCAACCCAAGGTAGTCATGTGATATCCGTGTCAGCCCGTTATGGCAAGCCTGTTGGACTGTGCCAGAGGTTTCATTAGGAAAGGCCAGGTGATTTCAATTTCCCCAGCTTTATAAAAACCCAGCTACCTCTAACCTTGTGCCAAAAAACAGCAGCCAAGGGTTCTTCTAAGCAGCTGCCTAGCATTCTAAAAATGGTGGAGTCCCACAAAGCAGGAGAAGGCTATAAGAAGATGGCAAACCTTTTTCCAGTTGCCGTTTTCTCAGTTCAAAATGTAATTGAGAAATGACAGTTACATGGAACAGTGGAAATCAAAATGATGTCTGATGGCTTCTACAAATGGATAATGATCATAAACACACATCAAAATCCACAATAGACTGCCTCAAAAAGAGCAAGCTGAAGGTTTTACAATGGCCCTCACAGTCCCCAGATCTGAACATCATTGAAAATGTGTGGTTAGACCTCAAAATAGAAAAACATGCAAGATGACCCAAGAATCTCACAGAACTAGAAGTTTTCGAAGTAAGAATGGATGAAAATGGCTCAAATGAGTTGAAGGACACTTGGCTACAATAAGCGTTTACAAGCTGTGCTACACGCAAAAGTGAGTGCTGCTACTAGGTACTATTATAACCATAAAAAAGACCCACCTACTATATACACCATTTTTTAAACAAAAATATTGAAAAGGAGGGCTCTACAGCAGAGATAAGTCAGACGTGTGGGTGGGGATATTGTAGGGAAATGGCTAGATCTTAACTAGGGTCAATATCTCCACCCACCCATATGTCTGACTTCTCTGCTGTAGAGCCCCCCTTATTAATATTTCTGTTAATAAAGTTGTGTTTATAGTAGGTGGGTCTTTTTTTATTATCTGTGTTATTGGGATCCTTATTGTTATTTGGAACTATTTTCTGCTACTAGGTAGTAACCCTGCAGGGTACCAAATTTTGCATCAGCCCATTTTTCTTTTATCATTTTTAAAATGTAAAAAATGACTTTGCGTTTGTAAAATAAAAAAAAATGTCATCTTGACATCTTTAACGTTAGGCCTTGAAATTTTGACCCGGCGTGCATAGACTTTTACATGCCACTGTATGTGTTTATTCATCTTCGTCTCTTGTTGCACGTATGCGGTAGATAATTTTAGATATTCTATGTTGAACCTGTTGGGTGGGTTGGTTACTTTCTGTATCACTTCTGTTTTATGGTTTACTGTTGCTTCATGTATGGAGATTTAATCCCTTTGTTCCTTGGCAAACACAAATCTTGACAAGTTGACTTTTACTCTGGGGAAAAAAAATAAAATGTTACACAAAATATGCTACTGAATTTGCTTTGGTGAAGACTTTGACTAGTACTGTAACTATGAATACCTGTATATTTGCATGTGTTAATATATGTATTCTTTTTTACAGTATTCGTGGTTTTGGGAACATGTATTGCAGTACAGCTTGGCACACACCCAGACTGGATGTTCTTCTGCTGCTTTGCTGGCATGTTCATGTTCTACTGCGCTCATTGGCAAACCTATGTTTCAGGAATGCTGCGGTTTGGCATGTAAGTTACTGAATGTCACGTTCAATAATGTAAGCTTGCATTGTAATTTATTAGCTTACTAGATGGTGGCCCGATTCGAACGCATCGGGTATTCTAGAATATGTATTTATGTATGTCTATAGCAGCCACATGGTATATAGCACAGGCCACGCAGTAAATAGGAGCCATGTAGTATATAGCAGACAAATACTACATAGCTTGTGCTATGTACTATGTGGCTGCTATATACGTACATATTGTAGAATACCCGATGCGTTAATACAGGCCACGCAATGTATAACAGTGGCCACGCAGTATATAACACAGCCACGTACTATATAACACAGCCCACGCAGCATATAGCAGCCACTCAGTATATAACACTGGCCACGTAGTATATAGCACAACCCACGCAGTATATAGCAGCCACGTAGTATATAACACTGCCAACGCAGTATATAGCAGCCACGTAGTATATAACACTGCCCACGCAGTATATAGCAAATACTTAGTGGGGAGCATGCCAATCACTAAACATATATCATAAATCAAATAACAAAGAATATCTGATTGACTAGGACCACCTGGACAAACTGCATATACGTAAAACACACAAAACCCAGAAGAACACAGTCATAAGTCCAAATATACAAAATATATAAACTTTATTAAATACTAACTGATCGGTATACAGTAAAAGGAGGGAAACCCACCCATGTCATCAACAGCACATACCGAACGGACAAGCCCTAATGCACTATACCCCATAATATAAATATCAAAGCCAGGTAAATATACAGCATATATCAGAACATCATAGCCATATCTTGGCAATTAGTAACAATATTCTAGTCCATACATACCGGTAGTAAATGATTGGTGTACACGTGCAATCAAGACCCGTCCCCCCCAACGCGCGTTTCGGCAAGGTGCCTTTCTCAAGGGGTAACTGGTGTGTAGATACGGTGACCTATATACTCACAAACCCGGAAGTACAACAGTACCTGTAATTACCGGCAGCTGTCCCGCATGGCCGTCTCACCCGGAAGCACAGGGGCCCCATGTGATCACGGGCAGCGGCACCGCGGTGACAGGAGCCGGAAGAAGCATGTGTACTGTGGGAGTGAAGCCGCCAAGCCGCCATCTTGGTAGAGATAGAGGGCGGACATGCGCACATGGATCCCCGCAGAAGGAATAAAGGGGAAACTGCCAATGCCGACCGCGCGTGCGCAAACAGCCAACTGCGGCCATATTATTGGAGACTAATAGTCGCCACTGAGGAGGAATTACGGCGGCCATAATAATGGAGACAAATACAGAATATCGCATGCGCAAATGACCAACCACGGCCATATTGTCAGAGATTAATAATCGCCACTGCAAAGACCCCATAGCGGCCATAATAATAGGGACAAATCTAAAATAACATATATATATATGTATATAAAGAGGAGGTGAGGATGCAGAGTAGATATAAACATGGCCACCCTACAAAATAGCGGATTGACCAAGGAATGCATAAACAGTAACAAAAACCAATATCCACCATTAGTATCAATAAAGTATCACTCGTGGATAATATATATATATATAGACGTTAGTAAGTGTGCTACATATGTATATACCTCTCCTATACATCCTCATCCCACTCCATGCATGGATACAAAAAATGCACATATGTTAACAGGAAAACAGTATAATGTATACACCATATCAATACTCATAATATAGCAACTATCCCATATATATACACACTAAAGTGTCCAATCTTCGCATGGCCACCATCTGAAATGGTAAGCAGTGCTGTAAACTATGACATATAGCACAAGGCAGTATCTTCATCTCCCTATATGTCATAATAAGATGTCCATTATATCCTCTCCAAAAGCTCCGAATAAAAGTCCATGTAGATGATACGCTTCACTTTCCAACCACAGAAGTCACCAAATGTTTACTGTCGTAGTCCGTAATACTAAAAAGGAATAAAAACAATTAAAATAAAATAAAAACACACACGTATGCGGATGACGTACACAGGGAGGAAAAACAGCAGGCGGTGGACTACAGAAAGGGGGCAAAAGACAGGTTCTCATTGAGTCCGTCAGGATAAACGGTTTGAAGACGCCAAATCCATTGCGTCTCCAATTTCGCTAGTCTCTTAGCCAGCTGACCGCCCCTAATATTAATATGTAAGGCTTCAATGCCTCTCACCCTCAATAATGCCGCGTTACACTCATGATGTTCCCTAATCTAATGCGGATTTTTAGTTGGCGGGTGGTAAGGCCAACATATATTAACCCGCATGGGCACGTGGCATAATAGACTACATACCTCGTAGTACAAGTAATATGCTGTCTAATGTGGAAGGATTTAGTGCCCTTTGAGTTAGAAAAAGAGACACTCCTTTCAATGTTGGGGCACCCGCCAACTAAAAATCCGCATTAGAGAGCATGTGTTGGGGATACAGGCGGCCTCTGGCCACATGGACGGATCTACATTAAAGACTATACCGAGACATTTTTGGGAACATCATGAGTGTAACGCGGCATTATTGAGGGTGAGAGGCATTGAAGCCTTACATATTAATATTAGGGGCGGTCAGCTGGCTAAGAGACTAGCGAAATTGGAGACGCAATGGATTTGGCGTCTTCAAACCGTTTATCCTGACGGACTCAATGAGAACCTGTCTTTTGCCCCCTTTCTGTAGTCCACCGCCTGCTGTTTTTCCTCCCTGTGTACGTCATCCGCATACGTGTGTGTTTTTATTTTATTTTAATTGTTTTTATTCCTTTTTAGTATTACGGACTACGACAGTAAACATTTGGTGACTTCTGTGGTTGGAAAGTGAAGCGTATCATCTACATGGACTTTTATTCGGAGCTTTTGGAGAGGATATAATGGACATCTTATTATGACATATAGGGAGATGAAGATACTGCCTTGTGCTATATGTCATAGTTTACAGCACTGCTTACCATTTCAGATGGTGGCCATGCGAAGATTGGACACTTTAGTGTGTATATATATGGGATAGTTGCTATATTATGAGTATTGATATGGTGTATACATTATACTGTTTTCCTGTTAACATATGTGCATTTTTTGTATCCATGCATGGAGTGGGATGAGGATGTATAGGAGAGGTATATACATATGTAGCACACTTACTAACGTCTATATATATATATTATCCACGAGTGATACTTTATTGATACTAATGGTGGATATTGGTTTTTGTTACTGTTTATGCATTCCTTGGTCAATCCGCTATTTTGTAGGGTGGCCATGTTTATATCTACTCTGCATCCTCACCTCCTCTTTATATACATATATATATATGTTATTTTAGATTTGTCCCTATTATTATGGCCGCTATGGGGTCTTTGCAGTGGCGATTATTAATCTCTGACAATATGGCCGTGGTTGGTCATTTGCGCATGCGATATTCTGTATTTGTCTCCATTATTATGGCCGCCGTAATTCCTCCTCAGTGGCGACTATTAGTCTCCAATAATATGGCCGCAGTTGGCTGTTTGCGCACGCGCGGTCGGCATTGGCAGTTTTCCCTTTATTCCTTCTGCGGGGATCCATGTGCGCATGTCCGCCCTCTATCTCTACCAAGATTGCGGCTTGGCGGCTTCACTCCCACAGTACACATGCTTCTTCCGGCTCCTGTCACCGCGGTGCCGCTGCCCGTGATCACATGGGGCCCCTGTGCTTCCGGGTGAGACGGCCATGCGGGACAGCTGCCGGTAATTACAGGTACTGTTGTACTTCCGGGTTTGTGAGTATATAGGTCACCGTATCTACACACCAGTTACCCCTTGAGAAAGGCACCTTGCCGAAACGCGCGTTGGGGGGGACGGGTCTTGATTGCACGTGTACACCAATCATTTACTACCGGTATGTATGGACTAGAATATTGTTACTAATTGCCAAGATATGGCTATGATGTTCTGATATATGCTGTATATTTACCTGGCTTTGATATTTATATTATGGGGTATAGTGCATTAGGGCTTGTCCGTTCGGTATGTGCTGTTGATGACATGGGTGGGTTTCCCTCCTTTTACTGTATACCGATCAGTTAGTATTTAATAAAGTTTATATATTTTGTATATTTGGACTTATGACTGTGTTCTTCTGGGTTTTGTGTGTTCCACGCAGTATATAACAGTGGCCACGTAGTATATAGCACTGCCCACATAGTATATAACACTGCCTATGTAGTATATAGCAGCCACGCGGTATCTAACACAGCCCACGTAATATACAGCAGTGTGGGCACCATATCCCTGTTAAAAAAAATAATTAAAATTAAAAATGGTTATATACTCACCCCTGGGATCCAGCGAAGCTCCGGCGATACGCGCACAGCTGCCGCCAGCAAGTTTTTTTTATTATTATTTTTAACGTTACATTTTTTTACTATTGATGCCGCATAGGCAGCATCAATAGTAAAAAGTTGGGGACACACAGGGTTAATAGCAGCGGTTACGAAGTGAGTTACCTGCGGCATAACGCGGTCCATTACCGCCGGCATTAACCCTGTGTGAGCGGTGACTGGAGGGGAGTATGCGGGCGCCGGGCACTGACTGCGGGGAGTAAGGAGCGGCCATTTTCTTCCGGACTGTGCCCGTCGCTGATTGGTCGTGGCTGTTTTGTCGCGACCAATCAGCGACTTGGATTTCCATGACAGTCAGTTGCCAATGAATATCCGTGACAGACAGACAGAAGGACAGACGGAAGTGACCCTTAGACAATTATATAGTAGATTCATTGACAAATTGTTTGGAAATTTCTACAATTTGGCCATTGTGAATGTTACACCTATGAGTAATAATGATCCCCTAACCATAGGATATATGATAAATGTGTGATTGCTGGCTGCCCGACTGCTGTGGACCCCAAAGTCCTCTGTGTGAATGAAGCACCCTTAGAGCATGTGTGCGCTCTCCTTTAATAACTATATATTACTGATATTGGAAGTTTATGTAGTAGTAGTCACACATGCTTTGTAACATTTCATATATACAGGAGACTTAAACATCAGTTCTTGTGATCATTTATCACCTATGCTGTAGTTTTATATGTTTGAGATGACCCCTTTAAATATTAGGAGCATATTAAAGGGCAAATGGGCAATCATTGCTCCACGCTATATTTAGACTTGTACATGTCTTTCAAATGTGCACTAATTTTGTGGACTTCCTCCCACATTTGGCAAAGTTAATTGCCTAAAACTTGAGACATCTCCGTAGTAATAGTGAATACTGTATATGATACTCAGCCCAGTGATTGGCTGCAGGTGTGACATAGTTGCTGCAGACTATCAACAAAGACCGGGGCAGCAGCAGTGGGCAAGTAGACTTTAGCTCTTGCTTTTCTTTTAAATTATTATTATTAAGCACACTTGGTAGCACAATAAACAAAAAAAATGTTCTTGAAACGCTCCTCTAAAATCGCTCATGAGTTACCTGTTTTTCTTGTTGTTGAAGTTATAACCCAGTCATATTGGGATTGTTAACTTTGGCACATGTAAGCTGTTACAAAAAAAATTGTCATTTTTGAATCTAGGATTAAGAAAAGGTAACCTAGTCAGGTGAAGACTGGAACTCCATCAAAACTTTCCAACCACGTCTTGTTTTTAGAGTAATACACCACCCTCATATTTTCCTGCGAAAACTTCATGAAATCAGCTTTGAAATTGTCTTCAATGTGCCTTATCCTCCTTTTTTGGCCCTGTCTGATTCTCTTTCCAAAACCAAAAAAAATCAATGATGGGACTATATATATATATATATATATATATATATATATATATATATATATATATATATACATACATACATACATACATACATACATACATACATACATACATACATACATACATACATACATACATACATACATACATATATATATATATATATATATATATATATATATATATATATATATACATACATATATATATACACATATATATATATATATATATATATATATATATATATATATATATATATACACACACACACACACACACACACACACACACACACACACACACACACACACACACACACACACACACACACACACACACACACACACACACTCTCCTAGAAGGCTATTGGGTTGGGATGGTCCTCCATTACGTTATACATAACATATCAAGAGAGATTCTTACTACCAGAATGAAGGTAACACTTCAGTGTTATATAGCTACTAGATGGTGGCCCGATTCTAACGCATCGGGTATTCTAGAATATGCATGCCCACGTAGTATATTGCCCAGTGACATGGTATATTGCCCAGCCACGTAGTATATTGCCCAGTCAAGTAATATATTGCCCAGTCACTTAGTATATTGCCCAGTCACGTAGTATATTGCCCAGCCACGTATGTAACAGGTTAAAAAAGACTTAGAATAAAAAATAAACATATACTCACCTTCCGAGGGGCCCCTTGTAGTCCTGGCACCTGTGTGCGGTGCACGTGGCAGCTTCCAGTCCCAGGGTTGGTATGAGCGCAGGACTTGTGATGACGTTGCGGTCACATGACCGTGACGTCATGGAATGTCCTTCTCGCATAGCATCCTTGGCACCAGAGCCTGCCGCTTGCACTACCGAGGACAGCGCACACGTCGGAGGGTGAGAATAACCTTTTTTTTATTATTATTATTATTTGTAACATTAGATCTTTTTACTATTGATGCTGCATACGCATCATCAATAGTAAAAAGTTGGTCACACAGGGTTAATAGCTGCGTTAATGAAGTGCGTTACACCGCGGCATAACGCGGTCCATTAACGCTGCCATTAACCCTGTGTGAGGGCTGACTGGAGGGGGGAGTATGGAGCGGGCACTGACTGCGGGGAGGAAGGAGCGGCCATTTTACCGCTGGACTGTGCCAGTCGCTGATTGGTCGTGGCTGTTTTGCCGCAACCAATCAGCGACTTGGATTTCCATGACAGACAGAGGCCGCGACCAATGAATATCCGTGACAGACAGAAGGACAGACAGAAAGACGGAAGTGACCCTTAGACAATTATATAGTAGATCACAAGTTGAGAATAAGAAGTCATTGTTACATTAACCACTAAAGAAGCAATGGATCCTGATATAGTAACGCGAGTGTAAATTTTCCTCTATTTTGCTGCTGTAAAGTCCGTACAATTCCAAGATCTACTATCCCCTGAAGATTGTCTAAGGTGCAAATATAGAGCATATAAGGTACAGTATATCACAAAAGTGAATACATCCCTCACATTTTTGTAAGTTTTATTATATTGGTTAATTATGGATTGTACAATATAAGCACAACATATCTCCCCTGTTTCCTCATAGATTGTAGCAGGTGTGGTAAATGTGGTGTTATCGCGCTCACACTCTTCACTTGAACTTCATAATGGCATTTCATGGCAAAAAAAACCTCTGCGAATTAAAAAAAAAGAAAATAATAGATATAATGCTATACAGAAAGATGGCCTAAGTTATAAGAAAATTGCCAACACCCTGAAATTGAGCTGCATCATGGTGACATAGCGGTTTAACAAGACAGGCTACACTCAGAACTCGCCTTGCCATGGTCGATTAAAGACGTTGAGTGCATGACCTGCTCGGTGTCCTATCCAGAGATTGTCTCTTCAAAATAAACATACAAGTGTTGCCAGCATTGCTGCAGAAGTTACAGGGGTTGAGGCTGTCAATGCTCAAACCATACACTGCATCAAATTAGCCTGCATAACTGTCAAACCAGAAGGAAGATTCTTCTAAAGATGATGCACAAGAAAGCTCGCAAACACTGTACTGAAGACAAGCAAACATAAGGACATGGATTATTGAAACCATATCCTGTGGTTTGATGGGATCAAGATAAACTTATTTGGTTTAGACTGTCAAATTTGTGCAGCGGCAACCAGGTGAGGAGTACAAAGACAAGTGTGCTGTGCCTACAGTCAAGCATGGTGGTGGGAATGTCATGATTTGGGGCTGCATGAGTACTGCCAGCCATAAGGAGCTACAGTTCGTTAAGGGAATCATGAATGCAAACATGTACAGTGACATACTAAAGCAAAGCATGATCCCCTCCCTTCGGAAACTGGGCCGCACTATTCCAACATAATGACCCCAAACACACCTCCAAGACTATCATTGCCTTGCTAAAGAAGCTGGCCAAATGTGACTCACGACTTAAACCCTATTGAGCATCTGTGGGGCATCCTCAAATGGTAGGTGGAGGAGCGCAAGATCTCTAACATCCACCAGCTCCGTGATGTCTTCAAGGAGGAGTGAAAGATGATTCCAGTGGCAACCTGTGAAGCACTAGTGAACTCCATGCCCAAGAACATTAAGGCAGTGCTTGAAAATAATGGTGGCTGCACAAAATATTGGCACTTTCAGCACAATTTGGCCATTTTCACTTAGAGGTGTAGTCACTTTTGTTTCCATCGGTTTAGACATTAATGGACACCCAAATGTACACTGTTATACAAGCTGTACACTGACTACTTTACATTGTTTCATATATGTGTCATATTTTCAGTGGTTTCCCATGAAAAGATGTAACAGAATATTTACAAAAATGTGAGGGTGTACTCACTTTTGTGAGATAGTGTACATAGGCCTGTGACCTTTTCAGATGAGATTGCAGCTGATTTACAGATACACCCTTATGACAATTTAAAATATGTTTGAGTGCCAAACGACAATTACATTTGTTAGAGGCCTTGACTATATATAATGCAAATTTTATATTACAGGAATTAATAGAAACCGATGCGAAGCATTGGTAATGATTCTACAGTACTATCAGCTATGGAGAGCTACCAATATTAAAACTTAACCTTTAATGGAGATAACCTAAAATATAAGAACCCAACAAACAAACACATATACATATATATATACAAAAAGTGCCCAAAATAACCAGTGCTCAAAATATAAAAGAATGGAACGGTCTCACCATTCAGAACGGACACTTGGATCTTTCTCAGCCAATGGGGCTATGATGAATAATGGTCCAGGGGAGAAAGACGACGGGCTAGGGCATAAGTCCTGTCTACCCTGTAAATCCTGTGTAGCTCCTCCGCGTCTCCGAGTTTAGTGCTTCACCTATTTTGATGTATCGCACTATGAATAAGGGGTGCAACCTCACCATTTTGTGAGTCCAACTTTTATCCAGTTATGTTGTTTCCTCACTTATTTTGTGTGTTTTTTTTACTTAATAGGCTGCCCTATATATTTATATACTGTTTTGGGTTTGCAACTTGACTACTTATTTTGGGTGGTATTAGCATGACTATCAAGTAGTGCCCCCCCCCCCCCTATATACAAACAACTACATCTCCCCCGCATTGTCATATATAAGTCCCACGGTGTGGGTTACACTCACCTGGCAGGCTATGGTTGCCATTACACCGCTGTAGCGTTCTTAGTGTTACGCCCATATCTATGCGACTTCTGTGCGTTCCACGGTGTGGGGCGTTTATTTATGCACAGTTGTATTACGCATGTTATCTTGGCGCCGTTGCGGGGTGTATATCCTGTGGTGCGTCCCTACTGTGACGCCCACAGGACGACTATCGTTACGCCCACATGGCATGTAGCGTACACTACACATGTCATCGTGGCGTCGCTACGGTACATATTCAGCTACGCCTCCCGTGGGACGTCCCTATTGTGACACCCACATGATAACTACTGTGACGCCCACAGGATACTAGTGACTATGTTATATCTAGTTGGCGTCGCTCTTGCGACGCCCCTAATACGGCGACTATGCGTTCCAGTTTGGAACGCACTTCTCTGGCGCATGTGCGGAAGTTACGTGCGCAACATGGCGGCCGTACATCCGGCACACACACCGCTGCACGCCGTGTACGTCCAGTTGGCGTCGCTTATGTGACGCCCACAATATGGCGACTATGCGTTCCAGTTTGGAACGCACCTCTTTGGCGCATGTGCGGAAGTTACGTGCGCAACATGGCGGCCGCACATCCGGTACACACACCGCTGCACGCCGTGTACGAGTGAGTATTGACAAATGGTGATCTGGGCCACATTAGCCCACTACAGGTGACTTAGATATGAGGGGAGGTAACCAGTATTGTTATAAAAGGATGTTCTTGTAGGGGTTAGAGTGAGGACACATTATTGACTGCAAACACAGACAGCCATACCTTGCCTATGGGTACCCAGCCACTGCGGGACCCATTCTGAAAAAACGGACTCTCTCTTCTTTGTCTTTTGCATGGACTCTTGTGCCCTGTGGCACATACATATATATTTTTTCAAACTCCCCTGATGAGTCTCCTACATCGGTGATGAAACCCGTAGGGAGAAGAGGAAATTCATTTACCTACACCCATTCATCTGGTGGTTGTCCATAGCAGGGTCCACTTGGGGCCTGTCCTTGTAAGGACAGGAGCTACACAGGGTTTACAGGGTAGACAGGACTTATGCCCTAGCCCGTCGTCTTTCTCCCCTGGACCATTATTCATCATAGCCCCATTGGCTGAGAAAGATCCAAGTGTCCGTTCTGAATGGTGAGACCGTTCCATTCTTTTATATTTTGAGCACTGGTTATTTTGGGCACTTTTTGTATATATATATGTATATGTGTTTGTTTGTTGGGTTCTTATATTTTAGGTTATCTCCATTAAAGGTTAAGTTTTAATATTGGTAGCTCTCCATAGCTGATAGTACTCGTTTTCCCAGAGGGTGTTATATGGTGCAGATTAGTCTGCACTATTGCTTTTTGCGTAATGATTCTACAGCAGCAAAATGGTAGGATAATATTAAAGGACCATTTTTTATTGTCCCCTTTGTTAGCAATTGGAATGTGTGTAGCACGTGTACTACAATATATAGCAGTCACAATCTTTTGGCTCTACCAACTGCAATCCGCTCCAGCATCATATGACTGCAATTGTGACCTGCCTGCTCATACTGCACCTTCTATGTAATTCCACTTTATCATTCGATGAAAGTCTGTTTTTATAGCAGTATTCACTATTTAAGCAAAGATCAACTTACCTAGAATGAAATATGTTCTAATCATTTGCTTTGTCTTTTTGACTTCTTGCATGTAATCAGAATTGATGTGACTGAAGTGCAGATCTTCATAATTATCATGCACTTATTGGCTGTGATCGGTGGACCAGATTTGTGGCAATCAATGGTAATTTGCTGATTATAATTAATTAAAAATTTAATTGTAATTTACCAAATCAGACATGTTCTTTACACCAAACATACTTGTACCCATAATCTAAGACCAAGGTTCTCAACGCAGAGTCTCTAGTGTAGGTTATATGTGCCCTCATCTTCTTCAAAACAAAAACCTTATTAGTAAGTTGAGTAAAAATAGGTACTAATTAAATTAATGGGGTTCTCTGACAATGGAATTTTTTTTTATTTTGTGTGGGGTTTTTTTTTAAAGAGGTATAGATGGTTTTTAAATAATAAACGAAGGTGTACTCGCCTTCTGGCGCCCCAGCAGCTCTAGTGCAGGCTTCTCCGGATGTCTGTCGGCTCTAGAAGCGATATCTGCTCAATTCAGAAGATCACTGCAGCTAGATCCTCAGGGATGCTGGAAGGTGAGTATGCCATAGTTATTTTAAATCGAACATGCATGAGTTGTTTATAGGTTTTTTGTTTTTTTGCTTTTTTTTTGTCTCCTATCTATAGAGCCATAATAAAGGTTTTTTTTTTTTTTTTTTTTTTTACATGTGACCTTTTTGGTTACTGCTTATTGCGTTTTGGTTTTTTTGTATGTCTGCATGATAAGGCTACATTTTGCCATGTTTTTTATTTTTCGGTTTTCGCCAAACAGGGTTTTAATAACATAACTGGTTTTTATAGCTTACGTAGATCTATAAGCAGCGCCTTCAATTGTGTACTTTTTGTTTACTCTTTTTGCATAAAACCAGCCTTTTTGGTGTTCACAAAATGTTAATATTTGTAGTTTTTTTTAATTTTACTAATTTTGTTGGCTTTTTTTTTTTTTTTGGATCACTTGACTTGAAACCTTGTAATACTTCTGTATTGCACGTTATTAGACTGTCAGTTTTACACTTACAAGAGAACTGTTAGGCCCTGCCATAATTGTGTCTAAAAGGCCACTGTGGTTGATTCCAAGGCCATTACTTGGCTTTAGGTTGCCATGGCAACAACTGGATCACCACAATCGCGATGTCACTGAAAATCCTCCCTGGCATCTTCTGATTCTGTCTTAACAACTTGCACACTGTCATGCTTGCTTTTGTGTTGAATTTTTGCTCACAAGTCGTGTGAACCCAGAATATCTCGTGCTCAGTACTCTCTGCTTATTAATGAACATCATGTAAAGAAGTGCGAGATAAGGTTTTCTGATGACTGGGGACTGAGCACATGCTGGTCTCAGGAGTGTCCACTCTTGGCACTATGATCACATATTGGAATATATGAACAAAGTTACCGTATATACTCGAGTATAAGCCGAGATTTTCAGCCCATTTCTTTTTAGGCTGAAAGTGTCTTTCTCGGCTTATATGAGTCACCCCCACTGTAATGACTCTCTATAATATATGGGTTTCACTTTTTGTATTAAAGAGCTGAAATTAACTTTTTTCCCGTCTCCTATGACAGCACACATGAGAGAGGGGATCCGCCCAGTCAGGACAGGAAACCTACTGAAATAAAAAGGCGGTACCTCTCCCTTTCTTCTGTTGGGCTTCCTGTCCTGATGGGAACCCTAGTGCTGAAATCACGGCGGTTTTGAAGACTCACCCACTCCTGTCCCGGCACTGGAAGAACAGGCAGGATGCCTGTATGCCGGCCTTCAGGTTGTGGAAGCGCCGTTCACAGGTCCTGGGGCCTTTGCGCACGTGCGGGCGTTAGGCAGCGCAGTCCGGAGTCCTGTGGCTCCTCTTCGGCTGCCACGCCGCTCTCTGCCCCCTCTGCTGCTGCCTTCAGCCCTGGCCTGGCGGGTGCGCGGCAGGAGTTGCGCGCAGGGCACGCTGGGAATGGGCGTGCCCGCGTGACGTCACTGCTGTGCGCCGATCCAAGATGGCGGCGCCCATACACAACGCTGCCGATTCTCATGGACCTTCTGGTGGGCGCAGAGGTGGGGGAGGAGCAATGTTTTTACCGGATGAGGCGGTGAGCAGTGTGGATCACCCTTGAAAAAGGGGTGAGTCCACAGGAAAAGCGCTCAATCTACAGAGCTTCGCTATGGAGGATTGTATGGAGCAGCGCTCACATCAGTCATCACCACAGCAGCAGCAGCAGCAAGAGATCTTACCAGGTGCCATGTCTGCTCACCAGCATACTAGGAGGAGAAGCGGCAGTCGTCCGGATCGAAAGTCGCAGGACTCCTCAGCTTCTAGGAGGGACGTTATCCGTACTCCAGATCAGCCTCAAAATCCGGTACCCTTGAGTGTCAGCGGGTGGTGAGTGATCTTCGTGAATGTCACATTGGTGGTAATGGGCTACATTTCTCTGCTTGCTTGTCAGGCGCCGAGGAAGGCTAGTGCCAAGTCCAAGAACAAAGAATGTGCCTTCTGCAAAGCCCCGCTAGCAGTCCAATGGCAGAAAAGCCTCTGTGCGGACTGCATTCAAAAAACTATTCAGGCTGAATCCCCTGACTTTGCCGCTAGCCTCAGGGCCATGATTAGGGCAGAGGTTAAAGGGTCCTTAAAATCCGTTCTTAAAAAGAAAAGTAGCAAGATCCTAGAGACTATTTCGGATTCTGGTACCCGTCAGTCTGACGAGGAATATCAAGAGGGACCTCTATCTCCATGTTCATCCTCTTCTGTGTTCTCTGGTTCCTCTTCAGATAGTGATGTTGGGGGCCGACCATGCTTCCTAACTGAGAATACAGATAAACTGGTAAAATCAGTAAGGGCTACAATGGGCCTTAAGGATGAGAAAGAGTCCAGATCGGTAGAGGACGTTATGTTTGGCGGTTTGGAGGAGAAGAGGAAGCGTACCTTCCCAGTAAATGCTAAAGTTAAGACCCTTATAGAAAAAGAGTGGAAGAAGCCTGAGAAGTCTGGTAGTCTTCCCTCAGCTTCTAAGAGACGATATCCTTTTGCGGAAAAGGATTCAGAAATATGGGATAGAGCCCCTAAAATTGATGGTGCGGTGGCTAGGTCATCTAAAAGGTCATCCCTACCCTTGGATGATTCAGGCGTCCTAAGAGACCCTTTAGATAAAAAAGCGGATGCTTTTTTAAAACATACCTGGGAAGCAGCCGCAGGAGGTCTAAAACCGACAATAGCTGGAACATGTGTTGCCTGCTCCCTTATCGTCTGGCTGCAACAAATAGAGGATCAGCTGAAATCTAAAGTGCCGAGAGAAGAGGTCCTAGCCAATATGGCAATGGCACAAGGGGCGGCAGACTTTATAGCGGATTCCTCAGCAGACTCTGTAAGGCTAGCAGCTAGGGCAGCAGGATTCTCTAACGCGGCAAGACGTGCCTTGTGGTTAAAGGGGTGCCCAGGGGACTTACTCTCAAAAAATAGACTCTGTTCCATTCCGTGTGACGGTAAATTCCTCTTTGGTCAAAAGCTGGAGGACATTTTAGAAAAAGCAGGCGACAAGAAAAAAGGTTTTCCTCGCTTTCCAGTGGATATCAGAAGGCCTTATTTTCGGAGAGGAAGATTCAATAGAGGTCGCCCTCCTGGAGATATAAGGAACTGGTACTATAGAGATAGAAAAGGATCTGGGTACATGTTTAATGGCCCCTCCACATCCACAAAAAAGCCCTCCCAATGACGCCAAGCCAGAAGTAGGGGGAAGGCTCTTTCTTTCTTCACGCCTGGTTAAGTATTTCCCCCAGTCATTGGGCGTTAAATGTTGTCAGCGAAGGACTAAAAATAAAATTTATTCATCCACCTCGACAGACTTTTGTGTTGACACCACGCAGAAAACTTCCAGAGGAACAGCTAGCTCTGGAAACAGAGGTATTGGGGCTAGTTCTAAAAAAGGTCCTAGTAGAGGTTCCAAAGGAAGAAAAGGGAGAAGGGTTTTATTCCCCTCTCTTTTTGATACGAAAACCAGATGGCTCACTAAGGACTATTGCCAATTTAAGAAAACTCAATCGATCAGTAATAAATTACTCCTTCAAAATGGAGTCGGTAAGCTCAGCGATAAAGATGCTTTTCCTGGACTGCTTCATGGCAGCTATAGACTTAAACAATGCTTACTACCATGTCCCAATTCATCGGGACTATCAAAAATTTCTGAGGGTAGCAGTGTTTGTTCAAGGACAACTCAAACACTACCAGTACGATGCCCTTCCATTTGGTCTACCGGTAGCGCCAAGAATATTTACAAAATTAATGTCAGAGGTCATGTCCTTCCTCCGTTCCCGGGACATAGTCATCGTTCCGTACCTAGACGACTTCCTTGTAATAGGCAGATCAGTGGATCACTGTCTTGCACAAATAGAAGAAGTGACTACGACCCTAGCAGTGCTAGGTTGGGAAATAAATGTCGCCAAATCGAGGTTAACACCAGAGAAAGTTCAGTCCTTCCTGGGGTTGGTTCTGGACTCCACGCATCAACTCTGTCTCCTGCCGGAGAACAAAATATCCAAAATACAAAGTCTTGTGGAATTGGCGATACATCAGCCTGTAATGACACTAAGAAAGGCGATGTCCCTGCTAGGGTCACTAACATCCTGTATTCCCGCTGTAAAATGGGCACAGTTTCACCTGAGGCAATTACAGTGGGAGGTCCTGTCAACACAAAGGTTGTTAGAAGGGCGTTTGGAGGGAAAAATTCACCTCTCGATACGCGTCAGAGATTCCCTAGTCTGGTGGTCAGTAAGGGATCACTTGAGCTCGGGGGTTCAGTGGCTAACTCCGATAGAAGACGTAATCACAACGGACGCGAGTGGTACAGGATGGGGTGCACATCTAGGGACCCTTTCCATACAAGGATCCTGGTCCCATACAGAAAAACATCACACATCCAATATAAAAGAGTTATGGGCTGTAGAAAGGGCAGTAAGACATTTCCTTCCGATCCTTCAGGGTCGTCATACCAGAGTGAATGTCCGACAATTACGAGGTAGTAGCCTATATCAATCATCAGGGGGGAACAAGGTCCCTTTCACTCATGAGGGCAACATCGGTGCTTCTTCAGTTAGCAGAATCTCACCTTCTGTCCCTTACAGCTTTGCACATAAAGGGGGTCGAAAACACGAAGGCGGACTACTTAAGTCGCAAAAAGCTAAGACAGGGAGAATGGTCGCTGAATCCCAGGGTGTTCCATCAAATAGTGCAGGCCTTGGGCGAGCCGGTAATAGACTTGTTTGCCACGCTTCACAACAGGAAGGTGGAGAGGTTCTGCTCGTTAGACCCGGGGGGAACCCGGTTGCAGTAGATGCCCTCCGAATACCGTGGGAATTCAGCCTCGCTTACGTGTTTCCACCAATAGCATTAATTCCGGTAGTGGTAAGGAAGATCAGGATGGAGCAAGCAAGAGTGATTCTGATTGCTCCATTTTAGCCGAAGAGACCATGGTTTTCTCTTCTAAGGCAAATGTCGGTAACCGATCCATGGATCCTACCGGAGGTTCCGGAACTGCTTACCCAGGGTCCAGTATGCCACTCTCAAGTGAAGGGCTTCCATCTGGCAGCCTGGAATTTGAGAGGGCATTACTAAGCCGACAGGGATTCTCGTCAGGGCTAATCTCCACCCTGTTGAGAAGTAGGAAGCCGATTACATCAAGAATTTATGGTAGGACATGGAAGAGGTTTCTTGAGTTTTTAGGACAACCTTTGTCAGACAAGGCTCCTGTGGGTGCTATTTTAGAGTTTCTGCAAGCAGGCTTACAGCTGGGATTGGCTACTAATACGCTTAAAGTTCAGGTGTCAGCATTAGGAGCTTTATATCATTGTAATCTAGCCTCCAACAAGTGGGTAGCCCGTTTCATTAAATCATGCAGTAGGTCTAGACCTGTTGTAATTCAGAAAATTCCTCCCTGGGATTTAAATCTGGTGTTAGATGCTCTAACTAAAAGTCCCTTTGAGCCTTTGCAAGAGTTATCGATAAAATTTCTCACTCTAAAAACAGTGCTATTGGTAGCTTTGACATCCGCACGTAGAGTGAGTGACTTACAAGCCCTGTCCGTTTGTCCTCCATACACTCAGATATATGATGACAGGGTGGTGCTAAAACCAGATCCAGCTTATCTACCTAAAGTAGTTCTTAAATTTCATAGAAGTCAGGAGATTGTTTTACCCTCATTTTGTGTAAATCCTAAAAATCCAGGCGAGGAGAGGTTTCACACTCTTGATGTAAGAAGATCTATGTTACAGTACATGTCCTTAACTAGTCAGTGGAGGAAAGATCAGTCTCTATTTGTAGCGTTCCAGGGTAGCAGGAAAGGTCATGGGGTGTCCAAAAGTACTATTGCCAGATAGATTCGGGAGGCCATTAGCTTATCCTATGCTGCATGTGGCGTTCCGATCCCTGATGGCATCAAGGCTCACTCCACCAGGGCCGTGGCTACTTCCTGGGCTGAAAAAGCAGAGGTATCGATTGATCAGATATGTAAGGCCGCTGCCTGGTCCTCACCGTCTACCTTCTTTAAACACTACCGACTGAATTTATCTTCCTCTACTGACCTTACCTTTGGTAGAAGGGTGCTGCAAGCGGTGGTCCCTCCCTAAGGTGTTCCTTTCTCCAAAAATCTCTCATGTGTGCTGTCATGGGAGACGGGAAAACACCAAGGTTACTTACTGGTAGCCGTTTTTTCCGGAGCCCATGACAGCACCTGTATATTCCCTCCCTTTTTTCACCCTTTGGTGTGCACTTTTAGTTGGGTGTTTTTTTATTATTATTATAATGTGGTGGTAGATTACCATGTGAACTAACCAAGGGGGCCTCTCATGCTCTGAAATCCAACTGAAGCGATGGAGAGGTACCGCCCTTTTATTTCAGTAGGTTTCCGGTCCTGACTGGGCGGATCCCCTCTCTCGTGTGCTGTCATGGGCTCCGGAAAAACCGGCTACCAGTAAGTAACCTTGGTGTTTTCCAACTTTATTCCAACTCAAAACCAGGCTGATTCATTTACATTGTTTGCTCTTGGGTCCTTTTTAGCGTTAGGCACCATGATAAACAAGAAGCTGATGCCAGGTAGCTGGTTACTGTCAAGAGGTGAAGACGAAAAAAAAAGGTGTCAGTTTTGTTTTTTATGTCTATCACTGCAGGTAAAGGCAAGTATAGAATAAGAATGTGAACCCAGCAAAGTTGGTACAATTCATAGCATCTTTATTAACCTCTTAACGACATATGACCTATTTGTCATATGTCATGTCCCTGCCTTTGGTGTGGGCTTGCACGTCAAGCCAGCATCTTTCTGGGCAGATGATGGCTTATTTAATCAGTCATCATGTGCCTTTAACTGCCGTGGGTCGAGCCAAGCTGTTAAGCTGTTAAATGCCACTGTCAGCGGCATTTAACGCGCTGGCTGAGGCATTCTGTTTGTGTGCAGCATTATAGATTCCTTTGGTTCGCGATCTAGGTCAATCATTATCAGTTCGTGGCCCTTCCTTTCGGCCTGACGTCTGCCCCCAGGATGTTTCACCAAGGTCATGGCAGCGATCATGGCCATTCTTTGCTCCTGGGGGATCCTCATAATCCCTTACCTTACCTGGACGACCTATTAATCAATGGGCCGTCCCGTCGAGACTACGATCAGAGTCTTCAGGACACTCTGGTCCGTCTCGGCTGGATAGTCAACAGAGCGAAATCCTCTTTGATCCCAACTCAGCGCCTGCTGTTCCTGCGCATGGAGTTTGACATGACCCACGCTCGTGTTTTCCTTCCAAAAGACAAGTTCTCTTCTTTCTGCCAGGGAATCCACTCTCTAAAGCGACCAGTTCCTCTCCCCCTACGGTCCTGCATGAGCGTCCTGGGGAAGATGATTGCATCCATGGATGCCGTGCCTTTCGCCGAGTTCCACACTCATCCTCTTCAGCTCTCCTTGTCGGTCTGGGACAAGAGAACTGTCTCCGTGGACTGACCTATTCTTCTGCCTCTCAAGGTGAGGCAATCCCTGACCTGGTGGACGCTATCCGCCTCAGTCCTGCGTGGGAGGTCTTTTCTTCCTCTCCTGTGGCAGGTAATAACCACCGACGCCAGTCTCCTCAGTTGGGGGGCGGTTTTCCTTCAGAATACGGCACAGGGTCGCTGGAACGCTCAGAAAGCCCTTCTCCCCATTAATCTTCTGGAGATGAGGGCTATCTTCCTTGCTCTGCTTCCTTGCTCTGCTCCTGGCATGCAAACCGGTCCGCATTCAATCCGGCAATGCTACGGTCGTGGCTTACATAAATCACCAAGGCGGGACACGCAGGTCGTTTCAGAGGTGTCAAAGATTCTCCGATGGGTGGAACGTTAAGTCCCTGCCATTTCTGCCGTTCACATTCCGGGGATGGAAAATTGGGCAGCCGATTTTCTAAGTCATCAGGGCGTCGCATCAGGCAAGTGGTCTCTCAATCCCGCAGTCTTCAACCAAATATGTCAGAGATGGGGCACTCCGGGCGTCGACCTCATGGCGCCTCGGATGAACCACAAGGTTCCCCTATTCCTAGCCAGGTCCCAGGCTGCGATATCCTAGTGATCCCGTGGTCACAGTTTCAGCTGTCTTATCTTTTTCTGCCTCTCCCTTTGATTCCGAGAGTCGTGAAAAAGATAGTCAGAAGGATTCCCGTAATCCTTATAGCTTCAGACTGGCCAAGACGACCTTGGTATGCAGATCTGGTAAACATGCTTTTGGACGTCCCCTGGAGGATTCCAGACTGTCCAGATCTTCTCTCGCAGGGCCCCATCTTCCACCAGAGTTCTCAGTTTCTGAGTTTAACAATAGTGCCGTTAAGGCTGCAGTCCTGAAGGAGGCTGGTTTTTCTCAACAGGTCATTCAGACCATGATTAGGCCAGGTTCATATTGCATTAGGGCAGTCCGTTCAATGCATGCGTTAAACGGGCAGCGTTAACGCAAGTGCCAATAAAGATCGCGCTAGTGCAGATGCTCCATCTGCGCTAGCGGTGACGGACCCCGAAACGCTGCAGACCGCATCCGAGGGTCCGTCACAGAATGACGGCACATCGCTAACGCATGCCGATTTTTTTTTTTATGCGTTAGCGATGCGCTACATAATTGCAGTCAATGGGTGCGCTAATGCATCCGTTACATAGCGTTAGTGCCGCTGTGTAACGGATGCAGTCACAGCATTGCCATTAACGCAATGTGAACCCGGCCATAGAGCGAGAAAACCAACATCCTCGCGCATTTATCACAGATATTGGAAGGCTTTCTTCCAGTGGTGTGAGCAGAGCAACTTGTTTCGAATGTCCTTTTCCCTTTCTTCCATCCACCGTTTCCTTCAAGCGGGTCTCTCGCTCAGTACCCTCAAGGGTCAAGTTTCCGCTCTGTCTATCCTCTTCCAGAAGGATCTGGCATCCCGTTACCAAGTGAAGACCTTTCTTCAGGGTGTCGCCCACCTTTCTGACCACAAGCTACTCCACTCCTTGTCTACGGTCTCCACCCTACAAACTTGCACACCCTTGCAGAAATATTAAACGCCTCGATCTACACTCACTCTCTGAAACCCTCCTCGCTCTTACAGACATAAGTTCCCTACACAATGCGGATGCAGCTCTATATAACACCACAATAGCTAATACAATAGCTAATACAAAATCTCAGATACAGATACCATAATAATAGTCCTCGGAAACCATCCATAAACTACTTGGGATAATACCCTGTGAAGCTTCCCAATAGCATAGAACACATGACTTGAAGCATAAAAATCACAAAAAAGGTACTCAGACCGCATAGTAAGAAACCCATCATATAAAAAAAACATACTGGCCCCCCGAGGAAGCCGACAGCAAAACGCGCGTCGGGGCGCGTATGTGCAGTTCTGGAAAAGCATATGGGTAAGAATATATAAAATGGAACACTTGTTCTTTTATATGATGGGTTTCTTACTATGATGTCGGAGACTGATTTTGAATTGAGGGATATGTGTTTCCCCATATCCATGTGTTAGTAGGGGACTATAGCCACTTTGGATATTATGTCACTTTAGTATTTCAATACTGCTGACTATATTGAAAAATCTTCTTCTGCTGTATTACCTCTCTGCCCATACCCTGTTTCTTTGGTGCAACACATTTTTTCATGGGTGCACCTGTACCGTATAGCCAAATAGCTCTGTTCATGATACTTGGATTTTGATTGTCATTTTATTGTATTTTATGGTAATTTTCTAATATACCTTTTTTGCTTAGCACTTTTTTGTGATTTTTAAGCTTCAAGTTGTGTGTTCTATAACACCACAATAGCTTTAGCTTTGGAATCAGTTGCCCCTCTCACACATACCAAAGCTCGCAAAATCAACAGACAACCCTGGCACACCAGCCTGACCAAAGAACTGAGGCGAGCTTCCAGGGCTGCTGAGTTGAGATGGAAAAGATCCCACTCAACGAGCACTTCATCACATTCAAACAGTCCCTCACTACTTTCAAGGCCACACTTGCCACAGCTAAACAAACCTACTTCTCGTCTCACATATCCTCCCTGTCTCACAAACCTAAACAGTTATTTCAACACCTTCAATTCTCTCCTCCGTCCCCCAGCACCTCCTCCCTCCCCACTCCTCTCAGCTGAAGACTTAGCCTGATTTTTCAAGCAGAAGATTGATAACATCAGAGACCGTTTTGGTCGACAACCCTCAGAGCCCTTCCACCTAACTGCCCAGCCTCCTCCTCCAGATCCAACAACTTCTCCACCATTACAGAAGATCGACTCTACTCTCAGGATCGCATCTCACCACCTGGACACTTGACCTGATCCCATCCCACTTCATCCCAAACCTCACCACAGTCTTCATCCCAACCCTAACCCATCTCTTCAACCTATCACTAACAACTGGTGTTTTCCCCTCAAGCTTTAAACATGCCTCCATCACACCTATCCTCAAAAAGCCCTCTCTTAACCCATCCTCTGTATCTAGCTATCGCCCTATATCACTTCTCCCCTATGCCTCAAAACTACTGGAACAACACGTCCATCTTGAAGTGTCCTCCCACCTTTCTTCTTGCTCCCTCTTTGACCGCTTACAATCTGGCTTCTGGTCACACCACTCCACTGAAATGCCCTAACTAAGGTCACCAATGACCTATCAACCGCCAAGAGCAAGCGACACTACTGTCCTCCTCCTCTTGGACCTGTCCTCTGCCTTTGACACAGTGGACCATTCCCTATTATTACAGACCCTCTCATCCCTTGGCATCATAGACTTGGCCCTATCCTGGATCTCGCCATACCTAACAGACCGGACATTCAGCATCTCCCACTCGCACATCACCTCCTCACCTTGCCCCCTATGTGTCGGAGTCCTGCAAGGTTCAGTCCTAGGGCCCCTGCTCTTCTCCATTTACACCTTTGGCCTGGGACAGCTCATAGAATCTCACGGCTTTCAGTATCACCTCTATGCTGATGACACAAAAATCTACATCTCTGAACCAGATATCACCACTCTACTAACCATGATCCCTCAATGTCTGTCCGCAATTTCATCCTTCTCCGCTAGATTTCTATAACTTAATATGAACAAAACAGAATTCATCATCTTTCCCCTATCTCACACGACCGTCCCCCCCCCCCCCCCCCCAACGGACCTATCCATTAAAGTAAACGGCTTCCCATTCTACCCAGTCCCACAAGCTTGCTGCCTTGGGGTAATCCTTGACACTGATACCTCTTTCAAACCACTTATTCAAGCCCTTTCCGCTTCCTGCCGACTTCAGCTCGAAAATATTTCATGGATCCGTACATTCCTCAACCAAGAATTTGCAAAAACCCTAGTCCATGCCCTCATCATCTCCTGCCTTGACTACTGCAACCTCCTGCTCTGTGGCCTTCCCTCGAACATTCTCGCACCCCTCCAATCTATTCTAAACTCTGCTGCCCAACTAATCCACTTGTCCCCCTGCTATTCCCCGGGCTCTCCCCTTTGTCAATCCCTGCACTGGCTCCCCATTACCCAAAGACTCCAGTCCAAAACCGTAACCACAACATACAAAGCCATCCACAGCCTGTGACCTCGTCTCCCGGTACTTACCTGCACGAAACCTCCGATCCTCACAAGATCTCCTTCTCTACTCCCCTCATCCCCTCATCTCCTCTTCTCACAATTGCATACAAGATTTCTCGCGCGCATCACCACTACTCTGGAACTCTCTACTACAACATATCAGTCTCTTTCCTACCATCATAGTAACATAGTTAGTAAGGCCGAAAAAAGACATTTGTCCATCCAGTTCAGCCTATATTCCATCATAATAAATCCCCAGATCTACGTCCTTCTACAGAACCTAATAATTGTATGATACAATATTGTTCTGCTCCAGGAAGACATCCAGGCCTCTCTTGAACCCCTCGACTGAGTTCGCCATCACCACCTCCTCAGGCAAGCAATTCCAGATTCTCACTGCCCTAACAGTAAAGAATCCTCTTCTATGTTGGTGGAAAAACCTTCTCTCCTCCAGACGCAAAGAATGCCCCCTTGTGCCCGTCACCTTCCTTGGTATAAACAGATCCTCAGCGAGATATTTGAATTGTCCCTTTATATACTTATACATGGTTATTAGATCGCCCCTCATCAAAACTTTCAAAAAGAACCTGAAGACCCACCTCTTCCAACAAGCCTACAACCTGCACTAGCCACCCATCCACCAAACCGCTGCACGACCAGCTCTACCCTCACCTACTTTATCCTCACCCATCCCTTGTAGATTGTTAGCCCTCGCAGGCAGTGTCCTCTCTCCTACTGTACCAGTCGTGACTTGTATTGTTTAAGATTATTGTACTTGTTTTTACTACGTATACCCCTTCTCACATGTAAAGCGCTATGGAATAAATGGCGCTATAATAATAAATAATAATAATAATTAGTAATTCCATGCACTTGGCATGATTGTGGGGTGCCGATGTGTTGTGACAGCCAGAGGTCTGTCGAAGACCCCCGTGTTTATCATGACGATTCTTCTGTGAAAGCTTCCCTGTGGCTGCTATTCATAGATCGCGATATTCAAAATCAGGTTTGGAATAGTCAAAAGAAAAGTATAATAGAAACACGTCACAATTTCTGCACTTTTTTACCCACTCCTGGTTTTAACTTACAGATACTGAGGTAAAATACTGACTAAATACTGAGTGGACTCATTCTGTTTCGCAGACTCGAACACACAAACTGATGACCAACATTTGATCTACGCTTCTCTCCCCATGTAGCAACCAAGGCCCTAAAAAAGTGAAAAGTGGTGGCTGATTCCAGCCAAGTATCTCAGCTGTTAATACTCTGCTCACAACAGTGGAATTATTTTTTAAAAACAAATGTTTTTTTAATCTTGTACTACTATTTTAAAGGGATTGTTCATCAGATAACCCCTTCTTAACTGCTTAAGTGCCCCACATAATAATAATAAAAATTGCTCCCATACTGATATTGCTTCTGCGATGTTGGCACTGCTTTTCCTGTCAGTCACGTGACCGCTGCAGCCTCCAAATTTCCATCATCTCTTTGATCTAGTCTTTCCAGTTGACATTGTTCCAGAATTCTTGCGGTTTGTTCCGATGCATTTTGGCAAACAATAGCTGGCCTGCCAATGTCTTTTTAAAAGGAAAAAGTTTCCTTCTGGTGACTACCGGTAATTTAAACAAACCAGTAAAACTAGAAGACTGAATAATGTAGTGAACCTGGACATTCTACGTACATATTAGCTGAAGCCTTTAGAGTCTAATCTGTAGTTCTTAGGTCTTTGCAATGTGTCTGAGCATCTCCTAATCTGACCTTGGAGTGAATTTGCTGGAAGTCCACTACTGGTAAGATTGCCAACTGTCTGAATCTTTACTACAGAAAGAAGGAATAATCTTTCTCTTCAAATTGATGGTCAGCAACAATTGCTTCTCCAAGATCATTGCTTATGTTTTCCTTCCTTGGCACTGTGGTAATACATACCTCAAAGCTCCAGAACCACAAACTGCCAAACCTCAGATTTTTATAGAGCTGGTCAGTAGTGTTCAGCATTCCGATACTGTAAATATCGGGTATCGGCCGATATTCGCTGTATCGGAATTCCGATACCGAGTTCCGATACTTTTGCGATATCGGAAACCGGAATCGGAAGTTCCTATAGTGCAATGATGCACTATAATAAAGTGTAGGTGGTGCGTGGGCGGAGACTGCGTGCAGGCGGCTCTGTGCGTGCGTGCCGGGGCTCTGTGCGTGCTGGGGCTCTGTGCGTGCCTGCCAGGGCTCTGCAGCGTGCGGGGCTCTGTGCATGTGTGCAGGCATCATCCGATGTGACTTGTAGATGTAGACTTGCATCGGACGATGCCTACTACAGTGACAGTGATTGACACATTAGCCAATGATGGGACAGTAGTAGTCCCATCATCCGGCTAATGTGTTGAATGATAAAAGGCAAAAAACAAACAAACATGCGCATGCAACATGCCGCATGCTGCATGCATGCTACACACCCTCCTCCCCGGACTTCAGAATGGGCAGTGGATGCGTTGAAAAACTGCATCCGCTGCCCACGTCGAGGCACAAACTTCACAACGTGCGTCGGTACGTCGGCCCGACGCATAGCGACGGACCCGTACCGACAAGTGTGAAAGAGGCCTTAATGAGCGTTGAATTTAAAAAAAAGAGAAAAATAGCGTGGGCTCCCGCACAATTTTCTGTGTCAGAGGGGGAAAGCCGACGGCCGGGGACCATGGATATTGCGCCACAACCCCCCCTCCTCCTGGCTACGAATACCAGTCCGCAGCCGCCCAAGAAATGGCGCATCTTACAGGTGCGCCTATTCCGGCACTTAGCCCCTCTCTTCCCACTCCCATGTAGCTGTGGGATATGGGGTGATAAGGGGTTAATGTCACCTTGCTATTGTAAGGTGACATTAAGCCGGGTTAATAACGGAGAGGCGTCAATAAGACGCATATCCATTATTAATCCAATAGTAATAAAGGGTTAATAAAACACGCACACATTAGGAAAAAAGTATTTTAATATTCTTCATTTAACCATACTTACCATACTTCAGTGCCTGCAAAAAACGTAAAATAATAAACCGTATACTACCTGTCCGCCGTAGTCCAATTAATAACAAGTGTCCCACGACGATCTCCCCTATAGAACAGTAACATCGGGTGATGTCACTGCTCTATAGGACCTTCAGTGACACACTGACAGGAGACAATGCATCACTGAGGTTCCCTTAGGACAAAGTCTCACTTTATGGCAATTGCTGCGTGGGAATGCCAAAAGTGAGATTAGGGACTATTTTTATTACAGCGTCCGAGGAATACAGTGCGGAAGGATACCTTCCTCTCGTCATTGTGTTCCTGGAGCCCCTGGAGAGCGGTCGCAACCTCTGATGCTGCTGTTCTCCACGGGAGATCGTCATGGGACACTCGTGGATTTCTGCGGGCAGGGAGTATATTGGTTGTTTATTTTAATCTACTGTCCCATCATTGGCTAATGTGTCAATCACTGTCACTGTAGTAGGCATCGTCCGATGGGACTTGTGCCTGCACACACGCACAGAGCCCCGGCACGCCGCACAGAGCCCCGGCACGCCGCACAGAGCCCCGGTACGCCGCACAGAGCCCCGGCACGCCGCATAGAGCACCGGCACGCTGCACAGAGCCCCGGCAGGCCTGCAAAGAGCCCGGCACACCCGCACAGACCCCCCGGCAGGCACGCACAGACCCCCCGGCAGGCACGCATAGACCCCTGAGAGGCCCATACAGATCCCCAGCAGGCCCGCACAGACTTCGCCCGCACACACAGACACGCACAGTGTCCGCCCACGCACCGCCCACACTCTTCCCCCCTCCGGAACAGGATGTAGAAGGACAGAAGGGGCTTATTTACATTCCGATATTTTGGTCCCATTGACTTGCATGGGTATCTGTATCGGCGATATCCGACATTTTTTGGATATCGCCGATCCAATCCGATACTTTTGGATATCGGAAGGTATCGCTCAACACTACTGGTCACACTTACTGAGAGACAATCATTGGCACTGGGCTGCTACTTTCCTTCTTACTTCCTTTGAAAGCTGAACTGCGTTCTTCACACCTTGCTTCTGCATTTTTCCCTAAACAAATAGCACAATATAATGTGACATGTCCATCTGTGGCTGTGTGTACCTAATTGTAAGACCTTCTACCTAGATTTTTTTTAATGTCCCACTATCTCTAACAATAAAATTCAAAGTATTCTTACTTTTTTAAGGTTAAAAAGAACAAACAAACACTGTATACTATCATACAGACTAATAGAGAGACATTCATATATATGCGATGAATACGCTTATGTATTTAGATGTGTGCATTCTGTTGTATAGTAGAAAAATAAAAAGTTCCCCTGCATCCATGCAAAAACAGGAGTTGGTTATGTGGGCACTGTGATAGACTTTACACCACGTATTGGCCTGCGCAGAGGCACTGGAGAGTCCTCCATGCTGGCCAAATCGTGGTGTATTTTCTATCACTGAGCACTAATAAACTCCTGTTCTTGCATCGATGCTGGCGAGCGTCCCTATTTTAGGTTTGATATACTTTGGGGGCTAGGACTGTGTGCATTTGCATCCTGGCATATTCTATTGCCCCTGACCTGTTAGTGCAGTCAGATGAAGGGTGCCAGTGCCTCATTGTATATATTCTCTGACCTCTAGCAATAAATCTACTTCTCAGAACACTGTACTATATAGTGTATTGTGCCTGCTGCAGTGGAAGGCTCACATGTTACAATGGCCGTGACAACTAGAAATAAGGCTTACTAGACAAAACCATTCCGGACTGGGAAGGCTTATGTCAGTCATGTGGCATCCATTGTATGCATCTGCACCAAGCTGTGTAAGCCACAAACTAAGCACAGGGTTGAAAACCGTGTTGGGAGGAGACGTGAAATGAAAAATAAATGCAATGTATTCCTTTACATGGAGGCATTCTATATTATGTTCACATCGTGTTTTTAACATACATTTGACGCATAGGTTTTTACTGCAATTTATTCTATATATAAGGATATATGTCGGCAGGTTTTTGCTGTTTATTCTGAGATCGGCATAACATAAGGCAAGAGAGTCTTACTCCAGGGGTTTATCACTTACTCAGCTGTGTATTATAGTTCCAATACAATCAGTGTTTTATCAGCAGGAGATTATCACTGCTTGGCTAGGCCTCACATGCACTATAGTCAGGTTAATCTCTGATCCCGACCCTACCACTGATTTGGCAGCTTTTATCAGGACAGAAAAACTTGGCACACTGCCGCAACAGTTTGGCAATACAGTGTGAACATAGTTGGATGTGGGATGTGGCGCTGTGCAATGTCATAGTGAACACATGCACTAATATTCCAGCTGTATCCACTACACTAAACCTCGGTGTTTAGAGCCATGTTTCCCAAATCCAGTCCTCCCAACGCCCTAACAGATCATGATTTTAGTATTTCCTTAGTATTTCACAGGTGAGGGACCTGTGGCAGTGTCTGATGCATTGATTTATTCATCTGTGCAGTATTGGGAAACAGAAAAACAGGTGTTCCAGCTCCTTAAATAAAAAATCTTTATTGATCCATTTAAAACTACATAGTGGGCTTAAAATCCTAGTATAAGATGGATGCAAGCATATAAGAAAAGAGATATAAGCGATGTGTTTCGATTTAAACAGATCTTTGTCACAGCTGCACGTCCAGTCAAGACGGAGTTGCGCTCCTGTGGTGGTCGGTGAGCTGGCTGTGGATGTTGCCTCTTACTTTATTTTATTTAGCCCTGGGAAACGCTGGTTTAAAGGTACACCTCCATCAAGTGTACAACCCTTTTCAGGATCAAGGAGGGGCAACATCCATATAATGTAAAAGTAGTATTCACAATAATGAAAAATAGTTTCTATAAAAGAATAATCAAATATTGTTAAAAGCTGCATTCATGCATTGCATAATGGCTTATAACATCTATGCCACAATAAATGTTGTTGTGCCCAGTCATCTGTATTCTACATCAATATATGTGTGTATGAGATATATACTGTACAGGAGCCAATTATTCGTGTTGTTGTGACACAACTCCCTTTAGAAATCCCTTTTCTCATTTGGCTTACCCTCAATAAAGACCTGTTAGACATTTACTCAGTAATCCACTCAGACTCCTTAAAAATGACAATAACTTATTGTTAATAAACATGTCACATCAATCATTGCAATGAAATTCCTGCCATTATTCTTTCCTTTTGCCATTGTTGTAATCCCATGAATGCAGTTAATTGTTTGTTTCTTGGTAAACTACCGGCACATTTCATGGCGTGCACTCTCTGGGGATCTGGAATGGATCCAGCTGCTGTGTGCTGGATTATGCACATATGTTCTGCACAGATTATTACCCCGTCCTGAAATGGCATTAAAGGGATTATTTTAGAAAAACATTTTGATCTTAGAAAACCCCTTGAAACAGGACTAGTTGACCGGTCTTATTCATATTCCAGGTAGATTTACGATCCCAGCATAGTGGGCACACAGAAGAACTATCCCTAATTATAGAGGAAAAAAACTTAAAATAGGCTGATTAAATCAATTATTTTAACTGATCAAAATTAATGATATTGCAAAAAAGTGTACAAGTATGTTTGGCTAGTGGTGAAATGTATCCTTTTAACAAATCATTTTAAATCCATTTATTGAGTTGTGTTAGTACATGAAATGTTTATTTTAATTCCTATTGTTCATTCTCATCAATTTGAAAGGATAGAATTGCAAAATGCTTTTAGAAACAATTAATGTTTCAATTCTCTTGTTCAAAATCCTATCTGTTCTAATGAGCAGTAACTGAATCTGAATTGCTCTTACAAGCTCTTTCCATAGTGCTTGTAAGCACTGCTCAGAAGCTGGCTGGAGCACACTGTTGGCTCATGATTTGGCCAGGATTAGTGCCTCTGCCCTGCTCCAAAGCAAAGGTGTAGCTGCCTCTGCTTGTGTCACTGGAGGGCGGCACCATTCGGGTTCACTGTCAACAAATGCTCCTGATCCCAACTCACTAAAACAGGATGATGTTGAGAGAACCCCTTTAAGATGTTCTTCACTTATTCTAGCACAGTGATTCTCTTATCTTTAAATATTTATCTTATTGGCCTTATAATTCCAGATTGCAGCATAGAATACTTGTCTTCCATGGAAACAATGCACTGAAATGAAAGATCTTACTACTTTTCATGTAGAAGCTATGCTTGCCAGCTATTGCTGTTACATACTTATTATGGCATCCCCACTGTTTGTTTTTTCACTCCCTTTCAGAATGGCTAAGTAATGTGTCCAGGATTGGGCGAGAATAAGTCAATTCTTACCTTTTTGTATATAGTACATCTGCAAAATTCTCTCCCCCATGTACAGGAGAATCAAGGTTGTGTGACGGATCTACTGAGCATGTGTGACCTCCAGCACCGGAGGGGGACGTTCTGACAATTGGAGATCAACAGGGGTGCCATAACTGCTACATAGCAGCCATAGATCTAGACAGTGGAGAAATTTTTTAAATTATTGCAAACAAAAATTTTTTTTACATGGTTTTTACAGAGAAATAAAATAATGATTGTGTGATGGACCCAACATATTTTTTAAAATAATGATGACTTTGCAACCTCTTTAAGGAATTGCATGAACTGAAATGCGCTAGTACCTTGTGTGGATAGTCTCTTGCGTGTCTAATTTCAGCCCTTGCAGCTTTAATACTTTACACTCTGTATTTATAAATGAATGGTGCACTATGAAACAGCCTGGATTCAGCGCATGAGCTCCTGGAAAAGCTTCTGCAATAACACTAAGGAATCTTTGTGCCATGTCTAGTGTGTTTACTTCATATGGAGCCAGGTTGCTATAAGGCTTGTGGATATTAAAAATCATACTAAGTCCCATGTTGATTATTCTGCTTTTTTTTTTATCTCCAAGATTCCCGTCTTGAATGTACAAACAAAACTTGTTCCTGCGTTCTGCACTGTTGCTGGCACCATATTTTCCTCAATCAATTACTTTCGAGTTATCTTCACAGGTGGAGTAGGAAAAAATGGATCAACCATAGCTGTAAGTACAAACTCTGTACATTTTTAGATTCATAGTTTTTAGTTTTTTTTCATGGATCATGGCGAAATATAGCCAGAAATGTCCTCTGTAGAAACAGTATTATCTCACGCAAACGCCAACAGCAGAGAAACATGAAAAAATCAGAACATAACATAAGGCTTACATAAATTATTCATATTGGATATCCCCCACCAGATCCCACTGCACAAGCTTCACCGAACGCCAAAACTGATCCCAAGAGTCCAGCTAGGTCAGCTCGCTGACCTCAAAAGCCCATACCAAGGCAGCCGCCATGCATCCTAGAGTAGCCGCATGGCTGGAGATTTTAACAATGCCCATACACAATTTATTGAGAATATCCGCATGTAAATTGGCGGCTGTGCAGAGTTTAATCTGCTGTTTCAGCAGATTTCACTGAACTACCCAATTTCCATGACAGAAAGTTTGTAGTGAGAATATTCTGCATGCACGTACCCTAAGCATAGTTCATAGATGTGTATTCTAAGCTTGGCAAAGGTTAAATGTGACCTGACCAAATATGTGAAAAGATGCTTGGCCCGATACAACTCCGGATGAGCTCCTGCATTTTGATGATTATGTTTCCAGAGCTGCTTTTATATAAAATTTCCGTGGTCCTGACTAGATATGACTTGACACATCAGTTTAGGAGAGAGGACAATGCTGCTGTGACACCAATGAAATAAAATGGCGCTCCCCCTAAACTCGGCGAGGCAGCGATCCCGCTCTAGTGGTTTACCTGCACTACATCTCTGACATCTGTGACTGACTTGCCTACTGAAGGTATCGATGGAGGTGGAAGAAGTGCAGCAAAGACAAAATGAAGGCTCTCCAGCACCTCCCTCTGAGTCCATTCTGTAATGGATCATAGTTAGATCTACTGTAAACCTTAAAAAGTATCAAAGTTCATGAAGTGCAACCTATAGCCTAACCTGTTGGTCCAGTGGTGGACAGAAACCTCATGATACAGATGTGTTCGAATCGCGCGTTGGGGTAGAGGGACAAGAGCAAAAAAAGAAAAAAAGAACCACTCTTAAAGACTGCACACCACAATATATACTTGAACATATAAGCAGGTAAACTTTTATTGACAAACCAATAAAAACATCTAAAACCAATGAAGTACAAAAATCCTCATAATAATCCCTATAAATAGCAATAGCTGAAAAAAATAGCACGTATATGAACAATATGGAGGTAAATATATCACATTTAACACTGAATCATAATAATAAATCAGTATAATAATTAAGATACCAGATATGGCGCAAATATAGGGATTTTTGTGTACTCACCGTAAAATCCTTTTCTCCGAGCCATTCATTGGGGGACACAGACCGTGGGTGTATGCTGCCTGCTGACAATAGGAGGCTGACACTAAGTGATGCAAAAAGTTAGCTCCTCCCCTGCAGTATACACCCTCCTGCTGGCTCTCAGCTAACCAGTTCGGTGCAAAAGCAGTAGGAGATCAATAACAATATATGAGCGTATAGAATGTCATATTATAAAAAACAAGCATAAGCTAATAACAGGGTGGGAGCTGTGTCCCCCAATGAATGGCTCGGAGAAAAGGATTTTACGGTGAGTACACAAAAATCCCTATTTCTCCTTCGCCTCATTGGGGGACACAGACCGTGGGACGTCCCAAAGCAGTCCCTGGGTGGGGACAACAATAGATCAGGCCCTGTGTAACTTACTACTTACAAGTGCGCCACCGCGGCCTGCAGAGTCCACATGCCCAGACTCATATCTGTGGAAGTGTGGGAATTATAGTGCTTCAAGAATGCATGCGGACTGGACGAATCCGCAAGCTTGCAGGCGTGCCTTGCCGACGCCTGGTGCCTAGAACCCTTGATAGACAGGGAGATAGGCTGACATCTAGCACGGAAGGACTCCTGGATGGTGAAAAGAATTCAGCATGTTATCATGGTCGATGAAACGGCTAAACCCTTCCTGAAAATGTCAGGAAGCCTTCCTCTACCGTCAGGAAGCCCAAATAAAACGTCCAACCTTCAGAAGGACGCCGTCCTCAAGACGTACCTACTCAGAGCACTCACTTCGTCCAGAATATGGGGGATCTTATTCCATTTTGTGGACTGGAGCCAAAAGAGATGAGGGAAGAACTGTGCCCTCATAACAGTGGTAATACAGTACCACCTTGGTAACAAGGGATGGAGATGGCCTGAGGACAACCTTGCCTCGAAGGTAATAAGGGAAAAAAGTCTGAAAGAGCAGAGAAGCTAGCTCCGAAGACTCGTCAGAGTGAGAATATCGCAGAGGAGAACGGGACGACTTTCCCTAATAGTAAAGTCTGCCCAGATGAAAAAGGAGCCTACTGTAAGGCTCCTAGGAATAATAAGGTCCCAATGATCTAACGGTATGCGATAGGGAAGAACTACGTGTGAAAACTCCCTGTGAGAAAGTCCCTACTTGCAGTTGTGCTGCGATAAGGCGAGAAGATACTAGCTCCGCAAACAAAAAAAAAAACGGACGTGGTCAGTGCGGATCTCTGAGGATCACTGGGGCCCCTTTCTGCTTCCGAAAGGCTTTCGGAAGCAGTGGGAGTTACGGAAACTGGTACCACGGCAGAACCAGAGCATGGAGAGCCATGGCTCTTGGATCTCGAGGCCGAACCACGAACTCGAGTACATTGGCCTTCAGTCTGGATGTCATCCCACCTACAACTGGAGAGCTCCAGTAAGGACAGATCTGATGGAAGACTTCGGGGTGAAGTTCCCACTGACTTGAGGCGGAACCCTGACGGCTGAATTTGTTTGCCGTTCAGAGTTCTACTTCTGGGATATATCCTGCCGAGATCACCGAATAATAGACTTCGGCCCATCAGAGAAAGTGAGGTACCTCGGTCATGGCGCCTGACCATGGGTACCTGCTAGATGACTGACGTAAGGCACCGCCGTGGCATTATCCAATTGAATTCGGATAGAGTGACCCGCCAGAAGGCAGTGGACCTGCTGTAAGACTACCGTTCGGATCTCCAGAACAATGATGGGGAGAAGAAGACTGGCATTGGTATTTACTAATAACCATTGAACCGGGAGAAAGGCCCTGGATGAAGAAGGAGCTCAGAGACTATTGTCTGAAAGTCTGTTTGACTTGCTGAAAACGAGCGGAGCGAAGGAAACCGCTTCCATAGTCGTCACCATTTTTCCTCAGAACTCTCTTAGCAAATCGAATGAAATGAGGGGGTGAGTAATCAAGTCCTCAGAACTCTCCTTGCGCGAGCTCCCTGTTGAAGGGCCATGACCTTGTCTCGAGGAAGAATTACCATCCTTCTAGAAGTGTGCAGGATCATCCTCAAAAAGGATATCTGCTGGGCTGGAAATGAGGAGAACTTGTCTAAGTGTAGCTGCCAGCCCAGGAGAGAAGGTATCGCAAGAGATATAGACGACTCAGCGTAGTCCTGGAAGGGCGGCTAGACAGACCAAACAGGGCAGGACGAGCACGCTTCTAGAGTGCAAGAGAAACATGACATCCGCCATGACCCGAGCGAACACTCTGGGTGCGGAAGCAAGGCCGAAGGACAAGGTTGTGACTTGAAAATGCTGTTGACGAATGGAAAGGCGAAGGAATTTTTGCAGAGGGCAAGCAACCCGAATGTCGATGGATGCCGGAAACTGCACCTTTTTCTGTTGAAGTAATGGCTGAGCGGAGGAACTCCATCCAAAGAAGGAGGACCATGTCAAAGGTTGTTAGAAGTTTGAGGTCCAGGGTCGATCTTACTTTTCGTTCCCCTGTTTGGAACCAAGATCCCTTAGATCTAGACTGTGCTGGACAATCCTTATACAATCCTTTGTCAGACTCCCGCTCAAAGGATTTGATTGGCCAGTTGTTGCTGGTGTGAATCAAGGTAGTTAAGGTCTCCAGCTAGGAGACCATTGCTCTAGCAATCCATGCGGCCGCTAGGGAGGATAGAGCGCTGGACCCGAAGCCGCAAGACGGAACGAACCAGATTTGCTATCTGACAGTCCGTGGTATTTTTAATTGATGACCCATCGGGTAGGGATACTGGTAGGTATACCACAGGAGATTCTACCCGGTTAATCTGCCCCATGGCAGAATGTGCGGCTGCATCCAGCAGGTCACAGTCTCTTGCCATCTCCTCTTTTCACGGTGCAGAGATAAAAATTAGGAACCCTCGATCCATCAACCTCTTAACAGGGAAGTGGAGAGGAATTGTCCGCCTTCTTGCATCATCCGCTAAATAGTGGTGATGCAGAGGGGGGAGCTCGTACGCCAAAAAGGGTGCCTCTATATGTCCACAGAGTTCAGGTCTCCGGGTGGACAGGACAGGTTGTCTGGCGTTAGGCCTGGATGCAGAAGAGGAAACATGGAGACGACATTCCGTGTGCTCGTCTGTTGATGGTGTGGGGAGATCGGTGCCCTTTAAAGGACCCGTCGCCCTTAAAAAACAGGCCAGGCATGGCATCCCACGTAGAGGCTTCTGTCCAGTGAATCGCTTATCCGAATTGAATGGCAAATGCTCTCGAGGGAGTTTAGTCTCTGAAGCTCTGGCAAGCTCAGGCAATATCCAATCCATATTCAGAGCCTTGTTGTCATCAAATCATTGGTGAGGGAGCAGGAATCGAAAAACTTCCGTTTTCTAGATGACTGTATGTTTCTAGACGCCTGCACGTTTCTAGAATACTTGCGGCCCCTGCTAGTCGACGGCTCCCATGTAGGATAGGGACCATGTATATTGGTCTGGTCCTGCGAGCACTCCAAAAACAGAGGGTACACAGAGGGATTCAATCTCTTGGTCAGGGAACCATGGATTGGTCAGTGAAGAAGTCCACTGAGGGGAACTAGAGGATAAAGCTGGGGTCGGCGGCAGAGGGCTCCTCGGATTGATCAAGCGCCTTTAAGACCAGGGAATACTGGTCATTCGCATTTAAGACCGGGAAATACTGGTCATACGCCTGTAAGACCAGAGAATACTGGTGATGCACCTTTAAGACCAGAGAATACTGCTCATGCGCTTTTAAGACCAGAGAATACTGGTCATGCACCTTTAAGACCAGGGAATACTGGTCATGCACCTTTAAGACCAGGGAATACTGGTCATGCACCTTTAAGACCAGGGAATACTGGTCATGCGCCTTTAAGACCAGGGAATACTGGTCATGCGCCTTTAAGACCAGGGAATACTGGTCATGCGCCTTTAAGACCAGAGAATACTGGTCATGCACCTTTAAGACCAGGGAATACTGGTCATGTGCCTTTAAGACTGGGAATACTGGTCATGTGCCTTTAAGACCAGGTACTTCCTTACCCGGGTACTGATGTAGAGTCGATGTGCCCCTTTAATGCAAAAAAACTGTCACCCCCAGTGTGAGCTGGCCGGGTGGACCAAGATGGCCACCGGGAGCTGCAGAGTTGATAAAATCTCGCAGAGAGCGAGAAGCGCCAATTTGGGGGGCGGAGCCACAGACACGATGTTGAATAGGCCTAAGCCGGGGCCTAAATTTCTGTAGCCGGCGGACGTCACCAGTGGGTCGTTCCAGGATGCGGCCTACAAATCGGCCGAAGCCGGGGACTAAATTTTTGCAGCCATCCAGAGCGTTACCTCAGAGAGGTGGGCCACAGGGAAGTGGCTGAGGCTGACTGTCAGCATGTGGATATCCCTCTGAAGATGGATCCACTCACCATTGGTGCGCGTCCCGGCATGGAGCCGCCGCGGATGTGTGTTTCAGCGCTGTTCTGTGCAGCGTGGACGGTGCAGGGATAAGCCTCAATCCATCACCCCTTTGTTTGGGAGGTGGAGAGGAACCGTTCGCCTCCTTGTGCCATCCGCTTTCACAGTGGTGGGACAGTAGGGGCTGCTCGGACGCCATAGAGAGGGGCCTCTGTACAGCCACGGAGTTCAGTCCGGGTGGACAGGGCCAGTTATCCGGCATTAGGCCTGGCTCCAGGAGAGGATACATGGAGGCGACACTCCATGTGGTCGCCTGCTGCTGGTGTGGGGAGATCGGGACTCGAAGGAACCGTCGCCCCTGAAGTGAGCTCAGGCATGGCTTCCCACGTCGCAGGAGAGGGTACGGGGAGGTATATCCGCCGTGCTCGCCTGTTGATGGTTCGAGGGAGATCGGAACCTTGAAAGGAACCGTCGCCCCCTTCACTCCGTTAATTAAAAAATAAAAATAAACAATAAAATTAAAAACGTTGGGGTCTGAAACAGACCCATGTGCCTCCTACAGACACTAAGCAAGAACTGGTTAGCTGAGAGCCAGCAGGAGGGTGTATACTGCAGGGGAGGAGCTAACTTTTTTTGTATCACTTAGTGTCCGCCTCCTTTTGGCAGCAGGCAGCATACACCCACGGTCTGTGTCCCCCAATGAGGCAAAGAAGAAATGCCCTATATATATAAAGCCTCTTGAATACTCACAAACCTCCAATATAAGGAGTATGAACGATGCCCGTAAAAGCCCAAATGAACAAAACGGTATTTAAGCTTCTATTGTCAGCGTTTCCCTCACTCTTCCCCTGACGAAGCCGTCCTTGTAACGGCGATACGCGTGGGGTCTTTCCCCATATTTATCCCTGCCTCTTTACACCTTGCCCGTTTGGTGGCATTTCTTCATCTGCCTTGTATTATCTTTTTGGCTGGACCTGGGACCTTTGCATACCTTATTGATATGCGGCTATTATAGTCCCACATACGGGACATTAAGCGCATCTGCATACATTTGTATGGATTCTGGGCTGTTCACCGCTGCTTCATATATAAGTGGTCCATCAGATTTGCTGGCATACAGGTACCGGTTGTACTTTTGTTTTTTGGGGGCTAATTAGCCTTTGTGGACATAGCGTTTTGTTCATTTGGGCTTTTACGGGCATCGTTCATACTCCTTATATTGGAGGTTTGTGAGTATTCAAGAGGCTTTATATATATAGGGCATATTTGCGCCATATCTGGTATCTTAATTATTATACTGATTTATTATTATGATTCAGTGTTAAATGTGATATATTTACCTCCATATTGTTCATATACGTGCTCTTTTTTTCAGCTATTGCTATTTATAGGGATTATTATGAGGATTTTTGTACTTCATTGGTTTTAGATGTTTTTATTGGTTTGTCAATAAAAGTTTACCTGCTTATATGTTCAAGTATGTATTGTGGTGTGCAGTCTTTAAGAGTGGTTCATTTTTCTTTTTTTGCTCTTGATCTAGTATGTCACCACTCTTCTGCACCCCTTGATACTTAATGGTTGTTATTGGTAGTGCGCTGGTGTTTTCAATTTTGTAATTATTGGGGTAGAGGGACGTCTTACAGCCCTGGCCACTGCCCTGCACTAACTCATATCACAGGTAAAAGCTCTCACCCATATCATCTTGTTCAGCAAGCTATTTCTCCAAATGCATTGACACTTTATTAGCCACTGGCAGATATTAGAGGAATCTTAGTTTATTTCTAATGCACTTGCACTATAGCTTCTACCCTAATATAAATATTATAGTGGGATAGTTTATTACCCACTTCCATTTGGAGGCAGATACTATATATGCTATTTTATTTAAATACATATCAAGTGTTCACTATTGCTTACCCATCACTTCAGTCTTGAGTTTTTGGGGTAAGCAAGATTGATTTCACATTGTTAAATGGAGTTGAGAAAAATGTCTGGAAAACTGCAGTAAAAAAGACTCCCAAAAACAATACAAAAAAAAGTCTGCAGTCCAAAATATGAAAAAAGCTCTCCGAAAACGAACCAGAAAACCCAGCTGCTAATAAGAGCTATAGAAAAAAAGAATCCAGTGTTTCCTAAAAGTTTTTTTCATTTTGGAACACTTAGCGGGTTTGCCTGTCTGAAAACCACATCCGGTGTACATACCCCTGGAATGCAGCAGCAGAGCGCCACTATTCATTCACTGTAGTGGATTTTCTTGCAGCCTTATAGAGAATGATTGAAGCGTCGGTCGGGAGCAAGTGCCCTACTCTGCTAATAATTTCAGGTCCCTGCAGTTGGACCCCACAATCCATGAAGTTATTTCACCACTTTACAAATTCTGATACAGACATTACGGTGCTTAGCCTTTTGAAGAATTCTATGCAGTGTCACAGTCTAACTTGGTATTTTTCCGCTTCTATTTTAGGGAACCAGTGTATTATCTCCAATGTTACATATTGGAAGCGTGATTGTTCTGGCTACTATGATATACAAGAAATCTGCTGTACAGCTGTTTGAAAAGCACCCATGCCTTTATATTCTTGCATTTGGATGTGTTTCTGCCAAAGTAACAAATAAATTAGTGGTAAGAATTTAGTTTTTATTTTCTGTGAATTGACAGCATGTTGACAGTTCTGCCCTTATTTGTGCTGTTGTAGTCGAGCATGTATATGTTCTGCCGAGGACATACAGAGGAGCTAGGAGGGTAGAATTTGGTTGGCTGGTGGGGGCCAATGGATAAATGATGGGATCTTGTAGTTACTAGAAAGTCTCCACTGTATGGATGACTTACTCCCTCTGTCTACACCAGACCTAGACAACATTCGGTTTGCCAATGGGTTTGCTCCAGTCAGCAGAGCGGAGTGGCCCAGGAGATGCTGCTCCCTCGTTCCTATATTAAAATGTATTTGTCAGATCTGGGACAGAAGAGTGCCTGTCAGCCCCCTCCCCGAATTGCAGTGGTGTGATGAGGTCATCACATTGCTGGCATTTTAGATGGGGGCACGGTGAGGATTGTGGTTACTGCCAAGGCGCAATATAGTGGGAGAGGAATTGTGAAAGGCGCGACAGTATAGCAAGGGGCTGTGGGGTGGAGGGACTTTATGTAGAGATGCAGTATAGGGGGAATATTATAGAAATAAGCAGTTTGGAGAGGGGCAGTGTGTGTGGGGGAGGGGGGTGACATTATGGAGAAGGGCTATGTTGGGAAAGGGGGATATTATAGAGATGCTCAATGTTGGGAAAGGGGGATATATTATGGAATGGGATTCTGTGGGGTATATATGCAGTGGGGCATTGTGTGTGGGGAGGGTGATTTTGTGGAGGGGATATTATAGAGAAAGGCACTGTGGTGAGAGGTTATGTAGAGGGACACAATAGGGGATTATTATGGGCTGAATGTTGCACTCCTTTTGATCTGATATTAATGGATATTTAATCAACATTAGATTCTTGGACAACTCATTTTATAGTTTCTAATGTTGGTATATGCCTATCAGGATTGGTTATAAGTAGGGACAAGCGAATACCTTCGGTTAAGTCCTTATCCGAATAGCTATAAGCGCTTACCCAATAGCGGCATGTTGGGCTCTCCATGCATGTGGTGTTACTGTCACACAGCCGCGACACATGCAGCTGCGGAGCCGGACAGCTGATTATCGGGAGCGATCCGTGTTCGGTATGTGCTACAGTGATTCTGATACGGGCTTATCCCTAGTTATAAGTAGATGTATTGTTATATTGCAGAATGAAATGCGGAATAAATTGCATTGTTTCCATGTTTTTGTGATAGGTTGCTCATATGACGAAAAGTGAAATGCATTTGCAAGATACAGCTTTTATTGGACCTGCCCTTTTATTTTTCAATCAGTATTTTAACAGTTTCATTGATGAATATTTAGTCCTGTGGATTGCACTGGTAAGCTTCCATTACTGCTTCTTTTGTTTGCCTGTGTAGCTTGTTTCTTAAGCGCTTTCCCCACCTAATGACCACCAACATGCCTTTTTACTGTACTGAGATCATAAAATAGCATTCCATGACTGTTTAAAAAAAGCACAAAAAAAAAAAGCAGATGTTAGTTGTACATTATAGCACACACCATGCTGCATCAGCCAACACATCGGTTACTTCTCACACGACTCTGATCAGCTCCATGGATTCAAGACATCTTCAAAGTTTGGTTATGAAATAAACTAGTAAGCGTGCTGTCCCTGATGATGTCCTGTTCCAGGCTGGGGAATTGGGAGAAGTGTTGTGTATTTTATAATGAGGCAGATTACAAAAGTGATTAGGGTACAAAATATACTTAGAACATTTTAGGTATTGGACAACAGTAATGCTCCAAGATAAAACCCAGTAATGCAGTTGTATTTCTCTATTTCAGGTTCTGTCGATGGTTGACTTAGTCCGTTACAGTGTGAGCATCTGCAATCAAATAGCCTCTCATCTTCACATTGAAGTCTTCAGAATAAAGACACATGCTGCACATTCTAATCACCACTAAGTGTCCTAAACTTTTACTTTCAAAAATGCATGTTTCATAAGGAGAAGTTTACAAATCCAATATAGATTTTCAGCATTTTAGAAATACAAACTGGAACTCGCCAAATTCCGATTTATTGTTTCCTATGCTTGAAATGATGTTGCCGTAGCTATATAAGAATTCTGAAAGTATTCAGGCGTGATAAAATTAACAAACTTTTGGCTATTAGAAAGATTTTAATATCCAGTATTTTAAATTTAACAAATATCAAACCTTGGTTTATAAAGTGTAACTCCATCCAAAAGTAAAATAGGATGAGAGGGAAAAGCAAAGTCTTTCTAGCCTGGCAAGTATACTTGTAGCAGAGCAGAGGGTTACTAATGTGGCACAACGGTCTGTGGTTTTACACAGGTCTGCAGTTACTTCATCATCCCGAGGGGCGAGTCGTATAGTGAAAAGGCCGTGTTTCCCCAAAAGTCGAGGATTTTTTGCCCTGCAGTCTTATCAGAACAATTTTTGGCCAGTGGAGCTTATAGTCACATGTGGCTGATAATTTGGTAATGGCATGAATAGGAGAAAATATTCTAGCCAAACCCATCACCTGGAAAAAAAATCATAACTCAATTTAGGATAGAATTTGCCTTTTATAAGTTATGAAATGCACATATCAATGAATCATGGAAGTTCTCATACATTTTTTTGTGCTGTTAACAAAGTGACAGTTTATATATTCTGCTAAGGAAATGGCTGCACTGAGGGAGAGCTTTAAAGGGCTTGTCTGGTATTTTTGAAATGTAGGCTAACAAAACAAGATGTATTAAAAAAAAAAACATTATTCACATATTCAATCACCACTGCTCTGGTTGGTCCTCTTTAGTCCTGCAGAGATGTTTCATTCATCACTTACCTGACCTCTGCAGCCAGTCATGGCTTAGGCAGTAATGTTTGGCACGTTTATGACCCTGCTGACTCGAGTGATTGGCTGAAATGGTCGTAGTGGATGATGGACTCCATTTATGCAGAACTGGCAGGGAATACTAGAGCAACAGCAGTGGGGGACTGAATAAAAAAATTAATGTTTCTTAGTATTTTGATATATTTTGCCATGAGCCCAATTAAAAAAAAAAAAAAAAAAGCATACCATACAACCATTTAATAACACATCCAAGCATACATTTCCCATATATTTCCAATATATTGAGCCTGACAATCTAAAGAGAAGACCCAACCTGTTGTGCAAACTATATTTGCTTATATGTAACAACATGGCATTAACAATATGGTAGCCATATAAAAAAAATATACACAAACAGATCTCATAATTGAACAAAGTGATTACCCCTGGAACCTTCTTAAAAAATAATGCTGGCATTCACTAACTAGACTGGTCTATTGTTATGTAGGGAAAAAAGTATTTAAACCACTATTTTCCTATTTTTTTTTTTCCTCGCTTAACTCCGGTTAGATAACTCTATTGCAACCCTGATCCCCAGAAGTTGGAGCCCCGGGCTTATTGTCCAGACTAAAGAGTATAAGATAATACTTTGTTACACTATAAATTCTCCGTTTCTCCCAGATCAGAATGATGGTATCACATTAAAACATGGCTGCAACTTTCAAAGTATAAAACCTTACAATATCATGATCACTTTTTTTTATATTGTTTGTGGCATAACCCCTTTAATTAAATATGATTATTTAGTGAGTGTGGGTCGCACGTCTGTAACCCACATCTCTCCCAGAATTTCCCTTCCTCTCATATTGATAGGGGAGGCATTCATGCCTGTGCTGTTCCCTACGTTCATCTTTTATGGAATTTGGAATATAAATGTAATTTCTAAGACAACCGCTTTACCGATTTTTATTCTGATTCCAGGCCACTTGCCATACAATGATGGTTTACAGACTATTCATAACCTAACACATGTTCCCTCAGGAAACTCTTCATGCATTTTTCCAAGGTTATTGCAGATAACATTTTGGGAGCAATGTAATTCCAGGAGCACTTAACAAAGCTGAAGCTTTATACATTGGAGTGTGCTATGTTTTTTGCTTTCTTTTATTGCATTTCATTGCATTTTCTTTAACAATAAGTGCAAATTCTCTTTATTGACTTCAATTTCCCATCTACATAATACACGCTGCTTCTTAAAGTTTCTTGTACATTTTCAAATCATGAAGTTTTATTTTTACTGTATTTTCATTTTCTTTATAGATTGACTAACTGCCAAATAAAAAAAATAAAACCCATATGAAAACTAGCATGGTTATTCCCAAGTTATTGTATATGATCTATTATATAATTTTTGTAATTTCAAGGTTGTCTGAGCCATTATAGATGTATCTAGATCTTCCTGGGAAACTCCTTTTAACTTTGTCAGCTGTCGCCATTGTTGCAGCTAATATGAGCTGATTAGACGAACCCTTTATGGTCAATAATCACATGCCTCACTAATCACAAAGTGTTAGTATATCCTAGTGATGTCATCCGTCTGAAATGAAAAATCCTCTTTTACGTAAAACTTGATTTATTTTTTTAACTGCTCAACAACTCTTTCCATACACATGGACGTCTTCCACCACTGCATTGAGTGTGCTTAGATGTGCCTACTCCATACATCGCAGATGCTGACTGTGTCAAGCTTAACAGTGGCATTTATAAAGCCCCCAACTTGGTAGCCATCACTCCAAAGCCCATTAGCCTCATACACAACAAGATTGCGAGTCGCCAATAGATTTCTTTTGCAGCTAGGAGCCTTGTGAAGGCCTATGCAATGGCATTTCCCTCTATGAAGCCCTGCCTTCGGCTGTGCTTTGTAGGAGAGCAATAATTATACAATAGCCTCTAACATTAATGGTGAAATAGAAAAGTTAGCATATTTAGTATTTGCAAGTAAGGAATTGTCAGAATAATTATAATTTATTTTGTCACATATGATGAAAAAAAAAAAAAACCCTGTAAGCTCCAGAATTGATGTTTTATCGATTACCCTTGAGAGCACCATGAAAGGGGAGCCACCCATCAAGGACATGAAACCTACAGGCTAAAAAGGGCAGTACTTCTCCCTCACATCAGTTGGTTTCCTGTCCTTGATGGGGAACCTCTTGGCAGGTGTACCTGAAAACAGAAGACTGATGTTACTTCCCAGGCCTGACCAGCCGGCTCATCCCTTCCCTGCCTCAACTTATGAGGGTCCCTGGAAGCACCACGGAGGGTCCAAAGGGAGTTTCTTGTGGGCGAAGGTGAACACCACGCTTTTGCGTGGCTCGTTCAAAAGCACACTCCTGGAGTGGCTGGATGGTGCTGGCTGAGGAGTTGTCCTTGGAACGCATTGCCAGGTGATGCACTGCTGTGGGTTTGCTTCATTGCTTAGTGCCAGAGGCGTGTCAGTAGGACGCAAGCCGGTGGCACGCCTGGATGACGCGTGGGCAGGAACAACCAGAAAGGGTGCAGGCAGAAGCGCAGGTCCATTATATAAGTTAAACATGACCACTGGACAAGCGCTTCTGGGTTCAGCTGTCCCCTTTAGGAGAATGGAGACTGAGCAACAGCCTGATGGAAAGCCCCAGGAACAGATGGAGAGGCAGCATCCCTGTGGCAGTGGGGGGTGACAGTTGTGTCACAGAAAAATGTTTTGTTTTTTTTATGTAAAAGTTCAAATCACCCCCCCTTTCGCCCCATTCAAAATAAAACAATAAAAAAAATCAAATATACACATATTTTGCCATCTCCACATTCGCCTGATCTATCAAATTAAAAAAAATTAACCAGATCGCTAAATGGCGTAACGAGAAGAAAAAAAAGTCAAAATACCAGAATTATGTTTTTTTGGTTGCTGCAACATTGCATTAAAATGCAGTAACGGGCAACCAAAAGATCATATCTGCGCCAATATGGTATCACGTTAAACGTCAGCTCGGCGAGAAAAAAACAAGCTCTCACCAGCCAGAGATCACAAAAAATTGAGACGCTACAAGCCTCGGAAAATGACACAATTTTCTGTTTTTGTTATTTTTTTTAAACAAACTTTGGATTTTTTTTCTTCACCACTTAAATAAAAAAGAACCTATGCGTGTTTGGTGTCTGTGAACTCATAAGGACCTGGAGAATGATAATGGCTGGTCAGTTTTTGCATTTGGTGAACATGGTAAAAAAAAATCCCAAAAAAACATTGTGGAATTGCTCTTTTTTGCAATTTCACCGCACTTGGAATTTTTTTCACGTTTTTGAGTACACGACATGGTAAAACCAATGGTGTTGTTCAAAAGTACAACTTGTCCCGCAAAAAACAATGATGGTGTTGAAATAGGTTTGTTTGGAGAGGTGAAGGGCAGAGTTGTGTGTTTTAAATATAAACTTATAATGGATCTTTAGGCAGACTGGATTTTCTCCATAGACTTTTGCACACCTGGAGCATCGCTGTAGGAAACGTGTTTGCAGCATGTGCCAGGGTTGTCTCCATGTTTGCGGAGTTGTTCTATGTATAGGAGGTGCAGCTTTATCCAGGGCACTTTGCAGTGTTTCTTTATAATGTTTCAGTGCAGAGTCAGAACATGAAAAAGAGGAGATTGGGGCCAATGATGACTGCAAATTCTTCACAAATTTCTGGGTGTTAACGGCACATATATTTCTGTAAGTGTGGAAAGAGAGGGTGTCCTGAGAGGCGTGACAGTTTCCAGCAGAGAAAGAAAGAAGATTGTGGTCAGTGCGGGTTAGGGGAGTTGGAAAAATCATGTACTGAGCAGAGACGGGAGAAGACCAGGTCAAGGGAGTTTCCATCTTCATGAGTAGGAGAGCTAATAAGTTGTGAAAGGCCGAATGTGGAGGTTAGAGATAAAAAGATGAATGTCAGATGGGGAGAGGGGAAACCAATGGGGATGTTAAAGTCTCCCATGATGAGGGTGGGGATGTCACAGGAGAGAGAAAATGTGGAAGCCAGATGGCAAAGTGATCAAGGATCTGACAGGAGGGAACCAGAGGATGATATGCAACCACCACTCACATGGAGAAGGGGATGTAGAGTCTGACAGTGTGTACCTCAAAAGAAGGGAAGATAAGTGAGCGTATTTGGTGGGGATAACCTGAAAGGTTGATAGAAGCAGTCCAACGCCTCCTGGTCCGTTGTCCGATCTTGGGGTATGCGAGAAAAAGTCCACCATATGAGAGAGTAGCAGTAGCGGTGGTGCCTGACTGCTGGATCCATGTTTCAGTAAGAGCCAGAAGGTTAAGAAAATCAGAAAGGAATAAGTTGTGGATGAAGGAGAGTTTATTACACACAGAGCACCAATTTGAAAGGGCACAGTTAAGAGACAGAAGGCATGCAGGGAATATTAATGAGATTTGAGGGGTTTCTGAGTGTAGTAGGTGAGGGTTTCAACTTACTATAACATGAATGGCCAGAGTTGGGAGAGATCTGCGACTAGGAGGATAGAAAGAGTGAGCAGATAGTTAAAGAAGTTGTCCACTACTATAACTTTTTTTTCATAAATCTTGCTATTATGTGCTACTCAAAAAATCCACTGTGTTTATTTTAGCAATATTACCTTTTATCATGCTGTAGCAGCACATCCTCAGTGCTGGCTCCAGCTCTTATGGGGTTAATCGACCACTTCCTTTCTCCTGACTTATTGTGCTCTAATACTACAAGTTCCATGATGCATTGCACTGGCCTGTAAGCCGGAACCTAGCACACCCACTCCAAAACACCCCCAAACCCCTCCCTCCTCTACCTTCAATAAGATTTGTGATGTCATTTCTGTCTAACCTCCTCTTTTACATTTGTCCAACCCACACTCCATTACACACAGATAGATATGGGATGGATAGATATGGGATAGATAGATAGATGACGTCATCCAAAGCTCCTGTGAAGGTCAATGGAAGGAGGACAGCCTATTTCCAACAGAACCAAGGAGTGAGACAGAGCTGCAGCCTCTGTCCAATGCTCTTTAACAACTACATCAATGAGCTGGCGGTGGCCCTAGAGTCCTCCTCAGCACCAGGACTCACCCTCCATGACACCCAGGTGAAATTTCTGCTGCATGCGGATGACCACGTGCTGTTGTCGCTAACTGAGAAAGGCCTCCAAGATCATCTGAAAATCCTAGAGACCTTCAGCAGCACATGGGCACTGCCAATCAACCAGAAGAAAACAAATATGGTGTTCCAGAAAAGAACGCAGAAACCTCCTGGCCATCCTACCTTTATGATAGACAACCGTCTGCTTACAGAAACCAACAGGTACACCTACCTGGGAATAGAACTCAGCCAGTCAGGGAGCTTCAAGCAAGCCATAGAGTTACTAAAAGACAAGGCATCCAAAGCCGCCTATGCCATCAGAAGACGTCTGTGCCATCTCAAGGCACCAGTAACCGTCTGGCTAAAAATCTTTGACTCCTTCATTGCCCCAATCCTTCTGCATGGCAGTGAGGTCTGGGGCCCAGTCTCATACCCAAACTGGTCAAAGTGGGACGCTGGACCAACTGAAATATTCTACTTAGAGTTCTGCAAGCATCTTCTCCAAGTACATCGGAGCACATCAAACAGCACCTGCTGAGCAGAGCTGGGCAGATTCCCACTACACATCGCAATAAAAAAGAAGGCGCTGTCATTCAAGGCTCATCTACAAAGTAGCAGTCCCAGTTCCTACCATCACAAAGCCTTCCTACACCAGGAAGCCTCCCAACAAAAAGTACCCAAAGCCAGTCTGACCAAGCCATCAACCTACATGGCCTGACAAAAGGTGAAATCCAGAACATGGTACACAAAGTCGAAAAGGAATATCTCAGCATCTGGAGGAAAGACATAAACAAATCAAGAAACTGACGATATACCAGAACCTACAGAGGGAGTACAAAACTGGCTCCATATCTAGAGAAACTAGAAAACCCCAAAGAGCGTCAGATCCTGAGTCGATACAGACTGAGCACCCACAGCCTACTCATCGAATCCGGGCGGCACCTCCATGGAGGAGGAAGAGAAACTACCGATAATACTGGGGGAAGAGGAAAGTGCAGCGGCCATAGCGGTGGAATATGTCAGTGCCTGCCACAGACTAAGAGTAGCTTGATATGTCATGGTCTCCTGTACCCCACCCTGGACATGTCCCTATCCCCCGGCTAAAGAGCCTGATATGTCATGCACTCCTATACCCCACCCTGGAAACATCCCCTATCCAAAAAAAGGAGCCTGATACATCCTGAACCTCTATATGCCTCCCTTTCTCCCTTCCCCCCCCCCCATCCACCTATTTTTACCATTTGCTTTGGCAATGCTAACGTACTTAGTCCTGCCAATAAAGCTCATTTGAATTTGATAGATATGGGATGGATAGATAGATATGGGATAGATAGATATGGGATAGATAATAATTTTTATTTATATAGCACCAACATATTCTGCAGCACTTTACAATTAAGCAGGGACATGTACAGACAATAAATTCAATACAAGTTAAGACAATTTAAACAGTGACATTAGGAGTGAGGTCCCTGCTCGCAAGCTTACAATCTACAAGGAAATGGGGGGACACAATAGGTGAAAAGTGCTTGTTATTTCAGGTCTGGCAATTATAATAAATAGGGATTTTCATATAAAGCTGCATGATCTGGTCATCAGCCCGTGTGTTTAAGTGCAATAGTTAAGTATCAAGTGCAGTTATCGTGTGCATGGAGGGTGTGGAGACATGAATAGTAGGGTGCAGATTCAGAATAATATTTGGAAGGAGGGAACAGGGCAAAGTTAGTTTACTGAGTAGTTGATGTGGTAGGCTTGTTTGAAGAGATGGGTTTTCAAAGCGCGCATGAATAGGTCGGGGCTAGGTATCAGTCTGATCATCTGGTGAAGTGCATTCCAGAAAGCTGACACAGCATGAGAGAAGTCTTGGAGACGGAGGTACGAGGTTCAGATTATGGGGGATGTTCGTCTTAGATCATTTGTAGAACTGAGGGCACATGTAGGGTGAAAGACAGAGATGAGAGAGGAGCTATAAGGCGGTGTAGAACTGTGGAGAGCTTTGTGGGTGAGAGAGATGAGTTTATACTGGACCCTGTAGCGAATGGGTAGCCAGTGTAATGACTGGCACAAGATGGAGGCATCGGTGAAGCGGCTGGACAGAAATATGACCCTGGCTGCCGCATTCAAGATTGATTGCAGAGGAGAAAGTTTGGTAAGAGGGAAACCAATCAGAAGAAAGTTGCAGTAGTCCAGGCGAGCATGAATAAGAGCGACAGTAAGAGTCTAAAGGTACCTTCACACATAACGATATTGTTAACGATATCGTTGCTTTTTATGACGTAGTAACGATATCGTTAATGAAATCGTTATGTGTGACAGCGACCAACGATCAGGCCCCTGCTGGGAGATCGTTGGTCGCTGAATAAAGTCCAGAACTTTATTTCGTTGCTGGACTCCTGCTGACATCGCTGGATCGGCGTGTGTGACACCGATCCAGCGATGTCTTCACTGGTAACCAGGGTAAACATCGGGTAACTAAGCGCAGGGCCGCGCTTAGTAACCCGATGTTTACCCTGGTTACCATCCTAAAAGTAAAAAAAAAAAAAACACTACATACTTACCTACCGCTGTCTGTCCCCGGCGCTGTGCTCTGCTCTCCTCCTGTACTGGCTGTGAGCGTCGGTCAGCCGGAAAGCAGAGCGGTGACGTCACCGCTCTGCTTTCCGGCAGCTGTGCTCACACAGACAGTACAGGAGGAGAGCAGAGCACAGCGCTGGAGGACAGACGGCTGTAGGTAAGTATGTACTGTTTGTTTTTTTTTACTTTTAGGATGGTAACCAGGGTAAACATCGGGTTACTAAGCGCGGCCCTGCGCTTAGTTACCCGATGTTTACCCTGGTTACCGACATCGTTGGTCGCTGGAGAGCAGTCTGTGTGACAGCTCTCCAGCGACCAAACAGCGACGCTGCAGCGATCCGGATCGTTGTCGGTATCGCTGCAGCGTCGCTTAATGTGAAGGTACCTTTAGCAGTTTCAAAGGTGAGAAAAGGTCGGATTCTGGAGATGTTTTTAAGATGCAGGTGACAAGAGCTAGTGAGTGATCGAATATAGGTAGTAAAGGAAAGTTCGGTGTTGAATATGACCCCAAGACAGCGGGCATGTGTTATGGAAATTTGGTTTGGATAAATCTATCCCTGTGTGTGCTGCGGCCGTTCCCAATAAGACTGAGTATTTTGAGCGCTCATCAAGAATGGACTGTACACCATTGTGACAGAAAAACATTCCATCAATACTGATGATTTATTGTACATACATAGTTTTATAATTGCATATAGAAAGGAGGTGGTTAGGGGTGGTTAGTTAATTACCATATTGTCTAACTCCTCTGTTATTGGTTATCTAAATATATATGGAATATTGTGATTAATGCACATATGAATGCTGATTAAGCAACTAAAATGTAGCTCTCTGCATCTAGGACAAAGTTGAGACATCTGATCATCACTTAATACATCTGGTGCTGTTTTGCTTTTTTGGGTGTCTGGAAAGTACCGAGGAAACATCTGGCCTAGCTCATATGGTCAAGTTGAGCAATTGATTATAAACTAACTGAGTATATAGATATATTTGCGTTTATATGAGTATATATGATTATAACGGAGTATACATGCAAGTGAGATCTAGATGATATATATATTTCCATCACAATCCTCCCTTAGATATCACTTGCCCTAATCCTAGCCTCCTGTCCCAAAGCGCTGCAACTCTTTTGTGCTGCCGGTGAACTGACTCATGCCTAGCGCATATGCCCCACTCCGTACAGACTTCGCAAATGGGCGGTCAGGAGATCTGTCCCTAACGGGGGTTCGTTGCAATAAGTCTCTTAGTCAATAGCATGTGTAATGTATTCTTTATCAGGTAGGTCATCTATTTGGTCAGGCAGGGCATCCACAACATCATTCTGGCTTGGGTGTCATCCTCTGGTAGGGGAGCTTTCTTGCAATGCGATGCGTGGATCCAAGTGGGTCTTCCCTCCAGCTTCACAGAGGTTGGTGTCATCAGCGGCACTTGGACAGGACCATCAAATCTGGGATTGAGGTGGTGTTCTTCTTACAAACTTTTTTCACCAACACCCAGTCTCCTGGCTTCAAGGAGTGAGTACCGGACACTGAATCTGGATCTGGAAATGAAGAAGAAAACTCGAGAATGGATATTAGCAAGTTTTCTTGGTGAGTTCAATTACATAAGCAGACAAAGTATCATATTGCATAGTCAGCTGCTGAGGGAAAGAATACCCCTAACCTGGGACTAGACCCAAACAAAATTTTCATATGGTTACAGCTTTTCTGGGCCTCTGGGAGTGTGCCTAACACTAAATAGTGTGATTAGGAGTGTCTCAAGCCATGGTTTGTTTGTCTCTTGGGCAACTTTCAACATCCTGTTCTTAAGTGTCCCATTCGGTCTTTCTACTTTATCGCTGCTCTGGGGACTGTAGGGAGTGCATAGGCCTAAAACTGACCCTACTGCTGACCAGATCTCCCGTGTGATATTTGCTGTGAATGCGTGTCCCTGGTCACTTTCTATCACTTCTGGGACCCCATATCTGCATATCTCATCTCTGAGAGTAGCTTCTTTGCAGTAGTCTTTGACTGGTTCCTCACTGGGAAAGCTTCTGGCCATCCTGAGAACATGTCCATGACCACAAGGGCATATTCAAATCCTTTATTTGGTGGCATTTGGATGTGTTCTATCTGGATTCTCTGGAAGGGGTACAGTGGTCGGGCAAGATGATGTGTGGGAACTTTCTCCATTCTTCCAGGGTTGCATTTGCCGCAGGTCAAACAGCTGCTAGTGCATTTCAAAAACCTGACCGTCACATCCAAACATAGACTAAGTGTGAACAGGTGCTGGTTAAAGGCAAGTTTAGGACCTGGAATAAGAGAGATGCCCTAATGTGGCTACCAGGTACACATAAAATTGGCCATTTTTATGCGCTAAACGCTCTCATTTTGCATATTTCTAGTGCAGTAATGCAGTTCAATTTTCGTGTTTCATGTTTGCATGTTTTAGCGCTGCATTGTGCTGCCTTATTTACTTAACTATATATACTAGTTGGCAACTTTAGCAGCACCTGTTCACACTTAGTCTATGTTTGGATGTGACGGTCAGGTTTTTGAAATGTATTCTCTAGTCTTCTGATTGAGCACACAGTAGAGGCACGGGATAATAACATGGCAGATATGGCAGCCAAAGAAGCTGCCAAAGGAAGACAATATGGAGAAGTGGGAGAGGTCGTAGAGCCGGACGGCTACTACATGACGACTGAAGACAAGAAACCTGACCAGATGATATCTTTGGATCTGCTCAAGAAGCTGCAAGAGCAAGCCCCAAAAGGACAAGAAGGAATGCTGGATGCGAAAGGGAGCAACACATGAAGAACGAAGGGTATAAGCAATGGATTACAAACCCTGTTTACCCCGAAGCATGTACCCTATGATGGTCCAGTGGGCACATGGTCCCACACACAGATAAAAGACCCAGATTAATGATCTGATTGGTGCTTGCTGGTTTGCTCCAAGGATCTCCACCCTAACAGCCAAGTTCACTAGCAGCTGTTTAAGTAAATAAGGCAGCACACTGCAGCTCTAAAACATGCAAACATGAAACACGAAAATTGAACTGCATTACTGCACTAGAAATATGAAAAATGAGAGCGTTTAGCACATAAAAATGGCCAATTTTATGTGTACCTGGTAGCCACATTAGGGCATCTCTCTTATACCAGGTCCTAAACTTGCCTTTCCTCGCTGAGAATAAACGTCTCCATCTGAATGGGTACATGTGAAACCTCTTCTTAAACTAAAATTATCTCTCTCTGTGGAGGGGTATGGGACCTGCTGTAATTAAAACACATGTGGCTAGGAGGCGGAGTGTTTTTGGTTTTACTATTCTCTTTTGTGTCTTCAGGTTTCTTGGTGGTGTGTGAACATGATCCTACAGACTTGTTCACTGTGCAAGTAGCCCATGTGTTCCTGTTTCCATAATTGTTCTCTTGTGTCTACAAGACTGGGGAGCTACCCACCACTCCTCTTGGGCTATCTGCACAAAAGCTGTTCTACTCTGTATGCACACATGGATTTTTCCTCTCTGAACCCTGTTCACACAGGTAATATACAGATGATCAGGTTTTTAAATACATCAGATAGGGATTGCATACATTAGTTAGGACTGTGTTATGAAAGGCAATTCAGAATCACAATGGACATGGAGGTCAGAGCACATACAGTGAACTGACAATAACCCAAAATAATAGAACGAGCTCTGAGACGTGGGAACTCTGCAGACCGCAATCCCTAAGCCTATCAAAGCACACTAAAGGTAGCCGTGGAGCGCTCCTGACCAGAACCTAGGCGCTTCGTCACAGCCTGAGAAACTAGCTAATCCTGAAGATAGAAAAATAAGCCTACCTTGCCTCAGAGAAATTCCCCAAAGGAAAAGGCAGCCCCCCACATATAATGACTGTGAGTAAGATGAAAATCCAAACATAGAGATGAAACAGATTTAGCAAAGTGAGGCCCGACTAGCTGAACAGAATGAGGATAGGGAAGATAACTTTGCGGTCAGCACAAAAACCTATAAAAAAAACCACGCAGAGGGGACAAAAAGACCCTCCGCACCGACTAACGGTACGGAGGTGGTCCTTCTGCGTCTCAGAGCTTCCAGCAGGCGAGAAAAACCAATAAAGCAAGCTGGACAGAAAAATAGCAACAAAATAACATAAGCAAAACTTAGCTTTGCAGAGCAGCAGGCCACAGGAATGATCCAGGGAAAAAACAAGTCCCACACTGAAACATTGACAGGAAGCATAGATCAAAGCATCAGGTGGAGTTAAGTAGAGAAGAAGCTAACGAGCTCACCAGATCACCTGAGGGAGGAAACTCAGAAGCTGCAGTACCACTTTCCCCCACAAACGGAAGATCCCAGAGATAATCAGCCGAAGTACCACTTGTGACCACAGGAGTGAACTCTGCCACAGAATTCACAACAGGACTGCTCTGATAAGGGTATACCGTGAAGTTTGGTAGAGCAGCTTAGTATACATGTTTTGCAAAAAACGTATCAACCAAATACCCTGTTTTTTACATCTTTTACTAGCACTTGCGGATTACTGCAACATTTTTTTTCAAACTGAGTGTTTTTGGTTTTACTATTCTCTTTTGTGTCTTCAACTTAAATATATTGTCTGAGTGCGGTTGTTTGTCCAAATTTTTGTGACTAGTTGGGGTTGTCAAGGGGTACATAGTGACGTTCCTTTGATGTCAATTTCCTCTTCCCCCTCTTCTGAGGTCCCTGAGTTTTTGTCGGATTTCCAGGATGTATTTGATGAGCCCAAGTCCAGTTCCCTTCCTCCACATAGGGACTGTGATTGTGCTATTAACTTGATTCCTGGTTGTAAGTTCCCTAAGGGCCGACTTTTCAATCTGTCTGTGCCAGAGCATGCCGCCATGCGGAGCTATGTTAAGGAATCTTTGGAGAAAGGGCATATTCGGCCCTCTTCGTCACCATTGGGAGCGGGTTTCTTTTTTGTTGCTAAGAAGGATGGCTCCTTGAGACCCTGTATTGATTATCGTCTTCTTAATAAGATCACGGTCAAATTCCAATACCCCTTGCCTTTGCTTACTGATTTGTTTGCTCAGATTAAGGGGGCTAGTTGGTTTACTAAGATTGACCTCCGAGGGGCATATAATCTTGTTCGTATTAAACAGGGTGACGAATGGAAGACTGCATTTAATACGCCCGAAGGCCATTTTGAATACCTTGTGATGCCATTTGGGCTCTCTAATGCTCCATCTGTGTTCCAGTCTTTCATGCATGATATTTTCCGCAATTATCTTGATAAATTCATGGTCGTATATTTGGATGATATTTAGATTTTTTCCAATGATTGGGAGTCTCATGTGAAGCAGGTCAGGATGGTGTTCCAGATCCTTCGTGATAATGCTTTATTTGTGAAGGGGTCTAAGTGCCTATTCGGAGTTCAGAAGGTCTCTTTTTTGGGTTTTGTTTTTTCTCCCTCGTCTATAGAAATGGATCCTGTTAAGGTCCAAGCTATTCATGACTGGATCCAACCCACATCTGTGAAGGGTCTTCAAAAATTTTGTGGCTTTGCTAATTTCTATCGCCGTTTCATTGCCAACTTTTCCAGTGTGGTTAAGCCCCTTACTGATTTGACGAAGAAAGGCGCTGATGAGACGAATTGGTCCTCTGAGGCTGTTGAGGCCTTTCAAGAGCTTAAACGCCAATTTACTTTTGCCCCTGTGTTGCGTCAACCAGATGTTTCTCTTCCTTTTCAGGTTGAGGTCGACGCTTCTGAGATTGGGGCAGGGGCCGTCTTGTCTCAGAGGGAGTCTGATGGTTCTTTGATGAAACCGTGTGCTTTTTTTTCCAGAAAGTTTTCGCCTGCGGAACGCAATTATGATGTCGGCAATCGGGAGTTGTTGGCTATGAAGTGGGCGTTTGAGGAGTGGCGACATTGGCTTGAGGGAGCTAAACACCATGTTGTGGTCCTGACCGATCATAAGAATCTGATTTACCTCGAGTCGGCCAAGCGGCTGAATCCTAGACAGGCTCGATGGTCCCTGTTTTTCTCCCGTTTTGATTTTGTGGTCTCGTATCTTCCGGGATCTAAGAATGTTAAGGCTGATGCCCTCTCTAGGAGTTTTTCGCCTGATTCTCCTGGAGTCCTTGAGCCGGTTGGCATTCTTAAGGAGGGGGTGATTCTTTCTGCTATCTCCCCTGATTTGCGCCGGGTGCTTCAGGAATTTCAGGCTGATAGGCCTGACCGCTGTCCACTGGGGAAGCTGTTTGTTCCTGATAGATGGACAAGTAAGGTAATTTCTGAGGTTCATTGTTCAGTGTTGGCTGGTCATCCTGGGATTTTTGGTACCAGAGATTTGGTTGCTAGGTCCTTTTGGTGGCCTTCCTTGTCTCGCGATGTGCGTGCTTTTGTGCAGTCCTGTGGGACTTGCGCCCGGGCCAAGCCTTGCTGTTCCCGCGCTAGTGGGTTGCTTTTGCCTTTGCCGGTCCCTGAGAGGCCCTGGACGCATATTTCCATGGATTTTATTTCGGATCTTCCTGTTTCCCAGAAGATGTCTGTTATCTGGGTTGTTTGTGACCGGTTCTCTAAAATGGTCCATTTGGTACCTTTGCCTAAGTTGCCTTCCTCCTCAGATCTGGTTCCATTGTTTTTTCAGCATGTGGTTCGTTTGCATGGCATTCCGGAGAATATTGTGTCTGACAGAGGTTCTCAGTTTGTCTCTAGATTTTGGCGGGCCTTTTGTGCTAGGATGGGCATTGATTTGTCTTTTTCTTCGGCGTTTCATCCTCAGACTAATGGCCAAACTGAGCGAACTAATCAGACCTTGGAGACCTATTTGAGATGCTTTGTGTCTGCTGATCAGGATGATTGGGTGTCTTTCTTGCCGTTAGCCGAGTTTGCCCTTAATAATCGGGCTAGTTCGGCTACTTTGGTTTCACCTTTCTTTTGTAATTTTGGTTTTCATCCTCGTTTTTCTTCTGGGCAGGTTGAGCCTTCTGATTGTCCTGGTGTTGATTCTGTGGTGGACAGGCTGCAGCAGATTTGGACTCATGTGGTGGACAATTTGACGTTGTGTCAGGAAAGGGCTCAACGTTTTGCTAACCGCCGTCGGCGTGTTGGTCCCCGGCTTCGTGTGGGGGATTTGGTTTGGTTGTCTTCTCGTCATGTTCCTATGAAGGTTTCTTCTCCTAAGTTTAAGCCTCGGTTTATTGGTCCTTATAAAATTTCTGAAATTATTAATCCGGTCTCTTTTCGTTTGGCTCTTCCAGCATCTTTTGCCATTCATAATGTTTTCCATAGATCTTTGTTGCAGAGATATGTGGTGCCCGTTGTTCCCTCGGTTGACCCTCCTGCCCCGGTGTTGGTTGAGGGAGAGTTGGAATATGAGGTTGAGAAGATTTTGGATTCTCGTTTTTCGAGGCGGAGGCTCCAGTATCTTGTCAAGTGGAAGGGTTATGGCCAGGAGGATAATTCTTGGGTTGTTGCCTCCGATGTCCATGCTACCGATTTGATTCGTGCTTTTCACTTGGCTCGTCCTGATCGGCCTGGGGGCTCTGGTGAGGGTTCGGTGACCCCTCCTCAAGGGGGGGTACTGTTGTGAATTCCGTTCTTGGGCTCCCTCTGGTGGTTGTAAATGGCACTTTTGTGAGTTCTGCCCTTGGGCTCCCTCTGGTGGTTTTGAGTGGAACTGCTGCTCCTTGGGTTTAGCTTTAGCAGCTGCTTTCACTAATCGTCTCTCCTGGCTCTGCTATTTAACCTGGCTCTAGTCTTCAGCCTATGCCACTTGTCAATGTTTTCTGGCTGGATTCACATCTCTGCTTGGATTCTCCTGGTTTCCTGACCAGTTCTGCAAAGATAAGTTCTGGCTTTGCTCATTTCAGTCCACATGTTGTGGACTTATTGTTCTGTGCATTCTATTTTTGTCCAGCTTGTCATTATGGATTTTTTCTGTTAGCTGGAAGCTCTGGGAAGCAGATTTACCCTCCACACATTTAGTCAGGTGTGGAGATTTTGTAAACTCTGTGTGGATTGTTTTGTCGTTTTTATACTGACCGCACAGTATCCTTTCCTGTCCTATCTATCAAGCTAGACTGGCCTCCTATGCTAAAATCTGATTTCATCTCTGTGTATGTTATTTTCCCCTCCTCTCACCGTCAATATTTGTGGGGGGCTATCTTTCCTTTGGGGATTTTCTCTGAGGCAAGATAGGTTTCCTGTTTCCATCTTTAGGGGAAGTTAGATCTTAGGCTGTGCCGAGGGGTCTAGGGTGCGTCAGGTACCCCCCACGGCTATTTCTAGTTGCGCTGCTAGGTTCAGGGTCTGCGGTCAGTACAGATACCACCACCTTCAGAGCTTGTCTCATGTTGTTCCTAAACCACCAGATCATAACAGTCTGTCAGAAGGAACAGGGTTACGTTGACGCCATCTTACAGAGGCTGCATTATGACTGGGGCATCAAGGATCCAGTGTTGTGAATTCTGCTTTTGGGCTCCCTCCGGTGGTTGTAGGTGGTAATGCAGTTGTCCCAGGGCTGCAGTCCTGGTCAGGTGTATCTGCTGATTGCAATTCTGACTGGGGTATTTAGGTTTGCAGGATTCATTAGTCCTTGCCAGTTGTCAATGGTTCTTGGGAGGTGTTGGACCTCTGTCTGATTTCTGCTGCTTAGCTGCCAATTCAGCAAAGATAAGTGTCTGTTTTTTTCTATGGCACACATGCTGTGTGCTGGATTTTTGATTGTATTTCTGCTCTGTGTGTAGGATTCTCTGGAGTTGCAGATATACGTTCCACGTCTTTAGTTAGATGGAGGAATTTTTTGTATAATCGGCTGTGGATATTTTTGGAAGGGTTTTATACTGCCCGCACAGTATTCTGTCCTATCCTTTCCTATTTTAGCTAGAGTGGCCTCTTTTGCTAAATCCTGTTTTCTGCCTACGTGTGTCTTTCCTCTCCTACTCACAGTCAATATTTGTGGGGGGCTGCCTATCCTTTGGGGTTCTGCTCTGAGGCAAGATAGTATTCCTATTTCCATCTATAGGGGTATTTAGTCCTCCGGCTGTGACGAGGTGTCTAGGGTTTGTTAGGCACACCCCACGGCTACTTCTAGTTGCGGTGTCAGATCAGGATTTGCGGTCAGTACAGTTACCACCTACTCCAGTGAAAGTTATTCATGCGGCTCCAAGGTCACCGGATCATAACGGTTCAACTGGCCCATAATGAGTTAAATGCATCTCAGAAGAAGGGAAGAAAGGTGTTGAGCAATTTTTTTTTGCAGTCTGCTTTGTCTTCTCTTCCCTCTTTATCTCTGGGTGGCTGAGGAGGCTTGTGCTAGCATGAATGTTCAGGAATTAGTTTCTCGTGTAGACCAGCTTCCTGCTAGGGTACAGGGTATTTCTGATTATATTGTTCAAACTCCTGTTTTAGAGCCGAAGATTCCTACTCCTGATTTGTTTTTTGGTGACAGGTCCAAATTTTTGAGTTTTAAAAACAACTGTAAACTGTTTTTTGCTCTGAGACCTCGATCCTCTGGTGATTCCATTCAGCAGGTTAAAATCATCATCTCCCTGCTGCGTGGCGATCCACAGGATTGGGCATTTTCCCTGGAATCTGGGAATCCGGCTTTGCTTAATGTAGACTCCTTTTTTCAGGCTTTAGGATTATTATATGATGAACCGAATTCTGTGGATCAAGCGGAGAAGACCTTGTTGGCCCTGTCTCAGGGTCAAGAGGCGGCAGAATTGTATTGTCAGAAATTTAGAAAATGGTTTGTGTTGACTAAATGGAATGATGATGCTTTGGCGGCAATTTTCAGAAAGGGTCTTTCTGAATCCGTTAAAGATGTTATGGTGGGGTTTCCCACGCCTTTCGGTCTGAGTGATTGTATGTCTCTGGCCATTCAGATTGATCGGCGCTTGCGGGAGCGCAGAACTGTGCGCGCTGTGGCGTTGTTTTCAGAGCAGATTCCTGAGCCAATGCAGTGGGATAGGATTCTGTCTAGAACGGAACGACAAGGTTTCAGATGTCAGAATAGGTTGTGTTATTATTGTGGCGACGCTTCTCATGTCATTTCAGTCTGCCCTAAGCGGACAAAGAGGATCGCTAGTTCATTTACCATCAGCACTGTACAACCTAAATTTCTGTTATCTGTGTCCTTGATCTGCTCATTGTCATCATTTTCTGTCATGGCGTTTGTGGATTCAGGCGCCGCCTTGAACTTAATGGACTTTGAGTTTGCCAGGCATTGAGGTTTTCCCTTGCAGCCTTTGCAGAACCCTATTCCTTTAAGGGGCATTGATGCTACACCCTTGGCTAAAAATAAGCCCCAGTTTTGGACACAGGTGACCATGCGCATGGCGCCAGCCCATCAGGAGGATTGTCGATTTCTGGTGTTGCATAATTTGCATGATGCTATCGTGCAGGGTTTTCCGTGGTTGCAGGTACATAATCCTGTGTTGGATTGGAAGTCTATGTCTGTGACTAGTTGGGGTTGTCAGGGGGTTCATAATGATGTTCCTTTGATGTCAATCTCCTCTTCTTCCTCTTCTGAAATTCCAGAGTTTTTGTCTGATTTTCAGGATGTATTCGATGAGCCCAAGTCCAGTTTCCTTCCACCGCACAGGGACTGCGATTGTGAAATTGACTTGATTCCAGGCTGTAAGTTTCCTAAGGGTCGACTTTTCAACCTGTCTGTGCCTGAACATACCGCCATGCGGAGCTATATTAAGGAGTCTTTGGAGAAAGGGCATATTCGGCCATCTTCTTCACCGTTGGGAGCGGGATTCTTTTTTGTTGCTAAAAAAGATGGCTCCTTGAGACCCTGTATTGATTATCGCCTCTTGAATAAGATCACGGTCAAGTTTCAATACCCTTTACCTTTGCTTACCGATTTATTTGCTAGAATTAAGGGAGCTAGTTGGTTTACGAAGATTGACCTTCGGGGGGCATATAATCTTGTTCGTATTAAGCAGGGTGATGAATGGAAAACTGCGTTTAACACGCCCGAAGGCCATTTTGAATACCTTGTGATGCCATTCGGGCTCACTAATGCTTCATCTGTTTTTCAGTCCTTCATGCATGATATCTTCCGGACTTATATTGATAAGTTCTTGATTGTATATTTGAACGATATTTTGATTTTTTCCGATGATTGGGAGTCTCATGTGGAACAGGTCAGGATGGTATTTCAGATCCTTCGTGACAATGCCCTGATTGTGAAAGGGTCTAAGTGTCTCTTTAGGGTGCAGAAGGTTTCTTTTTTGGGCTTCATTTTTTCTCCCTCGTCTATAGAGATGGATCCCGTTAAGGTTCAGGCCATTCATGATTGGATTCAGCCCACATCCGTGAAGAGCCTTCAGAAATTTTTGGGTTCTGCAAATTTTTATCGTCGTTTCATTGCTAATTTTTCCAGCGTGGTTAAACCCTTGACCGATTTGACGAAGAAAGGCGCTGATGTGGCGAATTGGTCCTCTGCGGCTGTCTCTGCCTTTCAGGAGCTTAAACGTCGTTTTACTTCTGCTCCGGTGTTGCGCCAACTGGATGTTTCTCTTCCGTTTCAGGTTGAGGTTGACGCTTCTGAGATTGGGGCAGGGGCCGTTTTGTCTCAGAGGGATCCTGTTGGTTCCTTAATGAAACCATGTGCCTTCTTTTCCCGTACGTTTTCGCCTGCTGAACGCAATTATGATGTCGGCAATTGGGAGTTGTTGGCTATGAAGTGGGCGTTTGAGGAGTGGCAACATTGGCTTGAGGGAGCTAAGCATCGTATTGTGGTCTTGACCGATCATAAGAATTTGATTTACCTCGAGTCTGCCAAACGGCTGAATCCTAGACAGGCTCGATGGTCCTTGTTTTTTTCCCGTTTTGATTTTGTGGTCTCGTACCTTCTGGGTTCTAAGAATATTAAGGCTGATGCCCTCTCTAGGAGTTTTTTGCCTGATTCTCCTGAGGTCTTGGAACCGGTCGGTATTCTGAAAGAAGGGGTGGTCCTTTTTGCCATTTCCCCTGATTTACGACGGGTTCTTCAGGAATTTCAGGCTGACAGACCTGACCGCGGTCCTGTGGGGAAACTGTTTGTTCCTGACAGATGGGCTAGTAGAGTGATTTCTGAGGTTCACTGTTCCGTGTTGGCTGGTCATCCTGGCATTTTTGGTACCAGAGACTTGGTTGGTAGGTCCTTTTGGTGGCCTTCTTTGTCGCGTGATGTGCGTTCTTTTGTGCAGTCCTGTGGGACTTGTGCGCGGGCCAAGCCTTGTTGTTCCCGTGCTAGTGGGTTGCTTTTGCCATTGCCAGTCCCTGAGAGGCCCTGGACGCATATTTCTATGGATTTTATTTCTGATCTTCCGGTTTCCCAGAGGATGTCTGTTATCTGGGTTGTTTGTGACCGGTTCTCTAAGATGGTTCATTTGGTGCCTTTGCCTAAATTGCCTTCCTCTTCGGATTTGGTTCCGTTGTTTTTTCAGCATGTGGTTCGTTTGCATGGTATTCTGGAGAATATTGTGTCCGACAGAGGTTCCCAGTTTGTTTCTAGGTTTTGGCGGGCCTTTTGTGCTAGACTGGGCATTGATTTGTCTTTTTCTTCGGCGTTTCATCCTCAGACAAATGGTCAGACCGAGCGAACTAATCAGACTTTGGAGACTTATTTGAGATGCTTTGTGTCTGCTGATCAGGATGATTGGGTGGCTTTCTTGCCATTGGCCGAGTTTGCCCTTAATAATCGGGCTAGTTCGGCTACTTTGTTTTCACCTTTCTTTTGTAATTTTGGTTTTCATCCTCGTTTTTCTTCTGGGCAGGTTGAGCCTTCTGACTGTCCTGGTGTGGATTCTGTGGTTGACAGGTTGCAGCAGATTTGGGCTCATGTGGTAGACAATTTGGTGTTGTCTCAGTAGGAGGCTCAACGTTTTGCTAACATTCATCAGTGTGTTGGTTCCCGGCTTCGGGTTGGGGATCTGGTCTGGTTGTCTTCCCGTGATGTTCCTATGAAGGTTTCTTCTCCTAAGTTTAAGCCTCGGTTTATTGGTCCTTACAGGATTTCTGAGATTATTAATCCGGTGTCTTTTCGACTGGAGCTTCCGGCCTCTTTTGCGATCCATAATGTCTTCCATAGATCTTTATTGCGGAAATATGTGGAGCCCGTTGTTCCCTCTGTTGATCCTCCAGCCCCTGTGTTGGTTGATGGGGAGTTGGAATATGTTGTTGAAAAGATTTTGGATTCCCGTTTTTTGAGGCGGAGGCTTCAGTATCTTGTCAAATGGAAGGGTTATGGCCAGGAGGATAATTCTTGGGTTTTTGCCTCTGATGTCCATGCCGCTGATTTGGTTCGTGCCTTTCATCTGGCTCGTCCTGATCGGCCTGGGGGCTCTGGTGAGGGTTCGGTGACCCCTCCTCAAGGGGGGGTACTGTTGTGAATTCTGCTTTTGGGCTCCCTCTGGTGGTTGTAGGTGGTAATGCAGTTGTCCCAGGGCTGCAGTCCTGGTCAGGTGTATCTGCTGATTGCAATTCTGACTGGAGTATTTAGGTTTGCAGGATTCATTAGTCCTTGCCAGTTGTCAATGGTTCTTGGGAGGTGTTGGACCTCTGTCTGGTTTCTCCTGCTTAGCTGCCAATTCAGCAAAGATAAGTGTCTGGTTTTTTTTTCTATGGCACACATGCTGTGTGCTGGATTTTTGATTGCATTTCTGCTCTGTGTGTAGGATTCTCTGGAGTTGCAGATATACGTTCCACGTCTTTAGTTAGATGGAGGAATTTTTTGTATAATCTGCTGTGGATATTTTTGGAAGGGTTTTATACTGATCACACAGTATTCTGTCCTATCCTTTCCTATTTTAGCTAGAGTGGCCTCTTTTGCTAAATCCTGTTTTCTGCCTACGTGTGTCTTTCCTCTCCTAATCACAGTCAATATTCGTGGGGGGCTGCCTATCCTTTGGGGTTCTGCTCTGAGGCAAGATAGTATTCCTATTTCCATCTATAGGGGTATTTAGTCCTCCGGCTGTGACGAGGTGTCTAGGGTTTGTTAGGCACACCCCACGACTACTTCTAGTTGCGGTGTCAGATCAGGATTTGCGGTCAGTACAGTTACCACCTACTCCAGTGAAAGTTATTCATGCGGCTCCAAGGTCACCGGATCATAACAATCCAGGCTTTGCTATATGAAACTAGACCAAGGAAGGCCTGTAGCACCTTTGGAGTTGTTGGAGGAACCATCTTCTCCACTGTGGTCTTGGTGTTTCGTCTGGTAAGCAATACAGTGTCCCTGGAACGTAACTCGCTTCAGACACCACTGGACTTTGCTCTTTGAGACCTTGCAGTGCTGCTCTGCCAGGTAGAGTATAAGAGACAAGGAATGAGCTTTACACGTTCACAAAGGAGTAGATTGTCCACGTATTGTAGCAGTGTTACTTCTGCATGTTCTGTGACCCAGTTGGCGAGGACTGTGGACATTACTTTGGTGAACCGTGAAGGGCTGTTCCGGGCCCGCTGTGGCATCACTGTTCATGTGTGCTTCGCTGCGGAGACACCATCACGTGTTTCTCAACGCAGGCAGTGAATAGCCAGGCCTTTCCCTGGGAAGGAACAACCAAGGGATGGGCAGCATCCAATAAATTAAAACCACCTATGCCAAGCATGGTATCCATCCACAGACAGCTGTTTCGCGGTTTTTGCCCCTCATCAGTGTGGAGTAGGAAACTGGCTATCAGGAGCAGTGCCTTGTAGAAAGTCTATAAAGGCACGGATGATTGACCTTGTGGAGACCAAAACATCCAACATTGCGGAGACACCATCACGTGAACTGGTCATCCGGGTGAAGGGGAACACTGAAGAAAACATTGGCCAGGTCGGTCACTGTGAACACTTTTGCTGTGGCAGGCACATTTGAGAGCAGAGTTTGTGGATTCGGCACAATTGGAGTTTCAAACACCGTGGCGTCATTCACATTTCTCAGGTCATGTACCATTTTGAACTTGGCTGGCTCTCCTTTTACAGTCTTTTTCTTGACCGGGAAAAGCGGGGTATTGCAAGGCGATGTGCAAGGAACAATGATTCCTATTTCCAGGTAGATCTTCAGTTGGTCAGAGACAGCTTGACTCTAGGTGATGGACAGGGGATGCTGGGCCTTACGAGGGTACGGGGTACCTGGCTTTAGTGACACCTGTACTGGTGCAACTTGAGGTTTTCCCATGTCCTGGGGTCCCTTAGACCATAGACTTTCCAGTACCTCCTTGGGTAGGCCTCTGTCGGTTGTTTGAGGTTCTTGTAGGGCCGCCAGCACGATTCTTCTTGGGTCAGGGATGAAGAAAGTGTCACAGTCCCATCTTCCTGGAACACTGTGGTCGCCTTCAGCTTCTGCAGTAGGTCCGCTCCCTGCAGGTTGAGTGGCAGGTCCCTGACACCACAAACTGGGACAGGATAGAGTGTCCTGGCTGAGTGTACACACTCAGAGGCTTTATAATATGAATATGAATGTCTGACTTGACCATCAATGCCCATGCAAGACACAGAGGATTCTGATAGGCAGGTGGGATCGGGGAGTTCTACATGTCTCATCACACTTCTGGCTGCACCGGTGTGCAGAAGAAAAGATCTGACAGCGCCATCCACTTTCAGAGTAATTTAAGGTATTGGTCCTGCAGATGGGGTTTTACATGTCAGGAGCGTAGTGTCTTGTGGACCTGGCTTGCTTGCCCCTGTCCTATCGACGGGGTACTTTACTGCTTTCTGTACTTCTTCCTTGACCTGTTTCTCTGGACCAACTCTTGGGTTGCATGGGTGCTCTGCACTAGTTCCGGAAATGGCCAAACTTGCCACAGTTGCAACACGTGACACTTCTTCTGTCTTTGTAGGGTGGTTGCGCTTCCAGGTCAGTGGTCACCATGAGAGGGGCCGTCTTCTGCACTCCTGGTTGGGACTCAATCCCTTTGGCTACTGTGGACAACGGCATGATGGGCACTGCAGCGGCAGTGGGGTCCGGCCTGCTGATTGAAGCTGCGGGCCCTGCGGGGCCTGGTGGTAAGATGGGGCCTTGAGACCAGCAGCTGCATTCAACCCGAGGTCTTGGGGCATTACAGGAGTTGCGGCTGCATCTGCCACCACTTCTTCCCCCTGGTTTGACATAGCTTCTCCCATTTGCTAACCTTATTGAGGTCGATGTCTCCTCTCCGGAGTCTGCAGTGGTTCTTCCGGTGTGTCACTTGGCACTTTGCAGCGTCTTCAAGGCCTTCCGGCATTCTCAGCAGCACGGCACCCGTTTCCTTCTTCGCGCTCTTTGTGGCGCAATGATGGCGGCAGTTTTGGCGACAATCAGCAACAATCAGTCTCCTAGGCGCACATAACCCGTTTTGCTGGGTCAGTCCACTGCTATCGACCTGTACTCGTGCCTAGCCACTATCAGTGGCTTCCTGATTGGCTCTCTGAGTTCATGCACAAAGGCCTGTGCCAATATTTGCCTGTGTATCTGGTCATGAATGGTGAAGCCCAAGTCTTGGAATACTTGCATTACTCTGCCATGAAACTTCTTTACAGACTCTGTCTTGTCTTGGCTCATGTCATGTAAGCTGAGGGCTTGTACTGCCAATCTGCCTTTGGCCCACTCTCTGAGCTGTTAAATTAGCTGTGGCCCTAACTCCCAAGTGTGTACATCTAATTTTGCTGGAAGTTTGAACTGTTCCTTCATGATTAGCCAGAGTGCATCACCTGCTTTTATTTCCATTTATGGCCCAGAGATCATTGCCAGGTTGCTGCATATGTTCGCTAGTTCTGCTACATTCTTCGGTAAAATGGCATGGGATGCATCCCTGGGTCTCGAAGATTGTTGAGAATGCTGGTCACCTGACTTAGGGAGAAGTGCACATAGTATAATGGGGGTGCCTCTATCTGCCCCTGCATTCTTGGTGCCTGTGGGTTTCTTTTCCTAGTACTGGGCAGCATGTATGATGTTCCCTCATCTTCATCAGTGGAATAGTTGTGATAGCGTGTGCTGGGGTCATATACTGGCTGATTTTTGGACTTAGAAGTTGCCTTTTTGTCTGAGGATGTCTCCCCCCTTGCTGAAGCATAGGCTTATAGTTCTATGTTGGTGTGAATGTAGGGAGCTCTGACCAGTGCTGAAGTTGTACATTATCAGCAGATGGTGATGTCAGTCCTCCCTCCTCTGCACCCACGGCTGAGCTGTCTGCTGCCTGATGTGTCTGGGGGCTGCCTACCACATTGTGTGTAGGGGGATTTTCACCTTCTTTACCCTATATCACAACTGGCAATGGCTGGACAGTGCCAGGGACATAGAAGGGGTGTCTTGTGCTGTAAGCACCACATTGTTTGAATTGGGCGTTGGCCCAGCCGGCAACAAAGAAGAAGAGTGTGAAACAGGAGGAGATATATGGGGCAGAGAAGAAGGAGGAGGAGACGTGTAAGGTGCGCAGTAGGCGGAGGTGAGGAGTGAGAGAAAGGAACTGACAGAGGGAAAAATGGGAGGTGTGGAGAAGGATGTGGAGAAGGAAGAGCAGGAGGAGATAGGTGTGGTGGGGGAGTGAAGAAGGAGAAGAGAGAGGGTGAGTGAAAAAGGAGGAAAGAGGTGTGGAGAACAAGAGATAGAGGGAGTGAAGGAGGAGAGAAAGAGTGACAGAGAAAAAGGAGGATAGAGAAGAGAATTCCTCCTCCCTCTGTGCAGTCTTAGAGGGCATGGTTGGAACAATGATGCCTTCTCCCTGTAGGGAGGGACGGGGCGCACCACACACTGCAAAAACTCCCTATACCATGCATTCTGTTGAGAGCAGACTGCGCATGTCTAATATCTCTCGTCTTATACACATAAAAATCACTTCCTGGTTTGCTCACATATCTTTCTGTACCACCTAAGTGATGTAAGCTCTGCTGCTACTCTACACCATGTATTAGTTTTCAGCAATTTAACATCAGCTAACTTCCCTTATTTTCCTTTCTACGTCATGCCATTCCACAGCTTGAATTCTGCCATTCTGATGGATTTCACATACTTTATACCTTCTAAAATTCTTCACATACTTAACACCTTTGTGTTCTGCCACTATCTGGGGGGCTGTTCTCTCTTCAAGAAATAAAAGATCCTCCTGTTGCTTGGCCACCTTATACTCCATGGCATAAACAAAAATGAAAAACAAACAAAAAGGAAAAAACACAACAACAAAAAACTTGGTATATAAAAACACAAAAAACAAAAAGAAAAGGAAAACTTTAAAAAAGATGGTGCAAGAAGTTGAAACCAAAAGAAAGGAAAACCATCAAAAACTTGGTACACAACCAAAAACTTAAAATTTTGATACAGAAAGAAAAACTTTGAAAAGTAAAAAGACAGAAGGAACATGTTCACACACCACCAAGAAACTTGAAGACACAAAAGAGCATAGTAGAACCAAAAACACTCAGTTTCAAAAAAATCACAGTAATTATTGACAGTATACCTTGACGTTTGGTGGAGCAGCTTAGTATACATTTTTTGCAAAAAACGTATCAACCAAATACCCTGTTTTTTACACCTTTTTACTAGCACTTGTGGAATACTGTGATTTTTTGAAACTGAGTGTTTTTGGTTCTACTCTGCTCTTTTGTGTTGTCAAGTTTCTTGGTGGTGTGTGAACATGTTCCTACAGACTCATCAGATAGGGATTGCATACATCAGTTAGGACTGCTCTGATATGGGTACACCTTGACATTTGGTGGAGCAGCTTAGTATACATTTTTTGCAAAAAACGTATCAACCAAATACCCTGTTTTTACATCTTTTTACTAGCACTTGCAGATTACTGTGATTTTTTTGAAAATGAGTGTTTTTGGTTCTACTATGCTCTTTTGTGTCTTAAAATCATGTATCTGACAACAAGTAGGTCACAGCAAAAATGATACCATTTAGTTTCACTTCTTCAAAAATTGCTACACTGTAGCACTACTCAGAATGCAGAAACAGGAAACAGATGTGACAGTGTGATTTACAATGCATATATCTTTACCAGCAGCAGAAGGGGAAGGAAAAAAACCTTCTCTATACAATTGTATGCATTTAAAGCAGCAATATGTGACATGAACAAGACAGATACAGACGTCCGGAAGAACTGATGCCCTCTTTATTATTCTGTGACACGTGCAGGTTGCTCTGGGAACAGACTACTGCCAATCGCACTGGGCACACCTGTGCCTGGGCCGCCTGAGTGAGAAACACAAGCGGGAAATCTACCACCCTGGTCCGGTCATCCTAACTGGCTCGCCGGCACTACGGGAATTTGCAGTAGCCCTCTAAGTTATCACTACCCGAGCCTGGAGCCTGGGGCCACCTGCCCCGGGACTACCTGTCCCTCCTATGCACGGGAATCCTGCAATAACTTATTGAGCGATTTGACCTCCTGCGGTCTGTTACCCAGCAACCACAAGTAAAACAGTAACTGTTCCAACTGTCTCCCGGATCTTACACAAACATGGAACACATACACGGCACACCTTGACACCTTGACTTATATCCCAGGGTTTGGATACGGACTTGGACTTTTTACACTACCTGGGAATGCGGTGGTGACCACACCTGACCGGCAAGAGGCATAGGCCCGGACTGGGCACAGGGGACCTTCAGGTAAGATGATAACATTTTCTTACCTTACTTATGGAGCTGCGCAGTCTCTGTCCCGTGAACCAAGGCCGTGGCCAACACCTCCATCTCTCCGGTCAGCAGGGTCCCTGTGCATTTCGTTCATCGCCCCGCATGCAGACGCCAGATGTTATGGAAATTTGGTTTGGATAAATCTATCCCTGTGTGTGCTGCGGCCATTCCCAATAAGACTGAGTATTTTGAGTTCTCATCAAGAATGGACTGTACACCATTGTGACAGAAAAACATTCCATCAATACTGACAATTTATTGTACATACATAGTTTTATAATTGCATATAGAAAGGAGGTGATTAGGGGTGGTTAGTTAATTACCATATTGTCTAGCTCCTCTGTTATTGGTTATCTAAATATACATGGAATATTGTGATTAATACACATATGGATGCTGATTAAGCCACTAAAATGTAGCTCTCTGCATCTAGGACAAAGTTGAGACATCTGATCATCACTTAATACATCTGGTGCTGTTCCGCTTTTTTGGGTGTCTGGAAAGTACCGAGAAACCATCCGGCCTAGCTCATATGGTCAAGTTGAGCAATTGATTATAAACTAACTGAGTATATAGATATATTTGTATATATGAGTATATATGATTATAAAGGAGTATACATGCAAGTGAGATCTACATGATATATATATTTCCATCACACATGCTGCTTGGGAGTTATGGTTGAACCCTCCAGGGTAATTTCGATGTTAGGTACAGTGAGGTTAGTTTAGGGTAGAGATAGATATGGGATAGATAGATATGGGATAGATAGATATGGGATAGATAGAAACATACAGATATATCTATCCATATATATCTATATCTATTTCCATAGATATATCCAAATAAAGCGCTGCGGAATATGTTGGTGCTATATATATATAAATAAAATTATTATTATCCATGTTTCTTAACCCCTTCATCCCCGGAGCTGTTTTCGTTTTCCGCTCCCCTTCTTTCCAGAGCCGTAACTTTTTTATTTTTTGTCAATATAACCATGTGACAGCTTATTTTATACGGGACAAGTTGTACTTTTGAACAATACCATTGTCGTGTAACAAAAAATGGGAAAAAAATTCCAAGTGCAATGAAATTGCAAAAAAGGGCAATCCTACACTTGTTTTTTTGCATGGCTTTTTTGCTAGGTTCACTAAATGCTAAAACTAACCTGCCACTATGATTTTTCAGGTCATTACAAGTTCATAGACACCAAACATGTCTAGGTTATTTTTTATTTAAGTGGTGAAAAAAAATTCCAAACTTTGCTAAAAAAAAAATTTGCACCATTTTCCTATACCCGTAGCGTCTCCATTTTTCGTGATCTGGGGTCGGGCGAGGGCTAATTTTTTGTGTGCCCAACTGACTTTTTTATTGATACCACATATGTGCAGATAGGTTCTTTTGACCGCCCGTTATTGCATTTTAATGCAATGTTGCGACGACCAAAAAAAACTTAATTTTGGCGTTTTGATTTTTTTCTCGCTATGCTGTTTAGCGATCAGGTTAATTCCTTTTTTTAATTGAAAACAGCTGACATGTCACAGCTTTGAAGTGGGCTCACGCCGGAGCCCACCTGAAAGTGGGGGATACTGCTAGCTGATGTACTATTCCGTCAGCTGGCAGAAAGGGGTTAATGAACAATATATTTCAGTTAAAAAAATGGTGTGAGCTCCCGCGCAATTTTCTGTGCCAGAGGGGGAAAGCCGACGGCCGGAGGGCCAATATTTGTAGCCTTGGAAGGGGGTAATACCCATGGTCCCTTCCCATACTATGAATATAGCCTTTACTGGCTATTAAAATTGGGGGACCCCCCAAAAAAATGACATGAGGTCCCCCTATATTTCATAGCCAGAAAGGCTACGCAGACAGCTGTGGGCTGATATTCATAGCCCAGAGAGGGGCCATGGATATTGCCTCCGGCTACAAATACCATACTCTAAGATGCGCCAATTCTGACACTTAGCCCCTCTCTTCCCACTCCCACTTGCTATTGTAAGGTGACATTAAGCCCGGTTAATAATGCCTATCCATTATTAATCCTATAGCGGTGAAAGAGTGAAAAAAAAAAAAAGATATAGCTAGAAAAAAAGCATTTTAATATTCTTTATTTCACCATACTCGATCGCCTGCAAAAAATTTACAATAATAAACCAACCTTATACTACCTTTCCGCCATAGTCCAATTAATAACCAATGTCCCTCAACGATTTCCCCTATAGAACAGTGACATCAGGAGAAAATGTCTCCTGCAGTGCATCACTGAAGTTACTTTAGTTCAGGCTCTCACTTTATGGCAAAGCTGCATGAGAATTTTCCCACACAGCAGTGCCGCAAGTGAGAGTAGGAACTATTTCTCACAGCAGTGGAGAAATACAGTGCAGAAGGATACCTTCCATCATTGTATTGCCAGAGCCCCTGGAGAGCGGTCGCATCATCGTGTCCCACGACGTCGTGGGACACTCGTTTTAATTGGATAACGGCAGATCAGGGAGTATATTGTTTATTATTTTAACATTTTTTGCAGGTGATTAATGGCTTCGGGTTCAAGGTGATTGGTGAGTATGTACTCTATGCTGTATGTACTATATGTCTATATGTATGTACTGTATGTCTATATGTATGTTATATGTATTGTATGTATATACTGTATGTCTATATTTATGTACTGTATGTCTATATGTACAGGTCCTTCTCAAAAAATTAGCATATAGTGTTAAATTTCATTATTTACCATAATGTAATGATTACAATTAAACTTTCATATATTATAGATTCATTATCCACCAACTGAAATTTGTCAGGTCTTTTATTGTTTTAATACTGATGATTTTGGCATACAACTCCTGATAACCCAAAAAACCTGTCTCAATAAATTAGCATATCAAGAAAAGGTTATCTAAACGACCTATTACCCTAATCTTCTGAATCAACTAATTAACTCTAAACACATGCAAAAGATACCTGAGGCTTTTATAAACTCCCTGCCTGGTTCATTACTCAAAACCCCATCATGGGTAAGACTAGCGACCTGACAGATGTCAAGAAGGCCATCATTGACACCCTCAAGCAAGAGGGTAAGACCCAGAAAGAAATTTCTCAACAAATAGGCTGTTCCCAGAGTGCTGTATCAAGGCACCTCAATGGTAAGTCTGTTGGAAGGAAACAATGTGGCAGAAAACGCTGTACAACGAGAAGAGGAGACCGGACCCTGAGGAAGATTGTGGAGAAGGACCGATTCCAGACCTTGGGGAACCTGAGGAAGCAGTGGACTGAGTCTGGTGTGGAAACATCCAGAGCCACCGTGCACAGGCGTGTGCAGGAAATGGGCTACAGGTGCCGCATTCCCCAGGTAAAGCCACTTTTGAACCATAAACAGCGGCAGAAGCGCCTGACCTGGGCTACAGAGAAGCAGCACTGGACTGTTGCTAAGTGGTCCCAAGTACTTTTTTCTGATGAAAGCAAATTTTGCATGTCATTCGGAAATCAAGGTGCCAGAGTCTGGAGGAAGACTGGGGAGAAGGAAATGCCAAAATGCCTGAAGTCCAGTGTCAAGTACCCACAGTCAGTGATGGTGTGGGGTGCCATGTCAGCTGCTGGTGTTGGTCCACTGCGTTTCATCAAGGGCAGGGTCAATGCAGCTAGCTATCAGGAGATTTTGGAGCACTTCATGCTTCCATCGGCTGAAATGCTTTATGGAGATGAAGATTTCATTTTTCAGCACGACCTGGCACCTGCTCACAGTGCCAAAACCACTGGTAAATGGTTTACTGACCATGGTATTACTGTGCTCAATTGGCCTGCCAACTCTCCTGACCTGAACCCCATAGAGAATCTGTGGGATATTGTGAAGAGAAAGTTGAGAGACGCAAGACCCAACACTCTGGATGAGCTTAAGGCCGCTATTGAAGCATCCTGGGGCTCCATAACATCTCAGCAGTGTCACAGGCTGATTGCCTCCATGCCACGCCGCATTGAAGCAGTCATTTCTGCCAAAGGATTCCCGACCAAGTATTGAGTGCATAACTGAACATTATTATTTGATGGTTTTTTTGTTTGTTATTAAAAAACACTTTTATTTGATTGGATGGGTGAAATATGCTAATTTATTGAGACAGGTTTTTTGGGTTATCAGGAGTTGTATGCCAAAATCATCAGTATTAAAACAATAAAAGACCTGATAAATTTCAGTTGGTGGATAATGAATCTATAATATATGAAAGTTTAATTGTAATCATTACATTATGGTAAATAATGAAATTTAACACTATATGCTAATTTTTTGAGAAGGACCTGTATGTACTGTACGTCTATATGCATGTACTGCATGTTGTATGTCTGTATGTACTGTATGTCTATATGTATGTTGCATGTCTATATGTATGTTGTATGTACTGTATGTCTATATGTATGTTGCATGTCTATATGTATGTTGTATGTACTGAATGTTGTATGTACTGTATGTCTGAATGTATGTACTGTATGTCTATATGTATGTTGTATGTCTTGTATTTATGTACTGTATGTCTGTATGTATGTACTGTATGTCTATATGTATGTTCTATCTAAGTATGTATGTTGTATGTCTATATATATATACTGTCTGTATGTACTGTATGTCTATATGTATGTTGTATGTCTTGTATGTATGTATGTAATGTATGTTGTATGTATGTACTGTATGTCTATATGTATGTTGTATGTACTGTATGTATGTACTATATGTTGTATGTACTGTATGTCTGTATGTATATTGTACGTACTGTATGTATGTACTGTATGTTGTATCTACTGTATGTATGTACTGTATATGTGTGCTTTAAAAGAGGAGCAAAAATGCGTCATGAAGTATTTATCATATGCAGAGAAAAAAATGAAAATGTGGCACTCACCAAGTAGTGTTGCAATAAAAGTCCTTTATTTTCCCATTCCACGGGGTGAGGACATTACAACAGGATGGCAGGTACAATCGAGGGTACACAGTGACAATGTTGGACGACGGCCGTTTCGCACCAACTGCGCTTCAACGGGTCCAGGCATGCGATTAAAACTGATGTCATATCCTTTATACAGAATACTGATCATCATGCAAATTAATAGGAAACTTTTTCCTGATAAAAACTTATATGAATATAACATACATGTTAAAAACATAATCACATTTTCAATACAATGCGGTTTTACATTTATTTTTTATAGGAAGACCGACCTGTCGTTTTATCCTATTGGACCTTGAGCGTTTGTTCTCATTATCAACCTAGCTTGGTGCTGCAGCAGTAACCTGTTGTGATTTTCTCCTTGCGGTGGATACTTAACTGTTTCTAGCCCAGCGAATTTTAATAGTGTAGGATTTGCGTTATGCTTCTGCCTATGTTTAATCTCAATGATCCTTTACCGGACGTTATTGAGTTGTAATGTTCCCTAAATCTTGTAGACATGGGACGAATTGTTTTACCTATTTAATAAAATAAGCAAGGGCAATATAGTACATACACAACATATTTACTTTTGCATGATATAAAATCTCAAATTCTATGCTTTATGAAACCAATCTGTAGAGGATTTTCTGTAACATGAAATTGGCAGTAATTGCAATTCCCGCATTTGTAATTATCTTAAGGAGAAATCTCTTTTAACCAGTTTTTCTCTATCGGTAATAAGCGGTTGTGTACTAAAATGTCACCTAAATTTTGCGTTCGCTTATAAGTGAATTGCGGGTTGGCGGTACTTATCTAATATATAATTGCCTAGAATACTACTTCCTGCAATTTGTGCCAACTTCCTGTCCGGAGCTAATGTCCGGAGCTAATGTCCGGAGCTAATGTCCAGAGATAAGTGACGTCAACAGTGTCCAGTGTCTGATTGGTTGCCGCCTGCTGCGAGCGACCAATCAGAAACGTGCCGTACTGTGACACACTCCGCCCGCCATTTTGGTGTGATTTTTGAATTTTTACCTCACAGCAAGTTTCTACTGCGTGGAGGCGGGCCCAGTGACGTTGCTCTTCAAGCTCCTGCCGAATTTCGTCAAAAAAATGATAATACCATTTACCAAAACTATATATATTTAGTTGTGAAGTGGTTCAGTGACATTTTCACACCAATTTTGAACTTTTGTTTGGTGTTTTCTCCATATACTGCCTATTATTTTTGTTCTTTGTTACTATTATTTATTAATTGTATTATTCTTACATTTGAATAAATAAAGTATATATGGATTCTAGACTCCCGATTCTTTAGAATCGGGCTGCCATCTAGTCTAATATATAATTGCCTAGAATACTACTTCCTGCAATTTGTGCCAACTTCCGTGGCTTTGTCCGGAGCTAATGTCCGGAGCTAATGTCCGGAGCTAATGTCCGGAGATAAGTGACGTCAACAGTGTCCAGTGTCTGATTGGTTGCCGCCTGCTGCGAGCGACCAATCAGAAACGTGCCGTACTGTGACACACTCCGCCCGCCATTTTGGGGTGATTTTTGAATTTTTACCTCACAGCAAGTTTCTACTGCGTGGAGGCGGGCCCAGTGACGTTGCTCTTCAAGCTCCTGCCGAATTTCGTCAAAAAAATGATAATACCATTTACCAAAACTATATATATTTAGTTGTGAAGTGGTTCAGTGACATTTTCACACCAATTTTGAACTTTTGTTTGGTGTTTTCTCCATATACTGCCTATTATTTTTGTTCTTTCTTACTATTATTTATTAATTGTATTATTCTTACATTTGAATAAATAAAGTATATATGGATTCTAGACTCCCGATTCTTTAGAATCGGGCTGCCATCTAGTTTGTGATAAGTCTCTATCCGTTTGCCAGTGTTTCCTTATAGCTGTGTGAATCCTCTTGTCCATAGGACTATGCCTGAAACTGAATCTGAATACTTTTTCTGCGTTATCTTTCTTAGGGCGTTTTTTTCTGATAAATCCTGTTCTTTTGTTTTTTTTAGCAAATCTATCTGTGTGAATTTGTTAGCTCTTTTTTCTGCCTCTTGTAGTAAGGATTTTGGATATCCGCTATTTGAGAAATGCGTTTTTAAACTTTCCATTTGTTCATTATAATTATTTTGATTATTGATAATTTTGTGGTATCTTATCATCTGACTAAAAGGTAGACCTTGTTAGTGTGGATGGGATGTGCACTATCATAACGCAACGTGTTATTTGTGGCTGTGATTTTTCTGTGCACCTGTCTATTAATATTTACATTTACTATATCAATTTTCACATCTAAAAATTCTAAGCTGTTTCCACCAAAGCATAATGTGAATAGCATATTTTCGTTATTTGCCTTATTCAGATATTCAACAAAATTATCAAATTCCATCTTGGGACCGTCCCAAATAATGAATACGTCATCAACAAATCTCAGAAAATATCGAATATACTTCAAATAGGGATTAGATATTTTATTAATGTAAGTCTCTTCGAATACCGCAAGGAAAAGGTATGAAAAAACACATGCAACCGGTGTACCCATTGCGGTACCGTTTTTTTGTAGGTACCATTTGTCTATAAACTTGAAGGCGTTTTGTGAAAGAACAAAGTTCCGTAGCTCTAAGATAAAGGAAATTAAGTTTGGGTCTTTATCACTATTAGCCAAAAATTGCTGTATGGCTTTTATACCCTTTTCTTGCGGGATTCTTGTATATAAATTGACTACATCAATCGATGCTAGTGCGAAGCTTGGTTGCCAGTCTATATCTTTTAAAGTTAAAAAGAAATCTCCAGAGTCTTTAACCCCTTCATGACCTTGGGATTTTTTGTTTTTCCGTGTTCGTTTTTCACTCCCCTCCTTCCCAGAGCCATTACTTTTTTATTTTTCCGTCAATTTGGCCATGTGAGGGCTTATTTTTTGCGGGACAAGTTTTACTTTTGAACGACATCATTGGTTTTAGCATGTCGTGTACTAGAAAACGGGAAAAAAATTCCAAGTGCGGTGAAATTGCAAAAAAAGTGCAATCCCACACTTGTTTTTTGTTTGGCTTTTTTGCTAGGTTCACTAAATGCTAAAACTGACCTGCCATTGGGATTCTCCAGGTCAGTACGAGTTCATAGACACCTAACATGACTAGGTTATTTTTTATCTAAGTGGTGAAAAAAAATTCCAAACTTTGCTAAAAAAAGAAAGAAAAAAATTGCGCCATTTTCCGATACTCGTAGCGTCTCCATTTTTCATGATCTGGGGTCAGTTGAGGGCTTATTTTTTGCGTGCCGAGATGATGTTTTTAATGATAGCATTTTGGTGCAGATACGTTCTTTTAATCACCCGTTATTGCATTTTAATGCAATGTCGCGGCGACCTAAAAAATGTAATTCTGGCGTTTTGAATTTTTTTCTCGCTACGCCGTTTAGCGATCAGGTTAATTCTTTTTTTAATTGATAGATCGGGCGATTCTGAGCGCGGCGATACCAAATATGTGTAGATTTGATTTTTTTTAATTGATTTATTTTGATTGGGGCGAAAGGGGGGTGATTTAAACTTTTATATTTTTTTTATTTTTTTCACATTTTTTTTTACTTTTTTTTTTACTTTTGCCATGCTTCAATAGCCTCCATGGGAGGCTAGAAGCAGGCACAACTCGATCGCCTTTGCTACATAGCAGCGATCTGCTGATCGCTGCTATGTAGCAGAAATGGAGGTGTGCTGTGAGCGCCGACCACAGGGTGGCGCTCACAGCCACCGGTGATCAGTAACCATAGAGGTCTCTAGGACCTCTATGGTTACCATCCTGACGCATCGCCGACCCCCGATCATGTGACGGAGGTCGGCGATGACGTCATTTCCGGGCGCCCGGCCAGAAGCGGTAGTTAAATGCCGCTGTCTGCGTTTGACAGCGGCATTTAGCTAGTTAATAGGTGCGGGCAGATCGCGATTCTGCCTGCGCCTATTACGGGCACATGTCAGCTGTTCAAAACAGCTGACATGTCCCGGCTTTAATGCGGGCTCACCGCGGAGCCCTGCATCAAAGCAGGGGATCTGACTTCGGACGTACTATCCCGTCCGAGGTCAGAAAGGGGTTAATAAACAATGGTATATCTTGCAACAATGGTTTTAATAACCAGTCCAGATATTGCGATAATGGTTCTGTTAGGCTACTTTCACACTAGCGTTTTCTGCAATCCGTCACAATGCGTCGTTTTGCAGAAAAAACGCATCCTGCAAAAGTGCTTGCAGGATGCGTTTTTTCCCCATAGACTTGTATTGACTACGCATTTGTGACGGATTGCCACACGTCGCATCCGTCGTGCGACGAATGCGTCGTGCTTCTGCGGACCGTCGGGAGCAAAAAAACGCTACATGTAACTTTTTTGCTCCTGACAGACCGCTTTTTCCGACCGCGCATGCGCGGCCGGAACTCCGCCCCCACCTCTGCTGCCTCCATTGTGCAATGCGTTAAACGCTAGCGTCGGAATCTCTCCCCGACGCATTGAGACGGGGAGATTCCGACGCTAGTGTGAAAGTAGCCTTAGTGAGTCTATTCCGGATATTATTGGACGTCCGGGAGCTTTCTTTGAGCACTTATGTATCTTTGGTATAATATACCAATGCAGGGTATTTGGGAATTCCGGTAATAAGTTTTCCCCTCTCTTTTTGGTTAGTATACCCTTTTCCAAGTATTTTTTTAGTAATACTCTCAAGTTTTTCTTTATATTTCGCAGTTGGGTTAATATCCAATTGTACATTAGTGTCTCGATCATTTAGTTATGACAGTGCTTCTTTTATATAATATTCCCGATCTAGAATCACTAGATTTCCGCCCTTATCCGCCCTGCGGAATATCAAGTCATTCCATTTTTTCATATCATGTAGCGCTTTAAGTTCTTCTTTACATAAATTCATATTAGGAGGATGATATAACATTGCTTCTATTTCTTTTATTACTAAGTCATGGAATAAGTCAATAACATTTCCCGGAGAGATACAGTGGGGCAAAAAAGTATTTAGTCAGTCAGCAATAGTGCAAGTTCCACCACTTAAAAAGATGAGAGGCGTCTGTAATTTACATCATAGGTAGACCTCAACTATGGGAGACAAACTGAGAAAAAAAAATCCAGAATATCACATTGTGTGTTTTTTTAACATTTTATTTGCATATTATGGTGGAAAATAAGTATTTGGTCAGAAACAAACAATCAAGATTTCTGGCTCTCACAGACCTGTAACTTCTTCTTTAAGAGTCTCCTCTTTCCTCCACTCATTACCTGTAGTAATGGCACCTGTTTAAACTTGTTATCAGTATAAAAAGACACCTGTGCACACCCTCAAACAGTCTGACTCCAAACTCCACTATGGTGAAGACCAAAGAGCTGTCAAAGGACACCAGAAACAAAATTGTAGCCCTGCACCAGGCTGGGAAGACTGAATCTGCAATAGCCAACCAGCTTGGAGTGAAGAAATCAACAGTGGGAGCAATAATTAGAAAATGGAAGACATACAAGACCACTGATAATCTCCCTCGATCTGGGGCTCCACGCAAAATCCCACCCAGTGGGGTCAGAATGATCACAAGAACGGTGAGCAAAAATCCCAAAACCACGCGGGGGGACCTAGTGAATGAACTGCAGAGAGCTGGGACCAATGTAACAAGGCCTACCATAAGTAACACACTACGCCACCATGGACTCAGATCCTGCAGTGCCAGATGTGTCCCACTGCTTAAGCCAGTACATGTCCGGGCCCGTCTGAAGTTTGCTAGAGAGCATTTGGATGATCCAGAGGAGTTTTGGGAGAATGTCCTATGGTCTGATGAAACCAAACTGGAACTGTTTGGTAGAAACACAACTTGTCGTGTTTGGAGGAAAAAGAATACTGAGTTGCATCCATCAAACACCATACCTACTGTAAAGCATGGTGGTGGAAACATCATGCTTTGGGGCTGTTTCTCTGCAAAGGGGCCAGGACAACTGATCCGGGTACATGAAAGAATGAATGGGGCCATGTATCGTGAGATTTTGAGTGCAAACCTCCTTCCATCAGCAAGGGCATTGAAGATGAAACGTGGCTGGGTCTTTCAACATGACAATGATCCAAAGCACACCGCCAGGGCAACGAAGGAGTGGCTTCGTAAGAAGCATTTCAAGGTCCTGGAGTGGCCTAGCCAGTATCCAGATCTCAACCCTATAGAAAACCTTTGGAGGGAGTTGAAAGTCCGTGTTGCCAAGCGAAAAGCCAAAAACATCACTGCTCTAGAGGAGATCTGCATGGAGCAATGGGCCAACATACCAGCAACATTGTTTGGCAACCTTGTGAAGACTTACAGAAAACGTTTGACCTCTGTCATTGCCAACAAAGGATATATTACAAAGTATTGAGATGAAATTTTGTTTCTGACCAAATACTTATTTTCCACCATAATATGCAAATAAAATGTTAAAAAAACAGACAATGTGATTTTCTGGATTTTTTTTTCTCAGTTTGTCTCCCATAGTTGAGGTCTACCTATGATGTAAATTACAGACGCCTCTCATCTTTTTAAGTGGTGGAACTTGCACTATTGCTGACTGACTAAATACTTTTTTGCCCCACTGTAGGTGGCATATAATTCGACTGTGTTCCTCCCTTAACCCCTTAGCGACCGCCGATACGCCTTTTAACGGCGGCCGCTAAGGGTACTTAAACCACAGCGCCGTTAAGTAACGGCGCTGTGGAAAAAGTAAATAGCGCCCCCCAGAGTCAGATTTACTCCGAGGTCTCTGCTGCCGGGGGTAGCCGAGACCCCAGAGAACATGATTCGGGGGGGTTTTAACCCACCCCGCATTTGCGATCGCCGGTAATTAACCGTTTACCGGCGATCGCAAAAAAAAAAAAAAAAAAACGATCTCTTTTTAATTTCTCTGTCCTCCGATGTGATCGAACATCGGAGGACAGAGAAAAGGGGTCCCAGGTGGCCCCCCAATACTTACCTATCTCCCCCGGTGCTCCTCGTGGCTCCCGGTGGGCGCCGCCATCTTAAAAATGGCGGGCGCATGCGCAGTGCGCCCGCCGGCCGGCCCCGCGAGAATCTTTGGGGTCTCGGCTGCCGGGGGTAGCCGAGACCCCAAAGAGCATGATCGGGGTCGGTTTTACCGACCCCTGTTTTGCGATCGCCGGTAATTAACTGTTTACCGGCGACCGCAAAAAAAAAAAAAATGTAAAGTGTAATTCTCTGTCCTCTGATGTGATCGCACATCAGAGGACAGAGAAATAGGGGGATTCGGGGACCCTACAATACTCACCTGCGTCCCTGGATCCTCCTGCTGCTCCTCCTGGCCGCCGGCAAAAGAAAATGGCCATCTGTCTCCATCTGCTGGCCAGCAGGAGAACAGCAGTTGGGGCTAAAATTAGGGTTAGGGGTAGGGTTAGGGTTAGGGTTAGGGGTAGGGTTAGGGTTAGGGGTAGGGTTAGGGTTAGGGTTAGGGCTAGGGTTAGGGCTAGGGTTAGGGGTAGGGTTAGGGGTAGGGGTAGGGTTAGGGGTAGGGTTAGGGCTAGGGCTAGGGTTAGGGCTAGGGTTAGGGCTAGGGTTAGGGCTAGGGTTAGGGGTAGGGTTAGGGCTAAATTTAGGGTTAGGGTTGGGGCTAAATTTAGGGTTAGGGTTGGGGCTAAATTTAGGGTTAGGCTTCTTTCACACTTACGTCGGTACGGGGCCGTCGCAATGCGTCGGCCCGACATACCGACGCACGTTGTGAAAATTGTGCACAACGTGGGCAGCGGCTGTAGTTTTTCAACGCATCCGCTGCCCAATCTATGTCCTGGGGAGGAGGGGGCGGAGTTACGGCCACGCATGTGCGGTCAGAAATGGCGGATGCGACGTACAAAAAAACGTTTCATTGAACTTTTTTTGTGCCGACGGTCCGCCAAAACACAACTGATCCATTGCACGACGGACGCGACGTGTGGCCATCCGTCACGATCCGTCGGCAATACAAGTATATGGGCAAAAAACGCATCCTGCGGGCACATTTGCAGGATCCGTTTCTTGTCCAAAACGACGGATTGCGGCGGGTGCCAAACGACGCAAGTGTGAAAGTAGCCTTAGGGCTAGGGTTAGGGTTGGGGCTAAAGTTAGGGCTAGGGTTGGGGCTAAAGTTAGGGTTAGAGTTGGGATTAGGGTTAGGGTTTGGATTACGGTTGGTATTAGGGTTAAGGTTGGCATTAGGGTTACGCTTGGGATTAGGGTTAGGTTTGGGATTAGGGTTAGGGTTGTGATTAGGGGTGTATTGGGATTAGGGTTAGGTTTGAGGTTAGGGTTGAGATTAGGATTAGGGGTGTGTTGGATTTAGGGTTTTGATTAGGGTTATGGTTAGGGTGGACATTAGGGTTGTTTTGGGGTAAGGGTTGTGATTAGGGTTGAGCGACCTTGACCTTTTTAGAGTCGAGTCGTGTTTCGCGAAACCCGACTATCTTAGAAGTCGAGTCGAATGGAATCGGCCGATTATCGCGAAAAGTCGGGTATCGCCCGAAACACGAAACCCAATGCAAGTCAATGGGGGAGCATAGTCGGCAGTGAGTGGAGGCCAGGAAAACACCTACACTGCCCATTTTAATGGCAAAAACATCCATTCTTTTAACTGAAGCTTGTCAATCGTAATTTAGCTTATAATAATTGGAAGGCATTTGAAATTGGGGGTCATTTGGCTAAAGTTGTGGGGGGTAGGGCTGGTTCAAGTAATTAGTGGGCCCAGGAAATCTGGAACGCATCACGGCAGTGGAGCAGGGAGAGGAAAGTATTTCAACTTTGCAAGTGCTGTGATCCTGAGCAAGCAGGGGGGGCCAACTCGTTGGCACTGGCACTGGCACAGGGCCCCTCAAAGTACAGCGGTGTGTTTGAACGGCGGGGGCGCCTCCCACCGGCAGCAACACTTTTGCGTACTATGAGGGGCCCTGTGCCAGTGACGTCGCCAACTAGTATTCCTCCCCCCACCTGATGAAAGAACCTGCACTTTCATCTGCACCTTCCTCTTTGTCCCCGTGTAAGGTGGTATGGTATGCGGGAAGAGGAACCTGACTTTCAGCAGGGTCACAATCTTGCTGTGTAGCGTGCACGGGGAATTTAGCGTTATGGGTCAATGTACTAGCAGACTCATCTATCACTGGCTGGGCAATGGGCAGGATGAGGAGGAAACACAGATATAGGCCCAAAGAATAAAGTGGGCTAAATGCAGTTCAAAATTGGTAACACAGGACTAACCAGGGGGCATTGCAGTGGAGGACAACTGGAATGAGAGGCTGACACAGAGAGTAGGCCCAAATCAGTAAGTAGTCGAAATGCAGTTCAAAATTGGCAACCGTAGTAAACAGGCGGCACAGCTTTGTTCAGTGGAGGAGAACAGCAAGGAGTGGCAGACACCGATAGTAGGCCCCAACCCAACTAGTAGGCCAAATGCAGTCTAACATTAACAACTACTTAACGAGAGCCTGAAAATGGAATTTCAGGACAGGAAACCAGGAGAACAGCAAGGAGTGGCAGACACCGATAGTAGGCCCCAACCCAACTAGTACGCCAAATGCAGTTGTTCCATTTAACCACAATTTAATGAGAGCCTGAACATAGAAGCTCAGGAAAGGCAACCTGGAGAACACCTTGTAGTGTAACACACCATCTCTCTACACCCCATACCCAATTTGTAGGCCTAATGCAGTGTAGTTTCCAACAACTACTAAACGAGAGCAGGAAGATCGAAGCAATGGCGAGGAAACCTGGGTAACACCTTGGAGTGGAACACACCATCTCTCTACACCCCATACCCAATTTGTAGGCCTAATGCACTGTAGTTTCCAACAACTACTAAACAAGAGCATTAAGATCGCAGCAATGGCGAGGAAACCTGGGGAACACCTTGGAGTGGAACACACCATCTCTCTACACCCCATACCCAATTTGTAGGCCTAATGCAGTGTAGTTTCCAACAACTACTAAACGAGAGTCGGAAGACCGAAGCAATGTGGATGAAACCTGGGGAACACCTTGGAGTGTAACACACCATCTCTCTACACCCCATACCCAATTTGTAGGCCTAATGCACTGTAGTTTCCAACAACTACTAAACGAGAGCAGGAAGATCGAAGCAATGGAGAGGAAACCTGGGGAACACCTTGGAGTGTAACACACCATCTCTCTACACCCCATACCCAATTTGTAGGCCTAATGCACTGTAGTTTCCAACAACTACTAAACGAGAGCATTAAGATCGCAGCAATGGCAAGGAAACCTGGGGAACACCTTGGAATGGAACACACCATCTCTCTACACCCCATACCCAATTTGTAGGCTTAATGCAGTGTAGTTTCCAACAACTACTAAACGAGAGTCGGAAGACCGAAGCAATGTGGATGAAACCTGGGGAACACCTTGGAGTGTAACACACCATCTATCTACACCCCATACCCAATTTGTAGGGCTGATGCACTGTAGTTTCCAACAACTACTAAACGAGAGTCGGAAGACCGAAGCAATGTGGATGAAACCTGGGGAACACCTTGGAGTGTAACACACCATCTCTCTACACCCCATACCCAATTTGTAGGCCTAATGCAGTGTAGTTTCCAACAACTACTAAACGAGAGCAGGAAGATCGAAGCAATGGCGAGGAAACCTGGGGAACACCTTGGAGTGGAACACACCATCTCTCTACACCCCATACCCAATTTGTAGGCCTAATGCACTGTAGTTTCCAACAACTACTAAACGAGAGCATTAAGATCGCAGCAATGGCGAGGAAACCTGGGGAACACCTTGGAGTGGAACACACCATCTCTCTACACCCCATACCCAATTTGTAGGCCTAATGCACTGTAGTTTCCAACAACTACTAAACGAGAGCATTAAGATCGCAGCAATGGCGAGGAAACCTGGGGAACACCTTGGAGTGGAACACACCATCTCTACACCCCAGACCCAACTTGTAGGCCGAATGCAGTGTTGTTTTCAACAACTACTTAAGAAGAGCCTGAAGATCAAAGCTCAGAAAAGGCAACCCGGGGAACACCTTGGAGCGGCAGACACTGGTAGTAGGCTGTAAACCCCAAATTTTGGTCAATGGAGTTTATGAAATGTTCCAGGGGTACACAGGCAGCATTGGTGTGGTAAGCGGAGGACAATTTATATTTGGGACTGCAGACAGACTTGGTAGGCTGTCCCCTGTGGACCATGCATCCACAACATTAACCCAGTGCGCCGTAATGGACATCTAACCTTTCGTGGACATGCCTACTGGTCCATGCATCTGTTGTCAGGTGCACCTTTCTACTATTAGATAGCCAGAGAGCATGGACAATGCAGATTTTTACATGATGCTGTAGTGCTGGGATGGCTTTTCTCGCAAAAGAAGTGACGACTGGGTAGCTCTTACCGTGGTACAGCGTAGTCCATCTGGGCTTTATAATTGTAAAATAGAGAATAAAAATTGGCTGTATGCACTTTAAAATAGGTTACAGGGGTACACGGGCGGCAGTGGTCTGGTCAGTGTAGTTGTAGTAGAAAGAAGGGACCGCAGACAGGCTTCGAAGGCCTAACATAACAAATTGGACAGGCTGTAGGCACTTTTACATTGGTTCCAGGGGTACACGGGCAGCAGTACAATGGTCAGTGGAGGCCAAGTGGAAGGAGGGACCGCAGACAGGCTTCGAAGGCCTAACATAAAAAAATAGGGCTGTTGGCAATTTACAATTGGTTCCAGGGGTACACGGGCAGCAGTACAATGGTCAGTGGAGGCCTAGTGGAAGGAGGGACCGCAGACAGGCTTCGAAGGCCTAACATAACAAAAATAGGGGTGCAGGCAATTTAACATTGGTTCCAGGGGTACACGGGCAGCAGTGGTCTGGTCAGTGTAGTAGTAGTAGAAAGAAGGGACTGCAGACAGGCTTCGAAGGCCTAACAAAACAAAATTGGGCTGTTGGCAATTTAAAATTGGTTCCAGGGGTACACGGGCAGCAGTACAATGGTCAGTGGAGGCCTAGTGGAAGGAGGGACCGCAGACAGGCTTCGAAGGCCTAACATAACAAAAATAGGGGTGCAGGCAATTTAACATTGGTTCCAGGGGTACACGGGCAGCAGTGGTCTGGTCAGTGTAGTAGTAGTAGAAAGAAGGGACTGCAGACAGGCTTCGAAGGCCTAACATAACAAAATTGGGCTGTTGGCAATTTAAAATTGGTTCCAGGGGTACACGGGCAGCAGTACAATGGTCAGTGGAGGACTAGTGGAAGGAGGGACCGCAGACAGGCTTCGAAGGCCTAACATAACAAAAATAGGGGTGCAGGCAATTTAACATTGGTTCCAGGGGTACACGGGCAGCAGTGGTCTGGTCAGTGTAGTAGTAGTAGAAAGAAGGGACTGCAGACAGGCTTCGAAGGCCTAACATAACAAAATTGGGCTGTTGGCAATTTAAAATTGGTTCCAGGGGTACACGGGCAGCAGTACAATGGTCAGTGGAGGCCTAGTGGAAGGAGGGACCGCAGACAGGCTTCGAAGGCCTAACATTACAAAAATGTCAATACAATGGTATTGTCAGTGCCAGGCATTGAAGGATGTCAGCGCATAGACTAAACATTGGTGGAGCTGTGAGAGATAATTTTGCAAGTGGTAGAGCACTGTTTGAGCTGGGGGGGGAACTGTCTTGTGGCCGGCGGTACAGGCCCAGGGCGCCTCATATTACAACGGTGTGTCTGACGTTGGGTGCGCACCACCACCGCCAGAGACACTTTATTGTACTATGAGGGACCCAGTGGCAGTGCCGTCGACCAAAAGCGGGCACACCCACCTCTTCAGAAAAAAAACAGCACTCTCACGGGTGCTGGCGCCAAGTGGCGATACCACGGCCCCGTGTGGGGAGTTTGGCCATTTAGGGAGGTGTAAACATGTCGTATGCTGGACAATCAGGTGCAGCAAATTACGATATTGGAAAAGTCATTCATAATAGTCCACAGGCAAGACCTTTTCATAGGAAAGCTAGATGTCAGCCGGGCAAGGTGGGGCAAAAGATTTCGAAATCCAGTTGTGGTTCATTTTAATGAAGGTTAGATCATCTACATTTTGGGTAGCCAGATGAGTCCTTTTTTCTGTTAGTATTGAACCTGCAGCACTGAATACTCTTTCTGATAGGACACTAGCTGCCGGGCAAGCAAGCTCCTGCAATGCATATTCTGCCAATTCTGGCCAGGTGTCTAATTTGGATGCCCAGTAATCAAATGGGAATGACGGTTGAGGGAGAACGTCGATAAGGGATGAAAAATAGTTTGTAACCATACTGGACAAATGTTGTCTCCTGTCACTTTGAATTGATGCTGCAGTACCTGTCCTGTCTGCGGTCATAGCAAAATCACTCCACAACCTGGTCAGAAAACCCCTCTGGCCAACGCCACTTCTGATTTCTGCCCCTCTAACACCTCTGGTCTGCTGGCCCCTGCAGCTCGTGTGAGAACGATCACGGGCGCTGTGTGCAGGGAATGCCAGAAGCAAACGGTCAACAAGAGTTGATTGTTTGGTTGCTAATATTAGTTCCAAGTTCTCATGTGGCATTATATTTTGCAATTTGCCTTTATAGCGAGGATCAAGGAGGCAGGCCAACCAGTAATCGTCATCGTTCATCATTTTAGTAATGCGTGTGTCCCTTTTGAGGATACGTAAGGCATAATCCCCCATGTGGGCCAAAGTTCCAGTTCTCAAATCTGCGGTTGTGCTTGGTTGAGGGGCAGTTTCAGGCAAATCCACGTCACTTGTGTCCCTCAAAAAACCAGAACCCGGCCTTGCCGCGCCAACAATTTCCAGTGGCCCCGGAAAAGCTTCCTCATTAAAAATATAATCATCCCCATCATCCTCCTCGTCCTCCTCCTCCTCTTCGCCCGCTACCTCGTCCTGTACACTGCCCTGGCCAGACAATGGCTGACTGTCATCAAGGCTTTCCTCTTCCTCAGCTGCAGACGCCTGATCCTTTATGTGCGTCAAACTTTGCATCAGCAGACGCATTAGGGGGATGCTCATGCTTATTATGGCGTTGTCTGCACTAACCAGCCGTGTGCATTCCTCAAAACACTGAAGGACTTGACACATGTCTTGAATCTTCGACCACTGCACACCTGACAACTCCATGTCTGCCATCCTACTGCCTGCCCGTGTATGTGTATCCTCCCACAAAAACATAACAGCCCGCCTCTGTTCGCACAGTCTCTGAAGCATGTGCAGTGTTGAGTTCCACCTTGTTGCAACGTCTATGATTAGGCGATGCTGGGGAAGGTTCAAAGAACGCTGATAGGTCTGCATTCGGCTGGAGTGTACAGGCGAACGGCGGATATGTGAGCAAAGTCCACGCACTTTGAGGAGCAGGTCGGATAACCCCGGATAACTTTTCAGGAAGCACTGCACCACCAGGTTTAAGGTGTGAGCCAGGCAAGGAATGTGTTTCAGTTGGGAAAGGGAGATGGCAGCCATGAAATTCCTTCCGTTATCACTCACTACCTTGCCTGCCTCAAGATCTACAGTGCCCAGCCACGACTGCGTTTCTTTCTGCAAGAACTCGGACAGAACTTCCGCGGTGTGTCTGTTGGCGCCCAAACACTTCATAGCCAATACAGCCTGCTGACGTTTGCCAGTAGCTGCCCCATAATGGGAGACCTGGTGTGCAACAGTGGCAGCTGCGGATGGAGTGGTTGTGCGACTGCGGTCTGTGGACGAGCTCTCGCTTCTGCAGGAGGACGAGGAGGAGGAGGAGGGGGTGCGAACGGCTACAGCCAACTGTTTCCTAGACCGTGGGCTAGGCAGAACTGTCCCAAAATTGCTGTCCCCTGTGGACCCTGCATCCACAGCATTCACCCAGTGTGCCGTGATGGACACGTAACGTCCCTGGCCATGCCTACTGGTCCATGCATCTGTTGTCAGGTGCACCTTTGTGCTCACAGATTGCCTGAGTGCATGGACGATGCGCTCTTTAACATGCTGGTGGAGGGCTGGGATGGCTTTTCTGGAAAAAAGTGTCGACTGGGTAGCTTGTAGCGTGGTACAGCGTAGTCCATCAGGGCTTTGAAAGCTTTGCTTTCAACTAACCGGTAGGGCATCATCTCTAACGAGATTAGTCTAGCTATGTGGGCGTTCAAACCCTGTGTACGCGGATGCGAGGCTAAGTACTTCCTTTTTCTAACCATAGTCTCATGTAGGGTGAGCTGGACTGGAGAGCTGGAGATCGTGGAACTAGCGGGGGTGCCGGTGGACATGGCAGACTGAGAGACGGTGGGAGATGGTATTGTTGCCGCCGGTGCCCTAGATGCAGTGTTTCCTACTACGAAACTGGTGATTCCCTGACCCTGACTGCTTTGGCCTGGCAAAGAAACCTGCACAGATACTGCAGGTGGTGCGGAAAATGGTGGCCCTACACTGCCGGAAGGGATGTTGCGTTGATGACTAGCTTCATTGGCCGAGGGTGCTACAACCTTAAGGGACGTTTGGTAGTTAGTCCAAGCTTGCAAATGCATGGTGGTTAAATGTCTATGCATGCAACTTGTATTGAGACTTTTCAGATTCTGCCCTCTGCTTAAGGTAGTTGAACATTTTTGACAGATGACTTTGCGCTGATCAATTGGATGTTGTTTAAAAAAATGCCAGACTGCACTCTTTCTAGCATCGGATACCTTTTCAGGCATTGCAGACTGAGCTTTAACCGGATGGCCACGCTGTCCTCCAACAGGTTTTGGCTTTGCCACGCGTTTTGGGCAAGATACGGGCCCGGCAGATGGAACCTGTTGCGATGTTGATGCCTGCTGCGGCCCCTCCTCCTCCGCTTCAGAACTGCTGCCGCCTGCACCCTGTTCCCCCAATGGCTGCCAATCGGGGTCAAGAACTGGGTCATCTATTACCTCTTCTTGTAGCTCGTGTGCAACTTCGTCTGTGTCACCGTGTCGGTCGGTGGTATAGCGTTCGTGATGGGGCAACATAGTCTCATCAGGGTCTGATTCTTGATCATTACCCTGCGAGGGCAATGTTGTGGTCTGAGTTAAAGGACCAGCATAGCAGTCTGGCTGTGGCTGTGCATCAGTGCACTCCATGTCAGATTCAACTTGTAATGGGCATGGACTGTTAACTGCTTCACTTTCTAAGCCAGGGACGGTATGTCTAAAGAGCTCCATGGAGTAACCCGTTGTGTCGCCTGCTGCATTCTTCTCTATTGTTGTTTTTGCTGAAGAGGACAAGGAAGCGACTTGTTCCTGACCGTGAACATCCACTAACGACGCGCTGCTTTACATTTACCAGTTTCACGAGAGGAGGCAAAAGAGCTAGAGGCTGAGTCAGCAAGATAAGCCAAAACTTGCTCTTGCTGCTCCGGCTTTAAAAGCGGTTTTCCTACTCCCAGAAAAGGGAGCGTTCGCGGCCTTGTGTAGCCAGACGACGAACCTGGCTCCACAGCTCCAGACTTAGGTGCAATATTTTTTTCCCCACGACCACCTGATGCTCCACCACTACCACTACCCTCATTACCAGCTGACAATGAACGCCCCCGGCCACGACCTCTTCCACCAGACTTCCTCATTGTTTTAAAAACGTAACCAAACTAACGGTATTTGTTGCTGTCACACAACTTACACGGTGAGCTATAACTTCAGTATGATTTAGCTACCCCTTTACAGGTGGGTGAGACCACAACGAAAATCAGGCACAATGTTACACACTCTGTTTTTGGTGGCACCAAATGAGAGAGATGCCACACACGCAGGACTGTCACTGAAGCACAAATGTAAATATTATTCTCCCACTGTTTTTTTTTTGTTTTGTTTTTTTTCAGGGAGACTTTAGAAACAAAATAAAATAAAATGATTTTTTCAGGAAGAATTTAGAAACCAAATAAAATAAAATGATTTCTTCAGGGAGAATTTAGAAAACAAATAAAACAAAAAATAGGCTTTCTATGGCCCACTGAGTGAGAGATGACGCGCACAGGAGTCAGGAGTGGCACACAAGCCCAGAGGCCAATATTTTTCTCCCAATGATTGATGTAGTGATTTTTTCAGGTTGATTTTGGAACCCAAATCAAGCTACAAAAATAATAGGCTTTCTATGGCCCACAATTGGAGAGAGAGAGAGAGATGGCACACCCAGGAGTCAAGACTGGCACACAAGCAGAAAGGGCAATATTAATCTCCCACTGATTTTTTTTTTTTTCAGGGAGACTTTAGAAAAAAAAAATAATAAAAAAAAATGATTTTTTCAGGAAGAATTTAGAAACCAAATAAAATAAAATGATTTTTTTCAGGGAGAATTTAGAAAACAAATAAAACAAAAAATAGGCTTTCTATGGCCCACTGAGTGAGAGATGGCGCACACAGGAGTCAGGAGTGGCACACAAGCCCAGAGGAAAATATTTTTCTCCCAATGATTGATGTAGTGATTTTTTCAGGTAGATTTTGGAACCCAAATCAAGCAAAAAAAAAAATAGGCTTTCTATGGCTCACTATCTGAGAGAGAGAGATGGCACGCTTAGGACTGGCACACAAGCCCAAAGGCCAATATTAATCTCCCTTTTTTTTTTTTTTTTTCAGGGAAAATTTATAAACCCAATAAAAAAAATAATAAATAGGCTTTCCATGGCCCACTATCTGAGAGAGAGAGAGATGGCACGCTTAGGACTGGCACACAAGCCCAAAGGCCAATATTAATCTCCCTTTTTTTTCAGGGAGAATTTATAAAACCAAAAAAAAAAAAAAAAAAGGCTTTCTATGGCCCACTATTTGTGAGAGAGATGGCACGCTCAGGACTGGCACACAAGCCCAGAGGCCAATATTAATCTCCCACTTTTTTTTTTTTTTTCAGGGAAAATTTATAAACCAAATAAAAAAATAAATAAATAAATAGGCTTTCTATGGCCCACTATCTGAGAGAGAGAGATGGCACGCTTAGGACTGGCACACAAGCCCAAAGGCCAATATTAATCTCCCTTTTTTTTTTCAGGGAGAATTTATAAAACAAAAAAATAAAAAATAAATAGGCTTTCTATGGCCCACTATTTGTGAGAGAGATGGCACGCTTAGGACTGGCACACAAGCCCAAAGGCCAATATTAATCTCCCACTGATTGATTTATTGATTTTTTCAGGTAGAATTTAGAACCCAAATAAAGCAAAAAAAAAATAGGCTTTCTATGGCCCACTGAGTGAGTGATGATGCACACAGGAGTCAGGAGTGGCACACAAGCCCTGAGGCCAATATTTTTCTCCCACTGATTGATGTAGTGATTTTTTCAGGTAGATTTTGGAACCCAAATCAAGCAAAAAAATAAATAGGCTTTCTATGGCCCACTGAGTGAGAGATGGCACAGACAGGGATGGCACTTTAGCAGAAATGCCAATCTTAATCTCCCACAAAAAAAAAAAAAAGGGACTGTCCTACAATTACTATCTCCCTGCAGTAATCTCAGCCAGGTATGGCAGGCAGCAATAAGGAGTGGACTGATGCACAAATTAAATAAAAAGTGTGGACAAACAAACAAGATAGCTGTGCAGAAAGGAAGGAACAAGAGGATTTGTGCTTTGAAAAAAGCAGTTGGTTTGAACAGCGGCGTACACACAGCAATGCAGCTATCAGGGAGCCTTCTAGGGCAGCCCAATGAGCTACAGCGCTGAGAAAAAAAAAAAAAATGTAGCTTCCACTATCCCTGCACACCGAAGGTGGTGTTGGACAGTGCAAATCGCTACAGCACAAGCGGTTTGGTGGTTAATGGACCCTGCCTAACGCTATCCCTGCTTCTGACGAAGCGGCAGCAACCTCTCCCTAAGCTCAGATCAGCAGCAGTAAGATGGCGGTCAGCGGGAACACCCCTTTATAGCCCCTGTGACGCCACAGACAGCAAGCCAATCACTGCAATGCCCTTCTCTAAGATGGTGGGGACCAGGACCTATGTCATCACGCTGCCCACACTCTGCGTTTACCTTCATTGGCTGAGAAATGGCGCTTTTCGCGTCATTGAAACGCGACTTTGGCGCGAAAGTCGCGTACCGCATGGCCGACCCCGCACAGGGGTCGGATCGGGTTTCATGAAACCCGACTTTGCCAAAAGTCGGCGACTTTTGAAAATGAACGACCCGTTTCGCTCAACCCTAGTTGTGATTATGGTTAGGGTTAGTGATTAGGATTATGGATCAGGTTGGGATTAGGGTTAGGGGTGTGTTGGGGTTAGGGTTGGAGCTAGAATTGGGGGGTTTCCACTGTTTAGTTACATCAGGTCTCCAAACACGACAGCCAATTTTGTGCTCAAAAAGTCAAATGGTGCTCCCTCCCTTCTGAGCTCTGCCGTGCACCCAAACAGTGGGTTACCCCCACATATGGGGCATCAGCGTACTCGGGATAAATTGGAAAACAACTTCTGGGGTCCAATTTCTCTTGTTACCCTTGTGAAAATAAAAACTTGGGGGCTACAAAATCTTTTTTGTGGAAAAATATATATATATATTTTTTTTATGACTCTGCATTATAAATTTCTGTGAAGCACTTGGGCATTCAAAGTTCTCACCACACATCTATATAAGTTCCTTGGGGGTTCTAGTTTCCAAAACAGGGTCACTTGTGGGGGGTTACTACTGTTTAGGTACCTCAGGAGCTCTGCAAACGCAACATAACTCCCACAGACCATTCTATCTAAGTCTGCATTCCAAAACGGCGCTCCTTCCCTTCCGAGCTCTGCCATGCGCCCAAACAGTGGTTTACCCCCACATATGGGGCATCAGCATACACTGGATAAATTGGACAACAACTTTAGTGGTCCAATTTCTCCTGTTACCCTTGTGAAAATAAAAACTTGGGGGCTACAATATCTTTTTTGTGGAAAAAAAAATATTTTTTATTTTCGCGACTCTGCATTCTAAACTTCTGTGACGCACTTGGGCATTCAAAGTTCTCACCACACATCTAGATAAGTTCCTTGGGGGGTCTAGTTTCCAAAATGGGGTCACTTGTGGGGGGTTACTACAGTTTAGGTACATCAGGGGCTCTGCAATCGCAACATAATGCCCACAGACCATTCTATGAAAGTCTGCATTCCAAAAAGGCGCTCCTTCCCTTCCGAGCTCTGCCGTGCGCCCAAACAGTGGTTTACCCCCACATATGGCACATCAGCGTACTCGAGATAAATTGGACAACAACTATTGCAGTCCAATTTCTCCTGTTACCCTTGTGAAAATAAAAACTTGGGGGCTACAATATCTTTTTTGTGGAAAAAAAAATATTTTTTATTTTCACGACTCTGCATTCTAAACTTCTGTGAAGCACTTGGGCATTCAAAGTTCTCACCACACATCTAGATAAGTTCCTTGGGGGGTCTAGTTTCCAAAATGGGGTCACTTGTGGGGGGTTACTACAGTTTAGGTACATCAGGGGCTCTGCAATCGCAACATAATGCCCACAGACCATTCTATCAAAGTCTGCATTCCAAAAAGGCGCTCCTTCCCTTCCGAGCTCTGCCGTGCGCCCAAACAGTGGTTTACCCTCACATATGGGGTATCGACGTATTCAGGAAAAAACGCACAACAACTTTTGTGGTCTAATTTCTCCTGTTACCCTTGTGAAAATAAGAATTTGTGGGCGAAAAGATCATTTTTGTGTAAACAAAAGCGATTTTTTATTTTCACGGCTCTACGTTATAAACTTCTGTGAAGCACTTGGGGGTTCAAAGTGCTCACCACACATCTAGATAAGTTCCTTAAAGGGAACCTGTCACCTGAATTTGGCGGGACTGGTTTTGGGTCATATGGGCGGAGTTTTCGGGTGTTTGATTCACCCTTTCCTTACCCGCTGGCTGCATGCTGGCTGCAATATTGGATTGAAGTTCATTCTCTGTCCTCCATAGTACATGCCTGCACAAGGCAAGATTGCTTTGCGCAGGCGTGTACTATGGAGGACAGAGAATGAACTTCAATCCAATATTGCAGCCAGCATGCAGCCAGCGGGTAAGGAAAGGGTGAATCAAACACCTGAAAACTCCACCCATATGACCCAAAACCAGTCCCGCCAAATTCAGGTGACAGAGTCCCTTTAAGGGGTCTAGTTTCCAAAATGGTGTCACTTGTGGGGGGTTTCCACTGTTTAGGCACATCAGGGGCTCTCTAAACGTGACATGGCGTCCGATCTCAATTCCAGCCAATTCTGCATTGAAAAAGTCAAACGGTGCTCCTTCACTTCTAAGTTCTGCGATGCGCCCAAAAAGTGGTTTACCCCCACATATGGGGTATTGGCGTATTCAGGAGAAATTGCATAACAAAATTTATGGTTACATTTCTGTTTTTACACTTGTGAAAATATAAAAAATGGTTCTGAATTAAGATGTTTGCAAAAAAAAGTTAAATGTTCATTTTTTCCTTCCACATTGTTTCAGTTCCTGTGAAGCACGTAAAGGGTTATTAAACTTCTTGAATGTGGTTTTGAGAACCTTGAGGGGTGTAGTTTTTAGAATGGTGTCACACTTGGGTATTTTCTATCATATAGACCCCTCAAAATGACTTCAAATGTGATGTGGTCCCTAAAAAAAAATGGTGTTGTAAAAATGAGAAATTGCTGGTCAACTTTTAACCCTTATAACTCCCTAACAAAAAAAAATTTTGTTTCCAAAATTGTGCTGATGTAAAGTAGACATGTGGGAAATGTTATTTATTAACTATTTTTCGTGACATATCTCTCTGATTTAAGGGCACACAATACAAAGTTTGAAAATTGCAAAATTTAAAAAATTTTCACCATATCTCCGTTTTTTTCATAAATAATCGCAAGTAATATTGAAGAAATGTTACCACTAACATGAAGTACAATATGTCACGAAAAAACATTCTCAGAATCAGTGACAGTGGTTGCAATTGCAAAAATTGGCTCGGTCATTAAGTACCAAATTGGCTCTGTCACTAAGGGGTTAAAAGGATCAAATGAGGGCTGTTCCACATCCACATTCAGTTGTATTTCAGCATCATTATCATTATTACATAAATTTGTCAGCAGTAGAAGATCTTCTATTTTTTTATGATCTGTAGGTGGATATGCCATAAAGCCCAAATTTCCGATAGATATCGGACTTTCTTTATTGTCAGGAATATTTCGTTTTTTATTTTTATTATTATTCGCAAAATGCTTTTGTAGATGGAGTTTTCTGATACTTTTAAAAAAAGTCAGTTTTGAAATCCACCAAATTGAATTTCTCCGGTATACAAAAATTTAGGCCCTTTGATAGAACTGCGATATGATCTGCTGTTAGTATTTTATTAGACAAATTTATGATTTGCATGCCATCATTTGTTGGTTCTATTTCATCCAGGACACTTGTTTCCGTTTTTTCCATATATTTGCATTTCCTGCCTCCCTGTCTGATCTTACTCCTAAAGGTGTTCTTGCTATTTCTTGATCTTCTAATTGTTCTTCTGTGGCACTTGATTCTGAGTCTGTTATCCATCCATCTGTGCGCGGTTCGCGTTTTTGTATGTTAGAGAAATACGACTTTTTTGTAATTTTGCATAGTCCTATAGACAAGAGGATTCACACAGCTATAAGGAAACACTGGCATGGTCTGGACCCGTTGAAGCACATACCGTGCGAAACGGCCGTCGTCCACACTCCACCTCCGCACCCTCCCGCTGACCTGATGTCCTAATGGATGTTTTATATATTTTTCTCCAATAATGAGCACGATTTCACAGCTTCAAAAAGGGTGAGTGCCGCACTGTTTTCTTTTCTTGTTTCATCGAATTTACTGTGGATTGCTTATCAGTGCTGAGCACCGTATACCCAGAACATACGTGCCACCCGTGTATTTTTCGGATGTTCTTTAAGGAGTGAATGTCCATATTGATTTGTGCTTCTCTAGTGCCGTCCATTGCTCATTTTGTGTGTTGGAAACACTGGCATGTATTGCAAACGGATAGAGACTTATCACAAATAAGTACCGCCAACCCGCAATTCACTTATAAGTGAACGCAAAATTTAGGTGACATTTTCCTACACAACCGCTTATTACCGATAGAGAAAAACTGGTTGAAAGAGATTTCTCCTTAACCCCTTAGCGACCGCCGATACGCCTTTTAACGGCGGCCGCTAAGGGTACTTAAACCACAGCGCCGTTAAGTAACGGCGCTGTGGAAAAAGTCCATAGCGCCCCCCAGAGGCCGATTTTCTCCGGGGTCTCGGCTGCCGAGGGTAGCCGAGACCCCAGAGAACATGATTCGGGGGGGTTTTAACCCACCCCGCATTTGCGATCGCCGGTAATTAACCGTTTACCGGCGATCGCAAAAAAAAAAAAAAAACGCGATCTCTTTTTACTTTCTCTGTCCTCCGATGTGATCGCACATCGGAGGACAGAGAAAAGGGGTCCCAGGTGGCCCCCCAATACTCACCTAGCTCCCCCGATGCTCCTCGTGTCTACCGGTGGGCGCCGCCATCTTCAAAATGGCGGGCGCATGCGCAGTGCGCCCGCCGGCCGGCACCGGGAGAATCTTTGGGGTCCCGGCTGCCGGGGGTAGCCGAGACCCCAAAGAGCATGATCGGGGTCGGTATTACCGACCCCTGTTTTGCGATCGCCGGTAATTAACTGTTTACCGGCGACCGCAAAAAAAAAAAAAAAAAGTAAAGTGTAATTCTCTGTCCTCTGATGTGATCGCACATCAGAGGACAGAGAAATAGGGGGATTCGGGGACCCTAGCATACTCACCTAGGTCCCTGGATCCTCTTGCTGCTCCTCCTGGCCGCCGGCAGAAGAACATGGCGGACGCATGCCCAGTGCGCCCGCCATCTGTCTCCATCTGCCGGCCGGCAGGAGAACAGCAGTTGGGGCTAAAATTAGGGTTAGGGTTAGGGTTAGGGGTAGGGTTAGGGGTAGGATTAGGGTTAGGGTTAGGGGTAGGGTTAGGGTTAGGGGTAGGGTTAGGGGTAGGGTTAGGGGTAGGGGTAGGGTTAGGGGTAGGGCTAGGGCTAGGGCTAGGGTTAGGGCTAGGGTTAGGGCTAGGGTTGGGGCTAAATTTAGGGTTAGGGTTGGGGCTAAATTTAGGGTTAGGCTTCTTTCACACTTACGTCGGTACGGGGCCGTCGTAATGCGTCGGCCCGACATACCGACGCACGTTGTGAAAATTGTGCACAACGTGGGCAGCAGCTGTAGTTTTTCAACGCATCCGCTGCCCAATCTATGTCCTGGGGAGGAGGGGGCGGAGTTACGGCCACGCATGCGCGGTCAGAAATGGCGGATGCGACATACAAAAAAACGTTTCATTGAACGTTTTTTTGTGCCGACGCTCCGCCAAAACACAACTGATCCAGTGCACGACGGACGCGACGTGTGGCCATCCGTCACGATCCGTCGGCAATACAAGTCTATGGGCAAAAAACGCATCCTGCGGGCACATTTGCAGGATCCGTTTCTTGTCCAAAATGACGGATTGCGACGGAATGCCAAACGACGCAAGTGTGAAAGTAGCCTTAGGGCTAGGGTTAGGGTTGGGGCTAAAGTTAGGGCTAGGGTTGGGGCTAAAGTTAGGGTTAGAGCTGGAATTAGGGTTAGGGTTTGGATTAGGGTTGGTATTAGGGTTAGGGTTGGCATTAGGGTTACGCTTGGGATTAGGGTTAGGTTTGGGATTAGGGTTAAGGTTAGGGTTGTGATTAGGGGTGTATTGGGATTAGGGTTAGGTTTGAGGTTAGGGTTGAGATTAGGATTAGGGGTGTGTTGGATTTAGGGTTTTGATTAGGGTTATGGTTAGGGTTGACATTAGGGTTGTTTTGGGGTAAGGGTTGTGATTATGGTTAGGGTTAGTGATTAGGATTATGGATCAGGTTGGGATTAGGGTTAGGGGTGTGTTGGGGTTAGGGTTGGAGCTAGAATTGGGGGGTTTCCACTGTTTAGGTACATCAGGGGGTCTCCAAACACGACAGCCAATTTTGCGCTCAAAAAGTCAAATGGTGCTCCCTCTCTTCTGAGCTCTGCCGTGCGCCCAAACAGTGGGTTACCCCCACATATGGGGCATCAGCGTACTCGGGATAAATTGGAAAACAACTTCTGGGGTTCAATTTCTCTTGTTACCCTTGTGAAAATAAAAACTTGGGGGCTACAAAATCATTTTTGTGAAAAAAAAAATATTTTTTATTTTCACGACTCTGCATTCTAAACTTCTGTGAAGCACTTGGGCATTCAAAGTTCTCACCACACATCTATATAAGTTCCTTGGGGGGTCTAGTTTCCAAAATGGGGTCACTTGTGGGGGGTTACTACAGTTTAGGTACATCAGGGGCTCTGCAATCGCAACATAATGCCCACAGACCATTCTATCAAAGTCTGCATTCCAAAAAGGCGCTCCTTCCCTTCCGAGCTCTGCCGTGCGCCCAAACAGTGGTTTACGCCCACATATAGCGCATCAGCGTACTCGGGATAAATTGGACAACAACTATTGCAGTCCAATTTCTCCTGTTACCCTTGTGAAAATAAAAACTTGGGGGCTACAATATCTTTTTGTGGAAAAAAAAAATATTTTTTATTTTCACGACTCTGCATTCTAAACTTCTGTGAAGCACTTGAGCATTCAAAGTTTTCACCACACATCTAGATAAGTTCCTTGGGGGGTCTAGTTTCCAAAATGGGGTCACTTGTGGGGGGTTACTACAGTTTAGGTACATCAGGGGCTCTGCAATCGCAACATAATGCCCACAGACCATTCTATCAAAGTCTGCATTCCAAAAAGGCGCTCCTTCCCTTCCGAGCTCTGCCGTGCGCCCAAACAGTGGTTCACCCCCACATATGGGGTACCAGCATACTCAGGACAAATTGGACAACAACTTTTGGGGTCCAATTTCTCCTGTTACCCTTGTGAAAATAAAAACTTGGGGGCTAAAAAATCTTTTTTGTGGAAAAAAAAAATATTTTTTATTTTCACGGCTCTGCATTATAAACTTCTGTGAAGCACTTGGGCATTCAAGGTTCTCACCACACATCTAGATAAGTTCCTTGGGGGGTCTAGTTTCCAAAATGGGGTCACTTGTGGGGGATTTCTACTGTTTAGGCACATCAGGGGCTCTCCAAACGCGACATGGCGTCCGATCTCAATTCCAGCCAATTCTACATTGAAAAAGTAAAACGGCACTCTTTCTCTTCCAAGCTCTGCGGTGCGCCCAAACAGTGGTTTACCCCCACATATTGGGTATCGACGTACTCAGGAGAAATTGCACAACAACTTTCGTGGTCTAATTTTTCCTGTTACCCTTGTGTAAATAAAAATTTGTGGGCAAAAAGATCATTTTTGTAGAAAAAATGCAATTTTTTTTTTCACGGCTCTACGTTATAAACTTCTGTGAAGCACATGGGGGTTCAAAGTGCTCGCCACACATCTAGATAAGTTCCTTAAGGGGTCTAGTTTCCAAAATGGTGTCACTTATGGGGGGTTTCCACTGTTTAGGCACAGCAGGGGCTCTCCAAACGCGACATGGCGTCCAATCTCAATTCCAGCCAATTCTACATTGAAAAAGTAAAACGGCACTCCTTCTCTTCCAAGCTCTGCGGTGCGCCCTAACAGTTGTTTACCCCCACATATTGGGTATCAGCGTACTCAGGAGAAATTGCACAACAACTTTTGTGGTCTAATTTCTCCTGTTACCCTTGTGAAAATAAAAATTTGTGGGCAAAAATATCATTTTTGTAGAAAAAATGCAATTTTTTTTTATCACGGCTCTACGTTATAAACTTCAGTGAAGCACATGGGGGTTCAAAGTGCTCGCCACACATCTAGATAAGTTCCTTAAGGGGTCTAGTTTCCAAAATGGTGTCACTTGTGGGGGGTTTCCACTGTTTAGGCACATCAGGGGCTCTCCAAACGCGACATGGCGTCCAATCTCAATTCCAGCCAATTCAACATTGAAAAAGTAAAACGGCGCTCCTTCACTTCCAAGCTCTGCGGTGCGCCCAAACAGTGGTTTACCCTCACATATGGGGTATCGACGTATTCAGGAGAAATTGCATAACAAAATTTATGGTTACATTTCTGTTTTTACACTTGTGAAAATAAAAAAAATGGTTCTGAATTAAGATGTTTGCAAAAAAAAGTTAAATGTTCATTTTTTCCTTCCACATTGTTTCAGTTCCTGTGAAGCACGTAAAGGGTTAATAAACTTCTTGAATGTGGTTTTGAGAACCTTGAGGGGTGTAGTTTTTAGAATGGTGTCACACTTCATTATTTTCTATCATATAGACCCCTCAAAATGACTTCAAATGTGATGTGGTCCCTAAAAAAAAATGGTGTTGTAAAAATGAGAAATTGCTGGTCAACTTTTAACCCTTATAACTCCCTAACAAAAAAAAATTTTGTTTCCAAAATTGTGCTGATGTAAAGTAGACATGTGGGAAATGTTATTTATTAACTATTTTTCGTGACATATCTCTCTGATTTAAGGGCATAAAAATACAAAGTTTGAAAATTGCAAAATTTTAAAAATTTTCGCCATATTTCCGTTTTTTTCATAAATAATCGCAAGTAATATCGAAGAAATGTTACCACTAACATGAAGTACAATATGTCACGAAAAAACATTCTCAGAATCAGCGGGATCCGTTGAAGCGTTCCAGAGTTATAACCTCATAAAGTGACAGTGGTCAGAATTGCAAAAATTGGCCTGGTCATTAAGTACCAAATTGGCTCTGTCACTAAGGGGTTAAGGTAATTACAAATGCGGGAATTGCAATTACTGCCAATTTCATGTTACAGAAAATCCTCTACAGATTGGTCCCATAAAGCATAGAATTCGAGATTTTATATCGTAAAGGATCATTGAGATTAATTAAACATACGCAGGAGAAGCATAACGCAAATCCTACACTATTAAAATTTGCTGGGCTAGAAACAGTTAAGTATCCACCGCAAGGAGAAAATCACAACAGGTTACTGCTGCAGCACGAAGCTAGGTGGATAATGAGAACAAACGCTCAAGGTCCAATAGGACTAAACGACCGGTTAGATATGTCGGTCTTCCTATAAAAAATAAATGTAAAACCGCATTGTATTGAAAATGTGATTATGTTTTTAACATGTATGTTATATTCATATAAGTTTTTATCAGGAAAAAGTTTCCTATTAATTTGCATGATGATCAGTATTCTGTAATAAAGGCTATGACATCAGTTTTAATCACACGCCTAGACCTGTTGAAGAGCAGTCGGCGCGAAACGACCGTCGTCCAACTCTGTCACTGTGTACCCTCGATTGTACCTGCCGTCCTGTTGTAATGTCCTCACCTCGTGGTATTCGAAAATTAAGGACTGTATATGTGTGTATGTGTTTTTTTTTACATTCAACACATTAGCTGGATGATGGGACTACTACTGTCCCATTATTGGCTAATGTGTCAATCACTGTCACTGTAGCAGGCATAGCCGGATGAGACTTGTAGTCCCATCGGACGAAGCCTGCACACACACACACCAATGACCCCCCAGGAACAGTCCCGCAGTGTTCAAAAGAACTACTGGCAGTAGAACTTGCAGTAAGGAAGCTCCTACAGGGTCATCAAGTCAGAATCCAATAAAGTGTCAGTGACATATATAAATCACTTGGGGGACCTTGATTCAAACCCTTGATGGAGGTGGCAGATCGCTTATTCCAACTAGCAGAGGGTCATCTCCTTTGACAGCTCTTCATATAAAAGGAAAAGAAAACATCAAGGACTTCCTAAGCCACAGTCAACTAAAGCAAGGGTAACTTGGAGCTACCTCAGGCCATCTTCCATCATATAGTACAGATGCGGGACGTCCCAGACACACACCTGTTTGCCAACAAGCTAAACAGAAAGGTGAAAAAGTCCTGTTCCCTGAATTCCAGGGAAGATCCCCAAGTGGTAGGCACTTTTCTGATTCCGTGGGATTTTAACGTGGCATATGGCTTTTCCACCAGTATCCCTAATCCCGGTATAAGGAAAATCAGGGAGAAGCAGGCAAGGATTGTCTTAATTACTCCCTTTTGGTCCAGAAGACCATGCTTCTTATGACTAAAGGTACCGTCACACTTGACGATATCGCTAGCGATCCGTGACGTTGCAGCGTCCTGGCTAGCGATATCGTCCAGTGTGACAGGCAGCAGCGATCAGGCCCCTGCTGTGATATCGCTGGTCGGGGAAGAAAGTCCAGAACTTTGTTTTGTCGCTGGATCTCCCGCTGACATCGCTGAATCGGTGTGTGTGACGCCGATTCAGCGATGTCTTCGCTGGTAACCAGGGTAAACATCGGGTTACTAAGCGCAGGGCCGCGCTTAGTAACCCGATGTTTACCCTGGTTACCATCGTTAAAGTAAAAAAACAACCACTACATACTTACCTACCGCTATCTGTCCCCGGCGCTGTGCTTCTCTGCTCTGGCTGTGAGCACAGCGGCCGGAAAGCAGAGCGGTGACGTCACCGCTCTGCTTTCCGGCTGCCCGGCGCTCACAGCCAGAGCAGAGAAGCACAGCGCCGGGGACAGACAGCTGTAGGTAAGTATGTAGTGGTTGTTTTTTTTACTTTAACGATGGTAACCAGGGTAAACATGGGGTTACTAAGCGCGGCCCTGCGCTTAGTAACCCGATGTTTGCCCTGGTTACCGGCATCGTTGGTCGCTGGAGAGCTGTCTGTGTGACAGCTCTCCAGCGACCAAACAGCGACGCTGCAGCGATCCGGATCGTTGTCGGTATCGCTGCAGCGTCGCTTAGTGTGACGGCACCTTAAGGATAATGTATGTTTCTGATTAATGGGTACTTCTGGAGATTCTGAATCTTCAAGTAGACAACCTGCATTTGACAGCGTGGAATTTGAGAGGGCGCTGTTAAGTGAGGTTTTTTCTCTTAATCTTGTTTCCACCCTACTTCAGGGTAGGAATGCAGCCACATCTAGAATATATGCTTGAACTTGAACGTTTTTAAAGCTCTTCAGGGTCTAGGTTAGAGAATGGGGCGCCAGGGTGTATTTTGAATTTTTTGCAAAAAGGTCTCGATTTACAGTAGTGTTCAAAATAATAGCAATGTGTTCAAAAACATGAGTTAATCACAAAATCTTTATACTAGTTTTTACTTCCATGCATTGTTAACATTGCACACTGTGATCTAATTCAAAACATGAAGAAAAACGTACACTGCTCAAAAAAATAAAGGGAACACTCAAATAACACGTCCTAGATCTGAATGAATGAAGTATTCTCATTTAATACTTTGTTCTGTACAAATTTGAATGTGCTGATAACAAAATCACACAAAAATCATCAATGGAAATCAAAATTAATATCCCATGGAGGTCTGAATTTGTTTGGAATGATACTCAAAATCAAAGTGGAAAACCAAATTACAGGCTGATCCAACTTAAGTGGAAATACCTCAAAACAAAGAAATGATGCTCACTAGTGTGTGGCCACCAAGTGCCTGTTTGACCTGTATGGCCTGGGCATGCTCCTGATGGGTCTCATCCCAGACCTGGACTAAAGCATCTGCCAACTCCTGGACAGTCTGTGGTGCAACGTGACGTTGGGGGATGGTGCGAGACATGCTGTCCCAGATGTGTTCAATCGGATTCAGGTCTGGGGAATGGGCTTGCCAGTCCATAGCTTCAATGCCTTCATCTTGCAGAAACTGCTGACACACTCCAGCCACATGAGGTCTGGCATTGTCCTGCATTAGGAGGTACCCAGGGCCAACCGCACCAGCATATGGTCTCACAAAGGGTCTGAGGATCTCATCTCGGTAGCTAATGACAGTCAGGCTACCTCTGGCGAGCACATGAAGGGCTGTGCAGCCCTCCAAAGAAATGCCACCCCACACCATTACTGACCCACTGCCAAACTGGTCATGCTGAAGGATATTGCAGGCATCAGATCGCTCTCCACAGCATCTCCAGACTCTGTCACATGTGCTCAGTGTGAACCTGCTTTCGTCTGTGAAGAGCACAGGGCGCCATTGGCGAATTTGCCAATCCTGGTGTTCTGTGGCAAATGCTAAGCGTCCTGCAGGGTGTTGCGCTGTGAGCACAACCACCATCTGTGGATATCGGGCACTCAGACCATCCTCATGGAGCCGGTTTCTAACTGTTTGTGCAGACACAAGCACATTTGTGGCCTGCTGGATATCATTTTGCAGGGCTCTGGCAGAGCTCCTCCTGTTCCTGCTTGCACAAAGGTTGAGGTAGTGGTCCTGCTGCTGGGTTGTTGCTCACTTACGGCCCCCTTCACATCTCCTGAAGTACTGGCCTGTCTCCTGGTAGTGCCTCCAGCCTCCGGACACTACGCTGACAGACACAGCAAACCTTCTTGCCACAGCCATCCTGGATGAGCTGCACTACCTGAGCCACTTTTGTGTTGGTTGTAGAGTCCATCTCATGCTACCACGAGTGTGAAAGCACAACCAGCATTCAAAAGTGACCAAAACATCAGCCTGAAAGCATTGGTACTGAGATGTGGTCTGTGGTCCCCCCCTGCAGAACCACTCCTTTATTGAGTGTGTCTTCATAATTGCCAATAATTTCCACCTGTTGTCTATTCCATTTGCACAACAGAATGTGAAATTGTCAAACAGTGTTGCTTCCTAAGTGGACAGTTTGATTTCACAGAAGTTTGATTTACTTGGATTTATATTCTGTTGTTTAAGTGTTCCCTTTATTTTTTTGAGCAGTGTATATAATTTTTAACTACTTTACAGAAAATAACAAAAATGAACATTGGCCTGTTCTAAAAAATAGCAATGTCTGTATGTGTCTTTACAACTCACGATATGTACTTTTTTTTGTTAATTTAGCATTCCTGTGAATCTCTAACCTAATATTTAGTTGCATACCCACAGGTTTTTGTTTTTTTTTAGAACTGCTTCACATCTATGTTGCACAGAGTCAACCAACTTCTGGCACTTGTCAACTATTAATTTAGCCCAGGATGCTTGGACTACATCCCACAATTTTTTGGCATTTGTTTGCTTTGCCTCAGAAATGGCATTTTTAATGTCACCCCACAAGTGTTCTATCAGATTAAGGTCCAGGGATAGAGCTGGCCTATCCATAACCTCAATCTTGGTGGCTTGCAACCAAGATTTTGCTAGTTTTCTGGTGTGTTTAGGGTCTTTGTCTTGTTGAAACACCCATTTCAAGGGCTTATCCTTTTCAGCCTAAGGGGACATGACCTCTTCAAGCTGGGCACAATGTATGGGGGTTCTACATTATATGGGGGCTCTACGCTGTATGGGGGCACAATGTATGGGCATTAAACTAGCAGATTTGCATTTCTTCAGAAAAAAGCCTGGCGTGGATGTTACAAAATAGTAATTGCAGCCGTAGATGAATTCATTGAGAGGTGCAGTTTCTACAATGGGGTCACTTTTGTTTTTTTACTACTGTTCTGGCACCTTCAGGGCTCCGCAAATGTTTCCCTTAAACTATTCCAGCAAACTCTGTGCTCCAAAAGCCAAGTAGCGCTCTGTTATGAAAGGTAATTCAGTACCACAATGGACATAGAGGTCAGCGCACATACAGTGACCTGGCAATAACCCAAAAAACAAGAACGAGCTCTGAGACGTGGGAACTCTGTTGACCGCAATCCCTAATCCTCTGCAACCACACTAAAGGCAGCCGTGGATTGCGCCTAACGCTCCCTATGCAACTCGGCACGGCCTGAGAAACTAGCTAGCCTGAAGATAGAAAATAAGCCTACCTTGCCTCAGAGAAATACCCCAAAGGAAAAGGCAGCCCCCTACATATAATGACTGTGAGTTAAGATGAAAAGACAAACGTAGAGATGAAATAGATTTAGCAAAGCGAGGCCCAACTTTCTGAACAGAGCGAGGGTAGGAAAGGTAACTTTGCGGTCAACACAAAACCCTACAAAAACCACGCAAAGGGGGCAAAAAGACCCTCCGTACCGAACTAACGGCACGGAGGTACACCCTCTGCGTCCCAGAGCTTCCAGCAAGCAGGAAAAAACAAATAGACAAGCTGGACAGAAAAAAACAGCAAACAAATAGCAAAGAATAACTTAGCTATGCAGAGCAGCAGGCCACAGGAACGATCCAGGAGGAGACAGGTCCAATACTAGAACATTGACTGGAGGCCAGGATCAAAGCACTAGGTGGAGTTAAATAGAGCAGCACCTAACGACTTCACCATATCACCTGAGGAAGGAAACTCAGAAGCCGCAGTACCACTTTCCTCCACCAACGGAAGCTCACAGAGAGAATCAGCCGAAGTACCACTTGTGACCACAAGAAGGAGCTCTGCCACAGAATTCACAACAGCGCTCCTTCCTTCTTAGCCCTGACGTGTGGCCAAAAAGTCATTTCTGACAACATATAGAGCAGTACTGCGTTCGGGAGAAATTGCGCCATAAATTGTGGCATCTACTTTCACCTATGAACCCTTGTGTACCTGACAAATTTGCAGCAAATACAAAAATTACACTTTTACCGCTAAAATGTCATAGATCCATGTCTGAATGTTATAAAATTCTTTGAGGCAATTATGGGTTCAAAATACTCACTATACCCCTTGTAAGATTGTAGTAGCATCATACGTAGTGAAGAGGCAGTGACCTACAAAGTTCAAACACAAAAGTCTCTTCAATGTGTTTCCTCACAGCATTAAAGTCCAATTTACATAAATGTATATAACTTCAGTGTATATTATCAGTATTCAGTTTACTCCAGTTCATAGCAATACAAATCATATGGCTTTAGATTGCGGTCTCTTAACAGGCCAGACTTCGCTTGTCCAGTTTCCCTGGGCGACCGCACACCATATTACAGTCTCCATACGTATCCATACACACAGCCTCATATGTTGCAAACACTACACATGCCAGCCCTCCTCTGACTGACTAGTTCTCTTGGGTGTCCTGCATCGCTGTATCACAGTCTTTTACTCACACAGTAGAACACAGTCCAGGATATCCTCCGGATAGCAGCCGGGCACCATATCCACCATAGCCTGTTTGCAATCGTTACACATGCTAGTCCTCTTTCGGGCACAGGACATCCACCTCTGGGCACAGCACTGTCCACAAACGAGACCAGTACCATGGACGACTTGCATCACTGTATACGCTGCACGTGCCAGGCTCTTCAGCTGCCCTGGGTGCTGGCTCTGCTGGCCTGTGCCTCCATGCACTCAACCAGCACTTACCCAAAAAGGTAATTTTGAAGGTGTGTTTGGCAGCCAAAAATAGTGATAGGAAGCAGTATTTACAACCTTCTCCCAGCAGGCCTGCCAAACCACTTAGTCTTATCACCACTTACAACAACCAGTGGCATGACATTCATTGGATCCTCTCTAAGCATTGGGGAATTCTAATGAGTGAATCAAGGTTAAAACCCCGCACATCTCCTCACAACCCCATTTGGTGCCAAGGACAACTTAAGTCACGGCCATTTTAAAAGACCTACGCAATAGAGGCTTTCGCCCTCAGGGTACCTTACCTTGTTGGGGGCTGTACGGTGTGTCAGTTTGCTATCAGCTGTGACACGTTTGTGCTTTCTATTTTTCCTTTTCAGATCCACTTCAAATCTTATTTCAACTGTAAAACCCGGAATTTAGTGTATGCATTGTTATGCCAGTTTCTGAAGATTTATGTAGGACAAACCACTCAGGAACTAAGAAAGAGAATAAACATCTCTGTAACATTGCTACGGCTAAGAAGGACAAGGATACAGGTAAACCTCTTTCCTCTGTGGCCACACATTCTAATATTGGGGGGTTAACATTACCCTGGAACTTCTTAGATGTGAGTCTAAATGGATTTTCAATCGGCACAGTTTGACTCCGTCTGGCTTAAATGAAGACTTACTATTTACTGGTTTATACAGACAGACTCAATTTCTCCTTCTTTTTACTTTTATTTATTCTCCTTATTCTCTGTTCCTATTAGGTTACCCATTGCTCTCGGATTATTGTTGGACATGAATTCACTGATTGTGACCTTCTTTCACCCATTTGGATGTGGCTCCCTGGACTTGCAACTTACTCCACTCTTCATCTACTTACCAGTGTGGCTAAATTCCATTGCCATTGCTCTAATAGTTGTGAATGATTTAGTATGTCTTATATGATGTTAGGATGGGGGATACGAACAGCACACCACCAGCCGCTTGGCTATTATACTACATCTTCTTGATATTACCATTATTCCATCTCTCCATAGTACTTAATCTGGACACCCTGGATGATACTTACCTGTACCTATGGTTTGGACCACAGGGTTTCATGTTTTGAATATTTTTTCCATTTTGGTTGATAAAAATTTCTTCTTCAGGTATAGGATCTCTTTCTTAACTAATAAGAATCCTCATTCATATGACTTTACTGCAGTCATTTGCTTTGGTTGTTCATACAATAAATAGCCTCATAGGACAGTTTCTCTTCGTCATCTTTATAATACCTTTCCAACAGTATCATTAAGTTTTTGCTGTTACTATATTTTTTCACAGCATCTTTTATTTCTCTTCAGCATTTGGAATTATTTTTCTGTTCCCATTTGTGGGCTTTGGTTTCTCTAACACTTTTATGTCATATTCAACATTTGCATTGGTTACTTTCTAGGTGGCGTTGTTTTGCCGCTTACTCTATATGATATCCGTAGTTTTCTCTCTTAGACATAATCTATATGATATCTGCCTTTTCTCATAGATAATTATGCTATTTGCATACTGTAGCGTTTCCCTTAATTCAGGTCTTGGGGGACACTCGCTTGGCACGGGATTAACTCATACAGGCACGGTTTTTCACACATAATGGTCCATTCGGTTTCTTAAATACAGCATAAACCGTATCTCAAACAGTTTATTATGTCGCCATATCAGAATATCACATACGGCTTTACATATCCGGCCCTTCAGTGGTCACACTGGTATCTCTCCCCAGACACCAGATGACTACACAGTTCAGCAACTGCCCTATGTTAGCGCACACAGTTCTTTTCCCCGCACCAGGGGTTACCTCTAGAGTGGGCTCCTGCTCCACAGGTTGACTCCACATCAGTCCAAGGTCCACAACAAAACCGTCCAGGTTAACGGTCTCACAGTGCTTCCAGGATGACTCCACTCCCAGGAGCCTCCAACACTGACCGTCCAGGTCAACGGTCTCACAGTGCTTCCAGGACGACTCCACTCCCAGGAGCCTCCAGCACTGACCGTCCAGGACCTACAGCACACAGGCTACTCAGTGCCAAAGCCCAACCATGTGCTATTCAGGAATTCCCAGGATTTCCAATACAGGCTTTCAGGGCCTTGCACTTGGACCATTCAGATCCAAACACAGGAACATGTGACCCACACCCTGGTCACATTATATACCTTTTAACCACTCCCCTGGGTGGGAGTGTGGATGTGTGGCTAGCTTGTCCCACCAATGTCACATAACTAGCCTAGTAATTCTCCCTTCATAACTATACAAACTCTTGAGGGACTACAGGTCCCAGAACAACAACATTGCATCAGACTTACTCCGCAGACTCCCTCTGCGACACATATTGGCCATTCACAACTCTGCCAGTCACTGTTTCATCACATATATGCCTCCAAGCGCATCTTGAAGCGCACACACAGCTCCCCCTGGCTGTAACACTGGTCACTGCACCACAATACATTAAGGATTTTTTATTTTGGTATTTATACGACACATGTACACTTCCCCTTCTTTTACTTGTATCTTTGGAATAATGACTAAAATCGTTTTTGCAAACATATCGAGTGATTGTACCCACCAATGGCATTTTCGGGGTATGTGTTACTCTTTACCATGTGTCGCCTTCAGGTTTGCACCATCTTTTTTCTGAGTGTCAATACACTATTATACATTACCATTGCTATGTTTAGTGCCTGCGCACATGTGCTTTTATTTGATCATGCGTGAACTTATTTGCATACGGCGTCTGCATATCTGGTATTTAGATGATCTTTTTAGTCACACATGAGCCGCTAACCTAGTATCAGTACAGCTGTGATCCTCCACGCTTCGCCGGTAAACATCACAGCTGTTCTAAATCTCTGTATCATTATCTTGCATGTAAACTGGGTACTTGACGATTTGAGCAACCGGCCCCTGACGAAGCCACCAAGAGTGGTGACACGTGTCAGGCATCTTTTCAGCCCATTCCATCGAACACTTCATTATCGATGTGCGGTATCAGCTATTTGGCTGTTTTGACCCTCTATATAGATGGGTCATTCAGGTCCTTGAAATTGATATCGGGCCATTCCTGCCCATGTATGGTACACTGCTCAAAAAAATAAAGGGAACACTTAAACAACAGAATATAAATCCAAGTAAATCAAACTTCTGTGAAATCAAACTGTCCACTTAGGAAGTAACACTGTTTGACAATCAATTTCACATGCTGTTGTGCAATTGGAATAGACAACAGATGGAAATGATTGGCAATTATCAAGACACACTTGATAAAGGAGTGGTTCTGCAGGTGGGGACCACATACCACATCTCAGTACTAATGCTTTCTGGCTGATGTTTTGGTCACTTTTGAATGTTGGTTGTGCTTTCACACTCGTGGTAGCATGAGACGGACTCTACAACCCACACAAGTGGCTCAGGTAGTACAGGATGGCACATCAATGCGAGCTGTGGCAAAAAGGTTTGCTGTGTCTGTCAGCGTAGTGTCCAGAGACTGGAGGCGCTACCAGGAGACAGGCCAGTACACCAGGACATGTGAAGGGGGCCGTAGGAGGGCAACAAGCCAGCAGCAGGACCGCTACCTCAGCCTTTCAGCAAGGAGGAACAGGAGGAGTCAGGGCCAGCGTCAGCACCCGGGTAAATGCCGGGGACCTGGCGAGACGGGGGGCCCTGTTATGATTAGGTAATTCAGAACCACAATGGACCTTGAAGTTCAGAGCACACAAAGTGACCTGACAATGACCAAAAGACATAGGACAAGCTCTGAGACGTGGGAACTCTGCTGACCGCAATCCCTAATCCTATCCAACCACACTAGAGGCAGCCGTGGATTGCGCCTAACGCTCCCTATGCAACTCGGCACAGCCTGAGAAACTAGCTAGGCCTAAGATAGAAAAATAAGCCTACCTTGCCTCAGAGAAATACCCCAAAGGAAAAGGCAGCCCCCCACAAACTTACTGAACAGACCGAAAATAGGAAAGATAACTTTGCGGTCAACACAAAACCCTACAAACAACCACGCAGAGGGGCAAAAAGACCCTCCGCACCGACTAACGGTACGGAGGTGCTCCCTCTGCGTCCCAGAGCTTCCAGCAAGCAAGAAAAACCAATTAAGCAAGCTGGACAGAAAAAATAGCAAAACAAAAATAACACAAGCAAAACTTAGCTTATGCAGAGCAGACGGCCACAGGAACGATCCAGGAGGAAGCAAGACCAATACTAGAACATTGACTGGAGGCCAGGAGCAAAGCACTAGGTGGAGTTAAATAGAGCAGCACCTAACGACTTCACCACATCACCTGAGGAAGGAAACTCAGAAGCCTCAGTACCACTCGTGACCACAGGAGGGAGCTCTGCCACAGAATTCACAACAGGGCCCATTTAAGGTAGTAACTGATCGGTACTATACTACACTCAGGGGCGTAATTACTGCGGCCGCAGCTGCGACGGGGCCCGCTCAGTCCATCAAAGAAGCAGCCGACTCCTGCGTCCGTGTCATTTCCGGTCCTGTGCATTGTGGGGGAGTATTGGGTGTACTCACCAGCTTCAGAATGTGCAGTGCGCATGCTCCGGAGCCGACCAGTACACCCCCACAATGCACAGGACCGGAAATGACACACTGCAGTGTAATATCAGGTAGAACTCTGTTTGCACATCCTTCACTGCTGTGTCCACCTTTATTCAGCTGGTAAGTTGGCAATCACCACAGAGGACAGAGACAGAGGGGCAAGAAGCCAGTACAGTCTGTGTAGGGGGGCAGGAGTCAGATGTCAGACACAAGCCTCCTCTCAGGGATATTCCGTTTCCCTGAATGAAACAGTCCAGAGAGAACCTTTCCCACATTTGTATCCAGAGACTGGAGTAGGACAGTGGGGGGCAGAGACTGTCACCTCCATCTGCAGAGGACAGAGATCTCCTCATTTGATTGATATCAGCTTTAAGGGATAAGTCTGTAAAAAAGGGAAAATCTTTAGTAATTTGACCAGAGGGAGGTGACCTGTGAGGAGAAGCCCACCCCGCCTGCTCACAGGCTCCTGGTGGAGGGAACAGGAAGGAGGGGGTGTCTACTGTGCTTATTGGAATGAGAAGCTGGAGAACTTGTCCATCTCCAAAATCCACACCACCACCTTCAGGGAAGGCTCTCTAAAAAAAAATTAACACCCCCCTAATTCTGTGGAGCTAATGCAATAAATAGAAGTAGCTGCGGGGCCTCAGAGTGCGAACTTGTAACTTCCCAGCCTACAATGAAGGCAGAGACCCCGATGTCTGACATTGCCCTGACCTGTGGCAGATAATGTGGCTTTGAGCAGACTGCAAACCCTTTCCCCCAAAAATCTGCAACCCTGGGAGAAGTAGGAATGATGGCTCCATCTCTTCCAGAGCGGCTTCTGCTCCCAGCTCTAGTGCCCATGTGGGGGCTGCTGCTGGCGGCTTCACCGAGGGGTGCAGCAACAGATGGGACCCAGCTGCAGCCCTACATGTGAGTATTAGCCTGGCCATGTAGAAGAGCTCAGCTAGTCCTTTGGTGCAAGTCGGAAATTGGAAATAATCATGTCTTACTGACATAGCAGAGCTGAGTTTGGCCTTTAGTACAAGTCTGTGCATTGTATATCATCTATATTACAGACAGCAGAGCTGAGTTTGTCCTTTAGTACAAGTCTGCTTATTGGAAACCTCAAACTATGGCTGACATAGCAGAGCTGAGTTTGTCCTTTTAGTACAAGTCTGTGCATTGGAAATCTCATATGTATGAGTTTTTTCTTTATACCCCAGTGAGATACAGACACAGCCGAGCTAAGTATCATTTATTATCTGACCAAAGTCATCTTGATATCACATGAAGTTATAGATGTACCAGAGCTGTTTGTCATTTGGCATACATGGCAAAAATCTCAGGGAAAATGTGAATCTGGGTGGAAAATATTTTGGCATGGGGGGGGGCCCCATTTGAAAGTTCGCACCGGGGTCCATAACTTTGTAGTTAAGCCACTATACGTGACTGTGTTATATAGTACGTGGGCTGTGTTATATGCTACGTGGCTGTGTTATATACTATGTGGCTGTGTTATGTACTACGTGGGCTGTGTTATATGCTACGTGGCTGTGTTATATACTACGTGGGCTGTGTTATATGCTACGTGGCTGTGTTATATACTACGTGGGCTGTTATATGCTACGTGGGCTGTGCAATATACTACGTGGCTGTGTTATATGCTATGTGGCTGTGCTATATGCCACGTGGGCTGTGTTATATACTACGTGAGCTGTTTTATATGTTACGTGGCTGTGCTATATTTCTCTGCTGTATCTGTGCATCATGAATCGTGGTATGTGTTAAAGGGGGGGCCCACTGAGACTCTTTCGCCCGGGGCCCTCAAAAACCTGGAGCCGGCCCTGGGAGGAGTACTGCCAGAGCCCTGCAAAATGACCTCCAGCAGGCCACAAATGTGCATGTGTCTGCACAAACAGTTAGAAACCGACTACATGAGGATGGTCTGAGTGCACGACCTCCACAGAAGGGGGTTGTGCTCACAGCCCAACACCGTGCAGGATGCTTGACATTTGCCACAGAACACCAGGATTGGCAAATTCGCCACTGGTGCCCTGTGCTCTTCACTGATGAAAGCAGGCTCACACTGAGCACATGTGATAGATGTGACAGTCTGGAGACGCCATGGAGAGCGATCTGCTGCCTGCAACATCCTTCAGCATGAAAGGTTTGGCAGTGGATCAGTAATGGTGTGGGGTGGCATTTCTTTGGAAGGCCGCACAGCCCTCCATGTTCTCGCCAGAGGTAGCCTGACTGCCATTAGGTACCGAGATGAGATCCTTAGACCCTTTGTGAGACCATATGCTGGTGAGGTTGGCCCTGGGTTCCTCTTAATGCAGGACAATGCCAGACCTCATGTGGCTGGAGTGTGTCAGCAGTTCCTGCAAGATGAAGGCATTGAAGCTATGGACAGGCCCACCCGTTCCCCAGATCTGAATCCGATTGAACACATCTGAGACATCATGTCTCGCACCATCCCCCAACGTCACGTTGCACCACAGATTGTCCAGGAGTTGGCGGATGCTATAGTCCAGGTCTGGGAGGAGATCCCTCAGTAGACCATCAGGAACATGCCCAGGCTTTGTAGGGAGGTTATGCAGGCACTTGGTAGCCGCACACACTACTGAGCATCATTTCCTTGTCTTGAGGCATTTCCGCTGGAGTTGGATTAGTCTGTAATTTGATTTTCCACTTTGATTTTGAGCATCATTCCAAATTCAGACCTCCATGGGATATTAATTTTGATTTACATTGATCATTTTTATGTTTTATTCTTCTCATCGCACTCCACTATGTAATGAATAAAGAATTGCAACTGGAATTTTTAATTCAGTGATATCTAGGATGTGGGATTTTAGTGTTCCCTTTACTTTTTTGAGCAGTGTAGTTTTACTCTATTAAGAATTTTCTTTGTTTCAATCTTGCTTCATAACGCCTACCTTTTAGGCATTGGCAATTTGGTCACATTCTTATTGGTACACCTTTACTCTTATGGGTTTATGTGCGGGTTTCATATTGATTTATATTTTTCTTGCATGGTACTGCTTGTGCATTTGTTTACATCCTGAAACCAGTTCCATTGATCTAGAGCAGTCTATATAATCTTCAACATATTTTTGAGATACATGCAAATCCCCTTCCTAAATCCTGTGGTGTGCTGTTCGTATTTATCTGCATATATATTATTATGTATGACCAGAGTTTTGTGCATGTCACCTGGTTCTGGGCTGCAGCTCTATTGTGAGCATAAGTCTATACTTTTATGTCACATGTGTGACTTTTAAATGTTTTTAATCTGTGTTGTTCTGCTTTTTGTACCCAATAAAGTTATGTAATATTTTACAAAGGTGATCCCTACTTGTATGGCCTATAGTCTTTTTCTTTTGGTATATATAAACCTGAGGATCAGGTGACAGCCGAAGTGAATAGGTGAATCCTAGTAGGTTGAGGCGTCCTCACCGTTCGTTATTTCAGGTGTAGTCTGGGATTAAGGGTGCAGAGGCCCTTCATTGAAAGGTGGGTACTGTCATGACTAGCGATGAGTGAGTGTACTCGTTGCTCGGGTGACCTCCGAGTATTTGTTAGTGTTCGGATATTTAGTTTTCATCACGGCAGCTGAATGATTTACAGCTATTAGTCAGGCTGAGTACATGTGGGGGTTGCCTGGTTGCTAGGGAATCCCCACATGTAATCAAGCTGGCTAATAGCTGTAAATCATGCTGCTGAGGCGATGAAAACTTAATCTCCGAGCAGTCATAAATACTCGGAGACCACCAGAGCGTGATCGGGAAAACCCGAGCAACGAGTACACTTGCTCATCATTAGTCACGACTCATTTTGTGGAAATCGTAACAGCTTTGGTCCTGGTTTAATTTAAATGTGGTTTTTCCTTTTGGGCCAGCAAGAGTTAATGTCAGTTTCCTTGCTGGCAGCTGCTGTTTGCCGATCAGCTGATGTGGGTGGTGACCACTCCCACCAGCCTTTAAATAGTCACCTGACACATCAGCTGACTGTTGGTGATAGAGTTTTTCTCTGGAGTCCACCTGATGAGTTGGGAGCTCTCTGGTGCCAGCGTATATCAGCTGTTTGAGCTAAGTTTTCTTGTTCCCTGTCTGTCTGTCTCATGCTTGTCACTACACTGTGTTTACACCATCTGCAGTGGTAAGGCTAGCATCCTTGATGACCATTGCACTAGCCAGGCTATATTGAGGTGACAGCTAGGGACTAGGCACGTGACGGCGGTGGGGGGAAGGACCTACATAGGGCATTATGCAAGCTTAGGAATAGGCACAGGCTGTGTTAGGTGATGCCCCATCCCTCATTCCCTACTGATAGGGCCTTCCTCTCCCCTTTTCCATCTCGTTGTTGGTGTTTGTTGTGCTGTCAGCTGGACCAACCCTTGTCAGTCGTGACAGTGCATCTCTGCACCTACATGTTTGCACCTACATGTTTTCCATCTAGAGCTTCTCTGGCTCTATAAAGCCAAAGCTTTCAATCAAAAAAGGGGGTGGGGGTGGAGATAGAGAAAACAGGTGGGAAGGTGCACCTAAATATCTGGCACAGCCATTATGCAGAGTCGGTTGAAGCTAATTAAATACAACACCATATGAACAACAGGTCATTTTTCAACAAAAGTGAATAGGAAAAGTCTTTCAAACATTTTTGTTCATGGACCTGCTCCAAAAATTAAATGTGCACATATCATTACATTGTCACATTTTTTAACCCATAAAGTATATCTTCCCTCGCGTGATCTCCGGTCCTCCCAAGACCTCCTTCTCTCCTCCACACTTATTCGCTCCTCATCCAACCGCCTCCAAGACTTATCCCGAATATCCCCCATCCTCTGGAATTCTTTGTCCCAACACGTCCGACTATCACCCACATTCGGATCCTTCAGACGGAACCTGAAAACCCATCTCTTCAGGAAAGCCTACAGCCTGCACTGACCCCGCTGCCGCCTCATCACTACCGAAGCTACCGCCTCACCAACACCGGAGCTACCGCCTCACCAACACCGGAGCTACCGCCTCACCAACACCGGAGCTCCTGCAACCCTCAACCTACTGTCTCCTTCCCCATAATCCTGTAGATTGTAAGCCTGCAAGGGCAGGGTCCTCGCCCCTCTGTATCAGTCTGTCATTGTTAGTTTGTTTACTGTAAGTGATATCTGTAACTTGTATGTAACCCCTTCTCATGTACAGCACCATGGAATCAATGGTGCTATATGAATAAGTAATAATAATAAAGTAATACCATAAAAAATAAACCTAAAAATTCTGGTTTTACATCATACTAATGTACAATAAGTGGAATCAAATTTGATAACGTTATCTGTAAAGAAAATTGTATCACTAAAAATGTAATTTAACCTGCAAAAAATCCAACTTTCACTCCGCTCGGTTGGCAATAAAGTAAAAAAAATAGTTCTCCTATATAATATGGTGGTGGAAAATAAATGTTTATTTTTGTAAAGCGTTCAGAGTGTGCAGAGGGAATAACAAATTCAGTCTCTAAGTGTTGGATGGAGATGTTTCCTGAGGTCACTGTAGTCCACACCTGGAAGGCACTGACTAAATTGTGAGGTAGGAAGTCTCATCTCTAAAGTAAGATAGTGACAGACCCACTGGGTCCAATGCTTAGTCAGAGACGCTGATCTCCATAGTAAGGTGTGTTTCCTGGAGACAGACTATATGTAACTGGATTGACTTATTTGAGAGAATGCTATCAACGTCTTGTGGGGAGTACCGAGAACCTCTTACATTCCAATATAGTATTTATGTTCATATCTGATTCAATCAAATGTCTAAGATACATAGCAAGAGTATCAAAAAATGGACAACTGTGCAAAAGGCAGATGAACTGGATAAAAATAATATTAAGCAACCACATAACATGAACGGAGGCATCGATTGTCTGCTGGAATGTGAGAATGCCTGGCAGGAGCAATGTGGAGAATACCTGGCTGCTGTAATTGCTTACCAGGTATTGGTAATCCTCTCAGGCATTAACCCGTTACTTGCCAAATTAGAAATTTTCATTTTATGGATTTTTCAGAAAAGGGCGTCCCAATATTCAATTAAAAATGACAATGACATGATTTACTATTTTGAAAACATTCATTTTACAAACACAACACAAAAAATTGGACCTAATTATAAAGATTATAAAATCTTAGTTGCTAGAAGCAAAAAAGGACATTGGTAGATAATGGGTTAATGATGTGGGGCCTAGAAAAGGAAGGAAAAGAAAGGGGAAAAAAGGTTTTGAGAGGAGAAAAATGGGAAAGATCCCAAAAAAATCAAGCATTCATCAGCTTTAAAGTATTCAGACGATCCATATGAGAAGGAGCATCAGTTGGAAAATGAAGAAAAATTCACTTCAGCGCTTGTGAGGATGGATTCAATCCTGAACTTCTGTGGGAGAAGTGAAGAAAAAAGATTTAGGCTAAGTTCAGACTGGGCATTTTTGCTGCGTTTTTTTATGCTAATTCTCAGCTGCGTTTTTCAGTACCAGCTATGTCTATGAGATTTTGGAAATCTGCACAGCTTCATTTTTTGTCATCAGTATTTTGTGCTTTGCATGGTTTTTTGGACATAAAGCGTGTCACTTCTTTCAGTGTTTTTCACCCATTGAATTGAAAGGAAAAAAATGCATGAAAAAACGCACCAAAAATGCAACAAAAAATATAGTAAAACCTGCGTTTTTGCTGCAGCTTCTTTCCTGCCAAGAACTCAGGTTTTGCGGCAGGAAAAAAAACACCCTGTGTGAAGCTAGCCTTACTATCAACTATAATCTGCAGGTGAGCAGGATATGCTGTGGAGTAATGAATGCCGCATGCTAATTTTGTAACTCCACCAAGAAATCAGGAAAAAATTTAATTGGTCCATTGTTGTAGGAGATCTGACATATTAAAACCAGCCAAGAACGGTGTAGGAGGTTTGGCTGGGACCCAAATTGTCCGCTCTACTACACAGATATCAGAGAATATGGTATCGCCAAGAGTAGAATTTAGCCTCTGTTCAACAACAAAATATTCAGGATGTTGGCTCTCTGATTTTTCAGCTAATAATGCAGAGATTGTTGTGCCTCTACTAAGTTTCAAATTCATCCACTTTTTGCTGCCAGGTCTCTATTTTGCTAGGGGTAACAGCAAGACTGACAGTGAAAGGATTCAAAGGATCCTTCATATTAGCCATCCTGCTCTCTAACCAATCCTGGCTTTTCAGTTGTGCAAGTCTTGATGACTGGGGCTCACATCTTGACCACTGAGGGAGGTATTACAGGCCTCTAAAGCTGCAAGCATCTGCATGGACATCCTAACACAGTGTAGGTTCCTCCTCTTGCTTAAAATCGCTGTTCTAAATCGACTGAAGGAGATCTCACTTGTTTTTAGGAGAATGTTCTGAGCAGCTCAAAGTAACAAGGCCTTTCTTCGGGTCAGTGTCTGCGAATTGCTTGATGCTTTCAGCCGTGCCCTTGCTCATAGAATGCCTCATCCTGCATGAGTTTAGGGGGCAGTAAGCAAAGCAAGGAATCTGGGAAAGGTACGTATTCATTCCAAGTGACAGGAGATACAGCAGGATGATGAAGCCCACAGGTCAATTTAAAACTAGATCTGTGTAAAAATATGCTGGGCAAGTACTTTTAGAAATGTTCAGTAGAGATTCACGACTATTAAATGCCCACTAGGTGGTAATAGAGGACAAATATTTCATATGAATTCCTGTAAAATGGAATATGTAGAGTCTCAGAGAAGATTTAGGTCCAGCAAATGTCCAGGTCCTCTCTCCTTCCAAAGACTTCCAAACCGCAACTCAGGAAAACCCAATCAGCGTTAATGGCTTTGGAAAGAGATCACAGCAGGACGTATGAGGAGCACCACAATCCCACCTGATAGGACTTACAGTAATCCATGACCGAATGTTAATATGACCCCCTTATGTCAATGTAATGAAACCAAGGAGGGATAATGTTTTTTTGGGTTCTGTTCATTATTGTTGGGTTTGGAATTTTTTTCAAAGAGATTGTCTTTAATTAGAGAGATGTTTTCTGGTGAGTTCCATCCTCTAAGTTGAGTCAGTTATGTTCTTAAAATGATAGTCCACTACTAGGATAACCCCATCTCACTCTAATCATTAGCCCACCTTTCCAACATGGTTGCGGAGACTCACGTGAGGTTGTTCACTGTCCCCATACTTGGACGTATAAGAAATCAAGAGGAGGTGAGGGACCAGTTGCAGCTGTGACTTCCTCTTTATTACTTATATGTCTGAAGTGGTAGACAGTTATGCCAAGCGCTGTTTGGTGCAGGACACATGTTACAACCTTACATGAGCCCTGGGAACGTGAGTGCCAACACCCCTGGAAAGGTACCGGCATGGGAGGTGACTGTAAGTGCTTTTATTTTAACAGGGGCAAACATTGAGTGAGAAGGGTCCCTCCTAATAGGAGTCAACCACTTTAACACATTTGGATTCAAATAAGTGTTCTACCCATTATCTGTCAATTCATGGTAACACAAGCCCCACAATTTGAAAATAATAAGACAAGCACACCAGATTTAGTTTGGAATAAAAATTGGCCGTGGCGTTTATTTTTGAGTAACATGAAGAATAAATTATTAATAAATAACCAACCAGAATTAAATAATAATTCATCAACTGAATTCAATTTCACCATTAAAAATCCAATCCACCCAACACCGGGCGATTTTCCCACAAAATAAACGAAACGACAAGGTTGAACAAAAAATAAAAAGGGGTGGGAGGGCGGGATCTTGAATCTTCTGAGGTAAACTGGTGATAACGGCTCAGAACAGCTGTTTTTATAGCCAGGAATTCCATCAGTTCGGTACCTGTCAACCAATCAGCATGCCAGAAAAAACCGGGAATGACAGTAGGGAAAAACCAGAAAAAAACAGAATTAACCTGCTCGTGCACAGCACAGCTTACATAGCTATTAATAGCTTTTCTGACAGAACCAATGTAATGAGGATAATTTTAACTTTAACCATAAAAATACCATTGGTGGCTGTGTTATCATGCGACCCCCCATAGATTAACTACGGGGAGGGCGTTCATTTTAACACAAGCCCCACAATTTGAAAATAATAAGACAAGCACACCAGATTTAGTTTGGAATAAAAATTGGACGTGGCGTTTATTTTTGAGTAACATGAAGAATAAATTATTAAAGGGAACCTGTCACCCCGTTTTTTCAGATTGAGATAAAAATACTGTTAAATAGGGCCTGCGCTGTGCGTTACAATAGTGTATGTAGTGTACCCTGATTCCCCACCTATGCTGCGAAATACATTACCAAAGTCGCCGTTTTCGCCTGTCAATCAGGCTGGTCAGGTCAGGTGGGCGTGGTGACATCGCTCTTTTCTTCCCCAGCTTTCCGTTGGTGGCGTAGTGGTGTGCGCATCTCCAAGTTCCGAATCCACTGCACGCACGTGAAGAAACAGCGCGCGATCTGCGCTATTACCCCTGTCATCGGTGGGGGCGGCCATCTTCCTGAGGCCGCGCGTGCGCAGATGGAGTGCTCTGCTGCACGGGGCTTCATGAAAATGGCCGCGGAATGCCGCGCGTGCGCAGATGGAGATCGCGGTGGCCATTTTCCTGAAGCCGAGATGCAAACCCACCAATGACAGGGGTAATAGCGCAGATCGCGCGCTGTTTCTTTACGTGCGCGCAGTGGATTCGGAACTTGGACATGCGCACACCACTACGCCACCAACGGAAAGCTGGGGAAGAAACAGCGATGTCACCACGCCCACCTGACCTGACCAGCCTGATTGACAGGCGAAAACGGCGACTTTGGTAATGTATTTCGCAGCATAGGTGGGGAATCAGGGTACTCTACATACACTATTGTAACGCACAGCGCAGGCCCTATTTAACAGTATTTTTATCTCAATCTGAAAAAACGGGGTGACAGGTTCCCTTTAATAAATAACCAACCAGAATTAAATAATAATTCATCAACTGAATTCAATTTCACCATTAAAAATCCAATCCACCCGACACCGGGCGATTTTCCCTTTTTAAGGCATGGCCCCCCCAATAATGGCCTGGAGATCCAGATTAAAGATATCCAGGCCAATCTCGGAGAGGTGTACCCAATCTCTCCTAAACATCCCTGGAATCACATCTTCCAAATTGACATGCCTAAAAGAGAAACCTTGGATTAATGGCATGAATTTCTGAATGTTCCGATTTACCCTTTTTCTAATTCGCTCCAAAAACCGAGTATTCTCATGAAACCAAATAAACCTGGGGATAATTTCCGAAAAAGCGAAGGTAGTGTTAAAAAATTCCATTCTTAACAAACATAAGTCCCTTTTAATAAAAGACAAAAAATCAAGCGTGTTAATTTTACCAAGGTCGTTACCACCTAGATGAAAAATTATCAAGTTCGGATGTGGTCTGGTCTCGGCCAACTTATGAAGCTCAGGAATCAAGTTCTGCCATAACATTCCTCTCCCGCTGTGCCAAAAAATCTGTAAAAAGGATTTGTTAAAGCCTAAATTTTCTGTATAACACCTGACGATTGCCCTCTTCTCGGCCCAATAAATAAATGAATGTCCGATGATCCAGACAGTGATAACACCTAAGAAATGAATAAGATGTTAATTAAGGCATAGATCAGGACGAATATACAATTTAAAACGATTAGACTCCCATCTCCCAATTCTTCTTATGCGGGATTCACTAAGGCCCAACCTGGCGGCTTCTGTGGCTGCTCCAATGCGAAAGGAATGTGAAAAAAAATTAAGTTTCTCTAAACCTAAATGTTTCAAACACTTCTTAAGGACAAAGTTAAATTGGAATACAGTTGCAGGGTCGCCACTTTTATGAATAAAAAACGGACCATCCAAAGCGGGCCGAATAGCTGACCAATTGTAAGCGTTGTAAACAGGGCAGATAGTTTTATCTGAAATGGAATTCAATCTTACAGATGACCCACGGCCCAATTGGTCTGTTTTAGACTTTTTAATAAAAATAACTAAATGATGATTACATAACTGAACGTGTTCCAAAAACAAACCCAACGGAAAAGATTTTTTGAGGGAAACCAGCTCACTTACTCGCAAAGCCGCAAAAAATGCAAATGAAAAGGCCGTAGAAAAAAGAGACGCTTCAAAAAGATCCGTGCAAACTGATGGAAGAGACATACAAATGTCTCTCAAGAGTTGGACCGAAATAGGGCGGTGACTATCCGGTTGAAAATTAGCCCTTCTAAAACCCTTTAAAAATTGTTTGACAACAAAAAACTCGGATAGCGCTTTCTTACCGAAAAGTTTCAAAAAGAAAGACACACCCGCAAAATTTTTAGCTAGAGCCGAATAGGATAATCAATTTTTAACTAAATGCTCTGCGAAACGCAAAGCCATAACACGATCACACTCAACAAAAGAATAATTATTGCAATGACAAAATTTTACCCATAAGCTCTAAGCAGTTGAATAGTCAGCCCAAGTTTTGTTCGCTAAAGAATTTTCTACAAAACATTTAATTATACTTGAATTAAATCCCATAAGTGCTGAGGACAAATTAATCTTCTTTTGTCCCCTTCTGGAATGTGATTCAAAGCTTGTGACGCCTGGCAATGACAAACAAATTCTGCATTATCTTTAAACGTATGGGAGGAAAAAACAGCCTTTAACCAAATGTTTAATTTCAAACAAGTAAGTGTAAGATGCCTAAGTATTGTTGCAGCAAACTTATTCTTAGAAGAAAGGGTGTTTAGCATGAAAACCAAATTTTGCTTCTTAGAGCGAAAGGTAATGCGCCTGTTGGAAAGATAGGAACCCCAAAAATGAATGGCTAACAAAATAGAAAATAGATCCAATAAAGCGGGAAGTCTAGTAACTCTATTAAGAACCCAAGACTCAGGCCAGGTTTCAAAGGCCCAGTTAGAATCAAAAGTCAATCCCAGACCTAATTGTTCGTCAGTAAAATATGACAAGCCAATTTCATCAGAAAACGTGAAAGGGGCCTGCCACAGATTTTTTCCATTGAACTCTAACAAAAATTGCAACCAAATACGCAAGTCGTCCTTGACTCCGCTGCCCAAACGTAAATGGGCGTGAGGAGAAGAATGACCTGACGTAAGATCGTAAAGACGTTTAGAAAAGACCTTGCCCATGGGGATAATTTTCAAAGCGAAATTTAACATACCCAACAAGGACTGGAGCTCCTTAAGGGTAACCTTGTCTCTTGATAAGAAATAATCAATTAGAGAGCAAAGCTTAGAAATCTTATCCACTGGAAGGGAGCAAGACATGTTAGCAAAATCAATATGAATACCTAGAAACTCTAAAGAAGTGCAAGGAGAAACTGTTTTTTCTTCGGCGATAGGGACACCAAACTTATGACAAATGTTCCTAAACCTGAGCAGCAACAAAAAGCAGATATTGGAATCCTTAGGGCCGACAAACAAAAAGTCATCTAGGTAATGAAGAACCCCCCCGTCCGGGAAAGAAAATTCAACTACCCAATGCAAACAGGAAGAAAACAACTCAAAATAGTAACAAGACAACGAAAACCCTATAGGGAGGCATCTATCAAAAAAGAATTTGTTATTAAAAGCAAAACCGAGGGAGTTAAAACCGTCCGGATGTACCGGTAAAAGCCAAAAGGCAGATTTTATGTCTGATTTAGCCATCAGAGCATGTGTGCCAAACCATTGTAAAATAACGATCGCTTCGTCAAAAGAAGAATATTTCACAGAACAGATGTTAGTCAACCTCATCATTCAGAGAAGAGCCTCTGGGAAATGACAAGTGGTGTATCAATCTAAAGGAGCCAGGCTCCTTTTTGGGAACTACACCGAGAGGGGAGATCCTAAAATTAGTGAAAGGAGGTGAACTAAAGGGTCCAGCAACTCTACCCGATTCCAACTCCTTTACGATCTTTTCTTTAACTACTAGGGGAAACTCAAAAGCGGATGGTAAATTACGAACTACAGAGCAACCAACCCCTTTAAATTGAGGTACAAAAAAACCATATAAAAACCGGTTAAAAATCTCAGAGCTAATCCGTTGATCTGGGTACACCTCTAACCAAGGGACCATGTTTAGCACTTTCACTGGAATCGGTGCTCTTTGAAATAGATTCTTTAGATAACACTTGCTGTCCAGATTGAAACTGTTTCTTGTAGCACTTTGACATGGAGTGGTTGCCCCCACAAAATGAGCATTCATGTCGAAAGCGGCAATTAAGAGCCCACTTACAATTACCTTCATTGAATTCAAAGCATACCCCTTTCTTGGCATGGGGATTCACAGGCTGCCTGGATGATGAGAATTTCTGGGGTAACATTAAGTTGATCCACAACCCTATATCCTTCTTACCCCATGAAAGATCAGAGTACATAGCTAGCTTCTGCCTGAAAGACTCATCATACTGGAGCCAAGCCATACCCCCAAAATTCCTATAAGCTTCCAAAATAGAGTCTAAATGCTGAAAAAGGCCTGAACATAAGTTAGGAAATTTTTCCCCCAGAACAGCAGCATAGATAGAGAATGCTTGCAGCCAATTATTGAATGATTTAACATTAATAGGCCTTTTTTATCATCATTATCCTCCCTCTTGTCATATTTATGCTGCTGCTCTTTTACAGATAGTAACATAGTAACATAGTAACATAGTAACATAGTAACATAGTTAGTAAGGCCGAAAAAAGACATTTGTCCATCCAGTTCAGCCTATATTCCATCATAATAAATCCCCAGATCTACGTCCTTCTACAGAACCTAATTGTATGATACAATATTGTTCTGCTCCAGGAAGACATCCAGGCCTCTCTTGAACCCCTCGACTGAGTTCGCCATCACCACCTCCTCAGGCAAGCAATTCCAGATTCTCACTGCCCTAACAGTAAAGAATCCTCTTCTATGTTGGTGGAAAAACCTTCTCTCCTCCAGACGCAAAGAATGCCCCCTTGTGCCCGTCACCTTCCTTGGTATAAACAGATCCTCAGCGAGATATTTGTATTGTCCCCTTATATACTTATACATGGTTATTAGATCGCCCCTCAGTCGTCTTTTTTCTAGACTAAATAATCCTAATTTCGCTAATCTATCTGGGTATTGTAGTTCTCCCATCCCCTTTATTAATTTTGTTGCCCTCCTTTGTACTCTCTCTAGTTCCATTATATCCTTCCTGAGCACCGGTGCCCAAAACTGGACACAGTACTCCATGTGCGGTCTAACTAGGGATTTGTACAGAGGCAGTATAATGCTCTCATCATATGTATCCAGACCTCTTTTAATGCACCCCATGATCCTGTTTGCCTTGGCAGCTGCTGCCTGGCACTGGCTGCTCCAGGTAAGTTTATTATTAACTAGGATCCCCAAGTCCTTCTCCCTGTCAGATTTACCTAGTGGTTTCCCATTCAGTGTGTAATGGTGACATTGATTCCTTCTTCCCATGTGTATAACCTTACATTTATCATTGTTAAACCTCATCTGCCACCTTTCAGCCCAAGTTTCCAACTTATCCAGATCCATCTGTAGCAGAATACTATCTTCTCTTGTATTAACTGCTTTACATAGTTTTGTATCATCTGCAAATATCGATATTTTACTGTGTAAATCTTCTACCAGATCATTAATAAATATGTTGAACCCCACTGGTCACAGCGACCCAGTTAGAGACTATACCATTTATAACCACCCTCTGCTTTCTATCACTAAGCCAGTTACTAACCCATTTACACACAATTTCCCCCAGACCAAGCATTCTCATTTTGTGTACCAACCTCTTGTGCGGCACGGTATCAAACGCTTTGGAAAAATCGAGATATACCACGTCCAATGACTCACCGTGGTCGAAACTATAGCTTACCTATTCATAAAAACTGATTAGATTGGTTTGACAGGTAGCGATTTCTCATAAACCCATGCTGATATGGAGTTAAACAGTTATTCTCATTGAGATAATCCAGAATAACATCCCTCAGAAACCCTTCAAATATTTTACCAACAATAGAGGTTAGACTTACTGGCCTATAATTTCCAGGTTCACTTTTAGAGCCCTTTTTGAATATTGGCACCACATTTGCTATGCGCCAATCCTGCGGAACAGACCCTGTCGCTATAGAGTCCCTAAAAATAAGAAATAATGGTTTATCTATTACATTACTTAGTTCTCTTAGTACTCGTGGGTGTATGCCATCCGGACCCGGAGATTTATCTATTTTAATCTTATTTAGCCGGTTTCGCACCTCTTCTTGGGTTAGATTGGTGACTAGTGTTGAGCATTCCGATACCGCAAGTATCGGGTATCGGCCGATATTTGCGGTATCGGAATTCTGATACCGAATTCCGATACTTCCCGCGTATCGGATACCGGAATCGGAAGTTCCCAGAATTCAAACTGAACGCAGCAGCCAATGAGGAATGATTGGAAGTGTGGGCACATCCTGTTTAGCATGGTGGGCATGTAAGTACTGGCAAGGCTGTGATTGGCTGTTGAAATGATGTCACTCTGCACTATAAAAAACGCTGCCGCCATTATGCGCTCACTCTGCTGTGATTTCAGTTAGGGACAGGACGCTGTGTTCTAACTCAGGGCCAGTTGAGCTAGCTAATTGCTTTATTTTCCTTTCCAAAGGCTAATTTAGCAAAACGCTGTGTGTTCTTCACTGTTCACCTTGCTCTTGCCTTGCAGCGCTGTTTTAACAGCGTTCTGCAAGGTCTCTGTGTGTGTGTGTGTGTGCAGCTCACTCTGTAGTCTGTGTGCAGCCATATACCCGGTTGTATTCAGCTCAGGGGGGGGTTCACACTGCCTCACACAGTTGTCCTTTTTTGCTCATAGTGCAGCCTGCTGCACATTTTTTCTCAAATTTCCTATTAGTGTTTTTCCACCCGTCTCCAGCTAAATTGTGGAAAAACACTACATAGGATAACCTAGAGGGGTTTTTTTGGGCCTTGCAGCGCCGTTTACGGCTGTCTGCACGGTCTCCGTGTGAGCCCAGCTCGCCCTGTAGTCTGTGTGCAGCCATAGCCGGTTGGATTCAGCTCAGGGTTCGTTACTGGCTCATACCTTGAGAAAAATTTTCCTTTTTTTCAAATAGTGCAGCCTGTTTAAAAATTTATAAAAAAATTCCCTATTAGTGTTTTTCCACCCGTCTCCAGCTAAATTGTGGAAAAACACTACATAGGATAACCTAGAGGGGTTTTTTTGGGCCTTGCAGCGCCGTTTACGGCTGTCTGCACGGTCTCCGTGTGAGCCCAGCTCGCCCTGTAGTCTGTGTGCAGCCATAGCCGGTTGGATTCAGCTCAGGGTGCGTTACTGCCTCATACCTTGAAAAACAATTTCCTTTTTTTCAAATAGTGCAGCCTGTTTAAAATTTAAATTAAAAAAATTCCTATTAGTGTCTTTCCACCCGTCTCCAGCTAAATAGTGGAAAAACACTACATAGGATAACCTAGAGGAGGGTTTTTTGGCCTTGCAGCGCCGTTTACGGCTGTCTGCACGGTCTCCGTGTGATTTAAACTAGCTCTGTAGCCCGATCTGCACAAAAAAAAAAGTAAAGTTCACCAAACACAACTTAACACTTGTGTAGGCCACATTTGAAAAATAATAAAGTTTAGTCCACACTTTACAACATTAGTGTTTCTTACACCTGTTAGGAGGAGCATTTCAGGAATAAGCACACTAAGGCCTTAGTACTTTTCTGCTTATCTTTATCTGTCAACCAAGATGAAGAGGGCAGGGAGTAAGGCACGTGGGCGTGGGCGCGGAGCAGGGAGAGGAGCAGGGAGAGGACGTGGTGATTCTGTGCCTGCTGCGGGCGCCGGTGACTCGTCGTCACTCAGTTTCAGCAGGGAACAGTCCTTCATGCGCAGCTTTGTCGGAGAGCGCCGTGCACCGCTGCTGCGTGAAGACCAAATTGAAGCCGTTGTCGGGTGGATGGCAGCTAACGCCTCGGCATCGACTTCAGTTAGTGCCACATCCTCTCAGGCACAGAGCACTGGAGAGCAGCCATCTGTCTCTTCACCACCTGCCAAATTGGCCAGGCAGTCAGAGAGCCCAGGACAGGAGCCGTCTCTACTTCTGTTCTCTGAATCTCTTGGCTTGGAAACAGGGGGCCAGCCAAGCAGCATTGGAGAAATGGAAGAAGAGGCAGTGTGCAGTGATGCCCAACAGCTTTTTCTCTCTGACTCTGAAGAGGCAGGTGGGCCAGTGCCTCCGGTGACCACAGCGCAGTACGCATCTGATGATGAAACTCAGGTGCCGCTTTCTGATGCGTACTGTGCTGCCGAGACTACCCAGGAGGAGCAGTTGGTGGCAGAGGGTAGTGGAGATGATGAGGTCCTTGACCCATCGTGGCGTGAGGAACAGGAAGGTGGTGGGAGCAGCTCTGAGGAAGAGCTTCCCCTTACGGGCCAAGGAGGGAGAGGGAGGGGGAAGACTGCGGAGCCTGTAGCCTCCACTTTGGCACCCGTTAGGAGCCTGTCTCTTTCCAAAGCCAAAAAGGGCGCTCCCAAGACTTGCAGTGCCTGGTCCTTTTTTGACACAGTTGCAGATGACATTTGTTTTGTCAAATGCAAGCTGTGTCATCAGAAAGTAAAAAGAGGGAAAAATGTCAGCAACCTCAATACCACAAATATGTGGAAACATGTGCGGACCAGGCACGCGGTGGAGTTACAGAAACACAGTGAAGACGTAGGCCAACCAACAGCGGCAGCTACCACCTCTTCATCTCGTGTTGCCTCTTCCTCCACTGTTGTCCAGAGACCTAGTGTAATTCCACCCACAGCACCACCTTCCCAGTCATCCTCACACTCCCAGTCTACTCTACAGCCATCGGTAGTACAGGCATGGGAGAAAAGGCCGGCATTCTCGGCCAACCACCCCCGAGCACAGGCTCTGAATGCAGGCATTGCCAAACTGTTGTCCCTGGAAATGCTCTCGTTCAGGCTGGTGGAGACTGACAGCTTCCGTGACTTGATGGCATTGGCAGTCCCACAGTACAAGGTGCCCAGCCGCTTTTACTTCAGCAGGCAGGCTGTCCCTGCCCTGCACAGGCATGTTGAGGCAAACATAAAACATGCGCTACTGAACGCCGTCAGTAGCAAGGTCCACCTCACCACCGATGCGTGGACCAGTCAGCATGGACAGGGGCGATATGTTTCCCTCACTGCCCATTGGGTTAATGTTGTTGAGCCAGGTACAGATCGTGCGAGTGGCGCAGGACGTGTCCTGCCCACTCCAAGGATTGCAGGAATCCAGTCTGTACGCATCGACTCCTCCTCTTACACCAGTTCCTCAGATTCCTCTCTGCAGGATCCGTCACAGTCCACCTCCACATGGACCCGTGAACGTTTACCTATGACCGACATGAGCACAGCCGTGGCCAAATGTCAGCAGGCCGTCTTGAAACTAGTTTCATTGGGGCATCGAAGCCACACAGCGCAGGAGCTCTGGAATGCCATCAAGCAGGAGAGCGATGTGTGGTTACTGCCAGCGAATCTCCAGCCAGGCATGGTAGTGTGTGACAATGGCCGAAATCTGGTGGCAGCTTTGGCCCTTGGCAACCTCACTCACATCCCATGTCTGGCACATGTGCTCAATTTGGTTGTGCAGAGTTTTCTGAGGGACTATCCGGATCTTGATGCCCTGCTGCACAAGGTCCGCCTAGAGTGTGCTCACTTGCGGCGTTCCAGCTTGGCCAGATCCCGCATTGCTGCTCTGCAGCGCCGATTCCGCCTTCCGGAACACCGCATCATATGTGACCTACCTACCCGGTGGAATTCCACGTTACATATGTTGGAGCGGTTGTGTGAGCAGCAGCAAGCAGTTATGGAGTACCAGCTGCATCAGGCGCAAAGAAGTCGCAGTCAGCGCCGATCAGACTTCACAACCACAGAGTGGGCCACTATGAAGGACGTCTGCCAGGTTTTGCGTCCTTTTGATTATTCCACGCGGATGGCAAGTGCAGATGATGCACTAGTCAGCATGACTGTCCCCCTTATCTGCCTGCTTCAGCAAACTTTGCAAGGGGATGATGTTGTGGAAGAGGTGGAGGATGAGGAGTCACCTTTTCCATCAGCTTCTGGAGAGTCAGCGCCACGTGGTTCCTCACAAAGGGGTACGCAGGGGCCAATTTGTGAGGAGGATGAGGAGGAGTCAATGGAGGAGGAAGAGCTCCGTCCAGAGGAGGGAGCGACACAATTGTCCAGTGGTCAGTGTGTACAGCGAGGGTGGGGTGATGACGAGCGGGCAGAGATCATGTCTCAAGCAGGGGACAGCGTTTCTGGGCCAGTTGGCACTCTGCAGCACATGGTGGATTTCATGCTGCAGTGCCTGAGAAACGACCGCCGCATCGACCACATTCTCAACATGCCTGATTATTGGGTGTTCACCCTCCTCGATCCTCGCTACCGGGACAACGTCCAAAACCTCATCCCTGCGTTGACCCGGGAGCGTAAATTGCGGGAGTACCACGACACACTGGTGAATTCCATCATCTTCTCCTGTCCAACTGAGAGGAGTGCTGCTAGTGCTTTACAAAGCAGCTCAGTGCGTCGAGGCAGTGCGGGAGGCTCTGCCCAAAGAGGGAGCAGAAGCAGTGCCTCTGCCCAAGGCAAGCCCAGTATGGCACAACTCTGGCACACTTTTGTGTGCCCGCCCCAAATGTCTACACCATCACCGGCGGCTCCAGTCAGCAGGAGGCAACGGTTCCGTCAGATGGTGACAGACTACATGGCTTGCCCTCTTACTGTACTCCCTGACGGCTCTTCCCCGTTCAAGTTTTGGGTCTCTAAGCTGGATACATGGCCAGAGCTAAGCCAGTATGCATTGGAGGTGCTGGCTTGCCCTGCGGCTAGTGTCTTATCGGAACGTGTCTTTAGTGCCGCAGGTGGTGTACTAACAGACCGTCGCATGCGACTATCCTCCGATAACGTTGACCGGCTTACTTTCCTGAAAATGAACCAGGCCTGGATCTCGCAGGAATTTGCCACTCCTCTGCCTGATTAAGTAATTGGGTGTCATCCAGGTCTCCTGCTGTGTTCATCTTTCTACCACCTGAACTGCTATTCCTGGGCTCCAACACCGCCAGTTGCGGCTCAGAAGTGCAGGCTGCACAGTAAAAACATACGACCCAGTGTTATTGGGTTTCAGTAACGTCAGCTGATCCCCAGCTGTGTAGCCGGCAATGTGTCCTGCGACCGCCACGCTGGCACAACAACCTAAATGTAAGGGAACCTGTCCCCCCCCCCCCCCCCGTCGTTTGTTACTGAAAGAGCCATCTTGTGCAGCAGTAATGCTGCACAAGGAAAAGGTAGCTCTTTTTTTTTAGCTCCTTGCACACGCAGAACTTAACACTTATAAAATGTGTTCACTGATACCGTTATACTGTCCCGGAGCTGGGACTTTCCTTCGTAATGTGACGCAGCACAGCCGTCATTCCTACCCCCTTGGTGCCATGCGCTGCCTCCTCAGCATTGTTTTAAGCTGTCACGGAGCCTGCGCTGTTCTGTTATCCCTTGGGCATGCCCTATTTGCGCTGCCTGTCTTCTGACATAATTTGGTGTCAGGCTGGCTGCGCATGTGCGGCTGCGCTGTCCGAGATCCCGCCTCGCAGTGTCTTCTGATTGAGTCACACTGCGGGCCTGGGATCCATGGGCATGCGCAGTGCATATCTTCCCCTCGGGGTCTCGCTCATTTCCCTCCGCCTTCTTTAGACTGTGCGCCGTCAGCTGATCCCTAATAGCATGCCACGGCCGTGACACCGCACAGTCTGAAGAAGAGGGAAGAAGGGGAGTGAGAGTCGAGGATATGCACTGTGCATGCCCATGGTTCCAAGGCTCGCAGTGGGATTACGTTAGATGAGACTGCGAGGTGGGATCTGGAGCAGCGTGGACGCACAGGCACTGACAGCCTGACACCAAATTATGTCAGAAGACAGGCAGCGCTAATTGGGCATGGCCAAGGGCTAACAGAACAGCGCAGGCTCCGTGACAGTTTAAAACAACGCTGAGGAGGCAGCGCACGGCACCAAGGGGATAGGAATGACAGCTGTGCTGTGTCCCATTACGAAGGAAATTCGCACCTCCGGGACGGTTTAACGGTATAAGGGGACACATTCTTAGTGTTTACTTCGGTGTTTGCAAGGAGCATAATTAAAAGAACCACCTTTTCCTTTTGCATCCTTAGTGCTGCACAAGATGGCTCTTTCAGCTACAAACGTCTTGGGGGGGGTTAAAGGTTCCCTTTCAACTTGCTCCAATCAGGCTTCGGCCTACACTCTGTTCCTCTGCTCCTCCTGCTGTCCCTGGGCTCTAACACCGCCAGTTGGTGCCTGGAAGTGCTGTGTGCACAGTCAACAGTCGCTCCTCTGTTATTGGGGTTCAGTAACGTCAGCTGATCCCCAGCTGTGTGTGCGGCAATACCTCCAATCTGCTCCTCCTGCTGTCCCTGGGCTCTAACACCGCCAGTTGGTGCCTGGAAGTGCTGTGTGCACAGTCAACAGTCGCTCCTCTGTTATTGGGGTTCAGTAACGTCAGCTGATCCCCAGCTGTGTGTGCGGCAATACCTCCAATCTGCTCCTCCTGCTGTCCCTGGGCTCTAACACCGCCAGTTGGTGCCTGGAAGTGCTGTGTGCACAGTCAACAGTCGCTCCTCTGTTATTGGGGTTCAGTAACGTCAGCTGATCCCCAGCTGTGTATCCGGCAACGTGTCATGCGACCGCCACGCTGGCACAACTAAAATGTAAGGGGACCTGTCCCCCCCCCCCCCCTAGGCGTTTGTTACTGAAAGAGCCACCATGTGCAGCACTAATACTGCACAAGGGAAAGGTCGCTCTTGAAATTATGCTCCTTGCAAACGCTGAACTACACACTCATGTAATGTGTCCCCTCACACCGTCCAACCGTCCCAGGGGTGGGACTTTCCTTTGTAATGTGACGCAGCACAGCCGTCATTGCTACCCCCTTGGCACCGTGCGCTGCCTCCTTAGCGTTGTTTGATTCCGTCATGGACCCTGCGCTGTTATGTTATCCCTTGGCCATGCACAGTTTGCGCTGCCCGTCCTCTGACATCATTTGTTGTCGTCCTGGCTGCGCCTGTGCGTCCACGCTGCCCGAAATCACACCTCGCAGTGTCGTCTAATGTGATCCCACAGTGGGCCTGGTATCCATGGCCATGCGCAGTGCATATACTAGCCTCTCACTCCCCTTCTTCACGCTTCTTCAGACTAGGCGGCGTCAGCTGATCCCTAATAGCATGCCACGGCCGTGACGCCGCACAGTCTGAAGAAGCAGGAAGGAGGTGAGTGAGAGGCGATGATATGCACTGCGCATGCCCATGGATCCCTGGCCCGCAGTGGGACTACATTAGATTACACTGCAAGGTTGGATCTCGGGCAGCTTGGACGCACAGGCACTGCCAGCCTGACACCTACATGATGTCAGAAGACGGGCACCGCTAACTGTGCATGGCCAAGGGATAACATTACAGCGCGGGCTCCGTGACAGAACCAAACAACGTTGAGGAGGTGGCGCCCGGCACCAAGGGGGTTGGAATGACGGCTGTGCTGTGTCACATTACAAAGGAAAGTCTCACTTCCGGGATGGTTTGACGGTGTGAGGGGACACATTATATGAGTGTGTACTTCAGCGTTTGCAAGGAGCATAATTTTCGGAGCCACCATTTTCCATGTGCAGTATTACTGCTGTACAAGATGGCTCTTTCAGCAACAAATGCCTGGGGGGGGGTTAAAGGTTCCCTTTCAACTTGCTCCACTGCAGGCTTCGGCCTACACTCTGCTCCTCTTTGATTCCCTGGGTTTCAACACTGTCAGTTGCCACCTGGAAGTGTTGTCTACACAGAAAAAAACACTAGGTGATGTGTCAGTGGGGTTCAGCACCGCCAGCTGTTCCCCTGCTGTGTAGTCGGCAACGTGTCCAGCACAAGCCACGCTGGCACAACAGAACAAAAGCTGCCACCAGTGCAGGCTTCGGCCTAGACTCTGCTCCTCTCCTCCTCCTGCTGACCCTGGGCTCAAACACCGCTAGTTTTTGCCCGGAAGTGCTAGCTGCACAGAGAAAAACACCAGCCAATGTGTTAGTGGGGTTCAGCACCGCCAGCTGTTCCCCTGCTGTGTAGCCGGCAACGTGACCTGCAAACGCCACGCAGGCACATGAACTGAAATTAAAGGGAACCTGGCAGCACCCCCCCAGGTGTTTCTATGTATAACAGCCACCTAGTACAGCAGTACTGCTGCATTTGTACAAGGTGGCTGTTTTTTTATCCTTGCCCACGTAGAATTAAACACATAAAATATGTGTCTCATTACAGACCATTACAATGTCCCTGAGGTGTGAATTTACTTTTTAATGACACGCACCACCCCCCTTGGTAGCGCTGCCCGTCTTCTGACATCATTGGTTGGCTGCTTGTGCCTGTGCGTCCGCCCTGCCCGACACAACCCCCCTCGTTTCATATATTTTGGCTGCGAGGGTGTGCTTGATGGCCATGTGCAGTGCATATGTTCGCTTGTCTTAACTCATCTCCTTCCGCCTTCTTCAGACTGTGCGGCCTCCTGGCCGTGGTAGGCGATAAGGGATCAGCTGAGGCCGCCCAGTCTGAAGCAGGTGTAAGGACATGTGTGAGCGGCAAACATATTTACTGCACAAGGCCACGAATCCCAGCCACGCAGTGTGATTTTTTGAAAACACACTGTGGGCCTGGGATTCATATCCATTGCTAACCGCAACGGCCAACATGAAATGAGGTGAGAAGACAGGCAGCGCTCAGAGCGCATGGCCAAGGGATCACAATAGCGCAGACTCCTGTACAGCTAATACAACGCTCAGGAATCTGCGCCCACCACCTAGGTGTAAATTTTGACACCTGTGCTGCGTCTCCTTAAAAAGACAAGTCACGCCTCCACTACTGTTTGACAGTTTAATGGGCTAAATAGTGTACGTGTTTTATTCAGCGTGTGCAAGGAGCAAGCTAAATAGAGCAACCTTTTACTTGTGCAGCATTAATGCTGCACAAGGTGTGGCTCTTCTACCTTGCAACACCTGAGGGGGGGTTAAAGGTTACCTTTGAAATTGGTTCAACTAGGCTTCGGCCTACACTCTGCTCCTCTCCTCCTCCTGCTGACCCTGGGCTCTAACACCGCTAGTTTTTGCCCGGAAATGCGAGCTTCACAGAGAAAAACAACAGCCAATGTGTTAGTGGGGTTCAGCACCGCCAGCTGTTCCCCTGCTGTGTAGCCGGCATCGTGTCCAGCACAAGCCACGCTGGCACAACCGACCAAAAGCTGCCACCAGTGCAGGCTTCGGCCTACACTTTGCTCCTCTCCTCCTCCTGCTGACCCTGGGCTCTAACACCGCCAGTTTTTGCCCGGACATGCGAGCTGCACAGAGAAAAACACCAGTCAATGTGTCAGTGGGGTTCAGCAACACCAGCTGTTCCCCTGCTGTGTAGCTGGCAACGTGTCCTGCAAACGCCACGCAGGCACATGAACTGAAATTGAAGGAAGCCTGCCCCCCACCCCCGGTGTTTCTATGTATAACAGCCACCTTGTACAGCAGTACTGCTGCATTTGTACAAGGTGGCAGACTTTTTCTCCTTGCCCACGTTTAATTAAACACATACTAAATGTGTCTCATTGAGACCATTCTACTGTCCCTGAGGTGTGACTTTCCTTTCTAATGATACGCAGCACCACCCTTGTTAGCGCTGCCCGTCTTTTGACATCATTGGTTAGCTGGTTGCGCCTGTGCGTCTGCCCTGCTCGAAACAACTCCCCTCTGTGTCTTATTTTTTTGGACAACGAGGATGTGATTGATGGGCATGTGCAGTGCATATGTTTGCCTGTGTTCACTCATCTCCTTCCGCCTTCTTCAGACTGGGTGGCCTCATGACCGCGGCATGCGATAAGGGATCAGATGAGGCCGCCCAGTCTGAAGCAGGTGTAAGGACATGTGTGAGCGGCAAACATATTTACTGCACAAGGCCACGAATCCCAGCCACGCAGTGTGATTTTTAGAAAACACACTGTGGGTCTGGGATTCATGTCCATCGCTAACCGCAACGGCCGACATGAAATGAGGTCAGAAGACAGTAAGCGCTCACAGCGCATGGCCAAGGGATAACAAGAGTGCAGACTCCTGTACAGCAAATAACAACGCTCAGGAAGCTGCGCCCATGCACCAAGGTGTTATTTTTGACACCTGTGCTGCTTTTCTTTAAAAAGACAAGTCACGCCTCCACTACTGTTCTACAGTAGAATGGGCTAAATAGTGTACATGTTTTATTCAGCCTGTGCAAGGAGCAAAATTAAGAGAGCAACCTTTTACTTGTGCAGCATTAATGATGCACAAGGTGTGGCTCTTGTACCTTGCAACACCTGAGGGGGGGTTAAAGGTTACCTTTGAAATTGGTTCAACTAGGCTTCGGCCTACACTCTGCTCCTCTCCTCCTCCTGCTGACCCTGGGCTATAACACCGCCAGTTGTAGCCTGGAAGTGCTACGTGCACAGAGAAAAACACCCGCCAATGTGTTAGTGGGGTTCAGCACCGCCAGCTGTTCCCCTGCTGTGTAGCCGGCATCGTGTCCAGCACAAGCCACGCTGGCACAACTGATCAAAAGCTGCCACCAGTGCAGGCTTCGGCCTACACTCTGCTCCTCTCCTCCTCCTGCTGACCCTGGGCTCTAACAATGCTAGTTTTTGCCCGGAATTGCTAGCTGCACAGAGAAAAACACCAGCCAATGTGTCAGTGGGGTTCAGCAACGCCAGCTGTTCCCCTGCTGTGTAGCTGGCAACGTGTCCTGCAAACGCCACGCAGGCACATGAACTGAAATTGAAGTGAGCCTGCCCCCCACCCCCAGGTGTTTCTATGTATAACAGCCACCTTGTTCAGCAGTACTGCTGCATTTGTACAAGGTGGCTGACTTTTTCTCCTTGCCCACGTGGAACTCAACACGTACAAAATGTGTCTCATTAGAGACCATTACAATGTCCCTGAGGTGTAACTTTACTTTTTAATGACACGCACCACCCCCCTTGGTAGCGCTGCCCGTCTTCTGACATCATTGGTTGGCTGCCTGTGCCTGTGCGTCCGCCCTGCCCGACACAACCCCCCTCGTTGTCTCATATATTTTGACTGCGAGGGTGTGATTGAAGGGCACGAGCAGTGCATATGTTCGCCTGTCTTCACTCCCCTCCTTCCGCCTTCTTCAGACTGTGCGGCCTCATGGCCGTGGCAGGCAATAAGGGATCAGCTGAGGCCGCCCAGTCTGAAGCAGGTGTAAGGACATGTGTGAGCGGCGAACATATTTACTGCACAAGGCCACGAATCCCAGCACCGCAGTGTGACTTTATGGAAAGGCACTGTGGGTCTGGGATTTATGGCCATCGTTAACCGCACCGGCCAACATGAAATGAGGTCATAAGACGGCCTGCACTAACAGGGTATTGCCAAGGGATAACACAAGAGCGCACTCTCCTGTACTGCAAATAACAACGGTAAGGAGTCTGCGCCCAGCACCTAGGTGTAAATTTTGACACCTGTGCTGCGTCTTCTTCAAAAGAAAAGTCACGCCTCCACTACTGTTTGACAGTATAATGGGCTAAATAGTGTACGTGTTTTATTCAGCGTGTGCAAGGAGCAAACTAAATAGAGCAACCTTTTACTTGTGCAGCATTAATGCTGCACAAGGTGTGGCTCTTCTACCTTGCAACACCTGAGGGGGGGTTAAAGGTTACCTTTGAAATTGGTTCAACTAGGCTTCGGCCTACACTCTGCTCCTCTCCTCCTCCTGCTGACCCTGGGCTCTAACACCGCTAGTTTTTGCCCGGAAATGCGAGCTTCACAGAGAAAAACAACAGCCAATGTGTTAGTGGGGTTCAGCACCGCCAGCTGTTCCCCTGCTGTGTAGCCGGCATCGTGTCCAGCACAAGCCACGCTGGCACAACCGACCAAAAGCTGCCACCAGTGCAGGCTTCGGCCTACACTTTGCTCCTCTCCTCCTCCTGCTGACCCTGGGCTCTAACACCGCTAGTTTTTGCCCGGAAATGCGAGCTTCACAGAGAAAAACAACAGCCAATGTGTTAGTGGGGTTCAGCACCGCTAGCTGTTCCCCTGCTGTGTAGCCGGCATCGTGTCCAGCACAAGCCACGCTGGCACAACCGACCAAAAGCTGCCACCAGTGGAGGCTTCGGCCTACACTCTGCTCATCTCCTCCTCCTGCTGACCCTGGGCTCTAACACCGCTAGTTTTTGCCCGGAATTGCTAGCTGCACAGAGAAAAACACCAGCCAATGTGTTAGTGGGGTTCAGCACCGCCAGCTGTTCCCCTGCTGTGTAGCCGGCATCGTGTCCAGCACAAGCCACGCTGGCACAACCGACCAAAATCTGCCACCAGTGGAGGCTTCGGCCTACACTCTGCTCATCTCCTCCTCCTGCTGACCCTGGGCTCTAACACCGCTAGTTTTTGCCCGGAATTGCTAGCTGCACAGAGAAAAACACCAGCCAATGTGTTAGTGGGGTTCAGCACCGCCAGCTGTTCCCCTGCTGTGTAGCTTGCAATGTGACCTGCAAACCCCACGCAGGCACATGAACTGAAATTGAAGGGAGCCTGCCCCCCACCCCCAGGTGTTTCTATGTATAATAGCCACCTTGTACAGCAGTACTGCTGCATTTGTACAAGGTGGCTGACTTTTTCTCCTTGCCCACGTGGAACTCAACACGTACAAAATGTGTCTCATTGAGACCATTCAACTGTCCCTGAGGTGTGACTTTCCTTTCTAATGATACGCAGCACCACCCTTGGTAGCGCTGCCCGTCTTCTGACATCATTGGTTGGCTGCCTGTGCCTGTGCGTCCGCCCTGCCCAACACAACGCCCCTCGTTGTCTCATATATTTTGGCTGCGAGGGTGTTATTGATGGGCATGTGCAGTGCATATGTTCGCCTGTCTTAACTCATCTCCTTCCGCCTTCTTCAGACTATGCGGCCTCATGGCCGCGGCATGCGATAAGGGATCAGATGAGGCCGCCCAGTCTGAAGCAGGTGTAAGGACATGTGTGAGCGGCAAACATATTTACTGCACAAGGCCACGAATCCCAGCCACGCAGTGTGATTTTTTGAAAACACACTGTGGGTCTGGGATTCATTTCCATCGCTAACCGCAACGGTCGACATGAAATGAGGTCAGAAGACAGGAAGCGCTCACGGCGCATGGCCAAGGGATAACAAGAGCGCAGACTCCTGTACAGCAAATAACAACGCTCAGGAAGCTGCGCCCATGCACCAAGGTGTTATTTTCGACACCTGGGCTGCTTTTCTTTAAAAAGACAAGTCACGCCTCCACGACTGTTTTACAGTAGAATGGGCTAAATAGTGTACGTGTTTTATTCAGCGTGTGCAAGGAGAAAAATTAAGAGAGCAACATTTTACTTGTGCAGCATTAATGCTGCACGAGGTGTGGCTCTTGTACCTTGCAACACCTGAGGGGGGTTAAAGGTTACCTTTGAAATTGGTTCAACTAGGCTTCGGCCTACACTCTGCTCCTCTCCTCCTCCTGCTGACCCAGGGCTTAAACACCGCTAGTTTTTGCCCGGAAGTGCTAGCTGCACAGAGAAAAACACCAGCCAATGTGTTAGTGGGGTTCAGCACCGCCAGCTGTTCCCCAGCTGTGTAGCCGGCAACGTGACCTGCAAACGCCACGCAGGCACAACAGAACAAAAGCTGCCACCAGTGCAGGCTTCGGCCTACACTCTGCTCCTCTCCTCCTCCTGCTGACCCTGGGCTCATAACACCGCCAGTTTTAGCCTGGAAGTGCTAGCTGCACAGAGAAAAACACCAGCCAATGTGTTAGTGGGGTTCAGCAACGCCAGCTGTTCCCCTGCTGTGTAGCCGGCAACGTGACCTGCAAACGCCACGCAGGCACATGAACTGAAATTAAAGGGACCCTGCCACCCACCCCAAGGTGTTTCTACGTATAACAGCCACCTTGTACAGCAGTACTGCTGCATTTGTACAAGGTGGCTGACTTTGTCTACTTGCCCACGTTTAATTAAACACTTAAAAAATGTGTCTCATTACAGACCATTACAATGTCCCTGAGGTGTGACTTTCCTTTTTAATGACACGCAGCACCCCCCTTGTTAGCGCTGCCCGTCTTCTGACATCTTTGGTTGGCTGGCTGCGGCTGTGCGTCCGCCCTGCCTGAAACCACGCTCCTCGTTGTCTTACTTATTTTGACTGCGAGGGTGTGATTGATGGGCACGAGCAGTGGATATCTTCGCCTGTCTTTACTCATCTCCTTCCGCCTTCTTCAGAATGTGCGGCCTCATGGCCGCGGCATGCGAGAAGGGATCAGCTGAGGCCGCCCAGTCTGATGCAGGTGTAAGGACATGAGGGACAGGCGACAAAATTTACTGCGCAAGGTCACGAATCCCAGCTCTGCAGTGTGACTTTATTAAAAGACACTGCGGGTCTGGGTTTCATGGCCATCGCTAACCGCAGCGGCCAACATGAAATGAGGTGAGAAGACAGGCATCGCTCACAGCGCATGGCCAAGGGATAACAAGAGCGCAGACTCCTGTACAGCAAATAACAACACTCAGGAATCTGCGCCCAGCACCTAGGTGTAAATTTTGACACCTGTGCTGCATCTCCTTAAAAAGACAAGTCACGCCTCCACTACTGTTTGACAGTATAATGGGCTAAATAGTTTACGTGTTTTATTCAGCGTGTGCAAGGAGAAAAATTAAGAGAGCAACCTTTTACTTGTGCAGCATTAATGCTGCACGAGGTGTGGCTCTTGTACCTTGCAACACCTGAGGGGGGTTAAAGGTTACCTTTGAAATTGGTTCAACTAGGCTTCGGCCTACACTCTGCTCCTCTCCTCCTCCTGCTGACCCTGGGCTCTAACACCGCCAGTTTTTGCCCGGACATGCGAGCTGCACAGAGAAAAACACAAGCCAATGTGTTAGTGGGGTTCAGCACCGCCAGCTGTTCCCCTGCTGTGTAGCCGGCATCGTGTCCAGCACAAGCCACGCTGGCACAACTGATCAAAAGCTGCCACCAGTGCAGGCTTCGGCCTACACTCTGCTCCTCTCCTCCTCCTGCTGACCCTGGGCTCTAACAACGCTAGTTTTTGCCCGGAATTGCTAGCTGCACAGAGAAAAACACCAGCCAATGTGTCAGTGGGGTTCAGCACCGCCAGCTGTTCTCCAGCTGTGTAGCCGGCAACGTGACCTGCAAACGCCATGCAGGCACAAGAACTGAAATTGAAGGGAGCCTGCCCCCCACCCCCAGGTGTTTCTATGTATAACAGCCACCTTGTTCAGCAGTACTGCTGCATTTGTACAAGGTGGCTGACTTTTTCTCCTTGCCCACGTGGAACTCAACACGTACAAAATGTGTCTCATTGAGACCATTCCACTGTCCCTGAGGTGTGACTTTACTTTGTAATGATACGCAGCACCCCCCTTGGTAGCGCTTCCCGTCTTTTGACATCATAGTTAGCTGGCTGCGCCTGTGCATCCGCCCTGCGTGAAACAACGCCCCTCGTTGTCTTATTTATTTTGTCAGCGAGGGTGTGGTTTATGGGCACGAGCAGTGCATATGTTCGCCTGTCGTCACTCATCTCCTTCCGCCTTCTTCAGACTGTGCGGCCTCCTGGCCGCGGCATGCGAAAAGGGATCAGCAGAGGCCGCCCAGTCTGAAGCAGGTGTAAGGACGTGTGTGAGCGTCGAAAATATTTACTGCTCAAGGCCACGAATCCCAGCACCGCAGTGTGACTTTATGAAAAGGCAGTGTGGGTCTGGGATTTATGGCCATCGTTAACCGCAGCGGCCAACATGAAATGAGGTCATAAGATGGGCAGCGCTAACAGGGCATTGCCAAGGGATAACACAAGAGCGCAGACTCCTGTACAGCAAAAAACAACGCTCAGGAAGCAGCGCCTAGCACAAAGGCGTTATTTGGGACACCTATGCTGCGTCTCCTTAAAAATACAAGTCACGCCTCAACTACAGTTTGACTGTAGAATGGGCTAAATTGTGTACGTGTTGCATTCAGCGTGTGCAAGTAGACAAATTAATAGAGCAACCTTTTCTTGTGCAGCATTAATGCTGCACAAGGTGTGGCTCTTGTACTTTGTAACACCTGAGGGGGGGTTAAAGGGTACCTTTGAAATTGGTTCAACTAGGCTTCGGCCTACACTCTGCTCCTCTCCTCCTCCTGCTGACCCTGGGCTGTAACAACGCTAGTTTTTGCCCGGAAGTGCTAGCTGCACAGAGAAAAACACCAGCCAATGTGTTAGTGGGGTTCAGCACTGCCTGCTGTTCCCCCACTGTGTAGCCGGCAAAGAGTCCTGCAAACGCAACGCAGACACAAAGCTGACTCCAGTGCAGGCTTCGGCCTACACTCTGCTCCCCCTGCTTACCCTTTGCTCCAACACCGCTAGTTGGGGCTGTAGGAAGACAATGTTTGATAGGCAAAGCATCCGGGTTCCAGCACCACCAGCTGGTTCTCGGCAGCGTTTTTGTCACAGGTACTCTCTCGTGCCAAACCTGCTTTCAGCACCGTCAGCTGTTTCCGGGTTGTGTCAAGTTCACTGAGACGCCTATGCTTGCCCCGTCGTGGTGCTGTCGGGTTAGCCAACTCCAGGGTGCCTCCAGTTTAGGAGCTTCCTATGTGGGCTGCGTGAACTGGTAGTCAAGGCTGGTTCTGTAGTGCCAGTAGGCCCAGCTCCCCCTGTAGGACTGTTGGGGTTCGGTAACTGCGGCTGCCTCGCGGCCTAGCTGTTCTCTCCTCTCCTGTGGGCCTTCGGGTCCACCTCCTGGTTCCAGCACCGTCAGCTGGTTCCAGGCCGAGCCTTTGGCTTAGGTGCCTCCTCCTGGGTATCCGAGTTCCGCCAACGCCAGGCGGTCCTTGGTAGTGCTTTTAAGCGCGGGCACCTACAGCTTAGTAACCGGGTTCCAGCACCGCCAGCTGGTCCTCGGTGCCATTGGCTCTTGCACACTGGGGCAACGCATCTGGGTTCCAGCACCGCCAGCTGGTTCTCGGCAGTGTTCTTGTCACAGGTACTCCCTCGTGCCAAGCCTGGTTTCAGCACCGTCAGCTGTTTCCGGGTTGTGTCAAGCTCACTGAGACGCCTATGCTTGCCCCGTCGTGGTGCTGTCGGGTTAGCCAACTCCAGGGTGCCTCCAGTTTAGGAGCTTCCTATGTGGGCTGCGTGAACTGGTAGTCAAGGCTGGTTCTGTAGTGCCAGTAGGCCCAGCTCCCCCTGTAGGACTGTTGGGGTTCGGTAACTGCGGCTGCCTCGCGGCCTAGCTGTTCTCTCCTCTCCTGTGGGCCTTCGGGTCCACCTCCTGGTTCCAGCACCGTCAGCTGGTTCCAGGCCGAGCCTTTGGCTTAGGTGCCTCCTCCTGGGTATCCGAGTTCCGCCAACGCCAGGCGGTCCTTGGTAGTGCTTTTAAGCGCGGGCACCTACAGCTTAGTAATCGGGTTCCAGCACCGCCAGCTGGTCCTCGGTGCCATTGGCTCTTGCACACTGGGGCAACGCATCTGGGTTCCAGCACCGCCAGCTGGTTCTCGGCAGTGTTCTTGTCACATGTACTCCCTCGTGCCAAGCCTGGTTTCAGCACCGTCAGCTGTTTCCGGGTTGTGTCAAGTTCACTGAGACGCCTATGCTTGCCCCGTCGTGGTGCTGTCGGGTTAGCCAACTCCAGGGTGCCTCCAGTTTAGGAGCTTCCTATGTGGGCTGCGTGAACTGGTAGTCAAGGCTGGTTCTGTAGTGCCAGTAGGCCCAGCTCCCCCTGTAGGACTGTTGGGGTTCGGTAACTGCGGCTGCCTCGCGGCCTAGCTGTTCTCTCCTCTCCTGTGGGCCTTCGGGTCCACCTCCTGGTTCCAGCACCGTCAGCTGGTTCCAGGCCGAGCCTTTGGCTTAGGTGCCTCCTCCTGGGTATCCGAGTTCCGCCAACGCCAGGCGGTCCTTGGTAGTGCTTTTAAGCGCGGGCACCTACAGCTTAGTAACCGGGTTCCAGCACCGCCAGCTGGTCCTCGGTGCCATTGGCTCTTGCACACTGGGGCAACGCATCTGGGTTCCAGCACCGCCAGCTGGTTCTCGGCAGTGTTCTTGTCACAGGTACTCCCTCGTGCCAAGCCTGGTTTCAGCACCGTCAGCTGTTTCCGGGTTGTGTCAAGTTCACTGAGACGCCTATGCTTGCCCCGTCGTGGTGCGGTCGGGTTAGCCAACTCCAGGGTGCCTCCAGTTTAGGAGCTTCCTATGTGGGCTGCGTGAACTGGTAGTCAAGGCTGGTTCTGTAGTGCCAGTAGGCCCAGCTCCCCCTGTAGGACTGTTGGGGTTCGGTAACTGCGGCTGCCTCGCGGCCTAGCTGTTCTCTCCTCTCCTGTGGGCCTTCGGGTCCACCTCCTGGTTCCAGCACCGTCAGCTGGTTCCAGGCCGAGCCTTTGGCTTAGGTGCCTCCTCCTGGGTATCCGAGTTCCGCCAACGCCAGGCGGTCCTTGGTAGTGCTTTTAAGCGCGGGCACCTACAGCTTAGTAACCGGGTTCCAGCACCGCCAGCTTGTCCTCGGTGCCATTGGCTCTTGCACACTGGGGCAACGCATCTGGGTTCCAGCACCGCCAGCTGGTTCTCGGCAGTGTTCTTGTCACAGGTACTCCCACGTGCCAAGCCTGGTTTCAGCACCATCAGCTGTTTCCGGGTTGTGTCAAGTTCACTGAGACGCCTATGCTTGCCCCGTCGTGGTGCGGTCGGGTTAGCCAACTCCAGGGTGCCTCCAGTTTAGGAGCTTCCTATGTGGGCTGCGTGAACTGGTAGTCAAGGCTGGTTCTGTAGTGCCAGTAGGCCCAGCTCCCCCTGTAGGACTGTTGGGGTTCGGTAACTGCGGCTGCCTCGCGGCCTAGCTGTTCTCTCCTCTCCTGTGGGCCTTCGGGTCCACCTCCTGGTTCCAGCACCGTCAGCTGGTTCCAGGCCGAGCCTTTGGCTTAGGTGCCTCCTCCTAGGTATCCGAGTTCCGCCAACGCCAGGCGGTCCTTGGTAGTGCTTTTAAGCGTGGGCACCTACAGCTTAGTAACCGGGTTCCAGCACCGCCAGCTGGTCCTCGGTGCCATTGGCTCTTGCACACTGGGGCAACGCATCTGGGTTCCAGCACCGCCAGCTGGTTCTCGGCAGTGTTCTTGTCACAGGTACTCCCTCGTGCCAAGCCTGGTTTCAGCACCGTCAGCTGTTTCCGGGTTGTGTCAAGCTCACTGAGACGCCTATGCTTGCCCCGTCGTGGTGCTGTCGGGTTAGCCAACTCCAGGGTGCCTCCAGTTTAGGAGCTTCCTATGTGGGCTGCGTGAACTGGTAGTCAAGGCTGGTTCTGTAGTGCCAGTAGGCCCAGCTCCCCCTGTAGGACTGTTGGGGTTCGGTAACTGCGGCTGCCTCGCGGCCTAGCTGTTCTCTCCTCTCCTGTGGGCCTTCGGGTCCACCTCCTGGTTCCAGCACCGTCAGCTGGTTCCAGGCCGAGCCTTTGGCTTAGGTGCCTCCTCCTGGGTATCCGAGTTCCGCCAACGCCAGGCGGTCCTTGGTAGTGCTTTTAAGCGCGGGCACCTACAGCTTAGTAACCGGGTTCCAGCACCGCCAGCTGGTCCTCGGTGCCATTGGCTCTTGCACACTGGGGCAACGCATCTGGGTTCCAGCACCGCCAGCTGGTTCTCGGCAGTGTTCTTGTCACAGGTACTCCCTTGTGCCAAGCCTGGTTTCAGCACCGTCAGCTGTTTCCGGGTTGTGTCAACTTCACTGAGACGCCTATGCTTGCCCCGTCGTGGTGCGGTCGGGTTAGCCAACTCCAGGGTGCCTCCAGTTTAGGAGCTTCCTATGTGGGCTGCGTGAACTGGTAGTCAAGGCTGGTTCTGTAGTGCCAGTAGGCCCAGCTCCCCCTGTAGGACTGTTGGGGTTCGGTAACTGCGGCTGCCTCGCGGCCTAGCTGTTCTCTCCTCTCCTGTGGGCCTTCGGGTCCACCTCCTGGTTCCAGCACCGTCAGCTGGTTCCAGGCCGAGCCTTTGGCTTAGGTGCCTCCTCCTGGGTATCCGAGTTCCGCCAACGCCAGGCGGTCCTTGGTAGTGCTTTTAAGCGCGGGCACCTACAGCTTAGTAACCGGGTTCCAGCACCGCCAGCTGGTCCTCGGTCGTGCCATTGGCTCTTGCACACTGGGGCAACGCATCTGGGTTCCAGCAATGCCAGCTGGTTCTCGGCAGTGTTTTTGACACAAGTACTCCCTCGTGCCAAGCCTGGTTTCAGCACCGTCAGCTGTTTCCGGGTTGTGTCAAGCTCACTGAGACGCCTATGCTTGCCCCGTCGTGGTGCTGTCGGGTTAGCCAACTCCAGGGTGCCTCCAGTTTAGGAGCTTCCTATGTGGGCTGCGTGAACTGGTAGTCAAGGCTGGTTCTGTAGTGCCAGTAGGCCCAGCTCCCCCTGTAGGACTGTTGGGGTTCGGTAACTGCGGCTGCCTCGCGGCCTAGCTGTTCTCTCCTCTCCTGTGGGCCTTCAGGTCCACCACCTGGTTCCAGCACCGTCAGCTGGTTCTCGGCAGTGTCTTTTGCTCTTGTACCTTCTGCTCCCCATCCTGGTTCCAGTACCGTCAGCTGGTTCCGGGCAGAGCCTTTGGCTTAGGTGCCTCCTTCTGGGTATCCAAGTTCCACCAACGTCAGGTGGTCCTTGGTAGTGCTTTCAGGCACGGGTACCTCCTGCTTAGTAACCGGGTTCCAGTAACGTCAGCTGGTCCTCGGTAGTTCCATAGGCTCTTGAACCTTCGGGTAGCCATCCGAGTTCCAGTTCCATCAGCTGGTTCTTGGCATTTTCTCAGCCTTCTTGTACCTTCTGCTACATTTCCAAGTTGAAGACCCTAAAGTCGACGACCCGGAAGACCACCCCGATGACGACGACGACGACCCGGAATACCACCCCGATGACGACGACGACGACGGCGGAGACGACGACGGCGGAGACGACGACGGCTGAGACGACGACGGCGGAGATGACGACACTGGAGACGACGACCCTGGAGACGACGACATGGAAGACCGAGAAGCAGAAGAACAAGAGGCTGCAGAACAAAGAGCAGAAGAACATTAAGCATAAGACTTAATATCAGAGCAAAAGATATTATCTAAATTATATGCAGAAGAAGACTAAGCAGTGTATGGGGGTGAGTCCGTTCCTCCTCGTGGTGCCCCTGGATAAAGCCTGATGCTGCAGGCCAAACTGAACGCGGACAAATGTAACTTTTGTGACTGGCAGAACGGAAGGTGTAATCTTCAAACTTTTATAGATAACAACTACGGGAATGCCTGTCACAAATGAGAATATGATGAAGAAGTAGAATAGGAAGAATAATAACAGTGGAATAAAAAGAAAATGTAGAATAGGAAGAATAATAATAGTTGAATAAAATGAATATGAAGAATGTAATCAAAAAAAAAAAAAAGGTAAAGGATGAAGAAGAAGATGATTAAGGTGAAGAAGAAGTTGATGTCAAAGATGCTGATGATGATGATGAAGATGAAAGTGTGGGAAAAGTAAAAAAAAAAAAGAAGGGGAAGGGCGTGGAATAGTGAAACATCAATATCTGACAAAATAAAAAAAAAATTTACGTAGTCAATATCTTTGTCACTCCGAACGTCTTAAAAAAAAACAAAAAACATGCTATTCTATTTGATTGTGATAAACCTCTATGACTTTAATGTCTCCGCCACCTCCCCAAATACATCCGGCATTATTCTTAGTTGTTTTCCTTCATGTAGAATGAACCTACAAGGCAAGAAAGGGTTTATTTTAATTCCGATATTTTGGTCCCATTGACTTGCATTGGGATCGGGTATCGGTATCGGCGATATCCGATATTTTTTGAATATCGGCCGATCCTATCCGATACCGATACTTTCCGATATCGGAAGGTATCGCTCAACACTATTGGTGACCCTTAATATAGGGTTTTCATTGTTTCTTGGGATTTCACCTAGCATTTCATTTTCCACCGTGAATACCGTGGAGAAGAAGGTGTTTAATATGTTAGCTTTTTCCTCGTCATCTACAACCATTCTTTCCTCACTATTTTTTAAGGGGCCTACATTTTCAGTTTTTATTCTTTTACTATTGATATAGTTGAAGAACAGTTTGGGATTAGTTTTACTCTCCTTAGCAATGTGCTTCTCTGTTTCCTTTTTGGCAGCTTTAATTAGTTTTTTAGATAAAGTATTTTTCTCCCTATAGTTTTTTAGAGCTTCAATGGTGCCATCCTGCTTTAGTAGTGCAAATGCTTTCTTTTTACTGTTAATTGCCTGTCTTACTTCTTTGTTTAGCCACATTGGGTTTTTCCTATTTCTAGTCCTTTTATTCCCACAAGGTATAAACCGCTTACACTGCCTATTTAGGATGTTCTTAAACATTTCTCATTTATTATCTTTATTCTTATTTCTGAGGATATTGTCCCAGTCTACCAGATTAAGGGCATCTCTAAGCTGGTCAAACTTTGCCTTCCTAAAGTTCAGTGCTTTTGTGACTCCCTGACAAGTCCCCCTAGTGAAAGACAGGTGAAACTGTACAATATTGTGGTCGCTATTTCCTAGATGCCCGACCACCTGCAGATTTGTTATTCTGTCAGAAGGGTAGGGTCAGATGGTAGAAGGGAAAAGATATCAACATATTCCCTTTTCCAAATCTGCTCTTTTAATGTTGGGCTTAAATGAAACCCCAGTGGGGAAACTTCACATGTAAGAGACTCCTTTAAAAACACTTCAGGCAGCCCAGGTTTAATAATAAATCGCTCACTGCCAGCATCATTATATGACGCAGTCACAGTGCTAACAGGCGCAGGAACACTGCTGGACATATACCCATTGATCGCCTCCCTTACTATGGACTTAAAATTGAGGACAGAGACAGACAGGGGCACATTTAGCATCTCACCCCCGTCATGCTGGATGGCCTCTTGCTCCATGGTGACTTCGGCACTCAAGTCCACTGGAGTGGCCAAATGCGGCTGGTGCTGAGATCGAAGATCCTCCTCCTGATCGGAAACTGGAGATGCAGATCGCCATGATGCCGCTGCAGCGTAGGATGCGCTCACTTCTCGTACCGATGGTCTGTGCCTTGGCTGCGACGCTGTCTCCGGGATTCCCTGGGCCACAGCAACACTTTTAAGGATGCGGTGGCTAGATGCGCTGGTCTTGGGTCCTCTCTGCCCCGGACTCCCGGCAGGCTGTGACGGGGAGCCGAATTACCGGCCGCGGATGATGACGCCGGCAACGCCACCTGATGATCAGCTGCGGACTCGCGCGATGGGCTGCGAGACCTCTGGCGCAATGACCTCCGACTTCGGCTACGCACTTCCTGCGACGCGTCAGCTGGGCGCGAAGATGGCGGTGATGAGTAGGATTTTCTGGGCCGCCGGTTCCTTCCATAGCTGCGGCATGGACGTGGCGGCAGCGGCGACTTGTGCGGGGCATCAGAAGAGAACGGAGATCGTGGAGCAGGAACTGCAGAAACCTCCAGAGAGGAGGTAGGTCTTATAGCAGGTTTTGTAGCTAAACAGCTCTGCAACCACTCAATACCGCCCTCATCTTCAGCCTTCCGCAACAGCTGTTGAACCAGCGATTCCATCTGCAGATCCTCTATCTTGAATCTTCTGAGGTAAACTGGTGATAACGGCTCAGAACAGCTGTTTTTATAGCCAGGAATTCCATCAGTTCGGTACCTGTCAACCAATCAGCATGCCAGAAAAAAACGGGAATGACAGTAGGGAAAAACCAGAAAAAAACAGAATTAACCTGCTCGTGCACAGCACAGCTTACATTAATAGCTTTTCTGACAGAACCAATGTAATGAGGAGAATTTTAACTTTAACCATAAAAATACCATTGGTGGCTGTGTTATCATGCGACCCCCCATAGATTAACTACGAGGAGGGCGTTCATTATAATTTCCTCTCGCCCCCTAACCTCAGTTTATTATAATTTCCTCTCACCCTATAGCCTCAATTAATTAAAATTTCCACTTGCCCTCTACCCTCAATTCATTATAATTTCCTTGATGGCTGGGGCTCACATTTGGCTGGAATAGACAAAATTGGCTGGAATAGACAGCAGACTCCATATTGCGTTTGCAGAGACCCTGATGTGCTTAAACAGTAGAAACCCCCACAAGTGACCCCATTTTGGAAATTACAGGGCTCAAAGAATTTATTTAGAGTTGTGGTGAGCACCTTGAAACCGCAGGTGTTTCACAGAATTTTTAACGTTGAGCCGTAAAATTGAAAAAGTAAATTGTTACCTCAGATTTGTTGTTTCAGCCCCACATTTTTCATTTTCACAAGGATATCAGGAGAAAATGGACCATACAATTTGTTGTGCAATTTCTCCTGAGTACACAGATACCCTATATGTGGTGGAAAACTTTTGTTTGGGAGCACCACAGGGCTCAGAAAGGAAGAAGTGCCAATTGAATTCTGGAGGGAAAAAACCCACAATTGACCCCATTTTGGAAACTACAGCTCTACTACCCTCATCTAAGGGTGTATTGAGCCTTTTTAATCCTCAGACAATCCACAAAATTGTATAATATTGGGCTGATTAAATGGGAAATGACCATTTTACTCTAAACTGTTGCTTTTCCCCAAGTTTTGAATTGTCAAAAGGGATAATAGGAGAAAACGTACAGTACAATTTGTTACGCAATTTCTCCTGAGTAAGCCAATACCCCATGTGTGGTGAAAAGCAACTTCTGAGGCAAAGTGCAAAGCTTAGAAAGGAAGGATGGCCATATTAGAGTTCAGATTTTGCTGGAATAGTTTGAGGGTGCCTTGTTACATATGCAGAGTTCCTGACATGCCAGAACAGTGAAACCCCCAGGTGCAGTGATTATATTGACACTACGGGTTTTTCACAAAATTTTATACCATTAGGCAGAGAACAAAAAATTAATTACATTTTTGCCACAAAAATGTTATTTTAGCTCCAGATTTTATACACTGCTCAAAAATGAAAAGGAACACTAAAGTGCCGCATCCTAGATATCACTGAATTAAATATTCCAGCTGCAAATCTTTATTCATAACATAGTGGAATGGATTGAGAACAATAAAACATAATTGTGATTTACATTTATCATTTTTAATATCCCATGGAGGTCTGGATTTGGAATGAAACTCAAAATCAAAGTGGAAATTCAAATTACAGGTTGATCTATCTTCAAGGAACATGCCTCAAGACAAGGAAATGATGCTCTGTAGTCTGTGGCCTCCAGGTGCCTGTATGACCTCCCTACAATGCTTGGGCATGCTCCTGATGAGGCAGCAGATGTTCTCCTGAGGCTCTCAGACCTGGATTAAAGCATTAGTCAACTCCTGGACAGTCTGTGGTGCAACATGGCGTTGGTGGATGGAGCGAGACACGAAGTCCCAGATATCCTCAATTGGATTCAGATGTGGAGAATGGCAGGTCAGTCCATAGCATCAACAATGCCTTCATCATGCAGGAACTGCTGACACACTTCAGCCATATGAGGCCTAGCACTGTAATGCATCAGAAGGCACCCAGCGCCCGCTGCACCTGCATATGGTCTCACAATGTGTCTGAGGATCTCATCCCGGTACCTAATGGCACTGAGGGTACATCTGGCTAGCATATGGAGGGCTGTGTGGACTTCCAAAGCAATGCCTCCCCACACCATTACTGAACCACTGACATGCTGAAGGATGTTGCAGGTAGCAGAACGTTCTCCACATTGTCTCCAGACTCTGCCACATCTGTCATATGTGCTCAGCGTGAACCTACTCTCATCCGTGAAGACCACAAAGCACCAAATGCCAATCGCCCTGCATGTATGTTGGGCTATAAGCACAACACCTACTTGTGGACGTCGGGTCCTCTTGCAACCATCATGGAGTCTGTTTCCGACAGTTTGAGCAGACACATGGATGTTAGTGGCCTGCTGGAGGGCATTTTGCAGGGTTCTGGCACTGCTCCTCCAGTTCCTCCTTGCACAAAGGAAGATGTAGCGGTACTGGTGCTTGATTGTTGCCCTCCTACGGCCCCTTTCACCTTTCCTGGTGTAGTGGCCTTTCTCCTGATATCTGCTCCATGTTCTGGACACTGTGCTGACAGACACAGCTACCCTTTTTGCCACAACTTACACTGATGTGCCACCCTGGAGGAGCTGCACTACCTGAGCATCTTCTATGGGTTGCTACTGTGCCTCTATGGGTGAAAGCAATGACAAAATGCAAAATTGTCCAAAACATCCAAACAGGGTGACATGAGAACACATAAATAGTCTGCGGTCACCACCTGTAGAACCACTGTTTTATAGAGGTTGTCTTGCTAATTGCCTATAATTTCTACCTGTTATCTGTTCCATCTGCACAACAGCAGGCGAAGTTGATTCAGAATAAGTGTTGCTTCATAAATGGACAGGATGATTGCACAGAAATGTGATTGACTTGGAGTTATATTGTGTTGTTTAAACCCTTTACCCCCAAGGGTGGTTTGCACGTTAATGACCGGGCCAATTTTTACAATTCTGACCACTGTCCTTTTATGAGGTTATAACTCTGTAACGCTTCAACGGATCCCAGTGAATCTGACATTGTTTTCTCGAGACATATTGTACTTCACGACAATGGTAAAAATTCTTTGATAGTACCTTTGTGAAAAAAACGGAAATTTGGCGAAAATTATGAAAATTTCGCAATTTTCCAACTTTGAATTTTTATGCAATTAAATCACAGAGATATGTCACACAAAATACTTAATAAGTAACATTTCCCACATGTCTACTTTACATCAGCACAATTTTGGAACCAAAATTTTTTTTTGTTAGGGAGTTATAAGGGTGAAAAGTTGACCAGCAATTTCTCATTTCTACAACACCATTTTTTTTAGGGACCACATCTCATTTGAAGTCATTTTGAGGGGTCTATATGATAGAAAATACCCAAGTGTGACACCATTCTAAAAACTACACCCCTCAAGGTGCTCAAAACCACATTCAAGAAGTTTATTAACCCTTCTGGTGCTTCACAGGATTTTTTTGAATGTTTAAATAAAAATGAACATTTAACTTTTTTTCACAAAAAATTTAATTCAGCTCCAATTTGTTTTATTTTACCAAGGGTAACAGGAGAAAATGGACCCCAAACATTGTTGTACAATTTGTCCTGAGTACGCCAATACCCCACATGTGGGGGTAAACCACTGTTTGGGCGCATGGCACAGCTCGGAAGCGAAGGAGCGCCATTTGACTTTTCAATGCAAAATTGACTGGAATTGAGATGGGACGCCATGTTTCGTTTGGAGAGCCCCTGATGTGCCTAAACATTGAAACCCCCCACAAGTGACACCATTTTGGAAAGTAGACCCCCTAAGGAACTTATCTAGAGGTGTGGTGAGAACTTTGACCCACCAAGTGCTTCACAGAAGTTTATTATGTAGAACCGTAAAAATAAAAAATCATGTTTTTTCACAAAAATTATCTTTTCGCCCCCAGTTTTTTATTTTTCCAAGGGTAAGAGAAGAAATTGGACCGCAAAAGTTGTTGTACAATTTGTCCTGAGTACGCTGATACCCCATATGTGGGGGTAAACCACTGTTTGGGCGAATGGGAGAGCTCGGAAGGGAAGGAGCGCCGTTTGACTTTTCAATGCAAAATTGACAGGAATTGAGATGGGACGCCATGTTGCGTTTGGAGAACCACTGATGTGCCTAAACATTGAAACCCCCCACAAGTGACACCATTTTGGAAAGTAGACTCCCTAAGGAACTTATCTAGAGGTGTGGTGAGCACTTTGACCCACCCAGTGCTTCACAGAAGTTTATAATGCAGAACCGTAAAAATAAAAAAATCATATTTTTTCACAAAAATTATCTTTTCGCCCCCAATTTTTTATTTTTGCAAGGTTAAGAGAAGAAATTGGACCCCAAGTTGTTGTACAATTTGTCCTGAGTAGGCTGATACCCCATATGTGGGGGTAAACCACTGTTTGGGCGGATGGGAGAGCTCGGAAAGGAAGGAGCGCCGTTTGACTTTTCAATGCAAAATTGACAGGAATTGAGATGAGACGCCATGTTGCGTTTGCAGAGCCCCTAATGTACCTAAATAGTAGAAACCCCTCACAAATGACACCATTTTGGAAAGTAGACCCCCTAAGGAACTTATCTAGATGTGTGGTGAGCGCTTTGACCCACCAAGGGCTTTACAGAAGTTTATAATGGAGAGCCGTAAAAATAAAACAAAAATTTTTTCCCACAAAAATTATTTTTTAGCCCCCAGTTTTGTATTTTCCCGAGGGTAACAGGAGAAATTGGACCCCAAAATTTGTTGTCCAATTTGTCCTGAGTGCGCTGATACCCCATATGTGGGGGGAACCACTGTTTGGGCGCATGGGAGGGCTCGGAAGGGAAGGAGCTCCATTTGGAATGCAGACTTAGATGGAATGGTCTGCAGGCGTCACATTGCATTTGCAGAGCCCCTAATGTACCTAAACAGTAGAAACCCCCCACAAGTGACACCATTTTGGAAATTAGACCCCCTAAGGAACTCATGTAGATGTGTTGTGAGAGCTTTGAACCCCCAAGTGTTTCACTACAGTATGTAACGCAGAGCCGTGAAAATTAAAAAAAAAATCTTTCCCCCCAAAATTATTTTTTAGCCCCCAGTTTTGTATTTTCCCGAGGGTAAGAGGAGAAATTCGACCCCAAAAGTTGTTGTCCAATTTGTCCTGAGTACGCTGATACCCCATATGTTGGGGGGAACCACCGTTTGGGCGCATGGGAGGGCTCGGAAGGGAAGGAGTGCCATTTGGAATGCAGACTTAGATGGAATGGTCTGCAGGCGTCACATTGCGTTTGCAGAACCCCTAATGCACCTAAACAGTAGAAACCCCCCACAAGTGACCCCATATTGGAAACTAGACCCCTCAGGGAACTTATCTAGATGTGTTGTGAGAACTTTGTAGTGTTTCACTACAGTTTATAATGCAGAGCCGTAAAAATAAAAAATCTTTTTTTTCCCACAAAAATTAATTTTAGCCCCCAGTTTTGTTTTTTTCCCAAGGGTAACAGGAGAAATTGGACCCCAACAGTTGTTGACCTATTTGTCCTGAGTACGCTGATACCCCATATGTTGGGGTAAACCCCTGTTTGGGCACACGTGAGAGCTCGGAAGGGAAGAAGCACTGTTTTACTTTTTCAATGCAGAATTGGCTGGAATTGAGATCGGACGCCATGTCGCGTTTGGAGAGCCCCTGATGTGCCTAAACAGTGGAAACCCCCCAATTATAACTGAAATCCTAATCCAAACACACCCCTAACCCTAATTCCAACGGTAACCCTAACCACATCTCTAACCCTGACACACCCCTAACCCTAATCCCAACACTATTCCCAACTGTAAATGTAATCTAAACCCTAACTGTAACTTTAGCCCCAACCCAAACTGTAGCCCTAGCCCTAACCCTAGCCCTAACCCTAACCCTAGCCCTAACCCTAACCCTAACCCTAGCCCTAACCCTAGCCCTAACCCTAGCCCTAACCCTAGCCCTAACCCTAGCCCTAACCCTAATGGGAAAATGGAAATAAATACATTTTTTAATTTTTCCCTAACTAAGGTGGTGATGAAGGGGGGTTTGATTTACTTTTATAGTGGGTTTTTTAGCGGATTTTTATGATTGGCAGCCGTCACACACTGAAAGACGCTTTTTATTGCAAAAAATATTTTTTTCGTTACCACATTTTGAGAGCTATAATTTTTCCATATTTTGGTCCACAGAGTCATGTGAGGTCTTGTTTTTTGCAGGACGAGTTGAAGTTTTTATTAGTAACATTTTCGGGCACGTGACATTTTTTGATCGCTTTTTATTCCGATTTTTGTGAGGCAGAATGACCAAAAACCAGCTATTCATGAATTTCTTTTGGGGGAGGCGTTTATACCGTTCCGCGTTTGGTAAAATTGATAAAGCAGTTTTATTCTTCAGGTCAGTACGATTACAGCGACACCTCATTTATATCATTTTTTTATGTTTTGGCGCTTTTATACAATAAAAACTATTTTATAGAAAAAATAATTATTTTTGCATCGCTTTATTCTCAGGACTATAACGTTTTTATTTTTTTGCTGATGATGCTGTATGGCAGCTCGTTTTTTGCGGGACAAGATGACACTTTCAGCGGTACCATGGTTATTTATATCTGTCCTTTTGATCGCGTGTTATTCCACTTTTTGTTCGGCGGTATGATAATAAAGCGTTGTTTTCTGCCTCGTTTTTTTTTTTTCTTACGGTGTTTACTGAAGGGGTTAACTAATGGGCCAGTTTTATAGGTCGGGCCGTTACGGACGCGGCGATACTAAATATATGTACTTTTATTGTTTTTTTTTAATTTATTTAGATAAAGAAATGTATTTATGGGAATAATATATATATATATATTTTTTTCATTATTTAGGAATATTTTTTTTATTTTTTTTTACACATTTGGAAATTTTTTTTTTAACTTTTTTACTTTGTCCCAGGGGGGACTTCACAGATCGGTGATCTGACAGTGTGCACAGCACTCTGTCAGATCACTGATCTTACTTACAGGGCTGCAGGCTTCACAGTGCCTGCTCTGAACAGGCGCTGTGAAGCCACCTCCCTCCCTGCAGGACCCGGATCCGCGGCCATCTTGGATCCGGGTCTGGAGCAGGCAGGGAGGGAGGTAAGACCCTCGCAGCAACGTGATCACATCGCGTTGCTGCGGGGGGCTCAGGGAAGCCCGCAGGGAGCCCCCTCCCTGCACGATGCTTCCCTGCACCGCCGGCACATCGCGATCATCTTTGATCGCGGTGTGCCAGGGGTTAATGTGCCGGGGGTGGTCCGTGACCGCTCCTGGCACATAGTGCCGGATGTCAGCTGACACCCGGCCGCGATCGGCCGCGCTCCCCCCGTGAGCGCCGCCGATCGCACTGGACGTACTATCCCGTCCGTGGTCATAGGGGCCCACCCCACCTCGACGGGATAGTACGTCCGATGTCAGATAGGGGTTAAGTGTTTCCTTTATTTGTTTAATCAGTGTATGGGTAAAAATGGCTCAAAAATTTGTCCCACAATTTATGCTGAACGTGGTAATACCCAATACATGAGTTTAAAGCACTGCTTAGCCACACAACACTCGGGAGGGTAAGTAGAGCTATTTTACTCTTGGAGAAGAAATATTTGTAGAATAGTTTGCGGACTCCATATACAGAGCCTCTAAGTGCCAGCTTCAGCTGCAGAGAGGAAACTACTGTGGATGAAATCAAATCTCGGCTATGCCTTTTGAACTCAAAATAATAAGATAAAAAAGCACAACCTTAGCATGGTGTACTAGGCAGTATTTCTGGTTTATGAAAGTGAACCTGACATCTGATACATGCTGCCGAATGCGTGGGTAGGCTTCAGCTGTATGAACACAGCAAGGTATGTTTGACTTTTAAAAGTTGCATTGTTTCAGAGAAAAACATACTTTAAAAGTAGCAGGGAACCGAGACCGCGCTGTAGACTAGTCTCTGGAGGTTGCACACCACCCGCTGCCATGGATTGACAGGTCTCTGCCTATACACACATGTAAGCAGAGAAATTTCCCGCCAAAATATGAAGCCAATAGGAATTTAGGGCCTTAAACAGAAATGCGAAACTTATCCACCCAACAATTATTTGATGAAACAGAAGTTATGAGAAAAGATGGATACACAATAACATGGAGTATGTTCCCTCGCACTACCAGTCACTTAGTCACATATCGTTTGAAGGCCTTCCTGCATCCTCCTATCTCTAAGCCACAATTAGATTTAAGACATCGTTCTCTCAGCATTGAAATGTGCCAGCAATAGGTCCAGATTGAATCAACGTTTCTGTAAGAAGGTTCAGAACTGCAAATGTAGCCTCTGCTGTCTCAATCAAACAGCGAAAAGAGAACAAGGCCCAAGCCCTGAAAACTGGTTTCAGCTTCACTTATTCATGGGAAGAAATTCTGGAGGGCCTATATCACCATATACATCAACAAATTTCAAGCAATTAGATAAATGGGAAACACCTTCTCACTCAGATGTAATTGCTAAAACTGTTCCTTTTGTGCTTCCAAATCACCCCACACCCAGCCCTCCTATAGGCCCTCATATTATATCTGACCTCAAGTCCCTTTAGTGTGTCCATTCAGCACTGTTAAGGAGAGTATAGAAAGCTAGCACTCAATCTGTAGAGTCCACGGTGCAAGTGAACGGGGTACTAGATCCCACAAGTCATAAAGTTCAAAAAGGATCACTGCACACGTATAGCATTAATTTGCATATCTCAAAAGTTTATTTGATTTCCATCAATAGAAAGAGGTATCAGGCGAAAAATTATTGACGTTTCGGCCAGCTCCGTGGCCTTGATCACAATATCGCTGTAACAAGCAAAGGACAAAACACTATTAATAACAGACAGACGTATATACATATTTACATATTTACATAGAGGAATCCATGTCACAGGATTACGATAGTCATGGTGAGACATACATCATCAGGATAAAGATTATACGCTGAGATCAATGAGGTAAAACTAAAGCGTAGTTACATAACGGAGAGAGGTACAAAGGAGACAGTTATATAAGTATCTGTGATACAATTGGAAAGGAGACATACCCTATTGAGATCTGTTGCTTATGAAGGAAGGACACAGAATGACTGGTGAGTCGGGTACATGGATGCTGTGGTAACCTGGAAGGAGTAATCCAGAGTAAGCTAGTGATATTACGCTCATGTGTACAAAATAAGAGAGAACTCAATAATCCCTGTAAGACTCAAGGCTGGAGGACCACCACCTAGGTTGTATAAATACTGCAGAAAAAGCGCTAGAGAGTAAGGTGGTATCCTGAACGTACATGTGCCATGTTGTTTCTATGTACATGGCTCTAACCATAAATTTATAGCGTCCCTATTAAGTAAGGGGAAAATAGCCAGCTTATAGGTATAGTTAGGATAAAGGTACACTTATCTGAGCGATGTACTGGACTTACTCGTCCAGGTCTCCTTGTCCAGATACAGGGGGCAAGCGTTGGTGGTGAAGTGGAGAAGGCCGACACAATCCTGTGTCACGGCGGTGAAGAGGCTTAGAGTTAAATGCCAAAACCCGGCAGATAAGTGTACCTTTATCCTAACTATACCTATAAGCTGGCTATTTTCCCCTTACTTAATAGGGACGCTATACCTTACTCCACCTGCCATATACCACAGTAAATGGGGAGTTCAGTACTACAAATGTGAACCTGCATTCGTCTGTGCCCGTGATCGTATATATGACACAGGTATACCCAGTACTTTATTCAGTACTTTCGCTAAACATTCACTCTCTCAACTATTCCCTTGGGATCTTAGCCGTGTATGTTTTGCCCACAGCGCAATTGTTTTCCTTGTTCCCTCCGGGTCATTCCAAGAAAACCCTAGAAGGTTACTACCTTATCCACGGCCCCGATTATACATACAGGACAGGTATCCCCTTTTACTCATTATATACCTTTAATCAAGTTAAGCGTTATGGTCCTTCCTCTGATCCTTATGTATATTAATTACAGCCACAGGTTTCCTTCCAGCCGGAATTAAAGGCCTTGCTGTACGGTGGCAAGCATTCGCTAATTTATCAGTCTGGTCAGTACTGTTATGGCATGTAATCCACTTTTATGGTTAGAACCATGTACATAGAGACAACATGGCACATGTACGTTCAGGATACCACCTTACTCTCTAGCGCTTTTTCTGCAGTATTTATACAACCTAGGTGGTGGTCCTCCAGCCTTGAGTCTTACAGGGATTATTGAGTTCTCTCTTATTTTGTACACATGAGCGTAATATCACTAGCTTACTCTGGATTACTCCTTCCAGGTTACCACAGCATCCATGTACCCGACTCACCAGTCATTCTGTGTCCTTCCTTTATAAGCAACAGATCTCAATAGGGTATGTCTCCTTTCCAATTGTATCACAGATACTTATATAACTGTCTCCTTTGTACCTCTCTCCGTTATGTAACTACGCTTTAGTTTTACCTCATTGATCTCAGCGTATAATCTTTATCCTGATGATGTATGTCTCACCATGACTATCGTAATCCTGTGACATGGATTCCTCTATGTAAATATGTATATACGTCTGTCTGTTATTAATAGTGTTTTGTCCTTTGCTTGTTACAGCGATATTGTGATCAAGGCCACGGAGCTGGCCGAAACGTCAATAATTTTTTGCCTGATACCTCTTTCTATTGATGGAAATCAAATAAACTTTTGAGATATGCAAATTAATAGTATACGTGTGCAGTGATCCTTTTTGAACTTCAGCACTGTTAAGGTACCGTCACACTGGACGATATCGCTAGCGATCCGTGACGTTGCAGCGTCCTGGCTAGCGATATCGTCCAGTGTGACAGGCAGCAGCGATCAGGCCCCTGCTGTGCTGTCGCTGGTCGGGGAAGAAAGTCCAGAACTTTGTTTCGTCGCTGGACTCCCCGCAGACATCGCTGAATCGGTGTGTGTGAAACCGATTCAGTGATGTCTTCGCTGGTAACCAGGGTAAACATCGGGTTACTAAGCGCAGGGCCGCGCTTAGTAACCCGATGTTTACCCTGGTTACCATCGTTAAAGTAAAAAAACCAACCACTACATACTTACCTACCGCTGTCTGTCCCCGGCGCTGTGCTTCTCTGCTCTGGCCGTGAGCACAGCGGCCGGAAAGCAGAGCGGTGACGTCACCGCTCTGCTTTCCGGCTGCCCGGCGCTCACAGCCAGAGCAGAGAAGCACAGCGCCGGGGACAGACAGCGGTAGGTAAGTATGTAGCGTTTGTTTTTTTTACTTTAACGATGGTAACCAGGGTAAACATCGGGTTACTAAGCGCGGCCCTGCGCTTAGTAACCCGATGTTTACCCTGGTTACCGGGGACCTCGGGATCGTTGGTCGCTGGAGAGCTGTCTGTGTGACAGCTCTCCAGCGCCCAAACAGCGACGCTGCAGCGATCCGGATCGTTGTCGGTATCGCTGCAGCGTCGCTTAGTGTGACGGTACCTTTAGACATTCCACCGTTTCCTGTGTGCCTGCAGCGCACCTTCCACTATTCCCCATGTCCTCCACTCTTTGCACACCTGACAAGTGAGTCGCCCGCCAGGTCCATGGGGTACTCAAAGGGGATGCCACGGTGGCTGCGACCCGGTCTGTGGCCCTGGGCGCCCAAGTAAAAGGGAAGGTCCTTAAAAGGGTTTGGAATAAAGTTTGTGTTCGTGACGCCACCTATGGTATTCGGTCAGTGAGGACCGACGCTGCTTAAATGGGTCCTCTGGGGTGATGTTATGGCAGCTAAGATTGTATAACTTCCCACAGGTGAAGTAGGTCCCCAGGGCTCCCGGTGTATAGATGAGGATGGTGAGTGGTGCAGTAAAGAACTGAGGACACAGGTTTGCAGACTCTTTACCTGGTTTACTGAAGGCTTGAGGCAACCGCAGTCCAGGGCACCAGATCATAGGTACAGGCAGGTTTCGGCCAGCTTGGAAGCGAGTTCAGAGTCCCCTTTACCAGGTGGAGATGAAAGCCTTCCTACCATGTCCTCACAGTTCTATCTGTCCTCCATAAAGGTGGGACACAAATCCGTATGACAGGTGGCTTTATGCGCCACTTTGTCTTTTGGGTGTTAGGGCGGACAGGTTACATGTAGTCCAGCTGTCCTGCCGGTTTCTGCTGTGCCTCCTAGAGTCTGACACAATCTCAGTGTTCCAGCTACCAGGAATCTGCGGTCTGCAGGGAGTTAGCCCAGTCACAGCTATCCTCCTCAGTTGTAACTCTCCTGTGCTTCGTTCTCCTGCACTCTCTCAACAATCTGGTATTTCCTTCTGTATTCTCTTTCTCCAGGAGCTGCAGCATCTTTGGCTGCATGGCCCCTTCAGTCCTTCTGACACTCACTGTCTGACTGCTCTCTTCTCTGTCCTCCTGACAGACTGACTTTCCCTCCAGACCAGAATGTATATCTAGGGAAGTTCCCCCTAAACCAGGTTTAGAGTTCCCCCTTCTGGCCTGGAGTGTGAACATGTTGCATGTTTGTGTTTACTTGATAGAAGAGAGCTTCCCTTTCTTCCAAGCGTGACATCACTCTCCCCATGAGGAAAGCAATGCCACTGTGACAACCAGCACCATGGGGTGTTACACAAGCATTCCACCATTTTCCATGTATCTCCAGTTGACCCCCACACCAACATACCACTTGCCCGATGTACATCCTTAGCATAAGCAGCTAACATTTTCCTCTATGTATCTCTGTCAGGGGTGTGGACATCAGGGACATGGCCAAGAGCTGTGTAGAGGTCATGAACTTAATCAGATGAGCATCTTAGACATCATAGTATCCAGGGGCTAGGCAGGAGTGTAGCTGGCAATAATCAGCAATCAGGTAGTACTATAAATCCCATGAACAATAGACTTGACAAGGAACAGAGTTGGAAAAAGGCGCTTAGGGCTGGGGCCACAAGGCAAGACAATACAGTGTACATCTGTGAACAGAACATTGACATGCAGTTAGACAAGTGATGGAACTAGCTGGGTAAAAATATGGCTAAACGGAGTAGCAGAAAAGCTCAGCTGCTAAGGTTTTCAAATTGCTCATTAACCCCCTAGCGACCGCCGATACGCCTTTTAACGGCGGCCGCTAAGGGTACTTAAACCACAGCGCCGTTAATTAACGGCGCTGTGGAAAAAGTAAATAGCGCCCCCCAGAGTCGGATTTTCTCCAGGGTCTCGGCTGCCGGGGGTAGCCGAGACCCCAGAGAACATGATTCGGGGGGTTTTGTACCGACCCCGCATTTGCGATCGCCGGTAATTAACCGTTTACCGGCGATCACAAAAAAAAAAACGCGATTTCTTTTTAATTTCTCTGTCCTCCGAAGTGATCGCACATCAGAGGACAGAGAAAAGGGGTCCCCGATCGCCCCCCGATACTCACCTATCTCCCCCGGTGCTCCTCGTGGCTCCCGATGGGCGCCGCCATCTTCAAAATGGCGGGCGCATGCGCAGTTCGCCCGCCGGCCGGCCCCGGGAGAATCTTTGGGGTCTCGGCTGCCGGGGGTAGCCGAGACCCCAAAGAGCATGATCGGGGTTGGTTTTACCGACCCCTGTTTTGCGATCGCCGGTAATTAACTGTTTACCAGCGACCGCAACAACAAAAAAAAAAGCAAAGTGTAATTCTCTGTCCTCTAATGTGATCGCACATCAGAGGACAGAGAAATAGAGGGATTCGGGGACCCTATCATACTCACCGGTGTCCCTGGGTCCTCCTGCTGCTCCTCCTGGCCGCCGGGGAAAAGAAAATCTGTCTCCATCTGCCGGCCGGCAGGAGAAGAGCAGTTGGGGCTAAAATTAGGGTTAGGGCTAGGGTTAGGGTTAGGGCTAGGGTTAGGGCTAGGGTTAGGGCTAGGGTTAGGTCTAGGGTTAGGGCTAGGGTTAGGGCTAGGGTTAGGGCTAAATTTAGGGTTAGTGTTGGGGCTAAATTTAGGGTTAGGGTTGGGGCTAAATTTAGGGTTAGGGTTGGCGCTAAATTTAGGGATAGGCTTTTTTCACACTTACGTCGGTACAGGGCCGTCGCAATGCATCGGCCCGATATACCGACGCACGTTGTGAAAATTGTGCACAACATGGGCAGCGGATGTAGTTTTTCAACGCATTCGCTGCCCAATCTATGTCCTGGGGAGGAGGGGGCGGAGTTACGGCCACGCATGCGCGGTCAGAAATGGCGGATGCGACGTACAAAAAAACGTTACATTGAACGTTTTTTTGTGCTGACGGTCCGCCAAAACACTGATCCAGTGCACGACGTGTGGCCATCCGTCACGATCCGTCGGCAATACAAGTCTATGGGCAAAAAACGCATCCTGCGGGTACATTTGCAGGATCCGTTTCTTGTCCAAAACGACGGATTGCGACGGATGCCAAACGACGCAAGTGTGAAAGTAGCCTTAGGGCTAGGGTTAGGGTTGGGGCTAAAGTTAGGGCTAGGGTTGGGGCTAAAGTTAGGGTTAGAGTTGGGATTAGGGTTAGGGTTTGGATTAGGGTTAGGGTTGGCATTAGGGTTACGCTTGGGATTAGGGTTAGGTTTGGGATTAGGGTTAAGGTTAGGGTTGTGATTAGGGGTGTATTGGGATTAGGGTTAGGTTTGAGGTTAGGGTTGATATTAGGATTAGGGGTGTGTTGGATTTAGGGTTTTGATTAGGGTTATGGTTAGGGTTGACATTAGGGTTATTTTGGGGTAAGGGTTGTGATTATCGTTAGGGTTAGTGATTAGGATTATGGATCGGGTTGGGATTAGGGTTAGGGGTGTGTTGGGGTTAGGGTTGGAGCTAGAATTGGGGGTTTTCCACTGTTTAGGTACATCAGGGGGTCTCCAAACACGACAGCCAATTTTGCGCTCAAAAAGTCAAATGGTGCTCCCTCCCTTCTGAGCTCTGCCGTGCGCCCAAACAGTGGGTTACCCCCACATATGGGGCATCAGCATACTCGGGATAAATTGGACAACAACTTCTGGGGTCCAATTTCTCCTGTTACCCTTGTGAAAATAAAAACTTGGGGCTACAAAAAAATTTTTGTGGAAAAAAAAATATTTTTTATTTTTATGACTCTGAATTATAAACTTCTGTGAAGCACTTGGGCATTCAAAGTTCTCACCACACATCTATATAAGTTCCTCGGGGGGTCTAGTTTCCAAAACGGGGTCACTTGTGGGGGGTTACTACTGTTTAGGTACATCAGGGGCTCTGCAAACGCAACATAACGCCCACAGGCCATTCTATCTAAGTCTGCATTCCAAAAAGGCGCTCCTTCCCTTCCGAGCTCTGCCGTGCGCCCAAACAGTGGTTTACCCCCACATATGGGGCATCAGCGTACTCAGGATAAATTGAACAACAACTTTAGTGGTCCAATTTCTCCTGTTACCCTTGTGAAAATAAAAATTTGGGGGCTACAATATCTTTTTTGTGGAAAAAAAATATTTTTTATTTTCACGACTCTGCATTCTAAACTTCTGTGAAGCACTTGGGCATTCAAAGTTCTCACCACACATCTAGATAAATTCCTTGGGGGGGTCTAGTTTCCAAAATGGGGTCACTTGTGCGGGGTTACTACTGTTTAGGTACATCAGGGGCTGTGCAATCGCAACATAACGCCCACAGACCATTCTATCAAAGTCTGCATTCCAAAACGGCGCTCCTTCCCTTCCGAGCTCTGCCTTGCGCCCAAACAGTGGTTTACCCCCACATATGGTGCATCAGCGTACTCGGGATAAATTGGACAACAACTATTGCAGTCCAATTTCTCCTGTTACCCTTGTGAAAATAAAAACTTGGGGGCTGAAAAATCTTTTTTGTGGAAAAAAAAAATATTTTTTATTTTCACGACTCTGCATTCTAAACTTCTGTGAAGCACTTGGGCATTCAAAGTTCTCACCACACATCTAGATAAGTTCCATGGGGGGGTCTAGTTTCCAAAATGGGGTCACTTGGGGATTTCTACTGTTTAGGCACATCAGGGGCTCTCCAAACGCGACATGGCATCCGATCTCAATTCCAGACAATTCTACATTGAAAAAGTAAAACGGCACTCCTTCTCTTCCAAGCTCTGCGGTGCGCCCAAACAGTAGTTTACCCCCACATATTGGGTATCAACGTACTCAGGAGAAATTGCACAACAAATTTTGTGGTCTAATTTCTCCTGTTACCCTTGTGAAAATAAAAATTTGGGGGCAAAAAGATCATTTTTGTAGAAAAAATGCGATTTTTTTTTTTCACGGCTCTACGTTATAAACGCCTGTCAAGTACATGGGGGTTCAAAGTGCTCACCACACATCTAGATAAGTTCCTTAAGGGGTCTAGTTTCCAAAATGGTGTCACTTGTGGGAGGTTTTCACTGTTTAGGCACATCAGGGGCTCTCCAAACGCAACATGGCATCCGATCTCAATTCCAGACAATTGTACATTGAAAAAGTAAAACGGCACTCCTTCTCTTCCAAGCTCTGCGGTGCGCCCAAACAGTGGTTTACCCCCACATATTGGGTATCAACGTACTCAGGAGAAATTGCACAACAAATTTTGTGGTCTAATTTCTCCTGTTACCCTTGTGAAAATAAAAATTTGGGGGCAAAAAGATCATTTTTGTAGAAAAAATGCGATTTTTTTTTTTCACGGCTCTACGTTATAAACGCCTGTCAAGCACATGGGGGTTCAAAGTGCTCACCACACATCTAGATAAGTTCCTTAAGGGGTCTAGCTTCCAAAATGGTGTCACCTGTGGGGGGTTTCCACTGTTTAGGCACACCAGGGGCTCTGCAAACGCAACATGGCGTCCAATCTCAATTCCAGACAATTGTACATTGAAAAAGTAAAACGGCACTCCTTCCCTTCCAAGCTCTGCGGTGCGCCCAAACAGTGGTTTACCCTCACATATGGGGTATCGACGTATTCAGGAGAAATCGCACAACAACTTTTGTCGTCTAATTTCTCCTGTTACCCTTGTGAAAATAAGAATTTGGGGGCAAAAAGATCATTTTTGTGTAAACAAAAGCGATTTTTTTATTTTCACGGCTCTACGTTATAAACTTGCGTGAAGGCCTTGGGGGTTCAAAGTGCTCACCACACATCTAGATAAGTTCCTTAAGGGGTCTAGCTTCCAAAATGGTGTCACTTGTGGGGAGTTTCCACTGTTTAGGTACATCAGGGGCTCTCTAAACGTGACATGGCATCCGATCTCAATTCCAGCCAATTCTGCATTGAAAAAGTCAAACGGCGCTCCTTCACTTCCAAGCTCTGCGGTGCGCCCAAACAGTGGTTTACCCCCACATATGGGGTATTGGCATATTCAGGAGAAATTGCATAACAAAATTTATGGTTACATTTCTGTTTTTACACATGTGAAAATAAAAAAAATGGTTCTGAATTAAGATGTTTGCAAAAAAAAGTTAAATGTTCATTTTTTCCTTCCACATTGTTTCAGTTCATGTGAAGCACGTAAAGGGTTAATAAACTTCTTGAATGTGGTTTTGAGAACCTTGAGGGGTGTAGTTTTTAGAATGGTGTCACACTTTGTTATTTTCTATCATATAGACCCCTCAAAATGACTTCAAATGTGATGTGGTCCTTAAAAAAAAATGGTGTTGTAAAAATGAGAAATTGCTGGTCAACTTTTAACCCTTATAACTCCCTAACAAAAAAAAATTTTGTTTCCAAAATTGTGCTGATGTAAAGTAGACATGTGGGAAATTTTATTTATTAACTATTTTTCGTGACATATCTCTCTGATTTAAGGGCATAAAAATACAAAGTTTGAAAGTTGCAAAATTTTAAAAATTTTCACCATATTTCCGTTTTTTTCATAAATAATCGCAAGTAATATTGCATAAATGTTACCACTAACATGAAGTACAATATGTCACGAAAAAACAATCTCAGAATCAGCGGGATCCGTTAAAGCGTTCCAGAGTTATAACCTCATAAAGTGACAGTGGTCAGAATTGTAAAAATTGGCTCGGTCATTAAGTACCAAATTGGCTCTGTCACTAAGGGGTTAGGGTAGACAGCCAACCTATAATTAACTGTCCTGCGGAGTTCGAAGTAAGGCCTAGAGTCAGTTACTCCTGCGGTGTTCGGGCCACCGGCTACACGCCTCAGTAGGATGTTGCCTCGGTCTCACGGCATGACTCCTACTGGTACTCCTTTGTGCTTGATCTCGTTTACACTGTTCCACAATATCCTTCCCTTCGTGTCTCTTTCTTAGGATACCGCCGCAAGGTAGTGCAGGCGTGGTTCCGTTACGTTCTGTTCACTAGGCACCTGCCAGGTTCCCACGCCTGACAGGGACCCCCCTGTGTCTTCTCTCTGCAACACCCCCTGCCACGGGATGTTGCCCGAATCCAACCCAGTCAGCTTCTGACTAACTTCCTCCCCAACCCCTAGTTTTACCAGTGTGAGGAGTGGCCCAATAAATAAAGCCTTTTCTCCCCCTAGTGGCCGGAGTGTGAAGTGTAAAGTGTTCTGGTGATACCTGGTCAGGAGAATTCCTTCAGTGCCATCAGACGTACCATCACTCCCCTTAGTGGCTTAGTGCAACGACCAGATCTCTGGGGCGCTGCATATTCCCATGCACCTATTCACACCCACACATGGGTATACACTTCCAGATTTTGGTTATTTGGTTTATTCCTCCTCCTTGTCCTCATCCTCATCATCCATAACTACTCGAACACCAGGGTGAATGTGTTCTATGTTGCTACAGCCAGTCAATTATTTGGAAAGAGTGTCTATGATGCTCATAAAATGTTTTTGTAAAAATGTACCCCCCCCCATGGGGAAATGTTTGTCAGCCCATGCACTTTGTGTACGGGCATTCCAAGACTAGGAGACCCACTCCTTTAAATTGGGCCTATTTTTTAATGAGGCCTTCCTCCACATCTTATCATCCACCGCCACTAGATCACCAGGTTTAACATGTTCCGTGCTACTACAGCCACTCTAGTTTTTTTGCAAGGGTGTTTATGATGCCCAAAAACAATTTGTTGAAATAAATTTAACCCCCCTTGAGAAAATGTTTGTCAGCCTGTGTGAGTCGCCTGCCAGGGCAGGGGGGATACTCGGTACTGGGTTCGGTCGCTCTTAAAGGGGATGTCACGGTGGCTGCGACCAGATCCGTGGCCCTGAGCGATCACTTAAATGGGTAAAAGTCTTTAAAAGGAATTTGGTAATAAAGTTTATTCGTGACGCCACCTGTGGCTCTCGGCCAGAGGGACCGACGCTGCTTAAAGGGGTCCTCTGGGGTGATGTTGTTGCAGCGAGATGGTGATGCTTTCCACAGGTGAAGCGGGGACCCTAGGGTATGGCAAGGATGGTGGGTTGCAGGTAAATAACAGATGACACAGAGTTGCAGTCTTTACCTGGTTTACTGATGGTAACAGGCCTCAGTCCAGGCAGCTTGAAAACAAGTAGTAATCTCCCTTGGCAGGTCAGGTTGGGAGCTTTCCTCTACGCGCTGGTTTTCTGGTCCCTTGCTACCTGTAGTTTGTTGGCAAGGTACCCCTCTCTCTCTCTTGTCCTGGGACAGTACCTGCATGGCAGGCAGCTTGAGCTGTTCTCTTGGAGGGTCTCTGACAGGGTGACACCAGGCTCTATCTGCTGCTGTACCTCAGGTATGGTATGGGCAATTAACATACAGTCCTATGCCCTCCGGTTCTACTGTGGACCTTGCAGTTATCCACAATCCCTGGCTCCCGGTGCCCGATTTCTGTGCTTTGGCTCACAGGAGGCCCAATCGCAGCCTTCCTGAGCTCCTAATCACTCCTTTCCCTTCACTATCTGCTCCAGACTGAACTAACTCCTCCTCCAGACCAGGATGGATATCAGGGAAGATCCCCTAAAACAGGGTTTTGAGCTCCCCTTTCTGGCCTGGAGTTAGAATATGTTGTGTGTAAGATTTACCTGCCAAAGGGATCCCACTTGTCTCCAGGCATGGCACTACCCTCCCCGGGAGGAAGGCAGCATCACTGTGGTATCCGAACTGCTGGGGTGCCACACATGCACTTAATGCATGTGCAGCGCCCCAGAATCCTGGTCGTTGCAGTAATGTCGCTCTGCCGCTAAGGAGAGTAATGTTATGTCTGATTGCACTAAAGGAGTTCACCTGACCAGGTATCACCAGCACACATTACACTTCACACTCCGGCCACCAGCGGGAGCAAAAGGCACTATGTATTAGGCCACTCCTCACACTGGTAAAACTAGGGGTCGGATAGGAAGTTAGAACAGAACGCAGCCTGGGAGAGTCCAGGAAGAACCTGTCAGGGGTGGGTTCCTGACAGGGGCCTAGCAGAAAGAGTGGAAGGTGACGGAACCGCGCCTGCACTACCTTGCGGTGGTATCCCAAGAAAGGACACGAAGAGAAGGATATTGTGGAAAGTGAGAAACGAGATCAAAGCACAGAGGAGAGCCAATAGGAGTCGTGCCCCGAGAACGGCAACATCCTACTGAGGCGCATAGCCGGTGACCGGAACACCGAGGGAGCAACTGACTTCAAGCATTACTTCAAATACCGCAGGACAGTTGATTATAGGTTGGCTGGCTACCATACATCACCTAAGAAGACATAGGGGGCAAGCGTGGAGAGGGGCGTCTCTAGGGTCCCAGAATAGCTCCGAGCCTTCCCGTCAAACGGGTGCGTCCTATCCAGATAAATTTGGGGGACGGAGAGAGAGAGAGAGAGCGAAAGAACGAACACGAGAGTTGTGAGGACTATCCCGAATGCTCAGCAGGGAAGAACTACAACACACAGGTGCTAGTGGTAGGCACTGATTTCCACCTGCAAAGGGAACTCTGGATGTGCCTTTGGACCGGCCGGTCTCAGACAGCCTTGTTAACAGTGCTCTGGATTGAGGATCCCGAAGTCTTCAGTAAAAGGTAAAGAGACTGCAACCCTGTGTCCTCGTTATTAACTGCGCCTCACACCATCACCACCTACACTACTGGGAAGCCCTGGGGATATACTTCACCTGTGGGAAGGTATACCATCTAGCTGCCATCACATCACCCCAGTGGACCCCAAGCAGCGTCGGTCACCCTGACCGAATACCACAGGTGGCGTCACGAAACCTTAGCCGACTTTCATCACCCCTTTTATTGGACGCCCCTTAGCAGAGTCACGGACCGGGTCCAGCCACCGTGACAATCCTAGGACTGACAGAAACGACCGGTACCGAGTAACCCGCGGCCCTGCGTCTGGGGGCGCTCCATATGGGCATTACAAGTCTAGGAGACCCACTCCTTTGTAATGGGACCTTTTATTTATGAGGCCCTCCTCCATGTTTCTTCCTAGGGGGATTGGGGTGGTTGCAAATTTGGGTCAAGGCAGCCCTTGCATTCAATGCATAAGGAAACAGTATAGCAGGACCAAATGAAGAATGTGAAGTGAATTTTCCTGTTGCCATCCAGTACCTCGGTTCAAAGGCTTCTTGGGTTGCAAATGACTTGGTAGCAGGGCATGCCTTGCAGAAAATACATAAGAAAACAGTATGGGAGTACAAAATGAATAATGTGAAGTGGGTTTTCCTGTGGCCATCCAGTACCTGCGATCAAACGCTTCTTGGGGTGCATATGACTTGATAACAGGGCAGGCCTTGTATTCAATGCAACATTTTTTTTGAGGAAGCCTTCCTGTACCTCTCTTGAAAGGGATATTGGGGTGCGTCGTAATTCTTGGCAGCCCAGCCACTCACTGCATAGGCAATAACAGCATAGGAGACCCAATGTTTAATAATGGCCCTTTAAGAATATTAATGCCACCTGATGCCCCTCTAAAAATAGGCTTTGTGACTTTAAGAGTCCCTCCTTCATAAATGAAACAAGATGTGTCGGCTTATGTGTCACACACCTCATGGCCAGCTAGGGTTGTTAAATGTTACAATGACATTTCCCAGTGAATGCATTTCTATTGGTTGAAAGCAGGGGCGGATTATCAGAGGGTCAATATGGGCGGTAGCCCATACTGGGCCCTGGGCTACCGCACAGCCACAGATTGACCCTCTGATAATCGTCTGTGAATACCCGCCGGCCAGTAGCAAAGCTACCAGGGGGCAGAGGGTGCTGTCGCCCCGGAGCTCAGAGGGGCCCACCTGGAGCTAATGCCAATGCTAATTATATCGGTGTGCACAGCACGCCGATATATGTAAGCTCCACTGTAGTGCAGAGAGACCTGATCTCCCTGCACTACAGCTGTCTGTTCTATAGACCAGGACGCTGAATGCCGGAACTGTACCTCTAAGCTGCAGGGGTCCAACTGCAGACACGCCCACATTGCACGCTGTGTCTGCAGGGGAGACCTCACAGCGCAGGGCACCGGCTTCTTCCTGCTGAGAGGAGCAGGAGAGAGTCAGGACGCTGCTTCTTCCCTCCCTGAGCCCTGCATACAGGAGCAGGACAGGAGATAAATAGGACGACGTAGGAGCTCAGGCTGCAGGGGCTGGAGGTGACTGCACTGTGCAGTGAGGAGGAGGCAGGACGGACACTGTTCCCCTCCTGACATGTCCCTGAGGTTTCTTGCATCCGTTTTGCTCTGTCTCTTTCAATCTGTCTCGCCCTCTGTCTCTTTCAATCTGTCTCGCCCTCTGTCTCTTTCAATCTGTCTCGCCCTCTGTCTCTTTCAATCTGTCTCGTCCTCTGTCTCTTTCAATCTGTCTCGCCCTCTGTCTCTTTCAATCTGTCTCGCCCTCTGTCTCTTTCAGTCTGTCTCGCCCTCTGTCTCTTTCAGTCTGTCTCGCCCTCTGTCTCTTTCAGTCTGTCTCGCCCTCTGTCTCTTTCAATCTGTCTCGCCCTCTGTCTCTTTCAATCTGTCTCGCCCTCTGTCTCTTTCAATCTGTCTCGCCCTCTGTCTCTTTCAATCTGTTTCGCCCTCTGTCTCTTTCAATCTGTCTCGCCCTCTGTCTCTTTCAATCTGTCTCGCCCTCTGCCTCTTTCAATCTGTCTCGCCCTCTGTCTCTTTCAATCTGTCTCGCCCTCTGTCTCTTTCAATCTGTCTCACCCTCTGTCTCTTTCAATCTGTCTCGCCCTCTGTCTCTTTCAATCTGTCTCGTCCTCTGTCTCTTTCAATCTGTCTCGCCCTCTGTCTCTTTCAATCTGTCTCGCCCTCTGTCTCTTTCAATCTGTCTCGCCCTCTGTCTCTTTCAATCTGTCTCGCCTTCTGTCTCTTTCAATCTGTCTCGCCCTCTGTCTCTTTCAATCTGTCTCGCTCTCTGTCTCTTTCAATCTGTCTCGCTCTCTGTCTCTTTCAATCTGTCTCGCCCTCTGTCTCTTTCAATCTGTCTCTTTCAATCTGTCTCGCCCTCTGTCTCTTTCAATCTGTCTCGCCCTCTGTCTCTTTCAATCTCTCGCCCTCTGTCTCTTTCAATCTGTCTCGCCCTCTGTCTCTTTCAATCTGTCTCACCCTCTGTCTCTTTCAATCTGTCTCGCCCTCTGTCTCTTTCAATCTGTCTCGCTCTCTGTCTCTTTCAATCTGTCTCGCCCTCTGTCTCTTTCAATCTGTCTCTTTCAATCTGTCTCGCCCTCTGTCTCTTTCAATCTGTCTCGCCCTCTGTCTCTTTCAATCTGTCTCGCCCTCTGTCTCTTTCAATCTGTCTCTTTCAATCTGTCTCGCCCTCTGTCTCTTTCAATCTGTCTCTTTCAATCTGTCTCGCCCTCTGTCTCTTTCAATCTGTCTCTTTCAATCTGTCTCGCCCTCTGTCTCTTTCAATCTGTCTCGCCCTCTGTCTCTTTCAATCTGTCTCGCCCTCTGTCTCTTTCAATCTGTCTCGCTCTCTGTCTCTTTCAATCTGTCTTGCCCTCTGTCTCTTTCAATCTGTCTCGCTCTCTGTCTCTTTCAATCTGTCTCGCCCTCTGTCTCTTTAAATCTGTCTCGCTCTCTGTCTCTTTCAATCTGTCTCGCTCTCTGTCTCTTTCAATCTGTCTCGCTCTCTGTCTCTTTCAATCTGTCTCGCTCTCTGTCTCTTTCAATCTGTCTCGCTCTCTGTCTCGCTGGAGGACACACTGGGGCAGATTGCTGGAGACACTGGGGAAGATTGCTGGAGACACTGGGGCAATGCTGGAGACACTGGGGCAATGCTGGAGACACTGGGGCAATGCTGGAGACACTGGGGCAGATTGCTGGACACACTGGTGGTAATATGCTGAATACACTGGGGCAGATTGCTGGACACACTGTCTGGGGGCAATGCTGGACACACTGGGGCAGATTGCTGGACACACTGGGGCAGATTGCTGGACACACTGTCTAGGAGCAATGCTGGACACACTGGGGCAGATTGCTGGACACACTGGGGGCAATATGCTGGGGTCAGACACTGGGGCAGGTTGCTGGAGACACTGTCTGGGGGCAATGCTGGACACACTGGGGCAGATTGCTGGACACTGGGGCAATATGCTGGACATACTGGGGCAGATTGCTGGACACTCTGGGGGAAATATGCTGGACACACTGGGGCAGATTGCTGGACACACTGGGGGCAGGACTGGAGGCATGGGCAGAATGTAGACACGGGGCATGATTGGAGACACGGGGCAGAATGAAAGACATGGGGCAGGATTGGATCATGGGGCAGGATGGATATGATGGAGACAGATGGGGCAGGATGGGGAGATCATATGGGGTAGAATGAATACTCATGAGGGCAGGATGCGAGAACATATGGCTGGAGCCAGGAATGAGATAAACGGGGCCAGGGTGGGGAATAGTATTACCATAGGGGCTAATTAAGGGATATTATTACTGCAGTGATGTATTTATTTTATTTTTTGATTATACTGTTTTAAATGGGGGGGGGTGGTCCTGTTACTGTGCAGAGTGACCCTATATCGCCTTTTTTTCTTCATGTGGTGTAATGTAGAAGTTGTGAAAAATTAATTAATGTGTTCTGCAAGCGGAGCTTGAGATAACTGTGTTATTTCCTGCAGAGACAAGTCCTGGCTGGAAGAAATGATGGCGGTCTGTGCTGGATGAAAGATGAAGGACTTCACCTAGAGACGTCACTGGTGAGTCAGTGTTACCTATACACTGACACTATACACTGTATACTATATACAGAGGTCCTGTGTACAATGTCACCAGTGATCACTGTATTACCTATACACTATATACAGAGCTCCTGTGTATAATACCACCAGTGATCTCTGTATTACCTCTACACAGACACTGCATACTAATTACAGATCTCCTGTGTATAATGGCATTTATGGTGATAGTATAGTGTTTTTTTTATTACTGATCAGTATTGTAGTATTCAGTCACTATGTGGTGGTAATATGTGGTCTGGAAATGGTGTTGTGGTATTTGTCCCTCGTATGTGCTATTTGGTCACCAAGTGGTTGTAATTTGTGGTCTGGTCATGGTGCGGTGTTCCTTGTATGTGATATTATTTGATCACTGTGGTTGTAATTTGTGGTCTGGTCATGGTGCGGTGGTATTTGTTCCTTGTATGTGATATTATTGGTCAAAATACACCTAAATTGTATTGCAGATTTTAACAAATATTTAATAGGTTACAGTAGAGTAGGGCCCGGCCATTTTTCTGGAGTAATCTGGTTCGGGTATATCATGACCCCTGTCACGTGACCCCCATCACGTGACCCCCGTCACGTGACCGGGGGGGCCCACAGTGTCTGAACAGCCCGGGGCCCTGGCTACCCTTAATCCACCCATGGTTGAAAGCAATGTTAAACTTGAAAAATGCATCAAAAACACTGCGTGTGAACATAGCAGAGGAACATTTTGGTCTCGGGTTAATTATTTTGCCTTACATACAACTCATTACCTTCGAAAGGATGTACCTTAACATATTCCCCAGCAAAATCCATTTTGGTTTCGTTTTTGTATGTTTTTTGGTGGACCTGTAAAAATGGCGTGAAACTCTGACAACATTGTTTACAGCTGTGACCTAGGAGTCAGAAATGCTTCCAGGGGCGATCCCCATGATGTTGATGTATCAATTGAGCAGTGTTTCCATAATTTTCAGACATTTTTAGACTGAAGAGACAATTTGCACATTTCGCAGAGGAGCATTGCGGCTTTAAGTCTTCTCATCTTGACATGCTTAACATGTCATTTTCCGCAAGGAGAAACAATACTTCTTGGATCCCGGTCAGACACCTCTCACTCAGCCAAACCAGATCTCCCCTTTGCACTGACGAGGGGCAGTACCCCGAAACACAGTTTCTGCAAAATGAGATTCTGGTCTAGTTTTTATCCTAAGTCATGTAAGGCTACGTTCACATTAGCGTTCCGCTAATGTGCGTCGCTGTTGCGTCGGCGACGCAGCGGCGACGCAGCGGCGACGCGCCCCTATGTTTAACATGGGGGACGCGTGCGTTATTTTTGTTGCGTTTTCCGACACGTGCGTCGTTTTCGACGCTAGCGTCGGACGCAAGAAAATGCAACAAGTTGCATTTTTCGTGCGTCCGATTTTCGTCAAAAAACGACGCACGCGTCGCAAAACGCAGCGTTTTTGCGTGCGTTTTTGGTGCGTCGTGCGTTGCGTCGCCGACGCACCGGCGCGCAACGCTAATGTGAACGTAGCCTTACAAGGCTCGTTAAAAGGTCGACATTGACTGTTAGGATTGCTACTTACAATAGGTGGCACTAGAGTTCTAGTCCTCTTCCTCTCTGAAGAGACAATTTGCGGGTCTCCCATAGATTTACATTGGGCTCGTTGTTCTGTCCAAGTACCCGAGTATTCCAATTTGCTCGACCCGAGCAACGAGCACCCAAGCATTTTAGTGCTCGCTCATCACTATTTATTACTCAATAAATGAAAAAAATTAAGTGTCTTAATAATGCTTTAAAAACAGTGAAATAAAGTAGTAGGATGATTTAGTGCTATTACTATGGATTAGTGATTATGAAACAAAACTGTTCTAATTTTTAAAAGGGACTTATAAAAAACTGAATGCTTAAAAAACAGGTTTAATGACCGTAAATGTAAATTAAAATGGTTGGCAGGGAAGGGGGGGGGGGGGGGAGGAATAGAAACTAGTGGATGGAGAAAAGTTGAAGGGACAAACTGGTGGAAAAAAACCCTAAGTTAGCAGGACTATAAGCTATGAATTGGTAATAAAACAGTGCACTCAGTTAATGCATTTGTGGGATTCTTAATCTGTGGTGGGGGGACCCTAGTGGGGAAGGGAGATGGGAGAGGAGAGGGTAATGGATCTAGAAGGCCTACCCTTAATGCTTTATCCAACGAATCTCTCAGACCATTCCAGAGTATAGAGGGAGAGGTGAAGATCATAATTTCGTAATTGTCCATGACCTTAAGTTTCATAGAGAGTTTTCACAATATTCTCAATGCATATTGGTTGATGCTGAGGCGTGTAAGTCAAATATCTTCCTCAATTTTCTCTCTTAAAATTCCTATTTCTGATCGGTCATATCGAGGTTCAAACTATTGTCCATGGTTGTATTGGCCATGGGAACACTTCCTGAAATAAAGCAGCCACTGGGGATATGTCAGCCGCCTTCATGCAGTGAAGAATCCTCCCACAAATTTCTGCCATAGCTGCAAGATGGGTATGATGGTGATGAAATAGAATATGATAAACTAAAATAGAATAGGAGGCAAATTAAAATCCTACAAACAATAACTACAAAACTTAAATATCCTGCCCCTATGATACTTGTTACCGTACTTTCTTTTGACATCGTAAATGGCTCACAAAACACAAGAATGTAATTTAGTGCCTAACCTATTATGATTATTAGAAAAATGCTCCAAAGCCAAAGCTTTCACTTAGCCCTTGTGGTGCTAATGTGCCGAGTCTATAAATTCATTTACTCTCTTTTTTGCTAAACTTTTACCTAAATCACCATCCCTGAATCCCATGGATGTTAAATCAATACCCTTGATTTTAAGTTGACTGGAGTTACATTGATGACATTTTTTAAAATGTCTGGGAAGGGTCTTTAATGTGGTTTCATCAGGGACACTTCTGGCTTTCTCAATATCCAAACAATGCTCTCTAACTCTAATTTTTAACTCCCTATTTGTTAAACCAATGTATATTTTTTACATGGGCACTTGGCATAGTATATAACTCCTTTCTTTGAAGGAGTGATGCCTGCTCTGATGTCAAAATTTCTAGTGCCATTATGATTACTGAAGGTTTTACTTTTGATCATGTTTGCGCAACCTTGCACATACCACAGGAATAAAAACCCTTCTCTGTTTTTCCTGTCTTTAAGGCCGGCGTCACACTAGCGATTTTTACGGACGTATGAGCGCATAAAATACGTCCGTAAAACACGCATTACACACGGCCCAATGATTCTCTATGCCCCAGCTCCTATCAGCCGTATTTTACTGATCCGTATTATACAGCTTTCTACGGCCGTAGAAAATCGCAGCATGCTGCGTTTGTCATCATATTGCGCAAAAAATACGCCAATCAAAGTCTATGGGGTGAGAAAAATACGGATTACACATGGACCAGCAGTGTGACTTGCGAGAAATACGCAGCGGTGTTAGCGAGAAAAGCCGGCAATTCAGTGCGGTGTACAGTAAAATCACACTGACAGCTTACAATAGAATAGGTAGAATAAATGTGTACACATAGAATAGGTATATATATATATATATATATATATATATATATATATATGTCATTGAGACACATATATGTATATATATTAATATTTCATACAGCGCTAGATAGCTTAAAAGCCGGTAATTCAATTGCCGGCTTTTGCTATCTCCTTCCTAAACCCAACATGATATGAGACATGGTTTACATACAGGAAACCATCTCATATCCCCATTTTTTTTTTGTATATTCCACACTACTAATGTTAGTAGTGTGTATGTGCAAAATTTTGGCGCTCTAGCTATTAAATTAAAGGGTTAAATGTCGGAAAACATTGGTGTGGGCTCCCGCACAATTTTCTCCGCCAGAGTAGTAAAGCCAGTGACTGAGTGCAGATATTAATAGCCTGGAGAGGGTCCATGGTTATTGCCCTCCCCGGCTAAAAACATCTGCCGCCAGCCACCCCAGAAAAGGCACATCTGGAAGATGCGCCTATTCTGGCACTTGGCCACTCTCTTCCCATTCCCGTGTAGCGGTGGGATATGGAGTAATGAAGGGTTAATGTCACCTTGCTATTGTAAGGTGACATTAAGCCAAATTAATAATGGAGAGGCGTCAATTATGACACCTATCCATTATTAATCCAATTGTATGAAATGGTTAAAAAACACACACACACATTATTACAAAGTCTTTTAATGAAATAAAAACACAGGTTGTTGGAATATTTTATTATCCTGGTAATCCACCTGAAGATCCTTATGTATTTTTTTTATTAAGTAGAATGTTGCTAAAGTAGGGTGTGCCTTTTGGTGGCTGTCAAGTAATTTCTTTGGAATGATGTGTTGTTTGTAGACAGTGCTAAGTAATGGGATTGAACGTCAACTGTTTGTAACATTTTGTGTTGCACAATAGCTTGTTGGCGTGTGCCTCCTACATTGAATTAGGCCACTTGACAATATTGCCTCCCTTATTTGCCATCTTGAACATTACATCATTCCACTTACTCAATTCTTTTAAGGCATTTCCCTCATGATATGCCAGATTATGCTCGCCAATATTCTTCTTAGCTAGACTTTCAATGTCTTTTGTGACCATTTTAGTGAAAACTTTGACCGCTGGTATGAGTGTTAGAGATGGAATTTTTTTGAATTTGTTAACCCCTTTCTGACATTAGACGTACTATCCCGTCGAGGTGGGGTGGGCCCGTATGCCCACCGACGGGATAGTACATCATAGCGATTGGCTGCGCTCACAGGGGGAGCGCGGCCGGGTGTCAGCTGGTTATCGCATTATCACATTAACCTCCGGCACACTGCGATCAAACATGATCGCAGTGTTCCGGCGGTATAGGGAAGCATCGTGCAGGGAGGGGAGATGTGATCGCGTTGCTCTGAGGATCTCCTATCGTCTTCTCCCTGCAGGCCCCGGATCCAAAATGGCCGCGGGGCTGCATCCAGGTCCTGCAGGGAGGTGGCTTACCAGCGCCTGCTCAGAGCAGGCGCCGGGAAGCCTCCAGGAGTGCACGTCAGATCGCTGATCTGACACAGTGCACAGCAAAGTGTCAGATCAGCGATCTTACACTGTACCCCGGGCTGCGAACGCATCATTTATAATAAACATCTATTTTTACTCGGTGCGTTCCGCTAGAATTGGGGGTTTCCATTGTTTAGGCACATCAGGGGCTCTCCAAACGCAACATGGTGTCCCATCTTAATTCCAGTCAATTTTGCATTGAAATGTCAAATGGCGCTCCTTCCCCTCCGAGCTCTGCCATGAGCCCAAACAGTGGTTTACCCCCACATATGGGGTATCAGCGTACTGAGGACAAATTGCACAACAACTTTTAGGGTCCAATTTCTTCTCTTACCCTTGGAAAAATAAAAAATTGGGTGCGAAAAGATCATTTTTGTGAAAAAATATGATTTTTTATTTTTCCAGCTCTGCATTATAAACTTCTGTGAAGCACTTGGTGGGTCAAAGTGCTCACCACACATCTAGATAAGTTCCTTATGGGGTCTAGTTTCCAAAATGTTCCTTATGGGGTATAGTTTCCAAAATGGTGTCAGTTGTGGGGGGTTTCAATGTTTAGGCACATCAGGGGCTTTCCAAACGCAACATGGCCTCCTGTCTCAATTCCAGTCAATTTTGCATTGAAAAAGTCAAACGGCGCTCCTTCCCTTCCGAGCTCTGCCATGCGCCCAAACAGTGGTTTACCCTCACATATGGGGTATCGGCGTACTCAGGACAAATTGTATACAACAACTTTTGGGGTCCAATTTCTCCTGTTACCCTTGGTAAAATAAAACAAATTGGAGCTGAAGTAAATTTTTTGTGAAAAAAAGTTAAATGTTCATTTATTTTTAAACATTCCAAAAATTAACCTGAAGGGTTAATAAACTTCTTGAATGTGGTTTTGAGCACCTTGAGGGGTGCAGTTTTTAGAATGGTGTCACACTTGGTTATTTTCTATCATATAGACCCCTCAAAATGACTTCAAATGTGATGTGGTCCCTAAGAAAAAAATGGTGTTGTAAAAATGAGAAATTGCTGGTCAACTTTTAACCCTTATAACTCCCTAACAAAAAAAAATTTGGCTCCAAAATTGTGCTGAGGTAAAGTGGCCATATGGGAAATGTTACTTATTAAGTATTTTGTGTGACATATCTCTGTGATTTAAGGGCATAAAAATTCAAGTTTGGAAAATTGCAAAATTTTCAAAATTTTTGCCAAATTTCCGTTTTTTTCACAAATAAACGCAAGTAATATCAAACAAATTTTACCATAATCATGGAGTACAATATGCCTTGAGAAAACAATGTCAGAATCACCAGGATCCGTTGAAGCGTTCCAGAGTTATAACCTCATAAAGGGACAGTGGTCAGAATTGTAAAAATTGGCCCGGTCATTAACGTGCAAACCACCCTTGGGGGTAAAGAGGTTAATCAAGTGAGTGGGAAGGTAATTCTGAGGCATTTTCCTCCATACAGGATTGAAGAATTTCCAATACTTTTTGTTGCCCCCTACTCTTGAACGTCGCCTTTATGATGCAATTTTTTAAGGACGGGTTTTCTGGGAAAAAAATGTAGATCCTTTATTGTTGTGAATGTGTCTAGGTTAGATGATATGCAAATTGCCTCTTCTGAGAAAAAGAGGACTTAAACTCTATAGCGCCACCTGTTGGAAGTAGCGATCCTACAAGTCACAATCAACCCTTTAAACGAGTCGTGCAATATGACTTAGGATAAAAGCCAAATCATTATCTCAATTCGCAGACACGGTGTTTCGGGCTGTTGGCCCTCATCAGTGCGAAGCATGAGAACTAATTTGGCTAAGTGAGAGGCTCTGGACTGGGGTCTAAGGGGTATCGTTTCTCCTTATGGAGAGTGACATACCATACTATACCATACATACCATAACCATAGGTTAGATGAGGGTGAAAATGTTAAATCTTTTTGTAATACACTCATTTGAGAATCGGTCAATCCGTGGGTGTATAAATTAATTACCTTGAGAGAATCGTCTCTCTCACTGTTATTATAGTTTGAATGCATCCCATGCACTGTCTTTTTTCCAAATTTACAAGTCCTAGGACCACTGTCTATTTCACTGGACGAGTTTTCCCCCTGTGTGATGAGAGTGAGAGCACTGACAAACTTCTTGAGATGTCCCTTTTGGTCGAGGATTTCCTCATTTGCCAATGAAAGATTTTATTTGACTCAAAATCAGCGACAGAGCTCTCATATTTTTTGTTTGTCCTGACTAATTGTTTTCTCCCATTTTCAAAGTAATTTTCTAGATTTGACAAAGTCACTGACTAGATGGACTCAGTACTAAATTGTCCGTGTGCCGTGCAGGAGACGGCGCTACATTAAGAGCTGTCCCCCCCACTGGTGCTGAAGCCGCGATTCATATCTTCCCTGCAGCAGCGTTTGCTGCAGAGAAGATATGAATAATAGTGTTTAAAATAAAGATCTATGTGCCCGCAGCCCTCCCACCCCCTGTGTGCCCCCCCGCTGTTCTGAAAATACTCACCCAGCTCCCTCATTGGCTGTCGCTGCTTCCTGTTCTGGCCACATCTTCTCCTGTATGCGGTCACGTGGGGCCGCTCATTTACAGTAATGAATATGCGGCTCCACCTCCCATAGGGGTGGAGCCACATATTCATTACTGTAATCGGCGGCCATAGATCTTTATTTTAAACACTATTATTCATATCTTCTCTGCAGCAAACGCTGCTGCAGGGAAGATATGAATCGCGGCTTCAGCACCAAATGCTGGTACGTGTGGTACCCAGCACGGTGCGTGTGGTACCCACTGGGAACACGGGCGGCACACGTGTGCCGCACGTGTGCCACAGAAACGTAGGGACACACGGACACGGATAATTCCGGTACCGATTTTTTCCGGAACTGGAATTATCTGGACGTGTGAAACCGGCCTTAGGGCTGGCGGAATGCACCAAATAATAAAATGAGTGATAAGAGGTGCGCTTGTAGCCCGGGGTCCACCATGCAGAGATGGAACCTGCTGCTAAGTAATGGTGGACACAATATGGCGGTATAACGTGTTCACACACGGGTTAGCTTCACCCGGTATGAAAAGGGAGACGAACCCTGTTGCTTTACAGGGCCGCCGAACCACAGAGTGAGCACTAGAGCGAGGTCACAGAACTCTGCCCCAAAGACAGGGGGAAGAGTCCCTCTAGACCACTAGTGCTTGACGCCGCACTTGCGGTGCCAGGGGAAAACTAATATTTACCGCCACTAACCACCCTGTCTAGGGACAGGAAAGCGCACTGATTACGCACGTCGCCGCACAGACAGTCGCTGCTGGATAGACACTGTAAGGATCATGCTCTTGTGCTTGGATAGCACTGTCTGGCGCTAGATTGCTCCATCATTCGCAAACAGTCAACAACTCTAGGGATGGGAATGATTTGGAGCTTTCATCCATCGACAGGCATACATCCACACACATTAGTAAGTTTATACTAGTGCATGGCCGTGTGGCCAAGCGAACCTTTTATAGCGGAAGCTCTCCAGGACCTTCCTAGTGGTCCAATAGGAGCTGCTACAGGACCTGAGTATGTGACCCCCGACCTCCAATGAGAGGTCGTCCCTTGGGCATGCTCAGAAGAAGAAAAGCAGGACTTAGGCTACTTTTGTCAAGGTGAAAATATGTATCTTTATACACTTTTGTACTTTTATATTTTCTTATGCTGTGAAACAATAAGTTTTTTCCCTTTGCTTGCTAATGCAAATGTAACTGTATTTAACATGGCTGCCAGTATTCACCTTTGCCCTAGTCCTGCTTCTGATGAGAAGCAAGTTTCACATTCCAGAAGCTAAAGTATCATTTCTGTTGAAGTCGAAACTTAAAGTGACATGGAGACAGGAGGATCCATCAGATGACGTCAGGACCAACCAGAAAGACTGAATACTAGATATATTGCTTAAACCCCGCCTAACCCCGCCCTCTGCACACCTTCCCCCAATGGACCATATAATGTTGTGTATAGGAAATAAAGAGTTCAGTTGCTGTGACGTTCCTACTACTTGTAGACACACGAGCATGCACTGAGTTTGAACCAGCTTTTGTCTGACTCATTCTTATCCAGTACCAATGCTCACATAATCTAATTTGGAATGACTGGTGAAGGAAGGATATTGTCGTGACGACCCCTACAATTTGGCCCCCAACGTGGGGCGTGGCCCGCGATCCGAGACCCCCTGGACCCATGCCTGGACGTCCGTGGATGACACCCGTAGTGGCTGACCTCGAGGACTGATCACCCTCCAAACACGGTAAGTAGAGATCACATACTATGTATGTGTAACACTTGCTAGTGTTTCAGCCATTATTGGTTTGTCTGTGGTCTCCTTGGGTCCGAGGAGTGACCGGTCGAGTGGTGAGACCGAGCGCGATCCCGTGCCACGCTTCGAACCAGCAACTGAGAGACGTCGCATTCTGCGCGTCCTCGTGTACACCACACCTCCTCCACCGGTCATTGTACTCCATTCAACCACCCTACCCGTGACTATTGCCTAGTAGCGAAATAGAGTGAAAGATTGAGAAAGTTGTAGATTGGGGGCAGCTTAGAGAAAGGGATAGGAGACGCAGCCTCTGTGATATTGTCCAGATAGGTAATTAAGACGTCCCGAGAGGGGACCACCTACATTTCCGGGGAGGGGTCTCACTAGGAGACCGCCTCCCAACGTTTAGAATATCGTGACAGGGCAGACTGTAATCACTGGTGTTCAGGTTAGGGAAAAATATTGAGCGCGAGGCTCTTTATTCATAGCATGTCGAACGTGAGGCTCCGTGTTTAGGACACAAGTGTTGTTGTCGCTGTCAGCGGCCTGCTGCAGAAGGGCGTAGTATTCTGTGAGTCATGTTGCGTCTCTTAAAGCAGAAGAAGTCCGTGCCCCACAAGTTAAGTGAGGATGCTGTGGAAGTCAAGACAATAGTAGAGTCACGGGAGGGCAAGAAGGCAGTCAAGAATGTTGAGAGGTTGTACAAGCATGTAGGATTGCCCTCGTCAGGGAGATTGCAGCTGTCTACATGGCACAATCTCATAGAGAACAAAAAGGGCATGTTGAAAGATAAAGGATTGTTAGAACAAGCGCAAGCTCATCTGCGAGATCCGCGAGGCTTAAAGAACGAGGAATGGAAAGAGGTTGATGGAGAGGGAGGATCAGAGGATGCAGAGCCCGTGTTTGGTTATAAAATACCTCAATCATTGGTTTTTCTAAGGTGTTCTTGCATATGAATTGTCTGAAGGTTTTGTAGAAATCAATTGAGTCTGAGAACTGCTGTATTCCGTTACTCTGTGTGGATTTCCGAGACACCCGATGGGAGGAGGGAGTCAAACAGCTGCGTTGTTGTTTTTCTTCTTTCTGTGTTGAGGAATGCTGTGATGTTCTTATCTGTTCTGTGTTTCTGGTATGGAGGGGGCGAGTCGCTGCGTCCTCTCGGAATTTTCTATCCTTGTGTAGTATGTGCAATAGTACAATATTGTATTGAAGTAGAAAGAATTATTGTAAGTTTAAAGTGAAATATGGTGTCTTGTTTTAGAAGGAAACTTGTAAGAGATTGTTTGGTTATCAGTGTAATTGAAAGATTGGTAAAAGATTCATCTGCTTCAAGTTGAGTGGTTGATATATATAGAAAATTAAGGATTAACAGAGGACGTGAATTCGGATCTGTTTTTGTTACGTTGAAAAAAGGAAAGTTGTCTATTACTATGACAAAAACTGGATGTTTGTGGTACAGGAAGGAACTGAGAAAGTGACTGAGATTAATGTGTTGGGAAAGCAAACAAAAAGAAATTTGGTACAGGGGGCTCCCTGTTAGGTATTATGGTCCCTCCCCAGGAAATATTCTCCCAACTGTAAAGGTACCTTCACACTAAACGATATCGCTAGCGATCCGTGACATTGCAGCGTCCTGGCTAGCGATATCGTTTAGTTTGACACGCAGCAGCGATCAGAATCCTGCTGTGATGTCATTGGTCGGGGCTAGAGGGCCAGCACTTTCTTTGGTCGCTGGCTCTCCCGCTGACATCGCTGAATCGGCGTGTGACACCGATTCAGCGATGTCTTCGCTGGTAACCAGGGTAAACATCGGGTTACTAAGCGCAGGGCCGCGCTTAGTAACCCGATGTTTACCCTGGATACCATCCTAAAAGTAAAAAAAACAAACGCTTCATACTTACCTTCGGCTGTCTGTCCCTCGGCGATGTGCTTTCCTGCACTCACTGTGAGCACAGCAGCCGGAAAGCAGAGCGGTGACGTCACCGCTCTGCTTTCCGGCCGCTGTGCTCACAGCCAGTACAGAGAAGCACAGCGCCGGGGACAGACAGCGGAAGGTAAGTATGAAGCGTTTGTTTTTTTTACTTTTAGGATGGTATCCAGGGTAAACATCGGGTTACTAAGCGCGGCCCTGCGCTTAGTAACCCGATGTTTACCCTGGTTACCGGCATCGTTGGTCGCTGGAGAACGGTCTGTGTGACAGCTCACCAGCGACCAAACAGCGACGCTGCAGCGATCCGGATCGTTGTCTGGATCACTGCAGCGTCGTTTAGTGTGAAGGTACCTTTAGCCCTATGCCCCTTAACCCCAAGGCACCAATATATCCTAGACTGCCGAGAAGTTCTATGGGCGTCTTATGGTAGTGTTTCAAGATTTGGGGTTTTCACTGTATAATAAAGCCCATTCACACCTTTTTGTGGCAGCTTTGATGTCCCAGCCTTAAACCTGAATTGAAAGAGGCAATAATGTCAGTCAGACTTGACATCGAGAATTCCACTCCGGACGATGCATTAAAAGTAGTATAAAGTTTCCAGAAGAACTTAACCCGCTCTGCATCAACAGTGAGATCAAGGGTTAAATCAGCAGCTGCAGTGATTTTTTTACTCGCTCTCTAGCCCCAGCTTCAAGGACACAGCTCCCTTCCTTATCAGTGGCCCAGGCTCCAGCTCCAGCCCCCCTCCCTTACACAAATCCAGTCCCATACTCCAATATCCCTTTTTAACCCTATGTCTGGGAATCTCCCTCGCTATGTCAATTCTCAGATCAAGAGCTTGTTTTAATTAGAGTAGATGGCAGACCCAATAAATATACTCTCACAAAACCCATCCCTGTGGGACCTTTCCCTGAAGTTACTGCTCAGTTCGTAATCTCTCCTTCATGTCCGGTAAATTTACTGGGGGCAGATTTATTATCACAGTTCCGCTCCAGAGTATAATTTCAAGATGATGGTCAAATGGTATTTATGTTATATAACCCCTATGCAGATGAATATAATGAGATGTGTATCTTACACGCCCTTTCCCGATCAGTTTGCAAAAAAAAAAAATATATATATATGGGCGAGTGTCTTTAACCCTGTCAGTTAGAATATCCCTATGTCACGCTGCTTCAGTATGTGGGTAATCTTTTGTTGTGTGCACAGACAGAGCAGGAAGCCATTGTTGCCACTGTTAGCCTTCGCAAGTATCTGGCAGATCTGAACTGTCGGGTTTCGGCCTCGAAACTTCGGTTCTGCCTTGGTCAAGTGATATTTTTGGGTCACTGTCTCCTTCAGGGTGCCAGACACCTCACAGAAGAAAGAAAAATAGCAGTCAGCTACAAAAGATGAGACTGAACTCCAGCGTTTCCTTGGACTATGTACTTATTGTTGTCAGTGGATACCGGACGCATCCCGCATAATGCAATTTCTCTACAATGCCCTGAAAGACGGTTCAAGATATGATTTTGGCAGATTTCACACAGGATACGCTGTTACTATGGAAGACACTGTAGTGCACGGAGCTGCACTCCCTCCCTCCCTTACTATCAGCACAAGAAGTAGAACTTCAGGATCTGTCTACTGCATGTGTTCTGGCCAAAGACAGGCGGGCTAATAAATACACGGACTCACAGTATGCATTTGGTATTGCTCATGATTTCGGAGCCCTATGGGCTAATCGAGGATTTGTTACTACTGCCGGGACTCCAGTGAAGAATGCTGAAGCTGTTAAAACCCTCATGGACTCAATCAAATTACCTACTCAGGTGGCCATTACCAAAGTTAAGGAGCACGGTCCTAGGAACAGTCCACAGACTGTTGGTAACGCCTTTGCGGATATGCAAGCAAAAGCCGCTGCTCTTCTGCCTGTTGAACAGACCATACCAGCTATGGTGACCACACGCTCTCAGCGTAAACAGTTACAAGAAACACTGACTCTACAGGAACATGATGATCTATGCCAGACTGAGGTTTTCTGCCAGACCCCGCGATACCGCTTAATGACGATGCAGAGAATGTCTCCAAAGGAAAAAGTGAAGCAGTGGAAGGCTGATGGAGCACGTATGAACAATGGTCTCTGGAAAAAGGACCAACTTGTGTGTTTCCCTAAGCGGATGTACCCTGCTATTGCCACGTGGGCGCATGGGCCCACACACCGAGGAAAGAACAGGCCCTTGACCTGGTACAAAAATTCTACTGGACTCCAGGTATTTCTACAGTCCTGACAGCACTCAACCGTGCATGTAATATCTGTCAGACCTGCAATCCCGGTCAACTTCAACGTGTACCCCTGAAGCATCTTGCTAAGCCCGACTATCCTTTCCAAAGGCTCCAGGTGGACCACATCACGTTGCCTAAGTCTGGAAGGTATGAATATTGTCTGGTGGTTGTCGATATGTCCTCCAATTGGCCGGAAGCATTCCCCGTTACCAACGTGACTGCAAAGACCACAGCAAAGAAACTGGTGATGGAAGTCAAATGCAGATATGGTGTTCCATAAGTCGTTGAAAGTGACCAAGGCCCGGCCTTTTCTTCTTGTGTATCAGGAGGTTCTGACAATGCTTGGATCCACTGCAGCCCTCCATACTCCGTACCATCCACAATCTAGTAGGAAAATTAAGAGGCTGAACGACACACTGAAGGGACAATTGACCAAAATGATGCAGGAGACTACGGCTCCATGGCCAGGGCTCTTACACATTCGTACTATCCCTATTGCAAAACATGGCCTGTCCCCATATGAGATATTGTTTGGTGCTAGGTTCTCAGTTGAAAATTTTCAGTCTCAGTAGTTGTCAGAAGAAACTGACCGTGCTGTTCAATATGTTATTCAGCTTAGTAAAAATGTTGCTAACACCCATGTTTTAGTTTCTTCTTCCCTTCCAGATTCAGCAGACACCGACACTTGTCACAACTTGAAGTCTGGTGGTCTTATGGTCGTGAAAAGCTATGTCAATAAAACTTGAAGAAAAGAGCACCTGGATCCACGCTTCACACTGCAAAAGAGACCGAACCAGCGCTTAGTTACAGCGGTGATTGAAGGAAAATGTTGCTGTTGTATTTGGTCCTGGGGCTGGGGGTTATCCTCGCCCTTACCTTTTCGGCCTCTATTGTAAATAAGAATTCCGGTGCCACTATTCTCTGGGTAAACCTAACGGCCCCGGTAAATATCTGGCGATTTGATTTCTGCGATGTAGTCAAGTGCCCCGAGACTCAACGAGTGGTAGAGGGGATCATCCAGTATTATATATGTGTTAGAAGTCTTCTCCATAGAAACACAAACAGCCCCAAGGAAAAATTTATGGTTAGAATGGGTAAGATACAATGTAAGAGTCCAGAATATCTCTGTAGGATGTATTGCTTGTGCTGCAGCGAATACACATCTATACACACATGCATTGTTTTTTTTCCTGATGACAATACCACTGCCTGTGTTATGAATCTTTTGAAGGGCCTAAAGTCCACTGATTGCTCAGATTATGTCCCACTAATTCATGAGGAACCCAAACTAAAGGTCCCAGGAGGGATAACCGTATTAGCTGATAATTATACCTGCTATAATTCCCACGACACTACAGGTACACCAGTAGGGGTCTTCGAGACAGGTTTCTGCAAAGAGAACAGTTCCCTAGATACTGATTTGCTAGCTAATCATACACAGTATATGTACGACATTTATTGGTTATATGGAGATGGTAAGCTCCGTCCTAGCTTGCCTAATACCTGGTCAGGTCAGTGCACCCTTGTTAAACTAGCCATGCAGTTCAAGATTTTACCTTGGGATCCAGAGACCCCTGATGAATATACCAGAAAGAGGAGAAGTCTCGATCAGCTCCACATGAGTTATGAAGAAGATCCATTAGTATATGTTGATGCTATTGGAGTGCCAAGGGGGGTGCCTGACCAATTTAAAGCCCAGAACCAGATCTATGCTGGCTTTGCTTCCATAATCCCACAGGTGCAGATTAACAAAAATGTTGATTGGATCAATTACATATATTACAGTGAACAAAGGTTTGTCAATTTTACCTGTGATGCTTTCCAGGGTATAGTTGAGGAATTGGGCCCTAACACTAGAATGACCCTCCAAAACCGATTAGCCCTTGATATGATCTTAGCTGAGAAAGGAGGAGTCTGTGGGATGGTGGGAGAGGAATGTTGTACCTATATCCCTCAGAACTCTGGGGTAAATGGAAAGACCATGATAGCCCTTAAAAAGATAAATGGGTTAGCAGCAGAATTAAAAACTAATGCTGGAGTAGACATTCTTTTCCGGTTGGTTGGGTGGGCTCAAAGGATTTCTTCAACAAGCTTGTCTAGTACTGATTGCTCTCCTTGTAGTTGGATCGATAATTCTCTGTTGTGTCATTCCCCTGTATAAAAAGGTTATTGCTGAGGCAACTCCGACTGGCACCTTCCTCAACCAAGAAGTAGACCCACCAGAGTACGATGGCACTGATCCAGGGGAGATCCCTAAGTACGTCCCCCTCAAGAAATTAGACAATACCCCCTACTTTCAGATGATGCAAAGAGATTTAGTTTAGGGACAGCGGGAGAACTCCATGTGAAGCTAGTGAAGGGTTCAGCTGCCTGGAGGCCTCTCACAAGGGGAGAGCTTCTAAGGTGTCTGGATGAAGAAATCCACCTCCCCTTTCCCCATCACATGGACAGTCTCGAAGGATCTTTCTTTTTAGGAAAAAACTTAGTGTTTAGGGGGGGATTGTCAAGGTGAAAATATATATCTTTATACACTTTTGTACTTTTATATTTTCTTATGCTGTGAAACAATAAGTTTTTTCCCTTTGCTTGCTAATGCAAATGTAACTGTATTTAACATGGCTGCCAGTATTCACCTTTGCCCTAGTCCTGCTTCTGATGAGAAGCAAGTTTCACATTCCAGAAGCTAAAGTATCATTTCTGTTGAAGTCGAAACTTAAAGTGACGTGGAGACAGGAGGATCCATCAGATGACGTCAGGACCAACCAGAAAGACTGAATACTAGATATATTGCTTAAACCACGCCTAACCCCGCCCTCTGCATATGGACCATATAATGTTGTGTATAGGAAAGAAGAGTTCAGTTGCTGTGACGTTCCTACTACTTGTAGACACACGAGCATGCACTGAGTTTGAACCAGCCTTTGTCTGACTCATTCTTATCCGGTACCAATGCTCACATAATCTAATTTGGAATGACTGGTGAAGAAAGGATATTATCGTGACGACCCCGACACTTTCACACCAGCGTCGTACGACGCACGTCGCAAAGCGTCGTTGTGCAGAAAAAACGCATCCTGCAAAGTTGTCTGCAAGATGCGCTTTTATTAGCGACGCATTGCCACACGTCGCAACCATCGTGCGACGGTTGCGTCGGACCGTTGGCACCAAAAAACGTTGCTTGTAACGTTTTTTGGTGCGTTGTGTCCGCCATTTCCGACCGCACATGCGCGGCCGGAACTCCGCCCACTCCTTCCTGCAACTCACAATGGGATGCGGATGCGGATGGGAGGTGGATGCGTTGTAATAATGCATCCGCTGCCCCCGTTGTGTGGCGCTATCACAGGATGCGTCGGTACGTTGGACCGACGCACTGCGACGGGCCGACGCCGACGCTAGTGTGAAAGTAGTCTTAGGCCCAGGGATGCCTGTTTGCCGCTGATCAGTACTGGTTACAATTCATGAGCCTGGAAGGACAGCAGTAACCAGCCGCAAAGTATCAGCTTGAGCCAGAAGTGGGACCGACATCTCTGCTGAGCAGGCTGGAGGAGAATAAGAGACCGCAGCGGAGATGGTTCGAGATTCCCCCTGTGCAGCGGCGGGAACTCGACACCTAACAAACCATTTAAGTTTTTGGACGCAAAATTGGCTGGAATCAATGGTGGGCGTCATGTCGCGTTTGGAGACCCCCTGATGTACCTAAACAGTGGAACCCCCCTAATTCTTACTCCAACTCTAACCCAGCCCTGACCACAACACACCCCTAACCCTAATCCCAACCATAACCACAACCCCTTTCCCAACAACACAGCCCTAGCACCAACCCTAATAGAAAAATATGTATTTTATTTTACCTTACTAAGGGGGTGATAAAGGGGGGTTTCATTTACTATTTTTGTTTTATATTGATCACTGTGATAGGGTCTATCACAGTGATTAAAATGAACCAATAGGAAAAATCTGCTATTGTTGCCGGCTGGGCAGATTTCGGCAGGCGCACTGCGCCGGCCATTTTCTTACCAGAAAAAGACACTAAGGGCCAGGGGACAAAGCTGGAGGGTCTAGGGACACCGTAGGTACTGGGGGGGGCTTGGGGGACCCCATTTCTCTCTCTTCTGGTATGCTGGATCATATCAGAGGAGAAATAAATGGGAAATCAGACTTTTATTTTTGCGATCACAACACTGGGGGTGATAAAAACTAACTATTTATATTCTTAGGGGTCTCAGCTACCCCGGTAGCCGAGAACCTGGAGATTTTCGGACACTGGGGGGCGCTATACACTTATTTCTCAGCACCAATAAAAAGCAGCGCTGAGGAATAAGTACCCTTAACTGCTGCCGTTAAAAGGCATATCGGCATTCGTTAAGTGGTTAAATAACTGTGTTTGGGGTGAAATATATTTATATTCTACCGTATTAATTCTATTTTTTTTTTATCAGTTTCTTGCTAGTCTGGTCTGAAGAAGGCGTTTAACCCCTTTTCAACATAAGACAGCATTACACCTTCTGTAGGGTTCCAACATATAGAGTTGGCTCAGGAGCTGAGCCTGCACTACACCAGGCAGATGTCAGCTGTAACATACAGCTGGCATCTGCTTGTAACTACAGTGCCTGAACTGTCCACAGATCTCTGTATTTTAACCACTTTAATGCGCTGTCAAATCTGAGATAGTGGTAAATGGCATGATCTCTGGCTTTCACCAGCTACTCGCAACGCAATTGAGGGGACATGATGGGTTGTAATGGCAGCCATGGGCCTGCTGAAGGCCACTGTTGCCATTAGGGCTTGTTTCCACATGCGAGAAACACGTCCGTGTCTCGCACGTGGAAACGAAGTTCTGGCGCCGGCACTTCGGAGCAGAGCGTGCGGTCGCATAGCAACACATGCAGCCGCACGCTCCGCTCTGGAGTGCCGGCGCAAGAACTTCGTTTCCACATGCGAGACACGGACGTGTTTCTCGTATGTGGAAACAAGCCCTTACTTTGGTACTCAAAACTACAACACCCCAAAAACAAGCCCTCATATGTTTGGCAAAACATTTAAAGGGAATCTGTCAGTAGGATTTTGCTGCCTCATCTAAGCATCCTCGTGTAGACAAAGAAAAGCTGAATCCAGAGTTATTAGATTTAGCAATGAAGCAGAGCTGAGGAAGCTAACCCCGCCCACACCAAGCTCTCTACATACAGTGTCCATAGACAGTGAGGTGCCTATCACAGGAGGGAGTTTGTTAGACCAGGGCTCAAGTGACCAGCTAGCCACAGCAATGATAATCTACTCGTACTAAAATAATCATTGTAAGCAAACAAAACCCGGAACTTGGGCATAGCTGAAATCTATGTATTAAACCCTATAGCATGCTGTCTTCAGATTACATAGCAAAAACCTGCTGACGGGTCATTCCATATCAAGCGATCCAAATACAATTTTTTTTGTACCTGACGTCTTTAGATTTTTTTAATTTTTTTTTTTTTAAGTATAACTTTAGTTAAAGGGAACCTGTCACCCCCCAGGCGTTTGGAACTAAAAGAGCCACCTTGTGCAGCACTAATACTGCATTTGTACAAGGTGGCTCTTTTAGTTATGCCCCTGGCACACGCCGAAATAAACACATAAAATGTGTCCCCTCATACTATGAAACTGTCCGGGAGGTGGGACTTTCCTTACCTTTCATACACCCTTGGCGCCGGGCGCCGCCTCCTCAGTGTTGTTTGAATCTGTCCCGGAGCCTGCGCTGTTATGTTATCCCTTGGGCATGCGCAGTTAGCGCTGCCAGACATCCCGCCCCGCAGCGTCTTCTGATTTATTCACACTGTGGGGCTGGGATTCATGGGCATGCGCAGTGCATATCTTCGCCTCTCACTCATCTCCCTCTGCCTTCATCAGACTGTGCGGCATCAGCTGATCCCTAATCGCATGCTACGGCGGTTCCCTTTAAAGGGACACTGTCACCTGAATTTGGAGGGAACAATCTTCAGCCATGGAGGCGGGGTTTTTGTGTTTTTGATTCACCCTTTCCTTACCCGCTGGCTGCATGCTGGCTGCAATATTGGATTGAAGTTCATTCTCTTTTAAATATCTGGGGATTCAGATCGCGTTACCTCTGACGAGTTTTGAGGAACTAAATTTGGCGCCACTTTTGCGGAAGATACGTATTAAGGTTCAGGCGTGGAAAAAGTTACACTTATCGGTCATTGGTAGAATAAATCTAATAAAGATGATTGTGATGCCGCAACTTCTCTACGTGCTGCACAACTCCCCTATATGGATATCGCAGAATAGATTTCGGAGGATTAGATCTTTGTTCGGCGAGCTGATTTGGGGCGGGAAAAGTCCTAGATTTAAACAGGAAATTCTACAAAGACCAAAGATGGAGGGGGGAGTGGCACTGCCTAACCCATGGTTATACTTTTTGGCTTCACAATGTCAACATTTTAGGGGATGGGGTGTGGAATTGGGTTGGGAGCGGACACCTTGCAGTCTGAGGAAATTGATTGGGTCAAGGGTACTGAGTGAAGGTTTGGAGGGTGGGCATTTCCGAGAGAAGGGTACTAAATTCTGCACTATTAGGCTTATCCATAAGGTTTGGGACAAAGTTAAAGGAATTAGGGGTGTGAGGGCACTTACTAGGTTTTCGCCCATATGGAATAATTGTTTCTTGCAGGAGTTTAGACAGATGGAGGGATTCCATGTTTGGAAGGGAGCGGGAATCTCTCGGATAAGCCAAGTCTTGCACCAAGGTAGAATTAAGAACTTCGAGACATTGCAGGAGGAATTTCGGCTGCCAAGCTCTGAACTGTACCAATATAACCGCATCTCTCATGCATATCGGGCACAATGTAAGAGGGGGCCTATGGAGATCCAGGTGGATCTAATGCTAGATTTTATCCTTATGGGAGAAGGCACGAAGGGGGTGATCTCAGGAATATATGAATTCCTTCTATTTTCCTTTTTAGAGGGGCACCCTATCAGAGCCAGGGCGAAGTGGGAGGCAGACTTGGGGGCAATTGACGGCGATCAGTGGGATTCAATATTGGAATACGTGCCCAGGATCTCGATGAGTGAGCCTGGGAGGCTGTCACAGCTGTTGGTTATTCATAGGGCTTATAGAACTCCGGACATGTTGTACAAAGCTGGTCTAAGACCTAACTCCGAATGCCCTAGGTGCTCGCAGTCCGAGGCGGGTATCCTCCATATGATGTGGCAGTGCCCCAGGTTGTCCTCGTTTTGGATCGTGGTGCTAAATAAAGTGGGACTAACATACAAATGTTCGATACCACGGGATCCTCTGGTATGCGTATTGGGTTACGTGGAGGAGATTGTAACTGATAACTCGTACAAAACAGTTATTGCGAGATTGCTGTTTATTGCTCGAAAGTTGATCGCTAAGTTCTGGATAAGGGTAGAGCCACCAACGAGAAGAGATTTCATGACGCAAGTGGACTATATTGTGGCATTGGAGAAGAGCATTTATTCTAAAAGAAACAAGATGGACCTTTTCAACAAGTTGTGGAATCCTTGGCTCGAGTCGACGTGATCTGGAGATTGTATTCTAGCTTTTGGGTACTCTGCCCCCGTGGGAGCAGTATTGACATGGCACCTTCTTGTTCGGAGTGGTTCTTGTTGGGTCTCCGGGGATGGGGGGGAGGGGAGGGGAGGGAGGCTGGTTTGGGATTAAAAAGTTTATTGAAAATGCAAAACATATGTATGTACTGTTTACAGCAATGTAATCTACATATATTTTTCTTACTGTTTAATAAAAATATTTGATTAAAAAGTTCATTCTCTGTCCTCAGTAGTACATGCCTGCACAAGGTGCAATCTTGCCTTGCGCAGGTGTGTGCTATGGAGGACAGACAATGAACTTCAATCCAATATTGTAGCCAGCATGCAGCCAGCGGGTAAGGAAAGGGTGAATCAAAAACACAAAAACCCCGCCTCCATGGCTGAAGATTGTTCCCTCCAAATTCAGGTGACAGTGTCCCTTTAATTACAAATTAAAAGTTTTGAATCTTTTTTCTTCATCAGTTAATTTTTTACAGACCTCTAAAGTTTTGAAAAACTGCGGATTTTGGCCTGGTATGGCTTTACATTTTTTATATCTCGGGCTAGAATTAAGATAAAGAGGTGGGAGAGGCATCATTTTTCTCAGAACGGTACCGGCTTTCATTTGATATGTCACAAGACTATGTTTCTTTATATTTTTGTTACATCTTCGCTTCCACCATGGTTCCCTGCTCCCTCTTGCACTCACCTGTCTTCGGCGCCTCGGCGCGCCTCTTTTGCTGCGGGTTCCCGTCCGGCGTCCTCTCATCTGTGTGCGCGCCCGAACTCTGCTTCTCGCCGGCTGCGCGCGCACGCTCGGTTCAGCGCTGTGCGCGTACGTCTCTGAGAGTCTCCCTGCCGCTCTATCTTTTCCTCTCTTTTCCATGGAGGACTCCAACCCGGAAGTGCTCACAGCACTGGCCTTATTAGTCCGCCTCTTCCTCCAAACCTTGCCTTGTGATCATTTGTACTTGCAACTGACCTTGGCCGCACTATTGTCCTGCGTCTCATTTGCCTGACCTTGTGCTACTTTGTCTATCTCCACGTAGTCCTGCTTGCTAGTCTGCTTCTTCAGCACCGTCCCTGTTTCTCTCTCCAGCCTGTCCTCAGTTATCTTCCAGATTTGTGCTTCTTTCTTGTACCACTACTTAACCTTGTCTTCCAGCTGCCGTGGCAATAGTCTCTCGCGGGTCTGCCCCTAACGCTCCCTGTATAGGGGGCGGTTCCATCTGGTCAGCTCGCCTGTGGGAGGATCGTTGTCACGGTCCAGTGGGTCCACCCCTTCGTTCCTTTATGTCTCCGTCATTGTCACACTAGTCACAGTAGTAGTTACAGGACTGCACTCGGACAACATCTGAGTGCAGCCCGATTCTTACACACCCCTAATCATCATAATACAACTTGCTCAGCATTTTCAACCTGAATTCATTGAACAAGCCAAAAGAAAAAAGGTCATCTTATCCTCAAGTGTGATTTTCTAAATAGTCTCATCCTAATTATGTTAAAAACAATATTAAAAGAACCAATATTTTTACTACCTATTTATACATGTAACAATTTTTTTTCTATTATATCACTAAACATGTCATTTATGAAGTGTTTAAGAATAGTACAGTAGTTAAATCCTCGTTCTATAAAATATGAACTAATCAAGCAATTAATAGTAGGCTTTTACACTGGCCTTTTATTATCAATGTGTGTGTTCCTTTAGTGGGTGAAATGTCATCTTGTCATATGCGTTTACTAGCAATGGCCGTTTCCTTCTGTGTCAGAGTATGTACGGCCTGTCATGGGGTTCGGCTCCACCTGAGTTATATCTGATTTTTATTAACTTTTACAATGTTTGGTTTTCTTGGATACACAAAGGACGGCGCTGGACCAGAAGGCGCAAAGAAGTCAATTCTACGTCTTCATTTTCACAATCTTTGGAGAGTACAGCAGCCACCACCAGAGCAAATCATATTCACAGGTCACATAACCAGTTATGTCATCCATTGCCAATCTTGTGCCGCCTTCTACCACTTCATGGACTTCACTGTCTTTGCTGAATGAAAAAACCCTTGTTTTTATTTCTGTTTCACTACATTGGATGACAGTGCGGTATTGCGGAGTCCCCTTTCTGCTTCTGCAGTGCCCCAGGGTCCGGGTCGTTGCAGTAATGTCATTCTTCCACCAGGGGGAGTGATGTTACGTCTGAAGGTAATAAAGGAGATCACCTTACCAGGTATCACAAACCACACAACACACTTCACACTCCAGACCGCCAGGGAGAGCCATGCTTCTATCTATTAGGGCACTCCTCACAATTCGTTAAAACTGGTAGTCTGGATAGGAAGTTAGTGAGAAGCTGGCTGGAGTGAGAAGGAGCCAGATGCAGACTGAGGTCTGCGGGGACGATGGGTTCACGGAGCGTGCGGCAGCATCCTAAGAAAAGACATGAAGGGAATTGCGTTGCTGAGAGTGAGAAACGAAGTCATAGCACAAGGAGAGGAATCCAGAGGGAGTTCTGCCCTGCAATAGGCTGCCTCCTTCTGAGGTGCAGAAGCCGGTAGCCAGAACACTGAGGGAGTAAGGATCTCTGTGCATTACTTCAGAGACTGGCAGGACAGTTAATTTCACGTTGGCTGCCCGACCTTATACCCAGGAGACACGGTGGCAACTTGTGGGGGCTGGGGCGTCGTAGGGTCCCTGTAAAAAGCCTCAGGCCATCAGTCATACGGGTTTGTCCTATCCTGTCCATCAGGGGGACAGAGAGAAAGAGACATTACATCTACGATAGTTGTGAGGACCTCACCGAGCTCAGCAGGGAGGTACTACAACACTCAGGCGTTAGAGGAAGGCTACTGATTTCCACCTGGATAAGGGGGACTCTGGATTTGCCTTCAGACGGGCCGGACTCTGCCTGCCCTGTGATCTGGTGCTGTGGACTGTGGACACTGAAGCCTTCAGTAAAGGTAAAGAGACTGCAACCTTGTGTCCTCGTTCCTTACTGCACCTCTCACCATCCACCATGTATACACTGGGAAGCCCTGGGGACACACTTCACCTGTGGGAATGTATACCATCTAGCTGCCATAACATCACCTCAGTGGACTCCTAAGCAGCGTCGGTCACCCTGACCGAATACCACAGGTGGCGTCACGAACACTATCCCTTTAAAGACCTTTCCCCCCATTTACAACGGACTCCCCTAGGGCCACGGACCGGGTCAGCCACCGTGACATCCCCTTTCAAGAACCGAAGGGCCCGGTACCGAGTATCCCACTGCCCAAAGGGGGGGGGCAATCCACTTCCTGTAACCGAGGTTTTCACAAACTCTCCTCCTCTTCGTAGTCCTGGTTTGTACAATCCATGAACTGGATGTTAAGAATATTTTTCTCCCTTCATTTGAGGAGTTTCCTGGGTGTTAAGATTTGGTGTGAATATGGCCTCTGTAGGCTCGAGCTACCAGCCGGTCATCTGCTCTGCATTCACTGTCTACCCCTGGTCATTCTCAGCCCTAACAAAGCTTTCTCCTCTGTCCTCTCCTGCTTCTAAGCTGTAACATAATAAAATAATACAGTAATATCTAAAAATCATGGATTATTTGGTAAATACAGACCACACACTGTTACACCACAGGCTGAACAGATCTGAATGTGAGATTTTCATTTTTTTAAATATGATCCCATCAAGATCTCAACTTGTATTTTGGTACAGATGTGTCTAGGAGCACAGCAGGCACATGTGCAGTTTTAGAAATTTTTAAATTACTTTTTTTTCGGAAATGCGTCTTAAAATTTTGTGTTTGCATGGGTAAAATATTAACAAAGATACTCTTGTGACATATTTGGTGAAAGCCTGTACAGTTCTTAGAATGGTGTTTATCTTTTTTCTAGCCTGAGTTATGAGGGGAAATGTAAAGGCAGGCAACACCGAAATTCACACTTTTTCCGAACTTTGAAAATTAAATTAAAAAATCTAGAATTTTTTTTCTTCACATTTTGCATTCTCTGACACACTATTAGCAAATAACAAAAAAATTAAAAATATAGAGGTAAAAAATCATTGGTTCACTTGGCAAGGAATGACCCTGACACATTCCCTTTAAGTTATGGCTCTTGGGAGGAGGGGAGAGAGGACAAAAACACAAAACCAGAAAATCTCCCGGAGTTAAGGTACCGTCACACTAGACGATATCGCTAGCGATCCGTGACGTTGCAGCGTCCTCGCTAGCGATATCGTCCAGTGTGACAGGCAGCAGCGATCAGGCCCCTGCTGTGATGTCGCTGGTCGGGGAAGAAAGGCCAGAACTTTATTTCGTCGCTGGCTCTCCCGCTGACATCGCTGAATTGGTGTGTGTGACACCGATTCAGCGATGTCTTCGCTGGTAACCAGGGTAAACATCGGGTTACTAAGCGCAGGGCCGCGCTTAGTAACCCGATGTTTACCCTGGTTACCATCGTTAAAGTAAAAAAACAAACACTACATACTTACCTACCGCTGTCTGTCCTCGGCGCTCTGCTTCTCTGGTCTGGCTGTGAGCGCCAGGCAGCCGGAAAGCAGAGCGGTGACGTCACCGCTCTGCTTTCCGGCCGCTGTGCTCACAGCCAGACCAGAGAAGCAGAGCGCCGGGGACAGACAGCGGTAGGTAAGTATGTAGTGTTTGTTTTTTTACTTAAACGATGGTAACCAGGGTAAACATCGGGTTACTAAGCGCGGCCCTGTGCTTAGTAACCCGATGTTTACCCTGGTTACCGGCATCGTTGGTCACTGGAGAGCTGTCTGTGTGACAGCTCTCCAGCGACCAAACAGCGACGCTGCAGCGATCCGGATCGTTGTCGGTATCGCTGCAGCGTCGCTAAGTGTGACGGTACCTTTAAGAAGACAATGACTTTGTACTGCTTTGGAGGACAATAAATCTTCAGGTGAGACAAATGTTCACTTTATTTATTTCACTGTGGGTTAGGTGGAAACTTTATTATGTCAATTTTGAAATAAAAAAGCAAATCAAAACAATTCCTCCAATTCACAGATATAAATCCATTTTAATAAAGCAAGTTATATTTTTCCACCTTTATTTTGGATGAACTATTACATATTTATTGAAGTCAGCAATTCATTTATAATATACGGTAGCTCTGAAAAATAAACAATTCCAACTCTAAAATCATACTTGTATTAAAATATGAAGTGGGTATTATATTATTTTACAAGCTTGTAATCCATAGTATACTTTGTAAATTAAGAAGAGGTAGAGGGCACGGCTCAATACCTAGAGATATGAGGGCTCACCATGGACTTGCAAATCCACATACTAACCATAGAAAAAGATCATGCCCACATACAGTTAGGTCCATATATATTTGGACAGAGACAACATTTTTCTAATTTTGGTTATAGACATTACCACTAGAGTTGAGCGACCTTGACCTTTTTAGAGTCGAGCCAGGTTTCGCGAAACCCGACTATCTCAAAAGTCGGGTCGAGTGAAATCGGCCGATTATGACGTAAAGTCGGGATCGACCGAAACACAAAACCCAATGCAAGTCAATGGGGCAGCATAGTCGGCAGTGAGTGGGGGCCAGGAAAACACCTAGAGTGCCCATTTTAATGTCAAAACCATCCATTCTTCTTAATGAAGCTTGTCAAGCGTAATTTACCTTATAATAATTGGAAGGCATTTGAAATTGGGGGTCATTTGGCTAAAGTTGTGGTGGGTAGGGCTGGTTCAAGTAATTAGTGGGCCCAGGAAATCTGGACCACGTCACGGCAGTGGAGCAGGGAGAGGTAAGTATTTCAACTTTGCAAGTGCTGTGAACCTGAGCAAGCAGGGGGGGCCCACTCGTTGGCATTGGCACTGGCACAGGGCCCCTCAAAGTACAGCGGTGTGTTTGCACGGCGGGGGCGCCTCCCACCGGCAGCAACACTTTTGCGTACTATGAGAGGCCCTGTGCCAGTGACGTCGCCAACTAGTATTCCTCCCCCCACCTGATGAAGGAACCTGCACTTTCATCTGCACCTTCCTCTTTGTCCCCGTGTAAGGTGGTATGGTATGCGGGAAGAGCAACCTGACTTTCAGCAGGGTCACAATGTTGTTGTGTAGCGTGCACGGGGAATGTTGCGTTATGGGTCAATGTACCAGCAGACTCATCTATCACTGGCTGGGCAATGGGCAGGATGAGGAGGAAATACAGATATAGGCCCAAAGAATAAAGTTGGCTAAATGCAGTTCAAAATTGGTAACACAGGAATAACCAGGGGGCATTGCAGTGGAGGACAACTGGAATGAGAGGCTGACACAGAGAGTAGGCCCAAATCAGTAAGTAGTCGAAATGCAGTTCAAAATTGGCAACCGTAGTAAACAGGCGGCACAGCTTTGTTCAGTGGAGGAGAACAGCAAGGAGTGGCAGACACCGATAGTAGGCCCCAACCCAACTAGTAGGCCAAATGCAGTCTAACATTAACAACTACTTAACGAGCGCCTGAAAACAAAATTTCAGGACAGGAAACCAGGAGAACAGCAAGGAGTGGCAGACACCGATAGTAGGCCCCAAACCAACTAGTACGCCAAATGCAGTTGTTCCGTTTAACCACAATTTAATGAGAGCCTGAAGATAGAAGTTCAGGAAAGGCAACCTGGAGAACACCTTGGAGTGGAACACACCATCTCTCTACACCCCATACCCAATTTGTAGGCCTAATGCAGCGTAGTTTCCAACAACTACTAAACGAGAGCATGATGATCGAAGCATTGGCGAGGAAACCTGGGGAACACCTTGGAGTGGAACACACCATCTCTCTACACCCCATACCCAATTTGTAGGCCTAATGCAGCGTAGTTTCCAACAACTACTAAACAAGAGCATTAAGATCGCAGCAATGGCGAGGAAACCTGGGGAACACCTTGGAGTGGAACACACCATCTCTCTACACCCCATACCCAATTTGTAGGCCTAATGCAGTGTAGTTTCCAACAACTACTAAACGAGAGTCGGAAGACCGAAGCAATGTGGATGAAACCTGGGGAACACCTTGGAGTGTAACACACCATCTCTCTACACCCCATACCCAATTTGTAGGCCTAATGCACTGTAGTTTCCAACAACTACTAAACGAGAGCCGGAAGATCGAAGCTCAGGAAAGGCAACCTGGAGAACACCTTGGAGTGGAACACACCATCTCTCTACACCCCATACCCAATTTGTAGGCCTAATGCAGCGTAGTTTCCAACAACTACTAAACGAGAGCATGATGATCGAAGCATTGGCGAGGAAACCTGGGGAACACCTTGGAGTGGAACACACCATCTCTCTACACCCCATACCCAATTTGTAGGCCTAATGCAGCGTAGTTTCCAACAACTACTAAACGAGAGCCGGAAGATCGAAGCTCAGGAAAGGCAACCTGGAGAACACCTTGGAGTGGAACACACCATCTCTCTAAACCCCATACCCAATTTGTAGGCCTAATGCAGCGTAGTTTCCAACAACTACTAAACGAGAGCATGATGATCGAAGCATTGGCGAGGAAACCTGGGGAACACCTTGGAGTGGAACACACCATCTCTCTACACCCAATACCCAATTTGTAGGCCTAATGCAGCGTAGTTTCCAACAACTACTAAACGAGAGCCGGAAGATCGAAGCTCAGGAAAGGCAACCTGGAGAACACCTTGGAGTGGAACACACCATCTCTCTACACCCCATACCCAATTTGTAGGCCTAATGCAGCGTAGTTTCCAACAACTACTAAACGAGAGCCGGAAGATCGAAGCTCAGGAAAGGCAACCTGGGGAACACCTTGGAGTGGAACACACCATCTCTCTACACCCCATACCCAATTTGTAGGCCTAATGCAGTGTAGTTTCCAACAACTACTAAACGAGAGCCGGAAGATCGAAGCTCAGGAAAGGCAACCTGGGGAACACCTTGGAGTGTAACACACCATCTCTCTCCACCCGATACCCATTTTGTAGGCCTAATGCAGTGTAGTTTTCTACAACTACTAAACGAGAGTCGGAAGACCGAAGCAATGGCAAGGAAACCTGGGGAACACCTTGGAGTGTAACACACCATCTCTCTCCACCCCATACCCAATTTGTAGGCCTAATGCAGCCTACTTTCCGACAACTACTAAACGAGAGCATGAAGATCGAAGCTCAGGAAAGGCAACCTGGGGAACACCTTGGAGTGTAACAAACCCTCTCTCTACACCACGGAAGGGCTGATTCTTAGGAAGGAAGGCTGTCGGAAAGAAGCAGGGCGCGTCCGAGGGTGATTATATTCTTATTAGGTATATACTCACCCTCGGACGCGCCCTGCTTCTTTATTTGTAATGAATGTTTATTTGCAATGTGGTTTTGACTTACTCTATTTTTTTGGTAAATAATGATTTTATTATTTTCATTGTTTTGCATCTTCTTGGCAATAATATAAAGAAGACGCGACAGGACAACACTCGGTGGATGCCATATCTGTGTTTTAAATTGAAAAAAACTTTCAGTTAACTACTTGCAGGAGAAAGTTATTGTAGCTGGTGGCCATTTTTAGTACTGTACCAGATTTTTGTTGTATGTGTTTGTTTTTAATGTTAAAATGTCTGCATTTGATATCTCTCCAGTATTTTCTTTTTTATAAGCAAAATACTTATTTTTATATTTTCTGATGTTGGTTCCAGGGGTACACGGGCAGCAGTGGTGTGGTCAGTGGAGGCCTAGTGGAAGGAGTGACCGCAGACAGGCATCGAAGGCCTAAAATAATAACACATGGCTGTAGGCAATTTTAAATTGGTTCCAGGGGTACACGGGCAGCAGTGGTGTGGTCAGTGGAGGCCTAGTGGAAGGAGTGACCGCAGACAGGCATCGAAGGCCTAAAGTAAAAAAATTGGGCTGGCTGTAGGCAATTTTAAATTGGTTCCAGGGGTACACGGGCAGCAGTGGTGTGGTCAGTGGAGGCCTAGTGGAAGGAGTGACCGCAGACAGGCATCGAAGGCCTAAAATAATAACACATGGCTGTAGGCAATTTTAAATTGGTTCCAGGGGTACACGGGCAGCAGTGGCCTGGTCAGTGTAGTAGTAGTAGAAAGAACGGACCGCAGACAGGCATCGAAGGCCTAAAATAAAAAAATTGGGCTGGCTGTAGGCAATTTTAAATTGGTTCCAGGGGTACACGGGCAGCAGTGGTGTGGTCAGTGGAGGCATATTGTAAGGAGTGACCGCAGACAGGCATCGAAGGCCTAAAATAATAACACATGGCTGTAGGCAATTTTAAATTGGTTCCAGGGGTACACGGGCAGCAGTGGTGTGGTCAGTGGAGGCCTAGTGGAAGGAGTGACCACAGACAGGCATCGAAGGCCTAAAATAGTAACACATGGCTGTAGGCAATTTTAAATTGGTTCCAGGGGTACACGGGCAGCAGTGGTGTGGTCAGTGGAGGCCTAGTGGAAGGAGTGACCGCAGACAGGCATCGAAGGCCTAAAGTAAAAAAATTGGGCTGGCTGTTGGCAATTTTAAATTGGTTCCAGGGGTACACGGGCAGCAGTGGTGTGGTCAGTGGAGGCATATTGTAAGGAGTGACCGCAGACAGGCATCGAAGGCCTAAAATAATAACACATGGCTGTAGGCAATTTTAAATTGGTTCCAGGGGTACACAGGCAGCAGTGGTGTGGTCAGTGGAGGCCTAGTGGAAGGAGTGACCACAGACAGGCATCGAAGGCCTAAAATAATAACACATGGCTGTAGGCAATTTTAAATTGGTTCCAGGGGTACACGGGCAGCAGTGGTGTGGTCAGTGGAGGCCTAGTGGAAGGAGTGACCGCAGACAGGCATCGAAGGCCTAAAGTAAAAAAATTGGGCTGGCTGTAGGCAATTTTAAATTGGTTCCAGGGGTACACGGGCAGCAGTGGTGTGGTCAGTGGAGGCCTAGTGGAAGGAGTGACCGCAGACAGGCTTCGAAGGCCTAACATAACAAAAATGTCAATACAATGGTATTGTCAGTGGCAGGCATTGAAGGATGTCAGCGCATAGACTAAACATTGGTGGAGCTGTGAGATAATTTTGCAAGTGGTAAAGCACTGTTTGAGCTGGGGGAGGGGGGAACTGTCTTGTGGCCGGCGGTACAGGCCCAGGGCCCCTCATATTACAACGGTGTGTCTGACGTTGGGTGCGCACCACCACCGCCAGAGACACTTTATTGTACTAGGAGGGACCCAGTGGCAGTGCCGTCGACCAAAAGCGGGCACACCCACCTCTTCAGACAAACAGCACTCTCACGGGTGCTGTCGCCAAGTGTCGATACCACGGCCCCGTGTGGGGAGTTTGGCCATTTAGTGAGGTGTAAACATGTCGTATGCTGGACAATCAGGTGCAGAAAATTACGAGATTGGAAAAGGCATTCAGAATAGTCCACAGGCAAGACCTTTTCATAGGAAAGCTAGGTGTCAGCCGGGCAAGGTGGGGCAAAAGATTTCGAAATCCAGTTGTGGTTCATTTTAATGAAGGTTAGATCATCTACATTTTGGGTAGCCAGACGAGTCCTTTTTTCTGTTAGTATTGAACCTGCAGCACTGAATACTCTTTCTGATAGGACACTAGCTGCCGGGCAAGCAAGCTCCTGCAATGCATATTCTGCCAATTCTGGCCAGGTGTCTAATTTTGATGCCCAGTAATCAAATGGGAATGACGGTTGAGGGAGAACATCGATAAGGGATGAAAAATAGTTTGTAACCATACTGGACAAATGTTGTCTCCTGTCACTTTGAATTGATGCTGCAGTACCTGTCCTGTCTGCGGTCATAGCAAAATCACTCCACAACCTGGTCAGAAAACCTCTCTGGCCAACGCCACTTCTGATTTCTGCCCCTCTAACTCCTCTGGTCTGCTGGGCCCTGCAGCTCGTGTGAGAACGATCACGGGCGCTGTGTGCAGGGAATGCCAGAAGCAAACGGTCAACAAGAGTTGATTGTTTGGTTGCTAATATTAGTTCCAAGTTCTCATGTGGCATTATATTTTGCAATTTGCCTTTATAGCGAGGATCAAGGAGGCAGGCCAACCAGTAATCGTCATCGTTCATCATTTTAGTTATGCGTGTGTCCCTTTTGAGGATACGTAAGGCATAATCCGCCATGTGGGCCAAAGTTCCAGTTCTCAAATCTGCGGTTGTGCTTGGTTGAGGAGCAGTTTCAGGCAAATCTACGTCACTTGTGTCCCTCCAAAAACCAGAACCCGGCCTTGCCGCGCCACCAATTTCCAGTGGCCCCGGAAAAGCTTCCTCATTAAAAATATAATCATCCCCATCATCCTCCTCGTCCTCCTCCTCCTCTTCGCCCGCTAACTCGTCCTGTACACTGCCCTGGCCAGACAATGGCTGACTGTCATCAAGGCTTTCCTCTTCCTCAGCTGCAGACGCCTGATCCTTTATGTGCGTCAAACTTTGCATCAGCAGACGCATTAGGGGGATGCTCATGCTTATTATGGTGTTGTCTGCACTAACCAGCCGTGTGTATTCCTCAAAACACTGAAGGACTTGACACATGTCTTGAATCTTCGACCACTGCACACCTGACAACTCCATGTCTGCCATCCTACTGCCTGCCCGTGTATGTGTATCCTCCCACGAAAATATAACAGCCCGCCTCTGTTCGCACAGTCTCTGAAGCATGTGCAGTGTTGAGTTCCACCTTGTTGCAACGTCTATGATTAGGCGATGCTGGGGAAGGTTCAAAGAACGCTGATAGGTCTGCATACGGCTGGAGTGTACGGGCGAACGGCGGATATGTGAGCAAAGTCCACGCACTTTGAGGAGCAGGTCGGATAACCCCGGATAACTTTTCAGGAAGCACTGCACCACCAGGTTTAAGGTGTGAGCCAGGCAAGGAATGTGTTTCAGTTGGGAAAGGGAGATGGCAGCCATGAAATTCCTTCCCTTATCACTCACTACCTTGCCTGCCTCAAGATCTACAGTGCCCAGCCACGACTGCGTTTCTTTCTGCAAGAACTCGGACAGAACTTCCGCGGTGTGTCTGTTGTCGCCCAAACACTTCATAGCCAATACAGCCTGCTGACGTTTGCCAGTAGCTGCCCCATAATGGGAGCCCTGGTGTGCAACAGTGGCAGCTGCGGATGGAGTGGTTGTGCGACTGCGGTCTGTGGACGAGCTCTCGCTTCTGCAGGAGGACGAAGAGGAGGAGGAGGGGGTGCGAACGGCTACAGCCAACTGTTTCCTAGACCGTGGGCTAGGCAGAACTGTCCCAAACTTGCTGTCCCCTGTGGACCCTGCATCCACCACATTTACCCAGTGTGTCGTGATGGACACGTAACGTCCCTGGCCATGCCTACTGGTCCATGCATCTGTTGTCAGGTGCACCTTTGTGCTCACAGATTGCCTGAGTGCATGGACGATGCGCTCTTTAACATGCTGGTGGAGGGCTGGGATGGCTTTTCTGGAAAAAAAGTGTCGACTGGGTAGCTCGTAGCGTGGTACAGCGTAGTCCATCAGGGCTTTGAAAGCTTAGCTTTCAACTAACCGGTAGGGCATCATCTCTAACGAGATTAGTCTAGCTATGTGTGCGTTCAAACCCTGTGTACGCGGATGCGAGGCTAAGTACTTCCTTTTTCTAACCATAGTCTCATGTAGGGTGAGCTGGACTGGAGAGCTGGAGATCGTGGAACTAGCGGGGGGGGGCCGGTGGACATGGCAGACTGAGAGACGGTGGGAGATGGTATTGTTGCCGCCGATGCCCTAGATGCAGTGTTTCCTACTACGAAACTGGTGATTCCCTGACCCTGACTGCTTTGGCCTGGCAAAGAAACCTGCACAGATACTGCAGGTGGTGCGGAAAATGGTGGCCCTACACTGCCGGAAGGGATGTTGCGTTGATGACTAGCTTCATTGGCCGAGGGTGCTACAACCTTAAGGGACATTTGGTAGTTAGTCCAGGCTTGCAAATGCATGGTGGTTAAATGTCTATGCATGCAACTTGTATTGAGACTTTTCAGATTCTGTCCTCTGCTTAAGGTAGTTGAACATTTTTGACAGATGACTTTGCGCTGATCAATTGGATGTTGTTTAAAAAAATGCCAGACTGCACTCTTTCTAGCATCGGATACCTTTTCAGGCATTGCAGACTGAGCTTTAACCGGATGGCCACGCTGTCCTCCAACAGGTTTTGGCTTTGCCACGCGTTTTGGGCAAGATACGGGCCCGGCAGATGGAACCTGTTGCGATGTTGATGCCTGCTGCGGCCCCTCCTCCTCCGCTTCAGAACTGCTGCCGCCTGCACCCTGTTCCCCCAATGGCTGCCAATCGGGGTCAAGAACTGGGTCATCTATTACCTCTTCTTGTAGCTCGTGTGCAACTTCGTCTGTGTCACCGTGTCGGTCGGTGGTATAGCGTTCGTGATGGGGCAACATAGTCTCATCAGGGTCTGATTCTTGATCATTACCCTGTGAGGGCAATGTTGTGGTCTGAGTCAAAGGACCAGCATAGTAGTCTGGCTGTGGCTGTGCATCAGTGCACTCCATGTCAGATTCAACTTGTAATGGGCATGGACTGTTAACTGCTTCACTTTCTAAGCCAGGGACGGTATGTGTAAAGAGCTCCATGGAGTAACCCGTTGTGTCGCCTGCTGCATTCTTCTCTGTTGTTGTTTTTGCTGAAGAGGACAAGGAAGCGACTTGTCCCTGACCGTGAACATCCACTAACGACGCGCTGCTTTGACATTTACCAGTTTCACGAGAGGAGGCAAAAGAGCTAGAGGCTGAGTCAGCAAGATAAGCCAAAACTTGCTCTTGCTGCTCCGGCTTTAAAAGCGGTTTTCCTACTCCCAGAAAAGGGAACGTTCGAGGCCTTGTGTAGCCAGACGACGAACCTGGCTCCACAGCTCCAGACTTAGGTGCAATATTTTTTTTCCCACGACCAGCTGATGCTCCACCACTACCACTACCCTCATTACCAGCTGACAATGAACGCCCCCGGCCACGACCTCTTCCACCATACTTCCTCATTGTTTTAAAAACGTAAACAAACTAACGGTATTTGTTGCTGTCACACAAATTACACGGTGAGCTATAACTTCAGTATGATTTAGCTACCCTTTACAGGTGAGTGAGACCACAACGAAAATCAGGCACAATGTTACACACTCTGTTGTCGGTGGCAACAAATGAGAGAGATGCCACACACGCAGGACTGTCACTGAAGCACAAATGTAAATATTAATCTCCCACTGATTTGATTTTTTTTTTTTTTTCAGGGAGACTTTAGGAAAAAAAATAATAGAATAAAATGATTTTTTCAGGAAGAATTTAGAAACCAAATAAAATAAAATGATTTTTTCAGGGAGAATTTAGAAAAAAAAAAAAAAAAAAAAAAAAAAAAGGCTTTCTATGGCCCACTGAGTGAGAGATGACGCACACAGGAGTCAGGAGTGGCACACAAGCCCAGAGGCCAATATTTATCTCCCACTGATTGATGTAGTGATTTTTTCAGGTAGATTTTGGAACCCAAATCAAGCTAAAAAAATAATAGGCTTTCTATGGCCCACAATTGGAGAGAGAGATGGCACACCCAGGAGTCAAGACTGGCACACAAGCAGAAAGGGCAATATTAATCTCCCACTGATTTTTTTTTTTTTTTTTTTTCAGGGAGACTTTAGGAAAAAAAAATAATAGAATAAAATGATTTTTTCAGGAAGAATTTAGAAACCAAATAAAATAAAATGATTTTTTCAGGGAGAATTTAGAAAACAAATAAAACAAAAAAAGGCTTTCTATGGCCCACTGAGTGAGAGATGACGCACACAGGAGTCAGGAGTGGCACACAAGCCCAGAGGCCAATATTTATCTCCCACTGATTGATGTAGTGATTTTTTCAGGTAGATTTTGGAACCCAAATCAAGCTAAAAAAATAATAGGCTTTCTATGGCCCACAATTGGAGAGAGAGAGAGAGAGAGATGGCACACCCACGAGTCAAGACTGGCACACAAGCAGAAAGGGCAATATTAATCTCCCACTGATTTGTTTTTTTTTTCGTTTTTTTCAGGGAGACTTTAGGAAAAAAAAATAATAGAGTACAATGATTTTTTCAGGAAGAATTTAGAGACCAAATAAAATAAAATGATTTTTTCAGGGAGAATTTAGAAAACAAATAAAACAAAAAAAGGCTTTCTATGGCCCACTGAGTGAGAGATGACGCACACAGGAGTCAGGAGTGGCACACAAGCCCAGAGGCCAATATTTATCTCCCACTGATTGATGTAGTGATTTTTTCAGGTAGATTTTGGAACCCAAATCAAGCTAAAAAAATAATAGGCTTTCTATGGCCCACAATTGGAGAGAGAGAGAGAGATGGCACACCCAGGAGTCAAGACTGGCACACAAGCAGAAAGGGCAATATTAATCTCCCACTGATTTGTTTTTTTTTGTTTTTTTTCAGGGAGACTTTAGGAAAAAAAAATAATAGAATACAATGATTTTTTCAGGAAGAATTTAGAAACCAAATAAAATAAAATGATTTTTTCAGGGAGAATTTAGAAAACAAATAAAACAAAAAAAGGCTTTCTATGGCCCACTGAGTGAGAGATGACGCACACAGGAGTCAGGAGTGGCACACAAGCCCAGAGGCCAATATTTAGCTCCCACTGATTGATGTAGTGATTTTTTCAGGTAGATTTTGGAACCCAAATCAAGCTAAAAAAATAATAGGCTTTCTATGGCCCACAATTGGAGAGAGAGAGAGAGATGGCACACCCAGGAGTCAATACTGGCACACAAGCAGAAAGGGCAATATTAATCTCCCACTGATTTGTTTTTTTTTGTTTTTTTCAGGGAGACTTTAGGAAAAAAAAATAATAGAATAAAATGATTTTTTCAGGAAGAATTTAGAAACCAAATAAAATAAAATGATTTTTTCAGGGAGAATTTAGAAAACAAATAAAACAAAAAAAGGCTTTCTATGGCCCACTGAGTGAGAGATGACGCACACAGGAGTCAGGAGTGGCACACAAGCCCAGAGGCCAATATTTATCTCCCACTGATTGATGTAGTGATTTTTTTCAGGTAGATTTTGGAACCCAAATCAAGCTAAAAAAATAATAGGCTTTCTATGGCCCACAATTGGAGAGAGAGATGGCACACCAAGGAGTCAAGACTGGCACACAAGCAGAAAGGGCAATATTAATCTCCCACTGATTTGTTTTTTTTTTTTTTTTTTCAGGGAGACTTTAGGAAAAAAAATAATAGAATAAAATGATTTTTTCAGGAAGAATTTAGAAACCAAATAAAATAAAATGATTTTTTTCAGGGAGAATTTAGAAAACAAATAAAACAAAAAAAGGCTTTCTATGGCCCACTGAGTGAGAGATGACGCACACAGGAGTCAGGAGTGGCACACAAGCCCAGAGGCCAATATTTATCTCCCACTGTTTTCTTTTTGTTCCAGGGAAAATTTATAAACCCAATAAAAAAAATAATAAATAGGCTTTCTATGGCCCACTATCTGAGAGAGAGAGAGAGATGGCACGCTTAGGACTGGCACACAAGCCCAAAGGCCAATATTAATCTCCCTTTTTTTTTTCAGGGAGAATTTATAAAACAAAAAAAAAATAAATAAATAGGCTTTCTATGGCCCACTATTTGTGAGAGAGATGGCACGCTCAGGACTGGCACACAAGCCCAGAGGCCAATATTAATCTCCCACTTTATTTTTTTTTGGTCCACGGAAAATTTATAAACCCAATAAAAAAAATAATAAATAGGCTTTCTATGGCCCACTATCTGAGAGAGAGAGATGGCACGCTTAGGACTGGCACACAAGCCCAAAGGCCAATATTAATCTCCCACTGATTGATTTATTGATTTTTTCAGGTAGAATTTAGAACCCAAATAAAGCAAAAAAAAAAAAAATGGGCTTTCTATGGCCCACTGAGTGAGTGATGATGCACACAGGAGTCAGGAGTGGCACACAAGCCCTGAGGCCAATATTTTTCTCCCACTGATTGATGTAGTGATTTTTTCAGGTAGATTTTAGAACCCAAATCAAGCAAAAAAAATAAATAGGCTTTCTATGGCCCACTGACTGAGAGATGGCACACACAGGAGTCAGGAGTGGCACACAAGCCCTGAGGCCAATATTTTTCTCCCACTGATTGATGTAGTGATTTTTTCAGGTAGATTTTAGAACCCAAATCAAGCAAAAAAATAAATAGGCTTTCTATGGCCCACTGACTGAGAGATGGCACACACAGGAGTCAAGAGTGGCACACAAGCCCTGAGGCCAATATTTTTCTCCCACTGATTGATGTAGTGATTTTTTCAGGTAGATTTTATAACCCAAATCAAGCAAAAAAATAAATAGGCTTTCTATGGCCCACTGAGTGAGAGATGGCACACACAGGGATGGCACTCTAGCAGAAATGTCAATCTTAATCTCCCACAAAAAAAAACAAAACAGGGAGTGTCCTTCAATTACTATCTCCCTGCAGTAATCTCAGCCAGGTATGGCAGGCAGCAATAAGGAGTGGACTGATGCACAAATTAAATAAAAAGTGTGTACAAACAAAAAAGATAGCTGTGCAGAAAGGAAGGAACAAGAGGATTTGTGCTTTGAAAAAAGCAGTTGGTTTGCACAGCGGCGTACACACAGCAATGCAGCTATCAGGGAGCCTTCTAGGGCAGCCCAATGAGCTACAGCGCTGAGGGAAAAAAAAAAAAAATGTAGCTTCCACTGTCCCTGCACACCGAAGGTGGTGTTGGGCAGTGGAAATCGCTACAGCACAAGCGGTTTGGTGGTTAATGGACCCTGCCTAACGCTATCCCTGCTTCTGACAAAGCGGCAGCAACCTCTCCCTAAGCTCAGATCAGCAGCAGTAACATGGCGGTCGGCGGGAACGCCCCTTTATAGCCCCTGTGACGCCGCGGACAGCAAGCCAATCACTGCAATGCCCTTCTCTAAGATGGTGGGGACCAGGACCTATGTCATCACGCTGCCCACACTCTGCGTTTACCTTCATTGGCTGAGAAATGGCGCTTTTCGCGTCATTGAAACGCTAATTTGGCGCGAAAGTCGCGTACCGCATGGCCGAACCCGCACAGGGGTCGGATCGGGTTTCATGAAACCCGACTTTGCCAAAAGTCGGCGACTTTTGAAAATGAACGACCCGTTTCGCTCAACCCTAATTACCACAATGAATTTTAAACAAAACAATTCATATGCAGTTGAAGTTCAGACTTTCAGCTTTCATTTGAGGGTATCCACATTACAATTGGATGAAGGGTTTAGGAGTTTCGGTTTCTTAACATGTGCCACCCTGTTTTTAAAGGGACCAAAAGTAATTGGACAATTGACTCCAAGGCTATTTCATGGACAGGTGTGGGTAATCCCTTCGCTATGTCATTCTCAATTAAGCAGACAAAAGGCCTGGAGTTGATTTGAGGTGTGGTGCTTGCATTTGGAAGGTTTTGCTGTGAAGTAAACATGCGGTCAAAGGAGCTCTCCATGCAGGTGAGACAAGCCATCCTTAAGCTGCGAAAACAGAAAAAAATCATCTGAGAAATTGCTACAATATTAGGAAAATCTACAGTTTGGTACATCCTGAGAAAGAAAGAAAGCACTGGTGAACTCATCAATGCAAAAAGACCTGGGCACCCACGGAAGACAGCAGTGATGGATGATCGCAGAATAATCTCCAAGGTGAAGAGAAACCCCTTCACAACAGATAACCAAGTGAACAACACTCTCCAGGAGGTCGGCGTATCAATATCCAAATCTACCATAAAGAAAAGACTGCATGAAGGTAAATACAGAGGGTTCACTGCACGGTGCAAGCCACTCATACGCTTCAAGAATAAAAAGGCTAGACTGGACTTTGCAAAAAAAAACATCTAAAAAAGCCAGCACAGTTCTGGAAGAACATTCTTTGGACAGATGAAACCAAGATCAACCTCTACAAGAATGATGGAAAGAGAAAAGTATGGCGAAGGCGTGGTACAGCTCATGATCCAAAGCACAACACATCATCTCTAAAACACGTCAGAGATAGTGTGATGGCTTGGGCATGCATGGCTGCCAGTGGCACTGGGTCACTAGTGTTTATTGATGATGTGACACCGGACAGAAGCAGCTGAATGAGTTCTGAGGTATTCAGAGACATACTGTGTGCTCAGATCCAGCCAAATGCAGCCAAACTGATTGGTCGTCGTTTCATACTACAGATGGACAATGACCCAAAACATAAAGCCAAAGCACCCCAGGAGTTTATTAAAGCAAAGAAGTGGAATATTCTTGAATGGCCAAGTCAGTAACCTGCTCTCAACCCAATTGAGCATGCATTTCACTTGTTAAAGACGAAACTTCAGACAGAAAGGCCCACAAACAAACAGCAACTGAAAACCACCGCAGTGAAGGCCTGACAGAGCATCAAAAAGGAGGAAACACAGCATCTGGTGATGTCCATGAGTTCAAGACTTCAGGCAGTCATTGCCAGCAAAGGGTTTTCAACCAAGTACTAGAAACTAACATTTTATTTAAAATTATTGAATCTGTCCAATTACTTTTGGTCCCTTTAAAAACAGGGTGGCACATGTTAAGGAGCTGAAACTCCTAAACCCTTCATCCAATTTTAATGTGGATGCCCTCAAATGAAAGCTGAAAGTCTGAACTTCAACTGCATCTGATTTGTTTTGTTTAAAATTCATTGTGGTAATGTCTATAACCAAAATTGGAAGAATGTTGTCTCTGTCCAAATATGGACCTAACTGTATATGGGAGCACCTCAGGATATGGGAAACATAATTTTTATTGATGAGCATACAAAAATACAAAATACATATATCAAAATATTTCATACAGAAATGTTTTTTAAAAGCATTTAAAGTGCAACATGCAGCACAATCTTATACAGAAGTCATACCCTGGTATAGGGGAAATGACATCCCACATCCACATTCCCCAAAAAATATATAATCATAGGGTACAACGAATTAGAATATACCCATATAATGCCTATGGTCAGTATAGTAGCATAGAAAATACTCAAGCCAAGACCTAAGAAACACTGTACCTACATGTCCCCACTAATATCTCAGTACCGTATGGGCCTAGAAAAAGGACCAAAATTAGTCCTAGCAAAGAATGCGTAATCACTTCCTGAAAGGCTCCAAAAATGAAACCTTACAGATCTATGATAGATCTATAACCATGATGAAAAAACAAATGTAGGAAGGAAGGAAAAGCGGAAAGAGGGAAATGACCCAAACAATAAACCTGATAATCAGAACCATGGGTTCCCAAATCCTGGATTCACATACGCCATTCAAGTCCAGGTAATGGAATAAGCCCTGTACACAATAAAAAAAGACGAATAAGGGGAAGGGGAAGAAAGGAGGATGTGGGATAGGCTCCCACGCGTATCGCCGCAGGAATCGCGGCTTCCTTAGGGAAAGGTAGCATGTTGTGTGAAGATGCCCGACATATATATTCCAATTCATTGAACCCTATGATTATATATTTTGGGGGGATGTGGCATGTCATTTCCCCTATATCAGGGTATGACTTCTGTGTAGGCTTGTGCTGCATGTTGCACTTTTAAATGATTAAAAAAAAATGTTTCTGTGTGAAATGTTTTGATATATGTATTTTGTATGAGCATCAATAAAAATTGTATGCTTCCCATATCCTGAGGTGCTCCCATATATGTGGGCATGATCTTTTTCTTTGGTTAGTCCATAGCATACTTTGGTAAAATTGTAAAATTTTACAATACACCACAATAAAAACAAAATCTGATTGAAGCAAACCTGAACTACATTACTTTGTCTATAGACATGGGATAGCGTTTAATATAACATACTGTGGTTCAGTAATATGGCACAAAGAACCCATAATGACCACTGAATGAAGGTTTTTAGTAAACAGCATAACGGATGAAATTCACATAGACATATTTTTTTTCCATACTCATCATAAAAGACTCTAGGACTTGCATATAAAACTGGTGCAAAAAAAAAAAAAGTGTAGGAGAACTCTATTCGTGGCAATGCATGGGCTGCAGGAAAGGCTCACCAGGTTCCCTTACATGATAGACCCCTCACTACTGTACTGGCTGCAGTGAGGACCCACCAGGAACCCTTACATGATAGACCCCTCACTACTGTACTGGCTGCAGTGAGGACCCACCAGGAGCCCTTACATGACAGACCCCTCACTACTATACTATATGGGCTGCAGTGAGGACCCAGCAGGAGCCCACACATGATAGACCCCTCACTACTGTACAGTATGGGCTGCAGGGAGGACCCACCAGGAGCCCACACATGATAGACCCCTCACTACTGTACAGTATGGGCTGCAGGGAGGACCCACCAGGAGCCCTTACATGACAGACCCCTCACTACTATACTGTATGGGCTGCAGGGAGGACCCATCAGAAGCCCACACATGATAGACCCCATCACAACTGCACTATATGGGCTGCAGTGAGGACCCAGCAGGAGCCCACACATGATAGACCCCTCACTACTGTACAGTATGGGCTGCAGGGAGGACCCACCAGGAGCCCACACATGATAGACCCCTCACTACTGTACTGTATGGGCTGCAGGGAGGACCCACCAGGAGCCCACACATGATAGACCCCTCACTACTGTACTGTATGGGCTGCAGGGAGGACAAACCAGGAGCCCACACATGATAGACCCCTCACTAGTGCACTGTATGGGCTGCAGGGAGGACAAACCAGGAGCCCACACATGATAGACCCCTCACTACTGTACTGTATGGGCTGCAGGGAGGACAAACCAGGAGCCCACACATGATAGACCCCTCACTACTGTACAGTATGGGCTGCAGGGAGGACCCACCAGGAGCCCACACATGATAGACCCCTCACTACTGTACTGTATGGGCTGCAGGGAGGACAAACCAGGAGCCCACGCATGATAGACCCCTCACTACTGCACTGTATGGGCTGCAGGGAGGACAAACCAGGAGCCCACACATGATAGACCCCTCACTACTGCACTGTATGGGCTGCAGGGAGGACCCACCAGGAGCCCACACATGATAGACCCCTCACTACTGCACTGTATGGGCTGCAGGGAGGACCCACCAGGAGCCCACACATGATAGACCCCTCACTAGTGCACTGTATGGGCTGCAGGGAGGACAAACCAGGAGCCCACACATGATAGACCCCTCACTACTGCACTGTATGGGCTGCAGGGAGGACCCACCAGGAGCCCACACATGATAGACCCCTCGCTACTGCACTGTATGGGCTGCAGGGAGGACAAACCAGGAGCCCACACATGATAGACCCCTCACTACTGCACTGTATGGGCTGCAGGGAGGACAAACCAGGAGCCCACACATGATAGACCCCTCACTACTGCACTGTATGGGCTGCAGGGAGGACCCACCAGGAGCCCACACATGATAGACCCCTCACTAGTGCACTGTATGGGCTGCAGAGAGGACAAACCAGGAGCCCACACATGATAGACCCCTCACTACTGCACTGTATGGGCTGCAGGGAGGACAAACCAGGAGCCCACACATGATAGACCCCTCACTACTGTACTGTATGGGCTGCAGGGAGGACAAACCAGCAGCCCACACATGATAGACCCCTCACTACTGCACTGTATGGGCTGCAGGGAGGAGCTATCAGGAGCCCACACATGATAGACCCCTCACTACTGTACTGTATGGGCTGCAGGGAGGACAAACCAGCAGCCCACACATGATAGACCCCTCACAACTGTACTGTATGGGCTGCAGGGAGGACGCACCAGGAGCCCACACATGATAGACCCCTCACTACTGCACTGTATGGGCTGCAGGGAGGACAAACCAGGAGCCCACACATGATAGACCCCTCACTACTGTACTGTATGGGCTGCAGGGAGGACCCACCAGGAGCCCACGCATGATAGACCCCTCACTACTGCATTGTATGGGCCGCAGGGAGGACGCACCAGGAGCCCACACATGATAGACCCCTCACTACTGCACTGTATGGGCTGCAGGGAGGACAAACCAGGAGCCCACACATGATAGACCCCCTCACTACTGTACTGTACGGGCTGCAGGGAGGACCCACCAGGAGCCCACACATGATAGACCCCTCACTACTGCACTGTATGGGCTGCAGGGAGGACAAACCAGGAGCCCACACATGATAGACCCCCTCACTACTGTACGGGCTGCAGGGAGGACCCACCAGGAGCCCACACATGATAGACCCCTCACTACTGTACTGTATGGGCTGCAGGGAGGACCCACCAGGAGCCCTTACATGATAGACCCATCATTACTGCACTGCAGAGAGGACCCTGTTGTAAATTCTGCTCTTGGGCTCCCTCCGGTGGTTGTAAGTGGCACTTTTGTGAGTTCTGCTCTTGGGCTCCCTCTTGTGGTTTCTAGTGGTATGGCTGCTCCTTGGAGTTAGCTGTCATCAGCTGCCTCCACTTATCGTCTCTTCTGCTCCGCTATTTAAGTCTGGCTCTTTCTTCAGCCTGTGCCACTTGTCAATGTTTCCTGGCTGGATTCACATCTCTGCTTGGATTCTCCTGGTTTCCTGACCAGTTCTGCAAAGATAAGTTCTGGCTTTGCACATTTCAGTCTACATGTTGTGGACTTATTGTTCTGTGCATTCTATATTTGTCCAGCTTGTCAGTATGGATTATTTCTGTTAGCTGGAAGCTCTGGGAAGCAGATTTACCCTCCACACCTTTAGTCAGGTGTGGAGATTTTGTAAACTCTGTGTGGATTGTTTTGTAGTTTTTATACTGACCGCACAGTATCCTTTCCTGTCCTATCTATCAAGCTAGACTGGCCTCCTATGCTAAAATCTGATTTCATTTCTGCGTATGTTATTTTCCCCTCCTCTCACCGTCAATATTTGTGGGGGGCTATCTTTCCTTTGGGGATTTTCTCTGAGGCAAGATAGGTTTCCTTTTTCCATTTTTAGGGGAAGTTAGATCTTAGGCTGTGCCGAGGGGTCTAGGGAGCGTCAGGTAACCCCCACGGCTATTTTTAGTTGCGCTGCTAGGTTCAAGGTTTGCGGTCAGTACAGATACCACCTCCTTCATAGCTTGTCTCATGTTGTTCCTAAACCACCAGATCATAACAGGACCCACCAGGAGCCCACACATGATAGACCCCTCACTACTGTACTGTATGGGCTGCAGGGAGGACCCACCAGGAGCCCACACATGATAGACCCCTCACTACTGTACTGTATGGGCTGCAGGGAGGACCCACCAGGAGCCCACGCATGATAGACTCCTCATTACTGTACTGTATGGGCTGCAGGGAGGACCCACCCGGAGCCCACACATGATAGACTCCTCACTACTAATCTGTATGGGCTGCAGGGAGGACCCTCCAGGAGCCCACACATGATAGACCCCTCACTACTGCACTGTATGGGCTGCAGGGAGGACGCACCAGGAGCCCACACATGATAGACCCCTCACTACTGTACTGTATGGGCTGGAGGGAGCACCCACCAGGAGCCCACGCATGATAGACTCCTCACTACTGTACTGTATGGGCAGCAGGGAGGACGCACCAGGAGCCCACGCATGATAGACTCCTCACTACTGTACTGTATGGCCTGCAGGGAGGACGCACCAGGAGCCCATGCATGATAGACTCCTCACTACTGTACTGTATGGGCTGCAGGGAGGACGCACCCGGAGCCCACACATGATAGACCCCTCACTACTGTACTGTATGGGCTGCAGGGAGGACGCACCAGGAGCCCTTATATGATAGACCCCTCACTACTGCACTGTATGGGCTGCAGGGAGGACGCACCAGGAGCCCACACATGATAGACCCCTCACTACTGTACTGTATGGGCTGCAGGGAGGACCCACCAGGAGCCTACGCATGATAGACCCCTCACTACTGCACTGTATGGGCTGCAGGGAGGACGCACCAGGAGCCCACACATGATAGACCCCTCACTACTGCACTGTATGGGCTGCAGGGAGGACAAACCAGGAGCCCACACATGATAGACCCCTCACTACTGTACTGTACGTGCTGCAGGTAGGACCCACCAGGAGCCCACACATGATAGACCCCTCACTACTGTACTGTATGGGCTGCAGGGAGGACCCACCAGGAGCCCTTACATGATAGACCCCTCACTACTGCACTGTATGGGCTGCATGGAGGACCCACCAGAAGCCCACACATGATATACCCCTCACTACTGCACTGTATGGGCTGCAGGGAGGACCCACCAGGAGCCCACACATGATAGACCCTTCACTACTGTACTGTATGGGCTGCAGGGAGGACCCACCAGGAGCCCACACATGATAGACCCCTCACTACTGTACTGTATGGGCTGCAGGGAGGACCCACCAGGAGCCTACACATGATAGACCCCTCACTACTGTACTGTATGTGCTGCATGGAGGACCCACCAGGAGCCCACACATGATAGACCCCTCACTACTGCACTGTATGGGCTGCAGGGAGGACCCACCAAGAGCCCACACATGATAGACCCCTCACTACTGCACTGTATGGGCTGCAAGGAGGACGCACCAGGAGCCCACGCATGATAGACCCCTCACTACTGCACTGTATGGGCTGCAGGGAGGACGCACCAGGAGCCCACGCATGATAGACCCCTCACTACTGCACTCTATGGGCTGCAGGGAGGACAAACCAGGAGCCCACGCATGATAAACCCCTCACTACTGCTCTGTAAGGGCTGCAGGGAGGACCCACCAGGAGCCCACACATGATAGACTCCTCACTACTGTACTATATGGGCAGCAGGGAGGACCCACCAGGAGCCCACACATGATAGACCCTCACTACTGTACTGTATGGGCTGCAGTGACGACCCACCAGGAGCCCACACATGATAGACCCCTCACTACTGTACTGTATGGGCTGCAGGGAGGACCCACCAGGAGCCCACGCATGATAGACCCCTCACTACTGCACTGTATGGGCTGCAGGGAGGACGCACCAGGAGCCCACACATGATAGACCCCTCACTACTGCACTGTATGGGCTGCAGGGAGGACCCACCAGGAGCCCACAAATGATAGACCCCTCACTACTGTACTGTATGGGCTGCAGGGAGGACCCACCAGGAGCCCACACATGATAGACCCCTCACTACTGTACTGTATGGGCTGCAGGGAGGACCCACCAGGAGCCCACAAATGATAGACCCCTCACTACTGTACTGTATGGGCTGCAGGGAGGACCCACCAGGAGCCCACACATGATAGACCCCTCACTACTGTACTGTATGGGCTGCAGGGAGGACCCTCCAGGAGCCCACACATGATAGACCCCTCACTACTGCACTGTATGGGCAGCAGGGAGGACCCACCAGGAGCCCACACATGATAGACCCCTCACTACTGTACTGTATGGGCTGCAGGGAGGACCCACCAGGAGCCCACAAATGATAGACCCCTCACTACTGTACTGTATGGGCTGCAGGGAGGACCCACCAGGAGCCCACACATGATAGACCCCTCACTACTGTACTGTATGGGCTGCAGGGAGGACCCTCCAGGAGCCCACACATGATAGACCCCTCACTACTGCACTGTATGGGCTGCAGGGAGGACCCACCAGGAGCCCACACATGATAGACCCCTCACTACTGCACTGTATGGGCTGCAGGGAGGACCCACCAGGAGCCCACACATGATAGACCCCTCACTACTGCACTGTATGGGCTGCAGGGAGGACCCACCAGGAGCCCACACATGATAGACCCCTCACTACTGCACTGTATGGGCTGCAGGGAGGACGCACCAGGAGCCCACACATGATAGACCCCTCACTACTGAACTGTATGGGCTGCAGGGAGGACCCACCAGGAGCCCACACATGATAGACCCCTCACTACTGAACTGTATGGGCTGCAGGGAGGACCCACCAGGAGCCCACACATGATAGACCCCTCACTACTGCACTGTATGGGCTGCAGGGAGGACCCACCAGGAGCCCACACATGATAGACCCCTCACTACTGCACTGTATGGGCTGCAGGGAGGACCCACCAGGAGCCCACACATGATAGACCCCTCACTACTGCACTGTATGGGCTGCAGGGAGGACGCACCAGGAGCCCACACATGATAGACCACTCACTACTGTACTGTATGGGCTGCAGGGAGGACCCACCAGGAGCCCACACATGATAGACCCCTCACTACTGCACTGTATGGGCTGCAGGGAGGACGCACCAGGAGCCCACACATGATAGACCCCTCACTACTGCACTGTATGGGCTGCAGGGACGACCCACCAGGAGCCCACACATGATAGACCCCTCACTTCTGTACTGTATGGGCTGCAGGGAGGACCCACCAGGAGCCCACACATGATAGACCCCTCACTACTGCACTGTATGGGCTGCAGGGAGGACGCACCAGGAGCCCACACATGATAGACCCCTCACTACTGCACTGTATGGGCTGCAGGGAGGACCCACCAGGAGCCCTTACATGATGGACCCCTCACTACTGCACTGTATGGGCTGCAGGGAGGACGCACCAGGAGCCCTCATATGATAGACCCCTCACTACTGCACTGTATGCGCTGCAGGGAGGACCCACCAGGAGCCCACACATGATAGACCCCTCACAACTGTACTGTATGGGCTGCAGGGAGGACCCACCAGGAGCCCACACATGATAGACCCCTCACTACTGTACTGTATGGGCTGCAGGGAGGACGCACCAGGAGCCCTCATATGATAGACCCCTCACTACTGCACTGTATGCGCTGCAGGGAGGACCCACCAGGAGCCCACACATGATAGACCCCTCGCTACTGCACTGTATGGGCTGCAGGGAGGACCCACCAGGAGCCCTTATATGATAGACCCCTCACTACTGCACTGTATGGGCTGCAGGGAGGACCCACCAGGAGCTCACGCATGATAGACCCCTCACTACTGCACTGTATGGGCTGCAGGGAGGACCCACCAGGAGCCCACACATGATGGACCCCTCACTACTGCACTGTATGGGCTGCAGGGAGGACGCACCAGGAGCCCACACATGATAGACCCCTCACTACTGCACTGTATGGGCTGCAGGGAGGACCCACCAGGAGCCCTTACATGATGGACCCCTCACTACTGCACTGTATGGGCTGCAGGGAGGACGCACCAGGAGCCCTCATATGATAGACCCCTCACTACTGCACTGTATGCGCTGCAGGGAGGACCCACCAGGAGCCCACGCATGATAGACCCCTCACTACTGCACTGTATGGGCTGCAGGGAGGACCCACCAGGAGCCCACACATGATAGACCCCTCACTACTGCACTGTATGGGCTGCAGGGAGGACGCACCAGGAGCCCACACATGATAGACCCCTCACTACTGCACTGTATGGGCTGCAGGGAGGACCCACCAGGAGCCCTTACATGATGGACCCCTCACTACTGCACTGTATGGGCTGCAGGGAGGACGCACCAGGAGCCCTCATATGATAGACCCCTCACTACTGCACTGTATGCGCTGCAGGGAGGACCCACCAGGAGCCCACACATGATAGACCCCTCACAACTGTACTGTATGGGCTGCAGGGAGGACCCACCAGGAGCCCACACATGATAGACCCCTCACTACTGTACTGTATGGGCTGCAGGGAGGACGCACCAGGAGCCCTCATATGATAGACCCCTCACTACTGCACTGTATGCGCTGCAGGGAGGACCCACCAGGAGCCCACACATGATAGACCCCTCGCTACTGCACTGTATGGGCTGCAGGGAGGACCCACCAGGAGCCCTTATATGATAGACCCCTCACTACTGCACTGTATGGGCTGCAGGGAGGACCCACCAGGAGCCCACACATGATAGACCCCTCGCTACTGCACTGTATGGGCTGCAGGGAGGACCCACCAGGAGCCCTTATATGATAGACCCCTCACTACTGCACTGTATGGGCTGCAGGGAGGACGCACCAGGAGCCCTCATATGATAGACCCCTCACTACTGCACTGTATGCGCTGCAGGGAGGACCCACCAGGAGCCCACACATGATAGACCCCTCGCTACTGCACTGTATGGGCTGCAGGGAGGACCCACCAGGAGCCCTTATATGATAGACCCCTCACTACTGCACTGTATGGGCTGCAGGGAGGACCCACCAGGAGCCCACCCATGATAGACCCCTCACTACTGCACTGTATGGGCTGCAGGGAGGACCCACCAGGAGCCCTTATGTCAGGATTCCCTGACCGCTGCCACCAATTTGTCAGGATTCCCTGACCGCTGCCACCAATTTGTCACGATTCACACCGTGACCGTCACCCCTACGTCACAGATCGGGGTGACTTTAGGCCAACAGACGGCTATCACATGTGCAGGAGGGCTTATCTTAGTTATCCCTCCACTCCACAATGTGATGAAACAACACCCACAAGGCTATTGACCTTTTAGTTTACAGCAGGGGCTTATTCTAGGTATCCCACTGCTCTTCAATATACCACCAACTGCAGGGATTTATGTATATCCCGCTTACAGTTCCACTTAAAACTTGCAGCTCTCTGGCGCCCCCCTTACTCTCAGGTCAGATGAGGTACTGCACCTGGGATAATTAGTCGCCAGAAAGGCTGCCTGCTATGTACTGGCTATTGGGCACGCTGCAGCGACGCGATAAACTACTCCCACTCAGGCAGGAACAATAATTATCAACGCCGCAGTCGCTACAACATCACCCCGAAAGCCTGCACACGGTCGCTGCCACCAGCTTCGATTAAACGGGTCCGAAGCTAACCCAAAACAGTAGCGTAATTCCCTTAAGGAGACTTAGGGTACGTTTTTAGAGCATGGAGAAAGAACTGGCATGAAATAATATACCCCACAAAAGTTAGGCAGTGCTTTATCAAAATATTTTACAAAGATGTTACATATGAGACAATTGCAAATATGTACAAGGTAATTATAACATAAAGGGGATTAAAGGAGAAAAGATAACACTCACATGTTCTCAGTTCATTGCATTGCAGGCAACCATACGTCCCAGTTCATTGGACGTGCTCAGGGCTCTCCAGGAGAAGACAAGAAGACAAGAAAAAGAGCTGGGGATGTGGGCAGACAATTATAGCTAAGCCTGTAACATCCCAGAAAGGGGTTGGATCACCTTGTCCCTCCTACCTCTTCAGTTAACTAATTTTACCCTAAGGCTACTTTCACACTAGCGTTTTTCTCCGGGCGTCGAAAAGCGTCGTTTTGGCAAAAAAACGCATCCAGCAAAATCTCCCGACGGATGCGTTTTTTTCCCATAGACTTGCATTACAGACGCATTTCGACGCATTGACCTGCGTTGTGTACGTTTTTGTACGGATGCGTCGGAATGCGCCGACACGTCATCTGGAAAAAACGTTGAGTGTAACGTTTTTTGTTTGCGCAGCAAAAACGTGTCGCGACGCTTCCTTATTAATGAGTCTTTGTCTATAATGGCGTTCTATGAGCGGCGGATACGTCGGGACACGTTTTTTGACGGAATGCAGCACTGCAATCCGTTTTTTTACACTGGGCATGCCTGCCAGCCAGCCAACATCTGCCCAGCCTGTGCCAAGCCAAGCCTGCCAGAAGGCAGCCTTGCCTGCCAGCCAGCGTCTGCCCAGCTTGCCAGCCGGTGCCAAGCCTGCAAGAAGCCAGAGGCCTAAAGCTGCATCATTCCAGCATGAGTATACATACTGCCATTTTTTCGTGCGTCTGTGTGCTTGTGTGTGTGTGTGTGTGCATGTGTTTGTGACGTACTTAATACAGTCAGTGCTATACCAGAGCTAAAACCTGAACCAGAGCTAAAACCTGAATACAGCCAGAGGCCTGACATCGTACTGCACCAGCCACCGTCCTCCAAGAGTCCTGCTCCAGCCTAAGGCCTGCCCTTGTGAATCCAGTCAGCTGAGCGTGTGTTTTTTTTTTTTTTTTAACTGTGATATATTTACCAAGTTGTGAGATTTCTGCAGCCTGTGGTTAATGACAGCGTGTGTCAGCATGTGTCAAGCGTGTGTGATCTTTATTTTACAACATATATTTTTTGTGTTTTATTGCTGAATTAATTTCCATGTGATGTACTTGTATTTCAAATAAAGAGCAGTATCGCTCCTATTGTGATGATAACACACTAAATAAATTTAAAACCAAAAAAATAATTAATAAAATGTTTATGAAATATCTCCGTTGTATCATTTCACAAAGGTAAATTTGTAAATGGTGTATGTACAAATAGGCAAAACTTGTGTTGGTGCTGGGTTATTAACCCCTTCATGACCCAGCCTATTTTGACCTTAAAGACCTTGCCATTTTTTGCAATTCTGACCAGTGTCCCTTTATGAGGTAATAACTCGGGAACGCTTCAACGGATCCTAGCGATTCTGAGATTGTTTTCTCGTGACATATTGGGCTTCATGTTAGTGGTAAATTTAGGTCAATAAATTCTGTGTTAATTTGTGATAAAAACGGAAATTTGGCGAAAATTTTGCAATTTTCACATTTTGAATTTTTATTCTGTTAAACCAGAGAGTTATGTGACACAAAATAGTTAATAAATAACATTTCCCACACGTCTAATTTACATCAGCACAATTTTGGAAACAAAATTTTTTTTCTGCTAGGAAGTTATAAGGGTTAAAATTTGACCAGCGATTTCTCATTTTTACAACGAAATTTACAAAACCATTTTTTTTAGGGACCACCTCACATTTGAAGTCAGTTTGAGGGGTCTATATGGCTGAAAATACCCAAAAGTGACACCATTCTAAAAACTGCACCCCTCAAGGTGCACAAAACCACATTCCAGAAGTTTATTAACCCTTCAGGTGCTTCACAGCAGCAGAAGCAACATGGAAGGAAAAAATGAACATTTAACTTTTTAGTCACAAAAATGATCTTTCAGCAACAATTTTTTTATTTTCCCAATGGTAAAAGGAGAAACTGAACCACGAAAGTTGTTGTCCAATTTGTCCTGAGTACGCTGATACCTCATATGTGGGGGTAAACCACTGTTTTGGCGCACGGCAGGGCTTGGAAGGGAAGGAGCGCCATTTGACTTTTTGAATGAAAAATTGGCTGCACTCTTTAGCGGACACCATGTCACATTTGGAGAGCCCCCGTGTGCCTAAAAATTGGAGCTCCCCCACAAGTGACCCCATTTTGGAAACTAGACGCCCCAAGGAACTTATCTAGATGCATAGTGAGCACTTTAAACCCCCAGGTGCTTCACAAATTGATCCGTAAAAATGAAAAAGTACTTTTTCTTTCACAAAAAAATTTTTAGCCTCAAGTTTTTCATTTTCACATGGGCGACAGGATAAAATGAATCCTAAAATTTGTTGGGCAATTTCTCCTGAGTACACCGATACCTCACATGTGGGGGTAAACCACTGTTTGGGCACATGGTAAGGCTCAGGAGGGAAGGAGCGCCATTTAAACTTTTTGAATGAAAAATTATCTCCATCGTTAGCGGACACCATGTCGCGTTTGGAGAGACCCTGTGTGCCTAAACATTGGAGCTCCCCCACAAGTGACCCCATTTTGGAAACTGGACCCCCCAAGGAACTTATCTAGATGCCTAGTGAGCACTTTAAGCCTTCAGGTGCTTCACAAATTGATCCGTAAAAATGAAAAAGTACTTTTTTTTCACAAAAAATTTCTTTTCGCCTCAATTTTTTCATTTTCACATGGGCAATAGGATTAAATAGATCCTAAAATTTGTTGGGCAATTTCTCCCGAGTACGCCGATACCTCATATGTGGGGGTAAACCATTGTTTCTGCACACGGCAGGGCTCGGAAGGGAAGGCGCGCCTTTTGACTTTTTGAATGGAAAATTAGCTCCAATTGTTAGCGGACACCATGTCGCGTTTGGAGAGCCCCTGTGTGCCTATGCATTGGAGCTCCCCCACAAGTGACCCCATTTTGGAAACTAGACCCCCAAGGAACTTATCTAGATACATACTGAGTACTTTAAACCCCCAGGTGCTTCACAGAAGTTTATAACGCAGAGCCATGAAAATAAAAAATAATTTTTCTTTCCTCAAAAATGATTTTTTAGCCTGGAATTTCCTATTTTGCCAACGGTAATAGGAGAAATTGGACCACAAATTTTGTTGTCCAGTTTGTTCTGAGTACGCAGATACCCCATATGTGGGGGTAAACCACTGTTTGGGCGCACGGCAGGGCTCAGAAGGGAAGGCACGCCATTTGGCTTTTTAAATGGAAAATTAGTTCCAATCATTAGCGGACACCATGTCGCGTTTGGAGAGCCCCTGTGTGCCTAAACATTGGAGATCCCCCACAAATGACCCCATTTTGGAAACTAGACCCCCCAAGGAACTTATCTAGATGCATATTGAGCACTTTGAACCCTCAAGTGCTTCACAGAAGTTTATAACGCAGAGCCATGAAAATAAAAAATAAAAATTTCTTTTCTCAAAAATGATTTTTTAGCCCGCAATTTTTTATTTTCCCAAGGGTAACAGGAGAAATTTGACCCCAAAAGTTGTTGTCCAGTTTCTCCTGAGTACGCTGATTCCCCATATGTGGGGGTAAACCACTGTTTGGGCACATGCTGGCGCTCGGAAGTGAAGTAGTGACGTTTTGAAATGCAGACTTTGATGGAATGCTCTGCGGGCGTCACGTTGCGTTTGCACAGCCCCTGATGTGGCTGAACAGTAGAAACCCCCCACAAGTGACCCTATTTTGGAAACTAGACCCCGAAAGGAACTTATCTAGATATGTGGTGAGCACTTTCAACCCCCAAGTGCTTAACAGACGTTTACAACGCAGAGCCGTGAAAATAAAAAATCATTTTTCTTTCCTCAAAAATGATGTTTTAGTAAGCAATTTTTTATTTTCACAAGTGCAACAGGAGAAATTGGACCCCAGTAATTGTTGCGCAGTTTGTCCTGAGTATGCTGGTACCCCATATGAGGGGGTAAACCACTGTTTGGGCGCACGTCGGGGCTTGGAAGTGAGGGAGCACCATTTGACTTTTTGAATACAAGATTGGCTGGAATCAATGGTGGCGCCATGTTGCGTTTGGAGACCCCCTGATGTGCCTAAACAGTTGGAAACCCCTCAATTCCAACTCCAACACTAATCCCAACACACCCCTAGCCCTTATCCCAACTGTAGCCATAACCCTAATCACAACCCTAACCCCAACACACCCCTAACCACAACCCTAACCCCAACACACCCCTAACCCTAACCACAACCCTAATTCCAACCCAACCCTAACCCTAAGGCTATGTGCCCACGTTGCGGATTCGTGTGAGATTTTTCAGCACCATTTTTGAAACATCCGCGGGTAAAAGGCACTGCGTTTTACCTGCGGATTTACCGCGGATTGCCAGTGTTTTTTGTGCGGATTTCACCTGCGGATTCCTATTGAGGAACAAGTGTAAAACGCTGCGGAATCCGCACAAAGAATTGACATGCTGCGGAAAATACAACGCAGCGTTTCCGTGCTGTATTTTCCGCACCATGGGTACAGCGGATTTGGTTTTCCATATGTTTACATGGTACTGTAAACCTGATGGAATTCTGATGCGGATCCGCAGCGGCCAATCCGCTGCGGATCCGCAGCCAAATCCGCACCGTGTGCACATAGCCTAATTCTAAAGGTATGTGCATGCACGGCGGAAAACGCTGCGGATCTGCATCAGTTTCCCTTGAGTTTACAGTTCAATGTAAACCTATGGGAAACAAAAATCGCTGTACACATGCTGCAGAAAAACTGCACGGAAACGCAGGGGTTTACATTCCGCAGCATGTCACTTCTTTCTGCGGATTCCGCAGCGGTTTTACAACTGCTCCAATAGAAAATCGCAGTTGTAAAACCGCAGTGAAATGCGCAGAAAAACCGCGGTAAATCCGCGATAAATCCACAGCGGTTTAGCACTGCGGATTTATCAAATCCGCAGCGGAAAAATCCGCAGAGGACCAGAATACGTGTGCACATACCTAACCCTACCCCTAACCCTATCCCTAACCCTAGTTCTAACTCCAACCTTAGTGGGGGGAAAAAAAAAAAAAATTCTTTATTTTATTATTGTCCCTACCTATGGGGGTGACAAAGGGGGGGGGGGGTCATTTACTGTTTTTTTTATTTTGATCACTGTGAGGTTTTATCACAGTGATCAAAATTCACTCTGGAACGAATCTGCCGGCCGGCAGATTCGGCGGGCGCACTGCGCATGCGCCCGCCATTTTGGAAGATGGCGGCGCCCAGGAAAGAAGACGGACGGACCTCGGGAGGCTAGGTAAGTATAAGGGGGGGGGAGATCAGGGCACGGGGGGGCGTCGGAGCACGGGGGGTGGATCGGAGAACGGGGGGGGGGATCGTAACACGGGGGAGTGGATCGGAGAACGGGGGGTGGATCGGAGTGCGGGGGGGTGGATCGCAGTGCGGGGGGGTGGATCGGAGTGCAGGGGGGTGGGATTGGAGCACGGGGGGTGGGATTGGCGCACGGGGGGAGCGGACAGGAGGACGGGGGAGCAGAGCACAGGACGGAGGGGAGCGGACCACAGATCGGAGGGCTGGGGGGGGGCGATCGGTGGGGTGGGGGCACATTAGTGTTTCCAGCCATGGCCGATGATATCGCAGCATCGGCCATGGCTGGATTGTAATATTTCACCAGTTTTTTAGGTGAAATATTACAAATCGCTCTGATTGGCAGTTTCACTTTCAACAGCCAATCAGAGCGATCGTAGCCACGGGGGGGTGAAGCCACCCCCCCTGGGCTAAAGTACAACTCCTCCTGTCCCTGCACGCCGGGTGAAATTACAGTTAACCCTTTCACCCGGCCTGCAGGGACGCGATTCCGCCATGAGGCATACGCTGCGTCATGGGTCGGAATGGCACCGACTTTCATGACGCAGCGTATGCGTCAAAGGTCGGGAAGGGGTCAAGGTTATGTAATATTTTTTTAAGAAGGGAAATTAAATCTGGTTCATTTGGATTTTTTAAGATCACATATATATTTTGAAATGGTGTGTAGGCCTTTCAAGTTTACAATTTTTTTTAATTTTTTTTTTTTTTGGGGGGGGGGGGGTTGGTTTTAAAGGTAACACATACAATACCATTATGGAGTTCCGCTCAGACTGGAGGGCATTTTATTTTTTGGGGCGTTTTTTAACTCCAAACTTTCGCAGGTGGCCTGCATGAACATTACTCTGAGAATGCCAGCAGGGTGGTTATGACATCAAATTTTTGACTTTGGTGGTTTGTTTCTAACAATATTAACTTGTTATACTTGCAGAGCCACTTTGGACCAGTGCCGAGGCCCGCCCACCCACCTAGGATCACTGCACATCAGGGTCCAAGGCCGCCCGGAAGGGACCCAGGGACCACAGCCGCTTTGATGATGTAAGTATAAAGTCCCCACAACTCCAGCTTCAATTTAAATGTGTATAGTAGATTACAAGGGATTTTATACTTGCAGAGCCAACTGGGACCAGTGCCGAGGCCCACACACCCACCGAGGCCCACACACCCACCTAGGAGCACCGCCAACCAGGGACCACAGCCGCCCGGAAGGGACCACAGCCGCTTTGACGATGTAAGTATAAAGTCCTCACAACTACAGCTTCAACTTGAATGTGTATAGTAGATTACAAGGGATTTTATACTTGCAGAGCCAACTGGGACAGAAATACACAGGTCAAGAACAATGTCTTCTACTGAGAGCCCTTCTCCACAACGGGAGCGTGTTGCGGTGATGATCGATGTTTACATATGTTGTAGCTGCACGTATAACATGTTTTCTTATCACTATATGCCTTTATTCTTTTTCACAGGAAGCTGAATCTGCAGAGGGACTCTCAGAAGAAGACGAGAGGGGTGGAGAGACACAAGGAGAGGGCGCACAGAGTGTAAGTTTTGTTGAAACAGCTTCACGCATCACTGAGCAACCAAAACAGCTTCACGCATCACTGAGCAACCAACACATAAAAACCATAACATACATAACAGTACACATACAGTGGGGCAAAAAAGTATTTAGTCAGTCAGCAATAGTGCAAGTTTCACCACTTAAAAAGATGAGAGGCGTCTGTAATTTACATCATAGGTAGACCTCAACTATGGGAGACAAACTGAGAAAAAAAATCCAGAAAATCACATTGTCTGTTTTTTTAACATTTTATTTGCATATTATGGTGGAAAATAAGTATTTGGTCAGAAACAAAATTTCATCTCAATACTTTGTAATATATCCTTTGTTGGCAATGGCAGAGGTCAAACGTTTTCTGTAAGTCTTCACAAGGTTGCCACACACTGTTGTTGGTATGTTGGCCCATTCCTCCATGCAGATCTCCTCTAGAGCAGTGATGTTTTTGGCTTTTTGCTTGGCAACACGGACTTTCAACTCCCTCCAAAGGTTTTCTATAGGGTTGAGATCTGGAGACTGGCTAGGCCACTCCAGGACCTTGAAATGCTTCTTACGAAGCCACTCCTTCATTGCCCTGGCGGTGTGCTTTGGATCATTGTCATGTTGAAAGACCCAGCCACGTTTCATCTTCAATGCCCTTGCTGATGGAAGGAGGTTTGCACTCAAAATCTCACAATACATGGCCCCATTCATTCTTTCATGTACCCGGATCAGTCGTCCTGGCCCCTTTGCAGAGAAACAGCCCCAAAGCATGATGTTTCCACCACCATGCTTTACAGTAGGTATGGTGTTTGATGGATGCAACTCAATATTCTTTTTCCTCCAAACACGACAAGTTGTGTTTCTACCAAACAGTTCCAGTTTGGTTTCATCAGACCATAGGACATTCTCCCAAAACTCCTCTGGATCATCCAAATGCTCTCTAGCAAACTTCAGATGGGCCCGGACATGTACTGGCTTAAGCAGTGGGACACGTCTGGCACTGCAGGATCTGAGTCCATGGTGGCGTAGTGTGTTACTTATGGTAGGCCTTGTTACATTGGTCCCAGCTCTCTGCAGTTCATTCACTAGGTTCTGGGATTTTTGCTCACCGTTCTTGTGATCATTCTGACCCCACGGGGTGGGATTTTGCGTGGAGCCCCAGATCGAGGGAGATTATCAGTGGTCTTGTATGTCTTCCATTTTCTAATTATTGCTCCCACTGTTGATTTCTTCACTCCAAGCTGGTTGGCTATTGCAGATTCAGTCTTCCCAGCCTGGTGCAGGGCTACAATTTTGTTTCTGGTGTCCTTTGACAGCTCTTTGGTCTTCACCATAGTGGAGTTTGGAGTCAGACTGTTTGAGGGTGTGCACAGGTGTCTTTTTATACTGATAACAAGTTTAAACAGGTGCCATTCCTACAGGTAATGAGTGGAGGAAAGAGGAGACTCTTAAAGAAGAAGTTACAGGTCTGTGAGAGCCAGAAATCTTGATTGTTTGTTTCTGACCAAATACTTATTTTCCACCATAATATGCAAATAAAATGTTAAAAAAACAGACAATGTGATTTTCTGGATTTTTTTTCTCAGTTTGTCTCCCATAGTTGAGGTCTACCTATGATGTAAATTACAGACGCCTCTCATCTTTTTAAGTGGTGGAACTTGCACTATTGCTGACTGACTAAATACTTTTTTGCCCCACTTTACATCAAATGCAAAACTTTAACGTAATTCTTTTTAATGTTTTACAGTCTGCTGCACGGGTAGATACTTCCCGCCGCTCCCGGAGCCGACGTTCTCGTGGCCGTGGTCGCCGTCAGGTGTGTGTTTTTGTTTTTATTTTGCGTCAATTACAATTTTTTTGGGATTCAGTGTAGTAATGTTCTTTGTATGTTTTTTAATAAATATCAACAGCGCCCTGCCGATTCAGACACAGAGGACACTATGGGCATCGATGTTGAGCGTCTGATAGAGGAGGTCCGTGAACGGCAGCCACTCTGGCATATGGGTGACCGCCGCCATGCAGACACATATGTGACCCGTAGGCTTTGGGAGGAAGTATGCCTGAATGTTTTGCCAAGGTGGGAGGACCTTGATCCAAGCCAGCAGACTAAAGAATGTAAGTATGAACTTTACAGTTATGTTTTGAACAGAATGTAATGCGTTACAACTAACTTGATTGTATTCTTGTCTTTATAGGTGAAAGGGTTAGGAAGCGTGGCGGTCACTGAGAGATCGCTACAAGAGGGAGTTCAACAAGGAGATGCAGGCACAAAGTGGATCAGGACGCCGAAGAAGGACTACATATAAACATGGGCCGGCCCTGTCCTTCCTACGTGAGAGTATGCTGCAAAGAGAGTAAGTATTCAACAGGCCATCGAATGACCAATTGTACTTTACTTGTTTGGTTTCAGTCAGGGCTTTGTCTCAAATCAATATTAATTGTTATTTTTTTGTCTATTTCACAGCACCTTCTCCAGCCACCGTGCGCTTGCAACAACCTCGGACCCCTCTGTAGCGATCTCTCAGGAGTCCGTCACCGAGGGCCACGTCGGTAGGACACATCCCTCTGACCCCTCAGCTGTCCCTTACGGTACCTCTGCCCCATCCACATCCACCAGCAGTGGAGCAGCATCGCATCCCTCGGTACTTGTATCTGCTGGTACAGACGTAGCGTTCCCTTTACCACACCCCTCTTATCCTGCCACCTCTATACCACCGTTAGGTTCGTGGCGGCAGCGACAAAGGGGTCCGGAAAGGAGCTATGAGTTCTTGCATCTGAATGCATCCTTTCAAAACTCTCAAGATTTTGGGAGAGCAAGTGACTGCTGGTTTCAGCATGGTGCAAGCACGCATCAGTGAAACCCACACTGAAACCAGCAGTCGCTTGGATAGGCTGCATTCAGATGTAAGTCGGCCAATCACCGGCCAATCTTTTTTTCAATCAATGCTCAGGAGCATGGAAAAGCTAACCCTTGACCAGCAGATGCAGGTAATGCACGAATGCCATACTGCTCTACTGCGGGTGATGACCCACACTCCCACACCTCCCCACACTGGCACTACAAATTTCCCACCCCAGTCCCAATACCAACCCCAGTCCCAATACCAACCCCAGTCCCAATACCAACCCCAGCCCCAATACCAACCCCAGTCCCAATACCAAACCCAGTCCCAATTCCCATTCCGGCCTCCAAGAACATTGTGTTCCCCAATGTTTTCCTCGACTGGCTTTCCTTCCCCGTTTACTCTTCCTACCCCTAGCCCTACAACACCCTCCCCAGCTCGGGCTACTGCATTTTCTCCCCATCAATCTGCCCCACCAACACAGTCCTCACCTATCGACGTGGTCCAACAAGATAGCCCCTCCGGTGATATCTCCACCACACATTTTACAGATTTGCAAATATTATGTTTTGTCTGTATTACTTTTTGGTTCACAAAAAAAAAAAAATGGGTTACACCAAAAAAAAAAAAAATTGAGAATGTACCCTAACAAATTGCAAAAAAAAAAAAAAAAAGGTTGACACTATTTGGTCAGTCGACCAACCTATAAAGTTTGATAATCTTTGTTAAATTTAGTTTTTCAATAAATTATGGTTTTGTTTGAAAAAAAATTGGTTATGGTTGATTCATTTGGTATGTTAATAATTGTGAATAAAAACACACCGCACGTTTGAACGTATAAACATTGGGTTTATTACACCGCATATACAAAAGTGTATTCTACTTAATATGAAGTTGGTGGCAATTCAACAAGAACTTAAATTAAAGTTCACACAATGTTATCTTGCCAGGGCACCATACCCACAGGTGAAACAAAATACTCGGCAAAGTCGTTGCTCATTCTGGTTACAGAACCGGCAGAACGTACAGAGCCGCTGTGGTAATTCCACAGGGTGGTCTCCAAATCCTCATCATCCACGGAAACGGGCTCCTTGGAAAGTACATAGTTATGGAGGACCACGCAGGCCTTCACAACCTCATCCACAGTTCGTATGTTTAGAGATATGGCGGTGAGCAGTACGCGCCACTTTGCTGTAAGAATGCCGAATGCACACTCCACCACTCTACGTGCTCTAGTTAAGCGATAATTGAAAATTTTTTTGGTTCTGGTCAAGTTTCGGCTTGAGTACAGTTTGAGGAGGTGTGGAGACAACTGAAAGGCATCATCACCCACACAGACATACGGCATAGGTGGCCCTGTTGTTCCCGGGAGGGGTCTGGCAGGTGGAAAGTCGTATGTATCGCCATACAAACAACGGCCCATCGGTGACATTTTGAACACTTGGGAGTCGTTGGACCGTCCATAGGCTCCAATGTCCACAGCCAGAAAATTGCAGTGGGCATCCGCTATGGCCATGAGTACGATAGAAAAGTACTTCTTGTAGTTGTAGTACTCAGAGCTTGTTCCTGCCGGTTTTGCTATATGGATGTGTTTTCCGTCGATTGCCCCCAAGCAAGTAGGGAAATGGCACACTTTTTCAAACTGTTCTGCGCTCTGCAGCCAGATGTCCCTTGTTGGTTCTGGAATGTACTCCGTGTGCAAGGCATCCCATATCGCCAGGCAGGTCACTTTCACAATTCCGGAAATGGTCGATATTCCAAGTCGAAACTGGTGGTGTAGTGACGTTAGAGATTCTCCGGTAGCCAAGAAGCTGTGAAAAAGCAAAAGAATAGTTAGAAAAGATTGTAAAGACAGCTTAAAATGACATTTGAAAGCAATTTAAAGAAATATATGTATTTTTTTGGAACCAATTTAAAAATTACACTTTTTTGTGGGGTGAGGATGTTGCAGTGCACATAAAACATCAAAATTTTTATATATCTGCATACATGGGCCCATACACGGTAAATATTTGCATGGTCCAGAAAATGCAACGCTGTGTACAGTGCCGTATTTTGGGGACCATAGTATGTTGTTTTCTATTCGTTAAAATATGCTGCCATGGCATTACATATGAGCAATTTGGTAACCCAAAAAATTTACTTACCGCAGGGTCACCATCAGCCGCTCTGCCGGTGTAATGGCAGACCTCATGCGTGTGTCCTGCCTTTGGATGTCATCCCCGACTTTTTCAAGCAACACATCAAAGTGGTCCTGCCTCATCCGAAGATATTAATAGAATTTCTCCGGGTTCTGCCGTAACTCCATGTACAGGGTAGAATAGACGCCCCGGGTCATCCGCAGTGCGTTAATGGGATGAATCCATAGTCTGCGACGTCGACGGTGACGCATCCACAATCTTTCTGCTGCCGCCTCCTGATCCCGAACCATGATATCCAGGCGATTGGTCTCAAAAATCACATCGGTAACCACGCTCGCAATCCTCCCAAGCACTCCTTCCATCTCTGCCACTTTCTCTAAACCCTTTCAAAGATGGGCTGTACAAACTGTCTATATATACTTTCCCATATTTTCCAGTAGCCAATCACCTACAAGGACAATCCCACCTGTAGGTTTGGAAAACGCATCCGTCATAAAAATGGATGAAACGGACGAAAAAAACGGAAAGAACGGATACAACGGATCCAGTTTTTCAACGGAACCGTCTAGCGAATCGCCGAAGCATCCGTCGAAAAAATGGAAGCGTTGTATCCGTTTTCCTGTCTTTGCGAAGCATCCGTCAATGCGTCACAACAACGCTTTTCGACGCCCGGAGAAAAACGCTAGTGTGAAAGTAGCCTAACCTATATCTAATTTCGATAACTCTGCTACAAAACATTTCATAGTCATAACAAACCCAGCATTCATCTCGGATTAACGTGGGCATTCTAATGAGATCAAATATGTCCTGTCTGTGATACATATTTACAGAGAAATCCCTACTTCTTTACCAGATGGAGTTAGAAGCCCGTGTTTCGAGGGATGGGTAGATCCACCGAGGGAGATTATGAATATATATTTTCGTGTTCTTAACGTAAACGGTTTGCGTAATATCTTACAAAAACAAAACAAAGAACTTCTTTGGAATTCTGGAGACTTAGAATCCAGTTCAAATCACTAATGCTCTAAGATCCCACCGCCTTGCCACCAATTTGTCAGGATTCCCTGACCGCTGCCACCAATTTGTCACGATTCACACCGTGACCGTCACCCCTACGTCACAGATCGGGGTGACTTTAGGCCAACAGACGGCTATCACATGTGCAGGGGGGCTTATCTTAGTTATCCCTCCACTCCACAATGTGATGAAACAACACCCCACAAGGCTATTAACCTCTTAGTTTACAGCAGGGGCTTATTCTAGGTATCCCACTGCTCTTCAATATACCACCAACTGCAGGGATTTATGTATATCCCGCTTACAGTTCCACTTAAAACTTGCAGATCTCTGTCGCCCCCCTTACTCTCAGGTCAGATGAGGTACTGCACCTGAGGTAATTAGTCGCCAGAAAGGCTGCCTGCTATGTACTGGCTATTGGGCACGCTGCAGCGACGAGGTAAACTACTCCCACTCAGGCAGGAACAATAATTATCAACGCCGCAGTCGCTACAACATCACCCCAAAAGCCTGAAAACCCAAAACAGTAGCGTAATTCCCTTAAGGAGACTTAGGGTATGTTTTTAGAGCATGGAGAAAGAACTGGCATGAAATAATATACCCCACAAAAGTTAGGCAGTGCTTTATCAAAATATTTTACAAAGATGTTACAAATGAGACAATTGCAAATATGTACAAGGTAATTATAACATAAAGGGGATTAAAGGAGAAAAGATAACACTCACATGTTCTCAGTTCATTGAATTGCAGGCAACCATACGTCCCAGTTCATTGGACGTGCTCAGGGCTCTCCAGGAGAAGACAAGAAAAAGAGCTGGGGATGTGGGCAGACAGTTATAGCTAAGCCTGTAACATCCCAGAAAGGGGTTGGATCACCTCGTCCCTCCTACCTCTTCAGTTAACTAATTTAATGATCATGCGTGGGCTCCAGATAGACCCCTCACTACTGCACTGTATGGGCTGCAGGGAGGACGCACCAGGAGCCCACGTATGATAGACCCCTCACTACTGTACTGTATGGGCTGCAGGGAGGACCCACCAGGAGCCCACACGATAGACCCCTCACTACTGAACTGTATGGGCTGCAGGGAGGACAAACCAGGAGCCCACACATGATAGACCCCTCACTACTGCACTGTATGGGCTGCAGGGAGGACCCACCAGGAGCCCTTATATGATAGCTCCTCCCTGCAGCCCATACAGTGCAGTAGTGAGGGGTCTATCATGTAAGGGCTCCTGGTGGGTCCTCCCTGCAGCCCATACAGTGCAGTAGTGAGGGGTCTATCAGGAGCCAACGCATGATAGACCCCCTCACTACTGCACTGTATGGGCTGCAGGGAGGACCCACCAGGAGCCCACACATAATAGACCCCTCACTACTGAACTGTATGGGCTGCAGGGAGGACCCACCAGGAGCCCACACGATAGACTTCTAACTACTGCACTGTATGGGCTGCAGGGAGGACGCACCAGGAGTCCACACATGATAGACCCCTCACTACTGCACTGTATGGGCTGCAGGGAGGACCCACAGGAGCCCACACATGATAGACCCCTCACTACTGTACTGTATGGGCTGCAGGGATGAACCACCAGGAGCCCACGCATGATAGACCCCTCACTACTGCACTGTATGGGCTGCAGGGAGGACCCACGAGGAGCCCACACATGATAGACTCCTCACTACTGTACTGTATGGGCTGCAGGGAGGACCCACCAGGAGCCCACACATGATAGACTCCTCACTACTGTACTGTATGGGCTGCAGGGAGGACCCACCAGGAGCCCACACATGATAGACTCCTCACTACTGCACTGTATGGGCTGAAGGGAGGACCCACCAGGAGCCCACACATGATAGACCCCCTCACTACTGCACTGTATGGGCTGCAGGGAGGACCCACCAGGAGCCCACACATGATAGACCCCTCACTACTGTACTGTATGGGCTGCAGGGAGGACCCACCAGGAGCCCACACATGATAGACTCCTCACTACTGCACTGTATAGGCTGCAGGGAGGACGCACCAGGAGCCCACACATGATAGACCCCTCACTACTGTACTGTATGGGCTGCAGGGAGGACCCACCAGGAGCCCACACATGATAGACCCCTCACTACTGTACTGCATGGGCTGCAGGGATGACCCACCAGGAGCCCACGCATGATAGACCCCTCACTACTGCACTGTATGGGCTGCAGGGAGGACCCACCAGGAGCCCACTGTCCCGATATGGTATGAAATATCATATAAGTAGTTTCTCTGGTTAGCAGGCTGCGGGCTAAAAAAGCCCCCCTTCCCTTTTTCCCTTTGACTCAGCTGAGCTGCCTTGCCAATGTACTGGGGGAAGTTTTATGGCCGAAAGGTATTTACGACTAGGCTCAAATCTTCCTCTAGCAGAGAACTGTTTAAAAGTGTATAGAAGTTTCCAGAAATCCATGGAAGTTCTTTGTTCTGTTTTTGTAAGATATTATGCAAACCGTTTAAGTTAAGAACACGAAAATATATATTCTTACTCTCCCTCGGTGGATCTGCCCATCCCTCTAAACATGGGCTTCTAACTCCATCTGGTAAAGAAGTAGGGATTTCTCTGTAAATATGTATCCCAGATAAGACATATTTGATCTCCTTAGAATGCCCACGTTAATCCGAGATGAATGCTGGGTTTGTTATGACTATGACATGTTTTGTAGCAAAGTTATAGAAATTAGAGAAAATAGTTTAAAGTTTAGTTAGACTGAAGAGGTAGGAGGGACGAGGTGATCCATCCCCTTTCTGGGATGTCACAGGCTGAAGCTATAACTGTCTGCCAAGATCCCCAGCTCAGTCTTCTTGATTTCTTGCCTTCTGTTGGAGAGCCCTGAGCACGTCCAATGAACTGGAACGTATGGTTGCCTGCAATGCAATGAACTGAGAACATGTGAGTGTTATCTTTTCTCCTTTAATCCCCTTTATGTTATAATTACCCTGTACATATTTGCAATTGTCTCATTTGTAACATCTTTATAAAATACTTTTGATAAAGCACTGCCTAATTTTTATGGGATATAATATTTAATATTAGTTAATTCTCCATGCTCTAAGTGTACCCTGTCTCTTGAAGGGAATTACGCTACTGTGTTGGGTTAGCTTCGGACCCGTTTAACCGGAGCTGGTGGCAGCGATACTGTGTGCAGGCTTTTGGATGTTGTAGCGACTGCGGCATTGATAATCATTGTTCCTGCCGCGTGCCCAATAGCCAGTACATAGCAGGCAGCCTTTCTAGCGACTAAATACCCCAAGTGCAGTACCTCATCTGACCTGAGAGTAAGGGGGGCGCCAGAGAGCTGCAAGTTTTAAGTGGAACTGTAAGCGGGATATACATAAATCCCTGCAATTTGTGGTATATTGAAGAGCAGTGGGATACCTAGAATAAGCCCCTGCTGTAAACTAAGAGGTCAATAGCCTTGTGTGTTTTTTTTCATCACATTGTGGAGTGGAGGGATAACTAAGATAAGCCCCCCTGCACGTGATAGCCGTCTGTTGGCCCAAAGTCACCCCGATCTGTGACGTAGGGGTGACGGTCACGGTGTGAATCATGACAAGTTGGTGGCAGCGGTCAGGGAATCCTGACAAATTGGGGGCAAGGCGGTGGGATATTAGAGCATTAGTGATTTGGTTTGAGCAATCATTCCTCTCACTAAAAACTTGCAGAAAGTTCTTGCGAGGACTCTGCGCAAATAAATTTGGAGAACGAACTCAGTGTTTTATTAGTATTGAGACAATTGTGTACTGGTAATTATCCCCTCCCTTTCTCTTCGTTTTTCTATCCTATCTTTTATTTGGCAACCATGGCTGTGAAAGGAGAAGCCTGGTACGCCCAGCAGAAGGACGCTCTTGCTGGGATATGCACGTACCATGGCCTGAACTCCCAGGGCAAGACCAAGACTCAAATGGTCGCTGAACTGGTGCAATTTGAAGCAGACCAAGCCAGGTCACAGAGCTCAGAGGCCGCAGAAGCCAGCACAAGCGAACATGGTGCTGCAGCAGAGGTCCCACCACTGAATACGGGCCCTACTGGCAACCAGGGGGGCACAGACTTCCTCCTGCAGCTGGCTCTGCAACAATGCTCCGCGGATGACCTAGAGAGACGACTGCAGCTGATCCAGCAATACCAGGCCCGAGCCAAGCGAGAGGCCCAGGCCCAGCGAGAGGCAGAGAGCCGAGCGAGAGGCTGATAGAGCCGAGCACCAAACCCAGCGAGAACATGAACGGGAGATGCTCCGGCAGGGGGGGATGCCTCCCACCGCCCAGAGCCGTGAGCCCAGCAGTGCTCAGACACCGAGGCCCCGGCCGGACCACTTTCCGGTTATGGAAAAGGATGGGGACTTGGACACTTTTCTGCGGGCCTTTGAGAAAGCCTGCAGACAGTACCAGCTGCCTACACAAGAATGGGCCCAATACCTGACACCAGGGCTGACAGGCAAAGCTCTGGAGGCATTTGCTGCCCTCCCTCAAGAACAAGATGGTGACTATGAGGCCATCAAGCAGGCTCTGATAGCCAAGTACCAGCTTACACCCGAGGTGTACCGTAGAAAGTTCCGTACCTGTCATGATCCCAATGGCAGGGGATCACAAAAAGGACAAGCACAGATACAAACAAGCTCTAGGGCGATGGAACCTGAGCTGACCGCGACCCTGAACCTAACACACAAATAAAAGTAGCCGGGGAACGTGCCTACGATGATCCTAGACGTCTCGCTCCAGCCGAAGATCTAACTTCCCCTATCAGAAGAAACACAGACCTCTCTTGCCTCCAGAGAAATACCCCACAGCAAATAGCAGCCCCCCACATATAATGACGGTGAAATGAGAGGAAAGCACATACGTAGTATGAAAACAGTTTCAGCAAAATGAGGCCAGCTAAAGCTAGATAGCAGAAGATACAAAAGTGAACTGCGCGGTCAGCGAAAAACCCTTCAAAAAACCATCCTGAAATTACTTGAACTCATGTGCCAACTCATGGTACATGAAAAGCAATTTCAGCCCACTAGAGCAACCAGCAGCAGAGAATCACATATCTGCAGGCTGGACTAAAAACCAAATTAAGCAAAACACAAAACAGGAAAATCCAAACTTAGCTTGTCCAGAAGGTTCTAGGAGCAGGGAGCAGAGGTAACAAGACACACTGGATACATTGATAACCGGCGAGGAAATGCCAGCAAAGCCAGGTTAAATAGGAAACTCCCATATGCTGATGGAACAGGTGGAACCCAGAAACCCAGGAAAGACAAGTCACCCAGTACCATCAGTAACCACCAGAGGGAGCCCAAAAACAGAACTCACAACAGTACCCCCCCCTTGAGGAGGGGTCACCGAACCCTCACGAGAACCACCAGGGCGACCAGGATGAGCCCTATGAAAAGCGCGAACCAAATCATCAGCATGAACATCCGAGGCAACCACCCAAGAATTATCCTCCTGACCATAACCCTTCCACTTGACCAAATACTGGAGTTTCCGTCTGGAAACACGAGAATCCAAGATCTTCTCCACAACATACTCCAATTCTCCCTCCACCAGCACTGGAGCAGGAGGCTCAAGAGAAGGAACAACAGGTACCTCATACTTCCGCAACAACGACCGATGAAACACATTATGAATAGCAAACGATGCCGGGAGATCCAAACGAAACGACACAGGGTTAAGAATTTCCAAGATCCTATAGGGACCGATGAACCGAGGCTTGAACTTAGGAGAAGAGACCTTCATAGGAACAAAATGAGAAGACAACCACACCAAGTCACCAACAAGAAGTCGAGGACCCACGCGGCGACGGCGATTAGCAAACTGCTGAGCCTTCTCCTGGGACAACTTCAAATTGTCCACCACATGACTCCAAATCCGATGCAACCTATCCACCACCATGTCCACTCCAGGACAATCAGAAGGTTCCACCTGACCAGAGGAAAAACGAGGATGAAACCCCGAATTACAAAAGAAAGGAGAAACCAAGGTAGCAGAACTAGCCCGATTATTAAGCGCAAACTCGGCCAGCGGCAAAAAGGTAACCCAGTCATCCTGATCAGCAGAAACAAAACACCTTAAATAAGTTTCCAAGGTCTGATTAGTTCGTTCAGTCTGGCCATTCGTCTGAGGATGGAATGCAGACGAAAAGGACAAATCAATGCCCATCTTAGCACAGAAAGTCCGCCAAAATCTAGACACAAACTGGGATCCCCTGTCAGAAACGATGTTCTCAGGAATCCCATGCAAACGAACCACATTCTGAAAAAACAGAGGGACCAACTCAGAGGAGGAAGGCAACTTAGGCAAGGGTACCAGATGAACCATTTTAGAAAAGCGATCACACACAACCCAGATGACGGACATTTTTTGAGAGACAGGGAGATCCGAAATAAAGTCCATGGAAATGTGCGTCCAAGGCCTCTTCGGGATAGGCAAAGGTGACAACAATCCACTGGCCCGAGAACAGCAAGGCTTAGCCCGAGCACAAACCTCACAAGACTGCACAAAAGAACGCACATCCCTCGACAAGGAAGGCCACCAAAAAGACCTGGCCACCAAGTCTCTAGTACCAAATATTCCAGGATGACCTGCCAACGCAGAAGAATGGACCTCGGAGATGACTCTACTGGTCCAATTATCTGGAACAAACAGTCTCTCAGGCGGACAACGATCAGGTTTAGCCACCTGAAACTCCTGCAAAGCACGTCGCAAGTCTGGGGAGACAGCAGACAAAATCACCCCATCCCTAAGGATACCAGAGGGCTCAGAATTTCCAAGGGAGTCAGGCACAAAACTCCTAGAAAGAGCATCCGCCTTCACATTCTTTGAACCTGGCAGGTATGAAACCACAAAATTGAAACGAGAGAAAAACAGTGACCAACGAGCCTGTCTAGGATTCAGACGCCTGGCAGACTCAAGGTAAATCAAATTTTTGTGATCAGTCAAGACCACCACACGATGTCTAGCACCCTCTAGCCAATGACGCCACTCCTCAAATGCCCACTTCATGGCCAAAAGTTCCCGATTACCAACATCATAATTCCGCTCAGCCGGCGAAAACTTTCTAGAAAAAAACGCGCATGGCTTCATCACTGAGCCATCGGAGCTTCTCTGTGACAAAACCGCCCCCGCTCCAATCTCGGAAGCATCAACCTCAACCTGAAAAGGGAGCGAAACATCTGGCTGACGCAACACAGGAGCAGAAGAAAACCGGCGCTTAAGTTCCTGAAAGGCCTCCACAGCCGCAGGAGACCAATTAGCAACATCAGCACCCTTCTTAGTCAAATCCGTCAAAGGCTTAACAACACTAGAAAAATTAGTTATAAAACGACGATAGAAATTAGCAAAGCCCAAGAACTTCTGTAGACTCTTAAGAGATGTAGGCTGCGTCCAGTCACAAATAGCCTGAACCTTGACGGGATCCATCTCAATAGTAGAAGGGGAAAAAATATACCCCAAGAAAGAAATCTTCTGGACTCCAAAGAGACACTTTGAGCCTTTTACAAACAAGGAATTGGCCCGCAGGACCTGAAACACCTTCCTGACCTGCTGAACATGAGACTCCCAGTCATCAGAAAAAACCAAAATATCATCCAAATACACAATCATAAATTTATCCAGATATTCACGGAAAATATCGTGCATAAAGGACTGGAAGACTGAAGGAGCATTAGAAAGTCCAAAAGGCATTACCAAATACTCAAAATGGCCCTCAGGCGTATTAAATGCGGTTTTCCACTCATCACCTTGCTTTATTCGTATAAGATTATACGCACCCCGAAGATCAATCTTAGTGAACCATTTAGCCCCCTTAATGCGAGCAAACAAATCAGTCAACAATGGCAAAGGATACTGATATTTTACGGTAATCTTATTCAAAAGACGATAATCTATACAAGGCCTCAAGGAACCATCTTTCTTGGCCACGAAAAAAAAACCTGCTCCCAAAGGGGACAAAGATGGACGGATATGTCCCTTTTCCAAGGACTCCTTAACATAATCCCGCATAGCAGTATGCTCTGGCACTGACAGATTGAACAAACGACCTTTAGGAAATTTACTGCCTGGAATTAAATTTATAGCACAGTCGCAATCCCTGTGAGGAGGAAGCGAACTGAGCTTAGGCTCCTCAAAAACATCCCGATAGTCAGACAAAAACACAGGAATCTCAGAAGGAGTAGATGAAGCGATAGAAATCGGAGGTGCATCATCATGAACCCCCTGACAACCCCAGCTTAACACAGACACTGATTTCCAGTCAAGGACTGGATTATGAGTTTGTAACCATGGCAGACCAAATTATACAGTACCAGGAAGCGAATCACCTCCTGATGAACGGGAGTCATACGCATGGTCACTTGTGTCCAGTACTGAGGTTTATTCATAGCCAAAGGTGTAGAGTCAATTCCCTTCAAAGGAATAGGGACTTCCAGAGGCTCCAGACTAAACCCACAGCGATTGGCAAATGACCAATCCATAAGACTCAGGGCAGCGCCTGAATCCACATAGGCATCGACGGAAATGGATGATAATGAACAAATCAGAGTCACAGACAGAATGAACTTAGACTGTAAAGTACTAATGGCAACAGACTTATCAACCTTTTTTGTGCGTTTAGAGCATGCTGATATAACATGAGCTGAATCACCACAATAAAAGCACAACCCTTTTTTCCGCCTATACTTTTGCCGTTCACTTCTGGACTGAATTCTATCACATTGCATTATCTCAGGTGACGGTTCAGACGACACCGCCAAATGATGCACAGGTTTGCGCTCCCGTAAACGCCGATCAATCTGAACAGCCATAGTCATAGACTCATTCAGACCAGCAGGCGCAGGGAACCCCACCATAACATCTTTAATGGCCTCAGAAAGGCCATCTCTAAACTTTGCAGCCAGAGCGCACTCATTCCACTGAGTAAGTACCGACCACTTCCGAAATTTTTGACAATAAATTTCTGCTTCATCTTGCCCCTGAGAGAGGGCCAACAAAGCTTTTTCAGCCTGAATCTCTTGGTTAGGTTCCTCATAGAGCAAACCCAATGCCAGAAAAAACGCATCTGCATTAAGCAACGCAGGGTCCCCTGGTGCCAATGCAAATGCCCAATCCTGAGGGTCACCCCGCAGGAAAGATATAATTATCTTGACTTGCTGAGCAGGGTCTCCAGAGGAGCGAGATTTCAAAGAAAGAAACAACTTGCAATTGTTCCTAAAATTCAGAAAACGAGATCTATCTCCAGAAAAAAACTCTGGGACAGGAATTCTAGGTTCAGACATAGGAGCATGTACAACAAAATCCTGTATATTTTGAACCTTAGTGGCAAGATTATTCAGGCTGGAAGCCAAACTCTGGACGTCCATGATAAACAGCTGAGATCAGAGCCATTCAAAGATTAAGAGGAGGAGGAAGTAGCCAGGCTGCAATAAGGCTAGGCAGCAAACTCTGAGGGGAAAAAAAAAAAAAAAACTTCCTCAGACTACTTATCCTCCTACTTCAGCCAATACAATTAACACTTTGTGGGCCGGTTATACTGTCATGATCCCAATGGCAGGGGATCACAAAAAGGACAAGCACAGATACAAACAAGCTCTAGGGCGATGGAACCTGAGCTGACCGCGACCCTGAACCTAACACACAAATAAAAGTAGCCGGGGAACGTGCCTACGATGATCCTAGACGTCTCGCTCCAGCCGAAGATCTAACTTCCCCTATCAGAAGAAACACAGACCTCTCTTGCCTCCAGAGAAATACCCCACAGCAAATAGCAGCCCCCCACATATAATGACGGTGAAATGAGAGGAAAGCACATACGTAGTATGAAAACAGTTTCAGCAAAATGAGGCCCGCTAAAGCTAGATAGCAGAGGATACAAAAGTGAACTGCGCGGTCAGCGAAAAACCCTTCAAAAAACCATCCTGAAATTACTTGAACTCATGTGCCAACTCATGGTACATGAAAAGCAATTTCAGCCCACTAGAGCAACCAGCAGCAGAGAATCACATATCTGCAGGCTGGACTAAAAACCAAATTAAGCAAAACACAAAACAGGAAAATCCAAACTTAGCTTGTCCAGAAGGTTCTAGGAGCAGGGAGCAGAGGTAACAAGACACACTGGATACATTGATAACCGGCGAGGAAATGCCAGCAAAGCCAGGTTAAATAGGAAACTCCCATATGCTGATGGAACAGGTGGAACCCAGAAACCCAGGAAAGACAAGTCACCCAGTACCATCAGTAACCACCAGAGGGAGCCCAAAAACAGAACTCACAACACGTACCCTCCAACGTGGTCCACACGACAGTTACAGTGATGTGGTGCATGGACTGGGGACCCACTTTGACCAGTGGACCCAAGGACTGTCAGTGACCACCTTTGCACAGCTGCGAGACCTGATGATCAAAGATCAGTTCTTTCATCTTTGCCCAGCTGAGGTGCGACAGTTCGTGATGGACAGAGAACCCAAAGACGTGACGAAAGCAGCGCAGATTGCCGATGCCTATGAGGCCAACCGTAGATCGGAAGTGCGGAAGCCAGTCACCACAAGCTGGAGAGGGGGTAAGCCTGCAACCAACGCCAGTACCCCTGCCAGTCAGCACACCAGAGGTCCTGTCCCCGTAGCCAACAGCACCAGACCTACCACCGAACCCCGCAAGTGTTACCACTGCAATCAGACTGGTCATATCAGTCCCTTCTGTCCAGTCAAGCAGAAAAACCCCTCATCCAAGGCCCCAGGGCCTAATGCAGTTCTTTTGGTGGGTGGTGTGGCTGGGAGGGTGTGTGACAACGTACAGCACATCACTGTGGTAGGCCATGTTGCTACAGGCCTCAAGGACACCGGGGCTGAACGAACCCTCATCCGACCCGAACTGGTGGCCCCTGAAGAAATCATTCCGGGGAAAACCCTGTCACGGGGATTGGGGGCATCAGCTGTCCCTTACCGATGGCCCAGGTTTATATTGATTGGGGTGCCGGGAGCGGGGTGAAGGAAGTGGGGCTGTCTGATAATTTGCCCACTGATGTTTTGTTGGGGACTGATTTGGGGAGGTTGGTTGCACACTATGTCCCTGACACCCCTCCCCAATCTACTAACAAGGGTAATGTTAACCCTGATAATGATGATGATGGGAAATCGCATGTTACCTGACCATGCTTTACCTTGTAATGATGCATCTGATAACCATTTTTTCCCTAGGATTGATGGTGAAAATGTTGTACCTGTGCCAACTGAACCTGATGATTTTTCTGTGAAAGTTGATGTGTCCATAGGTACAGGAGTGCTCAGCCACGTCGCTCTGCGGAGTGAGACAGCTGAGGAACCCCTAACAGGGGCAAGTGTCGGTGCTACAGGAAATGGGGAGATACATGGGAACCGTGAGGAAGGTGATGCCATGAAAGTGACCAGTGCCACCGAGGAAGGTAACTGGCCCATAAGTAGCACTGCCCCTGGAGTGTTGGGGTGGATGGGGAGGTAGAGCCCATAGCAGCGCCGGCTGATGGGTCTGTAGAAAACCCCGGGGAGACAGCCTACGTAGCTGCTGTCACCCGCAGTCAGAGTGCCCGGAACGCAGATAACTGTCTGCCTTCCGGACCCTCCTCAGTCATCACTGTGACTGAACCAGAGGTGGACCCAGAGCAGGTCCAAGAGGGTTCCCGTGGGGAAGGGACCCTGACATCGCTTCTGGCTTCCCCTAGCCAGGAGTTTCAGGCCGCTCTGCACACAGATGCGAGCCTAGAGAGTTTGAGACAACTTGCCGGGACGCTCTTCTCCGAGATTGATAAGAAGGTGTTCTGGGAACGAGGAAGGTTGTACAGGGAGACAGTACCCGGAGAATCACAAAAGGAGTGGTTGAGGGAAAGACAGCTGGTCGTCCCGCAGCAATTCCGGGGTTAGTTGTTGCGGATTGCCCATGAGATCCCGCTAGCTGGACACTTGGGGATCAGCAAAACTAAGGCCCGGCTGTCTCAACACTTCTATTGGCCTAAGATGGGGACAGATGTGTCAAACTACTGCCGCTCCTGTATCACTTGTCAAAGAGTGGGGAAGGCGGGGCCTGCTCTTAAGGCTCCCCTGATTCCTTTACCAGTGATAGATGAGCCTTTCCAGAGGATCGCAGTGGACATTGTGGGCCCGCTGGCCGTCCCCAGCAGCTCTGGAAAGCGATATATCCTTACTGTGGTAGACTACGCTACCCGGTACCCAGAGGCAGTAGCTCTGTCGTCAACTAGGGCAGATAAGGTGGCGGATGCCCTGTTGGCCATCTTTTCACGTGTAGGATTTCCCAGGGAAATGCTTACTGATCAAGGGACCCAATTTATGTCTCGCCTAATGGAGGCTCTCTGTAAGAGAATGCAGGTGAAGCACCTGGTATCGAGTGCGTATCACCCACAGACCAATGGCTTGTGTGAACGCTTCAATGGTACCCTCAAACAGATGCTACGCATGCTGGTTGAGACTCAAGGGCGCGACTGGGAGCGGTACCTCCCACACCTGCTGTTCGCTTACAGAGAGGTTCCGCAGGCCTCGACAGGGTTCTCCCCCTTCGAGCTCCTGTACGGCAGGCGAGTCCGGGACCCCTTGGGTTGGTAAGAGAATCCTGGGAAGAGGAGCCGAACCCTTTTGAAGTGTCCATAGTGAAGTATGTCATGTGCTTCCGTGACAAGATGCAGACCTTGACGCAGTTGGTGCATGACAACATGACGCAGGCTCAGGCTGACCAAAAGCACTGGTACGACCAGAACGCCCGAGAGAGGACCTACCACGTGGGTCAAAAGGTGTGGGTGCTGATCCCCGTACCAACGGATAAGCTTCAGGCAGCCTGGGAGGGCCCGTACGTCGTCCACCAACAGCTCAACCCGGTCACTTACGTGGTCACGCTTGACCACGCTCGGGGTAGGCGAAAGGCCTTTCACGTCAACATGATGAAGGCTCATCACGAACGTGAACCTTTCGTCCTACCGGTCTGCAGCTTGCCCGAAGACGGTGAGGAAGACACCCTCCTGGACATGCTGGCCCAAGCCAAGGCCAATGGGTCCATCGAGGACGTGGAGGTAAGTGCCTCGTTAACTGAACCCCAACGTTTACAGTTGCAAACCACACTGGAACCCTTCCGGGTCGTTTTCTCCAACCGACCTGATAGGACTAAGTTAACAGTCCACGAGGTGGACACCGGGAATCACGCCCCACTACGACGAACACCCTATCGAATCTCTGACCAGGTGCAGCAGATGCGCCAAGAGATCGATGAGATGTTACAGCTGGGGGTGATTCGACGGTCAAAGAGCGCGTGGGCATCACCTGTAGTTCTCGTGCCAAAGAAGGACCGGACCACCCGGTTCTGCGTGGACTACAGGGGGCTCAACGCCATCACAGCCTCTGACGCGCACCCAATGCCGCGCATCGAGGAGCTGCTTGAGAAGTTAGCTGGCGCGAAATACCTGACCATAATGGATGAGTCGAGGACACTGGCAGATTCCCCTGAGCCCCGAGGCGCAGTAGAAGTCCGCCTTTATCACACCCTTTGGACTGTACGAGTCCACGGTCATGCCCTTCGGCATGAAGAATGCCCCTGCCACTTTCCAGCGGATGGTCACTCTCCTGCTTCAGGGACTGGAGAAGTACGCCGTGGCGTACTTGGATGACATTGCCATCTTCAGTTCTCCTGGGAGGAACACCTGCAGCATCTCGAGGAGGTGCTCAGGCGAATTCACCAAGCAGGACTGACTATCAAGCCAGGAAAGTGCCAGATGGGCATGAGGGAGGTCCACTACCTGGGGCACCGGGTAGGCGGAAACACCCTAAAGCCAGAGCCTGAGAAAGTGGGCGCGATCGTGAACTGGCCCACTCCCAGGACCAAGAAACAGGTGATGTCCTTCTTGGGCACTGCAGGGTACTATAGGCGCTTCGTACAGCACTATAGCAGCCTGGCAAAACCTTTGACGGACCTCACCAGGAAGAATCTACCCCACATCGTCAACTGGACAGATGGCTGTGAGGGGGCCTTCCAGGCGTTGAAAACCGCACTGTGCAACGCCCCTGTGGTGAAAGAAGTCGTCAGCAGTTGACCGTTCTTGGTGCAGACCGACGCCAGCGAGTTTGGCCTTGGTGCTGTGCTCAGCCAGATTGACTCGGAGGACCAAGAGCACCCCGTGTTATACCTGAGCCGGAAACTTTTGCCGAGGGAAGTGGCCTACTCCACTATCAAGAAGGAGTGCCTGGCCATAGTCTGGGCCCTGCAGCGCTTGCAGCCCTACTTGTACGGTCGCCCCTTCACTGTGGTGACCGACAACAACCCTCTGCGCTGGCTAAACGCCATGTGTGAAACCAACGGCAGGTTGCTACGCTGGAGCCTTGCCCTTCAGCAGTTTGACTTCACCATTGAACACAAAACGGGCAAGGAGCATGGGAATGCAGATGGACTGTCCCGCTAGGGTGAACCTACTGAGATGCTCATGGAGGCATACCGTGGGGTTCTACCTCCCTAGCGCACACCAAAAAGGAGGTGTGACGATATGGTATGAAATATCATATAAGTAGTTTCTCTTTTTAGCAGGCTGCGGGCTAAAAAAGCCCCCCTTCCCTTTCACTCAGTCGAGCTGCCTTGCCAATGTACTGGGGGAAGTTTTATGGCCGAAAGGTATTTACGACTAGGCTCAAATCTTCCTCTAGCAGAGAACTGTTTAGAAGTGTCTAGAAGTTTCCAGAAATCCATGGAAGTTCTTTGTTCTGTTTTGGTAAGATATTATGCAAACCGTTTACGTTAAGAACACGAAAATATATATTCTTACTGTCCCTCGGTGGATCTGCCCATCCCTCTAAACACGGGCTTCTAACTCCATCTGGTAAAGAAGTAGGGATTTCTCTGTAAATATGTATCCCAGATAGGACATATTTGATCTCCTTAGAATGCCCACGTTAATCCGAGATGAATGCTGGGTTGTTAATGACTATGACATGTTTTGTAGCGAAGTTATAGAAATTAGAGAAAATAGTTTAAAGTTTAGTTAGACTGAAGAGGTAGGAGGGACGAGGTGATCCAACCCCTTTCTGGGATGTCACAGGCTGAAGCTATAACTGTCTGCCAAGATCCCCAGCTCAGTCTTCTTGATTTCTTGCCTTCTCTTGGAGAGACCTGAGCACGTCCAATGAACTGGGACGTATGGTTGCCTGCAATGCAATGAACTGAGAACATGTGAGTGTTATCTTTTCTCTTTTAATCCCCTTTATGTTATAATTACCCTGTACATATTTGCAATTGTCTCATTTGTAACATCTTTATAAAATATTTTTGATAAAGCACTGCCTAATTTTTATGGGACATAATATTTAATATTAGTTCATTCTCCATGCTGTAAACATACCCTGTCTCTTGAAGGGAATTACGCTACTGTGTTGGGTTAGCTTTGGACCCGTTTAACTGGAGCTGGTGGCAGCGATACTGTGTGCAGGCTTTTGGATGTTGTAGCGACTGCGGCGTTGATAATTATTGTTCCTGCCTGAGTGGGAGTAGTTTATTGCGTCGCTGCAGCGTGCCCAATAGCCAGTACATAGCAGGCAGCCTTTCTGGTGACTAATTACCCCAGGTGCAGTACCTCATCTGACCTGAGAGTAAGGGGGGCGCCAGAAAGCTGCAAGTTTTAAGTGGAACTGTAAGCAGGATATACATAAATCCCTGCAGTTTGTGGTATATTGAAGAGCAGTGGGATACCTAGAATAAGCCCCTGCTGTAAACTAAGAGGTCAATAGCCTTGTGTTTTTTTTCATCACATTGTGGAGTGGAGGGATAACTAAGATAAGCCCCCCTGCACATGTGATAGCCGTCTGTTGGCCCAAAGTCACCCCGATCCGTGACGTAGGGGTGACTATCACGGTGTGAATCGTGACAAGTTGGTGGCAGCGGTCAGGGAATCCTGACACCCACACAAGATAGACCCCTCACTACTGCACTGTATGGGCAGCAGGGAGGACCCATCAGGAGCCCACACATGATAGACCCCTCACTACTGTACTGTATGGGCTGCAGGGAGGACCCACCAGGAGCCCACACATGATAGACCCCTCACTACTGTACTGTATGGGCTGCAGGGAGGACCCACCAGGAGCCCACACATGATAGACCCCTCACTACTGCACTGTATGGGCTGCAGGGAGGACAAAACAGGAGCCCACACGATAGACCCCTCACTACTGTACTGTATGGGCTGCATGGAGGACAAACCAGGAGCCCACGCATGATAGACCCCTCACTACTGCACTGTATGGGCTGCAGGGAGGACCAACCAGGAGCCCACGCATGATAGACCCCTCACTACTGTACTGTATGGGCTGCAGGGAGGACCCATCAGGAGCCCATGCATGATAGACCCCTCACTACTGTACTGTATGGGCTGCAGGGAGGACCAACCAGGAGCCCACGCATGATAGACCCCTCACTACTGTACTGTATGGGCTGCAGGGAGGACCCATCAGGAGCCCACACATGATAGACCCCTCACTACTGTACTGTATGGGCTGCAGGGAGGACCCATCAGGAGCCCATGCATGATAGACCCCTCACTACTGTACTGTATGGGCTGCAGGGAGGACCCATCAGGAGCCCACGCATGATAGACCCCTCACTACTGTACTGTATGGGCTGCAGGGAGGACCCATCAGGAGCCCACACATGATAGACCCCTCACTACTGTACTGTATGGGCTGCAGGGAGGACCCACCAGGAGCCCACACATGATAGACCCCTCACTACCGCACTGTATGGGCTGCAGGGAGGACAAACCAGGAGAACACGATAGACCCCTCACTGTCACTACTGTACTGTATGGGCTGCAGGGAGGACCCACCAGGAGCCCTTACAATAAGCACAATCCATTCTCCACAGTGTACGGAAGCCATGTCTGCTGTTCCCTCATCACGCCGCAGCGTTCACTTTGTGCTCCGGAAGCGGAAATATGGCGGCGGCGGCTGGGAAATGTTCTCTTCCTCCCTGGATTCCTCTGGTGCTCCTCCCCTTTCCCGTAGCTCCTCCTTCGCTGTGTCGCTCTCCGTGGCTGTTGATGTCATTTGCACGGTTAGATCAGTTACTGCACAGTGCACGGACTGTGTAACGTACGTGACCGAATCATGTGATCCACGCACGTATATGGCCGTTCCCTCCTCCGTGCGCCGCTGTGGTGAACGGTCAGCCGTCTCCTTCCATGTTGTTGGGCTCTTCCAGCAGGATTGTGTCTGCCCTCCGGCCGTTCTCAGCTGTGAGAGCGGCGCACATTCCCCGTGTGTGGTCAGCCATGTTTCCCTGCCGTGCTGCAGCTGACCGCCCTTCTCCGTGTGTCCTGCCGGCTCCGCTCTGCTAGGGCTAATGCCAAGGAGGCGCCGAGAGCCGCTCAGAGGGAAAGGAAGCAGCTGCTGATGTGTAAGTATAGCCATGTAATATGTGTGTATGTACAGCCATGTAATATGTGTGTATGTACAGCCATGTAATATGTGTGTATGTACAGCCATGTAATATGTGTGTATGTACAGCCATGTAATATGTGTGTATGTACAGCCATGTAATTGTGTATGTACAGCCATGTAATATGTGTGTATGTACAGCCATGTAATATGTGTGTATGTACAGCCATGTAATATGTGTGTATGTACAGCCATGTAATATGTGTGTATGTACAGCCATGTAATATGTGTGTATGTACAGCCATGTAATATGTGTGTATGTACAGCCATGTAATATGTGTGTATGTACAGCCATGTAATATGTGTGTATGTACAGCCATGTAATATGTGTGTATGTACAGCCATGTAATGTGTGTATGTACAGCCATGTAATATGTGTGTATGTACAGCCATGTAATGTGTGTGTATATAGCCATGTAATCTGTGTGTATATAGCCATGTAATATGTGTGTGTATATAGCCATGTAATGTGTGTATGTACAGCCATGTAATATGTGTGTATGTACAGCCATGTAATATGTGTGTATGTACAGCCATGTAATATGTGTGTATGTATAGCCATGTAATATGTGTGTATGTATAGCCATGTAATATATGTGTGTATATAGCCATGTAATATGTGTGTATGTATAGCCATGTAATGTGTGTATGTATAGCCATGTAATGTGTGTATGTATAGCCATGTAATATGTGTGTATGTATAGCCATGTAATATGTGTGTATGTATAGCCATGTAATGTGTGTATGTATAGCCATGTAATGTGTGTATGTATAGCCATGTAATATGTGTGTATGTATAGCCATGTAATGTGTGTATGTATAGCCATGTACTGTGTGTATGTATGTACAGCCATGTAATGTGTGTGTATGTACAGCCATGTAATGTGTGTGTATGTACAGCCATGTAATGTGTGTATGTATAGCCATGTAATGTGTGTATGTATAGCCATGTAATGTGTGTATGTATGTACAGCCATGTAATATGTGTGTGTATGTACAGCCATGTAATATGTGTGTGTATGTACAGCCATGTAATATGTGTGTGTATGTACAGCCATGTAATATGTGTGTGTATGTACAGCCATGTAATATGTGTGTGTATGTACAGCCATGTAATGTGTGTATGTACAGCCATGTAATATGTGTGTGTATGTATAGCCATGTAATGTGTTTGTATGTATAGCCATGTAATGTGTTTGTATGTATAGCCATGTAATGTGTGTGTGTATGTATAGCCATGTAATGTGTGTGTGTATGTATAGCCATGTAATGTGTGTGTATGTATAGCCATGTAATGTGTGTGTATGTATAGCCATGTAATGTGTGTGTATGTATAGCCATGTAATGTGTGTGTATGTATAGCCATGTAATGTGTGTGTATGTATAGCCATGTAATGTGTGTATGTATAGCCATGTAATATGTGTGTATGTACAGCCATGTAATGTGTGTGTATGTACAGCCATGTAATGTGTGTGTATGTACAGCCATGTAATGTGTGTGTATGTACAGCCATGTAATGTGTGTGTATGTACAGCCATGTAATGTGTGTGTATGTACAGCCATGTAATATGTGTGTGTATGTACAGCCATGTAATATGTGTGTGTATGTACAGCCATGTAATATGTGTGTGTATGTACAGCCATGTAATATGTGTGTGTATGTACAGCCATGTAATATGTGTGTGTATGTACAGCCATGTAATGTGTGTGTGTGTATTATAATCATGTGTCATCTGATGCTCCTGCGTATGCTCATGTGTCGTCTGATGCATGCACGTTTAATAATCATGTGTCATCTCTCACTGCTAAACAGCAGCAATATTGAAGTTATATACAGATGTGAGTTAACACATATGTCACCAGAGCAATAGAGGGGCGGGATTAATGGGCATTTCTGTATATATGTATACTTTTGCTATAGCTATACTTGAGTCTTGTTAGATGTATGTGACACCATATTGCCGTCATGAGATGCGCGTTGCCATATACGATGTTTGTTTACCCCATGTCTTATCGCCCATCTCTATAACATAGGAGACATGCCTGATGCATAAATTGTACTTATTACGTGATGTTCTGATGTGTGTATGACATGAAGAAGAACGCAATTAGATCATGGGAAAACAAACAAAACGCTTGCCAGTGTGCCATTATGAGCGGCGTAGGAGGATTTATCCTTCTGGCTGATTCACTTTTAAGGCCGGGGTCACACTTGCTAGTTTCTCGCATTGCACTCGCAACTGTAATCCCAGCCTTAAGGGTTTTTCCGGGCATATAATATTGATCACCTGTCAGGATAGATCATCAATAGCAGTTTGGGGTCTAACCCACCATTCCCTCTAATGTTGACGGATGTAAACACTTTAAATTGAGCTACTGAGCATAGTTCCGCCCTAGTGTCCTATGCCGGCAGGTGCTAGGTATTGCAGCACAGCTCTACCCTAGTGTCCTATGCCGGCAGGTGCTAGGTATTGCAGCACAGCTCTGCTCTAGTGTCCTATGCGGCAGGTGCTAGGTATTGCAGCACAGTTCTGCTCTAGTGTCCTATGCCGGCAAGTGCCGGGTATAGCAGCACAGCTCTGCTCTAGTGTCCTATGTTGGCAGGTGCTAGGTCCTAAAGCACAGCTCTGCTCTAGTGTCCTGTGCTAGGATATGCAGAACAGCTCTCCTCTAGTGTCCTATGCTGGAAGTTGCTTGGTATAGCAGCACAGCTCTGCTCTCGTGTTCTATGCCGGTAGTTGCTAGGTCTTGCTGCACAGCTCTGCTCTCGTGTCCTATGCCGGAAGTTGCTTGTTATAGCAGCACAGCTCTGCTCTCGTGTTCTATGCCGGCAGTTGCTAGGTCTTGCTGCACAGCTCTGCTCTCGTGTCCTATGCCGGAAGTTGCTAGGTCTTGCTGCACGGCCCTGCTCTGGTGTCCTATGCAGGCAGTTGCTAGGTCTTGCTGCACAGCTCTGCTCAAGTGTCCTATGCCGGAAGTTGCTAGGTTTTGCTGCACAGCCTTGCTCTGGTGTCCTATGCCGGCAGTTGCTAGGTCTTGCTGCACAGCTCTGCTCTCGTGTCCTATGCCGGAAGTTGCTAGGTCTTGCTACACAGCCCTGCTCTGGTGTCCTATGCCGGCAGTTGCTAGGTCTTGCTGCACAGCTCTGCTCTCGTGTCCTATGCCGGAAGTTGCTAGGTCTTGCTGCACAGCCCTGCTCTGGTGTCCTATGCCGGCAGTTGCTAGGTCTTGCTGCACAGCTCTGCTCTAGTGTCTTATGCTGTAAGTTGCTAGGTCTTGCTGCACGGCCCTGGTCTGGTGTCCTATGCAGGCAGTTGCTAGGTCTTGCTGCACAGCTCTGCTCTAGTGTCCTATGCAGGCAGTTGCTAGGTCTTGCTGCACAGCTCTGCTCTAGTGTCCTATGCCGGCAGTTGCTAGGTCTTGCTGCACAGCTCTGCTCTAGTGTCCTATGCCGGCAGTTGCTAGGTCTTGCTGCACAGCCCTGCTCTGGTGTCCTATGCCGGAAGTTGCTAGGTTTTGCTGCACAGCCTTGCTCTGGTGTCCTATGCCGGCAGTTGCTAGGTCTTGCTGCACAGCTCTGCTTTCGTGTCCTATGCCGGAAGTTGCTAGGTCTTGCTACACAGCCCTGCTCTGGTGTCCTATGCCAGCAGTTGCTAGGTATTGCTGCACAGCTCTGCTCTAGTGTCTTATGCCGTAAGTTGCTAGGTCTTGCTGCACGGCCCTGCTCTGGTGTCCTATGCCGGCAGTTGCTAGGTCTTGATGCACAGCTCTGCTCTAGTGTCCTATGCCGGAAGTTGCTAGGTCTTGCTGCACGGCCCTGCTCTGGTGTCCTATGCCGGCAGTTGCTAGGTCTTGCTGCACAGCTCTGCTCTAGTGTCCTATGCCGGAAGTTGCTAGGTTTTGCTGCACAGCCCTGCTCTTGTGTCCTATCCCGGCAGTTGCTAGGTGTTGCTGCACAGCTCTACTCTAGTGTCCTATGCCGGAAGTTGCTAGGTCTTGCTGCACAGCTCCTTTTCTTTAGGCAGCAGCCCCTCTGTTCAGAATGTGGAGATCTGTCATGAGCAAATAGCTGATCCGTGGGTTGTTGGTCCACCAATCTATTACTGACCGATCCTTTACATAGCTCATAAGTACCATTTAAGCATTTCAGACAGTCCAGTTTCTGATGAACATGATGGTGGCAGATGTCTGGACGTATACCTGCAAGTCCTGTCCAAAGTGAGGTTTGATAACCTGAAATAACTGGATCCTAGGTATCATTGATGCTGTCGGTTTAGGGTATTAAACCCCCTTTCAGACAGTAACCTAAAGCATAGTTGTTTGAAATGAGAGCACATCTGTAGTTTATTGGTGCTGAAAGATTTGTGGGATTAAAGGGATTGTCCATTACTGGATATTTCGTTATGAATGTCCCCAAATTGCTGCAAAAAATAATAATAAAGCGCACTTTCCAGATCTGTGCATCTGCTCTGCTCTCCTGGCAGCCATAGGCTGCAGCGCTCATCCGACATTGCTTATCGGCAGCCACTGGACACCTGTAACCTATGGAGGTGCAGAGTAGTGTAGTATACTACACCTTTTCATCTCCCAGGCTGCTCTTTTAAAAAAAAAAAAATGCATATCTTCAATGTTTTTTATTTTAACATGAAGTCTATGGGTGATGCATGGTCTGTGTCACCGCTATCTGTTTAACAGATCCACTGTAGGCTTAATAGTTCTTAATGAGGGATCTAGTTATCAGAAGTTTTTAGCCTATGATATTGGATCTGTCCCCCATATGGCATATTGGCATCTGTTTACTGGATCAAATAAACTGGTGTTTAATAGTGGCACCTGTCACCCATAATGACATCCATTAAATGGATCAGTCAAGGAAAAGCTCATGACATATACGTCATACTACCCTTTGGGTGACAGATGCTAGTATTAGGCATCTGGCACAGCGTTTTCTTAAAGGGAATTTGACAGCACAAAGTGAGTATTCAAAAAAGTACAGGCGCTCGGTGTATCTTGGCTTGGTGTAACATTATTATGCTTTGCTTATATAGCGCTATCCTAGTCCGCAGCACAAGTTAAATGCCGCTGTCAGAGATTGACAGCGGCATTTAACTAGTTAACAGCCACGGATGGATCGTGTTTCCACCCGCAGATGTTAGAGGCACATGTCAGCTGTTCAAAATGGCTGAAATGTGCCAGGAAAAGATGTGGGCTCAGCGCCGCAGCCCACATCAAAGGGAGGGAGTCTGACATCGGTGTACTCTTATGCCCGATGTCGGAAAGGGGTTATATTATTATTATTATTTTTATTAGAACAGTTTAAAAACTGTTATCCTATGATTAAGGGTGCCGAGGTGCGTCAGAAAAGTATTAAGCTGAGAGTTTTTCTCTCATTTTTACCATTGGTTTTTAAACTGTTCTAATGAAAAACTTTCATTAAACTGGATGGACGTGCTGGAAACGCCCTTTCTTCCTCAATTCGGCTGAAATCACCGGCAGGTACGGCACCCACCAGCTATATTAATTTGCAGTGGCTTGTGATATATTTCTCGGCGTGTTCTCCTTCTCTCCCACAGACACTATGTACAAAGTTCCTGTGTATAATGGCACTTATGGCAATATTAGTGTTATGTTTTTTTTATTAATGATCAGTATTGTAGTTTTCAGTCACTATGTGATGTTAATATGTGATCTGGTCATGGTGTGACTGTATTTCTTCCTTGTATATGGTAGTATTCGGTCACTATGGGGTGGTAATATATGGTCCAGCCTTGGTGTGGCAGTATTTGTCCCTGTATGTGGAATTATTCAGTCACTATGTGGTGGTAATATGGGTTCTGGTCATGATGTGACTGTATTTGTCCCTTGTTTATGGTATTATTGGTTATTTAAAAAATGTATGTGACCCATTCCCTTAAGAAAAATAAATACAAATATACCTAAACAGAGTATTGGATTGGAGTAGAGTAGGGCCCGGCCAAAAGAGTCTACCTTGTCGTGATGGCGGCTTAAAAAATCTTTTGGCCAAAACATAAGCTGCTGGTTATGTATGTGATCTGGTGTTTGATGGGAACTGTTAATGTGTGATTGGTGATGAAGTGGAGTTTTTCCAAGAGTGGGCGGTGGGACTGTGGAATGTTCGAAAGATGAAGGCAGAGCTGGGGTGGAGTCTCAAGGGGGCCTGAAAATTTTTCCAATATGGGGCCCTGAAATTCCTAGTGGCAGCCCTGCTCACACCTGTCAGACAGTTCCAGAGAGAATGTTCCGTTTCTGTTTTCCTATCAATGTTGTTAATACACAGTAAAAACATTTAAAACAAAACAAATGCCTGTTTTAGAATCTATATATAAAATAGAATTAGATTATTTATATATTTTTATCATATAAATTGTGGAAATCCAACATACAAATTGAAATAAAGCTGTAAACCACATTTTTAACTGCGACATGTCCATGTTGGGTAGCACCTTCATCTATAGGGCGCAAAGTACAGACTGAAATACACCCATTTGAAAGTGACTTTAATGAGTAAATCATGAACATGTAGATGTCTTCATAATAAAAAAAAAAAACTTTTAGGATTTCTATTTGCTTTTTCAAATTATACAAAGGTCTGAAATAAAGCAGCAGATTTCAGTCTTCTGCCACTGTGCTCTGAAAGCTTGCAAACATATTATTTTCTGGTTAGCCAATAAAGGTATCACTCCTAGAATACTTCACATGGATAGTCTTTTGCTGAGAGGCATAGAAAACACCCTATGCTTTGTCTCTAGGGGTTTATGTGACTTGATTATAATAAGCTTATTGGTGTTTATTGCCTCCTGTTTCTAGATTCCATTGTAACCAGTCTTATCTTTCTCATTGTATTATAATTTTCTCCTTTTCAGAAACGCACTTTACGGACATGAGAAAACCAAGGCGCAAAGCTCATCAAGATGTCGGCGGACCACACTCTTCATCCCCTTGCTGTTTTTCATGTGCACCCACCCGAGAGACTCTGACCTATGCTCAAGCACAGCGAATGGTAGATGTTGAGATTGAAGGGCGTCTCCACAGAATCAGTATTTTTGAACCTCTTCGGATTGTTTCTGAGGATGAACTTACAGCTCAAGACATAACCGAGTGCAATAGCAATAAGGAAAACACTGAGTTAACGCTTTCAATCAACTGTCGGAAAACCTCCACCAAAGGTAAAAAGCGTGAGCTGTGCCCACAACATGCAGTGAATGCCAATTTGGAACAGCTACCACACCCCGTGTTCCGTGTAGTAGAGACCGTTTCTGTAGAAAACACACTGGAAAACCCTATTTTGCCTGACAAATTTTATCGTTTTATTGAGCGTCCTGTGGAAGAGATAGACAAAGATGTTGAGTATGATCTTGATGAGACTGATCTGGCCTGGTTGGGTATGATCAATGAGAAACGTCAGAGTGATGGCTTTTCTACAGTACCTGCTGACACATTTGAACTTTTGTTGGACAAGTTGGAGAAGGAGTCCTACCTTCAAAACCGCTGTATTGGTGTGACACATTCACCTATTGATGAAAATGCATTTTGTTGTGTATGCCTGGATGATGAGTGCCATAATAGTAATGCTATATTGTTTTGTGACATGTGCAACCTTGCAGTTCATCAAGAGTGCTATGGTGTACCATACATCCCAGAAGGACAGTGGCTCTGTCGTTGCTGTCTGCAGTCACCATCCAAACCGGTCAGTTGTGTTCTTTGCCCCAACCAGGGCGGTGCATTTAAACAGACTACTGATGGCCGATGGGCTCATGTAGTATGTGCAATTTGGGTTCCAGAGGTATGCTTTGCTAATACAGTGTTTCTTGAACCCATTGAAGGTGTGGATAATATTCCCCCTGCTCGGTGGAAGCTAACCTGTTACATCTGTAAGCAGAAAGGACATGGTGCATCCATTCAGTGTCACAAGGTGAACTGTTACGCAGCATTTCATGTCACATGTGCACAAAGAGCTGGATTGTTTATGAAGGTGGAACCACTCCGTGAAACTGGGCTTAATGGCACCACCTACACTGTCCGCAAGACTGCATATTGTGATGCCCATTGCCCCCCTGACAGCCCACAGAAGGGACCCATCAAGAGTTATCTTGAAGAAGTCATTGACCAGGACAGGGTAATAACAGATAAAGATGAGAAAAATAAGAAGAGGAAAAATGGGAAGAAGTTCCATCAGAAGATCCTTGAAAAAAGCAACATGGAGTCATTGCGTAGGAGAGGTCCTGTGCCACTTATGACTGTCATACAGATTCCTTTGTGTAGGTAAGGTGATCAATACTGTCCAAAAGGAATATTATATTTTTTTTTTATAGGAAAATGGCTGGCGCCGTAGTGAAGATAACTATAAATATCTACATTTTTTAAATGTTTTGTGGTGGGAATTGTGTTATGACATTTTATTGTAATGGAGATAACTAGAAAGTAAAATGATGACCCCCTTCCCCACCCCTATTAATTAGTATTAAGGGAATTTACAGACCTCTTAACCTCATCAAAAATCTGTTGAAAAATAAAAGAATATAAAATAAATAATCCAATTAACTAAAAACAGATTGTGGTGTAATATGGTTTACTCAATGGTATTGAATGCAATCTGTGGCTCCGGTAATGTATTGTTCCTATCGAGGTAACATTTTACTGCTTTCTAGTCCCTACTCATGATGAGTATTAGCATGTAAGTTATTGACGACCCAGGGATAGAAAAGAAAAAAGTGGGAATTTAATTCATATATCAAGTGTGATGGTAACTTTAACCCCTTCACCCCCAAGCCTCGTTTCACCTTCCTGACCAGGCCAAATTTTTCATTCTTGACCAGTGTCACTTTATGATGTAATGTAGAACAACAAATGGCGGTTTGTGGAAGGAGCGCTAGCGGCCGTCCCAATGAGGAGGAAATAAGTGCACAGGTCCCCGCAGCTCCAGCCGGATACCCCACAACGGGGGAGAAAGACTTGCAACAGGAACAGAATAGCCGGTCTCAGGAGCGCAGGAGAGCACAGACACCAGTTTAGGGTAAAACCACAACGCGTTTCAACCAATAGCCACCTGAAGAAGACGGCGCACGCCGTTGAAACGCGTTGTGGTTTTACCCTAAACTGGTGTCTGTGTTCTCCTTCTGCACTCCTGAGACCGGCTATTCTGTTCCTGTTGCAACTTTATGATGTAATAGCCCTGGAACGCTTCAAGGGATCCCACTGATTCTGAGGTTTTTGTTTTTTCGTGACACAGTATGCATCATGATGGTACTAAATTTACGTCTATATTATAAGTTTTGTTTTTGTGAAAATATCTAAAATTTGACAAAAAATGTTGAAAATTTAGCAATTTTCAAACTTTGATATTTTATGCCCTTAGACCATTAAGTTTTATCAAACAGAATAGGTGTTAAATAACATTTTCCACATGTCTACATTAGCATCATTTTTTTTAAACATATATATTTTTTGGGGTGTCCCCGAGATCTGAATCTGAGCATGCTGCTCCTAGCGGCCGTTTTTCCTGGAGGCCACCGCATCACAGCAATGGAGCTGCGGGGGCCTCTGGGCTCTGGCAAAATGCCGGCAGAGCACCGCTGTCCCAGCAGAGGGCGCTGCTGCTGCCGCACCAGCCTGGGATGGGATTTCCCAGAGGCCACCGCACCAGCCTGGACCACCAAACAACCCCTGTGACCACTCCTGCACCTGTGCCTATTCCCCCCCGGTAAGCTGAATTCGGACTGTAAGACGGACCCCCATTTGACACATTATTTTTTTTCCCCCTATTTTCCTTTTGAAAATTTGGGGTGCGTCTTATAGTCCAAAAAATACTGTACACCTCTCAATCGAAGTGTGCAGTGATCATATTGACACAAGTGTGTGACCATGCTATACCATTGGGTGGTGAAGAAAAACATAATTGAATTTTTATCACAAATATTTAGTTTTAGCCCCAAATTTTACATATTTTCAAAGTGAAATGTGTAAAGATGGCACCAAAATTTGTCACGTGATTTTTGCTGAACATAGCTGTACAGTACTACTTGGCCACACGACGAGACTCGGGAGGGACAGATTTCTATTTGCTTCCTGGCAAACACATTTTCCTAGAACAGTTTGGGAACTCCATATACGGAGCCCCTAAGCACCAGAAGAGCAGAAAGCGCCATTAAAGGGAACCTGTCACCCCGTTTTTTGAGATTGAGCTATAAATACTGTTAAATAGGGCCTGCGCTGTGTGTTCCTATAGTGTATGTAGTGTACCCCGATTCCCCATGTATGCTGAGAAATAACTTACCAAAGTCGCCGTTTTCGCCTGTCAATCAGGCTGGTCAGGTCGGGAGGGCGTGGTGACATCGCTGGTTCTTCCTCAGCTTTACGTTGGTGGCGTAGTGGTGAAGACACAGCGCGCGATCTGCGCTGTCATCCCTTTCGTCGGTGGAGGCGGCCATCTTCCTGGGGCCGCGCGTGCGCAGATCGAGTGCTCTGCTGCACGGGGCTTCAGGAAAATGGCCGCGGGATGCCGCGCGTGCGCATTAGAGATCGCGGCGGCCATTTTCCCAAAGCCGAGATGCAAACTCGGCTTTGGGAAAATGGCCGCCGCGATCTCTAATGCGCACGCGCGGCATCCCGCGGCCATTTTCTCTAGTAGCCTTCCACGACAGCCACCAGGAGGTTGTCTCCATTCCCTAATGGGGGACAGGAAGCACAAGAGGTTAAAAACCCCTCCCACCTCCCATTAACCAGTGTCTTTCCTGTCCCCCATGGGGCATGGAGAGGTTCCTGGTGCGCTGCTGCGGCGGCTCTAAGCAGAGTACCTGTGTTAGTTTTCTTGCCTGCCTGGGACTCCGGAGGGGGAGGGGCGGCTAATTGCCACGCGCTGGTGCAGGCTTATTTTCTACATAAGCTGCGAAGACGTCTCAGGTAAGCTGCTGTAAGCATGGATGCGTCTTGCCCTGCAGCTGCAGAGCCCAGCGCTCCCCAAGCCCTAGTAAGTACGGCAGAGGGGGTCCCATTTAAAGGCACATTTTTTAATATACCTTTTCTTACACGGCTTCCTCTCTCATTGCAGGGAGTCAAGCCTGGCCCTAAAGACATTACCAAGCGCAAATGTGCCACCTGTAATGTAAAAATGCCACCAGATTGGGAGAAAAAGTTATGCCAACCTTGTACGGATAAAATCGTCAGAGCGGAACACCCTTCTTTGATGAAATTCGCTCCTTGGTTAGGCAGGAGGTTCAAACCTCTTTGGCCACACTCGCCCCACCTCCACCGCCACCACCATCCTCACCTGGTCCATCACTCCCTAAAAAGAGGAAAATCCAGGAGTACTCTGAGTCAGAGTCTGAGGGGTCTTATACGTCTTCCTCTGTCAAATGGGAAGATGCGGTACCCCGTAAATCTGCGGAAATTAGGAAATACCTTTTTTCCTCTGAATATATTGAGGAGTTGGTATCTGCAGTGAGGAACACTATGGGGCTAAAAGAGGAATCAGTTCCTCAGTCTATACAAGACGAACTGTTCGGCATACATACTGAAAAACAACCCGGGTTCCCCCGTCCATAAAAGCATAATTGATATGATTAATAATGGGAATTGCCTGAGAAACGGCTAACAACGCCTCCAGACTTTAAGCATCGGTTCCCTCTTGAGGAGGACCTAATAAAATGGGACATTCCAAAAATTGATGTCCAGGTGGCTAGAGTGGCTAAAACGACGGCTCTGCCGTTCGAGGATTCCTCCCAATTAAAAGACCCCTTGGATAGGAAGATTGAGAGCCTTCTCAAAAAATCCTGGGAAACGTCTACCTCAGCCCTCAGGTACAATATAGCATCCACCTGCGTGGCCCGCTCTCTTTCGTTGGATACAAGAGTTAGAAAGCCACATCTCTCAGGGTACCCCAAGAGAGGAGGTACTGGACTCTTTGCCTATCTTACACAGGGCAACAGGTTTCCTTGCAGATGCCTCACTAGAATCTATCCGGGTGGCCGCCAGATCCTTGGTCCAGACAAATTCAGCCAGAAGAGCTCTCTGGTTAAAGATGTGGAGCGGAGACATTACGTCAAAAATAAAACTGTGTTCTATTCCCTTCAAGGGTGACATCTTAGAGAAAGCCACAGACAGAAAGAAAACCCTTCCTGAACAGAGACCTCCCAGGAAGCGTTTTTTTCGACCCTCCCAGCCCCATCCCTCCCAGGGTAAAGGGAAAGGAAAGACCGGGAGGTGGAGTTATGCTAAGGGGAAGCCTAAGAACATCCTTATTCCCCAACAAACACAACAAGAAAAGCAATGACTCCGATCCGGTGGGGGGGAGGCTTTCGAACTTCGTTCACAGTTGGCAGAATATCTCCAACAGTCCCTGGGTGGTGAGTGTAATCCAACAGGGTCTACTGATAGAGTTCGATGCGCCTCCTCCCAGGATCTTAAGAGTCACCTCCCCGTCATCTCGGGAGACTCAAAAGTTGATGATGGCTGGAATACAGGACTTGCTAGACTCAAGAGCTATATCCATAGTCCCGGTGAACGAGCAAGGGGAAGGACACTATTCCCGTATCTTCATGATAAAAAAGCCTTCCGGGCAATCTCGTATTATAATAAATATGAAAGCTCTCAACAAATACATAACTTACCGCAAGTTCAAGATGGAATCAGTAAAAACAGCCATCCCTCTAATAGCTCCTCATTCATATATGGCAACAATAGACCTCAAGGATGCCTATTTCCATATTCCAATACATCCTCGGCACAGGAAATACCTGAGATTTGCGGTCCAATTCAACCAAAAAATCTTACATTTCCAGTACAATGTTCTCCCCTTCGGGAGCTCCTCAGCCCTAAGGGTGTTTTCCAGAGTCATGGCGGAAGCAGTAGCCCATATCAGGAGCCAAGACATCGCTATAGTACCATACTTGGACGACCTGTTAATAATTGGTCCTTCCGCCGAAGTTCTCAATCAGAGAATTTCCAAAACTCTGAACATCTTACAGCTTTTGGGTTGGATTCCAAATCTAAAGTCTCAGCTATCACCATCAAAGGTGAGGAAATTCCTCGGAGTCCTCTTGGATTCAGAAGGTCAAAAATCCTTCCTACCAGAGGAACATCGGATGAATCTAATTTCCAAGGTCTCAGACTTCAGGAAACAACGTTCTCCGACCTTACGGGTTGCGATGTCTCTTCTGGGTTCAATGACGGCCTGTATACAATCAGTCCAGTGGGCTCAGAGCCACTCCAGAGTTTTGCAGGCGCACATCTTAGGGAACTGGAACGGGAATCCAAATTCCCTAAACAGAAGAGTTTACACTCCAGGGAAGGTAAAAGCCTCGTTAACCTGGTGGGCGATCCAATCAAACCTACTGAAGGGGGTCGACTGGGTGCAAGATCCGCTAATTACAGTAACAACGGACGCCAGTCAAAAAGGTTGGGGAGCAGTGGTCTCGCAAATTCCATTCCAGGGTCTCTGGAATCAGAAGGAAAGCTCAGGTTCCTCCAACTCCAGAGAACTGTTGGCAGTGGAGAGGGCCCTTCTGGCAGCCAGCAGTCTCGTTATAGGTCAACATGTCAGAGTGTACTCGGACAATATGACGACTGTTGCGCATCTAAAACACCAGGGGAGTCCAAAGTTCAACCAACTAAGAGCAATTTCAAACAGAATATTTTGCTGGGCAGAGAAACATCTCCTCTCACTTTCAGCGATACACCTCAAGGGGTCGGTGAACGTTCAGGCAGATCGCCTAAGTCGTCACGTCTTACATCCAGGAGAGTGGAGCCTGAAGGCGGACGTTTTCAAAATGTTGACAGACAGGTGGGGTCTTCCCGATATAGACCTTCTAGCGTCCAGCCAGAATGCACAAGTCGAGAACTACTTCTCCCTAAACCCCAAGGACAGGTCTCAAGGAGTAGCCGCCTTTGCTCATACTTGGAGGTTCCATCTAGCATACGGGTTCCCTCCAATACCGTTACTTGCGAAGACCCTCCGGAAGATCTGGGACGATCAAGTCCAGACTATCTTAGTAGCTCCAGCATGGCCGAAGAGGAGCTGGTACCACCTCATCGAAGAATTGAAGGTGGACGGTCCAGTCTTTCTTCAAGTATCAGAAGATCTCCTCTGCCAGGGCCCCTTTTATCATCCAGAACCACAGAAGTTCAAACTGGCAGCCTGGCTATTGAAGCCCAGGTACTAAGAGCTAGGGGCCTTTCAGAGTCGGTAATATCTACTCTACAGAAATCTAGAAAACCTGTTACCAATGCCATATATGGCAAAATCTGGAATAGATTCTCCTCGTGGTGTCATCCTCATAAACCTGACCCTTTTCATCCTAATATTTCACAAATATTAGATTTTTTACAAAAAGGATTAGAGTTGGGGCTGAAGCCAAGTACCTTGAAAGTTCAAGTGTCAGCCTTAAGTTCCGTCTTTGATCGGGACCTTGCGGGTCATCGTTGGATAAAGAGGTTTATGGTCGCAGCATCAAGACATTGTCCAAGAAGACAAATTTTCGTGCCATCGTGGGACTTAAACATAGTCCTAAAGGGTCTTACGGCTCCTCCATTTGAGCCATTATCATCTTGTTCCTCGCAACTTCTGTCCTACAAGACGGCCTTCTTGGTTGCAATTTCTACTGCAAGAAGAGTAGGGGAAATACAAGCCCTTTCAATAAGAGAACCTTATCTTGCCATAAGATATGATTCCATTGTGTTCCGTCCAGATCCTTGTTTCCTACCGAAAGTAGTGTCAGAATTTCATCGATCACAGGATATAGTCCTCCCATCGTTCTGTCACAATCCTTCAAATCCGGAAGAACACAGATTCCATACTTTGGATGTACGACGTATAGTGTTATATTACTTAGAACATACTAAATCATTTAGAATTGACAACAATCTCTTCGTTCATCTTTCTGGCAGAAACAAAGGCAAGAAGGTAGCGAAGAGTACCATTGCCAACTGGATAAAAAAGGCCATTTCTGAAGCATACTCAACTCAGAATATTGCTGTTCCTGCGGGCCTAAAAGCCCATTCCACCAGATCTACTTCTGTCTCTTGGGCTGAAAGGGCTGGCGCTTCATCGGAGCAGATTTGCAGGGCAGCAACATGGTCTTCCCTACACACTTTTACTAAGCATTATAGATTGGACTTCTGGTCCAATCGGGATCTTGCTTTTGGCCGAAAGGTTCTTCAAGCTGTGGTCCCTCCCTAAATACAGAATTGGTTGGCATTCCTCCTGGTGGCTGTCGTGGAAGGCTACTAGAGAAAATAGAATTATTCTTACCGTTAATTCGGTTTCTAGGAGCCTTCCACGACAGCATTAATTCCCTCCCGATGTTCTTGGATATTTTTCTGAGAACCTAAAGGTAACCGGTGCTATGGGTTCTGTTGTAAGTCACTGGTTAATGGGAGGTGGGAGGGGTTTTTAACCTCTTGTGCTTCCTGTCCCCCATTAGGGAATGGAGACAACCTCCTGGTGGCTGTCGTGGAAGGCTCCTAGAAACCGAATTAACGGTAAGAATAATTCTATTTTCCTGAAGCCCCGTGCAGCAGAGCACTCGATCTGCGCACGCGCGGCCCCAGGAAGATGGCCGCCCCCACCGACGAAAGGGATGACAGAGCAGATCGCGCGCTGTGTCTTCACCACTACGCCACCAACGTAAAGCTGAGGAAGAACCAGCGATGTCACCACGCCCTCCCGACCTGACCAGCCTGATTGACAGGCGAAAACGGCGACTTTGGTAAGTTATTTCTCAGCATACATGGGGAATCGGGATACACTACATACACTATAGGAACACACAGCGCAGGCCCTATTTAACAGTATTTATAGCTCAATCTCAAAAAACGGGGTGACAGGTTCCCTTTAATTCTACAGCGCGTTCTGGACATTATCAGCACTGTCCCCATTGGGATTCACAATCTACATTCCCCTATCAGTATGTCTTTGGAGTGTAGGAGGAAACCGGAGAACCTTGCAGATGTTGTCCTTGGTGGGATTTGAACCCAAGACCCCAGCGCTGCAAGGCTGCAGTGCTAACCACTGAGCCACCGGGTAATGAAACAAATTACTAATGGAATTAATACTAAAAATAATGGGATGTGGGGGAGGATTTGTAATACTTAAATGTCTGGTGATAAAATACATGTAATTGATATTTTTTAAAATGAACCTGTCAGCTTGGTATCACACCTTAAATTATTTATATACACATGTAGCTGTTTCAAAGACCAGTCCAGGAATATCTTTATATGGCCAGTCTGTTCATCGGTTACTGAGAAATCGGCATTGTATTTGATATGCAAATTATTCTATAGTTCTGAAGACTCTGTCACTCCATCTCTATTACCCTCCTAGCATGGCCGCCTCCTTCTTGACAGACTGCTCCTATGCCAGAAGTCACACCATATACAGGCTGTGTTAGTCAAGCCAGAGGATGTGGTGTTATGCAGAGTAGAGCTGGAGTGACATAGGATTCAGATTTAAATCCTCATTTTCATAGCAATTTAAACTCTGATTTCTCAGTAACAGAGGGACAGACTAGCAATGTAAAGGTATTACTGGACCCGTCTGAGAGGGCGACATGCATGTTTCAATAGTTTTGGGGAGTGGGGGGTGAACCTGCTGACTGTCTTTAATACATAAAAATTTCTTATGTTAAAGGGAACCTATCACCCCGTTTTTTGAGATTGAGCTATAAATACTGTTAAATAGGGCCTGCGCTGTGTGTTCCTATAGTGTATGTAGTGTACCCTGATTCCCCATGTATGCTGAGAAATAACTTACCAAAGTCGCCGTTTTCGCCTGTCAATCAGGCTGGTCAGGTCGGGAGGGCGTGGTGACATTGCTGGTTCTTCCTCAGCTTTACGTTGGTGGCGTAGTGGTGAACAAGCAGCGCGCGATCTGCGCTGTCATCCCTTTCGTCGGTGGGGGCGGCCATCTTCCTGGGGCCGCGCGTGCGCAGATCGAGTGCTCTGCTGCACGGGGCTTCAGGAAAATGGCCGCGGGATGACGCGCGTGCGCATTAGAGATCGCGGCGGACATTTTCCCAAAGCCGAGATGCAAACTCGGCTTTGGGAAAATGGCCGCCGCGATCTCTAATGCGCACGCGCGGCCTCCCGCGGCCATTTTCCTGAAGCCCCGTGCAGCAGAGCACTCGATCTGCGCATGCGCGGCCCCAGGAAGATGGCCGCCCCCACCGACGAAAGGGATGACAGCGCAGATCGCGCGCTGCTTGTTCACCACTACGCCACTACGCCACCAACGTAAAGCTGAGGAAGAACCAGCAATGTCACCACACCCTCCCGACCTGACCAGCCTGATTGACAGGCGAAAACGGCGACTTTGGTAAGTTATTTCTCAGCATACATGGGGAATCGGGGTACACTACATACACTATAGGAACACACAGCGCAGGCCCTATTTAACAGTATTTATAGCTCAATCTCAAAAAACGGGGTGACAGGTTCCCTTTAAGTAGATGTAAGCGTCTAGCTCCTATAATTCTACAAACTCATTAGCAGATGAAAATGTGACCATGTTCTTTACCTAGAGCACTAAAAGTGTCAAGGAATAGACCCTTCTGATGTAACTGTAGGAGGAAGATTTCACTGGAGTCTCAACATATTGTGGTCTAGTAGAACCCTCCTTTCCATCTATGGAAATATCTCGTCTTGAATCCAATCAAACTATATACAGTTTTCTTTCTTTTTCACAAAATGTCAGTGCCTCTTTAACCCTATCAGGACGGGGCATTTTTTTTTTTTGTGTTTGCACTTCTGTCTGTTTTTATTTTCCTTCACTTATTTTTCTGTTGACATGTGTATGAATGCTTGTTTTGTTTTTGTGGACAAGTTGTTGTTTTGAATGATACGATCCATTTTACCATATAATGTACTGAAAATTGGGGAAAAAAGTCCAAATAGGACGAAATGTTGAAAAAAAAAAAAAATGCAATTCCACCTTTATTTTTTTTTTTTGTTTCGCCTCATTCATTGTGTGGTAAAGTTACCAGGAAACAAGAATATCCAGGCCAGTACAATTATGGCGATAGCAAACATGTGTATAGTTAGGGATATTTGGCTTTCTGGTGAAATTTCAGGATGAACCTAAAATGCACTCTAGTCTTGTCAGGAGACCTTAATGTGACGTGTCTAAACCCTTTGAATGCACACACCCTACTGTTCAATGTTTCAGTTCTTTCTGCACAACTTGCTGATCTCTAACAAGGAGCTAAATGGCAAAATTCACAACAGGTATCTGATCCACGAATCGGCCAATACATTTCGGGGTGTAGTTATAATTCATATTAAACAGTCCCCCTCATCATGCTCTTCACATTTGATATCACGAGACCAAGACGACACGTCACAATTGTACCGAGTAGGGTTGAGCGAAACGGGTCGAAATTGTTCAAAAGTCGCCGACTTTTGGCAAGGTCGGGTTTCATGAAACCCGACCCGACCCCAGTGGGGGGGTCGGCCATGAAGTCGGCGATCTTTTGAATCTGGAATCGGAATTCCGATCCCGATTCCCGATATGTTTAAGATATCGGGAATTGGTATCGGAATTCAGATTAAAGTGTAAAATATAGAATTAAAATAAAAAATATTGCAATACTTACCCTCTGACGCGCCCTGGTACTAACCGGCAGCCTTCCTCCTTCGAATCCGCGCTTCTAGGACCTTGCCGTGACGTCGCGGCTTGTGATTGGCCGCGCGGCCGCCCATGTGACCGCTCGCGCGGCCAATCACAAGCCGCGACGTCACCCGCGACGTCACCGAAGGTCCTGGAAGGGCTGATTCTTAGGAAGGAAGGCTGTCGGAAGGAAGCAGGGCGCTTCCGAGGGTGAGTATATACCTAATAGGAATATACTCACCCTCGGAAGCGCCCTGCTTCCTTCCGACAGCCTTCCTTCCTAAGAATCAGCCCTTCCAGGACCTTCGGTGACGTCGCGGCTTGTGATTGGCCGCGCGAGCGGTCAAATGGGCGGCCGCGCGGCCAATCACAAGCCGCGACGTCACCGAAGGTCCTGGAAGGCTGATTCTAAGGAAGGAAGGTTCCCGGTTAGTACCAGGGCGCGTCAGAGGGTAAGTATAAGGATATTTTTTATTTTAATTCTATATTTTACACTTAAATATGGATCCCAGGGCCTGAAGGAGAGTTTCCGCTCCTTCAGACCCTGGGAACCATGGAAACCCAATGCACTGCATTGGGTTTCGAGTTTCGCCCGACCCCGACTTTTTTATAGGATCGGCCGATTTCACTCGACCCGACTTTTCCAAAAGTCGGGTTTCGTGAAACCCGACCCGATCCTATAAAAGTGAAGGTCGCTCAACCCTAGTACCGAGGCTTCAAGCAGGATGTTCTCAGATGGAAGTGGCCACTGAGCTTAGAGTGTTAGGCCTCATACTCGCTTGCGAGAAACTCTGATGAGTCTTGCATGTTAATACCCGGCACTCAGATCGGAGCGTGCAGCCGCATAGGAATACATGCCTCCGCATGCTTCGCTCCTGAGTGCTGGGTGTTGACGTGCACATGCACACTCCTTTTGAAAAAGCTTAAACGCGAAACGCGCGTCGGGTGCCACAGTACTTACTATCTTTACTTCCATTTTTAAGGTTTCCTATCCCTGTTTCTTACTATCATGCCCCCTTTTTATGGATTTTTTTGTTGTATACATCATAATTGGGCACTAATTGAAAACATTTTCATACTTTTTCTGTGGCTGAATCACGTGGAGGCAGTTACTATTATAGGGATTGACAATGGAATATGTCAAAGGATATTACAAACACTGTTATGAGGCTTGTTATATTTTGACTACTTCACTATGTATGATATATAAAAATAATTTGGAAGCTTCATTGCTCCACAAATTTATAAATATTTAATCTTCACTTCAATTCTAATAGCAGCTCCATTCTTAAAGGTGATGATTCACCTGTAAATTGTGTACTTTATTTTGGCTGTTTTTTTGCATATTGCTGTCCCCATACTAACTGGTTGTACGTTGAATCTTTTAATATTGTATCAATAAAAATGTTCATGTAATCTTATGGCATATAGCTTCCCGTCTATTTTTTTGATTTATGTAATGTTTGGAAGTGCCATGGATCTAGGCATGGTATACACTCTTTGAGGTTTACCATTTAAATGCTGCTGTCAGAGACCGCAGCATCTGAATGGTTGACAGCTGCTGCCAGAACACTGGGCTACGGCTGTTGGAGACAAAAAAGTCCTATTCTATAGAATCAGGTTGTGGCACAAAATGCACAGCAAAACCTGATGCCTGCTTTTTTTTTTCTCACCACCCATTTATTTCAGTGGGTGAAAAATGCTGAAAGAAGTGACATGCTCCATGGTGCAAAAAACATGCGTGCATGAGATTCTGAAATCTCCTAGATTTTGCTGGTACTGTAAAGCGCAGCTGAAAATTAGCATGGAAAAAAAATGCAAAAACACCTAATGTGAACTTGGCCTAAAAGAAAAAAAAATCCAATCAAAGGGATACGGAACCTAGAGTAAGCATGCCTTCTTGGTGTAAGGCCAGCTGAAGACGAGTGTATGAAACCTCGGGCCAATCACCCCTGCAAATCGCAGACCTGACTGGTTCCGATTGTGACTGTGTGCAAGAACTGCCAGCCATTTACATGCACTGTTCTTGTTTGTAAGTCGGGCCAATCTAGTGCTGGCTGTGTTTTTTTTTTTTCCCCCCCTACAGACGGTTGGAACAAACAAATCATCCATCTGAACAACATGGGTCAGTGTGCTACCTGATCGAAAACCTTTGGCAGCACGTTTAAATGCTAGTCTGCTTGAGTCCGAAGTGGCATAAATGTTGACATAATATAATTTTCCATTAAAGAACTGTTAAATAGGTTTCTAAAATATCTATAAATGTCTCACTTCTTGAAGCTAATTATGAAGTCCCATTTAGCTAATGCCTAGTACCACTACTCCTCCAAAAGATGTACCACCCTTAAAATTTTAGGAGCAGGTGTTGGTTCAGTTGTGCATTTGGTGGGAGTATTTTGTATTGCAGAACTTCTTCACCTATAGTCAATAATTTCCTTTATTCTGTTACTTTAGTTTGTCTGAAAATTTACCCAGGACAAGCACTTTTAACATGTTTGTTTTTTAAAGGGAATCTGTCGCCCCAAAATTTGCCTATAACCTGCGGCCACCGGCATCAGGAGCTTATCTACAGCATTATTTAAAGGGAAGGTGCCATCAAAAAAATTTTTTTTGCAGAAATTGTAAAAATGTAAAGAATTAATGATTACATGTTCTTAAAAAATATTATCATTTGTTTATAATTTAGTAAAATATGAAAAATAATTTGAAAAGTTTTGGAATTTCCACTTTTAAACACTAGGGGGAGCAGCTGCTGAAATTTCAGAAAAACCTAATGTACAAATAGCTCACATTACAGCACTGCAGTAATTATGGGCGGAGTCTGCTGACCTGTGTGATGTCTCCTCCCCTTCTGGGTGTTTGCTAAGGGATTAGAGAGGATGAGATTCAGGGACCCAGTGAGCAGCCATTTTGTTGGTGACTGCAGAGTAAGGCTGCCATCACACTATCAGTATTTGGTCAGTATTTTACCTCAGTATTTGTAAGCCAAAACCAGGAGTGGAACAATTAGAAGAAAAGTATAATAGAAACATATGCACCACTTCTGTATTTATCACCCACTCCTGGTTTTATCTACAAATACTGAGGTAAAATACTGACCAAATACTGAACGTGGACGGCAGCCTTAGGCTACTTTCACACTAGCGTTGTTGGCTGTACGTTGTAATGCGTCGTTCAGGAGAAAAAACACATCCTGCAAAGTTGTCTGCAGGATGCGTTTTTTCCCCATAGACTAACATTACCGACATTACATGTAACGTTTGTTTGTGCGTCGAGTCCGCCATTTTTGACCGTGCATGCACGGCCGAAACTCCGCCCCATCCTCCCCATACCTTACAATGGGGCAACGGAAGCGTCGTAAGACTGCTTCCGCTGCCCACATCGGGCATTTCTTTCACATCATGCGTCAGTACGTCGCACTGCAACGGGCCCGTACCGACGCTAGTGTGAAAGCAGCCTTATACTGACAAGTAGACAGTCACCGAGGATGGCAGGCAGCAAGGATTCTGGGAGATATGTGGTGGATGGAGCAGGGTGACAGCCGCACAGAGTATTTCAGGAGAGCAGTGTGCTGGTCTATGGGGGGGCCCCCTGTTTGGTGCGCGGAGCAACCAGGGATTGTACATAGAGCACTGTCTTTTATACACATGGATGGACCGTCTGCTCCACAGAAATCCAGGAAACATTTCTGCGGATTGATGGCCTGGTCTGATCCAGACTTTGCATGCAAAGACCCCATTCCCCTCCTCAGATCCTGTCTTCTCCATCCTGTCCTGGCGATGTGTGAAAGCGAGGTGACAGGCGCAGTCTGGGATGACGTTGGGAAGGAAATGTAGCCATATAGTAATGATAAAAATGAGACCCCTCTCTTCAGCTGCCTCACCAGCCCTGACTGCACCTAACTGGAGGTCATGCTGCCCCCTCTATTACCCCAGACCCGCGTGCAGGTGCTCAGCCAGAACCACCATAGAATGGGTCCCCTTTCTGAAGATACTACTGCCAGTGTTCTCACATAATACCGCCATATAGATCACACATAATACCACCAGTGTTCTCACATACCGCCATATAGATCACACATAATACCACCAGTGTTCTCACATACCGCCATATAGATCACACATACTGCCAGTGTTCTCACATAATACCGCCATATAGATCACACATAATACTGCCATAGTGTTCTCACATAATACCGCCATATAGATCACACAATACCACCAGTGTTCTCACATACCGCCATATAGATCACACATAATGCTGCCAGTGTTCTCACATAATACCGCCATATAGATCACACATAATACCGCCAGTGTTCTCACATACCGCCATATAGATCACCCATAATGCTGCCAGTGTTCTCACATAATACCGCCATATAGATCACACATAATGCTGCCATTGTTCTCACATAATACCGCCATATAGATCACACATAATGCTGCCAGTGTTCTCACATAATACTGCCATATAGATCACACACACAATACCACCATATAATTCTCACAATACTGATCAAGCATAATACCACCATACAGATCACATAATACCGTCATATAGATCTCACATAATGCCATAATACAGCATGACGCCCGCAGCTCCTGTTATCGCACGCATTGAGTTGTGTGTGCAATGGGGAAAGATATGCAGGGGGGAGAGGAGTGCATAGGAGAGGATTAGATACACGGTTCACCAGACAGTATCACACAAGAGAGGATTAGATACACGGCTCAGCATAATATCACACAGTATAGGATTAGATACACGGCTCAGCAGTCAGTATCACAGGATAGGATTAGATACACGGCTCAGCAGACAGTATCACACAGGAGAGGATTAGATACACGGCTCAGCAGACAGTATCACACAGGACAGGATTAGATACACGGCTCAGCATAATATCACACAGGAGAGGATTAGATGCATGGCTCAGCATACTATCACACAGTATAGGATTAGATACACGGCTCAGCATAGTATCACACAGTATAGGATTAGATACACGGCTCAGCAGACAGTATCACACAGGACAGGATTAGATACACGGCTCAGCATAATATCACACAGGAGAGGATTAGATGCATGGCTCAGCATAGTATCACAGTATAGGATTAGATACACGGCTCAGCAGACAGTATCACAAAGGAGAGGATTAGATACACGGCTCAGCAGACAGTATCACACAGGACAGGATTAGATACACGGCTCAGCATAATATCACACAGGAGAGGATTAGATGCATGGCTCAGCATAGTATCATACAGGAGAGGATTAGATGCACGGCTCAGCATAGTATCACACAGGAGAGGATTAGATGCATGGCTCAGCATAGTATCACATGAGAGGATTAGATACACGGGCCAGCAGACACTATCACACAGGAGAGGATTAGATACTTGGCTCAGCACAGTATATTGATAGATGCAGGGTCTGATGTCCTGTGAGGAGCTGCAGTGAGGTCGGAGCAGCACAGAGCCTCCCCCATCCCCCTCTGTTACCTCTCTGCAGCTCCAGATAAGAGGACATCAGACGGCAGCATTCCTTCACCCTCTCTAGGGATTACAGCCACACACCAGGCAGCAGAGGACAGGGAACGGCCGCTGACAGTGTGAGGGGAGCAGCTCTCAGTCACAGTGGAGCTCACAGGTACACACCACTGTGGGCTGAGGCAAGATGGCGCCGATCTCCTGCCTCTGCTGTGATGTGGAGACAGCCCAGGGGGCGTGGCCACATCAGAGCAGAGAGCAGTTTATAATTGTAGCTAATGGGTCGGACGCCGACTGCAGCCTCCTATGTCCAGGGCAGCACAGTGTAAGGCCGGCTTCACACTCAGCGTATGAAAATACGGTCCGTATATTACGGCCGTAATACGCTGAAATGTCCCGAAAATAGTGGTCCGTAGCTCCTCCGTAGGCAGGGTGTGTCAGCGTTTTTTGCGCATGGCATCCTCCGTATGTAATCCGTATGGCATCCGTACTGCGTGGTTTTCTCGCAGGCTTGCAAAACCAACATACCGCTATAGAAATGATCCATGTGTCCCAAAAAGAAAAAAAAATATATATATACTGTGTGTGTATATATATATATATATATATATATATATATATATATATATATATATATATATATATATATATATATATATATATATATATATATTATAGTCAGTAGACACCTATATGTATATATATTACTATTTTTTCCAGCGCTATACAGCTTGAAAGCCGGTAATTCAATTACCGGCTTTTTCTTTCTCCTTCCTAAAACCCGACATGATTTGAGACATGGTTTACATACAGTAAACCATGTCTTCTCTCCATTTTTTTTGCAGATTCCACACTACTAATGTCAGTAGTGTGTATCTGCAAAATTTGGCCGTTCTAGCTCTTAAAATAAAGGGTTAAATGGCGGAAAAAATTGGCGTGGGCTCCCGCGCAATTTTCTCCGCCAGAGTAGTAAAGCCAGTGACTGAGGGCAGATATTAATAGCCTGGAGAGGGTCCACGGTTATTGGCCCCCCCCTGGCTAAAAACATCTGCCCCCAGCCACCCCAGAACAGGCACATCTGGAAGATGCGCCTATTCTGGCACTTGGCCACTCTCTTCCCATTCCCGTGTAGCGGTGGGATATGGGGTAATGAAGGGTTAATGCCACCTTGCTATTGTAAGGTGACATTAAGCCTAATTAATAATGGAGAGGCGTCAATTATGACACCTATCCATTATTAATCCAATTGTAGTAAAGGGTTAAATAAAACACAAACACATTATTAAAAATTATTTTAATGAAATAAAAACAATGGTTGTTGGAGTATTTTATTCTACGCCCAATCCAGTCACTGAAGACCCTCGTTCTGTGAAAGAAAAAACATAATAAACCAACAATATACTTACCCTCCGCAGATCTGTAACGTCCAACGATGTAAATCCTTCTGAAGGGGTTAAAACATTTTGCAGCAAGGAGCTTTGCTAATGCAATGCTACTCCTCGCTGCAAAACCCCGGAGAATGAGTCTAAATATAGATCAATGATCAAAGTTCCCACGATCTATGAACATCCAGCAGAGGGCGCCTCACCGCAAATGAAGCTAAATATAGCTCATTGATCTATATTTAGACTCATTCCCCGGGGTTTTGCAGCGAGGAGTAGCATTGCATTAGCAAAGCTCCTTGCTGCAAAATGTTTTAACCCCTTCAGAAGGATTTACATCGTTGGACGTTACAGATCTGCGGAGGGTAAGTATATTGTTGGTTTATTATGTTTTTTCTTTCACAGAACGAGGGTCTTCAGTGACTGGATTGGGCGTAGAATAAAATACTCCAACAACCATTGTTTTTATTTTATTAAAATAATTTTTAATAATGTGTTTGTGTTTTATTTAACCCTTTACTACAATTGGATTAATAATGGATAGGTGTCATAATTGACGCCTCTCCATTATTAATTAGGCTTAATGTCACCTTACAATAGCAAGGTGGCATTAACCCTTCATTACCCCATATCCCACCGCTACACGGGAATGGGAAGAGAGTGGCCAAGTGCCAGAATAGGCGCATCTTCCAGATGTGCCTTTTCTGGGGTGGCTGGGGGCAGATGTTTTTAGCCAGGGGGGGGCCAATAACCGTGGACCCTCTCCAGGCTATTAATATCTGCCCTCAGTCACTGGCTTTACTACTCTGGCGGAGAAAATTGCGCGGGAGCCCACGCCAATTTTTTCCGCCATTTAACCCTTTATTTTAAGAGCTAGAACGGCCAAATTTTGCAGATACACACTACTGACATTAGTAGTGTGGAATCTGCAAAAAAAAATGGAATCTGCAAAAAAAATGGAGAGAAGACATGGTTTACTGTATGTAAACCATGTCTCAAATCATGTCGGGTTTTAGGAAGGAGAAAGAAAAAGCCGGTAATTGAATTACCGGCTTTCAAGCTGTATAGCGCTGGAATAAATAGTAATATATATATATATATACATATATGTGTCTCACTGACATATATATATATATATATATATATATATATATATATATATATATATATATATATATATATATATATATATATATATATATATATATATACCTATTCTATGTGTACACATTTATTCTACCTATTCTACTGTAAGCTGTCAGTGTGATTTTACTGTACACTGCACTGAATTGCCGGCTTTTCTCTCTAACAGTGCTGCGTATTTCTCGCAAGTCACACTGCTTGTCCGTGTGTAATCCATATTTTTCACGCTTCCATAGACTTTCATTGGCGTATTTCTTGCGCAGTACGGTGACAAACGCAGCATGCTGCGATTTTGTACGGCCGTATAATACTGATCAGTAAAATACGGCAGATAGGAGCAGAGGCATAGAGAATAATTGTGCCGTATTTTTTGCGAGTTTTACGGACGTAGTTTCTGCGCTCTTACGTCCGTAAAACTCGCAAGTGTGAAGCCGGCCTAAGTGTCCTGCTGGGACTCTTACACTGCTGCAAAGCAAAATGGCGGCGCCCAGTGGCTGCAAAAATAATTAATAATAAAAAATATATTAAAGTTAAAAAAAATGATTTTGTATTAAAAATAATTGTTTATATAAACAATCATTTTTAATACAAAAACAAAATTGCGGCACCTTCCCTTTAATGCTGTAGATAAGCCCCCGATGCAACCTGAAAGATAAGAAAAACAGATTATATTATACTCACCCAGGGGCGGTCTGGTCCGATGGGTTTCGCGGTCCGGATCCAGCCCCTCCCATCTTCATACGATCACGTCCTCTTCTTGTCTTCCTGTCGCGTCTCCTACGCAGGTGTACTTTGTCTGCCCTGTTGAGGGCAGAGCAAAGTACTGCAGTGCGCAGGAGCCGCGACAGAAAGAAAAGAAGAGGACCGCGCCACCCATCGGACCAGACCGGGACCGCCCCTGGGCGAGTATAATATAATCTGTTTTTCTCATCTTTCAGGATACATCAGGGGCTTATCTACAGCATTACAGGATGCTGTAGATAAGCCCCTGATGCCGGTGGCCGCAGCTTATAGGCAAATTTTGGGGTGGCAGATTCCCTTTAAAGTTTCTAAAGACATTAAAGGGGAGTTACCATCAGAAAATAATCTAGAGTTTAAATCCAGTATTATTGTAATTTTTTTTTCTATACTTTTTAATTTTTCTTCCTTTGTTGCAATTTGTGTTTAGAGATAAAATTGCAAGAATTCTTTTTTTATCACACTAGCAGAGTCTAGAGCTTGTTTAGATTCTAACTTCCTGTTGTTTCAAGAAACAACACGTGTACATAACCATAATGGTCAGAACCTGATCCTGTCTCTTGCATTGAAGTGTCCGTTTGCCTGAGCAGACGTCATTGGGCAGTGAGGTGGAGCAGGCTGACGTGTGCCTACTGTGATTGGTGGCTCCTGTGTTATGACTTGTGTATAGATGTGTTACATGTCAGTGTGATCCTTCCTCTAAAAACCTTTCCTGAAATTATAGGCATTAGGAGTCTAAAATAAAAGTCCTAGTGGCAAGTGTGAACATTTCAGGATTACTAATTTATTTTTGGGGTTTTTCTTTTCAATAAAGATGGTGATGGGAACAAAACATAATTGTATTTTAAAAATCCTGATGATGGCTTCCCTTTAAGAAACCCATTTCATTTATTCTCTTAACCGCAATGATAATTATAGCCACATGACGTTTTGGTTGCTTATTGCAGCAACCAAAAAAAAAAAACACGTAATTTTGGTGGTGGTTATTTTTTTTTTCCACTTATGGTGTTTACCGATAGAGTTCATTATTTTTATGTTTTGATACGTTGGACTTTTCTTAATGCGGCAATACCACAGATGTCTAATTTTTTTTCAGATTTTCTTTTTATCTTTATTTTTAATGGGAGGGAAAGTGAGGTAACTTGGAATTCTATGGGGGTTTTTTTTTTCACTGTTTATTACTTTTCTTAGGGGACCTGAAGCTGCGATCATTTGATCACTTGGGCCATATACCGCAGTGCTAACTCATTGTCTGTTGTAATGACAGGCGCAGACCCTCAGCAACCCCTCAGCAATCCGTGATTGTCATAGGTGCACCAGTTGGCGCTTAGAATGATGTGCCCCATGCCAGTGCAGTGTTAATGCCGCTGTCCGGTTTGACAGTGGCATTTAGCAGGTTAACAATTGTGGGTGATGCTTGTTAGAGGCAGATCCTGGCTCTAACCCCAGCCATTACCTACTGCGTGTGGGACGAGCTCTCCCCGTGAGCCCGCTCCATGCATCCGCTTTCTTCTTGTGCGGCGGATGTCAGGAAGGTGTTTAAAGAGATTATTCCCTTTCAAAAAAACATTCTTCCTTTTGCTGTGATTGCTATAAAAAAAAAAAAAAGTATTAACTCACTGGGTCTAGTACCGGCTCTTCTCTGCTTCCCCGGTCTCTGTGGTTTATCTGCAGCGCTGACATCGCACCTACTGCAGCCTATGAAAAAGTTTTCTTAAAGGGGATCTCCAATTTTAAGGAAATCTGTCAGTAGGATCAACCCTTCTAAGCAGTTTATATGGGCATGTAGGTCATAGGAAGCCGAATATATGGTCCTTGATATCTGTGACCTGATCAGCAAGATAATCTACCTCGAGTTTATTGCAACTAAAAGGGAGTTACCAATGTGATATATAATGCCCCCTCTCTGCTCTCCTGATCTCACTGCAGAGCTGTGTGTGTTTATAACTAACACATCTGCAGGTTCCTCTCACCTTCTACTTCCATCTCACAGGCAGACAGGGTGGTGATGTTGTTGCAATACAGCAGTGCTCAGAGAGCTGCAAAAAATGTGCTTGCAAGAAGAGAGTTCAGTTCTACTGTTCTGTATTACCTACATGTCTCACACTGGTAATGTCTGCTTTTATTTAAAACTAAATGGTGGCCCGATTCTAACGGATCGGGTATTCTAGAATATGTATGTATGTAAATAGCAGCCACATAGTATATAGCACAGACCACGTAGTATATAGGAGCCATGTAGTATATAACAGACAAATACTACGTGGCCTGTGCTATAAACTATGTGACTGCTATATACATACATATTGTAGAATACCCGATGCGATAATGCAGGCCACGCAATATATAACAGTGGCCACGCAGTATATAACACAGCCACGTACTATATAACACAGCCCACGCAGTATATAGCAGCCACACAGTATATAACACAGGCGACGTAGTATATAACACAGCCCACGCAGTATATAACACTGGCCACATAATATATAGCACAGCCCACGCAGTATATAGCAGCCACATAGTATATAACACTGCCCACGCAGTATATAGCGCCACGTAGTAGTATAGAACAGAGCCCACGCAGTATATAGCACCACGTAGTAGTATATAACACAGCTCATGCAGTATATAGCGGCCACGTATATAACACTGCCCACGCAGTATATAGCAGCCACGTAGTATATAACACTGCCCACGCAGTATATAGCAGCCACGTAGTATATAACACTGCCCACGCAGTATAGAACACAGCCCACATAGTATATAACACTGCCTATGTAGTATATAACACAGCCCACGCAGTATATGGCAGCCACGTAGTATATAACGCAGCCCACGCAGTATATAACACAGGCGACGTAGTATATAACACAGCCCACGCAGTATATAACACTGGCCACATAATATATAGAACAGCCTACGCAGTATATACAGTGGGGCAAAAAAGTATTTAGTCAGTCAGCAATAGTGCAAGTTCCACCACTTAAAAAGATGAGAGGCGTCTGTAATTTACATCATAGGTAAACCTCAACTATGGGAGACAAACTGATAAAAAAAAATCCAGAAAATCACATTGTCTGTTTTTTTAACATTTTATTTGCATATTATGGTGGAAAATAAGTATTTGGTCAGAAACAAAATTTCATCTCAATACTTTGTAATATATCCTTTGTTGGCAATGACAGAGGTCAAACGTTTTCTGCAAGTCTTCACAAGGTTGCCACACACTGTTGTTGGTATGTTGGCCCATTCCTCCATGCAGATCTCCTCTAGAGCAGTGATGTTTTTGGCTTTTCGCTTGGCAACACGGACTTTCAACTCCCTCCAAAGGTTTTCTATAGGGTTGAGATCTGGAGACTGGCTAGGCCACTCCAGGACCTTGAAATGCTTCTACGAAGCCACTCCTTCGTTGCCCTGGCGGTGTGCTTTGGATCATTGTCATGTTGAAAGACCCAGCCACGTTTCATCTTCAATGCCCTTGCTGATGGAAGGAGGTTTGCACTCAAAATCTCACGATACATGGCCCCATTCATTCTTTCATGTACCCGGATCAGTCGTCCTGGCCCCTTTGCAGAGAAACAGCCCCAAAGCATGAAGTTTCCACCACCATGCTTTACAGTAGGTATGGTGTTTGATGGATGCAACTCAGTATTCTTTTTCCTCCAAACACGACAAGTTGTTTTTCTACCAAACAGTTCCAGTTTGGTTTCATCAGACCATAGGACATTCTCCCAAAACTCCTCTGGATCATCCAAATGCTCTCTAGCAAACTTCAGACGGGCCCGGACATGTACTGGCTTAAGCAGTGGGACACGTCTGGCACTGCAGGATCTGAGTCCATGGTGGCGTAGTGTGTTACTTATGGTAGGCCTTGTTACATTGGTCCCAGCTCTCTGCAGTTCATTCACTAGGTCCCCCCACGTGGTTCTGGGATTTTTGCTCACCGTTCTTGTGATCATTCTGACCCCACGGGGTGGGATTTTGCGTGGAGCCCCAGATCGAGGGAGATTATCAGTGGTCTTGTATGTCTTCCATTTTCTAATTATTGCTCCCACTGTTGATTTCTTCACTCCAAGCTGGTTGGCTATTGCAGATTCAATCTTCCCAGCCTGGTGCAGGGCTACAATTTTGTTTCTGGTGTCCTTTGACAGCTCTTTGGTCTTCACCATAGTGGAGTTTGGAGTCAGACTGTTTGAGGGTGTGCACAGGTGTCTTTTTATACTGATAACAAGTTTAAACAGGTGTCATTACTACAGGTAATGAGTGGATGAAAGAGGAGACTCTTAAAGAAGAAGTTACAGGTCTGTGAGAGCCAGAAATCTTGATTGTTTGTTTCTGACCAAATACTTATTTTCCACTATAATATGCAAAAAAAATGATAAAAAAACAGACAATGTGATTTTCTGGATTTTTTTTTTCTCAGTTTGTCTCCCATAGTTGAGGTCTACCTATGATGTAAATTACAGACGCCTCTCATCTTTTTAAGTGGTGGAACTTGCACTATTGCTGACTGACTAAATACTTTTTTGCCCCACTGTAGCAGCCACATAGTATATAACACTGCCCACGCAGTATATAGCACCACGTAGTAGTATATAACACAGCCCATGCATTATATAGCGGCCACGTAGTATATAACACAGCCCACGCAGTATATGGCAGCCACGTAGTATATAACGCAGCCCACGCAGTATAGAACACAGCCCACATAGTATATAACACTGCCTATGTAGTATATAACACAGCCTACGCAGTATATGGCAGCCACGTAGTATATAACGCAGCCCACGCAGTATATGGCAGCCACGTAGTATATAACACAGCCCACGCAGTATATAGCAGCCACGTAGTATATAACAGCCCACGCAATATATAGCAGCCACATAGTATATAACACAGCCCACGCAGTATATGGCAGCCACGTAGTATATAACACAGCCCATGCAGTATATGGCAGCCATGTAGGATATAACACAGCCCAATGCAGTATATGGCAGCCACGTAGTATATAACACAGCCCACGCAGTATATGGCAGCCAAGTAGTATATAACATTGCCCACGCAGTATATAGCAGCCACGTAGTATATACCATAGCCCACGCAGTATATAGCAGCCACGTAGTATATAACACAGCCCACGCAGTATATGGCAGCCACGTAGTATATAACACAGCCCACGCAGTATATAGCAGCCACGTAGTATATAGCACAGCCCACGCAGTATATGGCAGCCACTTAGTATAGAACACAGCCCACGCAGTATAGGGCAGCCACGTAGTATATAACACAGCCCACGCAGTATATGGCAGCCACGTAGTATATGGCAGCCACGTAGTATATAACAGAGCCCACGCAGTATATGACAGCCACGTAGTATATAACACTGCCTACGCAGTATAGAACACAGCCCACATAGTATATAACACTGCCTATGTAGTATATAGCAGCCACGCGGTATCTAACACAGCCCACGCAGTATATGGCAGCCAAGTAGTATATAACATTGCCCACGCAGTATATAGCAGCCACGTAGTATATACCATAGCCCACGCAGTATATGGCAGCCACGTAGTATATAACACAGCCCACGCAGTATATAGCAGCCACGTAGTATATAACAGCCCACGCAATATATAGCAGCCACATAGTATATAACACAGCCCACGCAGTATATGGCAGCCACGTAGTATATAACACAGCCCATGCAGTATATGGCAGCCATGTAGGATATAACACAGCCCAATGCAGTATATGGCAGCCACGTAGTATATAACACAGCCCACGCAGTATATGGCAGCCAAGTAGTATATAACATTGCCCACGCAGTATATAGCAGCCACGTAGTATATACCATAGCCCACGCAGTATATAGCAGCCACGTAGTATATAACACAGCCCACGCAGTATATGGCAGCCACGTAGTATATAACACAGCCCACGCAGTATATAGCAGCCACGTAGTATATAGCACAGCCCACGCAGTATATGGCAGCCACGTAGTATAGAACACAGCCCACGCAGTATAGGGCAGCCACGTAGTATATAACACAGCCCACGCAGTATAGGGCAGCCACGTAGTATATAACACAGCCCACGCAGTATAGGGCAGCCACGTAGTATATAACACAGCCCACGCAGTATATGGCAGCCACGTAGTATATAACACAGCCCACGCAGTATATGACAGCCACGTAGTATATAACACTGCCTACGCAGTATAGAACACAGCCCACATAGTATATAACACTGCCTATGTAGTATATAGCAGCCACGCGGTATCTAACACAGCCCACGTAGTATACAGCAGTATGGGCACCATATCCCTGTTAAAAAAAAATAAAAAATAATTAAAATAAAAAAGTTATACACTCAACCCTGGCATCCAGCGAAGCTCTGGCGATACGCGCACGGCTGCCGCCATCTTCCGTTCCCAGGATGCATTGCGAAATTACCCAGATTACTTAGCGGTCTCGTGAGACCGCTAAGTCTTCTGGATAATTTCGCAATGCATCGCGGGGAACAGAAGATGGTGGCCGGCTCAGCGGACTACGGAGAGTGAGAAGAGCAGGTTTTTTGTGTTTTTATCATTTTTAACATTACGTTTTTTTACTATTGATGCCGCATAGGCAGCATCAATAGTAAAAAGTTGGGGACACACAGGGTTAATAGCAGCGGTAACGTTACCCGCGGCATAACGCGGTCCGTTACCGCCGGCATTAACCCTGTGTGAGCGGTGACCGGAGTGGAGTATGCGGGCGCCGGGCACTGACTGCGGGGAGTAAAGAGCGGCCATTTTCTTCCGGAATGTGCCCGTTGCTAATTGGTCGTGGCTGTTTTTGCCGCAAACAATCAGACAGAGGCCGCAACCAATGAATATCCGTTACAGACGGAAGTGACCCTTAGACAATTGTTTAAAATACTCTCTGGAGGCAGATTCTCATGCAGACCAGTGTCCAACTTATTTACATATTAAAAAAAAAATGTGGATTTTTCTGGAATAAGACATCGGATCACAGATATCAATGTATCACTTTATTCAGCTTCCTATGACCTGCATGCACATATAGACGACTTATGAGGGCTGAGCCTACTGACAAATTCCCTTAACAACTGCTGATTCGCCTTTTAACGGCAGCAGTTAAGGGTACTTATTCCTCAGCGCCTCTGAGAAATAAGTGTATAGTTCCCCCCCAACGTCGGAAACATGATTCGGTTGTTTTTTTACAATCACCTGTCACGTGATCACTGTTATAAACTGAGTAATGGCAATCACAAAAAAGTATGGTTTTCCATTGATTTATCTCGCCTCTGATATGATCTAGGATACCAGAGGAGAAAGAAATGGGGTTCCCGGATTTTCCTACTCCGTCCTCCGGCCTTTCACATCATCTTCCTGGAAGAAAATGCAGTGTGCCTGCTGAGATCTGCTGGCCGGTAGCCGGCAACAATAGGAGATTTTTCCTATTGGTTCATTTCGATCATTGTGATAGATCCTATCAGAGTAATCAAAATTACAAAAAAAAAATAGTAAATCAACCCCCCTTTGTCAACCCCTTAGTTAGGTAAAAATAATAAAAAAAAATTTCCCAATTGTTTGTGGTTGACCTTAGAGCTGGGATTAGAGTTGGGGTTACTGCCAGGGTTGGGGTTACTGCCGGGGATGGGGTTACTGCCGGGGTTGGGGTTACTGTTGGGGTTGGGTTTAGGGCTGTGCTAGGGTTGGTTAGAATTGGGAGTTTCCACTGTTTAGGCACATCAGGGGGTCTCCAAGCACGACGTGGTGCCTGCCATCAATTCCTGCCAATTTTGCATTCAAAAAGTCAAACGGTGCTCCCTCCCTTCTGAGCCCTGCCATGCTCCCAAACAGTGGCTTTCCCCATCATATGGGTGTATTGGTGTTCTCAGGAGAAATTGCACAACATAATATGGACCCCAAAATCTCCTGTTACCCTTGTGAAAATAAAAAATTTTTTGTTGGAATAATTAGAAATCGCTGGTCAACTTTTGACCCTTATAACTTCATAACACAAATAAATTGTTTCCAGAATTGTGCTGATGTAAAGTACACATTTGGGAAATGTTATTTATTAACTGTTTTGTGTGGCCTGTCTCTTAATTTTTGTGCCCTTAAATCAGAAAGTTCGAAAATGGCAACATTTTTGCCAAATTTCCATTTTTTTTTCACAAACGCAAATCTTAGCAAAGAAATTTTACCCCTAACATGGAGTACAATATTTCACGAAAAATCAGTCTGACTCAGTGGGATCCGTTGGTTTGGTCACGAAGGGGTTAAAGCTTAGCGATGTACCTTAAATCTAAACCGTGATGAATAATGACAAATGATAAGCTATTTAATATTGCTAATGTCTAACACAAGTTCCTGCAGATGTGGGCTCTAAGACTTGATGTGTTTTTTTTATTTCCTTTGATGTCATTACCCACGGTCCTTCTTTCTCTACTCTTTCTAATTTCGTCTTGTTTTCTCCCCTTATTGCCTTGTATTGATGTTTTTCTGATCATAGTTTGGAATTTGTGAAAGTCATATTATAGTCTTTCTCCAGCTCTTGTATAAAGTTGGCTTTTGTTATGGCTGATAAAAATGCACTTGGGCCGTGGACAAGACTAGAGAGAATTCTTCAAAGACTTTTTCAGCTGGGCGTTTATTTTCTTTGGGGTTTTTTTTTTTAAGCGGCATGTGCACAAATAGAAACCAGTCCAATAAAATTCACTGAATTGAAGTTTTTCTTGTGCTAAGCATTGAACCCAGAAGATGGCAATACCACGGGCCTTATTGCCCCGCAGTTGCAACAATAGACAGACTTCTAATCTATGTACATGCAGGAGCGGAGAATTCTTACTCATTAAAAATTATTTTGGGTGTGTACATAGTATATTAATATTTTTAGTGATTACAATGTGTAGTTTGTATGTTTTTGTTATTAGGTTAATTAAGATATCTGGTGGAGTTTGCTTGCAGAAAAAGACTCAATTCCTGCAACATCTTCATAGCTATTGGCTACTGAAACGCCAGTCTAGGAATGGAGCCCCTCTAATCCGACGACTTCACTCTTACACACAGTCCCAAAGAGGTGGACAGGTGAGATACAGAATTCCATAAGAATGTTGGTAGTAGTGATCCATAATAAACCTGATGAAGGACTTTTGTGGGTCTGTTTCCTCAACCACAATTATTTTAACCAGAGCTGTGGAGTCTGTAAGCCAAACCTCCGACTCCAACTCGGACTCCTCAATTTCCATGACTCCAACTCTAACTCCACCAAAATGGGCTCCGACTCCACAACCCCGATTTCAACCCTTTCCTGCGAAATTATGGGAAGGGGTGGAGGGGCTCAGGAGCCGAGCTTTTATTTTTCCCTCATCTTCTTCTAAAGGTACCGTCACACTGAGCAACTTTGCAACGAGAACGACAACAATCTGTGACGTTGCAGCGTCCTGGATAGCGATCTCATTGTGTTTGACACGCAGCAGCGATCTGGATCCTGCTGTTATATCGCTGGTCGGAGCTAGAAGGCCAGAACTTTATTGGCGTGATTCGTCATGTTTGACATCAAAAGCAACGACGCCAGCAACGTTTTACATGGAGCGAGAACGATAAGTGAGTCGCCGTTACGTCACTGGATCGCTCCTGCATCGTTCTGGAGTTGCTGTGTTTGACGTCTCTACAGCGACCTAAACAGCGACGCTCCAGCGATCTAGTTTAGGTCGGATCGTTGTCTATATCGCTGCAGCGTCGCTTAGTGTAACGGTACCTTTAGACTCCTAGCAACACTTTGATTTTTTTATTTTTATGTTGACGTGCAGGGCTTGTTTTTTTTTTTTTGTCAGACACATTGTAGACTGGAATGGCCTCATTCTCTTTACTATATATATTTTACTGAGAAACGGGGGGGTGGGGGGCGGGGAATAAAATTTAGTGTGAATTAGTGAGGAAGAAGATGCAAAAAATTGTTTTTGGGTTCTTTTATTACTGTATCTGTCACCTCATTTTTCGCATATAAGCTGCGGCCACTGCTGTCATGCTGTAGATAAGCCCCCAATGTAACCTGAAAAGAAAGACAACTTAGATTATACTGACCCAGGGGCGGTCCTGTCCGGGTCCGATACGCGTCGGTGTCCGGGTCCAGCGCCTCCCATCTTCATGTGATGACGTCCTCTTTGCTTCCTGTTGTGGCTCCTGTGTAGGCGTAATTCTCTGTCCTGTTGAGTGCAGAGCAAAGTACTGCAGTGCGCAGGTGCCGGGAAAGGTCCGAGAAGCCCAGCGCCTGCGCACTGCAGTACTTTGCTCTGCCCTCAACAGGGCAGAGAATTACGCCTACACAGGAGCCACAACAGGAAGCAAAGAGGACGTCATCGCATGAAGATGGGAGGCGCTGGATCCGGACACAGACTCCTATCGGACCCGGACGGCCCCTGGGTGAGTATAATCTAACTTGTTTTTCTTATCTTTCAGGTTACATCGGGGCTTATCTACAGCATTCCGGGGTGACAGATTCAGTGGTAAAAAGAATTCTTCAGGTCCGTGCGATTACGGAGACATCAAACTATATTTTATTAGCTTACATAAACCCCTCAAAACTTCAAGGAATCTAATGGACCTGTATTGGGTGGTTGTTTTTTGCTTGGCAAGCTTTAGTTTTTCTTGATGCATATTTTATAGTTCCGAAGATATGTAACACCTTTTTACTGGATTTTTATGGGTGTTACATAGGATTATATGCACTTTAATATTGCAGTATATAGTGAAATTGATAATAACCTCTATAAATTAAGATAGTGGCAGCAGAGAACTTTAGTTGGGCATCCCACCTGCCTTAGTAACCCATTTCTAGGAAATATAACCTACCTTATTTTGACCTGCAGAAAGAAAGAAACACTCAGTCTTCTTCAGTCAAGGAGGCAATCAAGTACTGGCAAAAACTTCGTCATGACCTTGAAAGGGCCAGATTGCTTACAGAACTAATCCGCAAAAGGGAGAAACTAAAAAGAGAACAAGTAAGTGAGATTTCTTTTCTGTGAAGTGAAGTGGCTCAGTGAGCCGAGATCTTGAGCATCTTTATGATTAATTAGTAGATGAATGATACCTTGATGATAAGCGGATTGTGCAGATCAGTGCAGCCAAGTGCTGATTGTAATGTAATCTGTGCCAGTATGGAAAGTCTGAGTTTAAATGTTTTTTTTTCTTTTTACTTGGCATTGTTTAAAAAAGTCTTTTGTTTTGCATTTTTGCTTGTATTTTCTTCTTAGTTTCATTTTAATTATAAAAAGAGGATAACACTTGATACATGCTCAATCTGTGGGCCGCGTGTCAGTCACTGACTGTATCACCTTGGCCATATGTTTTACTCTGGAACGCTGCAGCATTTAAGAGAAAACCCTGCTATAATAGAATATTGTGATATTAATAGAAGAGCAGGGAGAAGCCCCCGGGACCCACCTGTCCAGCTAGTCTACAGTGCGGGTCGCTCCTGCCAGCTACTAAAGTATGCTATTCTCTGACGCACTGCAGATTTCAGAGTAAAACATACATGGCTCAGATTGTACAGCCAGTGCCTGATACATGCATCAGGTTCATTTTAAAGGGAACCTGTCATGTGAAAAAAAACACACTTAACCTGCAGATATGGGGTTAATGTGCAGATTAATCGCGCTCTGAACCTGTCCGGCGCCTGCACTTAGATCCCCGCTGCCAGGAGGGAATGAAGTGTATTACTCCCAGTAGCGTTCAGGTTTGGTTACAGTTATGGCTACTAGACTGCTGGTAATGGGTTATTGATCAGTTGTATGTTCTCATGTCACTGATCATATTTGGTGTCCAAAAGGATTTTTCGAGGACAATTGTCATGTTTTTCATGGTGGGCGTTTGGGCTTTCTCTGGATCTTTCTACATGATAATGTGGTGAGCTGGGTGCATGTTTGTCTTTTTTCTTCCAATCTCACTGTTTCTATTGTTTTTATTTAGGTAAAGTTACACCAAGCAGCTATGGAGTTGCAGTTGACTCCATTCAATGTATTCCTCCGGACCACTCTGGACCGGTTACAGGAAAAAGACTCTGCCAACATCTTTAATGAACCAGTTAACCTCAAAGAGGTAACTTTTCTTTTTTTCTTTAATTGTTAACTAAGATGTGATTTAAAGATTTTGTAACAACTCAACTTTTTTCTTAGGTACCAGACTACATGGATTTTGTTCTGCAGCCCATGGACTTTTCAACAATGCGCCACAAACTAGAGTGTCACCAGTACTCGTCCTTTCTAGCTTTTGAGAATGACTTTAATTTAATGGTTTCTAATTGCTTGCGTTATAATTCTCGGGATACTGTGTTTCATCAAGCTGCTCTACATCTTCACCAATTGGGCACAGCAATACTATGTAATGCCAGGCACCAAGCAGAAAGCATTGGCTATGATCCATGCACAATGGCGCATCTTCCCGAGAAGCCTCCTAGTGATGACTACTATCGTTTTTCATGGGAGGAGGGTAAGGAAACTAACTTACAAATTTTAAATTTCTGAAAGAATAATAGCAAAAGTATAGAGTTTTTTTTTTTATTAATAGGTTTGTAATGCCTATCGGCTTGCTTTTGATAGAAACAATAAATCCAGCTCTATTCGTCCTCCCCTGGTCCCGCAGTTTTTGACAGGCTGCATCCGTGACCTCACAGATTCTGCGCATTTAAGCAACACGTTTCCTGCATGTTTTCCTTTCTGTAGGAACACTTTTTAAATTAGAAATTATAAATGGCATTTTACTAATAAAAAATAAATAGTAAATTTGATCCCATTCCTAACATTCGTCAGGTGCATTTGTATGAAATACTCTCGGGAAATAAGAGCATTCCATACGCAGCAGAGGCTGGCGGCAGTCTTCTGCTGGCACCTGCCTCTAACAGCAGAGCTAGTTCCTATCACTGCTATTGAATCATTCAGATGATTCTGTCTGTCTCTGACAGTGGCTTTTAAATGGTTCTAATGTGATTTGAGGGTTGTAGATTGGTTACTGTGTAGGTCGGGGCCTACTGGATGCAAATCTATACATTTATGTACATGAATAAAGCGGGTGAAAGAAGTATTGAATATGTCACGGGTATATTTCTCCTCCGCCTCATTGGGGGACACAGGACTGTGGGTGTATACTTCTGCCGCCAGAAGGCTGACACTAAGTAAACATAAAAAAGTTAAGCTCCTCCCCCGTCGTATACACCCTGACACTGGCTACCAGAGAATCCAGTTCAGGCTTGGTGTCTGAAGGAGGTACACGTCTGGGTCCCGGAACCTTTGGGCCCCTTTTTTTTCTTCTCTACATCTTAAAGGATTGAGAGGGGCGACGGACCCTTTTTGAAGGGGTCCGATCTCCCCAAACCAGCAACGGGCGAGCACGTGCGAGTACTCTCCACGTGTCCTTTCCCGCGACGTGGGATTACATACCGGACTTAGTCCTGACCACCCTAAGGTAACAAAAACCATAGGCTGTTCAGGTGCTCGCGGATGTCCATGCGACCCCCTGTTTACTACAACAATGATTCAGCAGAGATGATAGAGGGGTGGTGGACGGTACCTCTCCTCATCCCAGGGTGGGAAGATGGAGCCGGGGTTCCTGCACCGTCTTCTCTTCTGCCCTCCCCCCCGCTAAATCTTTAAGCACACTGACCAGGTACAGATTGCAGAAGGGGGGGCTCCTGATACAGCACGGGCTACCTTGAAAAGGCATCTATGCAGGGTCGGCTGGCGGTGGGGACGACAGCACCGCATCCCTTTGCCGGACCGCCGCCGCGATCCTCCCAAACTCTAGGCGGCGCCGCTATCCTTCCGACACCAGGCGGCACCGCAGCCGGGTCAGTGCAGCCGGCACCGCGGCCTTTCCAGCGCGTCGCCAGGCTGCTACCTAGCATCTCAGCGTGCTCTTCCGGAGCAATCATGAGGTCGTTTCCCCGGCTTCCGGCCGGGATAGGCTGCACACAGAGGCCCCGCCCCCTCTGGCGCATCTAGGTCCGGGTCCGCCCCTCCTTTCTTCGCTGAGGGGAAATCTAGGTCCTGGCTTCAGCCTGCCATAGGCCGCAGCGGCGCTGCAATCCCGGCGGTTCCTCCCCCGGATGTCGGCACAGAATAAAGGTGGCACACTCTCGCCGTTTTGATGATCAGTTCCACAGTACGTGCAGGGACACAGGACTGGGGTAAGTGCTTCTTCCCCCAACCTGACAGCAGAAGCATCTCCTTTTCCCCAATTTAGAGCCCCCGATTTATAGCATCTGCAGATCACCATGTCTAGAAGGATCAAATCTCACACAGTCCTATATACCGTATGTGTAGCCTGTCTGTCTCCTTTTCCGCATGCCCAGAGTAATCGTCATTGCGAAGCCTGCGACTCTGAACGCGCTCAGGAGCCCCCCCCCCCCTGCGAGTTCCCCAGCAATTTCCCCTGCGATTACTCCTGCATCTCAGACAGAGACTGGGGTGGTTCCACCGGAATGGGTTATGTCATTATTGCAATCCATGGCGTCCCAAACTAAGGCAATCGAGTCCCTTCAGACCCCTGCTGGAGTCAGGGACAGCAGTTCATCTGTCTTAGAGAGATCCTCCATTTCTCAGGAACCTCCGGCCTGTAGGGGCCGCACCCACGCTAGGCAGACGCGGGGGAAGCGAACTCTCACAGCATCTCCCGGGTCATCAGGTGCATCAGCATCCTGGAGTTCCGTCTCTCGCTCACCTTCCCCAGCAGGAAGCTGGGAACTCGGGTCAGACTATGATTCGGAGGAGTCCCTTAATTTAGAGACTCCTGGGTTTCAGGAGTCTGTAGACAGCCTGATTGAGGCCGTCAACCAGATCCTGGGAATAGATGATGAACCCGCCTTAACCTCGGAAAACAAAATTTCGTTTAAGCGGGCCAAACAGTCTCATAAGGTTTTTTCATCTCACCCTGAGTTTGAGGATCTGGTTCAGCGGCATCGGGAGCACTAGGACAGACGTTTTTCAGGGCAAAAAGCCTTGAAGGCAAGATACCCTTTTACTCCTGAGCTACGGAATAAATGGGCAGAATCCCCTTCGGTCGATCCTCCGGTGTCCCGCCTGGCCTCTAACACTCTGTAATCCCTTCCCAACGGCTCTTCTGTTAAGGATCCTAAGGATCGCCTTATAGAAAGTTTGACTCGTTCCGTTTTTGAGGATTCAGGTTCAGCCCTTTTTCCTTTTGCGGTAACTTGGGTTGCTAAGGCTATGATGTTTTGGTCAGAATCTTTGACAAAGGCCCTTCAAGAGAGGGACTTGCCAGTGGAGTTGAACGAAATGTCAAATCAGATGGCTCTTGCAGGGAGCTATCTGATTAATGCGTCCTTAGATGCAGCAGACTGTGCTGCATCATCGGGAGCAAACGCTATTGCCATTAGAAGGGCTCTCTGGTTAAGAACATGGCGAGCAGATTCTACCTCTAAGAAATCCCTTACAACCCTCCCGTATCAGGGGGGTCGTTTGTTCGGAGAGAAGCTGGATCAGCTCATTTCTGATGCCACAGGAGGGAAAAGCAATTTTATCCCAAGGATTAGACAGCCTTTTAGTCGCCAGTTTCAGGCCCGTTTCAAACCCCTGCGCAGGGTCGACCCAACTAGGACCAAGATAATCGGGTCTCCTATAGAGCTAATCCATTGGGAAGAATGCGTTCCCAGCTCCCTAGATCGAGGGGATCTAGGTCCCATAGGTTTTCGGCCAAGTGACTGGAGGCATCCTCGGATCTCCGCCGACAGAGTGGGCGGACGCCTACTTTTGTTTCACCAGGCCTGGCTCAACTCGGTTCACGACAGGTGGGTGGGAGAGCTGGTGTCTTCAGGATACGAGATAGAGTTGGTTTGTCAACCGCCACACCGGTTCTTTCCGTCCCATCTCCCCAGGTCCGAATCCCGACGTCAAGCCCTGTTCAATTCTATAGAGTCCCTTCAACTCCGCGGGGTTATCATTCCAGTTCCAAAGGAGGAGAGATTTCAGGGGTTCCATTCCAACCTGTTTGTAATGCTCAAAAAGGATGGACCGGTAAGGCCCATTCTGGACCTGAAACGCTTAAACAGGTTTGTCAACATTCGTCACTTCCGAATGGAATCTCTTCGGTCGGTCATTGCGTCAATGGAAAAGGGGGAATTCTTAGCCTCAATAGACATTCAAGATGCCTACCTGCATATTCCCATATTTCCTTCACATCAAAGATTTCTACGTTTTGCCATAAACAACCTACATTTCCAGTTCAGGGCTTTACCCTTCGGGCTGGCCTCCGCTCCCAGGGTGTTCACAAAGGTCATGGCGACAGTTGTGGCCATTCTGCACTCCTGAGGCATACTGGTTTTACCATATCTAGACGACCTTCTTATCAAGGGGCCATCTTTTCAGGCCTGCGAGGAAAATGTCAGCATTTCTCTAGACACTCTTTCTCGTCTGGGTTGGCTAGTGAATTTAAGAAAGACATCCCTTGTACCATCTCGGAAAATTTCGTTTCTAGGGTTAATTTTTGACACCTCTCAGGATCTTACGATCCTGCCCTAGGACAAGGTCCTGGCTCTCCGGCGAGAGGTGAGGGTCCTTTGGCAGCCAAGCTGTCATACAATCCGGTCCTGCATGAGGGTCTTAGGGAGGATGGTTGTGACAATAGAAGCAGTACCATTTGCGCAACTTCATCTTCAACCTCTCCAACATGTTGTTTTAGCAGCATGGGACAAGAATCCATTCTCCCTCAACGTCAGGTCACGTCTGTCCCCCCAGGTCAGACAGGCTCTCTCATGGTGGTTAACCAGCTCGTCCCTACTAAAGGGGAAACCCTTTCCTCTGACCCATTGGCTAGTGGTGACAATGGATGCCAGTCTCCTAGGTTGGGGAGCAGTGTTCTTTCACCACACAGCTCAGGGGCGCTGGTCCGCTTGGGAGTCAAGTCTCCCGATCAATCTTAGAGATTCGGGCAGTTCGACTGGCTTTGCAGCATTTCCATCATCTTCTGGTGGGCCATCCTGTCCGGATTCAATCGGACAATGCCACGGTCGTGGCATATATAAATCGGGGGGCCCCAGCAGCAAGGCGGCCATGCAGGAAGTAAAGCAAATACCTTACTGAGCCGAGAGGAATCACTCAGTAATTTCGGCAGTCCACATTCCGGGCGAAGAGAACTGGACGGCGGATTTCCTCAGTCGACAGGGCCTTGCGTCCAGGGAATGGTCTCTCCATCCGGGGGTATTTCAACAAATATGTCATCAATGGGGGACTCCGGACGTGGATCTAATGGCTTCCGGGAGGAATGCCAATGTGCCCAGGTTTGTCACCCGGTATCGAGATCCACAGGCTATCGCCGTGGATGTGTTGTTCCTGGCTTGGAACCAATGTCATCTCCCATATCTGTTCCCCCCTCTGGCACTGCTCCCGAAGGTGATCAAGAAAATCAAGTCAGAGGGAGTGCCAGCTATTCTGGTCGCCCCGGATTGGCTACGTCGTTCATGGTATGCAGACCTAGTACAGCTGCTTTTTCAGCACAGGATCGCTACTAACCTTCAGGTAAAGACCTTCTTTCAGGGAGTCGCTCATAAGGTCCCCCTTATAGGACTCTTCTGGAGGCTTGGGACCTTAATTTAGTCTTAAAGGCCTTACAGGAAGGTCCTTTCGAACCCCTTCAGGACATTTCTTTATCTTTCCTTTCCTGGAAAGTCGTATTCTTGGTGGCCATAACCTCCATTAGGTGGGTATCAGAGCTGTCAGCTCTTTCTTGTCGTGTTCCTTTTCTACAGTTCTATTAGGATAAGGTGGTTCTCAGACCAGCGCCCTCCTTCTTGCCAAAGGTAGTTTCCTCGTTCCACATTAACGAGGATCTAGTTCTTCCCTCTTTTTGCCCGGAACCGACGCACTGTGTGGAAAAAGCCCTCCATACGCTGGATCTAGTGAGAGCGCTGAGGAGGTACATTTCTCGGACAGTTCCTTTTCGACAGACGGATGCTCTGTTTGTCCTCCCGGAGGGTCGCAGGAAGGGATTTGCGGCCTCAAAATCTACTTTGGCCAGGTGGATACGTTCAGCTATTCAGGAAGCCTACCGCGCCAGGGGCATGGTGGTTCCGGCTGGAATCAGATCTCACTCCACTAGAGCAGTGGGGGCTTCCTGGGCAATTCGGCACTAGGCCTCAGCAGAACAGGTTTGCAAGGCTGCGACATGGTCTAGTCTGCATACCTTTTCCAAACAATACAATATCCACTCTCAGACCTCTGCAGATGCGAGTCTGGGTAGAAGGATTCTTCAGGCAGCGGTGGCGCACTTATAGGACCCCACCTATAAAACTGTCGCGCTAGTTAACCCCTTCGGTGAACGCGGTTAAAAAAAAAAAAAAAAAAAAAAAAAAGGCAAACAACTCAACCGCCAAACAAAAAGTGGAATAACACGCGATCAAAAAGAACGAAATAAATAACCATGGTACCGCTGAAAACGTCATCTTATCCCACAAAAAACGAGCCGCCATACAGCATCATCAGCGAAAAAATAAAAGTTATAGTCCTCAGAATAAAGCGATGCAAAAATAATTTTTTCTATAAAATAGTTTTTATCGTATAGAAGCGCCAAAACATAAAAAAAATTATAAATGAGTTATCGCTGTAATCATACTGTTTTGAAGAATAAAACTGCTTTATCCATTTTACCAAACGCAGAACGGTATAAACACCCCCCTAAAATAAATTCATGAATAGCTGGTTTTCGGTCATTCTGCCTCACAAAAATCGGAATAAAAAGCGATCAAAAATTGTCACGTGCCCGAAAATGTTACCAATAAAAACGTCCACTCGTCCCGCAAAAAAAAAAGACCTCACATGACTCTGTGGACCAAAATATGGAAAAATTATAGCTCTCAAAATGTGGTAACGCAAAAAATATTTTTTGCAATAAAAAGCGTCTTTCAGTGTGTGACTGCTGCCAATCATAAAAATCCGCTAAAAAACCCGCTATAAAAGTAAATCAAACCCCCCTTCATCACCCCCTTAGTTAGGGAAAAATAAAACATTTTTAAAAAATGTATTTATTTCCATTTTCCCGCTAGGTCTAGGGTTAGGGCTAGGGTTAGGGCTAGGGTTAGGGCTAGGGTTAGGGCTAGGGTTAGGGCTAAGGTTAGGGTTGGGGCTAGGGTTAAGGCTACAGTTAGGGTTTGGGCTGGAGCTAACGTTAGGGTTGGGGCTAAAGTTTGGATTACATTTACGGTTGGGAATAGGGTTGGGATTAGGGTTAGGGGTGTGTTTGGATTAGGGTTTCCACTGGGGGGTTTCCACTGTTTAGACACATCAGGGGCTCTCCAAATGCGACATGGCGTCCGATCTCAATTCCAGCTAAGTCTGCGTTGAAATAGTAAAACAGTGTTCCTTCCCTTCCGAGCTCTCCCGTGTGCCCACACAGGGGTTTGCCCCAACATATGGGGTATCGGTGTACTCAGGACAAATTGGACAACAACTTTTGGGGTCCTATTTCCCCTCTTACCCTTGGGAAAATACAAAACTGGGGGTTAAAAAATAATTTTTGTGGGGAAAAAAAAGATTTTTTATTTTCACGGCTCTGCGTTCTAAACTGTAGTGAAACACTTGGGGGTTCAAAGCTCTCACAACACACCTAGATGAGTTCCTTAAAGGGTCTACTTTCCAAAATGGTGTCACTTGTGGGGGGTTTCAATGTTTAGGCACATCAGTGGCTCTCCAAACGCAACATGGCATCCCATCTCAATTCCAGTCAATTTTGCATTGAAAAGTCAAATGGCGCTCCTTCGCTTCCGAGCTCTGCCATGCGCCCAAACAGTGGTTTACCCCCACATATGAGGTATCGGCGTACTCAGGACAAACTTTACAACAAAGTTTGGGGTCCAATTTCTTCTCTTACCCATGGGAAAATAAAAAATTGGGGGCAAAAAGATCATTTTTGTGAAAAAATATGATTTTTTTATTTTTACAGCTCTGCATTATAAACTTCTGTGAAGCACTTGGTGGGTCAAAGTGCTCACCACACATCTAGATAAGTTCCTTAGGGGGTCTACTTTCCAAAATGGTGTCACTTGTGGGGGGTTTCAATGTTTAGGCACATCAGGGGCTCTCCAAACGCAACATGGCATCCCATCTCAATTCCAGTAAATTTTGCAATGAAAAGTCAAATGGCGCTCCTTCGCTTCCGAGCTCTGCCATGCACCCAGACAGTGGTTTACCCCCACATGTGGGGTATCAGTGTGCTCAGGACAAATTGTACAACAACCTTTGGGGTCCATTTTCTCATGTTACCCTTGGTAAAATAAAACAAATTGGAGCTGAATTAAATTTTTTGTGAAAAAAAGTTAAATGTTCATTTTTATTTAAACATTCTAAAAATTCCTGTGAAACACCTGAAGGGTTAATAAACTTCTTGAATGTGGTTTTGAGCACCTTGAGGGGTGCAGTTTTTAGAATGGTGTCACACTTGGGCATTTTCTATCATATAGACCCCTCAAAATGACTTCAAATGAGATATGGTCCCTAAAAAAAAAAAAATGGTGTTGTAAAAATGAGAAATTGCTGGTCAGCTTTTAACCCTTATAACTCCCTAACAAGAAAAACTTTTGTGCTGATGTAAAGTAGACATGTGGGAAATGTTACTTATTAAGTATTTTGTGTGACATATCTCTGTGATTTAATTATATAAAAATTCAAAGTTTGAAAATTGTGAAATTTTCAAAATTTTTGCCAAATTTCCATTTTTTTTCATAAACGCAGGTAATATCAAAGAAATTTTACCACTATCATGAAGTACAATATGTCACGAGAAAACAATGTCAGAATCACCGGGATTGGTTGAAGTGTTCCAGAGTTATAACCTCATAAAGGGACAGTGGTCAGAATTGTAAAAATTGGCCTGGTCATTAACGTGCAAACCACCCTTGGGGGTAAAGGGGTTAAAATAAATCTAAAAATCTTTCATTTCACATCCGAAAAACAAACACAGTGAATGGTACCAATACAAACTACAGCTCCCCAAGCAAAAGCAAGCCCCCTCCCTCCACTCTTGTAAGCATGCACTTCATCAACTGTAAAATTAAAGTTTGAGTTTTAGAGAGTGGCAATATTTTTTCATAATATGGCAGACTGTATAACAGCCTGTTGTTTTTGCATAGCACCATTAATTTTACCATATATACTGAAAAAAGGAAAGACCTTACCAAATTAGGTGAAATTAAACAAAAAAAAAACGAAACGCACAATTCCTCAATATGCAGTATACAATATATACGTTAAACATCTGTGTAAGCTTGCTATTGCCATATTCATGTTGCTAATGCGGTTTTACTGCCCATTGAATACACACTTCGCTTTTTCCCTTTCAGTTGGAAATGTTTTCCCTTTTTCCAGCACAAATTCATAACTGTGTCTAGTCGAGAATCGGTTAAATGGGTTGTCCAGTTAGAAAACGAAGGTTTTTTTAGCGGTGTTTTAAATGTAAAATCTATACTGTCAAGCAGTGTGAACAGTGCCGTGTATGACCGGGGTTGGTTGCCTGGCTCATTCCAATAGCGGAGACTTGCGCCTTCTCAATCGATGATTTATCCCCGGCAGTGAAGGTACATAAGCAGGGCTAACAAGTTTGTATTTTCCTGGACTGCTTATCAAAAAATCAAACGCAGCCAACATATGTATTTCTGGACACATTGGAAATCCGTCATAGGGCATGTTCACATGTTTGGTATTTGCAGAAGAAAAATCTGCCCGATTTTTACAGACTGTCTATGTGATGGTTGGCAACCTAGCAGCCCAGTGTAGGCGTCGGGGGAATATATTTCAATTTAAAACACATCCAAAAAGAATTTATCTAAGAAGAGACAATTAACCTTCATTCTGAATTAACCCACAAGATGGTAGCCATTATATTCTCTTCCCAAGACTGTTCCACCGTCGACTGCTTCATTACTGAAACAATAACTCGCTTGGCCTATATTTAGAATGAATATTTCAATGAATTTGCGGTTTTAGAATCGGAAACCTTTTCCAATCTAATATACCCAGTGCTAAATTATATCGTGCCATATGCTCATTATACAGGGAGCTGTGGAATCCGGAGAGTGCTAGTGTCTGTGTCTCAGTCCCTGTGCCTTTCTCTTCACACGGTATGAATAGTACTAGTACAGTGAGAACGTGTGGGCTATTGTAGTAACTTGCTATGTTCTGTATTGTTTCAGTGGATGAGCTCTTATGTCCAGAAAACAGGGCCCACCTGCCCCCCGAATACCAGCTCAAAGAACTCTTGGAGAAACTGGACATAGTCAGCAACATGCGATCTAGTGGAGCCCGGACAAGGCGCCTGAGGTCGTTACGCAGGGAAATAAACATTCTACGACAAAGGCTTATACCATGTAACAATGAAGTCCTGGAGGCTTGCACAGGTGAATACTTTTTCATTTCATTTATGCAAATTAAACGTTTATAAATTTAGACCATTTTATCTGCAATGAAGGTATAATACTTGGGGTCCAACGTTTGCTGTGTCTACCAATTACCAGAACGTGAGATCCTGGTCTCCCATCTGGAAAAAACAGTGCTAGTACATATTCCATTTTGCTCCGTTAGTCTTTGGAACCCTACCCTTCTGCCAACATTTTTGTCTTTCCCATATGATTGGTGGATGTTTGACCCCAGAATTTTGCTGATCAGCGTAGCATAAATCCTGAGCCGCACATATGGATGAGCCTCTGTATCTGCGTGAGCAATGAAAGGGTGGTGTCGCTTTTCCAGCACCAGCAAGTGATATGATGCCTTTGTTATGGTTTGTTATAAGATGGTATACCAAAACCTCACACATTTTGACCTGTTCTAAGGACTTTCAATGTTTTAACCCCTGGAAAAATTCTTTAAAGGTTTAAAAAAAAAAAAAAATGTAAATGAGTTGTTACAAAGCTGGCTATATAGTGATCAACTGATATATCTGGGGTAAAACGCGCCTAGTCAAGCAATTTACCTATGGCAGCAATATATACCAATCATGACCGGATGAATTACCAACCATGTAACGAAGGTAAGCATTTTTACCTTTAATTTTTCTTTATAGGGGTTATCTGGGTTCTTATAAAAAAAAAAAATGTTCTTATACAATAACAGGCAGTTAGTTGCTAACTATCTGCCTGTTATACTCAGTGCCAATTTTTGCTGGTACAGAGTAGTTACAGTCCGCTTTTTTTGGCGATTCAGCAGCTTCCGGCTTTTCTTATCTGCTCTGTTGACGGGGTGTCATTGCGGACATCATGCTGATTGACAGTCTGCTTCTAACCATGGGAAGCCAGCTGTCGATCAGCATGCCACCAGCTGTCACACCCTGACGACAGAGCAGCCCTGAAGATTGACTTTGTTGACACTGAGCAGATGAATCGCTAGCAGAAGCGGTCAGTGGCTACTCTGAGCCAGCGCTGGGTACAACATGCAGGTTTTTTAGACACATTGGTGAAAAAAAAATCCTGGATAACCTCTCTTAACAAAGCACTTGTTAATTACAAGGACCATATATTATATTCCACCCTCTATTTATTGTTATTGCCTCTTTTGTAGTCCATAGCATTAGCAGGAAAAGATAGTCTGGTCCAAAATGGTGCATTGGTTGTGTTTTATATAACAGGACCAGTGCACCCATGACAGCAGGGGTGTGGAACCTGAGGCCTGTGATCACCTTTTCTTCGGCCCCGGGCAGATTCCTGGAGACCTCCGTGATCGAGCAGGCTACTGCATTTTGATAGCCGCCTACTCTAATTTCTTTTTACTCTGCCAGCATGCACACGCAGCATTTACTATTGAATGCTGTGGCGCATGCAGTGAAAGAATATGTCCTCGTAGCATGTAATGAATGATTACGACCACTCTGATCAGGACATACTTTTGTGGGCGAAGTTGGTAGCGTTGGGCAGAGTTAGCCCCCATGTCTTGTGTGATGTCTATGCCCCAGTGTCTCCTGTGTTGTCTATGCCCCAGCCCCGGTGTCTCCTGTGATGTCTATGCCCCCAGCCCATGTGTGTCTTGTGTGATGGCGATGCCCCAGCCCCGGTGTCCTCTGTGATGTCTATGCCGCAGCCCCGGTGTCTCTTGTGATGTCTATGCCGCAGCCCCTGTGTCTCTTGTGATGTCTACGCCAACGCCACCATGGCTCCTATTTAATGTCTGAGGCCAAGCCCCTGTTGCTCCTTTGTGATGTCTATGCCCATGCCCCCCCTTCCCGTGGCTCCTGTGTGATGTATATACTGCAGATCTCCCACTGCCTGACTTCTATAAATGTAAAGTGAGCAGTGATGAATTTCCCACTATGAGTAGACTTGCAGCGTAATATAGATTTGTTTAGTACAACTTACTGTTGTGAGTTCTTTACAAAACTTATCATTGGAAAGAGTGGCCTGCTCTCCAGACCAATGTAAATCTGGAAAAGCAGTTATAAGTAGCAACATCATCTATACACCTAACCTCACAGCAGCACCAAAGAGAAGCAGTTTCAGACGTCACATTAGGGGTGAGTTAATTAAATATTCAACCAAGTATAGCAGGGTCATTTTCATGTCGATAATTTTATATGGCCCCCAAATGATGGTATAAATATCCAAATGGCCCTTGGCAGAAAAAAGGTTCCCCACCCCTACACTACAGGGTTAGAACTACATGGTGTGCACTATTACTAGGCAATTTGTATTTTTGATGATTATTTTTATTATTGAACATCTAGAGTTCTGTCTGTCAAAAACCTGAAACCAGAATATTTAAGACAGTAAAAGTCCATTATTTCTTTTCATCTATAAATATCAGTGACCGATATAGCCACCGTTTTTAAAACTAACATCCATAAGCCTTCCAACCATGGAGATTCAGTTTCTTAATCTGCTGATTAACAACTTTTTGAACAACACCAGACACTGTTCAGAGTGGTGACTGTTTTTTCTTTGCAAATTTCCTGTTTAAGAAGGGCCCAAAAGTTGAGGAAGGGGGCTCATTTCATTATTCTTTATCTTTAAGGCCTTTACTATCTAGCCAAACATTGGAGACTTTGATGCATATGATGGAGCATGGTCCTGTATAACTATCATGGTTTTCTTGAATGATGCAGTCTTTTTGCTGTACCATTGCTTGAAGATAGTGTCTTAGAAATACTGCCAGTAGGTTTGAGTCCATCTTCACCCGTAAAAGGTCCAATAAGCTCATCTTTAATAATACCAGCCCTTAGCAGTACACCACCTCCATCTTAGTTGAAGTGGAGGTCTGTGTCTGTTATTGATCAAGTCACAGGCCCATCCATCTGATCTGTCAAGAGTTGCCTCATCTCATCAGTCCATAAAGCCTTAAAAAAAAATAGGTCTACAGCTTTTTCTTGGCCCTGTCTTCCTGTCTTGACGACTTATAGTTTACGTTCAATGGTAGTAAGATTTCAGCCTTCCTTACCTTGGCCATGTCTGAGTGCTAATCACCTTGTACTTTTGGGCACTCCAAGGAGGTTGCAGTCCTAGAATGACATCACTGGCTGATAATGGTTTCCTGATCGCTTCATGTTTGATTCTTCTCAAATCTTTGGCAGCTAATATGCGTCTTTTTTTTTTTTTTTCCCAACACGTTTTTTTATTACCTTGTTGACTATTTGCAACAAAACTTTTGATGGTTCTGTGATCACACTCCACTATCTTAGCAATGTGAAGAGTGATGCATCCTTCTCTTTTTGATTGTTCAGAGTCAGTTAAATCTTTTTCCCAGGACGTCCCTCAACAGCACAACAGGACGTAGTCCTACTTATCCTCTAGGGACAGGAAACCCATGAGAGGTAAACCCTCTCCCTATACCTCTCCCTCAGTGTTTTCCTGTCCCTAGCAGGAGAGAGGGTTCATCAGTGCAAAGATTTATCTGGGAACTCTGTGGTATCGGAGGGGGTCGATCTCTCCCTTCCCTCTGTCAAGAGGCTCCAGGCTGATACCTCGCTGGGCATGGGTCCCTCAGTAGAGCGAGACACGGCTCCTAACTTCGCTGCTTCCTTCTCCGGAGCGATCTCAGTGTTATACTGCATCTGATGGCGGAACCTCCAGGTGTGCATGCGCTCCAGTATGGAAACTCATTTACGGTCCGTACACCTTTTGATGACGCGCATGCGTTCCAGGTGAATGGCATATCCGGTTTAGAGGAGGGAACACAAGGAAAGGAGATGGGGATATCGATAGATCTGGACAAGGCAAGGCCCTAAAAAAGGGTGCTGTCATGGGGTTTGGCGTGTGCAGTCTGAACAATTGATACTAATCCTTCTCTCAGACACACCAGCTGAACAGTCCCTGGACAGTGTAAGTGATCCCCCATAGTTACTTCTGTCCCTTTCTGTAAGGCTGAAACCTTATATTTAAATGTACAATTCTCCTATCTCTTTTACAATAGGACAGAGGCCCCCTCACGATCTGGATCCTCATGGAAAGATTTGTGAATAGATGCCATTGGTTGACATTCCCATCACCAAAGTAGCGACAAAGACCTCAATACCCTTTGAGAAATCTTCCTGTATTCATGATACTATGAATAGGAAGGCAGAGGGATTACTAAAAAGAAGTTGGGAGTCTTCAGCTGCTATCACTAAGTCCAATATGGCTGCCACCTCAGTAGCCAAGTCCATTTAACAGCCCAGTTAAAATCCAACACCCTCAGAGAGGTCATGCTAGATTCCTTCCCTATGTTGAAAATTGTGACACAATTCATGGTGGATGCCTCTGCGGAATTTGTGAAGTTTGCAAAACCAACTCTGTTCTATCCCGTTCTCTTACACACATGTCTTCAGTGCAGTTTCAAATGACATTTTAGAAATGGCCTGCGATGACCAAAAAGGTTCCTAGATGAAAAATCAAGAAAGTATTATTCCTTTCATAGACCCCGTGAGTCCCACACACAGGATTACAGGTCAAAGGGTAAAATGGGAAGGTGGAGTGATCCCAAGGGAGTTAAGGGTAGATCCACCCAGTTTTTTTCCGGCCCATCAGAGAGATCCTGACGTCAGGAAAGTGTAAGGGTAGCAGTCCATTACAAACAACCAGTGGATTCTGCAAACCATAGGGTAAGCTTGCAGAATAGACTTTTTCCCATCTCCCCCCCACAATAGTACCATGTAACAGTCCCTCTTTGCCTCAAAAAAACTCCGGGGGGAATATCGGAGACCTTCTGAAATCAGGGACAATAAGTCCAGTACCCCTTTCAAAGATAGGACACGGTCGCTATTCCTCCCTTTTTTCCATAAGAAAGCCTTTGGGCAAATACCGTACCATTATAAATCTGAAATGCCTAAATCAATGGGTCAGGTACAAGAAATTAAAAAATGGAGACAGTAAAATCAAGCATCCCGTTGATAGAGAGGGATTCAGTAATGTGCACATTAGATTTGAGAGACTCTTATTACCATGTGCCCATTTACCCCAGCAACTAACAATTGAGGTTTGCAATAAAACATCAGGGAACAATCCACCACTTCCAGTTCCGGCTTCTACCATTCAGCCTTTCCTCAGCACCTTGTATCTTTACAAAGATAATGACGAAGGTGGCAGCCTTCTTGAGAAAAAAAAAGTAATTATTGTAATCCCATATCTGGGTGATTTCCATTCAGTGACCGATTCAACCATCCTCCTCAATCAACAGCTTGCCCAGACTAGCGACACAATAGAAGATGTAGGGTGGCCCTTTCATTGAGGAAAGTTTGACTTACAACCAGACACTCAAAAGGTGTTCTTGGGAGTTCTCCTCGCCTTACTTCACAGAATGCCTTCCCTACCCCTTATGAAGTAGGACAAAATCAAGGACAGAATTCATACTTTTCAGAAAAAGAACGGTCTCCATCAGGTATTCCGTGAGGATCCTAGGCCTGATGAGCTCTTTTATCCCAAGCTTTCGGTGGAGTCAGGCCCAATCAAGACAGTTACAAGAAGCAATCCTGTTAGTCTGGAACAGACATCCATCTGGTCTAGACAAGAGAATGAAGGACCCGGCAGGCCTGAGATTCTCTGTTATGGTGGACATCCCCGAAGAAACTCCAGGAAGGAGTACCATAGATCCTATCCCCCTTCATCTGCATTAACACCAACGCAAGCTAGATAGGCTGGGGAGCAGAAGTGGAAGATCAATACCTTCAGGGTGCATGGTTCCTGGAAGATTGAAATAAAGTGTCCAATTACAGAGAGTTAAGGGCAGTTTGGGAGATACTCCAACAATGCCAAGATCATCACATAAAGGCTTTTTCAGACAACGCCACAACAGTTTCCTTTCCTCCTGCAGGCCCTAGAGCAGCAAATATTTCAATGAGCAGAAAGAACCGTTCTTTCCATCTCAGCAGTGCACTTTAAGGGTTCTTAAAACCAGGAGGCATTTTTTTCTCAGCAGGAAAGTCTGGTTCTCCAAATAGGAGCTAAATCTGGAAGTGCTTCATCAGCTAACCCAAAGATGGCAAAACGGTTGGAGGAAGATCCAGATGTTGTCAGTAAGGGATCCTTATCTGCAAATCTTTGAGGACCGATTAATATTCACACTCAACGCTTCTTCCCTTCCGACGGTAGTGTCTAAAGAAACTTGAACCAAGAGATTGTTCTACCATCATTTTGTCTGCTTCCAAAGAACGAGAAGGAAAGCTTATTCCACACTCTGGACAAAATAAGATCAATGATGCTTTTACATGGAAGGTACAGAATGCTGGACACCGGACTCCAATCTGTTTCTAAAGTATTCAGGAAGGAATAAGGCCAGAAAAGTGTCAAAGCGACCTTATACTAATGGATTACTTCAGCCATATCTCTGGCATGCGAATCGGATAAGAGTGAATCCCCGCTAACATTAAAGCTCAATGCACAAGAGCAATTTCTGTGTCTTGGGCCAAAAGAGCGGGAGCCTCAGTAGACCAGAACCTCAGGGCCACAACCTGGTCTAACCTAACTACTTTAGGCACTGCAAACTAGACATAATATCAGATCAAAAGCTAGCCTACGGCTGGAAAGTCCTTCAGGCAGTAGTCCCACCGTGATATGCCACGTATTTGGTATTTCTCCTATTGTGCTGTCATGAGGAACGTCCTGGGAAAATAGGAATTGGTCCTACCGGTAATTGTATTTCCAGGAGTCCGTCATGACAGCACCATTACTTTCCCTCCCCTGAATTCTGAATACTTAAGTGAAATTAACATTTGTGTGTGAGAATTCAATAAAAGCGAGTTGCATCCATCCTGGTGTGGTGATAGGTTAAACCCCACCTCTCCACTTCACCCTCAGTGTTTTACCAATCGTGTTTTTCTTGTCCCTAGAGGATGAGTAGGACTACCCACCTGATGTGCTGTCATGATGGACTCATGGAAATACAATTACCGGTAGGGCTAGTTCCTATTTTTGGCCCATTTTGCCTGAATATAAGCTACCTAATATTTATGTATACCTTGATAAAGGGTGCGGATATCCTTAGGTCACATCCTCGCTCATCACACAAATAACACATCACCTGATCATCTTCCCCCGATAAGCATTCAAGTTTCTACAGCTTGGCGTTGGAAAATCTTCCTAAAAATGATATGGTCTAAATATTCCCTTGCCTAATAATTGTGCACACCGTGTGTATATGAAACTGCAAATTCAGTAGCCAGAGTATGTGATCTATAGTTTATAGCCGTCCCTTTTCAGTGTATATTCATAAGTCGTATGTGCAACTTTTATCATTTTAGAAGGCAAACCAGTGCATCCTCCTATGCTTGAACCAGCAAATCCAAGTCTGCCAATGCAAAATGCCACTGCTCATGAGCACCCCCCTTCTCTGCAACGTATAGCTCATAATCCTGTCCATAAGGCAAAGAATCTCTCGCCTGTTCACAATTCAAGAAGGACTTCTTTAACATTGGGAAAATCCCAGAATAACACAAAAGTAACATCTGTAAAAACTCGACAATCTTTCGGTGGCAGTGGAAGTGATGAAGAGAAAACTATCTTCCATCCGCCTACAGGTGCCTTTCTACTTTATAATAGTATATTGTAGTTGATACTATATGGTGGTGGGCAGTGCGATAACTTTATTTTATTGAGAGTTGTATTTATTCTCGGACAGTTGAATTTGTGTAATACTTGTGGAGATGAATTTCAACCTAATCAGTGCAAAAGTATGCAAATCAAACTGTAATTCTCTATTATGGCCTCTGATGTGCAGTGCAAAAGTTTTAACATATATATATATATATATATATATATATATATATATATATAGGCAGTGACCCCTGTTACAGCTAGGGGGCGCTGTATGTGCTCTCCAGAACGTGCAAGGAATCGTAGTGAAGCCATGATGGCGTGCTACAGCCACAGCTGTGGCTGTAATTAGAAGAGTGAAGCAGTGACTGATTAAAAAGCCCTGTAGTATTGGGGGAATGGTGTCAGTGTGTTCTTGGAAGCAGACAGGGCAGTTGTCTGCAGAGGTGTCTCTGTGTGGAGCAACACAGAGGCTAAAGGAACCAGAGAGACTGACACCCTGCGTCTTGGGCTGTCTTATGTGTACCCGGCTGCACTCCAGAGGATGAAGAGTGCAGTGCGCTGAGTGAGTACAGAGACTTGTTTCCGGCGTGCGGTCACCCAGGGAAACTGGACAGAGGGAAGTTCAGCCTGTGTATTGACTGCGTCATATAGCCATGCATTATTAATGGACTGTATGAAGAAGCTGAATACTATATTGACTGTGTGAAGTAACACAATAAAAGAACGTTTTATTTGAACTTGCCTGGGTCACCGCCGTTTCACTGTGTATGGTCCAACCGCTGCATCACAATATATATATATATATATATATATATATAAAATATCTCTCTCTCGAGTATAAGCCGACCCCCCCCCTAATTTTGCCACAAGAAACTGGGAAAACTTATTGACTCGAGTATAAGCCTAGGGTACGAAATGCAGCAGCTACCGGTGACTTTCAAAAATAAAAATAGATGATCCATACCGTTCATTATTGCCCCATAGATGCTCCACATAAAGCTGTGCCCCATATAAAATGCTCTGCACCGTTCATCATGGCCCCATAGATGCTCCACATAAAGCTGTGCCATATATAATGCTCTGCACTGTTCATTATGGCCCCATAGATGCTCCATATAAAGCTGTGCCCCATATATAATGCTCTGCACCGTTCATTATGGCCCCATAGATGCTCCATATAAAGCTGTGCCAAATATAATGCTCTGCACCGTTGATTATGGCCCCATAGATGCTCCACATAAAGCTGTGCCATATGGAATGCTCTGCACCGTTCATTATGGCCCCATAGATGCTCCACATAAAGCTGTGCCATGTGGAATGCTCTGCACCGTTCATTATGGTCCCATAGATGCTCCTTATAAAGCTGTGCCATATATAATGCTCTGCACCGTTGATTATTGCCCCATAGATGCTCCATATAAAGCTGTCCAATATATGCTGCTGCTGCAATAAAAAAAAATAAAAAAATCACACTCACCTCTTGCTCAGGACGCCGGCGCTTTCAATATTTACCTGCTCCTCGTGCGGCTTCGTCTCCAGTACTGACGCTCAGCAGAGGGCGCGCACTGACTACGTCACCGCGCCCTCTGACCTGAGCGTCACTGCCAGAGGACGCTGGAGACGGAGCCGCACCGGAACGAGGAGCAGGTAAATATCGCGCAGCGCTCCCCTCCCCGTATACTTACCAGCTCCTGGCGCGATCCCGGCTTCTCCCGGAGCTGCATCTTCATCCTGTATTGAGCGGTCACAGTTACCGCTCATTTTCAGTCATGAATATGCAGCTCCACCTCTATGGGAGGTGAAGCTGCATATTCATGACTGTAATGAGCGGTACCATGTGACCGCTCAATACAGGAAGAAGATGCAGCGCTGGAAGAAGCAGGGACTGCAGGGACCGCGCCGGGAGTAGGTAAGTATAACTAGACAGCCCCCGCCTCCCCTCACCTGCCGACCCCCGGGGACGACTCGAGTATAAGCTGAGAGGGGGACTTTCAGTCCCAAAAAATGGGCTGAATACCTCGGCTTATACTCGAAAATATATATATATCTCCATATCCCTCCGACCGCGACCAATCAGTGATATTGGCACGGGATTTAAACACCGCTTCACTGATAATGTATATATTTTACCCGGCAAATTCTGTCAGGCGTGACCAATCTGCGAAGCGTGGTTCAAATCCCGCCCCAATTTGCGGCCGGACTGCGCCTGTTGCTGATTGGTCGCGGGCAGCTGGCGGGACCAATCAGCGATGTGGGATGTCCATTACAGACAGACAGAATTAGACGATTATATAGTAGATACCCGATGCATTAGAATCGGGCCACCATCTAGTATTCATATAAGCATTGGTGCTTACATTTATTTTTTAACCCATTGGATACACTCATTGTTTTTCTCCTGTCTTTATTTTAAGAGTCAAAACTTTTAGTCATCTATCGCTGTATGATAGCTCATTTTCTACAGGATGACTTATAGTTTTCAAAGACATTTTTTTTAATCATATGATAAACTTAAAAACAGGGAAAATTTTTATTCTCTCCCTTACACACTGTCCTCCATGTTGTTCTCTCCCTCAGACTGTCCGCCATGTTATTCTCTCCCTCACACTGTCCTCCATGTTATTCTCTCCCTCGCAGACTGTTCTCCATGTTATTCTCTCCCTCACAGACTGTCCTCCATGTTATTCTCTCCCTCAGACTGTTCTCCATGTTATTCTCTTCCTTACAGACTGTTCTCCATGTTATTCTCTCCCTCACAGACTGTCCTCCATGTTATTCTCTCCCTCACTGTCCTTCATGTTATTCTCCCTCTAGTATATGTATGTAGTGAACAGGAAAAGCATTTGGTGTATATTATTCAAACATCTTTTTAGCACTTTGGAGTGCATTATATTTTGGTATTGTGGCTATTTTTGTGTTGCTTTCCCTCCCCCCCCCCCCCCTCTCCTTTTTGTTTGATTATTGTATTGTACGCATATGTGTAATAAAATGACATTTTAATCTTCTACTATGGCATTACTTCGTGGTCTTTGTAGGAATAGTATATGTATGTAGTTTATCAATCAGCGACGCGGGATTTCGGTTACAGACAAGCAGACCCTTAGACAATTACATATATATATATATATATATATATATATATATATATATATATATATATATATATATATATATATATATATATATATATATATAATTATTTTTTTTTTTTTTTTTACAACAGGGAGTACTTAATCCCTTTACCCCGAAGCCTGTTTTCAACTTCCTGACCAGGCCATTTTTTTCAATTCTGACCTCTGTCACTTTGAGGCCATAACTCTGAAACACTTCAACGGATCCTGGTGATTCTGAGATTTGTTTTCTCATGACATATTGTACTTTGATAGTGGTAAAATTTCTTCGATTTGACTTGCGTTTATTTGTGAAAAAATGAAAATTTGGCAAAAATTTAGAAAATTTAGCAATTTTTAAAATTTGTTTTTATGCCCTTAAATTAGAGAGTCATATCATACAAAATAGTTAATAAATAACATTCCCCACATGTCTGCTTTACATTAGCACAATTTTGGAAACATAATTTTTTTTGTTAGGAAGTTAGAAGGGTTAAAAGTTGACCATCAATTTCAAATTTTTACAACAAAATTTGAAAAAACATTTTTTTTTTTAGGGACCACCTCACACTTGAAGTCACTTTGAGGGGTCTATATGACAGAAAATGCCCAAAAGTGACACCATTCTAAAAACTGCACCCCTCAAGGTACTCAAAACCACATTCAAAGTGTTTATTAACCCTTCAGGTGCTTCACAGGAATTTTTGGAATGTTTAAAAAAAATTGAACATTTAACTTTTTTTCACAAAATTTTTACTTTAGATCCAATTTGTTTTATTTTTCCAAGGGTAACAGGAGAAATTGGACCACAAAAGTTGTTGTGCAATTTGTCCTGAGTATGCTGATACCCCATATGTGGGGGTAAACCACTGTTTGGGCGCATGGCAGTGCTCGGAAGGGAAGGAGCACCATTTGACTTTTTAATGCAAAATTGGCTGGAATTGAGATCGGAGCCCATGTCGCGTTTGGAGAGCCCCTGATGTGCCTAAACAGTGGAAACCCCCGACAAGTGACCCCATTTTGGAAAGTAGACCCCCTAAGGAACTCATCTAGATTTGTGGTGAGCACTTTAAACCCCAATTGTTTCACTAAAGTTTAGAATGTAGAGCCGTGAAAATTAAAAAAAAAACCTATTTTTTTTCCCACAAAATGATCTTTTAGCCCGCAATTTTTTATTTTCCCAAGGGTAACAGGAGAAATTGGACCCCAAAAGTTGTCCAATTTGTACTGAGTACGCTGAAACCTCATATGTTGGGGGGAACCACCGTTTGGGTGCACGGCAGAGCTCGGAAGAGAAGGAGTGCAGTTTGGAATGCAGACTTAGATGGATTGGTCTGCAGGCGTCACATTGCATTTGCAGAGCCCCTGATGTACCTACACAGTAGAAACCCCCCACAAATGACCCCATATTGGAAACTAGACCCCCCAAGTAACTTATCTAGATGTGTTGTGAGAACTTGGAACCCCCAAGTGTTTCACTACAGTTTATAACGCAGAGCCGTGAAAATAAAAAATCTTTTTTTTTTTCCACAAAAATTATTTTTTCACCCCCGATTTTGTATTTTCCCAAGGGTAACAGGAGAAATTGGACCCCAAAAGTTGTTGTCCAATTTGTCCTGAGTATGCGGATACCCCATATGTTGGGGTAAACGCCTGTTTGGGCGCACAGGAGAGCTCGGAAGGGAAGGAGCACTGTTTTACTTTTTCAACGCAGAATTGGCTGGAATTGAGATCGGATGCCATGTCACGTTTGGAGAGCCCCTGATGTGCCTAAACAGTGGAAACCCCCCAATTCTAACTGAAACCCTAACGCAAACACACCCCTAACCCTAATCCCAACCATAACCCTAACCACACCCCTAACCCTAATCCCAACATTAAAATTAAATCCAAACCCTAACTTTAGCCCCAACCCTAACCCTAATGGGAAAATGGAAATGAATACATTTTTTAAAATTTTATTATTTTTCCCTAACTAAGGGGGTGATCAAGGGGGGTTTGATTCACTTTCATAGCATATTTTTTTGGCAGATTTTTATGATTGGCAGCCGTCACACACTAAAAGACGCTTTTTATTGAAAAAAATAGTTTTTGCATCACCACATTTTGAGAGCTATAATTTATCCATATTTTGGCCCAGAGAGTCATGTGAGGTCTTGTTTTTTGCGGGACGAGTTGACGTTTTTATTGGTACCATGTTCGGGCACATGACATTTTTTGATCGCTTTTTATTCCAATTTTTGGGAGGCAGAATGAACAAAAAACAGCAATTCCTGAATTTCTTTTAGGGGGGGGGGGGGGGCATTCCGCGTGTGGTAAAATTGATAAAGCAGCTTTATTCGGGTTAGTACGATTATAGCGATATATAAATGATGTCTTTTTTATGTTTTGGCGCTTTTACACAATAAAAACTTTATAAAAAAATAATTGTTTTTGCATCAGTTTATTCTTAGAGCTATAACTTTTATTTTTCTGCTGATGATGCTGTATGGCGGCTTTTTTTTGCGGGACAAGATGATGTTTTCAGTGGTATCATGGTTATTTATATCCGTCTTTTTGATCACATTTTATTACACTTTTTGTTCGGCAGTATGATGATAAAGCATTGTTTTTTGCCTCTTTTTTTTTTTTTTTTTTGCGGTGTTCACTGAAGGGGTTAATTAGTGGGATAGTTTTATAAAGCGGGTCTTTACGGACGCGGCGACTCCAAATGTGTACTTTTATTGCTTTTGTTTTTACATAAATGGAGTTATTGGAAAATTATTTTATTTTTTTTCTTTATTTGGGGATTTTGTTTTTTCTTTATACATTTTATTTATTTTTTTTACACCTTAGAACATTGTCCCAGGGTGGGACATCACAATATTTCATCAGATCACTGATCTGACACTTTGCATAACAGTGTGTCAGATCAGCGATCTGACAGGCAGTTCAGGAGGCTTTCCGGCGCCTGTTCTGAAAATTCTTTTAGCCTCATTTTTTTCATTTTTATATGGGCAACAGGATAAGTACACCGATACCTCACATGTGGGGGTAAACCACTGTTTGGGCACACGGCAGGGCTCGGAAGGAAAGGAGCGCCATTTAACTTTTTGAATGAAAAATTAGCTCCAACCGTTAGCGGACACCATGTTGCGTTTGGAGAGCCCATGTGTGCCTAAACATTGGAGCTCCCCCACAAGTGACCCCATTTCGGAAACTAGACCCCCCCAAGGAACTTATCTAGATGTGTGGTGAGCACTTTAAACCCCAAAGTGCTTCACAGAAGTTTATAAAGCAGAGCTGTGAAAATAAAAAATCATTTTTCTTTCCTCAAAAATTATATTTTAGCAAGCAATTTTTTATTTTCACAAGGGTAACAGGAGAAATTGGACCCCAAAAGTTGTTGTCCAGCTTGTCCTGAGTACGCTGATACCATATATGTGGGGGGAAACCACTGTTTGGGCACACGTCAGGGCTCGAAAGGGAAGTAGTGACGTTTTGAAATGCAGACTTTGATGGAATGGTCTGCGGGCATCACGTTGCGTTTGCAGAGCCCCTGATGTGCCTAAACAGTAGAAACCCCCCACAAGTGACCCCATTTTGGAAACTAGACCCCCCAAGGAAATTATCTAGATGTGTGGTGAGCACTTTGAACCCCCAAGTGCTTCACAGAAATTTATAACGCAGAGCCGTGAAAATAAAAAATCTTTTTTCCACAAAAATAAGTTCTTAGCCCCCTTTTTTTATTTTCCCAAGGGTAACAGGAGAAATTAGACCCCCAAAGTTGTTGTGCAATTTTTCTTGAGTACGCTGATAACCCATATGTTTTGGTAAACCACTGTTTGGCGCACGTTGGGGCTCGGAAGGGAGGGAGCACCATTTGACATTTTGAACGCAAGATTGGCTGAAAATCAATGATGGCGCGTTTGGGGACCCCTGATGTACCTAAACAGTGGAAACCCCTCAATTCTAACTCCAACACTAGCCCCAACACACCCCGAACTCTAATCTTAACCCTAATTCCAACCCTAACCCTAATTCCAACCCTAATCCTAAGGCTATGTGCCCACGTTGCGGATTCGTGTGATGATTTTTCCACACAATTTTTGAAAAATCCACAGGTAAAGCGCACTGCGTTTTACCTGCGGATATACCACAGATTTCCAGTGTTTTTTGTGCGGATTTCACCTGCGGATTCCTATTGAGGAACAGGTTTAAAACGCCACGGAATCCGCACAAAACATTGACTGCAGAAAATACAACGCAGCATTTCCGCATGGTATTTTCCGCACCATGGGCACAGCGGATTTGGTTTTCCATAGGTTTACATGGTACTGTAAACGTGATGGAAACCTGCTACGAATCCGCAGCGGCCAATCCGCTGCAGATCCGCAGCCAAATCCGCACTGTGTACATAGCCTAATTCTAACCCTAACCCCAGCCAGAAAACTGCTACGAATCCGCAGCGGCCAATCCACTGCGGATCCGCAGCCAAATCTGCACCGTGTGCACATAGCCTAGTTCTGACCTTAATTCTAACCCTAACCCTAGTGGAAAAATAAAAGTAAATAATTTTTCTTTATTTTATTATTGTCCCTACCTATGGGGATGATAAAGCGAGGGGGGGGGGGGGGTTATTTATTATTTTTTTTTATTTTGATCTCTGTGATTCTATGGTTTTATCACAGCGATCAAAATGTACCTGGAACTAATATGCCGGCCGGAAGATGGCGGCGCCCATGGGGGGAGGAGATCGGACTCTGAGGGGGGGGGGAGATCGGACTGCGGAGGGGGAGATCAGACTGCGGAGGGGGAGATCGGACTGCGGAGGGGGAGATCGGACTGCGGAGGGGGAGATCGGACTGCGGAGGGGGAGATCGGACTGCGGAGGGGGAGATCGGACTGCGGAGGGGGAGATCGGACTGCGGAGGGGGAGATCGGACTGCGGAGGGGGAGATCGGACTGCGGAGGGGGAGATCGGACTGCGGAGGGGGAGATCGGACTGCGGAGGGGGAGATCGGACTGCGGAGGGGGAGATCGGACTGCGGAGGGGGAGATCGGACTGCGGAGGGGGAGATCGGACTGCGGAGGGGGAGATCGGACTGCGGAGGGGGAGATCGGACTGCGGAGGGGGAGATTGGACTGCGGAGGGGGAGATTGGACTGCGGAGGGGGAGATTGGACTGCGGAGGGGGAGATTGGACTGCGGAGGGGGAGATTGGACTGCGGAGGGGGAGATTGGACTGATGCTATTGCAGCATTGGCCAAGGCTGGATTGTAATATTTCACCAATTTTCATTGGTGAAATATTACTATCGCTCTGATTGAAAGTGAAACGTCACTTTCAACAGCCAATCAGAGCTATTGTAGCCTCGGGAGGGGGGGGGGGGAGGGGGCGGAGCCACTCCCCCTTGGGCTCAAGTACCACTCCCCCCTGTCTCTGCAGGTCGGGTGAAATTACAGTTAACCCTTTCACCCGGCCTGCAGGAGCGCAATCCGACCATGACGCATATGCTGCGTCACGGGTCGGATTGGCACAGGTTTTCATAACGCATACACTGCGTCAAAGGTCGGGAAGGGTTTAACAGAAGCACAGTGGGCATGAGATTCCTATAAATCCTGTGCACTGTGTGTGTAATGTAGAATGCAGCGTTTTGGACGCCTCGAAAATACGCTTCATCCAAAACGCTACTGTTCCTGATCGTGGGGAAGTAGCCTAACACTGCAACATCAAAAACATTTAAAAAGAATCCACAAATGCATAAAAAAGTTACCTAATATAGCTAATTGGTGCGGTTTTGATGTTGAAGATTTTCTGTGACTATTAATCATTGTGGGAACATAGCATCAACTCCATTTGTTTTTGTTTTTAAAGCTTTGTAACCTGCTTAAAGCCTTTGTACAGAGCTAGAGAGCCAGATGTTTCATTTTATCGGCCACTGGTGATGCTGTCAATTTGTTGTGTTTCTGCAGGTTACCGTATATAGTTTGTGACGTAACAATGGCTGGTCATTTTTGTAAATTTAAAATTGGGTAATTTCGGGCTTCACCTTGTGCTCAATCACATTTTTCAGTCATTTTAGGCCATGTATTACAGAGCGAGGCTTTCAGATAAGGAGTAGCCACAGTCCGACATACCACTCACTAGGTATTATGTATGATGGAGATCTATGATGGATGCCATACAGTGACATCATCACCCATAGGGTTGCATCTAATATATAAAGCTGAATGTGTGTGTGTGTGTGTGTGTGTGTGTGTGTATGTATGTATGTTCGGGATTGGCATCTGCACCGTCGCAGCTACAGCCACAAAATTTTGCACAGTCACACGTCTGGACCCTGAGAGTGTCATAGGCTATGTTGTGAGGTGAAATTTTAACCCTGCGCTTTCCAATTCAACAAACAATTTTGTCCCTATCTACATAATGGGGAAAAAGTGAAAGGAAAAGTGTTGGAGGCGTCGCACCTACAGCCACAAAATTTTGCACAGTCACACGTCTGGACCCCGAGAGCGTCATACAATTTTGTCCCTATCTACATAATGGGGAAAAAGTGAAAGGAAAAGTGTTAGAGGCGTCACAGCTACAGCCACAAAATTTTGCACAGTCACACGTCTGGACCCCGAGAGCGTTATAGGCTATGTTGTGAGGTGAAATTTTAACCCCGCGCTTTCCAATTCACCAAACAATTTTGCCCCTATCTACATAATGTTGAAAAGTGAAAGGAAAAGTGTTGGAGGCAAATTGACAGGTGCCAGATGTGAACAAGGGGCACTTAAAGAATGAGAGCAATGGCGCCAAAGAGTATATACCGTACAGTTGATAAGGTGGGGCCCCGACATGGGATACTCACCACACACGGGGATATGAACACACACACAAAATGCGCCACAAACTACTACGTGCTTGAACACACATACCACCCTCAGGACACATTTCACCACACATACACCAACCTCGCCACATAAAAGTCGAAACACAAAAGTCGCCGCTCAAAACTCGCCACGCGCAAAACTCGCCACATGCAAAAACTAGGCTCACGCAAAACTCGCCACAAGTGCAAAACTCACCTCATGGAAAACTCGCCACACGCAAATCTTGCACATGCGGAAAAATTGCCACATGCACAAAAGTTGCAACACATGCAAAAGTTGCTTCACACAAAACTTGCACATACTCAAAAGGCACCACACATAAAACTTGTCACGCGCAAAACTCGCCATGCGCAAAACTTGCTGCACACAACTTGCTACACTAACCTGTCACATGCAACTCGACACACAAAAAGTTGCTACACGCAGGTTGCCACACAAAACTCATCTCACAAAAGTCGCTACATGCATGTCGCCACACGCAACTCAACACACAACTTGACACACGAAACTCGCCCTAAAACACACACAAGTCTGGTATTATCCATCAAAAATAAAAATCTGATTAATAAGCAGACAAACTACAAGAGCAACAAATGTACCATATAGGAAAACAGCAGCTGTCAGTCACATGACCTGTCTATTATCTGTATGTGTGAGCTAATATATACTGCCAGGGGTAGGGCTTCCTGTTGGCTGGAGATTTATCAGGCTGACAATTTAGCTTACAAATACTGAGGTAAAAATATTGAGCAAATAACGTGTGAACGAGGTCTAATACAGGAGGAGATGACACACAGGTATATACTATATACAGGGGAGATGATACACAGATATATACTATATACAGGAGAGATGACACACAGGTATATACTATATACAGGAGGAGATTACACACAGGTATATACTATATACAGGAGCAGATGACCTACAGGTATATACTATATACAGGAGGAGATGACATACAGGTATATGCTATATATAGAAGGAGATGACATACAGGTATATACTATATATAGGAGGAGATGACATACAGGTATATACTATATACAGGGGAGATGACATACGGGTATATACTATATACAGGAGATGACAAACAGGTGTATACTAAGGGAGATGACAAACCTGTATATACTGAGGTGAAAATGAGGTGTGAGGTGAAAATGAAAAGGTGTGAGTGCAAAATGAGAGGAGTGAGGGAAAATAGTGGAGTGATCGGAAAATGACAGATGTGAGGTCGAAATGACAAGTGTTAGGGGGGAATGAGAGGTGTGCGGGAGAAAATGAGGGATGTGAGGGGGAAAATGAAAGATGTGATTGGGAAAATGAGGCGTGATGGGAAAATAAGAGAAGTGAGGTGCTATAACTAACCACAGATATTTACTATGCCCAGGCAACGCCGGGCTCTTCAGCTAGTTGTAAATAATAATATGCTACACAACACTGGGTCAATTTTTAATGTTACCATATGGAGGTAATTCATTTGGTGTTCTTTTTCTGATAATTGTAACATTCTTCACCATGCCTTTTGTAGTGTTACCTTATCATTGTTACTTGTTATATATGCAGTGATATCTTACATATGCACTTCTTTAACAGAATTGTAGGAAAAAATGTGTCACGGTGATCATGATATGGCACCCTTAGAGAAACAAAGGGAGCCCACTCCCGCTGACGAAACCCCTAGATGCTGTGTTTGCCGGGCCGACAATCTACTATATAATTGTCTATGGGTCACTTTCGTCTTTCTGTCTGTCTGTCTTTCTGTCACGGATATTCATTGGTCGCGGCCTCTGTCTGTCCTGGAAATCCAAGTCGCTGATTGGTCGTGGCTGTTTTGCTGCGACCAATCAGCAACGGGCACAGTCCGGAAGAAAATGGCCGGTCCTTACTCCCCGCAGTCAGTGCCTGGCGCCCGCATACTCCCCTCCACTCACACGGGGTTAATGCTGGCGGTAACGGACCGCGTTATGCCGCCATCAATAGTAAAAAAATGTAATGTTAAAAATAATTAAAAAACAAAAAACCTGCTATACTCACCCTCCTTTGTCCGCTGAGCCGCTTGCGCGGGCCACCATCTTCCGTTCCTGGCGATGCATTGCGAAATTAGCCAGAAGACTTAGCATTTTCGCGAGACCGCTAAGTCATCTGGGTAATTTCGCAATGCATCCTGGGAACGGAAGATGGCGGCAGCCTAGCGCCGGAGCTCCACTGGATCCCAGGAGGTGAGTATATAACTATTTTTTATTTTAATTATTTTTTTAACAGGGATATGGTGCCCACACTGCTGTATACTACATGGGCTGTGTAACATACCGCGTGGCTGCTATATACTACATAGGGCAATATACTACGTGGCTGTGCAATATACTACGTGGCTGTGCAATATACTACGTGGCTGTGCAATATACTACGTGGCTGTGCAATATACTAAGTGGCTGTGCAATATACTAAGTGGCTGTGCAATATACTATGTGGCTGTGCAATATACTACGTGGCTGTGCAATATACTACGTGGCTGTGCAATATACTACGTGGCTGTGCAATATATTACGTGGCTGTGCAATATACTACGTGGCTGTGCAATATACTACGTGGCTGTGCAATATACTACGTGACTGGGCAATATACTACGTGACTGGGCAATATACTACGTCACTGCAATATAATATGTGGCTGGGCAATATACTACGTGGCTGGGCAATATACTACGTGGCTGGGCAATATACTACGTGGCTGGGCAATATACTACGTCGCTGGGCAATATACTACGTCACTGGGCAATATACTACGTGGGCTGTGCAATATACTACGTGGGCTGTGCAATATACTACGTGTTCATGCATATTCTAGAATACCCGATGCGTTGGAATCAGGCCACCATCTAGTGGTTAATAATGTACTAGTGCTCCAGTAGGACTGCAGGCTCTTCTGCAGCGCCAGGAGTTAGTTTGTTTATCGGAAACTTGTTTGTGGACACATTTGCATTTATTTTTGCATCTAGGATGTATTGGAGTTTACCTTCTCCATAAAGGATATGTTTTGTTTTTTGTATTTTTTTAAATGTGAATCGCGTTTTTTTTTTTTATTGTAAATATGTATAACATATTAACTTTTTGACCTACATTGTGTGCCCCAGACGTCAGTAATGGAGGTGCAGGAAGTGGCTCTGTCTTAGTCAAGAGTTGTGAATGCCCTGAAGAATCAACCTTCTATTCCTCTGGGTAGGTAATGTCTGCTATTGGCACATTTCAGCATATACAGACTACACCACCACTTTCCACTAAACAATTGTAGTATAAAGAAAAAAATGTTTTATTGGACCTTTTTGTTCCAGTTCACTAAATTAGCATTTTTTTTATTGTTTTGCTTGTGGAAGGGATTTCCCGAAGACTTAAATGTTTGCTCGTTGCTTTAGAAATGAAAATATATTAGTATTTGCAAATTTGTTACTTTAAAAAAAGTCAGTAAGAAGTTACAATTCCACTAGGACGCCATCCACAGCCCTTGTTGTTTTGCTGCAGTGTGTACAATCTGAGCTGTATGTATATCCAACTTCGCGTGTGTGTGTCTGTTCACCCAGGATTCGTGTGTCTGTTCACCCAGGATTCGTGTGTCTGTTCACCCAGGATTCGTGTGTCTGTTCACCCAAGCTTCGTGTGTGTCTGTTCACCCAAGCTTCATGTGTCTGTTCACCCAAGCTTCGTGTGTGTGTGTCTGTTCACCCAAGCTTCGTGTGTGTGTCTGTTCACCCAAGCTTCGTGTGTGTCTGTTCACCCAAGCTTCGTGTGTGTCTGTTCGTGTCTGTTCACCCAAGCTTCGTGTGTCCACCCAAGCTTCGTGTGTGTCTGTTCACCCAAGCTTCGTGTGTGTGTGTGTGTGTCTGTTCACCCAAGCTTCGTGTGTGTGTGTGTGTCTGTTCACCCAAGCTTCGTGTGTGTGTCTGTTCACCCAAGCTTCGTGTGTGTCTGTTCGTGTCTGTTCACCCAAGCTTCGTGTGTGTCTGTTCACCCAAGCTTCGTGTGTGTGTGTGTCTGCTCACCCAAGCTTCGTGTGTGTCTGTTTACCTGAGATGTGTGTGCCAATCTGAGATTGTATTTCTGTACATTTTGTTAAGCTATTTATGTAAACTTACTTGGTGTTAGTGAATAAACCAAATCAAAAAGGTGTATATAAAATACAGTACAGACCAAAAGTTTGGACACATCTTCTCATTTAAAGATTTTTCTGTATTTTCATGACTATGAAAATTGTAAATTCACACTGAAGGCATCAAAACTATGAATTAACAGTGGGGCGTGGCCTGTCTGCCGATGGAGTAGGTCGCACAGAGCGGGAGCTCCTCAGCCAGGAACCTTAAAGCGGCACATTTCTACCTCTCCGGTGTCCTCGTTTGCCTCCAAAACATCGGTACTGGCTCCCGGTGCGTCGGTGAGTGTATGGGGAAATCCAGAGCTGGCACCCGTGACCCCTCCAGGAGAATTCCTGACTTCTTTGCGGCCACCCCACAGCCACCGCCGGTATCCAAGATGGCGCCGTCCTCCCCCAGGCCTTCCCGCTCTTCACAACGCAACGCTCAGGCGTCGCAGTCCGGCGCTGCGGCGTCGCATTCAGGCGGAGCAGCGTCGCATCCAGGCGGAGCAGCGTCGCATTCAGGCGGAGCAGCGTTAAATTCAAGCGGTACGGCGTCTGATTCGGCCGACGGTCCGGTGACTGCTTCTCTCCTCAAAGGACTACTTGGAGATCTCAGAACCTCCATCCAAGACGATATGCGCACTATGTTGGCTGAGTTGAGAGGGGAGGTGGCGGAGCTGGGTAATCGCACGGACCGTTTGGAACGCAAGATGGCAGAGCTAGTTTCTTCTCATAACGATCTCTGGGACGCCCATGAGACCCTGCAAACCCTGGCCGCTAAAACTCACTCTAAAGCCCTGGACCTGGAAGATAGGTCCAGGAGAAATAACGTCAAACTTAGAGGCATTGAGGAGTCTGTCCTAGCAGGGGATTTGAAGCTATTTCTGCAGGACTTTATGGCGGCGGCCCTACCGCAGTTCGCGCCAAAGGACTTCATAATTGACCGCGTGCATAGGATCCCTAAACCCTCTGGCCTGGGGCCCTCCATCCCCAGAGATGTGCTGGCACGCATACATTTTTTCGAAATGAAAGAGGACTTTCTACAGGCCCTGAGGAGGAACCCAGCTCTCCCTGAAAGATTTGCAAGCATCTCAGTCTTTCCGGATCTTTCCCCGGGTACTTTGGCCCTGCGGAGGGCCTTTGCCCCCTACACTACCATCCTTAGAGAGAAGGGCATCCTGTACCGTTGGGGGTTCCCTACCAAGCTGCTCATCCGCAAAGACGGATCAATCACCACCTGCCTAACTCCGTCCCACGCAGCTTCTGCTCTCTCTAAATGGGGACTCCCGACTCCAGACCCCTCGATCTCCGTGAACCTTTCTAAGCCTGGAGCTGGCGGAGGCTTCAGGGCCCGCATTACACCGGACTGGGAGGTGGCCTGAGCCCACTGCAACTATGGTTCCTGGCTATTTTCCCGCACGGATACACTTGGTTTTTCCTTTTTCTTTTTTTTTGAAGCTGCGTTGGTTTCTCTTTTGAGAGTTCCCGCAGCATTTGTTTGCCCCATAGGTGAACTGTTTTTCTGATTCTCACCTTCTGGACTCAGGGTATCCCTGAATGGACCTCGGTCCACTGGTTTATTTGTCGTATGTCTTGTTTGTTTCCCTTTTTCTCCCCTCCCTGTTCCCGGTCTGCCCTTACTTATGTCCTAGTCTATTGGCCACATGTTTTCTATGCCTTTGCACAGACTATCGGTGTCTGAGGATTGTAAAACTGTTTTTATGTCTTTCCAATGAGTATCTCACTGTATTCAATTAACGTTAATGGCCTCAACTCGCCGGGCAAGAGGTCTGTGGTCTGGCGTCAGTTGGGCAAATCCCACCATGATATTGTATGTCTTCAGGAAACTCACTTGCTGGAATGTGATAATCCCAGAATGCAATCAGGTTTATACCCGCATCAGTTTTTCGCCAATGGCCCGTCAAAAAAGGCGGGAGTAGCCATTTTTTTCAGCAGGTCCAACTCCTTTCAGCTGGTTCGCTCTATAGCGGATCCGTTGGGTAGATTCATTGTGGTTCTATGCCTTATTAATAATGCCCCCTATACTATTGCCTCGATCTACGCTCCTAACGTAGGGCAGCTTAAGTTTCTGGAGGGCGTTTTCAAAACTCTACACGACATCCAACACGGTCACAAACTGATTGCTGGTGACTTCAATGCCCCAATGTCTAGGGTTCTTGACTGCTCTGCCTCTTCCCTGACTAGATGCGAGATCGGGCCTCTAGCTGACTCTTTCCACTTGCATGATGTCTGGCGATATCTGCATTGCGGTGAGAGAGATTACACATTTTTGTCTCCCAGGCACGGTTCCTATAGCAGGATTGATTTTGTGCTGGTGAATGACGTGGCTCTTCCTCACTGCATCTCATCGGATATAGGCAGTATCACCTGGTCGGACCATGCCCCGGTGTCCCTTGCCCTGAAAGACCCCTTGGCCATCAGACCCCCTGCGTACTGGCGTCTCAATGCCCATCTCCTTGCTGACCAATCCAACTCCCAATGTATAGAGGAGGCCTTGGGGGAATTTTTTGCCTCCAATGACACCCCTGGCATAGGTGATGACACCCTCTGGTTCGCCCACAAGGCGGTAATTAGGGGCCATTTCATTAAGCTGGCGGCAAAGGCTAAGAGGAAGTACAATGCGGCCCTCCATATAGCCCTAGACGAATTATCTCGTTTGGAGTCTGCCCATAAACTAGCCCCCACTCCAGCGCTTCTTTCTGACCTTTCTAAAGCCCGAATGCATGTTCGTAATCTACTCCTCCACAAGGCTGAGAAGGCCCTGAGGAAAACTAGAGCCAAATTTTACACAATGGGGGATCGAGCGGGCGCTGTTCTGGCCAGACGTGTTAGGAAGAGAGAGGCTCAATCCAAGATCCCATTTTTGCTCAGGCCTGACGGCTCCCAGGTTCGCAACCCGATTCAGATTGCTGAGGAGTTTGCATCTTATTATTCCTCTCTCTATGACCTCGGGTCTGACCCAGGGATTCCCCAGCCTTCGCGGGAGTCAATTTTGGCGTTCTTGGAGAGGGCTAATCTCCCCTCGGTCACCCAGGAGCAGCTCTCTTTCCTAAGCGCTCCCATTGTCGAGTCTGAACTCTCGCAGATTGTTAGAGAGGCCAATAAGAGTTCTTCCCCGGGGCCTGATGGCTTTTCTTTCCTTTACTATGCTCGGTTCTTTTCTATCCTCTCGCCCTATCTTTTGCGCCTTTTTAATAATTGGTCGTCGGTTGGCAGTATTAGGGCGGAGGGGTTGGAGGCTTCCATTGCGACTCTCCCCAAACAAGGGAAACCCACAACATCTTCGGGGAACTTCCGCCCGATAGCACTTCTAAACTGCGACGTGAAGTTTCATGCAAAAGTCTGGGCCAACAGATTATTCTCGGTCCTTCCTAGTCTCATCCACCCCGACCAAGTTGGGTTTGTTCCTGGCAGACAGACCAGGGATGGCACCAGGCGCCTGGTTGATCTCTTGGATGTGGTGGAGAGGGGGAGCCTCCCCAGTGTATTCCTGTCGCTGGATGCCGAAAAGGCGTTCGACAGGGTGCACTGGGGTTATATTGAACTCACACTGGAGAAATTTGGGCTCACCAGGCAGATTGGCAAAGCGGTTATGGCATTATATTCCAATCCTTGCGCGTCGGTTCGATCGGCGGGATTCAGGTCTCGGACATTCCCTATTCGGAATGGTACTCGTCAGGGCTGCCCCCTCTCCCCTATCATCTTTGCTCTGATCATGGAGCCTTTGGCTGCCATGGTCAGGCAGTGCGCGGACATAAAGGGAGTCGAGGTGGGGGGATCTGAACATAAAATCGGTCTCTATGCCGACGACGTGGTCCTGACCTGCACCTCACCCTTAACCTCACTGAATGCGATCACTTCCATCCTATCTGAGTTTTCGGCGGTTTCATATTATAAGCTTAATTTGTCCAAATCCACAATTTTTCCCCTTTTCCTCCCCGCTCCCCTTCAGATTCAAATTCAATCTCAATATGCGTTTATTTGGGCTCCCTTGGGCTTTACGTACCTAGGCATCAGGATAACTAAGCTAGATAACATAGTCCGTATGAATTGTGAAGAAACTCTTTTGGAGGTTAGGAGGGGCATGGAGCAATTATCAAGTGCGTCCCTCTCGTGGATGGCCCGCATACAAACGGCGAAAATGCTATTCCTTCCCAAAATAATGTACCTTTTTCGGTGCCTCCCCCTTTTCATACCCTCGAAGTTTATTTCAGCTTTTCAATCCCTTATAGACCGGTTTATTTGGAATAAGAAGCCCCATAGGGTCAAGCGTCGGATCATGTCCCTACCGTACTCTGTGGGGGGGTTGGGAGCTCCTGCGGTGCAGTCTTACTATAGGGCGGCGATCCTTGAGCCCCTTAAAATATGGTGGGAGGGGAACTCTTGTTTGCCCTGGTTTTTGATTGAATCTCATTTTGCCCCCAAAAACTCGCTTAGATTGCTCTTGGAGCTTCAGTTGCTTCAAGTCCCTCTTGTGGGCCCCTGTCTCCGTTCAATTAGGAATGCTTCTAAACTATGGGCGCTGCTCAGTACTTCCCATCTAATGTTTATGTTTGACTATGTTTCTTTGCAGGCTCTGGAGTGTGCCATTGGCCACATTTCTCTTTCCTCCTGGACGAGGCGTGGGGTGCTCCGGGTGGCGGACCTTTTCGGCTCGGACGGCATTTTGTCGTTTGAGGACCTCTCAGGGAGATTCTCCCTTACTAAGTATGACTTCTTTCAATACCTGCAGATTCGCAGCTTTCTCAGGACATGTCGGCCATTCGGGGCGCCCCCGCCTTTGACAGAGGATCCGGCCCACAGATTCTTCAGACCGGCCACTATTATGCCACATGGCATCTCCATAATCTATAAAGCCCTCATTTCATCTGGTTCTACTGACAAGCTTCCTTTCATGTCTTCCTGGGAGTCCGCGCTGGGTTTTGAGGCCCCCCTGGAGGATTGGCAATTTGCTATGGTTCACCCTCCCAGGTTTTCGTCTTGCCTTGGCCACTTGGAACAGGTGCAAAAAATTCAGCTCCATTGGTACCTCACCCCCGTCCACCTGGCGAAGGTTTTCCCAGCTTCCTCCCCTCTCTGCTGGAGACAATGCGGCGCCTTCTTCCTCTCACGTCTGGTGGTCGTGCCCGCAGATTCAGGTCTTCTGGCGCGAAGTGGAGGCTTTGATTGTTGATCTGACCCGTCTCCCCCTTGTGCTGAGTGGTCAGCTCGCTGTTCTGGGCATCTCCCTCATTGATCTCCCCTCCCCCCTTCAACCCATAGTCTCTAATATCCTAGTTGCCGCTAGACAATGTATCGCGAAGCATTGGAAATCCTCGGATGTCCCCTCCAGAGCAGAGCTGATCTCCAGGATCGACTTACACTTCTGCTATGAGGTTATTATGGCTCAGGGTCTATCGAGGAGAGCTAGGGTCCTCTCGTGGTGGGACCCCTGGATGTCCTCGGCATATATATCCCAGTCTGCTCTCTCCCTTATTTAAATTGTATGCTTCTCTAATTCTGTTCTTTTTGGCTTTATCTGACACTGTATTTGTGTATTTTGTACTGATTACATTGTGGTCTTTAATATGTTATGCATTGGACCTTTCCCCTTATTACCTTTCCTCCCCCCCGTCTTATGTGTTGTTTAATATGCAAAATTTTTCAATAAACATTGATTGGTTAAAAAAACTATGAATTAACACATGTGGAATTATATACTTAACAAAAAAGTGTGAAACAACTGAAAATGTCTTATATTCTAGGTTCTTCAAAGTAGCCACCTTCTGCTTTGAAGACTGCTTTGCACACTCTTGGCATTCTCTTGATGAGCTTCAAGAGGTAGTCACCGAAATGGACTTCCAACAATCTTGAAGCAGTTCCCAGAGATGTTTAGCACTTGTTGGCCCTTTTGCCTTCACTCTGCGGTCCAGCTCACCCCAAACCATCTCTATTGGGTTCAGGTCTGGTGACTGTGGAGGCCAGGTCATCTGGCGTAGTACCCCATCACTCTCTTTCTTAGTCAAATAGTCCTTACACAGCCTGGAGATGTGCTTGGGGTCGTTGTCCTGTTGAAAAAGAAATGATGGTCCAACTAAACGCAAACCGGATGGCATAGCATGCCGCTGCAAGATGCTGTGGTAGCCATGCTGGTTCAGTATGCCTTCAATTTTGAATAAATCCCCAACAGTCTCACCAGCAAAGCACCCCCACACCATCACACCTCCTCCTCCATGCTTCATGGTGGGAACCAAGCATGTAGAGTCCATTCGTTCACCTTTTCTGCGTCGCACAAAGACGCTGTGGTTGGAACCAAAGATCTCAAATTTGAACTCATCAGACCAAAGCACAGATTTCCACTGGTCTAATGTTCATTCCTTGTGTTCTTTAGCCCAAACAAGTCTCTTCTGCTTGTTGCCTGTCCTTAGCAGTGGTTTCCTAGCAGCTATTTTACCATGAAGGCCTGCTGCACAAAGTCTCCTCTTAACAGTTGTAGAGATGTATCTGCTGCTAGAACTCTGTGTGGCATTGACCTGGTGTCTAATCTGAGCTGCTGTTAACCTGCTATTTCTGAGGCTGGTGACTCGGATAAACTTATCCTCAGAAGCAGAGGTGACTCTTGGTCTTCCTTTCCTGGGGCGGTCCTCATGTGAGCCAGTTTCTTTGTAGTGCTTGATGGTTTTTGCAACTGCACTTGGGGACACTTTCAACGTTTTCCCAATTTTTCGGATTGACTGACCTTCATTTCTTAAAGTAATTATGGCCACTCTTTTTTTCTTTACTTAGCTGCTTTTTTCTTGCCATAATACAAATTCTAACAGTCTATTCAGTAGGACTATCAGCTGTGTATCCACCAGACTTCTGCACAACACAACTGATGGTCCCAACCCCATTTATAAGTCAAGAAATCCCACTTATTAAACCTGACAGGGCACATCTGTGAAGTGAAAACCATTTCCGGTGACTACCTCTTGAAGCTCATCAAGAGAATGCCAAGAGTGTGCAAAGCAGTCATCAAAGCAAAAGGTGGCTACTTTGAAGAACCTAGAATATAAGAAATATTTTCAGTTGTTTCACACTTTTTTGTTAAGTATATAATTCCACATGTGTTAATTCATAGTTTTGATGCCTTCAGTGTGAATTTACATTTTCATAGTCCTGAAAATACAGAAAAATCTTTAAATGAGAATGTGTGTCCAAACTTTTGGTCTGTACTCTATATAATTTTATTAAATCATAATATTAAAATATCTCAAAGCCACTAGGCGAAACGTGTGTTGGAGTCACAGGATCCACTGGGCACTGACCACTGGTATATATTATCTTATTATACTCCCTTCTTTTTCTATGCCTTTTTTCAGATGTGTATGTTTACTATACTTATCTATATTTATTTAATAGGCTATTTATATGGGACTTTAATATGTATGATCATTATTTAGTCAGTATACCCATTACTAAAATCTTTGTGCAGTGGTCTCTGTATATTTTGTCGTTTGGTCCCCTTTATTTTTAATGTCTTGTAATATTTGAATATTATGATTTAATGAAACTATATATTTTATTTACACTTTTTAATTGGTTTATTCACTAATTTTGAGTAGGCATGCTAATTGTGCTTTTAGTGAATATCCATACTAATGTTGTAATGTAATTGTGAGCTTCTCTTTGGTTGTTGTCCCAAAGCTATATATGTATAATATATCTCCTGCAGAGAAAAACCAATAGGAGCCTCCATACGCTACCGTTTTTTCCTTCTGTTGAACAGGCTGAGGGCTTTTTTTTTTATTTGCATTAGACATTTTTGTTGCCATTTTTTAAGCTTTTTATTCTATATTTTTTGTAGATAATGTGGAAACTGAAAAGCAGCCATACTAGTGTGAACTTTTTTTTTCTGACATTGCGCACATGGTTTTCATATGCCAGGGATCCAACTGTACGACCAGTGCACCGGGCGAGTCGGTCCCCAACGGCTATTAAGTGTGTTTTTCTCTGAATTGCTAGATGTTTCGGAGACAATCGTTTATAGCTGTGATCATACAGTCAGTGACTGATCATGCTGCCCATGATTTGGACAGCAGGAATCACTTGTTAGGTTCCAGTTATTGGCCTATTTAGACAGGCAGACCGCAATTCTATGCGCACACAATGATTATTAATACAATCGTTCTGTGCACATAGAATATCATGTTATCTGCAGCGCCTGCCCTGTTTACACAAGACAATGTGCTGCCGAGAATGATTTTTAGGTCTGCTAAAAAATCATCACTCAACGAATGAACACCTTGTTCTTTCGTGGGGTACCGTAATTGGCTGGATGTCCTGTGAACACTGGTTCCCCCATAATCGACCTGTCTAAATGGGCCCCTAACATCATTATGCATGTAAGTATTTGTAATCTAACAATAACCATTGTCTGTATCTTCTCACTGAGAATCCGTTACAGATAATGAGGAAAGAATGTAAGTATGTGTAAGATTGGCTTATTAGTTAATGCGATGTTTGTTATTTCAGGAATATAACTCCTCTAGGAAAACCAGCGCTCTCACACATACCGCTGCTTGAAACCATGAATGGCGATGACAATCAAGGTAAGTGATTACAGCATGAGCAAATAAAGCCTAGTATGAAGAAAAGGGATCCAATTTGCAACATATTTTCTGTAGACATTCCGAACAGTTGTGACCATCTGTACTTTCAATCTTTTATTGTGTATGTTTTTTCCATTGTGAACAATCTGTTTTGGTTGAAGCTTGCGAACAGTATGAATCTGTGTGTCGGTAACATGGAGAGATTTTTTGTTTCTCCCCCTGGATTAAAATAAAATGGTTTCCATTGATAGAAGGGAATTGAATATTTTGAACATAACTAGCAGAATGGAAGGTTTTGTTTTTACTTTTGCAACACCTATCTGTAAGAATTCAATACAAAGACTGTACATAATTCCATACGGACCAACATACGGGTTGCCCGAAGAAGAGAACCATATGGATAAAAATATATAAAGCTTTTAGTTCATGTTAAAAATTAAAAAAGGCAAAAAAACATCTATATACATAATTGTCTAAGGGGTACTTCCGTCTGTCTGTCTATCCTTTTGTCATGGATATTCATTGGTCCTGGCCTCTGTCTATCATGAAAATCCAAGTTGCTGATTGGTTGCCGCAATATAGCCACGACCAATCAGCGACAGGCACAGTCCAGAAGAAAATGGCCGCTCCATACTCCCCGCAGTCAGTGGCCGGCGCCCGCTCCCCGCAGTCACTGTCCCCGACGCTCCGCTCCCTGCAGTCACTGTCCCCGGCGCTCCGCTCCCCGTAGTCAGTGTCCCCGGCGCTCCGCTCCCCGTAGTCGGTGTCCCCGGCGCTCCGCTCCCCGCACTGTGTCCCCGGCGCTCTGCTCCCCGCACTGTGTCCCCGGCGCTCTGCTCCCCCGCACTGTGTCCCCGGCGCTCTGCTCCCCCGCACTGTGTCCCCGGCCCTCTGCTCCCCCGCACTGTGTCCCTGGCGCTCTGCTCCCCCGCACTGTGTCCCCGGCGCTCTGCTCCCCGCACGCTCCATACTCCCCTCCGGTCACCGCTAACACAGGGTTAATGCCGGCAGTAACGCATTCCGTTACTGCCGCTATTAACCCTGTGTGTCCCCAACCTTTTACTATTGATGCTGCCTATGCGGCTTCAATAGTAAAAGAATGTAATGCTTTGCAAAATTACCCATAAGACCTAGCGGTCTCGCGAGACCGTTAAGTCATATGGGTAATTTCGCAAAGCATCCTGGGAACTCAAGATAGCGGCAGCCGCGCGCTCATCTGCACAATGCCGTTGGATCCCAGGTGCACGTGCGGGCCTGTACGCGAACAACGCTATTCACAGAACGGAATGGGTACAGCACGCCGACTTGGGGTGGGGAGAGGGGCCAGAACCAACGCCCATAGGACCGTGAGCAGCTGTCTTTAATGTAGGTAATGAGTTGATTAGGAGCGTCTAACCGGTCTGTAGGAATCAGAACTCTTAATGGTTGGTAGGGGATCAAATACTTATTTCTCACTGCAAAATGCAGATAAATGTATGTAATTTATACAATGTGATTTTCTTGATTTTATTTTTGATATTCGATCTCTCATTGTTAAAATTAACCTGCCCTTAAAATTATACTCTGTTCATGTCTGTCAGTGGGCAAACTTACAAAATCAGCTAGGGATCAAATAATTATTTCCTCCCACTGTAAGTATAGCAGGGCTGGACTGGCCATTCTGGCAAATGCCAGAATGGCCTGTCTGGTCATGGGCTGCCTTCTCTGCTAAGTTGCTAACAGACTCGGTGTTCTCAAGACACCAATGCTGTTAAGAGTTGTGATGGAGCACAAAGTTGCTGACTCCATCACTTACCCCAGCATGCCACGGGAATCATTAGAAATACTGGTCTTGTAGAAAATCATCCTTTCCTTCATCCAGGGTAATATTAGTAATATATCGCATCTGGTTCAGGGGGACTGGGACAACATGGGCCTGTGTGATTTCAAATGCCAGGACTGAATTTCAGCCCCAGGTCGTACCTGAAGTATAGGCATGTATTTCTCAGCTATTAGGACACCAAGATTTGGGAAACCTTGAGAACCATTTCCCTTTAAACTCGGAAGATGTTCAGTCTTGAAAGCATTCTTTCTTTGCAGCAGTTTTTCCACAACTTCCTAAAGCTTTTAGACAGTACTGTAGGACAAGCGATCAGATTTGTGAAAGTTAGATCTACAAAAATCTAAAATTTATAGCCCAACATCATAGAGCAAAAAAAAAAAAATTGAAACTCTTAAGTGTCATTTTGGTTTTTTTTTGGTCAGTGTACCTCAGTGTACCTGTGATGAGAAAACCATCTACTCAAAGTGTGCTCATATTATCCATGCTATTCAGAGGTAGGCTACGCTCATCCTCTAATATGGAAAAAAAAAAAAAAATGTGATCAAAACATTGTGTATACCCCAAATTAGTATTAATAAAAACAACATTTATTTGTCCCAGAAAATGGCAACCTAAAACAGTATTTTTTCACATTTTATTTCACTACCAAAGTAGAAAAGCATACAAATTTTGTATCACCGTAATCATATTTGCCTGAATAATCATGATGCCTTGTCATTTTTATCACACAATGAACATTGTAAAAATAAAACTTCCAAAAATGGAGAAATTGAAGTTTGTTTTTTGTTTTCAATTACAATGTACTTTAATTTTTTTTTCAATTTTTTTTTGTATTATTCCGTTTTCCAGTACATTATATTATAAAATGAATGGTGTCAAACAAAACTACGACTTCACAAAAAAAAAAACAAGCCTTCAGATGGCCACAGTATGTTGATGGAAAAATATAAAGTTATGGGTGTTGGACAAAGGGGAGGAAAAAACATAATGCAAAAGTTGGTTGTGTATATTCACAATAGTTTGCTCAATATCATACTATCAATGTCCTTCCTAACTGGGGGACTTGGTACCATAACAGTTACTATATCACATAAGGTTTGATCACATAGTATAAAATGAAGTGACCTAGACCATGGTACTTGTAAAAACTAACAGTTTATTAGAAAATAATTATAATATAAAAACAGAATATAACTTATAAAGAAGGAAGGTACTGGACCATGTAAACGAGGGACAAAAAAAGCCATAGGCTACACCCAAATAGTGGGCCGACATAACATAGAGGCATAATAAATACACCAATGAAAAATATACCATATGTACATAAGAACCTGTGATGAGAAAACCATCTACTCAAAGTGTGCTCATATTATCCATGCTATTCAGAGGTAGGCTACGCTCATCCTCTAATATGGCACATGATTATCTGCAACAGGCACCTGCCAGAGGGACGCCGGGGCATTTACCCATGTGGCTGACTTTAAGGTAATTTATCCACCCTAGTACAACACACAGTGCCTGTTGCAGATAATCATGTGCCATATTAGAGGATGAGCGTAGCCTACCTCTGAATAGCATGGATAATATGAGCACACTTTGAGTAGATGGTTTTCTCATCACAGGTTCTTATGTACATATGGTATATTTTTCATTGGTGTATTTATTATGCCTGTATGTTATGTCGGCCCACTATTTGGGTGTAGCCTATGGCTTTTTTGTCCCTCGTTTACATGGTCCAGTACCTTCCTTCTTTATAAGTTATACTCTGTTTTTATATTATAATTATTTTCTAATAAACTGTTGTTTTTACAAGTACCATGGTCTAGGTCACTTCATTTTATACTATGTGATCAAACCTTATGTGATATAGTAAAAGTTGGTTGTGGCAGGAAGTGGTTAATATATTCCAAAGTTACTTGGTTTTAAAAGCGCTTTGCAATTATAACCATTTATCATGTTGAGAACAAACTCTTAAAGGGGTTGCCCACTACTCGCTATATATTCCCCCATAAAAATAAAATAACGACCTGAACTCTCCACCGACGCTGTTCCAGCCATATCTGTGTCTGGTCTCCCGTTGCTCGTGTGATATTTGCAGCATGCCTCACGTGATATAGGCAATCAGCGGCTGCTTCATTCTCACTTCTATCAAACCAAACAGACATCCGGAGGAAGTCAGACAGCAGCTCTTACTTCCAAATTAGTTTTGTCTAAAGAAAGTAAAGTGGCCACTGACTGGATGCAGGGCTCTCATGGCATAAAAAGTCACGCAAGCTCTGAGAGATCAGACACTGACGTTGATGGAACAAGACCTCAGGTGCGTATACGCTTGTGTTATGTTACACAGTGGAATATAGCAACTGGGGGTGGTTGTCCAAGTTGTGGACAACCAGTTTAAGAATGAACTTAGTTATATTTATCTGTAGTACTTTGAAAATATTTTTGAACTTTTCGAAATCTGTACACCTTTCTTAACAGAAAGTCGTCGAATGACATTGGATAGTTGTGCAGAGCTTAAGCCTCTTCAGTTAGTTTGGGCTAAATGCCGCGGATATCCCTCTTATCCTGCCTTGGTAAGAAACACATCTGGTGATGATTGTCAGTCCTGAGTTGCTAAGCATGCTGTTAACTATTATTTTTTTACTTCAGATTATTGATCCGAACATGCCTAGAGAGGGCTTACTTCACAACGGAATACCCATTCCTGTGCCACCATTAGATGTTCTTAAGTTGGGGGAGCAGCGCCAGCTGGAAAATGCTGGACAGAAACTCTTTTTGGTTTTATTTTTTGACAATAAAAGAACCTGGTGAGAAAGCTACTTTGTTCTGATAATGGCAATTTGCTCTACTAATGCACTCAATAATATTATGTATAAGAATATAATAATTGCAGGAAAAAAAGTATGTTAACTCTTTGGAATTACCTAGATATTTGTATTCTTATTTTGTGGTCTTATCTGTTACCCATGTCAGAATTCTAGACCAGCACCTATAACTACTTCCAAATATACAGTGGGGAAAATAGGTATTTAATACTTTCGATTTTGCAAGTTTTCCCACCTACAAAGAATGTAGAGGTTTGTAATTCTAATCTTAGGTATACTTCAACTGTGAGAGACACTCTAAAAATAAAAAACAGAAAATCATTGTGTGATTTTTAAATAACTTGCATTTTATTGCATGAAATAAGTATATTGGATCACCTACCAATCAACAAGAATTCTAACTCTCACAGACCTAGTAGTTTGTTCTTTAAGAAGCCCTCCTACTCTGCACTCATTACATGTATTAATTGCACCTATTTAAACTCATTACCTGTATAAAAGACACCTGTCCACAAATTCAATTAATCACATTCCAACCTCTCCGCCATGGCCAAGACCAAAAAGCTGTCTAAGGACATCAGGGACAATATTGTAGACCTGCACAAGGCTGGGAGTGGGGTACAGGGTAATGGGCAAGCAGCTTGGTAAGAAGGCAACAACTGTTAGCACAATTATTAGAAAATGGAAGAAACACAAGATGACTGTCAATGTTCCTCGGTCTGGGGCTTCATGCAAGTTCTCAGCTCAAGGAGTGAGGATGATTCTGAGAAAAGTCAGGAATTTGCCCAGAACTACACTGTAGGATCTGGTCAATGACCTGAAGAGAGCTGGGAGCAGTCTCAAAATTACTGTTAGTAACACACCACGTCGTCATGTATTAAAATCCTGCAGGGCACGCAAGGTCCCCCTGCTCACGCGTGCACATGTCCAGGCCCGTTTGAAGTTCACCAGTGACCATCTGGTTGATCCAGAGGAGGCAAGGGAGAAGGTCATGTGGTCAGATGAGACCAAAGTAGTTGGTAGAATCTGTGTCTGCTCTGCCTTTGGTTGATACTCCCATATCTTGCCTATCTAGGACATCTACTTTACCTCTTGTTGAGGTAGCGGCACTTGGAGGACCCCACAGACAGATGAAAGACCTACTTTTGCTGCTACTTGAGTTTCTAAGAAAGTTACTGCTTGGGCAAAGCATTTACTGCACAATATTTTGTCTGGTTCCCAGGAGGCTGATGTTGTGGATCAGATTTCACAGGCAGGCAGATACTTATATTCGACATTATTAGATGCGGCTGAGTGCGCTGCCCAGTCGGCAAGCAATTGAGTGGCTATTCATTGTATTTTATGGCTCAAAGTATGGAGACCAAATTTGGCTTCAAAGAAGTCTCTTACAAGTTTGCCTGTCAGTGATTTATGGGTTAGAGAGGTTGTCTCTTCTGGCAACAAAATAGTTTATCACTCTTCCACAAGATCGTTTTTCAGATCTTGTCCCCCCAGTATAAGAGTCAGTTTTGATCAAGCAATAGCTTCCCTGCTTCAAGCAGGAGTAATCATGAAGGTTTCTCCTTCAGAACACTTCAGAAGTTTCTACTCAAACTTATTTGTCATTCCCAAAAGGATGGTTCGGTACGACCCATTCTGGATCTTATATAGCTGAACAAATTGGGTACATCTGTGTCACTTCAGGATGGAGTCACTTCGATCGGTTATAGCACCCATGGAGGCTGGGGAGTTTTTGTCCTTAAGGGTATGTGCACACGATGCAGATTTAGTGCAGAACTGCAGCAGATTTTTCTGCAGCAGAAACGCTGCAGAACTGCACTGTCATTTACAGTACAATGTAAATCAATGTGAAAAAAAAAAAAAAAGCTGTGCACATGGTGCTGAAAAATCTGCGCAGAAACGCTGCAGATTTCAAAGAAGTGCATGTCACTTCTTTTGTGCAGTTCTGCAGCGTTTCTGCACCCCTCCATAATAGAAATCCATTGGTAAAATCTGCACAAAAAACGCATAAAAAACGCACCTGCGGATTCTGCCAGGAGATGCAGATTTAGTGCAGATTTTATGCAGAAAATTCTGCAACAAATCTGCATCGTGTGCACACAGCCTAATGGGAACATGAAGATGGGAGTCCTGAATGTCTATCTTTCTGGCTCAACTTCAGTTTCCCTGGTTGACAGCAAAGCAAGATCACTTTCAATTCAGGGCCCTTCTCTTTGAGCTGCAACCGTGCCCTTGGTTCTGTCCCCAGTTATGGCTTACCTTCGGACTAGGGGGATGGTTGTAATCCCCTATCTGGATGAAATTCTGGTCAAGGCGTATTCATTTTCTCAGAATTTAGAGAGAGTGCAAATTGTTCTAGATTCTCTTGAGCAATTCGGATGGATTGTAAACAGGGCAAAGTCTATATTAGTTCCAACTCGGAGGCTTCGGTATCTAGGGATGATACTCTATACAACTCAAGCGTCATTCTTCCTTCCAGAGAGACATTCTCTCCTGTTTTGCATGGGAGTCCTAGGAAAGATGAAAAGCAACATTCGAGGCCGTCCCGTTTGCACAATTTAATTCAAAGCCTGTACAGAACACACTTTTGGCCTGTTGGGACAGGTCAATACAGTCTTTTGTCAGTCTAGTCTTCCTTGCACTTTGCTGTCTCCAGTTTCTCTGGTGGTGGTTGACGTTGTACTTAATAACCAGCTCCTTGTGCCCCACCAGTGGCATGTTCTCACTAGTGATGAGCGAGTGTACTCATTGCTCATTTTCCCGAGCACACTCGGGTGACCTCCTAGTATTTGTTAATGTTCGGAGGTTAAGTTTTCATCACCGCAGCTGAATGATTTACAGCTACTAGACAGCTTGATTACATGTGAGTTTTCCCTAGCAACCAGCAACCCCCACATGTACTCAGGCTGGCTAATAGCTGTAAATCATTCAGCTGAGGCGATGAAAACTTAATCTCCGAACACTAACAAATAATCGGAGATCACTCGAGCAACAAGTACACTTGCTCATCACTAGTTCTGACCACAGATGCCGGCCTTATCGGATGGGGGCATCTTCTACCACTTGTCGGATCAAGAATCCTGGAACAGTCAGGAGAGACTCCTTCCAATCAATGTGTTGAAGCTCAGTGCCGTCCTTTTGGCTCTTCTACATTGGCAGCACATAGTTCTAGGATTGTCCATCAGGATCCAGTCACAGTGCCACGGCAGTAGCCTATATCAACAGCCAAGGAGGGACGTGGACTCTATCCGCCATAGAAGACTTAGCAGACATACTGAGATGGGCAGAGGACAATGTTCCTCAGATCTCGGCGTTTCATATGCCTGGAGTGGACAAGTGGGCAGCAGGCTTCTTAAGTCGCCTGCAGGTAGCAACAGGAGAATGGACTTTTCACCCCGAGGTGTTCACGCAGATTTGTCGTTGGTGGGGCACACCAGATGTCAATCTGTTAGTATCCAGAAGGGACCAAGATTCGTCAAAAGATCTCTGGAAGCTCAGGCAGTCACGACCGACACATTGACAATTCCCTGATTTCAGTTCTTCCTACCTTAGCTATTCCCACCTCTTCCTCTTCTGCCCAGACTCCTCAAGAAAGTCAAGACAGAGGGAATTCCAGTTATCCTCATTGCACCAGATTGGCCTCGGAGTGCTTGGTACATGGACTTAATTGAACCTTTTGGCAGATGTACCTTGGACTCTTTCTCATCGTCCAGATCTTCTGGGTCCGTCATCCCACCAAAATGCTGCTTGCTCCCCACCCCCACACAAAAAATACTTTTAAGACCTCATTCACACTTTGGTGTTTAAACATGTATGTGAAAAAATGGTACGCTTAGTATCAGTGTTTGGTTTGAGTCCAAGATGGATAAATTACAAAGCTTCTCCTATCGTTTGCAATGTTAAATACAGACAGCGCATGAATGATAATCTGTGTGCTGTGGACAGACATGGCTGAAAGTGCTGGCACCCTTGAAATTGTTACAGAAAATAAAGTATTTCTCAAACAATAAATTACTGCAAATGCACATGTTTTGTTATACACATGTTTATTTCCTTTGTGTGTTTTGGAACAACATAAAAAAGGCAAGTTGAGCATAATTTCACACATAACCCCAAAAATGGCTGTACAAAATTGTTGGCACCCTCCCAAATTTATGGGTAATCAACTTATATAATGCTCGTTCAAACTCACCTGTGGCAAGTAACAGGTGTAGACAATATGAAACTCACACCTGAAACCAGGTAAAAAGATAAGAAGTTGACTCAATCTTTGCATTCTGTCTGTGTATGCCACACTAATCATGGAGAAGAGAACTGTCTGAGAACTTGAGAACCAAAATTGTTGAAAAATTTCAACAATCTCCAAAGATCTTGATGTTACCTTGTCCACATGGCGTATCACAATCAAAAAGTTTACAACCCTTGGCATCGTAGGTAATCTACCTGGACGTAGACGGTGGAGAATAATTGATGAAAGGTTGAAATGTAGGATAGTACAGATTTTGGATAAGCAGCCCCAATCAAGTTCAAAAGAAATTCAAGCTATCCTGCAGGCTCAGGGTGCATCAGTGTCAGCGAGAACAATCTGTTAACATTGTAATGAAATGAAACGCTATGGCAGGAGACCCAGGAGGACCCCACATCTGACACAGAGACTTAAAAAAGCTACACTGCCATTTGCCAAAATGTATATGTGCAAGTCAAAATCCTTGCGGGAAAGTGTCTTGTAGACAGATGAGACCAAGATAGAGGTTTTTGGTTAATAATGCATGGCATAATAGTGCATGGCATCATGAAATTTGAAGAATACCAATGGATTTTGAGTCGCAATGTCAGAAAGCTGGGTTTGCATTCTAGGTCATGGGTCTTCTAGCAGGACAATGACACCAAACATACTTCAAGAAGCACCCAGAAATGGATGGAAACAGCGCTGGAGAGTTCTGAAGTGGCTGCCAATGAGTCCAGATCTAAATCCCATCTGTGGAGAGGTCTTAAAATTGCTGTTGGGAGAAGACCCCCTTCAGATATGAGAGACCTGGAGCAGTTTGCAGAAGAAAAGTGGTCCAAAATTCTAGTTGAGTTGTAAGAATCTTGCTGATGGTTATAGGAAGCTATTCATTTCAGTTAGTCCAAAGGTTGCGCAAGCAAATATTAAAGTGGTTGTGTACTACTTTTACATTGATGACCTATTCTTAGGATAGGTCATCGATGTCTCAAAAGCTGGGGTCTGACACCCAGCACCCCTGCTGATCGGCTCTCAATGGTGTCGGCGGCCACTGGCAGGAAGCACTTTCTTACCAAGTTGCTCCGTTTACTTGTAGTAGACGCTGCAGAGTACTACACATCCGCCTCCTATTGATTTGAACACAAGGCAGATATGCAGTACAAAACCCCGGCTACAAGTAGACAGAGCAGCTTGACAAGTGAGTACTTTCTGTCACTGGCTCCTGACACTAATAATAGCTGGTGAGGTGTCGGGCCCCAGCCGTTCAGAATTTGATGACCTATCCTAAGGATAGCATAAAGAAAAGCAAACGACGTCCAGTCCAGGGTGATGCATTTCAAAAGTTTGGTTTATTCCGTCATCTTATAACCATGTTCCAAGCTGTCATAGGTCTTTATCAAAGAGAGGTCATCAGTGTAAAAGTAGTGAACAACCTCATTAAGTTGAGGCTGCCAGCAATTTTGTCCTGCCCATTTTGGGGGTTTGGTGTGAAATTATGTCCAATTTGCCTTTTTTCTCTTTTTTTTTTTCTCAAAGGAAATAAACATGTCTGTAAACAGAACATTTCTAATTGCAGTATATTCTGGGAGAAATACTTAATTTTTTGGAACAATTTCAAGGGTGCCAACACTTTCAGCCATACCTGTATGTATTTTTCATGGACCCATAGCCTTATATTGGTACTTTTCATCCATGAGACTGAAAATAATGGACGTGTGAATGTGGGCTGAGAAGAAAAAATAAATTGTGAATAATGATAAAACAAACTATATAAATTGGGTACTGTCATTATTGTATTGAACTGCAGAATAAAGTCAATGTCAAGTAAGCTGGATAGTGAAAAACTACAAAAATTCCATAATTAATTTTGAACATTCCACCTCCAAAACATTGTAATATATACGACTTTTTGATCATTGTTATCAGAAAACTGCACCACTGAAAACAAATATCTTGTCTCTCAAAAAGTATACAATTTCATTGACAAAAAATTGCAAAATGTAAGGCTGTCAGAAAATTTAGGAACTCTTAAATAATATATTACCCTACTTTTATTTACTCTTTACTGCGAGAAAAAAACAAAAATGAATCTGTTTTATCATAGCTGAAGAAAGACATGGACCGCACATCCAAAAGTAATTCATTAATGAACTGCGGATAAGCAGAAATGTACACATCTGGAGACGAGGCTCTTAGTTTAACATTCTGACACTGTACCGCACCTTTCCGGTCAGGGACCTACTGATATAATGACGATGAAATAAAAAAAAATGGCTTCTGGAATGTGACAATGAGGAGACAAAGAAGAAATTTCTCTGTCCTGAAGGCCTAATATAGGCAAGTCTTTAAGGGGTTAAAGCGAACCTGTTACCAGGTGACAGGTTCCCTTTAAGCATTTTAGGCTTTTTGTTGCTTGGTATAGTGTTTGTTAGCAAAGAATCTCACCAGACTTTGACTATTTGTAAAATGTATAATGCTTGGGACTTTGTAAATTTTTGCAAAATCATGTTTGTTTTCTTTAGTTTAATTTCCATTTTATTACGTTGCATTATAAAATGCATCTTCTTTTCTTATAGGCAATGGCTTCCAAGTAATAAGGTATTACCTTTGGGAGCTGATGATACAGTAGACAAGCTGAAAATGTTGGAAGGTCGAAAAACAAGCATCCGCAAATCTGTGCAGGTGGCTTATGATCGTGCCATATCCCACCTGAGCCGTGTCCGAGGCTACCACCCATTCATAGCCTCAAACTACCTATACTAATCCTACTGATTCTGTAAGAAAGTGTTGTATACTTTCTAGAAATGGGAATTTTAATGTATAAAAAAAACAGTATATAGTAAGTGGTTTTCATGTTAACCAGTCAGAATTCAGCTTTCAGGTTTTTTTTCCAGTAAATAAATGAATGAATTGATCTGATTGGTTGTATTAGGCATCTGCTACACTTTTTATTTGCACCAGTTTTTATATGCAAGTCCTAGAGTCTTTTATGATGAGTATGGAAAAACAATCTTTCTATGTGAATTTCATCCATTTTGCTGTTTACTAAAAACCTTCATCCAGTGGTCATTATGGGTTCTTTGTGCCAAATTACTGAACTAGAGCATGTTATATAAAACGCTATCCCATGTCTATAGACAAAGTAATGTAGTAGAGGTTTGCTTCAATCAGATTTTGTTTTTAGTGTGGTGTATTGTCAAATGTTACAATTTTACCAAAGTATACTATGGCTTACAAGCTTGTAAAATAATATAATACCCACTTCATATTTTAATACAAGTATGATTTTAGAGTTGGAATTGTTTATTTTTCAGAGCTGTATTATAAATGAATTGCTGACTTCAATAAATATGGAATAGTTCATCCAAAATAAAGGTGGAAAAATATAACTTGCTTTATTAAAATGGATTGATATGTGTGAGTTGGAGGAATTGTTTTGATTTGCTTTTTTATTTCAAAATTGACATAATAAAGTTTCCACCTAATCCACAGTGAAATAAATAAAGTGAACATTTGTCTCTCCTGACGATTTATTGTCCTCCAAAGCAGTACAAAGTCATTGTCTTCTTAACTCCAGGAGAATTTCTGGTTTCGTGTTTTCGTCCTCCCTCCCCTCCTTCCAAGAGCCATAACTTAAAGGGAATGTGTCAGCAGGTTTTTGCTATGTAATCTGAAGACAGCATGCTATAGGGTATAATACATAGATTTCAGCTATGCCCAAGTTCCAGGTTTTGTTTGCTTACAATGATTATTTTAGTACCAGTAGATTATCATTGCTGTGGCTAGCTGGTCACTTGAGCCCTGGTCTAACAAACTCCCTCCTGTGATAGGCACCTCACTGTCTATGGACACTGTATGTAGAGAGTTTGGTGTGGGCGGGGTTAGCTTCCTCAGCTCTGCTTCATTGCTAAATCTAATAACTCTGGATTCCGCTTCTTTGTCTACACGGGAATGTTCTTAGACGAGGCAGCAAAATCCTACTGACAGATTCCCTTTAAATGTTTTGCCAAACATATGAGGGCTTGTTTTTGGGGTGTTGTAGTTTTGAGTACCAAAGTAGTGGCAACAGTGGCCTTCAGCAGGCCCATGGCTGCCATTGCAACCCATCATGTCCCCTCAATGGCGTTGCGAGTATCTGGTGGAAGCCAGAGATCATGCCATTTACCTGTATCTGAGATTTGACAGCGCATTTAAGTACCGTATATACTCGAGTATAAGCTGAGATTTTCAGCCCACTTTTTTGGGCTGAAAGTCCCCCTCTCGGCTTATACTTGAGTCATATACCCGGGGGTCGGCAGGTGAGGGGGAGTGGGGGCTGTGTAGTTATACTTACCTGCTGCGGCGCGGTCCCTGCAGTCCCTGGCGCTGCAGATTCTTCCTGTACTGAGTGGCCACATGGCACCGCTCATTACAGAAATGAATAGGTGGCTCCACCTCCCATAGAGGAGGAGCCGCATATTCATTGCTGTAAATGATCGGTAACTGTGACCGCTCAATTACAGGAAGAAGCTGCAGCGCCGGAGAAGCCAGGGACTGCAGGGACCGCGCCGGAGCAGGTAAGGGGAGCGCAGCGCTATAATTACCTGCTCCTCGCTCCGGCTCCGTCTGCAGCGTCCTCTAGCAGTGACGCTCAGGTTAGAGGGCGCGGTGACGTAGTCAGTGCGCACCTTCTGCTGAGCGTCAGTGCTGGAGACGGAGCCGCACGAGGAGCAGGTAAATATTGAAAGCGCCGGCCTTCTGAGCAAGAGAGGTGAGTAAGTGATTTTTTTTTTTTATTGCAGCACCAGCAGCAGCATTCTATATGGGGCACAGCATTATATATGGAGCATCTATGGGGCCATAATCAACGGTGCAGAGCATTATATATGGCACAGCTTTATATATGGAGCATCTATGGGGCCATAATGAACGGTGCAGAACATTCTATATGGCACAGCTTTATGTGGAGCATCTATGGGGCCATAATGAATGGTGCAGAGCATTCTATATGTGGCACAGCTTTATGTGGAGCATCTATGGGCCATAATGAACGGTGCAGAACATTCTATATGGCACAGCTTTATGTGGAGCATCTATGGGCCATAATGAACGGTGCAGAACATTCTATATGGCACAGCTTTATAAGGAGCATCTATGGGCCATAATCAACGGTGCAGAGCATATAGGGCACAGCTTTATATATGGAGCATCTATGGGGCCATAATGAACGGTGCAGAACATTCTATATGGCACAGCTTTATAAGGAGCATCTATGGGGCCATAATCAACGGTGCAGAGCATATAGGGCACAGCTTTATATATGGAGCATCTATGGGGCCATAATGAACGGTGCAGAACATTCTATATGGCACAGCTTTATGTGGAGCATCTATGGGCCATAATGAACGGTGCAGAACATTCTATATGGCACAGCTTTATGTGGAGCATCTATGGGCCATAATGAACGGTGCAGAACATTCTATATGGCACAGCTTTATGTGGAGCATCTATGGGCCATAATGAACGGTGCAGAACATTCTATATGGCACAGCTTTATAAGGAGCATCTATGGGGCCATAATCAATGGTGCAGAGCAATATACCGTATATGGGGCACAGCTTTATAAGGAGCATCTATGGGGCCATAATCAACGGTGCAGAGCAATATATACGGGGCACAGCTTTCTATGGAGCATCTATGGGGCCATAATGAACGGTACAGAGCATTCTATATAACACAGTTGTATATGGAGCATCTATGGGGCAATAATGAACAATATGGAGCATTATATGTGGCACAGCTTTATATGGAGCATCTATTTTTATTTTTGAAATTTACCAGTAGCTGCTGCATTTTCCACCCTAGGCTTATACTTGAGTCAATAAGTTTTCCCAGTTTTTTGTGGCAAAATTAGGGGGGTCGGCTTATACTCGAGTATATACGGTAGTTAAAAAAGAGTTCAGTGTACAGTTCAGGCACTATATTACAGGCAAATGCCAGCTATTTTATAGCTGGCATTTGCCTGGTGTAGTGCAGTCTCAGCCCCTGAGCCCACTCTATATGTTGCAACCCTACAGAAGGTGTAATGCTGTCTTATGTTGAAAAGGGGTTAAACGCCTTCTTCAAACCAGACTACCTAGCAAGAAACTGATTTAAAAAAAATAGCATTAATATGGTAGAATATAAATACATTTCACCCCAAACAGTTGGTTTAACTCCTTAACGACCGCCGATACGCCATTTAACGGCAGCAGTTAAGGGTACTAATTCGTAAGTGCCGCTTTCTAATGGCATTGAGAATTAAGTGTATAAAGCCCCCCTCAGCATCGGAAAATCTACGGGGTCTCAGCTACTCATGATTCGAGTCGGTTTTTACCGTCCCCAGTGTTGCGATCGCTGTTATTCACCGAAAAAAAAAAAGTCAGTTTTCCCATTTATTTCTCTCTCCTCTGATATGATTTAGCGTACCAGAGGAGAGAGAAATGGGGTCCCTTGAGCCCCTCCAGTACCTCCGGTGTCCCTGATCCCTCTGGCTTTGTCCCTTGGTGTCGTCTTCTAGGATGAAAATGGCGGGCGCATGCGCAGTGCACCCGCCGAGATTTGCCGGCCAGCACCAATAGATTTTTCTTATTGGTTCATTTTGATCACTGTGATGGGGTCTATTACATTGATCAAAATAAAACAAATAGTAAATCAACCCCCCTTTATCACCCCCTTAGTTAAGTAAAATTAAAAATTTTTCCATTAGGTTTGAGGCTAGGGCTGTGGGGTTGGGGAGAGGGGTGTGTTAGGGTTGGAATTAGAATTAGGCTATGTGCACACGTAGGAAATGTGGTGCAGAATTTTCTGCACTAAATCTGCATCTGCAGATTTGATGCAGTTTCTGTGCAGTACAATGTAAAAAAAAAAAAAAGCTGTGCACATGGTGCAGAAAAATCTGCTGCAGAACTGCACAAAAGAAGTGACGTGCACTTCTTTGAAATCTGCAGCGTTTCTGCGCAGATTTTTCTGCACCATGTGCACAGCTTTTTTTTTTTTTCACATTGATTTACATTGTACTGTAAATCACAGTGCAGTTCTGCAGCGTTTCTGCAGCAGAAAAATCTGCTGCAGTTCTGCACCAATTCTGCACTAAATCTGCATCGTGTGCACATACCCTTAGGGGTGTTCCACTGTTTAGGTATACAGGAGGTCTCAAACCTGACATTTGAGCCCACCATGGATTCCAGCCAATTTTGCATTCAAAAAGTCAAATGGTGCTCTGTTGTGAATTCTGTTGTCGGGCTCCCTCCTGTGGTCATGAATGGTACTTCGGCTGGTTCTGTCCATGGACTTTCTCTGGTGGCTGTGGGTGTTTCTGAGTTTCCTTCCACAGGTGACGAGGTTAATTCGTTAGCTGGCTGCTCTATTTAACTCCACTTAGATCTTTGCTCCATGCCACCTGTCAATGTTCCAGTATTGGTCTAGTTCACTCCTGGATCGTTCTTGTGACCTGTCTTCCCAGCAGAAGCTAAGTGACTGCTTGTTTTTCTCTGGTTCGCTATTTTTCTGTCCAGCTTGCTATTTTGATTGTTGTCTTGCTTGCTGGAAGCTCTGGGACGCAGAGGGAGCGCCTCCGCACCGTGAGTCGGTGCGGAGGGTCTTTTTGCGCCCTCTGCGTGGTCTTTTGCAGGTTTTTGTGCTGACCGCAAAGCTACCTTTCCTATCCTCAGTCTGTTCAGTAAGTCGGGCCTCACTTTGCTAAATCTATTTCATCTCTGTGTTTGTATTTTCATCTTTACTCACAGTCATTATATGTGGGGGGCTGCCTTTTCCTTTGGGGAATTTCTCAGGCAAGGTAGGCTTTATTTTTCTATCTTCAGGGCTAGCTTGTTCCTTAGGCTGTGCCGAGTTGCATAGGGAGCGTTAGGAGCAATCCATGGCTATTTCTACTGTGGTTGATAGGATTAGGGATTGCGGTCAGCAGAGTTCCCATGTCCCAGAGCTCGTCCTATATTATCAGTAACTATCAGGTCATTCCGTGTGCTCTTATCCACCAGGTCCATTATTGTCCTGACCACCAGGTCATAACAAATGAGTGACAGACACAGTAGGCCCAAATACTAATGTAGGCTAAATGCAGTTCAAAATTGGTAACAGGACTAAACAGGCGGCATTGCTTTCTTCAGTGGAGGACAACTGTAATGAGTGGCAGACACAGTTAGTAGGCCCAAATAATAAAGTAGGCTAAATGCAGTTCAAAATTGGTAACAGGACTAAACGGGCGGCATTGCTTTGTTCAGTGGAGGACAACTGTAATGAGTGGCAGACACAGTTAGTAGGCCCAAATAATAATGTTGGCTAAATGCAGTTCAAAATTGGTAACAGGACTAAACAGGTGGCATACTAGGTACAGGGGTGGGCTCCTCTGCTGAGTAGCAGACAGTGGTAGTAGGCACAAAGTATTAACTGGTCTAAATGGAGGCCAGGACCCCTGTATATTTTAACTATCATTTCAACAAATTAGTATTGGCAGTGCCATTGAAGGATTTAACAGCACAGACTACACAGTGGTGGAGCAGGGAGAGGAAAGTATTGCAAGTGATAGAGCACTGTTCGAGCTGGGGGGAACACTCTCTCGTGGGCGGCAGTACTGGCACAGGGCCCCTCATATTATGATGGTGTGTCTGACATTGGTTGTGCACCACCACCGTCGGAGACACTTCATTGTTCTATCAGGGACCCTGTGCCAGTGCCGTCGCCCAAGAGTGGGCACACCCACCTGTCCAGGCAAACGGCACTCACACTGGTGCTTGCGCCAGGTGGTGACTACGGCCCTGTGGGGGGAGTCAGCTCATTTAGGGAGGTATAAAAATGGCCTATGGTGGATATTCAGCAGCTGCAAATGGCGGAATTGGAGAAGTCAGTAAGAGGAGGCCAAAAGCAAGACATTTTTCCGGCAACCTTCGTGTCAGCAGGGGAAGGTGGGGCAAAATAATTTGAAATCCATGATTGGTTCATTTTAATGAAGGTTAGATCATCAACATTCTGGGTAGCCAGACGTGTCCTTTTTTCGGTCAGTATTGAACCAGCAGCACTGAAGATTCTTTCTGATAGCACACTAGCAGCAGGGCAAGCGAGCTCCTGTAATACATATCCTGCCAATTCTGGCAAGGTGTCTATTTTAGATGCCCAGTAATCAAAGGGGAATGACCTATGAGGGAGAACATTGATAAGGGTGGAAAAGTAGTTCGTAACCATACTGAACAAATGCTGTCTCCTGTCACTTTGAATCGATGCAGCAGTACCTGTCGTGTCAGCGGTCATTGCGAAATCACTCCACAAACTGGTCATAAAACCCCTCTGTCCAACGCCACTTCAGATTTGTGCACCTCTAACACCTCTGCCATGTTGCCCCCTAAGGCTCGTGTGAGAACCATCACCACCGCTGTGTGCTGGGAATGCCTGAACCAAACGGTCTACAAGAGTTGCTTGTTTGGTAGCCAATATTTGCTCATGGTTCTCATGTGGCATGATATTTTGTAATTTTCCTTTACATCGTGGATCCAGGAGGCAGGCCAACCAGTAAGCGTCATCGGTCATCATTTTGATAATGCAGGGGTCACTTTTTAGGATACGCAAGGCATACTCAGCCATGTGGGCCAATGTTCCAGGTGTCAATTCACTGCTTGTACTAGGCTGAGGAGCACTTTCTTGCAAATCAACATCAGTTCAGTCCCGCAAAAACCCTGTACCTGACCTTGCAACGCCACCAGTTTGTATTGCCCCCTGACAAGCATCCTCCTCCCATAAATATTCATTCCCATCATCCTCCTCTTCGTCTGTCACCTCGTCCAGGAGAGTTCCCTGAGCAGACAATGGCTGACTGTCATCAAGGCTTCCCTCCTCGGCTGCAGACGCCAGCTCCTTAATGTGCGTCAAACTTTGCATCAGCAGACGCATTAGTGGGATGCTCATGCTTATGATGGCATCGTCTGCACTTACCAGCCGTGTGCATTCCTCAAAACACTGAAGGACTTGACAGAGGTCTTGTAGCTTCGACCACTGCACACCAGACAACTCCATGTCTGCCATCCAAGTGCCTGCCCATGTATGTGTATCCTCCCACAAATTAATTACAGCACACCTCTGTTCGCACAGCCTCTGAACCATGTGCAGTGTGGAGTTCCACCTTGTTGCAACATTGATTATTAGGCGGTGCTGAGGAAGATACAGCGATCGCTGATGGTTCAGCATACGGCTGGAGTGTACGGGCGACCGGCGGATGTGCGAGCAAAGTCTTCGCACCTTCAGGAGCAGGGCTGGTAACTCCAGATAATTTTTGAGGAAGCACTGTACCACCAGGTTCAAGGTGTGAGCCAGGCAAGGTATGTGTTTAAGTTCTGAAAGGGCTATGGCAGCCATAAAATTCCTTCCGTTATCACTGACTACCTTGCCTGCCTCAAGATGTACACTGCCCTGCCATGACTGAGTTTGTTGCTGCAAGTACTTGGCCAGTACCTCCGCGGTGTGTCTGTTGTCGCCCAAACACTTAATTTGGAACACAGCCTGCTGATGCTTACCACTAGCTGTTCGATAATGGGACACCTCGTGTGCAACACTGGCAGCTGCGGATGGAGTGATCATGTGACTGCACTCTGTGGACAAGCTTTCGCTTCTGGAGGAGGCGGAGGGGTGGCGAACGCCTACAGCCAACTGCTTCCTAGACCGTGGGCTAGGCAGAACTGTCCCACTATGGCTGTCCCCTGTGGACCCTGCATCCACCACATTAACCCAGTGCGCCGTGATGGACATGTAACGTCCCTGGCCATGCCTACTGGTCCATGCATCTGTTGTGAGGTGCACCTTTCCACTGACTGATTGCCACAGTGCATGGATAATGTGGTCTTTGACATGCTGGTGGAGGGCTGGGATGGCTTTTCTTGCAAAGAAGTGCCGACTGAGTAGGTCATAGCGTGGTACTGCATAGGCCATAAGGTCTTTGAAAGCTTCGCTTTCAACCAACCGGTAGGGCATCATCTCTAACGAGATTAGTATAGCAATGTTGGCGTTCAAACCCTGTGTACGCGGATGAGAGGATGAGTACTTTCTTTTCCTAACGAGAGTCTCTTGTAGGGTGAGCTGGACTGGAGAGCTGCATATGGTGGAACTAGCGGTGGTGGTGGTGGACATGGCGGATTGAGAGAGGGTTGGTGATGGTATTCTCGATGTTGGCCTACATACAGTGTTTCCTACCAATAACCTTGTGATTCACTGACTGATTTGGCCTTGCGATGATACTTCCACATTTGCTGCTGGTGGTGTCCTAGCCAGTGGCCTTACAGTGAGGGAAGCAATGTAGCGTTGCTGACTACCTTCATTCTGAGCAGGTGCACCAACGGTACGGGACGTTTGGTGGTTAGTCCAGGCTTGCAAGTGCATGCTGGTTAAATGTCTAAGCATGCACGTTGTATTTAAATTTTGAAGATTCTTCCCTCTGCTAAAGGTCTTTGAGCATTTCTTACAGATAACTTTTGACTGATCATTCGGAAATTGCCACACTACACTCTTCCTACTATTGAATACCTTTTCAGACATTGCACGCTGTGCTACTTTCACCGGATGGCCACACTGTCCTAAAATTGTTTTTGTTTTTGACACACGTTTTTGGCCTGATACGGGCCTGCTAGATGACAACTGTTGCGATGTAGATGGCTGCTGCGGATCATCCTCCTCCGCTTCTGAGCTACTGCCGGCGGCACCCTCTTCCCCCAATGACTGCCAATCAGGGTCAACAACTGGGTCATCTATCACCTCCTCTTCAATGTCCTGTGCACCTTCCTCTGTGTCACCGTGTAAGGTGCTATAGCGTTCGGGATGGGGCACCATAGTCTCAGCAGGATCAGATTCTGGCTCAGTACACTGTGAGGGCAATGTAGTGATCTGAGTCAATGGAACAGCATAATAATCTAGCTGTGGCTGTGCATCAGTGCACTCCATGTCCGATTCATCTTGTAATGGGCAGTTAACAATTTCCCTTTCTAACCGAGGCACGGTATGTGTAAAGAGCTCCATGGAGTAACCTGTAGTGTCACCTGACGCATCCGTCACTTTTGGTTTGGGTGAAGGACACAAGGAAACGTCTTGTTCCTTACCGGGAGCATCCACTGACGACTCACTGCTTTTATATTTGGAACTGTCTGAAGAGGAGGCAAAAGAGCTAGAGGCTGAGTCAGCAAAGGAAAGCCAAAACTTTTTCCTGCTGCTCCATCTTTAAAAGCTGTTTTCCTGCTCCCAGATAAGGGAGCCTTCGAGACCTTGTATAGCCAGACGATGACGCTGACTCAACACCTTCCACCCTTAGGTGCTATTGTGCTTTTGCCACTACCATCAGATGCACCACCTCCACCATCAGTACCAGCTGGCAACCACCGCCCACGGGCTCTTCCACCAGACTTCCTCATTTTTTGGAAAATCTAACCAAAATAACAACCGTTATAAGGTACTGTAAAACAAGGTAGAAGGTGTATATACACTTGTTGAGAATTTAAATCTCCCTTTTTTTTGGGGAGACTGAACCAAACTCAGTCCCAGTGTATAAAACAACACAATGTAAGTTGCAGAAAGTGGCTGGCTGACATACGACAAACTAACAGGACTGAAGTATATCCACTTTGTGATAATTTGAATCTCACTTTTTTGGGGGGGGAGACTGAACCAAAACTCAGGCCCAGTGTATATAACAAAGCAATCTAAGTGGCAGAAAGTGGCTGGCTGACATACAACAAACTAATAGGACTGCAGTATATCCACTTTGTGAGAATTTGAATCTCACTTTTTTTGGGGGGAGACTGAACCAAAACTCAGGCCCTGTGCATAAAACAACGCAATGTAAATGGCAGAAAGTGGCTGGCTGACATAGTTTGTCCAATGTCAGCCAGCCACTTTCTGCCATTTACATTGCGTTGTTTTATGCACAGGGCCTGAGTTTTGGTTCAGTCTCCCCCCCAAAAAAAATGAGTTTCAAATTCTCACAAAGTGGATATACTGCAGTCCTGTTAGGACAAACGAACAGGACTGCAGTATATCCACTTTGTGAGAATTTGAAACTCATTTTTTTTGGGTGAGACTGAACCAAATCTCAGGCCCAGTGTATATAACAACGTAATCTAAGTGGCAGGAAGTGGCTGGCTGACATACGACAAACTAACAGGACTGCAGTATATCCACTTTGTGAGAATTTGAATCTCACTTTTTTTGGGTGAGACTGAACCAAATCTCAGGCCCAGTGTATATAACAATGCAATCTAAGTGGCAGGAAGTGGCTGGCTGACATACGACAAACTAACAGGACTGCAGTATATATACTTTGTGAGAATTTGAAACTCACTTTTTTGGGGGGAGACTGAACCAAAACTCAGGCCCTGTGCATAAAACAACACAATGTAAGTGACAGAAAGTGGCTGGCTGACATACGACACTCTTTTTTTTTTGGGGGGGGGGACAAAGAAACAAGATAACTGTGCAGAAAGGAGCAACAGGATTTTTGCTTTTAAAAAAGCAGTTGGTTTGCACAGCAGCGTGCAAACAGCAATGCAGCTATCAGGGAGCCTTATAAGGCAGCCTAATAAGCTACAGAGCTGATGCACAAAAATATAGCCTCCACTGTCCCTGCAAACAAATGGTGGTGTTGGACAGTGGAAATCGCTACAGCACAAGCGGTTTGGGGGTTAATCTTCCCTCCCCAACTATATCCCTTCTGATGAAGCTGCAGCAACCTCTCCCTATGCTAAGATCGGCAGAAGTAAGATGGCGGCCGGTGTGCACGCCCCTTTATAGCCCATGTGACGCCGCAGAAAGCAAGCCAATCACTGTCATGCCCTTCTCTAAGATGGTGGGGACCGAGACCTATGTCATCACGCTGCCCACACTCTGCGTCCTCCTTCATTGGCTGAAAAATGGCGCTGAAAGCGTCATACGAAACGCGACTTTGGCGCGCAGATCACCGACCTCATGGCCGATCCCACAGTAGGATCGGGTCGGGTGTCATGAAACCCGACTTTACTGAAAGTTGGCGATTTTTGAATTTGTCCGATCCGTTTCGCTCAACCCTAGTCCTATACATTACCAAGATAGGTGTGTTTTCTACCATTTAGGTAGAAGTGAACTTCAAATAATTTGCTTCTAATTTAGATAAAGTAGCTGGAAGTTATATCATGCAAACTCTACATGTCAGGTCTGCCTATTAAACAGTACTTGTAATATGCATTTACAAAACTTCTATTTTCTCAATGCCTGACCTACATGACTTCATTTTTTTGTAGGTATTAGTACATAATGGCATGGCCTTCATCTATAGGAGCCATCTATCTCCAGACCTTGGCACCATCAATGATATTTAGAGGACCCCAAGTACATCTCAATATGCCTTTTAAATAGGCTGTCAGGCTCATACAGTTTACTGGAAGAATATTAAAATTACTAGATGGTGGCCCGATTCTAAGGCATCGGGTATTCTAGAATATGCATGTCCACGTAGTATATTGCACAGCCCACGACTACGGAGGGTCAGTATGACGGAAGTGACTCTTAAGGTACCGTCACACTGGATGATATTGCTAGCGATCCGTGACGTTGCAGCGTCCTGGCTAGCGATATTATTCAGTTTGACACGCAGCAGCGATCAGGATCCTGCTGTGATGTTGTTGGTCGCTGCAGAAAGTCCAGAACTGTGTGTGTGACGCCGATTCAGCGATGTCTTCACTGGTAACCAGGGTAAACATCGGGTTACTAAGTGCAGGGCCACGCTTAGTCACCCGATGTTTACCCTGGTTACCAGCGTAAAAGTAAAAAAAACAAACACTACATACTTACCTTCTGCTGTCTGTCCCCGGCGCTCTGCTTCCTGCACTGGCTGTGAGCGCTGGTCAGCCGGAAAGCAGAGCGGTGACGTCACCGCTCTGCTTTCCGGCCGCTGTGCTCACAGCCAGTGCAGGAAGCAGAGAGCTGGGGACAGACAGCAGAAGGTAAGTATGTAGTGTTTGTTTTTTTTACTTACACGCTGGTAACCAGGGTAAACATCGGGTTACTAAGCGCGGCCCTGCGCTTAGTAACCCGATGTTTACCCTGGTTACCGGCATTGTTGGTCGCTGGAGAGCTGTCTGTGTGACACCTCTCCAGCGACCAAACAGCGACGCTGCAGCGATCGACATCGTTGTCGGTATCGCTGCAGGGTCGCTTAGTGTGACGGTACCTTTAGACAATTATATAGTAGATACTCAAGATTGTGACAAATTATCAGTGCAAAAGGCACCACAAAAGAACCCTGCTTGGAAAAACTCTTGGTTTTCACCCGTGACAACATAGATGGCAAAAATTAACAGTAGACAAATGTACGTTTTAGCTATAGTATCTATTAGACAATAAGATACAGATAAGGGGGTATTAGGAATGTCTTTGTCTATAGACATAGAAATAATGGAAAAACTAAACTGAGTAGGGCAACACCTAGACCCAAAAGCTGAGTGTCAATAGTGATAATTTTAGCCAATTAAATGCATGCTAATGCCAGCACATATTTAGAGATAAGCTGAACCAATTACATTGTTACAATTGTGAGGCAGTCACAGGTAGGGGTCGCTGTTTGTTCTCCCCAGGATGTGCACAGAGGTGTATAGAGGCCATGGGTGGCATTGCCAGAACAAGTGTAGCTGTGATTGCAATGGTGAAGCAGTGACCGATGTTACAGGTAGGGGTCGCTGTGTATTTTCCCCAGGTTATGCATGGAGGCGTATGAAGGCCATAGGAGTGCATGCCAGTCAAGAGCGTAGCTGTGACTGCAATGCAGACTATAAATAATAAAAATAAGTGTTAGTCTTGGGCATGCTAGTGTCCAAGGCAGATTTGGGGAAAACTTGCTCTGGGTTTTTTGTATTTTGAATCAAACTCTAGGATAGTAGTCATGCAGTCCGTTTCATTCCAGTCCCAGGTTTTCAATGTGGCTGAAGGCCACAGGCTCCTCTGTTAAAAGACCTGTTGTATAGGGTAGGTGTGTGTCAGGTGTAATGTCAGTGTGAGTCTGGTGTTCGGTGGGATTGCAGAGGCCCTGTAGAGCGCTGGCTGTATGTGAAGCGACACAATCAAGTGGAGCCAAACAGCCAAGGCAGCTGAAAGGTCTGGCACCCCAGCGTACACAGTGGTGCTGTCGTCCACGGTAACTGGTCAGAGGAGGACTGGCATGTTTAACGGCTGCAAACAGATGGATATGGTTCCTGGCTGTAATCTGGAGGATACCATGGACTGAGTTATGCTGTGAGTAAAACATTAACACGGCGGTGCAGTCACCCGTGGCAACTGGTCAGAAGTGGACTGGCGTGTGTAGTGATTTCAAACTAAAGGACATCATGGACTGAGTTATGCTGTGAGTAAAACATTGACACAGTGATGCAGTTGCCCATGGTAACTAGTCAAAGAGAGGTCCAGCATGTTTTGTGACTGTAGTCTAAAGCATGCCGTGTAGTATGTAGTGCTGAGAAATATGCACTTGTGTGAAGTAGACACTAATATTATATGCACTTGTGTGATTTTGAACTTTAATGCTGTGAAGAAAACACATTAAAGAGACTTTGTGTTTGAACTTTGTGGGTCCCTGCCTCTTCACTGCATACAGTGTTACCGATGCACTACGCAATGCATAACTACTAGTGATGAGCGAGCATACTCGGTAATGCTCGGTACTTGCCCGAGCATTGCTGTACTCGCAGTGCTCGGCGAGCATTTGCGGGCTTTGGCGTGAGTTCGGGTCCCCGCCCTGCATGTTTGGCGCTCTTTAGAGCGCCAATCAACATGCAGCGATTGTCTGCCATGCACTGTAAGGCCGCAGCCATGTTGGTTGTGGCATTACAGTGATTGACTGGCCGCACAGTGTCATCAGGTCTATATGAGACCTGCCGCAACCCTGCTCGTCACAGTCACCTCCTGAATCAGACATTGTAGGGGAATTTGCTGGCAAGATAGGGTCAGATTTAGGGGTTTATAAGTTAGTCTTGGTATACCATAATAGAATACACAAATCCAGCTAAATCAACAGTCCTTCTAAGGACTAATTACGGGGTATTTAGATTGCAGTGCTAGGTAGGCAAGGAGTGTCTGTGGGTATATAGATATCAGTAGCCGGCAGGCATTGTATGTGGCATACTTCATTGCATACATCAAGTGGGTCCATTCCATTACTGTCTGCTGCTGCTTATTACATATATTGACCGTATATACATAGCCCCAGGTATCAGTTGCCATGAATATTTTTTTTGCATCTTAATACTGATTATTTTGTTCCAAAGCAATTCAGAGCCCCTTTTCTTCTCCATTTGCTTGTTGACACTACAGAATACAGCCAGATCCTTTTCATAGTACAGCGTGAAAATCCAGATATTTTGAACGGGTTTGCCCATCTCAGCCATCACATATGAGTGCGCAGAAAATTCTGCCATTTTTTGTGGTACTGTACATTTTTTTTGGAGTGCCTTATATAATTTCTTGACACCATTTTGCTGCCCAAAAAATATTTAGCTGCCAAAAAAATATTTAGCTACAAGGCAGATATTTTACACTGGGTTTTGTCCGCCACACTGATTGCATATCATTGCGCTCAAAATTGTGCCATTTCAGGCCTTCAAAGAATTTTGTTGTTGTGTCTTAGCTTACTTATTGACACAATTTAGCTGGGCCCCCCAAAAATACACGTCAGATATTTGAAAGTGGGCTATCTCCGTCAGATGCCTCATGTGTGGCTACAAATTGTGGCATTTGAGGCCTCCAATCAACTGTATTAGCTGTCTGTTACGATAGTTCTATACACTAGTTTGCATTGAAAAACAGAAAATACAGGCCACATATTGAACAGTGTGGTATCTCCATCAGATGCCTCATCTATCTGTGGGCTACAAATTGTGGCATTTGAGGCCTACATTCAACAGTTTTTGCTGTCTGTTACCCTAGTTCTATACACTATTTTGCATAAAAAAAAAATACAGGTCACATATTGAACAGTGTGGTATCTCCGTCAAACGTCTCATCTATCTGTGGGCTACAAATTGTGGCATTTCAGGCCTTAATTCAACTGTTTTTGCTGTGTCTCACCCTAGTTATTGACAACAGTTTGCTAAACAAAAAAATTGTTACCTACAGTCCAGATATTTTAAACTGTGGTTTTCTCGCACGCGGATCACATATAAGTTCGCTCCAAATTCAGCCATTTGTAGTGAACATGGAAAATATTGTAGTCCATTTAAAATGGGCAAGGCGCGAGGCAAGGGACTGGGAAGTGAACATGATGGTGATGGTGCATGCAAAGGCCGAGGGCAAGCTGAAATTGTGCCACAACAAACACCCACATCTTCTCGCCCGACCTTCCTGTCTGAATAACTAGGGGACTGCAGAACACCACTATTTAACCCAGAGCAGTGTCAAAAGGTTTTTGGTTGGATAGCTGATAATGCTTCCAGTCACTTTTCCACCACAACCAGCACCCTGTAACATACATAGTAACATAGTAACATAGTTAGTAAGGCTGAAAAAAGACATTTGTCCATCCAGTTCAGCCTATATTCCATCATAATAAATACCCAGATCTACGTCCTTCTACAGAACCTAATAATTGTATGATACAATATTGTTCTGCTCCAGGAAGACATCCAGGCCTCTCTTGAACCCCTCGACTGAGTTCGCCATCACCACCTCCTCAGGCAAGCAATTCCAGATTCTCACTGCCCTAACAGTAAAGAATCCTCTTCTATGTTGGTGGAAAAACCTTCTCTCCTCCAGACGCAAAGAATGCCCCCTTGTGCCCGTCACCTTCCTTGGTATAAACAGATCCTCAGCGAGATATTTGTATTGTCCCCTTATATACTTATACATGGTTATTAGATCGCCCCTCAGTCGTCTTTTTTCTAGACTAAATAATCCTAATTTCGCTAATCTATCTGGGTATTGTAGTTCTCCCATCCCCTTTATTAATTTTGTTGCCCTCCTTTGTACTCTCTCTAGTTCCATTATATCCTTCCTGAGCACCGGTGCCCAAAACTGGACACAGTACTCCATGTGCGGTCTAACTAGGGATTTGTACAGAGGCAGTATAATGCTCTCATCATGTGTATCCAGACCTCTTTTAATGCACCCCATGATCCTGTTTGCCTTGGCAGCTGCTGCCTGGCACTGACTGCTCCAGGTAAGTTTATCATTAACTAGGATCCCCAAGTCCTTCTCCCTGTCAGATTTACCCAGTGGTTTCCCGTTCAGTGTGTAATGGTGATATTGATTCCCTCTTCCCATGTGTAGAACCTTACATTTATCATTGTTAAACCTCATCTGCCACCTTTCAGCCCAAGTTTCCAACTTATCCAGATCCATCTGTAGCATAATACTATCTTCTCTTGTATTAACTGCTTTACATAGTTTTGTATCATCTGCAAATATCGATATTTTACTGTGTAAACCTTCTACCAGATCATTAATGAATATGTTGAAGAGAACAGGTCCCAATACTGACCCCTGCGGTACCCCACTGGTCACAGCGACCCAGTTAGAGACTATACCATTTATAACCACCCTCTGCTTTCTATCACTAAGCCAGTTACTAACCCATTTACACACAATTTCCCCCAGACCAAGCATTCTCATTTTGTGTACCAACCTCTTGTGCGGCACGGTATCAAACGCTTTGGAAAAATCGAGATATACCACGTCCAATGACTCACCGTGGTCCAGCCTATAGCTTACCTCTTCATAAAAACTGATTAGATTGGTTTGACAGGAGCGATTTTTCATAAACCCATGCTGATATGGAGTTAAACAGTTATTCTCATTGAGATAATCCAGAATAACATCCCTCAGAAACCCTTCAAATATTTTACCAACAATAGAGGTAAGACTTACTGGCCTATAATTTCCAGGTTCACTTTTAGAGCCCTTTTTGAATATTGGCACCACATTTGCTATGCGCCAATCCTGCGGAACAGACCCTGTCGCTATAGAGTCCCTAAAAATAAGAAATAATGGTTTATCTATTACATTACTTAGTTCTCTTAGTACTCGTGGGTGTATGCCATCCGGACCCGGAGATTTATCTATTTTAATCTTATTTAGCCGGTTTCGCACCTCTTCTTGGGTTAGATTGGTGACCCTTAATATAGGGTTTTCATTGTTTCTTGGGATTTCACCTAGCATTTCATTTTCCACCGTGAATACCGTGGAGAAGAAGGTGTTTAATATGTTAGCTTTTTCCTCGTCATCTACAACCATTCTTTCCTCACTATTTTTTAAGGGGCCTACATTTTCCACACGGAAAATGTGTTCCACACGGTCAAGTCTGAGTAGCTGTGAGTCTGGACTGCATATTCCTCACCCTGATCCTCCTTCCTCACCACATGCCGAGTGCCCGGAGACAACTGATCCCACACTTGGACACTCCGAAGAGCTGTTCACTTTTCCATTTATAGATTCAGGCCTCTCGCCCGGTCCACTTGAAGCGGGGCAAGATGAGATCGCATGTAGCGATGCCCAAATATTTAAACGTGTCACAAGAGGTGAACGAAGATGAGACACAATTGCCAGAAAGTCAGGAGCATGGTGTGGAAGTGGAAGACAAGGTCGTGGATATAGTAACTGATCCAGCCTGGCAGGAGAACATGCAGAGCGAGGACAGCAGCACACAGGGGGAGGGAGGCGTAGCACCCCAACAGGCAGAAAGTAGTGTGGTGGCTGCAGACAGAAGGCGTGAAACCGGTCCTCGTAACACCAACACGACGGAAGTTGGCAGAACAACTCTTAGGTCTTCCCGAGACTGGATGTTTTTAAAGACTCTGCCGATATCCCCACACAGGCCATTTGCACCACCTGCCAAACCCACATGAGCAGGGGTAGCAAAACTACCACCTGACCACCATCAGCATGATCAGGCACATGGCAGCAAAGCACCCGACTTTGTGGGCAGAATCCCAGGCTCCAGGAACAGTGTCTGTGGGTGACACCACTGCTTCTTCCACTGTTGTGCATGCAAACCAATCCCCTGTCCACGCTGCATGCGAAGATGCCTCCTGCCCTGCACCTGTCATTGCCCACACTCAACTAGAACCATCATCAAGCACATCCATGTCCTTGCCCCAGCGCAGCCTTCAGTTGTCCATACCCCAGTCTTTGGAACGCAAGCGGAAATACGTGGCCAATGCCCCACAGACCACAGTACTAAATTCGCACATTTCTCATCTGCTTGCGCTCGAAATGTTGCCTTTTAGGCTTGTGGAGATGGAACCTTTTCCCAACCTGATGGCGGCGACCATCCCAAGGTACTCGGTCCCCAGCCGCCACTATTTCTCCCGTTGTTTTGTCCCGGCATTACACAAGCACGTGTCCCACAACATTACCCATGCTGTTACTGGGAAATTCCACCTAACCATGGACACGAGGACAAGTGCTTGTGGGTAGGGCGGGTACATCTCACTGATGGCACACTGGGTTAACATAGTGGAAGCTGGGACCCAGTCGGGACTTGGGATGGAACACATCCTCCTGACGCGAGGATTGCTGGCCCTACGTCAATCAGGGTTGCCCCCACAGACTACAGCTCCTGCACCTCCTCTTCTGCCTCCAACTCTGAAATGAGCACATCAGTCACAAGCTGGAAGCACTGCAGCACTGCCTCAGCCAAGCGTCAGGCTGTGCTTAGGTGACAAACCGCACAATGCTGAAGAGTTGTGCACAGCTCGGAAAGAGCAAGCAGATCTGTGGCTGACACTGCTGAACCTACAGCCAGGCATGGTCGTGTGTGACAATGGCCAGAACCTGGTGGCAGCTCTGAGGCGAGGCCAGCTCATACACGTACCATGCCTCACCCATGCGCTTAACCTCGTTGTTCAACGGTTTCTGAAAAGCTACCCAGAGCTGCCGGATCTGCTTGTGAAAGTACGCCACCTATCTTAGAAAGTCAGTTACAGCTTCAGCTGCCCTTGCCGTGCTTCAGCAGCGTTTGCAGCTTCCGGCTCACCGACTGGTGTGTGATGTCCCCACGCATTGGAACTCTACATTGCATATGTTGGAAAGGATTTGTGAGCAGAAGAGGGCAGTTGTTGACTACCAGCATCAACAAGACGGTCGGTATTCAGTTCAGACTCCACATATAAGACCTCAGGAGTGGACATGGATGTCAGACATATATACCATCCGACAAAACTTTGAGCACTCCACCAAGATGTTGAGCGGCGATAACGCCATAATTAGCATCACCATCCGGCTTCTCTGCATTCTGAAAAGTTCTCTGCTCACAATGAAAGAGGATGCATTGCAGGCGGAGCACAATGAGATGGAGCAAGGAACCATACAGGGTGATTACACACAGCCCAGCCTCATGTCATCCCAACGTGGATTGGTTGACAAAGAGGAAGAACAAGAGCTACTTTTATGCGCTGTAGATGGTACTACAAATGGCCTGAGGACAGGGAGGAGGAGAAGGACACCATCTGCAGTCGTCCTGTTAGTGAAGACACGAAAGTCTTCCCTGTTAGCAGTCTGGCACGCATGATTTTATGTTGCGTTTCCTTTCCTGTGACCCTCGAATTATTACAGTTTTCGGTGACACTCATTACTGGTTGGTGACACTCCTAGACCCACGCTACAAGGAGAACTTTCAATCTCTTCTTCCAGAGGCAGATAGGTGTACTAAAATGTTGCAGTACCAGAGGGCTATTTTTGTGGAATTATTAAAAAATACCAATCTGAAAACGCTGTTGGTAGAGGTCACAGTTCATTGGACAATCAAGGAGTACAGGCGAGAGAGACACATCTCCAATCCAGCAGAGGTTGGGGAACACTGGCAAAGTTCTGGGAAGGTTTTCTCAGACCTTCCCATTGCCCTGGCCCAGAGGCATGGGATACTCTCACCAGGAGCGTAAAGTCTGGGAAGATGCTGAGGGAGTACCTTGCTGACCCTACCAACATCCTCCGTGATTCCTCTGTGCCTTTTAATTATTGGGTATCCAAGCTGGACACGTGGCATGAACTGTCTCTCTACGCCTTGGAGGCCTTGGCCTTCCCTGCTGCTAGCGTTTTGTCAGAGCGGGTTTTTAGTGCCGCTGGTGGAATTATAACTGATAAGCGCATCCGCCTGTCAACTGAAAATGCTGACAGGCTGACTCTTATAAAAATTAAAAAGGGCTGGATTTGACCAGACTGTTCTACACCAACGAATGATAACAGCGAAACATAACCTCCAATACAGTCTTTTTTTGGGAGATGTATTCCCATGCACCTCTTCACACCCACACATGGGTATACGCCTCCTGATTTTGGCTATTTGGTGTTATCCTCCTCTCCATGCACCAACACTAGATCATCATGATGACAGTGGTCCGTGATGGCACAGCCAACTTATTGTGTAAAAGGGTGTTTTTGATACCCTTTAAAAAATGTTTACACGATATGTTGATGTGTACCCCCCAGGGGAAAATGTTTGTCAACCCATACACTTAGTGTACGGGCACTGCAAGTATAGCAGACCCGCTCCTTTAACCCCTTAATGACCGCCAATACGTCTTTTAACTGACCTGAGATATAAGAGAATATCCTCCCCATACAGATGACAATCCAGCATCTGTCGGTTGTACACTATAGCTGACAACTTGCTGTATCAGCCACGATCAGTATTTGCACCTTCTAAATCTGTTTAACCCCTTAGATGCTGCTGTCAATAGTGATTACATCATTATAAATGGTTAACAGAGTGTGGGGGCTTCTTCTTTATCCCAATTGGTGCCCTCAGATCATGATTTTGTTGTCCTGATGTTTGCGATGGCAATTCATGACCAAATAGCGGCCTTAGAGTCTGACGGCTATAGTAATCCGTTTAGAAGTTAGCAACATTTAGGTGGTAAAAATACACATTTTCATTTCTGTCATGCCACTTTGCATTAATTCCTGTAAAGCACCTGAAGGGTTAATAAACTACCTGACAGCAGTTTTCAATATGTTTAGGGGTGCTGTTTTTAAAATGGTATCACGTTTGGGGGTTTCCCAATATATGGGACCCCTAAAGTCACTTCAAACATGGATAAGTCCCTAAAAAAATAAATGTGGTAAATTTCTTTGAAAAAATGAAAAATTGCTGCTACATTTTTAAACCTCCTAAAATGCTAACAAAATAAAATAACATTTTACAAATGGTGCCGATGTAAAGCAGACATGTGGGAAATGTTATTTATTAATGGTTTGCTGTTGTATGACTATCTGGATTAAAGGGATAATCATTCAAATTCAGAAAATTGCTAATTTTTTAACATTTTTCTCAAATTTTTTATATTTTTTATAAATAAACACAAAAAATGTTGAACTAAATTTACCATTATCATAAAGTATAATGTGTCACGAAAAAACAATCTCAAAATCACTGGGATTTGTTGAAGCGTTGCAGAGTTATTACCACATAAAGTGACACTGGTCAGATTTCAAAAATTTGGCTCGGTCACTAAGGGTTTAAATTGTGAAAAGATTTATAGGAGGCCATCCTCCACGTCTCTTCCGATACCACCACTAGATCACCAGGGTGAATGTGTTCCGTGATGCAACAGCCAATTAATTTTTTTCAAGGGTGTTTATGATGCCCGTTCCAAAAATGTTTACACAGTATGTTGAGGTGTATTCTCAAGGGGGAAATGTTTGGCAGCCCATACACTTAGTATATGGGCATTACAAGTATATGAGACCCGTTCCTTTAAACTGGGAAAACATTTTTCGGAGGCCATCCTAATTTCTTCCTTGGGGATTGGAGTGCATGCAAATACATGCCTTGTATTCACTTCATGGGCAAACTTTAGGTAACTTAAAAAAATCATAATAACGGGAACTTTGGTTTCATGTAGCCATGCAGTACGTGTGTTCAAAGGCTTATTGGGGTGCATGTAATTTTGGGGCAGGGCGGGCCTTGCATTCAATTCATAAGCAAACAGTATGGGAGTACCAAATGAATAATGTGAGCTTGGCTTTCATGTGGCCATCCAGTACCTGGGTTCAAAGAATATTGGGGTGCGTGTAACTTTGGGGCAGGGCTGGCCTTGCATTCAATGCATAAGCAAACAGTATGGGAGTACCAATTGAATACTGGGAACTTCGGTTGCATGTGGCCATCCATGAAGTCTGTTGAATGGTTTTTTTGGGGTGCGTCCAAATTTTGAACAGCCCTGCAACTCACTGCATATGCAATAACAGTATAAGGGACCCACTATTTAATAATGGGAACAACAAAGCATAGCCGGCTGATGGTTCTCTAAGAAAAGTGAAAGCCGACTGCTGACCCTATAAAAATAGACTTGGTGACTTTCAGAGTCCCTCCTTCATAAATGAAACAGGATGTGTCTGATGATGTGTCACACACGACATGGCCAAATAAGGTTGTAAAATGTTAAAGGGAATCTGTCAACTCATTTTTCAGATATAAGCTGCGGCCACCACCAATAGGGGCTTATCTACAGCATTCTGTAATGCTGTAGATAAGCCCCGATGTAACCTGAAAGATAAGAAAAACAAGTTAGATTATACCCACCCAGGGGCGGTCCGGGGCCGCGGATCCTGCGCAGGTGTAATTCTCTGCCCTGTCGAGGGCAAAGTACTGCAGTGCGCAGGTGCTAGGCCTCTCTGACCTTTCCCAGCACCTGCGCACTGCAGTTCTTTGCTCTGCCCTTGGCAGGGCAGAGAATTACGCCTGCGCAGGATCCGCGACACGAAGCAAGGAAGAGGAAATCATCGTATGAAGATGGGCGGTGCCGGACCCGGACCTGCGACGCCCATCGGACCTGGACCGCCTCTGGTTGAGTATAATCTAATTTGTTTTTCTTATCCTTCAGGTTACATCAGGGGCTTGTCTACAGCATTACCGAATGCTGTAGATAAGCCCCTAATGGCGGTGGCCGCAGCTTATATCCGAAAAATGAGGTGACAGATTCCCTTTAAAATTACATTTCCCAATGAAAGCATTTGTCTTGGTTGAAAGCAATGCTAAAGTTGAAAAACGCATCAAAAATGCTACGTGTGAACATAGCCCAAGTGGTGGAGGAATGTATTTGTTTTGGGTTATTTTTGCCTTACATACAAATCATTACCCTGGAAAGGATGTTCCTTTACATATTTCCCAGGAAAATCCATTTTGGTTTCGTTTTTGTATGTTTTATTGTGCGCCTGTAAAAGTGGCATAAGACTCTGACAACATTGTTCACAGCTGTGACCTGGAAGTCAGAAATGCTTCCGGGGGCCTTCCCCATGATTTTCCCTTAATTTGAGCACGGTTTCCATCGATTTCAGACGTTTTTAAACCCTAAAAGGACCTCCGGGAAGGGGGGGTGTTGCGGCAAAAATGCTTGGTTTTCCCATTGACTTACACTGGTCTCGTTGCTCGGGTCAAGCACCCGAGCATTCCAATTTGCTCGACCCGAGCAACGAGCACCTGAGCATTTTAGTGCGCGCCCATCACTAATAACTACTAATAACCTATATAAAGAATGACCAAATGATGTAATAAAGGAGCTCTGTTCTGATACTAAGCGTGTCAGTGTGGTTCTCTCTCTGTACATGTACTTGGATTTTACAATTTAATTTGGAGCAGACCACAGGTCTCAGAACGTCCCACAATACGTGCCGACGACAAAACCTTACAGGGGTTGGTCAACAGCGGGTCCTATAATATTTCTTCATGAAAGACTGGCAGATACACTAAAAAGTGTGTGCCACTAAGTTGTTTTCAAAGTACTTTTGGTTCAAGAAATATGTAAGGAAAGCCAGTCTTCTTAAACTCCTGCCATGCCACCGATTTTATTCGTGACACCCATGTGTAAGCATGCAGAGTGCGCTGTACTTTCTATTCAGCTCATATGCCACTCTGTGCGTAAGTTTATTCAGAAGTTCACTTATTAGTTCTATTATTTTTGGGCCCTGGGGTACACAGTATATGAAACCCCCAGCTGATTTATAGGTACTTGAAGGTAAACAGTGACTTACAGCACTGCAATTACTACATGCCTCCCTGGCTCCCTCAATGCCTGTGGTGCCAATGGGTTACTATGGCAGTCAGAAACCTCAGTGACCTTTGGATCTGCCATAGAGTTAGGGTATAATAGGTTTCCTGTCAGCATTGCATAAGACCAGTGGTCCCCAACTCCAGGCCTCGAGGGCCGCCAACAGTGCAGGTTTTCAGGATTTCCTTAGTATTGCACAGGGGTTGGAATCCAACCCCTGTGCAATACTAAGGAAATCCTGAAAACCTGCACTGTTGGCGGCCCTCAAGGCCTGGAGTTGGGGACCACTGCATAAGACGGTAGTTGATGTAGGCTCACAAGCTGTGCCCGTCCACTGGATTACCTTTACACTACGCAGACAAATCATTGTCTTAAATGGGCATACCTCTTTGCACCAACATGATGCCCATGTCGGAACCTATATATTACCTTGGTAAACTTACGCATGGCTATGAAAACAGACTAGAAACACACTTGTTATAGTGTCATCCTGCTGTCCTATTTACTGTATAGCCCTATGACTAAAGGCTCTTTCTAAATTAGTATCACTCAAACACATCGGTGCAAGGGTGAGTCCAGATGGGTGAAATTGGCACCCTGTGTATGAACTGTAGTGCCCAGACTGACCGCAAGGCCCCCGACCTTTCGGCCTGATGGACACATATGAGGCTGTGAGTTCATGTTGGGGGGCTCGCGGTCAGTCTAGGCATTGCTGTCTGAAAAGGGGCCGTGAATAAAAACAGTCTGAACTTGGCCCAAGGATCTGTGCCCCCATACAGATCGCATAGGCCATTGTGACAGGTCAGAAGTGACCCACATGTAGTAAGGTGAGGACTACTGGGGGATTCGAGAAGACGGTAGGGATGGCGTGGCCTGTTACCATGGAGACACAAACATGTCGAAAGCATGCTACATTACAGGGCAGGTTTAATGGTAACCCTCTTAAAGTTGCTTAGAAGCTACTGAGCAGTACAAATGACACGGGCTAAGCCGAGTCTGCTGTTACATGGAGCAACATTCTAGCATATGGTAGGTATGAAGCTTGGACTAGGCTCAGCCCCCAGCATGTAGGAATCGGAACTACCCCCAAGTGCAGGCTGTACAGCGCTCTCCATCTTTGGGTCACAGACCCCCGAGTTCAGGCTATACCACCCTCTCCATCCTGGGGTACAGCCTGGAACATGTAGGGGTCGGAGTTACCTCCGAGTGCAGGTGGGACCGCCCCTTCCATCCCTGGGGTACAGCCTGGAGTATGTGGGGATAAGAGCTACCCCCGAATGCAGGCTGAACCGCCCCCTCCTTCTCTGGGGTACAGCTGTAGCATGTAGGGGTTGGACATACCCCCGAGTGTAGGCTGTACCGTCTCCTCCATCCATGGGGTACAGCTTGGAGCATGCAGGGGTCAGAGATACCCCCGAGTGCAGGCTGTACTGTCCCTTCCATTCCTGGGGTACAGCCTGGAGCATGTAGAGATAAAAGCTTCCCCCGAATGCAGGCTGAACCGCCCCCTCCATCCCTGGGGTGCAGCCTGGAGCATGTACGGGTCGGAGTTACCCCCTAGTGCAGGATGTACCGCCCTCTCCAACCCTGGGGTACAGCCTGGAGCATGTAGGGTCGGAGTTACCCCCGAGTTGAGGCTGTGCCACCCTCTCCAACCCTGGGGTACAGACTGGAGCATGTAGGGGTCGGAGTTACCTCTGAGTGCAGGCTGTACCGCCCTCTCCATCCCTGGGGTACAGCCTGGAGAATTTAGAGGTAGGAGTTACCCCCAGTGCAGGCTGTAGCGCTCTCCATCCCTGGAGTACAGCCTGGAGCATGTAGTGATAAGAGCCACCCCCGAATGCAGGCTGAGCTGCCCTCCTCCATCCCTGGGGTACAGTTTGGAGCAAATAGGGATCGGAGTTACCCACGAATGCAGGCTGTACCGCCCTCTCCATCCCTGGGGTACAGCCGCATCATGTAGGGGTAGGAATTACCCCCCAGTGCAGGCTGTACCGCCTCCTCCATACCTGGGGTACAGCCGGAGCATGTAGGGTCGGGGTTACCCCCCAGTGCAGGCTGTAGCGCCCCCTCCATCCCTGAGGTACAGCCTGGAGCATGTAGGGGTCAGAGTTACCCCCAGTGCAGGATGTACAGCCCTCTCCATCCCTGGGGTGCAGCCTGGAGCATGTAGGGGTCGGAGTTACCCCCATGTGCAGGCTGTACCACCCTCTCCATCCCTGGGGTACAACCTGGAGCATTTAGAGGTCAGAGTTACCCCCCCAGTGCAACCTCTACCGCCCCCTACATCCCTGGGGTACAGCCTGGAGCATGTAGGGTTTGGAGTTACCCCGGAGTAAGCCTGTACCACCCCCTCCATCCCTGGAGTACAGCCTGGAGCATGTAGGGGTCGGAGTTACCCCCCCAGTGCAGGCTGTAGCGCCCTCTCCATCCCTGAGGTACAGCCTGGAGCATGTAGGGGTCAGAGTTACCCCCCAGTGCAGGATGTACAGCCCTCTCCATCCCTGGGGTGCAGCCTGGAGCATGTAGGGGTCGGAGTTACCCCCATGTGCAGGCTGTACCACCCTCTCCATCCCTGGGGTACAACCTGGAGCATTTAGAGGTCGGAGTTACCCCCCCAGTGCAACCTCTACCGCCCCCTACATCCCTGGGGTACAGCCTGGAGCATGTAGGGGTTGGAGTTACCCCGGAGTAAGCCTGTACCACCCCCTCCATCCCTGGAGTACAGCCTGGAGCATGTAGGGGTCGGAGTTACCCCCCCCCCAGTGCAGGCTGTAGCGCCCTCTCCATCCCTGAGGTACAGCCTGGAGCATGTAGGGTTGGAGTTACCCCCCCAGTGCAGGCTGTACCTCCCTCTCCATCCCTGGGGTACAGCCGGAGCATGTAGGGGTCAGAGTTACCCCCCAGTAGGGTCGGCTCCAGGATTTTGAGGGCCCCGGGCGAAAGAGTCTCAGTGGGCCCCCACTTTAACACATGCCACGATTCATGATCACATATAAACACAGCCATGTAGTATATAGCACAGCCCACGTAGTATATAGCACAGCCACGTAGCATATAACACAGCCATGTAGTCTAAAACAGCCCACGTAGCATATAGCACAGCCACATAGTATCCCCATTATACTCACCTGCTCCTGGCACTGTGCAGTCCCTGCTTCCCGGTGCCGACAGCTTCTTCCCGTATTGAGCGGTCACCGTTACCGCTCATTACAGTAATGAATATGTGGCTCCACCCTTATGGGAGGTGGAGCCGCATATTCATTACTGTAATGAGCGGTACCCTGTGACCGCTCAGTACAGGAAGAAGCTGGGAAGCCGGGGACCTGCAGGGGCCACACCAGCCACCAGGAGTAGGTGATTACAATTAGACAGCCCCTGGCTGCTCCCCCTCCCCTGCCGAGTCAGCTCCGTGATGTGCCGCTAGCTGAGGGCCCCTGGGGGAGCGGTGGTCCTAGGTACTGGCAGCTGCCTGCCCTTAAAGCCGGCCTTGAATGGGCCCCCCTGTCTCGCCAGGGCCCCGGCACTTGCCCGGGTGCTGACGCCAGCCCTGCCCCCCAGTACAGGCTGTAGCGCCCCTCCATCCCTGGGGTACAGCCTGGAGCATGTAGGGGTCGGAGTTATCCCCCAGTGCTAGCTGTAGCGCCCCCTCCATCCCTGGGGTACAGCCTGGAGCATGTAGGGGTCAGAGTTACCCCCCCACTGCAGGCTGTAGCGCCCCCTCCATCCCTGGGTTACAGCCGTAGCTTGTAGGGGTCTGAGTTACCCTCCAGTGCAGGCTGTAGCGGCCGCTCCATCCCTGAGGTGCAGCCTATGGCATGTAGGGGTCAGAGTTACCCCCCCCCCAGTGCAGGCTGTAGCGCCCCCCTCCATCCCTGAGGTACAGCCTGGAGCATGTAGGGGTTAGTTATCCCCCAGTGCAGGCTGTAGCGCCCTCTCCATCCCTGGGGTACAGCCTGGAGCATGTAGGGGTTAGAGTTACCCCCAGTGCAGGCTGTACCTCCCTCTCCATCCCTGGGGTACAGCCGGAGCATGTAGGGGTCAGAGTTTCCCCCCAGTGCAGGCTGTAGCGCCCCCTCCATCCCGGGGGTACAGCCGGAGCATGTAGGGGTCAGAGTTACCCCCAGTGCAGGCTGTAGCGCCCTCTCCTTCCCTGGGGTACAGCCGGAGCATGTAGGGTCGGAGTTACCCCCAGTGCAGGCTGTAGCGCCTCCTCCATCCCTGAGGTACAGCCGGAGCATGTAGGGATCAGCGTTACCCCCAGTGCAGGCTGTAGCGCCCCCTCCATCCCTGAGGTACAGCCGGAGCATGTAGGGGTCAGAATTACCCCCAGTGCAGGCTGTACCTCCCTCTCCATCCCTGGGGTACAGCCTGGAGCATGTAGGGGTCGGAGTTATCCCCCAGTGCAGGTTGTAGTGCCCCCTCCATCCCTGATGTACAGCCGGAGCATGCAGGAGTCAGAATTACCCCCAGTGCAGGCTGTACCTCCCTCTCCATTCCTGGGGTACAGCCTGGAGCATGTAGGGGTCAGAGTTACCCCCCAGTGAAGGCTGTAGCATCCCCTCCATCCCTGAGGTGAGAGCCTGGGAGCTTTCTAGGTAAGTTACCACGATCTATGAACAGCCAGCAGAGGGCGCCTCACCGCAAATGAAGCTAAATATAGATCATTGACCTATATTTAGCTTCATTCCCCGGGGATTTGCAGCAAGGAGCAGCCTGCATTAGCGGAACTCCTTGCTGCAAAATGTTTTAACCCCTTCAGAAGGATTTACATCGTTGGACTTTACAGATCTGCGGAAGGTAAGTATATTGTTGGTTTATTATGTTTTTTCTTTTACAGAACGAGGGTCTTCAGTGATTGAATTGGGCGTTAAATAAAATATTACAACAACCTTTGTTTTTATTTCATTAAAATAATTTTTAATAATGTGTTTTTTTTTTTTAACCCTTTCATTCAATTGGATTAATAATGGATAGGTGTCATAATTGACGCCTCTCCATTATTAATTAGGCTTAATGTCACCTTACAATAGCAAGGTGGCATTAACCCTTCATTACCCCATATCCCACCGCTACACGGGAATGGGAAGAGAGTGGCCAAGTGCCAGAATAGGCGCATCTTCCAGATGTGCCTTTTCTGGGGTGGCTGGGGGCAGGTGTTTTTAGCCAGGGGGGGGCCAATAACCATGGACCCTCTCCAGGCTATTAATATCTGCCCTCAGTCACTGGCTTTACTACTCTGGCGGAGAAAATTGCGCGGGAGCCCACTCCAATTTTTTCCGCCATTTAACCCTTTATTTTAAGAGCTAGAACGGCCAAATTTTGCAGATACACACTACTAACATTAGTAGTGTGGATTATGCAAAAAAAAAAATGGTGATATGAGATGGTTTACTGTATGTAAACCATGTCTCATATCATGTCGGGTTTTAGGAAGGAGAAAGCAAAAGCCGGTAATTGAATTACCGGCTTTTTGCTATATCGCGGCTGTATGAAGTAAGAATATATATACATATATGTGTCTCACTGACATATATATATATATATATATATATACACACCTATTCTATGTGTACATATTTATTCTACCTATTCTACTGTAAGCTGTCAGTGTGATTTTACTGTACACCACACTGAATTACCGGCTTTTCTCTGTAACAGCACTGCGTATTTCTCGCAAGTCACACTGCTGGTCCGTGTGTAATCCGTATTTTTGGGGCTTCCATAGACTTTCATTGGCGTTTTATTTGCGCAATACGGTGACAAACGCAGCATGCTGCGATTTTCTACGGCCGTAGAAAGCCGTATAATACTGATCAGTAAAATACGGCAGATAGGAGCAGGGGCATAGAGAATAATTGTGCCGTATTTTTTGCGAGTTTTACAGACGTAGTTTCTGCGCTCTTACGTCCGTAAAACTCGCAAGTGTGACGCCGGCCTAAGATTTAACCCTGAAGGGGCTCTGGTATTGAGTCTGAAAATCCAGAAAGCCTCCCTATCACGCAGTTTTTTTTCCCGATCACCACCGCGTATATCTTTATGTATTTGCTCAATGGCAAATGTCTTAAGATGCATAGTTTGCCTGTCATGATTATTAATAAAGTGGTTAGATACATTGGATACATGTCGAAGTGTGGGATGTACTATATCATAAAGATGTTCTCTGAATCTTTCTCTGAACTTCCTAATAGTAGATCCAACATAGAACAATTTACATTCAGTACATTCAACAATGTAAACCACATGATCAGAGTTGCAATTAAGAAATTTTTCTATGGGAAAAGTGGTTAAATTTTGTGAGCAATTAAAAAATGCGGTTTTTTTCATGAAAGCACAAGTTTTACAGGAGTGCGAACCGAACTTGAAACAGCCTGTGAAGGACAACCAATCTGCATGATTTTTAGTTTTTTTGGAATGTAAAAAGCTAGGCGATAAAGCATTCCCCAATGTTGGGGCTCGTCTTGATACGATTCTGATGCCGTCTTTCAAGATAGAATCCATGATATGGTCGTCTGAGTAAATTTAGATTACGTGTAACAATTTGGGAGACAGATTTGAAAAATGTACTATAAGTAAGAACCAGCACAGGCTGTGCTGAATGCGCATTGCGAAAGGAATTTATGTTGGACACAGTATTTATTTGAGTGCGACTATCAATTACTGTAGGTTGAATGAGTTCTGACCTCTGTCTGGAATCAGCAATGTTAAAGGCTCTGTTCAAAGTCCAATTAGGATATTTTCTGTAGTGAAGCCGCTGTTTGATAGTTGTTTTTTCACGGCTGAATGAGGATTCAAGACTGCAATTTCTACGTGCTCTCAAGGCTTCACCTAAAGGAATCGACTGAATGGTATGTGGGGGATGGAAACTTTTAGCATGTAAAATGGTGTTACCTGCAGTTTCTTTTCGATATGTGTGACTTCTGATGTTTTCAGAAGCAATACCCTCAAGGCAAAGGTCCAGAAAATTAATACGATTTTTATTCCATAAATAAGTGAATTTTAGATTAAACGGATTGTTATTGATATAAAAAATAAAATTAGATATGGATTCCTGATCACCTTCCCACACAAGCAATAAATCATCAATGTATCTAGAATACCATTTGATGTTGTCCAAAAAAGGATTATTGTGGGAATAAATATAATGTTCTTCCCACCATGACATTGTTAGATTGACGACTGAAGGGGAAAATTTAGCACCCATTGACACGCCACTGGTTTGAATGAAAAATTTACCATCAAATAGAAAATAATTATGTGATAACAAAAAATATAATACTGATAAAATAAAAGACTGAAAATCATGAGAAAAATTACTGTACTTGAGCAAATGAAATTCAACCGCTGTCAGTGCAACCTTGTGTGGAATGGAAGTGTACAAAGAAGAAACATCAGAAGTTAGCCAAGACCATTGCGGATTCCATAAAACCCCTTTAAACATATTCAAAACGTCTCTAGAATCTTTAAGATAGCCTGGGACACGTTGTGCCAATGGTTGTAGAATGGTATCCAACCATTCCCCAAGGTGTTCACTGTATGAGCCTATGCCCGAAACGATAGGTCGCATGGGAGGTGGAAAGACACCTTTGTGGGTTTTCGGTAGCGCATGCAATATAGGAATGATAGGGTTATCAACAAAAAGATGTTCAGATTGTTGTCTGGTAAGAAAACCCAATTCAAAACCATTATCAATAAGCTCCTTGATCAATAACATGAATGCAGAAGTGGGATCTGATTTCAACACACTATATATTTCACTTTCTGCAAGCATGTCATGAATGGCTTTAAAGTAATCAACTTTGTCCAAAATGACCACCGACCCTCCTTTATCGGACATTTTGATCACCATGTCTGAATTAGCTCTAATTTTCACAAGAGAATCCCGTTCACTTCTGGACAAATTGGATTTATCTGAGAAACAGGCTGTTTCATTGACAAGATGACGAATGTCTCTTTCCACTGACTCCTGAAAACGATCCATGGCCTCCGTTCTGGACTGGATTGGATAAAAAGTGGGATTTTTTATCCTGAAGGATGGAATAGAATTTATGTCCTTCACTAGCGATTTTTCAGAGTCCATGTCCAAAAGCATGGTAAGTGTGAACTGTTCACAAAAATCTTTTTTGGAAAAATCATTGGGAAGAAAAATATTTGTAGGATTAATTTCCTTATCATGCTCTTCATAGAAATGTCTTTTGACTGTTAAATCTCGAACAAATTTATTGATGTCCTTTAGAGTTGCAAAAACATCCAGTTCCTTATTGGTGGGTGCAAAATTCAAACCGCGGGATAACAATTTGATATAAGCATCAGAAAAAACAGTAGATGACAGATTGAGGACATTTAATCAAAGGTTCTGTTCTGGCTCCTGAGACGATTCTGAAAGATGGTGGGAACGCTTGGAATGTTTTCTTCCGCCCCTCCTGGAGCGTTTCTTGATCCGTTTTTTGAAGAATACGACTTGGATTTATTTTTCCGATAATAACGTGATTGAGTTTTAAAGTTCTCATTGAATGCAGGTGGATCAATGTCTCGACTGGATGGGCCCACCGATGTGTCAGACGATTCAGGATCCGAAGACGAGAATGTGACTTGACTACGACGTGTGAATGATGATTCACGATTGCGTTTTTTGAGAATAGATCTGGGTGTGACTGGTTGTCTCTCCCACCTGCCCCATTCATAAACCTGGTCATTGGTATAATCAAATAAATCTCTGTTAAATTTTCGTTTCTTTACCAAAATTATGGATTCCTCCAGAGATTGTAACTTGGTTTTAAGATTTTTTTGAAAGTCCTCATATTCCTGATTGGTGACTATCGACTTGTATGATGTCAGTTCTTTGTCCAAGTCAGATTTTAATTTTAATAACTCTTCATTCTCATGTTTCACAATGAGCTGAATCAGTTGTGTGGAACAAGTGGATAGTATAGAATCCCAATCCTTGACAAAATCACTGTTATAAACAGTAGTTGGAATTTTTTTAATTCTCAGTCCTCTAGGAATAATATTTTGTTCCAAATAATGCGTTAAGGTGGTTTGATCCCACCAGATGCGCATTTCATTTAACGATGCTTTCTCTATTGAAGACATGAGATTTAATGTGTCAGAAGATGTGTCTGAACATGGACCAACTGATTGGAAAACTTGTGCTGCACGTTCCCTTCTCAGGGGATCAATTAAGAAATCCATGTTTGCAAAAAGCCAACCAAATCGTATAAGAAAAAACACTTAAATAGTGAACACCAGTGAAAAAGCAATAAAATCAATTAAATCTCTCCATATAATTATGAACGGTCATGAATGTTCAAAAATATTTTGTGGAAAGCAGCTTAAACCACACGGTAAATAATGGAAAAAATCATTGCAATATATATGCAAGGGGAGCACGAAAAGGCAGAAAGCTGAACAGAAAAAAAAAAAAAAAGGAGTATATTTCAGCTCACCCTTAGTTCATCTGTCCGATGTGGTAAGTATCCATCCGAGCACGGAAACAAAGTGTTGCTGCCACAACACTGGTTGACGTGTAGAGAAAGGAAATGTGGATCCAGCTCCAGGAATAAAATGTAAAAACTTTATTAGTTCACATTAAAATGCTGCTGAGACATGACCGGCATAGTGGGTAAAGGAGAGCAACCAGCACCCGACTGGACGCGTTTCGAGCAACAAATGTGCCCTTAGTCCTCAGTATGCTGATAGAAACACAGGTTGCAATAAGTATGTTCACAGCAGGTGAGTACAATTAAAATAGACATGTGATATAGATACAAACGTGATAAACTCAACATAGTGAACAAATTAAAACTACTTGACGAAAAGGTTGACAGAAAAATATATAAATAAAGAACGTGCGATTACATTGAAAAAATGAAAATGATAATAAGGAAAGAAAAAAAAAAAAAAACACAAGATTCGTTAGTAATGGAGCATAATCTCCTTTCTAAGATTTAACCCTGAAGGGGCTCTGGTATTGAGTCTGAAAATCCAGAAAGCCTCCCTATCACGCAGTTTTTTTTCCCGATCACCACCGCGTATATCTTTATGTATTTGCTCAATGGCAAATGTCTTAAGATGCATAGTTTGCCTGTCATGATTATTGATAAAGTGGTTAGATACATTGGATACATGTCGAAGTGTGGGATGTACTATATCATAAAGATGTTCTCTGAATCTTTCTCTGAACTTCCTAATAGTACATCCAACATAGAACAATTTACATTCAGTACATTCAACAATTTAAACCACATGATCAGAGTTGCAATTAAGAAATTTTTTTATGGGAAAAGTGGTTAAATTTTGTGAGCAATTAAAAAATGCGGTTTTTTTCATGTAAGCACAAGTTTTACAGGAGTGCGAACCGCACTTGAAACAGCCTGTGAAGGACAACCAATCTGCATGATTTTTAGTTTTTTTGGAATGTAAAAAACTAGGCGATAAAGCATTCCCCAATGTTTAACATTGAAAGATTCAGAGAACATCTTTATGATATAGTACATCCTACACTTCGACATGTATCCAATGTATCTAACCACTTTATTAATAATCATGACAGGCAAACTATGCATCCTAAGACATTTGCCATTGAGCAAATACATAAAGATATACGCGGTGGTGATCGGGAAAAAAAACTGCGTGATAGGGAGGCTTTCTGGATTTTCAGACTCAATACTAGAGCCCCTTCAGGGTTAAATCTTAGAAAGGAGATTATGCTCCATTACTAACGAATCTTGTGTTTTTTTTTTTTTCTTTCCTTATTATCATTTTCATTTTTTCAATGTAATCGCACGTTCTTTATTTATATATTTTTCTGTCAACCTTTTCGTCAAGTAGTTTTAATTTGTTCACTATGTTGAGTTTATCACGTTTGTATTTATCTCACATGTCTATTTTAATTGTACTCACCTGCTGTGAACATACTTATTGCAACCTGTGTTTCTATCAGCATACTGAGGACTAAGGGCACATTTGTTGCTCGAAACGCATCCAGTCGGGTGCTGGTTGCTCTCCTTTACCCACTATGCCGGTCATGTCTCAGCAGCATTTTAATGTGAACTAATAAAGTTTTTACATTTTATTCCTGGAGCTGGATCCATATTTCCTTTCTCTACAGGGTTGGAGTTATCCCCCAGTGCAGGCTGTAGCGCCCCCCTCCATCCCTGGGGTACAGCCTTGAGCATGTAGGGGTCAGAGTTACCCCCAGTGCAGGCTGTAGCGCCCCCTCCATCCCTGGGGTACAGCCTGGAGCATGTAGGGTCGGAGTTACCCCCCAGTGCAGGCTGTAGCGCCCCCTCCATCCCTGAGGTACAGCCTGGAGCATGTAGGGGTCAGAGTTACCCCCAGTGCAGGCTGTAGCGCCCCCTCCATCCCTGGGGTACAGCCTGGAGCATGTAGGGGTCAGAGTTACCCCCAGTGCAGGCTGTAGCGCCCCCTCCATCCCTGGGGTACAGCCTGGAGCATGTAGGGTCGGAGTTACCCCCCAGTGCAGGCTGTACCGCCCCCTCCATCCCTGAGGTACAGCCTGGAGCATGTAGGGTCGGAGTTACCCCCAGTGCAGGCTGTAGCGCCCCCTCCATCCCTGGGGTACAGCCTGGAGCATGTAGGGGTCGGAGTTACCCCCAGTGCAGGCTGTAGCGCCCCCTCCATCCCTGGGGTACAGCCTGGAGCATGTAGGGTCGGAGTTACCCCCCAGTGCAGGCTGTAGCGCCCCCTCCATCCCTGAGGTACAGCCTGGAGCATGTAGGGGTCAGAGTTACCCCCAGTGCAGGCTGTAGCGCCCCCTCCATCCCTCGGGTACAGCCTGGAGCATGTAGGGTCGGCGTTACCCCCCAGTGCAGGCTGTACCGCCCCCTCCATCCCTGAGGTACAGCCTGGAGCATGTAGGGTCGGAGTTACCCCCAGTGCAGGCTGTAGCGCCCCCTCCATCCCTGGGGTACAGCCTGGAGCATGTAGGGGTCGGAGTTACCCCCAGTGCAGGCTGTAGCGCCCCCTCCATCCCTGGGGTACAGCCTGGAGCATGTAGGGTCGGAGTTACCCCCCAGTGCAGGCTGTAGCGCCCCCTCCATCCCTGGGGTACAGCCTGGAGCATGTAGGGTCGGAGTTACCCCCCAGTGCAGGCTGTAGCGCCCCCTCCATCCCTGGGGTACAGCCTGGAGCATGTAGGGGTCGGAGTTACCCCCAGTGCAGGCTGTAGCGCCCCCTCCATCCCTGGGGTACAGTCTGGAGCATGTAGGGGTCAGTTACCCCCCCCCAGTGAAGGCTGTAGCGCCCCCTCCATCCCTGAGGTACAGCCTGGAGCATGTAGGGTCGGAGTTACCCCCCAGTGCAGGCTGTAGCGCCCCCTCCATCCCTGAGGTACAGTCTGGAGCATGTAGGGGGTCAGAGTTACCCCCAGTGCAGGCTGTAGCGCCCCCTCCATCCCTGGGGTACAGCCTGGAGCATGTAGGGGTCGGAGTTACCCCCCAGTGCAGGCTGTAGCGCCCCCTCCATCCCTGGGGTACAGTCTGGAACATGTAGGGGTCAGAGTTACCCCCAGTGCAGGCTGTAGCGCCCCCTCCATCCCTGGGGTACAGCCTGGAGCATGTAGGGGTCGGAGTTACCCCCCAGTGCAGGCTGTAGCGCCCCCTCCATCCCTGGGGTACAGTCTGGAACATGTAGGGGTCAGAGTTACCCCCAGTGCAGGCTGTAGCGCCCCCTCCATCCCTGGGGTACAGTCTGGAGCATGTAGGGGTCAGAGTTACCCCCAGTGCAGGCTGTAGCGCCCCCTCCATCCCTGGGGTACAGTCTGGAGAATGTAGGGGTCAGAGTTACCCCCCAGTGCAGGCTGTAGCGCCCCCTCCATCCCTGGGGTACAGTCTGGAGCATGTAGGGGTCAGAGTTACCCCCCAGTGCAGGCTGTAGCGCCCCCTCCATCCCTGGGGTACAGTCTGGAGCATGTAGAGGTCAGAGTTACCCCCAGTGCAGGCTGTAGCGCCCCCTCCATCCCTGGGGTACAGTCTGGAGCATGTAGGGGTCAGTTACCCCCTAGTGCAGGCTGTAGCGCCCCCTCCATCCCTGGGGTACAGTCTGGAGCATGTAGAGGTCAGAGTTACCCCCCAGTGCAGGCTGTAGCGCCCCCTCCATCCCTGGGGTACAGTCTGGAGCATGTAGAGGTCAGAGTTACCCCCAGTGCAGGCTGTAGCGCCCCCTCCATCCCTGGGGTACAGTCTGGAGCATGTAGGGGTCAGAGTTACCCCCCAGTGCAGGCTGTAGCGCCCTCTCCATCCCTGGGGTACAGTCTGGAGCATGTAGGGGTCAGAGTTACCCCCCAGTGCAGGCTGTAGCGCCCCCTCCATCCCTGGGGTACAGTCTGGAGCATGTAGGGGTCAGAGTTACCCCCCAGTGCAGGCTGTAGCGCCCCCTCCATCCCTGGGGTACAGTCTGGAGCATGTAGGGGTCAGAGTTACCCCCAGTGCAGGCTGTAGCGCCCCCTCCATCCCTGGGGTACAGTCTGGAGCATGTAGGGGTCAGAGTTACCCCCAGTGCAGGCTGTAGCGCCCCCTCCATCCCTGGGGTACAGTCTGGAGAATGTAGGGGTCAGAGTTACCCCCCAGTGCAGGCTGTAGCGCCCCCTCCATCCCTGGGGTACAGTCTGGAGCATGTAGGGGTCAGAGTTACCCCCCAGTGCAGGCTGTAGCGCCCCCTCCATCCCTGGGGTACAGTCTGGAGCATGTAGAGGTCAGAGTTACCCCCAGTGCAGGCTGTAGCGCCCCCTCCATCCCTGGGGTACAGTCTGGAGCATGTAGGGGTCAGAGTTACCCCCTAGTGCAGGCTGTAGCGCCCCCTCCATCCCTGGGGTACAGTCTGGAGCATGTAGAGGTCAGAGTTACCCCCCAGTGCAGGCTGTAGCGCCCCCTCCATCCCTGGGGTACAGTCTGGAGCATGTAGAGGTCAGAGTTACCCCCAGTGCAGGCTGTAGCGCCCCCTCCATCCCTGGGGTACAGTCTGGAGCATGTAGGGGTCAGAGTTACCCCCCAGTGCAGGCTGTAGCGCCCTCTCCATCCCTGGGGTACAGTCTGGAGCATGTAGGGGTCAGAGTTACCCCCCAGTGCAGGCTGTAGCGCCCCCTCCATCCCTGGGGTACAGTCTGGAGCATGTAGGGGTCAGAGTTACCCCCCAGTGCAGGCTGTAGCGCCCCCTCCATCCCTGGGGTACAGTCTGGAGCATGTAGGGGTCAGAGTTACCCCCAGTGCAGGCTGTAGCGCCCCCTCCATCCCTGGGGTACAGTCAGCCTGCATGTTGTAGACACACGTCGGAAATACGTAAACTGCAGCGATCCTCCCTGCGCGAGAATTTGGGCAGGACTGCAATACCGGCTGCGGCCGCCGGGTGGCCACGTTCGATCAGTGCAAACAATAAGGTACGGGAGGCTCCACATTATCGGGCTCTGCCCAGTGTCACCGCTCCATTGTAGCTGGCATAGAGCGCGGAGTGGGCACCATCGTACTGCTGACAAGCTGCAGAATGCCCAGCCGCCTCCATTCATCTGTTGGCACAGCGCGCCCACAGTCCGTGCCAGTGCCGAGCGCATCTGCATCACTGGGATAACTCCTCCCGTGTGTAGCCCTTCCGTTCAGCTGCACGGTGTGCGTCCTCTGCTTTGCAGTCCCTCCTCCGCCTCCTCTTTCTTCTTCTGTCTCTTCTCCTCCTCCTTCCTCTCGCTTCCTCTCTCCCCGTTTCCTTCCTCCTCCCTTTATCTCAGCATCCTCGGGGACGTAGCGGGAGAGCGGCGGAGGGAGTGCCCGTTAGGACCGACGCCGGGGCATTGCGGTGGGTAGTGCCAGCATGGATGCCCTCCGTCCTTGCTGTCAGTGTTCCTCCTCCAGCCCCTGCCCTACTTTTGCTTGCCATCTATTTTCCTTTCCTTTTCCTATATTCTGTGTGCATCCTTCTCCACCATTTTCTTCCCTTGCATCATCCCTCCTTTTTTCACACCTTCCTTCTCCATTTTGCCTGTGCCCTCTGCCCCCATGCTCGGCAGCTTGCTTTCTGCTTTAGGCCACTGCTGTGCCAGCCTGTCACTCGCCCCTGTCTTTCAGCGTTTCACCCCTCAGACAGATTTGCCTCCTTTGCAATATCTCTCCTCTTCTTCCAGGACGGGGAGGTGGAATGATGCAGCGGAAGGTGAAGCCGCCCTCAGGGGTGGGTCCAGGCCGTTCTGCGGAGCTGCGGGTTTTCCGTGGCCCCTCAGGTACTGCCCACGAATCCCGCTTGCCCGGAGCACCTCTTAGACGCCAGCGCTCCCTCACCAATCTTTCCGTGCTGACTGATGCTGAGAAGAAACTCCGTCTGTGTGGCCCTGACTGGTGTGATGACCTGTCTACTATAACGCCACCACGCAACCATGCTGCCAGTCCAGCTTCCCCTGCCATGTCCAGGGCACTGTCTCGCTCAGAACACTCCCTTCTACAACCCAGGACGCCTAGCCGGATTCCTCGCGGTCCATATGCGGAGGTGAAGCCGCTCAGTAAAACATCGGACACGAGCACCGGTGGCCCTGCAGCCGAGGAGTCGACCAGTGACCCCTCTGATGACAAGAAGACTTTCCTCAAGGTGGATCCTGAACTAGTGGTGACTGTTCTTGGCGACCTGGAGCAGCTGCTCTTCAGTCAGATGTTAGGTAAGAAAATACCACTTTGGGACCCATGTGACTAGCTAAAAAGTGACGATGTTTGTGCAACACGTAGGTGGCAACAAAGATATTACGTTTGCCTTTTAGAAAAATGGGCAGAGCTCAGCATTAGGGGACGAGGCCTCACAAAACTCAGATTTCCTATCATTTATGTCACATGTACTTGGGCAGCAGAAAGATGTGCCATAGGTACTAATATGTTAAGGGGGTCGTCTGCTTTCAGTTAATATCCGTTCCTGGGCACAGTTTACTAGACAAGAAAGAAACTGCTGAATTGACCGTCTCTACTGGCGAGTCAACGCCGCTGCTCTCAATGACTGACTGGCCTTGACGTCAAGTCAACAGCAATTCACTGAGATCAGTGGCTCTAGGTGGGGCGTCCCGTCTACACTGGCCGAGCTCACTGATTGGCTGCCACGCTATCATTGGGGACGAGCGGGGGCACAATAGTAGACTTGGAGATGGTGATGACAGTGTGGTTTGTTTTCACTATGCCCACAGACAAACATTAACTGAAAGAGGATAACCCCTTTAATGAACTTTTGTCACTTTTCTCCAGCCACCCTGGACCAAGACCGGCATACTAAGGCTGTATTCACACATGTCTATGTGTCCCGGTCCGTGATTCACCGAGGCTGTCAATTTCAGGTCAGGATACCTGTGGCCAGTCTGAGACCCGCAGCCTGTACGCGGCACATGGATGTGTGAAAACGGCTTAAACATTATTGCTGATAAATTCCCCCAAAGAGCAGTTTGTGAATATTCTCATATGACAGCCGCCATATAGGTACAGGAGCATCTTCAAAATTTTATTACCCATCCACAAAAGAAGGCGCCAGCTTTTTCTGTCATGGAGGTTTCCAGGTCTTGAAGATCTGTTGCACTTCCGGTATGTGGCGGCTGACATTGATAGCTATGGTGTGAGTGGATTCCCAGACGCCGTGACCCTGGGTGGTAAGAGCGAGTGTTCTGCTTACTGTCCTGTGTGGGGTGAGTCAGTGGATGAGGCCAGGATACAGACGTTAGTCAGACACTGGGCTGTTAAGGGAATGGAGTCATACGATGACTGATTTGTAGGGTTTGGGTTGTAGGACAATAGTTTTCTGTACTTATTCTGGCTCACAGGCCTGCTGTTGGTTTGTATATGTTCCCCTATTTTGTCCCGTTTTTGAATGGTAGAGTGCTGTTCTTTTGGGGAGACCGACACTGGCATTGAGGATCAGGGCAGATTCCTTAAAGAAATTCCAGACAAATGAACGCTCTGTTTGGTCCAGTAGAATTGCATTTGGGCACTCGGATTCAGCACTTCCGCTACTTCCACTTCCTATAATGAAGCAGAACAATAGAGATAATGCAGATGTGAGCAGAATCTTATTTCTCGAGGTCTTACGCAAGGAGTTCCCATTTTTGTGGTTTTTTAGTATAACCGGATTTATCAGCTACAGATTTGCCTGCTGGGTTTGCAGCACATTTCAGTGGGGAAGTCCGCAGCATGATGTGACTTCTCCAGCGTGTGTCATGGTGCACTGCCATGAGCTGGCCTGTCACTGCTTTCTGCTGCCCATGTTTAGCGTGAGACTGCTGAGAGGTTGGAGTGGTGCATTACCGAGCAATCTGACTCCAGATTCATTGCGGCTGCTTTCCTGGCTGTCAGAAAATGTACTTGCTGCTTACATGTGGTTACTCTGGTCCATTTAAAACAAGACGTACATCTCATCTAGTAGTGATGATCCAGTGTAAAGCAAAGCTAACCCCAGAAGGCAGAAGGATATTGTTCTTCCTTACGCCAATTGCGAAAATAATATGAACACAGTTTGTCCAAAGGCTCATCAAAATCACAGTTTACCACAATATAATATTGTATTATATCACTTAATGAATACAACTTAATTTTAAAGATGACATGTCACTAGATCAAAAGTGGCCAGTCTTTGCTCTGATGCCCTGATTATCCTTTTTTCTTCTTTTTTAAAATCCATTTTATTTGGTGCAAGTGTTCATGGCCTGTACCGAGGGGATGTGGCTTACAGGGTAATTATGCGCACCAACCTAAAGGCATGCCCCCAAGGAATCTTCAGAGACACGTCTCCTTGGTGCAGACCATAAAAATACGGTAAGTTAAAAGGCCCAGATATCTGGCACCATATAAAATGTGATAATCCCAGGAGCAGCGGGATTAAAGGGACACTGTCACCTGAATTTGGAGGGAACAATCTTCAGCCATGGAGGCGGGGTTTTGGGGTGTTTGATTCACCCTTTCCTTACCCGCTGGCTGCATGCTGGCTGCAATATTGGATTGAAGTTCATTCTCTGTCCTCCATAGTACACGCCTGCGCAAGGCAAGATTGTTAGGAAGTGTTAATGGGGTTAATGGTGCAATGAACGAGCAGGAGATCCAGTCAGCTACACTGTGCACCAGCATTTACCCTGTAACAGGGGCTAATGTACCAGGCCCAGTTACAGGGGAAATCTTATTATAAAAAAAGTATTTAAATGTTCAACTTCTCCACAAAAGTCTTTTATGATATCGGCAGAAATGTAAAAAAAGCGAGTATGAAAATAACATAAAAATTAGGCCCAACATATGACGAAAAAAGATGCAAAAATTGTTTGAATATCCGAACAAGAACACTTTTACATGCCTGAAAAAACCATGTCAATGTAAAAATCGAGTTTCATTCAGAAATCTCGGATGATGTTCACCTATATTGTCACCCGTCTGTCCATGTATTTGGTCCATGTGACAACAGTGTGTACATTATCAGATACAGCTTCCTAGATTAATAATGGCAATGTATTTGTATAAATCGGATGCTACACGGTGGATCCGTAGCGCGTACTTTTACACTTGCATAGGAGATTCTCATCTATGACACTGAAGAGAATGGTGCGTGCTGCGATCTGATCCGTACGTTGCCCTCATCCATAGGTCACGCCAGTCTGAATCAGCCCTTAAACTTCACTTTTCCTTATAAGCGCTCCTGGTGTAGTCAAATATTGACCTGTCTTGTGAGTTCTTGCCTCCTTTGGAGCTAACTTTTAGATGTGTAAAGAAATACCAAGTCCAGGAACGAAATGTTCTTATAAGGGTGGAGAACATGAAGACAGTCTAAAATAGAACGCTGCCGACATAAGATGCTGTTATGACCTTGTCATATGATGTAGTCACTTGATTTCGGTTAGGCGTCTTCTAATTGATTATCTCTGCGCTGTCTGCACTTCTTTCCGGTCTTGTGCAGTTCAGGATTTTCACACAGTTGTAGCATAAAGCATCCCTAATAATACCTAGTAGAAGATATTATGTTTAGTATGAAAATCTGATCACACTTTCGCTAGATAATGAATTGTGAAAACTCTGCGATTTCTGTCCCGAGGGCTGATTCCCCAGCCTCCTGCACAGTTCTCCCTTCATCTACAGTACATCAGCAGCATGCATGTGTTTTGGGGCATTAATTGGGTATTTTAGGACTGTACCAAGCACAGTATGGGAGTAGTAAATGTATAATGGCGGTATTTCATCTTTGCATGGTGAAAATGGCCACATTGTAGCGAGGTGTGTTGTCAGAGGGGACAGTTTGATTGACAATGGTGTCAAATGAGAAAATGGTGTCTGATCTGCAGGCTACATGTTATAGAGCAGGAGGAGCTGAGCATACATTTTTTGTTGGAACATTTTAAGAAACATTTCCATTTTATTCACTTAGTTTTCAGATGTTTGCATATTTCAACCTTAATCACTGATTGCCAGTTTTCCCTGTATAACAACATGCAGACACAGCTGTCAATCACTGAGTAGGACCGCCCACTGGACTCATAAGCAAACAACGACCAAATATTTCACTTTACAAAATACAAGGTTTGCTCATTTTGACGTCCATTCAGATTAGTCCGAACTCATCCTGCAATGCACGGTCTGGCCACAAATTTCCCTACTGTAGCATGACCACTTCATGTATTCTATGAGGCCGTCAGTCTCGGGTCAGGAGTCCGTGCATTGCGGTCAGAGATCGGACTGAGTTGTACAGACATGTGAATGAGCCCCTATACTTAGTCTTTGCCCACAAACCTTTTTATCATTCTGCAATCACTGCATTTGATTGTGTATATTTTAAACAGTTGATGTATTAATAGAGATATAAAGCAACAACACATGGATGCCAATACTCATGAAAGTCATCTGATTTTTCTGGATTATTTTTCATATTCTCATCTGAACGGGTTCAGCCAAGGGCACACAATTTAATAAATAATTAAGGGCATACGTGATTTCCTATCTTAATAATTGCAGTAGATCTGTGACAAACACATGACATACGGATGGTAAACCCTATGGGAGCAGTTTTTTGTGCACCCATTGACTTATAATGGGCGAGTCTAATCCTAAATGCAGATAAAAATAGCGCATTCTGCAATGGTCCGTGTGTAAAAATGGTAATGTGTCATTGACTTGTATTGATGCTGTTCTATACCTGGACATGGACTGATTATATGCTTGTCTGAACAAGCCCTAATAAAAACATCATATATTAATTCCTCTCATTATATAAAAATGACTGAATATCCCTCTGCCTGGTTTCTAATGGCTTCCTGTGCATCAAAGTAGATTTGGTTATAGCTTTAGTCAAACCATTAAGAGGTTTTCTCATAAAGACATCCCTTGTCCTTCTGTAATGTTAAGGCATATGGACATCATAGAGAGGAAACCCCTGCTTTAGAGCTCCTTGCAAGGGAAATGGCTAGCTAGCCGTGTCTTCTGAAAAAAAATCTGCTTTCTGGTCATACAACCCTTTAAAAGGATTTTTTGGATTTTAACCCCTTCACGACCTACGACGTATAGGTATGTCATAGGCCATGTCCCGGAATTTGATGCGGGCTCTGGCACTGAGCCCGCATCTTTTCAGACACATGACAGCTGATTTGATCAGCTGTCATGTGCCCCTAGCAGCCGCAGATAAAATTGCGATCATCCCACCGCTGTTAACATGTTAAATGCCGCTGTTCATCTCTGACAGCAGCATTTCACTCGTGCTTACTTGAAGCGCGTCACAAACCCCACCCATCACCGCTCCTGTCACATGATTGCAAGGCACCGATGGGTTGGCATGACAGTCAACATCATATGTGTAACACAAGCGATCGGAGGACCGCAGCTTCAAGTCTCCTAAGGAGACTATTGAAGCACGTAACAAATAGAAAAAAAAATGGTTTAAAAATATTTAAAAAATTATAAAAGTTCACATCACCTCCTTTTACCCCATTCAAAATAAAACAACAATAAAAAAATACACATATTTGGTATCTCTGCGTTCATAAACTGCCAATCTGTCAAACTATAAACTAAATTAATCCGATCATTAAATGGCAGAATTACGTTTTTTTGGGGCAGTTTTAGCATTTAGTAAACAAAAAAAATTGTGCAATTGCTTTTTTTTTTGCAATTTCACCGCTCTTGGATTTTTATTTACGTTTTGCAGAACACTATATGGTAAAATCCATGGTGTCGTTCAAAAATTAAACTCGTCCCTTAAAAAAACAAGGCCTAAGACAGCGATATTGATAGAAAAAAAAAAGTTATGGCTCTGGGAAGAAGGGGGGCAAAAAACAAAAATGGAAAATCCCAAGGTCGTGAAGGAGTTAATATTCTAGCCTTAGGTCTGCCTCCAACCCTCTATGTTTTTCTGACTTGGATGCCTATCTTATTAATTGTTATAAGGAAATATTTCTTCAACGTTGCTTATATAGTGCTCACATATTCTGCAGCACAGTACACAGATCGTCATCCTTTCCATATGTTACCATGGGGCTCACAATCTACTTTATTACATTGGGCATTAGAGGTTGACAAATCTGCCCAATAGATTCTCTTGAATGCATTTGATGCAATTAAATTATCCATTAAAAAAAAAACATTTTATTTATCTCCTGACCCCCAAAAACATATAAGATGTTCTTAATTTTTGCTTCTAGGAATAAAGAATTTCCCAAATTGTAAAGAATAATTTGTGGAATATGATTTGTGCAGCTGCCATCATTTTGCTGGATTTATACAGGCCAGGAAGGGTAAATTCATATGGGCCAGGAAGAATTTCAAAAAGCAGCTTCCCACTGGTCGTCACTGGCTTCCTAAGGAACTAGTGGTGGTCTTCTCTTCACTCTTTGCCGTGACCACATGTTATGATGTCAGAACAGAGAAGAGGGGAATGGTGCTGGAGTGGGACCATAGGGAGCCAGTGGAGGAGCGGTGGGAAACTGTGGTGACAGGGGCAAATGAGGGGTGACGTATCATGTTTTACTGTTTTTCTAACCCCTTCCCAGCCCATATGACATATCCTTCTTAGTACAAATAAATCCAGCAGCTAGCTGGGCATCATTTTGCTGGGTTGGTGCCATTCGAATTCCCAACAATTCTGCTTTGCTAGAATCTGCAGATTTGGAAAATCACAAATAGAAATCACAAATTAATTTGGTTCCGAAGAGATTTAAACCAAAATCCACACTACAGAGCCAAGTGGTCAGTCGGTGTTTCACTGCCCTGCCTCTTTCAGCTGTGCCAACTCCTTACATCTTCATACAAACGTCAAATGTAATTGTTTACAGGACACCGCTGCCTCTGAGCCCTTAGTTCCCATCTGGGACCTGTAATTAGACACATTCCATTCAGTCCCTATTTACATGCCATTTTGGACAGTATTTGTAAGCCAAAACCAGAAGAGTTGTGAACTTTTCCCAGGACCAGGACATGGTGAAGGCGAGGATAGGCAAAGTAGGTGTTGGTCTAGCATCTAACTATAACTGTAAAGGGATGCAATACAAAATATCACTGAAAAAATGTCATCCACATGCTGTGCGCTCAGTTGTTAGTGTACATGTGAGTCTGTGCCTAGCGTTCTCACTGCCCTAAAGGGCAATGCTCATTAAAGAACAGGGCCCATCATGCCTTCTAACTTGTGACAGGCATCTGCTTTACCCACTCACGTGCTTTCCCTTAGTTCACGGGGAGGTGCCCATCATTCTGCCAGGGGAGCATATCTGTCACGATTCATTTTTGGATTTTTGGCACCTCTGGTACCTCTATAATTTAAATGTAGTTTTTTTCCTTTCGGGCTATCAAGGGTTAATGTCAGTTTCCCCTTGCTGGCAGCTGCTTTGATTGCTACCCAGCTGATGTGGTTGGTGACCACTGACTTGGAATAAAGAGCTCTCTGGTTGCAGTAGTCAGTCCGCTGTTTTTGTGGAGTTCGTGGTCCTAGTGCCTTACTCTCTACTGTGTGGTGCTTTGCAGCAGAGACAGTTGTTAAAGGGAATCTGTCACCCCCAAAATCAAAGATGAGCTAAGCCCACCATCATCAGGGGCTTATCTACAGCATCCTGTAATGCTGTAGATAAGCCCCCGATGTATCCTTAAAGATGAGAAAAAGAGGTTAGATTATACTCACCCGGGGCGGTCCCGGTGCGGTCCGGTCCGATGGGTGTTGCGGTCCGGTGCGGGACCTCCTATTTTCATAGGATAACATCCTCTTCTTTTGTTCACGCTGCGGCTCCGGTGCAGGTGTACTTTGTCTGCCCTGTTGAGGGCAGAGCAAAGTACTGCAGTGCGCAGGCGCCGGGAAAGGTCAGAGAGACCCTGCGCACTGCAGTACTTTGCTCTGCCCTCAACAGGGCAGACAAAGTACGCCTGCGCCGGAGCCGCAACGTGAACACAAGAAGACAACGTCATTGTAAGAAGATGGGAGGCCCCGGACCGGACCGTGGCGCTCATCGGACCGGATCGCACCCCAGGTGAGTATAATTTAGCCTCTTTTTCTCATCTTTCAGGATACATCGGGGGCTTATCTACAGCATTACAGAATGCTGTAGATAAGCCACTGATGCCAGTGGGCTTAGCTCATCTTCGATTTTGGGGGTGACAGGTTCCTTTTAAGTATAAGTTCCTCTCTGTCTGACTTGTGTTTTGTCACTTTCTCTATGTTGTTCATCATCTGGAGTGGTTAGGCTAGCATCCTTGCCGGCCAGTGCACTAGCCAGGGATTAGTGAGGTGACAATCAGGGACTAGGCATGAGACGGTGGCGCGGGGGGAAAGGCCTGCTTATGACGTTAGGGGAGTTTAGAAACAGGCTCAGTTCAGGAGGTGTCTCCCTCGTTCCCTATGGTTCCTCACCCCATTCCATCCCGTTGTAGGTATTATAAGTTGTCATCTGCTGGATTTTACCTTGTTGGTCATGACAACATCATTGAGCAGAATACAGCACAGCTATCACTGCTGCCTGATTACTACTACTCAACTACTGCTACACAGAGAACAATACTGTATACCTCCATCAAACCTTGCAACACCATTAGTTGTGGCAGGTGGGAAAACACTGAGAAATAAAAGCAGCAGCTTCAGAATGCACTGGATGCCATAAAACAAACAGTAAGTTGTAGGCTATACAAGAAAGTACAAGTAAAGCTTCTTAAAAAGCGAGTGGGCGAGCTTGTGAGTGTTGTGTTCCTAAAGTTATGTTCACACTGATTTTCTGCAGTGCATTTTGGGGTTCAGCTTCAATCACCCTTAAAAATTGGATTCAGTCTAACACCTGAAGTGTAGATAGACTGCAGTGTCGCGACCTGACTGCAAATTTTTGTGTTTCTTTATTTTTCTTATAGTGTCCATCTGTTGAGACAGGCACAGAAATGTCGCACTCAGAACGATGGACATTTTAAGAGAAAAAAAAAATATTGCCCTGACGGGGGTTTGCTCTTCAGGCGGAACACCTGAGCTCAGAATCCCAAGTGTGAACAGGCCCTAAGTGTCTTTTTTCTTAAAGCACCATCACGACTCCAGCATTTTATTTTTCATTGCTAGAGTGGTGCTTCTATTCTAAGATCTCTGGTCACAAGCTCTCAATGTAAGTTTATGAGAACAGAACGAGGCTCTCTCCAGAACTTTGGCTTGCTCCAACACACACTGAAGTGATCCGGCAGGTCACAAAATGCTGGAGACAGACCGGGTAAGTATAAGTCTAGGTGCAGGGACCTTACATTAGAAGCACCACTCCAGAGAGTGGTGTTTTAAGTGGGTGACTTCTGATCGAGTGGATGCAAGGCGTTTAGAAGGGTGTAATTTATACTAATTCAGTGTGTATAGTCATTTGTTTTTATGCTGTGTTGTTTAACATGTGCGCCATTATTGCCATCCAGTGTGCATCTAGTTGCAAGAAGCAATCCTTGACCGGCCATTTGAGGGTGGATACTGCTGTTTGAGATTGGTGCATGTTATATATTTGGAAGTCCAAGCATTGGATATGAATGAGCAGCTGGTAACACTGAGATCCATAGACAAGATGGAAATGAGTCTGCTGCTCACTGCGCAGATGTGGGGGGAGGATGGAGTATGGAGCTTCAGGGCAGTGAGGCAGCTAGCTGGGTGATAGAAGGCAGGGTAGAGGGAAGATAGTCAGGGAGGCACATCCGAACAAGTTTACTAGGTTGGCAGGTCATGGGATGTTAGTCCAGGGGTAGTGTTAGTGCAGAAATAGGGTGTCTGCTCCAGTGAGGGGCAGAGCGTAGACATTATTAGAGGAACAGACATGGCGATCAGTCACAAAACCCAGGATCAAATGTTGATTTGTCTTCCAGGCGCTCAAGTTTGAAAAATTGTGGATTTGGTTGATAGATAACTCTGAGAGGACCCAGCAGTCATGATGCATAATGGCACCAATGACAAAGGTAGAGCTAGCTGAAAGGTGCTTGGATTTTAGCTCTAAGTAGTGATAAGCTAACATTCTTGTATCATCCAAGAACGCTCGTGTGCTAATCGAATGTCTTCGGCGTTTTTCAATAATATGTTTGAGTCCCCGCGCCTGAGAGTCTCATGGCTGTTAGACAGCTGCAATACATGCAGGGATTTCCTGTTTGTTAGGCAAGCCTGCATGTGTAGCAGCTGTCTAACAGCCACGAGACATACAGGCGAGGGGAACTCAAGCATATTATTTGAGCACATCGAGGACACTCGGTTAGCACCCGAGCGTGCTCGATAACACCTTAACCCAGCATGTTCGCTCATCACTAGGTGTAAGCTTAAAGTGTAACAGTCGTTATAATTTTTATTTCCGAAATCTATAGTACACATGAAAATAATCTGCTTCTTTCTCTGCCAGAATTGATCAGTCATTATCAAAATTCTCAATTCAAATAAAATCTATTAAGACAGACTTCCCTATTATTGAGACAGGAGATGGCAGTTGCTATGGATACAATTCTATGTAGACAGAATGGGAGGAGCTCTGCCTCTAGCTCCTCCCTCCTCTCGTCTGCTTTTACCTCAGAATTGAGAAGTTTGATAATAACTGGTGAATTTTGTCACCATTTTTCAAATGTCCTTTTATCTTGTTAGGATGGTAGAAGTGTTAAAATATAGCAGCAATTTTGCATTTTAAGTTTACAAATCTTTTTTACCTATTCAAATTTGAAGTGACTTTGAGGGGCCTATATATTGGAAAAGTCCGAAAAGTGATACCATTAAAAAATGTACCCCTCAAGTTATTCTAAACTGCTGTTAGGAAATGTGTTATCCCTTCAGGTGCTACACAGGAATTAAGGCAAAGTCGAATCAAAAATTACTTTTTTCTACTAAAATACTTAGTTTTTTATTTACTCATGGGGTAATAACAAAAAATTGACCCAACAGTTTATTACACAATTTCTCCTGAACGTGTCCCATAGGTGGTGAACCTGCTGCTTGGGCTCATTCCATTTTCAAAACTGAAGAAGCACTATATGCTTTTTGCAGTGAAAATTTGGCTGGAATAGATTGTGGACGCCATGTCGCGTTCACAAAGTCCTTGAAGTACCATGAGAAACCCCACAAGTGAACCCACAGGGGGTAGCAGGATAAAATGGACCCCAACATTTTTTAAACTATTTTTCCCAAACTCAGTGATACCCCAAATCTGGTCAAAAACTGCTGTTTGGGCACACGGTAGGGTCCAGATAGGAAAGGGCGCTATTTGAATTTTAGTGCGCCAATTTAGCTGAAATTGACCGCTGACACCTTGCTGCATTTGCAGAGCCCATGAGATGTCGCAACAGCAGAAACCCCTACATTTTGGAAACTAGACCACACAAGGAATTCATCTAGGGGTGTGTGGACCATTTTGTACTCCTAGGTGCTTCACTGAATTTTGTAGCATTTGGTTATGAAAACGAAAAATTACTTTTTTTCCAGTGAAATTTTATAGCTCAGAATTAGTAATTTTCACAGGGTGTAACAGAAGAAAATGGATGTCTTAGTTTGTTACGCTGTTCTTCCTGAATGCAGTGATACCCCTTGTGTGTCAAACTTCTGTTTAGGCGCACAACAGGGCTCCAATAGGAAAGAGGGCTATTTAATTTTGAGAGCTCAAATTTGGACCCCATGTTGCATTTACGGAGCCCCTGAGGTGTACAAAAACGCAGAAACACCCACAAGTGACACCGAAATGGAAAATTAAACCTCTCCAGGAATTCAGTTTATTAAATATCCAAAAGATTTATAAAAACACTTGATGGCATCTCCATATCAAACATTGACTAATGCCTGTACAAAAGTAATGAAATATTATCCTAGAGTGTAGGTAAGGAAGAAGAAAGAACTAATGTAATGGGCAGGTTAGATAGATAATACACCACAAAAAAACCTCCAAAATACATATTGACCACTCTAACCTAAAAGTTGACATATTAGTCAATGAGACAGATTATTAAGAGTATGCTTTTTTTAATGGGTTGTTGGGGTATGTAGGCATGTTGGTGAATTACGGTATTTAAAAACGGTAATTTTTAGGATAGGTCAACTCTTTTAACCGGCCAACTCTCCAGGGGATGTAAATATTGATAGGTTTAGATGACATCTATAATGAATAGTTATGAATGTCTCTGTGGTTTCTGGTCTTTTCCCAGTTGAGCTTTTTTTTTTCTTTCTGTCACCGTCCTAATCTGTAAGTTATTTGCATTTGTGCTTCTCTTTTTTCCTCATTCCTATGGGTTTGGGTTTTTATATTACACGTTTATTGTATAGAGTGCTATTCTGTGCTTTCTGCTATCTTCTTTCTCAGCTTCTCTGCTATTTTTCTATTAGTATCATTTGTTGAAGTCTTAGGCCGGCGTCACACTAGTGTGTTTTATGGACGTATGAGAGGCGCAGAAAATACGCATTGCACACGGTACAGGGGAGTCAGAAGAGAGTGGCTAAGTGCCAGAATAGGCGCATCTTCCAGATGTGCCTGTTCTGGGGTGGCTGGTGGCAGATGTTTTTAGGCGGGGGGGGGGGCATAACCAGGGACCCTCTCCAGGCTATTAATATCTGCCCTCAGTCACTGGCTTTACCACTCTGGCAGAGAAAATTGCGCGGGAGCCCATGCCAGTTTTTTCCGCAATTTAACCCTTATTTTAACAGCTAGAGTCCCCAAATTTTGCACACATACACTTCTAACATTAGTAGTGAGGAATATGTAAAAAATAAGGGATATGAAATGGTTTACTATATGTAAACCATGTCTCATATCCTGTCAGGTTTGGGAAGGAGATAGGAAAAGCCGGCAATTGAATTACCGGCTTTTCTGCTATCTAGCACTGTATGAAATATATATCTATAATATAACGCTGGGAGCGTCACTCTGTCCGAAGCCTTTATAGACTGCGCAAGCGCCGGCGCAGTCTGGACCCCACAGAGTGACGCTCCCAGGAGATCGCGGTATGCGTAAACACTGAACGCACACCGCAATCTCCACCGGAGAGTCAGGGACGCACCAGGAGGGTGAATATATTCACCTGTCCCCCGTTCCAGTGCTGCGTGCAGCTCCGTCTCCCGGGTCCTCTGCCTGTGACGTTCACAGTTCAGAGGGCGCGATGACGCGCTTAATGCGCGCGGCCCTCTGACTGAACAGTCACAGCCAGAGGAGCCGGAACACAGAGCAGACACAGCGCTGGATCAGGGCCAGGTGGATATAGCAAGCGGCGACTCCGGCACCTGACCCCCACAGCGCGACGATAGGTGAGTAGGGTATTTTTTTTTTATATATCGCAGCAGCATACGGGGCATATAATCCTATGGAGCATCTTATGGGGCCATCAACCATAATGGAGCAGTGTACGGGGGCATATAATACCATGGAGCATCTTATGGGGGCCATCAACCGTAATGGAGCAGTGTACGGGGGCATATAATACCATGGAGCATCTTATGGGGCCATCAACCATAATGGAGCAGTGTACGGGGGCATATAATACCATGGAGCATCTTATGGGGCCATCAACCATAATGGAGCAGTGTACGGGGGCATATACCATGGAGCATCTTATGGGGCCATCAACCATAATGGAGCAGTGTACGGGGCATATAATACCATGGAGCATGTTATGGGGGCCATAAACCTTTATGGAGCAGTGTACGGGGCATATACTATGGAGCGTCTTATGGAGGCCATAAACCTTTATGGAGCAGTGTACGGCGCATATACTATGGAGCATCTTATGGGGGCCATAAACCTTTATAGAGCAGTGTACGGGGCATATACTATGGAGCATCTTATGGGGGCCATAAACCTTTATGGAGCAGTGTACGGGGCATATACTATGGAGCATCTTATGGGGGCCATAAACCTTTATGGAGCAGTGTACGGGGCATATACTATGGAGCATCTTATGGGGGCCATAAACCTTTATGGAGCAGTGTATGAGGCATATGGTTGGGAGCAGCAAATTACAGAACGGGGGCGCAGGATGGGAGCAGCACATGACAGAATAGGGCAGCACATGACAGAACGGGGGTTAAGGATGGCAGCAGCACATGACAGAACGGGGGCGCAGGATGGGAGCAGCACATGACAGAACGGGGGCGCAGGATGGGAGAAGCACATGACAGGATGGGGGCGCAGGATGGGTGCAGCACATGTCAGAATGGAGGCGCAGGATGGGTGGAGCACATGTCAGAATGGAGGCGCAGGATGGGAGCAGCACATGTCAGAATGGGGGCACAGGATGGGGGCGCAGGATGGAGCAGCTCATGACAGGATGGGGACGCAGGATGGAGCAGCACATGACAGGATGGAGACCATATACCAATATAAATGCTCGCCACCCGGGCGTAGAATGGGTTCAATAGCTAGTATATATATATATATATATATATATATATATATGTGTGTGTCTCACCGACATATCTATATATATAATTGTCTAAGGGTTTTTCCCGTCCGTCTGTCTGTCCTGGAAATCCCGCGTCTCTTGATTGGTCGAGGCCGCCAGGCCTCGACCAATCAGCGACGGGCACAGCATGGTGACGATGATGTCATAAAGGTTGCCTCGATCAATCAGCGTCAGGCACAGTCTGCCGCGAATTCGCCTCGACCAATCAGCGACGGGCACAGTATCGACGTAGATGTCATAATGGTTGCCATGGCGACGATGATGTCATAAAGGTTGCCTCGACCAATCAGCGACGGGCACAGTCTGCCGCGAATTCTGGAATCATCATTGTCCATATGCTACGGGGACATGCATATTCTAGAATACCCGATGCGTTAGAATCGGGCCACAATCTAGTATATATGTATATATATATATATATATATATATATATATATATATATATATATATTTTTTTTATAGACTGTATATATGTTTTAATGAATATTTGAGCCCATGGATCCATTGTATGTCCGTTTTGCAAGCCGGCGAGAAAATCTCGCAGTACGGATGCCATACGGATTACATACGGAGGTTTACATGCGCAAAATGCGCTGACACACCCTGCCTACGGATGACATACGGATCACTATTTTGGGAACATTTCTGCGTATTACGGCCGTAAAAACCGGACCGTATTTTCATACGCCTAGTGTGACGCCGGCCTTAGATGCTCTCCCCATTTTACGTGGTGTGATTTGCCTGTGTTGCTGCAGTTAGTGTGGTGCAGTCATGGCCAAACGTGAGACTGACACAAATTTTGCTTTTCACAAAGTTTGTGCTTCAGTGCTTTTTAGGCATTATTCACACATCCAACATCCTTGTTAAAACATGTACATGAAAAAAATGGTGCTGGTGTTAGCAATATTTTGTGTCATCAGTATGTGGCCTGTCGGTCCATTTTTACCATCAGTGTGTCATCAGTGTTTTTCACAGATGGATAAATATATAAATTACATACTTCTCCTATCTCCACATCCTGATGGATAACAACCCATTCTTGCCTAATCAAGACGTGGAGTTTCTAACACTTTTTCTTTGTTTTGTTTGTCCACCTGCTTTTCAGAATTCACCACAAGTTCTCAATGGGATTGGGATCTGGGGAGTTTAGAGCTATGGACACAAAATTTCAGAGTCTTACTCACTGAGCCGCTTAGTTATCATTTTGCCTTGTGACATGGTTCTCCATTGTGGTGGAAAGTCATTATTCATTACCAAATTGCTTCTGGATGGTTGGGAGAAGATGCCCTTGGGGGATGTTTAAATACCATTTTTTATTCATGGCAGTGTTCTTAGGGAAAATTATGAGTGAGCCCACTCTTTAGGATGAAAGCAACCCCACACATGAGTGGTCTGAGGATGCTTTACTGTTGGTGTGACCCAGCACTTACTGTTGTGCTCACCTTTTGTTCTCCAGACAATTATTCTTATGGATGCCCCAAAAAGTCTTGAAGGGGTCTTCTACAGAGAAAATAACTTTGCAGGAAGTACAGCTATTGTACTGCAGGTATCTGGGTTAAAAGTATCTAGCGATCCCGTGACTCTAGCGCCCCAAGAATGGGGCTCTGTAGTTTTATAGATGTTGGCTTACAAGTACTGTTGCAATATCCTGACTGAGATACTAACATGTGAATAATGCCCTAGCTTTCTGTTCCAGTTGTGATTTATAGTGCAATGTAAGTAAAAGCCCAGAAAGTGTCTAGGATAGATGGTGGCGGAATATTACGGTACTGCTCCTTTCTTATCAGAGACCAATAATAAAGCTGTAGGACCTGCAAAGTATGTACTGTGAGCTCCAAAGGGATTAGACTTTTAAGATTCACTCTAAGTGCAATTTTTCAGCGAGCGTCCTTACAAAGTTCTGCCACAATCTCTGCTAGAGACTTTCTGGTCTTGGGACTAGAACTCATGATCCAGTTGAGCTCTAGGGAAAATACCTTGGTATGAACCACAAGTCCAACCTCATATTTTGGTGAATGTATGAATCCATGTGCACCATATTTGTGGAATCACTTTTGGTTTTCCCCAGATCTCGACACATTTGAAATATGTTACAATAGTGGGTGGAGTTTAGCTGGAGGGGTGTGGCCTACAACACTTCTACAAACCTTTTATTTTGGAAGCACCAAAATTGTACAAAACCCCATGCCTGCTCGTAGCTGGCACGTCTTACAATGCAACCAGGAACATAACTAATGCCTCTTACACATGTTCTGTAGGTGTGCTCACCAAAATAGGAGATAGCATTCTGTGCTGATTAATTATTACTTGCTTCCGTGATGTGGTGATGCATTTTACCCATTTTTTTATTGATTTTTTGGCAGATTTTCCACAGTCCTTTTTCATTTTTTTTTAGTGCAGAAATGCTGTGATTATGCACTTAAAAAAGCAAGAGCCTCTTTTCCGTGCATTTTTTCTAGCCTCCAAATAAAATGTAGAAGCCTTTAGTAAAAAGCTGCGCCAAAACCGTCCCCAAAAAATGTAACGTTGGGTTCACACTGCGTTCTGGCAGTCCGTTAGAAGGACTACATTACACCGCGGCATAGCGCGGTGTAACGTAGTCCGCTAGCACCGCCATTGACTCCAATGTCGGACACATCGCTAGCGCACGCCCACAATGGGCGTGCAGTAGCCATGTGCCGTCATTAAGTGACGAACCCTAAGACGCGGGCTGCAGTGTTCCTGGGTCCGTCGCTGCTAGCTCAGGTAGAGCTAGCAGATGCTCTATCTACGCTAGTGCGATGGAGAACGTCGGCACTTTCGTCAGTAGCCCGTTCACGGATGTGTTGAACGGGCTGCTGTTTAATGCAATGTGAACCTTAGGCCTCGTTTAGGCGTCTGTTTTTCATAGATAGAACATGTACCCATTGTAGCTTATGGAGCTCTTTATATGTTTGTGTTTCGCAAAAAAATTATGGCGACATGCCCAATTTTGATCCAAGTGACAAATGAATATGACCCACACTAGTCTATGGATCTGTCAAAATCATAAATGGATTGGGCAGGAGAAGCA